>NC_139461.1:88257500-90757500 GCF_057233095.1 Heloderma suspectum
GCCTGGAAGAAGGTCAACAAGGCAGTGAGCCGCTGTGTGAAGGAGTTGGGAGGCCACATCATTCAGCACCTGGACATCACCTTTAATTGACAAGAGTTGTTCCGTCCTGATGGAGTTCACCTTTCAGACATGGGCCAGGAGGCCTGGCTTTCCAACATCCATAGGACATTCCTGAATTGGTTACAGCTGCAGTGAGGTTGGCGGTGAGGCAGACAGAAACAATGCCCTCCTCTTGTGGTGGATGGCATTGGACTGGATCCAAGTCAAGGGGAAAGGGGTACACCCCACTCTCCAGTGGAAAGGGGGGGTCCCTGGGGGAAGTCTACAGGGCTCCAGCCCAGCTTGGGGACTGGCATGCTGGTGCCACTCCCTGGGGAGCAGGGGGGGAAACGTGAACGGCCCATGCTGTGGCATGGTCAACCCCATGCTCTGGCCAAAACCTGCCCTTTAGGACCATCCAGCACTTGGGCTGGGATGTGAATCGGTCAGCGGGCAGGCTGGCTAATGAGGAGATCCAGCCCCATACCACGCCAAACTTTACGCTGTAACCAATAAAGTTGTGGCCAGTTTATATCACTTTATATTCTGATCTACAGTGCCTGGATGCCTATGCATGAACATAGGTAGATGTATAGCTAATACCTGGTACTTGCAGTTATCCACTGCAGCACATACCAGAGAATCCTTCTAAATCCTTTTACATTTGGAAACTAGCTAGCATTATTAACCCACTGAGTTCAAAGAACATAGTGTCAATTGAATAACCTGCATGTTCAGAAGCAGGTTGTAAATGTGCAAAACATAATGGCAATGATCTACAACTAGCAAACAAAATGCTGAATATTACCAACAATACTTTAACACCGCTTCAGTATTATCTAGGGCTAGGATACACTAAACAGCTCTTAAATCCATCCATCACTGAATGTATTGCTTTTGCTCCTCAGTCATAAAAAGGGGGTCATTTTCTCCCAAGGTGATCTATAGGTTGTTGTTTTTTTAATTTAGCTTTTCCCCCCTTCCAGAGACAGAACTTAGACAAACAGTGGGGAAGACAAAGATTTACAAAATCACATTATAGCAATTAAATAGGCCTGAAAACAGAAGGGCATGTCTAGTTTTCAAGGACACTTGATTGAAACTTGTTTTGTTTGTAAAACAATGGTGATGGTATTATATTAATGCACAAAGGGGTATGGTCATGGAGGAAAAGAGATACATTAGCATATCTGCATTCTTTGGTAGAGGGATTGAGAAAGGTTTTGGCAATAAAGCATTTTTTTCTGGCTTGGAGAAAATGGCTCCATTTATCTCCATTAAAAGTCAAGAGTTATGGAAAAGAAGATTTTATTAGACAATGTTAATGCAAATATTTGAGCACAAGATGTTTTTACGCTATATCCTGTGCTTTGATTATTGATAGATTCTTGGCTGAGCCTTCCTTTTAAGTAAATGAAAACACTGTCTGTCTGATTTGCAGTTGCACCTCTGAAAGCAAGACCGCCCCCACAAAAGCTGTGTTGTTGGAAATTTCTGAAATGACACAGGAGAAGTGAGAAATAGTGTTTCAAAATTAAGGATGTAGAAATCTGCTTCACTCTTTTTGTCCCCGAGAAGACTGAGGATACCACAGGATGGCTATACCATTCTGTTGTGGCAACGACTGATCAATTTCCTTTCACACTCTGCCTCTCTAGTCCTAAACATTGGTGTAGTCCAACCTGCCCTGGAATGCCAGCAGAAGGTCCATGCAATGTCTCTGTATCACAGTAGCTTGGGTGAGGCTGTATAAGTGTTACATCCCATCCTATTTAATTACTTGCTACAAAGAAAGCTCAGGATCAGACCATATCACCTTTTTTTAAGGGCAGCCTGTCAGGAAGCCTGTCCTTAATACATTGCAAAATGCTTCTACAGGCAGACTATGTACAACATTCTAAAAAAAATGTTTCAAATACATGCTCTCTTTAAAAATGCTATAATTTAAGGGGAATTGGACCTATAATGGGCAGCTGATGGGTGCAAGGGAACAAGGAGAAAGGATGGCAATTACATACAGGACTGGATTGAAATGGGCCCTGTTATTGCCTACAGCAGGGTTGGGCAACCTGCAGATTTCAGTTGAAATCTGGACTAGCAGGCCTTCAAAGCCAGAGCTCTCCTCAGGATACTGCCCCCCCCTTCCAAGGCCATGCCACACCCGCTACAACTCCCCTGGTGCATGCTATGGTTGGCTATCCAAGTTCCCATTTTTGACTAATGGCCTGCCAGCCTGCCTCTGACCCCCCCTCTCATTTTCCTCTGAAAAAGAGAGGAGAATGAGAGTGAGAATAGAGGCAAGCTAGCTGACAGAAAGCCAACGATGGAGCGTGACACCTAGAGTGCCTAAAGATGCTCTAGCAGCTGTGCTCCTTCCCCACAAACTTGCCTACCTCCCGTGTGTGTGTGTGTGTGTGTGTGTGTGTCTGGATATATGTGGACTGCTGAAATGTGGACTATAACAAGTTCCAACTGAGGAAATGTGGACCTTGGCAGGAAAGAAGTTCTCTGCCTCTGGCTCACAGTTTCTATCAATATGACTTTAAGTGTGGGCAGAGGCACTGTCATGCCTCCCCTGGCGGACTCTTCCTCACCTGACGAAGACAGCTTACCAGACCAGGAACTGGAGGGGGAGAGCCGGGGAATACTGTGCCAGCCTGAAGATGAACCATCAGGCCCCTCCCATGCGTCTCTGGAGAACTTGGAGTCTGAACAGGAGCAGGCCCTCTCAGAACTCCCCAGGAGAGGCATCCCTTGAAGACGCACAAGCAGCTGGCCCCGCTTGGGTGCAAGCAAGGGCTCCTGGACTCTGAAGGCCTGTGATCAGCTGCAGCTGGGTGGAGTCTGGCTGGTATGAAAAGCCTTGCAGGAACCTGGCCTCTCTGCTGGAAACAAAACCTGTCTTGGGGAGGATCTACACCTAGGCTTTTTCCCCACTTCCACAGTGTTTTGGCTGCTGTTGGTGCATGTGATGCTCCCCATCTTTTGTTTCGGGGTCAGTATTCTCAGTTGATTTTTACCCATTGTGATAACCCTAATACGGCGGACTTTAATGGTAGATTCCCTTTCATGTGTTCCAACTGTACGCTTTGGTCACCGTGTGTTTGTGTGTGTGTGTGTGTGTGTGTGACTAATCAGTCTTGCCCTATATGGGTGAGTTTGTATTTCCCAACTGGCCAATCACAGCTCACAATGCCTCCATTCTGCTCTTTAGGCAGGTTCTGGCATTGCTGGGGTTAGGGATTTTGGAGAATTCTGCCATGGAGCCCAGTGAGGCTGGATTCTTTAGAATCCGCCCCCCCCGCCGGAGTCCGTGGCGGAACAGACTACCCCCCCCCCCGAAATCCCTGGAACAGACCTACCTGGCGGTGGCTCCAGCAGCAGCAGCGGCTCCGGCGACTGCTCCAGGTCATCTTCTGGGCTGCCTATTGCATTGTATAGCTGAGCCAGATAGCTGCTCTGCAGGAAATCCTCCAGAGCTCAAGGTAAGTGCAGCCTCTCCACCACGGACTCTAGAGGTCAGATTCTTTGGAATCCGGCCTCTTTGGAGTCCATGGTGGAATTCTCCGACATCCCTAGGCAGTACGTTACTGTAGTCTTTCATTTAAACATTTCTAACACATTTAACTTATTTACAGAACATCAAAAAAGTAACTTTGTACATGACAATGTAACTGTTAATGGAAAACAAGACACAACAGGGTTTGCAAATGTTTCACCATTTTATGTGCCCCTCCATCATGTGTACTGGAAAGGGAAAGAGAGGAAGCTATAGTAATGGCTGTGATACTTGAGTCAGCCCCCAAACAAACCTTCCCCAACATAGGCAGGAACACCTATGTCCTTCCTTCATGGTTGCTTCCCCCTGCAACACAGCACTCACAACCTCATTTGTCGCAGTGGGAGTGCTCGCACTTATGCCAGGTGCATGCTGTCCTGACTGTTACACCATGTCTGATGGTTGTAGTTCTTCAGGAAGCAGAGGTTGATCTGGGTTGACATGCAGGAAAGCAAGTCTCGGAACTGGAAATGACTATGTTTATGGTCCTGTGTTTTGCATTCTTTGATTCAGTGTTGTTCTCAGATACTTCTGTTCTCTGTACATGAGGACTGCATCAAAATCCCAGACGATGAGCCACCTCTGACAGCAGGCTCTACATATGCGACCTTAGGAGGGAGTTGTGATCACTGCATGTTGAAGTGCACCCTAATTATTAACTTGTAAGGAGTTTATATCACAGTTGATCTGCCACGCTTCACACAACAGGACATTTGTATCATCATGGCAGTGTACCAACTTTACTGCAGCAGCTGGATGGAAAATTGCAGGTCATATTAAGACTGTGGAGTTGCTCATCCTCCTCTGTCCCTGCTGACATTGGCAGCGCACCAACCTGCATCTGTGCCTCTGCCATCACACATCTGCCGTTTCTGTTGCTGGTCCCTCCCCTGGGTCTTCAGACTCCATCATCCCATGACTCTCTCTCTCTCTCTCTCTCTCGGTAGGCCTGGGTGTGGGAGTATGTGAAAATATTGTGACATCATTCGCCACGCATCGAGCATGCATAAACTTCCATCCCTTGTAACCAGTGTGCTGTGTTGATTGTGTTGGTGCACCGCGATCCGGGGTCATGAACATTTGTAACGGGAAAGACTGATATCGCACCAAGTGCAACTTAGTTTGAGAGAAGTTGTAAGAAGTAATTATATGTTTCAGAAAGGGAAAAAAAAATGCATAGAATTCCAACACATATACTGATGGAAATGACATGTCATCAGGAAGTGAAATATTGGTGCCTGCACTATTCTCGAAGTACCTAATTTTGGGGGATGGAAGAATACCTGATAAGTACAACACTCATTTAGGAGTATGGTGGGGCTCACCAAAGCAGTATCCTGAACACAGTACTTATTACTTCCGTGAGATAAACTATGTCTTAAAACTCTGGCAGAATAAAGAAGTACTCCTCCAAGGTTTAACTGTGAAGGAACCACTGTCCAGAGGTATGTATACTGTAGGGAAATGTCTGAAAAGCCAAGGTGGGCAGGTGTAGTTTGTCATTAGTAAGTGTCTGCCCTATTGGAATGTACTCTTCCAAATAAGATGCAGTGTGGGGCAGTAACACAGATTTCTCATAAGAAGCTAAATGGACATTGTACAGTAATAGCTTCCCTAGATATAGCTGTTCCTCCTCAATTACCAAGTAAGAGTTCTACTGCAATGTATTAGTCCCTGGCAGTGAATGCATTGAAATAGTGAAGCAGAGTGTTGTCTTTTTTGATGCTATGTGTGTTTTTATCACTCCCAGTAGAGTGTCTAATCTGACATTGTACATTCCTTAGGCAAAGCAAAGAGGTAATAGCCCATTCACAATAACACTGTGCTCTTAATCTGACCACCCTGCATTGACATGCAGAGTGCCTCTCCCTCCAGCTGGGCTGTCCAGCACAGATCCACAGTTCGTGCATCCCTAGTAGTAAGGGGATGAGCTCTGGGTGGAGGAGGACAAGAGTACCCTTAAAAAAAAATGGCTGTCAGGACCTTGAACTTCATTCTTGCCTGCAGAATGGGGGCAGCCAGCATCACTTATCCCTCTTGCTGCGGCTCTAAAGATATAATCATTATGGCAGGTAAAGCTTCTCATTATCCTCTCTGCTGTTCCACTCTGGAGGAGAAGCTTCAGGAGAAGCTCAACCTCAGCATCTTGCCACCAGTAGGCAAGCCTCCTGGAAGCTATGTTGGTCAGAGATCTCTCCAGGCCAGGAAAAAGACCATAGAGCTTCTGACCTGAGAAATTCAAAAACAGTGCCACCCGTAGAAAAGCTCTGGTAAAGTGCACCTCAGAGTTCCACAGAAAAGGAATAGAGAAACATGGATTGTATATGTTTGTACAGATGGCAGAATTAGCACGGACAACATTTTTGGAAAACATGTTTACTAACAAATTCTGAGAGTGCAAGCAGAAAGTAATAACTGAAGAAGAGCTGTAAAACTTTTGGTTGAACCATCAAAGCTCCATAACGAAAGTCAGCCTTAACATATGCGTGATACATATCTCCCTGCACACACTTGCTTCACCTCCCCCTTCCCCTGTTCTCCCAAAGAAAAGATGAAAGTGCATCTCGAACAGCATTCCCCTGGGCAGAGTGGGCATTGCCATCATTAATATAGGGGAGACCCAATGTTTCCAAAACAGTCCTATTCTGGTCCTCTACACCCTCAGTCAAAGGAGTCCCTGGATTCACAGATGTTGTGGAGAATCACACAAGCCAAAATCACGAAGGCTATGTTGTTTTCCTCCGTCACCTCTAATCTTCTAGTAAGACATCACCATCTGCTTTTAAGCCTTCCACAACATTTCTTGCTCGACTCAGGCAGTGATTGAAATGAGCTTCCTCTGGAGAAAGGTTACCACCCAAGGGCTTCATCAGTCACCTTCTAATCAGATAAGCTCCATCTGCAACTATCTATGGGGGAATTTCAACACCACCCACAGTCCACGTTGAGATGCCTGCCACAAATGCATCCATGGCTTGGTAGAGAGCAGAATTGCGGACGACGTAAGTATCATGATTCTTGCTGCTCCATCCAATTTCCATGTTGATAAAGTGTCCTGTGTGGCCTGTGGTGCCTTGAAGAAGCATGGAATAATCCTTCCTATTGATGAAGTCGCTGCCTTGTCTAATAGGAGAAACAATAGAAATATGCATGCTGCCACAGGCTGCAAAGGTTCCAGGGAAGCCCAGGGAAGAGAAGCTCTCCATTACCTGGGAAGAGATGAGAGGAAATATTTTCTATGAACTGTGAGGAAGGACTTTGTGTGAAACTGACCAGCCTACAACTACATTGCTCTTCGTTGCCCACCTGCACTGCTGTGGCCAGGGCCCCTCTGGCCAAAAGCACACCACAGTAAGTTTGGTTCACGGTGGCAGCGCACACACACACATTAAGAGGAAACGGCAGAAAAATAAGCTTTGCAACAATGTCCATATTAGATACAAGAAAGGAAATCCCACACTGAAGGAAAAGTTAAGGTGAAGCTTCGAAGCTTCACCTTAGTAACGTGAAATTTTTTAAAAGCCTCAATGAACAAACATCTCCCAGCTACACAGTCCACTGAAGTAGAATGTGCTCCATTGCTAGGCACACCTCTACAAATATTTGGGAAATTGTGGATCTCCCAACCCCAAACTGCTCAGCTGCAGTCTTGTGGAATCCAGGATTGGTGAGCTTCCAAATTGTGATTAATACACGCTTCTCATGGGGACTGGTTGCGACATTGGTGTTTATTGCCTTTGGAGGGTTGAAATCTCACCCACGAATAGGGTGCAATAAGACATCCAGAAGTTCTCAATCCACCTCTCATCATTCCACACTTTTAAGACAAAGTTCTCCCACCAGGCCTGGCTGCTTGGTCAGACCCAGTATCAGCAGAAGACCATAGGGAATCTAATGAACTGCACACGCTGAGCCATGGTATGTAGATTTCGTTGGACTCTGGATCCTAGGTTCAGCCTCCAACGGCAGTTAGGGATGTACGAAAGTCACTTACCTGGTCTCGCAGCTTGCTTCGCGGTGGGGGGGAGGCACTTCGCTTCTCCCCCCGAAATTCAGGCCGGGGGGGGAGGCTTCCCGCCTCACCCGGCCGAAATTCAGGCCAGGGAGAAGCGCCCCATCTCCCCGGCCGTGAACTTCAAAAGAAAAAAAAAAAAAGCCCCGTGATAGGCTACGTAACGATTTATGTAGCCTATCACGGCTAGATCTGCAAAGTCAGCCGTGATAGGCTACGTTAATCGTCATGTAGCCTATCACGGGTGACTAAAAAAAAAAAAAAGCGTGTACGCAAATGGCGGCCCCCATAGGGAGCCACCATTCGCGTTCCTTATTTGGTCCCGGTAGTCTATGTAAAGATTTACGTAGACTACGGCGAAAATAAGGACAACGCTATTTGCGTTGCCCTTATTTTTGCCGCAGTCTACGTAAATCTTTACGTAGACTGCAGGGACCAAATAAGGAATGCGAATGGCGGCTCCCTATGGGGGCCGCCATTAGCGTACGTGCTTTTTTTTTTTTAAGTCACCCGTGATAGGCTACGTGACGATTAACGTAGCCTATCACGGCTGACTTTGCAAATCTAGCCGTGATAGGCTACGTTAATCGTTACGTAGCCTATCACAGGGGCGTTTTGTTTTTTTTTACTTTTCTTGTAATGGCGGCGGTGGCAGCCGGTCGAAAGACCAGCTGCCGCCCCCGCCCCTGATGAAGACCTGCCGAACCGCCGCTGGGACCCGCCGCCGGGAGCGACATTCGTGAAAGGTAAGTCCCATCCCGGGGGGGTGGCGGGGGGCAGGGGGGCAGAGAATTTCTCCCTGAACAACCTTCGGAGGACCAAATGCGTTGACACTCGGCCCCCCAAAGTTTCGGGGAGAAATTCTCCCCCATCCCTAATGGCAGTACCATTTCAGAAGAAGGTTCGTGGATCACTTCTGCTGGGTTGCCAAACTCTCCAGATTATTTAGTGCTCAAAGATCAGCCATTAGGAGATTCACCACTACAGAAATTAGACCGAGGTAGATTGAGAGTTCGCAATTTATGGCTTGGGCTTCCTTTTCCCTCAGTAGAGGAGCCACTGAGAATGTTTACAAAACAAAGTGGACAATACATGGGGCTAATTTACGCAGGCACAGCAGTGGGAAAGAGAAGCAAGGAGAACAAGAGAAGGGGAGGGGGATAAGGAAAAAAAACTGATCAGAGAGTCTGTTCCTCTTCCTTGAACTGTCCTCTTTTACCACCATTAACAGTTGCCTGTGAAATGTATGACCTTAGATGACACATTCAGCGAAGTATGATACCGTGAAAACCGGGTAGGTGTGCACTAGGATATTTAAATGTGATTGTTGGGAAAGTGATCCTGTGTTGCCTTCATTGCATTTACATGCGAGGTGTAGATTCGCCCAGGCTCAAGCTTCTGTGTGTGGTTTTTGCTGTGCTGATTCCCTGATTTATGACCCAGACTGTACTTGACTTTGCTTTCTTGTCTGCTCCTTGATTTATTTGGCTGTTGTCACTTTTCTGCTTATTGGCTTTTCTGATCTTGGAATGTTACTATGGCAACTCTACTACAAACCTCCCAGGTTTGAACCTAACACCCTCTCTGTCTATTTGGCTGTCTCCCGCCTTCTCCCTGCTAGCTGGAAGCCTGCCCTAATCACCCGCATGTCCAGTTGCAGAGCAGGACAGGAACTCTGACTGGCAGCTGTATTGCTGACTGCTAACTGTAGTGTTCCCAGACCAGCTGCTGGGTGACCTGGGAAAAAAAGAATGGCTTAAAGCAGATGATGTGAGCTGCTCAAGCTGTCCAGTAATGACAACTGTAGTGTGTAGCTGATCTGTGATCCCTTACCCCCAAGGGGCCATAAGGGGCCTGCTCAACAGGACCCACTGAGGAAATATTCACCAGCTGTTATAGGTCACTGGCCGGAAATCTGCCTGGCAAAAGTAATGCTCAGCCTACAGAGGCAGCACTGAACTTTGGCAGCAAATCTCCACTTTTCCCCATTGAAAGCACTAGTTACATGGCCCGAGTGTTTGGTTTGTGCCAGTACAACGTTGTTAGTGCTAGCGGCATAGCTGGATACTACTCAGTATTTTTGAAACCACCATCCATGATCTCCCTTCTAATTTATATATTAAAAATGAAGCCACAATGGATCCCCAGGTTATCTCTTGGCCTGGTTTGGATTAGTGTGTGTTTGTGTCATAGGGCTAAATATTAAATAAAGGTGTTTTTCATATAACATCTATGAGTGATGCAATGTTACAATAGGATTGATTGATTGATTGATTGATTGTTGTCCTAGTATTTTCTACTGTATGAGAGCTCTGCATGAGAGTATTCTTATGTTTTTGCTCATCTTCTCAAAGTATCTAAGGAAAATTGGTAAGCCTTGAAAGATCATGTGAGAAGGAACCATTTTCCTTGTCACTCTGGCTTTCAGGAAGTTTTACTCAGAAAAGTCATAGGGAGGTCAAGAGATTTTAAATTGCCCCTTTCGTTCTGTATGACATCTTCAGCAGAACTTTCAACAGTTTACGATTACAGTCAGGAAAAACAACAACAAAACTTTCAACGCAATTCCACACCTTCATGATCATGAAAAACTTTTCCGTGAAGTTTGAGGCTTGGTTTTCAAAAAGGTATAAAGTGACACATCCTAAAGAATGATTTTAATAGAAACCTTTCATCAACATGTCAAAATCTTATTTCCATTATTAAGAGATTATGTAGACTTTTGCATTTAACATTTTCTTCTGCCACTTGACTATTTTGAAGCCCACACAAATGGAAATCATGGTCACAGGATGAAAAACAAAACTTTCATGCATTTATTAGCTATTGTTCTTCTGCCACTCCTGTGTTAAATCAAATGCATTTAGCTAAGCATATCAAGATAAGCTTGACTACAATGCTGTTAATCAAGTTGTGAGGTCCGTTAAAGAAATCAACACTATACAATGATATTTGATTGCTAGTAGTTCTGCTGCACTGAACTGCTATTGTAATAAAAAAAACAAAAAACAAATAAACAAATAAAAAGAAGCTAAGGAAAACAGCATAAATCTGAGAAAATCTTTCAGTTCATCACAATGCACTTACAGCTCAGTCCTATGCATGTCTACTCAGAAATCAGTCCCAGTGAATTCAGTGGCACATACTCTCAGATACGTCTGCATAGGATTGCAGCTTCAGTTCAATTTTATACACGTGAGGTATAAGTTCTAAAAATAAGAATTTGTATGAAGTGTGAAATAATGAAAACATATTATGTGTGTCCCCTTCGTGGATCACTGCCTTGTTGTGGCGAAGGGGCTTGCGTAACTCAGTGAAGCCATAAGCTATGCCGTGCAGGGCCACCCAAGATGGACAGGTCATGGCAGAGAGTTCTGACAAAATGTGGTCCACTGGAGAAGGAAATGGCAACCCACTGGAGAAGGAAATGGCAACCCAAGAAAACCCCATGGAACATATCACAAGGCTAAAAGATATGACGCCGGAAGATGAGCCCCTCAGGTCGGAAGGTGTCCAATATGCTACTGGGGAAGAGCAGAGGGTATTTACAAGTAGTGCCAGAAAGAGTGAAGCGGCTGGGCCAAACCCGAAAGGACACTCAGCTGTGGATGTGTCTGGTGGTGAAAAGAAAATCCGATGCTGTAAAGAACAATATTGTTTAGGAACCTGGAATGTCAGATCAATGAATCAAGGTAAGCTGGAGGTGGTCAAACATGAGATGGCAAGATTGAACATCGACATCTTGGGAATCAGCGAACTAAAATGGACAGGCATGGGCGAATTTAATTCAGGTGACCATCATATCTACTACTGTGGGCAAGAATCCCTTAGAAGAAATGGAGTAGCACTCATAGTCAAAAAAAGGGTGGGAAAAGCAGTACTGGGGTACAATCTTAAAAATGATAGAATGATCTCAGTACGAATCCAAGGAAAACCATTCAACATCACAGTAATTCAAGTCTATGCCCCAACCACTGAGGCCGAAGAAGCTGAGGTTGATCGGTTCTATGAAGACCTGCAACACCTTCTAGAACTAACACCAAAAAAAGATGTCCTCTTCATCCTAGGGGATTGGAATGCTAAAGTAGGAAGTCAAGAAATCACCGGGATAACAGGCAGGCATGGCCTTGGTGTACAAAATGAAGCAGGACAAAGGCTAATAGAGTTTTGCCAAGAGAACATGCTGATCATAGCAAACACTCTTTTCCAACAGCACAAGAGGCGACTCTACACATGGACATCACCAGATGGTCAATATCGAAATCAGATTGATTATGTCCTTTGCAGCCAAAGATGGAGAAGCTCTATACAGTCAGTAAAAACAAGACCTGGAGCTGACTGTGGCTCAGATCATGAGCTGCTTCTTGCAAAATTTTGGCTTAAATTGAAGAACGTCGGGGAAACCACTAAACCGTTCAGGTATGACCTAAATCATATCCCTGATGAATATACAGTGGAGGTGAGGAATAGATTTCAGGGATTAGACCTGATAGACAGAGTGCCTGAGGAACTATGGATGGAGGTCCATAACATTGTTCAGGAGGCAGCAACGAAATCCATCCCAAAGAAAAAGAAATGCAAGAAAGCCAAGTGGCTGTCTGATGAGGCTTTACAAGTAGCTCATGAAAGAAGGGAAGCGAAAAGCAAGGGAGAAAGGGGAAGATATACCCAACTGAATGCAGAGTTCCAGAGAATAGCAAGGACAGACAAGAAGGCCTTCTTAAATGAACAATGCAAAGAAATCGAGGAAAACAACAGAATGGGAAAGACTAGAGATCTCTTCAAGAAAATCGGAGATCTCAAGGGAACGTTTTGTGCAAAGACGGGCATGATAAAGGACAAAGAAGGCAGGGACCTAACAGAAGCAGATGAGATGAAGAAGAGGTGGCAAGAATACACAGAAGAACTATACAGGAAAGATCTGAATGTCCCTGATAGCCATGATAGTGCGGTCACTGAACTTGAGCCGGACATCCTAGAGAGTGAAGTCAAGTGGGCCTTAGGAAGCATTAGTAACAACAAAGCTAGCGGAGATGACAGTATTCCAGCCGAGCTATTTAAAATCCTAAAAGATGATGCTGTTAAAGTGCTGAACTCAATATGCCAACAAATCTGGAACACTCAACAGTGGCCACAAGACTGGAAAAGGTCAGTTTACATTCCAATTCCAAAGAAGGGCAACGCCAAAGAGTGTTCAAACTACCGCACAATTGCGCTCATTTCACATGCCAGCAAGGTGATGCTCAAAATCCTACAAGCTAGGCTTCAGCAGTATGCGAACCGAGAACTACCGGAAGTACAAGCTGGGTTTAGAAGAGGCAGAGGAACTAGAGATCAAATCGCCAACATTCGCTGCATCATGGAGAAAGCAAGAGAATTCCAGAAAAACGTCTATTTCTGCTTCATTGACTACGCTAAAGCCTTTGATTGTGTGGATCACAACAAACTGTGGCAAAGTCTTAAAGTGATGGGAGTACCAGACCACCTTACCTGTCTCCTGAGAAACCTGTACGAGGGTCAAGAAGCAACAGTAAGAACCAGACACGGAACAACCGATTGGTTCAAAATTGGGAAAGGAGTACGACAAGGCTGCATATTGTCACCCTGCTTATTTAACTTATATGCGGAGTACATCATGAGAAATGCCAGGTTGGATGAATCAGAGGTCGGAATTAAGATTGCTGGGAGAATTATCAACAACCTCCGATATGCAGATGATACCACCCTAATGGCAGAAAGCGAAGAGGATCTCAAGAGCCTCTTGTTGAGGGTGAAAGAGGAGAGGGCAAAAGCTGGTTTGAAACTCAACGTTAAAAAAACTAAGATCATGGCATCTGGCCCCATCTCTTCCTGGCATATAGAAGGGGAAGAAATGGAAGCAGTGACAGATTTTACTTTCTTGGGCTCCAAGATCACCGCAGACGGTGACTGTAGCCATGAAATTAAAAGACGCTTGCTCCTTGGGAGGAAAGCTATGGCCAACCTAGACAGCATAGTAAGAAGCAGAGACATCACCTTGCCGACAAAGGTCCGTCTAATCAAAGCTATGGTTTTCCCAGTAGTTATGTATGGCTGTGAGAGCTGGACTATAAGGAAGGCTGAGCGCCGAAGAATTGATGCTTTCGAACTGTGGTGCTGGAGAAGACTCTTACGAGTCCCCTGGACTGCAAGGAGGTCAAATCAGTCCATCCTAAAGGAAATCAACCCTGAGTGCTCATTGGAAGGACAGATAATGAAGCTGAAGCTCCAATATTTTGGCCACCTAATGTGAAGAGAAAACTCCCTGGAAAAGACCCTGATGCTGGGAAAGACTGAAGGCAAAAGGAGAAGGGGATGGCAGAGGATGAGATGGCTAGATAGCATCACGGATGCAATAAATATGAACTTGAGCACGCTCCGGGAGAGAGCGCAGGACAGGAAGACCTGGCGTGCTATGGTCCATGGGGTCACGAAGAGTCGGACACGACTGAACGACTGAACAACAACAATGCTTCATATTGAACTTTTATTCTACAAGATCAAAACTATCCCATATCTTCTTTCTTCCACATCACAATGGGATATGACACTGTAGGAAAATCTATCCATCCATCCATCCATCCATCCATCTAGACCATGCCTCTCCCATCCACTCCTAGCCCTTCAGAATTAATTTAGAGTGACTGGAGGGGAGGGTTAGTGCATCACCATCATCATATACTGCACTTCCTCCCAAGGGAATCTAATATATAAAAGATATTAGTGATACATAATTGAAAACATCAAACATAAAATACATTAGATATACATAATAAAAAACAGCCATAAAACTAAAATGTAAACACAAGGCACACACAATCTTAAAGCAGTAACTTCCCAAGAACAAGTGCCATATCAAAAACACAGGTGAAAAAAAAAGTTTTTGGTTTATGTCTAAAACTTAACAACATAGGGGCCAACCACACTTCTCTGGGGAGGTAATTTTATGACTGGGGCACCACTACCAATAATGCCCTCTATTGAGTCACTAACTCACTATACCATGCATGGGCCATGGCCATTGATAGGATAACAAGCAGGACTGATCTTAAAGCATGAGTTAGTTGGTGCTCTTTTTGAGTACCTGGGTCTTAAGTTTGTTTAGGGCTTTGTACACAAGTACCACAACCTTGAACTGGGCCTGGAAGCTCATAGGCAGCCAGTCATGACCAATTGAAAATTTCCTGCTAAAAACCTGAAAGACTAGGTTTAGCAACAGTTGTAGGTAGGAGCAGCAGCACTAGGTCTTTACAAAATGGGCACAAGTCCTATGGCTGAATCCAAATGTGTTCATATTGGATTGGATCTAGGGATGTATGAAAATCACTTACCTTTTCGCGGATTCTGTTCATGGTGGGGGGGGGATGCGTTCTGTCCCTCCCCCTGGAATCCTCGACGAGGGGGGAGGCGATCCGGTCCTCCCCCCCGGAATCCTCGATGGCCAGCTGTGCTCCGCGGCAGCTCCGCGGAGCAGCTGGCCAGGCCCAGGTCAGGGCCATCCACAGCTGGATTTCTGGCCGCAGAGGGCTCTGGGTAAAATAAAACAAACAAACAAACAAAAAAAGTGTACGCAAATGCCAGGGGCTACGGCTGCCGCCATTTGCATTCCTTATTTTTCGCCGTCTTAGTCTACGTAAATATTTATGTAGACTAAGACGAACAAAACAAAAGGGGAACGCAAATAGCGTACTGGGCGCTATTTGCGTTCCCCTTTCTTGTCTTCATCTTAGTCTACATAAATATTTACGTAGACTAAGACGGCAAAAAAAAAGGAACGCAAATGGCGGTGGCCGTAGCCGCCGCCATTTGCATATGCGTATGCGTATGCGTTTTTTTTTTTTACCCTGACGTGATAGGCTACGTAACTCTTTACGTAGCCTATCATGACTATGGGGGAAAAAAAGAAAAAAACGCAGACTGCAAATGGTGGCGGTGGCAGCCGGTCGGAAGACCAGCCATCCCCACTGCCACCGCCGAAGCCGTCGCTGGAGCCGCCGCCATCTGAAACATCTGCCTCAGGTAAGTCTCATCCCGTGGGGGATCCGTGGGGGCAGGGGGGTGGCAGGCCGTTCTGCGATGGATTTTGTGGGGCCAAATGCACTGGCATTCAGCCTCACTGAGATCCATCGCGGAATTCTCTGACATCCCTAATTGGATCCAGATTAAATTGGATGAACATGTCCCATTGAAATCAAATTAGTCATCACTGAAGTGGCAATGATTTCAGTGGAAACTATGAGCAACTAACTTAGCGTGGATTGAACTCATTCTTTCTGAAACTATCAGAATTGTAACTCTTAATGGCAGACGTAGCATTGTCAACCAGGACTGCATACAGGACTTTATAAACAGGCTTAGAAAAGAAAACTGTTATTTCTCTGACAAAAAGATAAGGTTGGCACTCCTATACATTTTGTATAGCCAAACAAGGCTTATTTCTCTCTTAATGAACGTACAGAAGTAAGTCAGTTATCACAAAGAGTTGTGTCCCATTGGAAGAATAAACCTTCTGTGTTTTGTAGGATTATACAGGATGTCAATTGGTTTGGCCTTTAAATGTTAGTTTTCTTGGAATACTGATAGGATTTCTGTAAGGGAGTGAGCTGATGTTGGCATAATCTTTGATAAGAGCTATTGTTTTAAGATCAATATTTGTCTACTTGAAAAATTAATGCTTTTTCTACATACAATAACAATCCAATTTCCATGAAGTTGGTGTCACTATGGGTCAGTTTTGCCAAAGATTTTTGTTCAAAGGCATCACTGTGGTTTGTGGTTAAATGCTAAAGCCCTATAGCACATTATACCGTTGAGAGGGCTGCCTCTATAGCAATAAATGGTAATGATGATCGTAACAGTGCATGGATATAAAATAAAATCCAATCTTCCCTTTTTGGCCCCATTTACTGTTTATTTTCTGTAATAAAAAAGCTGATTTCTGACATCTTGGCTTTCATGGAGTAAACAAGAATTCAGAATTAGAATAATGGGGTTAAATCAAGCTTGTATTTGTCTTTTAAAGCTTAAAGTCATGTCCAAATGGCAGTAAATGCCTTCCTTGCCTCCCCTATATTCACTAGGGATGTACGAAAGTCACTTACCTTTCCGAAGAGTGACATTCGTGATGGGGGGGGAGGCACTCCGTCCCTCGCCCCGAAATTCTGGCTGGGGGGGAGGCACTCTGTCCCTCCCCCCTGAAATTCTGGCCGGGGGGGCCCCCCAGATCCTGGCCGGCCGGCTCCGCAAATGGCGGAGGCTGTAGCCGCCGCCGTTTGCATCCCTGCAGTCAGCCGTGATAGGCTACGTAAATGTTTACGTAGCCTATCACGGCTGATTTAAAAGAAAAAAAAAATGCGCGTACGTAAATGGTGGCGCCCATGGGCACCACCATTTGCGTTCCTTATTTTGGCACGTCTTAGTCTACGTAAACATTTACGTAGACTAAGACAGCGAAAATAAGGGGAACGCAAATAGTGTAGATGCAAATAGCGTAGGCTACGTAAATCTTTATGTAGCCTATCACATTTTTTTGTTTTTTTAACTGGAAATGGTGGTGGTGGCAGCCGGTTGGAAGACCCGCCGCCGCACCGCCGCCACACCGCCACCGCACCGCCGCTGGAGCCGCTGATGCCAGGAAGATTCGCCGAAGGTAAGTCCTGTCCCGGGGGGGGGCGGGGGGTGGCAGACCGTTTCGCCACCGATTTCAGGGGGCCGAATGCGCTGGCATTCGGCCTCCCTGAGATTCGTGGCGAAGTTCTCTGACATCCCTATTATTCACCACAGGGAGAATAAATCTATGTGGATAACATAACTCTGGTTTGATCCCACACTGGCTACCATCAGTTGTGTGAACCATTAGAGATCAGTGCCTGTTGTAGCATGCTGTATGTTTGAATGTTGACAGATGTATAGTTATGGACTGGCAGACACAAACTGACTCATTGCTATTATTTCCAGGTATTAAAGAGACACATATGGTTGGATCTAGAATCTGCCTTCCATGAGAGGAATGTACCTCCAGTGAGAGGAAGTGTTTCCTTTGCAGAAGGTCCCCCCACATGACTTTTGGGGATCCCCCCCTCACAGCATAGATCGCCCCCTTCAGCAGGGTCTCCTGACTCTTTGTGTAGTATGCTCAGGGGGCAGGAGGGGCTGTCATGGGATGGAGAGATGGAGCTTCACCTCCACCAGCTCAGTTGTTCCAGCATAAACCTGGATACAACCCAAAGATATTAAAAGATCAAGAACCTTGCCATAGCTGCTGTATCTGCAATGACTTCATGATACAAACAAATCCAAGTGAATGCATAGCTTGTTAAGTACATTGTAAGGCACCAGGTGTTTTGATCTGGAGACATTAGTAGCTGAGCTGAGGAGCCTTACTCCCTGTGCCACTGAGGCAGTCTGCAGGCAGAGGGCACTGCAGGCCTGATCTCTGCTAAGAGCCATGCTGTAGATGCATAGAAGTGTTCTACAGTGTTCTTCCAAGCCCAGCAGGATCATGTGATCAGAGGAGCCAATAATGTTCCATCTAGTCAAACACCATTGTCTCTGGCCTTACTGCTCAGTCTGAGCAACTTGTCAGACTGCCTGGAAGCCCTGATGAATTGCTAGTTTGCCTCCTGCCAAAGAATAAAACAAAAACAAAACAAAAAACAACTAAGCCATGGGACAATGGAGAAACTGACTAATTTGGACACATGATCATATCTTCAGTCCATTCACATCAAAGGAAGTGGACAAGAATAGCAGAGGGGACAATAAAACTTGCTATGTTTACTCTAAGTTTATAATAGCTAATAATGATTTATTCAGAGCTGTGCACAAATGGCCTCCCAAATTTCTCCACCCTATTTCGGGGCAGAGAAATTCACTGAATTTCTCCAGGGGTAAGAGAAATTCTCCAGTAGTTTCTCACAGGTGGGGCTTACCATTGGCAGCACAACGTCTTTCCTTTTTCTTAAGGGTTTTTGTTTTTTGAGCTGCCACTGCAAGTGGCAGCATCAACTGTGTTGGCCCTCATTTTGCATCCTCCATAATGCAGGCATGAGGGGGGCAGTATTGTGTCTAGCTCCAGGGAAAAGGTGGAGCTAGTGCTGTGCCTAAATCTGCCTTCCAATTCCCTGAAAGTTTTCTTTCCTCATTAAAAAGGTTTCCATTTTTCTGCCTCATTCTCAGGGTATTTTATAAGTTACTTATTTTGAATATATTTTGGTGGTGTTTTTGATCTTAATCACTGTGAGGTGTGTCTTTAGATTATGCATCTTTTCTATTGCTTTCTATTAAACATCTCTTCATTGCTCTGCAGCCTCCCAGGCTGCCCATACTTCCTGATCTGAACAGTGCGAGGAATTACCTCATGATGACTTCCCCTGGGCTTTAATTGAACTGCAGGAAGCTACAGGCTGCCAGAGAGATGAGTGTACAATGGAAGACTGTACACTTGTACACACTCCTTGGCCACCTTCTAAGTAAGGTAAGCACAAGAACCCGAACCCAATCTCCATGAGAATTTCTCCAAAATTTTCTTCTTTGAATTTCTTTTTGAAAGCAATTTTTTTTTCTATCTAATTGGATGAGAATGGTAAAATAAAGTGGGAGAAATTTTTGGTACCACACTAGTTTTATTCCACTGAATATTGTAATGGTATACTTTGCCATTGGTTAGGGATTGGGGGTTTGGGCTTGGGGGGATACAAAATGGGTACACTGATTTCTGACTGTGCATTGGGCAAGCAATATTTATACTCAATGAACATGAAATAGAGTTAACAAAGTCAGCAATAGGGATGGTGTGGGCACCTGATTCAGTCTGGGAATCTGGAGAAACCACCCCTGCCTGCACCCCTGAGTCCCACTCGCTGAACCCCTGCCCCTGCTCGCCTCTTGCCTGCACTCGGGGAATGACCTGTACTCACCCTGGCGGCCTTGTTGAGCTTTGCAGTTGCCATTTTTTGAGAAATAAAATGGCGATCTCAAAAATGTGCATATTCACGTATGCATGAAAAATGCACATCTTTAAAAAATATGCATTTTTGCATACACACAAATATGCACCTTCACAAAAATGAGCATTTCAAACATGAGAATGTGCACATTCACAAAATGCACATTTTTGCACATACAAAAACATGCACATTTTTGCGATCACCATTTATTTTTTAATGGTGACTATGGAGCTCGACAAGGCCACTGGGGTGAGTGCGGGCTGCTTGGTGAGTGTGGGAGGAGCTTGAGTGTGGTCCAGGGACTGGCAAGCAGGAGCAGGGGCTGCGCGGGCATCTGGAGAACCTGGACAGGGGTGAGTTTGCACATCCCTAGTCAGCAATCATTAAATGTATCTTAGGATGTGAACAATTTGAATGAGTCCCATGTTGTCACTTTTAGATCTCTTTAACTATCCTGAAGCATTTCCTGCTATGGAATTTAAGGTGAAATGTGAATCTACAACAGAATTGTTGGGTGAACACAACACTGCATTACTATTGCAAATTTCTTGAAGTCCTTTGCAAAGGGTACCAGAAGATAATTTGTTTTATGATTCTCCTGAAAATACTTTGTACTGTGCAAAGCTATAAAATTGCATCAGTGATGCCATGATTTGTTTTGAAACTGGAGGATGCCTTTTTCTGAATATGGTGTCACTAATCCCAGAATTCACCATCCTCTTGATTCCCTAGACCTTTCCATAGGGTAATACGCACACACTGTCATATACAGGGAGGCTTTTCCATTCTGAAGATATATGGAATAGTAGCTGCATGAACACATTCCTTTATGTGTGTGAAACTGCTTCCTACATAGGACTGAACTGGGAAACCCTTTACAGTTCAGCGAGCTCCATGTGAAGGCACATAGGTGAAGGCATACAACTAGGAACAGAATGGAAAAAAAGCTGTCTCAACATGGAGATTGTCTTGGAGAAGAGTTTGGTCCTTACTGAAGCCTTATTAGGTGGGTTCACATGATCATTTTCAGCCATGGTAGCTTAAATAAGCCACTGTGGTTTGTGGCATGTCCTGGACACCCATTCCATTACCCACCCTGGCTTGTAGGCTATTGTGTCATCTGAACCCAGGGTGGGTGGGTTGGTGTGGTTAACAAATCACCCAGAACCCATGGGCTGTTTTAGGGTTGTGGGTGGTTTGTTAACCACACCAACAACCTGCCCTCACCAGATTCAGATGACATGACAACCAGTGAACAGGGGGTTGGGTTGTGGCACAGGTGCCCGCGGGCACCCAGCATGTGCCGCATACTAGGAAATGATCATGCAAACCAGGTAATCAACTTTCCTATGTTGTAAAATATATTTTGGGGGCTATATTTCATTCTCTAATATGGTTTAAATGAAGATAACAGGAATAGTGACTATTTCAAACAAACTTGAATAGTATTTTTCTGGTTCTAATCTCAAAATAATATTGACTTATTTTGATAAATAGTCCCATTTGGACTTCCAAAATGCAATTATGTAAACTGGAAAAGTACTTCAAAATAAATTTTGAACTCAATAAGTCGCAATTCTTATTGTTGTAAATGATTTCCCACCAAAGTCTTCAGGATTTCATAACTGAAGGCAAGACCGACTTAAAAATAAATAAGTAATGAAACTCTGAGAAAAAAAAGTTTTTAAAAATTATGTTTGGGTAAAATTTTTCTTTCTTTCTTTGTGGCTAATTTCTTCAATAGACAAATACTGGAATCTTAGCTATGGTGCACAGAAAGGGATTTTTTGTTGCACAAAGATTAATTGCTACTATTCTTAATAACAATGGTACAAGAATGCAGTTTGGACGGTACTACTTATACAAGCAAATTTGTTCATGTGGGTTGAGTGAAAGTTGAACAAACACAATAGTTAGTACAAGAAAATTAATACAACAATGACAAAACCAAGCAATCATCCAGGCAAACTCTGTTTTTCTTTGCTTTCTTGTAATGGTATGGCCTTTGGTCGTGTTTCATGAGTACCCAGTTAAATTTGGACAAATATGTACACATTGACATGTACAAACTTGTATAAATATGTACAAGTTGCTCTTGAAATTATAGAATACATTTTAAGCTGTCATCCTAAGTATACTTATTTAAAAGTACTTCTGAATCAGGGCTCTTCAGACCACTTTCCTATTGTTGTTGTTGTTCAGTTGTTCAGTCGTGTCCGACTCTTCGTGACCCCATGGACCATAGCACGCCAGGCCTTCCTGTCCTGCGTTCTCTCCCGGAGTGTGCTCAAGTCCATATTCATTGCATCGGTGATGCTATCTAGCCATCTCATCCTCTGCCGTCCCCTTCTCCTTTTGCCTTCAATCTTTCCCAGCATCAGGGTCTTTTCCAGGGAGTTTTCTCTTCGCATTAGGTGGCCAAAATATTTGAGCTTCAGCTTCAGTATCTGTCCTTCCAATGAGCAGTCAGGGTTGATTTCCTTTAGGATGGACTGATTTAACCTCCTTGCAGTCCAGGGGACTCGTAAGAGTCTTCTCCAGCACCACAGTTCGAAAGCATCGATTCTTCGGCGCTCAGCCTTCCTTATAGTCCAGCTCTCACAGCCATACGTTACTACTGGGAAAACCATAGCTTTGATTATATGAACCTTTGTCGGCAAGGTGATGTCTTTGCTTCTTACTATGATGTCTAGGTTGGCCATAGCTTTCCTCCCAAGGAGCAAGCGTCTTTTAATTTCATGGCCACTATAGTCACCGTCTGCAGTGATCTTGGAGCCCAAGAAAATAAAATCTGTGACTGTCGCTGCTTCCATTTCTTCCCCTTGTATATGCCAGGAAGTAATGGGGCCAGATGCCATGATCTTCGTTTTTTTAATGTTGAGTTTCAAACCAGCTTTTGCACTCTCCACTCTCACCCTCAACAAGAGGCTCTTGAGATCCTCTTCGCTTTCTGCAATTAGGGTGGTATTGTCTGCGTATCTGAGGTTGTTGATAATTCTCCCAGCAATCTTAATTCCGACCTGTGATTCATCCAACCTGGCGTTTCTCATGATGTACTCTGCATATAAGTTAAATAAGCAGGGCAACAATATGCAGCCTTGTCGTATTCCTTTCCCAATTTTGAACCAATCAGTTGTTCCATGTCCGGTTCTTACTGTTGCTTCTTGACCCTCGTACAAGTTTCTCAGGACTCAGGAGACAGGTAAGGTGGTCTGGTACTCCCATTTCTTTAAGACTTTGCCACAGTTTGTTGTGATCCACACAATCAAAGGCTTTAGCGTAGTCAATGAAGCAGAAATAGACGTCTCTCTGGAATTCTCTTGCTTTCTCCATGATCCAGCGAAAGTTGGCGATTTGATCTCTAGTTCCTCTGCCTCTTCGAAACCCAGCTTGTACTTCTGGTAGTTCTCGGTTCACATACTGAAGCCTAGCTTGTAGGATTTTGAGCATCACCTTGCTGGCATGTGAAATGAGCGCAATTGTATGGTAGTCTGAACACTCTTTGGCATTGTCCTTCTTTGGAATTAGAATGTAAACTGACCTTTTCCAGTCTTGTGGCCATTGTTGAGTATTCCAGATTTGTTGGCATATTGAGTGCAGCACTTTAACAGCATCATCTTTTAGGATCTTAAATAGCTCAGCTGTAATACTGTCATCTCCGTTAGCTTTGTTGTTACTAATGCTTCCTAAGGCCCATTTGACTTCACTCGATGTCTGGCTCAAGTTCAGTGACCGCACTATCATGGCTATCAGGGACATGAAGATCTTTCCTGTAGAGTTCTTCTGTGTATTCTTTCCACCTCTTCTTCATCTCATCTGCTTCTGTTAGGTCCCTGCCTTCTTTGTCCTTTATCATGCCTGTCTTTGCACAAAACATTCCCTTGAGATCTCTGATTTTCTTGAAGAGATCTCTAGTCTTTCCCATTCTATTGTTTTCTTTGATTTCTTTGCATTGTTCATTTAAGAAGGCCTTCTTGTTTCTCCTTGCTATTCTCTGGAACTCTGCATTCAGTTGGATATATCTTCCCCTTTCTCCCTTGCTTTTCACTTCCCTTCTTTCCTCAGCTCCTTGTAAAGCCTCATCAGACAGCCACTTGGCTTTCTGGCATTTCTTTTTCTTTGGGATGGATTGAGTTGCTGCCTCCTGAACAATGTTACGGACCTCGGTCCATAGTTCCTCAGGCACTCTGTTTATCAGGTCTAATCCCTGAAATCTATTCCTCACCTCCACTGTATATTCATAAGGGATATGATTGAGGTCATACCTGAATGGTTTAGTGGTTTTTCCCACATTCTTCAATTGAAGCCGAAATTTTGCAAGAAGCAGCGCATGATCTGAGCCACAGTAAGCTCCAGGTCTTGTTTTTACTGACTGTATGGAGCTTCTCCATCTTTGGCTGCAAAGGACATAATCAATCTGATTTCGATATTGACCATCTGGTGATGTCCATGTGTAGAGTCGTCTCTTGTGCTGTTGGAAAAGAGTGTTTGCTATGATCAGCATGTTCTCTTGGCAAAACTCTATTAGCCTTTGTCCTGCTTCATTTTGTACACCAAGGCCATGCTTGCCTGTTATCCCGGTTATTTCTGGACTTCCTACTTTGGCATTCCAATCCCCTATAATGAAGAGGACATCTTTTTTTGGTGTTAGTTCTAGAAGGTGCTGTAGGTCTTCACAGAACCGATCAACCTCAGCTTCTTTGGCCTCAGTAGTTGGGGCATAGACTTGAATTACTGTGATTTTGAATGGTTTGCCTTGGATTCGTACTGAGATCATTCTATCGTTTTTGAGATTGTACCCCAGTACTGCTTTTCCCACCCTTTTGTTGACTATGAGCGCTACTCCATTTCTTCTAAGGGATTCTTGCCCACAGTAGTAGATATAATAGTCACCTGAATTAAATTTGCCCATGCTTGTCCATTTTAGTTCGCTGATTCCCAAGATGTCAATGTTCAATCTTGCCATCTCATGTTTGACCACCTCCAGCTTACCTTGATTCATTGATCTGACATTCCAGGTTCCTAAACAATATTGTTTTATACAGCATTTGACTTTCTTTTCACCACCAGACACATCCACAGCTGAATGTCCTTTCGGCTTTGGCCCAGCCGCTTCACTCTTTCTGGCGCGACTTGGAAATACCCTCTGCTCTTCCCCAGTAGTATATTGGACACCTCCCAACCTGAGGGGCTCGTCTTCCGGTGTCATATCTTTTAGCCTTGTGATACGTTCCATGGGTTTTTCTTGGCAAGAATACTGGAGTGGGTTGCCATTTCCTTCTCCAGTGGACCACATTTTGTCAGAACTCTCCACCATGACCTGTCCATCTTGGGTGGCCCTGCACAGCATAGCTTATGGCTTCACTGAGTTACACAAGCCTGTTCGCCACAAGGCAGTGATCCATGAAGGGGCCACTTTCCTATAACCATCAGAAAATCAGACACATAACTTTTCCCATTGGAGAACTATACACAGTGTTTTGTTCAATGAGGTGCTGCATTTTCTCCAGTGTTTTCAACCACTTTTTAAACATGGTATTCCTATTCCAGAGCTCCACAGATGTACAAAATCAAAATGACCTCTACACAGGCAGGATCTTCTCCATTCACTTTAGTGAGCATGCAGCTTTCCCCACCACTGAAATGAATAAGGAAGCCTTTGTTTATATAAGGCTTCATGTGTACATTGCCAATAGATGGGGCTCATTGTATGTAAGATTGGCACCATTCTTCTTCCACTGTTTTATAGCATATAGAGCAAATGCTGGAAAATAACAGCTATATTTCTTTTTATCCTTGTGTAACCCTATTGCTCTAATGTTAATTATACAGTCACAAGAGTGATTGTATTATAACTTATCCTACAAATAACTACCAAAACATACCCAGAGACTTCTGACAAGGCACTCTTCTATCGGAGAGTGCCTTGTGCTTTCTGGGAATCCAAAGTCAAGTCAAAATGATCTCAGAGGGACAATATCTGAGAAAGCTGGTCTACATGGTACCACGTTGATGTCTAGTAAAAGATAGATGGCTATTTTGTCACAAGGTAAATGTGAACTAAAAGAATATGGAATTCTCTGATTTCCATATTCTTCTTGAAAGGAATATGGAAATCAGAGTTCATCTGAGCTTCTGTTTCCTTCTTAAAATTATCTAAATTATTGCCACTAAGAGAATTATTATTGTTTGAAGTACAGGAACGTATTTTTGATTCTGTGAACATTACAATTGCAAGACTGCAAAATTGTGAATAATTTTGATTGATTCCCTCACCACCACCACCACCAGGTCTGAGTTGAAGCTGTGAAGTAATGGTGTTTGGTGAAACAACCTTTTGGGTTGTTTCCAGGCATTATGAAGACCACAGAATGAAATATGATCACACCCTGGGAAATAATTGTGTTTCAGTGCTCCTCTCTGCCCTCAGTACTCCATTGGAGCTAAGGTTATCTGGATCCAGCTGAGGGGTGCATGATGGCAGAACCTCAGAAAGCCTCATCAAACATCCTTAAGACGTTCTTTTCAACAGGGAGAACATCCCTGCTGGTTCAACCCTGATTATTGAACTCAGTCTCTACACAAGTGTTGGTAACTTAACTGATCTATTTACAAGGTTATACACAACTCTCTGACTCCTAACTAGGGATGGTGGAGAATTTCTCCCTGAAACTTCGGGGGGCCGAGCGCCAACGTGTTCAGCCCCCTGAACAAGTTTCGGGGAGAAATTCTCTGCCGCCCCGCCCCCCCCTCGGGACGGGACTTACCTTTGCCGAATGTCCCTCCCAGCGGCGGGTCCGGCCGGCGGTTCGGTGGGTGTTCGTGCGGGGCGGGAGCGGCAGCCGGTCTTTTCACCGGCTGCCGCTGCCGCCATTCCAATAAAAGAAAAAAAAAATGCCCCCGTGATAGGCTACGTGACAATTAACGTAGCCTATCACTGCTAGATTTGCAAAGTCAGCTGTGACAGGCTACGTCAATCGTCACGTAGCCTATCACGGGTGACTTTAAAAAAAAAAAAAAGTGCGTACGGATAATGGCGGCCCCCATAGGGAGCCACCATTCGCGTTCCTAATTTGGTCGCTGTAGTCTACGTAAAGATTTACGTAGACTACGGTGACAATAAGGGCAATGATATTTTCGTTGCCCTTATTTTCGCCGTAGTCTACGTAAAGATTTACATAGACTACAGTGACCAAATAAGGAACGCGAATGGCGGCTCCCTATGGGGGCCGCCATTAGCGTACACGCTTTTTTTTTTTAAAGTCACCTGTGATAGGCTACGTGATGATTAATGTAGCCTATCATGGCTGACTTTGCAAATCTAGCCGTGATAGGCTACATTAATCGTCACGTAGCCTATCACGGGGGCGTTTTTTTTTTAAAAAAAAAACTTGGGAGTTCCCGGCTGGGCGAGGCGGGAAGCCTCCTCCCCGGCCTGAATTTCGGCCGGGCGAGGCGGGAAGCCTCCCCCCCGGCCTGAATTTCGCGGGGGGAGCAGCGAAGCGCCTCCTCCCCACCGCGAACAAGCTTCAACGACAGGTAAGTGACTTTCGTCCACCCCTACTCCTAACCTATGTCTGTATCAGGATTACTCCTTGATTAAAGAATGATAGAGAGGACAATGGACAGTGAATGCCTGAAGTTCAAATAATGGGTGGAGCTTTTGGGCACTTGGTTTCAAATTTGCATGATGTGTTTTCATGGCTATTCTCAAATTCCCAAGATTCTTAGGTCCTGCATATTTTCTCCATACAAAACAGACATACTGAAGTCCAGCACCAGTGCACACTTTTGCACAAACCTAGGGATGGTTGAGGATTTTCAATTAGTTTAGTTTTGATAAGAATTTATGAAAATTCACAAAGTTCTCCCTGTTTGGAACAAAAAGGATTTGATTTTTTAAAAAAATTGAATGTGGCAGAAACGGAAACTGATGGATTCATCCATTCAGGTTCAGGGCTTTCAGCTATATGCCAGGCAGGCAGGCACATCATGGTAGGAACAGCTGTTATCTCTCCATGCTGGGAATAGCTGTATCTATAGAATGTGGCTAGTGAAGATGAGTGAGAATTTTGTTTTGTCTCTACACATGCCATACTGAGTTTATTTAGACCTAAGCAATTCATTTTTGGTAAGTATTTACCAAAATTTGCAATGTTTTTCCTATTTGGGAGAGAATGAACTTGGGATTTAAAAAATTCAAACACAGGAGAAGGCAAAACTAACAGATTCACCCATCTCTACACATGCCATACTGAGTTTATTTAGACCTAAGCAATTTATTTAGTGCATGCTTCACCATGGCACTGTCTCATAAAACTGCTGCTGCTGCTGCTGTGTGTGTGTGTGTGTGTGTGTGTTTTAACAAGTTAGTTGACCAGGGAAGGCTTTGAAAACATCTGAGGGATTTTCAAGGACATCGTATCAAA
The DNA here is from genome assembly GCF_057233095.1 of Heloderma suspectum. Taxonomy (NCBI): domain Eukaryota; kingdom Metazoa; phylum Chordata; class Lepidosauria; order Squamata; family Helodermatidae; genus Heloderma; species Heloderma suspectum. Next base: position 88,285,506 of record NC_139461.1, read on the forward strand.
CTTAGCAGAAAACCAGCTAGGGAGGCATTTGGACCACTGGATGACAATGGAGTTAAAGGAGTACTGAAGGATGACAAGGAGACTGCAGAGAAGTTGAATGAATCCTTTTCATTCATCTTCACTACAGAAGATATAGGACAGATGCCTGTGCCTGAACTGATGTTTTCAGGAAGGGAGTCTGAGGAACTGAGGCAAATAGTGGCGACAAAAGATGAAGTTCTCAACCTTATTGATAAATTGAAAGCAAATAGATCACCGGGCCCAGATGGTATCCATCCTAGAGTTCTCAAAGAACTCAAATATGAAATTGCTGATCTTCTAACCAAAAAATGCAACATATTCCTAAGATCAGCCTCTATACCAGAGGACTGGAAGATGGTCAATGTAACACCAATTTTCAAAAGGGATCCAGGGGATCTGTGAAATTACAGGCTAGTTAGCTTAACATCTGTTCTGGGTAAATTGGTTGAAGGCATTATTAAAGATAAAATTAGTAAGCATATAGAAGGACAAGCCCTGCTGAAAAAGAATCAACACAGCTTCCACAAAGGTAAGTCCTGTCTTTTAGAGTTCTTTGAGAGTTTCAGTAAACATGTACACAGGGGTAATCCGGTAGACATTCTTTACTTGGCCTTCCAAAAAGCTTTTGACAAAGTCCCTCACCAAAGACTTCTAAGCAAACTTAGCAGTCATGGAATACGAGGGCAGGTCCTCTTATGGATCAGTAACTGGTTAAAGAACAGAAAGCAGAGAGTAGGAATAAATGGTAAATGCTCCCAATGGAGGGAATTAAATAGTGGGGTCCCACGGGGATCTGTATTATTACCAGTGCTTTTCAACCTGTTCATAAATGATGTGGCATTAGGAATGAGCAGTGAAGTGGCCAAGTTTGTGGATGACACCAAATTATTTAGGGTGGTTATAACAAAAAGGGGTTGTGAAGAGCTCTGAAATGATCTTTCATTGAAATAATTGAAAAATATTTTCAAGCTGTCATGCCACTCTTCTCAGCAATTTGACGCTAAGTAGTGTTAGAGCTTAAATCCCCCAAAATCGAGATTGAGGACCATGGATAGAGAGAAGGTCAGTCAGTGGCTAGGAAGCCCTAAGACATTCCTCTAAAGTGGAGGGTTTTTTTAAAAAAAGTTGGCTTCATTTCTCAGCAGCTTTATTTTTTCATCAATATTTTCAGTCAACTTCTATCAAACTGTTCCTATTCCATGTCCACTGGAAAGCTGCCACTACTGAACGTGAGGCAGGCCAGCTTCTCTCTCTGGTTTGTACAATCTACTGAGAAGTATGAGGGTGGAACTCCACAGATAAAAGCCTTAAAAGGCAACCTTTGGCAGATGACAATCATGGGGAAGTAAGCTCAAAATAGATCATGGAAGTTCAAAGAAGAATGTGACAATCTTCCTTTTCAGTTTTTATCTCTCTTTTTTTAAAGATACAACATCTGTCAAACCAACATACAAACATGAATTTGAGGCCTTTTACAAATTTGCACCCTCAACACACACAAAAAGCTGCTTTCTTTGTTTTTGCAACTTCTGCAGGAGACAAGTTGAATCTTTTTGTACTCTGTGATCTAAGGAAAGTTGCACAGAAAAGCTCTGTCAGAAGAAATACAAAGCTTGTGTGTTTCACAGGTTGATTACTGGCTTCGAAACTGAAGACAATCAATGATACAACATTTCATGGTGAAACATAATTAGTGTGTGTGGGTGCAGGTTAAAGTTCTTATGTGGGGTACAACTGTGTCTTGTAAACCATGTTACTAAAATAATACTAGTTTAATTGTAATGTTAAGAAAGTAGTAACATAAGAACATAAATGCAACCCTGCTGGGTCAGATCAAAGACCTATCTAGGCCATCATTCTGTTCACACAATGGTCAACCAAATGTCTATGGGAAGCCCACAAACAGAACTTGAGCAAAACAGCACCACCTGCTCACGTTCCCCAGCAAATGGCATGCAGAAGCATACTGCTGGAGGTAATATATAACCATCATGACTATTTGCCATTGGTAGCCTTATTTTCTGAATAATAATAATAATAATAATAATAATTCATTACATTTCTATACCTCCCCATAGCTGAAGCTCTCTGGGCAGTTTACAAAAATTAAAACACTGGGGGTTGAACTCGATGGTCTTATAGGCCCCTTCCAACCCTACTATTCTATGATTCATTAAAATACAATATACAAAGTTTAAAAGCCATTTACATAAAAGCATACAAGCAACATATAACTAAAATCAACTTTGAACTAAAAACAATTTTTAAAAATCCAACTATAAAACAACGCAGCTTAAAAACGGTATACAAAAGTCAGCAAAGGAACAAGAGTTCTAAAAAGGGAAGACCTGCTCGAGTCTTTAATGCCTGAGTCTTTAAACAGAGTCTTTAATGCCTGCAGCCTGCTTAAAAACCTTCAGCAGATGCATTTCAACCGGCAGGTCATTCCACAACTGAGGGGCAGCAAAGGAAAAGGCTCTCTTGTGGGTGGCTGCCAGTCTCACATTAGGCAGCCACAGCAGGTAGCCCGCAGAGGGCCTTAGGTGGTGGACTGGGACATAGGGGAGAAGGTGCTCCCTAAGGTATCTTGGACCTAGACATTGTAAGGCTTTAAAGGTAAGAACCAGCACTTTATGTTTTGCTCAGAAACAAATTGGCAGCCAGTGTAAAGATTTTAAAACTGGTGTAATATGGTCTCCATGGGATGTCCCAGAGACGAACCTGGCTGCCATATTTTGTACCAGTTGAAGTTTCTGAACTAATATACAGGCAGCCCCAAGTACAGCGCATTACAGAAATCAAGCCTAGAGGTTACCAGGACGTGCACCACCATTCCCAGCTCAACATGTTCCAGGAATGGGCATAGCTGGCGTATCAGCCGAAGTTGATAACAGGCATTTCTCACCGTTGCCTCCACCTGGGGTGCCAAGAGCAGAGTTGGGTCAAGAAGCACTCCCAAGCTATGAACTTGCTCCTTCACGGGGAGTGCAGCCCCATCCAGAACTGGTTGACATACCTCAATACCTGAATTAGGACCCTTCATGACAAGCACCTCTGTCTTGCCTGGTTTCAACTTCAGCTTGTTCTCCCTCATCCAGCCCATTACCTACTTCAGGCAGTCATTCAGAGGTAGGGATGTATGAAAGTCACTTACCTTTTCGAAGGGTGACATTCGTGGTGGGGGGGAGGCGCTCCGTCCCTCGCCCCAAAATTCTGCCCGGGGGGGGAGGTGCTCCGTCCCTCCCCCCCGAAATTCTGGCTGGCCGGCTCCGCTCTGCAGGGATTCTGCGGAGCCACTGGCCGGCTCCGCCAGCAGCTGGATATCTGGCCGCTAGCTAGCAGGGACGCAAATGGCGGCGGCCATAGCCGCCGCCATTTGCGTCCCTGCAGTCAGCCGTGATAGGCTACGTAAATGTTTACGTAGCCTATCACGGCTGATTTAAAAGGGAAAAAAAAGCGCGTACGCAAATGGCGGCGCCCATAGGGAGCCGCCATTCGCGTTCCTTATTTGGTCGCTGTAGTCTACGTAAATGTTTACGTAGACTACGGCGAAAATAAGGGCAATGCTATTTGCGTTGCCCTTATTTTCGCCATAGACTATGTAAAGATTTACGTAGACTACAGTGACCAAATAAGGAACGCGAATGGCGGCTCCCTATGGGGGCCGCCATTAGCGTACGCGCTTTTTTTTTTTAAAGTCACCCGTGATAGGCTACGTGACTATTAACATAGCCTATCATGGCTGACTTTGCAGATCTAGCCGTGATAGGCCACGTTAATAGTCACATAGCCTATCACGGGGGCATTTTTTTTTTTTTTTAAACTTTGGAGTTCGCGGCCGGGCGAGGCGAGGCACCTCCTCCCTGGCCTGAATTTCGGCCGGGCGAGGCGGGAAGCCTCCCCCCCGGCCTGAATTTTGGCCGGGCGAGGCGGGAAGCCTCCCCCCCGCGGCCTGAACTTCGCGGGGGGAGCAGCGAAGCGCCTCCCCCCACCGTGAACAAGCTTCGAGGACGGGTAAGTGACTTTCGTCCACCCCTAGATAGGCTACGTAAACATTTACGTAGCCTATCACAGTGTTTTTTAAAAATCTAGCCGTGATAGGCTACGTAAATCTTTAAGTAGCCTATCACTTTTTTTGTTTTATTTTTTTTTAACTGGAAATGGCGGCGGCGGCAGCTGGTCAGAAGACCAGCCACTGCCTCTGCCGCACCGCCACCGAACCACCGCTGGAGCCACCGCCGCCAGGAAGATCTGCCCAAGGTAAGTCCCGTCCTGGGGGGGTGGGGGGGCAGACCGTTCCGCCACTGATTTCGGGGGGCCGAATGCGCTGGCATTCGGCCTCCCCAAGATCCATGGCGGAATTCTCTGACATCCCTATTCAGAGGAGTCATACCTTCCTTGGATAAAGATGTTAAGGAGAAATAGATTTGGGTGTCATCAGCATACTGATAACACTCAGCCCCAAACCTCCTGATAATCTCTCCCTGTGGTTTCATGTAAATATTGAACAGCATCGGGATGGAACAGAGCCCTGAGGGACTCCACATTATAGTTCCTTTTTCAAGGAACAACTATCCCTGAGTGACACCATCTGGAACTAGGGATGTCAGAGAATTCCACCATGAATCTCGGTGAGGCCAAATGCCAGTGCATTCAGCCCCCCGAAATCTGTGGCAGAATGGCCTGCCCCCCCTTGCCCCCCCCGCGGATCCCCTCCAGGACGAGACTTACCTGGGGAGGATCTTCCAGGCAGCGGCAGCTCCGGCGGCGGTGGTGGCGGCTGGTCTTCCGACTGGCTGCCGCCGCCACCATTCATCTTGTAAAAAACAAACAAACAAACAAAAAACAATGTGATAGGCTACGTAAAGATTTACATAGCCTATCATGGCTGGGTTAAAAACAAACAAACAAAAAACAACGTGATAGACTATGTAAAGATTTATGTAGCCTATCATGGCTGGGTTAAAAACAAAAAAACAAAAACCCGCATACCCAAATGGCGGCGGCTATGGCCGCCGCCATTTGCATTCTTTATTTTTGGCTGTCTTAGTCTACGTAAATATTTACGTAGACTATGACGGCGAAAATAAAGGGGAACTTTATTTTAAAAATAAAGTAAAATCTACATAAAACCTTTGCATAGGCTAAACCGGCGAATCAAAAAGGGACGCAAATAACGTCCGCTACGCTATGCATTCCCCTTTATTTTCACTGTCATAGTCTACGTAAATATTTACATAGACTAAGACGGCCAAAAATAAGGAACGCAAATGGCGGCGGCTGTAGCTGCCGCCATTTACGTACGCGGTTTTTTTTTTCTTTTCCCAGAGCCCTCTGCGGCCAGAAATCCAGCTGCGGACGGCTCTGGGCTGGGCCTGGCCAGCTGCTCTGCAGAGGTGCTGCGGAGCACAGCCGGCCATGGAGGATTCCAAGGGGGAGGAACAGATTGCCTCCCCCCCGTCGAGGATTCTGGGGGGAGGGACGGAACTCCTCCCCCTCACCATCAACATAATCCGTGGAAAGGTAAGTGACTTTCATACATCCCTATCTGGAACTGTCCTAAGTGAAAGGAGCAGAACCTCTGCAGAACAGTGCCCCCAGCTCCCTCAGGTGATCCAGAAGGATACCATGGTCAATGGTATCAAATGTCGCTGGGAGATCCAAAAGAATCAACAGGGATGCACTCTCCCTATTGATTTCCAGGTGAAGATCATCTACCAAGGAGACCATGGCAGTCTCAACTCTGTAAACTTCTCTGAAGCTGGTTTGAAATGGGTCCAGGTAATCAGTTTCATCCAAGACTGCTTGGAGTTGAATGGATACCACCTTCTTGATTACCTTGCCCCCAAATGGTAAATTATTTACTGACCTATAATTATTGAAGTCTACGGAGTCAAGGGAAGACTTCTTCAGAAGCGGTCTAACAATTGCTTCTTTTAGACCCAATGGGAAATTACCTTCCCTTAGGGAGGCATTAAAAATACTCAGCAAAAATTGCTTTACCATCTCCCCTCCCTGGACTACAAACCAGAATGGACAGGGATCGAGAGGGCAAGTTGTCTTTTTGACCAAACTAAGTAGCTTGTCCACATCATCAGAAGTCACAAGCTGAAAATGATCTAGTTCAATCATGCAAGCAGAGTTGCTGGATACCCCACTGTTGATTTCTGTCCCCATGACAGCGTCCAAGTGGTCTGGTAGAGAGATTTTATCCATGAAAAACTCATTAAAGGCATCACAGCGAGCTACCAAAGGCTCTAAGATTGGATTCAGTGTGTGTGTGTGTGTGTGTGTGGGGGGGGCTGACTTAGCTCCCTAACCACCCTGAACAGCTCAGCTGGATGTGAGTTTGCAGATGCTATACGTGTGGAGTAGAAAGCTCTCTTTGCTGCACGTATCGCCACCTCATAGGTCTTCAAATGATCCCTATGACGTGTCTTGTTGGATTCAAGTCGAGTTTTCCACCATCGGCACTGTAGTCGTCATCCTTGCCACTTCAGCTCCCTCAGTTCTTCTGTAAACCATGGAGCTTGTTTGGAAGCAGGTAGGAGAGGACATCTAGGAGCGACTGTGTCAATAAACCTGGTCAGATCTTCATTCCACACAGAGACCACAAACTTGACAAGGTCAGCAGTGGCACCAGCCAAGAAACTCCCCAAGGCATTTTGGAATCCCAATGGATCCATCAGCCTTCAGGGGAGGACCATCTCACCCACCCCTGCGGGGCAGGTTGTAGCCATGATACCAGCCCTGAGCAGACAGTGATTCGTTTATGACAACGTGGAGACAGATAGAACCTCCACCCATTAGGGGTGTATGGATTCCCCACCATCTGTTCAGGTGGGGAATCCGTGGGGGGGGAGGCAATCCATCCCACCCCTGGAATTCTCCAGAGCGGTTCCTTTCCACTTGGATCCCAGGGGGGAGGAAACTGGCTTGGGGGTGTTTACCTTCCCTCCTGCCAGCCAGAGCCGTTCGCCTCCTCCCTGTCCCTGCCGATTGCATTTAAAAAAAAGTCTTTTTTTGTTTTAATGGTGATCGGGAGGATGTGCCCATAGACTTATATGCAAATAGAGTCATGAATCTTGTGTATAAGTCTATGTGTCCATAGGCTTATATGCAAGATTCACTGCTCTATTTTGCGTATAAGTCTATGGGCACATCCTGTTGATTGCATGTGCCTGTAGACCTATAAGCAAAATAGATCGGTGAATCTTGTGTATAAGCCTATGGACACATAGACTTATATGCAAGATTCATGACTCTATTTGCGTATAAGTCTATGGGCACATCCTCCCTATCACCTTTTTTTTTTAAAGACTTTTTTTTTAAGACAATCGGCAGGGACAGGGAGGAAGGAGAACTGCTCTGGCTGGAAGAAGCAGCCGAGTGCCATAAAAAATTCACCATAAATCTCCATGTTGTTAAAACACAGAAGTCTCCTAGCCTAGGTAGAGGAGGAAGAGACGAGTGGTTTTTTTGTTTCACTATGCCAACCTAGGGTAACAACTAGAAATGATCCTTAAGGGTACGTTTTCTGCCCAGTATAGCACTGGAGCTTCCAGCTCATTGGTATCAAAGGCAGAAATAGCAAGAATCCATTTATTGACTTCAGCAAAGTGGTTTTCAGTTCATGTCTGTAATCTTGTCTGTTTTGTTTGCTTATTTTAAAGGAGATAGGATAGGAGAGTGAGAGAGTGAGTGAATGTATGGACAGAGGAGGAGAGTGGGCCTCTGCCCTACTCCACCACTCTCCAAGCTACCACCTAATCAATGAGACTCAACTTGCCTCATATTAGTGCTTATCTTTTTTGAACTTCCATTGAGAAATGAAGACTTCCTTGTTTAGAGTGGCCTTAGGTCTGCCAAAGTGATTTGTTTTTATGTTGCAAGTTCAGTTTAGTTAATTTGCTACCATTTTAAAATTTGCTTTGCTGTTTTCATTTGCTCTCGCTTCTATTTGGCTGTTGTTCTATTGGGTAAATATATACCAAATAAAACTGCATTATATAGTATTAGGGATGTTGGGATGTTCTAAAGAATCCACCCCCCCCCGGAGTCCATGGTGGAACGGACTAACCCCCCCTGCCACCCCCAAAATCCCCCCTGGAACGGACCTACCTGGTGGCGGCAGCTCTGGAAGCTCCGGGTCATCTTCCGGCCGCTGCCGGGCTGCGGCTGCAAATGGCGGCAGCTATGCTGGCCGCCATTTGTGTCCCTGCCAAGCTGTGATAAGCTACGTAAGTATCTACATAGCCTATCACAGCAAAAGGCAGGGACGCAAATGGTGGCCGCTACGCCATTTGCGCCCCTGCTCTTTGCTGGCATAACAGCTGCCATTTGCATCCCTGCATTTTGCCGTGATAGGCTACGTAGATACTTACGTAGCCTATTACCGCAAAGAGCCGGGGCGCAAATGGCGTAGCGGCTGCCATTTGCGTCCCTGCCTTTTGCCATGATAGGCTATGTAGATACTTACGTAGCCTATCACAGCTTGGCAGCAGCTGGAAGTCCAGCTGCAGCCAGGGAGGATTCTGGGGGGGAGGGACGGATTGCCTCCCCCCCCACCGTGGACTGTCGGCTGGAATGGGGTAAGTATTTCACACACCCCTACAATATGTACCCAAATAGGGATGTGCAAATCAACACAACGCGAGAGGTCCTTGAAGCTCATTCTGACTTGTGATCCTACATTACATTGCGAGCTTCTTCTTTTTCTCTTTCAATGAATATTTGTGCAGATTTTTGTGCGAATTTTCCTACATGTATGACTCAATTGTGTGCACTTTTGAGATGTATACATTTTTTCTCAAATTTCCCAAATTGACTAAAGCATCTCCATGCACATTTTTCAAAAGCATGCATTTTGTTTCATGTGTATTTTCCAAATGTATGCATTTGTTTTTGTTCCACAAATTGCATTGGAAGTTTGGAAATGTACAGACTTTGATTGCAGATTACATTTGGGTTGGTGTTTAGTTCTTAGAGGTACAAACTTAGAAAACTGGTAAAAAATAACTGAAATGAATTTCTCAAGCACCAACATTGTCATTTGAATATGTATTTAAATGTGTATTTAAAACTTTTCTCTCTCTTAAAATAAACATTTTCAAACATATCTTGATACAGTTTTGAGGCACGAACTATATTGGAATATTCAGGAAGCACAAAAGTGTTGATTAGTCCGGAAGGTGGATCACTAAGTGTTGATTAGTCCGGAAGGTTCTATCAGGTCAATTTATGTTGGAATTGCAAAGATCATGTTCTTGAAGCATCCTTGATGCAACTGACCACTCATGTGCAGCAGCTCACCAAATGAATGGGGACTGCCTCACAGTTTTCTCCACTTCTTTGCAAAAATGTACCTTTTGGTGATTGCATGGAGAGAGCATAATGGTGCCCCCAAATTTGTGTGGTGCATGGGGATGGGTCCCTATGTAGAGCATGGGCTATGAGGATTTAGTTATTTACATGCCCGCCTTCTTGACCCAACTCAAGTCATCAGTACATCTTCCAAACACAACAAAAAAGCATCAAAACCCCACAGAAACAATTTATAGAAAGAGCAGGCAGTTTTAATCAAGTTTCTCAGCGCTTGGTGTTCATGTGTATTTGAGTCTAACATAGGTTGAGGGAGGATATAATTACTGGGCTTTAAAGGATGCAGCTCCACATGTCAAGATGTCTGTTCTGATGGCATTAGACCTGGCCGTGCCAGCACAAATCTTTAGGCGGGATCACAGTGCAGTGGCACAGTGAAAACCACTGAAGCCACATGATAAACCACTCATACATGAAAGGACTTATAGCATGAGGCAGCCTTCATATGCTTGCATTTCATGTGGCTACCTGACTATATAGTCAAGAAGAATCCACATCTCCCACTTGTCTACAGAACATGAATTTCCTTTTCTCTGGCAAACAAATTGGATAGTTTATACTAGTGTTGTACGAAAGTCACTTACCTTTTCACGGATGTGATTCGTGGGGGGGGGAGGCGCTCCGTCCCTCCCCCCAGAATCCTTGATGGGGGGGAGGTGATCCGGTCCTCCCCCCCCGAATACTGCCCGGCTGGCTCCGCAGAGCAGCGGCTCCGCAGAGCAGCTGGCCAGAGCCGTCTGCAGCTGGAGTTCCGGCCGCGGACTGGCTGGTGAGGACGCAAATAGCACTCGCTGTAGTGGCCACCATTGGTGTCCAGACAGGCTGCCGTGATAGGCTACATAAGTATTTAGGTAGCCTACCATGGCAGGAAAAAAACACAGCGTACGCAAATGGCGGTGGCTACTAGGGATGTCAGAGAATTTCGCCACGAATCTCGGGGAGGCCGAATGCCAGCGCATTTGGCCCCCCGAAATTGGTGGCGGAATGGTCTGCCCCCCGCCCCCCCCCGGGATGGGACTTACCTTGGGCGGATCTTCCTGGCGGCGGTGGCGGATCCAGCAGCGATTCGGTGGCAGTTCGGCGGCTGCGGCAGCCGGTCTTCTGACCGGCTGCCGCCGCCGCCATTTCCAGTTAAAAAACAACAACAACAACAAAACGTGATAGGCTACGTAAAGATTTACGTAGCCTATCATGGCTAGATTTTTAAAAAACACCATGATAAGCTACGTAAATGTTTACATAGCCTATCACAGCTGATTTAAAAGAAAAAAAAAACACGCATATGCAAATGGCATTCCTTATTTTGGCACATCTTAGTCTACGTAAACATTTACGTAGAGTAAGATGGCAAAAATAAGGGGAACGCGCCTAGACACTACGCTATATGCGTTCCCCTTATTTTTGCCATCTTAGTCTACGTAAATGTTTAAGTAATTCCCGCCTCGCCCGGCTGAAATTCAGGCCGGGGAGAAGGCGCCTCGCCTCGCCCGGCCGCGAACGCGGAAGTAAAAAAAAAACCAAAAACCGCCCCCGGATAGGCTACGTGATGATTCACGTAGCCTATCACGGCTAGATCTGCAAAGTCAGCCGTGATAGGCTACGTGAATCGTCACGTAGCCTATCACGGGTGACTTTAAAAAAAAAAAAGCGCGTACGCGAATGGCGGCCCCCATAGGGAGCTGCCATTCGCGTTCCTTATTTAGTTGCTGTAGTCTACGTAAATGTTTACGTAGACTACGGCGAAAATAAGGGCAACGCAAATAGCGTTGCCCTTATTTTCGCCGTAGTCTACGTAAACATTTACGTAGACTACAGCGACCAAATAAGGAACGGGAATGGCGGCTCCCTATGGGAGCCGCCATTATCCGTACACACTTTTTTTTTTTTTTAAGTCACCCGTGATAGGCTACGGGACGATTCACGTAGCCTATCATGGCTGACTTTGCAAATCTAGCCGTGATAGGCTACGTGAATCATCACGTAGCCTATCAGGGGACTTCTTTTTTCTTTTTTTCTTTTATTGCAATGGCGGGGGCGGCAGCCGGTCGAAAGACCGGCTGCCGCTCCCGCCCCGCTCGAACACCCGACGAACCGCCAGCCGGACCCACCGCCAGGAGGGACATTCAGGGAAGGTAAGTCCCGTCCCGGGGGGGGGGGTGCAGAGAATTTCTCCCTGAAACTTGTTCGGGGGGCCGAACACATTGGCGCTCGGCCCCCCGAAGTTTCGGGGAGAAATTCTCCGCCATCCGTACTTTATGTTTAGTTTGACTCTCATCAGAATTGTGTGACCAGATTTGCTGCTTGTGAAAAACAAAGCAAATAAGAACCATGTCTAAAAAAGGCAGTTATTGGTATCAGGATGCCAGACAAATGCCCTAACCCCGGTGCCAGCTTGTCTGGCTGAAAGGGGGGGGGGCATTGCGGGTGGGTGGGCTGAGAGCACATGGCTGCCAGTCATTGGTGCACCCCCAGTGGCACCACCATGGAAGGAGGGGCTGGCAGAGTTGCCTTAAGCTCTGCTCCCCACCCATCCTCAGCTGTCTTGCTCACGCGGCTCTGTCAAGTGTGAGGGAGAGCCGATGGCAGAAGACTCAGCAAGGGGACAGCCTTGCCTGCCTGCTTTTTCACCTCTCACCCAGGGCGCGGCCTTTCTGTGCGCCACTGCCTGCTCCATGGATGTGGCAGGTGTGGCAGCCGGCACCCGCTGGCACCATTCTTGCGGCTGCCGGTGTGCAGCACTTTCTTGGGGGAGCGAGCGATCGCAGCATCTCACGCCCCTTCTCGCCCCTCTGCATTGCCGCTTCCATTCACGCGGTGGTGGGCGTGGTCCTGGGCTGCACATTTCTGGTCCCATCACCGGTGGCCACTGGCTCTTGGTTGGGCCTGTCGGGTGTCGGCAGCCGCGCCGGGCAGTGTACGCACCCTGCACCTTCAGCTGCTCCTGGGGGTCCCTGTTGCCGGCGTCCGCTCGCTCTGGCTGGTCCTGTTGGGCGTTGGCAGCCACATGGGGCCGCATGCGCACCCCAGCACCTTCCCCTTGCATCATCTGCTGCCGGCCCTTGGGCCGCGGTTGACGCGGTTGCCGGATCTAGCTGGCCCTGGATCATCATGGCAGTGAGTGACCTCTGTCAGTCAGCAGGCTGCTTGCTGGGCGCACTGCCGCCTGCAGCGCGGCGACCACCAGGCCTGCCCTCATTCATCCCCCTGGGCCTTCACTTGGGGCTTTCACCATCTGTGCCAGGTTTCTTTGGGCTGCTCGGCCCACAGGTTTGGTCTGGTTGAGGGAGGGCAATTGCTGGCTGGCACCCCCCTTAACGGGCTTTTGGGCCTCAGGCCTTTAACTCTGGCTTGCAAGCCTCCAGGACAGCAGCCCATGCCTTGGGGCCCAGGGTCCTAACTAGGTTCCATGCATAGTTGGGGGGCACATGAGACAGCTACCTGACTGGGGCTGTGCGGGTCTGGGTCTGGTCTGCACTTGGAGGGGAGTCTGCCTGGCAGCTATGTGTGGCCACCTTGAGTCCCACAGTGGAAGAAAAGCAGGATATAAATGAAATGAATGAATACCTAGGGGAAAGGAGGTGGAGCCTGGGAAGGGGGGCTTGGCCTTCTGAGGAAACCCCAAAAGCTGGATTTGGCCCCTAGACCTGAGGTTTTGCACCCCATACTAGCCTTTTCCTCCCATGTGTCTAAGGGCTGGATGCTCCCAATCTCTTCTGATCTCGGAAGCTAAACAGGGTCAGCCCTGGTTAGTCCTTGGATGGGAGACCACCTGGGAATCAGGTTTCCTGCACTGAGCAGGGGGTTGGACTCAATGGTCTTGTAGACCCCTTCCAAACCTATGATTCTATGAATTAACTTCCTTGTTCAAGTGGCTCCCCAGGTTGCTGTTCTGAACCCCCCTCTTTCTAACAACATCATGCCCAAAGAAGGGACAGGGGGCAGAAGCAAAGGTAAAGCCCTGCGACATGCCCATAAAAAGGCCTCAACATAGGCACGCTTCTGAGTAAGACCAATGTTGCAGGCCCAGTCTTGGCTTCCATTCTCACATGTCTGGAAGCAGCTGAACGTACTCATGGGATCACCTCCCCCCCCCCCGGCTGTGCCCGGCGAAGCCATGGCAGTCCACCCCAAACAGACATGACAACAGATGCAATGTTCACTCTTGTTTCCATTGCAGTGCACCTGAACGCCATTGAGGTCTCCACCTCGCCTTCACAGGCTCACCATGGCGGCACAGCACCACCTCAGGTGGTCCACCCTCCTGCGGCATCTCCATCGGCAGTGACCCAAGCAACATCCTCCTCCTTGTTGGCAGGGGATCCGAGCATGGCCACCTTGGGTCCAGCGTGTCTGGATGATATGGAGGCCCTCCACCTTACTGAGGTCCACATCTTGTCTTCGTGGTCTCACCCGGGCAGCAAACCACTGCTGAGGCGGTCCACCCTCCTGGGGCATCTCCGTCAGTAGCACCGCAAGCAACATCATCCCCCTTGCTCGTGGGGGACCCAGGTGCGGCTGCCCCGGATATGGGTGAGATGACCGTACCTCATCTCACTTGGCCAGACGGGTGACCTTCGGGGCCTTGGGGTTGCTGCCTTAGCTTACCTCCCTGGGGCGGTCGTCCCTCCAATGTCATCTCCCTATACTATGCCTGGGCCAACTGCAGCTCCATCAGTCACACCCCACTGTAGCCCCAGGCACTTTACTCAGCATCTTATCGGGCTCTGCTGGATTAACTCAGGATCCCTTGCCCTGCCCCCGCCTGCTCGGACGTCCACGTAAGTGGCATATTAGATCCTTATGCTAATCTGGCGAGTTGCGATGCCACCGGGGCTACTCCTTCTCGTAATGGCTTTCATTTGAGGAGGTGCATGGCTGGCTATGTCGGGGCCTTCTGCAGGAGGGCTGCTATTGACCCTTCTCTGTGCTGGGACCTGATGGACTGGGACCGTTGGCTCCAATTTTTGACTCCTTCCCGGCTGGGTTTCGGCGACAGATCTGGCAGTGGCCACATTCTCCAGGCTGTCTCCCTCACTGGCCTCAGCCTATTGCGGGTCTGGTGCTTCAGCACCACTGTCTGTGCTGGGAATACAGCCCCAAGGGCACATACTCCCAGAACCTGTGCAGTTTCCATTGTGAGTGCTCCCTTTGTAGCAGTCAGCACTCATGCACCTCTTGTCCAAAGCCTGGGGATGGCAGGGTCCCCCTTGGAAAGGCCAAGGCAGTAGGAAGCCCAGGGGTAGGCTACAGCTCCCTCTGGTGGGCCCCAGCCCAGTTAGGATGGTGCCACTACTCCGGCTTATAAGATGCTACCCCAACAGGGGTAGGGATGTACGAAAGTCACTTACCGTTTCGCGGATCTGCTTCGTGGTGGGGGGGGGGGAGGCACTCTGTCCCTCCCCTCAGAATCCTGCCCAGCCAGCTCTGCTCCACAGGGATTCTGCAGAGCTGCCGGCCGGCTCTGCTGGCAGCTGGACATCTGGCCTCTGGGCAGCAGGGACGCAAATGGCGGCTACGGTGGCCACCATTTGCGTTCGCTATTTTTCGCCGTTCTAGCCTACGTAAATATTTACATAGGCTAGAACAGCTAAAAATAGTGAACGGAAATGGTGGCCGCCGTAGCCGCCACCATTTGCGTACGCTGCACCCAGCTGCGGCAGGCCAGGAGACCAGCTGCCCCCGCCACCACCACTGCTGCAACTGCCGCCCCACCGCTGCCCCCGCCGCCACCACCCCTGCCGGCCCTGCCCATTCTGCCGCCACCACACCTTTCACCGCCGCCGCACCTTCCGCCACCCCCGCTGCCTTACCTGCCGCCCCCGCTGCTGCCTTACCTGCCACCACCCCTGACACCGCACCTTCCGCCGCTGCCCCCGCCGCTGCTCCTGTCGCCCCCGCCCCTCCTGCCCCCGCCGCCACCCCTGCTGCACCTGCCGCCGACGCACCTTCTGCTGCTGCCCCTGCCCCCCTGCTGCCGCTCCTGCCCCCCCGTCGCTGCATCTTCCACCGCCCCCGCCGTCAAATGCCGTCTCAGGGGGTTCCGTCTCAGGGGGCAGCAGGAGGCTGTTCCACCACGGATTCCGGGGGGCTGAATGCCAGTGCATTCGGCCTCACTGGAATCCGTGGCAGAATTCTCTGCAATCCCTAAACAGGGGGAATGTGTTTTACTTGGAACATGGCTTCATGCTAGGTTTTAGGACCCCCCTTTTTCTAGGTCAACATAGGCCATCCTTACCTCGTAGACAAAATCTCTCCTCGCCAGGCGTCGATGGGTTCGTGAGAAGATCAACAAGGCAGTACTGGCAGAAGGGTTATAGCCCCCCTTTCCACACCCCGATATCTAACCTAGGGATTTCCCTTCTTAGAAGGGTGCCCAAGAATTCCTCTAGGGAGTTT
The DNA here is from genome assembly GCF_057233095.1 of Heloderma suspectum. Classification (NCBI taxonomy): domain Eukaryota; kingdom Metazoa; phylum Chordata; class Lepidosauria; order Squamata; family Helodermatidae; genus Heloderma; species Heloderma suspectum. The sequence continues at coordinate 88,301,304 of NC_139461.1, forward strand.
ATGCTGATTTGTAACCTCTCTTCCCTGAGGGCCAGTCTGTTAATCATGAGATCCCTGATCATCTGTGCTCAGTGCAATACACCTCTTCAATGAGGCAGATGTCTTGGTCTGGGATCCTGGCCACGGGTCCCTGTTACACCAAGTCCAAAGACAGTGGTCAATGTTCTGACCTAATGTAAGCATTGTTTCCCTTTCATTTTACCTTGGTGTCCCTTAGCTCATGAAAAGGCTGAGGGCCCATCTCCCACATCAACATTCAGTGAATCCAATCTGATACCCTTAAGCAATATTCTCGCCACCCTCAGGACAACTTTCAGGTCCTTTGGGCACAGCTCCAAGCAGTTACATCTTCCTAGGGTCTCCCTTCGGGGCCATGCAAAATATTGTAGGGCATTTTCATTTTCCATGTAGGGTAGTGGCCCCTGGCCATGCCTTCTTGCACTGGCTCAGTTTCGGCAGTGCAGAGACGGTGGCTGCCACACCATCGAACCAGGGTCACTTCTGCTATGCGCACGTATCCATGGGTATGGCTTCAACTTAGTAGGGCTTTAATGGCGTCTCCTTCCAGAGGCGTGAGCTGCTCTTAGGGATGTCAGAGAATTCCACCATGGATCTTGGTGAGTCTGAATGCCAGTGCATTCGGCCCCCCGAAATCTGTGGCGGAACGAAGCCCCCCCACCCTCACCCCGCAAAAGGTGCGTGAAACGGAGCACCTACCTGCTGCCGTTCACACTGCTTTGTGAATGGCGGCCGTGTCTGTGGCTGCCATTTGCTTCTTCATTATAGCCATGATAGGCTATGTAAATACTTGCGTAGCCTATCACGGCTAATGCAAGGATGCCATTTGTGTCCCTGCGGAGGCTGTGATAGGCTATGTAAATACTTAAATATTTACGTAGCCTATCACGGCAAAAAAAAAAAAGGAACACAAATGGTGGCTATGGCGGCCACCATTTGCGTTCCTTTTTTGCTGTTGTGATAGGCTACGTAAATATTTATGTAGCCTATTACGGCAAAAGACAGGGGCGCAAATGGTGGCCACTACGCCATTTGCACCCCTGTCTTTTGCTGTAATAGGCTACATAAATATTTATGTAGCCTATCATGGCAAAATACAGGGACCCAAATGGCAGCAGCTACAGTGGCCGCCATTTGCATCCCTGTGCAGGCTGCCCAGCGGCCGGATGTCCGGCTGCGGGTGGCCTCGGCTGGCGGCTCCGCGGAGTCACCCCAGAGTGGAGCCAGCCAGGGAGAATTTGGGGGGGGAGGGACGGAGTGCCTCTACCCACCGCAAATGCCACCCTTCAAAAAGATAAGTGACTTTCGTACATCCCTAGCTGCTCCTCAAAGCCGGACTGCAGATTCACTGGGGTACTGCCAGTACCCTGGGGGTTTCAAAATCATAGGGCAGGTCCAATTGTGCTGTGGGTAGTGGCCTGTAGAGTTGGGGCCACCGCTGCCGACCACATTTTGGCTGGCCTCATAGCCAAGTCAGTAGCCCCCCTTCGGTAAGACAACATGACCACAGTGTATCTTATTCATCCCTGTCCTCCTGAAATCAGAGGGACATGTTGTGTGTCAGAGCGTTCGCACTCCAGTGTCTGTGTCACAACATCTGGTTCTGGGCCTGCCATGTGCCAGGTTAGGCAAACCCAATTGTCGATGCTTTGTCATGAAATCAGGTCAACAAATTCCAGGCCTTAGCCCCGCGGGTGCGTCCACTTCCTGATCCCATCCTTGCAGTATTATGGGAGACCGGCATACTGAAGCTGAGCATGCCATCCTGCATTCCATAGCTCCCAGTACAGGAGCCACCTGCGACAGACCAGGTAGGGTGTTCCATGCCTTAGGAGCAAACTTCAGTTATAGGATTCATGGCCCTTACCTATAGATAATTTGCCGCAATTTTGCGTCTCCTTAAGGAACAAGGGACTATCTGCCAGGACCATAAGTTGCAAGCTGGCCGTTTAGCCTTCCGGCCCACAACGGTGGGATTTACTGACTGCATGTCAGATTTCAGGGTTCGGCATGCAAGGTAGGTTGCAAAGATGTTGCCTGCTTTAGTAGATTTTAGCCACTATCTCTCCCGGATACCCTTTTGGGCTCCGGGGGTAATGGCCCTCCATTTGCACTTTCCAGTAAGAAGTTTCCCTGTTCCATGCAGCAGCCTTAACGGCCTTCTTCGAACCCCCTTAGGAATTCAGGGTTGGTCAGGGCTCCCAAGTCTGACTTGTCCCGAAGGGCCTTGATATTAGGGATGTACGAAAGTCACTTAACTTTTAACGAAATGTGATTTGAGGTGGGGGGGAGGTGCTCTGTCCCTCCCCCTGAAATTCTGGTGGGGGGGGAGGTGCGCCGTCCCTCCCCCCCGAATCCTGGCCGGCCGGGTCCGCATAAATGTTTACGTAGCCTATCATGGCTGAGTAAAACAAAAATAAAAAACCGTGTGTATGCAAATGGCAGCACCCATGGGTGCCGCCATTTGTGTTCCTTATTTTGGCACGTCTAGCCTACGTAAACATTTACGTAGACTACGGTGAAAATAAGGGGAACGCAAATAGCCTAGACGCTACGCTATTTGCATTCCCCTTATTTTCGCCGTACTCTACGTAAATGTTTACGTAGACCAGACGTGCCAAAATAAGGAACGCAAATGGTGGCGCCCATGGGCGCCGCCATTTGTGTACGCGTGGTTTTTTTTTTTTTACTCAGCCGTGATAGGCTACGTAAACATTTACGTAGCCTATCACGGTATTTTTTAAAAATCTAGCCGTGATAGGCTATGTAAATCTTTACGTAGCCTATCATTTTTTTGTTGTTTTTTTTTACTGGAAATGGCGGCGGCGGCAGCTGGTTGGAAGACTGGCGGCAGTGGCCGCCGCCGAACCGCCGCTGAACCACCACCGAACCGCCGCCGAAGCCGCCGCCGGAGCCGCCGCCACACCGCCGCCGAACCTCCGCCGGAGCCACTGCCGCCAGGAAGATTCGCCCAAGGTAAGTACTGTCCCGGGGGGGGGCGGCTGGGGGGCAGACTGTTTCGCCACCCATTTTGGGGGGCCAAATGCGTTGGCATTCTGCCTCCCCGAGATTCGTGGTGAAATTCTCTGACATCCCTACTTGATATACTTCAAGGTACAGGTCTGTCCCAATGTAACTAGGGATGTACGAAAGGCACTTACCTGGTCCCACAGCTTGCTTCGCGGTGGGGGGGAGGCACTTCGGTTCTCCCCCTGAAGTTCAGGCCAGGGGGGGAGGCGCCCCGCCTCACCCGGCCAAAATTCAGGCCAGGGAGAAGTGCCCCATCTCCCCGGCCGCGAAATACAAAAGTGAAAAAAAACACACAAAAACACCCGTGATAGGCTATGTAACGATTTACATAGCCTATCACGGCTAGATTTCCAAAGTCAGCCATGATAGGCTACATAAAACGTTACGTAGCCTATCATGGGTGACTTTGAAAAAAAAAAAAAGTGCGTACGCAAATGGCGGCGCCCATGTCGCCACCATTTGTGTTCCTTATTTGGTCCCGGTAGTCTACGTAAAGATTTACGTAGACTACGGCGAAAATAAGGGCAACGCAAATAGCATAGCGTCTACGCTATTTGCGTTCCCCTTATTTTCGCCGTAGTCTACGTAAATGTTTACGTAGACTAGACGTGCTAAAATAAGGAACGCAAATGGCGGCGACATGGCCGCCGCCATTTGCGTACGCACAGGTTTTTTTGTTTTTTACTCAGCCGTGATAGGCTATGTAAACATTTATGTAGCCTATCATGGCTGACTGCAGGGACGCAAACGGCAGCGGCTATGGCCGCCGCCATTTGTGGCCCGGCTGGCCAGGATTCGGGGGTGGAGGGACGGTGCGCCTCCCCCCCTGGCCAGAACCCAAGGCAGCTTACATGGTCCTCCTCCTCTCCATTTTATCCTCACACACTCCTGTGACATAGGTTAGGCTGAGAGTAGGGAAGTTGGAGAATTCCGTCATGGTCTCCAGTGAGGCCAGATTCTTTAGACCCCCCCCCGCCACCCCCTGAAACTCTCCCCCAGGAGTGGACCTATCTGACGGCGGATGCGGCGGCAGTGGATATGGTGGTGGCAGATGCAGCGGCGGATGCGGCAGTGGCAGCTGCTCCGGCTCATAGCGGCCGCCATTTGCGTGCCTGCATTAGGCCGTGATACGCTATGTAAGTATTTATGTAGCCTATCATGGCAAAAGGCAGGGACGCAAATGGCGGCAGCTATGCCATTTGCGTCCCTGCTTTTTGCCGTGATAGGCTACATAAATACTTGCGTCGTCTATCACGGCCTAATGCAAGGATGCAAATGGCGGCCGCAGCAGCCCAGCAGTGGCCAGAGGTCCAGCAGCAGCTGGAAGTCCGGCTGTGGCCGGCCTTGGCCGGTGGCTTCGTTAGGGATGGACGAAAGTCCTGTCCTCGAAGCTTGTTCGCGGTGGGGGGGAGGCGCTTCGCTGCTCCCCCTGCGAAGTTCAGGCTGGGGGGGGAGGCTTCCCACCTCGCCTGGCCGAAATTCAGGCCGGGGAGGAGGCGCCTCGCCTCGCCCGGCCGCGAACTCAAAAGTTTTTTTTAAAAAAACAAACGCCCCCGTGATAGGCTACGTGACGATTAACGTAGCCTATCAAGGCTAGATCTGCAAAGTCAGCCATGATAGGCTACGTAAATCGTCACGTAGCCTATCACGGGTGACTTAAAAAAAAAAAAAAAAGTGTGTACGCAAATGGCGGCCCCCATAGGGAGCCGCCATTCGTGTTCCTTATTTGGTCGCTGAAGGCTACGTAAATCTTTACGTAGACTACAGCGACCAAATAAGGAACGGGAATGGCGGCTCCCTATGGGGGCCACCATTATCCGTACGTGCTTCTTCTTTTTTTTTTTAAGTCACCCGTGATAGGCTACGTGACGATTAACGTAGCCTATCACAGCTGACTTTGCAGATCTAGCTGTGATAGGCTACGTTAATCATCACGTAGCCTATGACGGGGGCGTTTATTTATTTTTTATTGGAATGGCGGCGGCGGCAGCCAGTCGAAAGACCGGCTGCCGCTCCCGCCCTGGACGAACACCCGCCGAACCGTCGGCCAGACCCGCCGCCGGGAGGGACATTCGCCAAAGGTAAGTCCCGTCCCGGGAGGGGTGCAGGGTGCGGGGTGTGTGTGTGGAGAATTTCTCCCCGAAACTTGTTTGGGAGGCCGAACACGTTGGCGCACGGCCCCCTGAAGTTTCGGGGAGAAATTCTCTGCCAACCCTAGTGGCTCCGTGGCCTTGCTGCAGAGCGGAGCCAGCTGGAGAGGATTCCGGGGGGAGGGATGGATCGCCTCCCCCCCACTGAGGATGCCCCTGGACCGGAACAAGGTAAGGAATTCGTACATCCCTAGCTGAGAGTCAAGGACTGGCCCGTAGTCACCCAGTGAGCTTCACCGACGAGTGGGGACTAGAACCCTGGGCAGTTGCCTGGGATAATTCTTGGTTTAACACACACATTATTTTCTGAAAATCAAGACAGCTGCAGCTTACCTAATGCATCCAGTGCAGTTTCCTGATTCCCCCTCCTTTTAAAAAAAAATTCTACATCACCTAACATTTCAGATCTACTTGGAGCACAACTAAAAAAAAAGAAAGAAAAAAAGAAAAAAGACAGAGGCAAAATAAGCCCAAAGAAAAAAGATATTGAAAGCTATTTGAAACAGAGAGGATCTTAAAATGCTAAGGTCCTTAAATCTTGGACTAGAGAGATCACATACATACATTCCTCTTGAACTCAAGCTGGTGCATCTTTGATGTATTTTTGAGACAGATGTGCTTTGAGCTGAAGCTGGGCTTCAAAGAGAAGTAGGTGTTGGATAGGAAATACTCCCCCCCCCCTCCATTCAGAGTGGAGTAGAGAACTGTCAGTTCTCACTGAACAGAGAAAAATGGCCTGGAAGGCAGAATTTTGTCAACAGGTGTGGGCTGACATAAATGGTTGAAGGTTCAGCTCAAATATATCCAAAAGATTTTTTTTTAAATCTTCACTAAAGTCATGCTTACTGGAAACTGTTTAAGGTTTGATATCTTATATAGAGAGGCAAAACCTGGGAGAGGAATTCATGGTAGATTAGTATCCTTAGAGTTTTACTTCAGATATCTGTGGAATTTCTAGATATTCAACAGGATTTATAGGAATATAGAAAGTTACCTCATACCAGGGGTGGTATTCTAACTCAAGAAACAGGTAGGTTCCCACAAATTATATGAGCCACTGCTATCAGTCTGTTATATCAGAATAGCCCAATGTTCCACAAGCGCAAAATGAGAACTAGAAATATGCACAGAGCCAATAACTCAAGCACATGATCATATCCACAAACCACACATCAAGTCACAAAGCATATAATGTGCATGTATGTAGCATATTATCAAGGAATTAAGCATTGGTAAAATGGGTTACATTTTTCTGGCCTGTCTTTACCCTTTTCACAGATGGAGTACATTAACATTTCTAAATGTTTACATAGCTTTGTGGTAACCTAAGAGAAGTAAAAAGTTAACTGCTGAGGGTAAAATACAATGTAAGTCCTCCTTAGAGTAGACCCAATGAAATTAATAAGACTTAAGTTAGTCAGGATTAAGTCCTATTCATTTCAATGAGTCTAAGTAGGATTTATGTTGGAGCTTACCCTGAGACCCCAAGGTGATAATAACAAGGCAGGTTGGCCCTTTTCCCATCCCCCGGTTGTCTGGTAGGAATTTGGTGGCACCAATAGCATAACTGTTCTTGCACGCTGCAGTTTAACATTATTTGAAAATATCCAGAATGTCAGTAGCTTGGCTTCTGATTTTATTTAAAAACCAGAATGCCCTGGAGTTGGCAGTTCTTGTACTCTAGCAGGAAGAAATAGGTGTAAGCTACAGTCTACTGTCCCAAGGTAGCCTAGGGGCTTAGTACAGCTCACTTAAAACTTCAACTCCAGGGGCTTCAGTGATAGGGCTGTCCAAATTTCATGCAATACATTCAATGTGCATTCTGTGGAATGTCAGGCATCATTTGTTCCATTATCCATTTACAGTTACAGATGGAACTGAAAAATGTTTTGGCTGCAGAAACATACAGAAGAAAATCCTCTAGAATTTCGCAGTAATTTATATAATGTTCATTAGTATGAAACATTTAGCATATTTATTCACTTCCACCAGCATGGTGTTGTGTTGCACACACTTAAATCAGTGTATAAACAATGAGCAGCGTGCACAAAACAAGAGTGTTACATGGAGGCTGAAGAGAGATCAGAGATATATTAAACGTGTGTGTGTTTTTTTTAATGGCATACATATTTCTGCAATTTGTCAGAATTTGCGTATGTATTCATATATTTTCCAGTAATGTTTGTACTTTCCAAAGAATAAAGGTAAAGATAAAGGTGTCCCCAACCAGTAGTGTCCGACTCTAGGGTGTGGTGCTCATCTCCATTTCTAAGCTGAAGAGCCAGCACTGTCCGAAGACGCTTCCTTGGTCATGTGGCCGGCATGACTGAACACCGAGGTGCACGGAACGCTGTTATCTTTCCTGCTGAAGCGGTACCTATTTATCTACTTGCAATTTCTTGCTTTCGAACTGCTAGGCTGGCAGGAGCTGGGACTGAAGATGGGAGCTCACTCCGTCACGCGGCACTCGGGTCTCGAACTGCTGTCCTGCCGATCTTCCAGTCTGCAATTCAGCATCTTAACCACTAAGCCACCGCGGCCCCTTTGTGTAAATTTGGGGAAAGTTAAAAATGGTTCAAAAGTCCACAGAACTCTAGGCAACTCAACTAGGCTGGTCTGCCGTGGAAACATGAGGGTTGAATTCAGAAGAATCCAACTATTTTGATCTGTGTTTGATTTCTCTGGCATCCCTTGTTGTTGTTGTTGTTGTTCAGTCGTTCAGTCATATCCAACTCTTTGTGACCCCATGGACCATAACACGCCAGGCCTTCCTGTCCTCCGCTCTCTCCTGGAGTGTGCTCAAGTCCATATTCATTGCATCGGTGATGCTATCTAGCCATCTCATCCCCTGCCATCCCCTTCTCCTTTGGCCTTCAATCTTTCCCAGCATCAGGGTCTTTTCCAGGGAGTTTTCTCTTCGCATTAGGTGGCCAAAATATTTGAGCTTCAGCTTCAGTATCTGTCCTTCCAATGAGCACTCAGGGTTGATTTCCTTTAGGATGGACTGATTGGACCTCCTTGCAGTCCCGGGGACTCGCAAGAGTCTTCTCTTGCACCACAGTTCGACAGCATCGATTCTTCGGCACTCAGCCTTCCTTATAGTCCAGCTCTCACAGCCATACATTGCTACTGGGAAAACCATAGCTTTGATTATACGAACCTTTGTTGGCAAGGTGATGTCTCTGCTTCTTACTATGCTGTCTAGGTTTGCCATAGCTTTCCTCCCAAGGAGCAAGAGTCTTTTAATTTCATGGCTACAGTCACCATCTGCAGTGATCTTGAAGCCCAAGAAAATAAAACATGTCACTGCTTCCATTTCTTCACCTTCTATATGCCAAGGAGTGATGGGGCCAAATGCCATGATTTTAGTTTTTTTAATGTTGAGTTTCAAACCAGCTTTTGCACTCTCCACTTTCACCGTCAACAAGAGGCTCTTTAGATCCTCTTCGCTCTCTGCCATTAGGGTGGTATCGTCTGCGTATCTGAGGTTGTTGATAATTCTCCCAGCAATCTTAATTCCGACCTGTGATTCATCCAACCTGGCATTTCTCATGATGCACTCTGCATAAAAATTAAATAAGCAGGGTGACAATATACAGCCTTGTCATACTCCTTTCCCAATTTGGAACTAATCCAATCGGTTGTTCCATGTCCGGTTCTTACTGTTGCTTCTTGACCCTCGTACAGGTTTCTCAGGAGACAGGTAAGGTGGTCTGGTACTCCCATCTCTGCCACAGAATTTGCCACAGTTTGTTGTGATCCACACAATCAAAGGCTTTAGCATAGTCAATGAAGCAGAAATAGACATTTTTCTGGAATTCTCTTGCTTTCTCCATGATCCAGCAAATGTTGGCGATTTGATCTCTAGTTCCTCTGCCTCTTCGAAACCCCACTTGTACTTCTGGTAGTTCTCGATTCACATGCTGCTGAAGCCTAGCTTGTAGGATTTGGAGCATAAACCTTTCTGGCATGTGAAATGAGCGCAATTGTGCGGTAGTTTGAACACTCTTTGGCATTGCCCTTCTTTGAAATTGGAATGTAAACTGCCCTTTTCCAGTCTTGTGGCCATTGTTGAGTGTTCCAAATGTGTTGGCATATTGAGTGCAGCACTTTAACAGCAGCATCTTTTAGGATCTTAAATAGCTCAGCTGGAATACTGTCATCTCCACTAGCTTTGTTGTTAGTAATGCTTCCTAAGGCCCACTTGACTTCACTCTCTAGGATGCCCGGCTCAAGTTCAGTGACCGCACTATCATGGCTATCAGGGACATTAAGATCTTTCCTGTAGAGTTCTTCTGTGTATTCTTTCCACCTCTTCTAAATCTCATCTGCTTCTGTTAGGTCCCTGCCTTCTTTGTCCTTGATCATGCCCATCTTTGCACAAAACGTTGCCTTGAGATCTCCGATTTTCTTGAAGAGATCTCTAGTCTTTCCCATTCTGTTGTTTTCCTCGATTTCTTTGCATTGTTCATTTAAGAAGGCCTTCTTGTCTCTTCTTGCTATTCTCTGGAACTCTGCATTCAGTTGGGTATATCTTCCCCTTTCTCCCTTGCTTTTCATTTCCCTTCTTTCCTCAGCTCCTTGTAAAGCCTCATCAGACAGCCACTTGGCTTTCTTGCATTTCTTTTTCTTTGGGATGGATTGAGTTGCTGCCTCCTGAACAATGTTACAGACCTCCGTCCATAGTTCCTCAGGCACGCTGTCTATCAGGTCTAATCCCTGAAATCTATTCCTCACCTCCACTGTATATTCAATTAATAAGGGATATGATTGAGGTCATACCTGAATGGTTTAGTGGTTTTCCCTACGTTCTTCAATTTAAGCCGAAATTTTGCAAGAAGAAGCTCATGATCTGAGTCACAGTCAGCTCCAGGTCTTGTTTTTACTGACTGCATAGAGCTTCTCCATCTTTGGCTGCAAAGGACATAATCAATCTGATTTCGATATTGACCATCTGGTGATGTCCATGTGTAGAGTTGTCTCTTGTGCTGTTGGAAAAGAGTGTTTGCTATGATCAGCATGTTCTCTTGGCAAAACTCTATTAGCCTTTTTGTCCTGCTTCATTTTGTACACCAAGGCCATGCTTGCTGGTTATTTCTTGACTTCCTACTTTGGCATTCCAATCCCCCATGATGAAGAGGACATCTTTTTTTGGTGTTAGTTCTAGAAGATGTTGTAGGTCTTCATCCCTACTCAGCAGTAAAAGTTATATTCACTATTAAAAATTATTAGGACAGGAATTGAAAATAATAACAGCATCTACCATTCCTTTATATTAATCTATTTGACATAAATCTATATGTTCAGGCAGAAATCATAGTACGGAAAAAAGTAAAATGGCTCCATGCAACTTTATGAGATCCTGGTGCCTTTGCCATCCCTATTCTATCCAGTATAGCAACAGCTGGATTTATGAACTCTAGCAAGAGGAAATGGCATAAATGCAGCCCTAATTTTATGCAGTTTCATACCATTCAGATGAATAACCCTATTAAGAGATGGTTATATATTGCTGAACCTTTCTTTTTCTAGTTTGCCTTTTTGTAAGTGTGAAATGTGCTGGATGAGTTATTTTTAAAGTAACTGACACTGTTTGAAACAGGATAATACTCTTTTTAATTTATTTTGTAGTACAAATGCTTTGGGGGCAGGGAAGAAGGCAAGAACCTTGGCTTGAACATTCATTTCTTGTTTTAAGCTTTGTAAACCACAAATCATGTTATCAGAGGTTGGCAGTGGGGATTGCTGTTCACTGAGAAAATGTCAACTTCTTTCCTCAGCTTCCAGACTTTTAAACAGAAAAGTCTATCATTTCAGATCAATCTAGCCATCTCTGCTATTACCCTGTTCCAGGCAGAGATCATAGGAAGGGCCAAAACACCACAAGCAAGGAACAGGACCTCAAAGAATTCCAAGTGGAACCAAATGAAGTTCTAGGCTGAAAATAAGCATCCAAACAAAGCAGATTCTGATATTGCTTCAGGAGAAGTCTGGAGGTCACTGATGGCTGATAAAGGCAGCCCCATTACCTTTGGGTTGTTTTTTTTGTTGTTGTTTTTGCACTGGCACTGCAAGTAGCAACAGCATGAACTGTGCTGGCAGGCTGGCACTTCATTTTGCATCCCCCAAAATACATGTATGATTGGGGCAGTGTTGTGACTAGCTCCGGGAAAGAGGTGGACCTAGTGCCATGCCAAAATCTGTCCTCCAATTTCCTGAAAATTTTCTTCCCCTCTGAAAGAGGCTTCCATTGTCTGTCTCATTTTCAGGGTGTTTATTTTTGTGGTATTTTTGAGCTTACCTAACTGCTGTGAGGCAGCCCAAGGTGCTGTGCATGTATTTTCTTTGTATTACACAACACTCCATTGCTCTGCAGCCTCCCAGGCTGCCTGTGCTTCCTGATCTGAAAAAGCCCTATGGGAGTAATTACCTCATGGTGTCTTTCCCTGGGCCTTAATTGAAATGCAGGAAGTCAAGGAGGCTACAGGCTGTCAAAGAGATGATTGTACAATGAAGGGCAGGATCCCTCCTAAATAGGGAAAACCTAAGAAACCTGAGCCCAACCAATGAGAATTTCCCTGAAATTCTCTTTTCCTTTGAATTTATTTTCAAACACATTTTTTTTTGTCCTATCAAATTAAATGAGAATGGTTGAAAAAATGTGGGAGAAATTTTTGGCACAGCACTATTTAAAATATATCTAGGCTGCCTTTCAGGGTAGGACTTCTCCCAAGGCAGCATACAACAACAAAATCATAAAATAAAACTTAGGCAGTAATAAAAACAGCAGACATTAAAAAAACAAAACAAAAACAAACCCCCAGCATGAGACAAAACCTACAACACACAATTGTAGCTACAACCTGGTCTGATAAAATATAACCAGGGAAAGGCCAGAGACAGAGTAAACAAGTAAATTTTCAGGGACCTCCTAAAAGCCAGCAATGATGGGGCCTGATGGCCCCCTGATGGCAACCCATTCCAGAGGTGTGGTGCCACTTCAGAAAAGGTGCTCTCTCAGGTACTCACCCACCTAACTGCCCCCAAAAGTGGGTAGGTGACAATGGCCTCTGTTGGTGATCTTAAACTGCAGGCAGGCTGATATGGGTGAAGGTAGTCTTTCAAGTAATTTGGTTCCAAACCATTTAAGGCTTTAAAGAGCATTCTAAAGCCTCCTGTGAGGCCTTGGCAAGACACTTTGCAGATAAAATTGATCGGATTAGGAGTGTTATTCTGTGTGCCATGGATACAGTTAGCGAGCGAGAGGCGGCCTGTGGCAAACCAGTTTTGTGGGATCAGTTCCAGCTTCTTCCTTCTGATGAAGTGGACAAGGTGCTTTCATCTGTAAGCCCAACCACCTGCTTACTTGATCCTTGCCCATATTGGCTCATTATGAGCTGCAGAGAGAGGCTGGGTGAGGGGATCAGGGTGGTGCTGAATGCTTCCCTTAAGGAGGGAGTGATGCCATCAGCCCTCAAGAAGGCAGTGATAAGACTGCTTTTAAAGAAGCCCTCCTTGTAGGGGTGCACGAAAGTCACTTACCTGGTCTCGCAGCTTTTCGCGGTGGGGGGGAGGCGCTTCGCTGCTCTCCCCCCGAAGTTCAGGCTGGGGGGGGGAGGCTTCCTGCCTCGCCCAGCCGAAATTCAGGCCGGGGAGAAGGCGCCTCGCCTTGCCCGGCCGCGAAATAAAAAGTAAAAAAACCCGCCCCTGTGATAGGCTACGTGACAATTAACGTAGCCTATCATGGCTAAATTTGCAAAGTCAGCCGTGATAGGCTACGTAAATCGTCACATAGCCTATCACGGGTGACTTAAAAAAAAAAAAATCTTTACGTAAACTACGGCGAAAATAAGGGCAACGCAAATAGCGTTGCCCTTATTTTCGCCGCAGTCTACGTAATCTTTACGTAGACTACAGCGACCAAATAAGGAACGTGAATGGCAGCTCCCTATGGGGGCCGCCATTAGCCGTACGCGCTTTTTTTTTTTTTTTAAGTCACCTGTGATAGACTACGTGACGATTGACGTAGCCTATCATGGCTGACTTTGCAAATCTAGCCGTGATAGGCTACGTTAATCGTCATGTAGCCTATCACGGGGGCGTTTTTTTAATTTTAGTTTTATTGGAATGGCGGTGGCAGCAGCCGGTCGAAAGATCGTCTGCCGCCCCCGCCCCTGACGAAGACCCAACGAACCGCCGCCGGGACCCGCCTCCGGGAGGGACATTCGGGAAAGGTAAGTCCCGTCCCGGGGGGGGGGGTGCAGGGGGTGGGGGGGTGCGGAGAATTTCTCCCTGAAACTTGTTCGGGGGGCCGAACACGTTGGCGCTCGGCCCTCCGAAGTTTCGGGGAGAAATTCTCTGCCAACCCTACCTCCTTGGATCCCCAAGTCCTGAACAACTTTTGCCCAGTCTTGAATCTGCCATTTTGGGGCAAGATCATTGAACGCGTGGTGGTGATGCAGTTGAAGGCACACTTGGAAGAAGCCGATTATCTAGATCCATTTCAATCGGGCTTCAGGCCTGGGCATGGAACAGAAACGGCCTTGGTCACTTTGGTGGATGATATGAGGAGGGCTTTGGATAGGGGTGAATGCTCCTTCCTTGTTGTCGTCGTCCTCTCAGAGGCTTTTGATACCGCTGACCATGGTATCCTCCTGGACTGCCTGGAGAGGATGGGCATTAGAGACATTGTATTACGGAGGTTCCAGTTCTTCCTCTCTGGCAGGTACCAGAGAGTAGCACTGGGAGAGGAGGTGTCGGACCCATGGCTGCTCATGTGTGGGGTGCCACAGGGTTCCATCCCCTCCCCGATGCTATTTAACATCTATGTGAAGCTGTTGGGGGCTATCATCAGGAGGTTTGGGGTGCGGTGTCATCAATTTGCGGATGATACGCAGCTCTACCTCTCGTTCAAATCTTCACCAGGATTGGCCGTAGAAACCCTGTCCAAATGTTTGGAGATGCTGAATGGCTGAATGGGGAGGAATATGCTGAAGCTGAACCCTGACAAGACCAAGGTACTTCTGGTGGGAGGCAAGAGTAGGTTGGGGGATGTTGACCTGGTGTTGAATGGGGTACGGCTACCCTTGAAAGACCAGGTCCGCAGCCTGGGGGTCATTTTGGACTCCCAGCTGTCCATGGAGGCTCAGGTCAGGTGTCAGCTGGACAGCGTTGTACCAATCCCATCTGATATGGCTGCTGCGCCCCTACCTTCCCCACCATCTGTTCCCATCGGTAGTACATGCCCTGGTCTCCTCTCGTCTAGACTACTGCAAAGTGCTCTATGTGGGGTTGCCCTTGAAGATGATTTGGAAGCTGCAGCTGGTGTAGGACGTGGCGGCTCACCTGATTAAAGGCAGCCGCCGGTGTGATCACGTCACTCCAGTGCTGAAGGAGTTGCACTGGTTACCAGTTGTTTTCTGGGCCAAATTCAAGGTGTTGTTTTTGACCTTTAAAACCGTATGTGGTTCCGGACCAGCCTATCTCAAGGAGCACCTCCAGCAATACCAGACAGGTCACTTAACAAGATCAGCTTCGGATGGCCTTCTCTCTGTCCCATCAGCCAGGACAGCTAGGCTGGTGAGGACGAGGGAGAGGGTCTTCTCTGTGGTGGCCCCCACTCTGTGGAACTCCCTCCCTAGGGAACTCTGCCATGCCCCCTCTTTAATGAGCTTCCGCCATGCACTGAAAACTTGGTTATTCAGGCAGGCATTTGGGGTGGGCTAGGGTATTTTAAAATAATGTTTTAATATATAATCTTACCGTTTTAAATTGTACCACTGTACATTGCCAGAGTGGCCGGGTGACCGGCCAGATGGGTGATTAAAAACATTAATAAATAAATAAATTAAATGTCAAATCCATCACATTAAATTGGGCTCAAATACACTGGTAATCAATGCAGCTTGCATATAGGTATTATATGATCTTATCACCTTGCCCCCCCAACACTGGGGTGCCTGTATTCTGCACCAGCTGAAGTTTCTGAACTTTCTTCAAAGGCAGCCCCATATATAGTGCATTACAGTCGTCCAGCCTGGGTGTCACTAGTTCATGGATAACTGAGAAAAGATCTGTCCTCTCTAGATAGAACCACATCTGGTGTACCAGTCTAACCTGATAAAACACACTCCTGGACACCGTAGCCATCTGGGCTTCTCCAGTTAGTGCAGAATCTAGGGAGACTCTTAATCTACATGCTTGGTCTTTTAGGAAAAGTGCAATCCCATCTAAGTTCAGTTGTAAACCTCCATCCAGAGTTGCTGATTTCCTAATCCACAGTACCTCTGTTTTGTGTGGATCAAGTCTCAGTTTTTCACCCTCATACACCACAAAACAGCCTCAAGACACTGGTTTAAGAGTTCAATAGGTTCCCTGGGAAGTATAGATGGAAGTGAGTAGGGATGTCAGAGAATTTCGCCACGAATCTTGGGGAGGCCGAATGCCAGCACATTCGGCCCCCCAAAATTGGTGGCGGAACGGTCTGCCCCCCTGCCCCCCCCCGGGACGGGACTTACCTTCAGCGAATCTTCCTGGCGGCAGCGGCTCCGGCAGCAGTTTGGCGGTGGCAGCTGCGGCGGCCGGTCTTCTGACTGGCTGCCGCCACCGCCGCCATTTCCAGTAAAAAAACAAAAAACCAAAAACCGTGATAGGCTACGTAAAGATTTACGTAGCCTATCATGGCTAGATTTTTAAAAAACACCGTGATAGGCTACGTAAATGTTTACGTAGCCTATCACGGCTGATTTAAAAGAAAAAAAACCCCGTGCGTATGCAAATGGCGGCGCCCATGGGCGCCGCCATTTGTGTTCCTTATTTTGGCACGTCTTAGTCTATGTAAACATTTACGTAGACTAAGACAGAGAAAATAAGGGGAACGCAAATAGCGTAGATGCTACGCTATTTGCGTTCCTCTTATTTTCGCTGTCTTAGTCTACGTAAATGTTTACGTAGACTAAGACGTGCCAAAATAAGGAATGCAAATGGCGGCGCCCATGGGTGCCGCCATTTGCGTACGCACATTTTTTTTTCTTTTAAATCAGCTGTGATAGGCTACGTAAACATTTATGTAGCCTATCATGGCTGACTGCAGGGACACAAACAGCGGCGGCTACGGCCGCCGCCATTTGCGGAGCCGGCTGGCCAGGATTCAGGGGGGGAGGGACGGAGCGCCTCCCCCCTGGCCAGAATTTCGGGGGGGAGGGACAGAGCACCTCCCCCCCAGCCAGAAGTTCGGGGGGAGGGACAGAGCGCCTCCCCCCCACTGCCAATGTCACCCTTCGAAAAGGTAAGTGACTTTCATACATCCCTAGAAATGAGAGGAAGAGATGAGTGTCATCCACATACTGATGACATTTCAGCCCAAACCTCCTGATGACTTTCCCCAGTGGCTTCATGTAGACATTAAAAACATCGGGGACAGAATTTGGGGGGGGGGATGGAGCACCACCCCCCACCGCGAATGTCACCCTTCGAAAAGGTAAGTGATTTTTGTACATCCCTAGTCCCTACGCTTGCCCATGATAGGCTACGTATATATTTACTTAGCATATCACGGCTAAAGAGGAGACGCTTTAAACTTACCAGGGAAACAGCTGGACTGAGAGAGAATCTCCCCCCACACACATACACACATACACACACATAATGGAAGAATACAGTTCTTCATATTCCCCGGTATGTTTATTCCTCATTTTGTCCATTCCCTGAGCATGTGCAGAGTGTGCTTTTTATTCAAACAAAGGTAAGCTTGCTAATCTTTCCCTTCATGCTGCATTTGTACAAGTGTGACTGCTTCAGAAAGAACTTTCCATTATACTGTCTCTTTTTCATGAGTTTCATAACAGAAGTGTGGTGTAATGGTTAGAGGCCAGCCCAAAGTCACCCAGTGAGATAACTAACAGGAGGTTTGATCATGAGCTGGATGTGGAAATACAAAGCTGAGCTGGGGTCAAGTGGGGTGCTGACATGTGTAAGACTTACTTCTGAGTAGACAGGTTGGTTCTCCTCTCCATTTTAGCCTCACAACGTCAACAACGCTGGATGTGGAAATACAAAGCTTAGCAGGGAGAATAATACCTCGTGCAGGGTTCCAGGACCGGCATGGTCATTTTAAAAGCTTTTTTCTTTCTTTCAAACAGCGTTGCTTTAAACAAAGAGTGCATCGCTCAGGCACACCTAGGACAGCCTTGTTTTGGGAAGCCCTGAGGAGGAGGAAGTGTTTTGGCTGAAAGTAAACTGAGACGGAGGATTTCAATTTAAAAAGAACACCCACAAATAAGGCAGTGAGCACAATTCATTTTTTAAAAAAACTTACGTATTTATTATCGGAACATACTACTCTGCATTTTTATTTATGAAAATTCCGCAACTCTTTGCAGATGACAAAAAAAACCGCATGACTGCTGGCTCCGCAGGACCTCGTGGTGCCGTTCCGCAGAGGATTCCGTGGCACGGACTGAAGGGAATTCGACCCCATTTCAGTCCTTGGCGGAATTCTCTGACATCCCTACAAAAATGAGCAAGTTTGATCTTATGTAAAATGGTGCCATGAATGGCCAATATATGCAAGATTACAGGTGCAAATGGGTCATTTTCACCTGTAATGTTACATATATTGGCCATTCATGGCACCATTTTATGTCAGATCGAATGTGCACATTTTTGCAATCACCTTTTTTTCCTTCAAAATGGTGATCGCAGAGCTCACTGTATGGGCCTGGGGTGAGTGTGGGTGGTTTGGCAAGCATGGGGGGGGGGAGCTTGAGTGGAGCAGAGGGCTCATTGGGTGCAGTGGGCAGGGGTGTCCGCCAGATACCTGCACCAGATCAGACACCCGCACTATCCCTATTCAAATGTGCCCACTGACCCAAAAAGGTTGGGGAACCCTGTGTTAAAGAATCAGCAACTTGTCTTGGAGCAGGAGTTTGTGACAGGACTCACCAGACTCAGACACTCAGCTCTGATGACACCTTCTCTGAAAAGGAGAGACAGCAGTTTCCTGTGATAGCCACTAGCACTAATGGGGACTCTGGAGACTTCATGCCTGCTTATAAAACTCCCCACCCAACATGGCTCCTATACTGGATTGTTCTTGCCAGGGCTCACACCCTAGTTCTGGACCCCTCTAATCTCCTCTAGGATCTCAGGAGTGGTGGCTGGAACTCAGGTCCAGTGATGTAGCACCTGACTAGCTATCCAAGACCTTCTATCCATTAAGCCTACTCAGAAGGAGGAAGTGAAGGAGGTGGGCCCTATGTGTATTCTGAATCCTGGTCCTGAGCAGCTCCAGGAAGAGGTAGGAGGGCTATCAGGCCCTGGTTGATCAGTGCTGATGGAACTGCTCAAGGAGGGTAGCTCTTTGCTCCAGCGTCCAGCTCCTGGTGGGACAGTTGTCTTGCCTGGATGGAATGGGAGAAGCTGGTCCAGAGACACCATTGTAGCTTGTCAGAACCTGAATGTTCTAGATGGCTCTCTGGCTTTGGATGTTGTGTTGTGCTTCCTGTTTTAGGATGATATGCTTTAAAAAGAACAGCTTGAAGGATTATTTCTGTTTAAACTGTCACAAGCAAGTCTCTTGCTGACCTGGAAGATAGAGACATTTAAATGTTATTCAAACCCCTTAATTGGTTCCCATTAGCATTTCTTTTGTTATTCTGCAAGGAAAAGCAGTGGAAACAGATCACCCACAGTACAAAGCTGTAAGAAAAAAAGCAAATGGAGTGAGTACCTCATTAGCAATACTGTGCTGCAAGTGTCTCTGGGACCCCACAGACTTCAAGCCAAGTGTTAAAAATCATTTATGTTGAGTAGGATGACTAAATTGTTCTGATGACAATCTTTCTTTGATGAAAGGTGCCTAAAGGCACAAGTTCTTAAATTTTCCGCTTGTCACTATCTCAGTTTGTTACTGGCCTCTGCAATAACTTTTTTTCTTTAATCTTCAAGGTAGGTATGAGCTTTGAGGATTATAATAATGGTTCCTATTATGGCACTTGCTGTTCAGAAAACTGTATATATTCATTTTAGTGAAGGACGGACCTCATCAGATTCATAACACAAATTCAAATGGTAGGATTAAAGTTAGGCTTATCCTGCTGATTAACCTTTTTTCTTTTTTTAATGCTGTGACAGGTTGGTGCTTATAAAACACAGACAACCTGTAACAATTATGCAGATTGAACCAATTTGCATCTATTTAATTATTTTGCATAATTTATTCTGTTTCTTCTGGGCATGGGGTGAGCCAAGGAACTATGCATGATACTGAAACCCTGTCTGCTTTCTGATCCCAGGAAATTATCTCTGGTTTCCCTCCATCTCCAGAGATTTCACCAGCCTCCATTGTTCTAACACTTTCGAGCCTAGTTATTTAGATAGTTTGGAATAGATGAGCATTTCATGTGGGGAGGAGGGAGTGCAGAATGTTAAATTGGATTCCAGACTTAGCAATTGGGCTGCTTTAGAACTTTCAAGAAACCACCTATGGATGTAGGCTGTGCCATTTGGTATTCATCAGAATATCAAAGCCAGGGGGCTTGTGAGTTGGTCCAAGTGAACTCCAGGGCTAATATGTATGGCACAAATGTGTGTGTGTGGGGGGGGACATTTTTGGTCCATGTGTTTTGCTACTATTGCCACATCCTCACATATTTGGAACCCTGACATTTTGTTTTCAATAGTATTGCTTCAGACTGCAAAAATTGCATTTCATTTCATTACTCCAAATACCAGGCTTTGTGAACTGAAGTGCTATAACATTTTATCCATGGGAAGAACACATCATCATCTGGAATCCAAGACCAATTTCTTATTCCAAAGCATTATGGTGGTGGTAGATTTCACTGTGGAGGGGGAATTAATAACTCACTGTGGAATTAAATCTGCCATCTCACACTATGAGTGTCCTGCATAGCTTGATGCACATTGCTTTGTTGCGGTCTCAGCTTTCTTCTCCTCATTTAAGCGTGACATTCAATGAAGAAGTAAGTGTATGTTGTGTTAGTGTCAGGTGACAGAGGAATGGACAGCTTACTGAGACAACTCGGTTCTCATGGCTCATTTGAGGTGTAGGAGATCTACTAAACACCTTTCTTCACTAAATAAGGGAGTTTTGCCTGAGGAAGCCAAGCAGCACTGCCCTATCATTTGTGCAACTTTGTGCATAAACCCAGAGTTTTCGGAGCCAACACGAACTAGGTATGGGTGCATTACTTACCCCGTTCCAGGTGGGGGCATCTGCTGGGGGGGAGGCCATCTGTCCCTCCCCCTGGAATCCTCCCCAGCTGGCTCCACTCCATGGCAAGTTCGCGGAGCTTCCAGCTGTGGCCTACCCGCAGCCGGACTTCCGTCTGCTGCCAGTCTGTGGCCGCAAATGGCGTCTGGTGTAGTGGCCACCATTTGCGTCTCTGCGTTAGCTGTGATAGGCTACGTATATATTTACATAGCCTATCATGGCAAAGAGCAGGGATGCAAATGGCACCTGCTATGCTATTTGCGTCCCTTTCGTGATAGGCTACGTAAATATGCACGTAGCCTATCACAACTAATGCAAGGATGCAAATGACGTAGCGGATCCTATTTGCATCCCTGCTCTTTGTCGTGATAGGCTACGTAAATACTTACGTAGCCTATCATGGCTAAAGTAGAGAGGCAAATGGCGGCCGCAGACCGGGGCAGTGGATGGACCGGACCAGCCGACGCCAGGTAGGGTCCGTCCCGGGAAAATTTTGCGGGGTGGCGGGGGGGAGTGCTCCATTCCGCCATGGACTCCAGGGGGCCGGATTCTAAAGAATCCGGCCTCATTGGGGTCCGTGGCAGAATTATCTAACATCCCTCACACAAACCTGTTTCTCAGAAGGAAAATTCTGCATATGTACATACATACAGACATGGATACAAACACATCCCTCCCTTCTTCTCCTCACTGCAAACACATAAAAATCTCACTCATTTTTGCAATCCTTCCAAATTCCCCCCTAAACCCTCTCTCTTTCTCACATACATGAAGCCCCTATCCATTCAGACATATAAGCACACAACCCTCCTGACCCACCCCAGTTGCTCCCAGTTGGGCCCCCCAACCATCCTGGCTTTCTGATGCTCTCCCTAATCGCATCCCATTTTCTGGATGGAAGTGACAGGAGTCCCCTTTCTTTCCTTTTTTCCTCTTCTTTTTCTTGGCTAGCTATGCTGCAGACAAAAGTGCTGGCCTATAGCTGCCCACCATCTTTATTTCCTAAGGATGTCACTGATCCCCACATGCAGTCCAGAGGAATTCATGAGAAGTGAAGATGGCAGTAGCTGGAGGCCCTCACTTTGCTTTGATGCTATCCCTGCTGCCAGTAAGAAATTGTTTTAATGAAAATAAATAAATAAATAAAATATTAATATTAATATAATAATAATAATAATAATAATAATAAGTGTTAGGGGTAGAGCTTGGTGGGTGTCAATAAATGTGTCTGGGGTGCATTGGTGTTCATGGGCACTATGCTGCCTACCCCTGGTCTACACTGACTAGCAGTGGCTATCCAGGGCTTCAGACAAGAGCCCTTCCCAGCCTATTTAGAGATGCCCGGGATCAAACAGGGACTTAAGAACATAAGAACATAAGAAGAGCCATGCTGAATCAGATCAATGGTCCATCTAGTCCAGCATTCTGTTCACACAGTGGTCAACCAGTTGTTGACCAGGAAACCACAGGCAACAGCACCCTTCCACCCATGTTCCCCAGCAACTGGTGTACATAAGTTCACTGCCTCTGGTACTGGAGGTAGCACATAGCCATCAGGACTAGCAGCCATCAATAGCCTTCTCCTCCATGAATTTGTCCAAGTCCAAACCCTTTTAAAGCCATCCAAACTGGTGGTCATCACTACATCCTGTGGTAGCGAATTCCATAGTTTAACTATGTGCTGTGTGAACAAGTACTTCCTTTTATCTGTCCTGAATCTCCCACCATTCAACTTCATAGGATGACTCCAGGTTCTAGTATTTTTAGAGAGGGAGAAAAATGTCTCCCTCTCCACATTCTCCGCACCATGCATAATTCCGTAGACCTCTATCATGTCTCCCCTTACCCTCCTTTTTTCCAAGCTAAACAATCCAAGCTGTTGTAACCTTCCTTGATGCTCCAGCCCCTTGATCATTTTAGTTGCCCTTTTCTGTACATTTTGCTTGCATCTGATCTATCACTGATTTCTCTGTCATTTTCATCTGCATGTTTCACATCAGAGCCCATTTACAAATGCCTGCAGGATTTGTTGTAAAAGAGGGAGGTTACAACTTTCCAAAACCCAGTCTCCACCATTGCAAGCTGGCTGTTTGTTTGTTTGTTTGTTTTATGAAGCCATTATGTAGCATGAGGGGAGCTGTCTCATGTTAGGTAATTTTGGGGATAGATAGCAGATCCTCCTCATCCATATGCACACTTATCCATTTGTCCACTTATCTGGACTAAAGACTGTATCCAGATGGTGCTTTTTTTCAAAGACTTGAAGACAGTGCAATACAGTCAGTAAGTATTGCTCAAGGTATATTCACATTTTTTTTTCCTGTCCTGCTATGCTCTCTGTTAACAGGCTTTGTAGGGCTATGCTTCAGAAACCTATCTGACCAGAGTTCATGCCTTCTATGATAGGAATATCACATTTTCACCATGGGCAACAATGACTATATTATCAACCCTGAAAAACTACTACAATCATTTCTCTACTTGAAAGGGAGAGTGAAAATGGAAGAAATCATTGCCACTCAAAGGGCACAGTGATCTAACCAAGAACATGCCCCCGCCCCCCAGTAAAAGAAGTCATTGTTCCTATTTTGCACAACAGAATTTATCATTGTTCACTGGAGTAATGCTTAGTATTCATTTCTCCTAATTTTTTGTCTGGATTGCAAATCTTTACCATATTAAATTGAAACAAGAAACCAGATATGAGCATATGAGAAAGATATGTGTTTCAACAGCACCTTTTAAAACCTGCTTTTGTCTACCTGTTTTTCATAATATGCCTAGAAAATGTTTATAATACAGGGGTCTAGGTCTTGATTTTATAAGTGAAGTGCATCAGGTGACCAGGAAATTGAATAACTGGTAGGTAAGTAAATGTTACACACATACACACACACACACACACACACACCCCTCCTGTGCATGGCAAATTGGTCCTAATTAGGCAAGATCAGAGTGGTGCTGATGCTTGCATGTGAAATATAAAAGCAACCACCAAAGGCCAATTTACATTCTCATTATTCACCACGTTTACCACACAAGTGAGATAGGTTTGGCATGAAAAATGAGAATTCTTTGTCAATGATCCCAGTTTCTGTGATGTATTCGGAAAGTGGGTCCCACTATCCCAAATTAACAGAATATATTGCATCTAAAGGGTGCACGCACTTTCAATTTCTGACATGCTCTGTCAGTTCATGCCCAGTGATGGGGCTTTACATCATGAGCCAAAAGATGAAGAAAAGGTGTGATGAGATAACAGCACAAAGAGGGCAGATCAGGGGTGGGGGATTTTTTTTTTTTTTTTTTTAAACAGCAGTATGGTAAAACAAGGAGTCCCTTGCTGAATTAGAGTAGGAGGCAATGTATTTAATAATCCATGCCACGAGCCACCTTTCAGCTACCCTTCATAGAGGAGAGATTTTCATCAGCAGTTCTTGCCGCCTAAACAGTTTCTAAACCTCTTGGAACTTTATTTGCTGTTATTGAAGAGAACGTTCAGAACTTGACAGTGATTTATTTTCTAAACGTTCTTTCATACTAATGCTATACTTTTAATCTGTTCCTAAAGATTCCATCCATCACTGGCTTCAGCTGATAATGTAAAAGGATGCCTTATTATTATTTTGTTAATCAGTCTTATACATTATTGACTGCTGTTACCACACCCACATGTATCTATTTATTTTTATTATTTAAAATCATTTTTAGGCTGCCTTCAAGGCATGTGTTTAGAGTCTTTAACCTAAATCGTGGTGTGCAGTGGTAGAAATTGGGGGGACGCAGGTGGGGAAAAGCACTAAACAATCAGCCAGAGATGAGAACACTCACTAATTCTTCTCCGTGTCAGGAAATGCACTATACGCATATAGGAGATTTTTTTTTTTTTTACTGCATGCACAGATAATTATTTGATCCTGTGCATGGACATTGAAGATACTTGATCATGGCATGTGGATCCAGTTGTAGCAATGTCCTAGAAACATCCATAAAATTCCTGTTGGGAACAAATTTATCTCAAGAAGACTATAATCACACAGCCACATAGAGAGAAGTCAACAGAGATTGCTTTTTGGCCAAACTGCTGCACTAAGAGACCAGGACAGACATATAATGAATACAGTGTGGGGATCCTAATCAGGGGGACTGTGTTTGAAGTGTGGGAAAAATGAGATAAAAGACTACAACCAGTCCTTTACTTCTCTGGTGGCCACATGGCTTCCATGATAAAATTGAATATAGTCCACCACTTGGAAAGAAAATGCTGGTAAACTCAGACCACATGAAAAGATCTAACCATCCCAGCTTATTCACCTAACTGCAGTTAACAGAAATAACTGAACTCATTTCTTCTTAGTCTCAGATAGAAAATAGATCTAACCATCCCAACTTATTCACCAAACTGCAGTTAACAGAAATAACCAAACACATTTCTTCTTTACAGTCCCACATAGTATGCATACCACCAAGATGGATGTGGGGCTAGATGAGGAAGTGGTTAGGTAAAGAAATAAATGCATCTACAGTTGCATAGGCTATCTCTTGTTCTGTGTGTGTTATTATTATGTCAATCAGACTTTCCAATGTGCCCTAAAATGCAAATCACAGACTTTATGATAAAAGAGATATTTTGCCAAGGTTTGCATTTTGTAGATAAATCAAATAGCTGAAAACCAGAGGAGGCATACTTTGCTCAAAGTAGACACAAATCCATCAAAGTAAGTAAGGCAAATGTTGATGCAGCTCACATTGGCTTTAATGATGCAGACTAATGCCCCAGTTCAGTAGCATGACAGCTAACTAAAAAAGATATATCTGTCATTACAGCTTCTTCTCTTCTGTTATCACCATAAGTCCCTTTACCTACTGCTTTTATACAATACGTTTCTTCTATGTTTGTCTAGCTCTGTTGCTCTTCTGAAGTATTTCAATAATCTTTGTTCATGCCTGTCCAAAATGCTCATTTTTTATGCCTATACTTGGCAGCCTTTTATGTAGAGTATTAGCAAACCCACCCCTAACTCCTGCTCAAATGCCATGTGGTATATTAAAATGTTTGATTAAATGGTGGAGTGCTCCCTGTCCTTCCCTCCCCCCCTCTATATATACCAGCAACACTACAATTAAAAACCCCAAGTTACCCTTCCTGCATGTATTCTTAACCATTGAAAACCATCACATTGTCACAGATATATTAGAAACCTATAGATTCTCACTGCTATCTTTACTACATCATGTCATCTGAACCATCTCAAGAAGAATATTATATACATAGTTTGATGCTTAGCATAAAACACATTTGCAGTAATGAAGAAAACTTCTCAAAAAGATGTAATGAATTTAAAGAGCATTTCCAACAATGTGGATACCCTAGTCGCATTATTGACTACAATATCCATTGAGCATTGGTAATATCCAAGGATATCCTCATTTATGAAGCAAAGACTAACTCTTTGAAAGAAAATCATACTCCATTAGTTGTGGGCTATCATCTTGCTGCCCCTAACTACCACCAGATTATGAAAGATAGTTTCCCTATGATATCCTATTGTGCTCATTTAAAAGAAGACATTAGTTCTTCACTATACATTGCATTCTGAAAGCCACCCAATTTATTCAAATAACTAGTTAAAGCAGCACTAAAACAAGATACTTGCAACCTAGGATTGTTGTTGTTGTTGTTGTTGTTCAGTCGTTCAGTCGTGTCCGACTAGGGATGGTGGAGAATTCCGCCACGGATTTCAGTGAGGCATGAAATTGGCAGTGAAATTGACATTGGCATTCGGCCCCCCAAAATCCATGGCAGAATGGCCTCCCCCCCCCTGCCGATTCCCACCCAGGATGAAGCTTACCTGGGGCGGATGTTCCGGCGGCGGCGGCAGCGGCTGGTCTTTCAACTGGCTGCCACAGCTGCCATTTGTGTCTGCTATTTGCCATGATAGGCTATGTAAGTATTTACATAGCCTATCACGGCAAGCAAAAAACCCACAAAAAACAAAAACAGCATACGCAAATGGCAGCGGCTACGGTGGCTGCCATTTGTGTCCCCTATTTTTCGCCATTTTAGCCTACATAAATATTTACATAGGCTATTACGGCGAAAAAAAAGGGGAACGCAAATAGCGTAGTGGGCGCTATTTGCGTTCCTTTTTTCCGCTGTAACAGCTTACGTAAATATTTACATAGGCTAAAACGGGGAAAAATAGGGAACACAAATGGTGGCCACTGTAGCCACGACACAGCAACCCATGCTGCACTGTGGGTAATTATGTCAATCGCACGCAACACATGTGGGGGCAGAAGAAGAACCCACAATGGCTTTTTGTACTACTGTGATCATCCGAATGTGACCCTTAGCTTACCTTCACATAATCTGTCAGACTTATGGTTGCTTCCAGCTGAACAAACAAAAGACACCGATATGTTTGGATCCACAGATTTGGGACCCTTAGTCCATATGGCTTTAACCTGGAAGACGACTCATAAGCTTTACCACTCACACCTCTGTTTTTTTCTTCTTAGGAGTTTTCATCT
Organism: Heloderma suspectum; assembly: GCF_057233095.1. Lineage (NCBI taxonomy): Eukaryota > Metazoa > Chordata > Lepidosauria > Squamata > Helodermatidae > Heloderma > Heloderma suspectum. The sequence continues at coordinate 88,328,271 of NC_139461.1, forward strand.
CCCAGCATTCCAAACTGCCACTCTTGGTTTCCATTTCATGTCACAGCTACTGAGGAAGAGGTGGAACCCAAAATGTGCAGCAGTCTATATTTGAATTACTTTGTTGTTAGTCTATCTTATATGTTTTAACTGAAGATTGACTGCATCCACAGTGGATGTGGATCCAAAGCCTCATAGTTGCTTTGCTGTTGTGCCTGTTTACACCTCCCTCCCTCTATATATATCTCACAATCTCCAGTGAATGGGGATGAGGGAGGACTATGGGGTTTTATTCAACACCCATAGTGAAGACAGATAAATGGAAGTTCACCTTCTTGAGATGTTAATTCGGAGGTTCCCCTACATCAGCATTATAAGTTCTTTATTCATCTGGGCAGCAGAAGTTCAAGACTTTGCCCTCTCTGCTTATGCTGGAGCAGCAGCATAAACACAGCCAGAAAACAGTTAGTGATCTTAACCACCAATGTAAATCAAAGAGTGCAGGAATTACCCAAGCTAATATGTTTCACAGCACCCTGAGTTTTGTTATAGCAACAGTTGGGCTGTTGCTAGGTAGGAATCTTGCTTGATGGAACTTGCCACTCCCCTGCTCCTTCCATTGGCACTAGGACGGCAACAACTGCAAGGTCATGGTGTGCGATTAAAGCTGCAATACAATACTACACATGCTCACCTGGGGACTAAACATAATTGAATGTGGTGTTTCTGAGTAAACAAACATAGGATCAGGCTCTACAACACACTTATTGAGCAGGAAATAGATACGAATGCTACGGCCAGCATAAGAGCCCCATATAACCATGTCACTGGGCAACTTAGGAAAGATAGCCTGAGTGGTTGTGTAAATGGCATAGTCACTCTGATATTAATAAATAAAACATTTATATTTATTTATTATTTGTTACATTTATATCTCACCTTTCCTCCAAGGTGCCCAAGGCAGTGAACATGATCCTCTTCATTTTATTCTCACAACAACCCTGTCAGGTAGGTTAGGTTGAGAGTCAGTGACTGGCTCAGAGTCACCCATTGAGATTCATGGCCAAGTGAGGACTAGAACTTGGGTCTCCCAAATTCCAGGCCAAACCTTTAACCACTATACCACACTGGCTGACTTATATATCCCATCCTTCTGGTGCTTACACACCACTCAGGGATGGTAACAATTCAACCCAATCATAAAATGCCGTAAGATTCCAAAAATAACTAAACCCGAACTACAATATACGTATATATAAAAAAGCAGAGAAATGTATAGCAGATAAAACAGGTGTTGGATAAAATGTATCTATCCAATAAACCAAAAGCCTGTCGAAAGAGAAAAGGGTTTTGCCTAGGGCTGTGCAGGGACCCCCTGATCTGACTTGGAAGCCGCTTCGTGGCTTCGGAGGTGGGCTCGATTCAGTTTGGGCTGATTTGGGGGGGCTCTGACCTGACTTGGCCCTGAACCCAAAGCGGGATTCAGATGGCCAAACCCCGCTGCAGCGGAGAAGGTGGTGGCGACAGAGAAGGTGGTGGCAGCAACAGAGATGATGGTGGTGGAGGCAGTGGTGATGGAGGTGGCAGTGGTGGAGGTGGTGCCGGAGGAGGTGGGCAGCTGAGGTAAGGACCTGGAGGCGCCGACGTGGCTGGGCCGGGGGTACTGAAGATCCAAAGCTCACCGAGTACTTCAGAGAGGCCCCGACCCAATCCGGGTCACTTTGTGTCCCCTCCGCTTCACCTCGGAAGGGTGCAAGGTGACCCAAAGCAGCCCACTTCAACTCGGGGTTTGGGCACAGCCCTAGTCGCCATACCGCAGAACACCATAAAAGAGAAGGCCGAGCAAGACTCCTGAGGGAAGGAGTTCCAAAACTGAGGTGTGGTCACAGAGGAGGTCTTTTCTCTTTCTATACAGTTCCCTGGTTGGTTTGGGAGCAAGTCCATATTTATTAGGCTGAACCTCTGAGAATCGTTATCACTGCATAACCCTACAGCACCTTAATTTGAGCACATAGGAGGAAAGGCAGGATAGAAATGAGATATAGGATGTTGCTGTTAAAGACATAAAATTGAAATAATGGCGAACATAAGAATAATTAAAGAAGATAGCTGAGGATCTTGAAGCTGAAATAAATAATGTAGCATTTGTGTAAATGTTAAGACTGAAAAAATGTAATAATGAAAACTTAGTAAATGCTAATGTAACTGTTGCCAGTTGAAATGTCACCTTCCTCTGTTGCATATTTATCATAATGGTGTTCATTTAAATAATTACCCAAGTTTCCATAGGACATTCTTTTAGCCCATTCTTTATGCAAGAATTTCTATCCCTAATCCAGCTGCATGCTAGTAAGAAAACACAGACTTCAAGGCATGATATATAACCTAAAATATGTACATTCGGCATATATGTAATGTAGAAAAGAGTATGTGCTGAGAGAATCTGAGTCAAAATCTTTGCTACTTGAAATGACATTGTGGAAATCCAGCTTTATAACATTTGATCATACCTATTTTGGTTTCACTGACTACAAGTACATCTTGCAGAATGTTAATCTAATGCAGAATTAATAAAATGGCAGAGCTCTTTCTCCTGGTCTTACCTTTTATGACAGTTTCCCTGTGAATAATTCATATAACCTAATATACCGCTTTTTTAATTCCATAACAACAGGATGCTTAATTTATGGACAAAGTAGCAGAGGAGGTTTCTTTCATCAAATGACAGACTCAGCTCCTAATGGAAAATGATGTTGCTGCTTAGCTCCATGTGGTTTCTTTGCTACCTCCCTGAAGACAAAGCAATGACAAAGAATTTTTGTTGTTGATAGCTGGTCATTCATTCTTTTTTATCTGGGTTGTGGAATATATTCTAATGAATAATTCAAATATCATGGGGAAAATAAAGCTTCTGTAGTACTCAATATTAACTATAGATGTTCTATGTTCAGTCAAGTAACACAGCACAGGAAGTTTGTTGCTCCAAAAAGCTAATGAAAGCAACTCGATGCATTTTTTTAAAAAAAATGCTTCAAGCTTTCACCCAAAGGCACAAGAAAATTGCCCTGGGTTCCATGCACATATCATCCCCAGATAAATAAAATTAATATCTTTTCACATTCTTGGAGAGATTTAATTTTTACTTCAAACGTGAATGTCAACACCAGGGAATTTCCTACCTCTAGTAAAACACACATATATACACAAACCTAACTTAACGTTCTTCATGTGATTGCATAATTTGCAAAGGTGATTAGCTGTGCAGAAACAGAAGAGCATTAATCCCACAGCATGAAAAGAACACTTTGATGTTGCTTGTGGCCAAAATGTACCACCCATTTCATTTAAATATCACAGGGAAATTTTCTACTTTGGGGAATACTTGAGGTTTTCTTTGCTTGTTTTTGGCTTATTAGAACAGGTAGGATAAGATTTTAATGAGCTTTAAACTTAACATAATTTATTGTACTTCATGCAAATAATTCAAAGCCTTTTGTTCTGGTACATCAAAGTTGTATGCTTAGCTCTCTGTAGTTAGCTTTACAAACCTTGTCTTTGGGGGGTTCCCAAACTTTCTCAGAGATGAACTATTCTTAGTATAACTATTTATTAGGCAGTATAAAAATATTCCAAAATGGTTAACAGCCCAACCCCCAAAATAGATATGATTATTTGCTTTAACAATCCAGTACTTATTAAATCAGTAGGACTAAATTGCCTTAAATCCAAGCATTTCAGATTATTAGTAACTGGGTTGTGAGCTGTCCTCAAACCATGTACTCTTGGGCTCAAACAACATGAACTGTAATGGTCAAGCTACATGTTATGTTAATTGCACAGCATGTTGCTGAGGACTTTTTTTAACTGTAGAGAAGTGTGCATAGCCCTGATTTGGATCAGGACCACACACTAGGTCCTAGTGGATCACACACTAGGAGGGGAGGATTAAACCTTTTCCCTCCCCTCATGTGGTGTTTTAAAAAAGCCAGTGGATACTTGTATCAATGGAGGCTTTTTTTTAAGTGTGTGTGTGTGTGTGATTTAGGGAAGCAAATGGCGGGGTGTGCATAAAGGTTTATTTCTCCCTCCTGGTGTGTGGTGGTCCCGATACAAATCAGGGCTGTGTGCAATTATTCTAGAGTAAAAAGAGAGAGATAATCTCCAGCAACTCACTACACAATAACATCATGCAACATGTAGCTTGACCCTAGTTCAAGTCAATGGGATTTCTCTAAGACAATTAGACTGTCATAGTGGGAAATGTGGAAGTTCCATTTCAGATGTGACTGAGAAATGGACCCACAGGAAGCAAGGTGGAGTTCCTGTTCCTCCCACATACCCATCACATCTAAGAGAGCTGATACACTTGCTGTCTGGATGGGTTCCCAATACGAGGTGGAATAGGGGGGTCTCAGCATTGGCAATTTCATGATTACTGCACCTTTACAATTGATTTTGAAATATGCTGTAGGGATGTCTTCAGAAAAAACAACAACCCAAATGATAACAAATGATAACCAGTTCATCATGATGCTGTGGGAGAAAGAGCTTTAAAAAAATTGCCAATTGCAAGTCCTACTATTTCAGTTACAAGTCAGTATCTCTCCCCATATATCTCCAGTGGGGTCAAAGATGCTATCTCACTATTATTATTCTCTTGGAACTCAAAGCTGTCATCTAGGCATACAGCCACATATAGAGGGTCACTTACCTGCCAGATGGTGGTGGTGGTTGTTTTTTGTCAACATGGTGAATCTTTATGGCTTCAGACAAGTTTAACCTTATTACAAACTATCACAGAATGCACCAATAAGGTCTAATTTTCATTGAACCCTTGTTTTAGAAGCTTTGAAGAAAGCTGGTCTTTAAGAGGACTGTATATTGCAACAGTACAATGGGATATTTAGTAACAGAAAGAGTATTTAAGAAACTTCATAAAAATGTATTTTTGCATTGCAGCAAAACTTCAGTAAACGATACTTGATTGCTGAGGGACATTTTGGAAAAAAACACTTCTCTCCTGATAATAGCCAGAAGACTAATGTACTATTCCCTGTTTGTTCCTGTGCACTCTGTTCTTTGTTGGGCCTCTGGTCTTCCAGTCTGATGTTTCTGATCCCCACAAGCAACGCATGTGGTTATGCTAAGTCATCATCCTGCACTGATGACTGCTGATTCACAAGGCGGATCACTGGAAAGACAGGCGGCCGTGGCACATGACATTCCCCACCCCTCTGCAGCAACCAAAGGTTTTCATGCTGTAAAAACCACATTTTTGCAAAGTCATTTTGTGATTGATTTTCCTCTGGTGCAGTTTGTTTGGGAGTCTATGTGACCTCAGCTTGTGATACTGGCTTTGGCAGCAGAGTGGGGAGAGCAGCACCGCAAGGAAGAAGGGAAAGTTGTGCCAGCAAGAGTGTAGAGGAGTTGTCTTCATCCTCCGCTGATCATGTTTTGTTTTTTCCTAAATGAGACTTACTCCTGAGACAGTCAGCAAGTTGCTTTTAGATTTTTTTTTAACCCCTTCTGCATAGGTATGGATATTCACATAAGATTAATGGCCTCAAGGAACAACCAGCTGAAGCAACTTGGATAAACATGTCTACTAAGAAGTAAATCACATTCTCTTCAATTGCACTTACTCAGCATTGGAAGGGAGAGAGGCGTGGGGAATTGAGGATTGCTTCACCTTTTGTTTTAAATCTCTGCTTATCTGCTGCAGCAGACCTGTGCATACGTTTAATGACTTTAACTTGTTGGTGCCTTTTGTTTTAAATCTCCATTTATACACTGCAGACAAGCGCATACATTTAATGGCTTTAAAAAAAGAAGAAGGAAGGTTGTTGATTCCGAGAGACTCTACTCTACCCACATATGCCCAAACTAATCTGTAACTTCACTTCCAAAAAGTCCAGACAATGAAAGAGCATGCTAACTCAAGCCAGCTGGATCCTCCGAGTGCCCCATCATCTGCCTGCCACATACAATCTCATTTCTTTACCTCCTGTCCTCCTCATTTTAGCTCTTCCTGAATCAGATCGGCTTTCAAGGAGCTAAACTTACACTCAACTTCTCTTTTTACTCCTCCCTCCCCCACCCCACAGGCATGCAGACACACACAAACAGGCAAAATTGAAGAGGGTCCAATCCTGGCATTTGCTCACTCTCCCCTTCCCCTCTTCAAGCAGGAAAATAGCCTTCAGGAAAGGAAACCATTCTTATCTTATCTTGCCTTAAGATCTGCCCGCCCTATTAGCAACGCCTAGTTACCATATCCAGTTTCTGCGTACATCTCTTTCACAACTCCCTTCTCCAGGCTTCGGTCCGTCTGTGCTGCTAGGGGAAAAAAATCTGCCTGCTCCAGGTAAATAAATATGGAATTGCTTGCTCTTGACTGAGCAATACTTTTTCAGACTTTCAGTCTTTGGTTAATACTCTGCACATCAACGTGTCTGTGGAGGAGCCCCTGCATAACTACCACCAAAGCTTTCTCTGTTGCAGAGGGTTCTGAGACATGTTTTCAGGGACACTCTCAGTCTTGCAGCAGGGTACAGACTTTTTATGGACTGAGAGTGTGCCTTGGAACCCAGCTAACACTCATCCGGTCTGAATTTTGCAGAGGACGGTTGCTAGTGTTGTTGGGCAAACTGGCATGCTTATCTGTTATTACTAATCTTCCCATTGTCAGGATTCCTTGAGCCCCCACTTTACTTCTAAGCCCAAACATACACAGATGAGAGGCTTCAGTCTCCAGTTTTTAATCCATTACTTCACAGGGTCCTACAGATGCAAATTCTCAGTGACTCTCAGTCTACAAAGGAATGCCTTCAGGGGATTCAAAAGGAAGTTACGAGAGTTGCCCACCCTTTGAAGAGGGAGGCAGTCTGACTAGCCTAACTTAAGGGGGGGAGGTCCCTCTCTTCTCGTGAGGCCTCTAAGCGCAGCTTTTCATGCAAGGCCAATTGGGTAGACCATCTAAGTTCTGCCCCTGCCTTCTCTCTCTTTGCTCTGCGCCTGTGTCTGGCGTCTATTAGGTCATACTCCCCAGATCCCACCTCCTCCTGTTCGCTGCCTCTCACAGGGGGTGGTGGTGAAGAGGGACCCTCATCCTCAGCCAGCTGGATGTTTGTAACCTGGGAAGCTGGCCCAGTCATATCTGGACTAGCCTGGGAAAACATCTCCCCCATGTCTGGTGGTTCTCCTTCAGAATCCAAACTGCTATCCCACTTCCTGTGCTCAGAAACACCCCTGACACCAATTGAGGAACCCTTGTTCTCATGCAGTCTGCCACATGAAAGCAGTTTTTTCTCATGTTTTGTTGTTGTTGTTCAGTCGTTCAGTCGTGTCCGACTCTTTGTGACCCCATGGACCATAGCATGCCAGGCCTTCCTGTCCTCCGCTCTCTCCCAGAGTGTGCTCAAGTCCATATTCATTGCATTAGTGATGCTATCTAGCCATCTCAACCTCTGCTGTCCCCTTCTCCTTTTGCCTTCAGTCTTTCCCAGCATCAGGGTCTTTTCCAGGGAGTTTTCTCTTCTCATTAGGTGGCCAAAATATTTGAGCTTCAGCTTCAGTATCTGTCCTTCCAATGAGCAGTCAGGGTTGATTTCCTTTAGGATGGACTGACTGGACCTCCTTGCAGTCCAGGGGACTAAAAAGAGTCTTCTCCAGCACCACAGTTTGAAAGCATCGATTCTTTGGTGCTCAGCCTTCCTTACAGTCCAGCTCTCACAGCCATACGTTGCTACCGGAAAAACCATAGCTTTGATTATACGAACCTTTGTCGGCAAGGTGATGTCTCTGCTTCCTACTATGCTGTCTAGGTTTGCCACAGCTTTCCTCCCAAGGAGCAAGCGTCTTTTAATTTCATGGCTACAGTTAGGGATGTACGAAAGTCACTTACCTGTACCGAAATTTTTTTCATGGTGGGGGGGAGGTGCTCCGTCCCTCCCCCCGAAATTCTGGCCGGGGGGGAGGTGCCCCGTCCCTCCCGCCACGAATCCTGGCCGGCCGGGAACGCAATTGGCGGCGGCCATAGCCGCCGCCGTTTGCGTCCCTGAAGCCAGCCGTGATAGGCTATGTAAATGTTTACGTAGCCTATCATGGCTGAGTGAAAAAAACAACAACAACTGTGCGTAGGCAAATGGCTGCGCCCATGGGCGCCGCCATTTGTGTTCCTTATTTTGGTACGTCTAGTCTACGTAAACATTTACGTAGACTACAGCGAAAATAAGGGGAACACAAATAGCATAGGGTCTACGCTATTTGCGTTCCCCTTATTTTCGCCATCTTAGTCTACGAAAATGTTTATGTAGACTAAGACATGCCAAAAGGAATGCAAATGGCGGTGCCCATGGGCGCCGCCATTTGCGTACGTGCATTTTTTTTTCTTTTAAATCAGCCATGATAGGCTACGTAAACATTTACGTAACCTATCACGGTGTTTTTTTAAAAATCTAGCCATGATAGGCTAAATAAATCTTTACATAGCTTATCACATTTTTTTTTTTTTACTGGGAATGGCGGTGGCAGCAGCCGGTCAGAAGACCGGCTGCCGCACCGCCGCCGGAGCCGCCGCCAGGACGATCCGCCCAAGGTAAGTCCCATCCCGGCGGGCGGGTGACGGGGGGGCAGACTGTTCCGCCACCGATTTTGGGGGGTCGAATGTGCTGGCATTCGGCCTCCCAGAGATTCGTGGCAAAATTCTCTGACATCCTACTGACCTCCTACTTCTTGTATTGCTTTGTGTAGAAACTTACCTTAAATTGTAGTTATTTGAATTGTTCTTATTTAGGGATGTCATGAGAGTCTGTCTGGGGCTCAGTGATTTTTTGCTGGCTTGGTCCCCCGGATGCCAGTCTATGGATCCCTATACTTGCCTGACTCGGCATTAGGGATGGCAGAGAATTTCTCCCCGAACATGTTTCGGAGAGAAATTCTCCGCACCCCCCCACCCCCCGCACCCCCCACGGAACGGGACTTACCTTTCCCAAATGTCCCTCCCGGCGGCGGGTCCGGCTGGCAGTTTGTCGGGTCTTCGTCCGGGGCGGGAGCGGCAGCCGGTCTTTTGACCGGCTGCCGCCACCGCCATTCCAATAAAATAATAAAAAAATGCCCCCGTCATAGGTTACGTGACGATTAACGTAGCCTATCACGGCTAGATTTGCAAAGTCAAGTTAAAAAAAAAAAAAAAAGCACGTACGGATAATGGCGGCCCCCATAGGGAGCCGCCATTCACATTCCTTATTTGGTCACTGTAGTCTACGTAAAGATTACGCAGACTACGGCGAAAATAAGGGCAACGCTATTTGCGTATGCGCTTTTTTTTTTTTTTTAAGTCACCCGTGATAGGCTACGTGACGATTTACGTAGCCTATCACGGCTGACTTTTCAGATCTAGCCATGATAGGCTACATTAATCGTCACGTAGCCTATCACGGGGGTGTTTTTTTTTTAACTTCTAATTTCGCGGCCGGGCGAGGCGAGGCGCCTCCTCCCTGGCCTGAATTTCGGCTGGGCGAGGCGGGAAGCCTCCGCCCCGGCCTGAATTTCGCGGGGAGAGCAGCAAAGTGCCTCCCCCCCACCGCAAAAAGCTGCGAGACCAGGTAAGTGACTTTCGTGCACCCCTACTCGGCATGCACCAAGTCAGGTGAGCGTGGGGATCCCTGCTTGTCTGTGAGCCACCATTTTGTGTAAAAATGGCAGCTTCAGTATTTATGTAAGTCAGCATTTGTGTAAAATGGACACTGTAAATAGCCCCATTTATGGAAAATTACAGGCATAAATGGTCAAATTGGACCATTTTGTGTAAACAGGGCTATTTATGGCTGTCATTTTATGCAGTTTTGTGTAAATAGTAATTTTGCATAAATAGAGCTATTTACAGCTACCATTTTATGCAAATGGCAACTTATATAAATACTGGAGTTGCTATTTTTATACAAAATGGAGGCTCATGGGATGTGGAGTCGTTGCACGCTGCTTGCTGAACAGGGATGGCCTGCCAGTGGGGGCTTGGTGCATGGCGCACAAGGCGGGCTCCAGTGAGTTCACCCATCTGTATTCCTACTGCTTCCATACTTCTTTTTCCCTCCTTATTAAATAAATTGTGAGCAAATATTTTTGACTTTCACACATTTTTTTTCAGTTCTCAAAGTTTCATAGTAGTGTTTTTGGTGGATAGATAATTAAAAAAACCCCAACTATTCACAACTGGACGATTTATATTTATAATGGTCTAGGTAAAACTAGTAAGTTTTCCAAAGATCACAATCCTATGCAAGCCCCATTGAACACACTAGGATTTATTTCTGTGAAGGGAAGCAGCAGAGCTTCTATATGCAATTCCCTGAATTAGAAAAAAGGAATCCATCTACTCAAGATCCAAGCATGCGTTATGTCAACTATTAATCAAGAAGCTTGAATACTACAGCAGCAATGTAAGAGTTACACTATTCTGTCACATGTTCTTTGAGGTGAAGTAATGCCTTTCAATGGGCTAAAGCATACTGAGTTATCACCCAGAAAGCCTTATATGAACAAATGTCACTCCATTACATATGAATAACTGTATGAGTGTACAGATCAGCAATCTGTGTGCAGTATGTATGCATAGACTGTGCACATGTTGAACATTATGTGAACAGAATGCAGGTCAACAATCTGTGTACATATACATATGTTGAATGCAATGTGTGGACCCTCCTTATGACTTTGTCAATATAAGCATGTTTATTTTGCTGCCTGAACTGGAGTCCCTGAAAATCCTCAGAATGTGGTGGTCATTTTCTTATAGGAATGTCCCATCACTGGGAAATCCATTTCTTTTTTGACTCAACGGACTTCTGCAGCATGCACAGCTTGATCTCTGTTTGTGAGCCAAGCTGCAGGCTTTTCCTTGAACTCCAGGAACTTTGCTTGTGCATTTTTCCCTGTAGGTTCCACAACTTGCACAATTTCTGAGCAATTATGCATATTTCTGAACAATTTGAACAAATTATGGCCGAATGTGTGAAAATTATGGCCAAATTTGTACAAATTGTGGAATCTATGGGGGAAAATGTGCAAAATGACAGGAAAATCTGCAAACTGCACCAACTTGCTGCAGATCGAGTTGGGCACCACTGCAGGAACCAAATTGAACTCCACCCCTAAATGGATTTCAATTCTCTGACATCCCTATTCTCTTATCATAATGCAGGCAACCATGGGCTATATTGCAAGCAGAATAAAAACTTAGATTATTACTAGCCTGGACAATATAATGCAAACAGAATGTCCTCTCTACTGCAGATGCTTTCAGGATTAAGACAGGATATGCCAGAACTTCAGAGAAAGAGAGAGAGAGGGAGAGAGGGAGGGAGGGAGGGAGAGAGAGAGAGAGAGAGAGAGAGAGAGGAAGAAACATTTATTGTGGGAATCACTTATGCATATTTTAAAGAAAGTCAGTGTCTTGGAAATTAACTTGGGTGCAATCTTACGGCCTCTAGACAGTGGCTAGATGGCCATAGGATTGGTCGGTTTCTGGGAACTGACCTCGGAGCACGCGCTCCAAGATCGGTCCCTGAAGAACCACCTGCCCGCCCCTCCCCCACCCCCTTGGTAGGCGGCATGAATTTTCCCTGGTCTCTGGTCTTGGAAGAGCAGCACCGAGTGGGGCATTCCCGGGGTGGGGAGTGTGGAAGTGCTGGCACAACACTTCCTATGCATCATCCAGCCTCCCCATCCTGTGCTTCTTCATCCCATGGCTAGACAGCTGAAATCAGCAGTCTAGCCATGAATGCAGGGCGGCTGGAGCATGAAGGAGAGGATCCCCTCCACACTCCTCCCACTGTGCATTGGATAGGTTCAGAGGCGGCCGCCTATCCTGATAGGATTCTGTCACAGATAGGAATCTGTGAAATTCCTGTCACAGATAGGAATCTGTGAAATTCTGTCCAGGAATTTCACAGATTCTTTCACATCCCCTGCTAAGGTGGCCACTTACACACTACCAAAAAAGAGAAATGCTTCATCAGAAAAAGAGGACAAAATAGGGCACAAATTTGCATACATTTTGCATACACTGAATTATAGATATAAATGAACGTTTAGTCATATTTACTATAATTTTAAATACAAATACAGTACCTGACCATAGTTTGGAAGACAGTGACCAGGCGCCTTGTGTGTCTGCTCAATCTGCTGTCCAGATGCTAACTCTTAATGGGCAATGTCAGGACTCCTGCTCTCCATTCTTATGGCTCTTTATCTTTAAATTGAACTTGGAATAGGCAACCCTTCAAACAGAGGATACCTTCAAACAGAGGACTGTCCTCTGACAAACTTTTAAACACAGGACTGTCCTCTATTTGAAAATAGGGGACACATGGCCACAGTATCATCTTCTCCCCTGCACCTGACTGTGCCAAACAAAAAGCCTCTCTGGAGTCAAGGACGCTTCCTGAACAATGTGCTGTTGGGTGTGGGTATTGCAGGGAGAGGGGGAAACATCCCCAACTCTGGCTTCAATTGTCACTTAACCACAATGAAGAGACAGAGAGAGAGAGAGAGAGAGAGAGAGAGTCAAGATGGTAGGGTTAGAAGGTCACAACTTTATTCAGGAGCCTGTCTGCAAGGCACTCAGGGCAATGTGGTAAGTTCAGAGAGGATGCTTTTAGGGATGCTAAAAACAACAAAAAGGCTTTCTTCAGCTACGTGCAAGGCAGAGGAGAGAAATGGTTGTTCAGCTATTAAATAAGGATGACAAAACGATAACAGATGACAAAGAAACGGCAGAGGTGCTCAGTTCCTACTTTGGCTCAGTCTTCTCCCAAAAGAGGGTCTATGAGCAAAGGTGAAGTACAGGCAGAAGGGGCAGGATTGCAGCTTGAGATTGATAGGCATATGGTCAAGGAGCACCTAATGACTTTGAATGAGTTCAAATCTCCAGGGTCAGATGAACTGCATCCTAGAGTAATAAAGGAACTGGCAGAAGAACTCTCAGAACTGCTGTCTATTCTTTTTGAGAAATCATGGAAGACAGGTGAAGTGCCAGATGTCTGGAGGAGGGCTAATGTTGTCCCTATCTTCAAAAAGGGCAAAAAGGAGGAACCTGGGAACTACAGACCAGTCAGTCTGACATCAATCCCTGGGAAAATTCTGGAGCAGATGATAAAGCAATCTGTCTGGAAGCACCTTGAAAACAATGCAGTGATTACTCAAAGCCAGCATGGATTTGTCAAAAACAAGTCCTGCCAGACAAATCTGATCTCATTTTTTGATCAAGTAACCTCCCTTGTGGACCGTGGGAATGCTGTAGACATCATATACCTTGACTTCAGCAAAGCTTTCGACAAAGTGCCCCATGATATCCTGATGAGCTAACTAGCTCAAAGTGGGCTAGATGAAACAAGGATCCTGTGGATCCACAGTTGGCTACAGAATTGGACTCAAAGAGTGCTTATCAATGGGACCTTCTCAAACTGGGGAGTAGGGATGGGGGAGAATTTCTCCCCGAAACTTCGGGGGGCCGAGTGTCAACGTATTTGGCCCCCCGAAGTAGTTTCGGGGAGAAATTCTCCACCCCCCCCGGGATGGGACTTACTTTTCCCGAATGTCGCTCCAGGCGGCGGGTCCCGGCGGCGGTTCAGCAGGTCTTCGACAGGGGCAGAGGCGGCAGCTGGTCTTTTGACTGGCTGCTGCCGCTGCCATTCCAATAAAAGAAAAAAAAACGCCCCCGTGATAGGCTACGTGACGATTAACGTAGCCTATCACGGCTAGATTTGCAAAGTCAGCCGTGATAGGCTATCTAAATCATCACGTAGCCTATCACGGGTGACTTAAAAAAAAAAAAAAAGCGCATACGCAAATAGCGTTATTTAATAACGTAGCCTATCATGGCTAGTTTTGCAAAGTCAGCCGTGATAGGCTACGTAAATCGTCACATAGCCTATCACGGGTGACTTAAAAAAAAAAAAAGCGCATACGGCTAATGGCGGCCCCCATAGGGAGCCGCCATTCGCGTTCCTTATTTGGTCGCTGTAGTCTACGTAAAGATTACGTAGACTACGGCGAAAATAAGGGCAACGCTATTTGCATTGCCCTTAATTTCGCCGTAGTCTACGTAAAGATTTACGTAGACTACAGCGACCAAATAAGGAACGCGAATGGCGGCTCCCTATGGGGGCCGCCATTTGCGTACACGCTTTTTTTTTTTTAAGTCACCCGTGATAGGCTATGTGACGATTTACGTAGCCTATCACGGCTGACTTTGCAAAACTAGCCATGATAGGCTACGTTAATCGTCACGTAGCCTATCACGGGGGCGTTTTTTTTTTTTTTTTCGCGGCCGGGCGAGGCGAGGCGCCTCCTCCCCGGCCTGAATTTCGGCCGGGCGAGGCAGGAAGCCTCCCCCCCAGCCTGAATTTCGGCCGGGTGAGGAGGGAAGCCTCCCCCCCGGCCTGAACTTCAGGGGGAGCAGCGAAGCACCTCCCCCCCACCGCGAATCAAGCTGCGAGACCAGGTAAGTGGCTTTCGTGCACCCCTACTGGGGAGAGGTAACGAGTGGGGTGCCACAGGGCTCAGTCCTGGGCCCAGTGCTCTTCAACATTTTTATTAATGACTTGGAGGAGGAGGTGCAGGGAATGCTGATCAAATTTGCAGATGACACAAAATTGGGCGGGATAGCTAATACTTTGGAAGACAGAAACAAAATTCAAAGTGATCTTGATAGACTGGAGCGCTGGGCAGAAAACAACAGAATGACATTGAACAGGGATAAATGCCAAGTTCTGCACCTAGGAAAAAGAAACCAAATGCACAGTTACAAGATGGGGGATACATGGCTAGGGATGGGGGAGAATTTCTCCCCGAAACTTCGGGGGGCCGAGCGCAAACGCATTCGGTCCTCCGAAGGTTTTTTGGGGAGAAATTCACTGCCCCCCACCCCCCCCCCCGGGATGGGACTTACCTTTCACAAATGTCCCTCCCGGCGGCGGGTCCCGCCGGGGGTTCGGCAGGTCTTTGTCAGGGGCGGGGGCGGCAGCCGGTCTTTCGACTGGCTGCCGCCGCCGCCATTACAAGCAAAGTAAAAAAAAAAACAAGAACGCCCCTGTGATACGCTATGTAACAATTAACATAGCCTATCACGGCTAGATTTGCAAAGTCAGCCGTGATAGGCTACGTTAATCGTCACGTATCCTATCATGGGTGACTTAAAAAAAAAAAAAAAAGCGCGTATGGCTAATGGCGGCCCCCATAGGGAGCCGCCATTCGCGTTCCTTATTTGGTCCCTGTAGTCTACGTAAAGATTTACGTAGACTACGGCAAAAATAAGGGCAATGCTATTTGCGTTGCCCTTATTTTCACCGTAGTCTACGTAAACATTTACGTAGACTACAGGGACCAAATAAGGAACGCGAATGGCAGCTCCCTATGGGGGCCGCCATTTGCGTACGCGCTTTTTTTTTTCAAAGTCACCCGTGATAGGCTACGTGATGATTAACGTAGCCTATCACGGCTGACTTTGCAGATCTAGCCGTGATAGGCTACGTTAATCATTACGTAGCCTATCACAGGGGCGTTTTTTTTTTCTTTTGAAGTTCGCGGCCGGGGAGATGGGGCGCTTCTCCCCGGCCTGAATTTTGGCCGGGTGAGGCGGGAAGCCTCCCCCCTGGCCTGAATTTTGGCCGGCCGAGGAGGGAAGCCTCCCCCCCCGGCCTGAACTTCGGGGGGAGCAGCGAAGCGCCTCCCCCCCACCGCGAAGCAAGCTGCGAGACCAGGTAAGTGACTTTCGTGCACCCCTATCATGGCTCAACAACACTACAAGCGAGAAGGATCTTGGAATTGTTGTCGATCACCAGCTGAATATGAGCGAACAATGTGATGTGTCTGCAAAAAAGGCAAATGCTCTTTTGGGCTGCATTCATAGAAGCATCGCTTCCAAATCCCGGCAAGTACTAGTTCCCCTCTACTCAGCACTGGTTAGGCCTCATCTGGAGTACTGTGTCCAGTTCTGGGCACCACACTTTCAGAAGGATGCAGACAAACTGGAGAGGGTCCAGAGAAGGGCAACAAAGATGATCAGGGGACTGGAAACAAAGCCCTATGAAGAGAGACTGAAAGAACTGGGCATGTTTAGCCTTGAGAAGAGAAGACTGAGGGGAGATGTGATAGCGCTCTTCAAGTACTTGAAAGGTTGTCACAGAGAGGAAGGCCAGGATCTCTTCTTGATCATCCCAGAGTGCAGGACACGGAATAATGGGCTCAAGTCACAGGAAGCCAGATTCCGGCTGAACATCAGGAAAAACGTCCTGACTGTTAGAGCAATGTGACAATGGAACCAATGACCTAGGGAGGTGGTGGGCTCTCCCATACTGGAGGCATTCAAGATGAGGCTGGACAGCCATCTGTCAGGGATGCTCTGACTTGGATTCTTGTGTTGAGCAGGGGGTTGGACTCAATGACCTTGTAGGCCCCTTCCAACCCTACTATTCTATGATTCTATGATTTTATACCCATAAGATCCCAGCTTAGGCTATCCAAGTGAGGTCTGGCAAAGACAAGCATACCACCCTTTATATCAATGGCCTTCTGATTCTATGCCAGGTGCCATCCATTTTCCCTCAGGTTCAGGGAGGTATGAAGAGGGATCATACGTGAATGTTGTTCAGGCTAGGGTAGATTCCTTGCTAATGCATATCAGACAAAAAAACTCATAAATTCTCATTCTCAAAGACCTACAGTGCTTGCCAGTTAGTATTTTAGCTCAATTTAAATTGCTGGTTTTAAACTTCAATGGTCTGGGCCTTGGGAGCTCCTCTTCCCTTATTTATTTATTTATTTATATGATATTTTTGTGCCAGCCTATAATGAAGTAATCGGGCAGCTCACATAATAAAACAGGTTTACAAAGGTTAAAAGCAACTGATACAATAAAATGTAAAAGACCATGGAAAATAAAATCACGATAATAAAAATAGAGATTTGAAAATGTGTGTGACCTCAAGCCTGAGGTCATCCAGCCATTAAGTCATGAAATTGTCTTCCTTAGAGAAATTTTCTTCCTTTGCACAAAAGCTTTAATAGCCTGGAACAGCACCTATGGATGTATTAAAAGTGCTCAGCTGGCCTTGTTCCCTTATGATTCTGTCACCTACAGATCTATCTTCCTGATGTTGTTCTATTAGACTCATGGATTTTAATTATTTTTAATTAATGTTAATTGCATTTTAATTTAATTACTCTATCAGTCAGTCAATTGATTCAGTAAATAGTGCTGCACACAGATCTTGAGTGGCACAGAAATACAGTAAATGAATGAATGAATGAATGAAACAATCAAGTGTGATCACCCATTTAAATGCTGGTTTTGGAGAATCCAGGAAGGCTATACTTTGTGTTATTACTGTATGTATTTTGACATTCATCATGAAAAAGAGCTCTACTCTAAAAGCTTGTCTATTCTTACCTGAAAAAATTGGTGAAAAGAAATATGGTATCTAGTTTCTGTCTAGCATTCTCTGGAACCATCATCTTGACAGAACCTAAAGGAGTAGCTATGTGTGAAGTTGAGTATTTGATTAAAATATTCCACACCTACATCCATTTAATGCAGAAATAGATCAGTGGGAAAATCTGTCTTCTCACCTTTAAACCTAAATAATCAATGCTCCCAAACTGCTGGGGACATCGATCAGCAACTTGCATTGTCACGAAATGTATCACTAACATTGCAAAGACTCTAAGGAGATATGTATGTTGTTGTTGTTCAGTCGTTCAGTTGTGTCCGACTCTTCGTGACCCCATGGACCATAGCACGCCAGGCCTTCCTGTCCTGCGCACTCTCCCGGAGCGTGCTCAAGTCCATATTTATTGCATGGGTGATGCTATCTAGCCATCTCATCCTCTGCCGTCCCCTTCTCCTTTTGCCTTCAGTCTTTCCCAGCATCAGGGTCTTTTCCAGAGAGTTTTCTCTTCGCATTAGGTGGCCAAAATATTGGAGCTTCAGCTTCAGTATCTGTCCTTCCAATGAGCACTCAGGGTTGATTTCCTTTAGGATTGACTGATTGGACCTCCTTGCAGTCCAGGGCACTCGTAAGAGTCTTCTCCAGCACCACAGTTCGAAAGCATCAATTCTTCGGCGCTCAGCCTTCCTTATAGTCCAGCTCTCACAGCCATACATTACTACTGGGAAAACCATAGCTTTGATTAGACGAACCTTTGTTGGCAAGGTGATGTCTCTGCTTCTTACTATGCTGTCTAGGTTTGCCATAGCTTTCCTCCCAAGGAGCAAGCGTCTTTTAATTTCATGGCTACAGTCACCGTCTGCGGTGATCTTGGAGCCCAAGAAAGTAAAATCTGTCACTGCTTCCATTTCTTCCCCTTCTATATGCCAGGAAGTGATAGGGCCAGATGCCATGATCTTCATTTTTTTAATGTTGAGTTTCAAACCAGCTTTTGCACTCTCCTCTTTCACCCTCAACAAGAGGCTCTTGAGATCCTCTTCGCTTTCTGCCATTAGGGTGGTATCATCTGCATATCGGAGGTTGTTGATAATTCTCCCAGCAATCTTAATTCTGACCGCTGATTCATCCAACCCGGCATTTCTCATGATGTACTCTGCATATAAGTTAAATAAGCAGAGTGACAATATGCAGCCTTGTCGTACTCCTTTCCCAATTTTGAACCACTCGGTTGTTCCATGTCTGGTTCTTACTGTTGCTTCTTGACCCTCGTACAGGTTTCTCAGGAGACAGGTAAGGTGGGCTGGTACTCCCATCACTTTAAGAATTTGCCACAGTTTGTTGTGATCCACACAATCAAAGGCTTTAGCGTAGTCAATGAAGCAGAAATAGACGTTTTTCTGGAATTCTCTTGGTTTCTCCATGATGCAGCGAATGTTGGTGATTTGATCTCTTGTTCCTCTGCCTCTTCGAAACCCAGCTTGTACTTCCGGTAGTTCTCGGTTCGCATACTGCTGAAGCCTAGCTTGTAGGATTTTGAGCATCACCTTGCTGGCATGTGAAATGAGTGCAATTGTGCGGTAGTTTGAACACTCTTTGGCATTGCCCTTCTTTGGAATTGGAATGTAAACTGACCTTTTCCAGTCTTGCGGCCATTGCTGAGTGTTCCAAATGTGTTGGCATATTGAGTGCAGCACTTTAACAGCATCATCTTTTAGGATTTTAAATAGCTCAGCTGGAAGACTGTCATCTCCGCGAGCTTTGTTGTTACTAATGCTTCCTAAGGCCCACTTGACTTCACTCTCGAGGATGTCTGGCTCAAGTTCAGTGACCGCACTATCATGGCTATCAAGGACATTACTATCATGGCTATCAAGGACATTAAGATCTTTCCTGTAGAGTTCTTCTCTGTATTCTTTCCACCTCTTCTTAATCTCATCTGCTTCTGTTAGGTCCCTGCCTTCTTTGTCCTTTATCATGCCCGTCTTTGCACAAAACGTTCCCTTGAGATCTCTGATTTTCTTGAAGAGATCTCTAGTCTTTCCCATTCTGTTGGTTTCCTCGATTTCCTTGCATTGTTCATTTAAGAAGGCCTTCTTGTCTCTCCTTGCTATTCTCTGGAACTCTGCATTCAGTTGGATATATCTTCCCCTTTCTCCCTTGCTTTTTGCTTCCCTTCTTTCCTCAGCTCCTTGTAAAGCCTCATCAGACAGCCACTTTGCTTTCTGGCATTTCTTTTTCTCTGGGATGGATTTCGTTGCTGCCTCCTGAACAATGTTACGGACCTCCATCCATAGTTCCTCAGGCACTCTGTCTATCAGGTCTAATCCCTGAAATCTATTCCTCACCTCCACTGTATATTCATAAGGGATATGATTTAGGTCATACCTGAATGGTTTAGTGGTTTTCCCTACGTTCTTCAATTTAAGCCGAAATTTTGCAAGAAGAAGGTCATGATCTGAGCCACAGTCAGCTCCAGGTCTTGTTTTTACTGACTGCATACAGCTTCTCCATCTTTGGCTGCAAAGGACATAATCAATCTGATTTCGATATTGACCATCTGGTGATGTCCATGTGTAGAGTCGTCTCTTGTGCTGTTGGAAAAGAGTGTTTGCTATGATCAGCGTGTTCTCTTGGCAAAACTCTATTAGCCTTTGTCCTGCTTCATTTTGTACACCAAGGCCATGCCTGCCTGTTATCCCGGTGATTTCTTGACTTCCTACTTTAGCATTCCAGTCCCCTATGATGAAGAGGACCTCTTTTTTTGGTGTTAGTTCTAGAAGGTGTTGTAGGTCTTCATAGAACCGATCAACCTCAGCTTCTTCGGCCTCAGTGGTTGGGGCATAGACTTGAATTACTGTGATGTTGAATGGTTTGCCTTGGATTCGTACTGAGATCATTCTATCATTTTTGAGATTGTACCCCAGTACTGCTTTTCCCACCCTTTTGTTGACTATGAGTGCTACTCCATTTCTTCTAAGGGATTCTTGACCACAATAGTAGATATGATGGTCACCTGAATTAAATTCGCCCATGCCTGTCCATTTTAGTTCGCTGATTCCCAAGATGTCGATGTTCAGTCTTGCCATCTCATGTTTGACCACCTCCAGCTTACCTTGATTCATTGATCTGACATTCCAGGTTCCTAAACAATATTGTTCTTTACAGCATCGGATTTTCTTTTCACCACTGGACACATCCACAGCTGAGTGTCCTTTCGGCTTTGGCCCAGCCGCTTCACTCTTTCTGGTACTACTTGGAAATACCCTCTGCTCTTCCCCAGTAGTATATTGGACACCTTCCAACCTGAAGGGCTCATCTTCCAGCATCATATCTTTTAGCCTTGTGATACGTTCCATGGGGTTTTCTTGGCAAGAATACTGGAGTGGGTTGCCATTTCCTTTTCCAGTGGACCACATTTTGTCAGAACTCTCTGCCATGACTTGTCCATCTTGGGTGGCCCTGCATGGCATAGCTTATGGCTTCACTGAGTTACACAAGCCCCTTCGCCACAACAAGGCAGTGATCCTTGAAGGGGAAGGAGATATGTATATGTGTGTATATATATATATGCTCTTTAGGCTTGTCTGCAAGACAATGCATCATTGATAATCATGCCAATTACTTGGCTTCCAACAGCACTCCTATAGAAGTTGCATTCTAATTAAATTTAAAGGCAGACAAGTGTTTTATAATTAGGATGAATTATAAAAAATGTAATTGTTTTTGTAACTATTTATGGTGGTAATGTCTCGCAGTATTAAAAAAAAACCCAGTTGACTTTGTAAATTCTTTCCTCATCCTACTTTATTTAAGCTTCTCAGCTAAGTTACATGGCCATGGAAACAAGACAACATAAATATCAGCCAAGACACAGATCTTTCTGTCTCTCTCTGTCTCTCTGTGTGTGAGCGCATCTGTGCATGTATGCATGTGTTTCTGTCCCTGTGAGAGAATATGGTGGGGGGAAAAAAAAAGACTTCATGATGATTCTGCTTTGGGTTTATCATAATATACATACTATATCATTCAGGGTCTTCTGACAACAGGCGAAGTTGAACATTTCATGGTAAACCTGAAGGGAAGGGATAGGAAGCAGTGATCATCCCTCCATAATGTGAGACCTGGCAAACCTAAGGAAGTTCACCTGTGTATTGACTGTATTCTGCCTTGCCAGATGCTTGACCAACACAATTGCTTCTCTGTTTTTTCCATTTCAGTAGGTAGGAAAACTAGAAGGCTTATTGGGCTGATATTGGGCTGCCATGCATGGCTGGTGGGTCACAGGCTGTGTAGGCTTGTGGTAGAAGCTTAATTTGTATATGGAAAGTACTAGGGTTCAAGTTTCCAGAGCCAAACACCATAGCACCGAAGTCCAGTAGCCCAGCTCCAAATGATGTGTGTGTGTGTGTGTGTGTGTGTGTGAACAGTATTATGAAGGGCACAGTAAAGCCTGCTCAAATATGTCCTCCCTTGCCCAGGAAAGGATTTGCAGTTAATTCATGCTAGAAGAGTCTCAGTTTATGTGACTTTATGGCACACAAAGGGAAAGACATGCCTCATATTCTTACTAGCAGGATCTGCTACAGCAGGCAGAGGAAACAATAAGCGCTGCTGCTGGTTTTGCTACCATTCTATTTCATAACATGAGAAATATAGCCTAACTGTCATAGTCCTGGTAAATTCCCTCCTAAATCCTTGAAGAAAATAAGTGGGAGTATACAAGGTGCAAGCAATGGCTGGAAGATATTCTTCAGCAGGTAACACCAAAACATATTGGCGAAGGGACAAGCGTCAGCACAAGAAACAGATTCTGGGGCTGAACCTACCACTGCCTGAAACTTGTGCCAATGGGGTTGAAAAGAATGGGTAAATGGGTTCCTGTTAGCTGCTGCACCCTAATTGTGAAATTCCTTCTCAGTCCCTTCTGTGCTGTCTTTTAAGTAGGCATCTAAGACATTTCTGTTCCACCAAGCTTAACGTATTGTAATCTTGCTTGTGGTAGACTTATTTTTAAGTTGTTTTCTCACGGATAATTTTTAATCCACTCTGGTTTCTAATTGCAAGATTATAAATACTGGAATATTGAATTTTTCAGCCTTTTTAGGGCTTAAAGGCAGCATAAAAATGTGTTTTAAAATGAATGAATAAATATAAATATAAATATAAATATAAATATAAATATAAATATAAATACATATTGTTTTTTATATTGTAACTCCACTGGAATCTGATGAGGTATCATGAATTTAAGGATATCTAAAAGCATAACTGAGTGGTGTGATTTTTTTGTGCAGTAGTTATATATGTTGGGACTGGGAAAAACAACAACAACCATACCCAACTATAGTAAGTCCACAAATACACAAGCTATAAAATATATAATCTTTCCTCTTTCCATCTGTTCCTCTGTTGCTGTGCATGGCATAGAACTGCTCAAGCAGACAAATAACAGTTGTCCTGTTCAGTGGAAGATTTATCTAACTCATCACTAAACTTTATTCAACCAAAGGGAGAAGTAATTTATACTATATCGAAGACTGTAACATACTTCTAACAAAGGTTGCCTCAACATTATGGTCTTTTAGCACTTACGGGGCGCTGCTGTTCCATAATGAGCTGGAAGTGGAATTATTATAGCTGTGGTTCCACAAAGCACTTGATACAATGCTATATCCCTCTTCAGGTCCTCAATGCCCATTCCCATGGGAAAGACAAAAGAGAGAGAGAGAGAGTGGGCGCGGGGGGGGGGGAGAACGTCTGCTGTTGATAAAATGGTGAAGGGATAACTTGAAAAGTAATTCAATTTTTTAATGTATGTAATTCTGCTCTTGAGCACTAATAAAAAATATCTTTAAAAATGCAAGAGCATTAGGGGTGTGTGTGTATTCCATTGGCTGTCCTTCCTGAATGGTGCCTCACTTTTGCCAAACCCCTTGAATTACAGCTGAAAGTCCTGACTTCGTTCCCATCTGGGTGTGTTTCCTTTCAACTTCAATGTGGTGGTGTACAGAGGCCAACTGCCAAAACAGTTATCCTTGTTCCAATATTTCTGGCCCTGACTGTATCTGAAGAAGTAGAGATGGGTGATAAATTCATTTCACTTCAGTTTTGATCAGAACTTACTAAAATTCACCAAGTTCTCTATATTTATGACAAAACGAAATTGAGATTTTTTTTTAATCAAATGTGGGAGAAATCAAACCTGATAGCTTTGTCCACCCAGGCCCAAGGCTTTCAGTGCTTAGCTTTTAAAAACCTAGGTTTAAAAGTCTGTGTATTCAACAGTGTTGGTGGTGCTTAATTAGAGTTGCCACCTCTTTTTTGCTGGCTCCCCATCTTTAACAGCTATATGGCAGGCAGGTACATCACGGTCTCCTCCCTGCTGGGAGTAGCTGTATCCATTGAATTTGGGTGATGCGGATGGGTAAGAATTTACCAAATTTTTCAGAATTCATATTTGAGAGAGAAAGAATTTGGGATTTAAAAACAAATCAACACCAAGCGAATCTGACAGATTCACACATCCCTAATCTGAATTATCCTGAGATACCCTCCCAGGGACCATAGAACTGTAGCCTAAAGTTATTTTCTGTTCACTAACAGAAATGAATGATTCATAGCACATTGCTTAATGAAGTGAGGGGGCAATTTAGAGAGGATGGCTAGGTATGTCTGAGAAATCCACAACGGATTCAAATAAGTTTGGATGTCTATGAATCTGATTCTGCAGTGGCATGACTTTTTCTGAGTCATGCAGATTCTGTGGACTGGCTTTTTACTTTTGGGGAGGATTTGTGTACTTGTGCAAGAGCACATTAGCACTAATATGCATTAGTGCAACAGAGTATAAGCGCAAGCGCATCTTTGCTAACAAATGACATTCTTATACAAAAAAATCCAATTCTGTCAATGACGATGGGACAAAATATGCCTGTCAATCCACAAACCACAGACTCACAGAGG
This sequence comes from Heloderma suspectum, assembly GCF_057233095.1. Classification (NCBI taxonomy): domain Eukaryota; kingdom Metazoa; phylum Chordata; class Lepidosauria; order Squamata; family Helodermatidae; genus Heloderma; species Heloderma suspectum. The sequence goes on from NC_139461.1 coordinate 88,352,660, forward strand.
GAATGGATTTAACAAAATCCATACATGCCTAGGTATGGCTCCCTAAATTTTGCACTAGTCTAATAACTCTGTTGTATGTGCAGGAACACTGATGTACAAGCCGGGCTGCCCACATTGCACATATGGAGGAATCTTGATCTTGAAGATAATGGGGGCAGCTCACTGGGACACTGTGAAGCTTTGGATCACAACCACTTTCTAAAGAAAGTTGTCCTTTGTCAATATGCAAAAGTATAATATGGACGTCAGTATTTTACAAAAGCTGTCAGAAATCTAATAAAAAACCCAAGGCAATCATTCACTGCAGATATCTGATAAGTCAGCTTACAAATATGATCCTTTCATAAAATCAGTGTTCATTTTGGAGTGCTTCATTGTTGCTTCTGTTAAGAACAATGTATAAGTACTCTGCAGAGGGAACATAATGTTTTTAATAACATTAAATAGAGAAGATGGCATATTCAGAAAAGTCACATACTAAAAAAAAAAATGTAACTACTTGGTACCAGGAGCAAAGTAGTACCATATTAGAATCTGTCATCACCGTCTGCGTTGTTAATTTGGAGCGAAGTAGCATTCAGATTCCATATTAATCATTTGGTATTTCAGATTTTGTTTTTGCATTACCAACTATATTTTGGCAGCATGACTATGATGTACAATAAGTTTTCATCCAGAAAAAATACATTTTGTTGTTTTGTACAACTTTATTTTATTTTCCATACAAAAACTTGATTCTAAGCATTATGCCGATTGAAAGAGATGCATAAAGTGAGACTGATCAAAGCAGCCCTGTCATTCTTGAACAAGCTGCTGGATGAGAAGTATAAACTAGAATGGACTGGAACTAGATTTGTCATTTCACAAATGAAAGACCTCCTTCCATTCACAGAATGAAATGAGATCTGTTGGAGGCTTCCTGTTGGAGGAATGGGGGGAGCAATTTTCATCGATCTGCCTTCCGTTTGCAGCTGACCAGATCCACCTCCCAGCCCCCCAGAGTGGTTTTTCAGGGGCAACAGGGTGATGAAGAGAGAAGGAGGGGTTTGTGAAAATCACTTCTCCCCTTCCATCTGCCAGAATATCCCAAGGGTCTGGATGTAATCCAATGATTTTTTTTTTTTTTTGAGAGAGATAGATTAAAAATTCTCCTATATGCAAAAATGTTACCGTGACTTCAGGAAATATTGGGCAGTATCCTACCATGCCAATCAGCTAATGCAAATGACGTTGCACTAGCATAAGGGACCTCTAGTACAATGCCAACTGTGTTAGCTGGCACAGCAGGATTCCCAAGAATCTGATCTTTATAATTTGTTGATGATGGATTTCCAAGAACTTGGGACACTGCCTTGTATCTGTAACAAGTTTACTCTAGTGTAATTTGACTTGAGGTACTTAGAATGATGATACCAGATTGGGGCAGGTTCTTGTAAGGGGTGGTGCTGTAGCTGAGAGAGGGTGGGTTATGCCAGTCCTGCGAAGCAGTCCAGTGTTGTTATAACCATATTGCTGGGACGCAGTCTGAGAGGAAGTAGTGTATGACAACCTTGCAGTGTAAGCCAGTCTCCCAGGATGTTGGAGGGTTTTTTTTTGTTTTTTGTTTTTTAGGGAAATGCATGGGGGGGGGCATGAATTTGATTGTAGTAGCAGCTCTAGAGGAGGGGAGAAGGTGATTAATTTCCAGTGGAGGCTGGTGGCTCCATTTTTTTTGCGGGGGGGAATCCATTCTGGGTTTTAAACAGAAACAGACAGAACTCTAAAGAAGCCATCCAAGGTGCTGAACCTTATCACCAAAATAGGTTAAGTACCTTGAATAGCTCCTTTACAGTTCTGGCTGGTACTGACTAAAACCCAGAATGGATTCACTGCTCCACTGAAATTGAAGCCACCAGCCTCCACTGTTAATTGCTTAAATCCAGCCAGGAACACAGGCTTTTTTACTTTAAGGGCTGATTTTAGTTCACAATCTAGATAGCTGCTTTAAGATCACCCACTGCTTCCCATACCAAGCCAGTGTGGTTTTTTTTATGTTTGTTTCAAGATCAGATCAGAGAGCAGACACTGATATGACATCACAAAACATTTTTGAGACTGATTAGCATGAGGCCCTGTTGCTAGAAACATAAGCCCTGAGTTCCATTAGATACACAGACATAATTGTAAGATAGGGTACCTCAAGGCTCTTTAACATCATGAAGCCACTGGGAAAACTCATCGAGAGGTTGGGTTGCAGTGCTGTCAATAAGCAAATCACATAGAAATCCATCTCTCATGTCTACCTACTAATCATCGATATAAAATAAATACAAATAAATCAATGTCATACCAGGAAGAAACTTCAACCATCCAACTGAAAAAAAATATATTTTCAGACTAGCAATTCTACCCTCACAATCATGGGTAAAGAAATGGCAGTATTTATTTGAAGTGAATGCTGTCCATTTTGCACGAAAGCAATTGCCTCAGTTGATGCAGTTGACAGAAGTTGCATTTTGACAATAGGATATGTTTGGACCATCTTTCTATTGTGTTCAGGGAATTACAGTTGACCTTTTCCAAATACATTCTAATCTCCCACTTGAATCATATTTTTCTGTGTTTCATTGTGTTTTGGAGCTGAGAAAGACCCACGTTGGGAAATAATTGAAATAATTCTGAAGGACATAGTTCCTCCTTCACAGGACAACACCTGCATCACACTTGTAAATTAGATAATAATATATGGGCTAAAAATATTTGAAGCTGTGTTTTGCTCACAGATAGGGCCTTTTGCTTTTGTTTTACCCATCATGAAACTACTACAAAACTGTAATTCTTGACATCTGCACAGACTTACAGTTAATGTTCTAGATCAGGGCCAATAGTCAGGGTCAGGGATAACAAGAGTTGTAGTTCAACAACATCTAGAGGGCCACAACTTCTCCATCTCTGTTCTAGACCATTGTATATTGGTATAGTTCCATTCATTCACTACACCATTCTACACCAGCTGGAAGATTGTGTCCCCATTTTATAATAGCCCAATTGCATAGGGTTAATGAGTCTTCTGGGGTTTCTTTGCACATAAGTTAATACCCCATTAACCAGGCATTAACCATGATCTCTGAAGATATATGTGCAGGCATTATTAAATATTCATCAACCTTTAAGGTAGGAATGTTGGAGGAATCCCTTTATGGGGGGTGGAGCATGACAAGCTTTCCTTGGTTCAGCCCCCTGGACTTCAGTCCATTTTCTGCTGCAGAGCCCAACTCAGTCTGCAGAAAGTTGGGCCAGTTCATGGATTTTCTGTGTGTGTTTTTTAATTTGTGTAAATTATGGCTGAGTTTCATGCAAATTTGCATGATTTGCACAAACCATGCACGTTTTGGCTGCAATTTGTAATTTATGCAAATCTCTACTTGCATAAATTACGGCTCGACCCACACACATATACACAAAGCAAAATGTTCCTAGAGTTCAGTGAAAAACCCACAGCCTGGCCCACAAATGCAAACTGGTTGGGCATGCTGCAAAACTCCATTGAGCCAAAAAATAACTGGATTTCCCAGTGATGAACATCCCTAATTTAAAGCACTCTGCACTAAATCAGTCACATGGCATGCTGCTGCTTCTCTTCTTGAGTAACTTACAAGAGGCTCAAGGCATGCAATCTGAACAACTTCAGGAGATCACTCCCCTTTCCTTCCTTTTTTAATATCTATCTGTCTGTCTGTCTGTCTGTCTGTCTGTCTGTCTCTGTCTCTGTCTGTATCTATATATCTATATATCTATCAGTGGGCTGGACCTCCTTGAATGCAGGGTAAGAAATGTCAAACAGATTAGCCAACAATCCTATGGAGACTCCAAAGGAGGGTAACAAACTTTACTGGACTCCAACTCCTATTGGCCTCATCCAGCAAAGCCAATGGTCAGAGATGATGGGAGTTGTAGTCTAACAAAATCTGGAGGGCACAGGTTCCCCACACCTACTGTTGAGTAAATATGGAAACAAAAGGCAACAAAGGCACAGTTAAGAACAAGGTAAGAAAATATAAAGGAGAACTGGTGTGCATAAGAGATAATAATAACAGATGCTGATGCTGATGATGGTCATATCAAAGATGCTTATAGGACTGTCCTTTCATTAGCTGGTATTACCTGAGAAAAGCATGTGGGGATTACTTGTTTGAATGCAAAACTAAGTTTAAAAAGAAACAAACCCCTCTTTGTATGGAAAACTATCATGCCAAAATTACATCTAGTATACAGTTTCCATATACAGGGAGATTTCGAGAAAGAGGGGTGAAGCTGGATACAATCCAAGATTCTATTACTAACCTTCAAGAGGCTGTGGATTTAACTAATAGTTCTTTGCAAAAGATGGAATTGAAGGTTAATGTTCTCCAAGACCAGGTGTCTGCACAAGAGACAGCTATGCATGCCTCCCATAATATCCTGTCTGTGAGAATTTCCCAACTGGAGGCATATACTCATAGAGCGAATCTGCATATCCTTGGTATCAAAGATCTGCCTGCTGATACAAGTCTGTCTAAATTCTTGGATAAATTTCTGCATGAGCTACTCACTCTGCCATCTGATTATTTACTTGATATTGAGCATGCATACCGTGTTCCAGGTCCAGCTCGTGGCATCAAAGGGACTGCCTATACTGTTATAGTTCAATTTGCAAGAGTTAATTTAAAAAATCATATTTTGTGCTTGGCAAGAGAAGTGGGAGAACTTTTCGGGGGGCCAACCTGAGACAAAGTTATGTTATTTCCAGATTACACTAAAGAAATCTCTGACAAAAGAAGACAATTCACCAAGGTGAGAAATCTAGGGATGTACGAAAGTGACTTAGCTTTCGTGGCTTATGTTGATGGAGGGGGGGAGGCGTTCCATCCCTTCCCCCAGAATCCTGGCCGGGGGGGAGGCACTTCGTTCCTCCCCCCGGAATCCTCGAATGGCCAGCTGTGCTCCGCGGCAGCTCCGCGGAGCAGCCGACCAGGCCCGGCCCAGCCAGGCCAGAGCCGTCCGCAGCCGGATTTCCGGCCGCAGAGGGCTCTGTGTAGGTTAAAAAACAAAAACAAAAACCGCGTACGCAAATGGCGGCGGCTATGGCCGCCGCCATTTGCGTTCTTTCTTTTTGGCCGTCTTAATCTACGTAAATATTTACGTATACTATGACGGCAAAAATAAAGGGGAACGCAAATAGCGTAGTGGGTGTTATTTGCATCCCTTTTTCATTCACCGTTTTAGCCTATGTAAATATTTAAATGGCGAATCAAAAGGGGACGCAAATAGCGCCCGCTACGCTATTTGCATTCCCCTTTATTTTTGCCATCATAGTCTATGTAAATATTTACGTAGATTAAGATGGTAAAAAGAAGGAACACAAATGGCAGCGGCCGTAGCCACCGCCATTTGCGTACGCGGTTTTTTTAAACGCACCCAACCATGATAGGCTATGTAAAGATTTACGTAGCCTATTACATCTTTTTTTTTCTTTTTTTTAAAACCTAGCCATGATAGGCTATGTAAATCTTTATGTAGCCTATCACGTCTTTTTTTTTTTTTTACACAAGCCTGGAAATGGCAGCAGCGGCAGCCAGTCAGAAGACTGGCCGCCGCTGCCGCTGAAGCCACCGGCGGAACCACCGCCGCCTGGAAGATCCATCCCAGGTGAGTCTCGTCCTGGGGGGATCCACGGAGGGGTGGCAGGCCGTCCCGCCACGGAGTTCGGGGGGCTAAATGCACTGGCATTCGGCCTCACCGAGATCCATGGCAGAATTCTCTGACATCCCTAGAGAAATCAGGCAAGACAAATGAATCTGCAATATCATATCAAATATCCTGCTACATTTTGCATTCTTTTTGAAGGCCAGATGAAAAAGTTTGTAAATCATGAAATGGTGGAGGCTTGGCTAGCTGGTGTTCAAAGTAAAGCACAGGAGACATCTTCCCCAGCCTCATGAGCTGGGAATTTTTCTCTTCTTCTTCTTCTTCTTCTTCTTCTTCTTCTTCTTCTTCTTCTTCTTCTTCTTCTTCTTCTTCAGACTTGCTTGGGTTATAAGGTCCAGGCAGTATGCCAGTCCAGAGGACTGTTTACATATATCCCCTTTTTTCTTTTTTTCTTACTTCCTCTTTTTTTACATTAGACATGATATACTGTATAATAAAATTCCTGTTTGTGTGTGTATAGATATGTATACATTCATATATAGATTTAGAAATGACACTATCTAGAATATAGATAGCATAAAGTTATTATTACTTATCCTTTTTAATTTCATTATTATTATTATTATTATTATTATGAGATTTTGATTAGTAATATTTTTGGTTGGTTAAATTGTTAAGCTTTACTATTATATGTTAACTGAAGGGCAATATATGGTTATTGGAAATGAATTGTAGGCTTCCTCCCTTGCTATAAGACTGATGATATGATATTGAAATGTAAGGTTGAATATCTATGCTGTACTGAATTGTAATATTGCCAATGTTATAGGTATAACTTTTAAGTAGAATTATATTTGAAGTTTGTGTGTAATGGAGTTTAAATTTAATCCTTTAAAGTAACTTTTTATATTTTTTCTTTTTCTTGCGTGCTTTCTTCTTCCTTTTCCTTCTTCTGTTTTTCTTTTCTTTTTCGTTATTGCTGTGTCCTCCTAAGAATACTGTATTGTTGGAAACTGTAGATAATGACTAGGTTGTTGGTACTGTTTATTTCATTTATAAAGATAAAAAATAGAATAAAAAGTATTTTTTTTTTAAAAAAAAAAAGAGGGGTGATGTCTCATGTGCATTCTGAGGTAGTACATGTCTGTGATAGGAATTTACTGCATCCCTCTCTGCTTAGTTGGATCAGTCACTATCACTGTGTGAAAAATACTAATTAAAATTGTTTTCAGCACATCTGTTTGGATGCTGAAGGCGGGGAACAGAGTGGGTTGATGAACTTCTCAGCAAAGTCAGCTTTGCCATCGGCATTGCCACTGGCACAAATAGCTAATCATATATAAAGACAGAAAGACTCTGAACAGGAATAAAAGTGATTTCTGTTCAGAGTCTTTCTGACTTTATAGATGATCAGCTATCAAATTAACTCAGTTAAAATTAAGAATAAAATATCGGCACATGTTTTAAAGTCTTATCTCTATTTAAAGATAATTTATTGCTCTATATTAAGGAAATTAAATAATATAATAAAAATGTCCAGGTCATAAGGAGCTCTGTAAATTTTCAAGCGTTCAACGCTATATGAGTCCTCTTCTAGCTCTAGAAGCAGTATGCCAAATGGAAACAGCACGGATTTAACTTTCCTCTGCAGGATTTTTAAAAAAAGACTCTGCATGAAGCACAACATCTTAACTGTATCATAAGTACTGTTGTTTCACACAGGACCAAAAATAACATGTCATACCCCAGGAAAATACTACTGAAAAGACCTTCCCTGTGCCTGCCTGTACAGCACAAAACAGGGCAATGTTTAAAGGCTTCTCAGCATATATATCATTATCACCCCAGCAGCATGCAACATTTAATGCCAGGAAAAATCACCTGCTCCAGCTGACTTATTGTTCATCAACTTTAGTACTATGAGTTGTAGTGGAACTTTATGGCCCAGTTCATACATTCACCTGTCCTTCAATAATCTTCTGGTGTTGGAGGAACAGGAGCACAACTTTCCCACCCACTATATATTAAAGATGCAGGAGAAGCTCCCTGAACTATGGCCTTTTAAAACCTTTGAGGGCTTCTATTGTTCACCTCAAAGAAGCTCAATGATAGAGGACATGCTTTGCATGAAGAAGCTAGCAGGTTCAGTCTCACACATCTCCAGGTAGGGTTGGGGAAGATTCCTGCCTGAAATTCTGCAGAGCTGCTGCAAGTCAGTATAAACAATACTGAGCTAGATGGACCCATGGCCCAATTCAGTTTAAGGCAGCTTCCAATGAGACCCTAAATTATTCTCCATTTGAATCAGAGAAGAACCCTGGCTACCCAGCCAGCCCTAAAACGTACCATGACAACTTCCCATACCCACATTTCCCACTGTGGGGCCTCTCCTGGGGGACTGAAGCATTTGGAGCCAGAGATCATGGGGTCTTTAATGCCTCCACAATCCCAAGCAGCACACATCACAGCTTCCATTGGCAAGGGAAAGGCCCACTGGGCTCTCTCCTGGCCAGGCAAAGCTATCAAAAACTGCCAGCGATTGCAGAGGTTTACTAGTTTCCGTGGATCCCAGCTGCCTTTAACAGATGAGCAAGTGTGCAAGCTTCCATGACCCCTTCCCTGGCAGTCCGTAAATGCACTGTTTACTGCTTGTGGAGGACTGGAGGTCAAATGCCTGCCCTCTGCAGAGGAGCCCTAAGATCTCCTGCAGATGCTTGCCTGGGAGCAGCCTTTCAAACCTCTGTGTGAAACAGTGAAAACGATCATAGAATCATAGGGTTGGAAGGGGCCTACAGGACCATCGAGTCCAAACCCCTGCTTGATGCAGGAAGCCTGATTCCCAGCTGGTCTTCATCCAAGTACTAATCAGGGCTGACCTTGCTTAGCTTCTGAGATCATAGTCGCTCCTTGCCACAGAAGTCACTTGGGCTCACACATCTCCATTGTTCTGCATAGGGACTATGAAATGCTGTGGCAGGGAAAACCACAGATGAAGAGAAACCCCGTCCATGCCCCCACCCACCCACATACACTCGAGACCCTGTTGCCCCAAGGGAACACCAATTCAACTCTAAGATACCACAGTTATTTAATGTACTTAGTTTAATCTGAGATACCCTGGTCACCCAAGTCATCAACCTTTGGGGGGAAATGGAGAATACTGATAGCAATGACATACAGTTATGTCTTAAATGGAGCTGACTGGAGGACACTCTGTAAATCCAGAAACACTGTACAGCTCATGTTTGGATAACAGGGGTTCCACTGCATATCATTTGGCACAAGCAGTCCTCTTAAAGTGCTCTGCAAAGAGCTGCCATTCTGTAAATGTCTTTAGCTTGAGTGTGCTGAAAAACATGGCTTGTCAAGTTACATTCAGTTAACCAATATTGCTCCAGTGAGCTGGAAACAATGTTCTGTGGTGTTTATACTTGACTTTTTCTTCATGATTGCATCAGTGAACAATGGTTTTAGCAATGTGGATTTTATAACATGAAAAGACCTCCAGTCACAGGGAACAGAAACCACACACTGTACAAGGCATTAAATGCACTGGGGCCAGAATGGAGTCCTGTGTCACTGTCTAGTGCTACAGGGATCATGGGGTTTCCCCAATAATTATCTGCCTAAGAAAGTGACCATGGGTAACTATATCTGGAGTCTATTAAATGCCACAGAAAGCTCATATCCAAGGAAAATGAACTTTAAATAACCGGAAGCAACAAAGATGTTCCTAATAGCGTCCAGCTGAGAAGGTCAGACATTTCGAAGTACCTTTCTGTATCTTGGTACTCTCAGTCACCCATGTGTAACCCTTGAAATGGCATGATTTGTTCTGCAACAATGGTTGTGACTTTGCTGGTACATAATCCTAGTTATCCAATGCTACTTGAAAAGGCTCCCTCACTGCATAATGTGAACATCACAGCCTGTTAGGAGAAGCTGTAGAATCTTTAAATTCATCTTGACATCAGAGCTGTGAATGATAGTTTATCAGTGCTTCTTGTACGCCTTTGCCCTTTACTGCTGGCTATGCAATTCTAAGAGAGATGCTAATCTCATTCCTCAAAAAGGCCATGACACATACTAGTGATTGCTTCACTATGCATCATATTTTAGAGTCTGTGGGCTTGTTCTCACTATCCAACTTTTCCATGAGATTGTGTGCACAGGAGAAAGGTGGAGAAAGGTTATGTGGAAAGGGGTTAGCAGCATGCAGTAATCTGTGCTTGCTGGAAGCTGGCAGCCATTTCTCTGATCACAACTGCATTTTCATGAACAGCTGTGATCATAAAGATGTCTGATGGCCTCCCTTGTATAGCATATACAAAGGCAGATATCAGCCATTCACAGAGCCATTTTGGATAAGAGCAACTAGGCACATATCTGTGGCCACCATTTTTTCTGCAAAATGGTGGCTACAGAGATCGCTGGATGGGCCCAGAATGAGTGCAGGTGGCTCAGCGAGTGAGTGGGTGGGTGGGTGAGGGTCTGGGGGCATGTGAACAAGGGCAGGAGCTTGGCAGGTGCCCAGAGAACCCAGACCGGTGGGGGGGAGGGCGCCCATCCATTCCCTAGCCTGGATCAATGTATAAAGATTTGCTATTAAGTTTGGAATTGACTGCAAACTTTGGAGCATTTACAGTAGAGTTGTACACAGATTTCCCTCCTATGTTTTCAGTTGTTCTGTCACCTAGACCCACCCAGTTTCATAAGCTGCTTGCCTCATTACCACTGCCGCAGCTCTGTCTCTGAGAAAGAGGAGGAGGAGGAGGAGGAGGAGGAGACTATGTGGCTCCATTTTCATACTGGTGATTGGTGATGGTGAGTAAACATCACATGACATCATCATGTAGGCAGGCCACATGAAAACAACCAATCAGAAAAGGCCAACGTAACGTGGTGATGTATGATGTCACACCACACTACATGATTCCAAACTACAGCTCCCAAGATGTACCCTGATATTGCTCATGCACAAAAACTCATACACGGAATCAGATTTTGTGTTAAAGGAGAGCTGTTTTCCCAGCTCACATGAATGAATTTATTACTTTCTGAGTAAATAATGAATACACTTGCAGTAAGTTCACCCATCACTAGTTTTAAATAGTTATTCAATCTTTATCTCACCCTTTATGCATGAATATTAGGGTGTTGTTGTTTTGAAAATTGCAAGCTTGTGTGGAAACAGGATGGAATGAGCTTGACCTAAAAAAAACTGGCACTCTCAGTGAGACCAACAATGACAGACTTCTAACACTCTAAGGGGCATAGAAGCACCACATTTCTGCAGCCTAGCCTGATGCCAAATACTACTAAAGAAAGTCCTCCTAGGACTAACCCCTGTACCATGCCTGTGCATGCTTTTTTTCAGTCACCTGCAAAGGAGTAGGAAATGTTCATAAATTTTAGATGTTTGGGGATGCTTATGTAGTTTACTTTTCATGACCACAACTGGAGAACCTCTAAAGGAAAAGAAGGAAAGCTTTGTAAGTCCCTGCCATAGCATGTTACTGTTTTTAACTCTGACTTACGCCTTCCTTTTCTATGTTTTTTTTTTTTTAATGCATATTAATCTCTTACCTGCCCCACAAGGGTCCTACGAGGATTAAATATTTGCAGAACACTTTGAAGATGAAACAAGCTCTATAAGTGCTAGGTATTATTATAATTCTCTCTCTCCCTGTTATCTACAAGGGGATTTTTGTTTCAGGTTTAGCCTCTTCCTCTCTTTTTTTTCTCCCTTAGTATTTATTTTCAATACCTATATCATTTTCACCCTCTGCTTCATTTGTAGCATTAGGAAAAAAAGATCTTCTCACTAATCTTATTTGACTCAAACTTTTAAACCTCTGTGCTAGGCCTTACTTTATTACTAATGTGGTTCTAGAAAATATAATGGATCCACTTCAGTTTTGTTCCCCCGACTTTCACAAAAGAAATCTGACCAATGCAATCCTATTGTCCTGACATTGAGTGGCCATTATCACTGGCATTGTTTCTGCATCATGTAGGAACAATCCTACACACTCCCACAGCAATGTAGAAAGCAAAATGATACCAGTAGAAACAAGAGAAAACATTGCATCATACACAACAGACATTCCTACCGCATCCATGGAAAATCTGCCACCGCCTAGTGGACACACACATTGCCATACAAAAAAGGCACCAATCAAAGCATGCAGTGCTAGAATCATCCCGTATGGTCACCCTGCCCCAGGGGTGAGCAACCTGTGGTTCTCCAAATGTTTTGGCCGGCAACTCCCATCAGCCCAAGCTAGCATAGGCAATGGTGAGGAATGATAGGAGTTGTAGGCCAAAACATCTGGAGGACTACAAGTTGTCTACCCCTACCCTATCCAGTACACAACCCCTCCACACATACACACACAGCACAACATAGCAGCCAAGGATGGACCACAACACCGGGCCCAGCCCCAGACAACAAAAGAAGGGCTGACATTTGTGGATGTAGTGTTTCTCCATTTGCCCCAGAGGGACTCAAGCCTCTGTGAACAGAACACTCCGAGCAAGCATGGTCAAAATATGCACAAGGTTGCAAGTGCCCTCAGATGCCTCTGCCACCTACCCTATCCCCTGCTGCCCAAAGGCTCTTCCAACGTACCTGGTGCAGGAGAAGGTTGGAGTGGCTCCAACTCCTCAGTAGAGCATCCTTGCTTGTCAAGGAGGGCACTGAGACCACAAGTCCCACCATCCTCAGTGATGCTATTCATTGGTGGAAACTGATATGAATAGCCTCTACTGAGGAGCTGGAGCTTCCCATTCTCCTGCCCCAGGGTTATTTGGGAGGGCTTTTGGGTGTGGCAGGCATAGGGGTAGGTAGCAGAAAGCACTCAAGGTCTTGGTCAAGCAAGTCTTTGCTTGACCCACATCTCCTTGTGAGCAACTGAACCTCGGACCTCGCTTTTATGAGCTACTCCTTTCAGTTACTTACAACACCCTTAGGGTTGGGATGTTCCAATGAAAAACAGTCTAGTTTACATGAATAAATACAGGCCATATTTCCTCTTCTTTGATGGAATGACTTGATATGCCTTATTAGGCATTGTTTTTCCAAATTGTAGTTAATGATTGAAATGTTGTGACTAGAGATCCAAGATCAAAGTAGGGCCCTTGATGTCCTATTGTTTTGTTCAGCTGAGAAAGGGAATGGGAAAACTGTCAATATTATGCTGTGTTAAAAAGCAGTAACTCAAGGGGTATATGGAATGTTGGCCATTTGCAAGCGTAAAGGTGGAAATGAAGAGATTGTTATCAAATTGGGCCATAGTTATTGACTGATCTGCAAAGGCGAAGGCCTGGATGGGCAACTAATCTGTGCCACTGTATCAGGTGAAACATTCTCTGCCTGCTATGTGGCATCAAAGAGATCGCCACCCCCAGGACTATCCCTTTGGGGGAGGTAGGCCTTCCCTTGTCACCCCCTCCTGGGCCACAAAACACTGGGTGGGTGAGGTGAGTTGGCCTCACAGGTAACCCTTATCCCCCCGATGGGCCACAAAACCCAGAGCGGGAGGCCTCAAGCATCACCTGTCACAAAAACAGTGCCCTTGAATGCTCACTATCCCTGTTCTCCTCCCATTGCCCATCCCTGACAGCCACAGGAGGTCAACATGCCTAATGCTTAGTCAAATCCCCCCCACACCTGTGCTGAATTAATTCCCTCAGGCCCCCTTGCAGATCAAACAAAAACAGGTCAATACCTATGATGGACAGGTGAACCCCATCCTTTCTGTAAAGCTCCCTCCTTGTCCATAAAATCTCAGGATGAGGGATACTCACATCCCTATGCAGACATAGCCCCATGGCTTTTTCCCAAATGACCTTCCTGAGGGGTCCTCTCCAAGGCCCGCTGATCTGAGCCGTTCTTCCATTCCACCCTGGGAAGCAAACTGGGCTGAAGGCAGTCCCACCACATGCCACATCCACCCAACACTTGACTGTTGGCACACTGGCAAAATCAAAGCTGCCACCACAGCTTGACGTGGAAGCCCTCTGGCCCACTACGCGTCTGCCCAACAACTGAATGCTGGCACACTGTCTACATTCAGGCTGGTTCAACAGCTTGACCCGGAAGCCCTCTGTCCAGCCCCACTATGCGTCTGCCCAACAACTGAATGCTGGCACACCAGCTGTGTCCATGCTGGCTTGACTTGGAAGCTCTCTGTCTGGCCCATTCTGCTTCTGCCCAGCAATGGAATGTTGGCACACTGGCTGAGTCAAAGCTGGCTCCACAGCTTGATCTGGAACCCCCCTGCCTAGCTCATAACATACTGCTGTGCCCATGTATGAGTACATGCACCAGTGTCCAACAGTCCAGCAATCTAAGGGAACAAAACTAACACGTGATGTTGAACACTAGATAACGATGCACCATTAGTGCCCTGGCTATGACTGCATGTAAAAATTAAGAGGCCTTGGAGTGCCAGCCATCTCCTCCTGAACCTTGTCAGGTTTGAACCAATAGAGATGGCTTAGGAAGCAGTCCAGGTATGGAAGGAATGCTAAGGCTCCAAGGTCTCCTGCCTCCCAGGTCACCTTCATGATCACCCAAATGAAGACTTCAATTAAGGGGAACCATCATGATGGGATGAACGGGAAATAAGGATGCTCTTACACCTGTACTCCACAGGTTGGTCCTGGGCTGACAGAGCCTGATATGTATGACCTGCTGAGAGAACTGAATATCTCAACTAAAAAGCCCAGTAAGATACCTTGTCCATGGCTACCACCACTAATTAGGAATGAGAGGCCCAAAGAAAACTGCTAATTTTGCAGCAGGGAATAAATTGCATCATAAAGGGATTTACACTGAGGGCTGTTCACCCCACAGACGTGGTGAAATAGGAGGGAACCATGGGCAACTTGAATAAAATCTGCAGGCTTTATCTGCACCTTCCAAACACTGCATGGTGCACTGACCCTAAACTCAGTGCTGTATGTCAATCCGTCTTCAGACTTGACCAGAAGACAAGTGCTACCAGCTCACCACCAATAGTCCCAGCCAGGAGTCCCACGCTCCAGGAATGGACACAGGACCATAATGGTAAACTACCAAAATGGCTACAACTGCTGCCGCTGAATGTCAGACCCAAAAGCCAAGGGCTCCATATCTACCCAGGTATATCTACCATATCTACCCAGGGCTCCATATCTACCCAGGGCTCCATAGGGCTACTGGGGCAAGTATATAATCCACTTCCTATTGAGCCTTCTTAGTATAATAAGCAGGTCCAGGCACAGAAAACTTGTAAACAAAGTCCCCAGCTGAGGCAGGATGCCATTGAATGAAGGGGTCAAAGGCCAATCCAATCCCTTTAAAGAAAGTTCTGTTGGAGAACACCAAGTAGCCCATGTGTGACACCATCTTGTGTCTCACCTGTCAGGGTGGACACTGAGCCCATAGAATCCCAGAGTAGTTCTGATTCTGAGGAAGAGCAGTCGCTCCTGGGAGAGGAGCGCGCTTCTCTTTCCCAGGGCCCACAGCTGATGGAGATTCCTCCCACCAGCATTCCTAGCTTAGATAGCAGTCCAGGGAGTGACCGAGCACAGATAGCAGACTTGGTGGACGCGTGACGCCGATGCAGAGAGCGGCGCCAGATGGAGGGCGTGGAAAGGAGGCGCAGTGCCCGGTTGGCGCGCAAACAACGGCTGCGCCCCGAGGATCCAAGGGAAAAGGGGAGGGACTCTCCCTAGTCCTTAAGTTCAGGGGTCTGCCAGTAATTCCCTTTCAAACGGGGACCAACTGTTCCAACTTAGGGCATAGGTACTGTGCTGCTCAGATCTAGTTACAAACGGTATAGTTGTTAAGTTGTAAAAGAAGAATAAAGCTTTGAAAGGAATCCCGTTGTCTGTGTCTGGACTTGGCTACTGGATTAGACTGAGAGAGGCCTCCAAGGAGCCCTTGACATCACCCTGTCCTGTTCACTATCCCCCAGCCTGTGTTATCCTTCAACTTCTATTCACAGAAATGGGGAGAGAAGTACATCTACCAACTCACCCCTCTGTAACTTCTCTGGTAGCTGACAGTAGATAGCACTGCATAGGTGGTAGTATTGACAGTTGGAATTGCATCTTTATTGACCTTAACATACGAGGTCACCCCGCCCTAAGGTTGAGTGGGATTGTGCCATTGGGCCAGGGCACCTATGCCCCTGCTATACCACTGCCCCATGTAATGTGCCCTGGTACAGCACAGGCCACCTCAGTCCCAGGTCATGCAAGCATGTGACCCTTCTCAACTCAATCCTGAGTTACTGTGGCAATGGCATAAATAGCCTGGCATGGTTCTGCCACTGCAGACACCTGGCAGATGGCTGGTGTACAGGGGGGAGAGTTGATCCTTCAGGTACTAACACTGAGGTTGACCCAGAACTAGGTAATATAAAACTATTAAAAAGTTTTAATAACACCAAGGTGTGCTGAGTCCTTAATGACTGACACAGAGGGCTACAAAGCGGGCACAGATATGGCTGACCCAGATACTATAACTAGTGACATGGTATGGCTTGATCCTTCAAGAGCTGCAGAAGGGATTGGGCCCAACCAGAGGCAGAGCCATGTTGGAAGAAGCTTCAATCACGTCCAAGTGTGCTGAGTCCAGAATTGCCAATGTTGAAGGCTCAACCAGTGTAGATGCCATTGACACAGATGCTTGATCTGATGACACAGGATGGCTTGATCCTTCGACAACTGCAGAAGGAGCTGGGCCCATAACCTGTGGTGGAGCCGTGCTAGAAGAAGCTTCAATTACATCCACATGCACTGAAACAGAAAGCAACAAACTCCTCTGGGTCTGTCTCAGAGGTTGTTTTGGCTGGAGCCTCCCACCATATTTGCAACAGGCAAAAGGACAGGCATAATCCCTTTGTCTTTCACTACTGCCTATCTCTTCCACACTGGAGGCATTCAAGATGAGGCTGGACAGCCATCTGTCAGGGATGCCTTGACTTGGATTCCTGCACTGAGCAGGGGCTTGGACCCCTGCTCTTTGCCGTGATAGGCTATGTAAGTATTTACTTAGACTATCATGGCAAAAGGCAGCCACGCAAATGGCGTAGTGACCGCCATTTGCGTGCCTGCCTTTTGCCATGATAGGCTACGTAAATACTTATGTAGCCTATCATGGCTTAATGCAAGGACGCAAATGGTGGCCGCTACGACGGCCACCATTTGCGGCCGCAGCAGCCCAGCAGCGGCCGGAGGTCTGGCTGCAGCCGGCCACGGCCAGTGGCTCCACAGCCTTGTCGTGGAGCAGAGCTGGCTGGGGAGGATTCTGGGGGGAGGGACGGATCACCTCCCCCTATTGCTGAAGCCGCAGAACAGATCAAGGTAAGGGATTCATACATCCCTAGCCAAAATTAAAGATAAATCCGGCTCACCCTCCTCCTCTTCGGAAGAATCATGCCTCCTCCAAGGCCATTTGGCCAGGGGGCGGGGTGCTTTGCACTTGCCCTTCTTGCTCCCCTTGCCCTTTCTTGGGGGGGGGCATCCTGTTAATATCAATGAGTGCCTTTGCCCCAAAAGAAAATTCACCCATCCCACAAGGGAACTGAAAATGCTGGGGAAGATGTTATCCCAGGAAGAATAACAGTGTTAGGCGGCTCCCTTCTACTGAAACAAACCCTCAGCCCATCTAGCACAGTACTGTCAACACTGACTGGAAGTGGCTCTCAGGGGTTTCAGGCAGGATTCTTTCCCTGCCTTACTTGGAGCGGGGATGGTGGAGAATTCTGCCACAGACCCCAATGAGGCTGGATTCTAAAGAATCCAGGCCCCAGGAGTCTGTGGTAGAATGGCACAACTCACCTCCACCTCCCTGAGGACCCATCTGGAGCCAGATCCTCCTCGTGGCGATCCTGCAGATCCGCTGGCCGGCTCCAGAGCGCCAGCGACACAGCCGCCATTGCCGTATCGCTGGCTGAGGGGGACTGTCTATGGACACAAATGGCATCCAGTACAGAACACCATTTACAGCTGTAAAGGTCTTAGATTAAGCTAAATGCAGCCGCAAATGGCTGCATTTAGCTTATACTGAGGGCTTTATGGCCACAAATGGCATCTCCTATGCCATTTGCATCTCCGCTTTTTCACGTGATAGGCTAGCCACCACTCTACTGGGCTGCCAGTTTCCACCCAACCACCCTGGAAAAAAGGCCCCAGAGCCCACTCTCCAAACCTTTGAGCCACCATGCCCGAGAACACCCGGCTCAGGCTGGGACTCGTCGCCTTCCTCCAAGGGGTGTGTGTGACCTGGAATGCCAAAGAGGCAGAAACGGCCTCAATGGAAGCAGCAGCTCCTATCCTGCGCACTGGCACACCAAAAAAGGCCCCAGCGGGTGGGTGTGCCACCTCTTATAACACACCAGGAGCCTTTACCAAAGCCTCTGCTGTGGCAGGATCTAGGCTGAAAAGCGGCCACCCAGCCCTTGCTGGGTGGATCAAGCCACAACTAACTGGCAGAATGCCTCTGCTGCTCAAAAGGCCAGCACACAGGCTGCCTCCATCACAGCCACAGCAAGATCTAGGCCAAAAAGCGGCCACCAAGCAAGGTGCAGCTCGCCGGATGAATACTTCCACCACTCAAAAGGCCAGCACACAGGCTGATGCCTCCTCTGAGGTGGCTGCAGCAGCTGCTCCCCATCACCAATGCCAAAGCTGCTCCTCATGGTTGGCAAAAAGACGCCGCCTCTTTCTCAGTTGCAGGAGCACGTGCTGCTCTCCATGCAGCCATGTTCCAAGGATCCGGCCCCATTGGGGCCCGTGGAGGAATGGAGAACTCACCTCTGGCTCCCCTCGGAATCTGTCCAGGTCGGGTCCCTCCCTGTGGTGATCCTGCAGAGCCGGCTGCCGGCTTCGCAATGCTGGCAATACGGCCAGCTGCAATTGCCATGCCGTATTGCTATGTTAAGTATCTGGACGCAAATGGCATATTAGGCGCCATTTACGGCCGTAAAGCTGGTAGATTAGCCTAAATGCAGCCGTAAGTGGATATGCATAATATTTGCGTAGCCTATCGCATGAAGAAAAAGCAGGGATGCAAATGGCGTATTGGGTGCCATTTGCAGCCGTAAAGCTGGTGGATTAGCCTAAATGCAGCCATAAATGGCTGCATTTAGGCTAATCCACCAGCTTTACGGCTGCAAATGGCACCCAATACGCCATTTGCGTCCGGATACTTAACATAGCGATACGGCACGGCAATGGCAGCTGGCCGTATCGCCAGCATTGTGGAGCCAGCGGTCGGCTCTGCAGGATCGTTGTGGAGTTGAGCCGGCCTCAACAGACTCTGAGGGGAGGGACGGATTGCCTCCCCCCCTGCGGATGCCCCTCCCGGACCTGGAGGTAAGGTGTCAGCCCACCCCTACTTCAAAGAGGTGTTGAGGGGCACCGGAGAGCTAAAAGCACATCACGGTCCCCTCCTACCTCAGGTGGCACCACAGGAGTCTACAAATGGTGGCCTCCCATGTCTCCTCACCCCACTGTCACCCACAACTAAATATTTAAGTATCTACGTAGCCTATCACGGCAAAAGCAGGGATGCAAAGGGCGGCTGCTATGCCATTTGCGTCCCTGCTCTGAGCCGTGATAGGCTACGTAGATACTTACATAGCCTATCACAGCTTGCCAGGGACGCAAAAGGTGGCCAGCGTAGCAGCCACCATTTGCGGCCGCAGCCCAGCAGCGGCTGGAGCCACCAGAGCTGCCGCTGCCGCTGCTGCCAGAGCTGCCGCTGCCGCCGCCAGGTAGGCTCCATTTAACGGGGCTTTCGTGGGGTGATGGGGTGGGTTGCTCCATTCTGCCACAGATTCTGAGGGGCCGAATTCCAGTGGGATCCATGGTGGAATTCTCTAACATCCCTAATCAGCACACAAGTTCACCGTTTAACATCCTGATCTCATACAGATTTCCTTGGAAGTAAGTCCTATGGATTTCAGTGGATTTTAGGATTTGGTTTATGATGTAAGACTCTATAAGATTTAATTTGATTAATATTATCCAGATTAATTACTTTCCAGTCTGCAGTAGACATCAAAAAAATAATCTCAAGGCCTATTGCCAATGACCAGGGCTGCATTTTTTGTTTTTATAGTAAGCAATTGCATTTGTCATGGTAAAGTACTGCATGTTTGATGTCCTTCGATGGAAAAAACAAAACAAAACAGACATCCTTAAATATAAAATATTTATTAATGTACCAAAGAAAAGTCTCTAGCTGGATTTCATGGCAGGTAGTGATGGAGGGGGAAAAAAAGATGGCCTTGCAGTGCTCACTTTTCTGGGAGAGTAGCAACTCTGCTTCTTAGTTCAAACCAAAGCACTGCAAACAGATTAGCATGATTTAAAAATCTACCTGCTTTCATTCATAATGAAACCGTGAATGCAACTTAACTTTAGAACAACAATAAAATGCAAGGTTCTGGTATGGAACAATAGAGCAGGGGTGCAGAATGCCAGGCTTGGGGGGCCAAATGCAGCCCTCTGGGGGTCCCAGTTTGGCCCTCCAGGATTCTCCAGATGGCCATGCCCCTTTCCCCTGTCCCCTTCCCCTTCCCCTGGCTGCTGATGGTTTAGTGGCTTTCGTGGTGTTTGTGCAGTTTTCTCCCCACCATTTTAAAAGGTTGAAATGCCTCTCCTAAGCCTTAGTTCCTAGCAGGAAGAGCCTTAAGCTGAAATGTGCTGGTATTTTTTTGGTATTTGAGCCCTGCGCCTTCTTTCTTTTGGTTCCATCTCTTTAGTATTGGCCCCACCCACCAGTAGGATGCAGGCCCCGAGAGTTCTCCATGAAATTCAGCCCTCAGGCTGAAAGAGGTTCAAGACCCCTGCAGCAGAGGAAGAGGGAGTAGCAAGCGGGAGATGCCCTGTACTCTCTATCTGAAATCTGGATTGAAGGGACTGTTCCCTCCCATTTAAGGGACTAAAACTGGTTTTAGAAACTGCATAGGGAACTTGGACTAGTCTGTTCTGCTTTAGGGAGGGCTTTTGTGATGTCAGCAGCGCAGCCATGACATCAATTGCCAACCTTCAGCTTAGATGACTTTGCATGCCTAGCAACCAACATACCTAAGGAAAGAGTCATGGAAGTCTGAAACACAGTTGTGATTGATGTCATGGCTGCCTACCAGTAGGGATGTCACAGACGTCCAGGAAGGGGGTGGAGTCCAGTGGACATCCTCCTGCTCAGCCCCCCGGTTGCCAGTCCACAGCCCCAATGCTTGCCCAACTTGGCGCATGCCGAGTCGGGCAAGCTTGGGGATCCCACTTACCCATGAGCTGCCATTTTGCAGAAAACTTTGGGTAAGTGTTTTACATAAATGGCCATTTTTTGCAAGATGGCAGCCATAAATAGCATCATTTAAGCAAAATCGCATTTACATCTGCAGTTTTGTGTAAATAGTTCTATTTACAGCTGTCATTTTGCGCAAAATGGCCATTTATGTGAAAAGCTTACCTGCGGTTTCCCCCCAAAAGGCAACTCATGGGTAAGAGGGATGCTGGGTGCTGCTTATCGGGTGCCCATGGACTGTACCATGGCTTGCACCATTGAGCAGGGTTGGCCAGCTGGCAGTGGTCTGGGTGAGTTTGGCCATCCCTCCCTACCAGTGATATTAGAAAGGCAAGGGTGTTTCCACCCAGAACATGGCTGTAGGTGATAAGGGAAAAAGGACAGGAGACAGGACTTCAGGAAAAAGCACAGATGAGCCAGTAGGCAGAAGTGAGGAATGCAAGGGATAGAGAGAAGGAGAAAGTTGGAGAAGAAGGAAAAGGAAGTGAGATGAAAGTGGCTGAGAATAGGGAAGGGAATTTGGGAATGGCACTCCATACCCACCCACACAGCAACCCAACTTTATGGCCACAGATTCATACATATTCCCACCACTGGATGGACATATCACTAGAATGGAAGTAGGCTTCAGTGGAATTCATTTTCATAATGCATATTTACGATCTAGATACTAGGCCAGATTAGCTGGGGGCAGGGGTCTTAACTCTGTTGACCAGCAATATAGGACATGTCGTCTTTGCTCATGTCAGTTTCACATATCCGTTCCTATCAAAAAAGCTTTTGGCAAGTGCAGAGAACTATGACATTGATCATTCAGGTCTCTCCTGCTCTTTGGTTCTAGCCTTTGGTTTCATAGCAAAATACATGATTTCGGTTTTATTTCAGATTTTATTTAAGTACATTTCAGCGTTTAGTAGGGTGGAAGAATGCTGAATGCACATTAAAGCCCTCATCCAGGTCTAGTTACCTTTGTCATTATTCAAAGATGTATGCAGCCAGTTCATGGCGACATAGAAGAGTATTATGATGCAAATACAGATCCAGCATTCTCTGCACACACTGACAGCTGCTTCTGAATTTCCTTTGCTGGATTTATATTATGATTATGATTATTAAAGTTCCTAGGTGCAGTACAAAAATTAAAAATAAAAAAGACCCTGCCTCCAGACATATAAACTCACCTTTTCTCAGGATATTGCCCTGCTTGATTCATCAGTGTGAGGATGCAAGGTTTATGGTTTAGGTTTGAGAGCTCTCATCTTGGTTGAAAGATCTGTATTTTCTTTTGGAGATTGTATTTCATTTTAAAATACCACCTCTATTTGGTATTTTAAAGTGAAAACTCAGAAGTGTGGTATTGAAAGGGACTTGAAGTTATGTAGCTTTTATTGTGCCATTTTCCATTGACCATTCAAGTCAGTCTGCAGATTTCTTGATTAAAATGAATACCATTTACATGTAAAGCAAATTACATTGCACAAGTTTGTAAAATGTGAGCTCATGTCACACAGTTGCTATGACTTTGAAGGTAGCCATATGCCACTGTCCTTCAGAACAACTAGGAAAACATTAAGAGGTATGGAGTTATTGGACATAGTGTATCCATACACTCTGCAGAGTATTTGCAGAATGGTAATATTATCCCCACTTCTTAAAAAACAACAAAAACAGGGTCAGCAATTCTCAAAGATTTTGTTTCTGTAGACCACTGAATGTGGCTGGGAGTCTTGATGGACCATTTAATGAACTTTTTGTTGTTGAGCAAATCAAAGCACATATTTTAATAAGATTTTTTTTCTCCAGTGCCAAAGCCAGTGTGGTGTAGTGGTTAGAGTGTTGGGCTGGGACTCAGTAGACCCGGGTTCTAGTCCTCACTTGGCCATGAAGCTCACTGCGTGACTTTGGGCCAGTCACTGACTCTCAGAGCAAGCTACCTCACAGGGTTGTTGTGACGATAAAATCAAGAGAAGGAGGACAATGTAAGCCACCTTGGGCGCCTTGCCAGAGGAAAAAAAATGGGATATAAATGTAATAAATAAACCAATATAAATCCAGAGGCCTGTAGTTTTATGAAAACCACAGGCCTTAGGCCAGGCTACTGAGAAGGCCCTTTAACTGGTAAATTTTAAGGGGGGAAATGTAGGCTGTACCACAGCCACATCACGCAAACCATGGGCTGTAAGCCAGTGCCTTGTTAGCCTGTTTGATAATCTGACCTGGTGAAAACAGCCTCAATCCATTCTTGGGGGGCGGAGAAATCAAAATTAAGTGCAGGACTAAATAGAGATATTCTCAACTGTTCTGTAATCTTTGTGTGGACCATCTGTATTGACCTCATGTACCACCAGTGGCCCATGGTCCACAGTTGAGGTGTTGAGACCTTCTGGATTAGAGCAAGAGATGGAAATGAGGTGAAAACTCTTATTAATATACTAGTAGCACAAAACACTCTTAAAAGAATAGCCCACAGGAGGAAAAATATTGGACCACAACTTTTTTGTTTTTGCAAAAAGTATCATTTAGAGCCTAAGTACCACTTGCCAATTTTCATTGCCAAGCGTATTTTTATGGCTGAGCTATAAACCTCTGAAAGGAAGGCTTTATTGTGGTAGTACTGACACAACCTTGACTGTAATGGTGTGAAAGTGACATTATAATGTCAGCTTTGTGATTGGCAAAAGAAGGACTGTTTTAAAGTTATTTTCCAGCTCAGAACAATGACTATCAGACAGTATATGGCTGTTAAATAAAATATAGCATCTTTCTTTTAGGGGTGTCACACAATGACACCACAATGGGAGTGTGTAAGCAGACAAATACCACAACTTAAGATATTGTGAACTTTAGTATTTAGTATCTCATAAGCTTTGGATGTCTTAGTGTTTTAGATGCTATTTACCCCTAAACACAGAAAAAAGAAAAGAAAAAAAAAAGCTGAGTGGTGAGTGTGAGAAGACAGAGGAAAACAACCAATTACATTGTAGTGCTAACAAATCTTATTTTCTTGAACAAGACGGTATATATTTCCTGATAAATGTCATTTTTAAAAAAATGACTTGTCTTAAAGTGTTGATTTAAAACACTGTTTTCTTGTTAGTAATGTCTCATGATAGACTTTAACTTCCTGTAGTGGATTCTGCAGCTAAGAATTAAATATTTGAAAAAGTGGCATGGAGGTTAGATTTTGCAAAGAAGGATTCAGAGAATCTAGGAGGCTCTGGGGAAATGGGAAAACATTTCATTTCCTGCCACATCTCAATTTCGTGAAAGTATTGATTTAAACCAATGTACAAGATAATTCACTACCCAGTTCAACAGGAAGAATATGTACATATAGACCATACATTAACCCAATGCACACTAACTATATCAATTTTACAGGTTAAATCCAACATTGTGCTGTTGTTTATTTGTTTAGGTGCTTCCAACTCTTTGTGACTTCATGGACCAGCCCACGTCACAGCTTCCTATCAGCCGTCGCCACCCCCAGCTCCCCCAAGGTCGAGTCCATCACCTCCAGAATATCATCCATGCATCTTGCCCTTGGTTGGCCCTTCTTCCTTTTGCCTTCCACTTTCCCTAGCATCAGCATCTTCTCCAGCGTATCCTGTCTTCTCATTATGTGGCCAAAGTACTTCAGTTTTGCCTTTAATATCATTCCCTCAAGTGAGCAGTCTGGCTTTAGTTACTGGAGTATAGACTGGTTTGATCTTCTTGCAGTCCAAGGTACTCTCAGAATTTTCCTCCAACACTACAGTTCAAAAGCATCTATCTTCCTTCGCTCAGCCTTCCTTATGGTCCAACTCTCGCAGCCATAGGTTACTACGGGGAATACCAGTGCTTTAACTATGCGGACCTTTGTTGTCAGTGTGATGTCTCTGCTCTTAACTATTTTATCAAGTTTTGTCATTGCTCTCCTCCCAAGAAGTAAATGTCTTCTGATTTCCTGGCTGCAGTCAGCGTCTGCAGTAACCTTTGTGCCTGGAAATACAAAGTCTGTCACTGCCTTCATGTTTTCTCCCTCTATTTGCCAGTTATCAATCAACTCAAGCTGGTTGCTATAATCTTGGGTTTTTTTTGAGGTTTAACTGCAACTCAGCTTTTGCACTTTCTTCTTTCACCTTCATCATAAGGTGATGAAGCTCCTCCTTGCTTTCAGCCATCAAAGTGGTAATATCTGCATAGCTGAGATTGTTAATGTTTCTTCCAGATATTTTAACTCCAGCCTTGGATTCATTTAGCCCAGCACATCGCATGATGTGTTCTGCGTACAGGTTGAATAGGTAGGGTGAGAGTATACAACCTTGCCATACTCCTTTCCCAATCTTAAACCAGTCCGTTGATCCATGGTCTGTTCTTACCGTTACTACTTGGTCGTTATACAGATTCCTCAGGAGGCAGACAAGATGATTTGGTATCCCCATACCACCAAGAACTTGCCACAGTTTGTTATGATCCACATAGTCAAAGGCTTTAGAA
Organism: Heloderma suspectum; assembly: GCF_057233095.1. Classification (NCBI taxonomy): domain Eukaryota; kingdom Metazoa; phylum Chordata; class Lepidosauria; order Squamata; family Helodermatidae; genus Heloderma; species Heloderma suspectum. The sequence goes on from NC_139461.1 coordinate 88,378,119, forward strand.
TAGTCAATAAAACAGAAATAGATGTTTTTCTGAAACTCCCTGGCTTTCTCCATTATCCAGCAGATATTGGCAATTTGGTCTCTAGTTCCTCTGCTGTTTCTAAACCCAGCTTGTACATCTGGCAATTCTCATTCCATGAATGGCTGGAATCTACCTTGCAAGATCTTGAGCATTACTTACCTTATTGGCATGTGAAATAAGTGCCACTGTTCAATAATCTGAACATTCTTTGGTGCTTCCGTTTTTTGGTATGGGGATATAAGTTGATTTTTTCCAATCTGTTGGCCATTCTTGTGTTTTCCAAATTTGCTGGTATATGACATGCATCACCTTGACAGCATCGTCTTGCAAGATTTGAAACAATTCAGCTGGGATACCATCGTCTCCTGCTGCCTTGTTATTAGCAATGCTTCTTAAGGCCCATTCAACCTCACTCTTCAGGATGTCTGGCTGTAACTCACTGACCACACTGTCAAATCTATCCCCAATATTATTATCCTTCCTATACAGATCTTCTGTATATTCTTGCCACCTTTTCTTGATCTCTTCTGCTTCTGTTAGGTCCTTGCCATCTTTGTTTTTGATGATACCCATTTTTGCCTGGAATTCACCTCCGATGTTTCTATTTTTCTGGAAGAGGTCTCTTGTCCTTCCTATTCTATTATCTTCTTCCACTTCTGCACATTGCTTGTTTAAAAATAATTCCTTATCTCTTCTGGCTAACCTCTGGAATTTGGCATTTAATTGGGCATATCTCCCCCTATCACTGTTGCCTTTTGCTTTCCTTCTTTCTTGGGCTACTTCCAGTGTCTCAGCAGACAGCCATCTTGCCTTCTTGGTTTTCTTTTTCTTTTGAGACATTTTTTTGTTGCTGCCTCCTGAACAATGTTGCGAACTTCTGTCCATAGTTCTTCTGGGACGCTATCTACTAAATCTAGTCCCTTAAATCTATTCTTCACCTCCACTGCATATTCATGAGGAATATTAGTGAGCTCATATCTAACTGCTCTGTGGGTCTTCCCTATTCTCTTTAGTCTGATTCTAAATTGTGCAATAAGAAGTTTGTGATCTGAAGTACAGTCAGCTCCAGGTCTTGTTTTTGCCGACTGTATAGATGTCTGCCACCTTTGGCTACAAAGGATATAGTCAATCTGATTTCGGTGTCGACCATCTGGTGAAGCCCATGTATAAAGTCGTCTCTTAGGTTGTTGGAAGAGAGTGTTTCTTATGCACAGTGAGTTGTCTTGACAAAATTCTATCAGCCTGTGTCCCACTTCATTTTGTTCTCCCAGACCATGCTTGCCTGTAATTCCAGGTGTCATTTGACTACCCACCTTAGCATTCCAGTCTCCTGTAATGAAAATAACATCTCTTTTTGGCATATTATCCAGTAGGTGCTGCAGATCCTCATAGAACTGATCTACTTCTGCTTCTTCAGCATCTGTGGTTGGGGCGTATATTTGGATCACTGTGATGTTAAATGGCTTACCCTGAATTTGAATTGAGATAATTCTATCATTTTTTGGATTGTATCCAAGCACTGCTTTAGCCACTTTATTATTAATTATGAAGGCTACCCCATTTCTTCTGTGGTCCTCTTGTCCACAGTAGTAGATCTGGTGGTCATCTGATGAGAAGTGGCCCATTCCAGTCCATTTCAGTTCACTGACACCCAAAATGTCTATATTTAGTCTTGACATCTCCCCAATAACCACATTCAATTTGCCCTGGCTCGTAGATCTTACATTCCAGGTTCCTATGGTGTGTTGAACTTTAGAACATTGGATTTGTCGTTTACCACCAGCACCGTCGGCCGCTAGCCATCCTTTCAACTTTGAGGTAGCTGCGTCATCACATCTGGGGCTAGTTGAACTTATCCTCTGTTCCTCTCCAGTAGCATTTTGACCATCTTCCGACCTGGGAGTCCCATCTTTCAATGGTATACGACATATCTCTGTTTCATTTACTGACTGTACTGGTCCATTTAGTTTTCACAGCAAGAATACTGGGGTGGGTTGCCGTTTCCTTCCCCAGGGATTGTATTTAGTCTGACCTCTCTGCCATGACCTTCCCATCTTGGGTGTCCCTTCATGGTTTAGCTCATGGCGTCATTGAGGTGCTCAAGCTCCAGCACCATGACAAGGTAACCATCTCCTTTGCTGGAGAACATTGTGCTAGCCTAGTGGACATTGCTACAATGGCGGGACTTTCTCCCTCACTCCTCCCCTTCTGCTGCCTTCCATGCCACCTGAAAATCTGCTCTGGAGGGTTTCCCAGCCCTGTGGAGGAGATTTCAAAGGTGCATGGGAGAATATGCAGGGGGAAAGGAGGGATAATTGTCCCTCACTTGGTTCCACTGATGGAACTGCTTTCACCACCAGAATAACACAATTAGATCCAATCCTATATGATTAGGTGTTTACTGTTTTATATGCAGAGACTGCACCATGTTCTCCTGGTAAATGTGTGACCTTAATGTTTGGTGACAAGCAGAAATCGACGCTTTGTATGTCACCACCATAGGCTATGCTGCATGGTGGGGGCATTGCCCAACCTTGTCTTTCAATAGCCAGAAATATCACCCAATCATCGAAGATATGGAGCAAGTTATATCTGGGGTGGGGCAGGGGTGGTGGTGGTGGCAGAGGCAAATGACAATCTTACCCTTTCACCACTGATAGAACACCACTGAGGGTCTTGGATGGCAGCAAATGGGATTGCAGCTCCTTAGAGCACAATGCTATGCATGTTTAGATAGAAAAATGTCATACAGCTCCCAGCATTCTCCAGCTAGCCATGCTGGCTAGGGAATGCTGAGAACTGTCAGACTTTTTTCTGTCTAAACATACAGAGGATTGCACCCCTAAACATTTAAATGAATACTTGCAATTTTCCTGAGAAAAAAGCAAAAACAATAAAATCAAAATCCTGCAATGTTCATGCGACACAGAGGGATTATTCACACAGAGCTTTTATCATGCTATTGAGATTGGTTACTCATGGAAGTTTGCGGGTCCTTTAGATGACATCCAGGGCATCTCCTGCGCTAGATGACTTTTATTCCATTTTTTAAAAGATCGTAGACAATGAGCTATCAAATTACAGCGTCTGAGTTCCACTTGAATTCCCTGTGAAAAGAGGAAAACCTGCAATAAGAGGAGCTAGACCACAGTGCCACCTAGCAGCTGTATAATGAAATATATGGAAGGCTCGGATAAGGGGGGAAAGGAGGGGGGAAAGGCAGGGAAGGAAGCACATGTAGAAGGAGTCCATCGTGATCCTGGATTTAAAAGGGAGCAGAAAGCCCCATTTTAAATGCGGGATTTTAGGCTGGTGTAGAGATGCTCAGAGTTTGCCCCAGCAGCTAGCTGACTGTTCCTTGCTTCCTCCAGATATAGTTCTTTTCAAGTGCTGTCACTGGACCATGCTGAATGGCTGGTTGTTCACAATCACATGCAAAAGGGTAGTTTGTGCTGCCAGGTAGCTCCACAAGCGCTGCACAGTCCAAGCAGGGCCATATGCAAAGTGCTCATCTGCATCCATAGTAGCTAAAAGTGAAATGAATGAGATTAGCAAACCGATCCTGAATGCTTTTATTGGCATTATCTCTTGGCTTTTGGGAAGTATTAAGCTTGTGCATTCAAACATTCTCTCATAAAAAAAAGATTAACGTGCTCTGTGAGTTTTGGTATTTCCAGTTTCATAAACGGAAAAGCTGGATCATTCTGGTTAATATTTCCTTTAGGATGTCTAGCATTTCGTTTCTAAACCCTTTGCTGCGCACTGTGGATGCTAGTGACGTTAGTGTATTAGAAGAAATGCTGTGGTGATATTTTCTGGCTATGCTGTATTTGGCTATTCACACGTGAGGGTGTGTGTAAGAGAAATGTCCTCAAGGATTGAAGCATTTTCAAAGGTCAGGCCTTTGATGTGGTGTGGTTGCTGACCTTCACTTTTTCAGAAGAGGTGGCCAAGGGTGTGTGTGTGTGTGTGTGTGTGTGTTTAAAACTTTCTCTTAAAAGCACAGTGACTACTCCCAAGTTGCTGCTGTAATGCTCTTTCGCTGTCCTCCCTGCCTTGAGTGGGTGGAGTGAGTTTGGCTTCGCTACCACAGGATACAGTGATGGCCACTGTGGGAGCAGAATGCTGGACTAGAAACACCTTTGGCCTTATCCAGCAGTGCTCCTCTGATTTTCTTACAGTTTTAAGCTTAACAGAATGTTGGAGTGGATCTCCCAATGCTCTCTGCTTCCTCCCTGCTAGTTCTGGGTCCAGAATGCTCATGGGCCCATGGGATCCAGACCCAGAAGTGGCAGGAAGGAAACAGTGAGCGTTGCAGCTGACTCAGGCGTGAGTTGCCACAGAGCTTTTTTAGGGCACAATCCTACGCACATTTAGACAGAAAAAGTCCTACAACTAAGGTTACAATCCTATTCATGTTTAGACAGGAAAAAGTTGTAGGACTTTTTCTGTCTAAATGTGCATAGCATTGTAACCTTAAAAGCTTACAAAAAGAAAAGAGAAGAATGCCACACTGACCTACCTTGTTTATAGGTAAGACAACCCCATCCCATCCCAATGTTTTTAGATATACGTTGTCTCTCTGTGTGCTGTCTCTTTATATGTAGTTGTGTAAATGGTTTTGCACTTTGTATACTGTGTTTTTAATCATTTTTAATTTTTGTGAACCACCCAGAGAGTTTTGGCTATGGGATGGTACAGAAATATAATAAATGAAATAAATGAAATGTGGCAGGGGGAAAGTGGACAGAGCATTGTGGTGGTGACTCAAGAAACCCGCTCCACCCAGGCTACCTTCTCTAAAAAAATCCACCACTTGCTGAAAACTTTGGGGAAATTTCCCCCTCAACCTGAAAGCAGAAGAGATCACTCTGTATTTTGTGGGGTCAAAAAGTGCGGGGTGATTTTCAGGACAGCAGTAATTAGAAGGATGTAGAGAGACTGGAAGAGTTTCAAAAGAGGGCAAGGATGGTCAGGGGTGGAGAAAACATATGTGATGAAGAAAAAGTGAAGGAACTCGAGTCTATTGTATGTATTCTACAGAAGAGACAACTGAAGGGAAACGTGACAGTGGTCTTCAAATACTTGAAGGGCTGTGCCACAGAGAACAGAGTAATGACATGTTCTCTGTTCGCTTGTCCTCCAGAGGGCAGGACAAATTCTAATAGGCTTAAGTTACAGGAGGATAACTTTTGTTTTGTGTCTACTGGGTGCTGCAACATCTCTTTAATAAAGATTTGTCTGTTGGCTAATTGTTGGAGCTGTAACACAGCTAATGTTTCTTTTAAGCATATATTTTGGCAATGCCCAGTAGTTGCCGCTTTGGGGAGGAGGTCATTATATGAATAAATTTTGTATTGGAACACTCCTTAATATTTACTGATGTGCATGCTGTTCTAAATTATCTACCTGCTTCCTGGAAATTACTGCATGATCAGGTAAAATGGATTCTCTGTGCCCTTTTGACAGCTAAAAGACTGCTATTACAACATTGGAAGGATAAATGCCCACCTCCTATAATGCAATGGATTGAAGACCTTTCAACACTGTCAACATTTGAATGGGTGGTATATAGATGTCACCTGTAAATGGATACTTATTTGGATATTTGGTCTGCTTTTGTTGAAATTTATGTACAGTTCTTAAAAACCTGTATTTTTGCATTTCTCTCTCTCTCTCTCTCTCTCTCTCTATATATATATATATATATATATATATATGCTGTGCCAAAAATGTTGACTCTTCCATTTTTGGCATGGGGGAGGCAAAGTGAAAACTCTGGTGAAAGAGGCTAGAGAGGTGAGAATTTTGAGTAACTTTTTCCTTGGGGAAGAGGACAAGATTTCTGCTCACATTTTAAAGTGTAGGTGGTGGCTGAGGATCTTCTTCTTGTTTTTTTTTAACTTTAAACACCCTCCCACCCCCACACTTGCAGCTGCCCAGGACTAGAGAGAAGCTTCTCCAGCCTGGCATCTCTTTCTGAACTCCCAGGAGATCACATGACCTCGCTCCAGGGCTCCAGAAGCCTCTCTGCAAAGCAAGAATAAATGGGGCTTTTAGAGCTTTAGAAAAATTCCCTTCTTCCTTGCAGCAATATAGAGCAAGCAAGGTAAGAGTTTTTTCTGAAGCTCCCAAATTCTCATTTGTTCTTATTTGCAAAAGCCTGGGACTCTCTGCAAAGCTTCTGCAGCCCAGGGAGTTCTTTCTGAATGCCTTAGGAATGGCGGAGAATTCCGCCACAGATTTCAGTGAGGCCGAATGCACCGGCATTCAGCCCCCCGAAACCCATGGCGGAACGGCCTCCCACCCTCTGCCACCTCGTGGAATAGCCCTGGAACGAAACTTACCTGGGGCTCTGGTGGCGGCAGAGGCAGCTGGTCTTTCGACTGGCTGCTGCGGCCGCCATTTGCATCCTGCTCTTTGCCTTGATAGGCTTCGTAAATACTTACGTATTTACGGCAAGCTAAACCCCCCCCCACAGCGTACGCAAATGGTGGTGGCTACTGCGGCTGCCATTTGTGTTCCCTATTTTTTGCCGTTTTAGCCTACGTAAATATTTACATAAGTTATTATGGTGAAAAAAAAGGGGAACGCAAATAGCGTAGTGGGCGCTATTTGCGTTCCTTCCCCCCCCCCCGCTGTAATAGCTTACGTAAATATTTATGTAGGCTAAAAAGGCGAAAAATAGGAATGCAAATGGCACCCACTACGCTATTTGTGTTCCCCTTTTTTTTCTCCATAATAGCTTACGTAAATATTTACGTAGGCTAAAACAGCGAAAAAAAGGGAAAGCAAACAGTGGCTGCTGTAGCCGCCGCCATTTGCGTATGCTGTGTTGTTGTTGTTTTTTACATGCAGGCTTCCCAGCAGCTGGATGTCTGGCTGCAGGTGGCCCTGGCCGGCAGCTCCGTGGAATTTCTGCAGAGCAGAGCCAGCCAGATTAGGATTTCGGGGGAGGTGCAAAGCACCTTCCCCCCCCACCGCGAATCACCCCGTCGAAAAGGTAAGTGACTTTCGTACATCCCTAGAATGCCTACAGGAGAGGGTGGGGTCACATGGTCTCATGGGAGTTCAAGAAGTGCTGCTGGTCTGGAGAAGCCTCTCTGTTGTGCAGGGGGTATTTTTCAAGTAAAAACAAATAAATACAAAGATGCTTCAGCTGCCTACCAAACTTTAAAAGGTATGTGGAAACCCTGTCCTTCTCCCCAAGGAGAAAATGCTCCATAATTCTCCCCTTCCCTGTGAAAGAGGCAGAAAAATAATGCCTTTTTTTCAGGGAGAGAAAAAATTCCTGAAAATAGGGAGCAGGATTCGGCACAGCACTCTATCTATCTATCTATCTATCTATCTATTTATCTATCATCTATCTATCTATCTATCTATCTATCTATCTATTTATCTATCTATCTATCTATCTATCTATCAATCAATCTATCTATCATATACAGTATATACAGGCCATTAGCTATGAGTTCTTCAGCACTTCCAGCACTGTTTGAGGAATTAATTGGTTCCTTACAGAAAGCCAAACCTACAATAGCTATTTATAAAAGTGTGCTGGAATGTAGTAATGTAGATGTTCAGAAGGTTAAAGATGAATGAAATATGGAACTAGAATGCTCTATACAGTCTAATTAATGGAGAGTTGCCTTAGCTTGAGTATATACTATTTCTGTAGATTTAAAACTGAGACTGATTCAACCAGAAATGATGTTTTATGTATATTGGATACACTTGTTAAGAAACTGGCTAGCTCAGCTAGACGCTGGTGATATAATAAGGATAATGCTTTTTTGAGGTATGTGATGTGGGTATGTCCTGTAGTGCCTTCATGGTTGGCAGTTACTGCATGTATAAACATTGCTCTTGCAAAATCAGTGATAATAGCGGATATACACACACTTTTAAAGTACATCCCTGTGATGCGGGTATTAACAGATGGACAGCAAAGGTGGATACTGAGAGCCCTTACAGTTGCAAAGAGACTTATACAGAGAGCTTCGGCTATTAGGTGGTATAGAAATAAATAAATAAATAAATAAATAAATAAATACTTCAAGCTTGGAAGGAAAACCCCCCACCATCTATCACTCAATGGACTGAAGATCTCACTGTTCTTGCTACATTTGAGCATATTTCCTACAACCATCACAGTCATATGGATACTTATTTAGATATAAGGATTGCTTATATTAACGTATACATTTGAAATGGAAGTGTTACATCTTCCCCCAGCATTGTGTTCTTCCCCCACTTTCTTTCAGAGATGTTAATGATTACTGTGTATTTATATGTTTTATGATATGGATCCTCCCTTTTGTGCTTTTTTTTTTTTTTTTGGTTATTACTGTTGAATAACAAGATGAAAAAATAGGGTAGATAAAGGATTCTGATCTCTTTGGCCACAGTCCTATTACACTGCAGACCTATTAGCTCAGCTAGCATCTAGTTGAGCTAGACAGCTTCTTCTTAACACATGTCTGTGGTGTCCAATATACACGAAACATCATTTTTGGTTGAATCATTCTCAGTTTTAAATCTACAGAAATAGTATACATCCAAGCTAAGGCAACTTTCGATTAATTAGACTGTGGAGAGCATTCCAGTTCCTCATTCCTGATTCAAGTCCCATTGAATTCAAGGGGACTTCTGACTTGACATGTAGGTAATTGCTTTGTTAATGTCTAGAGGCTTAGGAGGGACAAACACAAACTAATTTAGAAAATATTTTTCAAACTCTTCAACTTTTGGAAGAAACAGTAAGCAGAAGGGAAATAATAAATAGTAATGAGAAAGCAAGCAAGCATGTGTTAAACTGCTTCTTACTATGAGACTTTTGCTGAAATATTAGTAGATCTACTAAAAGATGTAATTATTTAAATTCTGAATACACAAAGTGTGCCCCAAACATGGAAGGAAGGAAAAACAGCAGAGATCACAAAACGAGTGAAATCTTACAGAGGTTTTTTTGTTTGTTATTGAAAATGTTGCACTATGTTTCCCCATCCCCAAAGTGAAGTACTCCAGTTAAGAGCTCCAACCAGTCTGGTAAGAATAGCCTTGAAATGCTGTTCAGGTCTCTTGGAGGATGAGGGCAGAGGGATGTGTTTCAGGAGAGGAAAACATTTTTTTTTCTTTACCACCCCACCCTGATATGTAACATTAAGGTTTGGGCTTGGCTGAATTGTATAGTTATATTGTTGGGGAAGGTGTCTATAGTTTCCTTTCCTATCCTTTCTCACTGACACATCAATATTCTGCGTAAAACCATTGCTTTATTTTCAGATGCTCTATTTGAAGACGATAGGTGCTAGATCACCTGCTGTCAGTAGTAGAAGGAACAGCTTAAAACATATGTACGCAAGTATTAGCGGCAAAATGTCTGAACATAGACAATTAAAAAAATATGTTAAACAATGAGCCATGTAAAAAAAGTGGTTTCAGAACTTGCATTGATATTTGTAGATACCAAGAAGGCATTTGATAACATTGAATTCCATTTCCTTTAGAAAGGTTGAAAGCCTTTCATTAAGTAAACAGCGTATTCATATGGATAGAAGCAGTGATACTGACAAATTTTGTAACTGGTCCGCTTGTTGGTCAAAACTCGTTCATTCATAATGCTCACCCTTGTGGTGAGCCTGGATTGATGAATCATGAATTTGCTAATAAGGTCAACATTTATTGTGAGCTTTGGAGCATGTGCAGTCTGCATCTAAATAATTTCTCTGCATGAACTGAGTTGGTTGGTTGATCTGGTGCATCCACTGCTGCTTCCCTTGACATTGTCACCACCACAGCTCTGGCTTCGCAAGGAGGAGGAGAACCCTGTGGGTCCATCTTCTTTTCTCCTCCATATACAACCAGTGAGGAAACGTCACATTGTGCAGGCTGGCCATGCAAAAACAACCAATCAGGAAGGGGGTACATAATGTGATGACACATGTTATGCCACACTATGTGATTCCAAACTACAGTTCCCAAGATGGACTTTGATATTGTGCATGCACAAAAACTCGAATACAGTACACAGAATGAGATCTTGTATCACAGAAGAACTCTCATCAGAGCACACCTGGATGCATTAGTTATTTTCTGAAGAAACAATAGATTTACTTGGGGTTAGTTAACCCATCACTACATATAGGCTATTTATAAAAGCTAAAATGAATGGTCAAAGGACAAGGCAAGTATGCCCTTTGCCCGCCTTACTGTTTGTCATCTCTCAAGTGCCTCTAGTCATTAAAATTCAAAATAACCTGAAAATAAAGGAGTCAATGTTAACAGAACAGTACATAACAATGGTTTATATGCAGATATACTGTCTTAACAATGACAGACCATATGAATTCAAGCTGAACATTAGAAAAAAAGGTACTTACATATTGTTAACCATGATATAAACAAAAAAATGATAAACAAATGCAAAACAATGTAGTGGTCATCTCCTATTGCTCTTGGCCAGTTGCAATTTTCCAGAGAATACATTTCAAAAATACAAACTCCAAAAATTCAGTTTCAAAATTTTAAAAACTGAGCATTAAGATCTATGAATAGAATAAGAGCATAATACCCAATACAAATGGACTGGTCAGATTAAAATACCACCATGGCAATTGATTGCCAACTCTGAAATAGTTTTTGATTGGATTCTTGAGGCTGCAAAGGCATAAATGGAAGCTCTGCAGGTCACATAAGCATTTATCTTAGACAGTACATAGTTTATCTTTTTTTTGAAACAGAACTTGACTGAAATTGGCCTAGAACAGCACAAGAAAATTTAGAGCATGGTTTGGAGTATAAAGAGAAGATGCATATATCATTTCCCCCCAACATGGTACTTTCCAGGTGTGTTAGAATACAACTCCATTCATCCCTAGCCAGTAATGTTCCAATCATTCAACACAAGTAGAACCCTTTGTGCAGTTGGGAACCCTGATAAAGCAGGGCCCCTGGCTGTATGGAGGCTTCTATGAGGGATGGACAGGCCTTCCTATCCAGGTTCTCTGGGTGCCTGCCCAGCCGCTGCCCCTGTTTGCTCACCCCGACCTCCTCACTCCCCCCCCGCACTTGCTGAGCAGCCTACACCTGAGCCATTTGCAAATGCCCATTATTCCCTCAGTCACCATTTTGCAAAAAACAAAACAAAACATGGGCCATTTATGCCTGTAATATTGCATAGATGGGGCCTTTACAGCCACTGTGTGTGCAATATTAAATTTACAGAAATTCCCCAGTTGCCATGTTTTTCTCAAAATGGCAACCATGGAATGACTCAGGGTCAGTGGCAGTGCAGGTGGCTTGGGGGGGGGGGTGAGCAGAGGCAGCAGCTCAGTGGGCACAGCACAGAGGTGCAGCCAGGGTGGTGTCCATTGGACTTCCGGTCTCAGCCAAGAGCCTGTTCCATCCCTAGCTTCTACTCGCATTCAATTTAATGTGAGTAGAAGCTCCCTTCAGACCTCCTCACTAAACATGGAGAAGTCAGGGGCTTAGAAGGTGGGGCCAGTACATGTGAGGGCTGGAGTGGGGCCAGCACCTACAGTCCCATGCCTCTTACACATGTTCCTGTACAATATTCAGAAATAATGCCTGAATTGGGCTATAGACTTGGATCCTAAGGATTTTGGGTGGTTTCCTATCCTACAGTGTTCAGGAGAGGCTACTGACCCTCCAGTGATGCTTTTTGGAGGGTCCAGGCATCTGTTGGATGTATTTTAGTATCCAAACAATTGCATCAACCTTTTGCCTTGAACAAACATGATAGAAATTGTTGCAAGATTGCGTATCATTCATGTCACATAAAATGTGCAAAATAACAGGCACAATTCCTTGGGCTGGGAATTTTAAAGAGAAATAGAGAGACTTTATCACATACAGTAGGCTTGGACAAATACTAACATTTTTGATATGGCACATGTATTGACCATAATAGAAGAATTGAAAGAATGTGAGGCTAGAATCTTTAGTGTGTTATTTTCTCATATAAGAATATGAATAATAGGTACTATGGACTATTATCTATATGTTAACAGCTGCAAAGATTCTTTAAATCAAATACTGGAGAATAAGGGAGTTACCTTCAATAGAAAAGTGGAAAAGCATGAACACTCAGTGATGGCCAAACTAACATACTATATGAGAATGAAAGATCAGGAAAAATGTAAATGATGGACAACTGTTTAGTGTTTGCTGATATAACAAAACACACACTTCTAAAAATGTTAGCCATTTATTCAATTTACTGTAACATTTTGGGAACATATACTCTGTTATCAAAATCTGTATATGTCATATCATGTTTGTACATGTAATTTTACATTTAAAATTCTATCATCATCATCATCGAATAATCAGAAAAGAGTTATGTCATCTTCTTTTCCATCAGATGAATAATGAAAGACTGCAAGATGATTATCTGTTGACCGTGGTTCAATTACTTAGTATGGTCAAGAATGTCACAAAGCCCAGTTCCTTTGAAGTGCTTTATCCTGAGCAATTAAGATGTTAAACATTCATCAGCCTCTGTCATCAATAATTCCCTTTCCTAGTAATTGCTTAAGCGATTACATTGAGATTTGCACTGACCTGTGGAAAATGTCTGCTGTGAACATCCTAGCCCAAAGCATAGGATGTTCTTCCTCAGAACTTCTGCCTGAAGGCTTATTTAATAATTGCAATTCCCATATGGAGGTTGTAATGCCTGAATTTGGCCTTAACCTCTCCCATGAGAGACAAGGAAAGTGTCGAGATGGGTAGCAGGCTATTTCCTCTGCTGCCCAGCTTTGTTCATCCTATCTATTCTGCTCCCTAACTTCCCTTAGGGAGCGCAGAATATTTGGATGGGCATGTGAAAAAAAGTACCAGGGAAGATTAAGGCTCTGAGGCAAGTGGAGCCTTTCTTCCCTACCAATCAAGCTTGAAGAGGGTTGAGTATAAAGTAGGGCTGTGCACCGCTTTGGCCCAAGGCCCAAGGCCCTAGTTGAAGTGGGTTGCTTTGGGTCACTTTGAGCCCCTTCTGAGGTGAGGCGGAGGGGGCATGAAGCAACCCAGAATGGGTTGGGGCTCTTCGAAGCACTCAGTGAGCTTCGGAGCTTCAGCAAGGACAGCAGCGGCGAGGGAGGCGGCGGCGGCGATGGCGGAGATGGCAAGGTAAGGGTGTGTGTGTGGAGGTGTTGGGGGGGACCTGAAGTGGGGTTCGACATCTGAATCCTGCTTTGGGTTCAGGGCTGAGTTGGGTTGGGCCCCTGAATCTGCCCGAGCCAAATCAGGCCCACCGCCTCCAAAACCACAAAGCAGCTTCTGAGTTGGATCGGGGGGTCCCTGTACAGCCCTAGTATAAAGGATCTTCACTGATGCACAGTCAACTTCACTGCTCCATCATCCCAACCATTTGTGAAGAAGGGCCTCAGGAAGATCTGCTGCTTTGTTCTAATTTTTGATTAATCGATTGATGATTAATCGATTGATGATTGATTGTTTCCCAAGCACTTCTATGCCAGTTTTCTATTAATAAATAAATAATCAAAGCAGCTAATAAAAATCACATAACGTAACTCATCAAACAGTAAGAAATAAACAGTTTAAAAATTTATAGAAAAATTAACACATAATCACTGCTAATATAAAAAGTCAAAGGACCACCTCAACATGCCAATATAAAGAACAATATCCTATCAAATGAAAGGCAACTCAGAAGCCATCTAGACAAAACATATTTTCATTGCCCACTGAAAGGCAAGCAGAGATAGAGCTAACTGAACTCCTTCAGGATCGTATTTCATAGTGGGTTGGATCCAGACATTATCATACATAGAGAAAACCCACTGAAATCAATTTATGTCCCATTTATTTCAATAGGCCTAGTTTAAGCATATCTAAGTCTGGATCCAACCCAATCTTGGCACTACAGCAGTCCCATCCAAAAACAAAGTGTACATTAAATCCCATCATCTTGTCTGGGTTAAGTTTCAGCTTCTTTGCCTTTATCCAATCCAATACTGATATTTATATATTATATTTTTAATCTGCCCAATAAGAAGTGTTCTCTGGGCATAACGAACAGTAAACTATAAAATATAATACCAATATTTAAAAGAACAAAATACAATACAAATAGTTAAAATAATTAAATGCAATACAAAATGGCAAACAGCACAGGAACAGATAAATATAAAGACATATAAAGACATATAAGAACAGCCATAAACATTTAAAAACTAAAAACTAAGTCTCTAAAATGCCTGGAAGAAAATAAAGGTTTCCGCCTGGTGCCAAAAGGATAACAATGTAGCAAGGTGAGTGTCCTTGGGGAAGGAACTCCATAAATAGGACAGCACAACTGAGAAGGTCTTTTCCCTTGCAACCACCCACCTAGCTTCCTTTGGTGGGGCCCCCAGATGAGGTCCTCTGAAGATAACTTCTGTGTCCCACTAGTGCAAGACATACACTATGGTGGGACGTGGGAGAGGGCCTTCTCTACTGTGGCACCCCGGTTGTGGAATGCCCTCCCCTTGGATGCCTAATTGACATGTACATTGTTTCATTTTGGCACCAAGTAAAAACATGGCTTTTTTACCAAAGCCTTTGAGGGCTAAATGCATTCTCAAAAATAGCACACTGTTTTAACTGTTTTATTGTTTTAGATTTTAATTGGTGTTAGCTTGTTTAATGGTTTAATATGTTTTTAGCTGTTTAAATTATTTATTGTTTTATACTGTTTAAATTGATTTTATCTGTACGCCACCCTGATATCTTAATGATATAGGGCAGGATACAAATGTTATAAATAAATAAATAAATAAAATAAGGATCTGAGCAAGTGCATATGGGAGATGTTCTTTTAGCTACTCTGGTCCTGAGCCATTAGGGCTTTAAAGGTCAACACCAAGACTTTGAATTGGGCTTGAAAACAGACTGGAAGCCAGTGCAGCTGATGAAGCATCACGTGTTCATACCAATTGCCATCACATGAACATACTGACCAGTCATACTCTAACAGCTTTATTTTGAACTAATTGAAATTTCTGACTGAGCCATTTTTAAAGGTAGTCCAGCATATAATACATTGCAGTAATCCACCCAGGAGGTTACCAGAGCATGGCTAACTATTGCCAGGCTATCTCTGTCCAGATAGGATCACAAAGCTGATATATCAGCGTAAGCTGATAAAAGGTACTCTTGGCCTTTTGGCAACTTCAGGTGAGACTAGGAATGTCACAGGAGTCCAAGATGCAGGTGGAGTCTGGCTTGTAACGTTGCGTAAATGGCCCCTTTACGACCACCCTTTATGCAACATTACATTTACAGAAAAACCCATGCTGCCAGTTTTTTTGCAAAATGGAGGCTTGCTAAGGAGTCAGGTGGCTGCCGGGCACTCACCAGGCATCTGCAGACCACTCAGTGTCCCAGGAGCTGAACAGGGGTGGACAGCCAGCGGTGGTTCGATGAGCGCCCAGCATCATGGGTAGAGGTGAATCTGTCCATCCCTTGCCGAGACCATTTTAACTGGAAAAAGTGTGGAGAGCTGCAGTCCCCACTGGATTCAGAGCTCCCACAAGTGCCATTGGTATTTCTTATAATTGCAGGAGATCCAATCACAAATCTCCCAATGTCACATGTAATGTGGGCCTTGACACAGTGGCCTCCATTTTAGTTGGTGGAGCTGTGCAGCACTGCAAAATCCCAAGAACCTTGTACTGCCATGAATATATCCAATTGTATTTATGACTGAAAAGCTTTGTTCTAGCTTTTCTTCTAAATCACAATGAGGAATACCTTCAGTGAAAGCTGAATGCTAAACACTTCTCTTTCTTTAATTAAAAATTGCTTCTTGACTATTTGAATGTTTGTTGAAATGGCCAAGATATTATACTAACTTCCCCACAAATGGTTTTATAATGGAAACAGTGAGGGAACCTTAATTGCAGGGCACCACTATAAAATCTGTATTCATGGAAGAATTAAAGTGCAGTGCCTCTTTTTAAGTGGCCTTTTGTCATGCTGAAAAGTACAATTAGGAACTATATCTTGGCAGGTATGGAACAAACAGCAGTCTTCTCAGTAGCGTTCAGTACCACCTCTCTTTTGAGGAGTAGATAATTGTTGCTATTTTCTACTCTCCCTTTTTTTCTGCTGAGGTCAAGAGCTCAGATGCTGTTTATTTGACAGACAATGACAGAAAGTTGATGACAACAAAAACTAGTTTAAATCTGAAAGCATTTGGAAGTAGTGGTGTACACACACACGCACACACACACACGACAACTCCCCTAGTAATATATGAGTTTCTGAACCAAATACCCAGTTAACAACACATGCTCATTTTCCTAGCCCATTTCACGCTGGAATTTTTCTCCTTCCATCATACCCCCCCAACCTGAATGTAGAAGGAATGAGCTATTAATTTCCATGCAAACTATTTATGTTCTTGTTGAACAGCCAGTCAGCACATCCCTAACTAGGATTCTGATTTCAGTTAGATTTAAGGAAAGAAATTCATATTTGGTTCTTTTTATTTCCCCTTCAATTTGGAAACTTTATATTTCCCTTTTGATTTAGAGCCTTATACTGCCGTGTAACTTCAATTAAAAGTAAGGCTGAGTTTCTGTTCTGACTAATCATTCATAGTTGTTCTACCCCAGTATAAGGACAGAACAGATAATTGCTTCTGAACTGTATATAACCTCATAGGAACAGCTGGAGGTCATAATACTGTCAGCAGATATCTGACATGACCCACTTGCTGATGAATTACAAAATAAAAATGTAAGTCGCATAACTGAATGGAGGGAGCACATTTTACAATACTGTATATGGTGATAGGTTGATACATCCCCTATTGACTTGAGTTCAAAATGTGTCAACCATTTGACAAATATGGCCTATTAAGTATTAACCCTATAAATTCTTAACATAAATAAATGAGCTTCTGAATAAACAATGCAAACAGATATAATTTTACTCTATCTACTCTGTATCAGGTGTTGACAAGCTTGCCCAAACTCCAGGCTACAAATGAAAAGATGTTACCAATTTCTGCTATTTCTAAGGATGTAAAACATGTCCTCCCCTTCTCATCTTGTTCCATTTGCGATTTTCAAAGGGTGAGATGGAGTTTTTGGCCAATGGCCAATGAAATTTACCAGAGCATTTCAATGTTCCATTGATCTGGTGGCTGCCATTTTAGATCTCCCAGAATGCTTACACATATATACATATATAGGCTATGATCCAGAGCTCCAGTTATTCAAGCACACCCAGGATTTTGAGTCCATTTTCATCACATCAGCCTTCTGAACCATCGTCCTAGCAGCAGTTTAAATTTGTAGCTGTTTAAGAAGCTACAGATTTAAGCCATTTGTATGGCTTAGTGTTGTGAGTGCTGTTGGTGCATGCTATATGGACGTGAATTAACCTGTGCTCAGAAAGATCCACTGGGTAGCCATAATGTCTGATTTCTAACATTCTTGGCTAAAGATGTGTGGAATCACAATACAATATTTTGGTTTCTAGTAGAACTCATTTTCCCCCCTTTCCTCAAATTCCTTGGGTGGTTTGTCTCAAGAATTCCACATTTGCCTCAGAATTTCAGTTTCAGTTAAATTTGGTGGCAGATCTGTTCTTGACATTTAAGGACTAGAATGACCTAAGTTTTTAATGGTTTTTAGAGAGTGCTAAGAAACCTTCCCCCAAAGCTACTTCTATGCACAATGCCCCATTATAGGAGACTCATGGGATGATAAGGTAGCATGAGCATGCACAGATTAATTCACTTTCATAAACTCCTCCCTATGATAGAATGGCTTACATCAGTGGAAAGGGGGTCTCTGCCCCCTGTAGCCCCTTAGCACCTTTTAACCCCCCTTCCTTGCAAAAAAAAAACATGTTTGGACTGAATGCAGTATAGATCCTCCCAAAAATCACCCCCACTTTCCTGAAACTGTTACAACCATCTAATACTTTTCTCATACAAGCTTTTAGATGGCTGTACTTGCAAAAAAATATTTGTTCTCTTGTTTATTCTCACAAATGACATTGAAAATCAATGCAAAATCAATTCTACAGCTTTATCTGGAAAGACGCTAGCAAATGCAATTTATTTAGCTTTTTGACAAGCCTAATAAGGATAAACATTTCTAAAAGAGTTGTAGTCATTTCAGTTTAAAGTCTACTGAGATATGAAAATTAAAAGAAAGTGTCTCAATTAATAGAATTCATTAATATAGTAAAAAAGGGAAGGTATTCACTCCAGCAGTGAGCTACAGGGGGAGACCAACAGCTTGAGTCCTGCACTTCAAAAGTCATTAAGTGTGCTTATGTGCTTCCAAGATGTGTTATATGTGTGGCTTTTCTCTCTTTCAAACTACAGAACATCCACTACCATCATTAATATTCAGAATGAGCATGGTGAAACATCCACAACTAATATTTCTCTGTATTCTTTTGGTTTGTGTTTAGATTCCCCACCCCCACCCCCAGTGAATCCTTTGGATTCAGGAAGTGAGTAGCAACTAAATGTATGTACAAAATGGCATTTATTTGGTATTTGGTTTTTTTAATGCCATCTGGCTTGCTTTACTCCTCAATTCACTGACTTGCAGACACTTAAAATGAATTGGGTAAAGATGAACCATTTTTGCTCTATCGGAAAGCTACAGCTTGAAAGCCAGAGACACAAAATGACCAGTCAGCCAGGCAAACTTCCTGGAACCAGCTGCTGACACACATTACACTACAGCTTCTGGACTAGTGCATTTGATAGGATGCCCTTCAGAAAGACTGTACAGAGCTTTGGGGAAAAGATCTGTGCAAAGAGCTTATGGGCAGGGTGGGGCGGGTGACTGATAATGGAAAGATCTGGATGGGTATGAAAGCTGGCAAGGCAGCATCAGATAGCTAGGTGGTTGAGGCTGCTGACTCATGGAGAACTGTAGGGAATGTAGGGGCAATGAGTTTCAGGCTTGTAAACCATCCAGAATTTTGAACGGTGACCCTGTTCAGCTCTGAGAATCTACCATATTTACTGCCATTTTAAAATGAAAAACAGCCAGCGTTAGCTTTCATTGTGACATGAGAGACAGATCTAAAGAAAACGGCCATCTATTAGCACACCCTGAATGCCTTTGACCGTCGTACACTTTGGGGAGGTGGTAAATGGTACGCTGAATAGGCTTTTTGTGTAATGAAAAGTCAAAAAGCGAATACATTTGCATGTTTTTTTTTTTTTTTTGCCAAAACAACACTTTATCATATTACCAAAGGTTAGAAGTTAACCTTTTTATTGTTTACTGCGTTGTCTTTGGAAACGTTGCAGGCTTGATTGCAGTCTGCTTTGTGCTGTCACTCCAAGACAAACATTTTGAGCTTGTTTATTCTTATTGACAAGAGCTTTAAACAGGTTGGCATAGCTGTGGTGTGATCAAAGAAGCAATCATTTGTGGGATGACAATGCACACAATGTTCACATAATGCGCTGGGCTTTTATGGAGATTGTATGTTAAAACTGAATACCATGCTTGGAAGAAATCATTCATCAAACCAAGAAACATAATGCAATTTGCTTTCTTTGACTGGTTATCAAGAAATTACACAAATGATAGTAAAATCTGGTATTATAACTCTGATGTTTGACTGATGACAACCTTTTGCTCAAGCAGCTCAGACTGTGTAGTAAAAAGAAAGGAGAGCAAGTGAGAATCAGAGATGGCATGTTTTGATTAATCAGATACTCCTGAAGATCAGGGATTTCTAATTGTTCATTTCCTGGGATTCATATTTTGTTCATGAGTTTCCCTTTGGCTTATTAAGATCAAGCAATCCTTAGGACTGAAAGAGAGAGAGAGCAAGCATCTGACCATGAATAAATTTAGAGTACTGGGAAGACACATTTATAATAAAGGAGGAAAAACACTTTGTTGAAAGTGTCCCTAAATGGAATATAATATTTGCTTCAGTTTTTTGCATCAGCTTGCACCGCGCAAAAATTGACTCATTGGAAATCAAGCAATCTCTCCAACCCCACCCAGGACCTGTTCTGTTTCAGGTCAAGTTCATTTTCCACTCTCGTGTTTTTGTTTATAAATGTTGTATTCTTTTTAAAAATGAATTTTGATTTGTTAATTTGGTGAAATCTGATCCTTACTAGAGATGAAGTGTAAAACTTTCCCTCAGGCCTTTCGTATGTTTTTCGCCTCACCTTCTTCCTGCCTGCTCCCAAGTGAATGTATCTGGGCCCATGAGGGTCCCAGAGACATTGTGGAGAAATGAAGATGGTGGCTGGAGGCCAGAGCTTCACTCTGAAGCAATTCAGCTGCCTTACAGGAATTATTCTTTTTCTTTTTCTTTAATAGGGAGGAGTGGAGTGCCTTGGCAGGTTTGTTGTGTTGTTGTTCAGTCGTTCAGTCGTGTCCGACTCTTCGTGACCCCATGGACCATAGCACGCCAGGCCTTCCTGTCCTGCGCTCTCTCCCGGAGCGTGCTCAAGTTCATATTCATTGCAGGGATGCCCTGGCATCTGTGGGTACCACACTGCCAACTCCCACTCTAACCACTTATCAATATTTCATTTTTGTAGCATAATCTATATTAAGTTTACTTACACTGAAACCCAGTAAGCAGGGGCTCTGTCGAGTCTGCATTATATAAAGTACATAGCACACTATTGGCAAAAAATGAAAATAATAGTAACAACCTGGGCTCTCCATTTGTTTCAAAATTTCTAATATGGATTCATCTTGGGGACACATGGACAGCTGGGTAAAGATGCATTTGCCTTTCATTAGCAGTTAATTCTGTGTTATCTAATTAGCAGAGGCATGGCTGTTAAAGCTATGCCCTGAGAGGAACAGCAGTGGCAGCATTCACTAGTTTTCTACTTTTTCTTTTTTATAAATAAATTAGAGGATGAGCTTTTCTCCTCTGAAGTCCCATCTAGAGGCAGATAAGAGAATGATCCTGGTTCCAGTTTATCAAAGCAACCCAAAGGTGGATGCAAGTCAGAATCTTGCTTTGAAGACTTCAGAAGAAAAGAGTCAGCCAGCAGCTCTTTCAGTTGTCATCTATTTGAAAGCTCTGATTCATACAGAGTGGCTCCTTTCTTCCATAGTCAGTCATCAGCCTTCATTGGCAAGTGCATACAATTTGAAGTTTGGCATCAAGCGATCCATGGAACAGAAGGGTCACAGAAAATGAACAGAGACAAGAAAACATAAATAGGGAACAAAAGGAACAAAAACATGGAAGAGAAATTCAGACAATTGCAAAGCAGATCCATAATAGCTTTCTTGTCACTCCACGGTTTGTCTGCCTTGAAGTACAGACAATAGCAACTGAAGCTAATGGATGAAGGAGGAGAGACACTCTTCTTATTTATTTATATAACAGCATCCTAATTTACAGCTCAGTGAAAATGAAGGGGTGGACTGGTTAATTTAGTTTCACTGAGATGAATAGAAGTAAACTGGATGAAACCCTAGAGATTCACTTTACCTGGATTGTGGTTTGGGGTGGAGAACCTGCCACCAAAGATGAATATACTGGCAGGTAATTGCCTGATGCAATAAGAAATTATGATCTCTGACACCTGATCATGGAAAGAAGTTTTACCTGCTGAAAGGGTCTTCGTTACTCAATCAGATAGCCTTTGGTATCCGTTTTTGATTCACTTCAGTCATTGAATTACCACTTTGGAGTGGCACATTCTCGTGTTTCTGGTGCCAAGTGTCAAGGTTGTTATAAATTTGGTTTCTGAAGTAATAAGTCCAAAGCTACCCTAAGATACAGAAAAATAAGAAATTGTCTAACTGGCTCAATTAAACTGCTGTCTCTTGAAACAAAAGAAAAAGGCGACATTGTTCATTTGCATCTATCAATTCCCTGAGATGCATTCCAATTTAGAATTATTCCATTGTTTAGCATTTAGGCTGACCTTAAAAAAATGTCCAGATGGCAAAAGGGGATGGGGTAGGAAAAGAAACAGGCTAGCAATAAAAACCATCCACATGGTAACTTTAGAGTTGACAGAAGCCTGAAGATTTGTCACAGCATTAGGAGATTTGAGTATGAGTGATTTGGCTAAGACCTGTTGTTTGGGTTTGAGAATTAATAACAGTTTGAATACAGAAACTTTTTCAGTTGAAGGCATGCATTCCCTCCTGGCTAACATTCTGGGGTCCTGCATGCCATTGCTTGGTGGGGCAACATTTCAAAGTCGGTAGGGCCACCACCCATCCCCCTGCCCTGTTCATCCACACCCTCCTTCATACACATTAATCCCCACACAAAAGCCCTGATCAGGCATTCAAGAGAACATGTGACTGAGGGCTGAAGGTGGGTACCGGGGCAGGGCCATGCTGGCTGGCTCTGCCCCTATTCTTTGGGGAACTTGATATGGCAAGGTCTGCAATCACATAGAGAGTTCTTCTCACATTCAAGCAAATGTGAGGACAACTCCCTTTCAGGTGTTGCTGGTTCAACACAGCAAGGTCTGAATTGAGGGATGGGGGGAGGGCTAGCATGCCTGGAGACATAGCGGGCAGGCCCATAGGGCATGGCCCTGTCCCAGTACCCACTTGGAGCTCTCACATGTCCGCTTGAATGCCTGAACAGGGCTACAGACACCTGCACATCCATTCACTCCCTCTCTATCACAGCTCCTTCTTCACTGAGCTCATCTCTTCCCTAAATAGTGGGGAAGGCTGCAATTCCCCCCCCCCCCACACACACACATTCAATTTCCCCCCTCCACTCAGGAACAAGTTGAGCAGCAGTGAAGCATGATCTGTTTTGCCAGTCCAATTGGTTGTATGGGGGGCTGGTGAAGTAGAGAGCTTCACCAGCATGATCAGTTCCTGTACTGGATGGTGAAACAAGCACAGATTATACTGGCAAAGCAGACTCCTCTTTGCCACTGCTCCACTGTTTCCTCAGCTGCAGGGCAGGAAGAATAGGCAAAGGGCGGCCCAATGGCAGAGCAACTGCTTTGCATGCAGAAGGCCCCAAGTTCAATCACCAGCTTCTGCAGGTAGGGCTGGAAAAATTCCTGCCTGAAACCCTGGGAGCCGCTGCCAATCAGTATCAACAATACTGGAATAAATGAACCAATAGTCTTGGCTTAGTATAAGGCAGCTTCCTATGGTCCTATGTCATTGGGATGGGAGGTTTAAGCCTCTCCTCACAGCCATCTCCCCAGTTCCCACTCAGGAAATAGCTGAGCAGCAGCAGAGAGAGACTTGCTCCACTGTCAGCTCTAAAGGCAACTTCGATGCAGCAACTTTTGAGGGAGCAGGCTTTCCTTACCGCTCACCTTTCCTGTTGGAGAAAGTGAGGGGTTCCTTTGGGAAGTGCCACATCAAGGATCCCAAGATGCCTTGACGTGGAAGCTTCCAATTCTGTCCCCCTGCTTATTTGAGACATTCCTCTGGGCTGCCCCTCACCTTTCCTGAGAGGAGTGACTTGGGCAGGGGGCTTGTCCAGAGCAGGCTGGTTGCGGAGGCCTGGCAGACTGTGTCAGGAGAGTAGCAGAAGGGTTCCCCACCACTGGCATATTCCTTTTTTACAGTTTGACCATAAAAAAGATATTATTTTTTACACTGTTCTTGCGTTAGGACCCCCCCTTTTTTTTTTCTTTTGCTACCATAAATAATATATTATAAGAAAAAATGGATCTTCAGTTGTGGTATCAACATATGAAGCTTGGCATTAGGACCTCATGAAACTATTCTGGCTATGCTTTTTCAATCTGGGTTATGGCTAGGGTTGTATGCATATTGTTAAATCTGTTGCAACCAAAACTCTCCCCACAACCTGAGTTTGATCCCAGCGGAAGCTGGGTCTCTGCTAGCCGGCTCAGGTCGACTCAGCCCTCCATCCTTCCGAGGTCGGTAAAATGAGTACCCAGCTTGCTGGAGGAAAGGTAGTCATGACTGGGGAAGGCAATGGCAAACCACCCCGCTATAGTCTTCCATGAAAACACCAGCATAAGCAGCGTCCCTCTAGGGGTCATTAATGACCCGGTGCTTGCACAGGAGGAACCTTTCCTTTTTTCATTCCATTGCCTGCTCAATGGTGGATTTTTCTCAATTCCCTGAACTTGCATTTGTGCACACTTGCACAAATGTGCACTTTTGAAAAACCTACAGATCCGCCCCCCACATATGAAATCCCCCCATGCACATTTTCACACTTTAGCCTATGGGGGGAAATACACATTTTTGGAAAATGTGTATTTCCAGGAAAAAAAATTCCAGGAAAAAAAAACACCCCAGACTGCAAGCCTGCGGAATCTGTGAGACTCAGGAAAAGCAGGTCCACTGCAGAATCCATGGGTCAGATTCATAGAAATCAGAATGCATTTGAATCCATTGCAGATTTCTCCAACATTCCTAGTTATGGCACAGAAGAGTGTGGGTCGCTGATCAGTCAAGGGGTCAAACATAACAAGAGATGTATTGAAGCAGAAACATGAGGAGAAATTGAAGATAGTTTTTTTGTATGCCTTTATTACAGTGGTCATGCAAAAGTACATTTGGGAGAATGTGGAGGGAGAGAAACTGAAAGTTAAGACTCCAGTACTGCAATTTTTTATTTTTATTTTTTTGCTTTGCTGTATAAATTGTCCACTTTAATTAGCACAGCTTTCCCCAGTTCAGAGTTACATTCATGAAACCTTTAAAAAAAAGTAACATGAGAAGGTCTTTAACGTAGTTCCAACCATCTGTATTTTAGATATTCTGTTCCCCAGCTCTGAATTCAGGTATTCCTCTGTGTTCAGTAATAAAATTTGACACAGCAAATGAGTTATGATGTTGCACATGTCTTAAAAAGCAAACTACATGTAATACATGGGACCCTTATGCATGGTCTTCTCCAAGTCCAGGTGCTGAGACTGTGTGCAAATAGCCTGGTCATAACATTATCAATGATTCTAATCATTTATTTGGGATAGAAAGTGGGCTGAATTTACACCCCACCCAATTCCTTCTTCCTGATAATCAGCTGGTTGACATGACTGCCCATTTTCTGACAGTACTATATGCATGCAACTGCGGCTGCTGTACATATACATGGTTTGATGAGGAGCACATTCTGTTCAAGTTCTTGTGTGCACTTAAAGGGGCTCTTGAGATTATAGCCTTTGGCCACATGTGATGTCACATGAATGACTCTTGAAGTACTATCATGCAGAATGAGATCTGTTCCCATTCTTCTGAACTGTGATTGATTTTAAGGGTAGTGGTGGGAAGCTATGGGCAGAGCAATCCTAATGTGGTAATGGGGAGGACTGTGGTGTAAGAACCACCACCACCACTGCTGGCTCATGCTGGCTAGGGCAGAAGAAAAAACAACCATTTTTCTTTCATTCCTCCCACAGTTGCCAATGGGAGGGAATTTACTATGCCATGTCTTAGGCTGGAGTACTTTCTAGCTGTTAGGGCATGTCAAGAGAAGAAGAAGTCCTAGGATCCTTCAGATCCTCTGCCACCCCCATCTTATCACCAAATGAGCATATTTTCAGTCCCATCACTGGTAGAGGATCACTGATTGACCTGACTTGGCAGCAGAAAGCTCTACTGCCATCCAGGAAGGATGTCCACAGGTGAACCTATCTCTCTGCCACTAGAGGGGGAGGTATGCAGTACATTTGGCCCCTGGAAAGCCCTTCCAGAGACCATCTAAGTAGGGATGGATGGACTCACCCCAGTCCACTTTGTGCACCATTTTTGGACCCCTGCCAGCCAGCTGTCCCAGTTTCCTATGCCGTGCGAACCACTGGCCGGTCCACAAATGCCCAGTGCATGGCACATGGCTGCCTGTTCCCTTTGCAAACCACCATTTTGTGTAAAAATGGCAGTTCGTTCTTTTATGTAAAGGGCCTTTTACACAAATGGCAGCTGTAAAGCAGCCATTTACGCAGGATTACAGATAAAAATGGAACAATGGCTCCAGTGGCCCATGTGGCAAGGTGAATAGGGTCTGACAAGTGCTGAAGTCCACAGACTGGAGTCTGGGAGACTGAGTGGTGGTGGTTGGGGGCCCCCCCTCAGACTCCTGGGACATCCCTAACTCTAAGATGTTATTAGGGAATATAACCTATATCCTTTTACAGTTGTAACTGTAACATTACAACATCAGAACTCATACAACTAAGGACCATTTATGTGATAACTGGCACCATTCATCATGTTCACAACATCTACCTCTATCTATCTATCTATCTATCTATCTATCTATCTATCTATCTATCATTAAAGACATAGTTTATAGATCCATGCAATTTCTTAATTACACCTCTGAAAATCTAGGCACACTTAACTACCAATGAAATTAATAGGGCTCATGAATTACCCTATGCTGGATTGTGACCGTTGCCACCTTTATTTTTTTCAATTGACTTTTACAGTGAATGATTAAAGAATCATACATGGAAATGTTACAAGCTTTGGTAAGACATTCTCATTTTGTTTGCAAATAGCTGGGAAAAGTATTTTTTGTTGTTGTTTTTGGGGGTGGTTTCTTTTTGTTGTTGTTGCTGAGCTGTCAATATTACATCCAAAAATAATAGGCCTCTGTGCTTGTGCATTCATTGGTTTGCTGCCTTTCTCAAATATAAATGAAAATGAAACAATCTATCTGCTTCATTGCTCAAGGCTTGCAAGACAGATTTCATATTACTGAAGAACGCCGGTCTCCACTGCAGTTCAGATGAAAAGACTTCCTGGGACATCTGGGGTAGTTTAGAGCAATCAAAAGATTTATATAAGGTATAGTGAAAGGCTGGCTCTCACTGCAGCCTCATACTTGTCAACCAGAGTTTCAGAGTAACATCATTCTCCTCTTGACCTTCCACATAGGAAACATAGTCTGTATACTAAGCAAAGTGTATTACAAAGTATTGAGTAAGTATGACGTGTGATCAATAGCCTGTGGAGAGATTGTGGATTTCCAGAATTACAGTAGCACAATGTGTGTGAGATGGTTCCTGGAAAAAAAAAAAAAGCTGGGCCCAGATTACACAGGAAGAGCCTTTGCATGTCCAGTTTATATCAAGGCTGGCTGGGCTGGCTGCCGAATGTTGCAGCCCCATTGGTGGGCTGCAAATTTGGGAACCAGTTCCCCAGTTTTGTGGAGAGAGCATCTTTTAACTTAAGTGTTGTTGTTTAGGCAGCTTCTGGTATTTATTTATATTTTGACTTGATCTTGCTGCCACTTATGCAGGAGAGTATTGGGCAACAGCAGTGGCAGCAACTAGGGATGGATGGATGCCCCCCAGTCTGGGTTTTCTGGGGGCCTGCCCAACCACTACTCCTGCTCACATGCCCCCCAACCTGCTCACATGCTCCACCTGTGTTCGCTGAGCTGCCGGCACCTACCTGGAGCCATTCCTGAGCACCCATCATTCCCAAAGTTGCCTTTTTTCTTTTTTCCAAAATGGTGACGCAGGAACTTCTGTAAATGTAATATTGCGCACGTAGTGGCCGGCCATATCTATGCAATATTGCAGGTGTAAATGTCCCAGAAGCTTGGGAACAGCTCCAGGTAGGTGCTGGTGGCTCAGTGAGCATGGGGGGGGGGGTGAGTGGAGGCATCAGCTCAGCGGGTGAAGCCTGGAGGCACAAGGCTGGAAGAGTTCATCAGACTTCCAGGCTCAGCCGAGCACCCATGCCTTCCCTAGTAGCAACAAAACTCTGCTCTTGGTGGCACATCTGCTATGGTCTGAATCCCAAATCATTTCAAGCTGCTTTGGAAACAACAACAACATATGCCACTAAAAAAACACATGGGGGATGCCACATTTTTGCAGTGGCCACTATCATTTTTCAACAAAATGCCCTGAAATGATGAAGTGTCTGGGTCATTTGGGGATGAAGGCCTCCCAGTGTGAAGCTGTGCTGCAGGCATTGCTCCCACCACCAATCATGAAATAAAGTTGAAAAGGACAATAGCAGAAGAAGCTACCTTTGTTACCACCATTTAAGGTAAGTAAGCCCTGAGTAACCTTTGACTATCCCCCAAATCATAGCCTTGTTTGTGGCCTGAATTTAACCTCTCAAGAATTCAGCCCCTCCCAAACAACATGTCCCTGGTGATCCTCATCTCACCTATAGTTTATTTATTTGCAAGCTGTGTTTAGACATTCAAATTAATATGCAGAAGTTACAGGCACACAGAGGGCAACTCTGACAACCCTCTACATCTGCTTTTTCCCAGCCTACCGGCTGGTGCCCTACAGATTAGGGATGTATAGATCGTAAAAAAATCTCTCCTGTCTGTGTTTTGTGGATTGTCAGGCGCCTTTCATTCCATTGGCCACGCATCAATGGAATTTGATTTTTTTTATTTCTGAATTTGCACAAATGCACATTTGCCCAAATGCACAGGTATGAAAATGTGCAAAGTCCCCCCAAATGCACATTTTCATGCTTTAGCCCATGCGGGAAATGTACATTTTTGGCCATTTGTTTTTAACTTTGCATATTTTTCAATGAGGAAATTAATTTGTACAAAATTCAGGAAGGAAGCCACTCTGCAAATCCACCGAATCTGCCAACAGGAGAAAAGCTGGTCCGCTGTGGAATCCGCAGGTCAGATTCATGAAAATCTGGATTCATTTGGTTCCATTGTGGATTTCTCTGACATTTCTACTCCAGGTGTCTTGGACTACAAAACCTGTTATCCACAGCCAGCATGGCATGTGGAAAAATGCTTTGGGCCAGGTTACCTAAAGTAACATCTCCTCCCATATGTACGTCACTGGACATTAAGATAAACTGAGGCCCTCCTACATGTGCTTCCACCAAATGAGGCAAAGTGGGTGGCTATAAGAGGAAGAGCCTTTCTGGTGGTGACACTGCATTTGTGTAATGTCCTCCCTACCTATGTTATGGTCTTTTTGGTGCCAGGTGAAAACTTTTTTTATTCTCCCAGGGATTTTAAGAATGGTTTATAGTGCTTTTTGTACTTTACTTATTCTGCTGCTGGTTTTAATTCGGTTTTATGACTTGAATGGCTTTATTCTTTGCTGCTGCTTTTCTCTTGATTTTATTCTGCACTGTTTTTATTCTTTGTTTTAATGTTTTTATGTAATGTTTTTAATGTATTGCATGCCAGCCAGAGAACTTTGGTTATTGAGTGGTTTAAAAGTACCACTTTTAAACCACTCAATGAATGTACATGCACATTCGTTCATTTCATATGCCATGAACACTTAATCCATGGGAATCATTGTAGCAGAGTGGATCTTCAACTAAATATAGACCAGAGACATTGGAGGCAGGGTTTTATACAGTGCCAGCTCTAAGTTTTGGGGGGCCTTGGGCAAGATACCCTCAATGGACCCCCTCCCTTCACTGCTACCACTTGCTTACTTGACAAACAGAGAATTGGTAAGCAAGTAGGCAGTGAATTCTACTGCTCCTCCTTCTCACCGCCATTTTCTGGGCCAGAGCAAGAGGTGGGTGAACAAGCAGGTTGCAATGGTGAAGAGGAGGAGGAGCCAGGGGGCTTTTGTCAGTGGGCTCTTGCTGGGCTGTGGGCCCTCAGGAGCTGCCCAACCCTGCCTACCCTTGATGCTGGCCCATATCCAAACCTTGATGTTCACACAGACAATATCAATGTTGGGGATATACTTACCATTTATTGTACAGACCCATATAGATAACTGATCCTACTCCATGTGGAAAAGTAACCAGCAACTCCTTTGAAGGGCTTCAGGTTACAACGTGCAAATACAGTGGCAGTGGAACAATAGAGAGGAGTCAGGAATGGATGCTGTAGTGATGAGTTTGCTACAGCTCTAGGGTGCAGTAATTTCTCAATCCCAAATTCATCTAGTGGCCCCACTGTAGTGATGTTGTATAATAAAAATTCATGTGCTTGTAATGCATCAAAAAAAAATTCACCTCATAGTTCTGTGAGTCTACCTTAAGTGAAACAGATCTAGCTTGATATATTAAACTGTATTTTCAGAAAATGTTTTCTGGCAGGCTCAAGGACCAAATGGTATAGAATTTTTATTTCTGTTTTTATAGCTTCTCTACAGATGGTCTGCCAGGCAAATTCCACAGATTTTCTTTACAGTTCTAATACTTTATAACATTTAAAAATCCTACTTCTGTTACTTCTGTCTCTTATTTTTTCTGCATCTATAGTAAGCCTGAATTCTATCTAGTAACATGGGTTTAATTGAGCAGGGAAGATATTAGGGACATAGTCTCTTCTTGCCATCAGCTGCACTATCTGTAGGCTTCAGCAGTGTTTAAAGATGATGGCTTGGATTCATAATTGCATGAACAGAATCTGCTCATGTAGTGGGCTTTCTCATACCCTTCTCCTTCCCCTGAGCCCTCGATATGACAATTGGGGGACCCTGGGATGTGGGGTAATCTGCCAGGAGCTGCATGCCAGTGGTGGGCAGGAACACTCATGTTCTCTTTCTACCACCCCCTTCTCTCTCTCTCTCTCTCTCTCTCTGATTCCTCCTCCTCCTTCCTCTTCTCCTCTCTCTCTCCCCCCCTTTGCTCCCTCTCCCCCCTTTGCTCCCTCCCCTCCCCTCCCCTCCCTCTCCCTCTCTCTTTCTACCCCCACTCTCTTCCACCCCTTCTCTCTCTCTCTCTCTCCCCCTCTCCCAACCCCTTCTCTCTCTCCCTCTTTCTGACACCCCTTCTCCCCCCTCTCTTTCCCTCCTCACCCAGCCTGCTGCCAGGGGAGGATAGCTCTTGCCAGAAGTCTGAACTGATCACTTGTAGAGGGCTTCAGAAATGAGGCTGAGGATTGCAGGTTTCCCACACCTGGGACAGAATAACATTTTGTATTGGTACTCATCTTGCTGGCATACAGGGGAGAAAATGGTATAAGATGATACAAGAATATGACAAATGGGAACCTGCTGGTAATGATCTCAATTTATGATTGGATTCTATGTAAATGCTTCAGTATGGAATAATTTACAAAAAACCTCATGAAGTAGTAATGTTTGATAACAGTGACTGTATTTTCTGCCTTTCTACAAGCCAGGCACTAGTACCTGCGGATATCCACACCACAGGTCAGTGGTTTGCACCATCATGTAGATCTGAGTCTTTGCCAGGATGAGGTTGATCCCCCCACTTGGCTTTTCTATTTCACATGGCCTTCTCTTGAAACTCTTTTTCAACATTTCTTCTTCTTTTTTAAGCTACACATCTTTGCATGTAATGCCTAGTTGGGCTCTTATTTGTCATGTCAGGGAAGAATAACCGTGGATATTTGTGACATCCTGAATATGTTGCAGAAGACATATTCAGGATGTCTTCCACAACATATTAAGGATGGAAGAATATGTTAGCCTGTGGATTTGGGGAACCTTCCCCAAACAGGTGCCATCCAGGTTTGTTGGGCTACAACTCTCATCGTCCTCAGCCACAATGGGAATTATTAGCTGGAGACAATGGCTGGAGGTGATGGAGTTGTAGTCCAACACATCTGGAAGATACTAGGCTGGGGGTGGCTGCTTTGTATCCACTGTCAGTGACCTGTTATGAATATGTCTCAGTTAGTTGTGTGCCTTTCACACTATTCCTTAAAATTAACTTGTGAAATGCTTCTTTTGGCCCAGATATGCATAAAACGCACCACATCTCTCTACCACAATCATATTGTAAAGTATTATATGTGTGTGAGAAATATTACTGTATGTTAACTGAAATATGGAGGTAATGAACACCCATATATTTAACGTTAAAAACATTATCATGGTTGTAATGTGTCCCTTATCATTCAAGATAATATGTTTCTGATTACCAGTTTCCTCTCAAGTCCCATAATGCAATTGCAATAAATGCAAATCCAGGTTACCATTTTTACCTATAGTCATATGTCATCCTATCCAATTGTGTAATAAAACAGCAAGACTACACTGATGTGAAATAATAATAATAACAGCAACAGCAGCAACAACAATAACAATAATAATGTAGCAGACATTTGGAGGAATGTGAGTGCTTTTTGAAAGTTATGCCTATCCGATAATATTTGGTGCTGCATTTTTGAGTTAAAGGAAAAATAATGAATGCCATGTGCTCATCCAGAGTTGGTACAAGTCAGCATTCTCAGTGACAGTGTAAATTTATGAGACACTATTTTATGCCTCCCAGAAGTGACTCAGACATTTACCAGATTAGTGGCTTTAAGATAGATACCGTATGGCTGGCATTGATATATCAGTCAGAATGTACCAAAGGCAAGCCTATCACAGGGTGAATTAAGCCTGTATTCCCACATCACATCTAGTTGTGCCCTTTTACGTTTTAGGAGGTCAGACACTCAAAACTCTGTTGTTCCAGGAAGCATTTGGGAATGTTTCAATGTTCCTTTTCAGATTTTATTTTATTTTTATTGGAATCAATTGCTACCACAGGTGTGTGTGTGTGTGTGTATTATAGCTATTGTGATTACAATTTCATTAGCCATCCTAAAACCTATTTTGAGGCATGTGGCAAGGATCAAATAAAACCAAATCAATAAAGCAAGACTGCAGACTAAATAGATGTGGAATTTAAAGCAACATCATCAGCCAACATGTTGAGTGGGATGTGTGATGGCAGCATCCACCAAAAACAGTTGATCCCTAAACCCATTTTGATTGTGAACTATATATCTATATCTTATATATCTATACATAGATATAATACTGATTATTTATTTGTACTGTTTATAAACTGCGATTTTATAACATGTTTGTGGCAGTGTACACA
The DNA here is from genome assembly GCF_057233095.1 of Heloderma suspectum. Classification (NCBI taxonomy): domain Eukaryota; kingdom Metazoa; phylum Chordata; class Lepidosauria; order Squamata; family Helodermatidae; genus Heloderma; species Heloderma suspectum. The sequence goes on from NC_139461.1 coordinate 88,410,869, forward strand.
ATGTAATTTAAAATAAAATAGAATAAAAGATAATACTATTATTAACCTACCCATAGTTCCATGAATGGAAGCCATTTTGTATATGATTCTGCACAGACTTTGGCTGAAGCTTTTCAGTGCTGGCATGAACCTTTGTTTCCTAGGAAGCATAATGGAAAAGGTGCCCTTTTGATTTTAATACTGAATGCAGTGTCATGATTGTACAGTGACTCATGAGACCTGAACCCCTGAACTTTCCCTAACAGCCAGTGATTATCTTTGCATCTGAAATAAAGCAAAGAAAAAGTACCCAACCTTTGCACTGATAAAATAACACATGGGTTGAAAATTAAAAAAGGCAAAGAAATAAATCTTGTAATGCAAGGGGAAGGAGGCAGAAAGCAAGGAACAAGAACAGTTAATTTGTGCATTTGTTTGTACTAGTTTCTCTGTGCTATGTTCTTTTTGCTTTACCTCTCCTGATTTGCTGGCTGTTTTCTTATCAGTACAGCTGTATCGCATGGTGGTTCCTATACTGAAAACTGAATATGGGCTATAATGGGATAAATCAGTAAACATGACTCTGTCAAAATAGATCATAGCCTACTGAGAATATCCTTCTCCGCTGCCTGCCCGCCCCCAATCTAAAAGGGAAGGGTTTTGTGTGTGTAAACATTGCACCAGTTAACTGCAAGAGGTTGTTTGCCAGAAGGCTACTACAGCACCTCTTATTTATTTATTTATTTATTTATTTCATTTCTATACCGCCCAATAGCCGAAGCTCTCTGGGCGGTTCACAAAAATTAAAACCAAACAACACACAATAAAACAATTTAAAATATATAGAACATTAAAACCACAATATAACAATACAACCACAATAAAACCTAGCAGCAGTGCAGGAGTTTAAAATACAGATTTAAAACAGCAAAGATAAAAATTTAGAAAGCTAAAATGCTAAAATGCCTGGGAAAATAAAAAGGTCTTCACCTGGCGCCGAAAGGAATACAATGTAGGTGCCAGGCGAACCTCACTAGGGAGCTCATTCCAGAGCCGGGGTGCCACAGCAGAAAAAGCCCTCCTCCTAGTAGCCACCCGCCTCACTTCCTTTGGCAGGGGCTCACGGAGAAGGGCTGCTGCTGATGATCTTAAGGTCCAGGCAGGCACATATGGGAGGAGGCGATCCTTCAGGTAACCTGGCCCCAAGCCGTTAAGGGCTTTGAATGTTAACACCAGCACTTTGAATCGGGCCCGGAAATGGACTGGCAGCCAGTGCAGCTGGAAAAGTACTGGCGTAATATGGGCTCGCAGGCCAGTCCCTGTTAACAATCTTGCTGCCCTATTTTGGACCAGCTGAAGTTTCCGGACCGTTTTCAAAGGCAGCCCCACGTATAACGCATTGCAGTAATCCAGACGAGAAGTTATCAGAGCATGGATAACTGTAGCTAGGCTATCTCTGTCCAGATAAGGGCGTAGTTGGTATACCAGCCTAAGCTGATAAAAAGTGCTCCGTGCCACTGAGTTCACCTGTGCCTCAAGTGACAGTTCTGGATCCAAGAGCACCCCCAAACTACGAACCTGATCCTTTAGGGGGAGTGCAACCCCCTCCAGAACAGGTTGAATATCACCTAGCTGGGCAGACGAACCACCCACTAACAGTACCTCCGTCTTGTCTGGATTGAGTTTCAGTTTATTGGCCCTCATCCAGTCCATTACCGTGCCCAGGCACTGATTCAGAACAGCCACTGCCTCACCTGGGTTTGATGAGAAAGAGAGGTAGAGCTGGGTGTCATCTGCATATTGATGGCACCTCAGCCCACACCTCCGGATAACCTCTCCCAGCGGTTTCATGTAGATGTTAAACAGCATGGGGGATAAAATAGAGCCCTGTGGAACCCCATGGCACAATTGCCATGGCACAGAGCAATAATCCCCCAGCACCACCTTCTGGAATCGGCCATCCAAGTAGGAGTGGAACCACTGTAGTGCAGGGCCTCCAACTCCTAACCCAGACAACCTATCCAGAAGGATACCATGGTCGATGGTATCGAAAGCCACTGAGAGGCCCAGGAGAATCAACAGGGTCACACTCCCCCTGTCCCTCTCCCGGTAGAGGTCATCCCACAGGGTGACCAAGGCAGTTTCCATTCCAAAACCAGGCCTGATAAGGATGGACAAAAGGGACTTACCTCGTCCCGCAGCTTGCTTCACGGTGGGGGGGAGGTGCTTCGGTTCTCCCCCCGAAGTTCAGGCGAGGGGGGGGAGGCGCCCTGCCTTGCCCGGCCGAAATTCAGGCCGGGTAGGAGCGCCCCGTCTACCCAGCTGCGAAAAAAAAGTAAAACAAAACAAAACAAAACACATACACACCCGTGATAGGCTACGTAATGATTTACGTAGCCTATCACGGCTAAATTTCCAAAGTCAGCCGTGATAGGCTATGTAAATTGTAACGTAGCCTATCATGGGTGACTTTGAAAAAAAAAGAAAAAAAGCGTGTACGCAAATGGCGGCTCCCATGGGGACCGCCATTTGCATTCCTTATTTTGGCACGTCTAGTCTACGTAAAGATTTACGTAGACTACGGCGAAAATAAGGGCAACGCAAATAGCATTCCTAAAAGCGTACACGCTTTTTTTTTTCAAAGTCACCCGTGATAGGCTACGTGACGATTTACGTAGCCTATCACGGCTGACTTTGGAAATCTAGCCGTGATAGGCTATGTAAATCGTTACGTAGCCTATCACGGGTGGGTTTTTTTTTTTTTTTTACTTTACTTTTTTTTTTGCAATGGCGGCGGCGGGAGCCAGTCAGGAGACCGGCCGCCGCCCCTGCCCCCGCCAAACCGCCGCTGGGACCCGCCGCCGAGAGGGACATTCGCCATAAGTCCCATCCCGGGGGGGGCGGGGGGCCAGCGGAGAATTTCCCCAACACTTTCGGGGGGCCGAATGCGTTGGCACTCGGCTTCCTGAAGATTCGTGGAGAAATTCTCCACCAACCCTAGGCCTGAAGCCCGATTGAAATGGATCTAGATAATCCGTTTCATTCAACAGTGCCTGGAGCTGTCCTACAACCACCCGCTCAAGCACCTTGCCCAGGAAGGGGATGTTGGCCACTGGCCTATAATTGTTAACATCCTCTGGGTCCAGGTTAGGCTTTTTCAGGAGTGGTCTATTACTGCCTCTTTTAAAGCAGCAGGCACGACTCCCTCTCTCAAGGAGGAATTTACAACCTCCTGGACCCAGCCGGACAACCCCTCCTTGTTTGATTTAATAAGGCATGAAGGGCAAGGGTCAAGCACACAAGTGGTCGATCGGACTTGGCCAAGCACCTTGTCTGCATCCTCAGGCCTCAGTAACTGAAACTCATCCAATAAAACTGGACCAGATGGTGCTCTGAACGCCTCTCCTAATGGAACTGCATTAATCGTGGTGTTCAATTCATGACGAATCTGAGCGACTTTATCCTCAAAGTGCCATGCAAACTTGTCACAGCGTGCTACCGAGGGTTCCACTGTCTTTCTCCCTGGCCCAGAATGTAACAGGCCACGAACCACTTGGAAAGGCTCCGCTGCACGACACTGAGAAGATGCAATGCTGGTGGAAAAGAACTGTCTCTTTGCCACCCTCACCGCCACAGAGTAGGCTCGATAGTGGGCTCTTACCTGTGTTCGGTCAGACTCAGCACGAGTTTTCCTCCACGTGCGTTCTAGCCGTCTCCCCTCTTGCTTCATTGCCCTCAGCTCGGGTGTATACCAAGGAGCTGGCTGGGCTCTGCTCAGAGGGAGAGGGCGCTTGAGCGCGATCGTGTCAACCACCCGAGTCATCTCTGCATTCCACAGAGTGACCTGGGCTTCGACAGGAGCACCAGCCATACCAGCAGGAAAATCCCCCAGAGCCCTCCGGAATCCATCGGAGTCCATTAATCTCCGGGGGCAGACCATTTTAATAGGTCCCCCACCCTTGCAGAGGGGAAAGGCCGCCAGGAGTCTAAACCTCAGCAGGATATGATCTGACCATGACAAAGGGACAGATGTTAATTCCTCCACTTTCAGATCACTATCCTCCTGCCCAGTCAAGAAAACCAGATCAAGCGTGTGTCCTTTTATATGCGTTGGGCCGATGACATGTTGGGGCAGACCTATGGTTGTCATGGCGGCCATGAAGTCCTGAGCCGCCCCGGATACAGCGGCCTCGGCATGGAAGTTGAGATCCCCCAGGACCATCCCCAGGACTCTTTCATTAGACTACAGCTGTGCTGTATTAACTCAAGCTGTGACTGCCTGCTGAAGATAATGTTAGGACTTCCTCTTGGTGATGATTATGTAGGGATGGTGGAGAATTTCTCCCCGAAACTTCGGGGGGCCGAGCGCCAACGTGTTCGGCCCCCCGAACAAGTTTCGAGGAGAAATTCTCCACGCCCCCCCCCCGGGACAGGACTTACCTTTGCCCAATGTCCCTCCCGGCAGCGGGTCCGGCCGGCAGTTCGGTGGGTGTTTGTTCGGGGCGGGAGCGGCAGCCGGTCTTTCGACTGGCTGCCGCCGCCATTCCAAGAAAAGAAAAAAAAACAAAAACGCCCCCGTGATAGGCTATGTGACGATTAACGTAGCCTATCACGGCTAGATTTGCAAAGTCAGCCATGATAGGCTACGTAAATCGACACGTAGCCTATCACGGGTGACTTTAAAAAAAAAAAAAGCGCGTACGGGTAATGGCGGCCCCCATAGGGAGCCGCCATTCCCGTTCCTTATTTGGTTGCTGTAGTCTACGTAAAGATTTACGTAGACTACAGCGACCAAATAAGGAACGCGAATGGCGGCTCCCTATGGGGGCCGCCATTAGCGTACGCGCTTTTTTTTTTTTTTAAAGTCACCCGTGATAGGCTACGTGACGATTAACGTACCCTATCATGGCTGATTTTGCAGATCTAGCCGTGATAGGCTACGTTAATTGTCACGTAGCCTATCACGGGGGTGTTTTTTTTTTAAAAAAAAAACTTTGAAGTTCGCGGCCAGGCGAGGCAGGAAGCCTCCTCCCCGGCCTGAATTTTGGCCGGGGCGAGGCGGGAAGCCTCCCCCCCAGCCTGAATTTCGGCCTGGCGAGGTGGAAAGCCTCCCCCCGGCCTGAACTTCACGGGGGGACCAGCGAAGCGCCTCCCCCCCACCGCGAACAAGCTTCGACGACAGGTAAGTGACTTTCGTCCACCCCTATGATTATGTGGATTTCATTATTTGCCTACCGAGCCCCTAACAAAGGCAACCTAGGGCACTGAAAACTAGTTACACGGGCTTCTCTTAATATGAATTAAATCTTCAGAGAATGTTTTTCTTACTTGGGGTGTGTTTTTGATAGGTTGCTTCCTGACATTCAGCATCATATTATAAACCTACCATTGCGTAGTGTGAAAAGTAAATTTTGCCAGTGGTGGTCAGCGGGTTGTGGTTGTGGTGGAGCAGCCACCCAGTCTCTTTAACATAAGCACACTTAATCCCACATCAACTGAAATCTTCTGTTCCAGGACCCCACAGGGGCATTCTGGCCAGGCAGAGCAAAGGTACAGGTAAGGGATAGCTTCCTGTGAGTACAGGAAAGGGAACAAATGGTGATGACCATGGATAGCTCACTGTGAGGCTGGATTCTACATCAAGACAGGTTACAGACTTTCAAACAAGCAAGGAACTTACAGCCGAAACACACATGACTTTGAAGATGTAGCTATTCGGTTATAGGCTTTTCTGCACAAGGCGTTTATCCTGCTCTCTTTAACTCAGTTTTTTTTTACAGATACTTTAGATGACATCATGTCTCTCCAGTTTTCTGCTTCTGTGTCTAACCAGCACTGGTGTGTTTTCTAAGAGCCGGGAAAATGTGGCATTTAACTGTGAAAGCAAAAGAATGCATGATTTCCTCTTGCATATTTGTGCTATTCTGTTATACCACAGTGCCACCTAGGGCTTATGTAGCCAAAAAGCAGGAAAACAAACATGCCTTGTATAGTGCTCGGATCTCATTTCGGTGACAAAACCAAAAGTAGATACAGTGGATTAACAGCCTCATGTAGAAAAGCTGTATGTCATCTCCCCTGCACCATTTTTACTCTATAGTAGGTGCAGGGGCCAAAGCTGGATGAGGACCCTACCATTTGTGTGGGGGATCCTTTCCCCTCTGCTATAGGCCCAATCACCTTGCTATGGTGTGTGTGTGCTGTACCTGCAATTTGTATTTCAAAATAGTGATCTACAAAGCAGATGCCTCTTTTGGCCTTTAGAGTGTTCCTCCATGATTGATTTGGAGACAGTCCTGAGCAACAGGTATGTATGGAGCCCCACTTCCCTGACAAAAGCCTGCTTGAGAAATAAAGGAGGCGCACTTGATCATGCAGGCTGTGGTCTAGTGGAGTTTCAATGGAGGGACTGCAGGTGGATGTGGGCAGGAATTATCAGAGTCTGGAGTCAGAGTTCTCTATTGAGAAGCAAAAAGTATAAACTTCATGATCTCCTAGAATTTTTCCTCCTTCTCTGTACAAGTTTCTAGTGACATGGCTACTTCACTGACTGTCCTATGGTGGTTCAGAAGCCCAGTTCTCTTTGTCCTCTGGGTCTTTGGACCTTACCCTAATGGATGTAGGTCAGGAGTGGTGTCCTCAGCCATGACACTCAACCCAAATCCTCACATGCCAACGTGATTGTGTGACTTTATTGATCATTTTCAAATTTAATAACCTTAAACAACTAATTCCACACATCAATTTGTCTTTTAAGGAATGTTTGGATATTTGAGAGAAGTTGGGAGACCATACACCCTCAGTTCCTGCAGTGATCCAGCCAGATCTGCTGGCCCTACATATTGCCCGACACAAACTGAGAGTGCCTCCTAAACAGTGCACAGCTGTGGCACATTTCAGGAGAAGATTGGTAAAAATGGGTGTATTATATGTTGAGGAGTGTGACATATCACCCTTCCCCCACCTGTGATTATTATATCATCACCACTCCTCATAATTATTTTTACAACAACAAGTACAAATTCTTGCTCCAGAATTTCACTACCTCTATATTCTCTCAACCCCTTCCTTGAGATAATACCTTAGAGTAAGTATGTGTGAAAGGAATACATCAACAATAACCTAAGCAACCACTGCTGTTATGTTTTTCTCCTTTTTTTTTTTTTTTTAGAAAACCTTTTTATAAACCTTTATTAGGATGCTGCCACCACCCTCCTCCTCATGAGGAGAGAACCTTCAATTTGTGTGTGTGTGTGTGTGTGAGAGTGGGTGTAAATTCATCAGCTATGGCTGGCTTATTTTTTCATAGTTTCATCTAACTCTTTTTCTGGTAACAAATGAGACTGAGAATGGTGTGGTTTGAAAGAACAAATCAAACATGAAACCTTATTTACAAGGTATAAGAAGTTTCAATGCAGTTTAAGTTTTATGCAGTAAAATTCTTGTTTCAAGTTTTTATTAATTCCTTACCTACTCTACCCCTTCTAATAATAAACTTTTAAAATAATAAACGTACTTCCCCCAACCTCCCAGGGGAATTTAACCACTCCCATAGCTATAGCCCAGTGCGCTAACCCTACCCCTCGGAAAACCAATCCCTACCTCCCCTCTAAAGAAAACCAAGTGCCTCTTATTCCCTCACTTTTCCAACTGAAAAAGGAACAGCCGATCAGGAGACATCATTTACAGTCTGAACATTCTAACCCACCTCCCCCTTGCTTACCATAGCCTTTAGGACAAAGGATACATTAGAATACATCCATCATGCAGACAAACTTTCAAACATACAATTAAACAACAAAGCAAAATACCATTTCATCACAGGGAGGTTGTTCATTACCAATCATCAAGCAATTCTTGATAAATTTTCAAGGAGTCCCAGGTCTCCTAGAACACAATTTACAAAATAGTGCTTTAAAGAAAGCATGCCTGTCTTAAGTTCCTTTAAACACACACAGACACATGCATGCACACACACACAACCCCTTACATCTGATTAGAGATCGGTCTGAATGTTACCTGAGCAGGATTTGAAGACAAATCTAGGCTGATTTGTAATATCATGCAAGTGTTACTGGAGTTGTATGAGAATGCCATTTTTGCTCACAAAACGTAGGCAGCTCCATTCAAAGCCCTGACTGTGAGCACAAGCACATGCTTGCTGAAAATATTTACAAATCATTGAACATGTTCAAGCGTTCATCTCATTCCTGATTGCCAGATCAATTTGCACAAATTTCCTAATCAAGTGGGGGATCAGCCCCACTTTAGTCTATTGAGGAAATTTGTGCAAATTTGGGGTGATTTGTGCATATTTCAGGAGATTTGCGTGAATCTCTCATTCAATGGCTGCTCAATTTGTGCATGTTCCCCATTCACGTAAAGTGAGAGATGATCACAAATGCAAATGGGAATCAGTCAGGAGATAAGTGGAGACTGAGAGACAATGTTTGGAGAATCCTGGGGATCTTGAACATCGCTCACTTGCCCATCCTTAAGTGTTACAACCTCAAATGTTCTTCACCAGCTCAGACTAAAATCTGAGCCAGAGGGAAACATAAGCCTTTTCTCTAACACTGCCCATCAACTACCATTCTTCCCACCCATCCAGATCCCATCCACACCCATCTGTGCGCTCACACACACACATGCACACATATACACTGACAAGCCCCTCCCCACTCCATTACCTTTAGGGATGGATGGATGCACCTCCATCTACTCCCTTTGGGAGGTCAACAAGCCATCCTTGCTTCCCACCAATGTGAGCTGCATGGCAGGAGCTGCAGGACAGCTTGGTGATCATCTGAAAAGCACTGTGGGGGCATCTATCCCCTTACCGAGCCACAACTGTGTGCAGAAATCATGGCTCTGGTTAGTTCAGCATATTTAAAGTTCAGTCTATGGCTGCCTTAAAGGGGCAATTACAGGTTTAAAGGGCCCTTTACAGTGTAATCTTGAGTCATTGCTTCTTGAAGGCAACCAAAGACTTAACTTTCAATATGTGGAAGTAACAGAGCAGTGATTGTGTACACAATGGCAGCTCAGTAAGGGGATGGACAGCCCCACAGCACTTTCTGCTGGTCGCCGAGTGGGGAAGCAAGTCCCCTACATCCTGGAGAGCAGGTTCAGGAGGCCGGACTGGGCCTCCTCGGACTCCCATGCCATCTCTAATTACCTTTTTTTGCTATTCTGGCAGCAGAGGAAGGGAGCGGGATCTCTCCTCACCCCTTTCTGGCATGCTGCTATGGGACAGGGCAGATGTTAAGATTGTTGGGAAATGTAGTTATTCCAGCACTATTGGGTCATGTTAGTAGCACTGGGAAAACTACAGGACTAAGTACTCCTTCAGATATTAGAGACAAAGAGAGAATTAGGGTAGAAAAGAGGCTTGGAGGGAAGGTGGATGGGTGGGAGGATGGTTGGGTGAGTGATAAGTTTGGGATGCCCCTAGGGAGTTGGGAGACAGATTGAAACTTGTCACACTCATCATGCAACAGGATCTGAGATAGGATTAAAATTGGATTTGAGAGAAGTAATGATCTCTTAATTATGTGGAGCGGAGCTATACGTGATATTGTTCCCTACTCTCCTGCAAATGCACACAGTTCCAATTCAGATCAGGAATATATCACTTCAGGAGAGGAGGGTTTAAGCCTCCCCCCATCCATTTTCCACCCCCACATGAGGGGGGTAAACTTCCACACACACATCCACACACAGGGGGGTTAAATAAAGGAAAAATAATACTTCCTTTGTAATCAGTAGACTTTTTTACCCCCCACCCCCAGGCAGTAGAATTTTAGAATGAAAATGGAAGGGGGGAAGCGTAAATATTTCCTCCCAGATTGCCACAATCCTAGTTTGAATTGGGGCCATGTATGGTTTAGGGATGCTGGAGAAATTCAAGATGGACTAAAATGAGCTCGGATTTCTAAGAATCCAACCTGTGGAATCCTCTGTGGAGTGACCCCCCCTTAGGCTACACGGAGTCCATGGACTTTCAGTTATATATTTTTTTAACTTTCCTGAAATTTACACATATTTATTCATAGGAAAACATGCAAGTTTCTGCTTAGGAAAAGTTGAATGGAATGAGAGACAATATGCTAAATGTTATGTAGTAAGGTAAATTGTGTAAATTATTACAAAATCTCCTGTGTAATTATTTGTGTATTTTTCCTCATGACGAAAAAAATTTCATCCGTCTGTGAGTGGACAATAGAACGAAAGGCTCCTGACAATCTGTGAAACACAGACAGAGTGGATTTTTACACAGTCCATACATCCCTAGTGTGGTTACACTTAAGTAAATAAGTTGATTACACATACCTGTGCTCTATGCGATTTGAAGCATGTTTAGTTTGGCCCTGAATTATTTTCCAAGTTTGGGCAAAATAGTTAATTCCTTTTGGAACCTAATTCTGAGCCTGACCAAGGGAAGTTCCCACAGCACTACTTCTGATGTCTAATTAGAGTAATTTTAATAACCTTCTGTCAATATGGTTAATCCTATTAAGTACAAATGCACATCCTGGATTCCTTGATCCTCTTTGAGACTGTATGAGTTGGATTATGATATTATTTTTCTTTAGATCATCTTACAAATGCCTAGCAAAGGCATTGTCTAAAATTCCAGTTGGATAGTCTTGGTCCGACATCACTGTACATAAATCCTTCCTATTATTTTGAGAAAATTGCCCGAGAATGATACATGGCATTTTTATGAAGTTATACCTTAGAGCAAGCTGACTATTAAAAACAGAAATGTAAAAGGATATTGTCCACTAAAACAGAAGTGCTCTTTTATGAAGTACAGGTCATTAAAAAAAATACAAGGAAGTTGGCAGAATGAGTCATTCTGCTAAGAATATAACTGTGAATTGCCCTGTGGTTAACTGACTGCAAAACACTTCCTACATGCCTCGAGTATTACATTTCCACTTCTCTTATCCTAAAAAAACCTCCTTCCAATGATGTAGTGTCTATATATCTATCAACTGGAATGCCAGCAGTGCCTCCCCATCAGACAAGCATCTCCATAGCATCAGAACAAGAAAGAGCATTTAGAAAGCAAACAACTTTGTGGCTGGGTTAATCTAGGCCAAAAACAGTTCCTGCCTTTGAAGTAGGGGTGGACGAAAGTCCCTTACCTGTCGTCGAAGGACGTTTGCGGTGGGGGGGAGGCGCTTTGCTGCTCCCCCCGCGAAGTTCAGGCTGGGGGGGAGGCTCCCCGCCTCGCCCCGGCCGAAATTCAGGCTGGGGGGGAGGCTTCCCGCCTTGCCCCGGCCGAAATTCAGGCCGGGGAGGAGGCTTCCCGCCTCGCCCGGCCACGAACACGAAAGTTTTTTTTTTTTTAAACGCCCCCTGATAGGCTACGTGACGATTCACGTAGCCTATCACGGCTAGATCTGCAAAGTCAGCCGTGATAGGCTACATCAATCATCACGTAGCCTATCACAGGTGACTTTAAAAAAAAAAAAAAGCGCGTACGCTAATGGCGGCCCCCATAGGGAGCCGCCATTCGCGTTCCTTATTTAGTCGCTGTAGTCTACGTAAATGTTTACGTAGACTACGGCGAAAATAAGGGCAACGCAAATAGCGCCACCCCCCGCGCCCCCCCCCGGGACGGGACTTACCTTTGGTGAATGTCCCTCCCGGCGGCGGGTCCAGCCGGCGGTTCGGCGGGTCTTCGTCCGGGGCGGGAGTGGCAGCCGCCATTCCAATAAAAGAAAAAAAAAACACGCCCCCATGATAGGCTACGTGATGATTAACGTAGCCTATCACGGCTAGATTTGCAAAGTCAGCCGTGATAGGCTACGTAAATCGTCACGTAGCCTATCACGGGTGATTAAAAAAAAAAAAAAAAGGCGCGTACGGATAATGGCGGCCCCCATAGGGAGCCGCCATTCCTGTTCCTTATTTGGTCGCTGTAGTCTACGTAAATCTTTACGTAGACTACGGCAAAAATAAGGGCAACGCTATTTGCGTTGCCCTTATTTTCGCCGTAGTCTACGTAAAGATTTACGTAGACTACAGCGACCAAATAAGGAACGCGAATGGCGGCTCCCTATGGGGGCCGCCAATTTTGTACACGCTTTTTTTTTTTTAAGTCACCTGTGATAGGCTACGTGACGATTTACGTAGCCTATCATGGCTGACTTTGCAGATCTAGCTGTGATAGGCTACGTTAATCGTCACGTAGCCTACCATGGGAGCCTTTTTTTTTTTAACTTTTAATTTCGCGGCTGGGCGAGGCGAGGCGCCTCCTCCCCAGCCTGAATTTCGGCCGGGCGAGGCAGGAAGCCTCCCCCCCCGGCCTGAATTTCGGCCGGGCGAGGCGGGAAGCCTCCCCCCCCGGCCTGAACTTCACGGGGAGAGCAGCAAAGCGCCTCCCCCCCACCGCGAAAAGCTGCGAGATCAGATAAGTGACTTTCATGCACCCCTACATTTGCGTAGCTGCCTTTACTGTGATAGGCTACGTAAGTATTTACTTACTATCATGGAAAGAGCAGCGGTTCAAACAGCGTAGCAGCTGCCATTTGCGTGCCTGCTCTTTGCCATGATAGGCTATGTAAATACTTACGTAGCCTATCACAGCAGCCTGGCAGGACGCAAATGGTGGCTGCTATGGCAGCCGCCATTTGCGGCTGCAGCAGCCGGCCAAGAGACCAGCTGCTGCTGCCGCCAGTGCCGCCAGCGGAGCTGCCACTGCCAGAACATCCACCCAGTCCCCAGGTAATCTTTGTCCCGGGGGGGGGGATTCCGCAGGGTGGCAGGGGGTGGGAGGTCTTTCCGCCATGGGTTTCAGGGGGAAATGCATGGCGGAATTCTCCACCATCCCTAGAAAAAGCTGGTCCGCTGAGGAATTCACTGGTTGGATTAATAAAAATCCAAATTACGTTGGTTCTGTTGTGGATTTATCCAACGTCCCTAGCACAAATGCTACCAAAAAAAATTTAGATTTGAATAACCATTGTAGCTATTAGCAACCCTAAAATGTGTAATTAAATACTAAACAAAAGACACAAATACTGAAAAAAATCAGAAATCAATAAACTCTTAAAATATCCATCACATATATTATATTACAGATACTTACTAATTACAAGTTTGGCCCCAATTGACGTTATGTGGGGAATAACTGTATGGTAAATCTCTCCCACATGGCTAGCTGTAGCGGGGAGGAAGGATTTGGCCCTCCTTGAAACAGCTATTGGGCTCAGAGGCAGCACGGGCGTGTGGTGGTCTTTTAGACCCTCACAAATTTCCTGTAATGGGGAGGGGATCTTCACTGTAAGTCAGGGGTGAGCAACTTGTGGTCCTCCATATGATTTGGTCTGCAACTCCCATGATCCCTCACCATTGGCTATGTTGGCTGGGGCTTATGGGAGTTGCAGGCCAAAAGATATGGAGGGTCACAAGTTGCCCACCCATGCTATAAGTAGATAACCCCTCTCTCTTCTATTCCCATTCTTACATTTGGTCTGCTGGTATGTCATTTTAAAAGCTTTTTTCTTTCTTTCAAACAGCGTTACTTTAAACAAAGAGTTTATTGCTCAGACACACCTAAGACAGTCTTCTTTTGGGAAACCCCTAGGAGGAGGAAGTGTTTTGGCTGAAAGTAAATGGAGATGGAGGATTTCAATTTAAAAAGAAGACCCACAAACAAGGCGGTGAGCACAATTCATTTTTTTTAAAAAAAACATACGTATTTATTATCGGAATATACTACACTGCGTTTTTATTTACGAAAATTTTGCGACTATTTGCAGATGACGAAAAAAAAGCTGCATGGCTGCTGGCTCTGCAGGACCTTGTGGTGCCGTTCCGTAGAGGATTCCATGGCACAGACTGAAGGGAATTCAATCCCATTTCAGTCTGTGGAGGAATTCTCTGACATCCCTAGGCACATGCCAGGCTCGGAACCAAGTATTATGTTGCAAGCAATGAAGCAAAAATGCTCTTACCAATAGGGATGGCGGAGAATTTCCCCACGAATCTTCCAGAGGCCGAGCGCCGAGGCATTCAGCCCCCCAAAAGTGTTGGGGAAATTCTCCGCCGCCCCCCCCCCCCCGGGATGGGGTTTACCTCATGCAAATGTCCCTCTCGGCAGCGGGTCCCGGCGGCGGTTCGGCGGTGTTTCGTCAGGGGCGGGGGGGCGGCCGGTCTCCTGACTGGCTGCCGCCACTGCCATTACAAAATAAAAAAGTAAACACACACACACACACACACACACACACACCCTTGATAGGCTACGTGACAATTTACATAGCCTATCACGGCTAGATTTCCAAAGTCAGCCATGATAGGCTACATTAATCGTCACGTAGCCTATCACGGGTGACTTTGGGAAAAAAAAAAGTGCGTACGCAAATGGCGGTGGCCCATGGGCGCCGCCATTTGCATTCCTTATTTTGGCACATCTAGTCTATGTAAAGATTTATGTAGACTACGGCGAAAATAAGGGCAACGCAAATAGTGTTCCCTTATTTTCGCCGTAGTCTATGTAAATGTTTACGTAGACTAGACGTGCCAAAATAAGGAATGCAAATGGCAGCACCCATGGGCCGCTGCCATTTGCGTATGTGCTTTTTTTTTTTCCAAAGTCACCCGTGATAGGCTACGTGACGATTAACGTAGCCTATCACGGCTGACTTTGGAAATCTAGCCGTGATAGGCTACGTTAATCGTTACGTAGCCTATCATGGGTTTTTTTCCCCCACTTTTTCTTTTGCGGCCAGGGAGACGGGGCGCTTCTCCCTGGCCTGACTTTCAGCCGGGCGAGGTGGGGCACCTCCCCCCCGGCCTGAATTTCGGCCAGGCGAGGCGGGGCGCCTCCCCCCCCTCGCCTGAACTTCAGGGGGAGAAGCGAAGCGCCTCCCCCCCACTGCGAAGCAAGCTGCGGGACAAGGTAAGTCCCTTTCATACATCCCTACTTACCAACGACATAACCCTATGGTTTCTGGAGGACAGTGAATTAATGATGTGAACAGTGGCCAGGTTGTCACACCAGAAGAGAACCGTGGAGTTGGCCATTTGGTCAGCCCAAAGGTGTACAGCCACGTAAATAGGGAAGAACTCTAGGAAAATAAGATCCTTACAGATTCCGGCTGCCATCCAGCTCTTGGGCCATATAGCCCAAAGCACCACCGGTCCTGCCATATGACACCAAAACCCAGTGCACCAGCAGCATCAGAATGAATCTGAAGGTCAGCTTCGAGGAGCAACTCACACCTCCAAAACAAGACTCCATTAAATTCCTGTAAAAATTGAAGCCAGACCTGCATATCCAAATGCATAGCCGAAGTGACCCTGGTTCAGTGATGGGGCTGTCATAATCCCCGCATTGCCCAACATAGCCCAGACCATAGAAACAGCCGCATCAAAAGAGGTGTAGCGCACTGAGCACAGATGATGGGGGATTTCATCATTAACCGACCCACCTTTGGAGAAGGAGAGGTTATGAATTAACCTGAACTCCTCAGAGTATTTCTTTGGTACAATACCCAGTGGGGAAACCTGCAAGTTCGGTATCGGGGGGATGGAAAAGGGGCCAAGAACCTAGGGTTGGCGGAGAATTTCTCCCCAAAACTTCAGGGGGCCGAGCGCCAACGTGTTCGACCCCGCGAACAAGTTTCAGGGAGAAATTCTCCGCACCCCCCCACCCCCCGCGCCCCCCCGGGATGGGACTTACCTTTGGTGAATGTCCCTCCCGGTGGCGGGTCCAGCCGGCGGTTCGGCGGGTCTTCGTCCGGGGCGGGAGTGGCAGCCGCCATTCCAATAAAAGAAAAAAAAAACACGCCCCCATGATAGGCTACGTGATGATTAACGTAGCCTATCACAGCTAGATTTGCAAAGTCAGCCGTGATAGGCTACGTAAATCGTCACGTAGCCTATCACGGGTGATTAAAAAAAAAAAAAAGGCGCGTACGGATAATGGCGGCCCCCATAGGGAGCCGCCATTCCTGTTCCTTATTTGGTCGCTGTAGTCTACGTAAATCTTTACGTAGACTACGGCAAAAATAAGGGCAACGCTATTTGCGTTGCCCTTATTTTCGCCGTAGTCTATGTAAAGATTTACGTAGACTACAGCGACCAAATAAGGAACGCGAATGGCGGCTCCCTATGGGGGCCGCCAATTTTGTACGCGCTTTTTTTTTTAAGTCACCCGTGATAGGCTACGTGACGATTTACGTAGCCTATCACGGCTGACTTTGCAAATCTAGCCGTGATAGGCTACGTTAATCGTCACGTAGCCTATCATGGGGGCGTGTTTTTTTTTAAACTTTTTAGTTCGCGGCCGGGCGAGGCGAGGCGCCTCCTCCCCGTCCTGAATTTCGGCCGGGCGAGGCGGGAAGCCTCCCCCCTGGCCTGAATTTCGGCCGGGCGAGGCGGGAAGCCTCCCCCCCTGGCCTGAACTTCACGGGGGGAGCAGCAAAGCGCCTCCGCCCCACCGCGAAAAGCTTCGAGGACAGGTAAGTGACTTTCGTCCATCCCTACAAGAAACCTGCCTGCTAACACTTCCTCATCAATTTTGTCCTGTACCAATTGTTGCATGGCCAGGACAGATTTCTGATTTCTGGAGAATAGTGACTTACGCTGACCCTGGAAAGGGATCCTAAAACCGATCGTGAAGACCCGCTCAAGGTAGATGGCATCTTCCTTGTGCGGGTAGCATTGCAACAGCCGTTGAAGGGGCCCAATCTTAACTTGGCTGGGCCCCTTTGGGAGGAGGCTATTGCCTGCCATAGGATTTCCTACCACCCTGTCCATCCCACATGGGACCAAAACCAGCCCCTGGCTCTAGGGCAAAAGGTACAGGGGTGCTGTCCACCACAGACAGAACACTCATGGCAAAACCTACACAGATTCTGAGAGCAGGAGCCCTGGGAGCTGAATTCCCAGCACAGCCAGCAGTGTTAAACCACCAGCCCCACAGTGACTGAGAGGCCAATGCAGGTGTTTGTTAGGGATGTACGAATCCCTCACCTTGCAGCCGCAAGGGGATCCACCGGGGGGGGAGAGCCAATCTGTTCTTCCCCCCTGGAATCCTTGCCAGGTGGCTCCACTCTGCGTTGACTCCATGGAGCCACTGGCCGGCTCTGTTCTGCCAGCAATACGGCAACCACTGCTGTCCGTACTGCTGCTCGGCGGAAACAGGAAGTGATCCGGAAGCAAATGGCTGCCGCAATACCATTTGTTTCCCTGTATTTTCTCGTGATAGGCTACATGTTTGAGCTTGCATAGATAGTTGCGTAGCCTATCATGTGAAAAAGCAGGGACGCAAATGGCAGCCAAGGCCCATCACCACCATGCCCGCTGAGACCGCATGGGCCACACTGGCCACAAAAGAAGAGCGCCTAGCTGCGTCCCTGTGGCTGCCACTGCCACCGCTCCTCCTTGGGGGACGAAGCGTGCTGCCACCACCATGGCAGAAAAAGAGAGATGCTGCCACTCATCCTCAGGGGAGGAAGCGTGCTGCTGACACCACAGCAGAAAAAGAGAGAGACACCGCCATTTCTCCTCAGGGGAGGAAGTGCACTGCCACCGCCATGGCAGAAATAGAGAGAGACGTGGCCAGTCGGCCCACTGAAGAACATGCCATCGCCACCTTCACCTCTCCTTGTTGGGCTGGTGGAGCACGTGCCAACTGCTCCCTAGCTGCACGAACAAGAGACTGCCAAAGGAGGGGCTCGGAATAGAAAGAGGCTTCAACGGCCCCTCCCCTTTGAGTGGCACCATCGGGGATGCCAATAGCATCCTGAGACGTCTTCTCACCCCCCCACAACACCCCCCCCCACAGCCAGGCAAGCCGGAGGTGGGGGCAGGGCACTTATGGTAGCATATCATAACTGTGGTGCCTATATGTTTTGCTGTCTGTTTCCAGGGTTAGTTCCAGTTCAGAACCATTGACTCTGAAGATGTGAGGACCAATTTTCATGACTGCTCAGCCTGTGGCACTCTTGGGGGTATAAAGCCACCCTGCAATTATTGCAAGCTATGCTGTAGGGGTGTACGAAACCCCGCTTACCTAGTTCCGCCGGGTTCTGTAGGTGGGGGGAGGCGATCCGTTCTTCCCCCCGGAATCCTCGACGGGGGGGGGGAGGCGATGCGTTCCTCCCCCCCTCCCCGGAATCCTGCCCAGCCGGCTCTACTCCACAGCCAGGCCGCGGAGCTCCTGGCCGGGCCAACCTGCAGTGGGGCCTCCAGCTGCTGCCGGGCTGCTGCGGAAGCAAATGGCATCCTGCGTAGGGGACACCATTTGCGTCCTTACGCAAGCCTGTGATAGGCTACATAAATATTTATGTAGCCTATCACAGCTGCGTCCCCTACGCCATTTGTGTCCCTGCTTTATCCATGATAGTATAGGCTACGTAAATATATACGTAGCCTATCACAGGCCAGCGTAGGGATGCAAATGGCGATGTACAATGGCTGCCATTTGCGGCCGCAGCAGCTCGGCAGTGGCCAGAGCCGCCGGTGGAGCTGGAGCTGCAGCCAGGTAGGCTCCGTTTCACAGGGCTTTTGTGGGGTGGTGGGGTCCATTCCGCCATGGATTCCGGGGGTCTGAATTCACTGGAATTTGGCCCCCCTGGGATCCGTGGTGGAATTCTCGAACATCCCTACTAGGTTGAGAAGTTTCTGCAGCACCATTTTTGCATAGTCTCCCCAACCCCCCAAACTATCCTCACTATGGTAACATGATGTGCCTGATCTCATCTGATCTCGGAAGCTATGCAGGGTCAGCCCTGGTTAGTCCTTGGATGTAGGGATGGCGGAGAATTTCTCCCCGAAACTTCGGGGGGCCGAGCGCCAACGTGTTCGGCCCCTAGAACAAGTTTTGGGGAGAAATTCTCCGCACCCCCCTGCCCCCTGCACCCCCCCAGGATGGGACTTACCTTTGCCGAATGTCCCTCCCGGCGGCGGGTCCGGCTGGCGGTTCGGCGGGTGTTCGTGCGGGGCAGGAGCGGCAGCCGGTCTTTCGACCGGCTGTCGCCGCCACCATTCCAAGAAAAGAAAAAAAAACAAAAAAGGCCCCGTGATAGGCTACGTGATGATTAACGTCGCCTATCACCGCTAGATTTGCAAAGTCAGCCATGATAGGCTACGTAAATCATCACGTAGCCTATCACGGGTGACTTTAAAAAAAAAAAAGCGCGTACGGGTAATGGCAGCCCCCATAGGGAGCCGCCATTCCCGTTCCTTATTTGGTCGCCGTAGTCTACGTAAAGATTGACGTAGACTACAGCGACCAAATAAGGAACGCGAATGGCGGCTCCCTATGGGGGCCGCCATTAGTGTACGCGCTTTTTTTTTTTAAGTCCCCCGTGATAGGCTACGTGACGATTAATGTAGCCTATCACGGCTGACTTTGCAGATCTAGCCGTGATAGGCTACGTTAATCGTCACGTAGCCTATCACGGGGGCGTTTTTTTTGTTTTTGTTTAAACTTTGGAGTTCGCAGCCGGGCGAGGCGGGAAGCCTCCTCCCCAGCCTGAATTTCGCCCGGGCGAGGCGGGAAGCCTCCCCACCCCCGGCCTGAACTTCGCGGGGGGAGCAGCGAAGCG
The DNA here is from genome assembly GCF_057233095.1 of Heloderma suspectum. Classification (NCBI taxonomy): domain Eukaryota; kingdom Metazoa; phylum Chordata; class Lepidosauria; order Squamata; family Helodermatidae; genus Heloderma; species Heloderma suspectum. The sequence goes on from NC_139461.1 coordinate 88,430,419, forward strand.
CCTCCCCCCCACCGCGAACAAGCTTCGACGACAGGTAAGTGACTTTCGTCCACCCCTACTTGGATGGGAGACCGCCTGGGAATCAGGCTTCCTGCATTGAGCAGGGGTTGGTCTCGATGGTCTTGTAGGCCCCTTCCAACCCTATGGTTGTGTGAGATCTATGAGAATCTAGATTGAATTCAGTACATGGCATTAGCATGTCAGGAATGCTTTCCCCTAAACAAAGGCTGTTTACGCATACATACACAGAAGTTGACAATTGTCTTCCATCCTACTCTTTTGATGCTTTTGCATACTAGAATGGGTGATGATGAAAATGATATGAGGAGGATGTTAGTGAGGGGTGAACCCTCTGCCTGCTCTCATTTGATTTATGATTAGGCTTGGCTTGGTTTATTCTAGAGCTGTGTGCAAACGGCTTCTCAAAATTCTCCATCCTATTTGTGGGCATAGACCATTTCAGATTTCATCACATTTCTCCAGGGGACAAGAAATTATTCAACTGTTTCTTTGGGATGGGGGTCTCCATTAGCAGTGGAAGAAGGATAGGCTGTTTTTGTTTTTCTGGTACGGCTGCAAGTGGCAACAGTAGTAACTGTGTTGGCAACCTAGCCACCATTTTGCATCATCCACAATGCCCCAGTGTCATTCTGGAGCAGTGTGTGTGTGAGTGTGTGTGTGTGTGTGTGTGAGTGTGTGTGTGTGTGTGTGTGATTGCCAGCCATTACAAAAAATGATGATGAATATTCAGACTAAAGTCTGCAAAGTGGTCTTTTTCTAGTGGTGGAGTGAGAAAAAGAAAAATGTCAGAAATTATCTCAGAAAATGTAATCTTATCTATTCCGATTAGAATTATGAACAAAATTGGACACTGTTGGACTGCTGATTCCCCTCCCCAACCCATGAGGAGCTGCTTCTTTGCTAGTGGTGGTGAGCCACACTTTCCCATGGCCATAGTTGTCCTCCCCCAAGAAGTCCAACTTATATCCACTGTAACAATGGTATGACCAAGCTACCCATAAATACTTTGCATTACAACAGGAAAGCTCACAACAATATATTATTTCTGGAACAATCAATTTCCATTGTGAAGATTGGAGCTAAGCTCAGAGGAAACAGGGAAGTCATGGTAATTGGGGTGGCAGATGATATTATCATCCTTGCTAATCAAAAAGTACTGGTACTTTGTTTCTGTGAGCCCTGGCTCCTTTATGCCACTGCTTATCTATTACGCTTAATAGCAAATGACAGCGATATCCTCCATGAATTTTCTAACCATTAAAAAAAATCTAAGTTAGCAGCCATCACCAAATCCTGGGTAAGCAAAGTCCAGAAGTTAACAATGCATTATGTGAAATAGAACTTTTTATTTTTATTCTTTGGTCTATCCTGAAATTACTGCCAATCAGTTTCATCGGTAACTTCGAGACACCAATAATACTGTCACCACCAATCACAACTGTTTCTGAAGATGCCCTCTCATATTAGCCATCGCACCAATCAAAATATGATGGTGGTGGGAATGACTTGATTCCATAACCATTCCTGCACACATGCTGCCAGGAAGAGTTCACAGCATCTCTTCCAGTGCAGCCATCAGTATAGCTGAAGGACTATAGGAAGCAACTGATGACTTCAGACATAAGGCACCTGGAAGAGTTTTGAATTTTCTTACTGTATAAAAGCAGGTGGCAGGCTAACCATTATCCTTTTTCCTGGAAAAACACCACAGCCACAATGGTAAGGAAGAACTACTAGTCCAGACACAGCTAGGGATGTCAGAGAATTCCGCCATGGATCTCGGTGAGGTCGAATGCCAGTGCATTCGGCCCCCCGAACTCCGTGGCGGAACGGTCTGCCCCCCCGCCCCCCCGTGGATCCCCCCCGGGACGAGACTTAAGCTGTGGCAGATCTTCCGGGCGGCAGCGGCTCCGGCAGCGGCTTCGGCGGCTGGTCTTCCGACCGGCTGCCGCCGCTGCCATTTCCAGACTTGTTAAAAAAAAAAAAAAAGATGTGATAGGCTACGTAAAGATTTACGTAGCCTATCATGGCTAGGTTTAAAAAAAAAAACAAAAAACGACATGATAGGCTATGTAAATCTTTACGTAGCCTATCATGGTTGGGTGGGTTTTTTAAAAAAACAACCACGTACACAAATGGCGGCGGCTGGTCTTCCGACCGGCTGCTGCTGCCGCAATTTCCAGGCTAGTAAAAAAAGAAAAAAAAGAAAGACGTGTTAGGCTACGTAAAGATTTACGTAGCCTATCATGCCTAGGTCTAAAAAAAACAACAACGACGTGATAGGCTATGTAAAGCTTTATGTAGTCTATCATGGTTGGGTGGGTTTAAAAAAAAAACACCCGCGTACGCAAATGGCAGCGGCTACGGCCGCCGCCATTTGCGTTCCTTATTTTTGCCATCTTAATCTACGTAAATATTTACGTAGACTATGACGGCAAAAATAAAGGGGAATGCAAATAGCGTAGCGGGCGCTATTTGCGTCCCTTTTTGATTCGCCATTTTAGCCTATGTAAATATTTATGTAGGCTAAAACGGTGAATGAAAAAGGGACGCAAATAGCACCCGCTATGCTATTTGCGTTACCCTTTATTTTCGCCGTCATATTCTACGTAAATATTTATGTAGATTAAGACAGCCAAAAAGAAGGAATGCAAACGGTGGCGGCCATAGCCGCCACCATTTGCGTACACAGTTGTTGTTTTTTTACCCAGAGCCCTCCGCGGCTGGAAATCTGGCTGCGGACAGCTCTGGCCTTGCTGGGCCTGGCCGGCTGCTCTGTGGAGCTGCCGTGGAGCACAGCTGGCCGTTCGAGGATTCCGGGGGGAGGCACGGAGTGCCTCCCCCCCCCGGCCAGGTTTCCGCGGGGAAGGACGGAACGCCTCCCCCCCATCAACATAATCCACAAAAGGTAAGTGACTTTCATACATCCCTAGACACGGCCATCCGCTGCTATCATACCAGTGCACAGCAAATCTGTTCCCCAAGATAAGGGTTCATGTTCTGTTATGAGAGCATTCAGTCATCAGAACATACCACAAATTTCACCAATTAAAGCACTTCCAGAAGATTTGAAACCATGGAAAGGAAAACAGGTTACCTCTAGGGATGTCAGAGAATTCCGCCACGCCTCCCCCCTCCATCAACATAATCCGCGAACAGGTAAGTCACTTTTGTACATCCCTAGTTATCTCTGAACTATATTTATTTATTGAAATGTGGGGAAAATTAAAATATACCCAATAATTCCTTCTTTATCAAACCTTACTTACTTTGCTATGGGGGTGTCACTTAGGACACAAAATTGCACTGTTTTGTAGACTTATGATGTTTAAAAGTACCCTTTTGTTTTATTCAAACAATCATTAAAAATATATATCCTCTACTAGAGAAAGAGCAGCAAGCTGCTGCAGATCTATATGATTTTTTTTTTTTTTTTTGGCCAGTTGACACACACACGACTTAAAATACAACTATCAACATTATAGTAAACACACAAGGGTTTTATTATCTGGGCTTGGAAGCAATATATTGACCTCAGCATTATTGTGGGAATTGAAGAACATTAAAGAAAAAGCTCAGAAAATAAACATTTCTATAATGTAACCGAGAAAAAAAGAAAAGAATATTCACTGAATCTGAATAATCCCATGGAATTTTTCAACAACATGTCATCATCACTCACAGTGAGGCACATATGGGCAACTTGCAGCCTGCAGGCTACATGCAACGCTTGCCCAATCCCTGTGTGGCTCACATACCCCCTGGGGTGTCTCACCCACTTTCTCCCACCAGCTGATCAGCCATCAGTTGGAGAGCAGAGAACAGATTGCTGTTTATATGCTGCTAATAGCAGTATTAGTTGCACCCACATATTTCTCCTTCTCCTTGTTATTATTATTTTTTAATTGAAACACTTACCACATTTTAATGCAAATATATATATTAAAAGGTGTGTGGGGGGGGGAAGCAAGAAAATACTTCGGTTTTAATATTTTGAGCCATCTGCATCTAAGGAATGCAAACAAATGTCAATGACTATTCAAATGTATACAAAAAAGACAAAGACAGAAAGATACACTGCAAGAACTAATATGTACCATGCAGGTAGAAGAGCATGCCAGTAGTAGGGATGGCAGAGAATTCCGCCACCAACTCCAGTGACTCCCCCATAGTCCGTGGAGGAACGGCCTCCCCCCCTCCATTCCGCGGAATCCCCCTAGGATGGATCTACCTGGTAGTGGATGCAGCGGCGGCTCTGGCGGTGGATGAAGCGGATGTGGCAGTGGCTCCGGATGCTGCAGCCGCAAATGGACGCCGTCGTAGCGACCACCATTTGCATCCCTACACTGGCCCATGATAGGGTACGTATATATTTACATAGCCTATCACGGGCGATGGCTAAAGCAGGGATGCAAATGGCATAGGGGTAAATATTTACATAGCCTATCATGGGCTAGCATAGGGACAAAAATAGCGTCGCCTACGCAGGACGCCATTTGCGTCCACAGCAGCCCAGCAGCGGCTGGAGGCTCTGCTGTGGGTTGGCCTGGCTGGCAGCTCTGCAGACTGGCTTCAGCTGATTCCTCCCCATCCAGCCACTCACCATCTCCAGACATTTGGACAGGGATTCTATTCTACGGCCAACCTTGGTGAAGATTTGAACGAGAGGTAGAGCTGCGTGTCATCCGCATATTGGTGACACCGCACTCCAAACCTCCTGATGATAGCCCCCAGCGGCTTCATATAGATGTTAAATAGCATCGGGGAGAGGATGGAACCCTGTGGCACCCCACAAGTGAGTGGCCACAGGTCTAAAACCTCTTCTCCCAGTGCTACCCTCTGGTACCTGCCAGAGGGGAAGGACCGGAACCACCGCAATATGGTGTCTCCAATGCCCAACTCCTCCAGGCAGTTCAGGAGGATACCGTGGTCAATGGTATCAAAAGCTGCTGAGAGGTCGAAGAGAACAAGGAAGGAGCATTCACCCCTATCCAGAGCCCTCCTCATATCATCCACCAAGGTGACCAAGGTCGTTTCTGTCCCATGCCCAGGCCTGAAGCCCGACTGAAATGGATCTAGATAATCGGCTTCTTCCAAGTGTGCCCTCAACTGCATCGCCACCACCCGCTCAATCGTCTTGCCCAAAAATGGCAGATTCGAGACTGGGCGAAAGTTGTTCAGAACGTGGGGATCCAAGGAGGGCTTCTTTAAGAGTGGTCTTATCACTGCCTCCTTGAGGGCTGATGGCATCACTCCCTCCTCAAGGGAGGTGTTCACCACCGCCCTGATTCCCTCACCCAATCTCTCTCTGCAGCCCATAATGAGCCAAGATGGGCAAGGATCAAGTAAGCAGGTGGTCAGCCTTACAGATGAAAGCATCTTTTCCACTTCATCAGAAGGAAGAAGCTGGAACCGATCCCACAAAACCGGTTTGCCACAGACCGCCTCTTGCTCATTAACTGTATCCACAGCACATGGAATAACACTCCTAATCCGATCAATTTTATTCTCAAAGTGCCTTGCCAAGGCCTCACAGGAGGCCTTAGAATGCTCCAGCGGTTCCAGAGCCACTGGACCGACCAGGCTCCAGACCACTTGGAACAGCCTCCTGGGACAGCACTCTGCAGACACGATAGAGGCAGCATAATATTCCTTTTTTGCTGCCTTCACCGCCACGTGATAGGCTGAAAATACAGCTCTAGCCCGTGTCTGATTGTCTTTGGAGCGAGACATCCGCCGCCAGCGCTCTAGCTGTCTCACCTCCCGTTTCAGAGCTCGTAACTGCGGATTGAACCATGGTGCAGTCCAAGCCCTGTTCAGGGGGAGAGGGCGTTTTGGGGCCACCCGATCTAATGCCCCAGTGATTGCGGCATTCCACCCACCCACCAGTGGCCATTAGCATGCTCCAGAGAATCCCCAGGCGCAGTCAGGAATCCATTCTGATCCATAAGACGCCTGAGGTGGACCATTTTAATGGGTCCTCCACCCCTGCGGAGGGGTTGTGGAACCGAGAAGTCCAACATCACCAGATAGTGATCTGACCATGACAAGGGGGTGGTGGATATACCCCTGACTTTCAGATCACTCCCCATGTCTCCAGAAACAAACACAAGATCTAGTGCATGACCAGCTACATGGGCGGGCCCAATTAGAATAGTGTGCAGCTCCCAGGATGCCATGGTCTCCACAAAGTCCCAAGGTGCCCCCGTGAAGACGGCCTCCGAATGTACATTGAAGTCCCCCAACACCAATAAGTTAGGGGACTGCACACGCACATCAAAGACCACCTCAAGCATCTCGGCCAGGGAGACAGTCATGCAGCGGGGTGGACGGTACACAAGCAGAATCCCCAGACTGCCCCTCAGGCCCAACCTCCAGTACATGCACTCAGCAAACTTGGTCTCTCGGAGAGTGGATCTGGTGAAAACCAAGGATTCTCTGTAGATAACAGCCACACCCCCTCCTGGATCCCCAGCCCTCGGCTGCTGTGCATACGAAAATCCGGCTGGACACATGGCTGCAAGAGTTGGCGCAGCGGCCTCGGCCAGCCAGGTCTCCATAATACATGCCAGGTCTGCACCCTCATCCAGGATCATGTCATGGATGAGGGAGGTTTTCTGGGTAACAGACCTGGCATTGCAAAGCAGCAAACGAAGGCCAGAAGATGGAGTCACGCCTCCCCCAGCCATCCTTTGGCTCTGGACAAACCCGGAGCAGGGGACAGATACTACACATCTCTCCCTTGTTCCCCTTACCTGGCATGGCCTGCCCCTAGCGCTCCGCCAGCGCTTGCCGGCCGCCCAGCCTCAGTATGTTCTGGCTCCCAACACTCCCCCCACTGCATCCATCAGGTGGACACATGCCCCCTCGCTCCTGCCTATCAGGCAGGCTACCCACCCCTAAAACACAACAGAATCCCCCCAAAATTGAAAAAAAAACCAATTAAAAAATCCCCTTTAAGATACCGCCAGGCAGGAGTCCACAGTAGTAGTGGTGGTGGCAGCGGCGGCAGCACAGCAGCAGGCCCAGCAGCGGCAGGCACACCTCTCCTCCGGTGGTGGCAGCTTCTCCTGCAGGCCCTGACTCTTGAGAAGAAAGTAAGTATTGGGTATAGTTCAATTTTCCCCAATTCCTCCCTCCCTCCAAATAATTTTGGGGTAACCCACTTTCCTTTCCATGGCTTCAAAATTTCTGAAAGTGTTTTAATTATGTGACATTTGTGATATGTCTTGACTCAATGCTCTTGCAGCAGAATGTTGCCTGGTTACTTAGGCAACACAGTGATGCTCTCCCTTCTTCCTGCTCCTCTACCCCAGCACTGTGGGTGAACTCCCCAGATGTTTGTAGGGTACCCATAAAGAACTGGCCAAAAGGGCTGCCTACCTTAACAGCCTGCCTACCTTAACACATAAGGGCAGTGAATTTAGGGATAATGGGCCGCATCCTGTTCTACCGAAGTGGAATAAATTACATTGTGCATAAATTACATTGCACTAAGTGACCTCTAGCACAACTCCAGTAGCATTTGGTAGCACAACAGGTTTCCCTATCAGTCTTGGTAACCAACACTTTCATGCCTTGTGATTCTAAAATCCCTAAATCCAGCAGCGTATGTCACTGGAAATCTGTTTTATTTGCTTCTCTCTATATTTAATAATCAAATCAGGTGAATATAAAAATAGAGCAATTGCAACCTGATTTGTGTTAGAAGAATTTGCTTGAGAATTTCATTGCTCGTTTTTGTTTCAGCTCTTTCCCAAGTTGCTGATAGAGGCGTGATGATTATGCTTCAGCCAACAGGTTCTTTCACCAGATTTGGGGACGACATTTAGCTTTCTCTCTGAATCCTAGAAAAATAGCCAGGAGAACGGGGCTAAAAAGCAGCAGAGCAGCAGGCTGTGATGTTGTCTGTGGTAGCAGTGGGCATTCGGATTTTGCATTAGTGAGCACTAACATAGCTTTGGAAAAGCCGTTGGCTGCTTTTAATGACGCCAGAGGTTTGGAGACCCAGCCAATTCCATTTAGACAATGCAGTTATAATCAGGACCTTTTAATATAGGTTCTCCACCACCACAATGGATTGCAGAAATAAACAGAATTAAGACGCCCATTGTGTAAAATATATAGAATTAAAAAATTAAATGCATTGCACCCAGTAGCAAAACAGGAGGTATTTCATCCAAATGTCTTTGGCTTCAGGTTTTAGAGCAAAGTATATCTACAGCCAAAAAGCCAAACAGACATACTGCCCTTATTTCAACAAGATGAAATCATACACTAGTATACGCGGAAAGTGGCTGGGATCATGTTGCAGTTTGTAAATCGGGTTTGTGGGGTGGGGCAGATGTTAATGGGCAACCATATTTCAGAACAGTGTTGTTGCTTTTTAAATGTAGGAAAGCTGAAACAAGTGCCTCTGTGTGAAACATGCACTGCAACGCAACATAATGGCTTTGTTTTTGAACAATTGCCCTGAAGAAGAACGATGGGTTCAGAATTCATTTGGCTTTTCCCAGTAAAATAAAGTCAATTTCCTATCCATGGTTTTATTTCCATATTTGTTTCTAGATGCTTTTGAAAAAAGAAAAAAAGATGGTTGCATGTATTTGATGTATGTTGGCTTTTCTTATTCTTCTTATTGATTTTGTTTCAGCAACAACACGATTATGTCCATTTCTCAGATGGGGAATTAATAGATTTGGCCAAGGTCACTAAAGGGAACCCTGTTCAACAGCCAGCATACTTAGCCACTACCTCACAGTAGCTTTATCCAATGCTTCACCCCTCTGGCAATGAAAAGGAGGACCATCCGTTCCAACCCGACTCTGCCATGTGGCTTTAAGTGAAAATAGGATTTACCGACTTTTGAGCTTCAGCTATAAAATCATCTTTCCAAGATTAAAAATGTCATTAGATTTTCTCCCTCTTCTCGGTGTGCTATATTTTTATATCAATCATCAGAAAATGTAAGTGGTTGTAATGTGCTGATGTATTAAGTTATTAAAGATTGTGCTGTAGGTATAATTTTTTTCTGAACAAATGGTTTTAGCTTAACTGCTTTGGTTATGACTCTACTACTGCTGAGGAGCATTCCCAAGCCTGGCATTAGTATTTGCTTCTCCCTGGTGTTCCATTGATTTAATTGGAATATTGATTTAGAATGTCAGAACAAAGAAAATGAGGAAATATGTCCTAACAGGGAGATCTATTAGGCTGCAGAATAGCTTCCGAAGTGTGGCTTGAATTCTTTAATAGGCTTTCTTAATGCCTAGGGAACCCACATTATAATGATGCTGGTATTCCATTTCTGATACTTTTCTGAGTGCTTCCAGCATTTGAAGTGGCTGAGGCAGGCCTAAAATAGCCCACAAAGAAGAAAAAGAAATCAGAAATGGGAATGACAGATTTTTGCCTTGCCAGGAGATGTTGTTTTCAGTTATGTTGACTCTCCTCCTACCTCCAAAGCAATTGGCTCCTGTGGATGTAAAATTGATGATAAAAGATGGTAAAAACCCCAAAATGATTTTACTGCAGCTTAATAGAGGTGCTTGGTATGAAGAAATATTTAGGCATTCATTGATGAAGAGGTCACACTGTTGCCAACTGTATGAATCTGCTTTCCCAAATCAGCGTCATTAACTCTGCAATGAGCTGTTAAAGTAACAGTACGATGGAGCCCATCATGCAGGACAGTAATTGGCTTGCAAATATATACATTGGCTATTTCAGTCTTATGAAATCTAGGTTTCAAGCCTCTGAGGGCAGCTTCATAAATTACCCCTCCTGATTAATGAGGAATGAGGTTTGATTAAACTATCAATGAGTGGCCAGATGATGGAGTTTGATTCAGAGGCTTATGTCCTTCTCTGCCTCTACCAGTTGCCTACCAGCCAAGTAAGGAACATGGCGATCTAAGTGTCTTCAGTTAATGCATTTTCTAAAACAAGAACTTTAGTGGGAACAATATAAGTATCTCACAGTTCAGTCCTATGCATGTTTACTCAGAATTGAGTGTTACTTCAATGAGGCTTATTCCCTTGTAAGTTTGGATATAGGCAGGCTATTCTTCAATGGGTTCTGGCCACACATATGATGGGTTGCTATGAGCGTCAGATTGTATATACTTCTGACAAATATGCGTGAAGACTGCCTGAGTTTCTTCTCTAAACATAGACCTGTGTGAGTGGTTTGACAGGAGCACAGACCATGATTTTGTACACAATCACTCAGCTTAAAAAGTTCTGAGTCAAGGTCTCAAACCTCAGGATAGAGGTCTAGCAGGATAGAAATGAACCTATTATCACTGGGCCAGAGTTTGGGATGGGGCGTAGTGTGGCTGTCAAATGTTTGAACACCATGCCAGACTAAATGAATGGCATCTTTCTATGCTGCAGAGAGGTTTGCTGTTGTTTCAATAACCATTATAGCAAAACACAGCGGTATCACTGATAAGGATGTTGCAGGAGTCCAGGAAGCAGGTGGAGTCTGTCAGATTCCCCCCCCCCCCAACTCAGCTGCCTAGACTCCAGTCTGTGGACTGCCACACTTGCCCAACTCGGCGCATGCCTAGTCAGGCAAGCCCGGTGGTCCCCACTGGTCTGCCAAGCTGCCATTTTGTGAAAAAATAGCAGCCCAGGTTTTTTCATAAATAGTCCATTTATGCCTGTAATGTAGCATAAATAGCCCCTTTACAGTCTCCATTTATGCAACATGTGCCTTTTACCAGCTTCAGCTGGTTCGCCAGCTATGGCCTCTCCTAGACAGGGACAACTTGGCCACGGTGGTACTGGCATTAGTAACCTGAAGACTGGATTACCGCAATGCACTGTATGTGGAGCTGCCCTTAAGGCTGGTCAGGAAGCTGGAGCTAGTGCAGAACGCAGCAGCTCAGCTGTTATTGGGAGCTGCCCCTTTTCAGCATACAATTCCTTTGCTGAGGGAACTGCACTAGTTTCCAATTCACTACCAGGCCAGGTTTAAGGTTTTAGTACTAGTGTACAAAGCCCTAAACAACTTGGGACCAGGATACCTGAGAGAGCACCTCCTTCTTTACTAACCTGCTGATCACTGAAGTCATCAGAGGGCATGTTCCTGGTGGTTCCACATGGTCCCATGGCCTGATTGGAATCCACCAGGAAAAGAGCCTACAGTGTGGTGGCCCCCTTCCTATGGAATTCCCTCTCTTTGGAGGTCAGGCAGGCACCAACATTGTGTTGCTTTCAGTGCCTCCTGAAGACACTGTTATTTCAAGAGGCCTTCCTCGAGTGACCTGCCACGGTTTATTAAACTTGGTTTTATCAGAACTCTTTTTCTTATTTTTTAAAAAATTAAATTATTTTAACATGGTGTTTTTACTCGTTATCCTGTTTCCTGTTCACCACTCTGAGGGCTTTGGATGTGGAGTGGTATACAAATATTGTAAATAAATGAAATAAATAAAAATAAACATTACATTTATGAAAGAACCTGAGCTGCCTTTTCTTTTCTTTTTATGCAAAATGGTGGCTCAGCAAAGGATTGGGCAGCTGTGTGCCACTTGCCAGGTGCCAGCAGACCATGCAGAGGCTTGCATGGAGTGGCGAACGGGGGTGGCCAGCCAGCGTGGGTCCAGTGAGTGGTGCGCTGTGCAAATGGAGGTGAGTCCATCCATCCCTAATCACTGAGGACCTTCACAGTGTACATTTTCAGGCACTGAAAGTCCCTGCCAAGGGAGGCAAGCTTGGCCCCCTTTATGCTGTCCTTCTGCTGACAGGCAAAGGTGTTTTTATTCAGGCAGGCCTTTGGCATAAAACCTGATCCACTGCTGAAAGGGGTTTGAACTTGATTGTGCTGTTTATTTATTTTATTGTTGTGTTTCTAATATATTTGTTTTTATGATACGTTTTGATTAAAATTTTGTTTTTAATCTCAATTTTATTGTTAGCTGCTTGAGCACCACTTTTTTGGCTGTGAGGTGGAATATACACACACACACACACACACACACACACACATACACTCACACACACCATGGGGGAGGGAGAGAAATCTAAAATAAATATGGATAAGATTAAAAGAGAGGCTCATGACCCAGAGATGTAGATTTTATCCCCAGAGATGTGTTTAAAGAACAGCTATGAAGACCCACAGGGATTGCTTTCTTAACTACAAAGCAATTCACATTAGTGGGCTGGGCTCCACATCACCATAATAAGCTCATTCTCAATTGTTACTCAAGACAATATTTTAGTAAAAACCAGACTCTGTTAGGTTCCATAAAATCAAAGGGCAGTATTATCAGACGTGTTTCATGAAAAAAGGAGGGGAATATAAGGACACTGAGATCCCTGTTGTCTGACAGCATCACTACATTTCTCTGTGGAGTAAATTACTGTGCTGTAATTGCTGAGCTGTCAGAAGAATCCCAAGAGTTCAATTCTGCTCTCGGTTATGATTACACAACTTCAGTTGATTTCAATGGGAGACGCATGATTGAATCAAAGGACAGAACGAGGACCTAAGTGCAGGGTACATGCTCCACCATTTCAGGCCTGATGTGGTTCATGTCTCGACCATAATTACACCCAATAGCTTGCTAAGTCACGGTTGGAATAGTTCCCCGATCAGATATTGACTTTGGAAAGCGTTTGGCAACAGGTGTTTCATAATTTAGTGGGCGAATCTTCAGTGAGTGACATAGTGGGAATGTTGTTGTCCTATACATTCCTGTAAATTTGACTTTGTAAGATAACTGGGTGCTTCACACTGCTTTGCAATTTCTCTGGATTTGAGAGCAAGCACAGAAGTGCACAGAGAAGAGCTAAAGAACTGGATAGTGCCAGTCAGTAGATTATTAAGAGTAGAAAATAAAGCTAGAGAACACCTTCTTTTCTACCACTGAACACCTTCAGAGTGCTGCCTAGGTAGGAACTGTTTCTGTTGGGATTGTACACAAAATAAGTGTGTGTGTGGGGGGCACAAGCTACTCTTTTGTACCAGATGATTTCTGAGTATTACTTTTCAAAAATAGATTGGTTTAATACTTTGATCTGATACAAGTGAGTCTTCCTCCTCAAATAAAAGGGGGGGAGGGAGAGAATATCATGCAAATCAGGGTTACAAGTAGGACCTGCAACAAAAAATTGCAGTGAGAAATGCTCCTTTCCAGGATTGCTGCCAGCCATGTCCTCTTCTGGGATACTCTATTCCATTCCTGCCTCCTTCCCTGGCTGAGCTTTTGCCCCCAACAATCTGTCTAAGCCCACTGAGCATATTCAGTCCTCACTGGGCTGTTTTTGACCCCACCCTGTTCCCCCCCCCAATAAAATTTGTTTGTTTTTACTTCTGTGAGCCTGTTGATACCTTCCTCTTCTGTGTGGATGGTACCATTTTGGCTCCATAAAGGTTGAATTTGCTACTTGTTTCCAGGTAGAAATCTTTTTCTCTGGCTGCCTCCAAGCCAACCTTAAAACTCTATCTGGCTCTGTCAGGTATCTACTTTAGATAGTGTGGGGGTTAACTATTAGAAATGAGGTGGGTAACCCCCCCCCCCAATAGAGACCACATAGTTTCAAATAACAAACTTTAAACTTTATTGAAGAAAAATATCAGTTGGAGAAAGTTTTAAAATCTGAATGGACATACGGCCAGTTTGCATAATCACTGCACTCCAATGTGGCTTATTGAAGCCATGGTGCGTTGTGGCATATGCCAGAGGCATATTCTGAATATTCAGCCCCTAGCAGGGGGTCGCCATGGTTTGTTGTGTCATCCAAACCCAGGTGGCAGGGGTTGTTTGAGGGTTAAAGAACCGTCAAATAGCCCATAATCTGTTGTAAGGTTGTATGAGGGTTGTTTAACCCTCCAGCATCTCCTGATGCCTGGGTTCATATGATATGACAAACCATGGCAACCCTCCACCAAAGGCTGAATATTCAAAATCGCCACTGGCACACACAATAATTTAAGCCATGGTGGCTTGTGGTAATCATGTGGACCCTCTCTCTCTCTCTCTCTCTCTCTCTCTCACACACACACACACACAGAGGGAGAGAAATAAGCATATGAGCAATAGGGTAATAAACAACCAGAGATAAAGACATCTGGCTAACCTCACTAGGCTGTGTCTCTATTTTATCCAGGTTTTTGGTTCAAACAATATCTTGCTGTCACTGGTCTAGCTGTCTCAATCAGTTATCCAGTTCTAGCAGGTCTGACTCTTTCTTTCCTGTTTCTCTGCCTCTCTGCCCTTTGACTTATATCTTCTCATTTTTCCCCCTCCTCAACTCTGACCAATCTGGAGAGTAGTTTCTTGTTCATTTCTGCAAACTAAGTATCCATTTCCTGAGCTGAAACTTTCTCTCTCAGTCTCTCTCTTTCTCTGACCTTCTGTTGAACTGTATAATCTCCTGGCTTCCTGAGCAAAACTTCCTGAGCTCTACAATCTAACCAACCACTAACCATTCAACCTTTTGGCTAACTCATGCACACACACACAATTTAACTCCATAATATCCTAAACCCATCTAAATACAAACACAGAGGTCACCTCTGTTCCTTCATAGATGGCCACCACAGTTTGGGGTAGAAGTGTGAGTAATGTATCCAGAATAACATTGAATATATCCCCTTACCATTCAACTGCCACTGTACATCAGGATTCATGCCTGCTTGGGAGTCTCAAGATTAACATGTGGAAAGAGATTCAGCCTGTATCCTACCCTAAGCTTTGCCCAAAGCATGGAGCTACAGGGTAATAAACCTGGCCAGCTAAGACACTTGTTGGATATCAGAGGATAAAAGCAGGTCACATGATAAGGCCTGACCCTGTATTAGATCTTCCCAGCTGGTCTGAGCAACAACTGGACCCTACAAAGCACTGTTAGGTTAGTACTGCAATGTTACATTGCTGTCAGAGTAAATATGTTATTCTGTCTCCCACACCTGTATCCTTCCTGCTGGATCATGCCCTAAATATTGTTGTGTCCTAGATTTACATCAGGAGTGCATATCTGGTAGACTTAGAACACTCTTGATATTGTTTTTCCAAAGCAGCAGACAGGTGTTAGAGGAAATATTGAGTGCCAAAAGAGCCACTAAAGAGGTATTCATATGCATGTAATGGGTGATGTTGTATTTATAACTCACTCTATAAAGGGAAGCTCAGAAATGCACTGAATAAAATGTGCTGCCGATATAATTACACTAGCCATAATAGGACATTTTTGTTTGTTAAATTTAATCATTATTTTCTCTCCTTTTGAATTGTGAGGCTTATCTACCCTTTAAACAAGCTGATATAGGCACACTTTTGTCAAGGTTATAAAGAGATTACTATTATTTGGATTAGCTGTTTGGCAGAAAAAGCTTTGTTGGATGGTGTATATAAAAAAATGAGGTAGAAGCTTTTGCTAGGAAATGATAATGTGTCATAAAGGGGAATATTTATCCTCTCTTGTAGCATTGGATATGTGAGCTCAACTTGGATCAAATTGCAATGTAACAGAACATGAGCCAGTGATCAAAAATAAGAAATCTCTCTCTCTCTTTCTCAAAAATGTACATGGATAAAGATATCACAAGAAAGTGTTACCTCCTAGATACAAACTGATGCATTTGTTAAGTAACTGCATACTATCCATGTATTTCTGAACACTTTGTTAGTTTCACATCTCATTGCCCATGCTGGAGGAACCATATTTTATGCTGACTTAACAGGAGTGTTGTCACACTATATTACTGTTTTCAATACATATGCAGTCTGCATGTTGATGCTTCAAAGCAGTGAGTCAAATTTTACCTTGAAATTGGCTTCTTTAGGGAGAAAGTGATGTTTATTATTATTTTTTACTTGTAGAGGTAGTTCACTGGATAATAAAACAAAATTGTGGAGAAGGAAATGGTTTGATCCATTCAAGATCTCATCACCCTAATGTAGTGGCTCTTTATGGGCTGAAGAGCTTCTCTGTACATATAAACCCCACCATTTATTCATTGATTTGTTTCTTCATACATTTATATCCTTTCTTATCAACATAGACCATGATGGCTTAACAGCCACGATCAAAAATAAAGCAAAAATGTACATAGCAGCATGATAAAATATAAACACAATTTAACCACAAAACTAAAACTTAGGTTGAAATCCTAAACACATGTACTAGAGAGCCCCACTGAACTCAGCGGTACTTCTGGGTTGCATCCACAATCTGCCTACCATGGATGGAAGGGCTCTGCTCATGGAAGGTGCCTCAACCTGATTTTAGGGAATCCCTCCTCCCTCACAGCATACCCCAGTCAGCAGGGTCCCCCAACTCTCTGTGTAGTAGAGGGCTGGTGGGGCTGCCATGGGAAGCATGGAGTAAGGATGGATGGACTTACCCACCCAGCTTCACTGGGCACTCGCTGAACCACCACGACCACATGAGCCTCGTCACGGCCTGGAAAGTACTTGACAAAGCCATGGGGCCGCCCGTCTTCCTAGGGAGCTGCCATTGTCTACAGCACTCGGGCACTTCTGGGTAGGTAATGCTGTATAATTGGTGGCCGTAAAGGGCCCATTTACACAACATTACAGGCATGACTGCGCCAGTCACACTTGTAATGTTGCATAAATGAGCTCTTTACAATCGCCAATGATGCAACATCACCTAACCGGAAGCACCCAATTCGCCATTGTTGAGCACAATGGCAGCTTGCTAGGAGGATGGGGCATCTGCTGGGCACTTGCTGAGCCATGGACTGCTCATTCAGCAGATCTGCAAGTGCCCTGTGGTTTGGCAAGCAGAGTCCGGGAGGGCAGGCAAGGGGGAGCCTGTTGGACTCCACCCCCACGGACTCTCACGACATCCCCAGGAATGGGGGTGGTGAATTCATCTTCCTTCTGCCGAGTTACATGTGTCTAAATCTGGACCCAACACAAACATTCTTAGGATTGTGCAGTCGAACATGATAGAAGTCTCATGATAGGAGCTGCACCATTTCAAGATTTCCAGTCCCTCCCTGGCCCAACCAGGTATTGTAAATAAATCATGCCAGATACAGTACTGGTGCATGGATGTCCTGATGCATACTGAAGGTATGTTGAAACACCTCTTGGGAACAAGAAAAGGGGACAGGAAATACAAGGAGGAGAGATAGGCCTCTCTGAGTTTGTTGCCTTCTTTACTATCTTTTAGGCAACAAAGTCCACCCTGTGGCACCCTGACGTTAATGCCTTTTAACAATGTCTGAGATCTTTTTAGTTGTCTTCTGTTTCATGGATGTTTTAATTGATGTAAACAGCAGGCAGGGATAGTACGAGCCGAGGTACTTAAAATATTCAGGGCCCAGGCCCATAAGATTCAAATCTGCATAAAATTGCATATGCTATTGCATATACAGCTTATTATCTCTGTATGCAAATCCTGTGCTGTTTGTTGGTTTTGCATTGTACTGTATTTTATTCTTTAAAATATTTGTATAGTATGTTTTTATTTTTAACTCTCCTATGGCATTTTAGTCTTTTACATACTTGTGCAAGCTTACCCTGGTGTAGGGATGTAAGAACTCACCCTAGTTTGGGTTCTCCAGGCACTCGCCGAAGCAGCGCCCCTGCTCGCATCCTCCTGAACCTGCATTTGAGCCACCTATAAGTTCAGTGAATTCCCCAGTGTGCACTGTGAACCCATTTGGTGAGTGCCACCATTTTCACACCTTTGATTTCTGCGTAAAACAGGAAGTTAAAAAAATGCGCATATTTAAATATGTGTAGTTTGGAGCTGGGAAAGCTAAATAAGCGCAATATTAGAGGGATTTGTGCATGTTTAGCTTTCCTAGCTACAAACTGCGCATATTTGAATATGCATATTTTTTTAACTTCCTGTTTTATGCAGAAATCAAAGGCGCAGAAATGGTGGCACTCACCAAACCAGTTCGTGGTGAGTACTGGGGAGCACAAGCGGGCACAAGTGGGGGGGTGAACAAGGACAGCATCTCAGCGGGCTCAGTTGGGTGTCGTGGGCAGGGGTTTCTCAATGAATTCCCGAACCCTGAACTGTGCTCGTGACATCCCTACCCTGGTGTTCTGGTGATAAAGTTTGTGTTTAATTGGTGCACTACAGCTGTCCCCTTCACAAACCCCATGTACTCAAGACAAATTCTCCAGAGAAGTTGGCTTGAAGCACAGGGTGACATTGTATTGGCAACCTTCACAGGTTTGGAGATGATCATAGGAAAGAGGCCACCCATAGGGAAGAGGATTGTTTGATTGTTACAAGTTCTGGGTAGAACCCACCTGCAGGGATGTGAGAATAAGCAAAACTTGAGCTTTCTGAAGTTTCTGAATTCCATCTCGAAGCTCATTCTGACTCTCAAGTCCATATCAGACTGCAACCTTAAAAAAAATACTTTCACATAAAAATCTGTGCATATTTTCATGCATATTTTCCGAATATATGCATCAATTGTGCATATGTTTGAAATGTGTGCATTCTTTTCCCATTGTTTAAAGTATATTTGTGCTCATCTTTTTCAAAAATACTCATTTTTCAAATGTTCACATGCTGTCAAACACATTGTTTGGGTCCGCAAATCACACTGCAAGCTCGAAAATGTACAGACTTCAACCACAGATTGTGTCTGAGTCTGTGCAGTCTGGAAGGTGCAAACTGGGTAAAATCCTGATAAAAAATGAACTGAAGCTAATTTCTCATAAATCCCTACCCTGCCCAATGCCTTGTAAACTACAGTGAGTGGATGTCAGGTGTATCCAGAACAGAAACCCCTCCCTGTTGGCTTAGTTTCCCACCAATGCCTTCTCCCTATCCCACTACCAGAGCTCATCCTTCCCGCATATCCCTTTTCTATTCCTACTCCTCTTAGAGTTAGGAACTCCTCATTACCCTATCTCCTCTTCCTTGTGCTATTTCCTCAATCCACCTATCTCACTTATAGACTGGACTGTTCACGCATGTCCACAGCCTCATTTTAGGTTCTGGGAACTGGGCTCGCCAAGAACATAACGAATTTCCCCATGCAGAGTACAGTCCTTAGGGAAGGCTTGCAGGTTCATTATCATTATTATGCTTGCATTTAATGTGATGCTGCTCTACCAAGTTAATTCCCCCCAAATCAACTTGTGCATTTTAAATTCTTGTC
This sequence comes from Heloderma suspectum, assembly GCF_057233095.1. Lineage (NCBI taxonomy): Eukaryota > Metazoa > Chordata > Lepidosauria > Squamata > Helodermatidae > Heloderma > Heloderma suspectum. Next base: position 88,449,556 of record NC_139461.1, read on the forward strand.
TGTAATTATTAAATATGCCAAAGGGTATCCTCATATGTGTGTGTGTGTGTGTGTGTGTGTGTGTATATGGATTCTTGGGCTGGGAGATCTCCTCTTAGCCATAGACACTCTGCAGCCAATGTTGAAAGGTCCCTGTTGGGTTTGATGAATGTGAGCCCATGTAATTGTGAACAAGGGCATACACGTGTCTGCACAACAGGGAGCACATTCAGTAACAGTGTGTATCTGATATTATAAAAAAGCCCATGTGTGTGCCCCTCTGCAAAGCACCAGGAGGATGGATTGAGTGATAATCTGGTCTAGATGGCCCAACAGTCATCCTTTTGTTAGCTGAAAATGCTGTTGCTTGAGGGAGAAAAATATCGACTCAAAATCTAGATTTGTGTGAATTTCTTGTGCACAGCTGGATTATATGTCAAACTGAAAACAGAGTGTTCCAGAAGATCTCCAATCAGCTATTCTGTGCTTGGCATCTAAACACTGGTGTGTGTTGACTGATGATGTCAACAGGGCACACTGGTGCTGTAATACATACAGTGGTCCTGCAAACAATTATTTTAACAGGGACCATCTGTTGCCAAACATCTTGTCTTCTAAATATGAATTCCTCAACAAAAGAAAAAGTAGCAAGTATTTTTTTTTTTTAGAATTACCTTTGATTTATCACACTGTGTTCCTGTGCTTGTATGCATGGCATGCAATCCAAGGAAGATCTACCTCTAATCCTGTTAATTTTAAGAGTGTTTGCTCTAAGAAACAAAAGTAATTGTGATTTACAAGGTTTGCTAACTAATCGGCTTGCTTCGGAGATGACTGTCACTCTTCATTTTGATTTTCAAAACACTAAGTGATGTGCTAACATACTTAATCCGGACCCACTGAGTTTTTCATTTATTTAACTAAGTCTCTGATGTGGTATAGTGCCTGTCTTCATTTCACACTATTTGCTTTTGGCTGATATAACATTTGGAGAAAATCTTAAGTGCAGATTAATTATAATTCATTGCAAGTGTTGGTTCTTTTTCCAGCCAATCACTTCCTTCAATCTTGGTAGTGAACTACTTTTCAAAATAATTGTGCAATTGCTTGCTAAATGGGAATCAAAATGAAATGTGGACATTGAAACAGTAGCATCTTCCAGTCAGTTTAGGAAGGCATTATTTTATTATCTGCACTGATACTAGAGCATTATTTTCCACTTGACATACAGCAACAGAGGTGCCAGCAAAGTTTGGGTAAATGAATACTTGAGGTGAATTTTGAGGTCCCTACTTAAGGCAAAAGATGTTAAGAATTGTGAATGAAGCTAAAAGAACTCCAATAAGATTAATACAATATCTTGGCCACAAGCAATGTCACCAAAATCCCAGTGACTTTGGGTGTCTCTGTTTAAGTGAAATATCTGTAGAAGCTAAATTACATTTAATAAGATGAGATAAATTTCTCAGGAAGGGAGCAGGAGAGAAGGGATTGCATATAGAGTATGCTTGAAGAATTCCATCTTTGTGAACTCCAGTATGAACAGAGCTGATCTGCACTACCTGGATTAATTAACGTATCACAACTACATTTTCTACTGTGTTCCACACTTCCCAAATGTTGTGATGCAATTGTCATCTCTGGAAATCACTATCAACACAGAACATAGGAAGCTGCCATTAGGGATGGGAGGACAAGTGAAGCTTGGTCTTACTGAAGTTCTCCAAGTTCCTCTGGGAAGCGCCATCTGCCTCATTTCAGTTCCCAATTATGAGTGTTTGTTTAAATGGGGAAAATGCACATTTGGGTACACATTTTTTAAAGAGTGTACCCAAATGCGTACTTTCCCCCATTGACTAAAGGGTCAAAGCGCACACTTTTAAAAACATGCACTTTTCCAAAATGTGCACTTTGTGAATCAGCATCGCAAGCTTGGAAATGTCTGAGCTTCATTCACAAAATGCACTTGTTTTCATCAATGAACCCATATGACATCGTTATACATCTTTAGCTGCCATATACCAAGTCAGACAGTTGGTCTATCTAGCTCAGTTTTGACAACACTGACTGGCAGCTGCTAGGAATGTGAAAATCACCAAAGCGCAAGGTTGTAGAGGTTCTCCATTTTCCACCTCGAAGCTCATTCTGACTTGTGTCCATATCAGATTGCAAGCCTTGGGAGAGGTGGGGATATTCACAAAAATTCACGCACATGTTAGTGCACATTTTTCTAAAATGTACTGAAAATCAATTGTGTGCCTTTTGGAAATGCATGCATTTTTCATGTGCATTTTTCAAATGTGCACATTTATCATCTGCCTTTTCAAACGTATGCATTTTTTCAGATGTATGCATTTTGTTGCAAGCTCAGAAATGTACAGAGTTTGGGCCACAAATTGCATTCAGGCCTGCATTTGGTTCTGGGAGGTGCAAATAGGACAAATGCTAGTCGAAAAGCAGCGAACAAATTTATCATCCATCCCTAGCAGCTGCTCTCCATGCTTTCAGGCTGGGATTGAAACTTTGGCATGTGAACCATGCATTCTTCCACCGAGCTCTGAGTCTTCGCTATATTTTGAGAAAAAATGCATTTTAAAATAAGCATTGTGGCTGTGGTGAAAGGTCTTCCTGCACTTTGCAACTCCATTTCCAGGGGGTAAATTGGGGGAGGACAGCTCACCAATCTGTGGGCCCATTTTTTCCTTTTTCTTTTCAGAGATAGAGGGAAGAGTGCAGCTTTAAAGGTCTGTTTATATAGCATAGAAAATCACCTCCGTTCTGTGCCTGCGATGTCTGTGGTGGGTGGGAAGTGACAAATTAGCTAGCTAGTTAGCTGCCCAACCAGCCAGCAATGTAGCAGAGGTTCCAGAAGTTCCTGGCTAGTTGCCTGCTGGCTTGCTCTCAATATCCTCTGTGCACATGATCTGCCTGTGTAACACTGAATGCTGTCAGAACAAAGCAGCTGGTTGCCAGCTAGCCAGCAGCCACTGCTGCTGCAACGTGGCTGGCCAACAGCAAAGTGAGTAGCTGGTTAGGTGGGCAGTTTGTTACTCTCAACATCAGACCAAGGGGAGAGAAGAAAAGGAGCCACTTTTGCATGCTACATAAAGAGAGGTTTTTAAAATAGTAATGATGATGCTGCAGACTCCCTTTACAATGTAGGGATTTTTGCCCTAAATCCCACAAAATTGGGGGAGAAATTCCCACACAGACACACAAACGTACAAACAATTTAGAGAGCAATCCTACGGCCCGCTAGACACTGTGGTGGTGGTTGCCAGGTGTGTCTTTTACATATTGTCCTGCCTCTGAAGGATCCTTGCTCTTTCTCCCATCTTGGTATACTTGGAGAGTGAGCATGAGAGACAAGGGCCTTTTCAGTGGTGTGGTGGTGATACAGCCTTTCAGACTTATTTTTATTCTCCCGCCCCCCCAATTTAGGGAGCAATCCTATGGCCCACTAGACACTGTCTAGTGGGCCATAGGATATGTTCTTTTCCGGGAACTGACCTCAGAGCCCGTGCTTCAAGGTCAGTTCCTGATAGGGATGGCAGAGAATTCCACCATGGATCTCAGTGAGGCTGAATGCCAGTGCATTCGGCCCCCCGAAATCCATGGTGGAACGAAGCCCCCACCGAAAGGCGCGCGAAACGGAGCACCTACCTGGTGCCATTCGCGCTGCTTTGTGAATGGTGGCCTCATCTGCGGCTGCCATTCGCTTCACGATTTTTCTAGGGATGTCAGAGAATTCCGCCATGGATCTCCGTGGCGGAACGAAGCCCCCCCGCCCCCCCACCCAGTGAAACGGGCCTGGAACGGAGCACCTACCTGCTGCCATCCGTGCTGACTTGCGAATGACGGCCGCATCTGCAGCCACCATTCGCTTCCTCCATGTAGCCTTGATAGACTATGTAAATACTTATGTAGCCTATCATGGCTAATGCAGGGATGCCATTTGCATCCCTGCAGAAGCCGTGATAGGCTACATAAGTATTTACGTAGCCTATCACAGCAAAACTAAGGGAACGCAAATGGTGGCGGCTACAGCGGCCGCCATTTGCATTCCCTTTTTTTTTTTCCATTTTAGCCTACGTAAATATTTACGTGTTTTACGTAAATATGGGGAAAAAAGAAAAAAAGGAACATAAATGGCGGCCACTACGCCATTTGCATTCCTTTTTTTTTTTTTGCCGTAATAGCCTACATAAATATTTACGTAGGCTAAGACGGTGAAAAATAGGGAACACAAATGGCGGCCACCGTAGCCGCCGCCATTTGCATTCTCTGTGTTGTGTTTTTTTTTGCTGTGATAGGCTACGTAAATATTTAGGAATCCTATCATGGCAAAATACAGGGACGCAAATGGTGGCAGCTATGGCAGCCGCCATTTGCATCACTGCAGGCTGCCCAGTGGCCGGATGTTCAGCTGCGGACAGCCCTGGCGGGTGGCTCCATGGAATCTCCATGGAGCAGAGCCGGCTGGAGAAAATTTCGGGGGGAGGGACAGAGCGCCTCCCCACCGCAAATGTCACCCTTCGAAAAGGTAAGCGACTTTCGTACATCCCTAGATTTTTTCCATGATAGGCTATGTAAATACTTACATAGCCTATCACAGCTAATGCAGGGACGCCATTTGTGTCCCTGCAGAGGCCATGATAGGCTACGTAAATATTTACGTAGCCTATCACGGTGAAAAAAAGTGACGCAAATGGCAGCGGCTATGGCAGCTGCCATTTGCGTCCCTGTGCAGCCCATCAGTGGCCAGTCACTGCGGGCGGCCCCGGCCGGTGGCTCCGCAGAGTTGCCGTGGAGCGGAGCCAGCCAGCCAGGATTTTGGGGGGAGGAATGGAGCGCCTCCCCCCCCCACGGATGACACAAAACGAAACAGGTGAGTTGTTTCATACATCCCTAGTTCCTGAAAACCGAGCTCCCCCCAAGTCCATGCTGCCTTGGAGGCAGCATGGAGAAGCCCCGTTGTCCACGCTCACAAGAGGAGTTTGAAGTGGCTGGAAAGGGGCAGGGCTGGGGGGCATTCCGGGGTGGGGAGAGCGGAGCTGCATGGACGACACATCCAATGTGTCGTATGGCAGCTTCCTCTCCCGGTTGGGCCCCCTGCTGCTAGACAGCTGAAAACGGCTGTCTAGCAAAAAACAGCAAGGCAGGAGAGGTGCAGAGGGAATGATCCCCCCGTGCCTCTCCTGCCTTGCTTTGGATAGGTGGTCGCCTCCAACGTCGGAGGCGGTCGCCTATCTAGTTAGGATTGCGCCCTTAGTGGCTCAAGTGGCACTTAGTGGCCCAGCCTGGTCCACTGAATTAGGCAACAACCCTAATTTAAATGCAAATTGGCATGCATATTGTTTTTAATTGCAGATTAACATGGACATGGGATGAAACAGACTTATGAATGAATACATGCAGAAGTGACAGGGAACGGGAGAGTACAATAGACGGGCAGATGTGTGCAGCAAGAAACGCTGTTCCTGCTCTCAGAATGGAGCTACTTCAGCATGGAGGAGCCTAGTCATGCCGCTGCCTGATGCTCTGTGCCTTACAGGGAGGTGCTCCCATGGTGCCAGTTAAATTTGACAGCATCCCTGCTCCTGCATTTAATTTACAGACTTATCCTTGCCTGTGGGCTGGAAACTGAAAGTAGAGACAGACAGGGCAGGTACAGTCCTGCAGCCACTGTTGCTCCTCTCAGAATGACATCATGACTGGAATCCAGGGGGATTCCCACTTGCCCCTATGAGCAAATGCCCTTGATTGAAATCTGTACATTTCCAAAGTTTGTGATGCAATTCTTTTCTGTAAAAAAGAAAATGTGCACACTTCAAAACTGTGTCCATTTGAAAAATGCACACAAAAATACTTTCAAATGTTCATGCGGATGTCAAAGAAAGAAAGAAAAGAAAAGAGAAAAGAAAAGAAAAGAAAAGAAAGCAGTCTGATGTAGAATTAGGATGGAATGAATTTACCATTGGCAAAATGAGAACCCAAGCATGACAAATTTGTCCATCCCTAGTTTGAAGTAGCACTGAAGCAAAAGTATCAAAAAATAACAATTGGCTTGAGAATCTGGGGGAGGGGGTTGTGGGGCTTCAAGGGCAAAACTGAGCATCGGGGAAGAAAAATTACTTAGGCGTTTTGGAGACAGGTAGCATCCCCCCCCCCCGCCATGTTTTGCTGCTGCTACTGCTAAAGTGGTGATGGCAGTGGAGCTCCCTATGGAAGCTGCCAGCTGACATTTTTCTTTCACCAAAAGGGTGACAACTCACCATTACCCAGCATTTGAAGTATGGGCATTGGGTCCCCCACAATATTGGGAAATGCTAATCCAAAAGAAGTTCAACAGTGATTTTGATTATTGGATTATTCTGATTATCTAAAACAATTCAGTTTTAGATCATCAGTTTTAGATAATGTTTTCCAAACTGAATACATTATCTTCATCTAAAAGTCCTTGAATATGAATAATGCCGTTCATACCAACATTCCTGTGAGAGAAAACCGGTCCAGTAGCATATTCCCAAGATGAGTGATTCCCAGAAGGTGGGCTCTAACTGATTACAAGAAACATGTCAATGTTTTGTCACGCTGCCCATGGTGAATGTTTATTTTCAGCACCAGAGGTTAAAGGTGTTTCACTTCCCAGTTGAGAGTTGGAATTTATAGGCATGCTTCAATCCATGGCAAAACTCCATTGGCATATTATCTCATCTATTGAGAGTCAGTCACTCTGCTAGACAATTATGACTCAGACTCTCTTGGCAGCTGGTTAGTTAGTATCTTTTGAAAAGGGATAATGTGAATGCAGTGATGATGACATAATCAATCTGGTTAAATATAATCTATATATATAAATGAAGGTGCAAGCATGAACACACACAGAGTGACACCGTACAGACTGTTCTGTTTCTCTAATTGCAATTAATGGTTGTTTTCCCCTGAGTTTCAAGAGTAAGAAGATATCCATAATGCTGCTTTGGTATGTTAATTGTAGATGAATGACTATCAGTGCAATTGCAAAGTAATAAATGTTATTATCTGTTGTGATTTTCGTATACTGGGAAGATTCTGAAATCTATCTCATTCATTCTTCCAGCAATTTTCAAGTCCTCCCCTTTACATTATGACTAATTTCAAATTTCTGCTTGATCTGCTAAAAGCTACAGAGGCACAAGGAAATTTTAAATGTTACAAAAGTCTTCCTGATGCACAAACTAATTATGCTCAATCTCTTAAATTTAAGTTGGTATGTTGCCTATCCAAGAACTATGACTTAATTGGTTCCCCAAAGTAGTTGAAGATACTGAGGTTCAGGTCACAATGTTGAAGTTTTCCTTCGTGGGAAATCCCAGTGACATCAGAGATGGACAACATCACATACGACCTGGGTCTTCCACGGACAGTCAGCCAAGCTTCTTAGCAGTGATTTCAGTGATCTTGGCTACACAGTTTTCTACCGCTGCAATAACAGGATTCATTTCTTGGTAGCTGACATTGTATTCATATGGGGAATTCTGTTTCTCTAGCAAATGCATTTCAGGGATAGTTGGGGTACACTGTGTAGAAGACCATGTGAGGAAGGCCCAAGAAAGCTAGAAAGTAAGAAATATAGTCAATTACCCCTCTTTTCTGCATTTGTGTAAGATAGCTGGTGTGTGTGTGTGTGTGTGTGTGTGTGATCAAACATAAAAAAAGATTCTGCACTCTTGCAGGTTGGGAATTGAAAAGGGAAGTAACTGAATTAAAATGCTCATTGTTAATCAGTTGCTCAATAGTCCCCATATGGAATGGATAAGGAATTGTTTTTTATGAACCACTTGCCAAGAGAATAAAGTTGGCAATCATTAGATCCCAAATGATCTTTTATTTAAAATGCTATAGTATTAATATGATGCATGCACACACACGCACACACACACACACACACTCCGACAAAGAAATAATTATTTGGAGTGCTGAATACATTTTTAAATATCATGCAACTTGTTGTTTATAGGCAGGGTTCTTAGGAAATTATTTGCATTGTCTCGAGAGGAGTAAATAATGAAACGTACTTGCAGACTGAAAAATCACAGACTTTTAACAAGTGCTGTTTTGTAAAACATGGCACTTATACTCAAAGGATGCCACTCCAGTTTATGACAGCACCATTTTCACCTATTTTGCTATTAGTTGAAGGTGTGTCATGAAATATTAGCATATTATATCTCATAGCTTACAGTCATCGGTATATCAAGATTGGAGAATTACATGGATTTCAACGTTTCAGTCGGATGTTTGGTTATGTGGGCAGTCGGCTTCATTACCAGGGAAAGAGCCAGTGGATGCAAAAGGAAGTGAAGTGCAAGATGCAAGCTCTGACACAGAAACAGCACAGATGGATTAACAGGTGGTGTCAGCACAGCGGGAAGAGAAGATGGATGGAATACGGATAGTGGAAAAATATGACCAGATTCAATAAAAGTCAGCCTAATTCCTGTGTGCAGTACTCACTTTTGGAGAGCAGAGCTAGTGAACCATCTGGGGCATTTACTGTTGATCCAAGATAGCTGCCAACACCTGGGAACTAATGTCAGGCAAGTAAGGAATGAAACAAGATGGTTAGGACTATCAAACGTATTGACAGCTGCTCAACCTTCACACCAATGTCAGAGAGATATCGGTTGATTGGCTGCTGCTGCAAGCCGAAAACAAGAGCTTACCAGTGCAGGTGGTAAGGCAGCATGTACAATTTGGCGGCAGAAAAGCCAGGCACCCAGTCAAGCCCACCTTCTCATCTGAGACAGTGAGTTGTGAACAGTATACCATATGTTTTTCATCAAAACGTTTGCCTTAACACTCTTTGAAAATGAAGGGCATTAACTGTAAAATCTGTTAATGTGGCAGAACAATGAAGAAATGCTAGAAAGCCTTCAAGACATTTCTCTCCATCCCCACTCCTTGTTGCAGCTTAAACTCACAACATTGTGCAGGTTGGACTAAAAAGATAAGACAGAAAGGGGGAGATTATGATAGCAAAAGGGTTTTAGAATGGAAGATGCTGGCCTAATGTTGTATGCAGAGTTGTTTGAAGGCCCAAATGCTATCCTCAGAGATGGTGCCAGCTACAATAATATTTGCATATTGCAAAGCGGTCCTTTTTAACTAAAATGGCACCATTCATACCATCTCATCTTAACATGATCTTAACATGCATTTACATAAGAGAAAACAACTCCATCCTATCCATGGCTGTCCTCTGACAACAACTTTCTATCTTACCCACCTTGTCCATATGGGATAAACCCAGCTAATCTCCTATCTGCTAGAACAAGTATTACATCTATAAATTGCCAGATTACAAAGGTGACAGGATACCACTATGGCTGGGAGAGGGAGGGGCCACTGTTTGGAAGTAGGCAGTGCTCTGCAGCACCTGAAATTTGGGGGATTGCAGCTTCTGTCGCTTTCCTATTGATGGGGAATGCAGCAATTTTCAGTGTGTCACAGGCAGCAGTGGGCATCTTCATAGCCACCCAGGAGCTCCAAGCTGGGTATGATGTAGATCTGTGCATCCCATGGCTCAGGTGGCCATTTTGCATGTATGCATCCAGGCACACACACATACATGCATGTGCACCCCCCAACCTTTACTATTTTAGTTTAAGAACTTTAAAGCTGCCCTACAATTTAAAACCCCTTCATGGATCACTGCCTTGTTGTGGCGAAGGGGCTTGCGTAACTCAGTGAAGCCATAAGCTATGCCATGCAGGGCCACCCAAGACGGACAGGTCATGGCGGAAAGTTCTGACAAAATGTGGCCCACTGGAGAAGGAAATGGCAACCCACTCCAGTATTCTTGCCAAGAAAACCCCATGGAACGTATCACAAAGCTAAAAGAGATGACACCGGAAAATGAGCCCCTCAGGTCGGAAGGTGTCCAATATACTACTGGGGAAGAGCAGAGGGAATTTCCAAGTAGCACCAGAAAGAGTAAAGCGGCTGGGCCAAAGCCGAAAGGACACTCAGCTGTGGATGTGTCTGGTGGTGAAAAGAAAATCCAATGCTGTAAAGAACGATATTGTTTAGGAACCTGGAATGTAAGATCAATGAATCAAGGTAAGCTGGAGGTGGTCAAACATGAGATGGCAAGACTGAACATCAACATCTTGAGAATCAGCAAACTAAAATGGACAAGCATGGGCGAATTTAATTCAGGTGACCATCATATCTACTACACTGGGCAAGAATCCCTTAGAAGAAATGGAGTAGCACTCATAGTCAACAAAAGGGTGGGAAAAGCAGTACTGGGGTACAATCTCAAAAACGATAGAATGATCTCAGTCCAAATCCAAGGCAAACCATTCAACATCACAGTAATTCAAGTCTATGCCCCAACCACTGAGGCCGAAGAAGCTGAGGTTGATCAGTTCTATGAAGACCTACAACACCTTCTAGAACTAACACCAAAAAAAGATGTCCTCTTCATCATAGGGGATTGGAATGCTAAAGTAGGAAGTCCAGAAATCACCAGGATAACAGGCAAGCATGGCCTTGGTGTACAAAATGAAGCAGGACAAAGGCTAATCGAGTTTTGCCAAGAGAACACGCTGATCATAGCAAACACTCTTTTCCAACAGCACAAGAGGTGACTCTACACATGGACCTGATGGTCAATATCGAAATCAGATTGATTATGTCCTTTGCAGCCAAAGATGGAGAAGCTCTAAACAGTCAGTCAAAACAAGACCTGGAGCTGACTGTGGCTCAGATCATGAGCTTCGTGTTGCAAAATTTCGGCTGAAATTGAAGAACGTAGGGAAAACCATTAAACCATTCAGGTATGACCTAAATCATATCCCTTATGAATATACAGTGGAGGTGAGGAATAGATTTCAGGGATTAGACCTGTTAGACAGAGTGCCTGAGGAACTATGGACAGAGGTCCGTAACATTGTTCAGGAGGCAGCAACTCAATCCATCCCCAAGAAAAAGAAATGCAAGAAAGCCAAGTGGCTGTCTTATGAGGCTTTACAAGGAGCTGAGGAAAGAAGGGAAGCAAAAAGCAAGGGAGAAAGGGGAAGATATACCCAACTGAATGCAGAGTTCCAGAGAATAGCAAGGAGAGACAAGAAGGCCTTTTTAAATGAACAATGCAAAGAAATCGAAGAAAACAACAGAATGGGAAAGACGAGAGATCTCTTCAAGAAAATCGGAGATCTCAAGGGAACGTTTTGTGCAAAGACGGGCATGATAAAGGACGAAAAAGGCAGAGACCTAACAGAAGCAGATGAAATTAAGAAGAGGTGGAAGGAATACACAGAAGAAGTATACAGGAAAGATCTTAATGTCCCTGATAGCCATGATAGTGCAGTCAATGAACTTGAGCCGGACATCCTCGAGAGTGAAGTCAAGTGGGCCTTAGGAAGCATTAGTAACAACAAAGCTCGCGGAGATGACAGTCTTCCAGCTGAGCTATTTAAGATCCTAAAAGATGATGCTATTAAAGTGCTGCACTCAATATGTCAACAAATTTGGTACACTCAACAATGGCCACAAGACTGGAAAAGGGCAGTTTACATTCCAATTCCAAAGAAGGGCAATGCCAAAGAGTGTTCAAACTACCGTACAATTGCGCTCATTTCACATGTCAGCAAGGTTGATCCTACAAGCTAGGCTTCAGCAGTATGTGAACCGAGAACTACCGGAAGTACAAGCTGGGTTTCGAAGAGGCAGAGGAACTAGAGATCAAATCGCCAACATTCGCTGGATCATGGAGAAAGCAAGAGAATTCCAGAAAAACGTCTATTTCTGCTTCATTGCCTACGCTAAAGCCTTTGATTGTGTGGATCACAACAAACTGTGGCAAATTCTTAAAGAGATGGGAGTACCAGACCACCTTACCTGTCTCCTGAGAAACCTGTATGAGGGTCAAGACACAACATTAAGAACCGGACATGGAACAACCGATTGGTTCCAAATTGGGAAAGGAGTATGACAAGGCTGTATATTGTTGCCCTGCTTATTTAATTTATCTGCAGAGTACATCATGAGAAACGCCGGGTTGGATGAATCATAGGTCAGAATTAAGACTGCCAGAGAATTATAAACAACCTCAGATACGCAGACGATACCACCCTAATGGCAAAAAGCGAAGAGGATCTAATTCAAGAGAACCTCTCTTTTTGAGGGTGAAAGTGGAGAGTGCAAAAGCTGGTTTGAAACTCAACATTAAAAAACTAAGATCATGGCATCTGGCCCCATCACTTCCTGGTATATAGAAGGGAAAGAAATGGAAGCAGTGACAGATTTTATTTTCTTGGGCTCCAAGATCACTGCAGACGGTGACTGTAGCCATGAAATTAAAAGATGCTTGCTCCTTGGGAGGAAAGCTATGGCAAACCTAGACAGCATAGTAAGAAGCAAAGACATCAGCTTGCCGACAAAGGTCCGTCTAATCAAAGCTATGGTTTTCCCAGGAGTAACGTATGGCTGTGAGAGCTGGACTATAAGGAAGGCTGAGCACTGAAGAATGGATGCTTTCGAACTGTGGTGCTGGAGAAGACTCTTACGAGTCCCCTGGACTGCAAGGAGGTCAAATCAGTCCATCCTAAAGGAAATCAACCCTGAGTGCTCATTGGAAGGACAGATAATGAAGCTGAAGCTCCAATATTTTGGCCACCTAATGCGAAGAGAAAACTCCCTGGAAAAGACCCTGATGCTGGGAAAGATTGAAGGCAAAAGGAGAAGGGGACGGCAGAGGTTGAGATGGCTAGATAGCATCACTGATGCAATGAATATGGACTTGAGCACACTCCAGGAGAGAGCGCAGGACAGGAAGGCTTGGTGTGCTATGGTCCATGGGGTCATTAAGAGTCAGACACGACTTAACGACTGAAGAACAACAACAACAACGACAACAACAATTTTTTTAAAAAACACATATTTCCAGGTGGGCTTACAAATAAACAAAAACACATTTAGGAAAACAATAATGAAATTCAAGAAAGAGAGAGAGAGAGAGAGTGAGAGAATAGACAATAAAACAACACAGGAAAAATTGAGAATTTAAAAGGACTGGGAAAAGGAAAAAGTCACTTACCTGGTCCCGCAGCTTGCTTTGCGGTGGGGGGGAGGTGCCCCGTCCCTCCAGCCAAAATTCTGGCCGGGGGGGAGGCGCCCCGTTCCTCCGGCCGCGAATCCACCTGGCCGGCCGGGACACAAATGGTGGCGGCCGTAGCTGCCGCCGTTTGCGTCCCTGCAGTCAGCCGTGATAGGCTACGTAAATCCTTACGTAGCCTATCACGGCTGACTTTGGGGGGGGAAGCGCGTACGCAAATGGCGGCGCCCATGGGCGCAGCCATTTGTGTTCCTTATTTGGGCATGTGTAGTCTACGTAAACATTTACATAGACTATGGCGAGAATAAGGGCAATGCAAATAGTGTTGCCCTTATTTTCACCTTAGTCTACGTAAATGTTTACGTAGACTACATGTGCCCAAATAAGGAACACAAATGGCGGCACCCATGGGCGCCGCCATTTGCATACACGCTTTTTTTCCCCCAAAAGTCATCCGTGATAGGCTACGTAAGGATTTACGTAGCCTATCACGGTGTTTTTTGAAAATCTAGCCGTGATAGGCTATGTAAATCTTTACGTAGCCTATCACGTTTGCTTGTGTTTTTTTTTTTTACTGGGAAATGGCGGCGGCGGCAGCTGGTCGGAAGACCGGCCGCCGCCGCACCGCCGCCGCACTGCTGCCAAGAGCCGCCGGTGCCAGGGACATTTGCCAAAGGTAAGTCCCATTCCGGGGGGGCAGGGGGGGCGGACCGTTTCTCCACCAATTTCGGGGGGCCGAATGCGTTGGCATTCGGCCTCCCGGAGGTTCGTGGAAAAATTCTCCGACATCCCTACTTCTATCTTTGATGGTTATATATGATCTCCAGTAACAGAGGCAATATGCCTTTCAGGACCAGTTACTGGGAAACATGAGCATGTCCTGTCTGTGGGCTTCCCACAGACATCTCATTGGCCATGGTGGGAATAGATTTCTGGACTAGAAAGGCCTTTGGTCTGATCTACAACAGCTCTTCTTATGTTCTTATGACCATGAAAAGTCATTAGAGTAGGGACTAGGCAAGCCTGCACAAGTGTGGTGCCATCACCAAGAAGGCCTTTTTGCCTGTTATCACCTGCTTCACCACTGGTTGTAGGAGCATCCAGAGATAGATACATTTTGTAATAATAACTTTTAAAGACTCTTGTTTCTCTCTCTCTCTCTTTCTGTTTTTACTGTTTTATTTGTTGGTTTGGGGCTGTTGCATTCATTCATATATATATATATATATATATATATTCTCATACACAAGTTTGTTCTTTTTTATAGATAGCTCCTGAAGAAGGCCTTTAGGCTGAAATGCATTGGGCTTGTAATAAACAACATATCACCAGCCTCTTGGCTCTCTTTTTGGTGGTCTGCCAGAGAAGGGCCTCCAAAACTCAATGTATGGGCAGGCATGTGTTACAGAAGGCAATCCTTCAGGTAATCAAAGTCACAGACTATTGGCTCACATCCTAAGTTAAGTTAACTTAGGTAAGGTCATGGTAGTAAAGCTTCCCATCTCCTCCTTCCCCTTCAGTCAACTATGACCCCTGAAAATAATCTCTGGAGGGCCAGAGGGGCTTCCTCAACAATTTGGGGTGTGATTTGGGGGGCTGCTTAGGGGAGAAGTGGACAGGAATCTTTTATTCTGTCCTTAAGATTACTTATTTTAGGACACAAGCCCAATTTTAGATGATTCCATCTTCCCTCAACAACTCGTCACTCTTACCCCATACTGTTCACTGGCCCCCCCCACAACTCCCCCCCCAACAGGATTTTCAGTGGGGAGTAGGAGATGGAAAGTGTTCCTTCCATGAACTACTGTAAGTTAACTTACCTTACGATCTGAGCCATTACCTATTCACTTTTCATATATTCTTTTCACAATCGGTGAGCACAGTATTTAGAATGTCTATGTCACAAGTAAGTGCAGTTCTCATCCAAGCTGGTAGAGCACCAGTGTTCTTTCTTGTTCCCAAAACATGCCACTTTCCCAATGTTTTCTACTTTCCTCAAACCCCCATTATACTTTTCTTTTCAAGTTATTTTCCTATTTTCAAGATGCAAGGCACCTGTTTTTCATCAGCCTATCAATCTTTCATATATCTCAAAATGCCCCTTGCACTTTCTTCAGTAATATTAACTAAGCACTGATGAATTAATGGGTGCCATGTTTATAATCTTTACAACAGCAACAGCTATTTTAAAACTTCAACTCCTTGCTTTTTAACAAAACCCTACTGCTATTTTAAACAATACCCATATCTGGAATTATGAACAAGAGAAAGGGGGATTCAGCCCACATGGCTGTAATAGCTGTAATAGCTTGCAATCCTGTATAATGTTAGTGACTATTCTACTTAACTAATGACAAATAACCTATGACACTGTCCAATTGTTAGCTCAAATCTTTCTATGTAATTGCAGGGTACATTTGCCCCATCAATAATCACATTATTATTCCTTCAGCATTTCAAGACAAGATAATACCTATTTCAGAATAAAGGAGAGGGGGAGGTTAGGGAATATTTTGATTTTTATATCCTTTAAGGAGGTTTTTTTTTGACATGGAAACTATGACTATTAATCAGAAAACATAGTTCACATGTTTTTGTTGACTATAATTCCATTTAGGATTAACTAATGTGTTCTTGAACTCTTTGACAAGTAAGTTTCATGGTTTCAGAAATAACAGGCAACTATTGTATCCAACGGCCAACCATCCTGCCTATGTTTAATATTATCTATTGTTGCATTGTTCTAAATCTTTCATTTTGGTCTTTATTTTTACTACTCTTTGGAGCTGTGTAGAGAAAGACACCAGGGGATTTTTTTTTAAACACCTTTCCTGATAATGGTGGGTCAGTCAGATGTTGAAGAACCACTGAGACCATTATGAATGCATTCTATCCAAAGTTAAGCTGTTTAAGTTCCACTGATTTCAGTAGGAAAGATGAAGTCTGATCCTGTGCATGTTTACCCAGAAGTAAGTCTCATGTAGTTCAATAGCATGTATTCTAGGAAAGTGGATTGAAACCTTTAGCATATGATTCAGCTTTCATTTCAATGAATGGGCCATAAAAAGGCTTACCTTTGATTGGATCATGCTCTGTGTTATGTGTACCACCAGTATATTATTCTGCTATGGAGATATGAAAACTTGCAACTGCACAAAAAAAGCCCTTCCCAAATGGTGCAGCAGAGCAACCAAGAGGCTTCTAGAGGCAATGTATGGACAGGAGGGGAAGATGTTTTTCATTTGGAGAGGTTCCAGACAAGTGCAATCTTCCACCGACCACAGGTTTATCAAGAGGTGAGTAACTTCTCAGAAAATCCTCCAGTAGGAATCCCAATTCAAAACAGAATTATTTGAAAGTATGTCTCGTTGTTTTTCAATATAATGTCCATGTAAAACATTGTAACAGAAGTTACAATGCTTAGCATTGTAACAGAAGTATCTGAAATTATGGCACACTATGTGCAGTGTCCAGATTGATTACTCCCCTCCCCATCATAAGTACTATTTGGGCTATTATACTTTAATTATCCTGTTCCTTGATATTGAGTGTAAGGGATGAAAATGATATTGCAGAGGATTAACTTTCCTGTTGCAGTGTGTAACTTGGCTCACTTTCTTGTGCCACATGGAACTTTTTGCCCTGTAGAATTGGGCTGCTTCAGTCCAGATCTTTTGGGTTCCAGGGCAAAAACAACATAAGCTCTTTGAAGCCAACAGAATGAAAGCCACTCTAGAATAAGACTTTATTACTGATGTGTTTTGTACATGATATGTGCCCAGAGAGATTGTGTCTCCAAATAGTGTCTTTTGGTTTCGTTTCTCTAAACAGTAACACTGAAGGGGATGAGGAGAGAGGGAAGGAGAATGACTGAGTGACTGACAGGTCCAACTTCTAATCCTAGGGCATGTTTTACCAAGTGCTTCAATCACTATGCTTTGGGGGAGGGCAAGGAAGGGACCGTGAGATGGCCATTCTTCCAATGTCTCCATGCTTCACTATGAAAAAGCCTTAAACTAGTCTTCAGGAATCATAACTCCGAATCTCCTATGCCTATCATTCTGAAACCTTGCAGGTAGGAATGTTGCAAGAGTCCTCAGAGTGTGTGTGTGTGTGTGTGTGTGTGTGTGTGTGGTGGAGTCCAATGGACTCCCCCTCCCTCCCAGACCCTTCTTGCTGAACCACGGGGCACCAATAGCCCCACTTGGTGAGCACCCCACAACTCGGAAAGTGCCTAGAAGCTGCCTATCCTCCCTAGCAAGCTGGTAGACCACAACGAAGCTTGTGCGCTGCCATGAGCAAAGGCAGGTGGTGGCAGTGGCTTGGTGAGCACCTGACAAAGCCAAGCATGGGTGAGTCTGTCCATCCCTACTTGCAGGTTCCATGATTGGGGGCACTTCTGTGATGTATGAAATTTTCATACAAATTGACACACACACACAAAAATGTAAGGGAGGGGAAGCAAATCACCCCCCCAAAAAAATGGGAGAAGTCCATTTCTCCATGAACCACTGCACCTATCCTTCTGACACTTTTCTGGTTCTTTAGTTAGGGACACCTTTAGGCAGTCTGTAATTTTCAGAACAATGATCCACCAGACCTTGAAAATGTCAAAACTGCTATGATGGTCTTGCCATGGGTTCTAGTAGCTTCCATTTGATGAAACTGAGAAGAGAACCTCCTCAGGATGTCTTCCTCCGCTGCATCAGTTATCCTCACTGACGCACACAGCTTCAGCCCCTTTTACTCTCTGGGTTAAAGAGACACTCGATTAGGAATGTTAGAGAATTCTGCCATGGGCTCAATTCTCCCCTGGAGTCCATGGTGGAATGGAGCAATCCCCACCACCATCCTGCAAAACCTCCCCAGGACGGACCCTACCTTGTGTCGGCCATCCGCTGCCCTTGTCTGCGGGTGCGAATGGTGGCCCCGGTCTGCAGCCACCATTTCCCTCACTACATTAGCCGTGATAGGCTACGTAAGTATTTATGTAGCCTATCACGGAAAGAGCAGGGGTGCAAATGGCGTAGCGGCCACCATTTGTGCCCCGGCTCTTTGCTGTGATAGGCTACGTAAATATATACGTAGCCTATCATGGCCTAACTCAGGGATGCAAATGGCGGCTGCTATGCCGGCCGCCATTTGCGGCCGCAGCAGCCCAGCAGTGGATGGCATTCCGGCTGTGGATGGGCCCGGCTGGCAGCTCTGCGGACTCGCCGCAGAGCGGAGCTGGCCGGGCAGGATTCTGGGGGGAGGGACAGATCGCCTCCCCCTGTCCGTGGATGCCCCTGAATGGAGCCAGGTAAGGGATTTGTACATCCCTACACTCAATATGCTTAATTGGACCCTTCTACCTAATATAGGAGAGGTATCAAGGAAATATGTTTTCTAATGGTACAGCAATAAGGCAAACTAATTTGTGGGATTTTGTATTTATAAAAACAAAAACAAAACAAATAAACATTTATTTAACACAAGAAGAGTTATATATTATTATTATGAATAAATTTATGCTTGTCCTAACCTACCTACCTACCTACCTACCTACCTACCTACGTTTCTAAATACTATTTCTCAAACCTCACTCGCTACATGTAGCTTCCACAATCCCTAAGGCTGCATCTAACTTCAAACTGTCTGCTCTCTCCTTTTAAAATTTCAGAATCCTCACACACACACACACACAAGCCCCTCCTACCTTCCGCTCACTCCCTAACACTTTATTAACCCTGCCTTACCTGGGTTACACGTAGCAATGCCAGCATATACATTAATATCAGAAGGCATATCTTACACTGCTCTTGCAACCCCCCCCCCCCCGCGGTGGTGATCATTCTGAAATTTGGCAAGCTTGGCCCTCTTAGAAGGGGCAACTATTCCTGCAATTTTCATCCAATTCTTCCAAGAAACAAAAATGTTATTGGCAGTTCCCTTAAATATATATATCAAAATATAAAGCCGCTGTGAAGGATCTGTAGGGCTTGCCACCTCTTACCTGGCTTCAGTGAGATCCATCACTGCATTGCCAGGGCACCTTACACCCCCCCAGCCACTGGGCTCATTGGGACTGGTTGCACAGGGTAGCTGTGAGCAGCAGCAGCACAAATGAATGACAGCACTGGCTGACACACGTTCACAGCTCATGTCAATGGCTGTAACTGGGTCCACAGGGGGAGAAGGAGGAGAAGGAAAAACAGGCAGGCACAGAATAAAAGGGAAAAAGAGGGAATGGGGGAGAGGAGGTCAAGAACAGACTGGAAGACGGGAGGTCCAGTCTACATGACAACTTATGTCCATACATCCCAACACACACAGGATCCAAATATGGAATCCATACTTTCAGTTTTTCAAGGAAACAGACTGTGTATCCAACATCTGTTGACACTGAGGTCTCGGTGCAGATGGAGCCATGAATGCATTGAGGTTAAGTGCAGCAAGGGGAAGGGTCAGCACAGCAGGTGCAATCCTGGTGTGTGTACACACACACACACACACAGAGGGAGAAGGAGGGGGGAGCGAGGGACCATTCATGCGAGGCTTATGTCTATGGATGCTTCTTGAATTTCTGTGGGTAGCTATGTTTAATGTTTCTATTCCTTTTGTTTTACTTTTTGTTCGAAACATTATGTTGATATACACTCTAGGAACACATGGAACTGTTTATATAATTATACATCCAACATTCCTTGTAGAAATGCAGACATTTTCAGTTGGCTACTCAGATTTTTTTTGGTATGTATAACATTATGTCACAGTATTATATGAAATATTTTATAGTACCAGTTGACAACCTGGTGCTCATGGGTAAATCAGACCCCTTTGTGCTCCCCTCCAGTCACCACCACATGCCTTCCCCGCTGCCCCCACCCATCTTCTTTAGCCCCCATGCAACTTCTCCACCATCCCTGCTCATGATTCCACCCCCTCTCCTTCTGCTGCCTCTCTCTGCACTCACCTCAGCAGTGCCAAAGCCTTAACAAAGAAGCAGGAAGTAGGGATGTACAAAAGTCACTTACCTTTTCGTTGAATCTTTCATGGTGGGGGGGAGGCGCTCCGTCCGGTCCTCCCACCTCGGAATCCTCGACGGCTGGCTCCGCTCCACAGCCAGGCCATGGAGCAGCCAGCCAGGGCCATCCGCAGCCGGATTTCCGGCCGCGGACGGCCTGGTGCGGGTGCAAATGGCAGCCGCCGTAGGGGCCACCATTTGTGTCCAGCCAGACAGCCGTGATAGGCTATGTAAGAATTTACGTAGCCTATCACGGCTAACCTAAACAAAAAGCAAAAAAAAAATGCAGCGTACGCAAATGGCGGCGGCTACGGTGGCCACCATTTGCGTTCTCTATTTTTCACCAATTTATCTTATGTAAATATTTACATAGGCTAGAACAGTGAAAAATAAAGGAACGCAAATAGCATCCACTACGCTATTTGCGTCCCCCTTTTTTTCCCGCCGTTTTATCTTCCGTAAATATTTATGTAAGATAAATTGGCAAAAAAAAGGGGGATGCAAATGGGGGCCGCCATAGCCACTGCCATTTCCGTACGCTGCACTGTTTTTTGTTTAGGTTAGCCGTGATACGCTACGTAAATTCTTACGTAGCCTATCACGGTCCAAGGACAGCAATGGCAGTGGTAGCCGCCCTGCTGTGGCTAGGGATGTATGAAAGTGACTTACCTTTCGCGGATTATG
Organism: Heloderma suspectum; assembly: GCF_057233095.1. Classification (NCBI taxonomy): domain Eukaryota; kingdom Metazoa; phylum Chordata; class Lepidosauria; order Squamata; family Helodermatidae; genus Heloderma; species Heloderma suspectum. Next base: position 88,470,330 of record NC_139461.1, read on the forward strand.
TTGATGGTGGGGGGGAGGCGTTCCGTCCCTCCCCCCGAAATCCTGGCCGGGGGGGAGGCGCTCCGTTCCTCCCCCTGGAATCCTTGAACAGCCGGCTGTGCTCCGCGGAGCAGCCGGCCAGGCCAGGCCTGGCTCGGCCCGGCCAGGCCAGAGGCGTCCGCAGCCAGATTTCCGGCCGCGGAGGGCTCTGGGTAAAAACACACACACAAAAACTGCTTACGCAAATGGCGGCAGCTACGGTCGCCCCCATTTGAGTTCCTTCTTTTTGGCCATCTTAATCTACGTAAATATTTACGTAGACTATGACGGCGAAAATAAAGGGGAATGCAAATAGCATAGCGGGCGCTATTTGCATCCCTTTTTCATTCACTGTTTTAGCCTACGTAAATCTTTACATAGGCTAAAACGGCAAATCAAAAGGGGACTGAAATAGTGCCCGCTATGCTATTTGCGTTCCCCCTTATTTTCACCGTCATAGTCTACGTAAATATTTACGTAGATTAAGACGGTAAAAAGAAGGAACGCAAATGGCGGCGGCCGTAGCTGCCGCCATTTGCGTACGCGGGTTTTTTTTTTAAAACCCACCCAACCATGATAGACTACGTAACGATTTACGTAGCCTATCACGTCTTTTTTTTTTTCTTTTTTACACAAGCCTGGAAATGGCGGCGGCGGCGGCCGGTCAGAAGACCGGCTGCCGCCGCCTGGAAGATCCGCCCCAGGTGAGTCTTGTCCCAGGGGGGATCCGCGGGGTGGCGGGGGGGTGGCAGGCCGGTGGCAGGCCGTTCCGCCACAGAGTTCGGGGGGCTGAATGCACTGGCATTCGGCCTCACCGTGATCCGTGGCGGAATTCTCTGACATCCCTAGCTGCGGCCGGCCAGGAGACCAGCCACCGGAGCCACCGCCGCCAGAGCTGCCGCTGCCGCCAAATCCACCGCATCCGCCCCAGGTAAGTGCTGTCCCGGGGGGATTCTGCGGGGGGTGGGGGGGCAGGAGGCCATTCCACCACGGATTCCATGGGGCGGAGTCTAAAGAATCTGGCCTCACTGGAATCCATGGCAGAATTCTCCGCCATCCCTAGCAGGAAGTCATTTGCCCCTTCATCTCCAGATCTGCCAACTTCCTGCTTCCTCATTAGGACTTTGGTGCTGCTGAAGTGAGCATGGAGGTAGGCAGCAGAAGCAGGGGGCAGAAGGAAGCCTGGACAAGGGCTGGGGAAGGTGCATGGGGATTGTGGTGAGGAAGGTGAACAGGGATCAGGAAAGATGGGTGCAGGCTGAAGGGAATCCTGTGGTAGGTCTGGGGAAATGCCAAGAGAGAAGCCAAAAGGAGAGAGAGAGAATCTGGAGGAGAGGGGAGGAAAAGTCAGAATCCTGAAAGGGGAGGGGGAAAGAAGTCAGAATTCAAAGTGGGCACTCCCAACATTTTGTGATTGGCCACCCCCCCATTTGTCATTGGCCATTCCTCCCACAGTGCTCAGTATACTTTTTCAAATAATGTGCCTCTGGGTCCAAAAACATTGCCTACCCCTCGTATATACAGTTGTTATTTCTGTTGTTTTAGGGATGTCATGGGCTTGAGGCTCCAGCTGGGGCTTTAGGCCCCATGATTAATTGCCAGCTCAACCCCCGAGTCTACAGATCTCCATACTTATCCATCTTGGTGAATTGACACCTGTACTCTTGTGTAAATGGCTGCTTTACAGATGCCATTTGTGTAAAATCAGCCGATATGGAAAAGGCCAAGCTGCCATTTTTACACAAAATGGTGGTTTGATGAGGGATCAGGCAGCCGCTTGCCACTCACTGGGCACTCACAGATGCCCAGTGACTTGCCAGGCATGGCAAGCAGGGGTGGGGGTCCAGTGAGCGATGTGCGACGCAGACCATGGTGAGTTCGCCCATCCCTATGTTGATGTTTTAAACTAGGTAACAAATCAGAGTTAGTGCACTTAATTGCACATACAATAAACATGGCAAATGTATTGTTTAAAGTATCTTCTCATTTAGAAAAGATATGAGCAGTGACACAAACACATTTTCTCATCTTAACATATCACCTCTGCTGTATGAATATGTAGTATTGCTCACTTTCAGGCAGTCTTAGGGGTATACGGATTCCCCACCGTCTGTTCCAGTGGGGAATCCATGTGGGGAGGTGATCCGTTCCTCCCCCCCGGAATCCTCCAGAGTGGTTCCGCTTTGCTCGAATTCCGGGGGGGGGGCGGACTGGCTCGGGGGCGCTTACCTTCCCTCTTGCCAGCCAGACCTGTTCGCCTCCCTCCTGTCCCTGCCAATTGCCTTTAAAAAAAAGCCTTTTTTAAAAAAATGGCAATCGGGGGGGGGGAATGTGCCCATAGATTTATACGCAAATAGAGTCATGAATCTTGTATATAAGTCTATGTGAATGCAAGATTCACTGCTCTATTTTGCGTATAAGTCTATGGGCACATCCTGCTGATTGCATCTAGGGAGGTCAGAGAATTCCACCATGGATCTTGGTGAGGCCGAATGCCAGTGCATTTGGCCCCCCGAAATCCGTGGCGGAACGAAGCCCCCACCCCCCCAACCCACGAAAGTCGCACGAAATGGAGCACTTACCTGCTGCCGTCCGCGCTGATTTGTGAATGGCGGCCACCCTGTGGCTGCCATTCGCTTCCTGATCATAGCTAAGCCTTTTGCATCCCTGCGGGGGCCATGATAGGCTACGTAAGTATTTACGTAGCCTATCACGGCAAGCCAAAAAAAAAACAAAACAGCATACGCAAATGGCGGCGGCTGCGGCGGCTGCCATTTGCGTTCCCTATTTTGAGCCGTTTTAGCCTACGTAAATATTTACATAGGCTATTACGGCAAAAAAAAGGGAACACAAATAGTGTAGTGGGCGCTATTTGTGTTCTTTTTATTTTCACCGTAATAGCCTATGTAAATATTTACATAGGCTAAAATGGAGGGGGGGGGGGAAGGAACGCAAATGGCGCCCAGTACGCTATTTGTATTCCCCTTTTTTTGCCGTAATAGCCTATGTAAATATTTAGGTAGGCTAAAATGGCTCAAAATAGGGAACGCAAATGGCGGCTGCCACAGCCGCCACCATTTGCGTACACTGGTTGTTGTTTTTTTTGGCTTGCTGTGATAGTCTACATAAATAGTTACGTAACCTATCACGGCAGCTTCACAGGACGCAAATGGTGGCCGCTACGGCGGCTGCCATTTGCATCCACAGCAGCCCGTCGGCGGCTGGAACTCCGGCTGCAGACGGCCCTGGCCGGTGGCTCCGTGGAGTCTCCGTGGAGTGGAGCCAGATGGTTTAGGATTTTGAGGGGAGGTGCGGAGCGCCTCCCCCCCACCGTGAATCACCCCCTTGAAAAGGTAAGTGACTTTTGTACATCCCTAATCGCATGTGCCCATAGACTTATACGCAAAATAGAGCAGTGAATCTTGCATATAAGCCTATGGACACATAGACTTATATGCAAGATTCATGACTCTATTTGCATATAAGTCTATGGGCACATCCTCCCCCCAATCGCCATTTTTTTTTAAAGGCAATTGGCAGGGACAGGGAGGAGGGAGAACTGCTCTGGCTGGAAGCAGCAGCTGAATGCCGTTCTGCCTCCAGTCCTCCTGGAGCAGAGGTAAGTGGTCCCAATCCACTGCAGATTCCTGAGGCCGGATTCCAAAGAATCCGGCCTCATTTGAATCCACAGTGGATTTCTCTGACATCCCTAGGTAGTCTACACCTTAGCTAGAGTAAAGTTCAAAGAATTGAACGCTCAATCAGATCCTGCTTATTTGTACCAATTTCACCCAGTGCTACATTGTTTATCTGTACTGGTTTCCTTTCAATCAATTTTTTTGCACTTCAAAATTGGCACAGAGAGGGGTTCGGGTACTTGGCATCCTGACTGACAAAAAGTCCAGCCAATCAGTGCTGTGCACAGCCTTGCTTGGATAAGGCTTGCTTGGATATGGCCTTACATATTCAAGGGCCAGCCAATCAAGCCTGTGCAAATCTGGGCTCTCCTCACACAGGGAATTTTCCCAGACCCTGATCTGATCCCAGAAAGGAGTCTATAGCTGAAGAACACTTGAGCCAGTTTCCATAGTGGTTTCCATTTCTGAATTTCTGTACATTATTAGTATATAGCCTTAGAGAAGTGCAGCACCCTAGCTTGGTTCTGAAAGGGGAGACTTTGATGATATTCCTTCTTCCAAATGGCTTCCACTGCAATATATATAACAGACGATCCTTTATTGGTGATCAACATTCACTCAAGCAGACTTTCCACCTCTGTCAATGATAGTATAAATTGATTCAAACAGTCCAGACAAGGCAATAATTAAGTGTACATGAATTAGTCAACCTAAACAGGTGAAATGCTCTTTAAGCATGGATTCCCAGAAGACTTTGTTATATAGTACCTTAAATCTTTTGTAGGGAGGAGGAATGGTACAATCCATAAAGCACTTGCAAGAAACACTTTACATCATAGGAATTGGCCTCCTACCATGTCAGACCATTTGTTCGTGTAGCTCAGTAATGTCTACTTCGAGTGGCAATGGCTCACTTCCAGGGTTTTAGGCTAGAGTATTTCCCAATCCTATCTGGAAATACTGGGAATTGAACTGGGACCCTTTGCATGCATAGTGTGTGTTTTGCCACTGAGCTAAGGCCTTTCCCATCATAGGCCTTGAAAGGGTATCAGACATAAAATTATGATTAAGGTTTTCAACAATAATAATAATTTTTAAAGTGTCTACTAGTTACTACATTTTACCTGATCTGCTGTCTTGTCCTCCTAAGTTAGGAAGAAAAGAACAACCGAACAGTCATTAAATACATTCACATGTAACTTTTGGAAGTGCATCATGTATTGGACAATCTGGCACTTCCCAAAATAGATGTGAGTTAAGTTTTGTAATATGGTATATGCAATTTATCCAAATTGATTTAAATGCAATAAAATCTGTTTGTCTCTTTTAACATTTTAAATGGAAAATAACATATTTTCTTTTAGCAAATTAGTTCCAGAAGTCTGGATTTATGGAACTGAAGATAAACATTTTTAAAAAATCATTTACAGTTCCTTTATAAAAGAAACTTCAGTTAAAGTTGTAAAATAAACTTGCATGATGATTTCTTATTAATGATGCCACAAGCAGCCCTGTATCCAGCTAGGTTCTATCTCAAATTCTAATGGTCACCTTAGCATCCTGAAAATAGATTTAGCAATCAGCTTTTTCCATTCTGCATTCACTCACCATAGTGTAAGACTGTCTGAAAATAATAGCCATAATAATTGTTGCCAAGTAAACAGTGTTACAGGTAAGGATGTATGACCCAGTCTATATCCAGTCCATATCAGTTTCACATGTATTCAATTAAGGCTGTGCATGGACCCCTCCACCCCCCCCCTGCTTCAGATGCCTCTTCAGATCTTCTTAAGTGGTCCCACTCCACTTTGGACTGATTCGGACCCCATCTGCTTCGACTCGGATCCAAATCTGAAGTGAGATTTGGACGTCCGGATCATTCGTTTTTGACTTCTTCCCATTGACTTGCATGGGAAAACAAAAAAGGCCACAACTTTTTCAGTATTTATGATACATACATGACGTTTGGGGAACTCTCAGCCCCCCTGGAGGCTGAGAGTTCACCTCCACCTGCCAAATTTCAGACAGTTTGGGCCAGTGATTGTTGTGCTAGATGGAGTTAAAGTTCTATTTTTTCTGCAAAAACTCTCAAAGCAAAGAGTTATAACTTTTCACTGTTTTCACAGAAGTGCTTGAAATCTGGGCCCCTCCCAGCCCCTCTGGAGGGCATCCCACCTGCCAAAGTTCAGGAAGTTTTGCTCACTAGGTTTTGTGCTAGGAACAGGTGCAATATGCTGTTCCCAGAAACTAAGACCAAACTAAGATGGAATAGTGTGTTGAAGCAGAGGTCACTATCCCTAGTATCTGCTGAAGGTTTCTTTGAAATGCAAAGAAACCCTTATTCAGGGCTTCATCACATGGAGTTTTATCTAGGGATGTACGAAAGTCACTTACCTGGTCTCGCAGCTTGCTTCGTGGTGGGGGAGAGGCGCTTCGCTTCTCCCCCCGAAGTTCAGGCCGGGGGGGGAGGCTTCCCACCTCGCCTGGCTGAAATTCAGGCCGGGGGGGAGGCTTCCCGCCTCGCCTGGCCGAAATTCAGGCCGGGGAGAAGCGCCCCGTCTCCCCGGCCGCGAACTTCAAAAGAAAAAAAAGCAAAAAAAAAGCCCCGTGATAGGCTACGTAACAATTAACGTAGCCTATCACGGCTAGATCTGCAAAGTCAGCCGTGATAGGCTACGTTAATCATCACGTAGCCTATCATGGGTGACTTAAAAAAAAAAAAGCACGTACGCAAATGGCGGCCCCCATAGGGAGCCGCCATTCGCGTTCCTTATTTGGTCCCTGTAGTCTACGTAAACATTTATGTAGACTACAGCGACTAAATAAGGAACGCGAATGGCGACTCCCTATGGGGGCCGCCATTAGCGTACGCGCTTTTTTTTTTAAAGTCACCCGTGATAGGCTACGTGACGATTAACGTAGCCTATCACGGCTGACTTTGCAAATCTAGCCGTGATAGGCTACGTTAATCGTTACGTAGCCTATCACAGGGGCGTTTTTTTTTTTTTTTTTTACTTTTCATGTAATGGTGGCGGCGGCAGCCGGTCGAAAGACCGGCTGCCGCCCCCGCCCCTGACGAAGACCTGCCGAACCGCTGCCGGGACCCGCCGCTGGGAGCGACATTCGTAAAAGGTAAGTCCCATCCCGGGGGGGGGGGCGTGGGGGGTGTGGGGGGCAGAGAATTTCTCCCCGAACCTTCGGAGGACCAAATGCGTTGGCACTCAGCCCCCTGAAGTTTCGGGGAGAAATTCTCCCCCATCCCTAGTTTTATCCTGCAATTGAGATTGCTCCTTCACAGAAGTTTGCGGGCTCTTTACATGATGCAGTGACCCTGCCATGACCCTCCTGCACTAAATGCCCTTTGCTACATTTTTAAATAGATCGTAGATAATGAGCTATCAAATTACCCCATTGTATTCAACTTCAGTTTCCTTTGTGAAAAGAGTTAAAGCAGCAAGAAGAAGAGAGAGAGATCAATGAAAGATAATGGAAGACTCAGATATGGGGAGAAGGCGAGGGGGGGAGGAAGCGCATGTAAAGGGAGTCTGTTGTAATCCTGCAGTTAAAATGGAAGCAGAAAGCCCCATTTTAAATGCAGGATATTAGGCTCGTCATGTAGAAACGCCCTCAGAAAAATCACTGGCTCAGCCTCTCCTTGGCTGAATACACACATTACCTGGCAGGCAGGCTGGCAGAGTTCTTTCTTTTTTTTAGTGATGTGCTTTTTTCCCCTAGCACACACAAAATTAATATTTTATATTTATTTTATATTTTAATGTTGGGGGGGGGGGTTAGCCACACCACGCCTGCCCAATTTCAAACAGTTTTTAATTTAAAAAATGTAGGGTTGTACGAAACCCCGCTTACCTGGCTCCACTGGGGTCCACAGGTGGGGGGAGGTGTTCTGTTCCTCCCCACAGAATCATCGACGGGGGGGAGGTGATCTGTTCCTCCCCCCCGGAATCCTGCCCGCCCGGCTCCGCTCCATGGCCAGTCCGCGGAGCCGCCGTCTGGGCCAACCCGCAGCGGGGCCTCCAGCTGCTGCTGGGCTGGTGCGGACGCAAATGGCGTCCTGCGTAGGGGATGCCATTTGCGTCCCTATGCCAGGCCGTGATAGGCTACGTATATATTTACATAGCCTATCATGGCTAAAGCAAGGATGCAAATGGTGTCCCCTATGACATTTGCGTTCCCGCTTTAGCTGTGATAGGCTACATAAATATATACATAGTCTATCATGGGCTGGCATAGGGACGCAAATGGCAGCCGCTACAATGGCCACCATTTGTGGCCGCAGCAGCCTGGCAGTGGCCAGAGCCGCCTCTGTCGCTGCCACTTCATCCGCCACCGGAGACGCTGCCAGATCCACCGCCGGAGCCACAGCCAGGTAGTCTCCATTTTTCGGGGCTTTCGTGGGGTGGTGGGGTGGGTTGCTCTGTTCCGCCATGGATTCTGGGGGGCTGAATTCACTGGAATCTGTGGTGGAATTCTCTAACATCCCTAAAAAAATGAAGCAAGGGAACTGAAGGAACTGAGAGTGTAGCAAGCGCATATCATTATCCAGTTTAAACTTTGCTTTTGGTGATCTCCGATGACCTCAGACTCTCAGTGGTCTTCTGACAGAGACAGGAAGACACAGACACTCTGCCATGTGGGACCTGTGGTAGTTCTAGAGCTAATACATTGCAAGATGCACTGACCTCATATTCTATACAGAAGAGTGGCCTGGGGCCACAAACAAATCAACAATGCCTTGCCCACCAGGGCATATTAGGGAAGAGAGGCCCGGGGCCAGAAATGGATCAACAGTGCCTTGTCTTCCAGGGCATAGTATAATTATTGTCATGCTTCGGTCACTCTCGATTGAATAAGTACACCTTAAGTCCTTCAACAAGGAGCTCTTGAAGGGCAAGTGTGGTGCATGCAGCCATGGTAAAGCCAGCTCCAACAGTGCATGTTGAAGTTGCTTCAAAAAATGCTAGTTACTTATATTTATATATTACTTTTCATATTAAGAAGGGGAAAGTAATAACAAATCAACTTTGCCTTGCCTACCAGGGTACATGGAACAGTGGTGGTGGAGACAAACCAATGCCAAGCCTGCCCAGAGAGCATATTCTGTGATAGGGGAAGACAGTGAGGGGTGACTGGGCCTTCACTGCCCTGGGGCAAACAGCAAGAGCAAATGAAAAGCAGATACAGAAAGAAAACTCCATACGTGCCAAAGGGTAGGGGGAAGGGAGTAACAGCGCATTACTCATTGGCACTCGAAACTGGAGAATGTGCACTATTCTCGTGCTGAGGACATCAGACACTTCTGATGTAATGTCCATCTTCCAGGAAATAGAAATTCACCCATGCCAGGAGGTCACATTGACTGGACAAGAACAACGACAGTTGTCTTGATGGACCAAGGCAACGGTGCAAGCACATGGCTGGCAGGGAGAGAGAGAGACCTGTGAGTGCAGCGGGGTGCACATAAGCAATTTGCCCATGGCGTCAAAGCCCCCAAGCCCAGCTATTCCACCCTGACACAGAATATGGGGCATGGGGTGGGAGGGTGACCAGGTTGATCCTGCAAGGCTTGTCTCAAAGATTAAGCCATGTGTACACATGGGCATTGCAGTGAATCTGGGAAAGGCTCATTAAATCAGTTATGGTTCCTTTGTGTATGGCAGGCAGGCAGGCAGGTGGGTGGAGGCTTAAATTAAGTAACAACAGTAGTAGTAATAAAAAGGTAATGCCCTGGCTGACTTAAATAAGGACAAAAATGAGCCAGGAGAAATAAAAAGAAACAGCAGGGTGAGAGTCCTGCTCAGTTGCCCGAGGGCTTGAGGGTGGGGTAGCCTAGCAGGGGCAGGTTAGCTTTGGGGAAGACCAGCTTCTCCATTAAGTCAGGATCTCTGTGGCTGAATGGAATACCCACTCCTGACTCAGGGAGGTAGTGACTACAAAACAATACAAGACTCCTTTGAGGCACAGTAACTGGGATGAATGAGTACACTTCCCTTAAATGAACATCCATGGGAAGGCAAGTCTGGTGCCAGGAAGTTAGTGAGGGAAACAATCCCTCACTCTACACCTGGCAATGACTACATGGGAGGGGAATAGAGGAGATTAAAACAATACAGTGCTCATAAGGCCCTGTAGGACTGAGTATACTGTAGATCCTTTAACGAGGACTTGCCATGAGGGCAAGTCTGGTGCCAGGGAGGTACTGAGGGAAAGCAATCCCGGACCCTACTCCTGGTAATGGGGAATGAATGACTACATAGGAGGGCAAACCTGGTGCAAGTGGCCATGCTGCTGGATCATGGGAAACAGTTATCAATGCCTCCAAGCCCAGCTATTCCACCCAGACATGGGAGGGTGGACTGGCAATCTGGTTGATCTTGTTTTTATATAAGGATCTGCTCCTATAGCATATATTATAGCTGCTGCACTTAAAAGGATCATACTTTGATATTGGGAATTCTCATTTCTTTATAAATATATTTGCCCACCACTGGGTATATGATTCTTGAAACAGGACAGTGCCTACCGATTTGCACAAATTAGTTTTGAAACAGGACAGTGCCTAGCCCACCAGGGCAAAGTATTCTTGAAACAGGACAGTGCTTTGCCCACTGTATTGCAATGTGGACCTATTGCTTTGCTTAACCACAACACAAGCACACACACACACATACATGCACACACACACGAGCAAAAGAAAAGCAAATACAGAACTACTTACAAGCAAAGAAAAGGGTTTTATTTATTTTTTAAGGAAACATATAAAGTTCAAGAAATACAGGAGGGTGGTGGGGGAGGGGATAAGAGCCAAGAGCAAGCAAAGAATAGGAAAAAATGTTTCTTTAATTTATGTTTTTTGAGCATCAGGCCAGAAAAGAAAAAAACAGTTCACTTCAGAAGGAGGCGGGGCAGGGGGTGCCAAATAAGGCAAGGCACGTGTAGGCTGTTAAAGTAATATTTCTTTATTGTGTATTTTAGAAAGAAAGAAAAAAACCTACATGGTTGAATAATAACTAAAAATGGCAGGGGGAGGTGGGTGAGCGAAGGAACAAGCCAAGAAGTAAATGTTTTTTTTAAAAAAAATCTAGAAAAGACAGAGTTGAATGGAGAATGACTAGGAGGAAGGAATAAGAAGCTGCAGTGAGTGACAAACACAAACACAGCCCTCTCTTGAGTCCCAACTGACCACCTCACTCAATGAATAATGGAACGGCGGAGCGGGGGGGGGAGTGAAGGAATGAGCCAAGAAGAAGCTAACTGCTAGTAAATGTTTTCTTTTTTTAATAATCTAGAAAAGAGAGATTTGAATAGAAAAGGAAGGAATATGAAAAGAAGCTGCAATGAGTACATGCACACACCCCAGATCAGACCATACAAACACAGCCCTCTCCCAACCAACCACTAGGGATGGAGGAGAATTCTGCCATGGACTCCAATCCATGGATTGGATTCTAGGGATGGCAGAGAATTCCGCCACGGATCTCGGTGAGGCTGAATGCCAGTGCGTTCGGCCCCCCGAAATCTGTAGTGGAACGGCCTGCCCTCCCTGCCCCCCCGTGGATCCCCCCTGGGACGAGACTTACCTGGGGCAGATCTTCCGGGCAGCAGCGGCTGCGGCAGCTGCTCTTCCGACCGGCTGCCGCCGCCACCATTTGTCTTGTAAAAGACAAACAAACAAAAAACGGCTTGATAGGCTACATAAAGATTTACATAGCCTATCATGGCTGGGTTAAAAAACAACAACAACGACGTGATAGGCTATGTAAAGATTTACGTAGCCTATCATGGCTGGGTTAAAAAACAACAACAATGACGTGATAGGCTATGTAAAGATTTACGTAGCCTATCATGGCTGGGTTAAAAAAAACAACAACGACATGATAGGCTATGTAAAGATTTATGTAGCCTATCATGGCTGGGTTAAAAACCAAAAAAAACAAAATCGTGTACGCAAATGGCGGCGGCTACGGCCGCCGCCATTTGCGTTCCTTATTTTTGCCGTCTTAATCTACGTAAATATTTACGTAGACTATGACGGCGAAAATAAAGGGGAATGCAAATAGCGTAGCAGGCGCTATTTGCATCCTTTTTGATTCGCTGTTTTAGCCTACGTAAATATTTATGTAGGCTAAAATGGTGAATCAAAAAGAGACGCAAATAGCGCCCGCTACGCTATTTGCGTTCCCCTTTATTTTCGCTGTCATAGTCAACGTAAATATTTATGTAGATTAAGACGGCAAAAATAAGGAACGTGTTTGTGTACGTGTTTGTTTGTTTTTTTCCCCCAGAGCCCTCCGCAGCTGGAAATCCAGCTGCGGATGGCAGTGGCCCAGCTGGGCCTGGCTGGCTGCTCCGCGGAGCTCTCACGGAGCATAGCCAGCCATGGAGGATTCCGGGGGGGAGGCATGGAATGCCTCCCCCCCACCATCAACATAATCTGCAAAAAGTAAATGACTTTCGTACATCCCTACTGGATTCAAAGAATCCCCCCCCCCGGAGTCTGCGAGGAAATGAAAGACTCACCTCCGCCACCCGGGGGAATCCATGCTGGCTAGGGATATACGAAAGGCACTTACCTGGTTCCGCAGCTTGTTTCGCGGTGGGGAGGAGGCGCTTTGGTTCTCCCCCCGAAATTCAGGCCGGGGGGGGAGGCGCCCCGCCTCGTCTGGCCGAAATTCAGGCCGGGGGGGGAAGGCGCCCCGTCTCCCCGGCCGCGAAATAAAAAAGTGAAAAAAACACACAAAACACCCGTGATAGGCTACATAATGATTTACATAGCCTATCACGGCTAGATTTCCAAAGTCAGCCGTGATAGGCTACGTAAATTGTTACATAGCCTATCACGGGTGACTTTGGAAAAAAAAAAAGCGCGTATGCAAATGGCGGCGCCCATGGGCGCCGCCATTTGCATTCCTTATTTGGTCCCGGTAGTCTACGTAAAGATTCATGTAGACTACGGCAAAAATAAGGGCAACGCTATTTGCCCATGGGCACCGCCATTTGCGTACGCGCTTTTTTTTCCCCCCAAAGTCACCCGTGATAGGCTACGTAATGATTTACGTAGCCTATCATGGCTGACTTTGGAAATCTAGCCGTGATAGGCTACGTAATGATTTACATAGCCTATCACGGCTAGATTTCCAAAGTCAGCCGTGATAGGCTACGTAAATTGTTACATAGCCTATCACGGGTGACTTTGAAAAAAAAAAAGTGCGTATGCAAATGGCAGTGCCCATGGGCGCCGCCATTTGCGTTCCTTATTTGGTCCCGGTAGTCTACGTAAAGATTCATGTAGACTACGGCAAAAATAAGGGCAACGCTATTTGCCCATGGGCACCGCCATTTGCGTACGCGCTTTTTTTCCCCCCAAAGTCACCCATGATAGGCTACGTAACGATTTACGTAGCCTATCATGGCTGACTTTGGAAATCTAGCCGTGATAGGCTACGTAAATCGTTACGTAGCCTATCATGGGTGTTTTTTTTTTTACTTTATTTTGTAATGGCGGCGGTGGCAGCTGGTCGGAAGACTGGCCGCCACCCCCGACCCTGATGAACTGCCGCCGAATTCCCGCCGGGACCCGCCGCCGAGAGGGACATTCAAGGGAGGTAAGTCCCATCATGGGGGGTGGCGGGGGGGTGGCGGGGATTTCACCAACAATTTGGGGGGTCGAATGCATTGGCATTCGGCCTCCCTGAGATTCGTGGAGAAATTCTCCGCCATCCCTAACACTGGCTGGATCCTACCTGCCGCCGTACGTCCGCTGCCGTCTGCTGCCATCTGCTGCTGCCTGTGTTCGGACACAAATGGCGTCCAGCATAGCAGATGCCATTTGCATTCCTGCTTTCTGCCGTGATAGGCTACGTAAAGATTTAAGTAGCCTATCATGGCAAAAGGCAGGGACACAAATGGCGTCCGCTATGCTGGACGCCATTTGCTTCCACAGACAGGCCATGTCCAGAAGTCTGGCAACGGCCAGAGCCGGCCGGCGGCTCTGTGGACTTGCCGTAGAGCGGAGCTGGGTGGGGAGGATTCTGGGGGGAAGACCAGATCGCCTCCCCCCACCGCAGACCCACAGGCGGACAAGGGTGAGTACAATCCATACACCCCTACCAACCACCTCACACAATGGACAAGCACAGCCTTTTGCCAAACTATTATATACCCCCCCTCCTCCACCACTGTCTCTGATTTGAGACTGCTGGCTTAGGTTCATCCCTAGAGTTCTCATTTGCTGAAGCATACTCCCCCCTCCTCCCTCTTCCCCCTCCCTCCTCCTCCTTCATCTGCTCTCCTTCCCCCTCCCACCTCTTCCCCCTCTGTGTGATCTTTCAGAAGTTGAAACGTTTTGGAGACAGCCTGTCTGGCTACTCAGAAGTGATAAGAAGAGCTATGAATCTCTGAGGTAGAGGAGGCACCTCATGTAGGAGCTGTTTTGCTTCAGGGCACCTTGGTGCTGGTCAGATCTGCTTCGTATCATGATGAGGCACCTCTGAATCAGCCTGCTTCACCTCATTATTCAGGCTTCAGACCAAAGCGGTGCATGACCCTATATTAATCATAAGTGCATTCTGTCCAAATTCTACATCATTCTGTAATTAACAAACAAAACAAAAACCACCTGCCTGAAAATTCACATTTATTTTCATACATATATTTCCCTCATGTACGTACACAGTTTTAGATACAACTGATGCCTAAAACACACACTGAAATGAACAGACCCCATTTCCCACAATTGAGGTGCCACAGTCAAGAAGGCCCTGTCTTTTTTTCTTTTTACCAGTCACCTCCTGGAAGGTGGGACACTTTAAACAAAGCCTCCATATAAAATCTTAATAAGCAGGCTAATAATCTGTCATTATCTGTAACAGTTTATGAAAATTCATTATCTCAAGGACTTAAATTACCAGCAGTACAATTGTCTAGGAATTTTCCTTAGTGCAGTTTGTATGGATTGTATTCATATACATTACATTATCAGTCCCTAAATTCACAGTGATGCTGTTTACTTTCCATGGCTTGACTATGATGGCTAAGGAAATGGGGTCATGTGCAAGGCTCCATCTGTATCCTTATAGGTACATGCAGCTCTCTTCAGCAAAACTATTTACCCCATACTAGGGATTTCAGAGCAAGCTGCAGATTCAAACAAGTTCAGATTGCTATGAATCCCACCTGCAGACTCTGCAGCAGACCAGCTTTTTCCAAGTCATGCAGATTCTGTGACCATTTTTTTTTACTTTAGGGGGGGGGTTGCGCAATTGTGCACTCATGCAAATGTGCATTAGCACTAATGCACATTTGTGCAAGTGTGCATTTGCAAACAGGAGTGAAATTCTCCTATGTAAACTCTAATGAGCAGACGATGCAACGAAAGATCCCTAACATTCCATGAAACACAGACAGAAGGGATTCAACAAAGTCCATACATCCCTACCTCATACATTGTTTTAGTAGCTCCTGTTCATTTCAGTGGAGCTTGTGCAAGCAAACTTCCCTGTACATCCTCCTTGCCTAAACTCAACATATTTTTCGTAAATGAGCACATAGGTGCCTTCCATCTTTCAATCACCTTAACAACCACTGAATGAACAGCAGTCTTCCCCTTAATTGAGAAGTTTGATATCTGGTATAGAATTACGCCACACAGAACTATATTGTTTCCTGCTCCTTGTTCGGTGGCAACTTGTTAAAAATGAGACTCATCCCACCAGTAAGTGCTTACAAAATGGGGTTCTGAACTCTTAATGAAAGGATGTGAATGAACATCCTTTCACATTGCAGAAATTAATGCCTATGAACAATGGGTGCTTTTTGTATCCCATAAAGCCCACAGCAAAATGTACTAAAAACAGATATGTTGTGTAATATTATGCATGTAGCAATTATCATGTAGGCATTTGATTATATTCATTCATATTAATGGAGCAGTTTTCATTTATAGGTTTGTAAACATTTCAAACTCTATTACCTAGTGGCATTATTTCATTCTGTTGACAGAATACATTATCTTTTGTTTTACGGCACTGGTGGAGTGTAGCAAGCAAAGGAGATCTTCTCAGCCAATATATTCAGTGCCTTAATTATAAAATTAAATTTGAACACTAGTGGGATGGTAGCATTTTCTCCTTAAAGGTCAACATGATAGCACCCAAATTTCTTGTCATCCTATCCATCAGGTTGAATCACCCCTTTCAGAATGCAATGAGCTCATATCACTATGGCAACCATTTTATCAAAACTGGAAAAGCTCAAAATTCCAGTTGTCTATCTGGAGAATGTATTTAATTGCTAATACAGACCTTTAAGAAATCCCCTGCTTATCCTTGAAGGAGGAAAATGGAAAAGTCTTCACTCAAGAGGGAAGGAAGCAGCGTGAACAGCTACTTTTCATGAAGATTTTTTTTTTAAAGGTAGGTTACTGATATTTTACAGTGGATTGAATTCTAAATCCAGATGAGTGTCAGAAAGTGTGCAGATCATTAGCAAAAAATAATTGAAGCTTTGGTGGAAAGCAAATTTAATGCTACATTGATCTCATAATTTTGCATGCTGCCTTAAGGATGTGTCTGTGTATTTCCTTTCTGGCCACCACCCATTCTTAAGCATTCTGCAAACATATCACTTTTATGCCACTATAAATCTCATGGCTTTCCCCCCAAAGCTATCTGAAAATTATAGTTTGGTGAAGTGCTGAGGACTCTCCATGAGAAATCCCCTCCCCCTCTACAATTCTCAGGGTTCTTTGGTGGAGCGGGAATAACTGTGAAAATTAGTGCTGTGCTGAAAATTTCTCCCACATTTTTTCGATCATTCTCATTCAGTTTGATACAGAAGAAATGACTTTTGAAAAGAAATTCAGAGTAGAAGAAAATTGTGGATAATTTCAGAAAATTGTCCTGTCTTTCATTGTGCAGTTATTTCTCTGGCAGCTTGTAGCATCCTTGGCTTTCTGCTCTTCAGTTAAAGCCCAGGTAAAGGAATCATGATGTAATTCCTCCCATAGGGCCTTTTCAGATGAGGAAGCGCAGGTAGGGATGTCAGAGAATTCCGCCACGGACTGAAATGGGATCGAATTCCCTTCGGTCTGTGCTACGGAATCCTCTGCGGAACGGCACCACGAGGTCCTGCAGAGCCAGCAGTCATGCGGCTTTTTTTTTGTCATCCGCACAGAGCCGTGAAATTTTCGTAAATAAAAATGCAAGGTAGTATATTTCAATAATAAATGCATCAGTTTAAAAAAAAAAATGAATTGTGATCACTGCCTTGTTCGTGGGTGTTCTTTTTCAATTGAAATCCTCCGTCTCCAAAACTTTCAGCCAAAACACTTCCTCCTCCTTGGGACTTTCCAAAACAAGGCTGCCCCAGGTGTGCCTGAGTGATGCACTCTTTGTTTAAAGCAACGCTGTTTGAAAGAAAGAAAAAACCTTTTAAAATGACCATGCCGGTCTGGAGCCCTGCACCAGTATTATTCCCCCTACTAGGCTTCCTATTTCCACATCCAGCCTTGTTCGTGACATGGTGAGGCTAAAATGGAGAGGAGAACCAACTCTGTGCATGTCTACTCAGAAGTAAGACTTACTGAGTACAATGCAACTTACTCTTACACATGTCAGCACCCCACTTGCCCCCAGCTTAGCTTTGTATTTCCACATCCAATCCAGCTCATTAGCAAAGCTCCTGTTAGTTATCTCACTGGGTGACTTTGGGCTGGACTCTCACCACTACATCATACTTCTGTTATGAAACTCATGAAGAAAAAGAGACAGTATAATGGAAAGTTCTTTCTGAAGCAGTCACACTTCACTTGTACAAATGCAGCATGAAGGGAAACATCAGCAACCTTCTCTTTGTTTGAATAAAAAGCACACTCTGCACATGCTCAGGGAATGGACAAAATGAGGAATAAACATACCAGGGAATATGAAGAACTGTATTCTTCCATTATGTGTGTGTGTGTGTGTGTGGGGGGGAATCTCCCTCCATCCAGCTGTTCCCTGGAAACCCCCCCCCCTTCACCCAAGGGTCTTCTGAGATAACTAACAGGAAGTCTGATAATGAGCTGGATGTGGAAATACAAAGCTGTGCCGGGGGCAAGTGGAGTGCTGACATGTGTAGGAGTAAGTTGCATTGAACTCAGTAAGACTTACTTCTGAGTAGACATGCACAGAGTTGGTTCTCCTCTCTACTCAGCTTTGTATTTCCACATCCAGTTCATTATTGGACCTCCTGTTAGTTATCTCAGAAGACCCTTGGGTGAATGGGTTTTTTTTTCCCCAGGGAACAGCTGGATGGAGGGAGATTCCACACACACACTCATAATGGAAGAATACAGTTCTTCATATTCTCTGGTATGTTTATTCCTCATTTTGTCCATTACCTGAGCATGTGCAGAGTGTGCTTTTTATTCAAACAAAGAGAAGGTTGCTGATCTTTCCCTTCATGCTGCATTTGTAGGGATGTACGAAAGTGACTTACCTTTCCGTGGATTACGTTGATGCTGGGGGTGAGGCGTTCTGTCCCTCCCCCCGGAATCCTTGCCGGGGGGGGGAGGCGCTCCGTTCCTCCCCCCCGGAATCCTGGCCGGCCGGCTCCGCTCTGCAGGGATTCTGCGGAGCCGCTGGCCGACTCCGCCAGCAGCCGGACATCTGGTAGGGGTGGACGAAAGTCCCTTACCTTTCGCCGAAGCTTGTTTGCGGTGGGGGGGAGGCGCTTCGCTGCTCCCCCCGCGAAGTTCAGGCCAGGGGGGAGGCTTCCTGCCTCACCCCGGCCGAAATTCAGGCCGGGGAGGAGGCTTCCCGCCTCACCCGGCCGCGAACTCAAAAGTTTTTTTAAAAAAAACAAACGCCCCTGTGATAGGCTACGTGACGATTAACGTAGCCTATCATGGCTAGATCTGCAAAGTCAGCCATGATAGGCTACGTTAATCGTCACGTAGCCAATCACGGGTGACTTTAAAAAAAAAAAAAAAAGCGCGTACGCTAATGGCAGCCCCCATAGGGAGCCGCCATTCGTGTTCCTTATTTGGTCCCTGTAGTCTACGTAAAGATTTACGTAGACTACGGCGAAAATAAGGGCAACGCTATTATTATAGGAGGATGGCGGGGGGGTGCGGAGGATTTCTCCCCGAAACTTGTTCGGGGGGCTGAACACGGCGCTCGGCCCCCCGAAGTTTCGGGGAGAAATTCTCCGCCATCCCTAACATCTGGCCTCTGGCTAGCAGGGATGCAAATGGCGGCAGCCGTAGCCGCCACCATTTGCGTCCCTGCAGTCAGCTGTGATAGGCTACATAAATGTTTACATAGCTTATTACGGCTGATTTAAAACAAAAACGTGCGTAGCGTCTACGCTATTTGTGTTCCCCTTATTTTTGCCATCTTAGTCTACGTAAATGTTTACGTAGACTAAGACGTGCCAAAATAAGGAACGCAAATGGCGGCGGCCACAGCCGCCGCCATTTGCATACGCGCATGTGTATTTTTTAAGTCAGCCATGATAGGCTACGTAAACATATACTTAGCCTATCACGGTGTTTTTTTTAAATCTAGCCGTGATAGGCTACGTAAATCTTTATGTAGCCTATCACTTTTTTTTGTTTTTTTTGTTTTTTTGGTTATTTTTGGTTTTTTTAACTGGAAATGGCAGTGGTGGCAGCCGGTCGGAAGACCGGCCGCCGCCAAACCGCCGCTGAAGCTGCGCCAGAGCCGCCGCCAGAGCCACCTCCGCCAGGAAGATCCGCCCAAGGTAAGTCCCATCCCTGGGGGGTGGCGGGGGGGTGGCGGGCTGTTCCGCCACCAATTTCGGGGGGCCGAATGCACTGGCATTCGGCCTCCCCGAGATCCGTGGCGGAACTTTCGTACATCCCTATGCATTTGTACAAGTGAAGTGTGACTGCTTCAGAAAGAACTTTCCATTACACTGTCTCTTTTTCTTCATGAGTTTCATAACAGAAGTATGGTGTAGTGGTGAGAGTCCAGCCCAAAGTCACCCAGTGAGATAACTAACAGGAGGTTTGCTAATGAGCTGGATGTGGAAATACAAAGCTGAGCTGGGGGCAAGTGGGGTGCTGACATGTGTAGGAGTAAGTCGCATTGAACTCAGTAAGACTTACTTCTGAGTAGACATGAACAGAGTTGGTTCTCCTCTCCATTTTAGCCTCACCATGTCACCAACAAGGCTGGATGTGGAAATAGGAAGCCTAGCAGGGGGAATAATACTCATGCAGGGCTCCAGACTGGCATGGTCATTTTAAAAGGTTCTTTCTTTCTTTCTTTCTTTCTTTCTTTCTTTCTTTCTTTCAAACAGCATTGCTTTAAACAAAGAGTGCATCAGGCACACCTGGGGCAGCCTTGTTTTGGGAAGCCCTGAGGAGGAGGAAGTGTTTTGGCTGAAAGTAATTACTGCGCGTCTCAGGGCAGGGGAAAAAATACATAAATATCTAAGAAAAATAGCCTTTCTTAAGGAAGTTATACAGAATTACAGCTGTCGGTACGGATTTATCTTTGTAATTTTCGGAGTGTTAAAAAAAGAGGAGAATTCCAGGGGCTTGCGAACGACGGTACGGAGCACTGGCCGCAAACTGCGGAAGTCAAGTGGCACAGAAGGTACACAATTTGTACATCTCTAAGCGCAAGCAGTCTGGGAGGTTGTAGAAGAATGGAGAGATGTGCAGTAGAAAGAAAAGACACACGCAGCACCCTCCACTGTATTGCAGTGATTTGTTGTTGTTCAGTCGTTCAGTCGTGTCCAACTCTTCGTGACCCCCTGGACCATAGCACGCCAGGCCTTCCTGTCCTGCGTTCTCTCCCGGAGTGTGCTCAAGTTCATATTCATTGCATCGGTGATGCTATCTAGCACTCTCATCCTCTGCCGTCCCCTTCTCCTTTTGCCTTCAGTCTTTCCCAGCATCAGGATCTTTTCCAGAGAGTTTTCTCTTCGCATTAGGTGGCCAAAATATTTGAGCTTCATCGACATCTTGGGAATCAGCGAACTAAAATGGACAGGCATGGGCGAATTTAATTCAGGTGACCATCATATCTACTATTGTGGGCAAGAATCCCTTAGAAGAAATGGAGTAGCACTCATAGTCAACAAAAGGGTGGGAAAAGCAGTACTGGGGTACAATCTTAAAAACGATAGAATGATCTCAGTACGAATCCAAGGCAAACCATTCAACATCACAGTAATTCAAGTCTATGCCCCAACCACTGATGCCGAAGAAGCTGAGGTTGATCGGTTCTATGAAGACCTACAACACCTTCTAGAACTAACACCAAAAAAAGATGTCCTCTTCATCATTGGGGATTGCAGTGATTCGGTAAGCTCAAAACACCACAACAATGAATTATAAAACACCCTGAGTTCAGGCAGAACAATGCAAGCCTCTTTCATGGGGAGCAGGGGGGACAAAACTTTCAGGAAATTGGAGGACAGATTTTGGCACAGCACTAGCTCCATCTCTTCCCCAGACCTGGACAGAACACTGCTCCCTCACACCTGCATTGTGGTGGATGCAAAATGGAGGCCAGCCTGCCAACACAGTTGATGCAGTTGCCACTTGCAGTGGTGGCACAAAAAAACCCTTAAGAAATAAAGAAGCTGTGCTACAACTTCTGCCAATGGTGAGCCCTACCTATGAGAATCTGTTGGAGAATTTCTCCTCCTCCTGGAGAAATTAGGTGAAATTGCCCCCCCCCCCCGGCCACTTCTCTGCTTGCAAATAGGGCGGACAATTTCAAGAGGCCATTTGCATGCTACTTTAACTAAAAGGTTTACGTCTGTTGTTGTTTATTCATTCAGTCGCTTCCGACTCTTCGTGACTTAATGGACCAGCCCACGCCAGAGCTTCCTGTCGGCCATCGCCACCCCCAGCTCACCCAAGGTCGAGTAGATCTTGTAGTGAATATATTACATAATTAAAGTTTCATACAATTCCTTTTGTTTATTTTTGTGCGAATTCTCCACTTCAAAAAAATTATCATGAAAATTCTTAAATACATATTTTTGCATATATTTTCTCAAACAATATACATTTCTAAATGATTATTTTCCTCAAAGTATGCATTTATATATGTATTTTATCCAAAAAGACACTTTTTATATGCATTTTGGTACATTATTTGAGCCAAAACTAATTGCAAAATTTGGAGAGGTGCAAAATCAAAAGGATAACTTTGTTCCAATCTGTACCTAAGTCTGGGAAATGAGGATCGGGTTGGTTTGCTTCAAAATGCAGACCAAAGGAAATCCTTGAGCACTCCCAGTTGATGGCATGTGACAGGAGTGCACGAAAGCCACTTACCTGGTCTCACAGTTTTTCGCGGTGGGGGGGAGGCGCTTCGCTGCTCTCCCCCCGAAGTTCAGGCTGGGGGGGGGAGGCTTCCCGCCTCGCCCAGCCGAAATTCAGGCTGAGGGGGAGGCTTCCCACCTCGCCCGGCCGAAATTCAGGCCGGGGAGGAGGCGCCTCGCCTCGCCCGGCCACGAACTCAAAAGTTTTTTTTAAAAAAACGCCCCCGTGATCGGCTACGTGATGATTAACGTAGCCTATCACGGCTAGATCTGCAAAGTCAGCCATGATAGGCTACGTAAATCGTCACGTAGCCTATCACGGGTGACTTAATAAAAAAAAAAAAAAAGCGCGTACGCAAATGGCGGCCCCCATAGGGAGCTGCCATTCGCATTCCTTATTTGGTCGCTGTAGTCTACGTAAATCTTTACGTAGACTACAGCGACCAAATAAGGAATGTGAATGGCGGCTCCCTATGGGGGCTGCCATTAGCCGTACGCGCTTTTTTTTTAAAAGTCACCCGTGATAGGCTACGTGACGATTTACGTAGCCTATCACGGCTGACTTTGCAAATCTAGCCGTGATAGGCTACGTTAATCGTCACATAGCCTATCACGGGGGCGTTTGTTTTTTTTAACTTTTATTGGAATGGCGGCGGCAGCAGCTGGTCGAAAGACCGGCTGCCGCCCCCGCCCCTGACGAAGACCCGACGAACCGCCGCCGGGACCCGCCGCCGGGAGGGACATTCGGGAAAGGTAAGTCCTGTCCTGGGGGGGGGGGCGGAGAATTTTTCCCCGAAACTTCTTCGGGGGGCCGAACATGTTGGCGCTTGGCCCCCCGAAGTTTCGGGGAGAAATTCTCCGCCATCCCTAGATAGATGACCTGACATTTCCATACATGTTGCATTTTATTTCTAATGGTCGAGTCACACTATTAATGAAGGAATACATGGAAGCAGTCTTTTGCTGCTTGTGATGTTTTCTCTGACTGCTGTTGTCATGTCTTGATCACTGGGTCAGAGCAGCAGGTTGTTTTCTTTCAGTAGGTAGCTTTGTAACCATGGCAACTCTGTTCACACCCATTTTCCCTGGTGTGGTGGGAAAATCCCCACTGAGTGCTGCCTGGGTTGTCTATGGTGATGATGATTACACCATCCATATGCTACTTTTCTGCCATACAGTGATCCTCAATGCATCTTACAGTTAATCTATAGCCAATAAAATATGAAGCAGCAACAACAATAAAACAGTAGTTCATTTAATAAAATTACATAGTAAAACAACAACCAGACACTTCTAAAAAATCAACTAGGAATAATCCAAGGAAGCAGTAAAACTTAGTTGGGACATAGAGTCCTTTTGGTGGTGAACTGGAACCTGGCTGCTTTAGAGAAGCCATCTCACCAACAGTTGATTGGTCCTCCTTGAATCCAACTACAAAGCAAGCTTCTATTCAGAAGTAAGTCCTATTGAATTCAATGGGGCTTAATCCCAGGTAAGCAGGTATAAGATTGCAGCCTTAGAGACAGACGTTCAAGTCTAGGGGCAGGAATAGGGATGGTGGGGGAAATAACTTTATTCCTCAGCCAAGGTTAGTATCTGAAATGCAATTTGAATTCCTATAAAATCTGTAACTCATCACAGGCCTAGTTCCCACAGCCTTCTGGAAATTGGTCCTTTGTAGTTAGAGTTAATATTGTTGGCTGAAAGGAGCAGTGCTCAGAACTGAGAGCTCAGAAAAGAGAAAGCTAGTCTGATATAACTCTTCTGGAGGGAGATCTGCAGTCTGATGTTGGTGGTTGTATAGAGTAGGAGGCCTGGCTTTGAGGTTGTGATACTTTAGGCAGGAAGCAGAGCTCAGCACCAGGGAAATTCAGTCAGAGGTCTAACCAGAGGGAACTTCAGCAAGTGATCCCTCATGCAGCTTCATCATCCCAAGAGCCAGAGGAAACAGGAGGGACCAAAGGCCAAGGAAGACTGCCGTACAGCATCCGTTCCTGGTTGTGAATTGGGATGTCAGAGAAATCCGCAATGGAAAAGAAAAAGACCATCCTCAGCTACGTGCTATATGATTAGCATAATATAGTTTGGCTCTTAGAAACCAGGCTACTGGGGTATGTAAGATACAGAGCATTTATTTTGGTTGCAGTGGTTTTATGGTTAAGATTTTTTATCATTATCATTTAAGACAGTCTTGTGTCAGAGAGTTCCATAGACCCACGTTCTATAGTGTTAACAAGGGATCAGTGTCAGAAAACCGGTGTGGTTCCCCCTCCCCCATTTTGGGACATAGGTGGGGTAACCCACAGGTTATTTCTCTACATTCGGTGTTAGTGCAGCAGTTTTAAAGGGCCAAATTCCACAATTATTTCATTACGATTAAGTGTAGGTATTATATTCCAGATCATTTGTAGCCCCCTGAGCTTTGCCAAAATAAGAACATAGCAGCTGACTGCTACCTTCTACGACTTTTTTCCAAGTTACTACAAAAACGGTATGGGTGAGCTCCATGCAACCTCTCATTAAGAGGCTAGTAGGTGAAGGGTATAATCTGTGGATCAAGTCAGATTAATACAAAAAACTAAGTACAAGAAAACAGGGGTGTGGTTCCAAGATAGATCAATTTGGCCATTACTCAGACAGTACGAATTATCAGAGACATTCTTTACTTAGGCTGTATTGATCATGTAACCTAGAAAAGTACAGCAGCTTTTATACTTGAAAAGTTCTTCTCTGACAAATATTCCCTGTTCAGACTACAAAGGCTGACCTCTTTACTCTACATGCAAGAAAGAAAAGAAACTAATGGGATTTCCTAAAAAGCCTATCCCATGATTTCTTCATCTTTTTTTGCTTACTCAACAGTAAGGAGGTTAGTTGTGATACTGCAAGCAGAAAAGTTATATCTGTCTGTGGCAGCCGTTGGTGTATTGCATGCATCAAAAGACTTCTCTTTAGTAATAGCCTGGAGTGTAGGTTGGGCTAAATGGCACAAAAAGAACACCTTGAGCTAGACCGAGCACGGCTTCTAACACAGCTAAATTTCAAGCCACATCGCCAGTTTCTCTCATTCGCTAAGCCTTCATATGACATATCTAGGCTGAAGAATGAGGTGAGCCAAGCAAGAGTCCATTGAATGCTGAACTTCTTTGCTTCGCTTACGTTTTATTTGGAGGAGTGAATAAATACATCATCAAGCAGGCAAAGATGGTGAATGTAAGATAGTTGGTAATGCACTACCACTAGGAACATGAGATTATTATTAGTGAAACATAAAATATTGTTGGACATCCCTTTTTACAATACTGTACCCTGCTTTAATTATCCATATTCAAGATAGATAATGTTAGGGATGTGCGAAACCCCCTTACCTGGAGTCCGCAGGGGGTCCACGGGGGGGAGGCGATCCATCCCTTCCCCCCCAGAATCCTTGCCAGCCGGCTCCGCTCTGCGGCGAGTCTACGGAGCTGCCGGCCGGCTCTGGCCACTGGTGGACTTCCGGCCACTAGGACGCAAATGGTGTCTAGTGTAGCAGATGCCATTTGTGTCCCTGCTCTTTGCCGTGATAGGCTACATAAATCTTTACATAGCCTATCACAGCAAAGAGAAGGGACATAAATGGTGTCCGCTACGCCGGACGCCAGTTTCTTCCGCAGGACGGCAGCAGACAGACTGGACTGGTCGGTGGCAGGTAGGATCTGTTCCAGGGCAACTTCGCAGGGTGGCGGAGGTGGGTGGTCCATTCCTCCACGGACTCCGAGACATTCTTTAGAATCCAGCCTCATTGGAGTCTGTGGCAGAATTCTATAACATCCCTAGATGATGTTAATGAAAAACAAGGGAAGAGAACAGCAACTAGAAAGCTTGTGATTGCTATAGGAGAACTGAAGTATATATAGGATGGGGGAGAATTTCTCCCCGAAACTTCGGGGGGCCGAGTGCCAACATGTTCGGCCCCCCGAAGTAGTTTCAGGGTGAAATTCTCCTCACCCCCCCACCCCCCGCACCACCCCCGGGATGGGACTTACCTTTCCCGAATGTCCCTCCCGGCAGCGGGTCCCGGCGGCGGTTTGTCAGGTCTTCGACAGGGGCCGCTGCCGCCATTCCAATAAAAGTAAAAAAAAAAAAAGCCCCCGTGATAGGCTATGTGATGATTAACGTAGCCTATCACGGCTAGATTTGCAAAGTCAGCCGTGATAGGCTATGTAAATCGTCACGTAGCCTATCACGGGGGTGTTTTTTTTTAACTTTTTATTTCGCGGCCGGGCGAGGCGAGGTGCCTCCTCCCCAGCCTGAACTTCGGGAGGAGCAGCGAAGCGCCTCCCCCCCACCACGAAGCAAGCTGCGAGACCAGGTAAGTGGCTTTCGTGCACTCCTAAGTATATAAGGAGAATGTTGTGGTTAGAGTTTTGGACTGAGACTTAAGAGGGCCAGGTTCTAGTCCCCACTTGATCATGAAGCTCCCTGGGTGACTTTGGGCCAGTCACTGCCTCACTGTTTAACCTACCTCACAGGGTTGCTGTGAGGATTAGGGATGGCAGAGAATTCCGTCATGGACTCCAATGAGGCCGGATTCTAAAGAATCCACCCCCCCCGGAGTCCGTGGTGGAACGGAACACTAGCCTCTGCCTCCCCCTGGAATCCGTCCGGGTCAGATCCGTCTCGGTGTCGATCCTGCGGAGCCAGCCGCTTGCTCCGCATCACTGCCGAATGTTGATACAGCTGGCAGCCATTGCCATGCTGTATTGTTGTAAGTAAATCTCCGGACATAAATGGTGTAGTGGGCACCATTTGCAGCCGTAAAGCTGGTAGATTAGCCTAAATACAGCCATTTATGGCTGCATTTAGGCTAATCTACCAGCTTTACGGCAGCAAATGGTGCTCACTACACCATTTGCATCCGGAGACTTACAGCGATATGGCACGGCAATGGATGCCGGCCATATCGACATTCAGCAGCTATGCGAAGCTGGCAGCCAGCTCCACAGGATCAACGTGTAGTGGAGCTGGCCTGGACGGATTCCAGGGGGAGGGACAGATCGCCTCCCCGCGCGAGCGGATTCCCCCACAGACCATCAGGTAGGGTATCCACCCATCCCTAGTGAGGATAAAATAGAGAGGAGGAGAAGGAGGAGGAGGATACTGTAACCTGACTTGGAAGAAAGATGGGATATAAATGTAACAAATACGTAAATGTAACAATAATAAATAAGAAGAACTCTGCTAGAATAGGCCAAGCAGCTCCTGGGACTCCAGCACTACACTAGGGCACATGGCTAATCGCTGCCTTTCCTGCCCCACCTTTATTTGTTTTCGGGTGGGGGGGTTACAAAATGGGTCCTGTCCCATGCTACAATGCAATGCATGTCTGGCTGGGTCTGGGTGGAGCTGCAGTGTTGATACCCACAGTGCCCAGGAGTGATGTTACCTCCGGCCCAGCTTGGCAATCATCTCATTGAATGGCTTCTGCTGCTCCTGTTCCCCACCCCTGTCATGGCTATCACCTACCATCTCTTGATACACCCATCAGTAGGGATGTCAGAGAATTCTGCCACAGACTGAAATGGGATCAAATTCCCTTCAGTCCGTGCCACGGAATCATCATCCTTTCGTCATCCGCAAGGAGTCACAAAATTTTCGTAAATAAAAATGCAGTGTAGAATATTCCAATAATAAATACGTAAGTTTTTTTAAAAAATGAATTGTGCTCACCGCCTTGTTTGTGGGTGTTCTTTTTAAATTGAAATCCTCCGTCTCTGTTTCCTTCCAGCCAAAACACTTCCTCTTTCTAGGGGCTTCCCAAAAGAAGGCTGTCCTAGGTGTGCCTGAGCAATGCACTCTTTGTTTAAAGCAACACTGTTTGAAAGAAAGAAAAAACCTTTTAAAATGACCATGCCACTCCAGGACCAGCATGGTCATTTTAAAAGGTTTTTTCTTTCTTTAAAACAGTGTTGCTTCAAACAAAGAGTTTATCGCTCAGGCACACCTAAGACAGCCTTCCTTTGGGAAGCCCCTAGGAAGAAGAAGTGTTTTGGCTGAAAGTAAACAGAGACGGAGGATTTCAATTTTTTTAAAAAATACTTAAATATTTTTGAAAAAATAGCGATTCTTAGGGAAGTTATGCGGAGTCACGGAGATGGCTGGGCACTGGAATTATGGTTTTCGGTACAGATTTATCTTCGTAATTTTCAGAGTGGAAAAAAAGAGGAGAATTCCAGGGGCTTGTGAACAGCAGAACGGAGCACTGGCCGCAAACTGTGGAAGTCAAGCGGCACTGAAAGAACACAATTTGTACATCCCTACCCATCAGGGAGGATGGGTTGATGTAGGATATGGCCCACCAGAGAGGACACGTTGCCTAAGGACCGCTCAAACCTGGAGCCAGCCCAGAGACCAAGAGTCTATTCCGATCCATCCTTCTTCCTACAGTGGCCAAACAGATGCCTCCAAGAAGCCCAAGGTGGCCCATTTCCTGCTGTTGCTCGCCAGCATGTGGTATTCAGGACCATACTGTCTCTGGACATGGAGGTACCATATATTCATTATGGCTAACTGCTTTTGATGGACCTATCCTCCCTGCTTTTGTCTAATTTTCTGAAGGCCATTACATCTCGTGACAGTGAATTCCGTAAGCTGATTACCCTTTTATAAGAAAATAACATTTGTTTTAAGGAGGCTTGGGGTATACATCAGGGGGCCTTAAAATGTCTGTCATTCACTTCAGGCCTTTTTCTAATGAACAGAAACAAACATGGCTCCCCCAAGTGGAGAAAATTAACTTTTAAATGGAGCAAGTTATATTTATGAAGAATATCACATGATTTTTACTTGAAAAGAAAAAAACAAACCTATGCAGGATTGTGCTTCCAGCTTCAGTCTGTCTACCCTAAAGGTTTAAATATGAATAATACCTTGAGATACTGCTTCTCTGCTTAGATATCGTAGCAATCAGCAAACCAGTCATAGCAGGAATGTGTATTTTTCCTGTTTGCAGTATGAATGAATACAATTTCAGATGTCAAAGTATGTGAAGTGGCAAGTAGCAACTGATTGCTATCCAGCATAATATTCGACTGAGTTTAAACTTCAGCAAATCAAATTCTAGGGTGTGTGTGTGTGTGTGTGTGTGTGTATGTGTGTGTACTCTCGGATATATCCCAAGTTTGTGTTTTCAGATGTTCTCAGGTTCGGTAGCATATGCACTGAATTGTAAAAGCACTTTTTTTTTTTAGAAATTGGAATCTCATCTTGTATTTGATTAAGGCAGAGAGGTATGTGATGATGTGAATTGGTATCTACCCTGACCATGTGCCACTGGAACTCATCATAAATCTTGCTGCCATTTGTCAAGCCAATGTTAGTACTTCTCCTAATGCAGAGCAGGCCTGCAGAAGCAGCAAGACCAGCGAGTATCAATCCATATTCACCCATGAATCTTTCCTAAAAGGATCAAATAATTATTTTCTTTTTCAAGAATTTCCCTCTGAGTGGTGGAGAGAAAATGTAATGGAGAAGGGAATTAATAGGACCACCCTTATGTGTCATCTACAAAGGTTATCAGGGCCATAGATATCGCTCTGGCTCATGTTACTTGGGGACTTGTACAAGCAATGTATAGAAATGATTGAGGTATAACATGGAAAGCTCTCCTTCCTCCGTTTGATAAAGCATCCTCACTGAAGGGTAGAAGATACTTATGTTACGGTATTTGCCTGTTGCAGATTCCTTATATTTAAATAAAGCTGTTGCTCTTTAAAACCCCAGAAAAATGTGTCCTGTCTCTTTATTCTGGAGGTATGGGGTGCAACGGAACAGATGAGTTGAGAGTCTCCATATAACTACTGATCACATATGGGTTCTGTTTGTATGATTTCTGCCTCTTTTTTTGGATGAGGTCAGATAGAGAAGAAGAAAAGAGTTGAACTGAATACCATTACCAAGGTTAAACTGCATGTCCCCTGTACTGTACATATTTTTCCCCAAAACATTTTCTTCCTTTCAGTTTCAGAGCAGGGATTGTCTGCAAAGCTCTGATGCTTAGGA
This sequence comes from Heloderma suspectum, assembly GCF_057233095.1. NCBI lineage: Eukaryota > Metazoa > Chordata > Lepidosauria > Squamata > Helodermatidae > Heloderma > Heloderma suspectum. Next base: position 88,500,332 of record NC_139461.1, read on the forward strand.
GGATTTACCAATGATTAAAAAGGCGATAAAGGAAACCTTGTTTTCCCTCCTTCTTCCCTCTGGCAAAATTTAAACCAAGCAATTTGAAGCTTAACTGACATTTGACAGTATTTTCTGCTGTGAAAGCATTTATCCAAAGATAAGCCCAGGATTTCACAAGTCTAGACTGAAACAATTTTGGAGTCTTTTACATATTGTTAATCATACAGGGGAAAAATGCATTCAGGGGGTGATTGAATATAATAGGAAGGAAATGAGCCAGCAAAATTTTCTGGGGGCAGAACCATCACATATGAATTGCTAATTCTACTAAAGATATACAAAAGGATGCAATTAGCATAGTCAGAACATGCTTTGGATATCCAGTGAAAGCCACCCTTCCCCCTCTCTCTGTATGTATGAATATACATACACACACACAGAGATGCGACACCCCGCCCCCTTTTCGCATTCTCATTATTTGGCCTTATCCATTGCACCCTACCAAATTTCTTCCTCCTTTGAACATTTGTCTTCTGATACACTCCCCATATCTTTTCAAAGAGGAAGCAAAATTACGACAGTTTAAGTTGCAAATAATGGGCTGTTTTCTGATTATATGGTTGTTTCAAGACTTTCACCCCATAAAGGGGAAACTTCATGAACAGAGCTCTCTCTCTCTCTCTCTCTCTCTCTCTCTCTCTCTCACTCACTCCCTTTAGGAAAATGCATTTTGGTAATATAAAGAATTAAAAGAATTCCATAAAATGCTGCTTAGCAATGAAAGAGTGATATTGATTGCATGGATAAAGAAGAGAGCAAATGAAATGAAAAAAAGACAAAGCTGCTAGACACATATTTAAAGAAATGTCTGTTTTGGCCCATGGTATTTAGTGATCCCCATTCCCTGACAGTGATGGTACCAGCTTTTTTAACCTTCTATAGTCAAATCAAATGGCTACCAATTTGTTTTCCAGGCTTAATTCTAGGGATGTACGAAAGTCACTTACCTTTCGCGGATTATGTTTATGGTGGGGGGGAGGCATTCTGTCCCTCCCCCTGGAATCCTCCATGACCGGCTGTGCTCCGTGGCAGCTCCGCGGAGCAGCTGGCCAGGCCCAGCTAGGCCAGAGCCGTCTGCAGCCAGATTTCCGGCCGCGGAGGGCTCTGGGGGGAAAAAACTCGAAAAGCCGCGTATGCAATGGCAGCGGCTATGGCCACCACCATTTGTGTTCCTTAGTTTGGGCCATCTTAGTCTACGTAAATATTTACGTAGACTAAGACAGCAAAAATAAGGGGAATGCAAATAGCGTAGCTGACACTATTTGCGTTCCCCTTATTTTTGCCATCTTAGTCTACGTAAATATTTACGTAGACTGAGATGGCCCAAACTAAGGAACGCAAATTGCAGCGGCTGTAGCCGCCATTTGCGTATGCCTTTTTTTTTACCCAGACATTTTAGGCTACGTAAAAACTTACGTAGCCTATCACATCTCTGTAAAAAAAAAAGAAAAACTGCAAATGGCGGCAGCGGCAGCTGGTCAGAAGACCAGCCGCCGCCGCAGAAGCCGCCACCGCCCGGAAGATCCACCCCAGGTAAGTCTCATCCTGGGGGAGGATCTGGGGGGGCGGGGGGGTGGCAGGCCGTTCCACCACAGATTTCGGGGGGCCGAATGCACTGGCGTTCAGCCTCACTGTGATCTGTGGCAGAATTCTCTGCCATCCCTACTTAATTCAAAGTGTGATTCTGATCTTTAAAGCATTAAAAGGTCTGGACCAGGTTACCTTAATCTTCCTCCTCCTATATTAACCTCCCTGACTTCTAAGATCAACATCTGCAGTCTAGCTGTCTATCCCATTGTGGATTACCATCAGATGAAGTCTCAAGCATGAGCATATTGGACAGGTTCCCACTGCCTCAGTCAAAGTAAAGGGACCCAATAGTCTGGTTTGGCTTAATAAGCCAAGATATGCACAGGCTTTGTGCACCTGCACACAGCCCCTTCACTATCTCATAGGGTGGCCGCTTATGGACAAAAAAGAGAAATGCATCACCAAAAAAAAAAAAAAATGGAGGACAAAGGATGGCACTGATCTGCATAATATTTACATATGCTAATGCATATGTATAGATGCAAAGTTAGCAGTAAGCATTATACTTTAAATCAGAGGTAGTCAACCTTTTTGGGTCCATGGGCACATATGGCAATTTGAGAAACTGTTGTGGGCATCACCACAAAATGGCCAACATGGGAGATGCAGCTAATTACAAGGGAAAATTAACCTCCTCACAAGACTCAATACAAGACAGAGGTAGGGGGCTGAGCCCCCAAACACTAAACAACTCATTTGAACCCATACTTTTCAATGCCAACAGAAACCTGAAGGCCAACTCTTTCCTTCCCCACACCTCTCTATCAACCAATTCCCCATATTTCTTTTTCTCTCACACTCTTACAGGAGCCCCTTCTTCTTCCCCTTCTTTTTCTTAGAGGCTGAGTGCACTATGGGGGAAAGCATTGGTCTGCAGCTGCCCACCATCTTCATTTCCTAAGCATGTCTCTGAGCCCCTTGTGTGCTCCAGAGGGATTCAAGGGAAAGGAAGAGGGCAGCAGCTGCAGGCCCTCACTTTGCCTTTTCCTATCTGCTGGTAAGAAAAAAAAGTTTGTTTTTTAAGTGAGTGGGGTAGGGCACCTCAGTGGATGCCAAGAAAGGTGTCCAGGAACACATTGGTGCCCACCAGCAGCACATTGCTTACCTCTGATATAAACACAATGCATCTCACCATAGTGCAGAAGACTGTGACCAGGTGACCTGTGTGCCTGCCCATTCAGTCTGCTGTCCAGGTGCTCACTGTTGCTGGGCAACAGTTCTTATGGCTCTTTATCTTTAAACTGGATTTGGACAAGGCAGCCTTTCAAATAGAGAATGCCTTCAAAAAGAGGACAGTCCTCTGGCAGCACTTCAAATAGAGGACTGTCTTTTTTTAACAGCAGACACATGGCCACCCTACCCTCTCATCACTCCTCCCTCTGTGCAAGCAAGCAAGCAAGCAAGCAAACCAACCAACCAACCAACCAACCAGTCAGTCTTAATTAGCCACAGCTTCCCACTTCATCCAAACAGGAAACTATGGTTAATGGCTTCCAAACAAGCCAGGCTGTGAAGCCATGGTTGAAAGTTGGCTTCCAAGCCCTGGCTTGTTTGGAAGCTATTAACCAAGCTACTAATTTCTGAAATAACAGGAAGGTTCAGTTAACTGCAACTTCTTGGCTTGTTTGCTTGCTCACACAAACGGGGCAGAGCAAAGTGGGAGCAAAGGAGTTGTGTGTTGGTGTATGAAGCTCAGACGTATCCTTGCTAATTAAACCATGATAAGATTGTCTGAGCACAGCCAATATCAAGATAGGGAGCCCCACTTATAGAACTAGAACTTCCTTTGAAGTAGATTAGCCTATTAGGCCACGCTGTTATTCATGCTTTGTCAGGTTGCGATCTGAATCATCACTTAAAATTCACAGAGTTTGCCATGGCCCTCACTGATATGAGGTTTGGTCCTTTGGGGTCCCTTTTATTCAATATGCAAAAAAAAAAACACGTTTAAACATTCATGTTTTAAAAATAAAATAGCACGCAATGATGGCAGAAAAGATGAAATACCATTTGAAGCTGTGCTTGTGATTGTATCGGGCAGAGCCTGAAGTTACTTTTCATTACTTTCCTTCCTTCCTTTTTAGTGCAGCATGTTACCATCCATATGCTAGTCTGCATGAAATGACTGGGGAGGTTAAAATATGCCCAACTCATAAGTCAAGAGAATTCCTTGTCACGTTGTAAATGCACATGGTGTTGTCCTACCTTTCAAAGGAGATGTGAAAGTCCCCATTGCTGTTTCACATAAAATATTGGTGACACCAGGTAATTTAGTTCTTGAAATATTTCATCAGTTAGAAAGCTGGGGAAGGCGGGTGCAGGGAGGCTGGGATTTGCGACAGGAGAACAGATAGCAACCCAACTGCATTCATTCACAGTTATTTTACTTGGCTCCGTTGGATACATAAATCAGGCATCCAAGAGAGCAATGCCAACTTTTTTTCCTGAGCCTTATGCACATATTAGCATCTTTCCAGCTGTGAGCAAAGTAGCTCAAGTTTATAGGGAAGATCTAATTTATTTGCAGAGAGAGAGGTGGATTCCTTTCAAATTTTGAAGGTGTCCTAAGGTTTTAAAACACGGAAATATATTTATGTGGGACTTCTCCTGCCGATATGAACAGGGGTAAGCTTTCAGTTCCTTAAGTGTAACCATACTATTCATTTTAAGGTGTTGTTTCTCATTATAGCATGGTAGCAACGAAGGAGTAAATTGTGAACATTTATCATCTAAGCACTGCATTTATTGATTTCCCATATAAAGCACTTCGGGTACTTAGTGATATATGTTGGTCTCAATGAAAAACGAAAGGTTATAATAGTTCCTTGATTATAGATCATCACCCATTGCTCAAGTGAATGTTGCCTGTTTATTGCGTTTTAAATGCACATGGTAGACCTTAAACATATTTGGGCCAAAATCTTTGAGTATTACAATACTATGGCAAATAGGAATATTGCCTATGAAAGTTGGCTGTTCACTTCAGTTTACTGAGTGGATTCATAACAAAAGCTGCATAGTGACTGGACTATTCCTTAATCATAAAAGAGATAATTTGCATGAAACTGAAATATCACATGACATATTATTAGGCCACTGAATTTACAGTTTCAAACAGATTTTACTTGCTGTCTTATAGCTTTCCTTTAACTAGTTATGTAGATTCATGAAAAAGCAGACTAGAAAGAGAAATACAGGCTCCTTCTAATTGCATCTCCCCACCATATATTTACTCATTAGATAGGTCTGTTTCTAAGTCCCTGGACAGCCTGTATGAATGACAAGAAAGAGATAATGATGTTATATGTGAATATATTTGCATGTAAAACTGTGCACATAATTTTCTGAATTTGCACAATCCTACTTTGGGGGGAAGATCACAGTGCTTTCTAGGTCATGCCTCAACAGAAGACTTACTTCCTGTGGGAGTCTAAAGTTCACCCCTGAAGCCCCTCCCATGATGTCATATGCCCCTGCCACACCCACCTAAATAATTCTCTGTGCAGAGAGAGGCGTGGAGATCCATACCTTTCTCTGCATGGAGAAATGGACTCAGCCAGGGCTTGCAGGAGCCGAGCTGGGCTGCTCCTTCCCACAGTGCATGTGTCCCAATAGGGGCATGTGTGGCAGGGAAGGGACTTAGCTGGGACTTGCCGTAACTGACTCCATGCCCCGGCCAAGTCAAGCATCTTCTTCCCACACTGTGCACATCCCAATCAGGGCATGAGCAGCATGCGAATTGGTGCAGAGGAATCCCCAGCTTATTTCCAATCTCTGATTAGAGATAAGAAAGGGATTCTTATCCCCTTTGTGCCATTCACCCTCAGGGGGTGAGGGTTTGGGAGGGAGAGGGGCTTTGGGAGGACAAGGGACAGGGTCTGCAGAGTGTGCTGAACCCTCTGTGGGTTGGATTAGGCCCACAGGCCAGAGGTCACCTGGTCTAAATAGGGATGAACAGATGCCCCTCCCCTGACCAGGTCCTGCGGGTGCCCGCCAGCTGCTGCCCCCATTTGCATGTCACTGCCCCAGCTTGCATGCCCCCCCCCGTGCTCGCCAAGCCACCTACCCCAAGCCATATTTATGCCTGTTATATTGCATAGATGGGGACTTTACACTTGCCATGTACGCAATATTAAATTTACAGAAGTTTCTCAGCCATTTCTTTTCACAAAATGGAGACTGTAGGAACGATGGGTGCTCGTGGATGGCTCAGGCTAGGTGAGGGCATCTTGGCGAACACGTCTTGGCAAGCATGGGTGTGTGTGTGTATGAGAGTGGGGGCAGCGGCTTGGTGGGATCGACCCAGAGTCACGAACTGGGGGCGAGGGGAGTCTGTCGGACTCCTGGACTGAGCCAGGTGCCTGTTCCATCCCTAGACAGTTTACTGTCCTGCAGGGAGACCATTTTTTAAATGCATGTCTGTTGTCACAGTGCAAAAAACAAACACAGAAATTGTCTTTCAACATAGCCAGAACACCGTACACCCAAAAGTTACTTAGAAATGTCAGGTTTTTTTTTTTTAAAAAAAAGAGCACTCCCTCATAGTTGAAGGTGGTGTTTAATTACACTGGTGTTTAATTAACCAGAGATTGTTGACTTGTTACAATGAGTACCCCACTCCTCCTAACATTTTGGAATGTAAACTTCCAATGTCATGCTAAGTGAACTGTAATATTAAATATCACAGATGTTTGGACCCTGCAGAGACAGCTTAGTATATACATGTTAAGTTACTGAAAGCATAAAAGAAGAAAGAGAAGTCAAATGACCTTTCATCGTCTTTCGGTTGCCATTATCCAGTATTCAATTTCTATAGATGATAACTTGCATATGCATCACCTTTCCTCAAACACAGGGTTTTGGAGATCATGTTTGTTTTCCATGATCCTATTCTAAAATTATAAACAAATAGAATTTCATTGGTTTTTGCAGTTATTCCATACCTCAAGTGAACAAAAATGTATTTAGACTATAGCTAACATTTGATTTGAATGAAACTGCAGGGTCTGGTAAAGCAATAATTCTTGTATAAGAGTTTAACATGGCTGTTTGAATTATGAGAGAGAGATAATCCATAAAGAACTTTCCAGTAAACAACCTCTAAGATAAGGAAAGCATTATTCAGAAATATTTGACCTCTGTGATCAGATGATGGGGCTCAGAAGCAAAGTCATATCTAGAGACTTCCACGTTATAAAAATATCGTGATAGCATCATACTCCATCAATATGATTCCTATTTCCTTAGGGAATGGATTTTAGTTGCTTCAGCAGCAGGGCATGAATTTCAGGTTTTGGCAGGAGATGCTGCACCCACCCAGTGTGGCTCACAGAACCAGTCCAGCATAATTCAGTTTGGAAAGGAATATCTTTCTCTCTCATTTTCTGTAACAACCAATTGACTTGTTCAGATGGTTTCTTCTATAAGAATTGAATTCTCTGTGGACAAACTTTTCTGATTCCTTAATTGGAGTCTGTGCCTATTATTTTAAACTCACTGGGATTGAACAGCTGCAGGAAAAGGCAACTAGCTTTAGAGAGGACGGTGTGTTCAAACTGTCAGTTGTACCTAGAGTAGCAGTGCCCCAAAGAGCATATGCAAGAAGCATAGCTGTACCTTTAAACAGTCAATCAATCCCCTGCAGAAATGAACTGCACATTCTTCAAATATTAAACACAAGAATGTGGGGACCACAACTCTAAAGGCAATCCCATGTTACAGAAATGCCACACCCCGAGTCCAGCTTGCTTGGCCTCGAGGTGGGCCGTTGCAGGCGGGTGGGGTGAGACGATGTGCTTGGCCATGATTGGCGGCCTGAGGTGGTGCCACCAGAGGCAGGGCATGTGCAGAGAGCCATCTTCAGCTCTCTGTGCCACTCCCCAATGCCTCTCCGACGCGCAGCTCCCCCCCGCTTATGCAGTGTGGGATTGTTCTGGTCATCCTTTGTGGGGCCAAGTAGGAATTTTTGGCTCACAGTCTTATTCACCTGGGCTGTGTGTCTTTTCGCCTACTTCACACTGTAAATGGGGTTGGTATATCCTTAGGCAAATCTGTTTGTTTCTGGTTTAATTTATGGTCACATTTTGGTTCTGTTAGGATGGGCATTGGGGATGAGAATAGGGATGGTGAGCATTCAGAGGCATGGTTATTGTGACAGGTGACACCTGAGGCCTCCCGCTCAGGGTTTTGCGGCCCATCGGGGGGATAAGGGTTACCTGGGAGGCCAGCTCACCTCACCCACCTGGTCTTGTGTGGCCCAGGAGGGGGTGACAGGGGAAGGCCTACCTCCCCCAAAAGGGGTAGCCCTGTGGGGTGGTGAGATGACACGCCACCACACAGGCTTTGAATGTTTCCTCCCATTTCAGGGACAGCTAGGGGCTGCTCCAGTTTAGTTGCCCATCCTGTTTTTCCCTTTTGCAGATTTTCAATAAATGCAGCCCAGTTTGAACCCAAGAACCTGTGTCAGTCTCTTTATTTCCCCATCTCTGCTTGCAGTGCAACACCCTTTTTTTGTATCTGTATATTGAGGACCATGCACTTTCAGATATTACATGATTTGGCCTGAATTAGACTGGTTTTGGTCTTGCATCCAAATTCCCCAAACAGGTTCAAGAATTCTGGTTTCCCTGCCACCATTCTGGGTCCCTCCCTGGTAGCTCTTGTTTCCTGCTGTCTGTTTGTTACTTTCATTAGAGACTTTCAGCCTGATTTTACCCACGTTTACTTAAAAGTAAATTCCACTGAGTACAACAGGAACTGAATTCACAGCCTCAGGCTTATGCACACACAAAACATCTCTGTGGAATTATTTATTTATTTATTTATTTATTTTTATATTGCCTAATAGCTGAAATTCTCTGGGCAGTTACAGAATTAAAACCACAAAAATACAACAGAAAATGCAATATAAAATATAATGGATTAAAATTATAGAATACAAATACAACCAGAGTAAAACCTGGCAGCAGTGCAGATACTTAAAACGCGATAGCAGATTTAAGACAGCGGAGCTAAACCGGAATGCTAAAATACTAAAAATGCCTGGGAAAATAAAAAGGTCTTCACTAAGGCTGTGCATTGTTTCAGTGCTGAATCTGAATACCAAAATGAATTGGGCCACTTTTGGGGGTGCCTTGGTGAGATCTGAAGCAGATCAGAACAGCACCAAGGTCCTCTGAAGAGAAACGGGTCATTGCCAAAGCACGTCGGTCTGCCTCAGAGATTCGGAGCTCTTCTGATCCATTCTGAAGCCCAGAAAGCCTCTCTCCAAAATGTATGAACTTGTGAAAGATCTTGGAGGAAGAGGAGGAGGGAGGGAGCATTGGCGAATGGCAACTCTAGTTGCCAAATTGGGGCTGAACTTATCCGATCAGTCTCCGATCAGTGATAGCGGTGGAGGACGGGGCGGGGTGTGTGTGTGTGAAATACTGTATTTATTGGAGAAAAAAGCCTGTGTTTGTTCATTGTGTGTGAGAGAGAGATGGTAGAGGTGGTAGTTACTGGAGAGAGCTGTTAAGGCTGCAATCCTATGCACGTTTAGACAGAGAAAAGGCCTACAACTCCCAGCTTAGCTGGCTGGGGAATGCTGGGAGTTGTAGGCTTTTTCTCTGTCTAAACATGCATAGGATTGCGCCCTAAGTTAGTTGGCTAGATCTGTGGTGTGTGTGTGTGTGCGTGTGTGTGTTGTACTGCAGCTTATTCTTCTTCTTTGCCACCCAGTCCTTCTGAATTCAACTATTCCCTTGCTTTCTTTTCTAGATTATTTATTTAAAAAGAAAAAAGTACTTTAGTAGTTTAGTTTCCTTCTTTCCTTGGCTTGTTCTCCTCCCGCCCCTGCCACCCTTCTGAATTATTCAACCATCTTATTAGTTTTCTCTTTCTTTCTAGATTCTTTATTAAAAAAAGAAGTAATATTTAGAAAGCAGTTTACTTTCCTTGCCTTGTTCTTTGGCTTGCTCCCCCGCCCCCCTTTCTTTGTAGTCTTCCAGCTAGATAAGCCTGCTGCCCAGATTTCATGCACCTCTGTGCAACCAGAGAACAGTTATAGGTCTTTGCTTTGAGAGTTTGTGTTGAAAAAAGCACACAGTCATTAGGGATGTACGAAAGGCACTTACCTTTCGCGGATTATGTTGATGGTGGGGGGGAGGCGCTCCATCCCTCCCCCCGGAATCCTGGCCGGCCGGCCGTGCTCCGCAGGGATTCTGCGGAGCCACCAGCCGGCTCCGCCAGCAGCCGGACATCCGGCTGCTGGCTAGCAGGGACGCAAATGGCGGCGGCCGTAGCCACCGCCATTTGCGTCCCTGCAGTCAGCTGTGATAGGCTATGTAAATGCTATTTATGCTATGCTATTTGCGTTCCCCTTATTTTCGCCGTCTTAGTCTACGTAAATCTTGACGTAGTGTAAGACGTGCCAAAATAAGGAACGCAAATGATGGTGGCCATGGCCGCCGACATTTGCATACATACGTTGTTGTTTGTTTGTTTTTTAAGTCAGCCGTGATAGGCTACGTAAACATTTACATAGCCTATCACAGTTTTTCTTTTAAACTCAGCCGTGATAGGCTACGTAAACATTTACGTAGCCTATCACTTTTTACTTTTTTTTTTAAACTGGAAATGGTGGTGGCAGCAGCCAGTCGGAAGACCGGCAGCTGCAGCCGCCGCTGCCGAACCGCCGCCGGAGCCGCCGCTGGAGCCGCCACCGGAGCCACCGCCTCCAGGAAGATCTGCCCCAGGTAAGTCTCATCCCGGGGGTGGCGGGGGTGTGTGGAAGACTGTTCTGCCACCGATTTCGGGGGGCTGAATGCGCTGGCATTCGGCCTCCCCGAGATCTGTGGTGGAATTCTCTGACATCCCTAATAGTCATGAAACAACTCTGCCAGCCTGCCTACCAGCCAGTGTCCCCCCCACCCCCGCAAACATGTATTCCATTCAGCCAAAGAAAGACTGAGGTCATCAGCTCAGTGAACAGGAAAGTAGTACTAGGCGAAAGGAGTTATTTTGCACTTCAGAGAAACCTACAGCAGAGATTGGGGATAGCGACCTCCTCCTAATCACCATTTCAAGACCTAACTTCTCTGATTATCCCTTTTGACCTTTTGGTTTGAGTTTCTGAGAGCAGCACATTTTTCCTGCACCTAGCACAAAAAATACTGGACCAAACTGTCTGAAATTTTGCAGGTGGAATTCCCTCAATGGGAGCCGACAGTTCCCCAGATTTCATGCACTTCTGTAAAACAGTGAAAATATATAGCTCTTTGCTTTGAAAGTTTTTGTTGAAAAAATCAAATTTTATCTGTACCTAGTACGAAAAGTACTGGGCCAAACTGTCTGACATTTGGCAGGTGAGATCACCTCCATGGGAGCTGACAGGTTCCCAAATTTAATGTATTTATCTTGAAAACTGAAAAGTTATGGCCATTTCTGTTTTCCAGTGCAAGTCAATAGGAAAACATCAAATCTGAATGATTTGGATATCTGAATCTCACTCCAGATCTGAATCCAAAGTGAAATGGATGGGGTCCATATCACTCCAAAGCAAAGTGGGGCTGCTTCAGAAAGTCCAAATCAGCATCTGAAGCAAAGCAGAGGGGGGGTCCGTACATAGCCCTAGTCTTCACCTGGCACCTGAAAGAGTATAATGTAGATGCCAGTCGAACCTCTCTAGAGAGTTCTTTCCACAACCAGAGTGCCACAGCAGAAACTGCCCTTTTCCTGGGAGCTATGTGCCATTCCTCTTTTGGCAGGAGCTCCTGGAGAAGGACCCCTGTATGCCCCAGCCATGGGCTGCTAAGGTTTGACGGTGCTGAGAAAGTGATAAGCCAGATCCAGGTTTATTTACAAGGAGACTTTATTGCGTACCTACAGCACACAGGCATACCCAATGGTTGGATCAGACAGCTTCTCTGAACCCAGAGCCATGGGGTAAAATGGCTTTATACCATACATGTTAGCAGTGAGGCAGCATGACAGCAGCAAGAGTTCATTAGAGTTCATCTGCAACTTTCCCAGCTTAGCCTAACAGTGCTTGGTTCCCAGTCCAGACACCTGTAGCTTTAAGACAAACAGAGCTCCACTTCCCAGGGACATCCGAGACTCTGATAACATACCAGAGCTCATTAGCATGGAATGTGCTGAGGTGGCCATATTGACCTTTGACTCATCTTACAAGCCAAGGAGCCCACTTGCAAGGAAATTGCACTTAGAGTAATGAACCAAAGCAGAGAGCATTAGGGATCTCTAAGCCCCTCTAAACTGCTATTAACTTGCTTACAAGCCTGGGGCCTTACAGCCCCTGAAGATGATCTTAGGGTCTGGGCAGATAGATATGGGAGGAGACAATCCTTCGGATAACCTGGCCCCAAGACATTTAGGGCTTTGAATGTTAATACCAGCACTTTGAATCAGGCCCGGAAAGGGACTGGCAGCCAGTGCAGCTGGGAAAATACTGTCCCCTTACTGTGGAAGCACCAGCACATCTATTAATTTATAACTATCTTCTTTTCTTAGGGTACAATCCTATGCTGGCTGGGGAATGCTGGATGTTGTAGAACTCTTTCTGTATAAACATGCATAGGATTGTGTACTTACTAAATTTTGTAATGTGAGCTTTTTGCTCCAGCCAGCTTAGTCAATATCACTTCAGAGATAATCAATGTGCAAGCAAAACAAGATTCCACAATTTTCTGATAAACTACTTGGCACTCCATTAAAATTAGTTAGTGTCTCCCAAATATTCACTTCTATTAAGTTAAAATATCCATGTGTGCACTTTAATTTATATGTTGTTCAATAAAAAGTGTACATACTTCTTCATGTGCTGCTTCCCCATATGTACGGGTTCCTGCATGGAGTATTCTGCTCTTTTTTTTAAATCATTTTTCCTCTCTTTTAAAAAGGGCAGGAGAGGAACCAATGAAGGCGGAGTTGTCAAGAAGTTTGGGTTTAATGTCTTGGAACTCAGGATATTCACCAAACTTCCTGTTATATATTCCTCTTGGGTTCTGTGAACTTTTGAAAGCTTCAACAAATTATGATTGTTTAAATCATTGGGAAACTAGTAACCTTTAACATTTGTTTTTCTGTTGGTCATAAGTTAGTTTATGGTCTTCTCAGCTGTCGTATGGGTCTGAAAAGGATAACAGATCAGCATGTGGTCAAGCACATTATCCAGCCAAAGTATTTTTTTTTTATATAGTACAAAGAACATTAAATTACATTTCTACTAGTGCTGTGGCAAAAAAAAAATTACTTTTCCATCTTTGGCATTTCATGTGGGGGTGGAAGGGAAGCAAAAACTTTGGAGAAAGAGGCTGGGAGAGGTGAAAATTTCAGAGAATTCTCTCTTGGGGAGAGGAACAGGGTTTCCACTAGGGATGTATGAATTGTGTACCTTCTGTGCCACTTGACTTCCGCAGTTTGTGGCCAGTTCTCCGTACCGTCGTTGGCAAGCCCCCGGAATTTTCCTCTTTTTTTTCCGCTCCAAAAATTACGAAGATAAATCCGTACCGACAGCTGTAATTCTGCATAACTTCCATAAGAAAGGCTATTTTTTGTAGATATTTACGTATTTTTTCCCCTGTCCTGAGATGTGCAGTAATTACTTTCAGCCAAAACACTTCCTCCTCCTCGGGGCTTCCCAAAACAAGGCTGCCCTAGCTGTGCCTGAGCGATGCACTCTTTGTTTAAAGCAACACTGTTTGAAAGAAAGAAAGAAAGAAAGAAAGAAAGAAAGAAAGAAAGAAAGAAAGAACAAACCTTTTAAAATGACCATGCCGGTCTGGAGCCCTGCATGAGTATTACTCCCCCTGCTAGGCTTCCTATTTCCACATCCAGCCTTCTTGGTGACATGGTGAGGCTAAAATGGAGAGGAGAACCAACTCTGTGCATGTCTACTCAGAAGTAAGTCTTACTGAGTTCAATGCAACTTACTCCTACACATGTCAGCACCCCACTTGCCCCCAGCTCAGCTTTGTATTTCCACATCCAGCTCATTAGCAAACCTCCTGTTAGTTATCTCACTGGGTGACTTTGGGCTGGACTCTCACCACTACATCATAGAAACTCATGAAGAAAAAGAGATAGTATAATGGAAAGTTCTTGCTGAAGCAGTCACACTTCACTTGCTCTTTGTTTGAATAAAAAGCACACTCTACACATGCTCAGGAAATGGACAAAATGAGGAATAAACATACCAGGGAATATGAAGAACTATATTCTTCCATTATGTGTGTGTGTGTGTGTGTGGGGGGGAAATCTCCCTCAATCCAGCTGTTCCTTGGAAACCCCCCCCCATTCACCGAAGGGTCTTCTGAGATAATTAACAGGATCCCAGGCCTCTTCTCCAGCCTGGCAGTTCTTGCTGAACTCCCCTGTGACCTCACCCTCTCCAACAGGCATTCAAGAAGAACTCCCGGCTGATGAAGAGGCCTCAGCTCCTGGAAGTGCAGGGTGAAAAAGTGAAAAAGTAAAAAATAGACAGAAGACCCCTTAAGAATTGCCCATACTTAAAAAAAGGTATGTGGAAACACTGTGCCCCTCCTCAAGGCAAAAAATATCCAAAATTCTCCCACTCCCTGTGAAAAAGGGAGGAAAAACAATGCCTCTTTCACAGGGAGAGAAAAAGTTCACGAAAATAGGGTTGTGGTTTTGGCATAGCACTAATTTCTATCTAGTTTGACAATGATCTTACAGGAATCACTCGCCTATCACCTGGTATCTCATTTTCTCACATTGTACAGTGAAAAGGTAGGACATGGTCCATTATGTAAGTCGGGGTGGTGAAGTCAGGCCCAAGAGCTGAATTCCATTTCAGGGAAGCTCTCAGGGGCCACATTCCAATGGTGGGTGGAGCCAAAGGCAAAAGGGGGTGGGCAAAATACAAAAGGGCGGGGCCAATAGTACCAAAACTATCAGAAAAACCATCATATTTGACTTCCAGTCGGAGCCAATGTCATGCTTGCAGCACCCCGTGGAGTCTCCGCAGGAGGCTATCTCAAACAGCTTTTTAAAAAGTTGAAAAACCTTTTTATCTCTCCCCTGGAATGAAAAGGGGAGTCAAGGCAGCATCTGGATTAAGTCTTGGTAAATTAGTCACCTTGGCAAAGCGGCTGGGGGGCTGGATTCCAAGGCTACCCTCCCAGAGCTTAATCATTGCCAAAAATTGTTTTGAAACTCCTATTTAAATAGAAGAAACTAGGGCTGATGTGCTCCATTTAATTTATGGATTAAGAAATACCAACAACATCTGAGGAATGGTTTAAGAAATATTAATAATATTTGAGGATATCTGAGGACCTGCAAGATCTGCTTGAAGAGAAACATGGCTACAGCAAGGAGAAAAAAAGGAAATGCATCTCCGCCCACTTCCCCCGTACCTCCTTTGGCAAAGCGTGATTATTTACTTGATATTGAGTAGGCATTCCATGTGCCAAATGCCAAGGGGACTGCCTATACGATTATAGTCCAATTTGCAAGAATCTCCACAAAACATTATATCCTGTGTTTGGCAAGAGGGGGTGGAAATCTTTTTTGGAAACAAGATAAAGTTATGTTATTTCCAGATTACATCAAATAAATTGCTGAGAAAAGAAGACAATTCATCAAGGTGAAATATCTGGCAAAACAAATGAACTTACAATATTACTTAAAATATCCTGCTACATTGTGCATTGTTTCTGAAGGCCAGATGAAGAAATTCCCGAATCATGAAATGGCGGAGGCATGGCTAAACGCAAAAATGAGTGAGATCTCTGTTACAGCCCCACGAACTGGAATCCATAAACAGTTTTTGTTAACTGATTATGTCTAGTCTGAGTGACTCAGATTAGGCCAGAGTTAATTGCTTATATATATATATCCATCTGCTTTCTCTTATTTTTCTTTCTCCTTTTTAAAAAAACCCTTCTTTGTTAAAATAGATATGACATACTAGACCTAAATATACTGTTTGAGGGTGCGTAGAAATGTGCACACTCATTATATATCTAGTATAAAATATATTATTCATTGTTGTAAGGTTGCTTTTAACCTTTATTATCATATAACATTATAAAACTTATTAGTGATTTGTTATCATTATTTATAATCTCTCTCCTTTTTTATTATTATCACTATTATTATTATTATGAAACTGGCTATATGGTCAGTGGAAATGAATTGTAGGCCTGCTTCCTTGTTATAAGACTGATGACGTGATAAGATTAATCATGCTGTATTGAATTGCACTTGTATCAGTGTTATAGGTATAATTTTTAAGTGAATGGAATTTGAAACCCATATGTACTGGAGTTTAAATTTAATCCCTTTAAATATTTCTTTTTCTTTTTCTTCTTTTTTTTTGCTCCTTTCTGTTATTGCTGTGTCCTCTTAAGAATATCGTATTGTTGGGAAAATGTAGCTACTGAGTAGGTTGCTGGTATTGTTTATTTCATTTATAACAATAAAAAATAAAATGAAAAGTATTTTCAAAAAGAAAAACCATCATATTTGAGCTTAAAACTCTTACCAACCATAGCAAAAATGTATGATCGGCATTTCAACCTTTTAGGATAGGGAAAAAACTGTACAAAAGCTGGGAAACCACTAAACAACTGGTGTTGGCCCCCGATGATCGAACGCTCTCCCCAGTGAGGTCCACCTGGAGCCAATGTTGTCATCTTTCCAGTGCCAGGTTATGACTTTCCTCTACTCCCAGGCATTTGATAGCATCTGAATCTGAAAAGATTTTTATTGGGTCCTGGGAGTTTTACTGTTGATTGGGCAAATTGCTTTCTATTTTTGCATGCAAATGATTTCATATTATGTTATTATATTTTTAGGGTTTTGATCTTTGTAAACTGCCCAGAGATCTTTGGTGACTGGGCAGTATAAAAATGTAATAAAAGAAAGGAGATGGCTGGGGGAAAGAGGGTGAGGCCAGGGAAGGGAGCATGGCTATCGAGGGAACCTTTGAGGACCAGATTGGGACCTGAGATTGGCCAGATTTGGCCCCCAGACCTGAGGTTCTGCACCCTTGGTATAAGTGTTGCATGAACTTATTTTCTCTTCATTTGCATACCAAGTAGGGATGGACGGACTCACCTCTGTCTGTCCCCACCAGGCGCTCACCAAACTGCTGCTGCCCCCTGCCCCTGGTCACCATGCTGCGTGAGCCACTGAACAACCTGATGAGCACCCAGAGTGAGCATCTGGTGGCCACCTGTCCCCTTGCCAAGCTGCCATTTTACAAAAACAATGGCAGCTCAGGATTTTCTGTAAAAGCAATATTGTGTAAATGGCGGTTGTAAGGGGCCATTTATACAACATTACTTTTATGGAAATCCCCGAGCCACCATTTTTTCACAAAATGGTGGCTCGGTGAGGGGACTGGTGGCTGCTGGGTGTTTGCCAACCACACAGTGCTCAGCAAATGGCCTGGTAAGCCTGCAGCGGCTCAGCAAGCAGGGTCTGGGAGGCCGAACAGGGGGGAGTCTGCCAGTCTCCAGCCCCCTCTCCGACTCCTGTGACATCCCTAACACCAAGCAACAGGGGCTGTTGCTTTGTGTGCAGAGGTGAAGGACAGCAACTCATGTTATCTGCCTCAAATATTTAACATCACAATTAGGGATGGACGGCCTCACCTCCATCTGGTCCTTTTGGGTGACTGCTGAGCCGCTGTTGCTGCCTGTCCATGCAACTCATGCTGCAGGAACTAAAGGACAGCTTGGTGGCCACCCAAGAAGTGCTGTGAGGCCATCCTTCCCCTTACCGACCTGCAGTTGTGTGCACAATCGCAGCTCAGTTACTTCCGTAGATCCAAAGTTGCATCTATGGCTACATTAAAGGGGCAATGACTCAAAATTACAGGCAATTACAGGCATATGTCTGGAATCTTGAGCCATTGCCCCTTTAATGTAGCCATAGATGCAACTTTAGATATGTGGAAGTAACCAAGCCCTGATTGTGCACATAATTGCAGCTCAATAAGGGGATGGATGGCTTCGCAGCACTTCCCACCCATTGCTGAGTGGGCAAGCCAGCCCCCTGCAGCCTTGTGAGCAGAGTCCATGAGGCCAGGGAGGGGGGAGTCCATCAGACTCCACCCCCTGGTCAGACTCCTGAACCATCCCTAATCACAAACATTCTGTTTTGGACTTAAGGACATGATTAGGATACGATGAGGGCCACACTCAGGAGGTCTTCTATGTTGCGGGGAATCCTTTCTGAGTTCTCCCAACCCACTCTTTCTGTATGCCAGTTTGATCTGGGGATTGGGAGATGTTAATGGACATGCACTCATGAGATCATGGTACACCTGTCCTGCAACAGCTGCACTGATTGTCAGTTTGCTTCCCATCAAACTGGTGATTGCCATTAAAGCCCTAAATTGCTTGGGTCCAGGATACCTAAGGGATTGCCTCCTCCCATGCCAACCTGCCCACCCCATAAGAACAGAAGGAGAGGCCTTACTCTGTGTCCCAACTGTGGTGGAGTTATGGCTGATGATTTTCCATTCCTGCTACCACTAGACACTCAACATTCTATGGCTACTGATCATGCTCATCTCAGGTGTGTGTGTGTGGAGGAGTGCTTAGGCTCCCCCCTCCTTAAAGATTTTTTTTCTACTTCTGCAAATCTTGGGGTTCCTGTGAGCATACTGATACCTCCCTTTTGATTCTCAGCAGCCCTGTTTTGCTGCATAGCTGTTATAATAACTCAGCACTCAAGTTTGCTAGTAGTAAATATGATATACTTTTGAGATTTGATAAAGGAACAGTAACTTACAAAATTGAATTGTGTGTGTGTTTTTAAATAATAACCACATCTCAAATACCTTCAACAGAGCAGAGACTAAACAGTAAAGGAAGCTCTTGAGGAATGTACAGACCAAACTGCCAGCATAATTCCTCCACTTTGCACATGCTGACACTGCAAACACAATGCCAGTTAGTGCTGTTTCAACCACAGGACCACATTCCCTCCAAGCCATTGGGGACTGGAGAGTTTAACTGAATGAATTACATATTGATCCAAAATACCTTAAACATAAAATGCACAGATTCCCCAATGGCAAAAGGGAAACAAAGCATGGAATAACTGAGAAGTACAAATCTCTAGGTAGATCATAGAATAGAAAGCATATTATTATGGGGAAAAGTTGAGACATTATACATGCAATCCCTCTCTTGATGTCCTGCTCATGACAACCAGTCTCCATCATACATTTGGTACTATATGCCAGTTGCTATTGTCTAAAAGTAGGAAAGCACCACATACACACACACAAATCATATTTTGATGATAAGAATCAAGCTGGGCTGAATATCTCCCCCCCACACACACACACACTCAAGTACTTGTTGTAGGACCATTCATCCCCCACAAAAGTGGGGTAGGGATATTCAGCAACTTTTAGGAGCCAAGCAGATTTTAAGAAATGTTCAGTCTCACCATTAAATATAGGTGCCAAGGGTTTTCACTTCCCCCCTTTCTTTTAACAAAAAAGAGTCTTGGCACCCCTAGCAGCTGGCTGTTTTCCCAGGAAAAAATGCCCCTGGGGACAATGCTACCACCAACCTAGGGGGTGTCTCCATGAGCAATTTACACCGAGCTGGCTGCATTTGGAGGTCGTTATGGATAGATGACTTTGTGGCCATCCAGCAGCCACCCCGGAGCTTATCAGGGAAAACCCAGATTTCCTGAGACTGCTTAAAGTCCCATTCTTTTCCTTAAGTTGTGTTCTCCTGGGATGTCAGAGAATTTCGCCACGAATCTCGAGGAGGCCGAATGCCAGCGCATTCAGCCCCCCGAAATCGGTGGCGAAACTGTCTGCCCCCCCTCCCCCCCGGGACGGGACTTACCTTGGGCGAATCTCCCTGGCGGCGGCGGCTCCAGTGGCGGTTTGGCGGCGGTTCGGTGGTGGCGGCTGCAGCGGCCAGTCTTCCGACCGGCTGCCGCCGCCGCCATTTCCAAGTAAAAACAAAACAAAAAAAAAGTGATAGGCTACGTAAAGATTTACATAGCATATCACGGCTAGATTTTAAAAAAATACCGTGATAGGCTACGTAAATGTTTACGTAGCCTATCACTGCTGACCTAAAAAGAAAAACTGCGCGTACACAAATGGCGGTGCCCATGAGCGCCGCCATTTGCGTTCCTTATTTTGGCACGTCTAGTCTACATAAACATTTACGTAGACTATGGCGAAAATAAGGGAAATGCAATATCACAGCTGACTGCAGGGATGCAAACGGTGGCAGCTACAGCCACCGCCATTTGCAGACCCGGCCGGCAGGATTCGCAGCGAGAGGGACAGGCGCCTCCCCCCCGGCCAGAATTTGGGGGGGGAGGGACAGGACACCTCCCCCCAGCCAGAATTTCGGGGGGAGGGACGGAGCGCCTCCCCCCCACCGCGAATCAAATTTCATCACAGGTAAGTGACTTTCGTACATCCCTAGTCTCCACAGTATAGTTGCTGTGTGCCCTAGCCCCCACATTTAGCTCGTGTATGCTAGACCTGCCCAGGGGTGTGCCTTGCACCCTGACCCTGGTCAAGGGGTGTTTCCTTGTGTGTTTCCCATCCCTGCACAAACCAATTAGTGTCTAGTCAGAAGTAACTCCCATTGTGCTCAATGAGGCTTGTGCTTGGAATGCCCACATCAGAATTTACAGAGATCCCCCTCAGATGAAATTACACAGTTTAAAGCACAAATTCCCTAAATGCAGTAAAGTGCGATGTTGAGGCTCTGATTCTCGGTTGTTTGGTTTATTGCCTTAGGAAGTACCTACTTCACACCTTGTTACAGAGATCCTGCGCAGCATCAGGTTAGAAAGGGAGCTGGTTTCCCATCCCTGTGTTCCCCACATCTTTCCCAGCACAAGTATATGTGTGTCTATTCAGAAGTAACTCCCATTGTGGTCAGTGAGGCTTGCTCCTGAAATGCAGGTGCATCTGGAGCTTCAGGGGAAAGAAGAAAGGGGAGGGGGAAAGCCTCTCTTATTGGTTGATCAGCCCCTGCCAGTCAGATGACATTCACTCCAACACCCACCCCCACCTGGAATTATGATATGTGGAGCGATTTTTACTGGTGTGGAGCACTTGCTTGTGAAGCCCTGCATGGACCAAAGCACAGCAAAGCTGATTCCTTTTAAAAAAATCCAGTACTCCTCCATTCGCTTCTCCTTCCCTTGTCATGAAAACACCCCCCTAGAGTTTTAAGGAGTCATCATCTGATGAAAGCTTCAAACAACTGAGCTATCATGTGAGCCACATCCAAGCAGTGTGGGTATAATATAGCCACATGATTCCAGTATAACTGATTATAATTCTCCAGCATAATTACCAGAGAATTAGCATTTATATATGTTTAAATGTTTACCAGTATATATGTTTTTTAGTGTTCCTTATCTTCTTGAATCTGATTAATTTAGAACAGGGAAGGAAAGACTTCAGGCTTGCAGGACCTACCAGATGGAGCCAGGTGCAAAAGGCATACACTTAGAATTAAAGAATTTGAGCCTAGGAATTTCTTTTGTGTACCAGAACTGAATGAGGTCACAGCCTTTCATACAGCCTAGTTACCCCAAGCTTTTTTTTTTCATTTCAGCAGTATAATATAGGGTGGGGGAAAGAGTCATTTTATTGCAGCTGTTGTTAAACAATTAGAAGTCAGAAATCCTTGCTGAAAAAAAAAGTTTAAAAAGCACAGTTACTAACAAAACGTATTGCATTAGACAAGTCATTAACATGGAGTTCTACTAATGTGGTTTACTTAATTGAATATAAAATATGGATGTTGTATGCAATATGTAGGGAGAACTACAATGGTCCTAAGAACAAGATTCCGTAACCACAGATCTATGATTCTTACCAAAAACTGGAGCAGCCTGTTGCAAGACATTTCAGCTCACCTGCACAGAGTCTCTTGGATTTACAGTTGTTTCCAACAGAACAAACAAACAAAAGACACTGACATGCTTGACAAAAGGGAAAATTTAAATTTCTGGACTCAGAACTCTTAGTCCAAATGGCCTTAATCTGGAGGACAATTCGTAAGCAGTATACCAATCATTCCTCTGGTTTTTCTCCGAAGGTGCGTTCATCTCCAGGCATTCCAAACTGCCAGTCCTGATTCCCATTTAACAGCACAGCTACCAATGAGGGCGGAAGCCAAAACATTTAGCTTAAGGTTTAAATTTTTAATATTCTGTTGTTAGTCTTTCTATCTCTCTTATACATTTTACCTTAGGACTGACAGCATCCACAGTGGATTCAAAGCCTTCTTGTTGCTTTGCTGTTATGCCGTTTTACACTGACCCCCGCCCCTCTATATCTACTATGCAAAGCGGGGGGTGCCCTAGATCCTGGCAGTGTAGGCAAGAACAAACAATTATCAAAGTAGGCTGGCGCCACCCCTTACGTCCACCCCAGGCTGAGCCAGAGAACTCTCAGACCTTACAGGCCACTCCCAGGGCTTGTGAAATAAGAGACCAAGCTGGCACTCTCCACTTCCAAAGCCCTAGGCCTGAAACTCTAAACAGTAGCAATAAGCAAATGGAAGGGTCTGGATTTAGTATCAAGGCTTACTTGGGAGGAAGCACACACAACTCTCAAGGTTGGTGTTAAGTTTATTTACAAGGGAAATGGGGGAGTGAATAAAAGGGCATACAAGAACCAGAGTAACCTTTGGAAACAACACTTCAGGCAAAAAATAACAAAAGTTGCCTAAGCCTGCCTTTACATTAAAGAAAAAATCCACAGTCCTGTTGTGGAGCCTTTCTGCATTTACACCAGGCTCCCAGACAGCAACCACATGATTGCTGAGAGGAGAAGTTGTTAATTTTCAAAGCTCCATAGAACTCAATAAGCAGTGCCATCTAGTGGCTGTTTTAATAGTGCAACAATACAATGTATTTTAATACTTCATTATTTCCTGATCTATTTACTATGGAATAACCAGCAAATATCTCTGGATGTGCCCTGGAGGTTGACAATGTCATGAAAAGGGCCCACAAACCTCTCTGTGAGTGAGCAATCTCAATAGCAGGATAAAAGCTCCATGTGAAGAAGCCCTAAACCTGCCCTTTAAGTTACCTAAGTATGGTTCCTCCAAAAGGACTGAACCCAGTCTGTGATCTTGACAATCAGAAGCCTGGAGGCAAGTTGGAGCATATGAAATCCTTGCTGATCTACTTCAGTTCACCCAGAGACCTACCAGAAGATTTCCCTTCTGACCACCCTTGATTTAGAGAACACTATGTTGTTGCAGAGACACTTTTCTGGTCACTGTATATTTATTTATTTATTTATTTATTTAATTTATTAATCACCCATCTGGCTGGTCACCCAGCCACTCTGGGCGATGTACAACATACAATAAAATAATAAAATTCTACAATAAAAACATTTTCTAAAATACCCTAACCCACCCCAAATGCCTGCCTGAACAGCCACGTTTTTAATGCACAACGGAAGCTCATTAAAGAGGGGGCATGACGGAGTTCCCTAGGGAGGGAGTTCCACAGAGTGGGGGCCACTACAGAAAAGGCCCTCTCCCTCGTCCCCACCAGTCTAGCTGTCCTGGCTGATGGGACAGAGAGAAGGCCATCCGAGGCTGATCTTGTTAAGCGGCCTGTCTGGTGCTGCTGGAGGCGCTCCTTAAGATAGGCTGGGCTGGAACCATATAGGGTTTTAAAGGTCAAAACCTTTAATATATAATCTGTATATATTATAATATTATTTTTAATAATATAATCTGTATATATAAGACCATAAAGGGAAGGCCTGTATTTTGAAGGCTAAATATGTAGAAGGTTCCTGATTCATGCATAAGGTCCAAGGTCCAATGCTTGACGTCTCCAGTTAAGAAGGAACTTAGGTAGCAGGCTTGGACAGGACTGCTAAAAGAAAGGACCTCTGCTGCCAGTCAGAATAGATCATGCTACTGGGTTAGTTGGACCAATCATTTGACTCAGTATAAGGCAGCTTCTTATGTTTATATCAAATCTGGTGCCCTCCTGATGTGTTGGACTACAACTCCCAGCATCCTCCAGCCAGCCAGTTGGGGAAGGCTGGTTTATATGAAAATGAATAGGAACTGCATAGTTCAGAATGACAGAAACATACAGGATTAGTGCCTATATATTGTGATACCATCCAATTAAGCAATGCAAAACCAAGCTCCTGAAGTAGCACTTAATTAATACTTATTATGTACCAAAGTATATTTAGTTTCTTAAAGGCCCATTAATTGGTAATATACAGCAATTAGCCCTTAAGTATGTGATTAATATTCTAGTAAATGCTCATTTACTGTTATGTGACATTCATTACCAATGAATAGATAGTTAATTGCAGCCTGCTTCCTCTCAAGCAGGATGGCAGATCAGCTTTCCCTTCTTCCATGACTATTCTCTGCTATTTGCTTTCTTTAGCCCACTTGCCTTTCAGGTTGTAGAGCTGTTCTCCTCCTCATGGTTCATTCAGCTAAGCAGAAAATAATCAGTTTTTCAGCTCATAATAGCATTCAGACTGGTGTGCTGGGATTATAAATGTACCAAAGCACACCAAATTAGTCAGCAAAAATATTTTTTAGCCCTCCCATGCAAGGCTCTATAAAACACATTCAGAATTATAATTTCCCTTCCCATTTCCCTCCCCTTCAGGAACCGCAGACGTACATGCTGAGGGCAAACGAGGCAGAGAAAATGCAGCAATCCATAAGTATGGTAATAATACTGCCTTATGGGAAAAAAAAGTCTTTAAAATTGCTTTCCTATGAATGTGCTTTTACCATCTGATACACAAATTGGAGACAGAGCAGCAAAAACATGAATAGGAGGAATCATAAACTGTTTTAGGACATAAACACCTGACAACCAGAATTTACATTTAAATTCTTCCAGTTTATGAAGTATAAGGAGGTAGTTTTTTTTGTTTCTGTTTTAAAGGCAAACATTTTTTGGAATAAAATTTAATTATTTTAATTATTCCAGCATCAAGTCATAGCTGAGAAACTAGAATCTAATGTGTTGTTAGGCTGCTGCAACTGAGAACACAAACCTGGAGCACTTGGGGATCTGTAGACAGGATCCATTAACAGAGATGGCAGCATAATGAGGAAATGGAAGCTAACTCTATATTCTTCATAATATATCACATATGAAAAACCAGCCCACTATATCACGCAAATGTGAACCAAAATTATTTCCATATTTTGCACTTATGTTTGCTTCCCTGCCTCCTCCCCCACACCCTAAAATATGTCCTGCATTTTTGGCATATGTTTGGCTCTTTACTGAGAGCCAAACATATACATTTATCTTCACGTATTTGGTACATATTGGGCTGCTTAATTGAACATAGATATTTAGAGACAAATAGTGAGCAAGCTTCAACAATGTTTAACGTGATGACTAGTCCTACTGTTTTTAAAACTGTTGACTGTTTCCTCGCTAGAATGAAGAACTGATGCTGTAGAGTTGACTTTCCCCAAACTTAAACTGTAAGACAATAAAAACAGCCCTGTTGAATCAGGCCAAAGGTCTATCTAGTCCAGCATTCTGTCCCAGCATTGGCCAACCAGATGTCTATGGGAGGCCCACAAGTATGGCATGTGTGAAATAGCACCCCCACCCACCACTCGTGTTCCCTACAAACTGATGTTCAGAGGCATACTGAGATAATATATAGCCATCATGAGTAGTAATGATTGATAAGCTTATTCTTCATGAAAAGCAACTGCGGAGTACAGAACGACAGAAAGCTCCCAAGTCACATGTCTTGTGGAAGTGAATTCCATAGTATAACTACGCACTGTTTGAAGAAGTACATCATTTTGCCTGTCCTGAATCTGCCGCTATTTGGCTTAATTGGATGGACCTGGGTTCCAGTTAGGGATGGCGGAGAATTTCTCCCCAAAACTTCGGGGGGCCAAGCGCCAACGTGTTCGGCCCCCCGAACAAGTTTTGGGGAGAAATCCTCTGAACCCCCCCGCCCCCCGCACCCCACCCAGGATGGGACTTACCTTCACCGAATGTCCCTCCTGGCGGCGGGTCCGGCCAGCGGTTCGGCGGGTGTTCGAGCGGGGCGGGAGCGGCAGATTTACGTAGACTACGGCGAAAATAAGGGCAACGCTATTTGTGTTGCCCTTATTTTCGCCGTAGTCTACGTAAAGATTTACATAGACTACAGCGACCAAATAAGGAACGCAAATGGCGGCTCCCTATGGGGGCCGCCATTAGCGTACGTGCTTTTTTTTTTTTTTTAAAGTCACCCATGATAGGCTACGTGACGATTGACGTAGCCTATCACGGCTGACTTTGCAGATCTAGCCATGATAGGCTACGTTAATCATCACGTAGCCTATCAGGGGGCGTTTTTTTTTTTTAATTTTCGCGTTCGCGGCCGGGCGAGGCGGGAAGCCTCCTCCCCGGCCTGAATTTCGGCCGGGGCGAGGCGGGAAGCCTCCCCCCAGCCTGAATTTCAGCCGGGGCGAGGCGGGAAGCCTCCCCCCCGGCCTGAACTTCGCGGGGGGAGCAGCGAAGCGCCTCCCCCCCACCGCGAACATCCTTCGAGGACAGGTAAGGGACTTTCGTCCACCCCTAGTTCCAGTATTATACTTACATCTCACACTAGCTCCTGAGCACCACTTAGAATTAAGTCCAGGGTCCCCTCTTTTTGGTTGGTTTCATGATGAACTGTTCTAGGCACAGTTATTTTGAGTATCTATAAATTTCACCACTTTGTTGTGACTGGAATAGGTTTTTAGTGAGTCTATGTGAGGGTAATTTAACTCACCCAGTGCTATAATGCTTTCTGTTTTGGATGTTTCCTTGATTTAATTCTCCATCTCAAGATCATCCTGAGCATTTTGGTCAGGGGGGCATGAATGGAATGAAAGCATGGTCCCAGTACTAAACTGTTTTTTGGCATTTGGAGTATTACCCACAGTGATTGCTTTGAAGGAGTCTGCCCCTTTTGAGATTTCTAGCTTGTTTGACAGTATCACTCCACTGACATGCAGAGTATCACCAACCCCAATATGCCCCTCCCAGTCCATTCTATAAAGTTTGTATCCAGAGGTGACCATATCTCACCGGTTCTCTCTGTTTCACCAGATTTCCGATATCCTTGCTATATGTATGCTCTCCCCCATCTTGGTTCAAAGGATTCTAGAATTAGCACAGAAAAGCCTGGACATGGTGTTCCTCTCTAAATGTAGGGTAGGGTAGGGATGCCAGAGAATTCCGTCACGGACTCCAGTGAGGCCGGATTCTTTAGAATCCGCCCCCCCCCCCGGAATCTGTGGTGACTCCCCCACCCCGCCACCCTGCAGAATCCCCCCGAGATGGAATGTACCGGGTGGAGGCTCTGGAGGCTCCGGAGGCGGCAGTGGATGTGGTGGCGGATGCGGCAGTGGCTCCAGCTGGTCTCCTGGCCTGTCTCCCGGCCACTGCCAGGCTGCTGCGGCCGCAAATGGTGGCCGTCGTAGCGGCCACCATTTGTGTCCTTCCAGTAAGACGTGATAGGCTACATAAGCATTTACGTAGCCTATCATGGCAAAAGGCAGCCACGCAAATGGCATAGCAGCTGCCATTTGCATGGCTGCCTTTTGCCATGATAGGCTAAGTAAATACTTACATAACCTATCATGGCTTACTACAAGGATGCAAATGGCGGCCACTACGACGGCTGCTATTTGCGGCCGCAGCAGCCTGGCAGAGGCCGGAACTCCGGCTGTGGCCGGCGGCTCCACAGAGACAGCCGGGGAGCATTCCGGGGGGAGGGACAGAGTGCCTCCCCCCCACTGCGGATTGACCAGCACGGAGCCAGCTAGGGATTTTGTACATCCCTAGGGTAGGGATGTCAGACAATTCTGCCACGGACTCCAGTGAGGCTGAATTCTTTAGAATCCACCCCCCGGAATCCGTGGCAGAATGGCCTTCCCCACCCCGCCACCCCGCAGAATGCCCCTGGGATGGAACGTACCTGGTGGCAGATCCTGCGGCACCGGCGCCGGCTCTGGCTGGTCTCCCGGCCGCTGCCAGGCCACTGCAGCTGCAAATGGCAGCTGTCATAGCAGCCTCCATTTGCGTCCTTGCAGTAAGCCATGATAGGCTACGTAAATACTTATGTAGCCTATCACAGAAAAGAGCACGGGCGCAAATGGCGGCCGCTATGATGGCCACCATTTGCGGCTGCAGCAGCCCGGCAGCGGCCGGAACTCCGGCTGTGGCCGGCGGCTCCGTGGAGGCGGCCGGGGAGGATTCTGGAGGGAGGGACGGAGCACCTTCCCCCCACTGCGGATTGACCGGCACGGAGCCAGCTTGGGATTTCGTACATCCCTAGGGTAGGGATGTCAGAGAATTCCGCCACAGACTCCAGTGAGGACGAATTCTTTAGAATCCGCCCCCCGGAATCTGTGGTGGAACAGCCTCCCCCACCCCGCCACCCCACAGAATGCCCCTGGGACGGAATGTACCTGGCGGCGAATCCTGCGGCTCTGGCGCTGCTGGCGGCTCCGGCGGCAGCTCTGGCTGGTTTCCTGGCCACTGCCAGGCTGCTGCGGCTGCAAATGGTGGCTGTCATAGCGGCTGCCATTTGTGTCCTTGCAGTAAGCCATGATAGGCTAAGTAAATACTTACATAGCCTATTATGGCAAAGAGCAGGGGCGCAAATGGCAGCCGCTACGCCATTTGCGTCCTTGCAGTAAGCCGTGATAGGCTACGTAAGTATTTACGTGGCCTATCATGGCGAAAGGCAGCCAGCCACACAAATGGCATAGCGGCCACCATTTGCATGGCTGCCTTTTGCCGTGATAGGCCATGTAAATACTTACGTAGCCTGTCACGGCTTACTGCAAGGACGCAAATGGCGGCCGCTACGATGGCTGCCATTTTCTGCTGCAGCAGCCTGGGAGCAGCCGGAACTCCGACTGTGGCCAGCCCTGGCCAGCGGCTCCATGGAGCCGGACGGGGAGGATTCCGAGGGGAGGGACGGAGCGCCTCCCCCCTACCGCAGATTGACCAGCACGGAGCCAGGTAGGGATTTTGAACCTCCCTAACGTAGGGATGTACGGACTGTGTAAAATCCGCTCCGTCTGTGTTTCGTGGATTGTCAGGTGCCTTTTATTCCATCATCCACCCACAGACAGATACAAATATTTTTTTTTCGTCATGCAGAAAAACATGGAAATATTTACGTCAATATTTATGTAAGTATTTACATAATTTACCTCAGTACGTAACAGTCAGTGCATTGTCCCATTCCATTCAGTGTTTCCTCAGCAGAAACCTGCATATTTTTCTACGGATTTATATGCGTAAATTTTGGGAAAGTAAAAAAATAATCTGAAAGTCCATGGACTCCACACGACCTGAGGGGAGCACTCCGCAGTAGATTCCACAGGTCAGATTCTTAGACATCTGAACTCATTTTAAACCATCTTGAATTTCTCCAGCATCCCTATCTAAATGTCTGATTTTTTCCATCTATTTATATTCAACCATTCACTGGTGGATTGCACCCTAACACTGTGGGAAGGGATGAGAATTTTGGAGAAAGTTCTCAGGGTGCAGGGCTTCAGTGCCTACCTGACTGTAAGGAGGTAGCTGAGGGGTGTGTGCGTGTGCGTGCTCTTTATTTTACAAGTTTATCCTGTTCTGTCCTTGCAGCTTCTCCAGCTGCTTGATTTTTCTGACCCCCGCCCCCCAGGACATAACTTGGACTTCCTCCCTTGAGGCTTTCAAATGCTGCTGCCTGCTGCGTGCCAGAAAGCTGCGTGAAGAATTCTCTTTCTCCTTCTTCTTGTTAAAAGGACTTTTAACAACAACAAAACCAAAATGAAAAAATGACTCACTCTAGGGGGCTTTTCAGAAAGCTCAAGCAGCTGAAGAAGGTACAAGGACGAAACAGGATAAAAATTATTAAATAAAGAGCACATATGAACCCCTCAGCCACTTCCTTACCATAAGGCAAGCCCTGAAGCCCTGCACTCTGAGAAATGTCTCCAAAATCCTCAACATCCCTGTGAAAGAGGCAGAAAAACGATGGCCTTTTTCACAAGGCAACAAAGAGATTGCAAAAGGGTGGGTGGCTTTTTGGCACAGCGGTAATTTCTGCCTCCTGATTGAGTACATAGAAACATTTTCAGACTCACGCCTTAGGGCTGATTCATTATGAACCCAACTCTCTCCAGCTCCTGTTGGTTTTCCCCCAGGGATCTGTTCAAAAGCTGATCTGCCATCTTTTTGATGTTAAACACCAGCAGTCTAATTCCATACAGGTTTCTGTGGAACCCATCACTTTTGTACAGGTTCATCCCAAAATGTTCCTCAGTACCTAACAAATCTAATCCCCTCCTCCCTACATGATCATCTCATCCTGCATTTGAGACTGGTCAGCTTCACCAGTCTGGCTGGCCCTCTCCAAACGCCGCACAGGTAGCATTTCAAAGAAAGGTCCTGGCTTTCAACCTCCTACCAAGCCATCTACATTTGGCTTCCTGAACCACAGCACCACATTCTTCCATGTCATTATGTGCACCATGACCACTAATTCCACCCCAGCACTCTCTAGATGATGCATGACATCCACAACCAGGCAGACAAGTCACCATTACAAACCCTGTTGTCTGTGTCTCAAATGTCAAATCACTGACTAGCAGGAGCTTCCTTCTGAACCCCCAGAGGCATATTCTCAGTGTGAGAGAATATCTGTTGATCCCGTCTATGAGCTCCACCCCAACACTGTCTACAGGGCTATCTAAATGAGGCATGACATCCACAAACTTGGCACCAGACAGGCAAAACCCCATGTGGTCTACACGCCCATCACTAACCCAGCTGTCTATGTCTCTAATGATCAAATCACCTCTTCAGAAGCCCAACAAACTCCAGAGGCATATACTCAGTGTGAGGAGATATCTGTTCATCCTCCAAGAAATGGATCTCTTCTAAGGAATTATTTCCATCTTCCACAGTGTCCTTCTCTGAGCCCCTCATTTTCCATAACAGCACAGCTGTGTAACAGCTGGTCTTACCAGAACTAGGTCCATCCCAGGTGACTCAACTCAATCAGCAGAAGCCCCTCTCAACAGAACCATATGCCAGAGCACATGGCAGCAACTTGGAAACAAACAGACACACAGGCAGAACCCAAGAAATGCTCCAAACACCAGTCAGCCTCAAGCAAAAAGGATGAATTCATCCCTCTTGACCTCTTCCACCATAGCACTCCCTGTTTACTGTTCCAGCTTGCTTGCTCTGAATCCTTTTTGATGTCTAGGGAGAACATTCTTTTCTTCAATAATCTGCACATCATAATTACTTTTATTGTTAATTGTGCCTTTTCTAAGTAAATACTGAATGCTCTCAGGTACTTCATTAAGCTGAAATATACTCTTCTGCTGTGGATTAATGACACGAATGAACGGCAACACATGCTGAGAGTTTTATGCAGAAAGGAAGTGATTTTTTTCAGTGACTGATTTTTAACTAAGACTTAGTATTCAGTTCTTCCACGTTACCATAAAGAAGACCATTAAGTGAAGGTTAACGCTCAGTATTAGCAAACCATAAAGGATCCACAGTACAATCCTGTCTTTTCTATTGAGTCTTGCAAAGCTCTGAAAAACTTTGCCTGGCCTATTTAGGACTGAAGATATCTCTGCTCATAGAAATCTGAAACCAGAGAGGTTTCCATTTTGTTTTTGAGGGGGAGGGATCCCAAAAGAGTTGAATAGATATCTGTACTTTGCTTCATTATCTAGGAGTAATCAGATCATTGGATCACACTGGTAGTTAGACACTGTACTTTTGTTCTGTCTGCACTTCATTGTCCCCTAATAGCTGCCTAATGGCCAAATTAGATGTGTAATGCTAATTGTATTTATTCAATTAATGTATATATTTATTTTCAATGTAAATAGCAGCTGCTAGAAGCTTGAAGCAGTACTGGGGCCATGGGGGATGGGGAATGTACATTTAAGCTCTTCTGGCTTCCTGTACTGAGCAGGGGGTTGGACTCAATGGTCTTGTAGGCCCCTTCCAACCGTATGATTCTATGATTCTTCCATGACTCATTTCTGACAAAAAATCCTCCCCGAAAGCTGGTTGACTAGTCATGGAAGGAGGTGTGATTCTGTACCTTGTAGAACTGCTGGATGGTCAGAACCGGAGATGGTCAGCAGGCAGTAAAGCACCGTGAAGGGTGATATCGTATCTACCAAATGGTGCCATAGACACAAGAGAGCCACAACTTTCCTTGGAATTATTATGCACATCATGAGAGTTACATAGCCAAGTTGCAGTACCCCAAAGCTCCATCATAATAATGTACTGGAAAGGAGCCATGGTTTGATCGTTGCTTGTTTGAATTAACCACAGCTTTGAGCTAAACAGAATCCCCCTGAGTCTGGATGTAGCACTCTGGTTAGTTGAAAAGTAGAAGTGAAGATTTCTGATATCCTCACAGCCGCACCAGAGGAGGAGAGGCAGAAGTGGCATGCATACATCCAAGGCTCATGCCAGCTATAGTTCATGTTACTTCCAAAAAGGCCCATAGTGTTACTGTGGCTGTAGAAACACGAGTGGCTCATCTGCAATGCATGCCTTCCTATATACTTTGTAAAATCTACGGACAGTGCTGTAACAGAGCCAGGGCTTGTAGGGTCAAAGTACTGGCATTTTCTTATTACCAGGGATGATGCTCAGCTGCCACAAACTTCCCTGTTCCCTCTGAGCTTAGCTGTAAACCTCACTGCAGTGTGAAGGGTGGGTGTGGGAAATGGACTTTCTCCCTGGTGATGGGGAAGGAAACTCCTGGAAAATCTTGATGTGGTGGTCTTATGCTGTTTGTGGACATTATGTGTCCTTCTCTTTCCCTTTCTCATGCAATCTCAGGTCTCTCCAGTCAAAGTCTTCAACATGGTAACCACTACACTGCCCTTTGCCAGCTCCCTGTTCTACAACTGTCATATGATCCTAATAAGTTGGGTTTTATGCTAAGTACTGCTACTCTTCAAGGTGTGTCTGTATACACACACTCACATAATACATACTCTCTCACATACATACACACCCATGAAAGTGTGTGTGTGTGTGTGTGTGTGTGTATATATATATATATATATATATATATATATATATACATACACAGAGCTGCCTGCATTTTAGAGCCTCCTTGAGGGCATGGGTATGAGGGCTGTTATGATGAGCTCTGCACTTCAACATTTACCACTGCATAACTGGCTATGGATATAGAATATGGACAATTCGCAATTGCTGGGCAGTGACTGAAAACGCACTGTGTTTTGACATCAGTGAAACATCTGATTCTTTTTTCCTGTTTGGCCTTTTTAACTGGTCTAGCTTGACATCTGCATTGTTTGAATCTGCAGTTTGGAAGCAAGAGGCAGAGACCATCAGACTGTGCTGCTCACCAGCTTTTTAAAAAGCCTGCACTTTAAAACAAAATGAAAAAAATCATTTAGCTTTTTCCTGCATATGATGTCTTTTATCAGCATTTTGCAGGTATGTTGAATATGGCCACCACTTCCTTTTAAACAAAGGTTTGGAGGATTTTGGAGGGAGGGAAAAAGATTTGATGTGGTCCTTTTTAATAATTCCTTTTGCAGCTCCTTCCAGTGACTTGTTTCCTGAATTGCAGACAGAGGTCTGCAAATTTCATTCTGAACAGGGGGAAAAAGAAGACTGAAATGGAGCATGTAGTATGGAAATGGCTTCTGAGTTACATTTTCTTATCTTGAAAATGTAATTGTTCAAACAGTGTCCATGCTTGGAACTTACACAGTTGAAGAAACACTATCAAATATGAGATGTTTTGAATCAAAGAGAACCCACCTTCCCCCTCTCCCACACACCCCAGGCATATACACAGCTCACTTTTATGTAGGATGGATACACTGAATTGGTGCATGACTTGCTCTGAGTTAGATTTAAAACCTAATTAATCTGAATTCTCAAATGTAAAAAATCCCCAAATGCCTTTAAATCCACCCCCTTGTTCAAGAGGTCCATGTTATATAAGGAATATTATTGGCATGAAAGGGGAACTCTTGAAAGGTTTCATGAATGATCTCTTGCTGAACTTGGTCTCCATTTCTTCTCCCACCTGTTCCTGGTATTGACAGTGGCTACACTGGTCAGCATCATTTTTCCCTTCAGCTGAGCCAGTGTGAAAAAAAGGAAGAATCACCCCCATTCTTATTTGGTTTAATGGTGGCATCCCATAGCCAAATCTGCTTAGCTATATGACATCATCATGAAGCCCAATCAGAGTGAGGGTCAATATTACCTGCCTTCATTCTGGCATTGTACAGCTGACTGGGGGGAGGGGGAATGGTGTAGAGCAGTGGATCTACACATCATTCTAAAGAAGGTAGAAACTCTCTGATAATCTAGCAATATAACCAGGGGAAAATGTCATCCAAATGTAGCAACAAGTCATACTATTAGTAAAATGTATCCAGTGATCTTACAAGAGTGTGAAAAAACATGTAGACAGAGGTGATCTGGTAGACATTGTTTACTTGGACTTCCAAAAGGCTTTTGACAAAGTCCCTCACCAAAGACTCCTGAGCAAACTTAGCAGTCATGGAATAAGAGGACAAGTCCTCATATGGATCAATAACTGGTTAAGAACAGAAAGCAGAGAGTAGGAATAAATGGTAAATTTTCCCAGTGGAAGGAAGTAAATAGTGGGGTCCCACAGGAATTTGTATTAGGACCAATGCTTTTCAACCTATTCATAAATGATGTGGAATTAAGAGTGAGCAGTGACGTGGCCAAGTTTGCTCTTTGCTATTGACACCAAATTATTTAGGGTGGTTAAAACAAAACAAAACAAAACAAAGCAAAAAGATTGTGAAGAGCTCCAAAAGGATCTCTCCAAACTGGGAGAATGGACATCTAAAGGGCAAATTTGGTTCAATGTAAGGAGGTATAAAGTGATGCGTTTTGGAGCAAAAAATCCCCACTTCAAGTATAACCTGATGGGATCTGAGCTAGTGGTGACCAACCAAGAAAGAGATCTTGGGGTTGTGGTGGACAGCTCGATGAAAATGTGAACTTAGTGTGCAGCCAGCCACTGTAAAAAAGGCAAACTTCATGTTAGGCATAATTAGAAAAGGAATTGAGAATAAAACTGCCAACATCATACTGCCTTATACAAATCTATGGTGTGACCACACTTGGAATACTGTGTACAGTTCTGGTCACCACATCTAAAAAAAGATATTGTAGAGCTGGAAAAAGTGCAGAAAAGGGCAACTAAAATTATCAAGGGACTGGAGCATCTCCCCTATGAGAGAAGGTTACAACAACTGGGCTTGTTTAGCTTGGAAAAAAAGGAGGGTAAGGGGAGACATGATAGAGGTCTACAAAATTAGTCATGATGTGGAGAATGTTGATAGGGAGACATTTTTTTCTCCCTTTCTCAAAATACTAGAACCTGGGGTCATCCTATGATGCTGATTAGTGGGAGATTCAGGACAGATAAAAGGAAGCACTTCTTCACACAGTGCATAGTTAAACTATGGAATTCACTACCACAGGATGTAATGATGGCCACCAATTTGGATGGCTTTAAAAGGGCGTTAGACAAATTCCTCTTCAGCAAAGGAGATCATTACCTTGTCATGGTGCTGGAGCTTGAGCACCTCAATGACGTCATGAGCTAAACCGTGAAGGGACACCCAAGACGGGAAGGTCAGAGAGGTCAGACTAAATACTAATGAATATGCAGTGGAGGTGAAGAATAGATCTAAGGGACTAGATTTAGTAGATAGGGTCCCGGAAGAAATATGGACAGAAGTTTCCAACATTGTTCAGGAGGCAGCAACAAAAAACGTCCCAAAGAAAAAGAAAACCAAGAAGGCAAGATGGCTGTCTGCTGAGACACTGGAAGCAGCCCAAGAAAGAAGGAAAGCAAAAGGCAACAGTGATAGGGGGATATATGCCCAATTAAATGCCAAATTCCAGAGGTTAGCCAGAAGAGATAAGGAATTATTTTTAAACAAGCAATGCATGGAAGTGGAAGAAGATAATAGAATAGGAAGGACAAGAGAACCGCCCAGAGAGCTTCGGCTATTGGGCGGTATAGAAATAAATAAATAAATAAATAAATAAATAAATAAATAAGAGACCTCTTCCAGAAAATTAGAAAAATCGGAGGTAAATTCCAGGCAAAAATGGATATGATCAAAAACAAAGATGGCAAGGACCTAACAGAAGCAGAAGAGATTAAGAAAAGGTGGCAAGAATATATGGAAGATCTGTATAGGAAGGATAATAATATCGGGGATAGATTTGACAGTGTGGTCAGTGAGGTAGAGCCAGACATCCTGAAACGTGAGGTTGAATGGGCCTTAAGAATCATTGCTAATAACAAGGCAGCAGGAGATGATGGTATCTCCCAGCTGAACTGTTTAAAATCTTGCAAGATGATGCTGTCAAGGTGATGCATGCCATATGCCAGCAAATTTGGAAAACACAAGAATGGCCACCAGATTGGAAAAATTCAACTTATATCCCCATACCAAAAAAGGGAAGCACCAAAGACTGTTCAAACTATCGAACAGTGGCACTTCTTTCACATGCCAGTAAGGTAATGCTCAAGATCTTGCAAGGTAGACTCCAGCAATTCATGGAACGAGAATTGCCAGATGTACAAGTAGGGATATACGAAAGTCACTTACCTTTCCGTTGATGGTGGGGGGGAGGCGTTCTGTCCCTCCCCCCGGAATCCTCGCCAGCTGGCTTGCAGGGATTCTGTGGAGCCACTGCTGGCTCTGCCAGCAGCCAGACATCCAGCCGCTGGCTAGCAGGGACGCAAATGGCGGCAGCCATAGCCGCCGCCGTTTGCGTCCCTGCAGTCAGCCGTGATAGGCTACGTAAATGTTTACGTAGCCTATCACGTCTGACTTAAAAAAAACCACCAACAACAACGCGCGTACACAAATGGCGGCGGCCACGGCCGCCACCATTTGTGTTCCTTATTTTGGCACGTCTTAGTCTATGTCAAGATTTACGTAGACTAAGACGGCGAAAATCAGGGGAACGCAAATAGCATAGCGGACGTTACGCTATTTGCATTCCGCTTATTTTCACCGTCTTAGCCTACGTAAATTTTGACGTAGACTAAGACGTGCCAAAATAAGGAATGCAAATGGTGGTGGTCGTGGCCGCCGCCATTTGCGTACGCGCGTTGTTTTTTCTTTTTAAAGTCAGACGTGATAGGCTACGTAAACATTTACATAGCCCATCACGGGTTTTTTTTTTAAAACCTAGCCGTGATAGGCTACGTAAATCTTTACGTAGCCTATCACGTCTTTTTTTTTTTAACTGGAAATGGAGGTGGTGGCAGCCGGTCGGAAGACCGGCTGCCGCCG
This sequence comes from Heloderma suspectum, assembly GCF_057233095.1. Taxonomy (NCBI): domain Eukaryota; kingdom Metazoa; phylum Chordata; class Lepidosauria; order Squamata; family Helodermatidae; genus Heloderma; species Heloderma suspectum. Next base: position 88,537,354 of record NC_139461.1, read on the forward strand.
CACCGCCGCCAGAGCCACCGCTGAGCCGGCACTGCACAGAAGATCCGCCCCAGGTAAGTCTCATCCCGGGGGGGGGTGGCGGGGGATGGCAGGCCGTTCCGCCACCGATTTCGGGGGGCCGATTTCACTGGCATTCAGCCTCCCCGAGATCCATGGTGGAATTCTCTGACATCCCTTTGTACAAGCTGGGTTTCGAAAAGGGAGAGGAACTAGAGACCAAATTGCCAATATCTGCTGGATAATGGAGAAAGCCAGGGAGTTTCAGAAAAACGTCTATTTCTGTTTTATTGACTATTCTAAAGCCTTTGACTGTGTGGATCATAACACACTGTGGCAAGTTCTTGGTGGGATGGGGATACCAAGTCATCTTGTCTGCCTCCTGAGGAATCTGTATAATGACCAAGTAGCAACGGTAAGAACAGACCACGGAACAATGGACTGGTTCAAGATTGGGAAAGGAGTACGGCAGGGTTGTATACTCTCACCCTACCTATTCAACCTGTATGCAGAACACATCATGCGACGTGCTGGGCTTGATGAAGCCAAGGCTAGAGTTAAAATCGCTGGAAGAAACATTAACATTCTCCAATGTGGAGATGATACCACTTTGATGGCTGAAAGCGAGGAGGAGCTGAGGAACCTCATGACGAAGGTGAAAGAAGAAAGTGCAAAAGCTGGGTTGCAGTTAAACCTCAAAAAACCAAGATTATGGTAACCAGCTTGATTGATAACTGGCAAATAGAGGGAGAAAACGTGGAGGCAGTGACAGACCTTGTATTTCTCGGCGCAAAGATTACTGCAGATGCTGACTGCAGCCAGGAAATCAGAAGACGTTTACTTCTTGGGAGGAGAGCAATGACAAATCTTGATAAAATAGTGAAGAGCAGAGACATCACACTGACAACAAATGTCCACATAGTTAAAGCAATGGTATTCCCCGCAGTAACCTATGGTGTGAGAGCTGGACCATAACGAAGGCTGAGCAAAGGAAGATAGATGCTTTTGAACTGTGGTGCTGGAGGAAAATTCTGAGAGTGCCTTGGACTGCAAGAAGATGGAACCAGTCCATACCCAGTAACTAAAGCCAGACTGCTCACTTGAGGGAATGATATTAAAGGCAAAACTGAAGTACTTTGGCCACATAATGAGAAGACAGGATACCCTGGAGAAGATGCTGATACTAGGGAAAGTGGAAGGCAAAAGGAAGAGGGGCTGACCAAGGGCAAAATGGATGGATGATATTCTGGAGGTGGGGGTGGCGACAGGCAGCCAACAGGAAGCTCTGGCATGGGCTGGTCCATGAAGTCATGAAGTGTCGGAAGCGACTGAATGAATAAACAACAAAGACAAATTCTTGGAGGAAAAGGCTATCAATGGCTACTAGTCTGAATGGCTATGTGCTATCTCCTGTCCCAGAAGCAGTGAGCCTATGTACACCAGTTGCTGGGGAACATGGGTGGGAGGGTGCTGTTGCACTTATGTCCTGCTTGTGGGTTCCTTGTTGATAAGCTGGTTGGCCACTGCGTGAACAGAATGCTGGACTTAAGGATGTCACAGGCACCCGACTGGGTCTGGGAATTTGTCGGGCTCCCCCTGCCTGCGACCCCTGGACTGCGCCCCCCAAGATGCTGTCTTTGCTCTCCCCCTGCTTGCATCTACTTATGCCTGTTCATGCTTTCCTGGACTCACCACACTGGGAAAGCTAAATAAGCACAATATTAGAGGGATTATACCTCTAATATTGTGCTTATTTAGCTTTCCCGCTCCAAACTGCGCATATTTAAATATGCACATTTTTTAACTTCCTGTTTTATGTAGAAACCAAAGGTGCGAAAATGGTGGGCGCTCACTGAACAGGATTGCAGTGAGCCTGGGGAATTCGCTGAGCATGTGGGTGGCCCGAATGCAGGTCCGGGGGTGTGTGAGTGGGGGCGCCACTTTGGCGAGCATCCAGAGAAACCGAGCTAGGGTGAGTTCTTACGTCCCTAGATGGACTACATGGACCCTTGGTCTTATCCAGCATGGCTCTTATGTTCTTATGTTCTTAAGGCTGATAATCTTAGATGTTCCACCCAGAAACCTTTGGGTTGCCTAATGACATCAGTGATGTCAATACTTTACAAATGCAGTCAAGGGGTTGAGGTGATGATGTAAAGTGATGAAAGCTCTCTCTGTGGCATTTGATTCTGACAGCTCTTTTGTACATTTTTATTTATTTATTTCTATACTGCCCAATAGGCAAAGCTGTCTGGGTGGTTCACAAAAATTAAAACCACAGAGTGCAGCATAAAGCAATATAAAATATGAACGCTTAAAACCACAGTATAACAGCACAACCAGAATAAAACCTAGTCCATGCAGATCAGCTTTCCCCCACCTGGTGTCCTCCAAAGGTTTGGACTAAAGTACTTATCATCCCTGACTATTGGCCAGGGTGGCTGGGGCTGATGGGAGTTGTAGTCCAAGGCACCCAGATGTTACCAGGTTGAGGAAAGCTGATGCAAATCAACATCTGGTGGTGCAGTCATTGAGTGTTGTTGCTACTTGCTCAGCACTCATAGTCTAGCAGACCAGAGAGCCCCAAACTGCCTACCTAGCAGCTATGGAACTATAAATCAAAGCAGTTTGATATGGGGTGATGTATATTTTTTCCTGAAGTACCTAGCTCTATCAAAGCTGAGAGAAGTTCACATTTGTATAGACATGCACTTTAAATGTGCAGCTGCCATGTCATCAGGTTATAAAACTTTCAAGCTATATAAACTCTTCATACTTGTACACACTTCAGACATTATTCAGCAACAGTACTACCCCTTGACTGCTCTTGTATCTTTGCAGGGAACCGCCTGTCTTGGTACTTGAGAAAGAGTAAGGATCAAAGCTTGTCTTCTGCTTCTGAATATTCCTTGTGTGCTTGCACCTCTAGTTGGCTGCTCAAGTGAACTCCCTGGAGTTCACAGCAGGTGTGAAATGCAAGGTTACACACCAAAGACTGTTCAGCCTTCATTTTATTGCAGATTGTTCCTCAGATGTTTGCCTTTGTTCTCTTGTTTGCTTTTGGTTAAGAGCTGAGCCCTTGTGGTTCACCCAGATATGCCCTGGAGTCCGCTGTCCTTCCAATCTATCACCTGACAGCAGTGATTGTACAATGTAATTAAAAGTCAATGCTAGCTTTTTGGATATATGCTGTAATAAAAGAACCATCTGAAATAAGGACTTAAATAATGAAGGGTTCAGAGACATGCAGGCTGGTATTTGTTATGCATTTTAATAGAGAAACTTCACAGCTAATTGGAGGCTCACTAAACCCCTTGGACACATTTCAAGTCACGTCAGTGCCCCCCCCCTCCCCAAGGAATCTGATAGGCTATGCAGCTTAGAACTGCCTTTTTCTATCTTAATTACCACACTGAGTTGTTCTAATGTTGGTTTACTTTAGAAGCATGCATTATGATTAGAAGCAAGCAAGAGTTTCTTCTACAGGCAACCACTGGCATCTAATTTTAAATTTAACACCTCCCTACCCACCACAAGATGGGAGGGGACAGAAAAAGAGAGAAGTGAACCCACTTAATAGTCAAAACTGCATCCATGACCTGTGCACATGTATGTTATTCACATTAGAGAGCACTAATGAAAGTGACCCAACCTCATCTGTAAACACACCTCCAGGGCTGAAAAGAGTTGTAGTACAGCATGGGGCAATGTTATGTCTACTCCTGTATGTTGTTGTACATCCATAAGAACACAGGAGTGTCCTTCCCAAGAGCTTATGCCAATGAAAGGGTGAACTTTCATTGCCCAAGAGCCTATGGCTAAAATGTTTCAATGTACATTAGCATTGTCATTTAGATCTTCTGGAGAAAATCACTGAAAGACCCAGTGTGTTTGCTGCTACTGCAACTCCTACGAATGAGTTGCTTGATGATGACCATAATGCAAGACAAAAATGAATAATTTGTTTATTTAGCTCTCTTTTCTATCCTGTGCCAAGGATTAGTGGTGGATTATAACACATCAGAGGGGCCAAATTTTAAGTTGTTACCAGTTACCATAAATCTCCTTGAATAGCAAAAAATCATAAGACTTTTCTGAGTATTCTCTCCCCCCTCCAATTCCCTTTGCCCTCCCTCAGGGTACTAGGAGGTTGGGGATTATGGGAGAGAAAAAGGAGGTAGAAGTGGCAGAAGGGATACTAGCAGCAGGGATGTGTGAACCCAGCCCCGTCCAGGTTCTCCGGGTGCCTGCCTAGCCCCTGCTTGCTGAGCCCCTACCCCCACTCACCCCCTGCCCATGCTCAGTGAGCAGCCCACATTTTTCAAAAAAGCACATTTTCATGCATGTGCAAATATGTGCATTTTTGCAATTGCCATTTTATTTTCCAAAAAATGGTAACCACAGAGCTTGCCGAGCCTACTGTGGTGAGTGCGGGCCGCTCTCCGAGCATGGGCAGGGGGCAAGTGGGGGCAGGGCTTGGTGAGCAGGGTTCAGGGGTGCGGACAGGGGTGGTTCTGCCACATTGGGCACCCACACCATCCCTAACTAGCAGTGCTCTCAGTTAAAAGGTTTGGGAAGGTTGGGTTGGTGAGAACTAGAAGTAGCAGTGATAGCTAGAAAGGAGTAGGAATAAAGATGCACTGCAAGGATGAAACAGAGACACATGTTGTGCAAGCTATAGGGGGTTATTGCCTTGACAGTGTTAATTGTGAGATTTGTGGTTGCTGGACACACACACACACACACACACACCCCTTAGGCTTAGGAATTTTAAACATCAAATATATAAATTTTATTTTCACATAAACTTTGTCACAGGGAAAGAGAGAGAGAATTGCCCATAGCACTCCAATGCACAGGGACTCCATCATGTCTTGATGGATCATATCAAAGGTCCACCTAGTGTAGCACTCCACCTTTAACTATAGCCAGCCTGATGTTGCTGGGAAGCTCTCAAGCCATGCGTGATGAATTTTGGCATCACCTCCTGTTGGTCCTCAGCATCTGGTAATAAGAAGTATGCTGATTTTCATCACAGAGATATTGGCTTTAACCCTGGCTATTCAAAAGTCTTGCTCTCTTCCCAAAGATATTGGCTTTAACTGTGGCCACTGGAAGGCCTTGCAGCTTCTTTAAAGACTGCCAGATGTGGACTTGAGCAAGCCTTCAGAGAAAGGTATGGCCAAGCTCAAGAGACTGGTGGTTTCTTGGTTGTTTGAGTCAATGTCGTTTAGGATTTACTGTCAAAAAACCTGCATCTTGAACTATACCCAGTAGGTTATCTGAAGCTAGTGCAGACCTTGGAGCATTCATACGCAGGAATAATATCAGCTTGAAAATGCAAAACTATAAAAAAGGATTATCGCTGAAGTTTGAATCTGAAATTAATAAAGTGTTGAAGATATCTGAACAGATGGGATGAATGAAAACTTGACCTGGGTTAGCACAGTACAAAATTGGGTCCAGTGACATTACAAGGGAAACCTAAAGCTAAACCTTAGGAATTTGGCTTTTCATGTGGTCTATCCTAGGTCACTTAGCTGATATCTAGGACAGATTGTAAAACACTTTCCTAGGGATGGGAAAATTGGTTAAGCTCAGCTCATCGTGGTTTTCATTTTTCCATCGCCAAGCTTGTTCCGACTCAGAACCGCATTGTACTACAAACCCTCCCCCCCGCAATCTGTACAGTGTATTTTTGTGCACATTTTTAAAGATGTATGCATTATTTGTATGTATGTCTTAAGTGTATGTATTTTTCACAGTGAGAACAGCTAAATGTACACATTCTTTGTGCACACATTTCAAATGTATGCATTTTGGGGTATGCATCCACTCCCCTGCAAAACTCATCACAAGTCTTGGAAATGTATCGATTTAATTAGCAACATGTGTTCCATTCCAAGTTCAGCCTCGGGTTAGGTATTTTCTCATAAAGATATGAACCCAAAAAATTACTCATGCATCCCTACACTTTTCTATAGTTCCTGTTCTTCCAGTCACATGGCTTGTGTAATGAATTAAAGTACATTTCGGATCTATCACAATGATTGTCTCAGAGCATCCCATGGTTGAGAATTCTGGTGATGGGGGAATTGCATCGGTACTGGATGTTCTCTAGAGGCTGCAAGGCATGTTGACCCTCATTACTTGAGCATATGTTCAACCATTTTTTATGCTCCGTTTCCAAGTATATTATTGCAGGGAATGTATTTTAGCTGCAGACTCTTTTTCTAATGAACAGTAAAATTCTTCCACATTTCGTTTGACAATCATGCCCATTCTTTTCTTCAGCTTAGACACTGAATATCCTGCCCTGTTGCTCAACAAAGTACAGGAAGGAACTGTTTTTAACATTGCACCTGGGAGTGCAAATTCTATTTTGCAATTCTGCAATGTATATCTACATCAATAACCAAGTAATTGAAGTACCTCCATGATCAATGCTCTCTCCTCTGAACTGGCTTTCCTTATCTATATAAACATTTCCTTGCAGTGCCTTCTCATTATTTCTCAGAGACTTCGGAGGGTTTTTCTTGTTTCTTCTTCTTCTTCTTCTTCTTCTTCTTCTTCTTCTTCTTCTTCTTCTTCTTCTAGTTTAGCTCAGAATTTTTTTCTGATGCGATAAACCAAACTTTCAGAAGCAGCAGCTACATTTGTTGTTTCTTTCCCTCCTCTTAGTTCTAACTCCAAGTTCTTTGTCATTTTTAATGTTAGCCCACTAATTTGTAATATGTTATTCTTCCATTACTTCTGTTGCTTTACTTGTCCCTTTCCCCCCTCTTCTTCAGATAATTTCAACCTATTCATTTTTCCATTCATTTTTTTGTTTAAAACCTTTCAGGCTAGACTTTCCTTTGTTCCCCACAGCATATTATCTTTTCTAGCCAAGGTAATCGATGCAAGTAATGCATCCTGGAGGATAAGCAGGGGAGGCTGTTGGCTCCAATTTCAGTGGAGCAGTGATTCCATTCTGGGTTTTAGTTAGAACCAGTCAGAGGTCTGAATGAGCTATCCAAGGTGCTGAGCTCTATCCCCCAGATGGGTCCAGGACCTTGGATAGCTCCTTTAGACTTCAGCTGATTCTAACTAAAACCCAGAGTGGACTCAATGCTCCACTGAAATTGGTGCCAACAGCCTCCCTTGAGGATAAAGTTATTGAGGGCTACTAGTCATGATGGCTACATATTACCTCCAATATCAGAGGAAGTATGTCTCTGAATAGCAGTCACCGGGGAACATGAGTGGGAGGGTGCTATTTTGTCCATGTCCTGTTTGGAGCCTGGTTAGCCACTGTGGGGAATGAATGCTAGACTGGATAGGCCTTCAGTCTGATCCAGAAGAGTGCTTACATTCTTATATGTTCTTCCCACTTAATTAAAAATCCCAAGGACTGTTTCTAACAATATATTTTGTAAGGATGGGAAACCCATCACACCAGCTTATTCTATTGGCATAGTGCTAAAAGTCACATATGCTAGTGCTACATCAGCTGTGTAAGTGGAGTGGTGATGTTGGATACCACCCATTGTATACGTAGACAGTAGGAATCTAATGAGATTTCTGCTTTTCTGGGCTAACATGACTTCTAAAGAATTTTTTTCTTTAGTAAAACTGAAGACTTTCCCTCACATTGACCGACTGCAAGGCATTTTTTTTTACAACCTTGCTTAGGTTTATGAGGTGAGCCTTGTTTTGGTTTATTTTTCACTGCAGCTGAATTAGAACTGCAAGACTTTATTATCCCATAATGAATTTTATATGATCCTCAGATATCAGCACCATTTGATCTGTATTCAGTAGCAATGCATTTAAGGGCCTAGGCTGCCTTAAAATGAAAACAAACAGGAAGATTAAAAACTGTAAGGAATTTTTTAAAGACTTTTTTTTCTTTAAGTTCACACTGCAATGAATGAGGCTCCACCGCCAATCTCTCTGTATCAAAAATGTCCAAATGCAGTTATATGGTATGAAATAAGAGGACAGATACAGCAATACTTATCAGACCCAATTCAATCTCACACTGACATGCTGAGCTTTATAACGGCAGTAAATCCAATGTGATCCTAAGAACAGGTCATGGAAGTTTATATGCAAAGAGTAACATCTCAAAAATCCATTAAATTTCATCAGGAGTCAGCGAAGACAATCAAAGGGAAGGAAGCAAAACCAGACAAAATATAATGTGGATATATTCACTGTGAGAAACCAAGCATTACAATTTTAAATACCAATAAGTCTTATAGCCTGTATCAAGAAATCCAGAATACTGGCATTAATACTAGCATTAAAAGTGACATATCTATTATTGGCATAACCAATAAAATCAGTCTGCACAAGAGTTGTATTTGTTAGATTCTTGAGCCAATTCATATAACTAAGCATTCAACTGGGGTTGGATCCAGATTCCATCCTACACAAGCAGAAGGCATGCTGCACAAGCACGACAAACATTGTTCCCAGTGTGTAATGTCATTCAACTAATGCTAGGATTCTGATCCAGCGTCTTGGTTTCCATGAGCAGTAGGCTCTTTTGCAATGTTGCACAATATATTGGGCAGTCTTACTGTAAGGCAATATTTCAACTGTGCAAATTGTGCTACCCCTTGCATAATGTATTCATGGAATAGTGCTACTGCTTCAACTCTTCAGGGAGTGCATATCTGGATCCAATTTATGGTACAGTAAGTATGAAAGCTGAGCATATTTGGATGTAAAGGTGCTTGTAGTAAAATGGGCATGTGGTTGCTTTATCTCAAGCACAAGTCATACCTCAACCAATCATTGCACAATTGTTGATTGGTTAAACTTTGACCTAAGGGACTCTCCTGTCTAGCTTGGCTCAAGGGTTCCCAAGGAAGCTGATCTGAAGTAGTTTCACTTATTAGATGGGCAAGGCAGACACAAGTCAAATGAAGCAAATGCAGGTCTGTCTAAGCAGGATTGCAAGGCAAGATCACATCAGGCAGGGTCTGTCAGGACCCTAGACAGACCACTGTGGCTGTATGGGCTGGATCTTACTCAAGAAGAGCTGTTGTTTCAGCAACATGCAGAGGCCTTCTGAAGGCTGGCTGGTCTGAATCTGCTGTTAACGCTACCCTTTGAGAGCAGCTATCTATTTCTGAAAGGGCCATTGTCTCATTCTGAAGCAACTGGCTCCAAGGGGTGAAGGCAGTGAGAACTGTATTGGAGTGGTGCCCTCTGAGTTTGAGGAGTTGGTAAAGCCATGTCCTCTGGCCAGGAAGGTCCTGGAGCAGCAGATGATGGGTTACTGGATGAAGCCTCCTCCCCCTCCGAGTCATCCTCTGAATCATCCTCTGAAAGGAGGATCAAGGCCAGAGAACATAACAGGGACTGTCTTCCTCCACATGAATCTGCCTAAATGATGTGGCCATCTTCAGAGGGGTCTGAAATTAGGCAGGTGATGTTTGAAGATACAGCCTTCACAGTTGTGGTGTCCCTCATGTGGAATGCTCTCCCCTGGGAAGCTTGTCTTACATCAAATTTGATGCCCTCTCTGCAATGGAGATCTTTTTATTTGCCCAGGGATTCCAGCATATAAGCTAGTTGTTTTTAATTGATAATTAATTACAGTCAAATAATAAATAATACAGGGGGCCGCGGTGGCTTAGTGGTTAAGATGCTGAACTGCAGACTGGAAGGTCGGCAGGTCAGCAGTTCGAGACCCGAGTGCCACGTGACAGAGTGAGCTCCCATCTTCAGTCCCAGCTTCTGCCAACCTAGCAGTTCGAAAGCAAGAAATTGCAAGTAGATAAATAGGCACCGCTTTGGCGGGAAAGGTAACAGCGTTCCGTGCACCTCGGTGTTCAGTCATGCCGGCCACATGACCACGGAAGCATCTTCGGACAGCGCTGGCTCTTCGGCTTAGAAACGGGGATGAGCACCGCACCCTAGAGTCGGACACGACTGGTTGGGGAAACCTTTACCTTTTAATAAATAATAAGCATACCCCCTTCTGTACCTTTGAGATGTAAATGTAAATGATAATATGGCTTGAGTTATGAATTGTGGTTGTGGTGAAGCCAAGCTGTATTTGCCATGACCACAACTCAACCTAAATACGATCACCCTCATAGTCTGGCCATGTGAATTGGTCCTCAGTTTGATAATAATCTAAGAAAGCCTTTTTCTATTAATTTCTCAGAAACGTTTGGCAATGGTTTGCAATAAATTTGGTAAAATAAACATGAGATCATCTTATTTAAGAGCATATATGCAACTATTCTTGGTGGATGCTGAAATTTAGGGCTGGTTCACACACTGTCCCATGGTATCATAGAAAAGCAATCCTGACTTATTATGACCACCATGATTCAATATTCTGATGGAACAACATCATACATTTTTTTCAGGGATCTGTCCTCAACTATAGTGTACAGAGAATAAAATGGGTCATCAGAATTAGGAAATATAAAAACAGACTCTGGGACAGCCCTCGTTTCTAAAACAACCCCATCCCCCAAATATGGACTAGTTTGGGGGTTTTTAGCTGCTGAGTCAGCAAGCAGAGGCCATTGCAGTCTAATGTGGAAAACATTATTTCAGCACTGGAGGAAATTGAACATATAAAATGTACTAAGTGGAATGATGATAAGCTTAGTCTTGATAAATGAGAGCCAATGAATCTAGAATAGGAGACATTGTTCTTAATTTTTGCTCCATTCATTGACAAAGCAAATACTGTAGTATGGATAGGTGTGTGAAGCAAGCAAACTTTACAGCTCTACATAATTTGGTCCAAGGATTAGATACAGTACATCTAAAAAAATGTGACAGGACCAGCATTGAACCTTGAGAATAAGAAGCAGTTCTGTGAAGTATATCCAGCATGAATATTAACCCAGTACCTCAGGTAGTGACAGTTTTCCTAATGACTCCTTAGCCTGTGACATTAAACAGGTTACTAACATTCAGAAGAAGTAGCCCAATGGCTTCTTTTATGTTATTCTATGAAGGTGCTTTTATTATTAATCTAAAGTGATGCATCTAATGATTTATTCCAGGAGAACAAAGATATAGCAAAGCTGTTTTTTTCCACGGGTCAAATAGGAAGAGATTTACTCTGACAAAATGCCCATTGGAAAGTAAACACACTGCTCACACAAAGTGAATAAGATCCCCTCTTGGGTTTAGTATCTTTAAGATAATTCACTAACATTCAAGCAGGAAGTTTTTAATTACAACTGAACAGATATAACCTTTTCTATTTGCAAACATTATCTATACTTTCTGTTGATCCAAGGACCGTATGGCCCCTGGAGAATGCTTCTGTTCTAGCCTAACTTGCATTGACTTGTTTAATAATGTTAATAAATAATGGTGGGCCCAATCCAGCAAGGAAAGTCCTCATACTGAAGCAGGTCTACACATGTGTAGCAATTAAATTTGTTGTTGTTGTTCAGTTGTTAAGTCATGTCCAACTCTTCGTGACCCCATGGACCATAGCACTGCACGCCAGGCCTTCCTGTCCTGCACTCTCTCCCAGAGTGTGCTCAAGTCCATATTCATTGCATCAGTGATGCTATCTAGCCATCTCATCCTTTGCCATCTCCTTCTCCTTTTGCCATCAATCTTTCCCAGCATCAGGGTCTTTTCCAGAGAATTTTCTCTTCGCATTAGGTGGCCAAAATATTTGAGCTTCAGCTTCAGTATCTGTCCTTCCAATGAGCACTCAGGGTTGATTTCCTTTAGGATGGACTGAATTGACCTCCTTGCAGTCCAGGGAACTCATAAGAGTCTTCTCCAGCACCACAGTTCGAAAGCATCGATTCTTCGGCGCACAGCCTTCCTTACAGTCCAGCTCTCACAGCCATACATTGCTACTGGGAAAACCATAGCTTTGATTAGACGGACCTTTGTCGGCAAGGTGATGTCTCTGCTTCTTACTATGCTGTCTAGGTTTGCCATAGCTTTCCTCCCAAGGAGCAAGCATCTTTTAATTTCATGGCTACAGTCACCATCTGCGGTGATCTTGGAGCCCAAGAAAATAAAATCTGTCATTGCTTCCATCTCTTCCCCTTCTATATGCCAGGAAGTGATGGGGCCAGATGACATGATTTTAGTTTTTTTAATGTTGAGTTTCAAACCAGCTTTTCCACTCTCCACTTTCACCCTCAACAAGAGGCTCTTTAGATCCTCTTCGCTTTCTGCCATTAGGGTGGTATCGTCTGCGTATCTGAGGTTGTTGATAATTCTCCAGGCAATCTTAATTCCGACCTCTGATTCATCCAACCCAACGTTTCTTATGATGTACTGTGCATATAAGTTAAATAGGCAGGGTGGCAATACAGCCTTGTCGTACTCCTTTCCCAATTTGGAACCACTCGGTTGTTCCATGTCTGGTTCTTACTGTTGCTTCTTGGCCCTCATACAGGTTTCTCAGGAGACAGGTGAAGTGGTCTGGTATTCCCATCTCTTTCAGAATTTGCCACAGTTTGTTGTGATCCACACAATCAAAGGCTTCAGCATAGTCAATGAAGCAGAAATAGACATTTTTCTGGAATTCTCTTGCTTTTTCCATGATCCAGCGAATTTTGGTGATTTGATCTCTAATTCCTCTGCCTCTTCAAAACCCAGCTTGTACTTCCGGTAGTTCTCGGTTCACATACTGCTGAAGCCTAGCTTGTAGGATTTTGAGCATCACCTTGCTGGCATGTGAAATGAGCACAATTGTACAGTAGTTTGAACACTCTTTGGCATTGCCCTTCTTTGGAATTGGAATGTAGACTGACCTTTTCCAGTCTTGTGGCCATTGCTGAGTGTTCCAAATTTGTTGGCATATTGAGTGCAGCACTTCAACGGCATCATCTTTTAGGATCTGAAATAGCTCAGCTGGAATACTGTCATCTCCGCTAGCTTTGTTGTTAGTTATGCTTCCGAAGGCCCACTTGACTTCACTCTCGAGGTTGTCTGGCTCAAGTTCAGTGACCGCACTATTATGGCTATCAGGGACATTAAGATCTTTCCTGTAGAGTTCTTCTGTGTATTCTTTCCACCTCTTCTTAACCTCATCTGCTTCTTTTAGGTCCCTGCCTTCTTTGTCCTTGATCATGCCTGTCTTTGCACAAAACGTTCCCTTGAGATCTCCGATTTTCTTGAAGAGATCTCTAGTCTTTCCCAGTCTATTGTTTTCTTCGATTTCTTTGCATTGTTCATTTAAGAAGGCCTTCTTGTCTCTCCTTGCTATTCTTTGGAACTCTGCATTCCATTGGATATATCTTCCCCTTTCTCCCTTGCTTTTTGCTTCCCTTCTTTCCTCATCTACTTGTAAAGCCTCATCAGACAGCCACTTGGCTTTCTTGCATTTCTTTTTCTTGGGGATGGATTGAGTTGCTGCCTCCTGAACAATGTTACGCACCTCTGTCTTTAGTTCCTCAGGCACTCTGTCTATCAGGTCTAATCCCTTAAACCTATTCCTCACCTCCACTGTATATTCATAAGGGATATGATTTAGGTCATACCTGAATGGTTTAGTGGTTTTCACTATGTTCTTCAATTTAAGCTGAAATTTTACAATAAGAAGCTCATGACCTGAGCCACAGTCAGCTCCAGGTTTTGTTTTTACTGACTCTATAGAGCTTCTCCATCTTTGGCTGCAAACTACATAATCAATCTGGTTTCAATATTGACCATCTGGTGATGTCCATGTGTAGAGTCACCTCTTGTGCTGTTGGAAAAGAGTGTTTGCTATGATCAGCGTGTTCTCTCAGCAAAACTCTATTAGCCTTTGTCCTGCTTCATTTTGTACACCAAGACCATGCTTGCCTGTTATCCCAGTTATTTCTGGACTTCCTACTTTAGCATTCCAATCCCCTATGATGAAGAGGACATCTTTTTTTGGTGTTAGTTCTAGAAGGTGTTGTAGGTCTTCATAGAACTGATCAACCTCAGCTTCTTCGGCCTCAGTGGTTGGGGCATAGACTTGAATTACTGTGATGTTGAATGGTTTGCCTTGGATTCGTACTGAGATCATTCTATCGTTTTTGAGATTGTACCCTAGTAGTACTGCTTTCCCCACCCTTTTGTTGACTATGAGTTCTACTCCATTTCTTCTAAGGGATTCTTGCCCACAGTAGTAGATATGATGGTCACCTGAATTAAATTCACCCATGCTTGTCCATTTTAGTTTGCTGATTCCCAAGATGTTGATGTTCAATCTTGCCATCTCATGTTTGACCACCTCCAGCTTACCTTGATTCATTGATCTTACATTCCAGGTTCCTAAACAATATTGTTCTTTACAGCATCGGACTTTCTTTTCACCACCAGACACATCCACAGCTGAGTGTCCTTTCAGCTTTGGCCCAGCCGCTTCACTCTTTCTGGCGCTACTTGGAAATACCCTCTGCTCTTCCACAGTAGTATATTGGACACCTTCCGACCTGAGGGGCTCATCTTCTGGCGTCATATCTTTTAGCCTTGTGATATGTTCCATGGGGTTTTCTTGGCAAGAATACTGGAGTGCGTTGCCATTTCCTTCTCCAGTGGACCACATTTTGTCAGAACTCTCCACCATGGCCTGTCCGTCTTGGGTGGCCCTGCACGGCATAGCTTATGGCTTCAATGAGTTATGCAAGCCCCTTCACCACAACAAGGCAGTGATCCATGAAGGGGTCTCTTCTTATACATATGTGTAACTGAATCTTTTATGCATTCAATACCAGTAACGTCTTGTTGAAATTTGGCCTTTCCATCTGTCTGTTCTGACAGTCATATCTTTCTTCATCTTTGCACTTTGCATGGACAAAAAGTATGGGAGAGGGGAGCAATATTGTGCAGGGCTCACCAACTTTTGGAATGCCCTAAGCTATGTTCACACACACTTCATTTTTAACAACTTCCTTGACTGAAGCAGGTTAAAATCCTGTACTGATTTTACTGCATTCCCTTTGTTTATGACAATGGGTTGGATCCAGACTTAGTCATACTTACATTAGACCCATTTAAATCAATTGGACTTAAATTATCTTGTATCGATTTCAATGCGTCAACTCTTAGTATGACTAAGTCTGGATTCAACATGTTGTTATCCAATTGAGGGTTAAACTACACATTATGGGCAGCATCCAATGCTAGTAACCTGCCAGCTCTAAATATGTTGCACTTACAGGAATGACCACTGGTACAAGAGGAAAGTAGCACTTGATAGCACAACCCAAGAAACTACCTGAAACTCCCACTTCCAGGATGGGACAAGTCAGTGGAGCTCCCTTCTGCAACCTCCTCTGAGTTGTCCCATTTCAGAAACTGTAGTTTTGCGTAGTTTCTGGTTGTGCTTGTAACTGCAACTTTCCCATTATGCTAGTGGTCATTTCCACTAGTGCAGCAGCAGTATTGGATGCTGCCTACAGTGAATGACCTGTCATGCAGCTGACTGTTGACTGCGGTTTGCCTTGGAGGGGGAAGTATTCATCACGTGGGATGACTGGGACCTTTCTTCCCACTGGAATCGCCATTGCCTTCCTTTAGCAGAGTGTTTTGTATCTTTTGTTAGCCACATGACAAGTATTCAGTTTTCCATACTGCTGCATCTTTCTGTTGGAGAGGGCTGCACCTTTTGAATTTCTGCCTTTGCTGCATCTGTTTGAGCTACAACAACCCTGCCAGATGGGAGCTGGTGCACCTAGGAATCATCCTTCTTTCTTGGCATGTGTCCCAATGACACACTGTTCCCTAATGGGAGGGATCTGCCCACTCCCATTGTGGGTTTTGTTCCATTTACATTGGGAGACAGTGTATCACCACCTAGAGAGCTTTGGCTCATGGGTGATATAGAAATGTAATCATAACTAAAAATAAACTTTTTTAAAAAACATCACACGTGGTTTTCTGTGGGACAAGCTATGGTGATACAGGGGTTAATTATGATGCATGAGTTGCTGCAGCTCATGCATAAATTGCACTCTGGGCAGTGGTGTGGCTTTATCTGGTCCTATGGCTGCAGTGTTAGGGGGCAGTGGGGAACTTTCTCCCTTCTCATTGTGTGTGAGTGCTTGGTAAGGCAATGTCATGTCACTGCCACATGTGTCTTTCTTGCATGGTGGATGTGGTGGTGTCTTGCCCCATCCTTATTAAGGCTAAGTTGCCATGGATGTCATGGGAGTGGTGGTTGAGGATGCCACATTTTGTTTCTAATGGTATGATTGTACTGTTTAGTTGCTGGGAGTGTATAGATCATAGGGATGGATAGACTCACCAGTGCCTGGCTTCCTCATGTGCTTGCCGAGCCTCTGCCACCGCCCGCCCCTGCTCACAGTGCTGTGCAAGCTTCTAAACAGCTCAGCTGTTTAGCACCCAAGGAAGCCACTGGGCTGGCCACCCTCATAGTGAGCTGCCATTGTGTGCAAAAATGGTGGCTCCAGAACTTCCGTATTATTAATGTTGCATAATTGGTGGCTGTAAAGGCACCATTTACCCAACGTTAAAGATATGGAAGTTCTGCAGCCACCATTGTTGCTCACAATGGTGGCTACTGGAGTCCCTGTCAGGGAGAACAAGGGGTTAACAGTGACTCCTGCCTCCACTGCCTCTCAAGGCTTGCTAGGTAGGAGAGGCAGGAGTCACACCAACTGCTTGTTTTCTGCTCCTTTCAAGGAGGGGAGAAGAAGGAGTTAAGGGAGACTCCTGCCTTCACTGCCCCTCAAGGCTTGCCAGATGGCAGGGGCAGGAGTCGTGCCAACCACATGTTCTCCAGTCCTTGCAAGGAGGGGAGAACCTCTGCTCCTTGCAAGGAGGGAGAACAAGGGATTAATTCTGACTCCTTCCTCCATCGCCTCTCAAGGCTTGCCAGACAGCATTAAGCCCTTGTTCTCTGCTCCTTGCAAGGAGGGGAGAACCTGCTGGACCCATTCGCCGGCTGCTGGGCTACTCAGTGAGTGAGTCCTAGTATGTACAGCAGCTTGCCGAGTGGGACCAGGGTGCACGCGTGAGGGGGAGTCTGCCAGACTGCACCCCTTTCCCAGACTCTTGCAAGATCCCGAATAGACCATGACTATGTTATGCCAGCATTAATTCCCAGCATAGCAACTACCCAGCATAGCAAAACCATATGACCATCTTTTCTATGTATTTTGTTGCTCCTACATATCACAGCATATACCACAGATCTTTTTCATTAAAAAAAAAAAAGATTCTAAAATGTTGAAGCACTAAATTAAGGATTGTCAGAGTTGTTCTAATTCTGCACTTCATGCTTTAGTTGGAATAAATGGCAGCCATAACAATAATCAGGCAGTTTAACACTTTGCTGGTGTGGGATTTGCACAGCTGACTTAGTTTACAGTTGACGATATAGTACTAGGGATGGGGGAGAATTTCTCCCCGAAACTTCGGGGAGCCGAGTGCCAACGCATTCGGTCCTCCGAAGGTTCGGGGAGAAATTCTCCGCCCCCCCGCCGCCACCCCCGGGATGGGACTTACCTTTCCCGAATGTCGCTCCCGGCGGCGGGTCCTGGTGGCGGTTCGGCAGGTCTTCGTCAGGGGCGGGGGCGGCAGCCGGTCTTTCGACCGGCTGCCGCTGCCGCCATTACAAGAAAAGTAAAAAAAAAAAAAACCACCCCTGTGATAGGCTACGTAATGATGAACGTAGCCTATCACGGCTAGATTTGCAAAGTCAGCCGTGATAGGCTACGTTAATCATCACGTAGCCTATCACGGGTGACTTTTTTTTTAAAAAAAAGCACGTACGCTAATGGCGGCCCCCATAGGGAGCCACCATTCGCGTTCCTTATTTGGTCCCTGTAGTCTACGTAAAGATTTACGTAGACTACAGCGAAAATAAGGGCAACGCAAATAGCGTTGCCCTTATTTTCGCCGTAGTCTACGTAAATCTTTACGTACACTACAGGGACCAAATAAGGAACGTGAATGGCAGCTCCCTACGGGGCCGCCATTTGCGTACGTGCTTTTTTTTTTTTTAAGTCACCCGTGATAGGCTATGTGACGATTAATGTAGCCTATCATGGCTGACTTTGCAGATCTAGCCATGATAGGCTACGTAAATCGTTACGTAGCCTACCACGGGGCTTTTTTTTTTCTTTTGAAGTTCGCGGCCGGAGAGACGGGGCTCTTCTCCCCGGCCTGAATTTTGGCCGGGTGAGGCGGGAAGCCTCTCCCCCAGCCTGAATTTCGGCCGGGCGAGGCGGGAAGCCTCCCCCCCGGCCTGAACTTCGGGGGGAGAAGCGAAGCGCCTCCCCCCCACCACGAAGCAAGCTGCGAGACCAGGTAAGTGACTTTCGTACATAGTACTCCTTGTACCTGAGCCATCTATCCTGGGATAGAAGATGGTATAAAAGGTAGTTGACTTGAAAACTTGAATAATTCATAGCATATGCTCTCTTTCCAGTGAAATAGTGAGTCCTATTTTAGATCAAGCTTCCCACTCTGGCAGAGTGTTGTCACCTGAAATGATTGGAAATATTTTTTGTTACTCTTTAAGTGTGGATTGCGTTTTAAAAGAAAATTCAGGCTCTCTCAGATGACAAAGGTATTCCCTCCAATAGCAATCCTAGAATAATATAAATATAAGTTGATGATTACAAAGGGTTTTTTTTAAAAAAAAAAGAAAAGAAAAGAATCTGAACTATTTTATAAAGTCATTTTAACAGGTTTGATTTATCAGTTTGGCTTCATATTCACATTCAAAGCGGCATGGCCAACCTGAGGCCCTGGGGCTTCATGAAGCCTTAGTTTTAATTTCATGCAGCCCTTGGACTAATTTCAAAAGCCCTCTGCAAGGTATCAGTTCAGACCTCTGACAAGAGATATCTGTGCCTCCCCCAGAAGTCTGCTGTGTGGTGTGGAAGAGGGAGAGAAAGAGAGAGCGAGAACAGGGGAGGAGGAGGAGATGGGGTGGTGCAAAGAATTAGAGAAAAAGATCTGCTCCCGCTAGGGATGTACAAATCCGCCTATATCCGGTCTGAGGGATGTTCATTGCAGGGGAAATCTGGCTCACTTGGGACTTGACAGATTTCCCCAGAGCCCCGGGCTTGGCTTGCGGGTTTTGGCTTTGTTTTTTCTCTAAAAAGTTCATCCATAAAGTGCTTAGTTATGTGTAAATTGCAGCTCAATTTGTGCATAACTAAACACTTTACAGCTGCAATTTGTGCAAATTACACTAATTATGGCTGTAATTTGCCCAAGATATGCAAATTGCAGCCACAATTTATGTATCTTGCCTTTTTTGCATAACTTGCCTTTTTCATTTTAGAGAAAAAAATAAAGCCAAATATTGAAAGCTGCACACCAGCAGGGAGAGCCCGTCCACTGTGGGTTCTCAGGTTAGATTCTTAGGAATCCGATGCCCTTTCAAACCATTGAGAATTTCTCCAGCTTCACTAGGTCCCCACCAGCTGCAGCACATGCCCCCTCACAAATTATCCTCAAGGGAATGCAACTATTGAGAGAAAAAAGTTTCCCCAACCCCACTTCACAGAATTCTCAAGCATATGCACAATTCAGGGTGATGTGTATCATTTGACAAAATTCTGGAATCCCAATTGGGAAGAGGTGATGCTCCATCATTGACACAAAAATCGTAATTCCCACAAGAGCCCTGCTTGATATGACTAGGGATGTCACGAGCACCTGACTGGGTCCAGGAATTCATCGGGCTCCCCCTGCCCGCAACCCCAAGACCGCGCCCACCAAGATGCTGTCCTTGCTCGCCCCCCGTTCACCCCTGCTCGTGCCCACTCACGTTCTCCAGGACTCACCGTGATCCCATTCGGTAAGCGCCACCATTTTCGCGCCTTTGATTGCTATGTAAAACAGGAAGTTAAAAAATGTGCATATTTAAATATGTGCAGTTTAGAGCTGGGAAAGCTAAATAAACACAATATTAGAGGGAATATACCTCTAATATTGCACTTACTTAGCTTTCCCAGTGCCAAACTGCGCATATTTAAATATGTGCATATTTTAACTTCCTGTTTTACATCACAATCAAAGGCACGAAAATGGTGGGCGCTCACCAAACAGGATCGCAGTGAGCCCAGGGAACTTGCCGAGCTCATGGGTGACCTGAGCGTGAGTCTGGGGGGGGGGAGCAGGGGTGCCGCTTTGGCAAGCATCCAGAGAAACTGAGCTAGGGTGAGTTCTTACATCCCTAGATATGGCCAAAGATCCACCTGAACCAGCATTCCGTTTTCAACAGTGACCAGCTGAATTCTTCCTTCAAGCCCTCAGTCTATTTATTTATTTATTTATTTATTGCATTTATATCCCACCTTTTTTCCTCTTGCAGGGAACCCAAGGCAGCTTACATTCTCCTCCTCCTTCTCTCCATTTTATCCTCACAACAACAGCCCTGTGAGGTAGGTTGGGCTGAGAGTCTGTGACTGGCCCAAAGTCACCCAGTGAGCTTCCATGGCCAAGTGGGGACTAGAACCCAGATCTCCCGACTCCCAGTCCAACACTCTAGCCACTACACCATGCTGGCTCTCAATGTCAAGGAATGAAGGTGTATTTATTCCTTAACAACTTGTTGACAGAGGCATATTGCCCCAAAGTTCCAATTTGCTATCATGACAAGTAGCCATTGATAGCTCTATCCTCCATGAATAAGACAAATCTCCTTTTAAAGTCATCTACATTAGTGACTACATAGTTTGGCAATGAATTCCAAAAGTTAATTATGCCTTTTGTAATGAGGAACTTTATTTTCTCTTTCCTGAATCTCATTGGAAGACTCAAATTTCTTCAGGGGACCCACATTCAAGTACTGAGGGGTAGGGGAGGAAGAAATAGTTCTTCCTATCCACTTTGTCCACACCATGCCTTCATAGTTCTAAGCTAAAAGACCCCAGATTCATCTTTTTCTTTTCTTTTTTCCCTTGTACAGAAGTTGTTCCAAGTAGACCTGAGCTGAACATGCAGTTTTTTTCAACATTCACATTTAGTTTTGGGGGAGGCCATTTTGGTCCCCCAAAACCAGAGGTTGATTTGTAGAAACATTGCTTTAAAGTAGAGCTGTGCAGCAACCCCCTAATCAGACTCAGAAGGCACTTCGTGGCTCCAGACTGAGGCCCTATTCAGCTCAGGCTGATTTGGGGGGAGGTCCAAACCCGAAGTAGGATTCAGATGGCCAAATCCCACTTCAGGATCCCCAAAAAAAACCTCCACAAAAACCTCCAGCTCCTTTCCTTGCTGCTGCCAGCTCCTCCTTCTCCTCTGTTGCTGCCCTGTCCATCACTGCTGCCTTCTCCTCTGCCACCATCTCCTCCTCCTCCGTTGCTGCGACTGCCTCCACTGCTGCCATCATTGCCACCGCCAGCTCCTGCGGCCTGAAGTTCCACTGCCCATCACTGTCATTACCACCACCAGCTCCTGAAGTTCCAGGAAGCTGCCATTTTAAGAATGGCGACTCCCTGCAATAACAGCCAGTGCACATCCAGGCCTCAGGAGCTGGCAGTGGCGATTGCAGTGGCGTGGCACAAGAGGCGGCGGCAGCGGTGACAGAGGTGGCGACATGCTGGCGGTGGAGGAGTTGGCATCGGAGGTGGGGGCGGCGGTGATGGGCAACTCTCAGGTAAGGACCTGGAGGCACTGGCGCGGCTGGGCCAGGGGTGCCGAAGCTCCAAAGTGCACTGAGGCACTTCGGAGAGTACCTGACCTGCTCTGGGTCACTTCATGCCCCTTCCGCTTCACCTCGGAAGGAGTTCGAAGTGACCCAAAGCAGCCCACTTCAACTTGGGCTTCGGGTCCCGGGCCAAAGTGGTTCACAGCCCTACTTTCAAGATTTCAGTGGAGGCATATTAGTGGCAGCAAATAGTGGTAGTCTCTCTTTTTTACCCTTCACTTTTCATCATGGTTTTGCTGACACCTGTGGCAAAAGAAGAGCTCCTACAAGTAGCCAGAAACCATCATTCCCCCACCACAGCTCACCCAGAATAATCCATGGAATGCCCATTCCCTGAATTTACCACTTGTGAATGGGGTGGTAAATTGGGGAAGGGGCATTTCGTCTCAGCCCTAACAACCCCTGATAACTTTGTTATTCTTTTCTTCATCTTATCCAAGTATACAAATCTTGTATACTTTTTTTTTTTTTTTTCAGTTTTTGTGAACCACCCAGAGAGCTTCGGCTATTGGGCGGTATAGAAATGAAATAAATAAATAAATAAATAAATAAATAAAATCTTTTTTTTTAGATGGAGATATGAGAACTATGCACAGTATTTCAGTCACTTCCCTGCTTTGTTTCCCTTTACCATATTTAAATACATTTTATTGTCTTGGGGTTTCTAGTAATTCTATTCTTCAACCCCCTCCCTCACTTTATTTTCAATGACGTGGCTTTTAGAGGTTAGGCCAAAGTAGCCCAACATTGGTTGCGTTGATCCCCTCTTTTACTTGTTTCTCCTGCTCTGATTAGTAGTTAGTTTTTATAGGGTGTCTTTTGATTTATGTGCCTTTAGAATATGTTTGGTTAGCTGTCTCACAAGTGTTTAGTCCAAAGGCAGGTTGTAAATATTTTAATAAATAATGTGCAGTTAATCACAAACAGTCTGAACTTGTACGAATATATGTAAACCAGATACCAGAAAATTGCAGTTCATTAGAGACAGATGAATAGCATGCACATCATTCACCTGTGGAAACTGGTGCTAGAAATCAGTTGCCACTGATCCAGTCTCCTGGTTTTGAGTTGGAAAAAGGCCCTCTGCAGAAAACAGGATGACCACAAAGGGCTTCTAGATAATTTAATCAGAGCTAGAGTGGCAGTTTGACTAGTCCTTATTTCATATCCTTGCAGTGTACTGGCCCTCCGGACATGCAGCTAGGAAGTGACTGAATAGGGATGGATGTACTCACTTTCATCCACACTACTGGGTGCTCACTGAGCTGCTGGTGGCCCCTGCTCAGTTCCCTCGATGAGCCGCCACATGGTCAGCAGGCATTCGGAGAGTGCCCAATGGCTGCCCGACCCTTCACTGAGCCTGTAATTATGCGTAAATGGCACCTTTACAGATACCATTTACATAACATTACAGTTATGAAAAAACCTGAGCCACCATTTTCCCCCCAAATGGTGGCTCGCTGAGGGGCTGGCTGGGCAGCCGCTGAGTGCTTGCAGACGCCACACAGTGGCTTGGTGAGCGGGGTCCAATAAGTGCAGTGGCTTGGAGAATGGGGACTGGGGGGCAGGGTGGGGGGAGTCTGCCAGATTCCATGCCCCTCTCAGACTCCTGCAACATCCTTATGCCTGAGTCTAGGCTAGTAGCCAACCTAAAAATTGAAATTTTGGGGGTGCTGCCAAAGAAGTTGTGGGGGCATTTCATGTGGTTTTCATGCCTTTTAAAGACAAAACTGTCAACTGTTTTTTAATTATTTGTTAGTTAAAAAATTTAGGGGCAGAGAAAATGTAGGCGGGCAGCCCCCTACCAGCCCAGCCCAAAGGCCCTACTGAGTCAGCGTGAATATGACTGAGGCTGTGGAGGTGAGCAAAGCAACATGGGATAACCTCCTGCTCCTCTGCTGCTGCCCCCAGTTGGAGGTAGGAGCGAGAGGCTCCCCCGAGAGCAGCCACTTCTTTTGCCCTTGGAGGACTGAGCCTAGGGGCTGGCCATGCCTGGCTGGCCATGTTGCCCTGAGGATGCAACTGGGACCCTTCTTCCAGGGACCTCCTTTGGGTGCTGCGGATGGGACTTCTGTTCCTTCGCAGAGCGGATGTCAGTCTGTGCTTGTCTCCTTTATTGTTTTTATCAGACCCTCTGTGCTAATGTAGTGCTTAGTAAAACAACAACCACTCCATTTTGACATGTTTTATTATAAATGATAATATTTCAGCTTGTACGGGGGAGGGTGCCACTCCATTAAACAGAAAATGGGGGCACAGTGTTTCCAAGTTTACCAAAAACCTCAGCCTAGATCTGCCCTTGATCTGCCCTCTGGCACTGCCAGTACCAGAGGCAGTGAGCTTATGTACACCAGTTGCTGGGGAACATGGGCGGGAGGGTGCTGTTGAGCTCGTGTCCTGCTTGTGGGTTCCTGGTTGACAGCTGGTTGGCTGCTGTGTGAACAGAATGCTGGACTAGATGGACCCTTGTTCTGATCCAGCAGGGCTCTTCTGATGTTCTTTGGGGGTGCCAGTTGCTGGCAGCTAGTCTATCTTCATGTGTTCATATTAAGCATATGTAACAGCATTACTACATATGAAAATGCCCCCCCCCCACACAGAGATGGTTTAGGGGTTTAGGGTCTCAAGTACATTCATTTAATACACTAGAGACCTCGGCTACCTTTGTACAGGCCGCCCCAAATCTCCACTTCCCCATGGGGTCTTTCAAGGAAAGAGAGGCTATGGGCCCATGCTGTTCTGTGAACCTCTGAGTTCTTATGTGAACCACCTTCATGGAAAGAAGACTGAAAAGTTAGAGGGCCGGTAAGGGTCACTGCAGTTCAAAGGCTTTGTTTCATGGAATGAAAGATGAGCTAATTTTAGCTACTGCTTTTAATTTGAGGTCTTGCAGAGAAGATACTTGATAAACTGCAATATGAGAAACTTTAACCTTCTGCAGGCATTTTAAGACATGGGGTGATAAAGGGAGAGAAGGAGACAGGTATCAGACAGGGTCCTTTGATACTAGCAAGTTCCCTTCCAGCAGCAGAAGCAAAGAGTCACAGATGAAATGAAAGGCTCAGAGGAGTCTAAGAGCTTGTGGGGAGGACTTAAGGAGCCTCATGCTGTTTTAGTTTCCCATGCTTGGCTTGAAGTAACAGTGGTCAGCTCAATATTCTTATGACACAGTGAAAGTGTATTGACTTGTAATTTTAACATTTTATGATTCCAGTAATTTGCTCACATACTGAAAAGAAAGGAAGGAAAGAAAGATATTAGCAGGCAGGAGGGAGTTTGTAGTGGATTCCCTTTACATGCAATTTCAAAATAAAAAGAATAAATTGGGGAAAAAAGATTAAAAAATCTTCCTATTACTAATGGAAAACAGAGAGAGGAAGGAAGGAAGGAAGGAAGGAAGGAAGAACCTAACTGTTAAAAATGTTGACTTCAATGGCAACAGAATATGTAAAATGCTATGCTAAACACGGGGAGATAAACAAAATGTAAAGCAATATTATTTTCTGAACAAACAATACACATTTCTTACAAAATGTTTTTTAAAAGACTAGACACATACTGTTATCACATCCATTTCTCATTGTTCAGGCACAGGCCTTCTTTATCATGGGTATAATATTTTATCCTTTTAATTTTGTTTGTCAGGCTGCAAACAAGGAAGAGGGCTGTTATCTTCAAACTGAGGATTTTGAAACACTTGATGCTTGCCATAGAGATGACAAATGAGAGAAATTCCAATGCTGCTGTTTAGAACCATAGGATGTCATTAGCAGCTACCCATAAAACACTCCAGCCACATGAACCATTCTGCTCTTGTACACCTGTTGGACTCCATTACAGTGAAACTCATCTGACACCACAGCACTAATCAAGTGCACCACAGGAGTTTAGAAAATGTGTTTCCGTTATCTTTGCCACATAAACGGCAAAGCAGCAAGAATGGGACCAAGTGTCTGTGAAACAGACATCTGCTGCTTCCTTAAACAACCACTACTTCCCTTGTAGTCTGGAGACACTTCTATTTTGATCAGCAATATTTGAATTATTATATACTATTTTATTGGAGGTCAAAATGAACAACAACTATACAGGACCCATGGTTGGTTTTTTTATTATTGAGAGAATGTCAGTAATGGGTATAGTTTACAATGGAAGTAACTCAATATAAATCAGAATTTGTTCAAGCTTATTTTGAGAGAAACTGTAAACAGCCTGGGTGGATTCTACAAGAGCCTAAGAGCCAGTGTGGTGGAGTGGCTAGAGTGTTGGACTGGGAGCCGGGAGATCTGGGTTCTAGTCCCCACTCTGCCATGGAAGCTAACTCAGTGACTTTGGGCCAGTCACAGACTCGCAGCCCAATCTACCTCACAGGGTTGTTGTTGTGAGGATAAAATGGAAAGGAGGAGGAAAATGTAAGCCACCTTGGGTTCGTTAAGGAGGAAAAAAACAGGATATAAATGTAATAAATACATAAATAATCTAACACAGCACTTTAAAGGTGCAATCCTATGCATGTTTAGACAGAAAAAAGCCTACAACTCCCAGCATGCCCCAGTCATGCTGTGCTGGTGGGGCATGCTGGGAATTATAGGCCTTTTTCTGCCTAAACATGCATAGGATTGCACCTTAAAGGAAGCAAACACTCTTACCCAAAAACTCTTCCCCAAAAACTTTTCCCCACTTCAAAGGAAGATTAACAGAATGAGGAGAACTCACTTTTCCATGTTTTAGAATAGGGATGGATGGACCCGTCTCTTTCCAGTCTACGTCAATTTCACATGTGTTCTTTCACAAATTCCTTCAGTCCTGTTTCTGCATTAATCTGCAAATCTAAGGGAGAAATCCACAAAACTTGTTATATAAATATTACACATACTACACTATGCATATTTTGAACATATTTTCTCTCAAAATATGCATTTCTAAATGCATTTTTCTCAAAATATGCTTTTAAAAACTTATTTTATGCTAAAATATACATTTGAACATGCATTTTTGTATGTTTGTTGTTTTGTTGTTTATTTGGTCAGTCACTTCTGACTCTTCATGACTTCATGGACCAGCCCACGCCAGAGCTTCCTGTCAGCCGTCACCACCCCCAGCTCCCCCAAGGTCGAGTCCATCACCTCCAGAATATCATCCATCCATCTTGCCCTTGGTCGGCCCCTCTTCCTTTTGCCTTCCACTTTCCCTAGTATCAGCATCTTCTCCAGGGTATCCTGTCTTCTCATGATGTGGCCAAAGTACTTTAGTTTTGCCTTTAATAAATAATATCATTCCCTCAAGTGAGCAGTCTGGCTTTATTTCCTGGAGGAAGGACTGGTTTGATCTTCTTGCAGTCCAAGGCACTCTCAGAATTTTCCTCCAGCACCACAGTTCAAAAGCATCTATCTTCCTTCGCTCAGCCTTCCTTATGGTCCAGCTCTCGCAGCCATAGGTTGCTACGGGGAATACCATTGCTTTAACTATGCGGACCTTTGTTGTCAGTGTGATGTCTCTGCTCTTCACTATTTTATCAAGATTTGTCATTGCTCTCCTCCCAAGAACTAAATGTCTTCTGATTTCCTGGCTGCAGTCAGCATCTTCAGTAATCTTTGCACCTAGAAAGACAAAGTCTGTCACTGCCTCCACGTTTTCTCCCTCTATTTGCCAGTTATCAATCAAGCTGGTTGCCATAATCTTGGTTTTTTTGAGGTTTAACTGCAACCCAGATTTTGCACTTTCTTCTTTCACCTTCGTCATGAAGTTCCACAGCTCCTCCTTGCTTTCAGCCATCAAAGTGGTATCATCTGCATATCTTAGATTGTTAATGTTTCTTCCAGTGATTTTAACTCCAGCCTTGGCTTCATCAAGCCCAGCACGTCGCATGATGTGTTCTGCATACAGGTTGAATAGGTAGAGTGAGAGTATACAACCCTGCCGTGCACCTTTCCCAATCTTAAACCAGTCCGTTGTTCTGTGGTCTGTTCTTACTGTTGCTACTTGGTCGTTATACAGATTCCTCAGGAGGCAGACAAGATGACTTGGTATCCCCATGCCTCCAAGAACTTGCCACAATGTGTTATGATCCATACAGTCAAAGGCTTTAGAATAGTCAATAAAACAGAAATAGACGTTTTTCTGAAACTCCCTGGCTTTCTCCATTATCCAGCGGATATTGGCAATTTGGTCTCTAGTTCCTCTCCCTTTTTGAAACCCAGCTTGTACATCTGGCAATTCTTGTTCCATGAATTGCTGGAGTCTACCTTGCAAGATCTTGAGCATTACCTTACTGGCACGTGAAATAAGTGCCACTGTTCAATAGTTTGAACATTCTTTGGTGCTTCCCTTTTTTGGTATGGGGATATAAGTTGATCTTTTCCAATCTGTTGGCCATTCTTGTGTTTACCAAATTTGCTGGCATATGGCATGCATCACCTTGACAGCATCATCTTGCAAGATTTTAAACAGTTCACCTGGGATACCATCATCTCCTGCTGCCTTGTTATTAGCAATGCTTCTTAAGGCCCATTCAACCTCACTCTTCAGGATGTCTGGCTCTAGCTCACTGACCACACCATCAAATCTATCCCCGATATTATTATCCTTCCTATACAGATCTTCCATATATTCTTGCCACCTTTTCTTGATCTCTTCTGCTTCTGTTAGGTCCTTGCCATCTTTGTTTTTGATCATCTCCATTTTTGCCTGGAATTTACCTCTGATGTTTCTAACTTTCTGGAGAGGTCTCTTGTCCTTCCTATTCTATTATCTTCTTCTGCTTCCACGCATTGCTTGCTTAAAAATAATTCCTTATCTCTTCTGGCTAACCTCTGGAATTTGGCATTTAATTGGGCATATCTCCCCCTATCACTGTTGCCTTTTGCTTTCCTTCTTTCTTGGGCTGCTTCCAGTGTCTTAGCAGACAGCCATCTTGCCTTCTTGGTTTTCTTGTTCTTTGGGATGTTTTTTGTTGCTGCCTCCTGAACAATGTTGCGAACTTCTGTCCATAGTTCTTCCGGGACCCTATCTACTAAATCTCGTCCCTTAAATCTATTCTTCACCTCCACTGCATATTCATTAGGAATATTAGTGAGCTCATATCTAACTGATCTGTGGGTCTTCCCTATTCTCTTTAGTCTGATTCTAAATTGTGCAATAAGAAATTCGTGATCTGAGCTCCAGGTCTTATTTTTACCGACTGCAGAAATGTCTGCCACCTTTGGCTACAAAAGATGTAGTCAATCTGATTTTGGTGTCGACCGCCTGGTGAAGTCCATGTATGAAGTCATCACTTAGGTTGTTGGAAGAGAGTGTTGGTTATGCACAGTGAGTTGTCTTGGCAAAATTCTATCAGCCTATGTCCTGCTTCATTTTGTTCTCCCAGACCATGGTTGCCTGTAATTCCAGGTGTCATTTGACTACCCACCTTAGCATTCCAGTCTGCTGTAATGAAAATAACATCTCATTTTGGCATATTATCCAGTAGGTGCTGCAGATCCTCATAGAACTGATCTACTTCTGCTTCTTCAGCATCTGTGGTTGGGGCGTATCTTTGGATCACTGTGATGTTAAATGGCTTACCCTGAATTCAAATTGAGATCATTCTGTCATTTTTTGGATTGTATCCAAGCAGTGCTTTAGCCACTTTATTATTAATTATGAAGGCTACTCCATTTCTTCTGTGGTCCTCTTGTCCACAGTAGTAGATCTAGTGGTCATTTGATGTGAAGTCGCCCATTCCAGTCCATTTCAGTTCACTAACACCCAAAATGTCTATATTTAGTCTTGACATCTCGCCAATAACCACATCCAATTTGCCCTGGCTCATAGATCTTACATTACAGGTTCCTATGGTGTGTTGATCTTTAGAACATCAGATTTGTCATTCACCAGCAGCACCATCGGCTGCTAGCCAACCTTTCGGCTTTGAGCTAGCTGCGTCATCACATCTGGGGTTAGTTGAACTTATCCTCTGTTCCTCCCTAGTAGCATTTTGACCATCTTCCGACCTGGGAGTCCCATCTTCCGATGGTATACCGAAATATCATGTTTGTTGTGCCTAGGTCTAAAATTTGGAAACATGCAAAATCTGAAGAATAATATTCCAATCTGCACATTAGACAGAGAGGTGCAGATTGCAAATTCTGATGCAAAATGACACACAGATTGAATTCTTCAAGCATCCCTATTTGGGAACCATCCCTCTGAGTCATGACTCATCTCTGTAGGCCTAGAGGTATATATGGAGACTAGAATGCAGAGAGAGAAGGGGGGAGGGGCAAAATGAACCAGGGATGCATCATGCTAAGGATGCATCTGACATATTCCTCTTGTGGGTGGATAAGGGGGGAGAAATGATGAGACAACACAAATAGATTTGGGATAAAACACGGCCACATTTATTGAAATATTACAATCTGCAAAGGAAGCACCGGCGGGCATGCAGCAAACAAGCCAATCATGACAGGTATTGAATGAGACATTCCTTGTCTGGGGCGAGGTGTCCACCATCCCCCCCATCTGACACACCCAATTATGGGCTGGGAGACCTTCTCCTGTCACCCCCCCTTGAGCCATGGAACCCGAGTGGGTGAGGAAGGTCGGCCTCAGAGGTAAGCCGTATGTCCCGACTGGGGCCGCAAAACCCAGAGCCGAAAGCCTCGGGCCATCAGTCACCTGAAATGGTGCCTATGAATGCTCACCTGTCCTCTCCCCCAGTGGAGTGCCTGCCTGGAGCCACCACAGGAGGGCAACAAGCCTCTGCTTACTCTCCTTCCCCCCACCTGCACAGTACACACTCCAAAATGTCCCTTCACAGATCGGCCAAAAAGATATAATTGCCTAGGTTGGAGAGATGAACACAATCTGTTTTGTAGAGCATCCCCTGGGCAGGAGAAATATCAGGGTGGTAGATAGTTAAGTCACCTTGTTTGATTAGAAAATTCCCGATTTCCCTGTTGACCTTCTTATGGGCCCTATCCATGGCACAAGGATCCAAGCCATCCCTCCATGACATTCGAGGTAGCAGGTTGGACCAAACAATGGCGATTCCAGGCCATCAACATTGAATCAGCCGCAAATCCTCCCAGGCTTGCAGAACCAGGGCCTTGCCCTTCAGCAGGCCCAAATCTTTCCCTCCTATGTGCAGAACCAGAATCTGCGGGGGAACCTTCACCAGCCCTTGCTGGAACAGCATAGGAAGGAGGCTCTCCCAACGCATGCCGCGTCTGCCCAACCACTGAATGGTGGCATACCGGCTGATCCTCAGCGGGGATCCGCAACTTGAGGACGCCCTCCGACCAGCCCAGAAAACCATACTGTGCCCGCAGATAAGCACCTGCACTGGCACACTTGCATTCTGGCCATCTAAAAGAACAAGAGACAAGCATGTGAACACCAGTGTCCTCATACCCTTAAATGCCCGGCAGTGGCCTAATGTAGGCTTGATACACCTTGGACCATCACCTGCCCACAGACTGTACTTTGCCAGCTGTGAACCCCAAGGATGCAGCCATAGAAGCGGCCCCAATCCTGAAGGAATATGTGCCGAAACAGAGTGCACCCAGACCCAACGCCCTTAAAGCTCGCTGTGTGACTACCCAAAATTGATAATTAGTCAGGGGAGAGGAGTCGCTATGGCAGACAAGGGGACCAGGGAGACTTCCCCGCACTTTGAGAAAAGCCCCTAAGGCGGTGACTGGACATAGGTCTGGCACAGAGGCTGGGAACAGTGACACATTAACACTCATTCCAGCCTGGTCTGTCTTAGACTTTCTTAGCCAAATAAGGACCATCTGCTGTGAAAATTGCAAGTCCACAAACTGTAAGGCCTGACCCGACATGTCACCCCTAGCTGACACTACTAATTCGGAAATCCTAAAGGCTCTGAAGAACGCTGTAAGTGCCGCGGCATGAAACAAAGTGGCCTCGTGTGGTAAGTTACACAAGGACGGCCACAGGCCTCATAGACCCAGCAATATATCAGGCTACAGGGGGCATCTGGTGTCGGGTGGCACTGGGGACATCCTAGACCAACCCTGGAGTGCCTGCCTGACCCAGACGTCAGCAGTGTTGTCAACCACATCCTTCATTTTAGACCAGAAGGCAAGTGCTGGCCTCCAATGGTCTGGGCAGAGAGACCTTGCCTGTGAGCATCAACACAAAACTGAAGTAGGTGATCAACTGGGACAGGCCACAACTGTGGCAGACTAGCCGCCACCCGGAAGGTGAAGAACTCCCTAACTGCTCTGGTGTAGGAAGCTCTCATGCTAGGGGCTAAGGACTGCAGGATAGCCTGTTCTGCCTCTTCCAGCCAACCACCCAAAGAGCAGCTGGCATGGAGTGCCTGCCTGACCCGGAGGTCAGCAGTGTTGTCAACCACACCCTTCATTTTAGACCAAAAGGCAAGTGCTGGCCTCCAATGGTCTGGGTAGAGAGACCTTGCCTGTGAGCATCAACACAAAACTGAAGTAGGTGATCAACTGGGACAGGCCACAACTGTGGCAGACTAGCTGCCACCCGGAAGGTAAAGAACTCCCTAACTGCTCTGGTGTAGGAAGCTCTCGTGCTAGGGGCTAAGGACTGCAGGATAGCCTGTTCTGCCTCTTCCAGCCAACCTCCCAAAGAGCGGCTGGCATGGTGTCTGGAGTAGCCCGTGCCCAGGGGGCCAGTTCTCGGAAGTGCCATACCTGGTTATGTGATAATGCGTCAGGCAAGGCATTGCTCAGGCTGGGAATGTGATGTGCACAAAATAAAATATTACATCAGAGGCATTGCAGCATGAATGCTCGGACCAAAGCCATGACCCTATCGCTGTGAGATGACAATGAATTAATGACCTGAATGGTGGGCAGATTGTCGCACCAGAAATGCACTACAGAATTAGAGAGCTGGGCCGCCTAGAGATGCGTGGCGACATATATTGGAAAAAGCTCTAAAAAAGGTAAGGTCCTTTCCTACTCCCTGATCCAACCACTCAGCCGGCCACCTTTCACGACACCAGTGGTCCCGAAACACAACCCCAAAGCTAGGGCCCCTGATGCATCAGAATGTATCTGCAGTTCCGCTTCCAGTAATAACATGTGCCTCCAGAAGAAAACGCCATTGAAAGTGTCAAGGAATTGCAGCCAAACAGCGAGATCATCCTTCATGGTGGATGAGACCCGTACACGATGGTGTGGCAAATGCAGGCCATGCATAGCATTACAAAGGCATCTGAGGAAGGCCCTGCCAGGGGCTATTACATGACAAGCGAAGTTAAGCTGACCAACTACTTCCTGCAGGAAAGCAATGTGACCTTCTTAGAATGCATCCTGCACAGAATCCTGACTTTTAAGGCCTGAAGTTTGTCAGCCGGGAGCCTACAGAGCTGCTTTACAGAATCCAGCTCAATGCCCAAAGGTACACTGAGCTCATCAGTAAGGGCAGAAAATTCCCACATGAGCTGTGCGCACTGGGGGGTGCTGGGTGGCCCCACAAATAGAAAGTCGTCAAGGTAATGCACTACACTATGGGAACCAACTCTACCGATCAATGCCCATTCCAAAAAGGAGCTGAACTTTTTGAAAATGGCATAGGACACCAAACAACCCATGGATAGGGCCCTGTCAACATAGAATCGTCCTAAAAAACTGAATCCCAAAAGGTCAAAATTGTTGGGGTAAATCTAGGGATGTCAGAGAAATCCGTTCAAAAGTCAAATGGGACCGAATTCAGACACATCCGGTCCACAGAACCCTCCCCTGGGACGGGGCGCCCCAGTCTACTCGAACCGGAGCTCACGCGGTACTTTTTTTTTTCCTCTGCAGAAAATTTTACGAAGGTATTTACAAAGGAAACTTCGCAAATTGGGACAAAAGATGGCAAAAGGGATTTTACAAAACTATTTAATAAATATGCAGTTTCTTGCTACGACGTGGCTTTCTTTCGCTGGGAGGGATGGGGTCACAAAGTGCACGTAGCCTGTCTGAGGCTGAGTCACGAACTGCACATAGCCTCATCTTTTTTTATTGTCTGTGTGTGAAGGTGAGGTCAGGTTCAGGTCAGGTGAGGTCAGGTGAGCGAGATCCTGCCAGGCCACCCCCCCCAACCAGGAAGATAACATCATTGACAGGACAGGAGGGAACTCATCGACCATTTATCCCACCTTCACATAGGACAGCGGTATGTCCAGCAGCCTCAGTTGCTCCAGTCCAGACTCCAGACTAGAGACCAGAGGCGCCGCTGCTGCAGACAGATTGTCCGTCTCCAGCAGCTGCAAGGAGTGTGTTTCTGTGTCCCCCCATTCTACGGCACTGCAGTTCAACCTTTATTACAGTGAAGGTATGTTCTTTCATATGTTTACTTTACCTGAATGTGCCCCTATGCTTAGTGATTTTGGGGTGGGTTGGAGGAGCAAGGGGAACTGGGAAGGCATCCTCCAGCAGCCTTTGTTTAGGCCTGCCAGGAAGGACTCCATCCTCCATCCTCCTGGGCTTTCCAGGATTAATCCACATGCTTTTCAACTCCATGTACCCTTATGTACTTAGTGTTTCTGAGTGGGTTGGGGTGGGGGGAACTGGGAAGGCATCCTCCATCAGCCTTTGTTAGGCCTGCCGGGAAGGACTCCATCCATCCTCCATCCTCCTGGGCTTTCCAGGATTAATCCATGTGCTTTTCAACTCCATGTGCCCCTATGTACTTAGTGTTTCTGAGTGGGTTGGGGTGGGGGGAACTGGGGAGGCATCCTCCAGCAGCCTTTGTTAGGCCTGCCGGGAAGGACTCCATCTTCCAGCATCCTGTGTGTACTGTAGGATTGTGTTTTTTTAGGGATGTACGAAAGTGAACTACCTTTAACGAAATTTGATTGGAGGTGGGGGGGAAGCGCTCCGTCTCTCCCCCCAAAATTCTGGCTGGGGGGGAGACACTCGGTCCCTCCCCCCCGAAATTCTGGCAGGGGGGAGGCGCTCCGTCCCTCCCCCCCGAATCCTGGCCGGCCTGGTGCGCAAATGGCGGCGGCCATAGCCACCGCCGTTTGCGTCCCTGCAGTCAGCTGTGATAGGCTACGTAAATGTTTATGTAGCCTATCACGGCTGATTTAAAAGAAAAAAAACGCGTGTACGCAAATGGCGGCGGCCATGGGCGCCGCCATTTGCATTCCTTATTTTGACACGTCTTAAACATAGGGGTGGACGAAAGTCACTTACCTGTCCTCGAAGGACGTTCGTGGTGGGGGGGAGGCGCTTCGCTGGTCCCCCCGCAAAGTTCAGGCCAGGGGGGGGAGGCTTCCTGCCTCGCCCGGCCGAAATTCAGGACGGGGGGGAGGCTTCCTGCCTCGCCCGGCCGAAATTTAGGCTGGGGAGGAGGCTTCCCGCCTCGCCCGGCCGCAAATGCAAAAGTTTTTTTAAAAAAACAACGCCCCCTGATAGGCCACGTGACAATTCACGTAGCCTATCACGGCTAGATCTGCAAAGTCAGCCATGATAGGCTACGTCAATCGTCACATAGCCTATCACGGGTGACTTAAAAAAAAAACGCGTACGCTAATGGCGGCCCCCATAGGGAGCCGCCATTCGCGTTCCTTATTTAGTCGCTGTAGTCTACGTAAATGTTTACGTAGACTATGGCGAAAATAAGGGCAACGCATAGCAGCTCCTGATGCCACCTCATCTGGAACCGATACCCCCATTCCCCAAAGAAGAAATGGTGGTGGCAGGGTGAGCTCCTATGTGTGGCGCTTCTTCAAATATGCAGAGAACGACCGCTATGTCGTGCTTTGCGATATTTGTAGAAGCCATGTGCGGCTAGGAAAAGAAGGGGGCTGTGCACGAGTGGGCACGTCTGCCATGAGGCGACGCATGGAGGTGAATCATGCGCTTCTTGTGCCCAAAGATAGCAACGGGAATCGACAACCATCCAAAAAGAACAGTACTGCCTTCTTTGCCTCATCTTCCAAAGACCTCACGCAAAGTGGTCTGGGTGAGAAGGGCACAGAAGACAGCTTCGCTAAGAGTAGGGATGGCGGAGAATTTCTCCCCAAAACTTCGGGGAGCCGAGCACCAACGTGTTCGGCCCCCCGAAGAAGTTTCGGGGAGAAATTCTCCACACCCCCCCACCGGGACGGGACTTACCTTTCCCGAATGTCCCTCCTGGCGGCGGGTCCCAGCGACGGTTCGGCAGGTCTTCGACAGGGACAGAGGCGGCAGCCGGTCTTTTGATAAGACCGCCGCCATTCCAATAAAAGTAAAAAAAAACAAAAACGCCCCCGTGATAGGCTACGTGACGATTAACGTAGCCTATCACGTCTAGATTTGCAAAGTCATCCGTGATAGGCTACGTAAATCGTCACGTAGCCTATCACAGGTGACTTTAAAAAAAAAAAAAGCGCATACGGCTAATGGCGGCCCCCATAGGGAGCCGCCATTCACGTTCCTTATTTGGTCGCTGTAGTCTACGTAAAGATTACGTAGACTACGGCGAAAATAAGGGCAACGCTATTTGCGTTGCCCTTATTTTCGCCGTAGTATACATAAAGATTTATGTAGACTACAGCGACCAAATAAGGAAAGCGAATGGTGGCTCCCTATGGGGGCTGCCATTTGGGTACGCACTTTTTTTTTTTTTAAGTCACCCGTGATAGGCTACATGACGATTAACGTACCCTATCACGGCTCACTTTGCAGATCTAGCCATGATAGCCTATGTTAATCGTCACGTAGCCTATCACGGGGGCATTTTTTAAAAAACTTTTTAGTTCGCAGCCGGGCCAGGCGAGGCGCCTCTTCCCTGGCCTGAATTTCGGCTGGGTGAGGCAGGAAGCCTCCCCCCCGGCCTGAATTTCGGCCGGGCGAGGCGGGAAGCCTCCCCCCCCGGCCTGAACTTTGGGGGGAGAGCAGAGAAGAACCTCCCCCCCACCGCGAACAAGCTGCGAGACCAGGTAAGTGGCTTTCGTGCACTCCTAGATAAGAGGCAGGCGTCACTGGAGAAATGCCTCACACTGACACAGAAATTCCCCTCTGACAGTGTCCAGGCATGACGGTTGAATCAGGACCTGACAGTGCTGATTGAAAAACATATGCTTCCCTTCTCCCTAGTGGAAGATGAAGACTTTGTGCGCTTCATGAAGAGATTGTGCCCTCGGTGGGATGTCCCCTCTCGTCACTACATTAGTGGCATAGCCATTTCAGCCCTGGCTTCTGAAATCAGAAGGGTACTCCAACAGGATTTGAAATGTGCAGTTGGAGGAAGTGTACATTTAACGAGTGACACATGGACAAGTAACCAAACAAAGTCTTATCTGTGTGTCACCACGCAATGGGTATCCATCAGTGCGAGCAGGTGACTGACTCATAGAACAGCGACATTGGCCCTCACAATGCTCTCAGGGACACACACAGCAGAAAACATCAGCAGTAGCATCAGTGGAGTTGTTCAGTCCTGGTTGGCCCCCTTAAATCTAACAGTGGGCTGTGTAGCAACAGACAATGCCTCCAACTACCTAAAAGCAGCCCGCATCGCACGGCTAAACCACGTTCAGTGCGTTGCGCACTGTTTCAACCTTGTGGTGCGTTCTGGATTGAGCAACACATCTCCTAAAATAGGCAAGCTACTTAAGGTGGCCCGATCCATTTGCACCCACTTCAGGCAGTCCTGCTCAGCAATGGAGGCAATCGGCGCCATCCAACGTAGCCGTGGCCTTCCAGAACACAAATTCATTTTGGATGTGTGCACACGCTGGAACAGCACATTGCATATGCTTCAGAGACTCTGTGAGCAGAGATCAGCTATAAACGACTACATTACTGAGAAACAACACCACTCCACATTTTTTGTCACACCACATCAGTGGCTCTGGATGCAAGACCTGGTGGACATTTTAAACATATTCGTAGGGATGGTGGAGAATTTCTCCCCGAAACTTCGGGGGGCTGAGTGCCAACATGTTCAGCCCCCTGAACAAGTTTCGGGGAGAAATTCTCCACACCCCCCCACATCCCGCACCCCCCCCGGGACGGGACTTACCTTTGGCGAATGTCCCTCCCGGCGGCGGGTCCGGCCGGCGGTTCGGCGGGTGTTCGTCCTGGGCGGGGGTGGCAGCCGATCTACATAGACTACGGCGAAAATAAGGGCAACGCTATTTGCGTTGCCCTTATTTTTGCCGTAGTCTACGTAAATCTTTACGTAGACTACAGCGACCAAATAAGGAACGCGAATGGCAGCTCCCTATGGGCGCCGCCATTTGCGTACGCGCTTTTTTTTTTTTTCAAAGTCACCCGTGATAGGCTACGTGATGATTAACGTAGCCTATCACGGCTGACTTTGCAGATCTAGCCGTGATAGGCTACGTTAATCGTCACGTAGCCTCTCACGGGGGCATTTTTTTTTTTTTACTTTTTATTTCGTGGCCGGGCGAGGCACCTCCTCCCCAGCCTGAATTTCGGCCGGGCGAAGCGGGAAGCCTCCCCCCCCGGCCTGAACTTCGGGGGGAGCAGCGAAGCGCCTCCACCCCACCGCGAAGCAAGCTGCGAGACCACGTAAGTGGCTTTCGTGCACTCCTACGCCCAGCGCAGTCCCTCGGCTGGATCACCGCCACCGCATCAGGAGCATCTTGTTGGCTGGGATTGCTGCCACCACTGCCGTTTCCCTTCTTCTTGAGCAAAGTCCTTGAGCGCGAGAGACTGCTGACACTGTCGCAAAGGGATCTTTCTTCCTCCTTAAACTCTGGGCTCGAAAAGAAGGAATGAAGAAGAAAGGGGGGCAGCCCAGCTTATATAGCAGCTGGCTAGCCCCCACCCCAAGTGTCGCTGACCGCGAAGGCCAATGGCCTTCACCCAAGTCTTGATCTCCTGCCTCCACCCCAAGTGTCGCTGACTGCGAAGGTCAATGGCCTTCACCCAAGTCTTGATCTCCCCCCCCCACCCGCAAGAGCCCCACCCCACATCCAGGGAAGCCGGGCGCGGGGTGAGGGCACATCTGATGCCTCACTTCTGATTACTTTTCCCCATACCTAAATGTCCATGTAAAAGAAGGGGGATGTTTTGCCAGGCCCAGCAGAATCATCCTAGCATATATGAGTCTTCAAAAAAAAAAAAATCTGAAGCTGGGGAACTGTTGCATTTTTCATCTCAGAAACATTTTTTAATGTTTACATTTTGAGAAACGGGGTCAGTCATTATGCAGTTTTTGTCCTCTTCTGCAACCTGCTTTCTTTTTGTAATATCTTGCCTGATGAAGAGATCTGGAGAGCTTGTCCACAATGCAATGTTGTGCATATTTGGTTGGTCCTAATAAAGATATCACCTGACTGTGGATTTTAGAATTTTTCATATTGACTACCATGGCTTACTTTGTTTTATCTCTCCCTGTGAAAATCATTCAACCACTGAAATTAACAGGGATGCACCATGTATCCCAGTGGACACTCTCCCTTTAGTCTCTGAGCTCACAATTTAACAGTTCAGGTTATTAAATAATAAGCCCATTAAGTAAATGCTGCCATATAAGGTGTTCAAAAGCTTCCTAAGTGAAGAATGAGGCTGTTAGGAGGAATATTGTTTTTCCCGATGAGATAAAACCAAAAGTGTGGGATTTCATGTACCACCCTTTTCCCCTGTAGGAAAGGTCCCTTGTTTATAACATGACTATATTTAAGCTACACTTTCACACTTTCTCACCCACCATCAAATAAAAAGGGTATTGTAAATTTTATTGTAGTACTTCTAAACCTGACATTGCAATATGTAAGGCACCCTCATAGTTCTCCACTTTATATATTATTTTTATGGTGGGAATTAAAGGTTTTATGGGGCTATAATTTCTGACATTACCATCCATTCCTAAGAACTCAATGCTATCCCAGCTATAGTGAGTCCACCTGAAGAAGAACTATAGCCTTTCAAGGTCATGTGATTGCCTCAAACTTGGAAAAATAAAAGTTAGCCGATACCTTCCCTTGAATAAAACTACACCACTTGGTGCATATATAACTTTGGATATATTCCGACAGTTTTTGGATGGATAGCATGAAGGGTGAAAATGTTCACACACCCTGCGACCACATGATTCGCCAGACATCAGCATTCACTTCTTTCAGTGCTTATACACACTCCTGATAACATTTTTAGCTTTTGTGCAGCCCGGATCTGCTGCTGTTTCAACAGTATTTTAAAAAGAAATTGTCAGCCTTCTTCCTAGTAGTTGTGAACTCTTCACATAGCCTTTCAGATCTGCTTCATAGAACTGGGAAGGATTCTGTGCTCATTTAGCCAACCTATGGGGGATTCCTGTAATGTCGCAACTGTAACCCACATGTGTGTATTTCTTTAGGAATCATGGACATATCTGCACATGCTCAGTAGAGAACTGAAGTGTGGGGCACTCACCATTATGGGAAGGGAGTGAGGAGTAGAAAGGAATGTAGACTCCATCCTCTATACAATTAGGAACTTGTGGCTACAGGAGAAGTTGGGTCTAGCTAACTCTTTTCTGTAAGATTCTGGACCCTTAGAAGCAGGTTGGTAACTTGACCCTTCTCACCTTTCACAGTCAATCTGTTGAATATTTTAAATATTAGAGTGTGTCCTCCATATGTTTATTTTAAAAAATAATTTATCCTTTCTATTTATGTACAATTTTTATATACCGCTCTATATCCAATAAAATTTCCAAGTGGTGAATAATACAAAGTAAGGGGGGAAAGAAACAAAATACAGAATTGAAATATTTAAAATCACATTCTGTCAATAGAACCGTGACTGGTTAGTCAGGGAAGGCTTGTTAAAATAAAAATGTCTTCTGCAGGCACTGATCAATGAAACAGCATTGGTGCCTGTCTTACATCAACAGGCAAGGAGTTCCATAGGCAGGGGGCAATACACTGAAGGCTCTTTTCCAAGTGGACTCCAAATGGACTGCAAGTCTATGCAGAACCACTAGGAATTTTTGTCCATATAAGCCATTTGCTCCTCAATCCCGATTTCTTCTTTCATGAGACAACTTGCAGTGGTAAGTTTACAGTGGTTGTGGTACGATTCTGATTAAAGATGTGATCTTTAAAAACCTTTTTAAAATTTTCAGATTGTTTTAAGCTCTTTTGAAATAATGTAATTACTAAGCTGTTTAATGGGAGAGGTGTATGATGATCTTATGCCATGTGATGCAACTATTCTGCTTGATTTTATGAAAATAAAGTAAGTTTTAAGTACTTTCTGTCTCTCAAGTCTTTGGTTTATTATATTGTCTGTACAAACCTGTTCGGCCCATATAAAAAAACCACAACAAAACAAGTATACTTTTTCATGGAAGATTTTGCATTGCCTGGTTACCCGAGCAAATTAGAGTTGATCTAGTTACTGAGAGTGTGAAAGCTTATCCATGAAAGGTGATCTGTGACTGCTAGGGATGGGTGAACTCTCTGGGACTGGGTGGACTGTCAGCGTCTGCCTCTAAACCAGAACTCCCCTCTTCTGCTTCTGTCAGGGGCAGACCTGTGATCTTCTCTCCTAAGCGCTTCAGCTCTCTCATGTCACTTGACATGGGTGACTCCATGGCTTCATCTGTATCAAAGAGTTCTAGCTTCTCAGAAGAAGAGGAGGATTCCTCCAGCAGAACCATGACACATAAACTGGTGAGATCTGATTTCAGGAGGTTTAAAAAATAAAATAAAATAATATAAGAGACAAAAAGTCTTAAGCTCATTTGAAACTCTTTCCAGAATCTTGAATCTGACGAAGCCACAGGATCAGGACAACACAATGTGACATCCATAGGAGAATACCTACAGAAAGATATTTGAATTTCTCAACAAAAGCCCCAGTCCAAATCTTGCTATGAGAGTTGGGACCCAATTGAGATGTAATATCCTCCAGCACAGTATACTTTACAGAAAACTGTAGGTTGGAACAATATTTATTTATTTATTTATAGCTCAATAGCTCAACTGAAGTCACAATCCTATGCTTGATTAGGCAGAAAAAGGTCCCACGACTCCCAGCATTCCCCAGCCAGCTTGTAAGCCTTTTTTTCAGTCTAAACATGCATAGTATTGTGGTCTTAGAAGAGCCTCGTTTAATCCTTAGTCTCTCTAGTTAAAGATACCTCGGTAGCAGAACTGGGAAAATAGCGCTGCCTGAGACTCTGGGGAGATGCTGTCAGTCAGAGTAGACAATACTGGGCAAGATGGAGCAATGGACTGATTAGGTATAAGGAACCATCATATGTTCACATATGTACTGTGAACAACATGTCTTGAAATCAGGCCATTACAGCATTTAGGAGTGCAACAGTAAGCTATCTAAAGCTGTTTACATTGCATACATTGCATAAAACAGTTTGACACATATCTTCCCCCTAGGATCTTGTTATCCCGGCCCACTGGGCTTTGCAATTACATCATTACAAACTGCAGAATGTGGGCCTGGTGACATTGTTTATTTCTGTGGATCCATTCCTATTTCCCACCTTCTGTACGGTCATATTGAGACTCTGCACTTCTTCTTGCTTGTTATGAGCACTTGATTAAATTATGTGAATAAATTTTGAGTTTTTACCCTCACTGACACTCAACAGGTATCTGTTTTTAGTTTTGTGAGGAGTTATTTTGAACCTACAAGGAAGAGCCACAGTGCTGTTTTCCTGAAAGTTTGGTTTCTTTTAGGACAAGAAGAATTACAATTAAACTGGAAATAAGTAAACTGATAGCAGTGCATCCATTTCCATAACAGCCTAGGGGTGCAATCCTTATCCTACAGAGACAGACGGGCACCTCTGACCTCCCCTGAGGCAACTGCCTATCCAATGCAGGGCAGAAGCAGCATGGAGGAGAGGATTGCCTCCATGCTTTAGCCATGCTGCACTTTGCCTCAGATGTACGTTTTTGCGCTTCTAAGTGTGGCTCTGGGGCGGAGGTGGGAACGGGGCTGGAGACCACATAGAAAGCTGCCTAAAACAGCTTCTGTGGTCTCCTCCCATCCCCACCCCCAGGAATGCCCCCATTTCCACCCCTCCATGCTCCATGTTATGAGCATGAAGGCAGCAGCGGCGGCGCGGTTCTCTGTGCAAGCTACAAGGGGGAGGGGAGGAGGTGGGGAGCACGGTGTCCCTTCTGCAGGCTCATAGCGCTGTCTACGAGCTCGGAGCTGGAAAACTGAAAAATCCTGTCTCCCCCAGACAGGGGACATAGGATTGCTCTCTAAATAATGTCAGTCTTCATATGCATTATCTATAGGAACTGCCTAAAGTAAAGATAGGGAAGAATTTTTAATGCAAACTTCAGTTATCCTTCGAAAGTTGCTCTTCTAATTTTGCAATGGAATTCTCTAATCAAAAAAATGTGTGCAAAAACACATATATTGGGGAAACATGTGACAAAAGTGCATATACTGTATCCATGACACATTTAACATGCATTATATTAGGAAAATGGCTTGAAAAAAATGTGTATATTAGGCAAAAATCAATACAAAAATGCATGTATTCAGAAAAATGCACACAAAAATGCATTCACATTTTCATGTGAACTTACAAAACCCCCTCAAAGTTAGAGATGAATTGAATTTAAGATTGGAAATATCCTCAAATTTCACAACGAACCAAACTGAAGATTGGAAAACTGAAAAACTGAGAGAAACTGGAATTGACAGATTTGCCCATCCCTAGCTGGAAGTGAGGACTTTTGGTGGACATTTGGAGGTTTTGATGTTAAAGTGGGGGACGAAGTGGCCCATTTGTGTCACAGCAGAGGCTCCTCCCAAGCTCTGCTCATGGCAGCCACCATTTTCTTCCAGGAACTGCCTCCAAGTTTGATTTCTTAAGAGACACAATTGTGATGTGATCATATGCATGTTTGTATCAAGTATCTTCGTATGTGTTGCTTTACTGACATATACATGTGGAGCCAAGGTAGGTAGTGGTTAGAGTGTTGGACTGGAACTGGGAGACCTGGGTTCGAGTCCCTAGTCAGCCATGAAGTTCACTGGGTGATTTCGGGCCAGTCACTGACTCTCAGTCTAACCTACCTCACAGGGTAGGTTAGGATAAAGGATAAAGGATTATGTAAGGATAAAATGGAGAGGAGGAGGAGGATCATGTAAACTGCGACCTTAGGCTCCTTGGACGAAAAGGCAGGACATAAATGTGACAAACAAACAAGAAAAACCCTTAAAAAAAAAAAGAAACTTGATACAACCATGTGTATGGCCACACATCAAGTTTGTTTATTGTTTTTTCATGTGTGGTGTTTTATCAATGCACACTAGTACATATGAGCATCAGAATAAAACTGTACAAAAGAAATGTAGGGATGGGGGAGAATTTCTCCCCGAAACTTCGGAGGGCCGAGTGCCAACGCATTCGGTCCTCCGAAGGTTGTTCGGGGAGAAATTCTCCGCCCCCCCGCCCCCCGCCCCCCCCCCCGGGATGGGACTTACCTTTCATGAATGTCCCTCCCAGCGGTGGGTCCCGGCAGCGGTTCGGCAGGTCTTTGTCAGGGGCAGGGGCGGCAAATAGCGTTGCCCTTATTTTCGCCGTAGTCTAGGTAAATCTTTATGTAGACTACAGGGACCAAATAAGGAATGCGAATGGCAGCTCCCTATGGGGGCCGCCATTTGCGTATGCGCTTTTTTTTTTTCAAAGTCACCCGTGATAGGCTACGTGACGATTAACGTAGCCTATCATGGCTGACTTTGCAGATCTAGCCATGATAGGCTACGTAAATCGTTACGTAGCCTATCACGGGGCTTTTTTTTTTTTTTTTTTACTTTTCTTTTGAAGTTCGCGGCCGGGGAGACGGGGAGCTTCTCCCTGGCCTGAATTTCGGCCGGGCGAGGCGGGAAGCCTCCCCCCCGGCCTGATTTTCGGCCGGGTGAGGTGGGAAGCCTCCCCCCCCTGGCCTGAACTTCGGGGGGAGAAGTGAAGCGCCTCCCCCCCACCTCGAAGCAAGCTGCGAGACCAGGTAAGTGACTTTCGTACATCCCTAAGAAACGTAGGGATGTCAGAGAATTCTGCGACGGATCTCGGTGAGGCCAAATGCCAGTGCATTTGGCCC
The DNA here is from genome assembly GCF_057233095.1 of Heloderma suspectum. Taxonomy (NCBI): domain Eukaryota; kingdom Metazoa; phylum Chordata; class Lepidosauria; order Squamata; family Helodermatidae; genus Heloderma; species Heloderma suspectum. The sequence continues at coordinate 88,581,951 of NC_139461.1, forward strand.
CCCAAAATCCATCGCGGAGCGAAGCTCCCACCCCACCAACCCATGCAAGGCGCGCGGGATGAAGTCCCCACCGCCCCCACCCCATGAAAAGCACATGAAATGGAGCACTTACCTGCTCCCTTCTGCGCTGCTTTGCAAATGGCGGCTGTCCTGCGTCCACCATTCGCTTCCTCCTCTTCATAGCCGTGATTGGCTACTTAAATACTTACGTAGCCTATCACGGCTAACGCAGGGATGCCATTTGCGTCCCTGTGGAGGCCGTGATAGGCTACGTAAGTATTTACGTAGCCTATCATGGCCGGGGGGAACCCAGCGTACACAAGTGGCGGCGGCTACTGCCATTTGTGTACACTGGGGGTTTTCCCCCTGCTGTGATAGGCTACGTAAACATTTATGTAGCCTATCATGGCTCAATACAGGGATGCAAATGGCGGCGGCTACAACAGCCGCCATTTGCGTCCCCGCAGGGCTGCCCAGCGGCCAGATGTCCGGCTGCGGGTGGCCGGAATCGGCCGGCGGCTCCATGGCTTGGCCGCAGAGCGGAGCCAACCGGGCAGGATTCCGGGGGAGAGGACCAGATCGCCTCCCCCCCCATTGAGGATTCTGGGGGGAGGGACAGAGCACCTCCCCCCCCACCGCAGATTGCCCGGCGCGGAGCCAGGTACATGTTTCGTACCTCCCTAAAGAAACGTTGATGCAGTCATGTGTGCTATCACATGAAAATTGATTAAAAACATGACAGAAAAGTAATGTGTGCATGCACACTGTTCACTAGAGGCGTGCACTGCCTCTTGCGCACTTTGATGCGGACCCTGATTTGGTGCTTTGGAAAATGGCCTGTTTCTGCTCAGACTGAGTCAGAGTCAGTCTGCTTTGACTCAGTACTGAACCGATGTCGTGGTTCAGAAATCCAAGAGTCCATGCCTTCCATTGGCTATCATGGGGAATCCAAAAATTAGGTCTAATAGATTTTTTTTCCTCTTGGACAGGAATGGAGTAGAGTTGCAGGTAGGGATGGACAAACTTACCCGCACTCGCTGCATGTACGTGCGCACCACTCACTGCTCTCCAGAGTCCTGCTGCTTGCCCAACCCCAATGGGCACATGGGGCGAGCTGTCAGATGGCCCAGCAGATGCCTGGTGAAAGCTTTTGCCATCCCATTCACTCACAAGCCATCACTTTGTGAAAAAACACAGGTAAGCTTTTAACATACTTCACCATTTTGTGCAAAATGGTGGTTGTAAATAGGCCATGCAGTTTTGCATAAATGGCCTATTTATGGCCACCATTTTGTGCAAATGGTGATTAATGTAATAAGCTTACCTAGTTTTTCACAAAATGGTGGCATGCGGGCAAGTGCAGGGGTCTGTGGACTGGCATCTGGGGGGCCGAGCAGGAGGATTTCCACCAGACTCTAACCCTTCCCAGATATCAGTGACATTCCTAGTTGCAGGCATAGGAGGAGATTAGGAATTTATGATGATTGAAAACCACCTTAAGGTGTTTTTCATAGTGTTCACAGCTATGGTAGTGTTTGCAGAATGTCCATTCCACAGTCCCTCCCTCCCCTCCCACAAAGCACAGTGACTGGGATGTCCCTGATAAATATTCCCTATGATTAAAGGGTGGCCTTGTCAGTCACTCAACCCCACTCCATCTCCCCACCCCTTCCTCTCTACCCACCATCAGCATATCATAGAATCATAGCATAGTAAAGTTGGAAGGGGCCTATTAGACCATCAAGTCCAACCCCCTGCTCAATTCAGGAATATAAGTCAAAGCATCCCTGACAGATGGCTGTCCAGCTTCATCTTGAATGCCTCCAGTGTGGGACAGCCCAGCACCTCCCTAGGTCATTCGTTCCATTGTTGTATTGCTCTAACAGGAAGATTTTCCTGATGTTCAGCCAGAATCTGGCTTCCTGTAACTTGAGCCCATTCTTCCGTGTCCTGCACTCTAGGATGATCGAGAAGAGATCCTGGCCTTCCTCTCTGTGACAACCTTTCAAGTACTTGAGGAGCGCTATCATATCTCCCCTCAGTCTTCTCTTCTCAAGGCTAAACATGCCCAGTTCTTTCTGTCTCTCCTCATAGAGCTTTGTTCCATTTAGAGAAACAAAAACAAAAGATGCTACCTTTGGATACATGCTGTCTGCCTTTCCAAAGCCAAATTGCAAACAAAGTCTCATGGAAGGTCCAGTTTCAGTTCTGGTCACTTTGGAGGGAAGCCCACTTCACTTGGAAAGCATGAGAAAAGGTCCTCATGGGCCCAACTCAGCTTGGGCTGAATCTGAAGCAAATCCCTACTGTTGCTGTAGACAGTAGGGGAGAGTTGTGAATGAACCAGAGGAACTCTGAACTGAACCAAACTGCGTGCAGAGCACTCTGTACAAAAATTGGAAATAAAAGATGGAACAATGGAGAATTCTTAATGCACCAATTCCACTGAAGATTAAAAAAAACCCTGAACCCCAAAATCTGGGGAGAAATTTGCATGAAGAAAATTTTGGAAGCATTTCTAATTCTCTGAACCGATGGGTATGCAAAACTATGATAGTTCATTCATGGTAGCTACTTCTTGCCAAGTTGAGCATCCATTATACTGTGCTTTCAATCAATTTCTACTATCGCTGGGATACTAATCAACAGAGCTAATATTTTCTGAAATCCTCATGGGGGAGAGGAAGTGACTCCTGCTCCGAAACAAATCAGGAAGTGGCAAATGTCAGAGGGGTTGCCCACCTTTAGAAGCATGGCAGAGGGCCTTCAATTTCTTTTTTCAAACACTGCCTGTGGAGTGGGAGTGACAGCAACAGCAGAGCTGATGTATGACTACCTACAGCACCTCAGTTTCTTTTTCTTTTTCTTTTTTTTTACTTTCATGCTCCCCTACATCATCTCCTGGTACAATCCTATATGAACAAGCCAAAAAGATTATATAGAAGTGAATACATTAGCATTCATTTGTTAATATTTATCCCTCTCTGTGTTTGTGTGTTATATAAGGGTTTTTTTTATCAACTTTATAACTTCATAAAATTTCTCCCCACACCATCCTGCAACCTGTCTCCTTCACTTTTATTTTGAATGTTTATCCATTACCTCAAGCTCTATCTTTATTGGAATGAGCCTGATGCCCTTTCTATGCACCACATGCATTTCATCCATCCAAATTTCATTTTAGAATCAAGCAATAGGAAACCAACAATTCAAACAAGCATTAACAAATATTGCAAGAGACCTTTTGGAAACAAAATGGAAAGTACAATCAATTTCAGCCTAATAGATGTGAAAGATTTCCTCATACGCACTCTGTCAGCCTGTATTAAGTGAAATGTACTGGGGAATTTGGGCTGAAGTTGCAACCCGTAAAGGTTGTCTGGACTGCTGATTCATAACCTCCAATAGCATGAGCCAATGCACTGCTGAGGTAGCAACAGCACCCGATTGTTAGCAGATGTCTTCACCTGATTTTCCTGCAATGACTGTTAACTTGGTAGAAGGAGCTATATTTGCCAAAAACAAAACAAAAACCCTGCAGTTCTTAAACTCATTTTTTTACATTTGTTATTCCCTTTGCACAAATACAGTTCTGTTTGTGATCTCCAAAATATCAAGTATTAATGAAAATACAATAAAATACAATAAAATAAAACTATTTAATAGAGGCTCCCCCCTCCCCAATTCAGTTTGGACCCTGATTTGATGCTTTGGACTGATTTGGAGACCATCTATTTCATATACCAAACTTGAGCTGAGATTCACAAATCTGAGGCTTTGTGCCTCCTGACCTCCAGTCCACAGACTGTCTCCACTTACATGCCCCTGTTCAGCTCCCTGCACAAGCCATGGGGTGGTATGTGGACACCTGGCGAGCAGCAGATGTCTGCCCATCCCCTCAGTGAGCTGCCATTTTGCATAAAAATGGCTGCTTATTGTTTCACGTAAAAAGCCTTTTATGCAAATAGAAGCCATAAAGCAGCCATTTATGCAAGATTACAGGCATGAATGGTCCATCCCTACTGTCTGAATAGGGCAGGTGTGAGATGGTTCATCCATTCCTATTGAGAAAGTGATGCAAGAATAGTGCATCTACTGTCTGATGTAGGAGCGCCATGTTGTCGCCAATATGCTCTAGTCGTAAATGCATTATTGATGCTGAGATGAAGTTCACAAATAACTGCCTCATGATAAAACTTTTCCCTTCTCATAATATTAATTTTATTCTAAGTTGGGCACCCTTACACTGAAACTCTTACTTGTTTTGATAATAGTTTACCAGCATTTGCAAATGTCTTTATAGGATGGAAAGCGCTTGAGATTTAGAAAATTCTAATGAGTGAAAAAGCAAAATTGAATGATTAACCCTTCTCGAATTATAATTCAATTTAGAACTCCAAGTGTGTGTGTGTATGGGCGGGGGACCCAATCTTTTAATATTCATATAGCAAACTAATGCCTGTAGAACTGCTGATTGAACGTCTCACTGCTTGGGAAAGAGCAGAGCCTGTAACAATAAGTTCAGGAGAGCATGCTATGAGCAGCCCTCTGTCCTTTGGCCTGTGACTGGGGTCAGATTGTCCTGCTGCTGCTGGTGTAACCATATATCAAGGAGAAGCAATTTCCTTCTCACATCAGCTACTAATCCACTTTTGTTATGAATAATCCTTGTATTGCTAGACCTTTTAAATGACAGCTACCACACTGTTCTCTTTTTATATGAGCATCTCCTAAATGTCTAACATTCCTTTTCTTAAAATAACTGTTTTAAAAGTAGCTTCTTCCTGGCTTCTCCATTCATTTTCTTCACTCTGTGAGGATTAGGGATGTACGAAAGTCACTTACTTTTTTGCAGGGGTAATTCATGGGGGGGGGAGGCGCTCCGCACCTCCCCCCGAAATCCTAACCTGGCTAGCTCCGCTCCGCAGCAACTCTGCAGAGCCACCGGCCGGGTGCATTCGTAGGCATCTGGAGCCTGCGGACGCAAATGGCGGCAGCTATGGTGGCCGCCATTTGCATTCCTGTTTTTGGCCATGATAGGCTACGTAAATATTTATGTAGCCTATCATGGCAAAAGACAGGGGTGCAAATGGTGGCCACTATGCCATTTGCGCCCCTGTTTTTTTACCATGATAGGCTACGTAAATATTTACGTATCCTATCACAGCAAAAAAACTAGGAACACAAATGGTGGCAGTTACGGCGGCCGCCATTTGCATTCCCTTTTTTTGCCATGTAGCCTATCACGGCAAAAAAACAGGAATGCAAATGGCGGTGGCTACGGCAGCCACCATTGTGTTCCCTTTTTTTGCCATGGTAGGCTACGTACACACCAAAGAGAGGGAGTGCAGCAGTGCTGATACCTCAATGTGCCCCTTTCATAGTGGGAGGAAAGTAATATGACATACACTCATTAAAAGTGAACTTGCCTTATATAGGAGAATTTAGGATGCTAGTGACTGATGTCAAGGGAAGATCTATTGCTTGTGTCTTGTCTTGTCTTTAATAATCCATGTCTGTCATAAAGTTTTTGAAAAGTATTGTCATTACTGAAAGGTTTGATACAACTTCTGGTTCTTTCTTTGGTACCCATGGAAAGATATACTGGAATTTAAACATAAGGAAACTTTGCCAGTGTCAAGTATGTTTGCAAATGCTAATTAGTTATCAACTGTTGCTTGGATATTTGAACAGAAAGGGACAGAAGCTGAAAATTACCGATTTAAATGCTGTTAACAATTTAATCTTTTGCACCTGAGCAAAGATTTTGCCAAATGCCATGAAATCACATCAAACCAATTGGATACACGTTAGTCTTCCATCGTATGTATGTATGTATGTATGTATGCATGTATTTATTTATTTATTTATTTACAATATTTCCATACCACTCCACATCAAAAGATTTCAGAGCGGTAGGGATGGCGGAGAATTTCTCCCCGAAACTTCGGGGGGCCGAGCGCCAACGTGTTCGGCCCCCCGAACAAGTTTCGGGGAGAAATCCTCCGCCCCCCTGCCCCCCGCCCCCCCCCGGGACGGGACTTACCTTCCCTGAATGTCCCTCCCGGCGGCGGGTCCGGCTGGCGGTTCGTCCGGTGTTCGAGCGGGGCGGGAGCAGCAGCCGGTCTTTCGACTGGCTGCCACCCCCGCCATTGCAATGAAAGGAAAAAAAAAACACCGTCCCCTGATAGGCTACGTGACAATTCACGTAGCCTATCACGGCAAGATTTGCAAAGTCAGCCGTGATAGGTTACGTGAATCGTCACGTAGCCTATCACGGGTGACCTTAAAAAAAAAAAAAAAGTGTGTACGGATAATGGCGGCCCCCATAGGGAGCCGCCATTCCCCTTCCTTATTTGGTCGCTGTAGTCTACGTCAATGTTTACGTAGACTACGGCGAAAATAAGGGCAACGCTATTTGCATTGCCCTTATTTTCGCCGTAGTCTACGTAAACATTGACGTAGACTACAGCAACTAAATAAGGAACGCGAATGGCGGCTCCCTATGGGGGCCGCCATTCGCGTACGCGCTTTTTTTTTTTAAGTCACCCGTGATAGGCTACGTGACGATTCACGTAGCCTATCACGGCTGACTTTGCAGATCTAGCCGTGATAGGCTACGTGAATCGTCACGTGGCCTATCAGGGGACGTTTTTTTTTTTTACTTTCGTGTTCGCGGCCGGGCGAGGCGGGAAGCCTCTCCCCCCGGCCTGAATTTCAGCCGGGCGAGGCGGGAAGCCTCCCCCCCGGCCTGAACTTCGCGGGGGGAGCAGCGAAGCGCTCCCCCCCACCGCGAAAAAGCTGCGAGAAAAGGTAAGTGACTTTCGTTCACCCCTACAGAGCGGTGAACAGCAAGATAAAAGTTAAAACAGTTAAAACATTTTAAAAAGACAAATTCCAATAAGGGCGAATTTAATAACCCGCAGCTGGTAGGGATGGACGAAAGTCCCTTACCTGGTCCCGCAGCTTGCTTCACAGTGGGGGGGAGGCACTCCGTTCCTCCCCCCAAAATTCTTGGTGGGGGGGAGGCGCCCCATCCCTCCCTGCCAAAATTCTGGCTGTGGGGGAGGCACCCCGTCCCTCCGGCCACGAATCTCGTCTTCTGCCGGGATGCAAATGGCGGCGGCCATAGCCGCTGCCGTTTGCGTCCCTGCAGTCAGCCATGATAGGCTACGTAAATCCTTACATAGCCTATCACGGCTGACTTTGGAAAAAAAAAAGTGTGTATGCAAATGGCGGCGCCCATGGGCGCCGCCATTTGTGTACATGCTTTTTTTTCCCCCAGAGGCAGCCGTGATAGGCTATGTAAGGATTTACGTAGCCTATCACGGTGTTTTTTGAAAATCTAGCCGTGATAGGCTACGTAAATCTTTACATAGCCTATCACATTTGCTGTTTGTTTGTTTTTACTGGGAAATGGCGGCAGCAGCAGCTGGTCGGAAGACCGGCCGCCGCCGCCTCCACCGAACTGCTGCCGGGAGCCGCCAGAGCCAGGGACATTCGACAGAGGTAAGTCCCATTCCGGGGGGGGGGGCGAAACCATTTCTCCAACAATTTCGGGGGGCCGAATGCATTGGCATTCAGCCTCCTGGAGATTCATGGAGAAATTCTCCACCATCCCTAGCAGCTGGTCACTCACGGAAGGCCTCTCAAAATAACAATATGTTCAGGAGGTGCTGAAAGGAACATAACATTGGCAGCTGCCTGACCTTGAAAGGCAAGGAATCCCACAGGAAGGGGGACAGCATACTGTAGACTCTTTTCCTGGTAGACTCCAACTGGGCCATGGGTCCATGTGGAACCATCAGGAACATGCTGTCTCATAACCTCAGTGACTGGATTGGTAAGGAAGGGGATGCTCTCTCAAGTATCCTGGTCCCAAGTTGTTTAGGGCTTTATACACTAGTACTAATACCTTAAGCCCAGCCAGGTAGTGAATAGGCAGCCAATGCAGTTCCCTCAGCAAAGGAGTTGCATGCTGAAAAGGGGCAGCTCCTGACAACAGCCGAGCTGCTGTATTCTGCGCTAGCTCCAGCTTCCAGATCAGCCTCAAGGGTGGTCCCACATAGAGCGCTTTGCATTAATCCAGTCTTGAGGTTACTAATGCCTGTACTACCATGGCCAAGCTATCCCTGTTCTGGAGAGGTCAGAGCCGGTGAACCAGCTGAAGCTGATAAAAGGCACTCCAAACTGCTGTGCCCACTTGGACCTCCAGCAACAATGATGGATCTAGGAGTATCCCCAGACAATGAACCTGATCTTTCAGAGTGAGTACAACCCCATCCAGAACAGGCAATGCACCTACCTACAGACTCAGGAACCACTCCCCCACAGGGCTTCCATCTTGCCAGGATTCAGCTTCAATTTACTGGCCCTCATCTAGCCCTTACTGAGTCTAGGCACTGATTCAGGATTTTCACAACCTCTCCTGATCTCAACCAGACTCGGTCAGTTTTGAATTTCCCTGCTGCATTGAAATCAGGCTACTGTTATATGTTTTGCACACCCCTAGAAATATAGCCACATCAAGGGTCATCTAGGCTGAATTCATTTCCTTATTTTTGTTCTTTGGTGTTTGTACAAAATGAAACTCATTTACAAACATGTAGCCTGTTGCTTTCAATAGGATTTAGTTTGCAAGTAGTGACTTGCACCAGTGCAGCTTAAGCATGACCTGTAATTAGGGATGTACAGATTTTGCAAAATTTGTGCCATCCATGCTTCACAGATTGCCAGCCAGGTGCCTTTCATTCCATGATCTGATCATTGATGGAATCGGATTTTTTCCCGTTTCCCAAATTCATGCAAATTTGCATTTGTGAAATTCGCACTTTCAAAAATTCACAAATTCTCTCTCCCCCCCCCACACCCAATTTCATGCTTTAGCCTATGGGGAAAATGCACATTTTAGGCTGTTGTGTGTTTTTTTTAAAAAAATATGTATTTTTCTACAACTAAATTTGCATAACAAATAGCCTGTCCAAAAGTCTGCAGAATCCGTGCGTAGGGATGTACGAAAGTCACTTACCTTTTCGTGGATTGATTCGTGGGGGGGGAGGTGCTCCGTCCCTCCCCCCGGAATCCTCAATGGGGGGGAGGCGATCCGGTCCTTCCCCCCAGAATCCTGCCTGGCTGGCTCTGCTCCAAGGCGGCTCCACAGAGCAGCCAGCCAAGGCCGTCCACAGCCGGAGTTCCGGCCGTGGACTGGCTGCTGCGGATGCAGATGGTGGCCGCCATAGCAGCTGCCATTTGCATCCAGCCAGGCTGCCGTGATAGGCTACCTAAGTATTTACGTAGCCTATCATGGCAGGCAAAAAGAAAAAAACACAGCGTACGCAACTGGCGGCTACGGCGGCCGCCATTTGTGTTCCCTATTTTTCACCATTTTAGCCTACGTAAATATTTACATAGGCTATTACAGCGGAAAAAAAGGGGAACACAAATAGTGTAGTGGGCGCTATTTGCGTTCCTTTTTTTCCTTCGTTTTAGCCTACATAAATATTTACGTAAGCTATTACAGTGAAAAAAAGGAACACAAATAGCGTCCACTACGCTATTTGCATTCCCCTTTTTTTCCGCCGTAATAGCCTATGTAATTTTTTTTTTGTGCTTGCCGTGATAGGCTATGTAAATACTTACTTAGCTTATCATGGCAAACAGCAGACGCAAATGGTGGCCACAGCAGCTGGTCGAAAGACCAGCCACTGCTGCCAGAGCCACCACCAGAGCCGCTGCCACCGGAACATCCGCCCCAGGTAAGCTTTGTCCTGGGGGGAATCCGCAGGGGGGCAGGGGGTGGGATGCCGTTCCGCCATGGATTTCGGGGGGCTGAATGCACTGGAATCTGTGGCGGAATTCTCTGCCATCCCTATCCGTGTGACTCTGGAAAAGTTGGTCTGCTGTGGAATCTGTGGGTGGGATTCATAGAAGTCCAAATTCATTTGATTCCTTTGTGTATTTCTCCAACATCCCTACCTGTAATTTCCTGGTACCTTCAGTATTGGCCATGCAGTTTGGTTTTTGGTCTTGTCAGATAATATGGCCAAAATGGCCTTTTGGATGTGATGTAATTTGCTTCCTCTTTACCTTATTCAGAATTTCAGTGGTAGGCAAACTGGTGCCCTCCAGAGATTTTGGACTACAATTCCCATCAGCCCCAGCCAGCATGTCCACTGGTCAGGAATTATGGGAATAGCACTCCAAAAAACCTGGAGGTCACCAGGTTGCCCATCTCTCCTCTAGTCTCACTAGAGTACCACAAAGGCCCTTTTGCTGCCACAGAGAGAACCTAGAAGGAACCTCTGGCACAGCAGCATAAAAGAATGTTGCACCAATATTTAGTCCTACAGCTGGCATGACATGATAAGCTATACCCTCATCCAATTACTAGAACCCATGCACTCAAGAAAGAGAGTATTTCTCTGCAGGACCCTCATCTTGAAAAATATCACTCCCCCACCTCCTTTCTCTGTTTTGCCAAGAATCTTTAGCTTTGCATTGGCAGGCTTTGATGAACTTGAAAATGTAATTTCTTGGTCTCCAACCCAGAACTTAATTTTTCTGTAGGTTAATGGCAGTGGGAATTCACAGCAGGTTGTGAATACTTTGTAGCCTTAAAAGCAAATGCAACAATATCAGTATAAAAGAATCCTGGAAAAAGAAAGCCAAAGAAAATGAAAACATTTCTTCACCGTCCCTAGAACAAAGATGTTCCTGAAGCGATATTTACATTCAAATGAATATAGAGCGTAAAACGCTTTAGCTGGAGCCATTTACCCATCAGGACTATTGGCCCATAAGGGCTAATCCATGTTAAGTATTCCATTTCTTTAGAATGGTATCTAATTGTTTCTTGAATGATCCTTGTGTTTTGCCTAAGCAATAGTGCCTGATAGGCTATTCCATATGTTTATTATGGTCTAAGCAGAAAAAAAGATCCTACTAACATCTGTTGTGCGTTAGCTGCTTTTTAATTTCCATTTATGTCTCTTGAAATTCATGCTAAATGGGAAACAGCAATATACTATCACCCAAATCCAACTCAGTTAAATTATAAAAGCTGAATTCAAGCCAGTTTAGTGCCACTGAAATCTGTGGAACGTGTCGGCTTCACTTCAGTTTAAGTGGTTTGCTGCTTAGATTGTTTGGCAGCTTTTATTTTCAAAAGACTGACACCTGTTTTGTTTCATGGATTATTCCAAATGTCTTCTATTCAGAAACGTTATCCGCATTTTAGGTGTTCTATATAACAGTAGTTTAAAAAGTGGTGTCATATTCAGTGTTAATATTATGATGCAGAGATACAGTCACTGTGATATAGAAATCCAGTGTGAGTGCTTAAAGTCCCTCCTTTGGACTGATTACATTTTTATCCTGAATCAAAACTCAGGATAAAATATGTATATTTGTTTTGGTTTTGTTTATCTCATCTAGGTTCCAGTAATGCTGCATTAACAAAGATATATAGAGCAAACACTGAAATGGTAAATATCATGTAGTGCTGGATTAAAAGATATGAGGCCCCTAATTCACAGTCACAATCTGGGCCCACATGACACTATCGTTCGCCTGGCCCTGCATGTCCCACAAAAAAGAGATCTACAGTCCCTCTCTTGTCTGCTAGGATACAGAGGACAAGATCATTCTGCTCCACATCCTGGGCAGGTAAAGAATATTTCATATCCACCCACAATGAGAACTGGGATGTTGTTCCCTTGAGGTCTGAGCTGTCAGGAATGTAAAAGAACCCAGCACAGGGGCAGGATAATCAAATCTTTACTAACCATACGATGATTCTATATGGGGTTGATTCACAGATGTGTGTACTAGGAGAGCTACAGTTCTCTGTAACCCAAGGGGTGTTCATACTACATTTAACACATGTACAGTCTGAATACATGACCTGTACTCTCATGCATTAATGTAAATGATGTTCACATGTTACATTCAGTAATCTATCTGTACACTTGTGCAATTATTCACGGATAACAATCAGCATGTGTACAAGATATGCACACTGTACAGGCTGCTGATATGTACATTCGTACAGTTATTCACATGTATTGTCTGAGGCAAAGACCCAATGGGTGACCCCCATTTCTGAAAAAATAAAGGCCACCTGTAACACAGATTTGTCTCTTGGTCTCTGCCTACTCAGGGTCAGGGACCTGTCTGTTCCACCCCCAACGTACTGTTAGATTTAAAAATCTATCTGCAACACCAAAACTCTGCATGTTAACAATATTACAAATTCATTGAAGACTGTATTCATTTAATTGTGACTTGGTTATGCTACCCAACTTTTATAGTTTATCCACATCTATTTTCCATATGCGGAAGCACAGATACTGCTGTCTGTTTTAGGGCGTTTCACACATGACACTAAAAGTCCAAATCCGATACCTATAGAAGAAAGCTGTAATTGGTCATATTCCCAATTAACAGTGCAATCCTATACATATTTACTAAAGCGTCAGTCCCTTTGAGCAGGAAAATAAATATACAATTGCAACCTAAGTGCACATAGCACTGCGGCACTAGCAGTGTTTTTGTCTCGTGTGTGTGTGTGTGTGTGTGTGCGCGAGTGTGTGTATGTGTTGGGAACTGGGGTGCTTACATCACTATAGGTGTCCTGTGTCAGCATGTGTTTTCCAAGGAGGCAGTGACAGACTTTGTCTTTCCAGGCACAAAGATTACTGCAGACGCTGACTGCAGCCAGGAAATCAGAAGACGTTTACTTCTTGGGAGGAGAGCAATGACAAATCTTGATAAAACAGTGAAAAGCAGAGACATCACACCGACAACAAAGGTCCACATAGTTAAAGCAATGGTATTCCCCATAGTAACCTATGGCTGTGAGAGCTGGACCATAAGGAAGGCTGAGCGAAGGAAGATAGGTGCTTTTGAACTGTGGTGCTGGAGGAAAATTCTGAGGGTGCCTTGGACTGCAAGAAGATCAAACCAGTCCATACTCCAGGAAATAAAGCCAGACTGCTCACTTGATGGAATGATATTAAAGGCAAAACTGAAGTACTTTGGCCACATCATGAGAAGACGGGATACCCTGGAGAAGATGCTGATGCATGCTAGGGGAAGTGGAAGGCACAAGGAAGAGGGGCCGACCAAGGGCAAGATGGATGGATGATATTCTGGAGGTGATGGACTCGACCTTGGGGGAGCTGGGGGTGGCGACGGCTGACAGGAAGCTCTGGCGTGGGCTGGTCCATGAAGTCACAAAGAGTTGGAAGCAACTGAACGAATAAACAACAACAAGCTTCCCTAACTGGGAGCCCTTCCAGCAGAGTAGCTATTAAGATAGCAGCTTCAACGTTCCTTGTAGTCACAAACAATGATTAGGCGCAAGACCGAAAGCAGTTTGTCAAACAGTCCAAAATCCAAATAAGGGTGAAGTCAGTATCAGTCCGAAGTCATATACAAAGTCCAATGCAAGCCTTCAATGTTCAAGATCACAGCACACACATGGATACCAGGAGCAAATAGGGATATTGTTAACCAACACAGCCTTTTATCCAGGCCCCAGTCTGGACATGCCCAACTCCCAGCTGCAGCTCATTAGGGAGCTTTCCAATGAAGCCGGCTATATAAGGAAGGCCTCACAGAGCCAAATTCCTTGACTACAGCCTGCTGCTTCTCCTAAGAGGCTGGGACTGTTCTCTGCACTTCAGATTTCATTGTTCACAGGGGCTGGGTGGTTGCTTGAAATCTGGCTCAGAGTTTGAGCTATCCTGGGAAGGAGGAGGTGGAGTTGGGAGGCCCTCACTGGCCATTCCAGAAGGGCCTGCCTCCTCTTCAGCCACATGTCCAACACCCTCCTGAGATGCTACCTCTGGATCATTCTCAGGGGAAGATGAATCCTCAAGCTCAGGTAGGCCAAGTTGCTCCACAGAGGAAGACTCCTCAAGGGGGCGGGGGGATGACAATAAGCAACGTGGCATGGAATTGCCATTTCTAACTACTGCTTAATTCAGAATACCTGGTAGGCACCATTTTTTCCTGTTTTTGTGAACAGATAGAGTCTAGAGATGCATTTTCTATCCACAAAGAAAAAGCTTCTCCTCCTGGTGTTATGGCTTCTCCTGATCTAAGAAACACTTAACATTTGAACATTCATTATGTAAACTAGAATGAGATCATTTTACAAATGTGGGAAGTTCAAAATCCAGCTTAAATTGGATATGGTAAAAGCAACCTAGGCTGAAACAGTGAGCAAAAGAGGGGAAACTTTGACCGAGGAGACACAAAGGTGCTCTTTGTGACTTATATTCCAGAGGTAGAGTTACAGCAATCACATTGTCCCACAGTTTGCAAAGTCCTCAGAAGTACAGAGGAAGGTTGAAGGTTAAGTGGGAAAAGAGCAACCGTGAATCTAGCTGGGTAAATCTACTGCAGCAGTGTCTTAAGACCTACTGACACTGCATGGATCAGAACCGAGAAAAGGGTCACGATGGGTCAGAGCTCTCAGCCAGCCAACATGAGGTCATTCCCTTTTCTTAATGTATTTTCTCTTTTGATGTTCCATATGATCTTTGGGTATTAAGCTGTATATTATTAAGCTGTGATATGAACAATGCACTCTAGCATTCTCTGGCATATATGAATGCTGGCTGTTCATGAAGGAAATAATAGAGCTGTACTGTGCATGGATAAGCCCCATTGAACAATGGCATAAGCAATGGGATAGTAGGCCTTTATTAAGTCTTTCTTATCAAATGTGATTCATCAAAAATACAGAAAATTATGGGAAAACATTATCACCAAGATAATGAAGTTGGAAAACATTGCAGTTTACACTCAGGGAAGACGATGGATTCACCTCCTTCTAATTCTATGTCCTGCCATTCTTTACAAGAAAAGGATTGTGTTAGTATCTCTGCAGAGAAGCACCTCCAGTCTTCTCTTATACTAATCTGTAATCTTTCTTGTTTTATAGTACACCAAATGCTTTATTCTGGGCTTGTCCAAAAGACAGCTGTTATTTACTCAAACACCTCAATTCTCCCAGAGCTATACATTCACAGAAGGATGTTACAGTATGTGTATCCCTAGCTGGATGGGAAACTGCATGTGCAAACAGCTTGGGTTGCCCAATCAGAACATAGGTACAACTAGGGATGGGAGAATCAGTGGGGCTTGCACAAATGTAACTTTAGTTGGATTCTCCTCTTGTGCATAGTTTGGAACATAGTTTGCACTCATGCAACATCATTTGCATTAATGGAATGACACAGTTGGATACTGCCCAGTATGAGTAACTGAAATAGTCATACATTCTTCTCATTTGTTTGTTTATAAACTGTTACCCTACTTTTCATTATAAATACATTTGAAGTACTTTACAACATTGTTAAAATACATTGAAACATAGGGATGTGCGAAAGTCACTTACCCTTTTGAAGGGGGTGATTCGCGGTGGGGGGGAGGCGCTCCGCACCTCCCCCCAAATCCTAACCAGGCCGGCTCTGCTCCGCGGCACCAGCGGCACCAGCAACTCCACAGAGCCATCAGCCGGGTGCATTTGCGGGCATGCGGAGCCTGTGGACGTAAATGGTGGTGGCTATGGTGGCCGCCATTTGCATTCCTGTTTTTTGCCATGATAGGCTACGTAAATATTTACATAGCCTATCACGACAAAAAAACAGGGGTGCAAATGGCGGTGGCTACGGCGGCTGCCATTTGCATTCCCTTTTTTTGCCGTGATAGGCTACGTAAATATTTATGTAGCCAATCACGGCCTCCGCAGGGATGCAAATGGCGTCCCGGCGTTAGCCGTGATAGGCTACATAAATACTTACATAGCCTATCACGGCAAAAATGGGAAAGCGAATGGCGGCCGCAGACGTGGCCGCCATTCGCAAAGCAGCATGAACAGCTCCAGGTAAGTGCCCCATTTTGTGCACCTTTTGCGGGGTGGTGAGGCAGGCGGCTTCGTTCCGCCATGGATTTTGGGGGGCCGAATGCACTGGCATTCAGCCTCACTGAGATCCATGGCGGAATTCTCTGACATCCCTATTGAAACAATAAATTAAATAATAATTTTAGAACAATCACATAATAAGAACAGGGAGATAAAAACAGTAAACCACATTAAAAGCATGGCAGAATAAAAAGGTCTTGGCAGTCTCTAGGGAGGATGTTGCACAAAATGGGTACCACAGATAGAAAGGGGTGGGGTGCACATCAGGGCCTCTGATCTTGAATGCAGTGGGTAGGCAGGATCATTTGGACAGAGGTGGTCCTTCAGAGATCCTGGTCCCAGATCATTGGGGGCTCTGTAGGTAAGAACCAACCATTTGAATAAGTGCTAGCTCCAGGTTTTTGACAGCCCTTGGGCAAGACACTCTCAATGGCTCCCCTTCCTTAGTGAGTCTACCTTCTCATTGCCACCAGCTGCCATCGCTCCTCTTCCTCTTTCTTATCATTGCTACAATTTGCTTGCTTGACAGACACAGCCAGTGAGCAAGTAGGCAGTAGCATCTACTACTGCTCCTCCTTCTCACAATCACCATTGTCTAGGCCAGAGTGAAAGGCAGGTGAACAAACAGGTTGCAATGGTGAAGAGGCAGAGCAACTCCAGGGGGTTCTTGTCAGTGGGCCCCTTCTGGGATGTGGGTCCTTGGCAGGTGCCCCACCATGCCTGCCCTTGATGCTGGCCCTGAATGGTTTTCAGAGGCAGCCCCACATAAAGTGCATCACAATAATCCAATTTAGACCCAGTCTGACTTTACTCCCCACCCCTTCCCCTGTTGTTTTCCCTGTGCCACATGTTAGATGGTAAGCTCCTTGGGGCAGGGACTGTTTCTCTAGTTCTCTATAAATCATCATCATCACCATCTATCATTTTAATCTGGAAAATGGATGAAGACAATGGAATAAATGCCAGGTACTGTAAAGTATTAAAGCCCAAATTACTTTATTAAATGATCCACATATTTTATTCTGAAGCACATTTTTAAACAAGATATCCTACTGTTTAAATACAAAGCAAAACACAACAAAAAACACACAAGAGTTTTCCCATACTCACCTGGCATAATGAAAGCTTTATTTAAAGGCACAATCTATTAAATAAATAAGAGTTTGACAATGAACTTCAGTGGTTCCAGATTGGATCCTGAGTGCTTTCTGGGCCCAATGCCATTTTTTTAATTGCTGCAGGTTATTCTGTTCCTTGCAGATATGTTCCTGATATTCATTAGAAAATGAGCGACATGCTGCAGCAGTTGTTTTGAGGTGCTTCCTTGTGATGTCCTACCACGAACATGTATTTATTATTTATGTATTATTTATTTAAAATATTTAGATACCACTCTTCATGAACACATTCCAGAGTGGTATAAAACCTTTGTTAAAAGAGCAATTTTAAAACTGAGATAAAAATCCACAGTAAAGCAGAAAAACTAACAAAGCTAGGAATTGACATCAGCAAATGCTGATGAATGTGTTCCATCTTTGAGGCTTGTATATAGAGGTAAGAGTACAAACATATAGCTGGATAACTTTGGGGTCTGGATATTGCTGAAATAATAACAATCAGCATTGTTGTTGTTACTGTTATTATGTCATATAAAAGCAGCTGGCTATCCTCCAACTGTCCTGTTTCAGCCAAAGCTACCATGTTTTTGACAACCTGTCCAATCCTGTATTTTCAGGAGGGAGACATTGACGGTACCCGGTACTATCACATGGCCAGTGTAAGCCAGCACTAACACAAAGTCCTAAGTGCTTGCTTAGGCAACGGGGGAAAGTGGCAATTTGCTGATGCAGTGCTGCTGAAATTCAGTGGCAAATTACTAGGGTTCCCCCTCCCCCTTTACCCAGCAAGAGCTCCTGACATTGCACTAGTGTTGGTTTACAGTTGCACAACTTTATGAGCATTAGTGCTGTGACATCACATCACTGGATAATGCCCAATGGTATCATCCACTCTCCTTTTTTTGTTTTTCTTTTATTACATCCCTTTGTCAGCTAATACTAAAGCCCAGCACAAGTATCATGGATGGAATGCCAAGAAAGCTTGTATTTAAAGTCTGCACGTACAACTAGTTATAATGATGCCTAAAACTATAATTGACATGGAACTTGTCATTCTGTGATCTGAGGCAAGCAAAAACAAACAAACCCCAAACTGGAAAAAATGTGTTATTTTAAATACATTTGCTGATCTTTCCCTCTGAACTCAACTTTTCATGTAAGCGCCTTAGTATTACATGCAATTGATGATGCAAATTAGACTTTTTACTATAGGTTGCTTTCCGGTTCTTGCAAGCCCACTGCTGACAGCAGTGATAGTTTGAAGTGGGGGTGAATGAAGCGCAGGAGGATTGTTTGATGAAGGCACAAGAATATATGAATTCTATGCTTATAGTTTGCTTGCAAGCTCTTATTTGTACACAGTTCCTTGGTCAAGTTCTTTATCTCTGAGCATCATCAATTTGCCTTTAGGGCAAATACAGTAGTTTTATTTCAGTTCACAAACCATCCAAACTTGCCCTGTTTGAATAAATGCTTTATCCAACATTATCATACTTTAATCAATTGTGTGTGGGGAGGAGTGCACACTTTTAAAAAATGTGCACAGAACTGTGCACTTTCCATGTTCGAATGAACAAAAAAAATGTCACAAATAAAAATGGGGTGAGCTGAACTGAGCTTTGAAGTGAAGTTTAGAGATTTTTTAAAAACTCAAACATCTCTGGTTCTCCCATCTTTATTCGTCTTGTGTGTTGGAATAGGAACTGTGGGTTCAAAAGAGCAGTTTTGTGTTTTCAAACTGAAACCCCACCGCTACTGTGTACTTGGGTTCTTGGAGAAGTTACTTTTCTTTTAGTTTCTCCAGTTTACCTTCTAGGAATGTTTTAGGCACCCATTAAGGACCCCCCTCCCTTCACCCTGAATGACTGTGCTGCTCAGCTTTGCTTTTGTGCTTTTAGCTTTGCTTTGAAATATTTGAAACATTTTAACTGATGAGCATTTGCATTTATTATAATGTACTTCAATCTCTGTTTCTATAAACTGCTCAGAGATTTCTTTTGATATGGTAAGCAGTGTATACATTGATTAAAATGAATAAATAATAAATAGGAAACGGGTGGGCCACATCTACCATGGCAACCATTTTGTGCATGGGCAAGCCCCCATGACAGCCATTTTGTGAGAAGACTCATGACACTCTCACAAAATTCCAAATGTGCCCACTGGGCCCAAAAGTTTGAAGGCCTGTGCTATAAGATGTTAAGTGCTCTCTTTTCTTTTCCAGAGGAAGATGATCCAATTGCTTGCAGAATGAGGAACATGAAACCAGTAGTACTCCACTTGAAGAAGTTATTAGTTGATGCAAGTTGCCACAGGCCTGATTCTCACATGATAATGGTGGTGTAGCTGTCACTGGAAAATTGCTCCAGTGTGTCTGGGCCTCATGTTTATGTGGTAACATCAGTTAAGGAGGATAAATGTGATGTCTCCAGAAGCCTTGAGCCTTCAGAGTAGAGAAAGAGTGCTATTCTATTTCCTTTGGTTGTCTCTCAACTGTCCCCTAACAGTAGCCATTCTATCAGGCTACCTAAACTATTTCCATCCCAGTTGCTTGCTATAAGGACTGTAAATTTAAAATCAGTGCTTGAGCTTTCTTTTTTCCTTCTCCTTCCTCCTCCCTTTTTGTTCGTATGGCATGGCTGTCAGTCCCTGCCCTCAAGTTTACAGCCTATCTTACTACAGAAATTTGTAAGCCTCTCCAGGAGCCTTTGGGGCTAAAGAGTGGGATAAAATGGTTTAAGTAAATTAAATCATAATGGACCAGCCTTTTCATCCTTAGGAAGTGCTGCCTCTGCACCAGATAGATGTAGTTACTGAGGTTTTTCACTGGTAACCATTCTACAGGGTTAACCTGAGAATTTCACTTAGGATCAGTAATTAAAGCCAGGATACAGAGATACCTTTATGTGTGATAAACGTTCACTCAATGGCATTTTTTTTTTTTTTTTACTACTTTCTTTGAAAAAACACACCTCTCCATTTCAGAGGGCTGGAATTTCATTTTTTCCTCAAAGGAATTTGCGGGATTTAAAAAAAACAATCTGAGAAACTGAAAGCAAGAGCTACAAATGTTTCAGTCCTCCCTGCTACCTCTACAGCCATAAGCCTGTGCCTAAGTAAATTTGATGAAAGGAAGCCCGGTCATGGGGCAGGCAGTGTAGAAGGCAACATTGTCAGATATACATCAGGGCCTAATTCAGACTGTAATTGATTTAAAATGAGTTATTTTCAAATGTTCATTGAATATTCTTGAAAATAATTCATTTTATTCAAGTCAAATCTGAATCACACCATCACAGATAATAATCAATATTACAGAATTATAAGTGTATTATCCACAGTTAGCATTTTGGTTTATATAATTAATTTAGGGCACAGTCCTATGGCTGCTAGATAGCATCTAGATGGCCATAGAATTTTTCGTTTTCTGGGAAGCAACCTCAAAGCCAGCGCTACAAAGTAGGTTCCCAGAAAACTGATTCCCTACTCCTCCCCTGCTGCCTCATAGGCCGTGTGGTTTGTCCCCAGCTCCGTGCTAGCAAGGCCAATGCGAAGTGGCCAAAAAGGTGGCGTTCCCGGGGTGGTGAGGGGAGGGGATGGCAGAAGCATCGTTACAATGCTTCCTATGTGCCATCCAGACTCCCCCCCACCTTACTCCAAGGCGCCATAACTAGACAGCCAAAATTGGCTGTCTAGCCGCAAATGCAGTGCAGCAAGAGCACGGAGAAGATCTGTTCCGCCTGCCCAGCTTTGGATAGTTGGTCACCTCTGAGTTTGGAGGCAGATGACTATCCCCATAGTATTTGAGATTTGTGCCCTTAGGATTTGAAATGTTAAACCTTTTTGTTTTGTTTTGTTTTGTTAAAGACAGGTTGATTTTATTTTATTTTTTACATTATCAAAAGTCTTAGAGTAATTCAGCTCTTTGTGAATTAAAGAGCTGTTATTCCATCCTGCATCTGTGATTATTCGTCTTAGCAGTCAGTCTTCTTTGTACATTAGGTAAATCATAAAATCTAGCTAGTGTCTTTAGAATGTTATTGCTTTCATCAGAATCTTGACTGAAAAGCTTCAAGTGAGGTCCCTTTACCAAACTGTATGGTTTGTTAGAGCTGTTGACAGCAGTGGCTGGCCATTTGTTTCTTGCTGAAGTATTTGTATTCTACACATGTGTGCAGGCTGTCTGGTGTGTTCATATTGTTTATAGTTGTACATCATTCCATGGCTAAAATAGTTTCATCATCTTTAACCCTGTTCACTTACAACAATTCAGTTGGCCCTGACTGGAACATTGTCCTTGGGAACTGGAATGTGTTATAAATGTATGTGTGTGTGTGTGTGTGTGTGTGTGTTTAGGGGGGTGTTAAACATGCTGACTCTTTCTCCATGAACTATATGTGATTAACACTAATAAGGTATGTGCAGTTTTTGTTTCTTTAGGGGAAATGGCTCACCCATGCTGGATAGGATTATAATTAGTGATACCACTGATTTTTGAAATTAGTCAGCTTGTTGGTCAAAACTCCACCAGTCATAATGCTCACCTTTGTAGTGGGCCTGGAGTGATGTATTATGAATTTTCAATGAAGTTTGAAATTAATTGTGAGCTTTGGCGCATGTACAGTAAAGCAGTACACAAATCCCACTCCCTAAATTTTCAGTTGTCCTACTATGTAGGCCCACCTAGAACTGACTTGAAGCAGTCTCTACTTCCCTTGTCACCACAGCAGCTCTGGTTCTGAGGAGGAGGACTCCATGGTTCCATCTTTATACTGGAAATTGGCACCAGAGAGTAAACATCACATGCCATTATCCATCAAGCTGGCCATGTGAAAATAACCAATCAGAAAGGGGGCACATATAACATAGTGATGTATGATGCCATGCTGTTCTATGTGATTCCAAACTACAGCTCCCAAGATGCACTGTGATATTGCACATGTGCAAAAATGCATATACATGGAATGAGATTTCATATTAAAGGAGAACTCTCATCCAAACTCACATGGACAAATTCATTACATCACATGTAAATAATGTTTTCACTCCGGGTAAGTTCACCCACCCCTTCATGGATCACTGCCTTGTTGTGGCGAAGAGGCTTGCATAACTCAGTGAAGCCATAAGCTATGCCATGCAGGGCCACCCAAGACGGACAGGTCATGGCGGAGAGTTCTGACAAAATGTGGCCCACTGGAGAAGGAAATGGCAACCCACTCCAGTATTCTTGCCAAGAAAACCCCATGGAACGTATCACAAGGCTAAAAGATATGACACTGGAAGATGAGCCCCTCAGGCTGGAAGGTGTCCAATATACTACTGGGGAAGAGCAGAGGGTATTTCCAAGTAGTGCCAGAAAGAGTGAAGCAGCTGGGCCAAAGCTGAAAGGACACTCAGCTGTGGATGTGTCTGGTGGTGAAAAGAAAGTCCGATGCTGTAAAGAACAATATTGTTTAGGAACCTGGAATGTCAGATCAATGAATCAAGGTAAGCTGGAGGTGGTCAAACATGAGATGGCAAGATTGAACATCGACATCTTGGGAATCAGCGAACTAAAATGAACAGGCATGGGCGAATTTAATTCAGGTGACCATTGTATCTACTACCATGGGCAAGAATCCCTTCGAAGAAATGGAGTAGCACTCATAGTCAACAAAAGGGTGGGAAAAGCAGTACTGGGGTACAACCTCAAAAACCATAAAATGATCTTAGTACAAATCCAAGGCAAACCATTCAACATCACAGTAATTCAAGTCTATGCCCCAACCACTGATGCCGAAGAAGATGAGGTTGATGGGTTCTATGAAGACCTACAACACCTTCTAGAACTAACACCAAAAAAAGATGTCCTCTTCATCATAGGGGATTGGAATGCTAAAGTAGGAAGTCCAGAAATAACTGGGATAACAGGCAAGCATGGCCTTGGTGTACAAAATAAAGCAGGACAAAGGCTAATAAAGCTTTGCCAAGAGAACATGCTGATCATAGCAAACACTCTTTTGCAACAGCACAAGAGGTGAGTCTACAGTACACATGGACATCACCAGATGGTCAATATCGAAATCAGATTGATTATGTCCTTTGCAGCCAAAGATGGAGAAGTTCTATACAGTCAGTCAAAACAAGACCTGGAGCTGACTGTGGCTCAGATCATGAGCTTCTTATTGCAGAATTTCGGCTGAAACTGAAGAACATAGTGAAAACCACTAAACCATTCAGGTATGACCTAAATCATATCCCTTATGAATATACAGTGGAGATGAGGAATAGATTTAAGGGATTAGACCTGATAGACAGAGTGCCTGAGGAACTATGGACGGAGGTCCATAACACTGTTCAGGAGGCAGCAACTCAATCCATCCCAAAGAAAAAGAAATGCAAGAAAGCAAAGTGGCTGTCTGATGAGGCTTTACAAGGAGCTGAGGAAAGAAGGGAAGTGAAAAGCAAGGGAGAAAGGGGAAGATATATCCAACTGAATGCAGAGTTCCAGAGAATAGCAAGGAGAGACAAGAAGGCCTTCTTAAATGAACAATGCAAAGAAATCGAAGAAAACAATAGAATGGGAAAGACTAGAGATCTCTTCAAGAAAATCAGAGATCTCAAGGGAACGTTTTGTGCAAAGACGGGCATGATAAAGGACAAAGAAGGCAGGGACCTAACAGAAGCAGATGAGTTGAAGAAGAGGTGGAAAGAATAGACAGAAGAACACTACAGGAAAGATCTTAATGTCCCTGATAGCCATGATAGTGCGGTCACTGAACTTGAGCCGGACATCCTAGAGAGTGAAGTCAAGTGGGCCTTCGGAAGCATTACTAACAACAAAACTAGTGGAGATGACAGTACTCCAGCTGAGCTATTTAAGATCCTAAAAGATAATGCTGTTAAAGTGCTACACTCAATATGCCAACACATTTGGAACACTCAGCAGTGGCCACAAGACTGGAAAAGGTCAGTTTACATTCCAATTCCAAAGAAGGGCAATGCCAAAGAGTATTCAAACTACCACACAATTGCGCTCATTTCACATGCCAGCAAGGTTATGCTCAAAATCCTACAAGCTAGGCTTCAGCAGTATGTGAACTGAGAACTACCAGAAGTACAAGTGGGGTTTCGAAGAGGCAGAGGAACTAGAGATCAAATCGCCAACATTCGCTGCATCATGGAGAAAGCAAGAGAATTCCAGAAAAACGTCTCTTTCTGCTTCATTGACTATGCTAAAGTCTTTGATTGTGTGGATCATAACGAACTCTGGCAAATTCTTAAAGAGATGGGAGTACCAGACCACCTCACCTGTCTCCTGAGAAACCTGTATGAGGGTCAAGAAGCAACAATAAGAACTGGACATGGAACAACTGATTGGTTCCAAATTGGGAAAGGAGTACGACAAGGCTGCATATTGTCACCCTGCTTATTTAACTTATATGCAGAGTACATCATGAGAAATGCCGGGTTGGATGAATCAGAGGTCGGAATTAAGATTGCTGGGAGAATTATCAACAACCTCCGATATGCAGACGATACCACCCTAATGGCAGAAAGCGAAGAGGATCTAAAGAGCCTCTTGTTGAGGGTGAAAGAGGAGAGTGCAAAAGCTGGTTTGAAACTCAACATTCAAAAAACGAAGATCATGGCATCTGGCCCCATCACTTCCTGGCATATAGAAGGGGAAGAAATGGAAGCAGTGACAGATTTTACTTTCTTGGGTTCCAAGATCACCGCAGACGGTGACTGTAGCCATGAAATTAAAAGACGCTTGCTCCTTGGGAGGAAAGCTATGGCCAACCTAGACAGCATAGTAAGAAGCAGAGACATCACCTTGCTGACAAAGGCCCGTCTAATCAAAGCTATGGTTTTCCCAGTAGTAATGTATGGCTGTGAGAGCTGGACTATAAGGAAGGCTGAGCGCCGAAGAATTGATGCTTTCGAACTGTGGTGCTGGAGAAGACTCTTACGAGTGCCCTGGACTGCAAGGAGGTCAAATCAGTCCATCCTAAAGGAAATCAACCCTGAGTGCTCATTGGAAGGACAGATACTGAAGCTGAAGCTCAAATATTTTGGCCACCTAATGCGAAGAGAAAACTCCCTGGAAAAGACCCTGATGCTGGGAAAGACTGAAGGCAAAAGGAGAAGGGGACGGCAGAGGATGAGATGGCTAGATAGCATCACGGATGCAATGAATATGAACTTGAGCACGCTCCGGGAGAGAGCGCAGGACAGGAAGGCCTGGCGTGCTATGGTCCATGGGGTCACGAAGGTTCAGACATGACTTAACAACTGAACAACACCAACAAAGTTCACCCAGCTCTAGTTATTTTTCCCCTGAAGACTCAGGTTTGCAGTTTACGTGTACTCCTGATTGCATCCCTGAGCCTGGATTTCAGCAGTAGCTAGGAGTGTGTTTGCACAGCTGAGGCTTATCCACCAAATGTGCCTGTTCCTACAGATGTCTGATCTGGCCATGGTCACACATGCCTTAGTAACATCCCGTTTGGACTAACACACTCTATGTGGGGCTGCCTTTGAACATTGTTCAGAAACTTCAGCTGGCCCATAATGCTGCAGCCAGAGTTATAGGCAGCATGTGTCTCTCTTGTTGCAACAGTTTCACTTGCTGTTCCACTAGTGCTCCCAAGCACAATTTAAAGTTCTGATTATATAAAACTTATACTAGGGTTGGGTGAACTTATCTGGGTCCTATATGGACGATTTACACCTGTAATGTTGTGTAATTGGGCTTATTTACAGCCACCATTTGCATTAAAAGCCCCTTTATGTAAAAGAACAAGCCACCATTTTCTGCAAAATGGCAGCTTGGACAAGGGACCAGGTGTTGCATACCACTCACCAGGCACCTGGGGACCGGCTGGCATCTCGCACCCCACGCTGAACAGTGTTGGGCATCTGGCAGGCTCCCTGGGCTTCAGTCTGGGGGGGACAAGTGGGTGGATGTCCATCAGCCTCCACCACCACTACCCCTGGATATCCATGACACCCCTAGCCTATACAGCCCTATACAGCTTGGGACCAGGCTACTGGAAAAGCCACATTGTCCCATACAAGCCTGCCCAGGTTTTAAGATCTGCTGGGGATGTGACAGAGGACCTTCTTGGTGGCTTCTCCCAGGCTATATAGCTCCCTGCCAAGGGAGTCTGGACTGGCCCCCTTTCTGTTGTCTTTCTGCTATCAGGCAAACACATTCTTATTTTGGAAAGCCTTTGACATATAAGGTGGTCTGTTGCTGCTAATTACTTGGGTGCTATTTCTCTTATTGTTTTAATTGTGTATTTATGGATCTGGTTTCTTATGTTTTATTTTTGTATGTTTTATGTTTTAAGTAAGATTTTCTTTTTAACCTGTATTTTATTATTGTTAGCCGCCTTAAGTGCCACTTTTGGCAGAAAGGCAGAATACAAATTAATTAAAACAATACATAATAAATAAATAGAGGAAGTGGATCACACTAGCTTTGCATCATACATGGGTTCTAATCTCACAGCCAAACTTGATTCTAAATCATAAAGTTGAGATGTTGTGATTGACTCAGTAATCCTAAATTGTTCTTCCAGGTGAGTTTTCTCTCAGATCTGGACAACACCAAGACATATCTTACTTTTAATAGTGTAATACAGATATATATATATATATATATATATATATATATATATATATATATAATCTTCAGGACTCTCTAAACCTCAGGTACTTTATGTTCATTGAGCTTCTTTGGTTGGCAAAAAGATTCTCCTGCCATATTGGAAGTTCCACATTTTCCCCATGTGGACCTCTGGCTTATCAAATTGCTGGATTTCTGTGGCATGGAAAAACATCGGGAAAAACATCAAAAACAACCAACACTTTTGCATATATGATAAGATTTTCTTTATCTTTTTGAGCACTTATTCCATGTGTTACCTGCTGCTGGACTTCTTTACCACTCTTTTGTAGCCCATTTTCCTTTCCCTTGGATTTTGTCTTCTATACTAGCCCTTCTTTCTTTCTTACTATACTTGGCTGCTTGTGCAGGTAGCCTGCTATCATTTGATGAGCTAGGGTGGGAAAGGGGGCTGGATGAATGATGTATTATTTGATTGTTTCCATTTTTAATAAGACAAATCAAAATGCAATAATATTTCTAAAGGACATTCTAATTTGTATCCAATGTTAGTCCTACTTAAAGTAGACCAGCCAAAATGAATGAACCTTAAGTTAAACTAACTTTGGATACAACCTATTGGGCAGTATCCAGTGCTGCCCATGCACTAGCAAAATGCACTGCTAGCACAATGGGAGCTAGTGCTTCCAACAATAATCCCCAAAATGAGCGGAAATGCTTATTTTTGGAATGGGGAAGGTGAGCAGAGTTTTGAGAAGAGAGCTCCATTGACCTGTCTCATTCCAGAAATGAGCATTTCCACTTATTTCTGGGATTACTGTTGGAAGCACTAGTTCCTCTTGGGCAAGTGGTGGGTCCAGCTAGCCCAACAGATCTGGTGGGGCACCGCAGCAGCATTGGATACTGCCCATTGCATACAACCTTCCATAGCCCTCAAGCTAGGGCTTCTCTTCTTCAATCAGGCTGACCTGTTTTCTTCAACCCCATCTTCCATCTTCAACTAAATGGACTCCCCAGCTTCACATGCCCAACTGACAGAAGTTGTTTAGCCATCAACATCCTTGGTATGAACCTGATTTTCCCTATCGACCATTGTCCTGACACTGCTGTAAGAAGGCTGGGCTAGCCACAGTTTCCTCAAGACCTTGTCCCAGACCAATGTGCTTCTCACTTCCCTTTGAATAGTCTGATGTCCAACATTGAGAAAAACTAATGTTTAGTTGTACCAAAAGGTCATGTAACTTTCATCACAGTTGGAATCACTTTTCTAAAAGTCAATTGATAGAGAATACTTGGGACTCTGAGAAATAAATCCAACAGAATCAATAGTCCCCATAATGATGAGAATGGGCATTGTCCTCATTGAAATACACTAAGGAGGAGATGCTTGAGTAAATAGACTGGAAAATATTCCCGTATTAAACCTACCTAATTTTCTTCTCCATTTAAACTAATTGTATATAAATAAAGTGGCTGTTAAGGCTAATTCTGCTAAATCCACCCTAAATAGATGTCATTGATTTGCATTACAGAATGGATCAATGAGGAAAGTAAAAGTAGGGAGAAGGGGCAATGCACAATTAAAAGGACCACTTCATTTGCAGAAGGGGCCTCCAAATGAACAAGGTTTTTATGCTTTAAATGTTCTCTGTATTTTTCTTACAGCACAATGCTGAGACAATCATATTACAGCTTTATGTTGCACTATCCTTTTTATTTCTTGGATATATTCTGGAGGTACTTTAGAACACACAGAGCATGTAAGAAAGAAGCTTCTGAATATGAGCAGTAAGACAGCTCTAGTTGCACAAGGCTAGTTATTTTGTTTATCACATTGTATCAACTTGCAATCCTTATTGGACAAGGTGCACAAGTGGTGGATTGCTATACAGTACCAGGCACTCATGAATGAGACTGATCCACTTTAATCTGGTCTCAAAGTTGATTTTGGCATGGAAATTGCCTTGGTCGCTCTAATGGATGACCTGTAGCTGGGGAAGGGCAGGAGGAGGGTAACTCTGCAAATTATCCTGGACTTTTCAGCATCACTCATTACCACTGATATTGATATCCTTCTGTATAGGCTGCCTAGTTGGGAACTGGGGGCACAGTGTTCTCATAGCTCTATTTCTATTTGCCACTTTAAGGTAGAGATGTCGGAGAATTTCTCCACGAATCTCCGGGAGTCCGAATGCCAATGCATTCGGCCCCCCGAAATTGGTGGGGAAATTCTCCGACACCCCCCGCCCCCCTCCCGGGATGGGGCTTACCTCGTGCGAATGTCCCTCGCGGCGGTGGGTCCCAGTGGCGGTGCAGCGGCGCAGCGGCGGTGCGGCGGCGGCACAGCGGCGGCCGGTCTTCCAACCGGCTGCCGCCGCTGCCATTTCCAAATAAAGTAAAAAAACAAAACAAAAACGTGATAGGCTACGTAAAGATTTACGTAGCCTATCACGGCTAGATTTTCAAAGTCAGCCATGATAGGCTACGTAAATCGTCACGTAGCCTATCACGGCTGACTTATTTGGGCATGGGTAGTCTACGTAAAGATTTACATAGACTATGGCGAAAATAAGGGCAACACAAATAGCATTGCCCTTATTTTCGCTGTAGTCTACATAAATCTTTACGTAGACTACCCATGCCCAAATAAGGAATGCAAATGGCGGCGCCCATGGGCACCGCCATTTGCGTAGGCACTTCTTTTTTTTTTCCCCCAAAGT
Source organism: Heloderma suspectum (assembly GCF_057233095.1). Lineage (NCBI taxonomy): Eukaryota > Metazoa > Chordata > Lepidosauria > Squamata > Helodermatidae > Heloderma > Heloderma suspectum. Next base: position 88,611,336 of record NC_139461.1, read on the forward strand.
CAGCCGTGATAGGCTACATAAAGATTTACGTAGCCTATCACAGCTGACTTTGAAAATCTAGCTGTGATAGGCTACATAAATCTTTACGTAGCCTATCACTTTTTTTTTTTAACTTCACTTTTTTCTTTCACAGCCAGAGAGGTGGGGCGCTCCCCCCCGGCCAGAATTCCGGCGGGGAGGGATGGGGCGCCTCCCCCCTGGCCAGAATTTCAGCAGGGAGGGACAGGGCACCTCCCCACCCACCAAAAATTTCAGGGGGAGAAACGGAGCACCCCCCCCCCGAAAAAAGCTGCAGGACCAGGTAAGGGACTTTCATCCATCCCTACTTTAAGGCTGATTCTTTGGTCCCATGACATTTACCTTCCAAGTCCCCCAGAGTTTCTGTCCCCCATGCTTTTAAAAAGTCAACATGAAACTTTTGGGACAGGTCATCTGGGATTTTGGGGTTGGTTGTCACAGATGACACTCAGACACTGTGATGACACTCACAGCTGACACACAGCTGACACTCTTGTATATCTAATTCAGCTGAGGCAGTGGTTCTTTGCTAGCATCAGCATCAGACTAGATGAGGGTCAATAAACTGAAGCTTAGTTATGACAAGACAGGGGTAGGGGGTAGTATCCAACTGTGCCCTGGTACTAGAACAAATGATATTGCATTAGCATAAACCAACACTTGTGAATCGTAACTAGCACTTGCTAGGACAATGGGGGAAAGTGGTGGATACTATTAAAAGTACTATTTCACTATTTCACTGGTAGATACTATTAAAAATTGGAGTTACACTGGACAATTTTTCCAGTTCTTCAGTACAGAAGCAGATCTTAGGGACATTACATATTACATGTTTTGGTTAGAAGATTAGCAGTTTCACATATGAGTTCTTTAAGAACTCTAGCATGGATACCACCTGTCTCTGGTGATTTGTTAGCTTTCAATTTGTCGGTAAGGTTAAAAGCTTCATCTCTTGTCACCAGTATTTTCCTCAGTTCTTCTTATTCCCTTCCTGAAAATATCACTTCAGGCACGGGTACCTGCTATATGTCTTCCACAGTGAAGATAGATAAAAATAACTCATTCAGTTTCTCTGCAATCTCCTTGTCCTCCTTTAGTACTCCTTTAACTCTGTTATCATCCAACAGTTCAACTGTCTCCCTAAACGGTTTCTTGCTTCTGATATATAATCCTTTAGTGTTGGCCTTCATATTGTTTGTTATATGATCCTCAAAATACTTCTTTACATCTCTTATTGTCTGCAGTGCTTGCATCTCCTTTGTTCAAGCTTGTGTTCCTGTTTGTTCTCCTCAGTTGGGCTAAACTTCCAGTCTCTTGGACTTGGTGCTACCTTCCCTGACCTACAATATACATTCTAGATGAGGTTCTATTACTGTGGTTTTCAGTAACTTCCAAGCATTTTGGAGAGATTTAATTCTCTTGACTCCCCATTTCAACTTCCATTTTACCAGTTTCCCCCATTTTAGAGAAATTTCCTGTTTGAAGTCAGATTTGACTGTGTTGGAATTCCTTGGCAATTTCCACTTAAATATAAATTTAATCTGATATTACTATGGCCACTGTTTCCAGTTTGTTCAACAGCACTCATATCTCACACTAGGTCCTGGGCAAAATAACTTAGAATTAAGTCCAGGGTTGCCTCCCTTCTGGTTGGTTCCATGATGACTAACTGCTCTAGAACACAATCATTTAGGATATTGAGAAAGTTAACCTCTTTTTTATGACTGGAACATGCATTTATCCAGTCAATGTGAGGGTAACTGAATTCACCCATTTCTGCACTTCCTTATTTGGGTGCCTCCCTGATTTCATTCTCCATCTCAAGATTACCCTGAGAATGTTAGTATCCAGAGTCCAGTCCCAGAACTCTGTCTGAATCTGATGATAATTCCGCCTGTGCATCAGAAATAGCTATTCAAGTATTTATTCTGTTTCAAGCTTATGTGATGTGGTTGGAAGCTTAGTAAGGCTTCCAGTGGAGGCTGGTGTCTCCATTTTTGGTGGGGCTATGAATCCATTCTGGATTTCAGTCAGAACCAGCCAGAAGTCTAATGAAGCTATCCAAGGTTCCGAACCTATTTTGGGGATGGGGTCAGCACCTTTGATAGCTCCTTTAGAGTTCTGGCTGGCTCTGACTGAAACCTAGGATGGTTTCACAGCCCCACCAAAATTGGAGACACCAGCCTGAAGCATCCATGCATGTATGTACCAGGTCAGCCATCTTCATGTGGTAGGAGAGTGGCCCTTTCCTCCACCACATGCATAACATAATATGTGAGGAAGATACTCTATGTAGAGTAGAGGTAGGCAACCTGGTGGCCTCTAGATGTTTTGGACTACAACTCCTATCAGCCCCAGCCAGCACACACACTTGTCAGGGATTATGGGAGTTGTAATACAAAGCATTCTCCAGGGAAACCAGGTTGCCTACCCAAGATGTAGAGGTTCCATTTATCTGGCTCTGACATCTATGGTTTGCATCTGTAGAAATTGCAACACTAATATTTAAAATTGAAACAGAAATGGTTAATTTTTTGAGAAGAAAAAGCTTGACCAGCTAAGCAAAAAACAAAGAAAAAAGAAAAGGGGCAGAGAGGAAGTATTATCACATGCAGTACAATATTTTGTCATGTTGTAAATTGTTATTTGCAAGGTGACCATGTATTTGACATTGACCCCTTATGCAAGCTTTGCTGTGACAGGAGATCAGCAATGAGCAAGGTCATGAACCATCTGGAAGGCTACTGATGATGAGACAGGAAGAGTGGCTCTTCTAAAATGCAACTATTTATTATTCTTGATTACTTTTCAGAAACAACAGGGAATACATGACTCAGAGCTCTAGTATAGCACCTCTGACCTTGAGTCACTAAAACGCAAGGTAATTGCCAGCAAGAGTCACTTCCAAAATCTCATAGCTTTCCTCTTCATGTTCTCTGTCTAAAGCCCTGGGAGAAGAATGTTCACAATGTTAAAATTAAGATGCCAAATCATCCAACAGGCCCATAGCCAGGACTTTCATGGTGAGGAAGACATAACATAAGGTTACCCAAGATCCAGTCCTACGTCAATAGAACCCAACAGAAACCTGAAGATAGGTAGTTCAATGTGTTTTAAAGTTATCCAATTTAGGGATGTTGTGGGTGCTTGAGGGGGGATGGAGTCGGACAGACTCCCCCTTACTTGGCCTCCCAGACTGTGCCCACTGAGCCACCACACCCACTTGCTGACCCATGCATGCCTCCAGCACTTACCAGACCAATCTGCAAGCATCCAGTGCTGTCCACTCCCTCAGCAAATCGCCATTTTAGGGGGGAAAAAAAAAGTGACTCGTTCTTTTCCATCAATCTGATCTTACACAAATAACAGCTGTAAAATAGCAATTTCTACAACATTACAGGCATAAATGGACCATTTACGCCTGTAATGTTGTGTAGATGGCCCCCTTACAGCCGCCATTTCCATAAGATTAGATTTACAGAAAAGAACAAGTCACCATTTTTTCCCCCTAAAATGGCAACTTCTGCACCTGCCGGACCCACTTGCTGGGCACACAGCTGCTCAGCAAGTGGGTCCGGGTAGCATGGGAGCTCGCAAGTGGGTCTGGTGGGGGAGTAGGGGTGATGACTCAGTGAGCTCTCAGAGAACCTGGCCAGAGATGAATCTATCCATCTCTAATTGAATTTTAGTTATAATAACATTTAAGAAGGACAGGAATTGGCATAAACTGGGTGCACCCACTTTTACAAGCAGAGGTACCTTCTGCTTCTGCTAGAGCACACTGGTTCTTCTAAGCCATTGCCCGTAACAGTGGAAGCCCAGACAAGGTTTATTCCTTATTAAGGAATTAGACAGAATACTGCCTGCTAAGAGTACAAGCAAAACTTGAGTTCGTTGAAGTTCTCCAAATTCCACCTTGAAACTCACATCTCATGTCTAGGGATGTCAGAGAAATCTGCTGTGGATTCAAATGAGGCCGGATTCTCTGGAATCTGGCCTCAGGAATCTGCAGTGGATCGGGACCACTTACCTCTGCTCCAGGAGGACTGGAGGTGGAACGGCACTAGGCTGCTTCTTGCCAGCCAGAGCTGTTCGCCTCCTCCCTGCCGATTGCCAGGTATTTTTTTTAATGGCCATCAGCAGGACGTGCCCATAGACATAGATGCAAAATAGAGCCATGAATCTTGCGTCTAAGTGTATGTGTCCATAGGCTTATATGTAAGATTCACGGCTCTATTTTGCATATAAGTCTATGGGCACATCCTGCTGATTGCCATTTTTTTATTTTTTTTAAGACATGGCGATCAGCAGGGAGGAGGCAAATGGCTCTGGCTGGCAGGAGGGAAGGTAAGCAGCCCCCAAGCTGGTCCCCCCCCGTGCAGAATCCTTGCGGAGCAGAGCTGTTCTGGAGAATTCCGGGAGGGGGAGGAATGGATCGCCTCCCCCCTGACAGATTCCCCACCAGAATAGGCGTTGGGGAATCTGTACACCCCTACGCATCTCTGTATCAGATTACGATCTTCATTTTTTCTTTTCACATGAAAATGTGTGTGTATTTTCATTACGGATGTACGAAAGGGACTTACCTTGTCCCGCAGCTTGCTTCGCGGTGGGGGGGAGGCGCTTCGCTTCTCCCCTCAAAGTTCAGGCAAGGGGGGGGAGGCACCCCGCCTCACCCAGCCAAAATTCAGGCTGGGGAGAAGCGCCCCGTCTCCCTGGCCATGAAAGAAAAAGTGGAAAACAAAACAAAACCGTGATATGTTACGTAACGATTAACGTAGCCTATCATGGCTAGATTTACAAAGTCAGCCATGATAGGCTACGTTAATCGTCACGTAGCCTATCACGGGTGACTTTGGGGAAAAAGAAAAAAAGCACGTACGCAAATGGCGGCGGCCCATGGGCGCCGCCATTTGCGTTCCTTATTTTGGCACGTCTAGTCTACGTAAAGATTTACGTAGACTACGGCGAAAATAAGGGAACGCTATTTGCGTTGCCCTTATTTTCGCCATAGTCTATGTAAATCTTTACGTAGACTAGACGTGCCAAAATAAGGAACGCAAATGGCGGCGCCCATGGGCCGCCGCCATTTGCGTACGCGCTTTTTTTCCTTTTTTTTTCCCAAAGTCACCCATGATAGGCTACATGACGATTTACGTAGCCTATCACGGCTGACTTTGGAAATCTAGCCATGATAGGCTACGTAAATCGTCACGTAGCCTATCACGGGTGTATGTTTGTTTGTTTTTTGTTTACTTTTTTATTTTGTAATGGTGGCGGTGGCAGCTGGTCGGGAGACCAGCTGCCACTCCCACCACCGCCGAACCGCCGCCAGGACCCGCCACCGGGAGGGACATTCAGCCACGGTAAGTCCCATCCCAGGGGGGGCGGGGGGGCGGCAGAGAATTTCCCCAACACTTTCGGGGGGCCGAATGCCTCGGCGCTCGGCCTCCCGAAGATTCGTGGAGAAATTCTCCACCATCCCTAATTTTCATGCATATTTTTTTTGAAATGTATGCAGCAATTGTGCACATCTTTGAAATGTATGCATTTCCCCCATTGATTAAAGCATATTTGTGCACATATTTCAAAAATGCACAGTTGTATTTATTTATTTATTTACAACATTTATATACCGCTCCACATCTAAACAAATTCCCAAGCAGTGAACAATAAAAGATTTTCAAAAAGAATAAAACATCATATTAAAATTTTTGTTTTTAAAAACAGGGTACCAATAAACACTGGCTGGTCAATCAAGGAAGGCTTCTTGAAATAAAGATGTTCAGGAGGTGCTGAAAATAACACAATGTTGGTGCCTGCCTGACCTCTGGAGGCAGAGAGTTCCATAGAAAGGGGGGCATTACACTGAAGGGTCTTCTCAGGTGGACTCCAGTCGGGCCATAGGTCCATGTGGAACCACCAGGAGCATGTCCCCTGATCACCTCAGTGAGTGGGCAGGTTGATAAGGGAAAAGGTGCTCTCTCAGGTGTCCTGGTCCCAAGTTGTTTAGAGCTTTATACACTTGTACCAAAACCTTAAACCTGGTCAGTAGCAATTTTTTCAAATGTACATTTTTCAAAAGTACATTTTTCAAAAATGTGCATGCTGTAGGGGTGAACGAAAGTCACTTACCTTTTCTCGCAGCTTTTTCGCGGTGGGGGGGAGCGCTTCGCTTCTCCCCCCACGAAGTTCAGGCCGGGGGGAGGAGGCTTCCCGCCTCGCCCGGCCGAAATTCAGGCCGGGGGGGGAGGCTTCCCGCCTCGCCCGGCCGAAATTCAGGCCGGGGAGGAGGCTTCCCGCCTCGCCCGGCCGCGAACACGAAAGTAAAAAAAACCAAAAAAACACGTCCCCTGATAGGCTACATGACGATTCACGTAGCCTATCACGGCTAGATCTGGAAAGTCAGCTGTGATAGGCTACATGAATCGTCACGTAGCCTATCACGGGTGACTTTAAAAAAAAAAAAAAGCGCGTACGCGAATGGCGGCCCCCATAGGGAGCCGCCATTCGCGTTCCTTATTTAGTTGCTGTAGTCTACGTCAATGTTTACGTAGACTACGGCGAAAACAAGGGCAACGCAAATAGCGTTGCCCTTATTTTCGCCGTAGTCTATGTAAACATTGACGTAGACTACAGCAACTAAATAAGGAACGTGAATGGCGGCTCCCTATGGGGGCCGCCATTCGCGTACGCGCTTTTTTTTTTTAAAGTCACCCGTGATAGGCTACGTGACGATTCACGTAGCCTATCACGGCTGACTTTGCAAATCTTGCCGTGATAGGCTACGTGAATCGTCACCTAGCCTATCAGGGGACGTTGTTTTTTTTTTTCTTTCATTGCAATGGCGGGGGCGGCAGCCGGTTGAAAGACCGGCTGCCGCTCCCGCCCCGCTCGAACACCGGACGAACCGCCAGCCGGACCCGCCGCCGGGAGGGACATTCAGGGAAGGTAAGTCCCGTCCCGGGGGGGGCGGGGGGCGGAGGATTTCTCCCCGAAACTTGTTCGGGGGGCCGAACACGTTGGCGCTCGGCCCCCCGAAGTTTCGGGGAGAAATTCTCCGCCATCCCTAGCATGCTGTCAAACACTTTTTGGGAGGTGGGATGGGGTCCGCAAATCACATTGCAAGATTGGAAATGCACAGACATCAACCGCAGATTGCATCCAAATCTGTGTTCGATCGAGATGGTATGAACCAGGTAAATCCTGATCAAAAATGAATTGAAATGAATTTCTCATACATTCCTAGTACCTGCACATTTTTATCTCTAATGTCAGGTCTAATGCTATCAACAGGAAGAGTGAGGATCCTACTTGTGTTTATAGAAATGGATAAGCCCATTGTTGAATTGATTAAAAAGTAGTTTTCAAAATATACAGAGATACAGCCCTGCTGATTTGTTCCTTTACCTATCTACCAATCAATTTCTCCCTAAATCGCAGCACTGTCTTTGCTGTTTACTACTGATATGCCAGTTGCATTGCTTTTTCCAACAGTGCGGCGCTATTATGGCTGCATACTGACTTTTGCTCTACTGGTTTGTCTGTTGGTAATAAGGGTTCAGAGGAAAGAGCCTAGGGATGTACGAAACCCTGCTTACCTGGCTCCGCTGGGTTCCACTGGGGGGGAGGCGCTCCGTCCCTTCCCCCGGAATCCTGGTCGGCCGGCTCCGCTCCATGGGGATTCCGCAGAGCCGCCTGCCGGCTCCGCCAGCAGCCGGACATCCAGCCGCTGGCTAGCAGGGTGAAAATGGCTGCGGCCATAGCCGCTGCCGTTTGCATCCCTGAATTCAGCCTTGATAGGCTATGTAAAGACTTACGTAGCCTATCACGTCTGGGTTAAAAAAACAAACGTGTACGCAAATCGCGGTGGCTACGGCCGCCACCATTTGCATTCCTTATTTTTGGCCATCTTAGTCTACGTAAATATTTATGTAGACTAAGACAAAGACAAGAAAGGGGAACGCAAATAGCGTAGCAGACGCTATTTGCGTTCCCCTTTATTTTCACTGTCTTAGTCTACGTAAATATTTACGTAGACTAAGACAGCCAAAAATAAGGAATGCAAATGGCGGCAGCCATAGCCGCCGCCATTTGTGTACGTGGTTTTTTTTTTAACCCAGACGTGATAGGCTACGTAAGTATTTATGTAGCCTTTCACGAATGGGGGGGGAACAGACTGCAAATGGCGGCGGCAGCGGTGGCAGCCGGTCAGAAGACCAGCCACTGCCACCGCCACTAGAGCCATCACCGTCTGGAACATCCAACCCAGGTAAGTCTCATCCCGGGGGGGATCCGTGGGGGGGCGGGGGGCAGGCCATTCCGCCATAGAGTTCAGGGGGCCAAATGCACTGGCATTCGGCCTCACTGAGATCCGTGGCGGAATTCTCTGACATCCCTAAAAGAGCCATGTAGTGGAATGCTGAGTGTGCCCTTATCCCAACCACTTAGGACTAGGAGGGGGAGCGCACAGACTTCATGGTGCTGCACAGCCGCCTGGTCTCTGCAAGAAGGAGTACTCCTTGCTACATGCCTAGGTTTTTAAAGAGCCAGAGTGACTTGTGGCTTTAGTTTCACACTTTCCACACTCCTTCCTCTTCTGAAATGCACAACACTGCCATTTATCTTCTTGGAGTCCAAACTCATCATGATGGGTAGGAATGCCTGTGTTCATCTGCAGCCAGATACTGTTTTTCACTGTTAACATCAATATAATCTGAATAGCCCTGCACTATCGCACCTTGTTAATTAAATTTCCACTTTGCAAAACTGCCTTTAATGTTCTCTTCCAAACTAATGTTGCTTCCATCAACATATTCCACCCAGTAAAGTTTCTGATATGGAACACAGACTTTGTGGTCTAAAATCCAAAAAGTAGACAGTAGGGACTACTCAAATTGGTACTTACAGTCATTGTACAAAGTCCTTCAAGCTGATCTTAAATACATTATGCAAAAGTAAGAACCACTGAAATCAATGGGGGCTTACTTCCAAGTACTGTAGTCTGAACTGGAGTGCAAAACAAAGTACTTTTAATGAAGCAGATTCCATTCCATTCATTTCTTTTCTTACACACACACCCCTTGTTTTCAAAACTACATAATGTTATAAAGTTCATAAATACTAGTGTTTCAGTACATCTAAGTCTTAGAACCTTGCATGTACCTATACGCTTATCATAATGGGGCAAACTATCAATGCCATTTTCCTTTGGGAGAACTGCACAGGGATAAAATTTTTTCTAAACAAACAAACAAAAACCCTTCAGTACTGAAGTTCAAATCTGAATTGTGCCCCTCACTTTCTCTTTACAAAAATGGAAAGACAGAGGAGATCCAATAATGGAACTACAATCCAGAAATATTGACATATAGAATTGAACTGTCCTGCTTTGAGGTACAACTTTCTCTTATTCCTTCAGGCCAGCAAAAAATGGGATCACCTCAGAATATGTAATGGGTGCCTTTCTCCTCACCAGTATCACAACTGCGGTCCAATCTACACACCCATTAGTCTGCAGGTGCACCGCTGACTGGGCCTTAATTCCCCACCTCTGATAACATCCAAAATGGAACTCTCTGGTTTCACTACAGGTGAATTGTGAATATGCGAATTGTGGCTTAGAATGATAATCACAAAAGGGAAGGAAGGTCAAACTCATGAGCAATTAATGAGCCTCTAAGTTGGTACTGAGTGGCTATTAAAACTAAAAGAAGAACCAAGTTCTCTTCAAACAGGTCCCCTACGTGTTTATGCAAGAAGAACATGTGCCTGCTGGCCCCACCCCTAAGGTCACTAGAGATGTGTGAACCCACCCCTATATGGGTTCTCCAGATGCCCACCCAGCCCTTGCCCCTGTTTGCCAATCCCCAGGCCATGCTCGAGCCCCTCCCGTGCTCAGCGAGCAGCCCACACTCACCCTGGCAGCCTCATCGAGCTCCATGGTTGCCATTTTTTGAAAAATAAAATGGCGATTGCAAAATGTGTATATTTGCCTATGTGTGAAAATGTGCATTTTTGACGAATGCACATAGGCAAATATGTGCATGTGCAGAATGTGCATTTTTGCATACACAAATATGCACATTTTGCAATCGCCATTTTATTTTTCAAAAAATGGTAACTACAGAACTCGATGAGACTGCTGGGGTGAGTGCGGGCTGCTCTCCAAGTGTGGGCAGGGGGCAAGAAGGGGCAGGGGCTTGGCGAGTGGAGCTTGGGGGTGTGGGCAGGGGGGTTCTGCCAGATTCCCAGATGGTGCTTGTACCATCCCTAGAGGTCACCAGAGTGAAAGCAGGAAGTTTTTTGTTCCTGCTTTTCATTTGATTTGCCTTCATGATTACTGCCAGTTAGTAATATGCTCCCCTTCACTTCTGGGTAGGAAGCATTGGGGGAACCATTTTGGCCACATTCTGAATTTCTTTGAAATTGAATTTCCACTCTACAAATAATTTGGTGTAGGATTCCACCTCAGTGTTATATAGATCAATTGCTAGAAAAGTGTAAAAGGTGGAAGAATAGCTTGAAGAGAATGGAAAACCTTTTCCTGAAGTGAACAGGCAACTTGAACTAGATTACATGTGTTAGAAGTAGTGAGGGAGACTAAAAGCAGTGTGTTAGCCAGTGCCATCATCATAATTTATAGTGCTTTATATGAAGAGTTGTATTTTTGAGTGGTAGGAAAGTAAGCAGCAAAACATTCAGGTGAAACTTTACACTGAGTGCCTATATGAAGGCTTCTTGGGGATATAACAGAACTCACAAGCCACGGAAGAGCAAGAACAGGCAACATGAAACAAATGGTAAAATGATAGTTCTCTTATTAAGAGTTCTTAACATGCCTGTTCTGAATGCATATTACTGTACACCCGTGTCATTCCGTCCCCATCATTTCACATTAGCATCCCTGCATCAGTGTAAGAGCACTAGTCTAGGAGGCATTTTTCAGTGTGCTTATAGAGAAGAAGAAACTCTCCCAAGACTCTAAGTACAAATATGACACGTTTGTAAGGCAATATGAATTAAAGATGTGCTGTCTCAAGTTGAGTGAGAGAATCTTAAAAGGTATTTCTTTCTCCTAGGAGGAAAACAGCTTTTTTGAGCATCTTCAGTGTTAAGATGTTCAAAGGAGACTTTCTCCTTTGATTATTTACAGCATTTTGACAGCAGAATTCTTGCCCTTGTTAATCTATATGGCTGACGAGGTCTACATTTGACTACATTTTTTGCTACATTAGACAGTTTTATTTCTTTGCTTTAAATGGAGTAGTAAATCTACTGACAGTCTGACAGGTAGATATTTCACTTTGCTTACTGGACTATACAGCTTGACAATGTAGTGCTTCACAGCACAAGTAGAGGGGGAATTCCTGCCACAGGCTGCTTCAAAAACTTCTCAGGATATAGCATCTCATCATTAAGGGACACACATGCATGTACACAACTTGGTTGCTCATCATTTGAATAGTCAACACATGATGTCTCGTAGCTCAGTTCTCTGAACTGTGCTTGAAGTTATATGAAACCTCCTACTAGGGTACTTGCTTTGTGATGGCTCTTTTACATAAGCGGTTATCCCTTGATTACTCAAGTGATGACAATTTATGTGTGAACAGAGCATTTTTTTTTGACTGGGTGAGACCCTAGTTGTGTATTTCTGAATTCTTCCAGGAGATTTTCCCTCTTGCACCAGATCCTCTGGTGCATTTGTTCAAAATATAATGTAGATTGGAAATAATTATTTACATTAAAGAGTTAGTTCAGGTTACTTAGTTCAAATCAACTGCTTTACTTCAGTCAAGCCCCCCTCCCCCATCCCATGGTGGCTAAATAAGATGGAATGGCCATATGAATGAACACATGGAAAATTGACTTGGACTGGAAATATATTCATCTACAAAGTGCACAGAGCCACATACAGCCACCTTCAAGGCCCTGCCAGGCCATAAGGCAGGGTATAAATTTATTATAATATGAACAGCAATGACATGAATGACATTGAGTGAGCAACACATGCAGCAGCAGGAAGCCATGGTCAGTTTGTGTCTGTTAATATATTTAATTAAATATCATTTGGATAATGATGGCCCTGATCTACAGGTTTTTTGTTATTTATTTTATTTATATTCTACTTTTCAGCCACAAATGGCACCTAAGGCAGCTAACAATACAAAAATACAGATAAAAAACAGAATCTTATTTAAAACATAACATAAAAACAGATGCCTTCAAACACAATTAAAAACACGACAATAAAAGAAATGAGAAGCATCTAGCCAATTAAAACCTCCTTTAGCAACAGTTCAGTTTATATGCCAAGGCCCTGCCAGAATAAATACAGGAAGTATGTTTATAGCAGAGGTAGATTCCTCCCAGAAAGAATATCTGACCATTGGCCATACTGGCTAGGGCTTATGGGAGTTGCTGGGAGAGACCAGGATGCCTACCCTGATCTATAGGAAGTCATTGTGCACCAGCATGGGAATTCCCTACAGATATTCCAATGAATGCATGTAGGTCAGGGGGAAGCCTTTTCTCCTCCATGTGCAATTGATGTAGCCTAATGAACAACTATAAAGGCCTTATGATTTTGAAATATGATCCGTCATCCAGGTAATCCTTGCAACTATGGGAGCTTCTTCAAGGAGTTCCCAGGCACTTCAGTAGAGGGACTGGCTTTGGAAAAAGATAAGTGCAGAGCTGGTATGCTCTAGGTCAGCCTTCCCCAACTTGGTGGCCTCTAGAAGATTTGGGTTACAACTCCCACCAGCCCCAAACAGCATGATCAATGGTTGGGGATGATAGGAGTTGTAGTCAAAAACAGCTGCAGGTTACCAGGTTGGGAAGGCTGCTCTAGGTTAATAGCATCAATCTGTTTTGCTTTGTTTTTAATGGAAACGACTAGCTTCTTCAGAATAGTGAAATATATTTCCCTTTTAAAGCTTCTAGCCCTCATGTTTGTGAAAAAGCCTAGAAAAATGATAGGAATTTCTTCTTATGTTGTCTTAGATCCCAGAATGAAGAGGAAGAGAACTGAGTTGGTGTTCACTGATCCAGTGGAGACTGGTGGCTCTGATTCTGGTGGGGTTGTAAATTCATTCAGTCAAAGCCAGCCAGAACTCTAAAGGAGCTGTCCAAGGTGCTGACCCCTATCCCAAAAACAGGTTCAGCACCTTGGACAGCTCCTTTAGAGTACTGGCTAGCTCTGACTGAAAGCCAGAAAGAATGCACAGCACCCCCAAAATCAGAGCCACCAGCCTCCACTGAATTGATCTTGAGATTGTTCTTCAGCCATTTACATTCCTTGGTTTACTCCCTGCTCACCAGCAGTTGTGCCTCCCCTACCATACCAATTTTGCTATGACAGGCTGGTCTAATTCAGAAAAACAAACACCTATTTGCGCATATATATATATATATATATATATATAACGAATGTGGCTTTTGGGGGGATTGGGTCACCTCAGACCCTTGATCCTCATCTTATACTTTTTCCCCAGCTGTGTGCAATGATATATTTTGACAACTCTGCACCTGCCTTTCAAACTGCCATGAATAACATTGTCAATATGTGTGGAAAGTAAGCGGAAAGTCCCCATTTTCCTTTAGCTTTGTTCCTGCCTTAATGGGATTCATTGCTTCCTTAAGCAGCCCTTATCATTTCCAGCAAGGTCCTTTAACTCATCTAATGTGCAGCATTTGTTCATGCCTAATTTGTCTGAGTAGGGCCATGTTTGTGTTTTCCTTGAGTTGCAGAAAGGTTGATTGTGAGGGTGGAACTGCCTTCCTCCAGTGAATACATATCTCTCCGAATTACAGTAATTACTGTAGGTTTCATTTGGATGGTGTTCTCCTCCATGCCCTCCTTGACAAGGTTAACAAGCAGAAGAAAACTGAACATCAGAAGATAAGTGTCTGGTCACACTGGTGGAATGTTGACAATACTATTTTGTGTGTGTGTGGTAACAATAGTAAGACTCTTGCACTTAGAATTCTGCTGCATGAACATGTCAGAATCCAGAAGTTAGCAGCCCTAAATATATTAATTGTGATGTCAACAGAACTTTATTATCTACACTTTGCATATATGAGATTATGCTTTATCTACAGAACCAACAGGCATGTATGTCAACCTTTCCTTCATTCTTTCCTTCTTTTTAAAAAAGTAATGGGCTCATAATACTTCACCAATCATTATCATTTGGAAATCCCATTAGCTGCAATCTGGAATGCTGCATGTGCCAGCTAAGATATGCGAGCTTCATAAGTCAACTGTTTCCATTTCTCCTGCCTAGGGATGCATGAGAAATTTATTCCAGTTCATTTTTGACCAGAATTTATCCAATTCACACCTCCCAGAATTGAACATGGACCCACATGCAATCTGCTGTCTATGTCCGTACATTTCTGAGCTTGCAATGCAATTTGTGTCACACACACAAAATATGTTCAAAGAATGTATACATTGGGAAAATGTACATTAAAAATGTACATTAAAAAAATTCTTATCTGACCCCAGTAGCAACAGCAGAAGGAGAGCTGACTTCATACCCATACTTGCTGTAATTGCTATTTTGTCCCAAGGGTTTGTCATGAACTTTGGGAAAAAGGCCATGGATACAGAGGACATCTCAGACTCGGATCCAGAGTGGCTCTGTAAATCAAGCCTAGGATATATCCCTGCTGCCACAGGAGATCTGGTGCAAGAGAAGCCTGCAGTACCAGTGGTTTTTCAGCCTGAGGACTGTGGATTCCAAGCAGAAACTCCACTTCTCCAGTGCCATCAGAGTCAATGGCTCCTAGGGATGGACAAGTGCTCACCCTGCCCCTGCCCGCATGCCCCCAGACCCATGCTCATCCTTCCCACCTCTCAGCGAGCTGCTTGCAGGCCCTGTTCTTGAGCTTTGCGATCACCATTGCGGGGGGGGGGAGCGAATGATGATTGCAAAAATGTGCATATTTCAATTTACACAAAATGGGGCCTTGAATAGCCCATATACACGACATTACATGTGCAAACTTCCTAGCTAGAGGAAGCTGCAGACAGTCCTACTTAACACTCAGTCTGGTTTGCTGGCTTTTTGAGTGACAGTCAAACCAGGCTTGCCTGACTTCCAGCCTAGATTCCACTTGGAGCTATCCAGAGTGCCACCCACTTCGCTTGTTTTGCTTTATTGGAACATGACCTCTGCTTCTCATGACTTTAACTTAGAGATGTCAGAGAATTCCACCATGGATCTCAGTGAAGCCGAATGCCAGTGCATTTGGACCCCCGAAATCCATGGCAGAACGAAGCCCCCCACCCCACCACCCCGTGAAACGTGCGTGAAACAGAGCACTTACCTGGTGCCATTCACACTGCTTTGCGAATGGCGGCCGGTTTTGCAGCCGCCATTCGCTTCCCCATTAGGCTGTGATAGGCTATGTAAATTCTTACGTAGCCTATCATGGCTAACGCAGGGACGCCATTTGCATCCCTGAAGAGTCTGTGATAGGCTACGTAAGTATTTACGTAGCCTATCATGACAAAAAAAGGGAACGCAAATGGCAGCCACCGTAGCCACCATTAGCGTTCCTGGTTTTTTTGGCCATGATAGGCTACAGAAATATTTACGTAGCCTATCATGGTAAAAAAATAGGGGCACAAATGGCGTAGCAGCTGCCATTTGCACCCCTGTCTTTCGCCATGATAGGCTACATAAACATTTACGTAGCCTATCATGGCCAAAAACATGAACGCAAATGGCGGCCGCCATAGCCACCGCCATTTGCGTCCACAGGCTCCAGACGCCTGCGAATGCACCCAGCCGGCGGCTCTGCAGAGTTGCCACAGAGCGGAGCCAGCCGAATCACTCCTGTGAAAAGGTAAGTGACTTTCGTACATCCCTACATCTGAACCTACACCCTACTTCTTTGACTGGCCTCCCTAGAACCTGATCTCTCTGCTTCACCTGACCCTGCTTATTGGGAACTTGACTTCTGTTTGTTGACTTTCCCCTACTGGAAACTGATCTCCGCTTGGCCTGGCTTTGCTTATCAGAACCTGAAACTGGACTTGCAGTGTGTGCCCTTGCTTCCCTGGAGTATACAGCTCAGCTCAGGCTAGAAAACCTACAGCCAGGACCACTGCCTGGGTCCGGACATCATTGCTCCAGGCATTGTGGGTGGAATGGTGCCGGCCACAAAAAAATAGTAGCCACCAATGAGGCTGCTGTTTCTTCCCCACAATGCCCTGGTATGATATATCTGGGCATTGTGGGTAAGTAACATAGTTGCTGCCAGGAGGTAGCCATGGAGAAGGCCAACTGAACAATGGCTAAAACAAATGTTAAAGCAAGAACAGATAAAACAACAACAACACAATAAGCACAAATGAGAGTAATGAAACAATGTGTTCACAACAAATCAGTTATTAAACTGAAAGACCCTGCAGTGCCAAATATTGGATCTTAGAGTGGGGGAACAAAGTCTCACCATTCTCATCATCTAGCACTTCACATGGCCTAGCATGTCAGAGTAGGTAAACTAAATATGAGGCTTTTTCCTTTGAGTTCCTAGAAGTGTCACCTAATGTCATTTAAATGAAGAAAATAATTCCATGCATTCTCTGTAAAGCCACCAAGTTCAAAGAACTGTCTGGTCCTTTTTCACTCAAGGCAAAAAAGCAATTTAAAAAATGAATTTCATTTACAGTACCACTTCTTATTCAGGACCTGGCTAATGGCCTATCAGTAGAATGGGCTGTGGGTGTCACTGAACATTCCTCTTGATTAAGAAACATATAAGAAGAGCCCTGTTGGATCTTACTTATGATCTAATTCAGCATCCTGTTTCCAGTCATGGCCAGCCAGATACTTCCAAGAAGACCCTTACCAAGACATGAAGGTAATATCCTCCCCACCACCACAACCACCACCACTATTTGCCCCCCAACATACATCTGCTATTCTGGGGCATACCACTTTTGAGGTTCATTTTTGCTTGATAGACCAGTCAAACATAAATTTGGATGAATCTCCTTTAAAACTAGGGATGGCGAAGAATTCCGCCATGGACTCCAATGGGGGGATTCTTTAGAATCCACCCCCCCCCCGGAGTCCGTGGCAGAACAGACCACTCCCCTCCACCACCCCGCGAAATTCTCCCCGGACAGACCCTACCTGCCGCTGGCTAGTCCGGTCCGTCCGCTGCTCCGGTCTGCGGCCGCAAATGGTGTCTGGCATAGCGGATGCCATTTGCGTCCCTGCTTTAGCCATGATAGGCTACATAAATATTTACATAGCCTATCACAGCTAAAGCAGGGATGCAAATGTTGTTGTTGTTGTTGTTCAGTCGTTCAGTCGTGTCCGACTCTTCGTGACCCCATGGACCATAGCACGCCAGGCCTTCCTGTCCTGCGCTCTCTCCCGGAGCGTGCTCAAGTTCATATTCATTGCATCCGTGATGCTATCTAGCCATCTCATCCTCTGCCGTCTCCTTCTCCTTTGGCCTTCAGTCTTTCCCAGCATCAGGGTCTTTTCCAGGGAGTTTTCTCTTCGCATTAGGTGGCCAAAATATTGGAGCTTCAGCTTCATTATCTGTCCTTCCAATGAGCACTCAGGGTTGATTTCCTTTAGGATAGACTGATTTGACCTCCTTGCAGTCCAGGGGACTCGTAAGAGTCTTCTCCAGCACCACAGTTCGAAAGCATCAATTCTTCGGCGCTCAGCCTTCCTTATAGTCCAGCTCTCACAGCCATACATTACTACTGGGAAAACCATAGCATTGATTAGACGGACCTTTGTCGGCAAGGTGATGTCTCTGCTTCTTACTATGCTGTCTAGGTTGGCCATAGCTTTCCTCCCAAGGAGCAAGCGTCTTTTAATTTCATGGCTACAGTCACCGTCTGCGGTGATCTTGGAGCCTAAGAAAGTAAAATCTGTCACTGCTTCCATTTCTTCCCCTTCTATATGCCAGGAAGTGATGGGGCCAGATGCCATGATCTTCGTTTTTTTAATGTTGAGTTTCAAACCAGCTTTTGCACTCTCCTCTTTCACCCTCAACAAGAGGCTCTTTAGATCCTCTTCGCTTTCTGCCATTAGGGTGGTATCGTCTGCATATCGGAGGTTGTTGATAATTCTCCCAGCAATCTTAATTCCGACCTCTGATTCATCCAACCCGGCATTTCTCATGATGTACTCTGCATATAAGTTAAATAAGCAGGGTGACAATATGCAGCCTTGTTGTACTCCTTTCCCAATTTTGAACCAATCGGTTGTTCCATGTTTGGTTCTTACTGTTGCTTCTTGACCCTCGTACAGGTTTCTCAGGAGACAGGTAAGGTGGTCTGGTACTCCCAGCTCTTGAAGAATTTGCCACAGTTTGTTGTGATCCACACAATCAAAGGCTTTAGCATAGTCAATGAAGCAGAAATAGACGTTTTTCTGGAATTCTCTTGCTTTCTCCATGATGCAGCGAATGTTGGTGATTTGATCTCTAGTTCCTCTGCCTCTTCTAAACCCAGCTTGTACTTCCGGTAGTTCTCGGTTCACATACTGCTGAAGCCTAGCTTGTAGGATTTTGAGCATCACCTTGCTGGCATGTGAAATGAGCGCAATTGTGCGGTAGTTTGAACACTCTTTGGCGCTGCCCTTCTTTGGAATTGGAATGTAAACTGACCTTTTCCAGTCTTGTGGCCACTGTTGAGTGTTCCAGATTTGTTGGCATATTGAATGCAGCACTTTAACAGCATCATCTTTTAGGATTTTAAATAGCTCGGCTGGAATACTGTCATCTCCGCTAACTTTGTTGTTACTAATGCTTCCTAAGGCCCACTTGACTTCACTCTCAAGGATGTCCGGCTCATGTTCAGTGACCGCACTATCATGGCTATCAGGGACATTCAGATCTTTCCTGTATAGTTCTTCTGTGTATTCTTTCCACTTCTTCTTAAACTCATCTGCTTCTGTTAGGTCCCTGCCTTCTTTGTCCTTGATCATGCCCGTCTTTGCACAAAACATTCCCGTGAGATCTCCAATTTTCTTGAAGAGATCTCTAGTCTTTCCCATTTTGTTGTTTTCTTCGATTTCTTTGCATTGTTCATTTAAGAAGGGCTTCTTGTCTCTCCTTGCTATTCTCTGGAACTCTGCATTCAGTTGGGTATATCTTCCCCTTTCTCCCTTGCTTTTCGCTTCCCTTCTTTCGTGAGCTACTTGTAAAGCCTCATCAGACAGCCACTTTGCTTTCTTGCATTTCTTTTTCTTTGGGATGGATTTCGTTGCTGCCTCCTGATCAATGTTACGGACCTCCGTCCATAGTTCCTCAGGCACTCTGTCTATCAGGTCTAATCCCTGAAATCTATTCCTCACCTCCACTGTATATTCATCAGGGATATGATTTTGGTCATACCTGAACGGTTTAGTGGTTTTCCCGACGTTCTTCAATTTAAGCCGAAATTTTGCAAGAAGCAGCTCATGATCTGAGCCACAGTCAGCTCCAGGTCTTGTTTTTACTGACTGTATGGAGCTTCTCCATCTTTGGCTGCAAAGGATATAATCAATCTGATTTCGATATTGACCATCTGGTGATGTCCATGTGTAGAGTCGCCTCTTGTGCTGTTGGAAAAGAGTGTTTGCTATGATCAGCATGTTCTCTTGGCAAAACTCTATTAGCTTTTGTCCTGCTTCATTTTGTACACCAAGGCCATGCCTGCCTGTTATCCCGGTGATTTCTTGACTTCCTACTTTAGCATTCCAATCCCCTATGATGAAGAGGACATCTTTTTTTGGTGTTAGTTCTAGAAGGTGTTGTAGGTCTTCATAGAACCGATCAACCTCAGCTTCTTCGGCCTCAGTGGTTGGGGCATAGACTTGAATTACTGTGATGTTGAATGGTTTGCCTTGAATTCGTACTGAGATCATTCTATCATTTTTAAGATTGTACCCCAGTACTGCTTTTCCCACCCTTTTGTTGACTATGAGTGCTACTCCATTTCTTCTAAGGGATTCTTGCCCACAATAGTAGATATGATAGTCACCTGAATTAAATTCGCCCATGCCTGTCCATTTTAGTTCGCTGATTCCCAAGATGTCGATGTTCCGTCTTGCCATCTCATGTTTGACCACCTCCAGCTTACCTTGATTCATTGATCTGACATTCCAGGTTCCTAAACAATATTGTTCTTTACAGCATCGGATTTTCTTTTCACCACCAGACACATCCACAGCTGAGTGTCCTTTCGGCTTTGGCCCAGCCGCTTCACTCTTTCTGGTACTAGTTGGAAATACCCTCTGCTCTTCCCCAGTAGCATATTGGACACCTTCCGACCTGAGGGGCTCATCTTCAGGCGTCATATCTTTTAGCCTTGTGATACGTTCCATGGGGTTTTCTTGGCAAGAATACTGGAGTGGGTTGCCATTTCCTTCTCCAGTGGACCACATTTTGTCAGAACTCTCTGCCATGACCTGTCCGTCTTGGGTGGCCCTGCACGGCATGGCTTATGGCTTCATTGAGTTACGCAAGCCCCTTCGCCACAACAAGGCAGTGATCCATGAAGGGGCATCTTAGTCTACGTAAACATTTATGTAGACTAAGACGGCGAAAATAAGGAATGCAAATGGCGGCGGCCATGGCCGCCGCCATTTGCATGCGCACATTTTGTGTTTTTTGTTTTTTTAAGTCAGCCCTGATAGGCTACGTAAAGATTTACGTAGCCTATCATGGTGTTTTTTTAAAATCTAGCTGTGATAGGCTACATAAATCTTTACATAGCCTACCACGGTTTTTTTTTTAACCTGGAAATGGTGGCGGCGGCAGCCGGTCAGAAGACCGGCCTCCGCCACTGCAGCCGCCGAACCGCCGCCGAACTGCCGCCGCCGCCGCAGCCGCTGCTGCCAGGAGGATCTGCCCAAGGTAAGTCCCATCCCGGGGGGGCGGGCCATTCCGCCACCAATTTCAGGGTGACGAATGCACTGGCATTCGGCCTCCCCGAGATCCGTGGCGGAACTTTCATACATCCCTACGCAAATGGCGTAGCTGATGCCATTTGCATCCCTGCTCTTTGCCATGATAGGCTACGTAAATATTTACGTAGCCTATCATGGCTAAAGCAGGTAACCAAATGGCGTCTGCTATGCCGGACACCATTTGTGGCCGCAGACCTGCAGCAGGCAGAAGTCCGGCTGTGGATGGGCCCAGCTGGCGGCCTTGCAGACTTGCTGTGGAGCGGAGCCGGATGGGGAGGATTCCAGAGGGAGGGACCCATCGCCTCCCCACCACCACAGACGCACCAGACCAGAATAGTGAGTGGGGTTCGTACACCCCTTTTTTAAACAGTATGATGGTAGTGACCACCATCATGCAAGTGATTCCATAACTGAACTACAGGAAGAAATATATAATCTGGTTTGTCCTGAAATGTATTACTAATAAATGTCATTATAACATCACACACACACACGCAAACACACACACACACAGAATTTTTTTCTATCCAATTTGTCCATTCCGTGTATACTTTTATAAACCTCTATCATGCCTCCCCCAAAGTCATCTTTTTTTCCCCTAAACTGGAAAAAAACAACAACACTCTTTTGCTTTTCCCCCATAGATGGGAAGGTCCAACCCCTTGGCTACTCTTTTCTGCATCTTTTCCAGATCTGTGATACCCTTTTTGAGATGTGGTTACCAGTACTAACATGGTATTGCAAATGTGACAGCACCATCAATTTATGTATATGTATTACACTAGGCTGTGCTATTTTACATTTGTTTCATAACAATCTCTAACAATGATCTTGCCTTTTTCACTGCTACTGTACATGGAGCTGACACTTTCATTATTCTCTTGCTCACCATCTGAGCTCCTTACTTTTATTCTCCTCCTAGGATTCTCAACTTTCCGCCTGCCCAGTCTGTCTGGCTGGCATTTTCAGCTCTTCTTTGCTCAGAGATGTCACAGTGGAATGCTGCTGTTCTTGCACAGGAGCATCCAGGCTGTTAGCTCCTTGGCTCTAGCCTTCTTCTGGGACTTCAGAGACCTTGAATAAGTCAAACCCAAGTACCTCTGTGTTCAGATGTCACAGAGGTACTTACAAACCTAGAGCTTGACAATAAGGATGGATGAAAGTCCCTTACCTGGTCTCGTGGTGGGGGGGAGGTGCTTTGGTTCTCCCCCTGAAGTTCAGGCTGGGGGGGAGGCGCCCCGCCCCACCGGGCTGAAATTCAGGCCGGGGGGGAGGCGCCCCATCCCTCGCCGCCGAAATTCAGGCCGGGGAGGAGCGCTCCCTCTCCCCGGCCACGAAATAAAAAAGTAAATGTAAAAAAACAACAACACACACGCGTGATAGGCTACGTAATGATTTACGTAGCCTATCACGGCTAGATTTCCAAAGTCAGCCATGATAGGCTACGTAAATTGTTACGTAGCCTATCACGGGTGACTTTGAAAAAAAAAAAGCGCGTACGCAAATGGCGGCGCCCATGGGCGCCGCCATTTGCGTATGCGCTTTTTTTTTTTTTCAAAGTCACCCATGATAGGCTACGTAACGATTTATGTAGCCTATCACGGCTGACTTTGGAAATCTAGCCGTGATAGGCTACGTAAATCGTTATGTAGCCTATCACGTGTGTGTGTGTGTGTTTTTACATTTACTTTGTAATGGCGGCGGCGGCAGCCGGTCGGAAGACTGGCCCCCACCCCCGCCCCCACCTAAAAGTCGCTGAACCGCCGCCAGGACCCGCCGCCAAGAGAGACATTTGAAGGAGATAAGTCCCATCCCGGGGGGGTGGGGGGGGGTGGCGGAGAATTTCACTGCCAATTTCAGGGGGCCGAGTGCATTGGCATTCGGCCTCCCCGAGATTCGTGGAGAAATTCTCTGCCATCCCTACTTGACAACTGATTTTGCAGAGGAAAAGGTGAAACATTAGAATCCAAACATGACAAGCTTTTCCTAAATTAGAAGAGTGCATTCATTGGAGGTGTGCATCTGCTTTGACTTGTACCCTGATTTGGTGCTTCAGAAAATGGAAACCTGCTGAGCCCTGAACAGTGAGCTTCTAGTTCTTCTACCATAATATAGCATTCAAGAAATGTATCTTTTCAGTAAAATAGAGATGCTTTTTCAATTTAATTTCTAATTCAGTATTGGACTGCTTTGAGTTGTGTCCCCCCGCACATGCACACACACAATCCACTTCCCGGGACTCTGCTGTGGGATATATGAAAATATCTTGATTTGGCCTGAACAGTATATATGCTATCAAGTTAAGAAAGCCCATTGTGACAATGTCTCTTGCCTCTTCCCATAACTTACAGGAAATCCAAGGGATGTACAAATTGTGTACCTTCCGTGCCGCTTGACTTCTGCAGTTTGCGGCCAGTGCTCTGTACCGTCATTCACAAGCCCCCGGAATTCTCCTCTCTTTTTTCTGCTCCGAAAATTATGAAGATAAATCTGTACCGACAGCCGTAATTCCAGTGCCCAGCCATCTCTGTGAGCCTGCATAACTTCCGTAAGAAAAGCTATTTTTCCTAGATACTTACGTATTTTTTCCCCTGCCCTGAGACGTGCAGTAATTACTTTCAGCCAAAACACTTCCTCCTCCTTGGGGCTTCCCCAAACAAGGCTGTCCTAGGTGTGCCTGAGCAATGCACTCTTTGTTTAAAGCAATGCTGGTTTAAAGAAAGAAAAAACCTTTTAAAATGACCGTGCTGGTCTGGAGCCCTGCAAGAGGTATTATTCTCCCTTAGAGATGGCGGAGAATTCTGCCACGGATTCCAGTGAGGCTGGATTCTTTAGAATCCGGCTCCCTAGAATCTGTGGCGGAACGGCCTCCTGCCCCCCTGCCCCCCAAAGAATCCCCCTAGGACGGCACTTACCTGGGGCGGATTCGGCAGCAGCGGCGGATTCGGCGGTGGTGGCGGCAGCTGGTCTCCTGGCCGGCCACGGCAGGGCTGCTGCTGCTGCCATTGCCGTCCTTGCAGCCAGCCGTGATAAGCTACGTAGGAATTTACATAGCCTATCACAGCTAATGTAAACAAACAAACAAACATGCAGTGTACGCAAATGGCGGTGGCTACGGCAGCCGCCAGTTGCGTGGCCTATTTTTTGCCGACTTATCTTACGTCAATATTTACGTAAGATAAAACGGCGGGAAAAAATAGCATAGTGGATGCTCTTTGTGTTCCTTTATTTTTCCCTGTTCTGGCCTATGTAAATATTTACGTAGGCCAGAATGGAGGAAAAAAAAGGAAAGCAAATAGCATCCACTATGCTATTTGCATTCCCCTTTTTTTCCCGCCATTTTATCTTATGTAAATATTAGGGATGTACGAATCCCTTACCTGGGTCTGCGCAGGGGCATCCGCGGTGGGGGGGAGGTGCTCCGTCCCTCCCCCCAGAATCCTTGATGGGGGGGAGGCACTCCGTCCCTGCCCCCAGAATCCTGCCCGGCTGGCTCTGCTCCACGGCCAAGCTGCGGAGCCGCCATCCAACTCCGGCCGCCCACAGCCAGACATCTGGCTGCTGGGCAGCCCTGCATGGATGCAAATGGCAGCTGTCGTAGCCGCTGCCATTTGCATCACTGCGTTAGCCATGATAGGCTATGTAATTATTTATGTAGCCTATCATGGCTAGGAAGAGGAGGAAGCGAATGGCGGCCAGGACGGCCACCATTCGCAAAGCAGCATGGATGGGAGCAGGTAAGTGCTCTGTTTCGTGCACCTTTCGTGGGGTGGGGGTGACGGGGACGTTGTCCCGTGCACCTTTTGTGGGTTGCTGGGGCGGGGTCTTCATTCCGCGATGGATTTCGGGGGGCCGAATGCACTGGCATTTGGCCTCACCAAGATCCGTCGTGGAATTCTCTGACATCCCTAGTAAATATTGACGCAAGGTAAGTCGGCGAAAAATAGGCCACACAAATGGTGGCCGCTGTAGCCACGGCCATTTGTGTACACTGCGTGTTTGTTTGTTTGTTTAGGTTAGCCGTGATAGGCTACATAAATTCCTACGTAGTCTATCATGGCTGGCTGCAAGGACGGCAATGGCGGCCTCCATTTGTGTCCGCACCAGGCCATCCGCAGCCGGAAATCTGGCTGCGGATGGCCCTGGCCGGCTGCTCCATGGCCTGGCTGCGAAGTGGAGCTGGCCATCGAGGATTTACGTAGACTACGGCGAAAATAAGGACAACGCTATTTGCATTGCCCTTATTTTCGCCGTAGTCTACGTAAACATTTATGTAGACTACAGCGACCAAATAAGGAACACGAATGGCGGCTCCCTATGGGGGCCACCATTTGCGTATGCGCTTTTTTTTTTTTAAAGTCACCCGTGATAGGCTACGTGGTGATTTACGTAGCCTATCATGGCTGACTTTGCGGATCTAGCCGTGATCGGCTATGTTAATCGTCACGTAGCCTATCATGGGGGCGTTTTTTTTTTTAACTGTTTAGTTCGCGGCCGGGCGAGGCGAGGCGCCTCCTCCCCGGCCTGAATTTTGGCCAGGCGAGGCGGGAAGCCTCCCCCCCGGCCTGAATTTCGGCCGGGCGAGGCGGGAAGCCTCCCCCCCCCGGCCTGAACTTCATGGGGGGAGCAGCAAAGTGCCTCCCCCCCACTGCGAACAAGCTTCGAGGACAGGTAAGTGACTTTTGTCCCTAATTTCCAAGGCTTTAATTCCATTTACCCTAATGAGGCATACAGATGCAAATTGGTAGAGACTCACAGACTACAAAGGAAAAGCCTTCAAGGAGTTCAAAGGAGAGCTACGCAAGGTAGTCTCCATTTGGGAAAAGGCAGTAAACTCTCTTAACTTAAGGGGTGGGAGGGGAAACTCTCCCCCTCTCCCGTGACACCTCTAGGCACAGCTGTTGACACCGAGCCAATTGGGCAGAAAGCCTAAGTTCAGCCCCTGCAATTTCCCGCTTATGCCTGTGTCTGCGTCTTGTATCTAAGAGTTCAGGTTGTCCTTCCCTCGCCTCCCCCCATTTGCTGTCACTCACAGGGAAGTGTGAAGGGAGGGTCTCTCCATCCAGCTGTGCCTCTGAAGCCTGGGAAAGTTCCTCCCGCACATGTTGCAGCTCTTCCTCAGAATCTGAACTGCTCTGGCAATCTATATGCTCAGAGGCAACCCTGACACACTGTAGGAATAGGAGCGTACCACTAATGTTACTACATAGAGCTGTAGGTAATAGCCAGTTCCTCCAACACTTTTCAGTTCTACAGTAGTTTTGGGTGGCTGACATAATCCAGTGCAGTCAACTGCCCACTGCTTCCTTCTCTGGTAAAATGGGGTTTTCTAGACAGTCAGATTGTTAAGCCTATTTCCTAGTGAGAATATATTTACTATTTCAGCTAGTGAGTGTTCAGGGGGAAAATGTGCTGGCATCTAAATTATTCTGTCACTCAGTGTCATTATATGATCCCCCTCCCCACCTCAGTGAGTCCTGTTGTGTTGTTTGCCAACTGTTCTTGATTTTTTTTTTTAAGGAAGACTAATTTTAGCTGCAAATCCAGCCTTCAATATTTGTTGCTGGTTGGCCATTCAGTAGCCTGCAGAATGTGTTGACCTTTTTATCTTTCTCCTTAAAGTACATCATACAACCTCCCAGAGGGTTTCTCTACATCCGCCCAGCATTTTTCCACAGTCTGCTGCTGTATGCTCATTTGCACTTGTCTTGTTGATCCACTTCTCTTACTGATAAAGAGATTTAATTGAGAAATAAAGGTCGTAAGTTCATGGAGAAAAAACAAACATGCAACACATTTTCTTAGTGTAATCAGAGTCCTTAGCACATCATATCTGCTCTTTCCATTGCTCAGTTTTCAAGGTAATCTTTCCCAACACCAAACTAATATTTTTTTCTTTTGACACTCTCTTTGCTGCATTTGTGGGAGAAGATAGGCCAATATTAATGGAAGTTAGCAAAGCTCTCCCTCCTCCCAACAGCTTGAAAAGGCTGGACCCACTCCAAGTCTGGACCAGCACCTTACAAACTGAGCCCGAGTTGAAATTGGCGTCATATAGTTATTAATAAATAAATAACATATGCTACCCTAGAGCCACTCAGTCCATCCTTGCCAGTTCCCCTCTTCCTTCAAGCAAGCAAGCAAGCAAGCAAACAAACAAACAAACAACCCTTTACCTTGGGGAAGGGACTCGTGGGAGTAACAGGTAGTGTGGGGGGTTCACCTTCAGAGAGTAAGGATTCTGCAGAGAAAGACTCTCCTTAGCTGGAAATTATGCATCAGGCATTTCCTGCTCAGGATCGCAGCCCTACAATCCCCAGCAAGAAAATGACAATCCATGCATTATTTCCAGCTAAGGAGAGATCTCACAGGGTCTCTTCTGTGTAGAAGTGAGCCTTCACCCACCATGTTACCCCTTTTCCCAAGGTAAGGTGATTTGGGGAGGGGGACTTAGAGAAGGCAAGGGAGGGGATACACTTCTACCAATTCTGACAAACACTAAAAAAAAAGTGAGGGTGTATGTGTGTGTGTGTTGTGCAGGAATGATAAAAACCCCACATTGGTGGGATAGGGGTGACAGGAAGAAGCTTGCACATCATGAACACACACACACACACACACACACACAGAGAGAGAGAGAGAGAGAGAGAGAGTTAGTTTATTATTTGACAGTTTAATGATGTTTATATCATGAATGTATGTGAAAATTATATGGAAAGTGATGCCTTCGAATAGTCTTATTTGTATTGTGAAAAAAATTCTTCTCTGGATAGAAAGGAGGGCATTTACTAAATGTTGCAAGTTACTTTTAGGAAGGGATGTCAGAGAAATCCACAACAGAACCAAATGAGTTTGGATTTTTATGAATCTGGCCCATGGATTCAAGCGGACTGGCTTACCCCCTGTTGGGCAGATTATGCAGTCTTGTGGACCATTTTTCTAACCTTCAGGAATTTTGTGCAAATTTCATCATAGAAAAATGCACATCTTTTTTTAACCATTCGGAAATGTGCATTTCCCCCATAGGCTAAAGTGTGAAAATGCGCATGGGGGGGATTTGTGCATTTTGTGGGAATTTATGCATTTTTACATAGGCAAATTTGCACAAATTTGGAAACAAAACAAAAAAATCCAATTCCGTCGATGGGTGGATGATGGAACGAAAGGTGTCTGTGAAACACAGACAGAACCAATTTTAAACAATCCATACATCCCTACTTTTAGGCCACAATCCTATATTCAGTCACCTGGGAATAATAATCCTCATTGAACTCAATGGTTCACTCTTATGAGTAAGCCGAAGTGAAGAGGGAAAGAGCACCGTGGATTGATGGAAAAAGTAGTAGACCTCAGTAATAGTGTTTGAAAGTTTCCAGAGGAAAGAATATTTGGGTATTTCAGAACAAGCGACTAAATGGCTGTTAACAGCTCCTGAGCAAGGAAGTATTCCAAAATGCGTTAAGCACAATTAAAAAAAAAAAAAATCTCAAGCACCGGAGCCTGTCTCCCACTTCTTCACTGCACACTTATGAGTAGACTTGTACAGGATTGTGCTGTTAGGCTGCAATCCTATACTCACACACTTGGGAGTAAGTCTCATTGAATTCAGTGGGGCTTACTTCTGAGTAGATATGCATAGGATTGTGCTGCTACAGTCTTAAATGTAAATCTGAAGGGAACACGATCTTGTTTCACTCTATGAAAGGTACCATAAGAAAATACTTCAAACTCCTGTAAGCATGTGCTAGTTTCATTCCAACCCTGGATACAGAAGTAGTAATGACTATAATATGGAAGGAATGCAAATCTACATCTCTTACACAGGCCCTTATATTTAGTACTGAAATGTTAACATATAAACAGTTTTCAAGTGTACACCGAACAGCAGTAGAAATTTACTGCTTTTTCCTGTACTCATTCTCAGATTGATTAACATTGTAATTACAGTAATGTGAATCACTTTTTTAAATAACAGCTGAAAAAGAATTAAAAAGTCAGCTACTTAGGCAGAATTGTATCACCTTAAAATATCTGCAATTAAAGAAGACACTTCTGGTGCTGGCATTAACTCAAAGCATTATTCATTTTTTTATGGTTCTCTAAGTTTCAATGAAAGGAAAATAGAATATGTGTGTGGAGATAAATACAGGTACATCACAATAGAAATATTACATCATTATAATAGCAAGTTATATACACCTGCAGTTATTACTCATCCACACAGCGTATATAATATTAGACTGCTAAAGAAGAGAGATTGCAACTTATTCTCAGTAGAAAATGTTTTATCGCTGTTGACAAATCACCTGGGTTGGTGAATAAAATCGCTTTGGGGTGAAACTTTCAGGCAGGGCTGGAAATTATGTAAAGCCAACCTTGGATTTTCCTTCCCATGTTACTGTTAAAACAAAATATGGTGAACATTTTGAATATACTTTTGAACTTTTTATATGCAAGTCACCTTGCTCTCTTGAAGGGGGAGAGCTGCTGATAGCCTAGGTTAGCACTGGGTTTAGGCCCAAGCTGAACATTATGATATTGTGTCTTTAAATATAGTTCTGCCTCTAAATTGGGGGGGGGGGTAATTTGCCAAAGGATGTACAGGCAGTAGAGGTGCTGGCAGCAGCTTTTCTCCCCCTAGGCCGACTCCAGGTATCAGAGCATCGCTGGGAGATTACTTGAAGAGCATGGAAGAGTTGGGGGATCACCGCAAGGGATGTAGTATAGTGGTAAAGAATGGAGGGCAGGGTTCAGCCCCCTCCCACCTGCACATTCGACTTGAACTTTAGTATTTTGGTATTTGGTATTTATTTCATTTATACCCCACCTTTCTTCCATCATGGAACTCAAGGTGGCTACATGTGGTTCCCAAGTGGTCCCCCCTCCAAACACTGACCAAACCCAGACCTGCTTAGCTTTAGCAAGGTAGCTGTCTCGTGTGCCTTCAGACCATGCTTTTACATCCTGATTTTCTTCAGGAATGGGCCATAGTTCAGTTGCAGGGGGCTATAGCTCAGTGGTAGAGCATATGCTTTGTATACAGAAGGTCCGAGGTTCAGTTTCCAGCTTCTCTACATAGGGCTAGGAAAGAATCCTGCCTGAAAAGGGGTGTTGCGAAAATCTGGGAAGTGGGTGGAGACTGGCAGACATCCTCCCACTCATCCCCCACCCCCCAGATGCCAGTCTGTGGATCCCCATGCTTGCCTGACTTGGAACATGGTGAGACAGACAAGCTCGGGGATCCCCACTTTCCTGTGAGCTGCCATTTTGCAGAAAACTGCAGGTAAGCTTTTTACATAAATGGCCATTTTGCACAAAATGGTGGCCATAAATAGCACCATTTATGAAAACTTGCAGGCATAAATGGTCTTATTAGACACAACCACATGTCTGCTGAAAATATTTGCAATTTGTCAAATGCACACACGGTAGGGATGTACGAAAGTCACTTACCTTTTTGAAGGCTGACATTTGCGGTGGGGGGGAGGCACTCCATCCCTCCGCCCGAAATTCGCTCTGGCCGGCTCCGCTCTGCAGAGATTCCACAGAGCTGCTGGCCAGGGGCACCCGCAGCTGCACATCCAGCTGCTGGGCAGCTTGCAGGGAAGCAAATGCAGGAATTCTGCCACAGCAGGAATTCCGCCACGCAAATGCAGGAATTCTGCAGGAATTCCGCCACAGACTCCAATGAGGACGGATTCTAAAGAATCCGGTTCCCCGGAGTCCATGGCGGAACAGATCACTCATCTCTGGCTCCCCGCAGGATCCATCCAGGTCCCTGCCCACATCAAACCTGTGGAGCCGGCCACCAGCTCCACAGGGCTGGAGGAAGTTGATACGGCCGGCAGCCATTGCTGTGCCATATCTCTGTGTAAGTCAGTCCCCCAGACGCAAATGGCATAGTGGGTGCCATTTGCGGCAGTAAGGCTGGTCCATTAGCCTAAATGCAGCCATTCACAGCTGCATTTAGGCTAATCGACCAGCTTTACGGCAGCAATTGGCACCCACCATGCCATTTTCATCCCTGTTTTGGGCCGTGATAGGCTAAGCCTACGCAAATATTTGCATACTGGATGCCATTTGCAACCCTGTTCATGCGATAGGCTACACAAATATTTGCGTAGCCTATCACGGCCAAAAACAGGAATGCAAATGGCATAGCGGATGCTGTAAATGGCTGCATTTAGGCTAATCGACCAGCTTTACAGCCGCAAATGGTGCCCACTATGCCATTTGCATCCGGGGGACTGACTTACACAGAGATATGGCACAGCAATGGCTGCCAGCCATATCGACTTTCTCCAGCCCTGTGGAGCTGGCGGCTGGCTCCACAGGGCTTCAAAGCAGAGCCAGCCTGGACGGATTCCAGGGGGGAGGAATGGATCACCTCCCCCTGTGGACCCCCAGCGGACTGGAGGTAAGGGATTTTGTACATCCCTACAGCAAATGGAGAGTGAACAAGCTGGCTGCAATGGAGAAGTGCAGAAGCAGGTCCAGGAGACTCATGTCAGTAGGATCCCTGGTGGGTTGTCTACTCAGTCTACTCAGCAGGTGCCTGACCATGCCCACTCTTGACACCAGACATGCCTCCCATCCCCACTCTGCCATGAAACTAGCAGCAGATACCAGGTTACGCTGAATACGTGATTTAGGAACAATCCTGTCAGAGTTGATAGATGTTACGTGCAGGTCTAGGATGGGACACCCAAGACTTGAGTAGACTGATAATTACTTTGAACATTTCAACTGGGCAGCATTTTACAGTTACAATAAGAGAATTATAGAGTAGGAATGACCCAGTGGCACATTCAAGCACCTAACAGAGGGAAGAAGTGGCAGGAAGACCAAAGAACAACTTAAATGGATTTTAAAGAGGTCACCATTTTATTGGAAGGACATAATGCAAAATTGAATCATTAGGATCAACTATAATAATATCACCATCAGGACACTCCATCATTATGCCTGTATTAAAGGGTGGCGTTGCAAGCATTATCACAAGATAGCAAGAGGCCAAGCTTAACCTTCCATCTAATTGACTGTTCCCCATCCTGAGTGAGAGCATGTGGAATTAATTCAACTCAAATATTTTAATCTCACTATTATATACGAATAAAATGCAATGACCCCTAGGGTTTATAACAAAATTCCCAACCTGAATTTCACTCCCTTAGACCTGTTATAGGCCATCCATATATCCCATCCTTCAGGTTCTAAATCTACTTATGCCCAATTGTTAAAGCAAAGAGTTCAGTCCAATCACAATTTCCATCTCAGTATCACCCTGTACCTGGGCTCAAAGTTGTGATGACCACAGAAAAAACATTTTACTAACTCACAATCACTGAACTCCCCCCTCCTCCAAGCCCCCTCACATCTGAACAGTTGAGAGAAACTAGGGGATTCCTGATGAGGAATCCCCCCTCCCTTCAGTGTGCTAGAGGTAGGGATGTACGAAAGTCACTTACCTTTTCGCAGCTTGGATTTGCGGTGTGGGGGAGGCACTCCGTCCCTCCCCCCAGAATCCTGCCTGGCCAACTTCGCTCCGCGGCCAAGCCGCAGAGCTGCCGATCGGCTCCGGCCACCCACAGCCAGACATCCGGCTGCTGGGCAGCCCTGCAGGTACACAAATGGCAGCTGTCATAGCCAACGCCATTTGCGTCCCTGTATTGAGCTGTGATAGGCTATGTAAATATTTACATAGCCTATCACGTCAGGGGGAAAAACCCCAGTATACGCAAATGGCGGTATGCGTACGCAAATGGTGTCCCTGCGTTAGCCGTGATAGGCTACATAAATATTTACGTAGCCTATCATAGGGTTGGCGGAGAATTTCTCCCTGAAACTTCGGGGGGCCGAGCGCCAATGTGTTTCGGGGAGAAATTCTCTGCACCCCCCCGCCCCCCGCGCCCCCCTCGGGACGGGACTTACCTTTGGCGAATGTCCCTCCCGGCGGCAGGGCCGGCCGGCGGTTCGGCGGGTCTTCGTCCGCGGCGGGAGCAGCAGCCGGTCTTTCGACCGGCTGCCGCCACCGCCATTCCAATAAAAGAAAAAAAAAATGCCCCCGTGATAGGCTACGTGACGATTAACGTAGCCTATCACGGCTAGATTTGCAAAGTCAGCCATGATAGGCTACATAAATCGTCACGTAGCCTATCACGGGTGACTTTAAAAAAAAAAAAAGCGCGTACGGATAATGGCGGCCCGCATAGGGAGCCACCATTCCCGTTCCTTATTTGGTCACTGTAGTCTATGTAAAGATTACGTAGACTACGGCAAAAATAAGGGCAACGCTATTTGCGTTGCCCTTATTTTCGCCGTAGTCTACGTAAAGATTTACGTAGACTACAGCGACCAAATAAGGAACATGAATGGTGGCTCCCTATGGGGGCCGCCATTTGCGTACGCGCTTTTTTTTTTTTTAAGTCACCCGTGATAGGCTACGTGACGATTTACGTAGCCTATCATGGCTGACTTTGCAGATCTAGCCATGATAGGCTACGTTAATCGTCACGTAGCCTATCACGGGGGCATTTTTTTTTAAACTTTTTAGTTCGCGGCCAGGCGAGGCGAGGCGCCTCCTCCCCGGCCTGAATTTCGGCCGGGCGAGGCGGGAAGCCTCCCCCCCGGCCTGAACGTTGTGGGGGGAGCAGCGAAGCGCCTCCCACCCACCGCAAAAAGCTTCGAGGACAGGTAAGGGACTTTCGTGCACCCCTAGCCTACCACGGCTATGAAGAAGAGGAAGCGAATGGCGGCCGCAGGACGGCTGCCATTCGCAAAGCAGCATGGACAGGAGCAGGTAAGTGCTCCATTTCGCGCGCCTTTCATGGGGTGGGGGAAGCGGGGACTTTGTCCTGCACACCTTTCGTGGGGTGGGGGGCATGGGGGCTTCGTTCTGCAATGGATTTCGGGGGGCCGAATGCCCGAATGCACTGGCATTCGGCCTCACCAAGATCCGTCGCGGAATTCTCTGACATCCCTAGCTAGAGGAAAATTTCTGCCCAGCCCTGCAAGGCAGCTTGTGGGGGGGGGGCACAAATCATGTCAGATAAGTATGTGAGACAGCAGAAGATGAAGACAGCTGGTGAAAGCAGGATAAAGAGAAGCACAAGGGCTTTACGTACATAAGGCTCTAGATAGCCATCACTCCAACAATATGATTAACCTACTAGAAGGGAAGACACCCCATTCAGCCAATTAAAAAACAGGCAGAGTTTGAAATTGGTTGCTCTTTCCTCCAACCAATGTCCTTCACCCTCAACAAGTTCCTGCCTGACCACATGAAGCAGTGATGAGGGCAGAATTTGAATGGGGAGCTGTGGTGAGGTTAGTTTACCCAGTTGTGAACCATATCCAATACCAAGTGCTTCGTTCCAACATAGCTGAGGGCCAAAACAGATATGATTTTAAATCTGTATCTAGCAGTTATGTCTCTGTTTTCATGTTTATGCTAGACTAGATTCAGGGGTCCCAATCCAGTTCCTGACCATAGCATGGGGGCATGTATTTATTTATTGAATTTATTAAATGCAGCACAAATGAATTTATCTAGGCATTTTACAATAATTAGGGATGGTGGAGAATTCTGCTACAGATCCCAATGAGGCTGGATTCCAAAGAATCCGGCCTCCAGAGTCCATGGCGGAACGGGGCACTCACCTCCACCTCCCTCTGGAATCCATCTGGGCTGGCTCCTCTGTGCAGCGATCCTGCAGAGCAGGCCGCTGGGTCTGCATCGCTGATGAGATAGCTGGCTGCCATTGCTGTGCCATATTGCTGGGCTAAGTCTAGATGCAAATGGCATCCACTACGCCATTTGCAGCCGTAAAGCTGTTAGGTTAATCTAAATGCAGCCTTTAATGGCTGCATTTAGGTTAATCTAACAGCTTTACGGCCGCAAATGGCATCCACTCCACCATTTGCATCCCTGTTTTTTCATGAGATAGGCTACGCAAATTATATTTTTAAAATGGCAACTTTCAGGAATTTTCAGGAGCTGGTGGCGCTGATGGTGGTGGAGGAGGAGGGTGAGACTGTGGAGGAGGTGGCAGAGGAGGAGGCAGCGGTGGCAGCGGCCCAGGTAAGGAGCTGGGGCTTTGTGCGGGGGTGTTGGGGCCCCCAGAAGTAGGATTCGGCCATCCAAATCCCACTTCAGGTTTGGGACTGAGTCAGGTTGGGCCCCCCTGAATCCGCCCGAGCCAAATCAGGCCTGTTTCCGAAGCCACAAAGCGGCTTCTGAGTCAGATTGGGGGGTCTCTGCACAGCCCTAATGAACATGACAACACAGAATAAAATACAATATCAGGTATAGGAAGGAAGAGGCTTTAACCATTTCTAGAATAGGAATGAAAAGGAAAAAAAAGTCATAGATGCTGGATACAGATTTAAAGTAATGTCTGTTTTGTAACGTTCTTTCCCCTGTGTCCTGTAATGCTCTCTAAAACAAAGGCCGTCTTAACATCAGGTTTGCACCATATTCTGGCAACAAAATGTACTCATAGAGTCTGTTTCTTTTTGGATAATAGGAACAACTCTGCATGCTTCCAGATACTAGAAGGCGATAGAGAATGTCCTGTAGCTTAATCAGTTTCTATTTCCTGCTCCCTCCCCTTCTTCTTCCCTCTTCCTCCTTGTTCCTCTGCCTCAGCAGCAAGCAAGCACCACGCGGTCTCTCCAGGAAGGAAGCAAGAAACATACCTCATGCCTTTGCTCACATACACCTCCAGCTTTAGGGGGTGCTTGTAGTTCGTCAGTGTTAGATAGCCTTCTCTGACAATGGGTATAAAAGCACTAATAAAGTAAAGTCATTTGAAACTCTTCTAAACTGGCTCTAGCCTGCATTCATTGGCAATACTAAATGCTGTGTGCCCCTGATTTTTCTATATAAAGCAACTGTGCTGGAAGTCACACCAGACTTTCCAACATTTCTCTCCTCTTCTCTTATAGAAATCTCGCCCTGTGATGTTTTGTCAAAGTGTTGGCTAGCACTGGTGTATGTAGGGATTTCCCAAGTGGAGCTCAGCTACAAGGGAAGAAGATGGAAGGATCATTTCTGTAGCTGTGCAGCATGGCTGCAGCTGCAAATTTTGGTGGCAACCACACGACAAGTAATATTCAAGCTTGGCCTTAGTGCTGAATTTCTATGGAATAAGAAAGAAACTTTTGAAACCATGATCATCCTTTATAACAAAAGAATTTGAGTTAGTAGTTAAAAAGCACACACCAAAACAATTACATCTATCACCTCCATGACTAAATAAAGGTTTAGTGTACTGAAAATGAGTTCCTTACTATTTTTCCTCCCGCTAAGGAGGAAAAAAAAATATGATATTAAGAACAATATTATAGTATTAACTCACACCCCGCTGAGAACTTCCAGTTGTGCAGAGCTATTACAAGGACACCATGCCAAATTTAGTCCCTCTTCTGTTCAGACTCTATTTGGGAACTAAAAATGTTTGGATTGCTTCCTGGAATAAGACAACAGTTCTTTCAATTCAGCTAAATGCTACGCAAACATTGCCTTCTGGTCTTGAAGTGACAGACCAGTGTGTATTTATTTACCATCAGGGATCTGTATTAGGTAAAGCTGGCTTATACTTCATTACTGTTTGCTGTCCTTTCTTTTGCTATTTACCCTCACATTTGAAAGAAAATCTGACAACAGAAAAGTTGGGATTTGTAAATGGATTAATACTGTGTCTCACAAAGATAACTGAAGACATCAGTGACAGCTGGACCTCCCATTGGGACCCAGATCAACTGCCTCATAAGAGGTGGCTTTTCATATCTATTTGAGTTTTGTCTTAATATGTGGGCACTACTATTTTTCTGTTCCTTTTTTCTTTTTTTGACAGTGGTGAAATAGAACATCATTATGTTGCAGGTAAGAATCATTTTGATTTGTAAAGGAAATCATAAAAAAAGAAAGAACAAGACTGAAGGAGATCATATATCAGGATTTAATGAACTTTGGCATATTATACACAATAAATTAGATAATCTGAGAATCATAAAAAGTGTCCTTGGTGTTCACTGGCAAGAGTAAATGGCTGACTCTGAAGTGTCATAACTTTGAGGAAAAGGGTCTTTTTTATTATCTTACTCGACATTCATGAGAGTTAGACAATGGAGAGAACAGCTTTAATACTGCCCAATTATAGTCTTCACAAACATGTAGGAAGAAAGCCAGACCACAAAGCACATGGTCTTCACTGTCTATATACTAATGCCCAGAGTATGGGGAACAAACAGAACGAACTTGAACTCTTAATACAAGAGGGAAATTATGACTTGATAGGTATAACTGAGACTTGGTGGGATGACTCCCATGACTGGAATATAGCAACTGAAAGATATAACTTGTTCAAAAAGAACAGGAGGAACAGAAAAGGAGGTGGGGTTGCACTGTATGTGAAAAATATATATCTCTGCACAGAAATACAGGAGGATGAGCTTGGTAGCCCCATCGTGAGCTTCTGGATCAAAATAAATGAAGCAAAGAATAAAAGGAACATGGTGGTCCGAGTCTACTACCAGCCACCCAATTAAGGAGAACACGAGGATGAAACTTTTGAAAAGTGAATAGCCAAGGTTTCAAGAAGGCATGATATAGTAGTAATGAGGGACTTCAATTTCCCTGATATTTGTTGGGAGATAAATTCTGCAAAACATGGCCCCTCCAGGAAATTCCTGACTTGTGTGGCGGATAACTTCCTCCTACAGAAAGTAGAGGAAGGAACTAGAGGATTGGCTATCTTGGACTTGATCCTAACCAACAGAGATGACTTAGTGGGTAAAGTAGCAGTTACAGGAACTCTGGGGGAAAGCGACCATGTTATACTTGAGTTCCTGGTTCTAAGGGAAGCAAAAGCCGAGTGTAGCCAAACGCGTACCCTGGATTTTAGGAAAGCTGATTTTAATAAACTCAGAACAATGATCAGTAAGGTCCCATGGCAAGCGACTCTAATGAGAAAAGAAGTCCAAGATGGGTGGGAGTTTTAAAAAAAGAGAATTCTAAAGGCACAATTACAAATCATTCCAACAAGAAAAAAAGGTGGAAGACAACAGAAGAAACCAATGTGGCTTCACAAAAGCTTAGAGATGACCTGAAAACAAAAAAGTACACATATAGGAAGTGGAAGGAAGGCCAAGCAACAAAGGAAGAGTACAAGCAGGTAGCACAGAAATGCAGGGATGGCGTCAAGAAGATTAAAGCTGAGAACGAGCTGAGGTTAGCGAGGGATGCTAAAAACAACAAAAAAGTTTTCTTCAGCTACATGCATAGTAAAAGACAGAGGAAAGAAATGGTGGTTCAGCTATTAAATAAGGATGGCAAAACGATAACAGATGACAAAGAAAAGGCAGAGGTGCTCAATTCCTACTTTGGCTCAGTCTTCTCCCAAAAGAGGGTCTATGACCCCCCTGGCAAAGGCAAAGTACAGGCTGAAGGAGCAGGATTGCAGCTTGAGATGGATAGACATATGGTCAAGGAACACCTAATTACTTTGAAGGAGTTCAAATCTCCAGGGCCAGATGAACCCTAGAGTAACAAAGGAACTGGCAGAAGAACTCTCAGAACCACTGTCTATTATCTTTGAGAAATCATGGAGGACAGGTGAAGTGCCAGATGACTGGAGGAGGGCTAATGTTGTCCCTATCTTCAAAAAGGGCAAAAAAGGGGAACCTGGGAACTACAGACCAGTCAGTCTGATGTCAATCCCTGGGAAAATCCTGGAGCAGATTATAAAGCAATCCAGCTGTAAGCACCTTGAAAACAATGCAGTGATTACTCAAAGTCAACATGGATTTGTCAAGAACAAATCATGCCAGACAAATCTGATCTCATTTTTTGATCAAGTAACCTCCCTTGTGGATTGTGGGAATGCTGTGGACATAATATACCTCGACTTCAGCAAAGCTTTCGACAACGTGCCCCATGATATCCTGATGAGCAAACTAGCTCAAAGTGGGCTAGATGAAACAACTCTCAGGTAGATCCACAGTTGGCTACATAATCAGGTTAAAAGAGTGCTTATCAATGGGATCTTCTCAAACTGGGGAGAAGTAACAAGCGGGGTACTTCAGGGCTCAGTCCTGGGCCCAGTGCTCTTCAACATTTTTATTAATGGCTTGGAGGAGGAGAGTGAACAGCAGCCACAGCAGCTAATGATTTTTAAACACCAAATGCAGACTGGAATAAATGTGTGTTCAGGGTTGTCATTTTTAAAGCCAACAGTGATGAGGCCATGTGCATTTCCCTGGAAAGGGAGCTCCAAAGGTGTGGGACCACCACTGAGAAAGCCCTA
This sequence comes from Heloderma suspectum, assembly GCF_057233095.1. Lineage (NCBI taxonomy): Eukaryota > Metazoa > Chordata > Lepidosauria > Squamata > Helodermatidae > Heloderma > Heloderma suspectum. The sequence goes on from NC_139461.1 coordinate 88,650,604, forward strand.
TCCATAGTACCAACTACCCTAATGGCTCTTGCTGGTTGACCAATGAGTAGGGCTTCTGATGCTGATCTTATTCTTGATTAAAATGATCAAAAACTAAGTAACTGGGATGACTCAGAGCACTTAGATTTCTGGGGTGTTTTAAAAACAATTGCCTTGGCCTTATCCACCATGTTTGTAATGGGTGGTAGCCTTGGATGGGGATATACATCTCTAGCCATATCAAAATATGTATTTAAGCACGTTCAGTAGAACCTGTATAAGCACTGGGATGCAGATGGGGATATGCACATCTGTATCTCTGCCTTGTTGTGGCGAAGGGGCTTGTGTAACTCAGTGAAGCCATAAGCTATGCTGTGCAAGGCCAACCAAGATGGACAGGTCATGGTGGAGAGTTCTGACAAAATGTGGTCCACTGGAGAAGGAAATGGCAACCCACTGGTATTCTTGCCAAGAAAACCCCATGGAACGTCATAAGGCTAAAAGATATGATGCCGGAAAATGAGCCCCTCAGGTCGGGAGGTGTCCAATATACTACTGGGGAAGAGCAGAGGGTATTTCCAAGTAGTGCCAGAAAGAGTGAAGCGTCTGGGCCGAAGCTGAAAGGACACTCAGCTGTGGATGTGTCTGGTGGTGAAAAGAAAGTCCGATGCTGTAAAGAACAATATTGTTTAGGAACCTGGAATGTAAGATCAATGAATCAAGGTAAGCTGGAGGTGCTCAAACATGAGATGGCAAAATTGAACATCGACATCTTGGGAATCAGCGAACTAAAATGGACAAGCCTGGGCAAATTTAATTCAGGTGACCATTATATCTACTACTGTGGGCAAGAATCCCTTAGAAGAAATGGAATAGGACTCATAGTCAACAAAAGGGTGGGAAAAGCAGTACTCGGGTACAATCTCAAAAAGGATAGAATGATCTCAGTATGAATCCAAGGCAAACCATTCAGCATCACAGTAATTGAAGTCTATGCCCCAACCACTGAGGTCGAAGAAGCTGAGGTTGATCGTTTCTATGAAGACCTACAACCCCTTTTAGAACTAACACCAAAAAAAGAGGTCCTCTTCATCATAGGGAATTGGAATGCTAAAGTAGGAAGTCAAGAAATCACCGGGATAACAGGCAAGCATGGCCTTGTTGATAACAAAATGAAGCAGGACAAAGGCTAATAGAGTTTTGCCTAGGGATGGACGAAAGTCCCTTACCTGTTCTCGAAGCTTGCTTTGCGGTGGGGGGCAGGTGCTTCGGTTCTCCCCCCGAAGTTCAGGTGAGGGGGGGGAGGCACCTTGCCTCGCCTGGCCGAAATTCAGGCCGCGGGGGAGGCGCCCCATCCCTCGCGGGCGAAATTCAGGCCGGGTAGGAGCGCCCTGTCTACCCGGCCGCGAAAAAAAAAAGTAAAAACACACACACACACGTGATAGGCTATGTAACGATTTACGTAGCCTATCACGGCTAGATTTCCAAAGTCAGCCGTGATAGGCTATGTAAATCGTCACGTAGCCTATCACGGGTGACTTTGAAAAAAAAAAGCGCGTACGCAAATGGTGGCTCCCATGGGGACGGCCATTTGCGTTCCTTATTTTAGTCTAGTCTACGTAAACATTTACGCAGACTATGGTGAAAATAAGGGCAACACAAATAGCGTTCCCTTATTTTCGCCATAGTCTACGTAAATGTTTACGTAGACTAGACGTGCCAAAATAAGGAACGCAAATGGCGGCGCCCATGGGCCGCCGCCATTTGCGTACACGATTTTTTTTTTCCAAAGTCACCCGTGATAGGCTACGTAAAGCGTTACATAGCCTATCATGGGTGTGTGTGTGTGTTTTTTACTTTACTTTTTTTCTTGCAATGGCAGCGGCGGCAGCTGGTCGGGAGACCGGCCGCCGCCCCCGACGAACCGCCGCCGAACAGCTGCTGGGACCCGCCGCCAAGAGGGACATTCAGCCACAGTAAGTCCCATCCCGGGGGGGGTCGGGGGGCCGGCGGAGAATTTCCCCACCAATTTCAGGGGGCCAAATGCGTTTGGCATTCGGCCTCCCGAAGATTCGTGGAGAAATTCTCCACCATCCCTAGTTTTGCCAAGAGAACACGCTGATCATAGCAAACACGCTTTTCCAACAGCACAAGAGACGACTCTACACATGGACATCACCAGATGGTCAATATCAAAATCGGATTGATTATGTACTTTGCAGCCAAAGATGGAGAAGCTCTATACAGTCAGTAAACACAAGACTTGCAGCTGATTGTGGCTCAGATCATGAGCTTCTTATCACAAAATTTCGGCTCAAATTGAAGAATGTAGGGAAAACCACTAAACCATCCAGGTATGACCTAAATCATATCCCTTATGAATATACAGTGGAGGTGAGGAATAGATTTCAGGGATTAGACCTGATAGACAGAGTGCCTGAGGAACTATGGACGGAGGTCCGTAACATTGTTCAGGAGGCAGCAACTCAATCCATCCCATAGAAAAAGAAATACCAGAAAGCAAAGTGGCTGTCTGATGAGGCTTTACAAGGAGCTGAGGAAAAATGGAAGCGAAAAGCAAGGGAGAAAGGGGAAGATATATCCAACTGAATGCAGAGTTCCAGAAAATAGCAAGGAGAGACAAGAATGCCTTCTTAAATGAACAATGCAAAGAAATCAAGGAAAACAACAGAATGTGAAAAATTAGAGATCTTTTCAAGAAAATTGGAGATCTCAAGGGAACGTTTTGTGCAAAAATGGGCATGATAAAGGACAAAGAAGGAAGAGACCTAACAGAAGCAGATGAGATTAAGAAGAAGTGGAAAGAATACACAAAAGAACTCTACAGGAAAGATCTTAATGTCCCTGATAGCCATGATAGTGCGGTCATTGAACTTGAGCCGGACTTCCTAGAGAGTGAAGTCAAGTGGGCCTTCGGAAGCATTACTAACAACAAAATTAGCGGAGATGACAGTACTCCAGCTGAGCTATTTAAGATCCTAAAAGATAATGCTGTTAAAGTTCTACACTCAATATGCCACCAAATTTGGAACACTCAGCAGTGGCCACAAGACTGGGAAAGGTCAGTTTACATTCCAATTCCAAAGAAGGGCAACGCCAAAGAGTGTTCAAACTACCGCACAATTGCACTCATTTCACATGCCAGCAAGGTGATGCTCAAAATCCTGCAAGCTAGGCTTCAGCAGTATGTGAACCAGGAACTACCGGAAGTACAAGCTGGGTTTCGAAGAGGCAGAGGAACTAGAGATCAAATCGCCAACATTCGCTGCATCATGGAGAAAGCAAGAGAATTCCAGAAAAACGTCTATTTCTGCTTCATTGACTATGCGAAAGCCTTTGATTGTGTGGATCACAACAAACTGTGGCAAATTCTTCAAGAGCTGGGAGTACCAGACCACCTTACCTGTCTCCTGAGAAACCTGTATGAGGGTCAAGAAGCAACAGTAAGAACCGGACACAGAACAACCGATTGGTTCAAAATTGGGAAAGGAGTACGACAAGGCTGCATATTGTCACCCTGCTTATTTAATTTATATGCAGAGTTCATCATGAGAAACGCCGGGTTGGATGAATCACAGGTCGGAATTAAGATTGCTGGGAGAATTATTAACAACCTCAGATACGCAGACGATACCACCCTAATGGCAGAAAGCAAAGAGGATCTAAAGAGCCTCTTGTTGAGGGTGAAAGTGGAGAGTGCAAAAGCTGGTCTGAAACTCAACATTCAAAAAACGAAGATCATTGCATCTGGCCCCATCACTTCCTGGCATATAGAAGGGGAAGAAATGGAAGCTGTGACAAAATTTATTTTCTTGGGCTCCAAGATCACTGCAGATGGTGACTGTAGCCATGAAATTAAAAGACACTTGCTCCTTGGGAGGAAAGCTATGGCTCACCTAGACAGTATAGTAAGAAGCAGAGACATCACCTTGCCGACAAAGGTTTGTATAATCAAAGCTATGGTTTTCCCAGTAGTAATGTATGGCTGTGAGAGCTGGACTATAAGGAAGGCTGAGCACTGAAGAATTGATGCTTTCAAACTGTGGTAATGGAGAAGACTCTTACAAGTCCCCTGGACTGCAAGGAAGTCAAATCAGTCCATCCTAAAGGAAATCAACCCTGACTGCTCATTGGAAGGACAGATACTGAAGCTGAAGCTCAAATATTCTGGCCATCTTATGCGAAGAGAAAAGTCACTGGAAAAGACCCTGATGCTGGAAAAGATTGAAGGCCAAAGGAGAAGGGGACGGCAGAGGATGAGATGGCTAGATAGCATCACCGATGCAATGAATATGGACTTGAGCACACTCCGGGAGAGAGCGCAGGACAGGAAGGCCTGGCGTGCTATGGTCCATGGGGTCACTAAGAGGTGGACACAACTTAATGACTGAACAACAACAACATAAGAAGAGAAAGAGGATAAATCGAATGAAGTAACACTTTCTCTAAGAACCAAGATAATTGCACTCTCTTGGTAGCATGGGAAAGGAAAAACAGAGAAGGTGAATTCACTGAACCTGGACATTCTTTCTCCATAAGAAACATCCTTAGTGTATTCTTGTGCTTTCCATGCCACTGCATGCAACTAGTCTAGTGTCTTTTGAGGACACATTCTATTAAATCAAATGTAACCTCACATTCCCTACCAGTCACTCCCTTGGCTTCAAACAGTATAGTAGTGGAGTGGATGAGGAGGATGAAAGTCACCAGGACCTCAAAATAGTGTGTGGTGACCCCCCCCCCCACACACACACACATTTCCTGAAGGAAGGTAGAGGAAACAACCCATGGGCAACTTAATGAATACGAAAAAAAATCAAGAGGTAGGACTTAATAACATATGAGGAGCCCTGCTGAATCAGACCAAGGGTCCCTCTAGTCCAGCATTCTGTTCACACAGTGGCCAACCAGCTGCCTATGGAAAATCCCCAAGTAGTACATGAGCACATTAGCACACTTTTGCTCATGTTCTCCAGCAACTAGTATACATACTGCCTCTGATACTGGAGATGGTATATAGCCATCATGACTAGTAGCCATTGTTAGCCATTGTTAGCCCCCATGAATTTTCTAATCCTCCTTTAAAGACATCTAAATTGGTGGCCACCACTACATCTTGTAGTAGTGGATTCCATAGTTTAAGTGGATTCCATATGTTCTATGTGAAGAGGTACTTCCTTTTATCTGTCCCACTATTAAGCTTCATGGAATAATCCCTGGTTCTAGTATTATGAGAGATGGAGAAAAATATCTCCCTATCCACTGTCTTCACAATATGCTTAATTCTGCACATCATTATCATGTGTACCTGTACTCACCTTTTCTCTAAACTAAAGAGTCCCACAAATTGTCACCTTTCCACATAGGGGAGTTGATCATTTTGGTTGCCCCTTACTGCACCTTTTCCAACTCTACAATATCCTTTTTGAGGTGCAGTGACCAGAACTATAAACAGTATTTCAGATGTGACTGCACAATAGGTTTGTATAAGGGCAGTATGATCTTGGCAATTTTATTTTCGATCCTGTTCCTAATTAGGCCCAACATAGAATATGACTTTTTTCACATCAGCTGCACAGTGGGTTAGGGATGTTCGAAAGTCATGGAAACCTTTCACGGATTATGTTGATGGGGGGGGAGGCGTTCTGTCCCTCCCCCCGGAATCCTTGCCAGGGGGGGAGGTGCTCCGTTCCTCCCCCCCGGAATCCTCCGCGGCCGGCTGTGCTCTGCGGCAGCTCCGTGGAGCAGCCAGCCAGGCCCAGACAGGCCAGAGCCGTCCGCAGCCGGATTTCCGGCCGCGGAGGGCTCTGGGTAAAAAAACAAAACAAAAATCGCATACTCAAATGGCAGCGGCTACGGCAGCCGCCATTAGCGTTCCTTATTTTTGCCCTCTTAATCTATATAAATATTTACGTAGACTATGACGGCGAAAATAAAGGGGAACGCAAATAGCGTAGCGGGCTCTTTTTGCATCCCTTTTTAATTCCCCGTTTTAGCCTACGTAAATATTTACATAGGCTAAAACGGGGAATCAAAAAGGGACGCAAATAGTGCCCGCTACACTATTTGCGTTCCCCTTTATTTTCGCCGTCATAGTCTACGTAAATATTTACGTAGATTAAGAGGGCAAAAATAAGGAACGCAAATGGCAGTGGCCATAGCCGCCGCCATTTGCGTATGCGTTTTTTGTTTTTTTTTAAACACACCCAGCCATGATTATGTAGCCTATCACGTCTTTTGGGGTTTTTTTTACAAGCCTGGAAATGGTGGCGGTGGCACCCGGTCGGAAGACTAGCCGCCGCAGTTGCCGCTGCAGCCACCACTGCCCAGAAGATCCGCCACAGTTAAGTCTCGTCCCAGGGGGGATCCGCGGGGGACGCGGGCGGGCGGGTGGCAGGCTGTTCCAACACTGAGTTCGGGGTGCCGAATGCACTGGCATTTGGCCTCACTGAGATCCGTGGCGGAATTCTCTGACATCCCTACACTGGGTTGACATTTTCACTGAGCTGTCCACCACAACCCCAAGACCTCTTTCTTGGTCAGTCACCATTATCTTGAATTCCATCAGCATATACGTGAAGTTGGGATTTATTTAAAAGGGAGGAAGAGAGAAGCAACAAGCAAGAGAAACAGCTCAGGTAGGTAGAGAATTTAAAGTAAGTCTCTAAGCAACGAAATAGCATGGGAATGGAGTCCAGCAATTGAATTAGACCAAGGTGAGTATTCAGACTTTCAGAGTCTCTCTGGCACAAAGTACTAGGATGCAGGTGGAGGCCTCCATTGCTGTCACATGCCTTGTCACACATCATTCTACTAAATGAATGTTGCTAGGTGAGGGTAAAAGGCAGTGGCTGCTCTCTCCTCCATGGTCTTCTTTAGATCATAGATGGTCCCTTCCCTGGATGGTTTACTCCCTCTGCCTCTCAAGAATCGTTTCAGGGCACAATCCTATGCATGTTTAGACAGAAAAAAAGGGGCATGCTGGGAGCTGTAGGCCTTTTTTCTGTCTAAACATGCATAGGATTGTGCCTTCAGTATCTCTTTCCTCAGTTTCTTTAAAAGCTCCCAAATTTATACATGGCACATCACACTTGAGAGGGATAGTTCTAAGAGCTGCTTACATTTTCAGTTTTCTTGGGCATATAGTTCATTACAAAGCCTTTCATTTCAAGGTTCGGCTACCACTGATTCATGCTTTAACAGAATGGGGATTTTTTTCCCCCTTCTGTTCTGGGAAGAAGCATATTTTTAAAAAATAATTATTAAATTTTTGTACTACATGGTACAAAAAAGAGAGTTTTTAGTGCTTCTTGGATGTTTTCTGAAATGTCAGAAGTAATTACTAAAAGGCCATTCAGACTAAGGCTGAACCAAAACAGTAGGTGATATTAGCAAATATTGTCAAGAGGCTTGTCAAGAGTGCTGAATGAATTCCCCTCTTTTCAGAATTTTTGGGGAAATTGCTGGGAAAGGCAACAAAACTGTTTGGCTTTTCAAAGAGCATTGCCCGCAGCACTGAACAAACTATGCTCTCAGTGATGTCAGTATATAGCCACATTTGATTGCCTACATAGCATCACCATTACATGATTCCCATTTGGCTAGAATGAGCTATGTGGCCTTCTTCTAAGTTTGCCTTCTTTCTGAATTGGCTTTGTTTGTACTCACTGACATCAGCATGTAGCCAGATTTGACTGACCACATATTATTGTGATGTCATCACGTTCACAACATGATCAGAAGACTGAGGGGAGATAAGATAGCGCTGTTCAAGTACTTGGAAGGCTATCACAGAAAGGAAGGCCAGGATCTCTTCTCAATCATCCCAGAGTGCAGGACACAGAATAATGGGCTCAAGACAGGAAGCCAGATTCTGGCTGAACATCAGGAAAAATGTCCTGACTGTTAGAGCAATATGACAATGGAACCAATTACCTAGGGAGGTGGTGGGCTCTCCCACACTGGAGGCCTTCAAGATGAGGCTGGACAGCCATCTGCCAGGGATGCTCTGACTTAGGGGTGTACGGATTATATTCACCCTCGTCTACTGCGGGGTCCACGGGGGGGGAGGCGATCCGGTCCTCCCCCCGGAATCCTCCCCGGCTGGCTCCTCTCTGCAGCGGGTCTGCAGAGCTGCCGGCCGGGCCCATCCGCAGCCGGACTTCTGGCCACTGCCACGCAAATGGCATCTGGAGTAGTGGACACCATTTGCGTCCCTGCCTTTTGCCGTGATAGGCTACATAAATGTTTATGTACCCTATCACAGCAAAGGGCAGGGACACAAATGGTGTAGCGGAAGCTATTTGCGTCCCTGCTTTTTGCCATGATAGGCTACATAAAGATTTACATAGCCTACCACGGCAAAAGGCAGGGACGCAAATGGCGTCTGCTACACTGGACGCCATTTGCGTCTGAAGACAGGCAGGAGCGGACTGGACAGGCGGTAGTGGACGGCAGTGGATGGCCGGTGGCAGGTAGGATCCGGCCAGTGCGGGTTCCCCCGGTGGCGGAGGTGAGTCTTTTATTCTGCTGCGGGCTTCGGGGGGCCGGATTCTTAAAACCAAGCCTCATTGGAGTCCGTGATGGAATTCTCCACCATCCCTACTCTGACTTAGATTCCTGCATTGCGCAGCGGGTTGGACTCGACGGTCTTATAGGCCCCTTCCAACCCTACTATTATATGGTTCTATGATTCTATGATCTTTGGCTGGGGTCACTCCAGAAAGGAAAACAAAATCTCTAACCTGGGGTGGGGGGAGCAGAGCAGGTAAGCAGCAGATGGGGAGAACACAGTGGCAATGAACAGCCTTGGAAAAGGATAAACATCTGCACATTTAAGGATTTTAAAAAGATATATTCCAGGGTTATCCCCCATATACTATTTTCAATGTCAAAATCAAAACAGGTAAATGGCCAAAATTCAAACATGTCATATTCAAGTTGATGAAGGTGATAAATTCAGTATTGGAATTCAGGATCACTGGCATATCAAAGGTTATCTGCATTCATTGCACTCTACATTGAAGTAAGAACATAAGATCCGTGCTGGATCAGACAAGGGTCCATCTAGTCCAGCATTCTGTTCACATAGTGGCCAACCAGCTGTTGACCAGGAACCCACAAGCAGGACACAAGCTCAACAGCACCCTCCCACCCATGTTCCCCAGCAACTGGTGTACATAGGCTCACTGCCTGTGGTTCTGGAGGTAGCAGATATCCATCAAGACTAACAGCCATTGATAGCCTTTTCCTCCAGGAATTTGTCCAACTCCCTTTTAAAGCCATCCAATTGGTGGCCATCGCTACATCATGTGGTAGCAAATTCCATAGTTTAACTATGTGCTGTGTGAAGAAATACTTCCTTTTATCTGTCCTGAATCTCCCACCAATCAGCTTCATAGGATGACTCAGGGTTCTGGTATTTTGAGAGAGGGAGAAAAATGTCTTCCTATCCACATTCTCCACACCATACATTATTTTGAAGACCTCTATCATGTCTCCCCTTACCTTCCTTTTTTCTGAGCTAAACAATCCCAACTGTTGTAACCTTCTCTCATAGGAGAGATTCTCCAGCCCTTTGATCATTGTAGTTGCCCTTTTTGGCACTTTTTCCAGCTCTACAGTATCTTTTTTTAGGTGTGGTGACCAGAACTGGACACAGTATTCCAAGTGTGGCTTCACCATAGGGGCAGTATGATATTGGCAGTTTTATTCTCAATGCCTTTTCTAATTATGCCTAACATGGCATAACCCAATGTGCAGCTGCTGTAAAAAAAAAAAAAAGGCAAACTCCATGTTAGGCATAATGGAGGCACTGGGATGTAGTAGTTACTTATTCAAGAAGTATTGGATCCATCCTTTTGAGTAAGCAGGTATGTGTATGGATTCAGCCATCCAATCGATAAATAGGGTTTTTTCCCCCTTCTTCTTGCTTCCTCTCCACACAGATAATAAGGAGATGAAGAAAAATTCCACCCTGCCATCATCTGATCTTCTCAGGCTTTTTGCTGGGCCTAAGTGGGACATGAGCTTGCTGATCACAGATGATTTCTTCATCTAGTTAAGGATAGGTGAGAAATTAGTTTGGTTGCCTTTTTATGCGTGTTTGCCCAGTTCACACCTTCTGGAGCTGAACATGGACCAAAAACAATTTGCGGTCGAAAATCCATACATTTCCAAGTTTGCGATGTGTTTTGCTGTCCCCCTCCCCCAAGTGTTCAGATATATGCACCCATTCAATAAACGCCCACAGAAAAAAAAATACTTTTGAAAAGAAGAGGTATATGTTTGAGGTGGGGGAAGTGAATGGAGACATGTATAAAAATGCATACATTTGAATAGTGTGCACAAAATGCATGCAAAGGTATGTACAAATTTGTGTGTGGAAAAAGGCTCACAATCCAATGAAGAACCATGACGAAATGAGTCTAGAGGTGGAAAAGAGAGAACCTGAACAAGATCAAGCATGCCAGGTTTTCCCATCCCTATTTCTAGTTCCATTGGTCCCAACTGGTATCTTGTGAAATGTTGTGATTTTACTGTTTCTTGTCATTCCCATTATTTATTTCAACTTTATCATGCCAAACATGCTATATTAATTTTCCTGTCTGGTGCATCTGGCTTCTCTTCAGATTGAGGACAAGACAAAGAAATAAAGGCTGGTTTCTTGCATTTTAGAGACGTAGTTGTAGGAAGCCATTTTTACAATCGGATTGGGCTAGAGAGAGGGAGAGTGAGCGAGCTGAGAGTACCCCCATTCAGTCATTATGAGAAATGGTGGAACTCAACACAGAAGCAAGAACAGGGGCTGCACTGAGTAGCCCCACCCCTCAACATCCCATCATAATGAAGATGTGTGACAGGTGTCCACACATCCAGCATGAACACTGAAGTGAGGAAGTCTTTGTGCATACAGCTATACATGCAAACACTTCCTTGCTGCAAGCATTCATGATGGGAAGAACATCATTATGATGTGCTACTCGGCATGGCCCCTTTCCTGCTTGCATGATGAGTTTCAACACTTCTCATAATGACTGGATAGGACTAAAGTTTCAGACAAACACAAAGTTCAGGAAGAATTGATGGTGTCTACCCAACTCATAGGGAGATTATGGATGAACCCAATATGCAGTTTGATGAGACAAAAATACTGCCTGTCTTTGTATCAGGGAGTACTTGTTATTAGTAATTGACAAAGCAATTAATGCTGCTCAGTTTTATACATTGCAACAGGATGAAAACAAGGCAGTACATCGAACATTTCCATCCACCTGGCAAGAACAATCTTTGCTTGAAATAAGTGAACTGCTGTGCCAGGGAAAGGTTACATCCCTTCACTTCCCATCTGCTGCCCTTATTACTCAATTACCAGAAGTGATTTTGTAAAATGTTAAAAGCACACACCCAGGGAGGTTATATTGCCCTGGCAATTAATTTGAGGCATGCTGTAATGACTGAATGGAGATAGTGCCTTGCATCTAGATTCCCAAGCAGTTCACAAGGGGGGTGTGTGTGTGTGTGTGTTCCTAATGGGTTTGCACAGAACTAGAATCACTTTCTCCTCAGTCTTTTAACATGGTTGTTCTATAAAAATTTAGGCAGAAAATAGCTCAACTACTGACTGTTTAGAGCAGAGCAAAGGTGATGTACACGTTTGGTGTGACAAGAGCATTAATGTCAAACCAATTCTTTTGTGAAGAACAACAGGAGAACAAGGGGGGAAGTTGCATGTTAAGCAGCTTATTCCAGTGAAAGGGCTATTTCTTATTTTTATTTTTTAAAAAACAACCTCTATCTTTCTTCGGGCAAGTACTGTAATGCCAGTTATATTGCGTGTGGGGTTTTTTTTTGTGGGGGGGGGTATTACAAAAAATGTGTAACAGCGGAAAGATGTATATGCGTGTCTTCTCCTATCAAAACCCATACAAGGGTACAGGGCAAGATATGGATAGACCCAACAACTTGGAAGACTCAGCAACATCTAGTGTTATACTTTAAATAACCCTGTAGCAGCAAATGTCAAAATGCTGCTTGACACAATGCGCAGAAGGGGGACCACTGATGTGGCATTCTCTGAGTGTTATTCTGTGCCAGCAGTGGTTGTTTCAAAGTCTGCAGGAAGGCAATATGTGTCCAGCATATTGTAAGAGCATATGCAAATACATTCTGCCGCATTAGGATGCAGCACTATCGTTTGCTTTATTCTAAAACATGGTATAGGATGTGCCATGACCACCTTTGTACAAAGTTCCCAAATATTCTTGTTATGCTCACATTGCAATAACGTTTCGATAATGGCAACACTGACAGAGCAAATGTATCTGGTTGTAAACGACCCCTTCGTTGAGTTTGTGGAAATTCAAGACAGCCTTATAGGACTATTTTCCTCTTGCAAGAGAGAGCACCAGAAACCTAGAATGGCTTTATAATAATCTATGTATTACAAATGTACATATGGGACAGAAATTTATTTATTCATTCCAATTATTTATTAGTCACTTTTCAAGGCCATGCCCTAGTCAGAAAGCAATGTAACAAAACAAGAGAAATAACAGACTATTATGCAGAATATGTAAGCATAAGGTAGACACAACTAAATAGATGCAAGAGAAGAACTGATTTAAATTAGATCATACAATTCACTTAAGCAGGTGCAATAATAAGGCCTTCTTCGATTCCACTACCAAAGGGGCCAAGCAAATGTTAACTGGAAGAGTGTTCCAGAACTGTGGGGCCACCACCCAAAAGGCCCTGTCTTGTGTACTCACCAAACTAAATGATTTTACAAGTGGCCACATGATTACAATCTCTGACAGGGATCTTAGATTACATCTGAGGGTGGTTCTTAAGGTAACCTGGTCTCAAACCATTCAGAGTCTTAAAGATTAATACCAGCTCTTGGAATTAGTCCTGGACACACTCTGTGTCACGTGGTGTCATGTGTTTAGATTTTATGGCCCCTATTAGCATCTGGGTGGTCGCATTTTTCACCAACTGAAATATCTAAGCCATCTTCAGAAGCATTCCCGAGATAACCAAAGCATGGGTGACTGGGGACGGGCCTGCAACTCCAGTTGTGTGTGAAAGGAGGTGGGAAAATAAAGAGACAAGACACAAATGCATGGTATCCAGTTTGGGCCACATTTATTGAAAATCTGCAAAGGGGAGATCCCAGGACAGGCCACTAAACTATGTAGGGATATCAGAGAATTCCACCATGGACTCCAGTGAGGCTGGATTCTTTAGAATCTGGCCTCCGGGAATCTGTGGCAGAACGGCCACCCCCCCGCCACCTCATGGAATCCCCTCGGGGCGGAGCATACCTGGCGGCGGATGCAGCGGCAGCTGGTCTCCCGGGCACTGCCGGGCTGCTGCGGCCATCGTAGAAGCTGCCATTTGCGTGGCTGACTTTCTTCATGATAGGCTACATAAATACTTATGTAGCCTATCAAGGCAAAGAGCAGGGGCATAAATGGTGGCCACTATGCCATTTGTGCCCCTGCTTTTTGCCGTAATAGGCTACATAAGTATTTACATAGCCTATCACAAAGAAAGGCAGCCACGCAAATGGCGTAGCAGCCGCCATTTGCGTGGCTGCCTTTTGTTGTGATAGGCTATGTAAATACTTATGTAGCCTATCACAGCTTGGCAGTCACACAAATGGCAGCCAGCACAGCGGCTGCCATTTGCAGCCGCAGCAGCTCGGCCGTGGCCGGAACTCTGGTTGTGGCCGGCCCTGGCTGGCGGCTCCGCAGAGCTGGCTGGGGAGGATTCCGCGGGGAGGGATGGAGCACCTCCCCCCCCACTGTGGATGCTCTGGAACAGATCAAGGTAAGTGTTTCATACATCCCTAAAACTATGCAAGCAACTAGCTAGGCAATATAATGGGCAAAACATTCTCTGCCTGCTGAGTGGTGTCTAAGAGATCACCACCCCCAAGACTACCCCTTTGGGGGGAGGCAGGCCTTCCCCTGTCACCTCCTCCAGGGCCACAAATCACCAGGTAGGTGAGGTGAGTTGGCCTCCCAGGTAACCCTTATCCCCCCACTGGGGCCGCAAAACCCTGAGTGGGAGGCCTCAGGCATCACCTGTCACCAACACAGTGTCTCAGAATGCTCACCATCCCTGATCTCAGCAGCAGTGCCTGTCCCTAGCAGCCAACCTGAAAGTTCTGGAAGGAAATGTGACCAAATTAACCTACCCATCAAAACACAACCAGATTTGCCTAATGGGTGCCCCTGCCCCAACTTACAGTGCAAAGTAGGCAAAAACACACACAGCCCCAGCCAGTCAGACTATGCACCAAAAATTCCTACTCGGCCCGCAAAAGGGTGACCAGCAGAACCCACACGGCATGCAGGGAGGGAGGAGGGAGCTGTGCTTTGAAGAGGTGGAAAGGAGGAGCCCGGAGAGCTAAAGCATGCTTCTCAGACCCCTCCTCCCGCCGGTGGCATCATATGAAGACCGCCAATGGCGATCACCTACGTCTCTCCTTCCTCGCCCACCTACAATGCCCCACCCAGCCAGGCAAGTGGGCACAGGGTAGGGCATAAAGACCTGCAGTTGGTGTTCAAGCCTGAGCTGGTATAAAACATTCCTGGCAGATTAATGTGGGAAATAAGATGGAATGAGTTTATGGGTGAACACATGTGAAAGTGACATAGTCCAGCCCAGGAAAGCTCTGCCCATCCCTAATGCCAATAGGCACATAACTTTGAACATGGTCTTGCTAGGTGTGTATAATCCATCTATAGCAATGGGAAATACAGTAAATTATAATGCAAGTTAATATACAATAGCAAAGATCAGAAAGGCCTTTTACAATAACTTCAAAATGCTGGTTTGGTTAAGAAAAAAAAGACATTCCAATTCTTTTCGACTTGACCTACATTCATTTGGAAGGCTTGTTGGGGTTTGCTCAGAAGCCTTTATTTTTTTTTTAAAAAAAGGAGCAACCTTCAGCAGACATTCAGCAGAACCTTGCAAAGTTTTGATTGAAGACAGATTGATTCTCTAAAGTTTGAGTGGTCAGACATGCACTGCATTTACTGTGCTTCATTGCTATATCCTAGAAAGTATTTTCATCCCTACTACCCTAATGAGCTTATTAGTAAAAGGCTGAAAGGATCACAGATTGTCTATCAAGAAAGACTGTCAGTCACACACTGTTAGCAACTCTACTGTGATTTAGACAATGTGTGTAGAGAAGGGAATGAAGTTTATGCAACAATGTGAAATGAAATCTGGCAGAAAGGACCCAAGTTTCAAAAAGAAATTATGTTCGAGATGACAAAGCCATCAAAAATTATACAGCGCCTACCGTTCCTCCCTTTCTCTCTCCATTTGCCTGTGTAGAGGAAATTAAGTCACCTTCAGCAGACATAGTTATAAAATTGTGGACAATAGGGGTTATGTGTGTGTGTGTGTGAGAGCGCACATGCACGCACATGTGCAGGGATAGGGGAGAGACACTTCAAAATGAATGTTAGAAACAAACCTCTTTAACATAAAAAGTTGCCTTATAGTATAAAGTAGTGCTGTGCTGAAACCCAGCCTGCCCTCTCACAACCTCTTCATTTCCCCACAAAAGAGGCAGTCATGTTTTTCTGCCTCTTTTGTTGGGTTGTTGAGAATTTCGGAGATATTTCTCAGGATGCAGGGCTTCAGTGCTTACCTTACTGGAAGGAGCTGGCTGAGGGGAATGGTGATGCTCTTTGTTTTACCATCCCCCCCCCCATTTGGTCCTTGCAGCCACGCTGGTGGCTGCTTGAGCTTCTTGGAAAGCAAGCCCCCTGGAAGACTCAGCCATGAGGACTTCCTCCCCTGGGGCTTTCCAGTGCTGTGCCTGCTGAGTGCCTGGAGGAGGAGGAGGAGGAGGAGGAGGAGGTCTTCTTCTTCTTCTTCTTCTTCTTCTTCTTCTTCTGACTTTTAATAACAAAGTACAACCAAAAATGCCTCTCCTCCCCTGATGGTTACACCCCTTTCCCTGGTCCCATCCCCTTTCCCCAACCATGGATCATTTGGAGGTTTCCTGGGTTTTGTGCAGTTTCCCCCTTATTCTATGACGTTGAGATGTCTCTCCTAAGGCCAGTGGAGGGTGGTGGTTCCGTGGTCAGCGGGGCTGTGTGTGTGAGCACCACTATTTATTCAGAAACACCTTTCATATGCTTTAAGTTCCCAAGTTTTGCTTTTAAAACAAAGTTTGTACTCCCATTTGATCTAATTTAACACACCCAGACTCCAAACAACACTAGTTCCTTCCTACACATACATATTTTGAATACCATTCTGAATCAAGAGACAATAGTTTCTCCCTCAACTGAATAAAAGCTCTCCTATTAAAAACAGCCACTGCTTGCTGTGTGTGTGTGTGTGTGTGTGTGTTTTCCACAAGAAAAGAGAGGGTAGCAAATTTCCATATGATTTACCTCCTGCCTTTGTTAAGCCACAGATGAAGTAGTGAGTCTACCAAAGTTTGATGAAAGGAGCTAGGAGCATTTCCATCTTTCCTGTAAAAGCTGGTGGGATTTGACTACACATCTGGGGGAGAGCAGATTGCATCCCTGTGAAAATGTGTTAGCAGTGGATGTGCTTAACCCTGCATTTTAGAGCAGCAGAGTTCTGCCCCATCTGCTATTCTCAGGCATAATGAAGCCTTGTGTGAGGTTTTGTTGGGAATATTCTATGCATCTCATTTCAATTAATTGGAAAATGCCCTCCACACTTGACCCAATGAAGGATGTGTAAGATGTTTGCAGATCCTCTCTGAAATATATTAAGAGACCTTGCAGGCTTCTCAGTCTTAAGCCAGGAGATATTTTTTTTAAACACACACACACACACACACACACACACCCCAATATACTCTAGATCACTCCAGTGGGGGATATTTTCTTTCCTGTTCACTTTTCTTTAAGGAAAGGATATTGTCTGGTTCAAAGAAGGAAGTTCGTTACCATTCATTGCAGCTCTTCTACAAGAGAACAAATTCTTTGGATCCATACTGCTCCCACCAAATCAGAAGTATGGAACAGGTGACAATGTATTATTTCTTGAACCAATGGTTTGATTGAAACTGTTCTGAAATGTTAAATAAATCTCTCAGTATTGACTTCAGGCACTAGTTGTTCTAGCTAGAACAGAAGATAATAAAACAAAACAAATTGATTGAGGGGGAATAGCAGGACAGGAAACATTGGTGAGAATCCTATGGCAATATATTAGAGCATGGTGGGTGCTTCTTCAGACCAGTCTCTCAGGGTTAGTTGGCCTGGAGGAACTGTGACAGGAATCCCCCTAGGGCCTGTCTGCCACACCTACCAAAACTTGTTGGTAGTGGGACAGAGACTTAACAGTTTGTGATTAATAGGCCAGGAAGATCTTATAACGGTACTGGTGACAGCTCAGGGACTTGGGGCCAGGATAGGAATGAGGATAGATTAGATAGATAGATAGATAGATAGATAGATAGATAGATAGATAGATAGATAGATAGATAGATAGATAGATGATAGATAGACAGACAACATTACAAATTAAAATCCAGAGAACCACAGATAATGATATTGCAGCCTGCCTGTCTCTTACATACTAGAGACTGTTAACACTTCTAGGATTTTTATCAGATATTCTAATTCTGTGTGGGAAAATACCTCATCATACTACAGCATATGTATTTGCTAGGACTGAGCTGAAACTCATCAATTTTATTTTCCATCAGTATCAAAAGTGCTTGTTGTTTCAATGCCATTCTTCTTGGCACTATTTCCCTCCTTCATGCTCACAGTCCTCTGTCTCATTTTCTATGGGTGGACAAATCTGTCAATTTCAGTTTCTCACAGTTTCTCATTTTTCCCAGTTGTAGTTTTGGTTCGTCCTAAACTCTGAGATTTTTCTTTTTTTTTACATCTGCAAGAAAGTTGATAAACATTTTTGTACACAATTTTGCCTAATATACACATTTTTGCAATGAATTTTCCTATTATAATTCATTTTTAATGTTATTTTCACCAATATATATATTTTTGTGTGCACTTCCCCCATATATATATATATATATATATATATTCATATGCAATGGAGTTATCTGATTAACAAAGTGTGCATGCAAATATATATATATATATATATATATATACACATATATATTCACACACACACTTTTTTTAATCAGATAACTCCATTGCATGTGAATTTTGAACAATAACTAACTTTCAGTTTGCGTATTGGTTTGAAAGTACATTAGTTAAGGTCACATTAAAATGCAAACTGAACAAATCCACCCCCGCCCCTTCCCTGTCATTTCCCCATGTTACCAATTAATTATATTGGCTGTAGAGCGCCACATGATTTTGTTTATGATATCACAACACTAGGAAGGGATGGTGCCATTGATGCTAAGAAATGAAATCACGTGTTTGGTTGGATTAAATGGCAGTGTAGGCAAAGAGGACTGAAGACTGGGAGTGCAAAGGAGAATTTAAATGACATCGAAAATTATCAGCAGCCTGGAGCGCAAAAGCAATGAAAACAATGAAAACATGCAGTGAGGGGAGTGGTTTTCTTCTCTTTCAATAATCTGTTTTTCTGTTTTTGAAAGGTACTACTTTTCTACTGTTTTCTACTTCAAGTTAGACATTATTTTGTACCGCAAAATATTTAAACAATTTGAATATAACCAACAACAGTTAATTTATTAGATGTCAGATATGTGTTCGTGTTGCACTACCATTATCTCATGAAAAATGGTTGTTATATTCTACAACTGGGAACTGTAACAAAATGTTGCATAATGGGGTCCTCCAGTTCAGAGTTCCAGCCAACCATGCCCTTTTCCAGGACACTCCATTCCATTCTTTTCCTGGTTTTCCACCCCAGCAGTCAACATTCAGTGACCACTACTATGTTCTGTCCTCACTAGGCTGCTTCCCCCCTCCTTTGAGGTCCTGCCCCTCCAGGAATACAAATACCTCCCTCCTGGGTGTAAATGGTGCTGTATTATCTATATACGGACCTACATTTGGAGAATGAGTTTACTATTAGTATGTAGGATTTATGTTAGAATCTTCTGTTCTCGCAGCACTGCTACAATTCTAACCAATATCTCAATCAAAAACTTTTCTAGATGAGGCTTTTATTGTGTAGACATGGAAGTTTAATTTTTTTCATAATCCTCCAGTATTTCTCCTGTGCTTTCTGACCACTTTCTAGGTTTTGGGGTGTGAGGGGAATGCAGTATTATTGTGTTTTTTGAATTGTGAAACAAAGTGCAACTCTCCACTACTGTAGTTGTGTTATTCCACTTTGGTCCACTACAAGACAGTGCCACCTACAGGTTATATAGCAGAAGGTATGGAACCGCAGGAAAGGAAAACACCTGTTGTAGTGTGACCAAACTTAATTTTGCAAAGAATCTGGAAGCAGAAGTAGCCAATTAAAGAAGTGTCATCTAGAAAAGCTCCAAAAGTGTAGTTGTTCAGATATGTGTCTTTAAAAATGGCACTGTACATCATTTAAAATATTATTAATAGTCCTAGTCTAGTTTAAGTACAGCTGAGTACAGTTCTGACATATTAAAATCAATGGAACTCAGGTGCAGCATATGCAATAAAAAATAATGAACACTCCAGGCTAACAGGAATTCATCTTGGCACAAATAGGAAAAAACAGGGCTGCATTTAAGGTTCAGAGATAAATATTGCTGGTGAAAAGTGACTTCCAGGGGCACCAACAATGTTTCTGAAAGTCTCCCAAAAGCTTACCTTTTCACCTCAACAGTTTCAGTACCATTAATTTTGTTTGAAAATAGTCTTTCTCCAAAATAGCCAGTGTGATGCCATGGCTAGAGTGTTGGACTGGGAGCCCGGAGATCCGGGTTCTAGTCCCCACTCAGCCATGGAAGCTCACTGGGTGACTTTGGGCCAGTCACAGACTCTCAGCCCAACCCACCTCACAGGGTTGTTGTTGTGAGGATAAAATGGAGGAGGAGGGCTATGTGCACCGCCTTGGGTTCCTTAAGGAGGAAAAAAGGTGGGATATAAACATAATAAATAATAATAAAATAATAAATAAATATCAATTACATTATTATGAAACCGGTCAGATCTCCTTCACTTCAGGATGGGCAAATCTATTTCCAGTCCATGTTGATTTTCCATATTTTTCTGGAAAATCCTATTCCATGCTTTGTCTGTATTATCTGCATTTGTTAATTAAGAAAACCTCTCCCATTTTAAAATGTATTTAACTGCATATTTTCTCTCCAACTCCAACATACATACACACACTGACAATTAAATGTACATTTTGATAATTTAGAATGCTGAGAACTGTGTTGTAACATTCCCAAAAGTGTGAAATCTAGTGGGTAGCTAAGGTTCAATTCACATACAGTATGATCAGATCGTTTCATTCAGGAATCAAATCAAATTGATTCCTCATGATTTTCTGCCACCAAGAAATATATTCAATTCTAAATTTGCTTTGTTAGCCCCAGTGACCAAATCTGATGGGTCACATATTGACATCAATTGTTACTAGGAAGAAGGCCATATTTTAAAAAAAGAGGGGGGGGGGAAACCAATATGGTACTGTGAAAAGCTTATTTTGGAGCTTGGATATTGGAATGCCAGGTACAAAGGAACAACTGGTGGGATAGGGATGGGTAAGAATTTTTGTCTGTTTTGTTTTTTGATAAAAACGTACCAAAATTTGCAGATGTCTTCATAAACAGGTCAGAAAGAACTTGAGATGTTTTTTTTTTAATTCAACTGTGGGAGCAACATCCATGCCCAGGACTTTGAGTGCTTAGCTTTTCAAAGCCTGGGTTTGAATCCCTGTGTAACTATTTAGCCATGTTTCTGGTGCTGAATTAGGGTTGCCACCTCTTTTTTTCTGACAGTCTCCTCATCTTTAACAGCAGTATGGCAGGCAGTGACAATATGGTCCTCTCCATGCTGGGAATAGCTATACCTGATGAATTTGGTTGGTACAGATGGATACAAATTTCAGTTTGTTTTATTCTTTTTATAAGAATTTACAAAATCACAAATTTATTTATTTATTTATTGCATTTATATCCCGCCTTTTTTCCTCTTGCAAGGAACTCAAGGCAGTGTACATGATCCTCCTCCTCTCCCTTTTATCCTCACAACAACAACCCTGTGAGGTGGGTTG
The DNA here is from genome assembly GCF_057233095.1 of Heloderma suspectum. NCBI lineage: Eukaryota > Metazoa > Chordata > Lepidosauria > Squamata > Helodermatidae > Heloderma > Heloderma suspectum. The sequence goes on from NC_139461.1 coordinate 88,671,781, forward strand.
GGCTGAGAGTCTGTGACTGGCCCAAAGTCACCCAGTGAGCTTCCATGGCTGAGTGGGGACTAGAACCCGGATCTCCCGGCTCCCAGTCCAACACTCTAGCCACTACGCCACACTGGCTCAAATTTATTCATATGCCAGAAGGAAAGAACTTGAGATTCAAATATGAATGCAGGAAAAGTGAAACTGGCAGAGTCATCCATCTCTGCTGGAGGAGGAAGTTGCCCTATAGGGAATATTTTCCCCAGTATGTGCCAATGGTGTGATTTCACTGGGCAAGACATTTCCAAGTGTCATCCCCCTGCCTCCAAGGGCACATTTCATTAGGAGAGTGCTATTTTTTTCTAGAGAGATTTGTGAGTACAGTGGGCTTTGGAATTCAGGACCACAGCAAACAATAGGTAGACCTGTGTGATACTAATAATGTGGAGAGAAATAATCATGGAAATGTACTTTAGTTTCATATTTTAACGTCAAAATGGATTTCCCCCTTTGTTTCAACAGAAATTTATCGTTCCTGACAACTTTGATTTTAAGTAAGTATGACATATAGACCTCACTTAATAAAACTAACAATAGGTAATAATAATAATGTCTGAAGGAAAGTAAGGAAGGATAAGGAAAAAAAATGCATCATGCTGGCATCTCAAATTGCATTTAGATATTGAAAAGACCACCCACAGCTAATGAATGGGTTAGAGTTTCAAGAAAATCTGCATTATATACAAGTTTTATATTTAGCTAACATAATGGGGAGGGGGGCATCAAAGATTTCTACTGCCTGTTTGATGGTTATTTGTATTCTGAGAGGGCATATCTGAAATCAGGTTCAGCCTTATTAGGCAGCCCTAGGCACAATTTCCCCACAGTAACAGATGCCAGGAGTTTTTGTTTCCAGCACTGTTTTGTTTACAGCAGCTCTCTTTCTCTCATTTCTTTTGAATTGTATCCCCCTGACACCTCCGCCGCCACCTTTTTGGTCCCTGTACATCCAGACTGATTTTTTCATGCATGTGCAATATATACATGGAATTATTTGGGAGTAAGCAGTCTAGCCTAGCGGGTCAAATGGCAGGCTGGGGAACTTTCTTACTGATTGATTGATTTTAGAACATTTATATAGTGCTCCCCATTATAAAAATTCCTAAGTAGTTCACAATATATTACAAAACAAAACATCCTTCAAAGCATAACAGCATTTAGATAAGTTAATGGTTGGGAAAAGCCACTGAGTTTTTAGTAATCATCAAAAGCACATGATCATCGATACCTGATGTACCACAGACATTCCAGAGGGAGATGCTACCACAGAGAACACCCGTTGCTGTGTTTCTGCCAGATGGGACAATGCAGGATGCGGCACAGACAGCAAGGCCTCCCCTGAAGATTGTAGTAGTCTAATAGGTCTATATAGGGGGAGATCTTTTGGGTAACCTGGTACTAAGTTGTTTAGGGCTTTATATGTCAATAAAAATACCTTGAGCCTGTCTCGGTTGCAAATTGGCAGCCAGTGTAGCTCTTTCAACACAGGTGTTATGTACACATGGCATGTTACTCCATTCAACAGCCTTGCTGCAGATTTATGAACTAGCTGCATCTTCTGAAACAGCCTCAAAGGTAGTGTCACATAGAGAGCATTACAGTAGTCCAGTCTCAAGGTTATCAGTGCATGGCTCACAGGGGCTAAGCTACCCCTGTTCAGGAATGGGCACAGTTGATGTACCAGCTAAAGTTAGTAAAAGGCACTCTATGCCACAGAAATCACCTAGGCTGCAAATGACAACAATGAATCTTGGAGCACCCCCAAACTGTGTACCCATTCTTTCATGGGGAGTGCAACCGCATCCATAAGAAGTAAATTCCCTAATTCCCAGATCTGGGAACCACTTACCCACAGTCCCTCCACCTTATCAGGATTCAGCTTCAGCCTATTGGCCCTCATCCAGCCTACCACTGCAGCTAAGCACTAGTCCATGTCACACAGAGCGTCTCCTGATTCAGATGTAATGGAGAAATAGAGCTGAGTGTCATCAGCATACTGGTGACACCTTGCCCCCAAACTCCTAATGACCGAACCCAATGGCTTCATATATATGTTAAATAGCGCTGGAGAGAAAATGATACCTCATGGCACCCCACAACATAATTGTCAGTGGCTGAAGTACAGCCACCCAATACTACTCTCTGGACCTTACCCTGCAGATAGGAGTGAATCACTGTAAAAGAGTGTTCCCAGTTTCCAGCCCACAGAGCCAGTCCAGGAGGATCTCATGGTCAATGATATCCAAAGGCGCTGAGAGATCAAATAAGAGTAACAGGTTCACACTCCCTCTGTCCCTCTCCCAATAAAGGTCATCCATCAGGGTGATGAGGCTGACTCTTCCCCATAACTAGTCCAGAAACCAGACTAGAATGGGTCTAGATAATCAGTATCCTCCAAGAACATCTGCAGCCAGTTCACCACCACTCTTTCAAGCATGTTGCCCAAATGAGGGTGTGAGTTAGTGATGGGGTGATAATTGTTACAAATCTCTGGATCCAGTGAAGGCTATTCCAAAAGTCAACACACCACTGTCACTTTAAGGGCAGCAGGCACCACACCACACCCTAACAAAATGATGTGTTGACCACTCCCTGGATCCGCCCAGTCAACCCTCCTCAGCTAGTTCGAATCAGCCATGATTGACAAGGGATAAGAAGGTATGTGGTCAGTCGAACCAAGGCACGTTTCTTGTCCACATCCTTAGGCTGCAAAAGTCTAAAACCATCCCTGATCAGACACTGCCTTTGGTGGTGGAGACATGGACAACGAGGGCACAGGAGTGGTGAAGGGGCAGTCTTTATGATTCTCCTGTGCCCTTATTGGAAATGACCCACCCAAAGGCAGCAACTGACTGGTTCAGCTTGCTGATACTTCATACAGCTCACACTTAAACTATGGAATTTGCTACCACAAGATGTGGTGATGGCCACCAATTTGGATGGCTTTCATAGTGGGGTAGACAAATTCTTGGAGGAGAAGGCTATCAATGGCTTCTAGTCCTGATGGCTCTATGCTACCTTCAGTATCAGAGGCAGTATGCCTCCCCACATTCCATGCTGGGGAACATGGGTGGGAGGGTGCTGTTGCACTTGTGTCCTGCTTGTGGGTTTTCTGTAGGCAGCTGGTTGGCCACTGTGTGAACAGAATGATGGACTAGATGGACCCTTGGTCTGATCCAGCAGAGCTTCCTGGCTGCTAGAGCAATATGACAATGGAACCAATGACCTAGGGAGGTGGTGGGCTCTCCCACACTGGAGGCATTCAAGATGAAGATGGTCTGATCTAGCAGGGCTCTTCTTATGTTCTTATACTCAAAAGTGAAAGAAAGAAAGAAAGAAAGAAAGAAAGAAAGAAAGAAAGAAAGAAAGATGGCATGCTTCAGAGCTGCAGCCTTGCCTGGCCAGAAACTACCAGTAGCTAGGAGGAGCCACTGCTACCATCAACTCCCCCGCCCCCATGGTGCCTGTCAGGTGGTGATTTGGGGGCTCCGGATCTGCAATCCATTGTCCAGCCCTGGTGGCACCAGTGAGTATGTAATACTTAATAAGACTTACCATTTTGTATGGCACTTTTAACTGTTCAAACCACTTGACATGCATTATCTAGTTGTAATCCTTACAGCAACCCTGTATGGTAGATTGGTATCAATAAATGTGATGCAGCGAAAAACAATACCTATGAAATACACACACACACACACACACACACACACACACTGTTTTTCCAAAGGAGAGTAACATCACCCTCTTATTTTCCTCTTTTGCATAGGTGACTTGCTTTTAAAAAAATACATATGCTATCTGCCTGTGATGCCATGACCAACAGTCCTGAATGATACGTAATCTTCAAACTAAAGAATGAAATTCAAAGCAGAACTTAAGATGAGTATCTCATTCAATCTTTTCGTAGTTCTTGGAGTGCTCATAGTTTGGAACACTTAGTTTATGTTTCAGATTTTCCTATGCAACCCTGAAGCTAGCAACGTTCCTTAGCCTCAGTATGAAAGCCTGCTTCATTCTTTGACAACCCAGGCTCTAGAACAAAGGTAACTCTACATCTTTCTCTCTTTTTCTTTCTTTCTCTCTCTGTTACTCTAGAGTAAGTGTAGAGGCCCTGGTACAAATTAGGGCCCTGTCACCCCCCCCCCCCCAGGTTAGGGATGCCCCATGCTCTGGTCTCAATCCAGACAACCCCCACATACCTGTAATTTTCATTGAGAAAAAATGATCCCTCTTTTAATGGGTCACTTTAAGACAACCTCCCCCCACCCCCATCATTAAGTAAGTAAGTTGTAGCTGCCATTTACGTCATCAAAATTAATAACATGTAGTTTGGGTCTCAGTCTCATAACTGGGGGTTCCAGGAGTTCAGAATGGAGAACTCAAGAGTACACTCCTTAAGCCTATTACAAAACAGGTCCAAATCTGATGAAATAAAGTGGGCTTATCTTAGTGGCAGCCAGCCCCCTCTGCAGCCAGACACCCCTTTCTCAAACTTACTCTTGTATCAATATACGCATCAGGGAGGCCTTGTAGCTGTGAAGAACTCAATCTAAAGGCATCCATTGATGATGGGAATTATGGTAGCAGTTTACAATGCTTTCAAAGGATGCCTTAGGACTGAGACCACCATTGACATGAGGTCTCCTATCTCAAGGCTGGGTTTAGAAAAGGCGGAATCTGGCGGTGGGAATTTCCTTAGATTTGATTCTCTTACCTGGTTCACATGATCACAGTGGGGAAACAAGCCATGGTGTCTTATTTTTCCCTCCCCGTGCATGCTGGTCATGTGCCAGAGTGGTTAGGGTAAGTATCTCCACCAGCAGGGCTTTTTGGGTCATCTGAATCTAGCCAGGGTGGCTTGTTGCCATGGCTAACAAGCTGCCTAGAACCCATGGCCTGTTGTAGGGTTCTGGGTGACGTGTTATCCGTGGCAACAAGCCACCCTGGCCTGGTCTGCACAACATGACAAGCTGCGCTGCCAGGGGTAATTATGCTAATCCCCCCAGCACATACAGAGAGGGAAAATAAACCACCATGGCTTATTTTCCTTCCATGATCTTGCAGACCTGGCCATAATGTACCTGAAGGAAGGTAGAACAGTTAATTGATCCAGGACCGACTTGGATTTAGCCTAAATAATTAACTCATTTGAATTTGCCTATTAGGAGTCAAGCCCAGGGAGACTCACCCATCACCACTACCATATGAAACTCGTTCAGTGAATGTGGCACAATTAGTGAGAAATTAGAAGAGTAAAAATATTGTTCTGCGCATATTTAACCTTTGGCTTTTGTTGAGAATAAATAACAAAATGGTACTAATATGCAACATTTTTTAATGTCATGTAACATGCAGCTAAAGGCTGCACAGAAGTTGTTGTTGTTTGTATTTGCTTGTAGTTATAAACAACTGTGTGTGTAGAAACATCTTGTTTTGTTTTGTTTTTAGTAGAGAAGAATAATTGTATGGCATTAAATTTTTGTAGGGTTTGTTCTATATATTTCACTAAACTCTGCCAGGTTTTGTGACGCTTTCAGTAAAGCTAACAGAGAATATTTCCGTATTGAAATAGCATGTGGCTGAGTACTTTCTGCAAAACTGCAGATATGCATTAGCTATTTTTATACATCTCCAACCTTGTTTTGCGGTCTTTATGAGCCTGAGTAATAAGATGTGATAGACTATGCTGGAGTCCCAATTAATGCTTAGCTTTGGATGAGCAACACATTCAGGCTGGATATTAATCAGCAATCCTACATGTTCTCAGACGTCTTGCTCAGATCATAAAAACATTTGGGGGGAAATGTTGAAATCTTATTGATAAAAAATATACTTCCTACTGTAGATGGCATACAGAGTTTGTTTCAGTGAAAATACAGTTTGAAGAATTTTTTAAAAGATATTTTGATAAGACTTTCCTTGTTGCTGTCTTGCACTACATTATCTCAAAGTTCTGGAAGGGGAATAAAGTACTCTTATTGGTTATATCTAGCGAATTAGATCTGCACAATTTGTGACCCACCAAGCTGAACATCAGTCATATATTGTGGCCTGGCAGGTACTTGACAATTCCTCTGTTTTTTCAGCACAGGAAGGTTGCAAATAAAGGATGTTTATGGATTCCCCAGTGAAGTGCCATATGTGGTTGCTGAGCTGTATTCAGCTTGGTGGATCACAAGCTATCCAGCTAGAGATGAGCTTTCTCATCCTATCCCCTTCTGTCTCCTTCTATTCACTTCTGTGTCATATTCACCTTTTTTTAAAACCCACTGCCCAGCACTGCTGTCTTCTGCTGTAAAATGGTCTGCTGGGTTGGTGCTGTTTTTATTCTGTAATTTTGGGTGTGTTTTCATGTGTGTGTTTTAATATATTTGTTTTATTGTTGTTTTTAAGTAAATTTTTTTAAGAAAATGTTTTTATGATTGTAGCTGCCTTGAGCACCATTTTTGGTGAAAAGATGGGGTATAAATTTAATAAATGACATTATTTTGCTAAAAAAAATTGTTAATGCGTGTATTACTTTTTTTTCATTTCAGTATATGAGCTTGGACCCAGGTTCTTTTCCAACCATGGAAGCAATGTCTGAGGGAGAAGGAAAGCAAACTTTGTCAATTCCCCCTCCGTTTGAAGCCTCCAGGGCCACTCCCCCACTCTTCTGGAGGTCCCCCAACCATCTGAAGCAGGTTTTGGGAGGAGATGGGGGCTGCAATGGGAGGACAGAATCAACAAAGTTTGGCTTCTCCACCATTCTGTCAGTGGAAGCTTTCTGCATGAAAGAAGCCCTTCTATTCATGGCCAGTTGGCCATGGATCCAACCCATGATCTTATGTCCATTGTCCATATGCTATGTTTTGCACGTTGTTGTTGTTGCTGCTGCTGCTGCTTTTTCTTTACAGGGTACAGACTGACAGCGCAATCCTATAACCTTTACAGAGAAATAAGACCCACTGTATTCAGTAAGTCCTACTCCTTATGAAGTGAAGATTGTTTTCTGAGAGGCACATGCAAGTGATCAGATTTAGTTAGCCATCTGTTTTACCTGCTCTGCGGAGGGAGCTTCTGTAAAGGTTGGTTTCCACAATACAAAATATCTAGATTATTTTATCCAGTGGGAAGGAATAAACAAAATGATGTTCAGTAATTATACAGAATTAGAAGCTTGCTCTAAAATGAGGAAGTACTAAATCAAATTGGTTTCATGGCACTATGTTCTTCTTCTCAACATGCATTAAAAGCTTCATGACTCAATGAAAATTATAATAAGTGAGAACTATCTTTAAAGAAATTCTACAGGACCCTACAAACCACCAAATGATTCTCTCAGATTTATAATATTATACTAAATCATAAACCTCATATGTGATGTGTATGCATTGGCTGGATGAAACCTAATTAGTATATTGATCTCTCTTTAGCATTTGCAGAGCGTTACAAACTTTGCTGCAGAGATAATAAGCACACTAATAGCCTTAACCAATCACAGTTCATGGACTGTTAAGCACATGTTATATGAAAGCAGTAAACTACTAGAAGAGGTTAATTAGCAGACTATTGAAGGCATCATTCACATTGTGAAGAAGCTACTACCATCAACATATCATTTGAAACCACTCCAGAAATAAAGTAGTTACTTCCTTACCCGTGTGGAAGTGCAACAAAGCTTGATTTAGAGATCAGCAGCTCTTGGGGAAATATACTTGTGTACAAGTGTCTTGCCAAAGAACAAATGGTATTATTGCAGTCTACGATATTTTTTTCATGAGCCCATGAAATTTGGCATACCTAGGTCAGTACTGCAGACTTCTCCCATGCTGATTGGCTTTCCATCATGGAAACGTATAGACACAGATAGACTTAGAGAGGCAGTGGACTTTTTTGCACTCTTTCCTGGTGGTTAGGAATGTTTATCCCAAGCTCACTCTGGGGAAAGAGTTGTCATTGTCAAACATCTAACATGTCCATGTTTGAATGAAGTCCAAAAGATGTTGAAGCCCAGTAAGATCATGGAGTCTGTTGCCATGATCTCTACAATCTTCACCTCTAAACAAACTCAAGCTCCAAATTCCACCTCAAGTCTCGTTTTGACTCCTATTCATTTTGTAAGCTCAGATTGCAAGCTTTTCTTTTTCGTTTCACATGTAAATTCATGCATATTTTCATACACATTTTCCCAAAGGTGTGCATCAGTTGTGCGCATTTTTGAATTGTACCTATTTTTCTCCCATTGATTAAAGTAAGCATTTTGCAAAAGTGCATATTTCAGAAATTTACTTATTTTGACTACAGATTGTCAAAGTAAGGGCTCAGTCCTGGGCCCAGTGCTCTTCAACATTTTTATTAATGACTTGGATAAGGAAGTGCAGGGAATGCTTATCAAATTTGAGATGACACAGAATTGGGCAGGATAGCTAATAGCCTGGAAGACAGAAACAAAATTCAACGTGACCTTGATAGACTGGAGCACTGGGCTGAAAACGACAGAATGAAATTTAATAGGAATAAATGCCAAGTTCTGCACCTAGGAAAAAGGTTACAAGATGGGGGATACTTGGCTCAACAACACTACAAGCGAGAAGGACCTTGGAATTTTTCACGATCACAAGCTGAATATGAGCTAACAATGTGATGTGGCTGCAAAAAAGGCAAATGCTCTTTTGGGCTGTGTTAATAGAAGCATAGCTTCCAAATTCCTGGAAGTACCCCTCTACTCAGCACTAGTTAGGCCTCATATTGAGTACTGTGTCCAGTTCTGGGCACCACACTTTAAGAAGGATGTAGACAAACTGGAGAGGGTTCAGAGGAGGGCAACAAAGAGGATCAGGGTACTGGAAACAAAGCCCTATGAGGAGAGCCTGAAAGAACTGGGCATGTTTAGCCTTGAGAAGAGAAGACTGAGGGGTGATATGAAATAATGGGCTCAAGTTACAGGAAGCCAGATTCCGGCTGAACATCAGGAAAAACATCCTGACTGTTAGAGCAATTACCTAGGGAGGTGGTGGGCTCTCCCACACTGGAAGCATTCAAGATGAGGCTGGACAGACATATTTGGGGATGTTTTGACTTGGATTCCTGCATTGAGCAGGAGGTTGAACTTGATGGTCTTATAGGCCCCGTCCAACCCTACTATTCTATGATTCTATAATTATATTTGGGTTGGTTCTGGGAGGAGCAAACTGGGTAAATTCTGGTAAAAAACAAACTGAAATGGATTTTTCATACATCCCTAATAATGAGGTGTTATAGACGACCCCAAGGTTTCAGGCCCATTAAAAATAGGGAAATCTCAGCTCCTCTTTAAGAAGACAGAACCAGACACAAGGTTCTATTGCCTACCATTTTCCTCTGCCCTATTCTCTTTTGTTATGTTAGATGCTGGAAAGAATTAAGTATGATGCATATTTGCTTAACTGTCTAAGGGCACAATCCTATGCATGTTTAGACAGAGAAAAGGCCTACAACTCCCAGCATGCACCAGCCAGCCATGCTAGTTGGGGAATGCTGGGAGTTGTATGCCTTTTCTTTGTCTAAATATGCATAGGATTGTGCCCTAACTGTCTAAGCTTTCTAAGAAACTGGCTCAAGGATTGTGTCATGCTTCCCAACAAGCTTAGCCCTTCCATAAAGTAATACTCTAGAAAATCTATGCCCAAAGTATGCACAGTGCAAGGCCACATCATGAAGACCCTTTCCCCAATTGTCTCTGCCTGCAGGGTGCTTCGAATATTTGTTTTTCAATGGGCAATATGCATAAATAAGATGCTTAAGGTTGCCATTCCTCCTTACCTCATAAGGCTGCCTCTCTACAGAGCTAAGACACAAAAAAGAAAACCAAAATCTTCCCTGGATATGGGTAGGCCAGAATTACTTTGTAGTCCATCATCATCATCATTATCATCAATAACAATCATAATAATAAGCCAACAACAATTATTTGAGGGACATGTCTTCCCCTCCCTTTCTCTGCTGACAATTTTGTCTAATGTCATGATAGTTCTGGAATATGGACAATTGTGCATTAGAGATTAAGCTGGCACACCAACAAATTCTACTACTGTGCATATTTTTAGCCTTTCCTCCTGTTTTCATATGATAGTTCTTCATTAATGCTTTGTTTTAACAGAGGATCACCCCAGTAAGAAATTAGGTCAAACTATTAAAAACTATCATCTGCCATTGGGCTTCAAACTCTAAGATCAGCTAGCTATACTGCTGAAGAAATAATATGTCAGTAAACTGTACTTTGTGGCATGTAACTACTGGGCTGAAAATATTCACTGCTTTTTGTGAACTTTTTCAGCAGTATTGACCGTCCTTTTGGTGATTATTTCAAAAGTCTTCACCTATTCTAACACCACAGCCCTCACTCTGAACTGATTTTGTGCAGCACAATCTAACTTGCTATATATTGTGGCATTATCTTATTCACTGCGTGATCCCCAGTTAGCTGGGATCACACAAGTTTAGGGATGTTCAAGAACTTTGTTCCTGTTTCCAAGTCATGTGAACATGTCCAGTTTTGAAACCCCAAACATGAGCAGGAGCATTCTTCTCTGGAATGTTTTGCAATTTCCCAAGTTTGTGTTCCTGTTCGAAAGTGCAAAGTGGTGCAAATGTGCCCTTCTGAAAATGCACATCTCCCCACCCCAATCTGCATTTCATGCTTTAGCCTATTAAAGCTTTTCTGGCAAACTGAACTTTGAGGAAGAATTCAGAGAACCTCAATGAAGTCAAACATCACATGTTCAACCATCCTTGCCCATGTTACTGATCTAAGAAGCATTACCCTGAATTAACTCATTTGTCCTCAGTAACATGTCACATAGCCAAATCTAACAGACTACACTGCATTGTGATGTTATCCTGTTCATTATGTGATCTCTGATGGATTGTATTCATTCACTAATCCAGTCCAGGAAGAAGAAGATCATTGTGGGTAAAATGGGGGAGGGGGGATAAAGAGACAAGTAGTTGGTATAACATTTGGCCCACATTTATTGAAACTGACCAGATTTGCAAAGGTCAATGTAAGCGGGGCGGGCAACTTCTCTAAACCAGACTAGCCTGGCATTGTATCAGGCGAGACACCTGATGCCTGTAGAGTGTCTTAGATCTCCACTCCTCAGGACTGCTCAATTTTGGGACAGGAGGTCTTCCCCTGTCACACACCCCTCGGGCCGAGTGGGTGAGGCGGGTTGGCCTCAAAGGTAATCCCTATCTTCCAACAAGGGCCACAAACCCTGAGCTGGAAGTCTCAGGCCTTACCAGTCACCAGAAATGGTGCCTCTGAATGCTCACCAGCCCTACAGCCCCCACAGGTGGCTGCACATAATCACCAATTTAAAATGTGACCAAATCAGCCTAAGTGATTAAATAAAACCAAAACAACCTAAATTAACTCCCAAACCCCACTTACAGTGTGAAGTAGGCAAAAAGACGCATAGCCAAAGCTAATCAAGTCTATGAGCCAAAATTCCTACTTGCCCCCCCAAAGGATGACCAGCGTAACCCACACAGCATACAGAGCGGGAGGGAGGAAGTTGCACTTTGAAGAGGATGAAGTGAAGGGCCCCCAGCCTAAAACAGCTGGTAAGCCCCTCCCCTCCATGGTGGTGCCACTAAGGAATGCCAATGGTGTTTCCCTCGTCTCTGCCTCCCCCCGCTGCAAAATCCTCCCGGCAGCCAGGCAAGCCAGACATGGGGGGGCAGCAGGGGGAGGTACAATAACAGCAACAACAACAATATAAACTGGTGCAAAAGCAGCCACAGTTCAGGGAAACAAGGCTGCAAATAAGATCAGTAGAAGATGGCCATTTTCACAATTAATGTTTCATTTGGCAAATTATTTCTGCTACATCATACTCAGCCTTTGCAATGGGGAAATATTTGGTCAGCCCAGCCGCAAATGGAGCATATATTTCAATGGGTAGTTTATATTAAGTTGCTGATCTGCAAGTGTTTCTGAGTAAGCTGATGCTTTTACATTGCAAAGGATACTAGCACCGAATAGTAGTGACAGGTAACACATGAGAGTTGCAAATGTAATATACAGATGTGGATAAAGCTAAATTGTACTTCAAGGATAAGTAGAGTGATGCTTAGGGAGTGCATTAGGAATGATGATCTCCTAACTCACTTCTTAAGATTTAGAATTAGCCTTTTCAGGTTTTATAATGAGAACTGGAAACATAGACTGCAAGAAATCTGTTAGCAGTTTATTGAACACTATTCAAGTAGCTTTCTGTGTTGCTTTTCGCCATGTATGCCTGTGTCTGCTGACAGATTAAAATGTTTGTTCAGCATGGGGTTACAGAAATAGTGTTAACTTTCACTTCAGTGGATTTAATATCAGTTATAGCTTTAGGGCATTCAGAGGGTAGCTTTATGCCTAAGGGCTGATGTCATGACTTTTTCTTAATGGTGCATGTCACTAGAGTCCACAGAGTGTATGAGTTATGTAAATGTTTTCTTCATCCTTTCAGGGCGGGGGGGGGGAGAACTACACATTTCCCTAGAAATGCTGAATTATGTTTTACTATATTTTATTACAAGTATCTGGAGTATCAAGAAATGAAATCTGCCAAGCAATGCTTTTGCACAAATCCCATCAACACAAATGCAAGTCTCAGAAAAAGTAGTTCTTAGATTGAACTCCTGGCCACTTTTGGTCATGTACCAATAGCTTAGTGTTTGTTTTTCATTTTCTATCAAATTAAAAATAACTCTGATCACTCTATGTGACTATACTAGAAAGGTTAACAACTAATTATTTTAGCAGGGGGGACTTATAGCTATCTTCAAGGTGATTACAATGAACTTGCTATACAATTTACCTATGAAATAGGTCCACTCTGTTCATTCATTCTACATCAGACCAACATCCTGATTATTATTACAAGTCCCTTTCCCTATTGATTTCATTGCAACTTAGTAAGCTTCTTACATAACAAAGATGTTAGTTGCACATAAAAATGGGTAGAGTGGGATTTTTTTAGAGTCACAAAGCTGGAAGAAACCAAGAAATCGAAGTCCGGCCCTTAACTACAACAGAACTTTACCTTTTCCACAATTCAACTGAACAGGGAGAGATGCCTTAGCCAGTCTAAAGGATAGGGAATAGGATGCAAAGTAATAACACAAAATGCCTCTATGGAATTAAGTTATTATATCTAATGATGGTGCTGGAGTTTATAACTCCTTGGTTTGGAATATGAACCTCAGCAACTCATAACACTCACCTTCAATATGACATGAGCATTATGGCTCCTTGAGTTCATTTCCAGCTTAGATGTTAATCTAGGGATGGCAGAGAATTCCACCACGGATCACGGTGAGGCCGAATTCCAGTGCATTCGGCCCCCGAAATCTGTGGCGGAACAGCCTGCTACCCCCCCGCCCCCCCGTGGATCCCCCCCCGGGACGAGACTTACTTGGGGTGGATCTTCCGGGCAGCGGCAGCTCCAGCGGTGGCTTCGGCGGTGGCGGCTGGTCTTCCAACCGGCTGCCGCCGCCGCCATTTGCAGTTGTTTTTTTTTACAGAGACGTGATAGGCTACGTAAGTTTTTACATAGCCTAAAACGTCTGGGTAAAAAACAAAAATAAAAACAGGTGTATGCAAATGGCGGCGGCTATGGCCACCGCCATTGTCATATGCTTTTTTTTTTTTACCACCCAGATTTTTAGACTACATAAAAACTTACGTAGCCTAAAACGAGTGGGTAAAAAAAAAAAAAAAAAGCGTACGCAAATGGCGGCGGCTACGGCTGCTGCTATTTGCGTTCCTTAGTTTGGGCCATCTTAGTCTACGTAAATATTTACGTAGACTAAGAAGGCCCAAACTAAGGAATGCAAACAGCAGCGGCCGTAGCCACCGACATTTGCATATGCGGTTCCCCCCCCCCCAGAGCCCTCCGTGGCCGGAAATCCGACTGCGGATGGCTCTGGCCTGGCTGGGCCTGGCCGACTGCTCCGTGGAGCTGCTGCAGAGCACAGCCGGCCGCGGAGGATTCTGAGGGGGGAGGAATGGAGCACCTCCCCCCCCGTCAAGGATTCCGGGGGGAGGGACGGAACACCTCCCCCTCACCATAAACATATCCGCGAAAGGTAAGTGACTTTTGTACATCCCTATGTTAATCTGAGACAGAGAAGAACTCTCACCCACTTGGCTGCTTTGGTATATGTGCCAAGGAGGGATGAACATCTTTCTCTCTCTTCTTCTATCCTCCATTTTCCTTCATATCTTGAACACTGTTACAGCAGGATTCCAAGCAGACACCAGCAGGCACCATGGAAGTTTTAGTTTTTCCAGGGTGCCTCACATTAAACATTTCCCTATCTCCTTTCTTCCTGCTGCTGCTGTCGGGAAAGAGGGGGGGGGAGGGGAAGGGGGGGCAGAAGAGAAGTGTGAGACAAGGCATGAGGAAAGAGACACTTCCAGAGCAGCAACATCCACCAGGTATGGTGTGTTAGAAGCTCATGAGAAGCTGGGAATTATGAGTCAACGCAGAACTCTTTAGGAAAATGTTCCCCTGAGTATTCTCCACTTTTGCTCAGATTTATTGATGATCCCAATACAAATTGAGCCTGAGGGAGTTCACCCATCACTAGTTGTATTTACTTCTGAGGTTGAAACAGACCTAACAGAATTACTTTTACTTAATCAGGGCCTAAGTACACATGTTGCTAAATGTTGCTTGCTGTGTTGCCTGCTGTGCTATATATATAAAAAGGTAATAGTAAGTGCCACATGAGGGTGGGTTTTGCTTTAATATGACAGTAAGCACGTGGAGGGGGAGTGTCAGATAATGCAAACTTTTTTTCTGTTGTTAAATGCAGTTTGAAGGAGGTGATGCAACATTGCAGTGGGGGAGGGAAGGTTTACATCAGCCCCCCTGCACATTGTCATCCCAATTCAAAACAGACACTCCCCCCTCCCTCATATTTACTTAGCGGCCCTGAGTGCCATTTTTTGGTGGGAAGGCAGAATATAAATTAAAGAAACAAACAAATAAATAAATAACTACTTTAAAAAAAAAAAAAACCCACAACCTGACATGACATTGTAGGTGACACATTTATCATCACATATACTCATGCCTTCAGGGAGAGCAAGCAGTCAATAACCAAAACGGATACAAAAGAATGGCACACTCCTCAAAACAAAACACTAATCTGTCAAGGTCATTTTAGAGTGAGTAGGGTTTGGACCTGAAGTCACAGGAAAGTGCTACAGCTGGGTGGAGTTTCCAGCTAGATTTATCATGTATTTTGCACTGTGATTCCAAGAGGAAATGTTTAAAGTGTACAGTGCCAGAAAAAGTGAAGTATGCTCACTCAGTACATTATTCTTTACAACCCCACCACTTCTGTCAAGTGACTGCCTACCATAATATGTTGCACACCTTTACAGCTCAATCCTATGCATGTTGACCCCAAAGGAAATCACACTATATTGGATGGAGCTTACTCCAGGCCTGTAGCCAGCATAAATGTTCTGTGGGGGCTGCCAAAAGACTGTGCAGGTCTTTTAAAGACAAAATTGGAAACTGTTTTTAGTTTGTTAAAAAAAAATAGGGGAGAAGAGAAAATTGGGGGGAAGCCACCCCTCAGCCTCCCGGACCCTCCCCTAGCTACAGGCTTGGCTTACTCCCTCATAAGTGTGTCTAGGATTGCAGCATTGATCCACTCTAAAAGTCAAGAGCACACTACTGTGCCACTGGAAATCCCAGTTTCATTTGAGAATCTCAGTAAAATTAAATGTGTGGAACTTTTAAAAATGGAACTTGATTGTCCTCAGTTTGCTATTTCCAACCACTCCCTCCCCCCCGCCACCGCCCACACAGCCACCATATGGCAATTTTACTTAATTGAAATAATACAAACTTTGATAAAGAGGTAGAAGTATCTTGAACAAAAGAAAAACAAGTCTAGATGTAGTAGTCCAATCCTTTTCCCGGACCTCCTTTCTATGCCTTATCGCCAGTGTGGAGTTTTACTATGAGACCAGCCTTTCCATCTGGTAAGATTTGGAAGCAGAAAAGAGAAGAGTGAGCAAGGAGAACATGTATGTGGTAAAGGATAAGTGGAAGCCAACAGAAACTAGAAAGGAAGCAAGCAGGCTTTATGCCTGGCCCTCACATCCAAGTTAAATTGCCTCAGGATCATGATCTTGTGGAATAAATTCTTGGCTAACCACAACATTTGGAATCCTCCAGAAAGCCAGTACTGACAAGAGACATTAAGCATTCACATCTAAAAATGTTTTGCAGCAGGTACCAGGCTGTGCTCTCTCCTTGTGTTGACGACAATTTAATTGTCTGCTGGAGAGACAGCATACAGCGAGGGAGGGACAGCGGCTGCGAGTCAGTTGTTTCAATGCCAAGGGTGTATGTGGCAGAACAACAATAGAACATTCCTGCATAAATTGTTGGACACTTGTCCAGTCCATTAAAATTTGGAGCTTGAGCAATCAGAGACATCTGATCAAGTTACCTGGAATACAGATAGGGCCATAAAAATAGTTCTGGAAAATGGAGAAAAATAGGATCCAACATTTCTAGTATACATTAAGCTTGTCATCACCACATTATCTGACAGATAGCACGTTTAGAAATATATCTGATTTCAAGCTATAGGTGGTATGGAATTCAGCTCAGTATTTAAGGTTTTATTTTAGTGAGCTTTAGTAACCCTTAGATTATTTATAGGTTGCAGATAGGGATGGGCACAATCCCTATTGTGTCTTGGTCTTGTCAAGATGATTGTTTTTTTGAGGTCAAGCTCATTCCTTCCCATTTCCACACGAGTCTGTGATTTTGCTTTAAAGATCCATATGGATATTTGTGCTTTTTACATGCACAATTTTCATGGTGTGAGCATTAAAGTATCAGTTTTTCTGTGTATTTTTAAGCACACAAATTTTTCCAAGTATTTTGCATTGCTGAAATGCCGTTTTGTGTGTACTTTTTTTTCAAATATGTGCATTTTGTGTGTACTTTTCCATAAGATGCACATTTTTTGTGCATATATTTCCTTGGATGAGCTGTATTAGAAAGCTCACAAAATGCCAGTTTTGGAATGCAACTTTGTCTTGACTTGCTGAAAGTAGGTGTTAAATGGGTAAATAAATTTAAAAAAACTTCAAAGAGCAAATTTCCCACCCAGCCCTACTTGCAAAGAACTGCTTCTCTTCTTTTGGTTTGCATATCGCTAAACCTGATACTAATGGAAACATATGGGTATTAGGTAGCAATAATGATAATTCTAATTAAGATAGTCTGATTAATTATTTTAGTTTTCAGCTTGCTTCTAGTCAATTGACTAAATGTAAATATATTTGAATACTACCAAACACTTCATTATAATCTCTCTTTTGAGTATACTGAAAGAAACATGAATATGTTATTAGCTATGTTTTTATTCCCCCTTCATGGATCACTGCCTTGTTGTGGCGAAGGGGCTTGTGTAACTCACTGAAGCCATAAGCTATGCCATGCAGGGTGTCAGGAGTGCCCTAGGTGCCTCTTTAAGTCCCCCCCAGTAGCCAACTCACGACACAGATGAAAGGGATTCTTTCCAAGGCTTTATTCCTTTACAATTTAATGACTCTTTCAGATGCTAATCACCAGTAACTAAGCAAGGAAACACACTGGGGTAGTTAGCAGAATAGCCTAAGCTCCAGGTAAGGCAGTTGGTCCCCGTTTGAAGAGGAAGAGCAGGAAGAATCTGAACTTATAGGCTAGGGAGAGGTCTTCCCTCTTACCCAGGGATCCTCAGGATGTGACCGTTGTTTTAGTGCCAAGCGGGCAGATTAGGCACCGCTCCTCTGTCTCCACCAAGCATCCAACAAGATCCCATCCCCCGCTCTCTCACTGCTAGGGTCACTATCTCTCTCTGGAATGCAGGCAGGAGGAATCTCTCCCTGCCGCTGTGCCTGTGAGAGATGATCAAGCTCCTCTCCCATGAGTGGTTGGTCCTCCTCAGAATCAGAACTACTCTGGGGCTCTATGGGCTCAGGATCCACCCTGACACAGGGCCACCCAAGATGGACAGGTCATGGTGGAGAGTTCTGACAAAATGTGGTCCAGTGGAGAAGGAAATGGCAACCCACTCCAGTATTCTTGCCAAGAAAACCCCATGGAACGTATCACAAGTCTAAAAGAGATGATGCCGGAAGATGAGCCCCTCAGGTCAGAAGGTGTCCAATATACTACTGGGGAAGAGCAGAGGGTATTTCCAAGTAGTGCCAGAAAGAGTGAAGCGGCTGGGCCAAAGCTGAAAGGACACTCAGCTGTGGATGTGTCTGGTGGTGAAAGGAAAATCTGATGCTGTAAAGAACAATATTGTTTAGGAACCTGGAATGTAAGATCAATGAATCAAGGTAAGCTGGAGGTGGTCAAACATGAGATGGCAAGATTGAACATCGACATCTTGGGAATCAGTGAACTAAAATGGATAAGCATGGGCGAATTTAATTCAGGTGACCATTATATCTACTACTGTGGGCAAGAATCCCTTAGAAGAAATGGAGTAGCACTCATAGTCAATAAAAGGGTGGGAAAAGCAGTACTGGGGTACAATCTCAAAAATGACAGAATGATCTCAGTACGAATCCAAGGCAAACCATTCAACATCACAGTAGGGATGTACGAAATTGGCCTTACCTGGCTCCGCCGGGTTCTGCTGGGGGGGAGGCGCTCCGTCCCTCCCCCCGGAATCCTGGCCGGCTGGCTCCGCTCCACGGGGGTTCCGCAGAGCCACCGGCCAGCTCCGCCAGCAGCCGGACATCCGGCCACTGGCTAGCAGGGACGCAAATGGCGGCGGCTGTAGCCACCGCTGATTGTGTCCCTGTAGTCAGCCGTGATAGGCTACGTAAATCTTTACGTAGCCTATCATGTCTGACTTTAAAAACAACAACAACAATGCGCGTATGCAAATGGCGGCTGCTACGGCCGCCACCATTTGCTTTCCTTATTTTGGCCCATCTTAATCTATGTAAATATTTACGTAGACTAAGACGGCGAAAATAAGGGGAATGCAAATAGCGTAGCGGACGCTATTTACGTTCCCCCTTATTTTTGCCATCTTAGTCTACGTAAATCTTTACGTAGACTAAGACGGCCCAAAATAAGGAACGCAAATGGCGGCGGCTGTAGCCGCCGCCATTTGCATACACGTATTTTGTTTTGTTTTTAAAGTCAGACGTGATTGGCTACGTAAAGATTTACATAGCCTATCACATCATTTTTTCGTTGTTTTTTTTTAAACCTAGCCATGATAGGCTATGTAAATCTTTACGTAGCCTATCACGTCTTTTTTTTTTTAAAGACTGGAAATGGTGGCGGCGGCAGCTGGTCGGAAGACCAGCTGCCGCCGCCGCTGCCACCGGAGCCGCCGCTGCCCGGAAGATCTGCCCCAGGTAAGTCTCGTTCCGGGGGGGATCCGCGGGGGTGGTGGGAGGGTGGCAGGCCGTTCTGCCACGGAGTTTGGGGGGCCGAATGCCAGTGCATTCGGCCTCACCGAGATCCGTGGCGGAATTCTCTGCTATCCCTACATCACAGTAATTCAAGTCTATGCCCCAACCACTGATGCCAAAGAAGCTGAGGTTGATCGGTTCTATGAAGACCTACAACACCTTCTAGAGCTAACACCAAAAAAAGATGACCATTTCATCATAGGGGATTGGAATGCTAAAGTAGGAAGTCAAGAAATCACTGGGATAACAGGCAAGCATGGCCTTGGTGTACAAAGCAGGACAAAGGCTAATAGAGTTTTGCCAAGAGAACATGCTGATCATAGCAAACACTCTTTTCCAACAGCACAAGAGGTGACTCTTCACATGGACATCACCAGATGGTCAATATCAAAATCAGATTGATTTTGTACTTTGCAGCCAAAGATGGAAAACCTCTATACAGTCAGTAAAAACAAGACCTGGAGCTGACTGTGGCTCAGATCATGAGCTGCTTCTTGCAAAATTTCAGCTTATAAATTGAAGAACATAGGGAAAACCACTAAACCATTCAGTGTTCCAAACCATTCAGCTGGACATCCTAGAGAGTGAAGTCAAGTGGGTCTTAGGAAGCATTACTAACAACAAAACTAGCGGAGATGACAGTATTCCAGCTGAGCTATTTAAGATCCTAAAAGATGATGCTGTTAAAGCGCTGCACTCAATATGCCAACAAATTTGGAACACTCAACAGTGGCCACAAGACTGGAAAAGGTCAGTTTGCATTCCAATTCCAAAGAAGGGCAATGCCAAAGAGTGTTCAAACTACTGTGCAATTGTGCTCATTTCACATGCCAGAAAGGTTATGCTCAAAATCCTACAAGCTCGGCTTCAGCAGTATGTGAACTGAGAACTACCGGAAGTACAAGCTGGGTTTCGAAGAGGCAGAGGAACTAGAGATCAAATCGCCAACATTTGCTGGATCATGGACTGCAAGGGGGTCAAATCAGTCAATCCTAAAGGAAATCAACCCTGACTGCTCATTGGAAGGACAGATAATGAAGCTGAAGCTCCAATATTTTGGCCACCTAATGCGAAGAGAAAAGTCACTGGAAAAGACCCTGATGCTGGGAAAGATTGAAGGCAAAAGGGGAAGGGGACGGCAGAGGATGTGATGGCTGGATAGCATCACCGATGCAATGAATATGAACTTGAGCATGCTCCGGTAGAGAGCGCAGGACAGGAAGGCCTGGCGTGCTATGGTCCATGGGGTCACGAAGAGTCGGACACGACTGAACGACTGAACAACAACAATATTTTTATTCAGTGAGCTCAGTATACAAGGTTACCCCACCCGATTTTATCCTCACAACAACACTGTGAGTAGGATGTTGGAGAAATCTGCAACCAATTCCAGTGAGTTCAGATTTCTATGAATCTGACCTGCACATACCACAGCAGTCTGGCTTTTTCTGATTCTCTCAGATTCCGCAGATTTCCAGACTGATTTTTTACTTTTGTGGGGGATTTGCACTAATTTGCATTAGCGCTAATATGCACTAGTGCAAATGCATATTAGTTAATGTGCATTAGCACAGATTTGCATTAACTAATTCCTATGAGTGCATTTGCGGAAGTGCACATTAGCACTAATGCACATTAATGGAAGAAGTAGAACAGAATTCTGGTTAAAAAAAATTCCAATACCATCAATGAGATGACAATGGAATGAAAGACACCTGACAATCCACGAAACACAGATAGAACAGATTTTATGAAATCTGTACATCCCTGCCTGTGAGGTAGCTTAGGAGAAAAAGACCAGCTCAAGGTCATCCAGTAAGCATCATGGAAGCAGGGATTTGAAACTGGGCCTAGAACCAAGGCTCTTAGGTCAACACTCTAACTATTACATGACACTGGATCATGTAGGAGATAATCTGGAACAAAAGAAAGCTACACTTATTGTTACAAGGAAAGGCAGTCTTTCATATGTCCTTTTTCATTCCTTATTATAGTAACTCAGGAGCCAAAATAGCTTGGAAAAATAAACAAGCATGCTCTGTAGCCTCAGCCCCACTGATCAATGTCTAGAAGTGTAGATTACAAATTAGCTTGATTAAAGCTTGGTTTACAGTCCTAATGATGATAATTATGAGCCCTGTCTAGACATAGTGAAGCTCTACAAGTTCCATTGATTTTATTAGAAAGTAAACATGTAAATAGCTGTCACTGAAATTTGATTGGATCATGCCATATTTCTTTATCATGCCCCTTGTTGGTGGCATTGGTGGATACTTTATGTGAAAGTAATATAATAGAACAGTGCTAAGAACCACTTGGAAAGTTGGCAATAGAAGCCCTGCTTAGATGTTTCAAAGCATTCAAATTAATATGTGTGGGGAGAAGGAACATCATTATAGCATTTTGCACCACCAACTCATATTCATTAGAATGTGTGTTCTAATAAATTAGATTGGTGAGCATTTTATGTTCTGATTAACAAAATTAAGTCAGGGGATGGAGCCTGATGTTGTGATTAGGGATGTACAAAACTCTTACCTGGCTCCGCACCGGGCAATCTGCGGTGGGGGGGAGGCGCTCTGTCCCTCCCCCCGGAATCCTCCCTGGCCGGATCCGCTCCACAGCGACTCTGCAGAGCCACCGACCGGGGCCGCCCGCAGCCAGACATCCAGCCGCTGGGCTGCACAGGGACGCAAATGGCGGCTGCCGTAGCCTCCGCCATTTGCGTCTGTGTCTTTAGCCATGATAGGCTACATAAATATATACGTAGCCTATCACGGCTAAAGACACGGACACAAATGGTGACAGCTATGGTGGCCGCCATTTGCGTTCCTTCCTGTTGCCATGATAGGTTACATATATATTTACGTAGCCTATCATGGCTAAGTAAATGGCGGCCGCTACGCCATTTGCACCCCTGTCTTTTGCCGTCATAGGCTATGTAAATATATACGTAGCCTATCACGGCTAAAGACACGGATGCAAATGGTGGTGGCTACGCCATTTGCGTCCCTGCCCTGAGACGTGATAGGCTATGTAGATACTTACGGCCATTTGTGGCCACAGCCCGGCAGCGGCTGGAGTTGCCAGAGCCGCTGCCACCACTGGAGCTGCAGCCAGGTAGGCTCCGTTTCACGGGGCTTTCACGGGGTGGTGGGCCGGGTTGCTCCATTCTGCCACAGATTCCGGGGGGCCGAATTCACTGGAATTCGGCCTTCCTGGGATCTGTGGTGGAATTCTCTAACATCCCTAGTTGTGATGCTCCCACACATGCCCATTTTAGCCCTTAGGTACTTTTGAAAAGTGCTATGGATTTGTAAGAGGAAAATAAGTTGGGAAGCAGGCCTGAAGGGTACATGGAAATGAATAAAGAGTCTAGTATGTACACCTAAGAACATAAGAAGAGCCATACTGGATCAGACTAAAGTCCTATCTAGTCCAGCATTCTGTTCAGGGGAGGAGAGATAAAAAGAAGGCATAGCAAAGGGAGCTGAAGCCTGGAAGGAAAACTCTCAGTTGTTGCTAGTGACTGATTTCATGCCTATAAAAAGGTAAAAGATAAAGGTGTCCCCAACCAGTCATGTCCGACTCTAGGGTGTGGTGCTCATCTCCATTTCTAAGCCGAAGAGCCAGCGCTGTCCAAAGACGCTTCCGTGGTCATGTGGCCAGCATGACTGAACACCGAGGTGCACGGAACGCTGTTACCTTTCCTGCTGAAGCGGTACCTATTTATCTACTTGCAATTTTTTGCTTTCAAACCGCTAGGTTGGCAGAAGCTGGGACTGAAGACGGGAGCTCACTCCGTCACGCAGCACTCGGGTCTCGAACTGCTGTCCTGCCGACCTTTTGGTCTGCAATTCAGCGTCTTAACCATTAAGCCCCCGCGGCCCCCGCTTCATGCCTATATCTTCCTTCAAATGGAAACAAAAGCAAAACCACAAACACATTTTGAATAATAGTTCTCAGCTCGATCCAAAATTCCATGAAGAGTACTTGGTGTTTTTAGTATGTAGGCTTCAGTGGGACTGGAACTCGCTAAACAATAACCAGTTGGCTTAAGAGGGTTCTATTTGTATGTTTGGGCACCGTGTATTAAAAATAAAATCCCTATTATTTTACTACATTGTCATTGTCACTGCAGTTGCTGGAAAGACCAAAGCTGTTCACCGGAATACCAGGAGTGCATAATTAGTCAGGTCCCAACCTAAATAAGGCTCAGCATTACAGAAGGGACTTTAAGCCCAATCAAAGGGAAGATGTAACCAATCATTCCATGCAGAAGCAAGCCCGGCTGGCAGACCACTGGCTTCCACTACAGAGACAGCTTCTCTCCAGCCCTCCTGGCTGAAATGTTGTGAGATATATTGGGTTACAGATGGGAAGAAGGGTGAAAAAAATGGCTAGGGAAAAAATAAGTCCTAAAAGAAACATGTCTTCATAGTCAGCAGCAGAATAAAAATCCCTGATTTATTTAAAATGCATGTACTACAAAAGGGCCTACATAGGTATGGTAGTGGGCAGGAATCCAAGACAGAGCTTTTTGCTTTTACCACATGTACAATATAAACTTTTGGTTGCTCGAATGAGAAAAGGTACAATCTTCCCAACACATGCATGCTACATACAGTTCATTCATTGTGATGCTGTCATAAACCATGTAAACGAAGCCTGGAGAAAGTCCTTGCAATGTGGGAGGTCATGCAGTATTGGCAAGGGGAATATGATGTGGACTAATTTATTAGTCCCAGATCTAATTATTGTGGACCAAATGTTTAGAGCACCATATCAAACAAGGACTAAAAAAGGAGAGCAAATAGATGCTCATGGATAACTAGGAGCCTGGAACAAAAGGAAGCTTTGTCCTGGTGCATGACCTCATAGCCACACGAAACACAATATTTGATTTATCTATTGTTTTAAAGCTTTTCTAAAGAAATCAGTTTAGAAGTGGCAGATGTCCATGGCTTTCTAACCCTCTGAAATGCATATTTCTATAGCTATAAGAAATCCAAACCCAAATCTTCTGCCAGTCACAACCATAGGAAGTAACCCCCCTCCCTTACACACACACCCAGACCCCAGACCCTCCCACTGAGTTGGCTCAGCCCTCCCAAAGAGGAGCCATCACCTTCTTCTTCTTTCATCCTTTCCTAGCTTCCCAAAAGAGGAATCCCAAACTTCCCAATCTTTTGCTGGATACTATTACAAATGTGTGTGTATGTGTGTGTGTAGGGGGGTAAGCCTATGAGGCAAGATAAAGGAAATCTGAGAGCAGAGTTTCATAGAATCATAGAATAGTAGGGTTGGAAGGGGCCTACAAGACCATCGAATCCAACCCCCTGCTCAGTGCAGGAATCCAAGTCAGAGCATCCCTGACAGATGGCTGTCCAGCCTCTTCTTGAACACCTCCAGTGTGGGAGAGCCCACCACCTCCCTAGGTAATTGGTTCCATTGTCGTATTGCTCTAACAGTCAGGAAGTTTTTCCTGATGTTCAGCCAGAATCTGGCTTCCTGTAACTTGAGCCTCCAATCCTGCTAGCTGGCAGAGGACCACAGGGAAATGTAGTTCCCAGCCATGCTGCTTATCTTTGATGCCCATTGTCATGCAGGATTTCAGAACAATGTGCTCAGTATGTGTGAGTAAGTGGTTCATTCCCTTTTCTGCTAAACTACTTGATATGCTCCACCTCAAATTTAGTCTGCAAAAAATGTCTTCCTCTTGAGAAGAAGGCACTAAGCTGTGTATTAGCCAGGGGGCCAGCCAAACCCACCTCCTCATCAGTCAGTTGGTACATTCTGCAGGAAGGAGGGGAGAGACAAAGAGAGTTGGGAGGAAAACTCTCAGTTGTTGCTTGTGCTAAGAAAACCTGGGTGCCCTACTCACCAGGGGTCCCAGTTTGCACTGTGGCATGGGTGCTAAGCCAGGAAGGCTCTGAACGAGGGGTCTGAGGCTGTGGCCAGCTGCTTATGGCCACGCCTCCCGTAGCCCAATCAGAAGCACTAGCTGAAGGGCCGACATGGAGGGACAAGTTTCCCTTTCAGTCTGCTCCTTGGTTACTTCAAGGGGCCACGGCCTGGGCTTCCTCCTCACTCTGCTGCCTTGGACTTGTGCAATCCACCCTGCCCTAAGTAAGGTCGCCTATTGCTATGGGCTGCTGTCAGACACCAGCTGGGAACGGATTTTACCTGGGGACCAACTGGCTCAGTCATTTCACAGGGTTTCTGCTTTCCTCATAGCAATGTAAGTTGGTTTAAAGGTCAGTTATTAAGTATCACTGTCACAATGTTAGTGCAGATGGCATTGGGCTGGATCTAAGCCAAGGGGAAAGGGGGATGCAACTAATATCTCAAACCTTCCCACTTGCACAAGGTGGCCAGATATATTAGTTGCATCCAGAGGAGATATGATTATTTGTGGAGGGGGGATATTTCACAGTAGAATTCTTGCTGTAGCCATTAAAACCAGGCTATGGATATAAAAGGGAGGACAGAGCTGAGTCTAAATTTTTTATAAGCCAGCTGAGTATTTTCTTTCAGGTATTAATTATACCATGTTGTATCATGTCTGTGTATATATAGACTGTTTTGTTTCACATTGGTCATTTCTGATTTGTCAAATTTGTCAAATTTGTTTTATGGTCATAAATCAATGTGAAATAAACTTGAATCCCCACTGTAGCAGTAGAATAGTGGGCAATGTATCATCCCATTGAGATCACATGCTTGGATCTGGAAAAGATGGAAAATGGCATAAAGTGAGCATTCCTGAGTTTCCTGGCCCCATGGCTATCCCTGAATGTGTTCAGAGGGGGGACTATTACACTTAAAAAGTAAACAAATGGGGGAAGCTTAAGTGATTGCTTTTCTTAGTGGGCAAATTCAGGCTTCTCTCATTAACAATGTCAAAGGTAATCTGTGATATGAATGCACAAACAGTAATCAAGTACATTGATCTTGGCAGCTACTTTGTTGTTGTTCAGTCGTTAAGTCATGTCCGACTCTTCGTGACCCCATGGACCATAGCACGCCAGGCCTTCCTGTCCTCCGCTCCCTCCCAGAGTGTGCTCGCCTCAAGTCCATATTCATTGCATCGGTGATGCTATCTAGCCATCTCATCCTCTGCTGTCCTCTTCTCCTTTTGCCTTCAATCTTTCAAGGCATCAGGGTCTTTTCCAGGGAGTTTTCTCTTCACATTAGGTGGCCAAAATATTGGAGCTTCAGCTTCAATATCTGTCCTTCCAATGAGCACTCAGGGTTGATTTCCTTTAGGATGGACTGATTTGACCTCCTTGCAGTCCAGGGGACGCATAAGAGTCTTCTCCAGCACCACAGTTCGAAAGCATCAATTCTTCGGCGCTCAGGCTTCCTTATAGTCCAGCTCTCACAGCCATACGTTGCTACTGGGAAAACCATAGCTTTGATTATACGAATATTTGTCAGCAAGGTGATGTCTCTGCTTCTTACTATGCTGTCTACGTTTGCCATAGCTTTCCTCCCAAGGAGCAAGCATCTTTTAATTTCATGGCTACAGTCACCATCTGTGGTGATCTTGGAGCCCAAGAAAATAAAATCTGTCACTGCTTTCATTTCTTCCCCTTCTATATGCCAGGAAGTGATGGGGCCAGATGCCATGATCTTAGTGTTTTTAATGTTGAGTTTCACACCACCTTTTGCACTCTCCAATTTCACCCTCAACAAAAGGCTCTTTAGATCCTCTTTGCTTTCTGCCATTAGGGTGGTATCATCTGCATATCGGAGGTTGTTCATAATTCTCCCAGCAATCTTAATTCCGACCTGTGATTCATCCAACCTGGCATTTCTCATGATGTACTCTGCATATAAGTTAAATAAGCGACAATATACAGCCTGACATTTACCAGTCTTGTGGCCACTGTTGAGTGTTCCAAATTTGTTGGCATATTGAGTGCAGCACTTTAACAGCATCATCCTTTAGGATTTTAAATAGCTCAGCTGGAATACTGTCATCTCCACTAGCTTTGTTGTTAGTAATGCTTCCTAAGGCCCACTTGACTTCACTCTCGAGGATGTCCAGCTCAAGTTCAGTGACTGCACTATCATGGTTATCAGAGACATTAAGATCTTTCCTGTATAGTTCCTCTGTGTATTCTTTCCACCTCTTCTTAATCTCATCTGGTTCTGTTAGGTCCCTGCCTTCTTTGTCCTTTATCATGCCCATCTTTGCACAAAATGTTCCCTTGAGATCTCTGATTTTCTTGAAAAGATCTCTAGTCTTTCCCATTCTATTGTTTTCCTCAATTTCTTTTCATTGTTCATTTAAGAAGGCCTTCTTGTCTCTCCTTGCTATTCTCTGGATCTCTGCATTCAGTTGGATATATCTTCCCCTTTCTCCCTTGCTTTTGGCTTCCCTTCTTTCCTCAGCTACTTGTAAAGCCTCATCAGACAGCCACTTGGCTTTCTTGCATTGCTTTTTCTTTGGGATGGATTTTGTTGCTGCCTCCTGAACAATGTCACGTACCTCCGTCCTTAGTTCCTCAGGCACTCTGTCTATCAAGTCTAATCCCTGAAATCTATTCCTCACCTCCACTGTATATTCATAAGGGATATGATTTAGGTCATACCTGGATGGTTTAGTGGTTTCCCCTACGTTCTTCAATTTAAGCCGAAATGTTGCAAGAAGCAGTTCATGATCTGAGCTACAGTCAGCTCCAGGTCTTGTTTTTACTGACTGTATGGAGCTTCTCCATCTTTGGCTGCAAGGTACATAATCAATCTGATTTCAGTACTGACCATCTGGTGATGTCCATGTGTAGAGTCACCTGTTGTGCTATTGGATTGCAGGTACTTAGCAGTGAGTTATTGTGGTAAATGACTTTTTCTTCACACCTTTCCCATGATGAATATAATCAAATCCTTCAAGTTGTGGTTTTCATGAGAACTATAAATTGCTCCTGTTTATCCAAATCAGGCTTGCCTCACTTCATTCAGAAAACAGCCCACGGCTTCTAACTAAGTGACCAAATGGCCAGTTAATAAGTTCAAAGCTGTATCAGTACAGGTTTTAAAAGGAAGTTGAACAAAGCTCTTTGAGGGGAAAAAAAGTGAAGTTCAGTTTCTGCTTCAACAAAAGTTCTGCACAGGCAGAACCTCAAAGTTATGGTGAACCTGTGAGATGTCATGAAACCAAATTCTTCTCAAGCATTTCGATTCAGAACAAAGTTATACCAAAACATCTGGATTTAGCCATAACTTTATTCAATTCAATTTACAATTGCTCCACACCCTGCCTGCTGAGATGAGATTGCAGGGTGGTGGTGGAGGAGAGATTAAAGCCTCCCTCATCCCACTGCAATCCCCTCTGACATCACTGTTTCTCCACCCCAGTAACGCATTGAGTTACAGCCTGGTTCCTGGTCCAAGCAACCCCAGCATCGCAATAGTGGTCCTTTCCCTGCTGCCAAGCTGATTAGCCTGATGTAGCTGCTAATGAATGGGCATGGTTTTATCTATGTAGTGTATGTATGAATGGTGTGTGTGTGTGCACACGTGTGCATATGTGTGTGAAAAATAAAGTCAGAGAAAGAGAGGCTGGTGGGTGGTGATCTTGGGAGAGAAAGAATCTGGGAGGTATTGATCCTGAGAGGTACACTGTCTGAGGACATGGCACTATTTCTTTCTCCATCTCAGGCAGCAAAATGTCTTCACCAGCCATGGGGAGGGGTCAGTGAATGTCTGCCAGTTTAGGTAAAGGAGAACTCTTGCTTAAGAAGATATGCAGTCCCATAGAGGAGCCTGAAGCTTTTCTTTTGTTTGTAATCTATTTTTATTAAGCCTGAAGCTTTGTGTAGGACATGGCTGGCTGCTGCTGACCTGAAAACCAGCTGAAGCTTTTTTCCTACTTCTTTTCTTTTCTCATGTGTGTGTGTGTGTCCGCGCATGCGTAGGGCATGGGTGGCTGCTAATAACCTGAAAACCAGCTGAAAGTTTGTAAGCGAGCAGATTGTTAAGCCCTGCATGTGGAAACTCAGCAGGCCTAAGCTGTTAGCCAGTGAAAGGATTCACAGCTGGAAGAAAAACCGAAGCAGCATAAGCCTGTGGGAAAACACCTCTGGAGATGGGAATTGTAGTCTAACACCTCTGGAGGTCCCCATTTGGGGGAAGGCTGTATTAGAGGATATTTGCAGCGTTTGTTCTGCTTCTTCTGGCTCTCCTGCTGTTTTCCCTATTTATTTTGCTCGATGAGTTGTGAGCACTACCTTTCTTGCTTTCTATTGCACTATGCTTGGACTCCTTTTGCTTCATTTCAGGGTTTGCCCAAGTTGAGAGACAGCATTTCACACAAACCTACAAATAGAGGGGTGGGGAGTGGGTGTGGATGTTGTTGTTGTTACCATTTTGGGGTGGTTCATAAAACATTCCCCCCTGTAGCATTACTATTGTTCTGGAGCAGGCATTTTGGGGAATGCCAGCAAATTGGTACATTGTTAATCTTCGGTTGCATACATCCAGACTGCTGTTCCATGGACAGAAGGGCTCCTTCCTTTAGTGGAAGTAACTCAGATCCCTGGAAGCTCATGAGAATAGATGGGGGAGGGGATCTTTGCTGATTTCACCTTTCCCTTGCAGCCTCCAGTGCTATTATGAGGATCCCCCAACCTTCCTGAGTGGATTTGGGGTTCATAGGGGGATGGAGGGGAAAATCAGCAGATTGCCTTCCCCTCCTACTCATGGAAGCACCCACTTAGTGGAGTTCCATGCAACTCTGGAGCCAAGCTTATTACTAATAATATTAGTAAAAGCTGATGCCTTAATGCAGTAAAGGTGCCCTAATGCACCTCAGGAACAAGGCTTCCATGCAGATAGTGATTTGTATCTGGATACACACTGCATAATGATGTTCATTCAGGTCTTGTTAAACCAGCTGAAGGTTTCAATGAACATTTTATTTGCATCCAACAAAAATTGGATCGGGGCAGTGTATGTTACTGCACCTTTCAATATAGTGACATTACGGTAAGGTGCATATTTCCAAAATATCAGCACATACAACATTACCAACAGTCAAAGCATGGAAATATAATGGCTTTGTTATATCTTAGTGTGGCTCTGCATACACTAGGTAATTTTAGACCCTGGCCTTAATGATCTGGAGGGGGGCAGGGGCTTTAGACACCCATCTGCAACTATCAAGCACATAGCAAACTTTTGTCTTCTTCCTGCTATGATAGAACAAGAACAACAAAACTGGTTGGCAACCCTGATTTTAAAAATCAGGTCATGTGCAGTTCTGCATTTTAGACTCACTTAAATCATAGCACCAGTGTGACTACTGGAGTAAAATGGTAGTTTGATTCTGCTGCCTTGCTGCCCTCATCATTTGCTGGTCTCTGGGTAGTCATTCTGGGGCTTCTGCTCTGGGGGGTCCTAGACTTTGGCCCCAATGTCCAGCGCCAGCTACAACACTAGAGATACTGGAGAAATCTGCAACGAAATCAAATGAATTCCAATTTCTATTAGTCCAACCCATGGATCAATTAATTAATCAATTAATTGATTGATTGATTAATTAATCACATCAATTAATCAATTAACAATGGACCAACTTTCCCTGAGTCACATGGATTCCATGGACTTGCAGAGTGGTTTTTATTTTTAAAAAAACGTTCCAGAATTTTACACGAATTTAGTTGTAGAAAAATGCATAAAAAAGCCAGCCAAAAATGTTCATTTCCCCCATAGGCTAAAGCAAGAAAATGCACATGGGGAAGGGTTTTGCTCATTTTAAGGGGATTTGCACGTTTTTGCAAGTATGACTCTGCACAAATTCACATTTGCATAAATTTGGGAAACTGGAAAAAGTTGATTCTGTCAACGAGTGAGCAAAGGAAAGAAAGGCCCCTGACAGTTCATGAAAAGCAGATGGAACGGATTTTACAAAATACATACATCCCTGCTGCAACACTGAGACAACAATTAAAAACCCACATAGCCTATCAAATCAAGACTTGCATGTACAACAGACTTGTTATCTTTGTTTATATTTTCACTGCAGCAGCTCCTTCCCAAACCACAAGTTATGTTTTAAACATGAGGGATTTCTGAACACTTCCTGCACACTCCAGACATGCATGTAAAGGCCTCATGAATGACAGTTTTGTTTTTCCTTTTCACCCTGTTACTTTTTAAGTGATAAGGTGTTGCAAAATCTGGGCAACTGTGAAAAGGCTATTCTTTCAAAACAAATGCGCTCCTAATTATTTTTTAAAGCAGACGGTAAGTCCCAATCCTCAAGACAAGCTTAAACCTGCATTTATTAAACTTGATATTTCTACAAAGCATGCATTCTATAATAACTCCTTCTTTCCTGCCTGTGAGATTTACGGATATTTTTTTAAAGGTTACCTTAATTAAAATATATTTCTATCCATTCAAATATTTTGAAAACACTCAGTGTAGATGCTGAAGCAGAAAGTTCAGTCATATCTGAACATAACATTATTATACATATATCAGAATTTTTTATTCTACATCATTCCTAGTTTAGCACAAAATATGACAAGGTTAGCTGGAAAACTGTAGCTTAATTCCCAGTCTTTTACTAGTAACTGTAATTGGTGTTACCTGCAGCATGCAGGTTAAAACAAAAACAACAACAACACATTCCACTTAATGTATGTGAATCAATTAATCATCAAAATGTCATAGTGAAATGTAGCTATTCGAGAGAATGAGTATATTAAAAAAAAACTTGAAATAGGAACGAATCATAAAGTTTGGATTGGAATCCAAACTACATGTGACTTTTAAAATATAGCTAAAGCAGCAATGTCTTTTTCCTCTCTTTTTCTATTCAAAAGCGAGTGTGAGGGACCGAATCCAAATTGAGATCCTTGCATGGGGGTTGGGGCAGGGCTTTAACATTTGGCCCCAGTATGGTCCCAGTCCACATAGGACCCCCACATTTGCAATTAAGGTTGCTCAAAAGTAGGGATGTCAGAGAATTCCACCATAGATCACAGTGAGGCCGAATGCCAGTGCATTCGGCCCCCCCAAAATCCGTGGCGGAACGAAGCCCCCCGCCCCCCACCCCACGAAAGTCATGTGAAACGGAGCACTTACCTGCTGCCGTCTGTGCTGACTTGCGAATGGCGGCCGCATCTGTGGCTGCCATTCGCTTCCTCATTATAGCTGTGATAGGCTAGGTAAATAATTACGTAGCCTATCACGGCTAATGCAGGGACACCATTTGAGCCATTTGCATTCCCCCTTTTTTTTTTTTTTTTGCCGTAATAGCCTACATTTGCGTCCACTGTTTGTTTGGGTTTTTTGCCTTGATAGGCTACGTAAATATTTACGTAGCCTATCACGGCAAAATGCAGGGACGCAAATGGCAGTGGCTACGGCATCCGCCATTTGCGTCCCTGCAGCGGCAGGATGTCCGGTTGCAGGCGGCCCCGGCCAGTGGCTCCGTGGAATCTCTGCAGAGCGGAGCCGGCTGGAGAGAATTTCGGGGGGAGGGACGGAGCACCTCCCCCCCCATTGCGAATGTCACCCTTCGAAAAGGTATGTGACTTTCGTACATTCCTATGTCAAAAGTAATCACTTTGTTTCAATTGGTAACTTTTTAGCAAGGTAAATTGCAAGTGTGTGGCCCTGATCCAGTCATCCAGATCAGGTCCATAGTGGGAGACCAAAGGGTAAAGCTCCCTTACCATCTCCCCCTACACTCTACAGTCTTGATTGGGTCCCTTGAGGTTACTTTTGAGTAAAGAAAAGAGACATAGGTGCCAGATACACCTTTAAAGTAATGTGTAGGTTGACCCTGAATGTCCATAAAGAAGAATAAAATAAGTAACTCCAAAGATCTGTAAACATCATTAAAAGGGAGCCTAAGAACTTGCCTCTATAGGCAGACTTAATGCCAATTAGTTAGCCCATAATATACTGTGTAGAATTCAAGTGCTGCCATGCCTTACCGCTCCTCCCAAGACAATTAGGGGAAAGAGCAAAGCAGGAGTGGCCCAAGAAATTTTTCTGCCTGAGCCTAAAGTCAAGATGCCCCCTCTCCTTCCATGTACAGAAGTAGACTGGACTGGCAGTTGAATATTATTTCCACACTGCTGATTGGACAGTGTCCTCCACTGCATCTCAAGGCAACTGGCTAGCTAGGGGGACACAGGGCAGGCCATGTGGCAGGCACAGTCATATCCTCTTACCCCTCACCACCACTCTCCAGCTTCTGCTAACTGCCTCATTCTATCTAAATATACAATCAGACTGGCCCAGTGTTTCATTCCTCTTGCAGGTTCAGATTTTCCAGCAACAACAACCTTTCTTGCACCCTTTAGCTGGCACTTCCTTGGCCACCTCCATAGACAGCATATTTATATCATGCCAGAGCCTCTTGTCATGTCATCAGAAGATGGTTCAGGTTTGCATGGGTCCATGCTTTCCTGCAGCTTTTATGAGATGGATTCTGGTTTCCATCATAGAACTGCCTACACATTGGTTAGGAGTACAAAGGGCAATAAAAAAGGATAAAGAGTATTTATTCCAGACTAATTGATCCAGTATAAAATGCTTAAGACATTGCAAACTGCCCCCCCACAAAACAAAAACAAACAACAACAAAACACTTGTTGAAGGCATAGATCTCTTAGAGGCAGCAGCAGTATACAAGCTATTAAGATGTAAGTCCTAGTAATTCCTATTGATTCTAAGAGGTTTTATAAATGTACAACTTTATGAAGAGGTTTGTAGCCTTGGAGATCACTTTAAATTCCACCTTCAACTGTGAAAGGTGAATTATTTCTAGCCTTGTACACACAGCATGGTTTTGCAACATTAAACTCATGGCAAATTAGTTTTACCATGTGTTGTTTGCTGTATGCCTCCACGTTGTACTAAAGACAAGAGAGTTAACTCCTGGCAGAGAGAAAATAAGGAACTTTCCACACATTTACGCATTGTGTGAACTGGCTTCTAGCTCCTCTAAATCCCTCTTGAGAAATCAGTCCAACCAATCTCCAACCAGTCTAAATGCTAATGTGAATCACATCAATTAATATGTCATAGATGCATGTTATTGTGGGCTGTGTTGATTTCTACATTTTTGTCTTACTCATCCTCCAACAAGGGTTACATGGATCTGTCCCTGCCTCCAGTGTTATCCTCACAACCTGAGGTAGGTCAAGCTGAGAGACAGTAACTGGCCCAGGAAGAGTACCCAGGAACTTTTATAGCTGAATACGGATTTGAGCCCAGGATACCTGGGGCCTAGTAGGACACTCTAATCACTGACCACACTGGCTCTGATGTGTGGTGAGTAAAACTAACAATAAAAGTTTGTAATCTTAGGAGTGATACCGATACATTGATCTGGGATATATTTTATTTATTGAAATGAGAGGGTACTTTTTATAACACCTTCTATAACAGCTAGATAACAGAGTAGGCAGTGAATCTTGATTTAATTTACCAGAATACTGCTCTTCTGAGTCCTGAGACTTCCTGTGCTTTTCTGAAATGTATTTGTGCTGTTCCAATAATCAGGATACACCAGGTAAGAGGCTGTTTGACCATTTAAAGGACAAGTTATAAACATACCTCTCCAAATTAACTGAAACATCTTAGATAATACTGTTGTTGTTTTTTCCTGCTAGATATTTAGGGCTCTTAAAGAAGATGACATGTTGAGTATACAAATAGAGAAGAATATATATGATTACAAATAATTAAAAATGTCTCACACAACTATTTAGAAGAGATTAAGAGGTCTTCCATCCTGAACCTAGGGGTTGTTTTATACATTACACATCAAGAAACCCAGATTTTCCATTAATAGTGCAACCCTATGCATGTCTATTCAGAAAGCCCCTTTGACTTACTCCTAGGTAAGGGTGTTTAGGATTGCTCGGAGCAAGTGTACATTCAAGAGGAACAACAAATGAACCCCAATATTTTTTGTGTTACTTTTTTATGATGTACACCTTAAAAAGGGGAATGTATAAACAGGTCCTAAACATATCTTCTGGGAGTAATTTTTACTGTAATTGTTGCTTCCCAGAAATGATTTGAGGTGTTTGTCTAATCACAAAAGTCTAGTCCTTAGAGTCATTGCACTAGAAACTATGTACATGAGATCAGCCATGTCTATTGGGAAGAGTCAATCTTTAGCAAGGACAGTATTAGGATAAATCATAGAAAAAACAGAGCAATCTTGACTTAGAAAGTAACTGTATTCTGTTAGGTTTGAAAACGGTTTGTATTTCCGCATCCGTATTGTTAGGCCCCCCCTTCATGGATCACTGCCTTGTTGTGATGAAGGGGCTTGTATAACTCAGTGAAGCCATAAGCTATGCCGTGCAGGGCCACCCAAGATGGACAGGTCATGGCAGAGAGTTCTGACAAAATGTGGTCCACTGGAGAAGGAAATGGTAACCCACTCCAGTATTCTTGCCAAGAAAACCCCATGGAACGTATCACAAGGCTAAAAGATATGACGCCGGAAGATGAGCCCCTCAGGTCAGAAGGTGTCCAATATACTACTGGGGAAGAGCAGAGGGTATTTCCAAGTAGCGCCAGAAAGAGTGAAGCGGCTGGGCCAAAGCCGAAAGGACACTCAGCTGTGGATGTGTCTGGTGGTGAAAAGAAAATCCGATGCTGTAAAGAACAATACTGTTTAGGAACCTGGAATGTCAGATCAAAGAATCAAGGTGAGCTGGAGGTGGTCAAACATGAGATGGCAAGATTGAACATCGACATCTTGGGAATCAGTGAACTAAAATGGACAGGCATGGGCGAATTTAATTCAGGTGACCATCATATCTACTATTGTGGGCAAGAATCCCTTAGAAGAAATGGAGTAGCACTCATAGTCAACAAAAGGGTGGGAAAAGCAGTACTGGGGTACAATCTTAAAAATGATAGAATGATCTCAGTACGAATCCAAGGCAAACCATTCAACATCACAGTAATTCAAGTTTATGCCCCAACCACTGATGCCGAAGAAGCTGAGGTTGATCGGTTCTATGAAGACCTACAACACCTTCTAGAACTAACACCAAAAAAAGATGTCCTCTTCATCATAGGGGATTGGAATGCTAAAGTAGGAAGTCAAGAAATCACTGGGATAACAGGCAGGCATGGCCTTGGTGTACAAAATGAAGCAGGACAAAAGCTAATAGAGTTTTGCCAAGAGAACACGCCGATCATAGCAAACACTCTTTTCCAACAGCACAAGAGAAGACTCTACACATGGACATCACCAGATGGTCAATATCGAAATCAGATTGATTATGTCCTTTGCAGCCAAAGATGGAGAAGCTCTATACAGTCAGTCAAAACAAGACCTGGAGCTGACTGTGGCTCAGATCATGAGCTTCTTGTTGCAAAATTTCAGCTGAAATTGAAGAACGTAGGGAAAACCACTAAACCATTCAGGTATGACCTCAATCATATCCCTTATGAATATACAGTGGAGGTGAGGAATAGATTTCAGGGATTAGACCTGATAGACAGAGTGCCTGAGGAATTATGGACGGAGGTCCGTAACATTGTTCAGGAGGCAGCAACTCAATCCATCCCAAAGAAAAAGAAATGCAAGAAAGCCAAGTGGCTGTCTGATGAGGCTTTAAAAGTAGCTGAGGAAAGAAGGGAAGCGAAAAGCAAGGGAGAAAGGGGAAGATATATCCAACTGAATGCAGAGTTCCAGAGAATAGCAAGGAGAGACAAGAAGGCCTTCTTAAATGAACAATGCAAAGAAATCGAGGAAAACAACAGAATGGGAAAGACTAGAGATCTCTTCAAGAAAATCGGAGATCTCAAGGGAACGTTTTGTGCAAAGACGGGCATGATAAAGGACAAAGAAGGCAGGGACCTAACAGATGCAGATGAGATTCAGAAGAGGTGGAAAGAATACACAGAAGAACTCTACAGGAAAGATCTTAATGTCCCTGATAGCCATGATAGTGCGGTCACTGAACTTGAGCCGGACATCCTAGTGGAAAACCACTAAACCATTCAGTGTTCCAAACCATTCAGCTGGACATCCTAGAGAGTGAAGTCAAGTGGGCCTTAGGAAGCATTACTAACAACAAAGCTAGTGGAGATGACAGTATTCCAGCTGAGCTATTTAAAATCCTAAAAGATGTTGCTGTTAAAGTGCTGCATTCAATATGCCAACAAATTTGGAACACTCAACAATGGCCGCAAGCCTGGAAAAGGTCAGTTTACATTCCAATTCCAAAGAAGGGCAATGCCAAAGAGTGTTCAAACTACCGCACAATTGCGCTCATTTCACATGCCAGCAAGGTGATGCTCAAAATCCTACAAGCTAGGCTTCAGCAGCATGTGAACCGAGAACTACCGGAAGTACAAGCTGGGTTTTGAAGAGGCAGAGGAACTAGAGATCAAATCGCCAACATTCGCTGCATCATGAAGAAAGCAAGAGAATTCCAGAAAAATGTCTATTTCTGCTTCATTGACTACGCTAAAGCCTTTGATTGTGTGGATCACAACAAACTGTGGCAAATTCTTCAAGAGATGGGAGTACCAGACCACCTTACCTGTCTCCTGAGAAACCTGTACGAGGGTCAAGAAGCAACAGTAAGAACCAGACATTAAGAACAGTAACAACCGAGTGGTTCAAAATTGGGAAAGGAGTACGACAAGGCTGCATATTGTCACCCTACTTATTTAACTTATATGCAGAGTACATCATGAGAAATGCCGGGTTGGATGAATCAGAGGTCGGAATTAAGATTGCTGGGAGAATTATGAACAACCTCCGATATGCAGACGATACCACCCTAATGGCAGAAAGCGAAGAGGATCTCAAGAGCCTCTTGTTGAGGGTGAAAGAGGAGAGTGCAAAAGCTGGTTTGAAGCTCAACATTAAAAAAACGAAGATCATGGCATCTGGCCCTATCACTTCCTGGCATATAAAAGGGGAAGAAATGGAAGCAGTGACAGATTTTACTTCCTTGGGCTCCAAGATCACCGCAGAGGGTGACTGCAGCCATGAAATTAAAAGACGCTTGCTCCTTGGGAGGAAAGCTATGGCAAACCTAGACAGCATAGTAAGAAGAAGAGACATCACCTTGCCGACAAAGGTCCGTCTAATCAAAGCTATGGTTTTCCCAGTAGTAATGTATGGCTGTGAGAGCTGGACTATAAGGAAGGCTGTGCGCCGAAGAATTGATGCTTTCGAACTGTGGTGCTGGAGAAGACTCTTACAAGTCCCCTGGACTGCAAGGAGGTCAAATCAGTGAATCCTAAAGGAAATCAACCCTGAGTGCTCATTGGAAGGACAGATACTGAAGCTGAAGCTCAAATATTTTGGCCATCTAATGCAAAGAGAAAACCCTCTGGAAAAGACCCTGATGCTGGGAAAGACTGAAGGCAAAAGGAGAAGGGGACGGCAGAGGATGAGATGGCTAGATAGCATCACCGATGCAATGAATATGAACTTGAGCACGCTCCGGGAGAGAGCGCAGGACAGGAAGGCCTGGCGTGCTATGGTCCATGGGGTCACGAAGAGTCAGACACGACTGAACGACTGAACAACAACAACATTGTTAGGCCCATCTCCAGAGTTATCTCATATGCACTTTAGAATATAGGCTACACATAATAGTTAGTCCAAGATAAGAATGTATTAATTGTATATTATGGGATGGATCCAAATTTAGCCATACTTGGAGTAGACACATTAAAATCAATGGGACCGAAGTTAGTCATGGCAAACACAAGTCCCATTTATTTCAATGGGTTTGTTCTAAATATGGGCAGAATCCAGTGCTGCCCGTGTTCTAGTGGAGCTGGCCACTGATTCTGGTCTGTGCATGGCCAGCCCTGCCATTTCCTTTCCCCAAGTGCTCCTGTTTCTTGCAGAATGACAGTGTAGTGCTTCTGGGGTCAAGCAATGAAATGAGTGGAAAAGCTCATTTCTGGAAGGGGGCAGGTTGTTGGAGCTCCCTTATGTGAGTTCTGCCAACCTCCAAACTTCCTGAAATGAATGTTTCTAATTGTATCAGGTTGTGCCAGTAGCACTAAATTGCCACCGCAGAACAGAATTGGCAGGCTGGCCATGTCCACAAGGGATGGATTTTGCCATTTGGATTTTGCCATATGACCACATCTGGATCCAACCCATTGTTTATGTCAGAGGCACGCTCACCTTGCGATTTTGTTTTCATTGCATTTCCTTCCATCTGCTTAAAAAGCACAGAGACTATTTTTAAATGACCATCAACAAACCCTAATTCCATAAGCCCAACCTCCACTGATGTATCAAGGTCACATGAGATAAGAAGTGGCCAGAATGATCAAAGGAAAAATTAAGCACCTGCTGTGAAGGACACTGGGATTCTGTGGGCAGAGTTCAGGAGAATGAGACCATCTTTAGAGGCTTTCCTCCAGGTCCCCCCACCAGAGAGAGAGACAGAGAGAGAGGGAGCGGGAGAGAGAGAGACAGAGAGAGAGAGAGCCTTCTCAGTGAAGGCATTCCATACATGGAATTCCTTCCCCAAAGTAGGGATGGGTGAGAAATTTGTTGGGTTCACATTCTGAGGCAAAAATATCCACTTCACACTTCCCAAGGCTGCCAATCAATGGGAAACAGCCATACATTTCTGAGGCTTTTGATGAGCTTCAGAGGGGGAAAACATCACAGGAAACCAGGCAAACCTTTGAAAAATGCACATGACTAAGAATGCATACATTTCAAAATTATGCAGAACATGTGGAAAAATGCATACAAAATATGAATATTTTGAAAAATGAACACAAACTACACACACATTTCCATGTGAAAATGCAATCCAATTTAGGATAAAGATGCAATAAGATTTGTTGTTGTCGTTCAGTCATGTCAGACTCTTCGTGACCCCATGGACGCCAGGCCTTCCTATCCTCCGCTCTCTCCCGGAGTGTGCTCAAGTTCATATTCATTGCATCAGTGATGCGACCTAGCCTCTAGGGATGGGGGAGAATTTCTCCCCGAAACTTCAGGGGGCCGAGTGCCAATGTATTCGGCCCCCTGAAGTAGTTTCAGGGAGAAATTCTCCACCCCCCCCCCCAGGATGGGACTTACCTTTCACGAATGTCCCTCCTGGCGGCGGGTCCCGGCGGTGGTTCGGCAGGTCTTCGACAGGGGCAGGGGCGGCAGCCAGTCTTTTGACCGGCTGCCGCCGCCGCCATTCCAATAAAAGTAAAAAAAAAAACCACGCCCCCATGATAGGCTACG
The DNA here is from genome assembly GCF_057233095.1 of Heloderma suspectum. NCBI lineage: Eukaryota > Metazoa > Chordata > Lepidosauria > Squamata > Helodermatidae > Heloderma > Heloderma suspectum. The sequence continues at coordinate 88,712,520 of NC_139461.1, forward strand.
TGATGATTAACGTAGCCTATCACAGCTAGATTTGCAAAGTCAGCCATGATAGGCTACGTAAATCGTCACGTAGCCTATCACGGGTGACTTAGAAAAAAAAAATCGCGTATGGCTAATGGCGGCCCCCATAGGGAGCCGCCATTCGCGTTCCTTATTTGGTCGCTGTAGTCTACGTAAAGATTTACGTAGACTACAGCGACCAAATAAGGAACGCGAATGGCGGCTCCCTATTGGGGGCCGCCATTTGCGTATGTGCTTTTTTTTTTTTTAAGTCACCCGTGATAGGCTACGTGACGATTAACATAGCCTATCACAGCTAGATTTGCAAAGTCAGCCATGATAGGCTACGTAAATCATCACCCTGCCCCTGTTGCAGACCTGCCGAACCACCGCCGGGACCCGCCGCCGGGAGGGACATTCGTGAAAGGTAAGTCCCATCCTGGGGGGGGCAGGGGGGTGGAGAATTTCTCCCTGAAACTACTTCAGGGGGCCGAATACGTTGGCACTCGGCCCCCTGAAGTTTCGGGGAGAAATTCTCCCCCATCCCTAGAGGCTAGGTCGCATCACTGATGCAATGAATATGAACTTGAGCACACTCGGGGAGAGAGCAGAGGATAGGAAGGCCTGGCGTCCATGGGGTCACGAAGAGTCGGACATGACTGAACAACAACAACAAATCTTATTGCATCTTTATCCTAAATTGGATTGCATTTTCACATGGAAATGTGTGTGTAGTTTGTGTTCAGCCATGATAGGCTACGTAAATCGTCACGTAGCCTATCACGGGTGACTTAAAAAAAAAAAAAGCGCATACGGCTAATGGCGGCCCCCATAGGGAGCCGCCATTCACGTTCCTTATTTGGTCGCTGTAGTCTACGTAAAGATTTACGTAGACTACAGCGACCAAATAAGGAACGCGAATGGCGGCTCCCTATGGGGGCCGCCATTTGCATACGCGCTTTTTTTTTTTTAAGTCACCCGTGATAGGCTACGTGACGATTAACGTAGCCTATCACAGCTAGATTTGCAAAGTCAGCCATGATAGGCTACGTAAATCGTCACGTAGCCTATCACGGGTGACTTAAAAAAATAAAAAAAGCGCGTACGCAAATGGCGGCCCCCATAGGGAGCCGCCATTCGCGTTCCTTATTTGGTCCCTGTAGTCTACGTAAAGATTAGTCACCCATGATAGGCTACGTGATGATTAACGTAGCCTATCATGGCTGACTTTGCAGATCTAGCCATGATAGGCTACGTAAATCGTCACGTAGCCTATCACGGGGGCGTTTTTGTTTGTTTTTTTAACTTTTTATTTCGCGGCCGGGCAAGGCGAGGCGCCTCCTCCCCGGCCTGAATTTCACCCGGGTGAGGAGGGAAGCCTCTCCCCCCGGCCTGAACTTCGGGGGGAGCAGCGAAGTGCCTCCCCCCCACCGCGAAGCCAGCTGCGAGACCAGGTAAGTGACTTTCATGCACCCCTACTAGCCTCTCATCCTAGGGTTGTACGAAAGTCACTTACCTTTTCGACGGGGTGATTCACGGTGGGGGGGAGGTGCTTCGCATCTCCCCCCGAAATCCTAACCCAGCCAGCTCCGCTCCGTGGAGATTCCGTGGAGCCACCAGCCGGGGCTGCCCACAGCCAGACATCCGGCCGCTGGGCAGCCTGCAGGCAAAAAAAAAAACAGCGTACGTAAATGGCAGTGGCTACAGTGGCCGCCATTTGCGTTCCCTTTTTTTTCGCCGTTTTAGCCTACATAAATATTTACTTAAGCTATTATGGTGGGGGGGAAAAGGAACGCAAATAGCGCCCACTATGTTATTTGCGTTCCCCTTTTTTTTCACTGTAATAGCTTATGTAAATATTTACTTAGGCTAAAACAGTGAAAAAAAGGGAATGCAAATGGTGGCCACCATAGCCACCGCCATTTGCGTACGCCGTTGTTTTTTTTTAGCTTGCTGTGATAGGCTACTTACGTAGCCTATCACGGCCTCCACAGGGACGCAAATGGTGTCCCTGCATTAGCTGTGATAAGTAGGCTACATAATTATTTACGTAGACTATCACAGCTATGATGAGGAAGCGAATGGCGGCCGCAGTGCGGCCGCCATTCACAAGTCAGCGTGGATGGCAGCAGGTAAGTGCTCCATTTCATGCACTTTTCGTGGGAGGGGGCGGGGGCTTCGTTCCGCCATGGATTTCAGGGGGCTAAATACACTGGCATTCGGCCTCACTGAGATCCGTGGCGGAATTCTCTGACATCCCTATCTCATCCTCTGCCGTCCCCTTCTCCTTTTGCCATCAATCTTTCCCAGCATCATGGTCTTTTCCAGGGAGTTTTCTCTTTGCATTAGGTGGCCAAAATATTTGAGCTTCAGCTTCACTATCTGTCCTTACAATGAGCAGTCAGGGTTGATTTCCTTTAGGATTGACTGATTTGACCACCTTGCAGTCCAGGGGACTCGTAAAAGTCTTCTCCAGCACCACAGTTCGAAAGCATCAATTCTTCGGCACTCAGCCTTCCTTATAGTCCAGCTCTCACAGCCATACGTTGCTACTGGGAAAACCATAGCTTTGATTATATGGACCTTTATCGGCAAGGTGATGTCTCTGCTTCTTACTATGCTGTCTAGGTTTGCCATAGCTTTCCTCCCTAGGAGCAAGCGTCTTTTAATTTCATGGCTACAGTCCCCGTCTGCGGTGATCTTGGAGCCCAAGAAAATAAAATCTGTCACTGCTTCCATTTCTTCCCCTTCTATATGCCAGGAAGTGATGGGGCCAGATGCCATGATCTTAGTTTTTTAATGCTGAGTTTCAAACCAGCTTTTGCACTCTCCACTTTCACCCTCAACAAGAGACTCTTTAGATCCTCTTTGCTTTCTGCCATTAGGGTGGTATCGACTGCGTATCCGAGGTTGCTGATAATTCTCCCGGCAATGTTAATTCTGATCTGTGATTCATCCAACCTGGTGTTTCTCATGATGTACTCTGCATATAAGTTAAATAGGCAGGGTGACAATACTTCCTTGTCGTACTCCTTTCCCAATTTTGAACCACTCGGTTGTTCCATGTCTGGTTCTTACTGTTGCTTCTTGACCCTCGTACAGGTTTCTCAGGAGACAGGTGAGAATTTATTTAAGAATTTGCCACAGTTTGTTGTGATCCACACAATCAAAGGCTTTAGCATAGTCAATGAAGTAGAAAAAGGCATTTTTCTGGAATTCTCTTGCTTTCTCCATGATCCAGTGAATGTTGGTGATTTGATCTCTAGTTCCTCTGCCTCTTTGAAATCCAGCTTGTACTTCTGGTAGTTCTTGGTTCACATACTGCTGAAGCCTAGCTTGTAGGATTTTGAGCATAACCTTTCTGGCATGTCAAATGAGCACAATTGTGCAGTAGTTTGAGCATTCTTTGGCATTGCCCTTCTTTGGAATTGGAATGTAAACTGACCTTTTCCAGTCTTGTGGCCACTGTTGAGTGTTCCAAATTTGTTGGCATATTGAGTGCAGCACTTTAACAACATCATCTTTTAGGATTTTAAATAGCTCAGCTGGAATACTGTCATCTCTGCTAGCTTTGTTGTTAGTAATGCTTCCTAAGGCCCACTTGACTTCACTCTCTAGGATGTCTGGCTCACGTTCAGTGACTGCACTATCATGGCTATCAGGGACATTAAGATCTTTCCTGTATAGTTATTCTGTGTATTCTTTCCACCTCTTCTTAATCTCATCTGCAATAAGACTACCACTGGGAAAATTAGAAACTCAGCAAGGACAAGACTAACAGATTTGCTTGTCCCTACCCCAAAGAGATCCATCTGGGACCAACATTGTTATCTTTTCAGTGCCTGAAAATATTTTTTTTATTTTTTCAGGCTTTCAATGTATTTTAATATATTAATGCATTTTTTTTAAGATGTTCTTTATGTTTATTTTAACCTTTTTTGTGAACTGTCCTGGAAAGCTCTGCTGAAGGGTGGTGTAGAATTATTTTAAATAAATACATATTTTCTGTAATCAAATAAAGAAATACTACCAAATACTACTGTACGTTATCTGTACAGTGACATAAGGAATGACATTAGTAATTTTATGAGAAAGTCTGACCGATATGTTGGGTTCCCCCCACCCCCATTATCTCTCTCCCATTATAACTATGAGAATTTCACCTTTCTGTCTCCACCTCCAACCACACAAGTAAAATAATCTTACCCCCTCATATATAGGGATGGACAAATCTGTCAATTTCACTTTCTCCTGCTGTTGAATATGTAAAATCTCAAGTTCTTTTGATCCCATATGTGACGACATTTGCAAGTTTGGGTAATTTTTATTTTAAAATGTACAATTGAAATTCTCACCCATTATAACAGGCCAAATTCCATAGGATGCAAGGAGAGGACCGTGTTGTACCTGCCTCCCATATAGCCACTAAAGATGAGGAGCCTGTCAGAAAAAAGAGGTGGCAACCCCAATTCATTCGTAACATAATTGAATACATAGGGATTCATACCCAGACATTTAAGGGCTAAGCACTCAAAACCCTCTGCCTGGATGGATGGATGAATCTGTCACTGTCAGTTTCTCCCACATCTGAATCTTTTAAATCTCAAGTTCTTTCCAATCCAAATATGAAGAAATGTTCAAATTTTGTTACATTCTTATCAGACCCAAACTGAAATGAAATTCTCACCCATGCCTACTTAACATATCATATCTACCAATGCATGGCTGTGCAAAGATGAAAGGCTAGGAATGATGGGGGAAATGGCATGAGAAAAACATTCTTATTGAAGCAGATCCAACAAAAGTAATCATCTTCTGTAATTATTTTGACCTTGTTGGCAATTAATATTGCTGGTGCGCATAAACAGAGGCTGGTATCCAAACAGGCAAACTTGCTGAAATTTCACAGTTTATTCTTTAAACAGCAGGCCTAAAAATCCAGTTGAAAAATCCCCTGTGGTTTCAAAAAAACAGCTTTCCATGTAGCTCTTTGAGAAACTGAAATCCAAAGCTTCCTTGGGCTCACAGAACTACTTAAGCAGTACTTTGACTCCTGTTCAGAATGTTTACATTCTAACTATGGATGTGCAAATCCACCCCCACCTAGGGATGGCGGAGAATTCTGCGACGGATTTCAGTGAGGCTGAATGCACTGGCATTCGGCTCCCCGAAATCCATGACGGAACGGCCTGACCCCCCACCCCCCGGCGGTTTCCCCCCGGCACGAGGCTTACCTGGGACAGATGTTCTGGACGGCGGCGGCTCTGGCGGCGGCTCCGGTGGCTCTGGCGGCGGCAGCAGCTGGTCTTTCGACCGGCTGCCACAGCCGCCATTTGCATCTTGGTCTTTGCTGTAATAGGCTACATAAGTATTTACATAGCCTATCACAGCAAGCCAATCAAAACAAAACAAAAACGGCATACGCAAATGGCGGCGGCTATGGCCGCCGCCATTTGCGTTCCCTATTTTTCGCCGTTTTAGTCTACGTAAAAATTTACGTAGGCCATTACGGTGAAAAAAAGGGGAATGCAAATAGCGTAGTGGGTGCTATTTGCGTTCCTTTTTTTCCCGCCGTTATAGCCTATGAAAATATTTATGTAAGCTATTATGGCAAAAAAAAAAAAGGAATGCAAATAGAGCACACTATGCTATTTGCGTTCCCCTTTTTTTTGCCGTAATAGCCTACGTAAATATTTCTGTGGGCTAAAATGGCGAAAAATAGGGAACACAAATGGCGGCCGCCGTAGCTGCCGCCATTTGCGTATGCTGGTTTTTGGGGGGTGGGGTTGCCATGACAGGCTATGTAAATACTTAAATACTTACCTAACCTATCACGGCAGCCTGGCTGGATGTAAATGGTGGCCGCTACGGTGGCCGCCATTTGCGTCTGCAGCAGCCCGTCCGTGGCCAGAACTCCGGCTGTGGATGGCCCTGGCCAGCTGCTCTGCAGAGCCGCTGCGGAGCAGAGCTGACCGGGCAGGATTCTGGGGGGGGAGGACCAGATCGCCTCCCTCCCATCGAGGATTCCAGGGGGAGGGACGGAGCGCCTCTCCCCCATCGCAAATCAATCCACGAAAAGGTAAGTGAGTTTTGTACATCCCTACCCCCACCCAGTATCGGCGGGTGCCTGCTGAAACACTGCCCCTGCTCAAGCCCCCTGGATCCGCGCTCGAGCAGATCCCCATGAGCTCAGCAAGCCATCCACACCCACCCTGGGTCCTGTCCATGAGTGCCTGCCATCTTGCCAAAGTTTTTTTTTTAATGAAAAAGAAGCTAATTAAAAATGTGCATACTTAAATTCAGGCTGGGAAAGTTTGATCGATGCCATATTAGAGCATAGATCAAGCTTTCCCAGCCCAAATGTGCTCATATTTAAATATGCACATTTTTAATTAGCTCCTTTTTTCATAAAAAAAAAACCCCTCAGCAAAATGGTGGGCGTTCGTGGATGGGTCTGGATGAGTGCGGGGAGTGTCCGGAAAGGCGTGAGTCGGAGCAAGTGAGGCCAGGGGCTCAGCAGGTGTGGTGCAGGGGTGCAGGCAGGGGAAGCCCAATGGACTCCCAGATCCAGTCGGGAGTCTGCACCATCCCTAGTTCTAACGCATAGGGTTGTATCCAGTGGTGCTGTTGCACTGATGAAAGCAGCTCCTTCGATGGAACCAGGAGAGGGGGACAACTTCTTCCCTCTCTATTCACCCTACAAATCTGCTCCAGAGGGCTGGAAAACCTTTCCAGAGCAGAATTTCAGGAGGCATGGAAGGCTGCAGGGGATGATTGGACAATCCTGTTGACGGATGGCAATGAGCATGACATTGGATATAACCCACAGAAGTGCATATTCTAGCACGCGCACACACACACACGCGCACACACATGCACATGAGCACACACACACACACACACACTAGCATGCACTGAAAAAGATCCCTATGTAATTCTGTTTTCCTATCAATAGGCATCTGCCTGATTTTTTTTTAAAAAAAAATTTGGCCAGTTGGGAAAAAGAGCAATTTTGAGTTAGGAAACATTTCATAGATTACAGTATACATTGTACACATAGACAGAAAGTGTTAAAAATGGATCTGGCCGGTAAAGTGATCTCAGATGATGGCAGAAAATAACACTGTTGTCAAAATACTATTCACAATTTGACAGTGTTCCCTTTAATGGCAGAAGAGAACAGCTTAGTTGTCCAAAAGCTACTGAAACTTTTTCGTTGTCTGACACATTCTTTTTGCCATAAAAATAGCTCTGAATCGCTTGCCAATCATTCCTCACTCATCATCAGGCCTAGCTCATCACATGCCCTAATCAAAACAGTCAACATTCAGAAAACAAGCTTCCTTACAAATTTGCTTTAGAGACTTGTTGTTAGCTTACATTCCATGAAGAGAAAGATATAGTGGATACTACTGAAAGAGTTTATCTCCAAAGCTAACTCAGTTTAACACTTCCCATTCACTTAGGAGATTGAATAAATGTACAATCAAGCCAGCTTGAATGTATTTTAATTTTTGACATGGATTTCCTTACATGAGTGAGAAGAAGGAGTGTCCTCTTCTTACTTGGGAGAGAACAATGCACATCCTAAATTGAGCATCAACGATTTTGCTAGCTCAGTGGTATTGCTGGAACCACTGGAACCAGATGGGCACATTGTCGTAGGAAGGCACGTGATCCTGTTGAAGTCAAGCAGGCCTTAGTCAATGCCTGGATGGAAAACTGCCAGTGCCAGGGATAGATGGATCTGTTAATCTTGCTCTTGCCAAGCTTGTTTAGGATTTTGAGTTCTATGATGGAAGAAAGGCAGGATATAAATGTAATAAATAAACTGTGGTTCGCTCAGGAAAAATGCAGACTCATATTAAACGTAATCATATTTTTGTCTTATTTTCAAAGTACCTAAAGATACTAGGTGCCGCAGAAGGCTCTGTTCACTGACTTGCAGTCTAATATATTGGTTTGGCTTTGGCATTAAGAGAATATGCAGGCGCCTGCCCTGGACTCATGTGTTAACTTCTCCCCTTTACCTTCCCCCTCCCTGCTTTCTTCACATGTTGAGATTGAAAGCTTCTGATCATGGTTAACAGCAAACCATAGTTTGATGCTCTGTCTGAGCCTAGGGTCACTATGATATGCACAAATAGTTTGCTGTTAAACCAGGATTACAAAACACAAGAAGAGAGATGGATCTCATTATCAGATTCAGAGAGCCAAGAAGAGTGGACTCTTGAACTATGAAACTTTGAACACTACAGTTATCCTGTTTAAGGTGCAATAATGAACTCGGTTATAATGAGTGAGAGTTTACTTCAATGGGATTTGGAATGTTCCATACACCTATGCACACCTGCACTCAATACAGGTAAATGTTTTAAAATAGCCAGTTCTTTACTGAGGTCAGATCAACTGCTGTCATTTTCTTTATACAGCATCTGAGAATTCGCATGTGCATACCAACAACACATGAACATGTTTTGTTCAGAATACAATAGATTGCATTTCATCACAGTATGCTTAAAAAGAAGCATGATTAAAGATTTGTCACTTCCACATTGTTAACATCACTACAAAGCTAGATCTCTGGTTTACACACAAAAAGGCTACTACTTCCTTGGGTGAGCCTTACATTGATTTTTTTTTAATATATATTTCCCATGCCTGCAGTTGAAATGGAAACCTCCATTGGATAGAGTGTACACAATTTTAAAATGGCTCTCATTTGCTTTGTGTCCCATAAAACAATAATTAACAGATTCCAGACTAAACGATATTTTAGCATCATTGATAAAAATGCCCTAGCAGTTTAGAAAGCTAGATCAAGGATATTTTAGATTGTTTTGACTCTAAAAGTAGAATATGCAGGATTTCACATGACCCATGCACTAAGTAAAAGCATTTTTACTGTGATGGATTGTTAGTTTATTTCTATTTTGGTTGGATATTTCTCTTTCATATTCTCTCCCTCCCTCTCCCCACTTAAAAAACAAAACAAAACCCTGCATGTGGAGAATCTGAAAATTGAGTGTTTTAAAGCCTGGAATTCAAATAGCAGATTACTGTCAGGGTGGAAACTGAGCCCATAGAGCCCCAGAGCAGTTCTAATTCTGAGGAGGAACAGCAATCCATGGGAGAGGAGCGCGCTCATCTCTCACAGGCACAGCAGCTGGCAAAGATTCCTCCTGCCAGCATTCCTGGGATAGATAGTGACCCTGACAGCGAGAGAGTGCTGGAGGGGGCCTTGCTGGATGCTCGGCACAGATGCAGGGAGAGATGACAGATGGAGGGCGCCGACAGGAGGTGCTCTGCTCGTTTGACGATAAAACAACAATCACATCCCGAGGACCCAAGGGAAAGAGGGAGGGTCTCTCCCTAGCTCATAAGTTCAGGGTCTTCCCATGGTTCTCCTTCAAACGGGGACCAACTGCCTTACCTGGAGCTTAGGCTACTCTGCTATCTACCCCAGTGCAGTTCCTTGCCTAATCGCTAGTGACCCCCTGCCTACCCCCTCAGGACCTTGGAAACTGCTCCCTTGACTTCATCACTGACTTGCCTCGCTCACATGGTAAGACCACCATTCTGGTGGTGGTGGATTTGTTTTCTAAAATGGCCCATTTCATCCCTGCTCTGGGTTACCAACAGCCAGGGAGACTGCGGAGCTTTTTTCAGCACATGTTTTCTGGCTCCATGGATGGCCCGAGGGTCTCATTTCGGATAGGAGGGCCCAATTCACTTCCCATTTCTGGAGGGAGCTACTTGGGCTTCTCCATGTGATGCCTCATCTTTCCTCCGCCCACCATCCACATACGGACGGTCAGACCGAGTGCACCAATGTGACTCTGGAGCAATATTTGCACTGTTATGTCAATTACCAGCAAGATGACTGGTTTTCCTTGCTGCCTCTCACAGAATTTGCTTATAACAATGCCTGCCATGCTTCCACCCACCAAACTCCATTTTTTGCCAATTTTGGTTACCACCCCAAGGCTTTCCCGTCCACCCTAGCTCCCTCTTCGGTGCCGGAGGCCCATGGGTTTTTAGAGGAATTGCAAGCGGTACACCACCTCCTACAGGACTCCCACGAGCAAGCCAAGACAGCCTGCAAGGCCTCTGTGGACCAGTGGCACCAGCTGGGTCTGTCTCTGCAACTGGGGGACTGGGTTTGGATGTCTACCCAATACCTCCCCTCTCACACGCCCGCAAAGAAGCTCGCGCCTCGCCACACGGGGCCTTTCCAGATTATGGCCCAGATTAACCCTGTTGCTTGTCGCCTGGCTCTCCCCCCCTCCATGAAGATCCATCCTGTTTTTCATTGGTCCTTGCTGTCTCCCCTGGTTTCTGGCAACCCTCATTGCTCAGCCGGCTCCCCGCTGCCATCAGTGCTGGTGGAGGGGGAGGAGGGTTTGAGGTCGCGGAGATTCTGGACTCCTGCCTTTCTTGTGGCCACCTGCAATATCTGGTGGACTGGAAGGGGTACGGACCAGATGAGCGATCCTGGGAACCCACCAAAAATGTGCATGCTCTGTTGCTGCTGAGGTGTTTCCACCAGCTGTACCCCCACAAACCCGGGACCCAGGGGAGGAGCACGAGGGGGGGCCTCATGGGAGTGGGGATGATGGCAGGGTGGAAACTGAGCCCATAGAACCCCAGACCAGTTCTGATTCTGAGGAGGAACAGCAATCCGTAGGAGAGGAGCCTGCTCATCCCTCGCAGGCACAGCAGCTGGCAGAGATTCCTCCTACCAGCATTCCTGGGATAGATAGTGACCCTGGCAGCGAGAGAGTGCTGGAGGGGGGCTTGCTGGACGCTTGACACCAATGCAGGGAGCGACGACAGATGGAGGGCGCCGAAAGGAGGTGTTCCGCTCATTTGGCGCTAAAACAACAGTCGCGTCCCGAGGACCCAAGGGAAAGAGGGAGGATTTCTCCATAGCCCATAAGTTCAGAGTCTTTCCATGGTTCTTCTTCAAACGGGGACTGACTGCCTTACCTGGAGCTTAGGCTACTCTGCTATCTATCCCCAGTGCAGTTCCTTGTAGGAGTGCACGAAAGCCACTTACCTGGTCTCGCAGCTTGCTTCGCGGTGGGGGGGGAGGTGCTTCGCTGCTCCCCCCAAAGTTCAGGCTGGGGGGGGGAGGCTTCCCGCCTCGCCCGGCCGAAATTCAGGCTGGGGGGGAGGCTTCCCGCCTCGTCCGGCTGAAATTCAGGCCGGGGAGGAGGCGCCTCGCCTTGCCCAGCCACGAAATAAAAAGTAAAAAAAATAAAAAAAAACGCCCCCGTGATAGGCTACGTGACGATTGATGCAGCCTATCACGGCTAGATCTGCAAAGTCAGCCGTGATAGGCTACATTAATCGTCACGTAGCCTATCACGGGTGACTTTGGAAAAAAAAAAGCGCGTACGCAAATGGCGGCCCCCATAGGGAGCCACCATTCACGTTCCTTATTTGGTCGCTGTAGTCTACGTAAATCTTTACGTACACCACGGCGAAAATAAGGGCAACGCAAATAGCGTTGCCCTTATTTTCGCCATAGTCTACGTAAATCTTTACGTAGACTACACCGACCAAATAAGGAACGTGAATGGCAGCTCCCTATGGGGTCTGCCATTAGCCGTACGTGCTTTTTTTTTTTTAAAGTCACCCGTGATAGGCTACGTGACGATTTACGTAGCCTATCATGGCTGACTTTGCAGATCTAGCCGTGATAGGCTACGTTAATCATCACGTAGCCTATCACGGGGGCGTGTTGTTGTTTTTTTATTTTTCTTGGAATGGTGGCGGCGGCAGCCTCTGCCCCTGTCAAAGACCTGCCGAACCACCTCCGGGACCCGCCGCCGGGAGGGACATTCGGGAAAGGTAAGTCCCATCCCGGGGGGGGCGGGGGGGCGGAGAATTTCTCCCCAAAACTACTTCGGGGGGCCGAAGACGTTGGCACTCGGCCCCCCGAAGTTTTGGGGAGAAATTCTCCCCCATCCCTAGTTCCTTGCTTAGTCACTAGTGATTAGTATCTGTAAGAGTCATAAAGGAATAAAGCCTTGGAAAGAATCCTTGTTGTCTGTGTCCTGAGTTCGTTATTGGAGGGGACTGCAAGAGGCAGCTAGGGCACTCCTGACAATTACTATCATTTATAAATGTGGATTTTGTAAGTTTTCAAATGAGAATTTCTTTTTTTATAATACAAAATACTTCTGTGCTCTCACAGCTTGCTCGGCTTTAGAAAGATTTAACACATTTAGTAAAGTGCTTGTAAATGGATGAAATAGCAGTCTATCATTGGAGCACCAGTCCTTACATTACTTCTTATTCCACTGGCAATGTTAAGTGAATATTATTGCCATTCAGGAGATGTCTCTTTCAGAGAGATTTGTACAGGAGGCTACAGTTCAATACCTTTTAATAAAATAAGGAAGGGGGGAATGAAAGTTAGGAAAGACGAAATATGTGCCCTTGTACGAAGCTGAAACCACGAGAGTGCCAACCATAAATCAAACTCTTGATTGAATCATTTGTGTCACAATTAACCTTCCTCAGAGTGCAAATAGCTGAAAGGAGTGAGAAAAGAATCACAGCTTACTGACCACAGACAACAATTATTCCTGTAACATGGTTCATGACCTGTATTGCCTTGAAACTATCAAGGAAATTTCCATGACTCATGGTCACAGAAGGAGAGAGCACATGATGCCATCATTTATAATCAAATATGCAATGTCTTAAATAATTAGTGATGCCATCAGTATCTGAGTTTTGATGGCATCACTTCTGACTGATGCAAAATCTGCTTATTATATTCACAATTACAGAGAAGTGCCCCAAGTAGCTAGTAGGGCTGAGAATATTAACATTAGATTTGCAGGGAGGGGCAATGGCTGACTGCACAGAATGATGCACAGCATCAAGCCAGTTGCTGATAGGAATTCAAATCTGCAATAGACTGCCTCATATACAATGCCTATGCTTTTGAATGGGGGAAAGGGTGTGCAATTAAGGCTATCCATCTATGTACATTTACTTGGGAGTAAGTCCCATTGAACTCAGTTGTGGATAACAACACATATGCGGAGGGTAACACACTTATTTATTTGTTGGGATCATTGTTCTGAACATGTGATTGCAGCATGTCAGAAGGTAGAAAAATATGGAGAAATAAAAGGGCAGGTTTCATATTCCTAAAATAATACAAAATAATTTACCACAATGCTCATATGTAATTCTATAAACCTCTGTCTCTGAAAGTGTTCAGACCCAGATCTCTCTTCCAGGGATTGTATCCAGATTTAGTTATACCTAGGACAAACCCACTGAAATCAATGGGACTTAGCGATGACAAACTTGAGTCTCATTGATTTCAATGGGTCCACTCTGGGTATGGCTAAATCTGGATCCAACCTCATACCTTAATCTCTTTCTTATTTTCATGACCTGCTTACATTAAAACAGTCAGGGATGTATTTCAGTACATCCTGGGACAGTGATGAGGTTTAAACTCAAACCAACTGCAAGTGCCTGGCTAAATCAAAGCTAGGAAGTATTGGGGTCATTGTACTTCTGGTGATGACAAACCATTTTTAAAATCCAACCCAGAAGAGTTTATGCTCATCATACAGAATTTATTCATTTTCTTTGTCAGTGTTTGAGAATGTCATTATTCCCACTGTTTGCAGGAGGCTCATAATGTCCAAGAGTGGCAGCCCTTGGCATTTCACATTAGCATCATGACAAACTTGATCACAGAGTTTTTCAATAGGACAAATCTGGTATGTTATTTGTTTATTTGTTTAACTTTTGATGTTCATTTTTTTGTATTCAGAAATTGTACCTGAAATAAACAAAATGAAATAGAAGACATATCCAGTACCAAAGCTACGAGGATAGAAATGTTTGATCACATTAAGGCATGTCAACTTTACAACAGCCCGGTGGACAAAACCTATGTGTTGACTCAGCAGATAAGATATTAAACATACCAGTGCACCATTTTTCTAGAAGAGGATATCATATCCCTACAATTATGTATTTATATACCCCAGAAAGCTCAGGGTTGGCAACACCTTTTAAAGCAGGTTAAACATATAAAGAATTTAAAATGTACAATTCAGTACACAGGGTGGTATCCAATTAACCCACCCTATGGAAGAGATGGCTTCCATCTGTGAAAATGATTCACCCTCCAGTCAGTAGCCCCTCCCACTCTGCACACTCAAAATCTGCTTCAGAGCATTAGGGCACCTTCCAGAGCAGGATTCGAGGAGAGGAGAATCTAGTTGTGTAAGTAGAAATCACCTTGCGCAACATCAGATTTTGCCCATAGGTTTCACTCTGCTTACCAATTCCGTTTTTATCCCAGCGTCCAAGGAGCGCAGAGCAACATGCATTGTTTATCCACTACCTGTTATATTCAGAGAACAACCTTGTGAAGTAGGCTAGGGTGAGAGAGAGTGACTGACTGTTCCATGGCCAGTCGGTGTGCTTGGTTACGGAGTGGGAGTTTGATCCTGGGTCTCCTTAGTTCCAGTCTAGCACTCTAACCACTACCTCACACTAATGTGACTTACAAGGCTGTACATGGGGTGTATTGAAAAAGTCCAGCTTTTCTGTCAAGTGTTACCAAATGCTTTAAGTTCTATGCTGCTCACTGGGAACTGCTAGAGAGAGATTAGCATCTCACAGAACTGAGTTCTAGGAGAGTACATTTTACAAGTTCTCCCAACACCATAAAAGAGATATATTCTTCTCTCTTTTCCTGCAAGCCTTGAAATTCATTTCTGATAAAGAGGGTCATTCTTCAACTTGCAGAAAGACAAATTTTTGGCAGCTAGCATATGTACAGCATGTAGCTTTCTTCTGGTTATTAACACAGCCATCTGGTATTTTGCTGAACACAGAACAGAATCTAAAACCAGTCCTAATAGTTTCTTTATGCACAGCAAAGCCTAGTTTGAAACACAGTTGTGTTTGAGATGCCTTTTATGTTTATTAAAATACTTTCATAAAATCTGTGCAGGGCCAATTATGTATCAGAAGACGAGATTTTGCTTGAAAACCTTTCTAGGAAAAAAATGCATCAAAAGTCACACACTACAATGGTTTCTTTCAGGTTTATTTGAACCATAATTGTTAAAAGAATCCTACCATTTGGGCAGTCAATTACACACCCCTGTTTGGATGTTTTCCCCTACTCCATTTTGGTTGCCATTGGCAAACTGGTACAAAAAAAGATATGTACATCTGGTGAGCAAAACAGATACACAACTTGTGTGTTAATTAAAATCAACCTATTCCTGTTTCTGAGTTATATGATGTGTGGCTGGCCTGATTATCATTAATGAATATATGGAGGATTACCAGCTAGTCTAACAGCAGAAGTTTGCATTCCTTCCAGACAAGTCAAAACATCAGGGCCATGGTACAGCCATGGTACACTGCAATATATCCTCCTCCCCAAAATATTCAAACATGCACAAATATTGGAAATACAATATACACACTAGCTACCCCACACAACTCTAATGTGAATAATCTAAATACGAATCATCTAAAACTTAAGTTTTACAAGTAGATGTTACATTAATTTATTATTGTAAATTTATTCTCATGAAGCTTTGCAATTCTTATAGGCCTTGCAATGAACCTGAAGTCTCAATAACAATACAAATCCTGTAAAATTCCCTAAAGTCAGGCAGGTATAATATATCATGGATGTCCTGAACCTTGATGCAAATTCCCAATCCCATTGTGCACATAAATTTCCTTTACAAAACAGATGGTTGAATGGCAAGGATAAAATGACCAACCAAATAAATGGAACAAATAAAATATAAATCTAAGTTCTGAGTACCAATATGGTCAGCTTTGTTGCTCAAATGAAGAAACATGGAATGAAAATTAATTAAAGCAAGCCAAGACAAAATTCTCAAGGACACCAAACACTGGCTCAAATATTTGACAAGGGCACTAAGTTTAAATAATATTTTCAAATGGAAATGTAAAAACCCCACACACACATGCTACTTGTTTCATCCCCAATTTAAAACAGAGCCTCATACCATGTTTTCTATTATTAATTACAGGAGGCTCTTGCTGACTGGAAAACATGTTTTGATGATACATTTTTAATGAAAGCAAAGGATAAGTTCTGCTGAAATTTATTTCAAACTAATTTTCCTGTTTGGATGGCTTGAAAACATATTGCTAATTTCCAAAAGCATAATAGATTTTCAACAATATCACAATCATAATTTAGCATGCTATAGAAGATCTGATTAAAAAAATGTGGGGAAAATACGTTGTAGCCTGTTCCCACTAATTAGTTTGCTTGGCTAAAGCACATTAAGATCTTAAACTAACAAAAACAAAGAGGTTATGTGAAAGAGGTTATTATGTGGAGAAAAAGCTCACTTGATATACGTAGCTAAACTTTTATCTTCCTCAAGCAAACATAGATTTTACAGGTATGAGACAGAAATCAGGATCGAACTTTCTGTCAGCATATACTTAATCTCTTCTGCCCTTTTAAAATCTTTAATATTGAAGAAACCCTTCAAGTTCTACTAATGATGTGCTCATTTGGTCAGGAAAGGCACTGAGCTGCACTGTGCTGTGGAGTTCTCTTGCTTTGTCCTGGAGAGTCACCAAAACCCAAGTCTGATCATGTTTTGCAAACTTAGGAGGAGCAGGGAGATCTTGTGTAGTTGGTCTTCCTATTAAAGGATGCAAAAACAGAAATGAAAGTTGCACAGAAATTATATTGCAGTTTAAATAACTAAAATTCTGAAGACCTGTTGCCTGTTGCCTTCCATTGCCAGTGCTGAAGTAAGATTCAGTTGCCAGTTTCTCTATATAGAAGTGCCCTAACCCCAGCGCCAGCTTGTCTGGCAAAGGGGGGGGGGACATTGCGGGCGGGTGGGGTGAGAAGAGGCGGCTGCTGCCTATTGGGTGCCCCCCCATGGCACCACCAAGCAGGGGAGGAGTCGGCAGAGCCCTCTTAAGCTCTGCGCCCCCTACGAACAGCTCTCTTGCTCTCGTGGCTTGAGAGACTGGCCTGGAAGCGACGACCAACTCCTGGCTGTCAGCAGAACCGTCCCGTTGCTCCCGCCGAGATTGCAGCCGGGGCACCTGCGGCCTGTCCGGTGCTGGCGCTCACTTGAGCGGCACGCATGCCTCGTGGGCGCCAGCCTCGCTGCTGCAGCACGCGCACTGGCGCTCGCCTCTGTGGCGCGTGCGCCCCTTGCCTCCGGATAGCCGGCGGGGAGGCCCTTTCGCTGGTGCTTGCTGTGCCTCAGGGGGAGCTGGCGCTCGATGCTGTGGCGGGCGTGCCTCTCGCCTCCGGCTCGCCGGGGGGGGCGGCCGGGTCGCCAGCGGTTGCCACGCCCCCGGGGGGGCGCTGGTGCTCCTGCTCGCTGGGAGGCACGGCCCCTCACTGGGTCTTGACGCGTGTTCAGAGGGGGCCACCCGCGGCTGCGGTACGCGTGCCCCTCGCCTCTGGCTTGCTCGGAGGGCGGCTCTCTTGCTGGCGTTTGCTGCGCCTTGGGGGGCATCAACCCTTTTGGCTGCGGCACACGCGCCCCCCACCTCTGGCTCACCGGGAGGCGCGGCCCCGCGCCGGGTCCGGCTGCGGCTCCGAGGGAGTTGGTGCTCACTGCTGCGGTGTGCCCACCCCTCACCTCCGGATCGCCGGGAGGCGCAGCCGTCTTGCTGCACTGCCAGGTGCGCTGGCCTTCCCTCGGCGGTGCATGTGCCCCTCGCCTCCTAATTGCTGGGCGGGCGGCCCTCTCACCGGCGCTTGCCATGCCTCAGGGGGCACCGACACTCACGGCTGCGGTGCCTGTGCCCCCTGCCTCTGGCTCACTGGGAGGAGCAGCTCCACACTGGGTCTGGCCACGACTCCGGGGGCATTGGCGCTCGCTGCTGTGGTGCGCCCACTCCTCACCTCCAGCTCGCCGGGAGTTGTGGCCCTCTTGCCGCACCGCCGGGTGCGCCGGCCCCTCCCTCAGCGGTATGCATGCCCCTCACCTCTTGCTTGCTGGGGGGGCAGCCCTCTCAGTGGTGCTTGCTGCGCCTCTGGGGGCGCCAACGCTCGTGGCTGTGGCACGCGTGCCACTCACTGGGAGGCGCAGCCTCTCGCTGGGTCTGGCTGTGGCTCCGGGGGCATCGGCACTCACTACTGCGGTGCGCCCGCCCCTCACCTCTGGTTCGCCAGGAGGCGCGGCCCTCTTGCCACACTGCCAGGTGCACTGGCCCTCCCTCGGCGGTGCACGTGCCCCTCGCCTCCCCGCCCGCTGGCTGCTGCGGTGCATGGCCCCTGCTCCTTTCAGCAGCTGTTCTCGCTGCTGTAGGGGCATCAGCGAGCAAGACCCAATGTGGTGTAGCTGCGAGTGCATTTGCCGGGGGGGCCGTGTGATCCTAGTTCTAGTCCCCACACAGCCATGGAAGCTCACTGAGTGACTTCACGGGCAGGTCACAGATTCTTAGCCCAACCTACCTCACAGGGTGGTTGTTGTGAAATTGTAGAGGAGGAGGATAATGTAAGCTGCCTTGGGCTCCTTGCAAGTGGTAAACGGGCAGCATATAAATGCAATTAATAATGATAATTACTAAATATATATAATGCAATACTTTTTCCATGAGCAACGTGCTCAGCGCATGCCTTCTCTATCCCCCCCATCATTCATATCTGGCAGTCATACTGGCCGTTCATCCTTGGCGTTGCCCTACCTAGGGTGGTGGGCAGTGACCTGCCTGTACTTGCCAGGCATTCAGCCCATTCATACCCTGGGCCTGCCTCCGCCCTACAGTAAAGGGCTATAGGTGCTGCCTCGGTTGACCTGGGGTCCTGCTGGTTAGCCCTCTCTAGGATCTCGACTCCTGTGGGTTTACTCCCCTGCCTGCGTTTGTGCTTACAGGGATTGGCTGAGTAGTGGTTAGAGTATTGCACTGGGACCTAGGTCCTTGTTATCTTCCCTGCTGCTAGGCCTCTGGCAGCCTGATACCAAGCACTGACCCTGAACTCCACCTTCTTGCATCATGCCCCAGAAGAAGGGCCATGGTGGAAGGAGGGGGAAGGGTAGGGCCCCCCGCCCCCCCACCAAGAGACCTCAGCCTGGGCCCAACTCCAGGTCTGAGGCAGAGGCGGGCCCAGTTCTGGCCTTAATCCTTGCTTGCCTGGAGGCTGCTGAGCATTCCTCAGGAATCCCTCCCCCTCCCCTGGCCAGGCCTAAGAAAACCACGGCGGTCCAATCAGAAAGGATGCGACAGCAGACCCAACGCTTCTATTTTCTATTTCAGCACGTCTGGATGCCGTTGCAGCTTCTACTCCTCTTCACCGGCTATTCTTGAGAGCCCACTGCCCCCAGAGGGGCTCTTTCCTCCTGCGACATCCTCATCCCCATCACCCAAGCGACGCCATCCACTTTGCCGGGTGGGGATCAGAACATGGTCACAGTGGGTTCAGTGCATCTGGATGCCATAGAAGCATCGCCCAGCCACCTCATCTGCAGCGCATCTGGGCACCATTGCGGCCTCCATCTCTTCTTCGCCAGCTCACCTTGGCAGCACACCACCACTGGAGGCAGCCCACACACCTGAGGCAGCTCCGCCAGCAGTGACGCAAGTAGCATCATTCACCTTGTCTGCTGGGCACCAGGTCGCTGCAGCCCCCGATCAATTGCGCCTGCACACTATTGAGGCTATGCTACACCCCGTCTTCGCAGGGTCTCCCAGGCGGCACACCAACATTTGAGGCAGTTCACCCTCCTGGGGCATCCTGTTAGCAGCGCCGTAAGCGGCATCATCCCCCCTACCTATAAGGGACCCTGGCACGGCTGCCCTGGGTATGGGTGAGACAACCACACACCCCTATATATACTCCCGAGCCACATGCAGCTCCGTCAGTCATATCTCCAGTAGCACTTCACTCCCCTTTCGCTAGTGTCTGGCTGAGTCCTGCAGGGTTAACTTAGGATCTCTTGTCCCTACCCCCACATGCCCAGACGCCCACATATGTGGCAATGCTAGGTCCTTTCGCTAATCCCATGAGAGGAGCAATGCCCATCCAGGCTGCTTCTTCTGCAATTGGCCTTCACCTTAGGAGTGGCACAGCTGCCTTATGCCGAGGCTGTTCGTGGAAGGGTCACTACTAACCTTCTATGCACTGGGACCTGAGAGACCAGGGCCTTTGGGCTACTAGTTATGTCTCCTTCCCTGCTGGATTGCAGCAGTAGGTCTGACAGTGGCCTCCACCTATTGCGGGCCCAGTGATTCGGCACTGCATGCTGAGCTGTGAGTACAGCCCCATGGTCACATGCTCCCAAACCATTGCCATTTTCCATCACGGTGCTCCCTTGGTAGCAGTAAGCACCCATCCATCTATCCAATAGCCCGGGGATGGCAGGGTCCCCCTAGGGGGGGGGCCAAGACTGCGGGAAGCCTGTAGTAGGTTACTGCCTCTCCCAATGGGCCCCAGCCTGGTCAGAAGGGTGCCGCTCCTTCGGTTTTTAAAATGCTACCCCCCATGACATCCCTTTGGGAGTCCAGGCTATTCCATAGCGTCTTTTTCCTGTAAGCCAGCCCATTCTTGACGAGACCCCCTGGGTGTCTGGGCCCTGTACGAAACACCTCTTCCGAAGATATGGTTGTCTCGGTCTGGTAGACCGACCCCTGGTCCCTGCTGGGCATGTTGCTACATGGGGTCCAGCAGCGTGGGCAGTGTTCTCACTTAATCAAAGCATTTGTCCCCTTCCCTTTTGACCTCGGTGTCACTTTCGCCCACAGGACAGTGGGCCTGTATGCCGCATTACATTCTGGGGAATCAAGTTTGATACCCTTGGGCAATGTTCTCCCCCCCCCCCAGACAAATCTCTGGCCTTCAGGCCGACTCCAGGTGGTTTTTACGTCTCCCTAGGGTCTCCCTCGGGGGCCCTTGTATGAAGTTGTAGGGCAATTTTCTCAATCTCCCTGGTAGGGTAGTGGCCCCTGGCCATGCCTTCCTGTGCTGGCTCTGTTCAACAATGCAGGGACTGCAGCGGCTGCACCATCGGACCAAGGTCACTAGCGCTGTGCGCCTAGATATGCAGTTGCAGCTTCAATATTGCGGGATCTTAATGCTCAATGCCAACCCACAGATCTTACCGGGTGCTGCTTTCAGAATTTCAGAATCGCACGGCTGGTTTGGTGGTGCCCCGGGCAGCAGCCTGATATTTGGGCCACCACCGGAATTTGTCAGGACCAGCTTTCTAGAGTCCTTCCCCATTCACCTAGCCGTACACATTGGGCCGACCTCATAGCCAAGTCATTAACCCTCTTTGTACGACAACATGGCCACTGTGCGGGTTACTGAGTCCCTATCCCACAGAAATCGGGGATCATGTCGTTGGGCAGAGCATCCATGCCCCAGTGTCTGGGTGTCTACATCTGATTACGGGCCCACCATGTGCTGGGTTTTGGCACACCCAGTTGCTGATGCTTTGTCATGAAATCAGATCGACAGGCTCTGGGCCTTACCCTCTGGGTGTGTCTGTTACTAGGTACCATCCTTGCAAGACTACATGGGACCGGCGTACCGAAGCTGAACATGTTATTCTAAATTACATAGCTCTACGTGCTGGTGCCACCATGGCGGGTATTCGGTCCCGCACCTTAGGAACAAACGTCGGTCAGGACTCATGGCCCTTCCCTATACAGCCTTGCTGCAATTCTGCATCTCTTGGAGGAATAAGGGGGATATCGGCTACAGCCAGGAGGAGCGAGCTGGCCGTTTTTAGTCTTCTTGGCCACAACAAGGAGAGTTACTGACGCCAAGTCAGCTTTCAGTGCCAGGCATCCACCGTGAGGTGATGGCGCAGCCGCCTCCACCTTTTAGCAGATTCTGGGCACCTTCTCCAGATTCCCTTTTTGGGTTCCGAGATAATGGCCCTCCATTTGCCCCTCCCCATATGGTGTTTCACTGTCCCACGCTGCAGCCTTAACAGCTCTCTGCAGGGCCCTTGGGATTTTCAGGGTTGTTTTGGGTTCCTTATCTGGCTTGTCCAGAAGGGCCTTCAGATACTACGATGTACACGTCTTTCCCACTGTACTCCCCCTACCCATTCAGAGGTTAATGCCCTTCAGGGTCATCACAGGTTACTGGGATACTGGGTCTGGAAGGAACCTTGTCTTGTCAGTCCAACAGTTCACTATTAACAAAATTTCAGTTGGGCCGCTACCACATCGGCTCTAGCACGCTAGGCAAGGTAATTTTTGATAGGAACCCTCTTTTGGTATTGAGCAATATATTGAAGGCAGCCACTTCAGGTGTCTCTCACAGGCAAGTTATGGCGGTGGAATGATGGCAGTTTGAAGCATTCCAGCAGGGCCCTCACAATTTGACCGCTTTCTTTCTGTTGCAATTTTCCCTTTGCTTGTCCTAATGTTTTCTTCCTCAGACTGCCGGACTCGACGTACGCCGGTACGGGTGCTCTTATGCGGGCACAGTATGGTGTTTTGGGCTGCATGTATGGTTCTACGCCAGCCTTCGGATCTTAGTTTCCACTACCCAACACACTACGATCCAGTGGCTTGGCAGATGGAACATGCAGTGGAAGTCCCGTCCCCCTTCACCCTGTTCCACCAAGGTTTGGTCAGTCTTCCTCTGCAGGTCCAGGTGCTGCACAATGGAGGGAACGACTTGGGCTGTAAGCCAGGCAAGGACCTGATCGAACGGGCCTTGATTAATGTGCAGGTGGTCCGGCATACCTGGAAGGAAGTAGCCATTACAATTCTCACTGCTACCTGGATCAATTGGAAGGCTCGGAACGACGTTGCCATTGGCAGGGCACGTCAGAAAGTGAACAGAGAAAGGGCTTATGGCCTATGTGAAAGGGGTGATGGATACACCACCCACAGGAAATTCTTTGGACAAGGACGAGCATTACAGGCAGGACGGTGTCCACCTGTCTAATGTAGGGAATAGCATATTCCTGTCTGATCTGCAAAGGGGCCTGCGGGAAGTTCTTCTGCACAGGTGGGGGGAGTTCACAATAGGGGTGCACGAAAGTCCCTTACCTGTCCTCGAAGGATGTTCGTGGTGGGGGGGAGGCGCTTCTCTGCTCCCCCGCAAAGTTCAGGCTGGGGGGGGGAGGCTTCCCGCCTCGCCCGGCCGAAATTCAGGCCGGGGAGGAGGCGCCTCACCTCGCCCGGCCATGAACTAAAAAGTAAAAACAAAACAAGTTTCAGGGAGAAATTCTCCACACACCCCCGCGCACCCCCCCGGGATGGGACTTACCTTTGCCGAATGTCCCTCCCGGCGGCGGGTCCGGCCGGCGGTTCGGCGGGTCTTCGTCCGTGGTGGGAGCGGCAGCCGGTCTTTCGATAGGCTGCCGCCGCCGCAATTCCAATAAAAGAAAAAAAAAACGCCCCTGTGATAGGCTACGTGACGATTAACGTAGCCTATCACGGCTAGATCTGCAAAGTCAGCCATGATAGGCTACGTAAATCGTCACGTAGCCTATCACGGGTGACTTAAAAAAAAAAAAGCACGTACGCAAATGGTGGCCCCCATAGGGAGCCGCCATTCGCGTTCCTTATTTGGTCGCTGTAGTCTACGTAATCTTTACGTAGACTAAAGATTTACGTAGACTACGGCGACCAAATAAGGAACGGGAATGGCGGCTCCCTATGGGGGCCGCCATTATCCGTACGCGCTTTTTTATAAATAAAAATAGCATTGCCCTTATTTTCGCCGTAGTCTACGTAAACATTGACGTAGACTACAGCAACTAAATAAGGAACGCGAATGGCGGCTCCCTATGGGGGCCGCCATTCGCGTACGCGCTTTTTTTTTTTTTTTTAAAGTCACCCGTGATAGGCTACGTGACGATTCACGTAGCCTATCACGGCTGACTTTGCAAATCTTGCCGTGATAGGCTACGTGAATCGTCACGTAGCCTATCAGGGGACGTTTTTTTTTTTTCTTTCATTGCAATGGCGGGGGCGGCAGCCGGTCGAAAGACCGGCTGCCACTCCCGCCCCGCTCGAACACCGGACGAACCACCAGCCGGACCCGCCGCCGGGAGGGACATTCAGGGAAGGTAAGTCCCGTCCCGGGGGGGGGCGGGGGGCGGGGGGGGCGGAGGATTTCTCCCCGAAACTTGTTCGGGGGGCCGAACACGTTGGCGCTCGGCCCCCCGAAGTTTCGGGGAGAAATTCTCCGCCATCCCTAGTTAATCGTCACGTAGCCTATCACGGGGGCGTTTTTTTCTTTTTTCTTTTATTGGAACAGCGGCGGCGGCAGCCAGTCAAAAGACCGGCTGCCACTCCCGCCCCTGACGAAGACCCGATGAACCGCCGGCCGGACCTGCTGCCGGGAAGGACATTTGCCAAAGGTAAGTCCCGTCCCGGGGGGGGGTGCAGGGGGCTGGGGGGCGGAGAATTTCTCCCCGAAACTTGTTCGGGGGGCCGAACACGTTGGCGCTCGGCCCCCCGAAGTTCCGGGGAGAAATTCTCCGCCATCCCTAAGCTGCATAAAGGAGCAGGTTGCCTGTGAGCACATATATAGGCCACATAAGTACCAACAATCCTTTCCCTCCACAAAAATTTATAATTTTTAAAAATCCACTACTGGTGTCTTCTCCCACATTCCTCATGCTAGAAGCCAAATATTTCTTTTTTAACAACTGCCAAAACAGTAGAAAATGCACTTAAAAAAATGTTCATCCCCATGATTTATTGATAATTCAAGGGAGAACATGGCCACCAGAAGGTATTTCCCTTGCCCTAAATCCCCTTGTCACCAAACGTCTGATGCATTTCCACTAATCTCAACGTCCTGACATCAAAATCCTACATTTTCTCAGAGGTAAGTCCTGTTGAGTTCAGTGGAGCTTGGTACAGGATTGCAGCTCAGGATAGGTAAGTCTCAGTGAAAATTTGGAGAGGACAAGCCCTGGAGAATGTATGTTATTTTTAATGTGTGTACTGCTGAATTTCAAAATCATCTTTGTTTTTACCTGTTCAGTTATTTTTCTCTTTTGAATGCTGAATTTTTATGGTTGGTTGTTAAAATAATACCTTTGAATGTTCTTTGTTATTGGTTTTTAGCATTGGTTGTATTGTTTTTGTTTTTATTGTGTATCTCACCCTGAGAGCTTCAGTAAGCAGTACTGGTCTGCACATTGACTTGAAAGAAGTTTCACTGAAATCCTTTGGTTTAATTCTAAAGAGATGCAGTTTAGGATCAAAGCACTGATCCTTCTGATTGGAACCATGGGTTGTTGTTGTTGTTCAGTCATTAAGTCGTGTCCGACTCTTCGTGACCCCATGGACCATAGCATGCTAGCTCTCTCCCGGAGTGTGCTCAAGTTCATATTCATTGCATCAGTGATGCTATCTAGCCATCTCATCCTCTGCCGTCCCCTTCTCCTTTTGCCTTCAGTCTTTCCCAGCATCACCGTCTTTTCCAGTGACTTTTCTCTTTGCATTAGCTGGCCAAAATATTTGAGCTTCAGCTTCAGTATCTGTCCTTCCAATGAGCAGTCAGGGTTGATTTCCTTTAGGATTGACTGATTTGACCTCCTTGCAGGCCAGGGGACTCGTAAGAGTCTTCTCCAGCACCAGAGTTCGAAAGCATCAATTCTTCGGCGCTCAGCCTTCCTTACAGTCCAGCTCTCACAGCCATACATTACTACTGGGAAAACCATACCTTTGATTATAAGAACCTTTGTCGGCAAGGTGATGTCTCTGCTTCTTACTATGCTGTCTAGGTGTGCCATAGCTTTTGCACTCTCCTCTTTCACCCTCAACAAGAGGCTCTTTAGATCCTCTTCACTTTCTGCCATTAGGGTGGTATCATCTGTGTATCTGAGATTGTTGATAATTCTCCTGGCAATCTTAATTCCGACCTGTGATTCATCCAACCCAGCATTTCTCATGATGTGCTCTGCATATAAATTAAATAAGCAGGGCAACAATATACAACCTTGTCATACTCCTTTCCCAATTTTGAACCAATCGGTTGTTCCTTGTCCGGTTATTACTGTTGCTTCTTGACCCTCATACAGGTTTCTCAGGAGACAGGTAAAGTGGTCTGGTACTCCCATCGCTTTCAGAATTTGCCACAGTTTGTTGTGTTCCATACAATCAAAGGCTTTAGCATAGTCAATGAAGCAGAAATAGATGTTTTTCTGGAATTCTCTTGCTTTCTCCATTATCCAGAGAATATTGGCGATTTGATCTCTAGTTCCTCTGCCTCTTCGAAACCCAGCTTGTACTTCTGGTAGTTCTTGGTTCACATGCTTGCTGAAGCCTAGCTTGTAGGATTTTGAGCATCACCTTGAGGGCATGTGAAATGAGCGCAATTGTACGGTAGTTTGAACACTCTTTGGCATTGCCCTTCTTTGGAATTGGAATGTAAACTAACCTTTTCCAGTCTTGTGGCCACTGTTGAGTGTTCCAAATTTGTTGTCATATTGAGTGCAGCACTTTAACAGCATCATCTTTTAGGATTTTAAATAGCTCAGCTGGAATACTGTCTTTTCCGCTAGCTTTGTTGTTAGTAATGCTTCCGAAGGCCCACTTGTCTTCACTCTCTAGGATGTCCGGCTCAAGTTCAGTGACAGCACTATCATGGCTATCAGGGACATTCAGATCTTTCCTGTATAGTTCTTCTGTGTATTCTTTCCACCTCTTCTTCATCTCATCTGCTTCTGTTAGGTCCCTGCCTTCTTTGTCCTTTATCATGCCCGTCTTTGCACAAAACGTTCCCTTGAAATCTCTGATTTTCTTTTAAAGATCTCTAGTCTTTCCCATTCTATTGTTTTCCTCGATTTCTTTGCATTGTTCATTTAAAAAGGCATTCTTGTCTCTCCTTGCTGTTCTCTGGAACTCTGCATTCAGTTGGATATATCTTCCCCTTTCTCCACTGCTTTTCACTTCCCTTCTTTCCTCAGCTACTTGTAAAGCCTCCTCAGACAGCCCCTTGGCTTTCTTGCATTTCTTTTTCTTTGGGATGGATTGAGT
Organism: Heloderma suspectum; assembly: GCF_057233095.1. Lineage (NCBI taxonomy): Eukaryota > Metazoa > Chordata > Lepidosauria > Squamata > Helodermatidae > Heloderma > Heloderma suspectum. The sequence continues at coordinate 88,739,508 of NC_139461.1, forward strand.
TGCTGCCTCCTGAACAATGTTATGGACCTCCATCCATAGTTCCTCAGGTGCTCTGTCTATCAGGTCTAATCCCTTAAATCTATTTCTCGCCTCCACTGTATGTTCATAAAGGATATGATTTATGGTTTAGTGGTTTTCCCTACGTTCTTCAATTTAAGCCAAAATGTTGCAAGAAGCAGCTCATGATCTGAGCCACAGTCAGCTCCAGGTCTTGTTTTGACTGACTGTATAGAGCTTCTCCATCTTTGGCTGCAAAGGACATAATCAATCAGATTTCGATATTGATCACCTGGTGATGTCCATGTGTAGAGTCGCCTCTTGTGCTGTTGGAAAAGAGTGTTTGCTATGATCAGCATGTTCTCTTGGCAAAACTCTATTAGCCTTTGTCCTGCTTCATTTTTTAGATGAAGGCCATGCTTGCCTGTTATCCCGGTGATTTCTTGACTTCCTACTTTAGCAGTCCAATCCCCTATGATGAAGAGGACCTCTTATTTTGGTGTTAGTTCTAGAAGGTGTTGTAGGTCTTCATAGAACAGATCAACCTCAGCTTCTTCGGCCTCAGTGGTTGGGGCATAGACTTGAATTACTGTGATGTTGAATGGTTTGCCTTGGATTCATACTGAGATCATTCTATGGTTTTTGAGATTGTACCCGAGTACTGCTTTTCCCACCCTTTTGTTGACTATGAGTGCTACTCCATTTCTTCTAAGGGTTTCTGGCCCACAGTAGTAGATATAATGGTTATCTGAATTAAATTTGCCCATGCTTGTCCATTTTAGTTCACTGATTCCCAAGATGTCAATGTGCAATCTTGCCATCTCATGTTTGACCACCTCCAGCTTACCTTGATTCATTGATCTTACATTCCAGGTTCCTAAACAATATTGTTATTTACAGCATCGGACTTTCTTTTCACTGCCAGACACATTCACAACTGAGCGTCCTTTCGGCTTTGGCCCAGCCACTTCACTCTTTCTGGCGCTACTTGGAAATTCCCTCTGCTCTTCCCCAGTATTATATTGGACTCCTTCTGACCTGAGGGGCTCATCTTCCAGTGTCATGTCTTTTAGCCTTGTGATACGTTCCATGTAGGGATGTACAAAAGTTCCACCACGGATCTCGGGGAGGCCGAATGCCAGCGCATTCGAAATCGGTGAATTTCTGAACACTGAAATCGGTGGCAGAACAGCCTGCCCCCCCGCTCCCCCGGGACGAGACTTACCTTGGGCGGATCTTCCTGGTGGCGGCGGCTCCGGCGGCAGTTCGGCGGCGGTGGCTGTGGTGGCTGGTCTTCCGACCGGCTCCCGCCGCCACCATTTCCAGTAAAAAAAAAAAAAGTGATAGGCTACGTAAAGATTTACGTAGCCTATCATGGCTGACTTAAAACAAAAACAACAAAACGCACATATGCAAATGGCGGCGGCCATGGCCACCACCATTTGCGTTCCTTATTTTGGCACGTCTTAGTCTGTGTAAACATTTATGTAGACTAAGACGGCAAAAATAAGGGGAACACAAATAGTGTAGATGCTATGCTATTTGCGTTCCCCTTATTTTCACCATGTTTGTCTACGTAAATGTTTACGTAGACTAAGACGTGCCAAAATAAGGAACGCAAATGGTAGCGGCCATGGCCGCTGCCATTAGCGTACGTACGTTTTTTTGTGTGTTTTTTTAAGTCAGCCGTGATAGGCTACGTAAACATTTATGTAGCCTATCACAGCTGACTGCAGGGATGCAAACAGTGGCGGCTATGGCCACGGCCATTTGCGTCCCTTCTAGGCAGCAGCCGGATGTCCGGCTGCTGGCGGAGCCGGCCGGCGGCTCCTCAGAATCGCTGCGGAGCACAGCCGGCCGGCCAGGATTCCGTGGGGGGGAGGAACAGAGCGCCTCCCCCCCCGTCCAGGATTCCGGGAGGAGGGATGGAGCGCCTCCCCCCCCTACCATCAGCATAAGCCGCGAAAGGTAAGTGATTTTCGTACATCCCTAGGTCCGTGGGGTTTTCTTGGCATGGGTACTGGAGTGGGTTGCCATTTCCTTCTCCAGTGGACCACATTTTGTCAGAACTCTCCACCATGGCCTGTCCGTCTTGGGTGGCCCTGCACGACATAGCTTATGGCTTCACTGAGTTACGCAAGCCCCTTCGCCACAACAAGGCAGTGATCCATGAAGGGGGAACCATGGGTAGACTTGATCTATTGTGCAAGTACACTGATGTCAATGTTTTGGATTTCAGTGAATTAGACTGCTTCAGTTTTTGTGGTTCAGGGACTGGATTTCGTATCTGTAGGTAGCAGTGCTCCTTACAGAGCCCGGTGAACTTTTCTCTCTGTTCTGCACGCAGTGTTTTGAAAATAAATGAATAGAGAGATGTGCATTTTAATTGAAGTAACCTTTAAAGGAAATCTCGATGGGCGAGAACCGGGCTTTGAATATGGCAGCACAGTTATTGCATACACACCACACAGGGGACCTGAAGTCATTGTGAGTCTTTCTGTCAGGACTCTTTGTCATTTTCCCATCAGGTGTTGGGGGAGGACTTAAATTATGCTGGGAACTGCAAACATATATCATGTTTTTTTGGGATTGATTATGATACTAAAAATGCTTCTACATGTTCTCAAGGAAAAGTAAATTTTGTACCTTTCTACAGTATATTATTCATCTTCATCAAAACTGGTGAGGCAAACAGAAATTAAGTAGAAATCAAGCATGCCTTTGTGCTTTTCAGTGCTTGTGACAGGGTTGTTGAAAGAAGCCAGTGCAGCAGCTGTATTAAACAAAAAGCATCTGAATGCAGAGTATTTTAACTTGTGTTCAGGGCCAATGCAAGACAGTTTGCTGCTTAAGACAAAGGGCAAGATGGTGCCACCCTTCCCTTCTGTGTATGAAAGCTGACCATAAGAACATAAGAAGAGCCATGCCGGATCAGATCAAGGGTCCATCTAGTCCACCATTCTGTTCACACAGTGGCCAATCAGCTGCCCATGGGAAACCCACAAGCAGAGTGGCAATTGAATCTTACTTTAGTACCAGGAACAGGACAGCATCCTCTGCTGTATCTAAATGGTAGCCAGCTAGCTGGGGGGGGGGGGTGCAGGGCAGGTTGCATAGCCAGGGATGGCACAGGCACTGGACTCAGTCCAGGAGTCCAATGGATTCTTTCCCACTTGTGCCTCTGGCTGTGTCCACTGAGCTCCTGCTCCCGCTTGCATGCACCCCCCCCATGCTCGCTGAGACACCATCACCTACCCTGAGATGTCCTTGAGCTCCCATTATTCCCCCAGTCAACATTTGACAGGAAAAAAATGGCATCTCAGCACCTTCTCTATATCTAATATTGCTCACATAACAGCGATAAAGGCCGATCTATGCAATATTACAGGTGTAAGCAGGCCATTTACATCTGTAATATTGCATAGATAGGGCCTGTACTGCCACTATGTGTGCCATATTAGATTTACGGAAGTTCGTGAGGTGCCATTTTTCCCCACAAAATGGTGTCTGTGGGAATGACGGGTGCTCAAGGACAGCTGAGGGTAGGTGAGGGCAGCTCAGTGAGGGCGGTGTGTGTGCAAGCGGGACTGGGGGCATGCAAGCAGGGGCAGTGGCTTGGTGGGACGTGGGAGCCTAGGGGACCTGGATAGGGTAGGTGTCCATCCTGATGTATAGCACACACAGATCCAGAAACTTCCCACCACTCCCTGCCTCCCAGCATCTTCTGCCTGAGATATCTGCCTCACTTACCCTAATGGTAGGACTGGTCCTGAGTACGTTAGAGTGAAATAGTGCATAAAATAGCCTGGAGACTTTTTATGAATGTCACAGTACAATCTTATGTCTACTCACACATAAAGTCCCACTGAGTTCAATGTCAAGTGAATATATACAATTGCTTTGATGTGTGGATATACTTTGATGTAGGCCAGATATGAAATAAGACCACTTGAGCAGAAAGACCCCTGTGTGCATGTTCTTTAAGAATTAAAAATGGACATTTATTGAATACCCAACAGTTAGGCAAGTGGGACATTTACCCCAAGCGCTAGCCTTGCAAAAGCAGCAAGCTGCCAGCAACAATCTCTGTGGTAAGCTTTAAACCATTGGTGCCAATGTGGGATTTCCTCCTAATGCAAATTCCTGAACATGATTGCAGCAGGGGATGAAAGGATTAACTTTCTCCTTCATACCTGCTGTGATCCTGATAATGATTAACCTTCCCAGCTGATGCTATTTGCATTTTAAAAACAAAAAGCCCTGTGCCATTTAATATCATGTCACAGGTAGTTTGACCTTTGAATAAGAAGTTTGAAAGGAGGAAAAAATGTATTCATCACAACTTCTAAGATGACTGACCAACTTGGAAGATTAGACTGAGAGGAAGTATGCAAGGGCCAGGGTTGTAACATTCATCAACATCCAACACTGATCACTCAGATAAAGGCACTCCAACTGAACTGGGCCGAGGATCACAGCTTTAATTGGGTTAGTTGTGTACTTTTCATATTTTATTAATTGTAAGAGTACCTTATTAGCAGCAAGATTTTATGTTAAATTCTCTGTTCACATATTTATTATTCTTATTTAAGTTCATTAGTTTATTATTCTTAGTTTAATTCCTAGTCCTGCTTTCAAATGTTTCTCTGGCAGATTTTGCACTACTTAAATTAGCAACATTGTCATTGAGGTCAAAGCTCATTCATTTTCTTTAATTAAGCACTGGTCTTTTATGATGGCATTAAGAGTATACTCTGCATAAGCAACTCTTGTATTAAATTGCAGTTATCCGCAGAATGCTACATTAACCCAAGGTGACAGTAAGGTGTAATGGTTAAAGGGTTGGACTGGGGCTGGGGAGACCAAAGTTCAAATCCCCACTCACTGGCTGATCTTTGGCCAGTGACTCCCGCTCTCTCAGTCTAAATTACCACACAGGGCAATTGTGACAATAATATGTGAAGGGACATGTATGCTACCTTGAACACCCCAGAAGAAAAGATAAAAATGGAACAAATAAAAAAATGAATATGCATTCAGATTCACTACCTGATTAAACTGGATGCTTGAATTTAGGGCAACCTCTCCCCATGGAAGTCAGTAAGATAAAAAGCAGCTTAAATCAGATACTTCAGCTTTCCTGGGTTGTGGAGCAGGCCAATTGCCAGTTTGTACATTGCCCTGTAGAAATTTCAGTTTAAGGGTATTAATTTGTAAGGGAGTAAAACATCAAGGAGCTCGTGGACTGTGTCTTTTTTAGCATTCTACACCAAGATCTTGGCAAAAAAAGGAGAAAAGAAAAGAAAAGAAAAGAAAAAAGCACTGGTGAGCAGACTATCAGGGCTTCTGAACATCAATAAGTCATGATAGCAAGAAGGATTCATGAGTAATTTATCAATCATGGGTCATCTACAGAAAACACATCAGGTTCTGAAGGAGACTGTTATAAGTGCATGCTTTTATAGAGTGTAAAAAGGCTTTTGATTTAGCAAAAGCAGAAATTGCGTTGGAAGCACCGGGCAGATGGTTAGAGGTACTAAAGTATTTACAAGGGACTATCTTCTGAAGTTTTCTGTTGCACTGACACACACTGATGTTGCTGTTGATATTTCTGTTTAGGAATGGGTCCACATCAACCTTCCCCAACCTAGCGCCCCTCAGATGTGTTGGGCTTCAGCTTCTGTCATTCCCAGCCAACTGGGAATGACAGGAGTTTGGCTACAGAATTGAACTCAAAGACTGCTTATCAGTGGGACCTTCTCAAACTGGGGAGAGGTAACGAGTGGAGTACCGCAGGGCTCAGTCCTGGGCCCAGTGCTCTTCAACATTTTTATCAATGACTTGGAGGAGGAGATGCAGGGAATGCTGATCAGATTTGCAGATGACACAAAACTGGGTGGGATAGCTAATAGTTTGGAAGACAGAAACAAAATTCAAAGTGATCTGGATAGACTGGAGCACTGGGCAGAAAACAACAGAATTACATTTAATAGGGATAAATGCCAAGTTCTGCACCTAGGAAAAAGAAACCAAATGCACAGTTACAAGATGGGGGATACGTGGCTCAACAACACTACAAGCGAGAAAGATCTTGGAATTGTTGTCGATCACTGGCTGCAAAAAAGGCAAATGCTCTTTTGGGCTGCATTAATAGAAGCATAGCTTCCAAATCCTGGGAAGTACTAGTTCCCCTCTACTCAGCACTGGTTAGGCCTCATCTGGAGTACTGTGTCCAGTTCTGGGCACCACACTTTCAGAAGGGTGCAAACAAACTGGAGAGGGTTCAGAGGAGGGCAACAAAGGTGATCAGGGGACTGGAAACAAAGCCCTATGAAGAGAGACTGAAAGAACTGGGCATGTTTATCCTTGAGAAGAGAAGACTGAGGGGAGATAGGATAGCACTCTTCAAGTACTTGAAAGGTTGTCACAGCAAGGAAGGCCAGGATCTCTTCTCGATCATCCCAGAGTGCAGGACACGGAATAACGGGCTCAAGTGACAGGAAGCCAGATTCCAGCTGAACATCAGGAAAAACTTCCTGACTGTTAGAGCAATACGACAATGGAACCAATTACCTAGGGAGGTGGTGGGCTCTCCCACGCTGGAGGCGTTCAAGACGAGGCTGGACAGCCATCTGTCAGGGATGCTCTGACTTGGATTCCTGCATTGAGCAGGGGGTTGGACTCGATGGCCTTGTAGGCCCCTTCCAACCCTACTATTCTATGATTCTATGATTCTATGAGTTGAAGTCCAATGCATCACTAGGGCACTAGTGTGGGGAAGGCTGGTCTATACTTTTGCCTACATGACTTGGAGACTATGCACCTTAGAATGTCTTCTTCTATTTCTACACTCAGCCTCAATAATCCACAGAGATTATCCTCTTGATTCTGCTTTCTAGGTAACAGATAAGGTAACAGGTGGTGATGGATTTCCCTTTAATTAAAGGCCTACCAAAAACAGTGCTCAAACATTGCTTGGATGTCTTTCTTAGCAGACATTTTGTGGCCAGAGATCAGCAAGGTGCAGTGTTTTCCTTTGTTTGCTTCTGTAAACCCACAAATGATCTGATTTTTTCCCAGTCTGATGTGAGCCCCACCATTCTGCCAGTCCTCACCAACCTGAAAAATATTCACAGGAAGTCTGAGACAGAGACCCGAGTTCAAGTTCCACCCCAACCATGGGCTCATTGTGTGAACTAGGTGAAGTCACTCCCTTTATTACCCCTTCTGTAAACTGGACAAGCAGTAACCTGCTGTTACGTACACAACAGAGGGGGTTGGATCGAGACCACCCAAATAGCCTCCCCCATTCCCATCCCTTTCCTTACCTTGTGAGTAGAGAGGGATCCACACTATTGATGCTCAGGGAGAGAAGATAAGGGAGGTTTGTCATTTCCCTCCCCCATTGTCACTCTGGCATGGTGACTTGGTGAGTAAGAACAATTGGAGGTGAAAGGATTTTGTGTGGGGGAGCATGGGAAATATAGCTATAGATCTCAGGAGAACTAGATCTCCCATTTCCACAAGGCTTTGCACCCCCAAGTGCTGTTAGTCATCATACATACCAGAGCAGGTGGGGAAGAAATAAACCTGCTGCCACATTACCAGGGTAAGGAATGGGAAAGGATGTCTGGGAGAGTGGGGGCTAGCAAGGATGAGAGAAAGAAACCAGAAATTCATCTCCAGCTGGGATTTTGATCTGAGCTGGAGAATAATCCAGAGCCTTTAATGAATCATCTTTTGTTTGAAGTGGGCTTTTATGGGAACCCCAAAGTTCTGGAGAATCTTGCTGACAACTCAAGCAAAGCATCATTATCACATCTTCCATCTATCATGTTGTCTCATATTCCCTGCAAAGTGGTTTGTGAGCAGGAAACAGAGGGGAAGGAAACCTGGAACTTTTCACTTACAAAAGAATCCCCCTTCCCTCCAGTAATTGTATATCGCTGCTTTGCCTTGCATTACAAATCTGTCAGTGCCTTTGTGTCACTTTGTGACATCAGCCCTATTATACCAGTTCCCACTCAGACAGTCTTGCATGACTAGCAATCAACATGCCTTACGTTAAGTAAAGAAACTACTACAATGTTGAACCAACTGGAAACAGTGATCACAGTGCTATCATATTTAATATATATTTAAGTGGAAAATTGCCCAGAAAGTCCAACACAGTCACATTTGACTTCGAAAGAGGAAACTTCTCTAAAATGAGGAAACTGGTGAAAAGGAAGTTAAAAGAGGGAGTCAAGAGGATTAATTCCCTTCAAAATGCTTGGAGATTCCTCAAAACCACAATAATAGAAGCCCAGCTAAAATGTATACCACAGGTTAGGAAAGGTAACACCAAGTCCAAGAGGTTGCTAGCATGGTTAACGAGCAGTGTTAAGGGAGCTATCAGAGAAAAGAGAGCTTCCATCAGAAAATGGAAGTCTTGCCCAAGTGAGGAAAACAAAAGGCAGCACAAACTTGCACAAAGGTGATGCAGGGAGACATTAAGGGATGCAAAAAAGCATTTTGAAGAGCATATTGCTAACAACATCAAGGCCAACAATAAAGAATTCTTTAAATGTATCAGAAGCAGAAAACCAGCTAGGGAGACAGTTGGACCATTGGATGGCAATGGAGTTAAAGAAGTACTGAAGGATGACAAGGTGATTGCAGTGAAGCTGAATGAATTCTTTTCAGCTGTCTTCACTGCAGAAGATATAGGACAGATACCTGTGCCTGAACTGATGTTTTCAGGAAGGGAGTCTGAAGAACTGAGGCAAATAGTGATGACAAAAGATGAAGTTCGCAACCTTATTGATAAATTGAAAGCAAATAAATCAAGGGGTCCAGATGGTATCCATCCTAGAGTTCTCAAAGAACTCAAATATGAAATTGCTGATCTTCTAACCAAAATATGCAACATGCCCCTAAGATCAGCCTCTATATCAGAGGACTGGAAGATGGCCAATGGAACACCAATTTTCAAAAAGGGATCCGGGGGGACCTGGGAAATTACAGTCTGGTTAGCGTAACATCTGTTCTGAGTAAATTGGTTGAAGGCATTATTAAAGATAAAATTAGTAAGGATATAGAAGGACAAGCCTGCTGAAACACAGCTTCTGCAAAGGTAAGTTCTGTCTCACTAACCTTTTAGAGTTAGGGATGTCAGAGAATTCTGCCACGGATCCCAGGGAGGCCAAATTCCAGTGAATTCGGCCCTCTGGAATCCGTGGTGGAATGGAGCAACCCGCCCCACCACCCCGTGGAAGCCCCCCGGAACAGAGCCTACCTGGCTGCAGCTCCAGCGGCGGCGGCAGCTCCGGTGGCAGCAGCTCCAGTGGCAGCTCTGGCAGTGGCGGCAGTGGTGGCTCTGGCGGCAGCAGCAGCAGCTTCAGCTGCGGCAGCTCTGGCCACTGCCAGGCTGCGGTCACAAATGGTGGCCACTACACCAGCCACCATTTGCGTCCCTTCACTGAGCCATGATAGGCTATATAAATATTTACATAGCCTATCATGGCAAAGAGCGGGGACGCAAATGGCATCTGCTACACCATTTGTGTCCCTGCTCTTTGCCGTGATACACTACGTAAATATTTACGTAGCCTATCACGGCTCAGCGAAGGGACGCAAATGGCAGCCACTATGCCGGCCGCCATTTGCGTCCGCAGACCTGCCGCAGCCGGATGTCTGGCTGCTGATGCACCCAACCGGCAGCTCCGCGGAGTTGCCGTGGAGTGGAGCTAGCCAAGGAGGACTCCAGGGTGAGGGACAGAGTGCCTCCCCCCCACCACCGTGAATGCCACTTACGAAACAGGTAAGTGACGTCGTACATCCCTATTTAGAATTCTTTGAGAGTGTCAGTAAACATGTACATAGGGGTGATCCAGTAGACATTGTTTACTTGGACTTCCAAAAGGCTTTTGATGAAGTCCGTCACCAAAGACTTCTGAGCAAACTTAGCAGACACGGAATAAGAGGACAGGTTCTCTTATGGATCAGTAACTGGTTAAAGAACAGAAAGCAGTAATGGTAAATTCTCTCAATGGAGGGAAGTAAATAGTGGGGTCCCATGGGGATCATTATTAGGACCAATGCTTTTCAACATGTTCATAAAAGATTTGGAATTAGGAGTGAGCAATTGCCCACCCCTGGCTAAAAAGTTATTCCAGTGAAGTAGATTGAAAAAACACTACTACAGATATTTTAAGATTACACTGGGCAAAACAAAACATGTCTAATGTAGGAAGAGACGTGGAGCTCCTGCTTTTGATATCAGCCACACAATGGAATTAGGAGTAGGGAAGTCAGAGAATTCCGCCACGGATCTTGGGGAGGCCGAATGCCAGCACATTCGGCCCCCCGAAATCAGTGGCGGAACAGTCTGCCCCCCCGCCCCCCCCGGGATGGGACTTACCTTGGGTGGATCTTCCTGGTGGCGGCAGCTACGGCGGCAGGGCGGCGGCAGTGTGGTGGCGGTGCGGCGGCTGGTCTTCCGACCGGCTGCCGCCGCCACCATTTCCAGTTAAAAAAACAAACAAACAAAAAAATGTGATAGGCTACATAAAGATTTACATAGCATATCACGGCTACATTTTTAAAAAGCACTGTGATAGGCTACGTAAATGTTTACGTAGCCTATCACGGCTGATTTAAAAGGAAAAAAAAAACGCGCGTGAGCTAAGACGGCGAAAATAAGGAGAACACAAATAGCGTAGACGCTACGCTATTTGCGTTCCCCTTCTTTTCGCCGTCTTAGTCTACGTAAATGTTTACGTAGACTAAGACATGCCAAAATAAGGAACCATGGGCGCCGCCATTTGCATATGCGCGTTTTTTCTTTTCTTTTAAATCAGCCGTGATAGGCTACATAAACATTTACGTAGCCTATCACAGCTGACTGCAGGGACGCAAACGGCAGCGGCTACGGACACCGCCATTTGTGTCCCTGCTAGCCAGCGGCCGGATGTCCGGCTGCTGGCGGAGTCAGCCAGCGGCTCCGCAGAATCCCTGCAGAGGTGAGCCAGCCGGCCAGAATTTCAGGGGGAGGGACGGAGCGCCTCCCCCCCCCACGAATGTCACCCTTCGAAAAGGTAAGTGACTTTCGTACATCCCTAATTAGGAGTGAACAGTGAAGTGGACAAGTCTGCTGATGACACCAAATTATATAGGGTAGTTCAAACAAAAAGGGATTGTGAAGACCTCCAAAGGGATCTCTTCAAACTGGGAGAATGGGCATCTAAATAGCAAATGTGGTTCAATGTAAGCCAGTGTAAACTGATGCACATTGGGACAAAAAATCCCAAATTCAAATATAACCTGATGGGATCTGAGCTAGCGATGACCGACCAAGAAAGAGATCTTGGGGTTGTTGTGGACAGCTTGATAAAAATGTCAACCCAGTGTATGGCCACTGTAGAAAAGGCAAACTCCATGTTAGGCATAATTAGAAAAGGGATTGAGAATAAAACTGCAAGTATCATACTGCCCCTATGGTGCAGCCACACTTGGAATACTGTGACCAGTTCTGGTCACCACACCTAAAAAATATATATTGTAGAGCTGGAAACAGTGCAAAAAAGGGCAACTAAAGTTTTCAAGGGGCTGATCTCTGCTATGAGGGAAGGTTACAACAGCTGGGATTGTTTAGCTTGGAAAAAGGAGGATAAGGGGAGACATGATAGAGGTCTACAGAATTATGCATGGTGTGGAGAATGGGGATAGGGAGGCATTTTTCTCCCTTTCTCAAAATACTAGAACCTGGGGTCATCCTATGATGCTGATTGGTGGGAGGTTCTGGACAGATAAAAGGAAGCACTTCTTCACACAGAGCATAGTTAAACGATGGATTTCACTAACATGTAGTGATGACCACCAATCTGGATGGCTTTAAAATGGGGTTGGACAAATTCCTGCAGGAAAAGGCTATCAATGGCTGCTAGTCTTGATAGCAATGTGCTACCTCCAGATCCAGAAGCAGTGAGCCTATGTACCCCAGTTGCTGGGGAACATGGTTGGGAGGGTGCTGTGGCCTCATGCCCTGCTTGTGGGTTCCTGGTCGACAGCTGGTTGGCCGCTGTGTGAGCAGAATGCTGGACTAGATGGACTGATCCAGCATGGCTCTTCTTCTGTTCTTAACCAACATGCCAGAAAGCAAAGGACAAGAATTAATATGTTTATATATTTATAGGTAAGCAACATAACCAACACAGGTACCATATACACATTCCCATCATTTGGTGGGTGGGCAGCTTGCTGTATACTTTTTCAATACTGTAAGTTACCCTGGGTCTATTTAGTAAGGTAGAGAATACATTTATTATGGCTGTTAAGAAACAGAATTGTCTTATAATTTTGTGTATAGCTTTGTGGATGCTACAGGGCTAATTTCTTCTCTGTGTGTGTTGGTTAGTGTAAAATCAAAAGTTTAAAAGTTCAGATAATGGAGCACAGGAGACTGTAGACTGGCTTTTGCGGGGCTGAGCTTGAACTTCAAACTGGATGTTTTCCAATTCCAGCAGAAGATGGAGATGGGATGCAGAATGATATTCAAATACCAAGCCATCTAATGATACATCCTCATACAAGTCAAGATTGTATCTCCACAGTTTTAAAGATTTCGGAGGACTCATCTCTATGAGTCCTCTCATGATCTCTCTCTCTCTCTCTCTCACACACACACACACACACACTCACTCACTCACTCATGCTCACACACAAAATATATTTTCCGTTCTTTCAGCTCTTTCTGTTGGTTTGGCATCTCTGAATGCCATCATGAGACAATATTTAGTATTGCTGCTGCTGCTGCTGTTGTTGTTAATGAGACTCCACCTCCACGAAGCACAGGAACAACATATTCTTCACGAACAGTACAAATTTCAAAATAATAATGAAAGAATAGTTGCCTTAGTCTGTTCGACCAAAAATGACAAAATACTTAGTGGCACTTCGAATACTTTAGGCTGCAATTCTATACCCACTTACTTGGCAGTAACTCCCAATGAACTCAGAGGTACTTACTTTTGAGCAGACGTGTATAGGATTGTGCTGTTAATGTGGTATAAGCTTTCAGACAGAAGTCAGCTGCAGCTTATAAAAGTTTATGAATTACATCCAAGGGTTTCAGAACAGGCACTACTATTGGACTGGATTACCACTTTCCCTGCAAACCCTTGCCCCCGCACACTCTCCAAATCTGCTCTGGAGGGTTTGGGGATCCTTCAGAGGAGCTTTGGAGTGTGGACAGGGGGTAGGGGGAAACTCCCATTGCACAAGTGGACACCTGCTCATGTAACAGTTTTAGCCAGATGCCACAAAGGCATTCATCTTTAAAAGGCTTCAAGGCTCTCATTAAAGCATATTAGTTGACTCCAGGTTCCAGGTGCTAAATAGATAGATAATTAATGATGTGTTCATTTTTAATCTGTCCCTCTCATTTCTCTTTTGCACAAATGAACCTTTCCCATTCTTTTTTTCTTAATGTATTTTATGTCAGGTCTGGAAATAAATAGAAGACCAGGGCAATATGTTTTCTTTTATGGTGAAATATTTGGGGGCTTGTTTGGGGGAATTATGCAACAACAACAACAACAACAACAATAGATCATGCTGGAAGGCTTTATCCAACCAGTTATTTACAAGGTTTAAGAAGTAGCAGGGTATCCGATCAAATTCTAAACAAATGATTCCTTTTAACTTGATCTGTAACATTGCACATGTGTATCACAATTGATTAGTTAGCAAGATGGATTATTTTAGTGCCTCCTTCGATAGTCCAATTCCTAATTTCCGATATATGAGCATCTCTTGAGTAAGAGCCTGACATTATCAATGTCTGAGGTTATAAATGAGACAGTTCTGATGATTTCCAAGTATTACCTAATGAATCTTTACCCCCATTACAGAACTGACAAACAAGACAAGCATGGTTGACACTTTTGACTCATGGATGGATGAGAGCACTTCAAAAGGGCAGATGCTACGGAAGTGTACTTGCAGCATTGAGATGGAAGAAAGGGCTAAGCTGAATGCCTGCTACAACAAAACCCATGGCATATGGAAACTGCACCCTTCAAGCCACTTACTCCAGAGCTCGATGCCTGCAACTGTAGTATGTTGCAGAAGATAGCTTAGCTATAGTGCTAAAACACAATCTCCCCCCCCCACAACATGGAAGAATTATTATATTTATTAATAGATGATAATTTTATTAATGGGCAATAAAAGAAGAACCTCTTCAAATTGGGGGGGGGGACAATTTCACCGAATTTCTCCAGGGCAAGGAGAAATTCTCCAAGAATTTCTCACACGTAGGGCTCACCATTGGCAAGCACTGTAGCACAGCTTCTGACCTCCAAATTTGTGAACATTTTCTTCCGCCATTAAAGAGACTTCTGTTTCTCTGCCGCATTCTCAGGACATTGTATAAGTTTTATAATTTTTTAAAAAATTCTTTCAGTTCTGTTTTCTAATTACCAAAGGGTCTCTCTCTCTCTCTCTCTCTCTCTCTCGGTGTGTGTGTGTGTTTCTGTTTTGTCTTTCTATTACACATCTCTCCATTGCTCTGTAGTCTCCCAGGCTTTCTGATCTGAAAAATGCCCTATGGACAAAATTCCTTCATGATGTCTTCCCCTAAGCTTTGCAGGGTGGAGTTCAATGAGTTTCCTAGGTTTGCCCCCCCCGCCCCCAGACTTCATTCTTGTTCCGGCTACGGTACCTGATTTGGTCTGCAGTGAGTTGGGCCAGTTTGCAGATTTTCTGGGAGTTCTGCACATTCCCCCCCCCCCAGGTTCCACAACATATGCAAATTTCTGAGCAAATGGTGCAAATTTCTCAGCAGTTTGCAGAAATTAAAGCCAAATTTATGCAAATTGTTCAGAAATTTGCACAAATTGCAGACCCTGTGGAAAAAGTTGTGCAAAAAATGTTCCCAGAGTTCAGGGGAAAGCACGCAGCTCAGCTAAAAAAACACAAATCAAGTTGTACATGCCACGGCAGTCTGTCGAGAAAAAAAAAGAACCAGATTGCTCAATGACAGACATGCCTAGTTCTTATTAATAGCTGTGTAAGGATGGATAAATTTGTCAGTTTGGCTTTTTCTTAGTTTCTCATTTTTCCCATCTTAGTTCAATTCCATTTCTGCATCAGTTTTTGATTTTTTTATCATTTGCACAGATGTTCATATTAGGGATGTCGCGAACATTCATTTCCTACTTCGTTTTCGACAATCTTCTCTCAGTTCAGCTCCCCTGTCTGAAGTTCACAAACCTCCCTCACCCGACCCTGCTCAGTTGCAGTCAAGCGATTCCCCCGAAATCTCGGGCGCTATGGCAATCCTGTTCGCATGTTTCCCCCGGCTCAGCGGCTATCCCTTCATTTTTGCACATTTGCCCCCAGTGTGAGCGTCTGCATATATACGCATTTTCTGGGCGAAAAAAAAAATTGCACAGCTGCCAGGGCCCTTCTGATTTTGCACATTCAGTGAATTGAGAAATGCCACAGCTAGGGATGTATGAAACACCTACCTGGCTCTGAGCTGGGCAATCTGCGGTGGGGCGGAGGTGCTCCATCCCTCCCCCCAGAATCCAAAAAACCCCAGCGTACGGAAATGGTGGTAGCCGCCGCCATTTGCGTATGCTGGGGTTCCCCCCCACACCATGCAAATGGCATCCCTGCGTTAGCCGTGATAGGCTACGTAAGTATTTACGTAGCCTATCATGGCTATTGAGAGGAGGAAGTGAATGGCGGCCGCAGGATGGCCGCCATTCGCAAAGCAGCGCGGACAGGAGCAGGTAAGTGCTCCATTTTGCGCACCTTTTGTGGGGTGGGGGCAGCGGGGACTTCATCCCGCGCACCTTTCATGGGTTGGGGGGGTGGGGGATTCGTTCCATGATGGATTTGGGGGGGCTGAATACACTGGCATTCGGCCTCACCGAGATCCGTCGTGGAATTCTCTGACATCCCTAGCCACAGCCACAGAGAGATCCAGGTGTTGTGGGGGGGGGACACATCGAGGAGGGGAATGGAAAAAGATGAGAGCAAGCAAGCCCCTTCCTACCTGAATGACGGTCGTTTCATTCAGATTGAAATGGGCCATTGTCCTCAATTTCTGCATAACAATTAGAAAGTAGTATTTCTTAACGCAAGTTCAGAGAGACACTGAGCAAGAAGATGTGCTATTATGGGGCAAATTTCTCCTAAAACTTAGAATTTTACTCCAAAATTTGAGAGAATATGACATGTTCACAAGCAGAAAATACAGAAAGAAAAAGATTGTTCTTTCATTCATAAATCAATATATGTGCACATATCTTTGGACAGTTCTTTTCAGTAGGGAAATAAATAATTGTTTTACTGTATGCTTTCTGGTTTTAATTTTTCTGAACAGCGGCCCAGAGAGCTTTGGGTATTCGGCAGAATAGAAATGAAATACCTAAATAAATAAAAAAAAAACAATAAAAAGGGCAGTGTGGTCCAGGGATGTCAGAGAATTCCACCACGGACTGAAATGGGATCGAATTCCCTTCAGTCTGTGCCACGGAATCCTCTACGGAACAGCACCACAAGGTCCTGCGGAGCCAGCAGTCATGTGGCTTTGTTTTTGTCATCTGCACAGAGTCGTGAGATTTTCATAAATAAAAATGCAAGGTAGTATATTCTGATAATAAATACGTCAGGGATTTTTTTAATGAATTGTGCTCACCACCTTCTTTGTGGGTGTTCTTTTTCAATTGAAATCCTCCGTCTCTGTTTACTTTCAGCCAAAGCACTTCCTCCTCCTCAGAGCTTCCCAAAACAAGGCTGTCCTAGGGGTGCCTGAGTGATGCACTCTTTGTTTAAAGCAACGCTGGTTTAAAGAAAGGAAAAACCTTTTAAAATGACCATGCTGGTCTGGAGCCCTGCACAAGGTATTATTCTCCCTGCTAAGCTTTATATTTCCACATCCAGCGTTGTTGACGTTGTGAGGCTAAAATGGAGAGGAGAACCAAGTCTGTGCATGTCTACTCAGAAGTAGGGATGGCGGAGAATTTCTGAGAATTTCTCCACGAATCTCGGTGAGGCCGAATGCCAACGCATTCGGCCCCCCGAAATTGGCGGTGAAATTCTCCGGCCCCCCCAGGATGGGACTTACCTCCTGCGAATGTCCCTCTCGGCGGCGGGTCCCGGCGGCGGTTCGGCGGCGGTTCGGCGGGGGCGGGGGCAGCGGCCGGTCTTCCGACTGGCTGCCGCCGCCGCCATTACAAAATAAAGTAAAGAAAAAAAACGTGATAGACTACGTAACGATTAACGTAGCCTATCATGGCTAGATTTCCAAAGTAAGCCATGATAGGCTACGTTAATTGTCACGTAGCCTATCACAGGTGACTTTGGGGGAAAAAAAGTGCGTACGCAAATGGTGGCGGCCCATGGGCGCCGCCATTTGCGTTCCTTATTTTGGCACGTCTAGTCTACGTAAAGATTTACGTAGACTACTCCGCAAACAGCCAGACATCTGGCCACTGGCTAGGAGGGACGCAAATGGTGGCAACTGTAGCCGCCACCGTTTCCGTCCCTGAATTTGGCCGTGATAGGCTACGTAAAGACTTACGTAGCCTATCATGTCTGGGTTAAAAAAAAAACCCGCATACGCAAATGGCGGCGGCTACGGCCGCTGCCATTTGCATTCCTTATTTTTGGCCGTCTTAGTCTACGTAAATATTTACGTAGACTAAGACGAAGACAAGAAAGGGGAACGCAAACAGCATAAATATTTACGTAGGCTAAAACGGCGAATCAAAAAGGGACGCAGATAGCGCCCGCTACGCTATTTGCATTCCACTTTATTTTTGCCGTCATAGTCTACCTAAATATTTACGTAGACTAAGACGGCCAAAAATAAGGAGCGCAAATGGCGGCAGCCGTAGCTGCCGCCATTTGCGTATGCGGTTTTGTTTTGTTTTTTAAACCCAACCCAGCCATGATAGGCTACATAAATCTTTACGTAACCTATCACATCTTTTTTTTTTTTTTTTACAAGATTGCAAATGGCGGTGGCGGCAGCCGGTCTGAAGACCAGCCGCCACCTCCGGAGCTGCCACTGCCGGAGCTGCTGCCGCCCGGAAGATCTGCCCCAGGTAAGTCTCGTCCCGAGGAGGATCCGTGGGGGGGCGGGGGGGCAGGCCGTTCCGCCACAGAGTTCGGGGGGCCAAATACACTGGCATTCGGCCTCACTGAGATCCGTGGCGGAATTCTCTGACATCCCTATTTACGACCCGGCTTATGAGTCAGCATGTTATTGCTGTTCTTTGCCAGCCAGTTGCAGTCAGCTGGCAAAGACTGACAAAAGGTTGAAATGCCTCTCCTAATGCTTTGTTACATATAATAAGAGCTTTAAGCTAAAATATGCTGGCAGTTTGGGTGTGTTGGCCCTACCCCTTTTGCCTTTGCCCTACTCAACACTGGAATGTGGCTCCCAAGAGCTTATCCAAAAGTGAATTCAGTTCTGGGGCTCAAAGAGGTTTCCCACCCCTGATGTAAAAAATAGGTATGTGGAAATCACATCAGACATCCTTGAGCTCATTGTCGTTCTCCAAATTCCACCCTGAAGCTCACTCCAAATCATCTCTGTATCATATTGGGAGCTTATTTTAATGAAAGTTCGTGCATATCTTGGTTTCAGGACACAGTTTATTCCAAATGTATGCATCAGTGGTGCCCATTTTTTAAAAAAGTGTGTACCTTTCTCCCATTGATTAAAATATTTGTGCACATTTTCCAAAAGTCTGCACTTTTTCATGAGTATTTTTCAAATGTACACATTTCGAATACATTTTTCTATGATCCATGACTTGCATCACAAGTTCAGAAACATATGGACCTTGACTGCAGATTGCACTCAAGTCTGCTTTCAAGTCTTGGAGGTGCAAACTGGGTAAATTCTGGTCTAAGATGAACTGAAATGAATTCTTCATGTATCCCTAGTTGTTGTTGTTGTTGTTCAGTCGTGTCCGACTCTTCGTTACCCCATGTACCATAGCACGCCAGGCCTTCCTGTCCTGCGCTCTCTCCCAGAGCGTGCTCAAGTCCATATTCATTGCATCAGTGATGCTATCTAGCCATCTCATCCTCTGCCGTCCCCTTCTCCTTTTGCCTTCAGTCTTTCCCAGCATCAGGGTCTTTTCCAGAGAGTTTTCTCTTCGCATTAGGTGGCCAAATTATTTGAGCTTCAGCTTCAGTATCTGTCCTTCCAATGAGCACTCAGGGTTGATTTCCTTTAAGATGGACTGATTTGACCTCTTTGCAGTCCAGGGGATTCATAAGAGTCTTCTCCAGTGCTATAGTTCGAAAGCATCAAATCTTGGGCGCACAGCCTTCCTTATAGTCCAGCTCTCACAGCCATACATTACTACTGGGAAAACCATAGCTTTGATTATACGAATCTTTGTCAGCAAGGTGATGTCTCTTCTTCTTACTATGCTGTCTAGGTTTCCCATAGCTTTCCTCCCAAGGAGCAAGCGTCTTTTAATTTCATGGCTACAGTCACTGTCTGTGGTGATCTTGGAGCTCAAGAGAGTAAAATCTGTCACTGCTTCCATTTCTTCCCCTTCTATATGTCAGGAAGTGATGGGGCCAGATGCCATGATCTTAGTTTTTTTAATGTTGAGTTTCAAACCAGCTTTTGCACTCTCCTCTTTCACCCTCAACAAGAAGCTCTTGAGATCCTCTTCGCTTTCTGCCATTAGGGTGGTATTGTCTGCATATCGGAGGTTGTTGATAATTCTCCCAGCAATCTTAATTCCGACCTCTGATTCATCCAACCCGGCATTTCTCATGATGTACTCTGCATATAAGTTAAATAAGCAGGGTGACAATATGCAGCCTTGTCATACTCCTTTCCCAATTTTGAACCACTCGGTTGTTCCATGTCTGGTTCTTACTGTTGCTTCTTGACGTTACCATACGTTACTACTAGGAAAACCATAGCTTTGATTATGTGGACTTTTGTCGGCAAGGTGATGTCTCTGTAGGGATGTCAGAGAATTCCGCCACGGATATCGGGGAGGCCAAATGCCAGCACATTCGGCCCCCCGAAATCGGTGGCGGAACAGTCTGCCACCCCCCCGCCACCCCCAGGGACAGGACTTACCTTGGGCGGATCTTCCTGGTGGCGGCGGCTCCGGCAGCAGTTCGGCGGCAGGACGGTGGCGGCAGGGTGGCGGTGGCGGTGGCGGCGGTGGCGGCAGCCGGTCTTCCGACCAGCTGTTGCCGCCGCCATTTCCAAATTAAAAAAACAAAAAACCAAAACAACGTGATAGGCTACGTAAAGATTTACGTGGCCTATCATGGCTAGAATTTTAAAAAACACCATGATAGGCTATGTACATAACCTATCACAGCTGATTTAAAAGAAAAGAAAAAAACGCACATGCGCAAATGGCGGTGCCCATGGGTGCCGCCATTTGCATTCCTTGTTTTAGCATGTCTTAGTCTTAGCATGTAGATGCTACGCTATTTGCGTTCCCCTTATTTTCGCCGTCTTAGTTTACATAAATGTTTACGTAGACTAAGACATGCCAAAATAAGGAATGCAAATGGCGGCGCCCATGGGCGCCACCATTTGCGTACGTGCGTTTTTTTTCCTTTTAAATCATCCGTGATAGGCTATGTAAACATTTACGTAGCCTATCACGGCTGACTGCAGGGACGCAAATGGCGGTGGCTACGGCTGCCGCCATTTGTGTCCCTGCTAGCCAGTGGCCAGATGTCCGGCCGCTGGCGGAGCCGGTTGGAGGCTCCGCAAAATCGCTGCGGAGCAGAGCCAGCCGTCCAGAATTTCGGAGGGGAGGGACAGAGCGCCTCCCCCCCTGGCCAGAATTTTGGGGGGAGGGACAGAGCGCCTCCCCCGCACCACGAATGTCACCCTTTGAAAAGGTAAGTGACTTTCGTACATCCCTATGCCTCTGCTTCTTACTATGCTGTCTAGGCTTGCCAAGCGTCTTTTAATTTCATGGCTACAGTCACCGCCTGTGGTGATCTTGGAGCACAAGAAAATAAAATCTGTCACTGCTTCCATTTCTTCCCCTTCTATATGCCAGGAAGTGATGGGCCAGATGCCATGATCTTAGTTTTTTTAATGTTGAGTTTCAAACCAGCTTTTGCACTCTCCTCTTTCACCCTCAACAAGAGGCTCTTGAGATCCTCTTCACTTTCTGTCATTAGGGTGGTATCATCTGTGTATTTGAGGTTGTTGATAATTCTCCTGGCAATCTTAAGTCTGACCTGTGATTCATCCAACCTGGCGTTTCTCACGATGTCCTCTGCATAAAAGTTAAATAAGCAGGGCGACAATATGCAGCCTTGTCGTACTCCTTTCCCAATTTGGAACCAATCTGTTGTTCCATGTCTGGTTCTTACTGTTGCTTCTTGACCCTCGTACAGGTTTCTCAGGAGACAGGTAAGGTGGTCTGGTACTCCCATCTCTTGAAGAATTTGCCACAGTTTGTTGTAATCCACACAATCAAAGGCTTTAGCATAGTCAATGAAGCAGAAATAGACATTTTCTGGAATTCTCTTGCTTTCTCCATGATGCAGCGAATGTTGGCGATTTGATCTCTAGTTCCTCTGCCTCTTCGAAACCCAGCTTGTACTTCCGGTAGTTCTTGGTTCACATACTGCTGAAGCCTAGCTTGTAGGATTTTGAGCATAACTTTGTTGGCATGTGAAATGAGCACAATTTTGCAATAGTTTGAACACTCTTTGGCATTGCCCTTCTTTGGAATTGGAATGTAAACTGACCTTTTCCAGTCTTGTGTCCACTGTTGAGTGTTCCAAATGTGTTGGCATATTGAGTGCAGCACTTCAACAGCAGCATCTTTTAGGATTTTAAATAGCTCAGCTGGAATACTGTCATCTCCGCTAGCTTTGTTGTTAGTAATGCTTCCTAAGGCCCACTTGACTTCACTCTCTAGGATGTCCGGCTCAAGTTCAGTGACTACACTATCATGGCTATCAGGGACATTAAGATCTTTCCTGTAGAGTTCTTCTGTGTATTCTTTCCACCTCTTCTTAATCTCATCTGCTTTTGTTAGGTCCCTGCCTTCTTTGTCCTTTATCATGCCTGTCTTTGCACAAAACTTTCCTTTGAGATCTCCGATTTTCTTGAAGAGATCACTAGTCTTTCCCATTCTGTTGTTTTCCTTGATTTCTTTGCATTGTTCATTTAAGAAGGCCTTCTTGTCTCTCCTTGCTGTTCTCTGGAACTCTGCACTCAGTTGGATAGATCTTCCCCTTTCTACCTTGCTTTTCGCTTCCCTTCTTTCCTCAGCTACTTGTAAAGCCTCCTCAGACAGCCACTTTGCTTTCTTGCATTTCTTTTTCTTTGGGATGGATTTAGTTGCTGGCTTCTGAACAATTTTACGGACCTCCGTCCATAGTTCCTGATAGGGGTGTACGAAACCCTGCTTACCTGGCTCCGCCAGGTTCCACTGGGGAGGGGGAGGCGCTCCATCCCTCCCCCCAGAATCCTCACCGGCAGGCTCCGCTCCGCAGTGATTCTGTGGAGCCGCTGGCTGGCTCCGCCAGCAGCCGCACATCCGGCCACTGGCTAGCAGGGACACAAATGGCGGTGGTCGTAGCCGCCGCCGTTTGCGTCCCTGTATTCAGCTGTGATAGGCCACGTAAAGACTTACGTAGCCTATCACATCTGTTTTTTTAAAAAAAAATACATATGCAAATGGAGGCAGCTACGGCCGCTGCCATTTGCGTTTCTTATTTTTGGCCATCTTGGTCTACGTAAATATTTACGTAGACTAGGACGGTGAAACTAAGGCGGAACGCAAATAGCATGGCGGACGCTATTTGCGTTCCCCTTTATTTTCACCATCTTAGTCTACGTCTTAGTCTACGTAAATATCGGAAGACCAGCTGCCGCCACTGCCGCCACCGCCTCCGCCGAAGACGCCGCTGGAGCCGCCACCATCCGGAACATCCGCCCCAGGTAAGTCTCATCCTGGGGGGGATCCATGGGGGGCGGCGGGGTGGCAGGCTGTTCCGCCACGGAGTTCGGGGGCCGAATGCACTGGCATTCGGCCTCACCGAGATCCGTGGCAGAATTCTCTGACATCTCTAGTTCCTCAGGCACTCTGTCTATCAGGTCTAATCCCTAACATCTATTCCTCACCTCCACTGTATATTCATAAGGGATATGATTTAGGTCACACCTGAATGGTTTAGTGGTTTTCCCTACTTTCTTCAATTTCAGCCAGAATTTAGCCAGAAGCAGCTCATGGTCTGAGCCACAGTCAGCTCCAGGTCTTGTTTTTACTGACTGTATAGAGCTTCTCCATCTTTGGCTGCAAAGGACATAATCAATCTGATTTCGATATTGACCATCTGGTGATGTCCATGTGTAGAGTCACCTCTTGTGCTGTTGGAAAAGAGTGTTTGCTATGATCAGCGTGTTCTCTTGGCAAAACTCTATTAGCCTTTGTCCTGCTTCATTTTGTACACCAAGGCCATGCTTGCCTGTTAGCCCGGTGATTTCTTGACTTCCTACTTTAGCAGTCCAATCCCCTATGATGAAGAGGAACTCTTTTTTTGGTGTTAGTTCTAGAAGGTGTTGTAGGTCTTCACAGAACCAATCAACCTCAGCTTCTTTGGCATCAGTGGTTGGGGCATAGACTTGAATTACTGTGATGTTGAATGGTTTGCCTTGGATACGTACTGAAATCATTCTATGGTTTTTGAGATTGTACCCCAGTACTGCTTTTCCCACCCTTTTGTTGGCTATGAGTGCTACTCCATTTCTTCTAGGGATTCTTGCCCACAGTAGTAGATATAATGGTCACCTGAATTAAATTCGCCCATGCTTGTCCATTTTAGTTCACTGATTCCCAAGATGTCGATGTTCAATCTTGCCATCTCATGTTTGACCACCTCCAGCTTACCTTGATTCATTGATCTGACATTCCAGGTTCCTAGACAATATTGTTCTTTACAGCATCAGATTTTCTTTTCACCACCAGACACATCCACAGCTGAGTGTCCTTTTGGCTTTGGCCCAGCCGCTTCACTCTTTCTGGCGCTACTTGGAAATTCCCTCTGCTCTTCCCCAGTAGTATATTGGACACCTTCCGACCTGAGGGGCTCATCTTTCAGTGTCGTATCTTTTAGCCTTGTCATACATTCCATGGGGTTTTCTTGGCAAGGATACTGGAGTGGGTTGCCATTTCCTTCTACACATTTTGTCAGAACTCTCTGCCATGACCTGTCCATCTTGGGTGGCCCTGCATAGCATAGCTTATGGCTTCACTGAGTTACGCAAGCCCCTTCGCCACAGCAAGGCAGTGATCCATGAAGGGGATATCCCTAGTAGATAATATCAAACTAGATGAAGCAATAAGGATTGCAAATTCTGTATGAACTCTATTGAATGGTCTTGATGTATTTTTCATCTGAATGTGAATGCCCATCTTTACATGCTGCCTGTGATTACAGATGGAGCAGATCCTGTGATGTTTCCATTATTATATATACATTGTTTGACTTACCCACATGCTTTCAATGTACAGTGGTGTAAATCAGCAATTTTCAGCATAATGATGCTGTTTTCGTTGCAGTGAGTGTCGGGATCATAATAGCCCTATTCTACTCATGTATGCAGTGAAGTCAGTTTCATTACCTCATGTTTGTTATGAGTGAAAGATTAGTCAAGAAATGAAGACAGAGGAGACCCCATGGCCTAGTGTAAATGTGTCAAATGTATTACATCTCCCTTTCCTGTAGTCTTGTAAGGTAATTTATGATGGTTACAAAATTAAAAGTGGTGTTAGTCATACAGTTTTTTATTTTTATTTTGAAATTGCTAAAGATCTAGTTGTCTTGAACCCCAACAGGAAGCTGATTGTATACTTAGGGATTTGATATCATGAAAGCACAAAGCGCGAAGGACTATATTCAATAAAAATAAACAATCATAACCTTCCCACAGAGGCAAATTCTCACATTCCATTTGTTGCAAACAAAATACACAGGACCTACCGTTCAAAGTGTCTGCAATCCTTATCCCCATGCTTCTTTATGCCGCTTTCTAGAGAAAATTTGTTTAGGCAAAGAGAGAGAGAGAGAGAGAGAGAGAGAGTCCTACAATACTTAGCATGGGAATGCTGGGAGTTGTAGGACTTGTCCTGTTCCAAACA
The DNA here is from genome assembly GCF_057233095.1 of Heloderma suspectum. Taxonomy (NCBI): domain Eukaryota; kingdom Metazoa; phylum Chordata; class Lepidosauria; order Squamata; family Helodermatidae; genus Heloderma; species Heloderma suspectum. Next base: position 88,764,668 of record NC_139461.1, read on the forward strand.
TGCCCTAAGTCTCATTGAATTCATTGGAACTTACTTCTGAGTGAACACACTTAGAATTTCATTGTTAGACAGCAATCCTATGCACACTTACTCAAAACCGAGAGTCCCATTAAGTCAGGGGTACAGAACGTCAAGCCCAGGGGGCAAATCCAGCCCTTCTGTGGGGTTCCAATCTAGAGTTCCCTATGTCTCCTTCCCTTGGTCCCACTTCCTTCCCCCTGACCACCTATCAGTTGGTGGTTTCTCACCTATTGTGCAGATCCCCCTCCCAGCCCCACCAGTCTAAAAAGTTGAAATGCCTCTCCTAAGGTTTAGTTACTAACAGTAAGAGCTTTAATCTAGGGTGTGGGTTTTTTGGTCCCACCCCCTTTGCCTTCAGCTCTGCCCACCACTGGAATGCAGTCCCCTGAGAGCTTCTCTGAAATGTAATCCAGTTCAACATTGCTGTATTAAGTGGCTTATCCCCACATTAAAAGGCTTAGGGTCACATGTGAGAATACTAGGACACAAAAGGCTCTATGATAAAGGAGCAATTACAACAAAGTACAAGTACCAGTGAGTTTCAAGAAATGTCAACTCATGTTATTCACAGATTCCCCTGTGACTATATAGAACCTGTGATCCTCCTGTGACTATATGTGATGCTTTAAAAGGAATTCTGCAAAATACTGAGAGGAGACAAATATCCTAGGAACCAAGGTCTCCTTTGAAGTCAGAAAGAGGGAGATAGGGTGAATTGGAGCTAGCCCTTTTGTTTCATTTCAGATATGTATTTCAGAAGATCTATCCAGCCCAGTGCATTAGATAATTTTCACAACAATAGGACTAGTTTTAAATGTGGGACTTCTCCCTCCGGTAACCAAAGAAAACTACATATATTGATTGCTAGCAATTTCCCCCATTTCATTTGTTTCCACATCGTCCTTGTTCACTTAAATAATTTAATTGCTGCTGTAACTTCAAGCATTTTAAATTCTCTTTCAATTTGATCATCCTTCAAAACATAATTTAGACCCATTCTCGGGAGTGTGGAGAGATATCTCATGGAGATCTTCACAATCAAAACAGTGGCAGATTTGCATTGTGGGAAACCCACCTTATATTAGTCTATACTTTATTCTAGGGCTAAGGAACTTGTCCTCCAAATGTGTTGGATTATGCTGACTGGGGCCAATGGGAATTGGAGTCCAACAATACAAAAGGAAGTACTTCTTCACATAGCACATAGTTAAACTATGGAATTCATTACCACAGGATGTAGTGATGGCCACCAATTTGGATGGCTTTAAAAAGGGGTTAGACAAATTCCTGGAGGAAAAGGCTATCAATGGCTACTAGTCTTGATGGCTATGTGCTACCTTCAGTACCAGAGGCAGTGAGCCTATGCACACCCATTGCTGGGGAACATGGGTGGGAGGATGCTGTTGCACTCATGCCCTGCTTGTGGGTTCCTGGTCGACAGCTGGTTGGCCACTGTGTGAAAAGAATGCTGGAATAGATGGACCCTTGGTCTGAACCAGCAGGGATCTTCTTATGTTCTTAATATCTAGAGAGCCCAAGGTTCCTAGCCCCTGCTTTATGCAGAGCAGCCTAACTCAGTGGAAAACAAGCAAAGCTGTGCTATTATTCCCTCCCTGTCATATGTAAATATGTTCATTCAAATAGATTTCCATGGATTTCATGTGCCATTCACAGTAACATGGTTCTTGATTCATCAGTAGATTGCTTTCTTATAACCATATGGCTGCCTTTAGGCATCTGTTTAATGGCTGCCTTTAGGCAGAATAGCATCTAAGGTGAAATGTTAATATGATCCCCTTCTCTACTCAGCACTTCATGAGGTCTGTTTCCATGATCTATGAGCTGTTGCTGCTTACTCATCATGGCTCCTGGCTCATGCCAAGCCCACCTCCAGTGAGATCCTTGCACCATTGCATCAAGCCCTTCATTCCCTTTTTCTTTCTGGTTGTCCCAAACAGCAGAGGTGTATGCAGATGTGCAAGAAAAGGACTGGTTTAGGGTAGTGATATTAGACAAATCTGCAAAGGATTCAAATGAGTTCAGTTTTTGATGAATCCGACCTGTGGATTCTGCAGCAGACCAGCTTTTCCTGAGTCATGCATATTTCATGGACTTGCAGACTGGTTTTTCACTTGGGGGGGGGGGAATTGGTGCTCATTTGCATTAGCACTAATGTACACTTGCACAAATGTACAATGTGCTAATGCTAATTAGAGCTGATGCAGATTAAGTAATGTACATTAACACATTTGCACAAGTGCACATTGGTGCCAGCAGAACAAAATTCTAGTTAAAAACAATCTAATTCTGTCAATGAGCAGACGATGGAACAAAAGACACCTGATCATCCATGGAACAGATTTAACAAAAGCTCTACATCCCTAGTTTAGGATGATTGACACAAGCATGGACTTTGCACAATATTATAACACTTGTTGACTTGCTACCATGGCTATGTCCAAGTGTTCCTGAAGTCTTGGTAATGCCTGGCCTATTCCAAAGGTTTCCCTAACAGCTCTCCACTGTACCCAGCCTTCCCTGCAGTAGCAACAGAGAAGAGCTGCTCCTTGGGCTTTCATTATGTCTGAAAGGCAAGCTTTACCAACAGGATGTTGCCAGTACCAAAATGGCATTTGCCAGGACTTCTGTGTCTTTACTAAAGGCCCACATCCCCTGGCAAACAACAGTCATCAGGGAACTTTGCACTGGAAAGTGCCACTCAGCACCTCTCACAAGTCTTGCAGCAATGGTGCAGACTTCTCTTTTCTTTTTTCCAGAGCTCAACTCTTGAGAAACAAAGGGTGTTTTGGAATGAATGCAGTGAGAGGACTTCCCAACAGATTCCAGTGGTCGACAAATATAGCTGTAGGGCAGAATCCAAGTGTGCCCTTGTGCTGGCACAATGGGGAGCTAGTGGTTAAAAAAGCAGAAGAAGCTCTGATGGCTTGTCCTGACACTTGTTTCCATGGTTGCTTTTTGAACCACTAGTTTTCTTTTGCATGAGTGGCAGTCCTGTAGTGGGAGTGCAGTAGCAATATTGGATACTGCTAATCATTTCCTATGTCTCTTGATCCAATGAACTAGACAGAGAGTCAGGGAAAACTGCAGATCCCATGTACCCCAGCAGCAAATGCCGATCCCAAGAATTCCCAGGAGTGTCCAAGCCTCAAAGATAGATAGTGCTTCTTGTATATCCAGCCAGCCTTCTCAACATCTGGTGCACAAAGGTAAGTTTGCTTTGGAAGGAAGGAACTTGCAAGGAGTGTTGGGTGGCAACAAATGTAATACAAGCTGGGTCCGAACTTTAGAGGTATTGGGGGTAGGATTTCTCACTTGGAGGAATTTGGATTCTAAACTTTTCCAATTCCAAATTTGCCCCCATCATTTGTTTTTACCAGATTCAAAAAATGATATGAAAATACTCTGATCTATTGGCAATTTTTTGTTAACATGTCCTTACCTGAAGAAATAAATACATTAAAAGCCATATCTGTCTCAGCAATGATTCATTTTGAATGTTTCACCTTTGTGCATGCATTGATTAGTTCTTTCTGAAACAGTTGTGTTTGGATAAAAGAAATGACTATAGTTTTCTCCTTAATAAATACATTAGCATCTTGGAAACATACCTAACTTTGTTGATCTAATTGCCTTTGTCTTGCACTTCCACATGATGACAAAAAGAAAGAATATGTAATACCATCATGTGCTTTAATTCCCCACAAAGCTATGTAGCACACTGAACTGTCTTTGCCAATCAGAGCAAAGAGAAAACATAGTAACTAATGCATGACCTACTGCTTCATATTTAAACAAATTATTGCAATAAAGGTATCTTTATTATCTCTCTGCCTATATTTTGATGCCAAAGAAAGATTATCTTCTTTGTTTTAAAGTGTCTTGGCACAAGTTCATTTAAAAAAAAAAATCTGCAGTACTTAGGCTCTATAAATGCTTAAAAGATTGAAGTTGTAATTGTGGCAACGTAAACCAGGAATCTTCTGTGCCAATTAATGTAGATTTTCATTCTGTGCATCAGCAGTGAAGATCAAGGCACAACTTTAAAAAAAGAAAAGAAAAATGTGTTCTCTAATTATTTCCCAAGACATTGTCTGAAACACATGCACAGCCACCTTACTGAAGCTAAGCAGGTCTGGGTCTGGTCAGTGCTTGGAAGGGAGACAACCTGGAAACCACATGTAGACACCTAATGGAAGAAAGGTGGGATATATGTGTAATAAATAAATAAATAAATAAATAATATTTCAAATATCATATGAGAACAACACACCTGTTCATCTTTTGCAGCCTTTAACAACCTGTCCTACTGCAACCATGTTACAAGCTACGCTGTTGTCATATAACCATCGTCATCAGTTTATTTGTATACCACTTTCCCACAACAAGTGGCCCACAGCACATCTGAATGATGATGATGATGATACCACAGCACATAGAATTAAACATTTCAAAATAATTCCATGCATACATTGATATTATAAAATAATAACTAATATAGGCTTTTCAGTCTTTTCATTTTTTTTGAATGATCAACGAGTTAATAGGTTGGATTCAAACTTAGTCATACTTTAAGTAAACCCATTGCAATCAATGGGATTTAAGTTAGTTGTGACTAATTAGTCACTTGTTAATTTAAGTTCCACTGATTTCAGTGGATCTACTCAAAGTATGATGAGGTCTGGATTCAGCCTATTATGATTATTTATATAGCACCATCTATGTGCATGGGACTTTACAGAGCATAGATCCCTGCTCCAAGAAACTTATAATCCAAAATCTGACACAGAGGAAATAATAGAGGGAGGAGAGGAAAGTCAAGTCAAGGTAAATGGGGACACAATATATAGTTGTTTCTAAGGCTGTGCACTGCTTCGGCCTGGGGCCTGAACCCCGAGTCAAAGTGGGCCACTTTGGGCCACTTTGTGTCCCTTCCAAGGTGAAGTGGAGGGGGCACGAAGTGGCCCGGAGCAGGTCTGGGGATCACCAAAGTGCTCAGTGTGCTTCGGAGCTTCGGCCCTCCCGCCCAGCCCCCTGCCCAACGCCCCCACCCAACCCCCCAGCTCCTTACCTGGGCCTCCGCCTCCTCTGCTGCTGCCTCTGTAGCCGCACCGCCGCCTTCTCAGCTTCCTGCCACTGCTGCCGCCTGCTGTCACTGCTGCTGCTGCTGTCGTCATCGTCTTCTTCACTGCTACTGCCGCCACTACGCCACCACCGTCTGCTAAGGCCTGGACATGCGGTGACTGGTCTTCTTCCAGGGAGTTGCCATTGGCAACCTCCTGGAAGTTCCAGGAAGTTCCATTTTTAAAATGGCGACTCCTGCAAGAAGAGTCGCTGCGCATCTAGGCCTCTGGAGATGGTGGAACCGGTGGTGGCAAAAGCAGGAGTGAAAGCAGGAGTGCCATGCCGCCGCTGCCTGCTGCCGCTGCCCAAGGTAATGAAACTGACTTCACTGCATACATGAGTAGAATAGGGCTATTATGATCCCGACACTCACTGCAACGAAAACAGCATCATTATGCTGAAAATTGCTGATTTATGCCACTGTACATTGAAAGCATGTGGGTAAGTCAAACAGTGTATATATAATAATGGAAACATCACAGGATCTGCTCCATCTGTAATCACAGGCAGCATGTAAAGATGGGCATTCACATTCAGATGAAAAATACATCAAGACCATTCAATAGAGTTCATACAGAATTTGCAATGGGGATATGCAGGCATGCAAAAACCTTATACCCATAGATTTTTCTTACACAGAAATGTAGGAAGCTTCCTTATACGGAGTCAGATCATTGCTTCATCTAGCTCAGTATTATCTACTTGGGATAGATAGTGGGCTCTCCCACACTGGAGGCATTCAAGATGAGGATGGACAGCCATCTGTCAGGGATGCTTTGACTTAGATTCCTGCATTGAGCAGGGGATTGGACTCGATGGTCTTATAGAACCCTTCCAACCCTACTGTTCTATGATCTTAGGGTCCAGGCAGGCACATATGGGAGGAGATGATCCTTCAGATAACCTGGCCCCAAGCCATTTAAGGCTTTGAATATTGATACCAGCATTTTGAATTGGGCCTGGAAATGGACTGGCAGCCAGTGCAGCTGGAGAAATACTGGTGTAATGTGATCTCATTGGCCAGTCCTCATTAACAAACTTGCTGCCTATTTTGGACCAGCTGAAGTTTCCGGACCATTTTCAAAGGCAGAACCACATATAATGCATTGCAGTAATCCAGATGAGCAGTTATCAGAGCATGGATAACTGTAGCTAGGCTATCCCTGTCCAGATAAGGGCATTGTTGGCATATCAGGCTAAACTGAGAAAAGGTGCTCTGTGCCACTGAGTTCACCTGTGACTCAAATGGCAGTTCTGGATCCAAGAGCCCCCCAAACTATGAACCTGATCCTTTAGGGGGAGTGTAACCCCCTCCAGAACAGGTTGAACATCACTTAGCTGGGAAGATGAACCACCCACTAACAGTACCTTTGTCTTGTCTGGACCCAGCAGTTTCATGTAGATGTTGAACAGCATAGGGGATAACATAGAGCCCTGTGGAACCCCATGGCACAATTGCCATGGCACAGAGCAATAATCTCCCAGCACCACCTTCTGGAATTGGCCATCCAAGTAGGAGCGGAACCACTGTAGTGCAGTGCCTCCAACTCCCAACCCAGACAACCTATCCAGAAAGATACCATGGTTGATGGTACCGAAAACCGCTGAAAGGTCCAGGAGAATCAATAGGGTCACACTCCCCCTGTCCCTCTCCCAGCAAAGGTCATCCCACAGGGCAACCAAGGCAGTTTCTGTTCCAAAATCAGGCCTTAAGCCCAACTGAAATGGATCTAGATAATCCATTTCATTCAAGAGTGCCTGGAGTTGTCCTGCAACCACCCGCTCAAGCACCTTGCCCAGGAAGGGGATGTTGGCCACTTGCCTATAGTTGTTAACATCCTCTGGGTCCAGGTTAGGCTTTTTCGGGAGTGGCCTGATTACTGCCTCTTTTAAAGAGGCCTGCACCATTCCCTCTCTCAAGGAGGAATTTACAACCTCCTGGACCCAGCCAGATATCCCCTCCTTGTTTGATGTAATAAGCCATGAAGGGCAAGGGTTGAGCACACAGGTGGTCAACTGGACTTGGCCAAGCACATTGTCTGCATCCTCAGGCCTCAGTAACTGAAACTCATCCAATAAAACTTGGCCAGATGGTGCTTTGGATGCTTCTACTAATGGAACTGCATTAATCGTGGTGTCCAATTCATGATGAATCTGAGCAACTTTATCTTCAAAGTGCATTGCAAAGTCGTCACAGCATGCTACTGAGGGTTCCACAGTCTCTCTCCCTGGGCCAGAATGTAACAGGCCATGAACCACTAGGAAAAGCTCCACTGGATGACACTGAGAAGATGCAATACTTGTGGAAAAGAACTGTCTCTTTGCCACAGAGTAGGCTTGACAATGAGCTCTAACCTATGTTCGGTCAGACTCAGCACGAGTTTTCCTCCACCTGTGTTCTAGCTTTCTCCCCTCTTGCTTCATTGCCCTCAGTTCAGGTGTATACCAAGGAGCTGGCAAGGCTCTGCTCAGGGGGAGTGGTGCTTGGCTGTGATTGTGTCAACCACCTGAGTCTTGCGAGCAGAGATGGGTCAAAGAAGACGCAGACAACAAGCTTGGATTGAAAATTGGGCCACATTTATTGAAATATTTGCAAAGGGGTAACTAGGACGGGCATCTAACTGTGTCAGCATCTAGCTGACACTTCTAGGGCGAAAACACACCCAGCCTGAGGGGTGGCGGTGATCTCGCTATCCCTCCGGACTGCCCCTTCTGGGGGAGGTAGACCTTCCGGTGTCAACCCCAACCCAGTGCCACAAAACACCTGGGTGAGTGAGTAGGGTTGGTCTCCCAGGCAACCCTTATCCCCCCACCAAGCCGCACAACCCATTCGGGGGGCCTCAGACGTCACCTGTCACCATAAGGTGCCTCTGCGTGCACACCATCCCTACTCCCTTTCTTGTTTTGCCCATCCTAGCCACCACAGGAGTCACAAGCCTATTGCTTGTGAAACTCCCCCCACCTGCGCAGAAGAACTTCCCGCAGGCCCCTTTGCAGATCGGCCAAAAATAAGTCGTTGCCTATGTCTGACAGGTGGACTCTGTCCTGCCTGCAAAGCTCCCTCCTAGTCCAATGGATTCCTTGGTGGTTGATTTAGCCGTCACCATGCTCTGACAACCCACGTGCCAATTCTCTGTTCACCTTGCGCCGGGCCTGTTCCATGGCCACATTGCTCTGCGCCCTCCACATGATTCTCGGGAGCATTGAGGACCATAATATGGTCACCAATGGCCAACGATGTCGGATCGTCCGCAGATCAGCCAATGCCTGCTCAATCAAGACCTTTCCAGGCTTGTCGCCCAGGTCGTTCCCTCCTAGGTGCAGCACCAGGACCTGTGGAGGGAAACTGACCAAACCTCGTTGAAAGAGTGTGGGAAGAAGACTGTCCCATCACATACCCCATCGGCCGAGCCATTGTATTGCCACCTGTTGGGGAAACTGCAGCTGGGATCCAAAGGCCGACGTAGAAGCTCTGCGGGCAGCCCAAAAAACCATACTGTGCCCACAAATGAGCACCTGTACTGGCGTCGGTCGAATCCCATCTAAATAAAACATTGGGGAAGGCGAAGAGAATCATCATGAAGCATCAGGCAACTTGCGAATGTAAGAGCGGAAGGCCCTGGAGCGCCATCTCCCTACCGCCTTCACTTGCTTGGAAGAAAAGCCTATAGCAGCTGCCGTAGAGGCCGCCCCAATATGGAATGAGTGAGTCCCAAAACGATAATGCCCCAGACCCAGTGTGGTCAAGGCTAACTTGGTGACTGCCCAAAATTGGAACTTTGTCAGTGGTGAACCGTTAGCATGGCAAAATAGGGGACCCTCCTTTGCCCCGCGATGCTCAAAGAAAGCCTGCAAGGCCCTGACAGGGCATAACTCATCAGCCTGGGCCTGGTTAAGGGTCACCAATGTTCCCTTGCCTGAATGATCAGTTTTTGAACGTCGAATATGGAGGTGAATCAGGCTAGAATGGATCAGGATATCGGAATACCTCAAGGCCCTCCCGGTGGTGTCGGATTTGGATGCCCAGACCAGTTCTGAAATCCTAAGGGCCCCCCAAAAGGCTGTTAAGGCAGCAGCATGAAAGAGGGAGGCTTCGTATGGAGAAGAGCAAATGGAGGGCCACAATGCCCGAAGCCCTATAAGAATAAATGGCGACAAAGGATGTCTGGAGTCTGGCGGGGCGGGAGACATCCGTGCCCAGCCTTGCACAGCCTTCCTGATTCGGAAATCTGAGGTGGAGTCCTCCACCCCTCGCACTTTGGCCCAGAAGGCCAAAGAGGCAAGCTTCCCCGAAATGGTCCTAGCAGATAGTCCCTTATTTTGCAGATGTACACAGAATTGTAACAAGTGGTCCACAGGTAAGGGCCACACATCCTGCAACTGCAGTCCACACCTGAAGGCGCTAAACTCCCTACCTGCTCTCTCGTAGGCAGCTCTAGTGCTGGGGGCTATAGAATTCAGGATAGCGTGTTCGACTTGAGAGCACCAATCTCCTACAGTTCGTCTGGCATGGGGTCTGGCAGTGGACGTGCCCACGGAGCCAACGCACGGAACCGGTCGATCTGGTTTCGTGACAAAGCATCGGCTACAGGGTTCCTCAGACCCGGCACGTGGCGGGCATGGAACCATATGTTGTGGCGTAGGCATTGGAGGGTAAATGCTCTAACTAACTCCATAACCCTTTGGTTTCTGGAGGATAAAGTATTAATGACGTGCACTACCGCCAAATTGTCACACCAAAAGAGAGCGACAGAGTTGGCCATCAATTCTGCCCAAATATGTACAGCCACGTAAATGGGGAAGAATTCCAGGAAGGTGAGGTCACGACAGATACAGCCGGCAGCCCAGCTCTCTGGCCACTGGCCCCGGCACCACCAGTCTCACCAAATTAGCCCAAAGCCAAAGGTGCCAGCCGCATCCGAATGGATCTGCATGTCGGCTCGTAGAAGTAACTCACGCCTCCAAAAGGAGATGCCGTTAAAGTCTCTCAAAAATTTAAGCCATACTCGCAGGTCCATGCGCATAGCGGAGGTGACTCTGGTGCGATGATGCGGTAGTTGAAGACCCCGCATTGCCCAGCTGAGCCATCTCAGGAATGCGCGGCCGGGGGCCACTACCCTACAAGCGAAGTTCAAATGGCCAACGATCTCTTGGAGGGCTCTAAGGGAGACTTTACGAAGGTGCAAGATGGATTGGATCTTATTCCTAAGTACCAGCAATTTATCAAGAGGGAGACGAGAACACTGTGCGAGGGTATCGAGCTCGATCCCTAAGAACGTCAAAGTAACAGCTGGGCCCTCTGTCTTCTCGTGTGCCAAAGGGACACCTAAATCTGAGGACAGAGATATGAATGCCTTAATCAGGTCAGAGCATTGACTGCCGTCCCCGGGTTCAGCAAACAAGAAGTCATCCAAATAATGAACCACGTCACCGCAGCCCGTCTTATCCCGTATGGCCCATTCCAGAAAGGTACTAAATGTTTCAAACATGGTGCAAGAAATGCAGCATCCCATAGGGAGGGCGCGATCGATGTAAAATTTGTCCTGGAAGGAGAATCCCAGCAAATCAAAGTCCAGAGGATTGATAGGCAAAATGCGAAAAGCGGATTTGATATCACATTTGCCCATCAATGCCCCGCTGCCCAGGGCTCTTATCATGGCTACCGCAGTGTAAAAGAAAGTGTAACGCACGGAGCATAGTGAATCTGGGATTTCATCGTTAACAGACTGACCTTTGGGGAAAGAGAGGTCATGAATTAACCTGAACTCACTGGGCGATTTCTTGGGGATAATTCCCAAAGGGGAAATCCGCAGGTTGGGTAGCGGGGGCGAGGGAAAGGGGCCGATGACCCGACCTGACTGAACTTCTCTGTTAATTTTGTCTTGCACTAAGCGCCACATGCTAAGAACAGACCGGTGGTTACCGGTCAAATACGGCTTTCGCAGACCAATAAAGGGGATCCTGAAACGCAGTGTAAAGCCGCGTTCCAAGTATATCGCTGCCCGACGATTTGGGTAATGCCTTAGAAGTTGAAGGAGCGGAAGAATCTTAACTGGGCTGGGGCCCTTTGTAAGGGGGAGGGTGCCCACCACCATGTTTTCTGCCACCACGGCCATCCCTTGGGGAAGCTCTCCAACCTCTGGCTCTCGGGCAGGAGGAGCAGGAGTGTTGACCACCACAAAGAGAGCACTCGTGCCGGAAGCAGCATGGGTTTCGGGAACAGGAACCTTTGGAGCTGAACTCCCAGCACAGCCAGCAGTGTTGAACCCCTGGAACCGCAATAGGCCTAACGGCGATTGCGTGCGGCAGCTTGGCCAGGATGTGGCCGCTGTCGGACCTGTCCTGTCGCCGAAGCCTGGCCTAGAAGGGGTCATGAATTGAAGCCAAAGGTCCTGGTCCTTCAGATCCCAGAGCATGGAGGGATCAATGGCGGCCCTCCTTCGAAAGGCCTCATCATAGGCCAGCCATGCACTCCCTTCATATTTGGTGTAAGCCCTGTATATTATGTCAAGGTATTTGGTGAGAACCCAAGCCCTCTCAGGGAATCTCTGTTGGAGGATGCCAGCGTAAATTAAAAAACCTGGCAACCAATTCACCCAAGTGCGAGGCACTTTGCAGGCTTTGCTCCGCTCAGGATCTCGGTCTCAGGACCTATCTTTATCACTGGGTTCGGGCTCACGAAAGAGCAGGGCAGAGACATCAGTAAATTCACCCTGCAGAATTTTTTCTCTGGTGGCAATGGTTAAGTGAAAACCAATAGGGGAGGAAGTAGCACCAGTGGGCATAGATCCCCTACTCAGGTTGGTGCATGTGTCAATCGCCGACAACTGTGGGGCTAGGAGAGGAGGAGATAGGGAAGCCAAGGGGTTCTGAAAAGAAACGGCGGGCCCCTGCCAAACACTGGCGGAGGCGACATTAATCGGATGAGGCTGGAGCAGTGGCGGAGCCGACGTGGTGGCGTCTCCTGCTAAGGGGAATGAAGCGCCAGGCCCCACTGAATTAGGTGGGCTAGCCACCGGAGCAGTTGAGCTGAGAGTTGAGGCCGAGGCAACGGGCTGGGGAGTACTAACTGGGGAGGCTGAAGTAACTGAAGGAAGTGAGAGAGGGGGAACTGGGCCACCCTGAAGAGTAAACCACGGCAACCAACCCCATGGGGTGATTTGTCCCATGCCCGGCCATGCGAATTGAGGTGCCAAAGCAGTCTCACCTGTATCAATCGTAGGTGTGTTCTGATCCCTAGCTGGAAAAACCGACGTTGCTGCTTGTGCGCCCAGGGAAGATGAGGCCACAGAAGGGAGGAGCTCCACTGAAGGCAGTGCGCCTTCTGGAAGAGCCGAGGAAGAGGAGGTGGATGCCTCAATAGCGTCTAGACGAGCTTCAAATAGAAAGAAGCAACGAGGGTTGGGTCTGCTGCCGCGTTTGCTTAGGTTGGACTGATGAGGGTTTTTGAGGCCTGGCTGGGGGAGGGAGAGGTATCCCCGAAGAACGCTCAGCAGCTTCCAAACGAGAAAGAATTGATGACAATACCGGGTCTGAGTCCTCATCAGACTCAGAATCAGGCCATGGCAGCGGTCTTTGGGGGAGGGGGGGAGGGGCCCTCCCTTTACCTTTCTTACCACCTTGGCCCTTCTTGGGAGGCATGATGCAAAAGGTAAGTTAAGCTTAGCTGCTACCGACTGAAGTAAGCAAGTGGGCACGCCGGGCAACAGGCAGCTATCACACAATCTTCACAATCAGCGGATACACATTCCAGACAGAGAGATTAAAGCTTAAGAGGTGCAGCAAAGTTTTTTTTTTTTTTTGAAGGAAACGCACTTGAGCCCGGGCACCCTCAGCTGAGGGCGCCCTAGGTCAGGAGGTGCCAAAGAGGCAGCCGCGGCTGCTTCAATAGTTTAAGTAATTATTTATTTATTTGGGGGGGGGGAGATGCCAACGGGAGAATAGAAAGGCGCTGGGGGGGAAACACCTAGTCCCTGGCCCTGCCGCCAGACTCCCCTCCCCACCAGGCAGCCTAAACTGTCGATCTGGGGGGGGAGGCAGACACGCAGCTGCCGGGACAGCTGGAGCTGGCAAACGTGGGTGCCGCGCTCAACGCGCGCCGCCGCTGCACCTCGCCGCCACCAGCCCCTGAGGCCCAGCGAGGTAAGCGAAAGGCCACAGCCAGCGGAGGCCGGCAGAAGGCGAGCCCGGCAGACCAATACGCCGGCCGGCAGACAGGCCAGGAGCCGGCCAGCCAGCCAGCCGGCCGGCCGGCCAACAAAAAAGGCACGGGCGATTGAGTGACCGTGCGGGCGGGTGAGCGAGCGAGCGGGCGGGCAGGCGGGCGGGCAGGCGGGCGGGCAGGCGGGCGGGCAGGCGGGCAGGCAAAGGAACAATGGGGCGGGCGATCGAGCGGGCGGGCAGGCAGGCAGGCAAAGGAACGAGTGGGCGGGCGGGCGAGCGAGGTGATTGGGGGGGTGAACAAAGGCCGAGGGGGCAGGCGGGAAGGAGTAAGGCGCCTCACCCAGGCACGCGAAGAAGAGAGATCACGTGCTCGAGCGCAGCTGCCGCGCCGCCGGCCAAACCGGGGCTGCGGTGGGCGCTTGAGGAAAGGAGCCGGCAGGGAGGGAGGGAAGGGGGGGTGGAAATGATATCACCAGTAACGTTGGCTCTCCTGACGGCCAGCGGGCGCCGTCCCAGAGGGAGCGGCGCCGGAGCACACGAGACCCGCAGCGAGTGTCGGCAACTCGATAGCCGCATGTGAAGAGAAGCTTTGGTGCGCAGAAGCACGCTGAGTCCAGGTGGCTGGAAAGACGACGACGAAGCCGGTCTCCAGCAGGTGAAAATCCCTCATCAAATCCAGGCGAGTCTTTAGTTCTCAATAGCTGTGTCGCACCAAAGAGCTGAGATAGGGAGGGGGGTCGAGTTTAAGACAACTCGGCCCGCTCCTCCCTGACTGGTTGTGCGACTGGGGTGCACCAATCAGAGGCCCATACGTCTTATCACCCCACCCGCCCGCAATGGCCCCCCCCTTTCAGCCAGACAAGCTGGTGCCAGGTAGGGCATATCTCTGCATTCCACAGAGCAACCTGGACTTTGACAGGAGCACCAGCCATACCAGCCGGAAAATCCCCCAGAGGCTTCTGGAATCAATCAGAGTTCATTAGCCTCTGGGGCCAGACAATTTTAAAAGGTCCCCCACCCTTGCAGAGGGGAAAGGCTGCTAAGAGTCTAAACCACAGTAGGAAGTGATCCGACCTAGGGATGGCGGAGAATTTCTCCCCGAAACTTCGGGGGGCCAAGCGCCAACGTGTTCAGCCACCCGAACAAGTTTCGGGGAGAAATCCTCCGAACCTGCCCGCCCCCCGCACACCCACCCGGGACAGGACTTACCTTCGCCGAATGTCCCTCCCGGCGGCGGGTCCGGCCGGCGGTTCGGCAGGTCTTCAAGCGGGGCGGGGGGGCAGCCGGTCTTTCGACTGGCTGCCGCTGCCGCCATTGCAATAAAAGAAAAAAAAAACGCCCCCTGATAGGCTACGTGACGATTAACGTAGCCTATCACGGCTAGATTTGCAAAGTCAGCCGTGATAGGCTATGTCAATCGTCATGTAGCCTATCACGGGTGACTTAAAAAAACAAAACAAAACCATGTACGGATAATGGCGGCCCCCATAGGGAGCCGCCATTCCCATTCCTTATTTAGTCGCTGTAGTCTACATAAAGATTTACGTAGACTACGGCGAAAATAAGGACAACGCAAATAGCGTTGCCCTTATTTTCGCCATAGTCTACGTAAATCTTTACGTAGACTACAGGGACCAAATAAGGAATGCGAATGGCGGCTCCCTATGGGGGCCGCCATTTGCGTACGCGCTTTTTTTTTTTTTCCAAAGTCACCCGTGATAGGCTACGTGACGATTGACATAGCCTATCATGGCTGACTTTGCAAATCTAGCCGTGATAGGCTACGTTAATCGTCACGTAGCCTATCAGGGGGCGTTTTTTTTTTCTTTTGAAGTTCGTGGCCGGGGAGACGGGGCGCTTCTCCCCGGCCTGAATTTCGGCCGGGCGAGGTGGGAAGCCTCCCCCCTGGCCTGAATTTCAGCCGGGTGAGGAGGGAAGCCTCCCCCCCCGGCCTGAACTTCAGGGGGGGCAGCGAAGCGCCTCCCCCCCACCGCAAACCAAGCTGCGAGACGAGGTAAGTGACTTTCGTGCACCCCTAAGCCTTTCACGGGTGACTTTGAAAGAAAAAAAACCCTATGGGCGCCGCCATTTACGTTCCTTATTTGGTCCCGGTAGTCTACGTAAAGATTTACGTAGACTACACTACACTGTAGTCTATGTAAATCTTTACGTAGACTACCGGGACCAAATAAGGAGCGCCGCCACTTGCGTACGCACTGTTGTTGTTTTTTTCAAAGTCACCCGTGATAGGCTACGTAACGATTAACGTAGCCTATCATGGCTGACTTTGGAAATCTAGCCATGATAGGCTACGTTAATCATTACGTAGCCTATCACGGGGTTTTGTTTTGTTTTGTTTTTACTTTTTGTTTCGTGGCCTGGGAGACGGGGTGCTTCTCCCCGGCCTGAATTTCGGCCGGGCGAGGCGGGGCACCTCCCCCCCCGGCCTGAATTTTGGCCGGGTGAGGCGGGACGCCTCCCCCCCCCTCGCCTGAACTTCGGGGGGAGAAGCAAAGTGCCTCCCCCCCACCACGAAGCACCCCTGCGAAAAGGTAAGTGACTTTTGTACATCCCTACAGTTATGGTGGCATCCCATAAGACCTCTCTTCTAAACCTGGGGCCATATAGAAGGTATTACAACTAGGGGTTGATGGATTTGCCAGTTTTGCTTTCTCCTACATTCAGATTGTTTAAAACTCAAGTTCTTTCTCTCCCGAATATGAAGAATGTTGCGAATTTTGGTAAATTCTGATCAAAAATGAACTTAAACAAATTTCTCATCTATCTGCACTAGCCACATTCAATAGGTACAACTATTCCTAGCATGGAGAGGACCACAATGTACCTGCCTGCCATATAGCAGTTAAAAATGAGGAGCCTATCAGAAAAAAAGGGGTGGCAACCCTATTTAATCACTAACTCGGTTGAATACATAAAGATTCAAACCCAGACATTTAAGAGCGAAGCACTCCAAGCCCTGAGCCTGGATGGACAAATCTGTCAGTTTCAGTCTCTCCCACATTCAGGGTTTTTTTTAAAAAAAATCTCAAGTTCTTTTTGTTCCAAATATGGAGAAGTTTGCACATTTTGGTAAATACTTATCAAAACCAAACAAACAAATTCTTACCCATCCCTAAGTACAACTATATCTGAGTCAGACAAGGACTGGCTTAAATCAAATCCATCTACTTCCCTCACTCAAGCTAGCTGTCAGTCCTGCCAAACCAGCCATATCACTTTGTTACACCCTCCTACTGAGAGACTTGTAGTGACAGATGTGTGTTTCTACTGTGGCCACTCTTTGGCACACTGCATATGTTTAAAAGCACCTGCTACTATGATTGCTTCATGTGTTTCAAGGATGAGCTTTGACAGTGAAAACAGATTTTGGTATTGTTAAGCCTGAAGAAATGGAAGACAGAGGAAGATACCAATCTACTATCCTGTGAATAATGTGCTAGCCCTCGCCCCTCCACACACACACACTACACTCCCAATGTCATAAGCCTCCTCCAAGGGAAGCTCAGAAGGTGTCAACGAGGGAGGGAACCTTCTTGGTGGTGGCTCCCCATCTGTGGACTGAGCTCTCCAATGAGGTCCACCTGGCACCAACATTATTATCTTTTCCACACCAAGTTAAGACCTATCTTGTTTCCCAGGCTTTTGGCAGCACCTGATTAGTTAAATCAGTCCTAGATGTGTTTTTAGTTATGACTGACTGTTAAAAGTTGTTTTTAGTTATATGTTGTTTGTGTATATTGTCTGTGTGCTTTCATGTAAATGGCTTTTACACTTTTTATATCATATTTTAATGTTTATCTTCTGTAAACCACTCAGAGAGCTTTGACTACGGGGTGGTATAGAAATGTAATTAAGGAGAAGGAGTTGTTAAAGAGTATTTGTTATTTTGGTCCTTAGCTGCTTCTTATTCTTCTGCACTCTCTGCTTAAAGAAAATGTTCAAGTATCTTTCTGTTTGCCATATTTCATTTTCGCAAGGTGTCCTGCATCTTAGAAGGACATCTGTACATGCAGCAAGGCCCAGCAACTGGTAACCCGTGAGCCAAATCTGTCCTCCTGCATATCATCTTGCCGCTCCCAAGGCAAGAGATGTGCATGGAGAAAGATCTAGCTGTGACTTTAGGGAGTGATGGTGGTGGTCTACACCTTCACCTCCTCAAAGTGATCCTCCAGGAAAACTAGATGGTGGCTTAGAACTTAGAGGTTTAATTATGGTCCTTTGCAGTTTGCCAGCCAATGAAAGGTAACTGGCCAGATGGCTGTTAAAGGAAAAGATGTGCATGCAAATCCTATTAAGTATAATGGAATCTATTTTCAAGTACATATGGTTAAAATCTTAACCTAAGACTTCGATATAACGATACTGAATTGTTTCAGGACCCTCAAAAATGTCCAAGGTGCTTTTAAAAGACTTCCAAAGTGTCAGAAGGGAACATTTGATCCTGCCTTTGCTACTGTCAGGAAATGAAGAGAAAGTGGATAATAATAATTAGCTTTAAATTGCTCAGATTTTGCATTCTTTGCTTATTCTTTTATTAAAAACAGCTTTGTGACTTGAACTTGCATGTTAGAAATTAATGATTATTATATTACACAAGGGATCACAGTGATATAACCATTTTTATACCAACTTTTATTATTGGTAATGTGTGGGAGGAAGTTGTATTTTAATTTGTTTGTTCTAACAGCCTTTAAAAATAGTTTCTTTCTAGAATTTAAAGGGGAGTTGTTGATCATTAGTAATAATAATCTCTCATATAGGATATGTGCCTGCATCAGGGAAGGGAAACGGAAGGGAAGGATTTTTTCCCCTAAAGCTGTCATTATACATAATGTACACACTCATCTCATTGTTGCCTCCACTTAAACAGGTGTTGCAGGTTTATGAAGCACTAGCAAAACAACCCCCCAAAACCCAATACTTCAAAACCTCTTAAGAGAAGAGGTGTCATGCAACCTCCTCTATATATTGAATGAGTGCATGATGGGGGTTACAAGGCTGTTTGAACTAGCCCCACCTCTGATGTCCCTGGTGCCCACATTGTTTGCACATTCCAAATGTACTGGAAGGTGCTGTACACATATACCAATCTATACACACAGAGTTCTTCCACATGAGGGGGGACCTTTGTCCAATCAGGTAGTGTAGTGGGCATGTCAGCAGGGGTGGGGCTAGCTAGTCCACACAGGTCCACAATCTCCTTACACATTTATTCAGTGTGCATGGATGGGGCAGTCTGAACCCCCCTACGGTACAGTGGGATGAGTGTGTGCACAGCATGAACAACAATGCCTCTTCCATGCCATTTTTATCTCTCTGACGATGACTTTATTTATTTATTTATTTATTTATTTTCTTAATCGCCCATCTGGCCGGTCACCTGGCCACTCTGGGCGATGTACAACAATGCAATTTAAAACAGTAAAATTACACATTAAAACATCATCTAAAAATACCTTAACCTACCCCAAATGCCTGCCTGAACAACCACGATTTCAATTCGTGGCAGAAGCTCACTAAAGAGGGGGCTTGGCAGAGTTCCCTAGGGAGGGAGTTCCACAGAGTGGGGGCCACCACAAAGAAGGCCCTCTCCCTTGTCTTCACCAGCCTAGCTGTCTTGGCTGATGGGACAGAGAGAAGGCCATCTGAGGCTGATCTTGTTGAGTGGCCTGTCTGGTGTTGCTGGAGGCACTCCTTGAGATGAAGAGAAACATAATATAAAAGGAAGACTCACCATGTGTTCTTCAGCCACACTGTGAGCCCACTTTTAAAAATGACCAGACAGACAAACAGACCAGCAAACTGAGCACTATCAGTCTTCAAACTGTGCATTTATCATTTCCCCTCTTTGCCTGCTCACTCACTGCCACCTCTACCTCCTCCTTTCCCCCAGCTGGGCAACATGTTATGGAAATCTGGAGTCAAGCCAGCTATTTTTCCAAGTCTCTTCACCGTGCACCATCACACACTTTCCTCAAATGTCCAAAAAAATCACAGAAATTGTTTGGATTGTTTCCATCATAGGTGTCCATGCTGTTATGAATCTCTCCACTTCTTTCATTATTTTTTTTAAAAAAGTTCATCAGAACATTAGTCTATCAGTATAGAGAGGCTAAACAACAATGTTTGGGCAGACGTTTAACAATCAAGGCAACACATTACATCCCACAGCACAAACAGGTATTTATTGTTAAGGAAACCAGAAGCTCATGGCATTCACACATAAAAAGAAAGAAAACATTTCTAAATAGCTAAAAAAAAAAAACGTCTTTGGGACAAAACTCATACATAGTTGTAGGATTCAGGAAATCAAAATCCATTGTCAACAATCAAGTTCTAAAAAAACAAATGTCACTTGGATGTTCACTATGCCAGCAGCACCCAAAGAGAAGCAAAAAACTTAATACATGGCTAATGGTTCCAGGGAACTGGAGGGTGGAGGTGGGGAATACTCTCTCTTGAATTTCCTGGGTTCTGCTCTTTAATAGAAAGAAGTGGTCTGGTAGAGAGAAGAGATTACCAGTTCTCCTTTGAATTGGATCAATCTATATCTTTCATGGCTATGAATCACCACTGTTGGACCTGCTAAACAGAGATGCTGACATCACTCTGAGGATTTCACTCCTCATACAAAGGAAGAGTAATTTGAACTAAGCGCTCGTGTTGAGTTATTAATTAGGCCCAGGAAAGAAATAGTGATACTTCACATCACACAACGCAGTCTGACAGGGATTAGGAAACTTCTTGAAAGCACTTAAGAGGACATTCAGGTTGATGAACAAAAACACCTGGACAGAATTACAGAATGGGCACAGGGGAGACTTTTGTCCAGTGTCAGGCACCGCATAATTTGGCGAGCCTGCTTTGGAAGCTTTTGCAAATATGATGGGGGGGGGGTTGGGGGGGGACTATGCAAATGGAAACGAGTAATGTTAAAACAGACCAGCCCTCTGCAACCTGGTTCCCTCCATATGTGCTGGACTGCAACACTCAAGTGGCTGGGGGATGCTGGGAAATAGCGCAACACATCTGGAGGGCGCCAGGTCTGGGAAGGCTGAGATATGCAGACCTGAACATTCTGGCCAATTTAGTTTTGTCACAATCATGCTGGAGAAATCCACCATGGATCCAAATGAGGTTGGTTTCCTGAGAATCCAACCAGCAGAGTCTGCAGTGGACCGGCTTTCCCTGCCAGTGTATCATCCGGATTTTGGCAGGTGTTTTCTCTCTGAAAACAGGGCAAGATATGTCAACTGCAGTCACAGTTAGCATATCTTGGGCAAAGTACGATCACAATTAGCATAGTGTACATAATTTGCAGCTGCAGATTGCATGCAGTACACTAACTATGGCCATAATTTGCCCACAACATGGTAACTGTGGCCGCAACTGGCATATCTTGCCCTGTTTACAGAGAGAAAAAAACTGCCAAAATCAGTTCCCCGGGGCTCTGGGGAAATCCACTAAACCCCCAAAAGGCTGGATTTCTCCACGACGGACTCTTGCCTGTACTGGACGTTGGGGGATTCGTACATCCCTAATCACAACCACAAAGCCAGGTTCCCAAGACATCAGCTTTTTCCCATATCCTCCCTTTCCGACCCCACCATAGCTTTCATAGAATCATAGAATCATAGAATAGTGGAAGGGGTCTACAAGGCCATCGAGTCCAACCCCCTGCTCAATGCAGGAATCCAAGTCAGAGCATCCCTGACAAATGGCTGTCCAGCCTCGTCTTGAACGCCTCCAGTGTGGGAGAGCCCACCACCTCCCTACGTAACTGGTTCCATTGTCATATTGCTGTAACAGTCAGGAAGTTTTTCCTGATGTTCAGCTGGAATCTGGCTTCCTGTAACTTGAGCCCATTATTCCGTGTCCTGCACTCTGGCATGATCAAGAAGAGATCCTGGCCTTCTTCTCTGTGACAACCTTTCAAGTACTTGAAGAGTGCTATCATATCTTCCCTCAGTCTTCTCTTCTCAAGGATAAACATGCCCAGTTCTTTCAGGCTCTCTTCATAGGGCTTTGTTTCCAGTCCCCTGATCACCTTTGTTGCCCTCCTCTGAACCCTCTCCAGTTTGTTTGCATCCTTCTGAAAGTGTGGTGCCCAGAACTGGACACAGTACTCCAGATGAGGCCTAACCAGTGCTGAGTAGAGGGGAACTAGTACTTCCCAGGATTTGGAAGCTATGCTTCTATTAATGCAGCCCAAATAGCATTTGCCTTTTTTGCAGACACATCACATTGTTGGCTCATATTCAGCTTGTGCTGACAACAATTCCAAGATCCTTCTCGCTTGTAGTGTTGTTGAGCCACGTATCCCCCATCTTGTAACTGTGCCTTTGGTTTCTTTTTCCTAGGTGCAGAACTTGGCATTTATCCCTATTAAATGTCATTCTGCTGTTTTCTGCCCAGCACTCCAGTCTATCCAGATCACTTTGAATTTTGTTTCTGTCTTCCAAAGTATTAGCTATCCCGCCCAATTTTGTGTCATCTGCAAATTTGATCAGCATTCCCTGCACCTCCTCCTCCAAGTCATTCATAAAAATGTTGAAGAGCACTGGGCCCAGGACTGAGCCCTGCAGTACCCCACTCATTACCTCTCCCCAGTTTGAGAAGGTCCCATTGATAAGCACTCTTTGAGTCCGATTCTGTAGCCAACTGTGGATCCACCTGATCATTGTTTCATCTAGCCCACTGTGAGCTAGTTTGCTCATCAGGATATCATGGGACACTTTGTCGAAAGCTTTGCTGAAGTCGAGGTATATGATGTCTACAGCATTCCCACGGTCTACAAGGGAGGTTACTTGATGAAAAAATGAGATCAGATTTGTCTGGCAGGACTTGTTTTTGACAAATCCATGCTGGCTTTGAGTAATCACTGCATTGTTTTCAAGGTGCTTCCAGATGGATTGCTTGATCATCTGCACCAGAATTTTCCCAGGGATTGATGTCAGACTGACTGGTCTGTAGTTCCCAGGTTCCTCCTTTTTACCCTTTTTGAGGATAGGGACAACATTAGCCCTCCTCCAGTCATCTGGCACTTCCCCCGTCCTCCATTATTTCTCAAAGAGAATAGACAGTGGTTCTGAGAGCTCTTCTGCCAGTTCCTTTATTACTCGAGGATGCAGTTCATCTGGCCCTGGAGATCTGAACTCCTTCAAAGTCATTAGGTGTTCCTTGACCATATGCCTATCGATCTCAAGCTGCAATCCTGCCCCTTCAGCCTGTACTTGGCCTTTGCCAGAGGGGTCATAGACCCTCTTTTGGGAGAAGACTGAGCCAAAGTAGGAATTGAGCACTTCTGCCTTTTTTTTGTCATCTGTTATCGTTTTGCCATCCTTATTTAATAGCTGAACCACCATTTCTTTCCTCTGCCTTTTACTATGCACGTAGCTGAAGAAAGCCTTTTTGTTGTTTTTAGCATCCCTCGCTAACCTCAGCTCATTCTCAGCTTTAGCCTTCCTGACGCCATCCCTGCAATTCTGTGCTACCTGCCTGTACTCTTCCTTTGTTACTTGGCCTTCCTTCCACTTCCTATATGTGTCCTTTTTTGTTTTCAGGTCATCCCTAAGCTTTTTGTGAAGCCACATTGGCTTCTTCTGTTGTCTTCCACCTTTTCTTCTTGTTGGAATTGTTTGTGATTGTGCCTTGAGAATTTCCTTTTTTAAAAGCTCCCACCCATCTAAGCTTTCAGTTATAAGCAAAGAGGGAAGGATTTAAAGTTCAGTGCTAGTGCAGATGGGCAAACCTGCGATGTTCAAACTCATTGAGGTTCTCCAAATTCTTCCTCAAAGGTCAGTTTGCCTCATTTGCAATCCCAGACACCAGCATCCCCCCGCCCCCCGCAATGGGTGAAATGCACATTTTTAAAAGTATGCACCCAGATTGCACACTTTCCTCCATTCAGTAAAGCATGAAAATGCTCATTTTTCAAATGGGTTCGCAAGTTCAGAAACGTGGAACATTTTCTCCAATAATGCATGCATGTTTTGTTCCCAGCATGGTTTGTAAAAAAGAAAATGAAAAAGAAAAAAAGAGTTACTGTTTGGGAACATGGTATTTTCAGAAATGGCAAACATTATGCATCAAACTATATGTATCACACCAGCATTGGCTCTATTAACAATATGGGAAGAACAAAATGCAAAAGTGACATCTAAGTAGGGATGCTGGAGAAATCTGTTGCAGACTCCAATCAGGCCAGATTCTCAAGAATCCAACCTGCAGAGTCCACAGTGGACTGGCTGCACTCACCTCTGGGTTGTTCGGATTTCCCTCTGGGTGGCTCTCCAGCATTAAAAAAGGTGTGATTGGCTAATGGCAGCTGCCATTAGCCTATTGTGGGCAAATTATAGCTGTAGTACACTATTTGTGGCTGTAAAGCACCTACTTCTATGTAAATTGCATCCATTTATGCCATTTGGTAAGTGCTTTATGGCCATAAATGGCAAAAAATATGCCAATTACCACTATAATTTCCCATAATAGACTAATGGCAGCTGCCATTAGCCTATGGCACCTTTTATAATGCCAGAGAGCCACCCTGTGAAATCAGGCAGATGCGCCAGGGCTCTGAGGAAGTCTGCAGGGCCCCAAGCACCCCGGATTTCCTCACAGCACCCCACACCCCAGATGGGATGTTGGGGGGTTCACCCATCCCTGCATCTAAGGAATTCAGTGTTTTCATAATGAGGGCAGCTTGTAGGGTAATCACTAAAAGTTGAAAAACTGCAGAAGTTATAACACTGAAGCCTCGGTACATGAAGCTGTGGCAAATAGCCATGGACAAAAAACCTGATGTATCAACTTAAATTAACTAAAGGCAAAGTTTAACTATCTGATTTTTATACAATATGGTATGATTTTATTTCATCTACAAATCAAGGATATAAGTAGGAACATCTACCAAATCCTTTCCTCAGATTATGAAAAAGACACTAAACATAATTTGCTATTTTTAAGGACCATGAAGAAGAACTCCAAACACCCGATGGATTCCAGCCATATTTTTGCTTATCAAGAAAAGGGGAAAAATATGTTAAAAGTACTACCTTCTGCCAACGACTAGACTTGAATGTGAT
The DNA here is from genome assembly GCF_057233095.1 of Heloderma suspectum. Lineage (NCBI taxonomy): Eukaryota > Metazoa > Chordata > Lepidosauria > Squamata > Helodermatidae > Heloderma > Heloderma suspectum. Next base: position 88,789,099 of record NC_139461.1, read on the forward strand.
GCAATTTTATTTTGTTTGCTTGACTTTGTATTCAGAAAATTAATAAAATCTTATTAAAAAAGCAAACAAAAATAATGAAATAATGAAAACATAATACAGAAGTTGTAATAAGATAAAGCAGCAAAATAGGGTTTTTTTAAAGGACCATAAAACAGTCAGCAGGATGAGTATTATTTGCTTGGTGCCAAAAGACAATAAGATAGGCACCAGCCAAACCTCTCTGCGGATAGCATTACACAACTGGGGGGTCACAACTGAGAAAGCTTTCTCCCTGGTAGGCAGTCACCTCACTACAGATGGTGAGAACAGCTGCAGGAAGACCCCACATTGAACATTTACAGATAGGTTCTTATAGAGACAAACACTTAAAGTATCTCCTTAAAAAAATTGCTGGTGTGTTCAGTTCACTTGTAAAGCCAGAAAAAAACTTATGTGAGTTTCCTTTGTTTTTTATGTTTAACTTCACTCTAGAATAATTATCTTCTGTCTGTATCCTAACAAGCCTTTGAAAGCACACTGGTGATGTTGAATCACATCAGTGATATCTATGCAATATTTATCAAACCACCTACCTACTACAAAGTATGTCTCAAACATGTATTTTTGCTAATCTAAAACCACCATGTAGCCATGAAATCATCCATTCCAGATTGGATTCTTCTCTGCCAGTGAAAAATCACTTTTTAGTCCTCTGAATACATGGATGGAAATAGAAACAGGGATAATGAAAAGACAATTGGGTCACTGGTTATGAATGGCAGGTTATAATGTTCACCACAAAGAGAGTAAAAAATCTTGCTTGTTCATTAACCCCTGGAAGAAGAAATGAAGATGGTAACAAGTCACCGTTGGAGATTTCCCATTTTTCAAATAAAGCTAATTTTGCCTGCTCATTTTCTTTTTTACTTTTATATCATTGCTGGCAATACTCTGGTGTATAATTTTGCATCTCTGGTGTGTGGCTTCTTTTGTAGCTTCTTTTCCCTTCCTCTGATTCACTTTTCATTTTCCTGAAATCAACAGTAATTAGATCTTCTTGCATCTGTCTTGGTTTATGGTGCAATGCTTTTCCTTTCATGTCATTCTCCTCCTCCATTTGTTTTCAGATGTTGGCACAGCCTCCACTTTTGATCTATGAAGAACTGGGCTGAGATGCTTAATATTTGCCTTCCTTTTTTTAAATGTCTGCTTGAGATAGTCTGTCTTCAAAGTACATCTCTTTAATTACTGGCACTCACAGGCAGTACAAATGTGCCAAACAACCTTTCAAAATGGGAGAACCAGCTCATTTTAATTGTATGTGTAATAATTGCTTGCATTTAAATACATAGCTACATGGAGTTCAATCTATCATGAATTTTTCACACATTGATCCAAGCATAGTCTGATATAGGATTGCTATGGTACCCAGGAAAATGTATACTTACAGGTTTTCTGCTCCAAATTTGTTGTACAATCATAATTTCAGTAAACATCTTCAGCAAGAAGACAATCAGTAAGTAGGAACCCACTAAAAATTTGAAAACATATTTAAAAAAAACCCCACCCACTCAGCACTAGGAACACTGGAGAAATCTACAACAGAATCAAATGAGTTCAGATTTTTATGAATCCAACCTATGGATTCTGCAATGGACCATCTTTTCCCCAGTTGGGTGGATTCCATGGACTTTTGGACCATTCTTCTGACTTTCCCAAATTTTGCATAAATTTAGTAATAGAAATATATGCATTTAAAAAAAAAAAAGCTGAAAATGTGTATTTTCCATTGGCTTAAGAAGGAAAATATGCATTTGGGGGGGATTTGTACATTTTTGCAAGTGGAAATCTGTGCAAATGTGAATTTGTGCAAATCCAGAAACACCACATACCTGATTCTGGAAATTAAATTACATGATCTATTTATTTATTTATTTATTAAATTTATTGATCGCCCATCTGACTGGTCACCCAGCCACTCTGGGCGCTGTACAACCCACCATAAAACAATTTAAAACAATAAAATTTTACCATAATTTTTTTTTTAAAAAAATACCCTAACCCACCCCAAATGCCTGCCTGAACAACCATGTTTTTAATGCACGATGGAAGCTCATTAAAGAGGGGGCATGACGGAGTTCCCTAGGGAGGGAGTTCCACAGAGTGGGGGCCACCACAGAGAAGGCCCTCTCCCTCGTCCCCACCAGTCTAGCTGTCCTGGCTGATGGGACAGAGAGAAGGCCATCTGAGGCTGATCTTGTTAAGCGGCCTGTCTGGTGTTGCTGGAGGCGCTCCTTAAGATAGGCTGGGCCGGAACCATATAGGGTTTTAAAGGTCAAAACCAACACCTTGAATTTGGCCCAGAAAACAACTGGTAACCAGTGCAACTCCTTCAGCACTGGAGTGATGTGATCTCACCGGCGGCTGCCTTTAATCAGGCGAGCCACCGCGTTCTGTACCAGCTGCAGCTTCCGAACCGTCTTCAAGGGTAACCCCATGTAGAGCGCATTACAGTAGTCTAAACGAGAGGAGACCAGGGCATGTACTACCAATGGGAGCAGATGGTCGGGAAGGAACGGGCGCAGCCGCCGTATCAGATGGAGTTGATACAGCGCTGTCCGGCTCACAGCTGACACCTGAGCCTCCATGGACAGCTGGGAGTCCAGAATGACCCCCAGGCTGCGGACCTGGTCTTTCAAGGGTAGCCGTACCCCATTCAACACCAGATCAACATCCCCCAGCCTCCTCTTGTCTCCCACCAAAAGTACCTTGGTCTTGTCAGGGTTCAGCTTCAGCTTATTCCTCCCCATCCAGCCACTCACCGTCTCCAGACATTTGGACAGGGATTCTACGGCCAACCTTGGTGAAGATTTGAATGAGAGGTAGAGCTGCGTGTCATCCGCATATTGATGACACTGCACCCCAAACCTCCTGATGATAGCCCCCAGTGGCTTCACATAGATGTTAAATAGCATCAGGGAGAGGATGGAACCCTGTGGCACCCCACAAGTAAGTGGCCACGGGTCCGAAACCTCCTCTCCCAGTGCTTCCCTCTGGTACCTGCCAGAGAGGAAGGACCGGAACCACCGCAATACAGTGTCTCCAATGCCCAACCCCTCCAGGCGGTCCAGGAGGATACCGTGGTCAACGGTATCAAAAGCCGCTGAGAGGTCGAGGAGAACAAGGAAGGAGCATTCACCCCTATCCAGAGCCCTCCTCATATCATCCACCAAGGCGACCAAGGCCGTTTCTGTCCCATGCCCAAGCCTGAAGCCCAACTGAAATGGGTCTAGATAATCAGTTTCTTCCAAGTGTGCCTTCAACTGCACCGCCACCACCCGCTCAATCACCTTGCCCAAAAATGGCAGATTTGAGACTGGGCGAAAGTTGTTCAGAACTTGAGGATCCAAGGAGGGCTTCTTTAAGAGCGGTCTTATCACTGCCTCCTTGAGGGCTGATGGCATCACTCCCTCCTCAAGGGAGGCGTTCACCACCGCCTTGATCCCCTCACCCAGTCTCTCTCTGCAGCTCATAATGAGCCAAGATGGGCAAGGATCAAGTAAGCAGGTGGTCAGCCTTACAGATGAAAGCACCTTGTCCACTTCATCAGGAGGAAGAAGCTGGAACCGATCCCACAAAACCGGTTTGCTACAGGCCACCTCTTGCTCACTAACTGTATCCACAGTGTGCAGAGTAACACACCTAATCTGATCAATTTTATCTGCAAAGTGCCTTGCCAAAGCCTCACAGGAGGCCTTAGAATGCTCCAGTGGTTCCGGAGCCACAGGACCGACCAGGCTCCGGACCACTTGGAACAGCCTCCTGGGGCAGCACTCTGCAGACGCGATGGAGGCAGCATAATATTCCTTTTTTGCTGCCTTCACCGCCACGTGATAGGCTGAAGATACAGCTCTAGCCCGTGTCTGATCGTCTTTGGAGCGAGACTTCCGCCACCGGCGCTCTAGCTGTCTCATATCCTGTTTCAGAGCTCGTAACCGCGGATTGAACCATGGTGCAGTCCGAGCCCTGTTCAGGGGGAGAGGGCGTTTCGGAGCCACCCGATCTAATGCCCCAGTGATTGCGGCATTCCAGCCACCCACCAGGGTCTCGACCGAGTGGCTGTTGGCGTGCCCCAGAGAATCCCCAAGCGCGTTCAGGAATCCATTTGGATCCATAAGACGCCTGGGGCGGACCATTTTAATCTAGGGCCAGGTCTACACTTTGTGTCATATCATTACGATTCCATCATGGTAACACTATATCCCTCTTGTACGTTTATACCTTTGGATAATGTGGAATAAAAAGAAGGAAATAACACTATGATAGCAGTATATGGAATGTGTAATGTATCCCAACAGTTACCTGTACACTTCAGTACCACCAGAAAACAGTAGTTCAGATCTAGTTCAGGAGACCCATGCTACTGCCTCTATAGAGCTCTAAGAACTGCTGTAGCCTGTACTCCATCAGTCTAAAGGAATCTTATTCATTAACCACCACCACCACCACCACAACAACAACAACCGCAACAACAGCAAGAACAACAATTTATACCCCTTTTCAATAATATTACAAGGGAAGTTGTCATGGCTTTTAGGAAATAGCTGACTTTGTTTTATTGGCCATACTGGGAAGACTGTTGAAAAAATGCTAATCCACCTCTCTCTGTACAATATAAGGTGTCTTATTATGAAATGCAAATGCTAAATATTAATTATGAATAATTAAGAATTTGAAAATGTAAATAAGTAAGAAGTATTGTATGAAATTGTATTAAAGAGAAGACAACGCAGAGACTCAAACAGGTTCGCAATAAATTCTGGGAAACTGGCATAAAAATAACGGTCACAGTGACCTGGATAGTATCCAAAGAGAAAATGCTGATTTAATGCCTCATCACTTGGGGCCCAAAGTTTATTTGAGTGATGAACAGGCACAAGACTAGTATCCCAGGTCAAAGGTGTACTTAAAATGTTCACATCAATTAATGGGGAAAAATTATTGTGTAGGATATACACATCAAAAAGCTTGATATAGATGTCTAGAAAAAAATGTAGACTAAATTTAATTGGCAAATTTTGAGTAAAGAGGAATAATTCAAAATTAATATTATCTAGCCTGAAAGCTTTACATGTAAGCCTTTTATGTATGTTCCAGTTTTTAAAGAATGTTTAATAATGATGAGATAAGACTGTGAGCCTTCATTTATGGGACTGTGGATAATATTAGTTATAATTAAGATAATTTCTACACAAACAGTATAAATATGGGTTGATTTTAGAATGTGAGAGCTTCTCCTCAGAAGCTCACCAGGCCTGTATACCTGTCAGCTGAACTGCCTATTCAGTATTGAATAGGGAACTTGGCACTTAGAATAAGATCTCTCCTTTTTAAGCTATTAAGATTTAAGGATCTTTAGCAAAGCTCTGTTTAACAACAGAAATGTTTTATGTCATTATATGCAAGTCATATTCTTCTTATGTGATGTTATAAGCATATTTCTAATAAAAATAAAATAGGGTCAAAAAAGATTTTCCTGTACTCATTCTTGTTAATACAAAACCTGGATTGCAACCCACGAAACAATCAAAGGTGCATGCTTTGTTTAGAAGTATTTTATTTGTTATTAGGGTAACAGTCTAAATGCTCTCAACGTACTGAACTATAGGCTGATAGCTCAAAGTCCCTAAACCATAACAAAGTTTATAAAAGGAATCAAACAGATACAATATTATCAATATCACCCTTCACCAATCTGGTGCCCTCCAGGTATTTTGAACTACAACTCTGAGAATTCCTTATAGAGATGTGCACCACCCACAAGATTCTAGTTGGACCCCAATCAGCACTTCACAGAATGGCCCGATTCTGCTCAGACTGATTTGGAGGCCATCCACTTTGACGACCCAAACTGAGACTTGAAAATCTAAGGCTTCATGCCTCCCATTGAGTATCATGGATTTTTATTTTTTTTTAAGCAGCTATATGTTCTTTTCTGTTTTTCAGAGCTGGTTGACATTGTAGGCATAGTATTCCTTTGCAGGAGATTACTTCTGCCAAATTTTAGAAAAAATTGGGTGTAGTGTTTTTGTGTGTGTTATATGCCTTTAAATTTTGATTTGTCTTTTTAAAGCAAACTGCTGATAGAGGGGTGTTTTTTTTGTTTTTGGCAGAACTGGGTAAAAATTACAGGGATAGCTGCCCTTACTGAGAGCATCAAGTCTGCCAATGAATAGGTACAGGGATTTTTGTGCAAAAGCAGCCTTGACATTTTGAGGGTATCCCAAAAAGGAGATTTTTATCCCCCTATGTTCCTTGTGTATGGTTATTTTGAAAATGATAGACAACATAGAGGTGACCCTAGTAAGAAACTTGCCAATTTCCAGAAGGGTAGGTGCAGTGGTGTATATGGAAGGGGAGCTTTTTTTTTCTCCAGCTTTTGAGAGGGGGAATGACTAGCTTCCCCTCCCTCAACTGTGTTTTTCTGGGCAATTTGTATGAAAATGGCACCCATTATAGAGGTGTCTCCAGGCAAGAAGCCTGCAAGGATTCAGGAGGACATAGGGTTGGCAGTTATGATGACTGAAAAGCCAGTTTAAGGCTTTTTCATAGTGAAGCCTGGGGGTATTGGAAGAATGGTCATCTCACAGTCCTATCCTTGCCCCCCTTCAACCCCCCCCCCGAGAGATTAGAGAGTCCTTGGTGGAACATGACATATGATAAGAAGGTGGCCCTGTCAGTCACTAAACCACACTCCCTCCCCACCATCAGCATTTAAGAGAATCAAAGCAAAAATACCTGCTATTTTTGGAGGCATACTTCTGAAGTCCAAAGCCTGAATGAGTCCTCATTCAGGGTGCAGGTCTGGTTACCCTGGAGGGAAACCCACCTCAGGAGGCACCAGAGATGGTCCAAAGGGGCCCAATTTGTCTTGGGCTTTGGACTTTGCCTAATCTGATTCCTAATTCCTAATTCCTGATCATTGGTCATGCTGCGTAGGGCTGATGGAAGTTGGTCCAAAACATCTGAAGGGTACCAGGTTGGGGAAGGCTGTGTTATCTTTCTATACTGTAAGGTCGCCTGTCTGTTGCCTTATCTTCTCCAAGTACTTACCATCTTTCCAGCTATGGTACTAGACTGTGCCGGCAGGGGCATCTGGGCACCTGATATCCAATTTCCCAGCACACCCATTGAACACAGCACCTATCTGTCTCTGTTTTCCACATGCACACCAATTACATAATTTATCACACTCTGACACACACAGTTCTCTCTTATTCTTCAAGACAACAGAGAATAAGAGTTAAACTGCATGTTGCGTTAATTATGAAACTGACCTCTCTCTTTGCTTTTGTTTTTGACTCTAGTCCCAATTCAGGGCATGATTCCAATTCAGATTGGGAACACAGAGCACCTGGAGGGGAGAGTAAACCCTCTCTCACACAGTTTACTTCCCCAAACTCCCCCTCCCACCTACTCACGGGAGCTAAAAAACGAAACAAAAGTCTCCATTGTTGTAAATGGAAACTCTCTCTCTTTAACCCTTGTGCCATGGGTGAGATCGGTGGGGGGGGGGGGGCGGAGTTTCAAGAAGTAGACTGTGGAGAAAGAAATTTTAATCCTTCACTCCTAGTGTGCTGGGATTCACTTGACTTGAATCAAGGCCACACACACTTAGAGTAGAATAAAAAGCACTCAGTTGATATGGCTATATCTAGTGTAATTGCTGTAATGTGTAGTATGAGGTAAGATAAAGGATTGAAAGGATCTTTTCAGTAGCCACAGCCAGACTTTGCAATCCCCTGTCAAGAGAGATCTGCCTCACACCTTCCCTGATGAACTTCAGTTGTTAGTAATTGTAGTGAACTTTGATTGATAGGGTTTTACATATGGTAAGACAGCTGCTCTGTTCTTCTAAGGGCATCTTTACACCAGTGTAAAATCCTGCATTTAAAATGGGGCTTTCTGCTTCTGATTTAAATGCAGGATCAATGCGGACTCCCTTTGCACATGCTTCCTTTCCCCCCTCGCCTTTCCCCGCCTTCTCCCCCTCATCTGAGTCTTCCATATGTTTCCTTGGTCTATCTCCTCTTCTTGCAGTTTTTCCTTTTTCATGGAGGGAACTCCAACAGAACACAAGCGGGGTAAATTGATCGCTCATTATCTCTGATCTATTTAAAAATGGAACAAAGGTCATTTGTTGCAGGAGAGGCTCTGGTGGTTCACAGCATCATCTAAAGGTCCCACAAACTTTTGTGAGTCAGCAACCTCAATAGCAGGCTAAAAGCTCCATGTGAAGAAGCCCTAAGAAGTGATGTTTTAGTGTATTTTTTTATCTTTATTGTACTCTTTTAATCTTTCTATATATTATATCTTTTGTCTTTGTCAGCCACCTTGAACTTTTGGGAAAGCAAGGTAAAAATATTTTAAATGAACAAATAAATAAATCCTTATCCTCCTTTGTCCTTAGCCATCAAATCACAATTCCTTCTATATGTAGCTCCAGGGCTAAGCCAAGCAGGAGGAGGTGATTTTCACAAAATCTTTTTGCAGCAGAAAAAAGGGCCAACCTTTCGGTGATTTGCAGGGCAGTTGCTCAGCCTCTGAAAGAGTTAAAAAATGTTCACCTATTCAGGGTGATGACAATGCTCATCCAGAAAGCATTACCCTCACTCTGAATCGGTTTCTTGCCCATGTCATATAGGCCTTTCTGATTAGCTATATAGCATCATGATACCATCACATTCACTATGTGATCATGAATTTCAGGAAGAAGATGATCCAGGTTTATTTGTGTCCCTTTCTGTGGGTTGGGGTTAATGATATGGAAGAAGCAGTAGATTGGGAAAACAAACAGATAATGAACATGGTGAACAAGAGGAGACTTTGATAAATATTTGACCACCCCAGAAAGTCCGCTTTTCACCACTACCCCTCCCGCAATTGAAATTGGTGAACATTTGACACAGATGTACATAGTTCATGCTTTTGGGCTGTTCATGCATTTGAACACAGTAAATAAACCACTATTCCTGCTTGATTATTTTATTTTAAAAGCTGTAATACTCTCTACAGTATTATAGATCTTTGTTATCATGCTGAAGACCTTCGAAATATTTAAAAAAATAGACACAAGCTTTAAGGAGATAATAGTGAGCATGGAAAATCAAAGTATGATAACTTCAGCAGTCAGCCACCACCTACTTTAGATTTTGGAGCAGAACCACCCCCACCCCCATTCTTGCTAATCTTCTGTATATCTTCTAATACTTCACTAACCTTGTTTTTATGATGAAAATTCTGCTTATTAGCATATTTCACATGCACAACTTTCTCTACAGAGTGTCCTCTAAATGAAACTGCTTTTCCTGTGATATACCCTGCACAGTAGCCAAAGGTCTGTTCTGCCAAAAGCAGTGCTCACATTAACAGCTGTGAGCTGACAGTTCACATTAACAGTTGCAGCTTGGAAGAGCATGACCCTGTCTTAGGCTTCTCCTGTTCTTTCTTATCAGACATAGTGTGTGTGTGTGTGTGTGTGAGTGTGTGTGTGTGTGGATGGATAGATAGATAGATAGATAGATGAAATCCTAAAGATTAAAACAAGTAATAGGAACCAAAACTATGGCCCTGCCTCTTCAGCTGGCTTTATCCTCAGAACTGCAACAAGCTGTTTGGAAGGCATTCAGACTACAAAGGAAGCCTGGCCAAAGACATGTAGGGTTGGATCCAAGATCTTCCTTTCTCTAGAGGACTTTCCATTAGGGATGGCAGAGAATTCCACCACGGATTCCAATGAGGCCGGATTCTTCAGAATCCGGCACCCCAGAATCCGTGGTGGAATGGCCTCCTGCCCCCCCTGCGGAATCCCCCTGGTACGGCACTTTCCTGGGGCGGATGTGGCGGTTCCGCTGGCAGCGGCGGCGGCGGCGGCTCCGGCGGCTGGTGTCCTGGCCGGCCGCAGCCGGGCTGCTGCCGCCACCATTGCCATCCTTGCAGCCATGATAGGCTACATAAGAATTTACGTAGCCTATCATGGCTAACCCCCCCCCCCCGCAAATGCAGCATATGCAAATGGTGGCGGCTACGGCGGCTGCCATTTGCGTTACCTATTTTTCGCCGATTTATCTTGCGTAAATATTTACATAGGCTAGAATGGCGAAAAATAAAGGAATGCAAATAGCGTCCACTACGCTATTTGCGTTCCCCTTTTTTTCGCTGTTTTATCTTACGTAAATATTTACACAAGATAAATCGGCGAAAAATAGGGAATGCAAATGGTGGCTGCCATAGCTGCCGCCATTTGCGTACACTGCGTTGGGGGGGGTTTAGCCGTGATAGGCTACATAAATTCTTACGTAGCCTATCACGGCTGCCTGGGTGGAGTCAAAGGCCAGGTGCTATGGCGGCCGCCATTTGCATCCGCACCAGCCCGTCCGCAGCTGGAAAACCGGCTGTGGACAGCCCTGGCTGGCTGCTCCACAGCCCGGCCATCAAGGATTCCGGGGGTGAGGAGCGGATCGTCTCCCTCTCCGTCAAGGATTCCGGGGGGAGGGATGGAGCGCCTCCCCCCCCACCATGAAAGATTCAGCGAAAGGTAAGTGAGTTTCGTACATCCCTACTTTCCGTGAAAGGAAGGGCTCCATTCACAGAAGGTCCCTCTGCCCAATTTTGGGGGATCCTCTTTCCCACACACACCACAGCTCACCCCAGTCAGCAAGGCCTCCTGATGCTCTGTGTAGCATTTTCAGCAGGCTGCATGGGCTGCCATGGACAGGAAGAGGTGGGTAAGTCCATTTACGCCATTGCTTTTGTTCCAGCGTAAATCTGGATCCACCTGGTTGACTTCTGATCCAGTATTTCACAGTCATGTCCCCACCACAGATGACAGTGGACAACAGTATCTAAAGATGAAATCCTATAGATGTCTACTCAGAAGTAAGTCCCACTGAGTTCTACAGGGCTTATTCCCAGGTAAGTGAGTATAGGATTGCAGCCTTGGAGACTTAAAGGTGGTGCAAGAGAAGTATCCTTCACCCATTTCCAGAGGGGTAGCCATGTTAGTTTGTGGTAGAAAAAACAGCAGAGTGTTGCGGCACCTTGTTGTTGTTGTTCAGTCGTTCAGTCGTCTCCGACTCTTCGTGACCCCATGGACCATAGCACGCTAGGCCTTCCTGTCCTGCGCTCTCTCCCGGAGCGTGCTCAAGTTCATATTCATTGCATCGGTGATGCTATCTAGCCATCTCATCCTCTGCTGTCCCCTTCTCCTTTTGCCTTCAGTCTTTCCCAGCATCAGGGTCTTTTCCAGAGAGTTTTCTCTTCACATTAGGTGGCCAAAATATTTGAGCTTCAGCTTCAGTAACTGTCCTTCCAATGAGCACTCAGGGTTGATTTCCTTTAGGATGGACTGATTTGACCTCCTTGCAGTCCAGGGGACTCGTAAGAGTCTTCTCCAGCACCACAGTTCGAAAGCATCAATTCTTCGGCGCTCAGCCTTCCTTATAGTCCAGCTCTCACATTACTACTGGGAAAACCATAGCTTTGATTAGACGGACCATTGTCGGCAAGGTGATGTCTCTGCTTCTTACTATGCTGTCTAGGTTTGCCATAGCTTTCCTCCCAAGGAGCAAGCGTCTTTTAATTTCATGGCTACAGTCACCATCTGCGGTGATCTTGGAGCCCAAGAAAATAAAATCTGTCACTGCTTCCATTTCTTCCCCTTCTATATGCCAGGAAGTGATGGGGCCAGATGCCACGATCTTTGTTTTTTTAATGTTGAGTTTCACACCACCTTTTGCATTCTCCTCTTTCACCCTCAACAAGAGGCTCTTTAGATCCTCTTCGCTTTCTGCCATTAGGGTGGTATCGTCTGTATATCGGAGGTTGTTGATAATTCTCCTGGCAATCTTAATTCCGACCTGTGATTCATCCGACCTGGCGTTTCTCATGATGTACTCTGCATATAAATTAAATAAGCAGGGTGACAATATGCAGCCTTGTCGTACTCCTTTCCCAATTTTGAACCACTCGGTTGTTCCATGTCCGGTTCTTACTGTTGCTTCTTGACCCTCGTACAGGTTTCTTAGGAGACAGGTAAGGTGGTCTGGTACTCCCATCACTTTAAGAATTTGCCACAGTTTGTTGTGATCCACACAATCAAAGGCTTTAGCATAGTCAATGAAGCAGAAATAGATGTTTTTCTGGAATTCTCTTGCTTTCTCCATGATGCAGCGAATGTTGGCGATTTGACCTCTAGTTCCTCTGCCTCTTCGAAACCCAGCTTGTACTTCCGGTAGTTCTTGGTTCGCATACTGCTGAAGCCTAGCTTGTAGGATTTTGAGCATCACCTTGCTGGCATGTGAAATGAGCACAATTGTACGGTAGGTTGAACAATCTTTGGCGTTGCCCTTCTTTGGAATTGGAATGTAGACTGACCTTTTCCAGTCTTGCGGCCACTGTTGAGTGTTCCAAATTTGTTGGCATATTGAGTGCAGCACTTTAACAGCAGCATCTTTTAGGATTTTAAATAGCTCAGCTGGAAGACTGTCATCTCCACTAGCTTTGTTGTTAGTAATGCTTCCAAAGGCCCACTTGACTTCACTCTCTAGGATGTCCGGCTCAAGTTCAGTGACCGCACTATCATGGCTATCAGGGACATTAAGATCTTTCCTGTATAGTTCTTCTGTGTATTCTTTCCACCTCTTCTTAATCTCATCTGCTTCTGTTAGGTCCCTGCCTTCTTTGTCCTTTATCATGCCCGTCTTTGCACAAACGTTCCCTTGTGATCTCCAATTTTCTTGAAGAGATCTCTAGTCTTTCCCATTCTGTTGTTTTCCTCATTTTCTTTGCATTGTTCATTTAAGAAGTCCTTCCTGTATCTCCTTGCTATTCTCTGGAACTCTGCATTCAGTTGGATATATCTTCCCCTTTCTCCCTTGCTTTTCGCTTCCCTTCTTTCCTCAGCTACTTGTAAACCCTCCTCAGACAGCCACTTTGCTTTCTTGCATTTCTTTTTCTTTGGGATGGATTTCGTTGCTGCCTCCTGAACAATGTTACAGGCCTCCATCCATAGTTCCTCAGGCACCCTGTTTATCAGGTCTAATCCCTTAAATCTGTTCCTCACCTCCACTGTATATTCATAAGGGATGTGATTGAGGTCATACCTGAATGGTTTAGTGTTTTCCCTACGTTCTTCAATTGAAGCAGAAATTTTGCAACAAGAAGCTCATGATCTGAGCCACAGTCAGCTCCAGGTCTTGTTTTTACTGACTGTATAGAGCTTCTCCATCTTTGATTTTGTCCTTTGCAGCCAATCTGATTTCGATATTGACCATTGGGTGATGTCCATGTGTAGAGTCGTCTCTTGTGCTGTTGGAAAAGAGTGTTTGCTATGATCAGCGTGTTCTCTTGGCAAAACTCTATTAGCTTTTGTCCTGCTTCATTTTGTACACCAAGGCCATGCCTGCCTGTTATCCCGGTGATTTCTTGACTTCCTACTTTAGCATTCCAATCCCCTATGATGAAGAGGACATCTTTTTTTGGTGTTAGTTCTAGGAGGTGTTGTAGGTCTTCATAGAACCAATCAACCTCAGCTTCTTTGGCATCAGTGGTTGGGGCATAGACTTGAATTACTGTGATGTTGAATGGTTTGCCTTGGATTCATACTGAGATCATTCTATCATTTTTGAAATTGTACCCCAGTACTGCTTTTCCCACCCTTTTGTTGACTATGAGTGCTACTCCATTTCTTCTAAGGGATTCTTGCCTACAGTAGTAGATATAATGGTCACCTGAATTAAATTTGCCCATGCCTGTCCATTTTAGTTCACTGATTCCCAAGATGTCGATGTTCAGTCTTGCCATCTCATGTTTGACCACCTCCAGCTTACCTTGATTCATTGATCTGACATTCCAGGTTCCTAAACAATATTGTTCTTTACAGCATCAGATTTTCTTTTCACCACCAGACACATCCACAGCTGAGTGTCCTTTCAGCTTTGGCCCAGCCGCTTCACTCTTTCTGGCGCTACTTGGAAATTCCCTCTGCTCTTCCCCAGTAGTATATTGGACACCTTCCAACCTGAGGGGCTCATCTTCCGGCATCATCTCTTTTAGCCTTGTGATACGTTCCATGGGGTTTTCTTGGCGAGAATACTGGAGTGGGTTGCCATTTCCTTCTCCAATGGACCACATTTTGTCAGAACTCTCTGTCATGACCTGTCCGTCTTGGGTGGCCCTGCATGGCATAGCTTATGGCTTCACTGAGTTATGCAACCCCTTCGCCACAACAAGGCAGTGATCCATGAAGGGGGTTGCAGCACCTTAGGGCTACTAAACTGGGGCTGTTCGCATGACAGTCCACTGTGGGTTTATTTAACTCACATTGAGGCTGTGGCACATGTGGGGTGCATGCAGCCACGGTTCTGAATTTGCAGCAGTGCTGTGCGAAATATTTTGATTCTTCTGTTGTTGGCATTTCAGGGGGAGGGGCACTGAAAACTCTGGGGAAAGAGGCTGGGGAGGTGAGAATTTGAATAACTGTCCGTTTGGGAAGAAGGGTGGGATTTTTGCTTACCCTTTTAAGGGTTGTTGTTGTTGTTCAGTCGTTCAGTTTTAAGGGTAGGAGGTGGCTGAAGAGTCTTTTTTCTATTTTTCTATTTTTCTTTCTTTTTCTTAATTTAAAAAAATCCCCTGCACATTGAGCAGCCCAGGACTCTTAAAAGAGAAGCTTCTCCAGCCGGGCAGCTCTTTCTGAACTCCCATGAGACCATGCAACCTCGCCCTCTCCTAGAGGCATTCAGAAAGTGTCCCAGGCTAGAGAAGCTAGGGATGTACGAAAGTCACTTACCTTTCCGCAGATTCTGTTCATGGGGGGGGAGGCGTTCCGTCCCTCCCCCGGAATCCTGGCCAGGGGGGAGGCGCTCCGTTCCTCCCCCCCCCCGGGAATCCTGGCCGGCCAGCTGTACTCCTCAGGGATTCCGCGGAGCCGCCGGCCAGCTCCGCCAGCAGCCAGACATCCAGCCGCTGGCTAGCAGGGACGCAAATGGTGGCGGCCATAGCCGCCGCCGTTTGCGTCCCTGCAGTCAGCCGTGAAAGGCTACGTAAATGTTTACGTAGCCTATCACGGCTGATTTTTTAAAAAAAACAAAATGCGCATACGCAAATGGCGGCGGCCATGGCCGCCGCCATTTGCATATGCGTGTTTTTGTCTTTTTTGTTTTTAAGTCAGCTGTGATAGGCTACGTAAACATTTATGTAGCCTATCATGGTGTTTTCTTAAAATCTAGCCATGATAGGCTACGTAAATCTTTACGTAGCCTATCACGTTTTTGTTTTTGTTTTTAACTGGAAATGGTGGCGGCGGCAGCCAGTCAGAAGACCGGTCGCCACCGCCGCCCTGCCGCTGCCGCTGGAGCCGCCACCACCAGGCAGATCCACCCAAGGTAAGTCCCGTCCCGGGGGGGTGGGCCGTTCCGCCACCAATTTCGGGGGGCCGAATGCGCTGGCATTCGGCCTCCCCGAGATCCGTGGTGGAACTTTCATACATCCCTAACAGAAGCTTCTCTGCAAAGCAAGAGTAAACAAGGCTTTAGAGCTTTAGAAAGCTCTGTTCTTCCTTGCAACAACACAGAGCCAGCAAGATAAGAGTTTTTCTAAAGCTCCAAAAGTCCCATTTGTTCTTGTTTGCAGCAGCCTAGGACTCTTTGCAAAGAAGCTTGTGCAACCTGGGAGTTCTTTCTGAATGCCTATTGGAGAGGTTGAGTCATGTGGTCTCACAGGAGTTCAAGAAGTGCTGCCTTGCTGGAGAAGCCAGTCTGTAAAAAGTCTCACGCTGGGGGCATTTTTCAAGTAAGAAAAAGAAAAGAATGAAGATCCTTCAGCCACCTCCCAAACTTTAAAAAAGGTATGTGGAAACCCAGTCCCCCTCCCCAAGGAAAAATTATTTGAAATTCTCCCTTTCCCTGAAACAGAGGCAGAAAAAACAATGCCACTTTCACACGGAGAGAAAACATTCCCAAAATAGGGGGTGGGATTCAGCACAGCACTAATATGCAACCCTTGCTTGTAGATTATCATGTTGTGCAAACTCAACAAGCATGAGTTATATAGGGATGTCAGAGAATTCCACGATGGATCTCAGTGAGGCCAAATGCCAGTGCATTCAGCCCCCGAAATGCATTGCGGAATGAAGCCCCCACCCCCCCACCCCACAAAAGGCGCACGAAATGGAGCACTTACCTGCTCCTGTCCTCGCTGCTTTGCCAATGGCGGCCGTCCTGCAGCCACCATTCGCTTCTTCCTCTCAATAGCCGTGATAGGCTATGTAAATACTTACGTAGCCTATCACGGCTAACGCAGGGATGCCATTTGCGTCCCTGCGGAGGCTGTGATAGGGTACGTAAGTATTTACATTGCCTATCACAGTGGGGGGGGAACCCAGCGTACGCAAATGGCAGCAGCTACCACCATTTGCCTATGCTGGGTTCCCCCCCCCCCGCCATGATAGGCTACGTAAATACTTACGTAGCCTATCACGACGGGGGGGGGGGGGACCCAGCATATGCAAATGGCGGCAGCTACTGCCACTTGCGTATGCTGGGGTTTTTCCCCCTGCCATGATAGGCTATGTAAATATTTACATAGCCTATCACAGCTCAATACAGGGACGCAAATGGTGGCAGCTACAACAGCCACCATTTGCGTCCCTGCAGGGCTGCCCAGCGGCCGGATGTCCAGCTGCAGGCGCCAGAGCCGGACGGTGGCTCCGCAGCTTGGCCGCGGAGCGGAGCCGGCCAGGCAGGATTCTGGGGGGAGGGACGGAGCACCTTCCCTCCCATTGAGGATTCCAGGGGGAGGGACGGAGCGCCTTCCCCCCACCGCAGATTGCCCGGCGCAGAGTCAGGTAGGTGTTTTGAACACCCCTAGAGTTATACGAGGGTTAAACACCCCTCATATAACCCATGGTCTGTTTTAGGGTTATGTGAGGGTTGTTTAAGCCTTGCATAACTCACACTCACTGAGTTCACATGACATGACAACCCTTGAGCAAGGTTTGCATATGAAACCTGGCGCCCGCAGGCATCATGTCTTGTCATGAGTTAAATAACACACCACAAGCTGCAGTGTGTCATCTGAACTCATCATAGATATCTGTGCTTAAGCATACATCCCTACCATCTATTCATCAATGGACAGGGGATCTTATGGCTTTGGCTATCTTTCAGCGAACATTTTATCAACAGCATCTCTGCTCAGATTCATATTCAGACATCTGGACTGCATATCTTTCTTTATACGGATGAAAGATATGACTATATGGATGGAAAATATAAATATTTTCAGCTTATCTGGTAGTAAGAGGTAACATGAGAACCTTGTGCTCTTTAGAGGTAGAGGGGTTCCCCCCTTTAGAGGTAGAGGTAGAGGGGTTCCCCCCTTTCCTTTCATTTTATTTTTAAGGGGATGTCTGGGGATTTTTGTTGCTGTGAAAACATGGAAAATATAAAATAGTAATTAAAAAGGGGGAGAAGAGAAGCTTTACAGGGTTTTGTTTTGAACCACAGAAACAAAAAAGAAAGTCGCCCAAGCGTGCACATCAAAGGCAATGGTGGCTCCACCATACCACTACAACAGTTCGGAAAACAAACCAAATCAAACCACAAGGATCTGTCTCACCAGCAAAACTCTGATCTTGGCTGCTGGGTTTATTATTGGGGTTTGGGCCTGCCATGAGTGACTGTGGTGAAAACATTATGACAATAGTGTTATCCACTGACTTGGCAAGAGATTTCAAGATTCTTATTTTAAGCTGTGAGGGGAAAGAAAATGAGTTCCCCATAAAAAATAATGTTTATAATTCTGAGTCAGGCTGTGTTTTTGCTTTAGAAATGTCTGAAATTATTTCAAAGCTACCGTGCTAGTGCTTCCATCTTTATGTTCCTTTGCCCGAATGCTTCTTTGCTAGTGACAGTCATTGCATCCCTAACATATTATCTTTTTTTTAACTTTAGTACCTCTGAATGTTCTCTGAGGTCATCAGTTGCTATGACCATTCTTTCAGCATCATTTTTATTGAGAGTTCAGAAGATACAACATACAGTAAAAAAGCAGGTTGTGTGATACCTTCTATCAAACTTACTTTATTGATTTTACAGAGCTAGCTAAAGTTTCAGAGAGCTGAACACATTTTTGAAGGTTGAATTTATGATTTTCATTTTCATGTGCCAGCTGTAATCCATGGGTGTCAGGAAACATTCTTTCTCCTTCCTCTAAGGGTTCAGGGAGAGCCAGATTATTAGGTGGGTTGAACTTGCGCCTTGATCAAGCTTGCTCCAAGAAGAAGGTGGCTCAGGAGGGCTAAAGATGTCATGAGGGCTAAATAAATAATAACAAAATCCATCCCGATCTGAGATAACCAGCTGGGTTTTCTGATCCTTGCCTTCAACCTTGAATGAAGAGTGGTGGGACTGCAAGTATGGTGAGTGAGGCAAAACATGGTGCTGGATGCAGTTCACCACAGCAGAACATTCACAAGAAAGCCACAGTTTCCCCTAAGAGCAGATCTCTATGCTGAAGATAAGGGGGGAAAGTTTGGAGATGAGATAAAGGTGTTTAAGCAGTACAGAAGGCAGGAAGGTGAGTCTTCAAATGCCCCCCCTTCCTACTAGTAGAACATGTGAATGACACAATGCATAATCCTCCAGTCTGCCTGCACTTCTTCTACTGTGCACTGCATATCCAGTATCCAACTGTTGTGTACAGCAGTGAAAAAGAGGAGGCAAGAGCTGGTACACTGTATATAGCCCTACCTCTTGGGAGCACAGCTACTTGTTTTGACTATACTGTTGGGAGTAGCTGAAGTTTCTAGGGATGTCAGAGAATTCCGTGAAGGATCTCGGTGAGGCAGAATGCCAGTGCATTCGGCCCCCCAAAATCCATCGTGGAATGGCCTGCCACCCCCCCACCGCCCCCCACGGATCCCCCCTGGGACAAGACTTACCTGGGGCGGATGTTTCGGATGGCGGTAGCTTCGGCGGTGGTGGAGGCGGTGGCTGGTCTTCCAACCGGCTGCCGCCTCCGCCATTTGCAGTCTGTTCCCCCCCCCCCCCATAGACGTGATAGGCTACATAAAGACTTACGTAACCTATCATGTCTGGGTAAAAAAAAACCCTAAAAAAAAACGCGTATGCAAATGGCGGTGGCTATGGCCACCGCCATTTGCGTTCCTTATTTTTGGCCGTCTTAGTCTATGTAAATATTTACGTGGACTAAGATGAAGACAAGAAAGGGGAACGCAAATAGCACCCAGTACGCTATTTGCGTTCCCCTTTCTTGTCTTCGTCTTAGTCTACGTAAATATTTACGTAGACTAAGATGGCCAAAAAAAAAAGGAACGCAAATGGCGGCGGCTGTAGCCGCCGCCATTTGCGTACGCGGTTTTGTTTTTGTTTTTTTTCACCCAGAGCCCTCCTCGGCCGGAAATCTGGCTGCGGACGGCCCTGGCCTGGGCCTGGCCGGCTGCTCTGCAGAGCAGCTGTGGAGCACAGCTGGCCACAGAGGATTCCGGGGGGAGGGACGGAACGCCTCCCCCCCCCATGAACAGAATCTGCGGAAAGGTAAGTGACTTTCATACATCCCTAGAAGTTTCCAGACTGCCTGCAAGGGCAGTCTAATGGGTAGTCTAATGTACAGTCCATTACACTAATCCAAATGGGAGGTTACCAGAGAATGAATGACTGTCACAAGTCTATCTCTGTCTAGGTAGGGTAGGGATGTACAAAAGTCACTTACCTTTCGCGGATTATGTTGATGGTGGGGGGGAGGCATTCCGTCCCTCCCCCCCGGAATCCTCTGTGGCCAGCTGTGCTCGGCAGCAGCTCCGCGGAGCAGCCGGCCAGGCCCAGCCAGGCCAGAGCCGTCCGCAGCCGGATTTCCGGCTGCGGAGGGCTCTGGGGGGAAAAAAAACCCGCGTACACAAATGGCAGCAGCTACGGCCGCCACCATTTGTGTTCCTTATTTTCGCCGTCTTAGTCTACGTAAATATTTACGTAGACTAAGATGGCCCAAAATAAGGAACGCAAATGGCGGCGGCCGTAGCCGCTGCCATTTGTGTACACCTTTTTTCTTTTTTTTTTTACCCAGTCATTTTAGGCTACGTAAAAACTTACATAGCCTGTCACATCTGGGTAAAAAAAAAAAAACTGCAAATGGCGGTGGTTGGAAGACCAGCCGCCGCAGCCACCACCGCCACAGCCGCCACTGCACAGAAGATCCGCCCCAGGTAAGTCTCGTCCCGGGGGGGATCCGCAGGGGGGCAGGGGGGTGGCAGGCTGTTCCACCACAGATTTCGGGGGGCCAAATGCACTGGCATTCGGCCTCACCGAGATCCGTGGCGGAATTCTCTGCCATCCCTAAGGTAAGGCTGTAGTTGATATATCAGCCTAAGCAGATAACATGTGTTTTGATTCCCCGAGGCCATCTGTGCCTGTAGTGATAATGATGTTTCTGAGTGCACCCCCAGACTATGCACCTGTTCCTTTAGGGGAAGTGCAACTCCCTCCTGAACAGGGTAAATAGCACTCAGCCTGACAGATGAACCAACCACCCAGAAATAGTGTCTCTGTCTTCTCTGGACCGATTCTCAGTTTATTGTCTAGGCCCTTAGCCAGTCCATCACCCTGACCAACCACCAGTTTGGAACATCTACTGCTTCGCTATACTAGATGAAAAGGAGATATAGAGCTGGGCATCATTCACATATTGTGACACCCCAGCCCACATCCCTGGATAACCTCCCCTAGTGGTTTCATGTAGATGTTGAAAAGCATGGGAGATAAGATAGAAGCCTGTGGAACCTGCAGCAACATAACTGTCATGAGGCAGAACAATCCCCCAGCACCACCTTCTGGAATCCCCCATCCAAGTAGGGGTGGTATCACTGCAATACAGTGTCCCCACATCCCAACTCATAACACCTATCCAAAAAGATTCCATGGTTGATGGGATCAAAAGCCACCGAGAGGTCCAAGAGAACCAAGAAGGTCACACTTCGCCTGTCTCTTTCCTGGCACAGGTCATCTCACAGGACAACCATGCCTGTTTCTTTTCCAAAACCAGACCTGGGACCAAACTGAAATGGATCTAGGTAATCGGTTTCATCCAAGAATGCCTGGAGTTAATCAGCACCCACTCTTCTTCCCATTCACCTGCACAGGAGCACCATGTTGCAGGTGCAGTGACCAGCTATGATATGGACTTCTTGGAGGGAGGCACATTCTGGGATTTGTCAGTGCCTCAAATGAAAACTGGAGGTGGTATATTTCATAATTTGGCTATTATTTTAAAAGGTATGGAATATATATGTTCATACATATATAGCCTACTAATTTGAAACACCCATCATGGGTATAGTAATGCTGCTGTGGCTACCATGCTTTGAAAATGATCTAGAGTAAATTATGAACATGTATTTTTAAATGTACTTTTAAGCTTTATATACATTTGTCTGTATTTTAAAATAGACTTTAGAACCAGGAGTATTAAAAACAACAACAGAGTAAAAACTGGCTTTAAATGACAGACAGAAAGAAAAAAAGCGAGTATTGGAAAACTCTTCACTTAATTGTCCTAAACTGTCAAGCGATTTTGAGTTCCATTATATAAGTGCTCTGGAGTAAGAAAGGTGAAAGATCAGGGTATTTGAGGCAGGAAACAATTACACTTTCTGGTAGTTTGTTGCTTTTGTCAAAGAGTGTCTAGGATAGCTTGGAAAAAAAGAAGACAAAGAGGTGGAAGGGAAAAAACCAACAACGTTCATCTGAAATAAATCAGCAAGAGAACATCATGTTATTCTACAAACAGATATTTCTGATCATTTTGAATGCACATTCATGGACCAATTTCCTGATGGGAAAGAAGAGATAAGAATGTGTATTTTCTTTTTATTCTGCTACTACACATTTGTTGGTACATCAGCCTTCAAACAACATAGATCATAACTTGAAAAGAACACTTAGCCAGAGAAAAAGAGAGATTACTATGAAACTCCACAGAATTGGAGTCATTCAGGTTCATTCATCAACCAAACCTGAGTAACCCTTCTGCAAATAGCTTGTTACTTCCACCTCTGTTACTACTTTTATTGCCAAATCATGCATTTGGCAGCTGGGGCTCATGGGTGTGTGTGTCTTTGCATCAGTTTTATCCATACTTTGCTGCCTCTTGACATTTTGTTTGGGAGTGTATAATTCAAAGGATCTTCAAATTCAGCTTTGGACCAAAAAAAAAAAAAAAGGCATTCCAGATTGTATATTAATACAAACAAAGGACCCATTCATTCCCTTGGGAATACTCAACGTGCACGTTCAAAACAGTAATGAAAAGGTAATAAACATGACCTAGGTCACAGGTTTGTTGCAAGCATGAACACAATAAAGATAGTGAAGCAGACTGCAAACTGAAAGTGCTATAGACATTATTCCATCAAAGGACTGCAGAAATCCCTGTGGTGTACAAGTTAAATATGTAGAATAAATGCCTTGGAAAATCATGTAAATGGGGCCCCAAATGTATCCTACATTCAATTTTCTAGACCTGTTTCACCTGTGAAGGTACATCACATGATTTCTCGGTACTTCATTACCAACTAAACAGTTGCTCTCTAGCATTAGCTAGAGTTTCTTTTCCTTGTATGGTAAGTAAAAGTTTGCTTTAGACCTGGGTGTAATGTTGGTGGGTGGCGCTGTGAGCAGAGACTGAAAAGGGAATCCAAGGAGGAGGAGACTGGGAGGGGAATGGAGCAGCCTGGGGTGACTGACAGGTGAGGAGGAGATCTGAGTTTGTAGATGGAGGCGCCTCTTCCTACTTGCACCACTCACACCACAGCCTCTCATGCTGCAGTCACTTGCACCAGCTTCAGTGGCTTCATACCAACTGTAGAGTAAACAGTAAGGCATGTGAAAACCAATCAGAGGGGACCATAATGTAGTGATGCATGATATCATGACATGTAGCATGATGCCATACTACAATTGCCAGGATGGTCTTGATGCACATGCACAGGAATTTCTATATACAGAACAGAATCTTGAAATAATGGAAAACGTTCATTCGAGATTGGACAGAGGAATTCATAGCAATGAGAAAATTGCCATTTCTGTTGGGGTATGTTCACCCATCACTTGTGTTGATTGGGGAACTTCATCAGAAAAATGGAAAAACAGAAGGATAATTGTCTTCCAGTTTGGGAAGTGCAAATTAGGTCAGCTTGTGTTAAAACGGGAACTAAATAAATTTCATCCTCATCCCTCCCTAAGAGTCCTATTTTGCAGGGGAGTGGGGTACAGACAGAGAATGGAGTGGAAGCTGGGAAAGACTGCATGAAGCCAAGGAAACTAAAGAGAAGTTATTGATCTGCTTTGGATTGAGGGGACTGTGAAAAGACAGAAAGGGAAAGTTATCTCCCCACTTTTTCTGAGTGGCAGAAAAAGGCTTAAGTTACTCCAACATCTGATATTTCCCCAAGTGCTATCAACCAGAAGAAGATTTTGAACTCTGAGAGAGAATGTGGCAACCTTCAGAAATGTCCCCCCAGCATTACCTGTTCTCACATCTCTAGAACTAACTTCCTTCCCTTCTTTCTTTCCTTCCTTCCTGATCCTGTATCAAAATTACGTAGATTGAAAAATAATAGCAGTAATATATTCACTCTTCCCTTGTAAAAGAGAGCAAAAGTTCCTTTTTATTAACAGTATGTAGGATCTTATACTTTTTGCTTTAAAACATAAATACCTTTAAGTAGATTTTTTCAGTGACCACTCGAGAACCTTTCAGAATGTGCTGATCCTTTATATGCTATGACCTTGTGAACTGCAACCACTTATACACTAGGGAGCAATTAGCTCATTATTCTTCACATATTCCTAATTATATACAAATGTTCTGAAGTTGAAGCATTTTTCCTCAGTAAAGAATGGGATATTAAAATTAAAAATAATGTTGTTAGCTCCTCAGAGCCCAGCATTCAGGAAACTGTTGACCCCTCTCTTTGCATATCTTGTTCAGTCTCACTGATTCTATTTTCATTTCACACACTTCATAACATATATGAACAAGTTCATCAAGCCTAGTTTTGAGGAAAAGCCAGATGCTTAGAAGCCTGACCTATAGCTGAACATTATACATGTTTGCTCAGAAGCAAGTACCATTGCATTCAATGGAGCATAGGATCGCAGCCTGAAGGTCTCCACACATGCCATTTTTACTACAGGGCAATATGCCAATCTTAAATAACTGACTTAGAATACTGTTATTGCTATTCAAGAGTTTCAGATGAGAAGCTTTGATTTTAACCTATTTTATACATGTGAGCAGCCATTTTTGAAGCGAGACTATGTAAGTCACTAGAGACATGCACACTCATTCCAAAAAGTGGCACTAAGGTGGTGATCCTAAGGCTGCAGTCCTATGCTTGCTTATTTTGAGGTAAATTCTATTGATATGATTAGGACTTCTGAGTAAACATGGATAGGATTGTTAGGTGGCACACAATTTACTTGGATGAAAATTCCAGTAGTCAACAGTAATTACAACCACAGTGGTTTATTAGGATCAAGTATAAAGCATATCACACAGCCTTGGAAGGCAGTTCAAACTCATTTTCCAAGCAAACTCATTTTTGTAGTATTAGACTGGCCATCTCTCTTTGACAACATTGATCAATGGCTGAATTAATGGACCATCAGATGCGCCATATGTATTTCTAGATGAGACTTCATGAAGTACCATGAAGTAGTTCTACTCCTTTAAGCTGTTAGACTAATGTGAATTTTCCTCCCACAGATAGGCTCCAAAACATCACAAAAATGTTCATGTATCTGTCCAGAGAGTTCCCAGCAAGAGTTGAAAAAAACATAGTCTATGGACACATATAAGTCTATGGACACATAGACTTATACACAAGATTCATGGCTCTCGTTTGAGTATAAGTCTATGGACAAATCCTGCTGATCGCCTTTTTTTTTTTTAAATGACTATCAGCACGGAGGCAAGTGGGACGGGTCCAGGAGCAAGCAGCCAGAGCCGTTCTGTGCGTAATCCTCCTGGAACAGAAGTAAATGGGGCCAATCCGCCATGGATTCCGGAGGATTTGAATCCATGGCGGATTTCTCTAACATCCCTAATTAGGTGAGATCATGCAGAAAAAAGGAAGCAGCATCCACCAGGAAACATGTAGTGCTAAAGCAGCAGTCAAGGAAAACCAGAATCATAGAGGACTTGGGCAGGGGCCCAGATCACCAATCTACACAAAGTATGTCTATTCCACTGAAATTGCTGGTTTCCATTAAAAACACACATGACTAAAATAAGGATATTCAGTGCAACTCTGTCCTTCATATTTTCACTTTATTAACCACTGCAACGTCTTCTTTGACTTCATGATTGTAATCAGAGAATGACTATAGTTTGTGTTTGTTTTATTTCTGTTTCCATATAGCTGGTGAACTGCACACAGACTTCAGACGTTCTTGTTATGCTTTTGCACACCAGCTCCCAGTTTACTGCTACACAGTATAAAAAGATGGAAAGTCTGCTTGTTAAACATAACCTCTTTCTGAAGTTGCACTGATATTTCATGATCTGTATTGGATGCCTTAGGAACACTGGAGTTGTTTTTTGATCATCAAAACATCTATTGGGTAAGGGCAGGAGGACACTCTTAGAGACAACTCCCTTACTTGGTCCCAGTAGTTTGAGCTGCAACCAGTGTCAACACTAAAGATATGGCTTCTATAAAAAAGAGAGACTGTTGGAGGCTGTGCTTTTCTAGAGCTTCTTTGGGCTATAATGCCCATCACTCCTTCCTTCATTTCAAATAGTCTGTGTCTGTATATCTTGAAGGTATCTCATCCAATAAAGCTCAAGAGTGTACATGAATATAGGGAATGGAGTGGGGGAAGAGATTATTTTTTATACAGCAACATGTTACAAACATCACGTAGCCACATATAAGCCAAGCTCTGAGGCCTACTCTACACATACACCAGAATGAAGTGGTTGAATCCTGAGTGGATTATACCACTTTAGGTGTTAAGTGGGGGTGCTCTTTCTGAGTGCTCCCCCATGTAAGCAAAGAACAAACAACCAAACAATTCCCTGCAAGTATAACAACAACAACCAACTTATCAGGGAGACTGGTTCTAGACCATCTTGGTCCTGTTGTGCTGGTTTTCTTTTTGCTAGGGTGGCCAGATGCAGAAGAGGGGAAGGCTCCTGCATGTTGAATAGTCCTGTAAAAGAGGAAAGTTAAGCAGGAGTGGCTTGTTATGCTATTGGCCACCTTTTTTGCATTCCCTTTGTTTATTTCTGCTGATCCAGTCCACTGTCACAGCCAGGCACCAATTTAACACATCTGCAGCTTCACCTGAAGATGAAAAGGAGAAGTAGAGCTGTGTTTCATCAATGTACTGATGACAACGCGTGATGAAGATGAAAAGGAGAAATGCAGCCTACAGATAACAACGCACTCCAAAACTCTGGATGACTGCACTGAATGGTTTCCTGTACAGAACTCCCTACAGGAGAATCCACAGGGTTGAGCAACATTCCCTAAGCATTAGGAATCTCACGAGAGTCTGGTTGGGGCTTGAGGCTTGGCGATTTGGATGAGGATTCCTGTGCTTGCCCAACTCAGCTTGTCCATGAGCCACCATTTTCCATGAAAATGGTGGTTCCACTATTTACATAAATTGCCATTTGTATTAATTGGCAGCCATAAATAGCCTCATTTACCCAAAATTACAGGCGTAAATGACAATTATGTAAATAGCAGAGCTGCCATTTTTACGCAAAATGGCAGCTTGTGTGATGCAGAGAAGCTGCTCCCCGGGCACCTGTGGTGTGCTAAACAGAGGCAGGTTGCTGGTGGGGGTCTGGCAAGCGGGGTGCGAGGCGGGGTCCTGTGAGTTTGCCCATCCCTACTAACCATCGCCTTCTGGAGCCAACTATCCAAGTAGGAGTGAAACCACTGCAGTGAAGTATCTCCCACTTCTACTTCAGACAATCATCCCAGAAGGATACCATGGATGATGGTATCTAAAGGAGAATCAACAAGGTCGCACTCCCCCTGACTCTCTTCTGACATAAGTTATCATCATGCCAGGCGACCAAGGCTGTTTCTGTGCCAAAACCCAGCCTGAACCTGATGGGGCATTATATTTTGGAATGCATTCCTATGTTAAACTGTAACTAGCAGTCTCTGCAAATGGTAACTAGCTGTCAAGGAGCTTTTATTCCTGATATGCTAGATTCTATTTACAGGTGGTTTGTGTATTTATTTTTAATGGGGAGCATTCAAAAATAGTACCCCCCATCTGAAGTGGTGCATTTCATTCTATCACTTCAGACTCGCTCGATTCTGTTGTAGTGTATGTCCAGCTTCAGAGCTTATTTTACACATAGCTACTTCTTGCATGATGAATACGTGTAGTGAGTTCTTAATTAACAGAAAGAGGAAGTGTGTTGTTTTGACTCTGTGTTATAAACTGAGGTTTATATTCAGGTTCGATTACTTGCCTTTTGGATATTAAATGCTCAATATATCTGTTGTATTTTGTTACATTTTACAGACAATTTTCAAGGACATACCTATTGATGGTTGGTTTCTACAGGTGAGTACATCAGACTAAGTGAAGATGACTCAGTACTGGAGAAATCTTCTCTCCCCCTCCCCCAGTGTGCATGCTTTTATGAAAAGCACATTCTTCAACTTTCTTCATTTGTGAGATTTGATGTAGTTTAAACCCCACTGCATGTTTTTAGGGCCTTACAGCAGCTTAGGGCATCTTCAAGGAGATCCACTTGGAATAACCCACACATTCAAGTACTCATGTGAACAGCTGAGGAAGCTCCCTGGCCTGAAGTGCCTGATATAAAGCTTTAAAAAATCCAAATCCAAGCAAGTATAAGGGTCTTCTTAAGTACAATAACACTTCAGCCAGAACCCCATATATACACACATACGACTTATTCAGAGTGTTTTAAAATACACACTTACAAACATGCATATCCATACACTAAGTAACACTGTGCAATTGAGAACATATATCAATGTACGCTATGAAGTACCAGAGGACTTCTGTTTTGACTACACAAAGTCTTTTTCATGTCCATGTGTGATAAAATTCTAAATCCTTGGGGATTTTTTTTTTACTGTTTTTGTTGCACTTTGTATGCATATGAATGTTTGTAAGTGTGCTAAAACAGAGTATATTCTAGACAAAAAAAAAATGAGCATTCATTATAGGGAAAGGGTCAGATCAAGTTGTCAGAACACATAGACCTAAAAAGCTAGGCTACTACCACTGCTAATGCCCACCCCCACCCCCGAACCTGTTGGAGAATTTATCATCCCCCTGAAGAAATTCAGAGAAATGGTCCCCCAATTTCTCTGCCCACAAATATGGTGGAGAATTTCAAGAGTCCATTTGCATACAGCTCTTGTATCAGTGAGTACTGTTGTACCAGTGGTCTTGTACCAGTGGGTGAGTAAATCTGGTTTTGCTGCTTGTTTGGGACTGCATAAACAGAGCAACTGGTAGGCCGCATTGTGTACTCCTAGAGTACAGAAATGCTCACCAAGCAGTTTCTCAGTTCTTCTCTTATAATGTTTTCTGCATTGGTTCTTCTTACACCCAGATATGGGTATGACTGAAGTGCCATTCTTTCAGTCTAGGAGATATGAGTAAGTGCAGGAATATAGAAGCCATGTGAGAGGAGGCAGGATCACATGGGAAGATTCATGTGTGGATCATATCCATGAGAAGGGGACAACATTAGTCCAGTTCTTCCTACACAGTCCACTTATACATTCTTGGAGCAGCTGGTATGGAGATAGACATGCTCGAGGACTTAATTTGGTCTGCATTTTTAAGCAAATCAACTTGATCTGCATTTACTGGAGTAAAACACAGATTGGAATGCAGTTATCCTTCAGTGTTTGCGGTTCTCTGAATTTTGATATACAGTTCTCAGCTCAAAACACATTTTGTTGTTCAGTCGTGTCCGACTGGAGTGGGTTGCCATTTCCTTCTCCAGTCAAAACACATACCAAAATGCATATAGAAATACGTAATTTAGGTTAAAATACATATAAAATGTGTATTTGTGGATGAAATGCATACAAAACGTGTATTTTAGGGTAAAATGTGTACAGAAATGTGTACTATGGAATATACATGAAAATGCTAATTTTCATGCATTTGTTTAAAAATAAATTACATATTGATGCATAGGATGGAACAGACTTATGAATGAAGACATGCAGAACTGACTTGGACCAGATACATACTGTTCCATCTAGAATATAGATTCTAGATGGAGCATCTGCGCTGCTTGTGGGTGAAGGCAGGGAGGAATAAGGGATGAGACACAAGTAGTTGGTATGAACTCTGGGCCATATTTATTGAGATTGATCAGGTCTAAGAAGGGAAACCAAAGCTGGCAACTTCTCTAAGCCAGCAGCTAACCTGGCATTTTATTTGGCAAGCGATTAAATGCCTGTAGAGTGGCATCTTTGATGGATACCCTTCAGGACTGCCCAGTTTCAGGACGAGCAGCTTTCCCCTGTCATTGTCTCCTGGGCTACAAGACTCTGAGTGGGTGGGGTGAGGTGAGTTGGCCTCAAAGGTAATCTGTATCTTCCAACTGGGGCCGCAAAACTCTGAGCTGGAAGCTTCAGGCATTACCAGTCACCAGAAACAGTGCCTCCGAATGTTCACCAACCCTCTTCCCCGCCAAAGGTGCCTGCACATACCTGCCTACTTAGCAAATGTGACCGAATCAACCTAAGTATTTAAATAAGACCCAAACCACCTGATATAAACTCCCAACCCCACTTACAGTGTGAAGTAGGCAAAACGTCACATAGCCAAGGCCAAAAATTCCTACTTGGTCCCCAAAAGGATGACTAGCATAAACCACACTGCATACAGGGTGGGAGGGAGGGAGCCATGCTTTGAAGAGGGTGAAGGGAGGGACTCCACAGCCTAAAATGACTGGTAAGCCCCTCCCCTCCCCAGTGGTGCCACTTCTGAATACCGATGGCATTACCCTCATCTCCACCTCCCCCCCCCCCGGCAAAATCGTTCCCACAGCCAGCCAAGCCAGATGTGGAGGAAGGTACTTTTGTAAGAAAGGGACCTAACAAAAGGGTAGCCATGTCTTTAAAAAATAACATGAGGGATCTAAAGCAACAGCAGCAGAAGCAGCATCTTAATCCAATGTTTATTTATTCAATGTTTACTTTTTCAAAGTGTCTCCTTCTGTGGTACTAACACCTACCTAGAAAAGCTATATTTTCTTTGCACCTGTGTTATACATTGTAAAGCAAGGTATGAAACATTGGCCAGAAATAGCTGCCAGGTATACTTTTGAATAAAATTTAGATGTTAATGTATTTGTTACCTTCAAAAGACTTCCCTGAGGACCCAGAGGAATCTTCATTGTGGAATATTCAGTATGCCTTAAGGTTTAGATGTCTAGTAAAGCAATACCTACCACTGAATCCAATTAGATCATAAGCGTGTGGGTTTTGTTTGTGCAAAAGGCACATTCCAAAAGGCAACAGTATGGATAAATTCATTATTCGGAGCATCATTAAAGCCTTAATTAAAGCCAGATATGAATACTACATGAGCACTTGGTAATGGTGAAGAAGCTAGAGAAAGAACTCTTAAGGTGCCACTATTCCTTTGTTTGTAAAAGAGAAGAAAAAGGATTAGGTGAGGAAAGAGGTAGAGAGACTGAAAGAGAAAGAGGGAAAAACACAGAGACAAGAAAAGAAAGATAAATATATCTGTGTTACTCTTCACCTGGATTGGGGTTTTTGTTGATGTTATATGATTTTATTGTGTTTTATTCATTGCAGCCTGCTTTGCAGGGTACCCTACAATTATACCTGCTCATTTTATAATGAAAGGTGGATAATACATTACACAAATAAATAAAAATATGCTATTCAAAACTGAATGTTGGTTCTGTGCTGTTGACTGGGGGTCCTTACATACAAGAGATGCTTAGCTCTCCTGAGGGATAAGGTGGAACTGGAATCGCAACTGTGATTCCACATTGCCTCTAGTCAAGTGCACGGCCTTAACTGGAATCTCACTATACTCTTTCCTCACACCAAAGGGAAGAGTGGATAGGGATGTCAGAGAATTCCTTTTGGTTCACATTTTTAAGCAAACCTAGGGATGTCGCAGGAATCCAAGAGGTGTGTGGAGTCTGGCGTACTCCCCCCCGCCCCGTCTTTCCAGACTCCTGTCTGTGGACTGCCACCACCTACCCACCATATTCTGCACCCTGGTAGAGCTGTTGGGCAGTCTGCAGGCACCTGGTGTGTAGTGCCTGGCCACCCAACTCCTCAGTGAGCCACCATTTTGTGTAAAAATGGCAGCTCATTGTTTTACATAAAAGACATCTTACGTAAGTGGTGGCTGTAAAATGGCCATTTACACAAGATTACAGGCATGAATAGACCATTCATGCTTCTAATCTTGCAGAAATGGCTGCTTTATGGCCACCATTTATGTAAACCGTCTTTTACATATAACAACGAGCCACCATTTTACACAAAATGGTGGCTCACTGAGGAGTCAGGCAGCCACACGCCATTCATCAGGCACCCCTGGACAGCCCACTGGCTTGATCAGGGAGCTGAACAGAGGCGGGTAAGGGCAGAAGTCCAGCAAGAGGTGCATGGTGCAGGTGCAGGGTGGTTCGCCCATTCCTAAGTGAACAAGCCTAATTTGCACTTCCAATATGTGGGTGAGAACGCAATTTCCCAAGTTTTGGGATGCAGCTCTCGGCTCTTCTGAGCTCTTCAGGGGGAAATGAATACAATTTAAATGTGATTTTTGTACTTTCATTAAAACCCTCCCACAGAAAATGGGACAGAACTGATTTACAATTGAACACATGCAAAACTGATACTGACCAGAAAGAGGCTAATACACTGATCACTAAATGTGGGTCATCTCTTTAATTATTTATTTCCTCAAATGGTTTCCTTCCTCTGGCTGGACCATTCTTGGGCTCTTCTCCCTCCTTAGGGATGTACGAAAGTCACTTACCTTTCCGTGGATTATGTTGATGGTGGGGGGGAGGTGTTCCGTCCCTCCCCCCAGAATCCTCGATGGGGGGGAGGCGATCCGTTCCTCCTCCCCGGAATCCTCCCCGGAGCAGCCAGCCAGGCCCAGCCAGGCCAGAGCCGCCCGCAGCCGGATTTCCTGCCGCGGAGGGCTCTGGGGGGGGGGACCGCGTATGCAAATGGTGGTGGCTACAGCCACCGCCATTTGTGTTCTTTATTTTTGGCCGTCTTAATCTACGTGAATATTATGACGGCGAAAATAAAGGGGAACGCAAATAGCGTAGCGGGCGCTATTTGCGTCCCTTTTTGATTCACCGTTTTAGCCTACGTAAATATTTATGTAGGCTAAAACGGCGAATCAAAAAGGGATGCAAATAGTGCCCGCTACGCTATTTGCATTCCCCTTTATTTTCGCCATCATAGTCTACGTAAATATTTATGTAGACTAAGATGGCCAAAAATAAGGAACCCAAATGGTGGCAGCCGTAGCCGCTGCCATTTGCGTACGCGGTTTTGTTTTGTTTTTTAAACCCAGCCATGATAGGCTACGTAAATCTTTATGTAGGCTATCATGTCATTTTTTGTTTTTTTGTTTTAAACCAGCCATGATAGGCTATGTAAATCTATCACATCTTTTTTTGTTGTTTTTTTACAAGACTGCAAATGGCGGCAGTGGCAGCCGGTCGGAAGACCAGCCGCCACAGCCGCCACCCGGAAGATCTGCCCCAGGTAAGTATCATCCCGGGGGGGATCTGCGGGGGGGTGGGGGGTGGCAGGCTGTTCCGCCATGGAGTTCGGGGGCATTCGGCCTCACCGAGATCCGTGGCAGAATTCTCTGACATCCCGATCCCTCCTACAGTGTTCTTTCCAATCCAGGAAGATACCAATTGTCTCATCCTCCCCACCCCTTTTACCTTCCCCACTGAATCTGTAAGTAGGGTGGGGGCAGAAAGAGAGTAGAAGAGGAAATGTGGTGACTGGGGGCTTGAGAGATAACTGCCTCTCCTCCAAGCCTGTCAAATATAATTCTGAAGGAAACAAGGAAGTGGAAAAGCTGTGTGAATTAGGGAAATTCCTGGGCCATGCTCTCCGACTGAGTAAGGAGAAGAACAACCAGCTGCTGGCTTATTCTGGGAAAGGGGAGGGGATCACTGAAATGTCCTCGTATTTAAAAAAAAATGAAGAGAGAGACAGGTGGCAGTTACTTCTGTTTATGGTAGTCAGACAGGCTCAAGAGCATTTGCCATTTTATTGCCCATTCTTCCAGTTTGGAGGTATCCTTTGGAAGAGACACCTTTATGTTTTTATGACTTTTCTCTGTCTTTGAGTTGGTATCCAGAGAAAACTCCACCCTGCTAGGTTGCTCCATTTTGCCCACTTTATCAAAGTTCTACCCTTAAACTAAGTATTCCAGCTGCCCTGTCTTGACTCGAAGGCGTATAGCATTAGCATGTAAGCATTTATACATGCTGGCCCTCTCCAAATGTCTGTGGTGTATGCATTTTCCCCTACAGCCCTTTTGCTGGCTATCATGTCCTTCTGTATATTCATTGCCTAGTTCTTGCTCTTCCCGATTTGGATGATCAGAAAGGTTTTCACCTTCATCCCTTAGGGATGATTCATCCCGATCTGGACTTTCTCCAACTCTTGTTGGCTTTCCCCCAGGGGTCAATTTAAAAGCTGCTCTGCAACCTTTTTGATATTATACAACCTTGATTGTCAAAACTACACATCTTTAAAGAGACAGGAGAGTAGCACTAAGAATAACCCACACTTGTGGAGATTGTACTGCTGTTCCACTCTGTGCAAAAAAACAAAAAAAGAGAGCAGAATTTCTGTGGTCTGAAAAAAGACCAAAGCAGTAGAAAATACAAAAGGGAAATGATTTGATGATGACACACACACCTCAGTTCTCTGCAACAGCTCTCTTGTCTGCAAAATGCACAGCTCAAAATCTTTGCAACAGCCTGGTTCGTTGTGGGCTATTGTCTTTAAATACCCTCTTATCTAGAATCAGCAATCTCAGATGAAAGCAAAAGAAGCTTGTGGGGCAGATAAGGAACCCCTGGGCACCACAACTGGCCCACGGGCCAGACGTTCCCCAACCCTGATGTAGATGAGGAGGAGGATTTATATACCGCTTTCCACGAAAGTATCAAACCAGTGCACATAAAATACAATGGCATAAAAAACTACTATAAATATAACAATTAAAACAACACAATACAATTCATCAGCAATAAAACTAGGGATGTGGCCCTTGTGCCACTCGGTGGACCCCACAGATCACATGGCGAAACCCCGGGCAATCTTTGGGTGCCTGGTGAGTGGTCTGTGGCTGCCCACTCACTCACCGAGCCACCATGGTGGCTCAGCTTTTTTGGTAAGTAATGCAAGTGGTGGCTGTAAAGGAGCCGTTTACGCAATATTACAGGCTGCCGAGTCAGGCAAGTGGGGGAATCTGTGGACTGGTGTCGGGGGGGGGCGGGGGGAGAAATCGCCACGCTTCATAGAATAATAGAATCATAGAATTATAGAATAATAGGGTTGGAAGAGGCCTAGAAGACTGTTGAGTCCAACCCCCTGCTGAATGCAGGAATCTAAGTCAAAGCATCCCTGACAGATGGCTGTCCAGCCTCATCTTGAACGCCTCCAGTGTGGGAGAGCACACTACCTCCCTAGGTAATTGGTTCCATTGTCATATTGCTCTAACAGTCAGGAAGTTTTTCCTGATGTTCAGCTGGAATCTGGCTTCCTGTAACTTGAGCCCGTTATTCCGTGTCCTGCACTCTGGGATGATCAAGAAGAGATCCTGGCCTTCCCCTCTGTGACAACCTTTCAAGTTCTTGAAGACTATCATATCTCCTCTCAGTCTTCTCTTCTCAAGGCTAAACATGACCAGTCCTTTCAGTCTCTCCTCATAGGGCTTTGTTTCCAGTCCCCTGATCATCCTTGTTGCCCTCCTCTGAACCCTCTTCCAGCTTGTCTGCATCCTTCTTAAAGTGTGGTGCCCAGAACTGGACACAGTACTCCAGATGAGGCCTAATCAGTGCTGAGTAGAGGGGAACTAGTACTTCGAGCCCGAACAGGATGCCTGTGCCATCCCTAAATAAACTGCACACTCTGCTATGAACCATAGTTGGCTGGGTCACACTTTAGGGAAAGCCTCCATAAAAATGACTTCTAACTAGAATATGTCTGAGTGTCAGAACTATGGGGCCTGTCTAATATCAATTAGGGATGTCAGAGAAATCCTCCACGGACCCCAATGAAGTCCGTGAAGGATCGGATCTCCTAACTCCGCCTCCCCGCGAAGTCCCTCCCTGGCCAGATCCTGCCTTTCACCAGCTCCAAAGCCCCAGCAATACAGCCGCCATTGCCATATCACTGGCTGGACTGAAGGACTGTGGATGCAAATGGCGTCTGCTACGCCATTTGCGTTCCTGCTCTTTGACGTGATAGGCTACGTAAACCTTTACATAGCCTATTGCATAAAAAAACAGGGATGCAAATGGCTTATTTGCATCCCTGTTCCTTCGCGCGATAGGCTAGATAAAGATTTACGTAGCCTATCACGTCAAAGAGCAGGGATGCAAATGGCGTCCACTATACTGGATGCCATTTGCGTCCGCAGTACGTCAGTCCAGCCAGCGATATGGCAATGGCAGCCATATCACTGGGGCTTCAGAGCCAGCCAGTGGCTCCGCAGAATCTCTGCGGAGCGGAACCGGCCAGCCAGGATTCTGCGGGGGGAGGGACAGATCACCTCCCCCCCAGCAGACACCACAAACTGGAATGGGGTGAGTATTTTGTACACCCCTGATATCAATTGGTAAAGTGTTTCAGAGGGTGGGTGCCACAACACTGAATGCTCTACTTCCTGAGGCAAACCGCTTGAGGATGTGGCACCCTCAGAAGTGCCCCTTCTAATGATTACAGAGATCCGGCAGGGAGGGGCATAAGGGGTGAGATGAGCTCTAAGGTAATCTGCAAGGTGTACTGTAGCTGCTTCACAGTAAATGCCTGGTATGGAAGCACACGGAGTTTAAAGATGAGTTCCTGGTCTGGAAAGGTTGATTAAAGGAAAGCTGTATTAGGAACACAATGTCTACTCATTTATTGTTCTTTCACAAACATCAGACTCTTTTTCTTTCTTTCTTTCTCTGCATCAGCCACTATCAGAATACAGCAATGTGTACAGGATTTGGATATGGGGGTAGTAAGATGCTTTTCTGTTTCCCTCTTATCTAAGCAATTTAGAATCTAAATCCATTTTCAGTACTCAATGCTCCTGCCACAGCAACTCACTCAGTCCCCTGCTCATTAGACAAACTTCCATCACAAAGTGAATCCCTGCTAATCTCTTCACATCGTTTTGCCATGGGGCCAGTCCTTATCGAATCATTTAAATGAGAATGTTTGTTTCTTTTGTGTGGTTTGATCAGACAGGATATAAAAATGGACTATTTAGTTCTTGGCTTGCTGATTTTCAGTCTGAAGGATGACTTCTCCGCTTTACAGTAGGTTATCTAACATGCAAATCTGCAGTATATTTCTAGCAGAAACCTTATGTGGGTGAAATGACCAAAGAATGAGGATTTATAGATGTGTCAAAGAACAAGGGTTTGATGCTTTCAGAGAATTATTTGAAAATATCTGATACACTGAAAAGGGATGGCAGCCTGATCCAACTCAGGGATGTTGCTGTTGTTCAGTCGTTCAGTCGTGTCCGACTCTTCGTGACCCCATGGACCACAGCACGCCAGGCCTTCCTGTCCTGCACTCTCTCCCAGAATGTGCTCAAGTTCATATTCATTGCATCCGTGATGCTATCTAGCCATCTCATCCTCTGCCGTCCCCTTCTCCTTTTGCCTTCAGTCTTTCCCAGCATCAGGGTCTTTTCCAGTGAGTTTTCTCTTCGCATTTGGTGGCCAAAATATTGGAGCTTCAGCTTCAGTATCTGTCCTTCCAAGGAGCAGTCAGGGTTGTTTTCCTTGAGGATGGACTGATTTGACCTCCTTGCAGTCCAGGGGACTCGTAAGAGTCTTCTCCAGCACCACAGTTCGAAAGCATCAATTCTTCGGCGCTCAGCCTTCCTTATAGTCCAGCTCTCACAGCCATACGTTGTCATTGTTCAGTCGTGTCCGACTCTTCGTGACCCCATGGACCATAGCACGCCAGGCCTTCCTGTCCTCCGCTCTCTCCCGGAGGGTGCTCAAGTCCATGTTCATTGCATCAGTGATGCTATCTAGCCATCTCATCCTCTGCCGTCCCCTTCTCCTTTTGCCTTCAGTCTTTCCCAGCATCAGGGTCTTTTCCAGTGACTTTTCTCTTTTCTCCGCGGAACAGCTGGACAGGCCAGGGCCATCCGCAGCCGGATTTCCGGCCACAGTGGCTGCTGGGTAAAACAAAAAACAAAAAACGGCATACGCAAATGGTGGCGGCTACGGCCACCGCCATTTGCATTCCTTATTTTTTGCCATCTTAGTCTACGTAAATATTTACGTAGACTATTATGGCAAATCAAAAAGGGACGCAAATAGTGCCCACTACACTATTTGCATTCCCCTTTATTTTTGCCATAATAGTCTACATAAATATTTACGTAGACTAAGACGGTTAAAATAAGGAATGCAAATGGCGGCAGCCGTAGCCGCTGCCATTAGCGTATGCCAATTTTTGTTTTACCCAGCAGCCACCGAGGCCGGAAATCCGGCTACGGATGGCCCTGGCCTGGCCAGCTGCTCCACGGAGCCATCGCGGAGCAGAGCCGGCCATCGAGGATTCCAGGGGGAGGGACGGAACTCCTCGCCCCCCATGAACATAATCTGCAAAAAGCTAAGTCATTTTTGTACATCCCTAGATGTCTCTAGGGGTGTACGAAACCCTGCTTACCTGGCTCCGCTGGGTTCCGCTGGGGAGGGGGAGGTGTTCCGTCCCTCCCCCCAGAATCCTGGCCGGCCAGCTCCGCTCCGCAGGTATTCCATGGAGCCGCCGGCCGGCTCCACCAGCAGCCGGACATCTGGCCCCTGACTAGAAGGGATGCAAATGGCGGTGGACGTAGCCACCGCCGTTTGCGTCCCTGAATTCAGCCATGATAGGCTACGTAATGACTTACATAGCCTATCTCATCTGGGTTTAAAAAAAAAAAGTGTACGCAAATGGCGGCTACAGCCGCCACCATTTGCGTTCCTTATTTTTGGCCGTCTTAGTCTACGTAAATATTTATGTCGACTAAGATGGCCAAAAATAAGGAATGCAAATGGTGGCGGCCATAGCCGCCACCATTTGCGTATGCTTTTTTTTTTTTAACCCAGACATGATAGGCTACGTAAGTCTTTACATAGCCTATCAAGAATGGGGGGGGGAACAGATTGCAAATGGCGGCAGCAGCGGCAGCCGGTCGGAAGACCAGCTGCCGCAGCCACCGCCGAAGCCACCGCAGCCAGCTGGAACTTCCGCCCCAGGCAAGTCCCGTCCCGGGGGGGAATCCGCGGGGGAGCGGGGGGGCAGGCCGTTCCTTCACGGAGTTCAGGGGGCTGAATGTCCTGGCATTCGGCCTCACCGAGATCCATGGGGGAATTCTCTGACATCCCTAGATGTCTCTGCTACTTACTATGCTGTCTAGGTTTGCCATCGCTTTCCTCCCAAGGAGCAAGCGTCTTTTAATTTCAAGGCTACACTCACCGTCTGCGGTGATCTTGGAGCCCAAGAAAGTAAAATCTGTCACAGCTTCCATTTCTTCCCCTTCTAGATGCCAGGAAGTGATGGGGCCAGATGCCATGATCTTAGTTTTTTAATGTTGAGTTTCAAACCAGCTTTTGCACTCTCCACTTTCACCTTCAACAAGAGGCTCTTTAGATCCTCTTCACTTTCTGCCATTAGGGTGGTATCGTCTGCATATCAGAGGTTGTTGATAATTCTCCCGGCAGTCTTAATTCCGACCTGTGATTCATCCTGCATTCAGTTGGATATATCTTCCCCTTTCTCCCTTGCTTTTCACTTCCCTTCTTTCCTCAGCTACTTGTAAAGCCTCATCAGACAGCCACTTTGCTTTCTTGCATTTCTTTTTCTTTGGGATGGATTAAGTTGCTGCCTCCTGAACAATGTTATGGACCTCCATCTTTAGTTCCTCAGTCACTCTGTCTATCAGGTCTAATCCTTTAAATCTCTTCCTCACCTCCACTGTATATTTATAAGGGAAGTGATTTAGGTTATACCTGAATGGTTTAGTGTTTTTCCCTACATTCTTCAATTTAAGCTGCAATTTTGCGATACGAAGCTCATGATCTGAGCCACAGTCAGCTCCAGGTCTTGTTTTTACTGACTGTATAGAGCTTCTCCATCTTTGGCTGCAAAGGACATAATCAATCAGATTTCAATATTGATCATCTGGTGATGTCCATGTATAGAGTCACTTCTTGTGCTGTTGGAAAAGAGTGTTTGCTATGATCAGCGTGTTCTCTTGGCAAAACTCTATTAGCCTTTGTCCTGCTTCATTTTCTACACCAAGGCCATGCTTGCCTGTTATCCCGGTGATTTCTTGACTTCCTACTTTAGCATTCCAATCCCCTATGATGAAAAGGACATCTTTTTTTGATGTTCTAGAAGGTGTTGTACGTCTTCATAGAACCGATCAACTTCAGCTTCTTTGGTCTCAGTGGTTGGGGCATAGGGATGTACGAAAGTCACTTACCGTTTTGTGGATCTGCTTCTTGGTGGGGGGGAGGCGCTCCGTCCCTCCCCCCGGAATCCTCGATGGGGGGGGAGGCGCTCCATCCCTCCGCCCGGAGTCCTGCCTGGCCGGGTCCACTCCGTGGGGATTCCACAGAGCCGCCGGCCAGCTCCGCCCGCAGCTGGACATCCTGCTGCTGGGCAGCAGGGATGCAAATGGTGGCGGCCTTAGCCGCCGCCATTTGCGTCCCTGTACTTAACCATGATAGGCTACGTAAATATTTACGTAGCCTATCACGGCAAAGTAAAAAAAACAGTGTACAGAAATGGCAGCGGCTACGGCGGCCGCCATTTGCGTTCACTATTTTTCGCCGTTCTAGCCTACATAAATATTTACATAGGCTAAAATGGGTAAAAATAGCAAACGCAAGTGGCGGCCGCCGTAGCTGCTGCCATTTGCGTATGCTGTGCCCAGCCGCGGCCGGCCAGGGGACCAGCCACCCCTGCCTCCACCCCCGCCACCACCACCGCACCTTCCGCCACCGCCGCACCTTCTGCCACTCCCACCACTGCCCCCGCCGCACCTGCCGCCTCACCTTCCGCTGCCGCCCCCACACCTTCTGCCCCTGCCGCTGCCCCCGCCACCCCTGCCGCCCCTGCCGCTGCAGCACCTGCCGCCGCTGCAACACCTTCCGCCGCTTCCGCCACCGCACCTACCGCTGCCACTGCCGCTGCCACACTGCACTCACCGCACCCACCGCATCCACCCCAGGTAAGTGCCATCCCGGGCGATTCCGTGGGGCAGGCAGGGGGGCAGGAGGCTGTTCCGCCATGGATTCCAGGGGGCCGAATGCCAGTGCCTCACTGGAATCCGTGGCAGAATTCTCCACCATCCCTATTGGGGCATAGACTTGAATTACTGTGATGTTGAATGGTTTGCCTTGGATTCGTACTGAGATCATTCTATTGTTTTTGAGATTGTACCCCAGTACTGCTTTTCCCACCCTTTTGTTGACTATGAGTGCTACTCCATTTCTTCTAAGGGATTCTTCCCCACGGTAGTAGATATAATGGTCACTTGAATTAAATTCACCCATACTTGTACATTTTAGTTCACTGATTCCCAAGATGTCGATGTTCAGTCTTGCCATCTCATGTTTGACCATCTCCAGCTTACCTTGATTCATTGATCTTACATTCCAGGTTCCTAAACAATATTGTTCTTCAGAGCATCGGACTTTCTTTTCACCACCAGACACATCCACAGCTGAGTGTCCTTTTGGCTTTGGCCCAGCTGCTTCACTCTTTCTGGCGCTACTTGGAAATTCCCTCTGCTCCTCGCCAGTAGTGTACTGGACACCTTCCGACCTGAGGGGCTCATCTTCCAGCGTCATATCTTTTAGCCTTGTGATATGTTCCATGGGGTTTTCTTGGCAAGAATACTGGAGCGGGTTGCCATTAGGGATGTCATAGAATTCTGCCACAGCCTCCCAGAATCTGTGGCGGAACGGCCTCCCACCCCCGCCACCCTGTGGAATCCCCCAGGACGGAGCTTACCTGGGGCGGATGCAGCTGTGGCTCTGGCAGCGGCTCTGGCGGCGGCTCCAGCAGCAGCGGCGGCTCTGGCTGTTCTCACGGCCGGCCACTGCTGGGCTGCTGTGGCTGCAAATGGCGGCCGTTGCAGTGGCCACCATTTGCATGCTTGCAGGCAGCTGTGATAGGCTGCATAAGAACTTACGTAGCCTATCATGGCAAAGAGCAGGGATGCAAATGGCGGCCGCTACGCCATTTGCACCCCTGCTCTTTGCTGTGATAGGCTATGTATGTATTTACATAACCTATCATGGTAAAGGCAGCCACGCAAGTGGTGTATCAGCTGCCATTTGCGTGGCTGCCTTTACCATGATAGGCTACGGTATTTGCGTCCACACCAGCCTGGCAGCAGCTGGAGATCCCGCTGCAGATTGGGCTGGCTGGCAGCTCTTCAGCATGACCGCGGAGCGGAGCCAGCTGGGCAGGATTCTGTGGGGGGGAGGAACGGATCGCCTCCCCCCCCCCCCGCGGATGCCCTGACCAGAACCAGGTAAGGGATTCGTACACCCCTAGTTGCCATTTCCTTCTCCAGTGGACCACATTTTGTCAGAACTCTCCACCATGACCTATCCGTCTTGGGTGACCCTGCACGGCATAGCTTATGGCTTCACTGAATTGCACAAGCCCCTTCACCACAACAAGGCAGTGATCCATGAAGAGGAACTTAGGGATAAGTCCCACTAAATTCACTGTGGTTTATTCTCAAGTAACAGCATATAGGATTGCAGCTGTGTGGCACTATTCTATAATGTTACTCAAACTAACTCCACTCTATTAAGTGGGGCTTACTCTCATGTAATTGTGCATAGAATTTCAGCCTATGGGTTGTATCTAGTGTTGGTCCTACTTAGAGTAAATCCACTGAAATGAATGGGACTTAGACTAACATTGGATGGGTTAGACATTAGACTAACCCTAAAACTGTAATCCTATGTACAATTACCTGGGTGTAAGTCTGATTAAATTCAGTAGAGCCTACTTCTGAGTTGACAGACATAGGATTGTGCTGTTTATGATTCATGTTTTTCATTGCTTCATACTCCCAGCTCCCCAATCAGCAGGAGGTTCCAGGCAGCTTTATAGGGTCAGTTTCCTTTGGTGAAGGAGAAAATAAATATGTAGAAATGATAGGAAGCAGACACATGGGCAATGTTTAAGATCTGCTGTAGCACCCTTGAATTCTACAGATTGCCTCTGTCAATCATCTTTGAAAGCTTTATACAAGTTTTTCCTCTTTCTCTGGTGCAGCTCAAAAATGTCTGTGTATGTGTGTGTGTGCATGCTAGTGTGCACACAATTCAAAATTTGCCTTTAGTCCTCAAACTGGCAGCTAGATTAGATGGATTCCATGAGTTGGGAATAGCCAGCTGCTTCTCAGGCCTGCAATGTTTAGTCTTAAGTGATGAACCAAACCCTAGAGCAAGGGGAGCATTTTGCACAACAGAATAATATGGCTATAACTGCATCACATTTTTACCATAACAAAAGAGCAATATATGACATAAGACTTCTTCACATGGAGCTTTTATCGCACTATTGAGATTGGTTACTCAGGGACATTTGTGGGTCCTTTCGATGATGTCATTAATCTCCAGGCATCTCCTGCACTAAATGACCTTTG
Source organism: Heloderma suspectum (assembly GCF_057233095.1). Taxonomy (NCBI): domain Eukaryota; kingdom Metazoa; phylum Chordata; class Lepidosauria; order Squamata; family Helodermatidae; genus Heloderma; species Heloderma suspectum. Next base: position 88,832,112 of record NC_139461.1, read on the forward strand.
TTCCATTTGTTAAAAAGATTGGAGATGATGAGCTATCAAATTACAGTGCTTGCATTCCACTTGAGTTCCCTCTGTGAAAAAAGGAAAAGCTGCAATGAGCTAGACCACAGCACCATCTAGTTGCTGTATAATGAAACATATGGAAGACTCAGATAAGGGGGGAAAGGAGGGGGGAAGGGGGGAGGAAGCACATGTAAAGGGAGTCCATTGTGATCCTGCATTTAAAATGGAAGCAGAAAGCCCATTTTAAAAGTGGGATTTTAAGCTAGTGTAGAGATGCTCATTGTTGTTGTTTATTCGGTCAGTCGCTTCCGACTCTTCGTGACTTCATGGACCAGCCCACGCCAGAGCTTCCTGTTGGCCGTCGCCACCTCCAGATCCCCCAAGTTCGAGTCCATCACCTCCAGAATATCATCAATCCACCTTGCCCTTGGTCGGCCCCTCTTCCTTTTGCCTTCCACTTTCCCTAGCATCAGCATCTTCTCCAGGGTATCCTGTCTTCTCATTATGTGGCCAAAGTACTTCAGTTTTGCCTTTAATATCCTTCCCTCAAGTGAGCAGTCTGGCTTTATTTCCTGGAGTATGGACTGGTTTGATCTTCTTGCAGTCCAAGGCACTCTCAGAATTTTCCTCCAGCACACTATGAACAGAGATGCTCATAGATTGGCAAAAAGAAGCAGATGGGATTACTAGAGTTTACAGGATTTACTGGAGGCTATTTCTGGCTCTTAGAAACATAGGAGCCTGTGTTACACCAAGTGAGACTACTGTTTACACCAGGAATGGGGAACATGTGGCCTTCCAGATGTTGTTGCACAGGAACTTGCTAGGGCTGATGGGAGTGGCAGACCAACATCTGGACGGCCACATGTTCCCCATCCCTGGTTTACACTGATCAGCATCACATGATCTTCAAGGTTTCAGACAAAGGGGTTTTCTGCCCTACCTGGAGATACCAGGATAGGATTGAACCTGGGATCTTTGCATGCAAAGCATGAACTCACCTCTACCATTACGCCACAACCTTCCACTCCTTGCTTTATTTGGCAATGTCTTTTACCCTATTTTCTGTATTCTCAAAAGACAATCCCATTTATCTCTTTTTGGTGTGTACAGAAGTTCCAGAAATGGTTTATACTTCTGTATGCTGAGTTCCTCCTGGCCAGTTAACACTGGATATGTGTCTACATGTGGAGGAGAGGAAAAGAACAGTGGAGACTTTGGAACTGGATAATAGAATGTGTCTGAAGCTGAATGTGTGCCATTCAAAAGACACCATTATATTAATTGGTCTCTCCAGACTGAACTGGAACATGGATTGACTCAATTCAGATTTGCCCCATGCTAAAGTAGTTGTGTAAATCAGCACTGAGTGGGTGTGCATGCATGTTAATACAAACCAAGTTTCTTGCAATACATTAAGCTATATATATTTCTTTTTTAAAAAAATAAAGCTCTGAAAGAAATGCATCCTATTATACATTTACAACCCTTTTAAACATTTCATAGATCCAGACTGGCCCTTTGTCATTGCCTAGTAAAATGAATGATGCTTGATCTGGGCAATTAAAAGATGCAGTGCCTCTTTAAGGATTTCAACCTTGCTCTCAAAATAAATTGTATTAATGTTCCAACCTTAACTTGGACAGAAAATAAGACATCAACCCCGCCCCTCCAAAAAAACCCCACACCTTCATGAACTTATTCTGGTGCAGATGACCACTGCATTCAGGTAATGCCATGTTTTGTGATCAGCTGACGTCATAGTGGCTGGTGTACCATATGGTAAGCACTTTAGTAATAGTGCTGCAAGTCCTAGGATCAGACTGTTAGAAAGCATACTTACTAGCGTAATCCCAATGGTTGGTTTCTATAGCACATGACAGGTGCATTTTCAGTTGTTTCAATCCCATAAGTATCAAACTTCCTGTTCGAACTTTGCATATACTGACATTAAAAGCCCACAGAAGGCAAGATGTAAAATGGGGCTAATATGTATTGGTGCAATCAACAGTGACAGCAAGTTATTAGTATGCCCTTTTGTGGTGCATGAGCTATGAACCAGGAGGTCCCTAGTTAATATCTCAACTCAGCTCTGAACACAGTGGGTGGATTTCCTCAGTCTCAGTCCCACTTATGACAAAGATTGCTTCATTTACAGTATATATATATATATATATATATATATATATACCAGTTGGTTACCCATGAACACAGTTCATGGAGAAAAATCAAACTAACTGCATTTATTGTAACATTCAGAGTATTACATCTTTTATCTTTAAAAAACTTCCTTATACAGTGTTCTTGGTGTAAACTTCAGGGTGGCCATTGTAACACCCTTGTTCTGGTCTCTCGATAACTTGGATCTTGAGGTTTGCTGATAAGTGAACACAACTCATGGCAATGTAGATCCCTTCATGATCTGTTTATGGGCTGTAGGCTACTGGTTTGTGAGTGGAGATGGGTTAAAGAAGATGCAGACAACAAGCTTGGGTTGAAAATTGGGCCACATTTTATTGAAATATTTGCAAAGGGGTAACTAGGACGGGCATCTAACTGTGTCAGCGGCTAGCTGGCACTTCTTGGGCAAAAACACACCCAGCCTGAGGGGTGGCGGTGATCTCGCCATCCCTCCGGACTGCCCCTTCTGGGGGAGGTAGACCTTCCGGTGTCACCCCCAACCCGGTGCCGCACAACACCTCGGTGAGTGAGTAGGGTTGGTCTCCCAGGCAACCCTTATCCCCCCGCCGAGCCGCACAACCCGTTCGGGGGGCTTCAGGCATCACCTGTCACCATAAGGTGCCTCTGCATACACACCATCCCTACTTTCCTGTTTTTGCCCATCCTAGCCGCCAACTGGAATGTGACCTATGATAAAGACCATATTCCCTTACAGGACACATTGGACCCGCAAAACAGTGTGACGTAGGCAAAAAAGACGCACAGTAATAGGCCAATCGAACTGTGAGCCAAAAAATTCCTACATGGCTCCCAAAAGGGCAACCGGTAAGAAACCCACACTGCTTAGGGGAGGGTGGGAGGGAGCTGCGTCAAGCCAGAGAGCTGAGATCGGGAGGGGGAGCTGAGTTTAAGGCAGCTCAGCCTGCCCCTCCCTGCATGGTGGTGCCACTGGGGTGCACCAATCAGAGGCCCATACGTCTTGTCACCCCACCCACCCGTAATGGCCCCCCCTTTCAGCCAGACAAGCTGGCGCCAGGGTGAGGGCATTTGCAAGTGGAGATGGGTTAAAGAAGACGCAGACAACAAGCTTGGGTTGAAAATTGGGCCACATTTATTGAAATAGCTGGAAAGGGGTAACTAGGAGGGGCATCTAACTGTGTCAGCGGCTAGCTGGCACTTCTTGGGCGAAAACACACCCAGCCTGAGGGGTGGCGGTGATCTCGCCATCCCTCCAGACTGCCCCTTCTGGGGGAGGTAGACCTTCCAGTGTCACCCCCAACCCGGAGCCGCACAACACCTGGGTGAGTGAGGAGGGTTGGTCTCCCAGGCAACCCTTATCCCCACGCCAAGCCGCACAACCCGTTCGGGGGGCCTCAGGTGTCACCTGTCACCATAAGGTGCCTCTGCATGCACACCATCCCTACTTTCCCGTTTTTGCCCGTCCTAGCCGCCACAGGAGTCACAAGCCTAGAGCTTGTGAAACTCCCCCCACCTGCGCAGAAGAACTTCCCGCAGCCCCCTTTGCAGATCAGACAGAAATACGTTATTCACTACATGAGACAGGTGGACACCATCCTTCCTGCAACGCTCCCTCCATGTCCACAGAATTCCCTGGCGGGTGGTGCATCCATCACCTCATTCGCATAGGCCATAAGCCATTTCTCTGTGCACTTTCGGACGTACCCTGCCACTGGCAATGTCATTCCATTCCTTCCCATTGACCCATGGGAGCAGTGAGGGCTGCAATAGGCTACTTCCGGCCAGGTATGCCGGACCACCTGCATCTCAACCAAGGCCGGTTCGATTAGGTCCTCGCCTGGCTTACCGCCGAAGACATTCCTCTCAATGTGCAGCACCTGGACCTGCGGAGGAAGGTTGACAAACTTTGGTGGAACATAGTGAGGAGGGGACTCCCACTGTATCCACATCTGTGAAGCCACTGGATCTTAATGTGACGGAGTGACAGAAGCTGAAGTCTGAAGATGACATATAAGCCCTTCATGCAGCTCCAGACATCATAACGTGCCCATGTAAGAGCACCTGTACCGGCGTACGACGAGTCTGCTGGTCTAAGGAATAAGCACATTAGGGCAAGCAAAGCGAAAATTGTGTCTTTTTTTTTTTTTTGAGGAAGAAGCGGACAACTCGTGAGTGCAGGCTGGAACACTGTGAAGCCCCCTTTTCTAAATGCCATAACATGCCTGAGAGAAACCTCCATTGGCTACCATGGAGACTGCTTCAATGTAACAACAGTGGGTTCTGAACTGTAAATTACCGAGGCCTAGTGGGGTAGAGCTAATGTAGAATCTGCCCAAATTGCCTTTATGTCAACAGTAAGCCATTGAAGTGATAAAACGGAGGCCCCTCCTCAGACCCGCGGCATTCCATAAAACCCATAAGGTGCCGACGGGGCATAACCCATTGACTTGCGTTTGGCCATGGGCCACTGCCATGCCCTTGCCATACCAATCAGTTTGATCAACACATACGTAAATGGGTTACATTGGGCCAGATCTGTACCTTGAAGCATAACAAGGCCCTCTGGGACAAGTCGGCCTTGGGAGCCCAGACCAACCCTGAATTCCTAAGGGGGGGGTTGAAGAAGTCCGTTAAGGCTGCTACATGGAACCGGGAAACGTCTTACTGGAAAGCTCAAATGGAGGGCCATTACCCCCGGAGCCCGAAAGGGGTATCCGTAGAGAGAGGGTGGCTAATTTACTAAAGCGGGCAACATCTGTGCCCAACCCTATATTGCATGCCGAACCCTAAAATCTGACATGGAGTCAGTGAATCCCACCATTGTGGGCTGGAAGGCTAAATGGCCAGCTTGCGACTTATGGTCCCAGATAGTCTGTTGTTCCTTAAGGAGGCGCAACACTGCGGCCTATGATGTATAGGTAAGGGCCATGAATCCTATCGCTGAAGCTTTGCCTAATGCGCGGCACACCCTACCTGCTCTGTCGCACGCGGCTCCTGTACTGAAAGCCATGGAATGCAGGATGGCCTGCCTGGCTTCAGTCTCCCAGTCTCCCATAGTACTGCAAGGATGGGATCTGGGAATGGAGCACCCGTGGGGGTTAAGGCCCGGAAGACGTTGACCTAATTTCATGACAAGGCAATGACAATTGGGTTTGCCTAACCCGGCACATGGTGGACCCAGAACCAGATATTGTAATACCGACTCTGGAGCACGAACACACTGACACATGACATGACCCTCCGATTTCAGGAGGATGGAGAATGAATAACGTGGTCATGTTGTCATACCGAGGGGGGGGGGGTTACTGACTTGGCTATAAGGTCACCCAAAATGTGCTTGGCGGTGGCAGCCTCCACTCTACAGGCCACTCCCCACAGCACTTTCGGACCTGCCCTAAGAGTCTGAAACCCCCTGGGGTAGCAGCGGAACCATGTTAATCCGGAGTCCAGCTTTGAGGAGAGGCTCACGCCTCCGGAAGGAGGTGCCATTAAAGCCATACTAAGTTGAAGCCATGCCCATGGATACATGCGCACAGCAGAAGTGATCCTGGTTCAATGGTGCGGCAGCCGCAGTCCCTACACTGCCCAAACTGAGCTGGCGCGAGAAGGCACGGTCAAGGGCTGCTACCCGAACTGTGAAAAGAAGATGCCCTATAATCTCTTGCATGGCCCCCCCAAAGGAAAACCCTAAGAAGATGTATAACTGCTTGGAGCTGTGCCCAAAGAACCTGAAAGTTGTCCTGAGGGGGCGAGAATAACACGAAAGGGTATCGAATTGGCTTCACTGAATGTTGATGTGGGAGACAGGCCCTCAGCCTTTTGTGAGCTAAGGGACACTGAGGTAGCAGGAAAGGGGAGCAATACTTGCGTTAGGTTAAAACAATGACCACCGTCTTTGGAATCCATGTAGCACATGCCCATCAGGGACCCGTGGCCGGGATCCCAGACCAAGACAGCTGCCTCATCGGAGAGGTGTATCGCATAGGGATGGTGGAGAATTTCTCCACGAATCTCCGGGAGGCCGAATGCCAACGCATTTGGCCCCCCGAAATTGGTGGGGAAATTCTCCACCCCCCGCCCCCCCCCCCCCGGGGATGGGACTTACCTCTGTCGAATGTTCTTCTCGGCGGCGGGTCCCGGCAGCGTTTTGGTGGCATTTTGGCGGGGGCAGCAGCCGGTCTTCCGGCTGGCTGCCGCCGCCGCCATTTCCCAGTAAAATAAAATAAAATAAAAAAACGTGATAGGCTACATAACGATTTACATAGCCTACCACGGCTAGATTTTCAAAGTCAGCCGTGATAGGCTGCGTAAATCGTTACGTAGCCTATCACGGGTGACTTTGAAAAAAAAAAAGTGCGTACGCAAATGGCGGCACCCATGGGCGCCGCCATTTGCATTCCTTATTTGGGCACATGTAGTCTATGTAAAGATTTATGTAGACCACGGTGAAAATAAAGGCAACGCAGAGCTGAATCTTCCTCGCCGGCGGCTCCATTCCGCAAGCGATACGGCCACCATTGCTGTCCGTATCGCTGTGGATGAGAAACAGTAAGTGATCCGGGAATCGCCATGGAGTAGAGTCAGCCAGCAAGGATTCCGGGGGGGGGGGGGAGGAACAGATTGCCTCCCCCCCCCGGCGGACCTCCAGTGGAAGGCAAGGTAAGGGATTCATACATCCCTACCAGCAATGCAATATCCCTGCAAGAGAAGTGGGACATGGAGGAAACAGGCCTGGGTCCTTAACAACAAAGTGTTTACAACAATACATTTATTGCTCAAAAGCTTTATTGTGTGAAAGTCCCAGAGATGCTGAATTTCATATTATCTCTGACGTACTTTGAAAATAGTGAGTGTGTGTACGGGTGCACGTACGTGTGTGAGTGGATCATATATACTCCAGTGTAACATCAAGTGAACTTTTGAAACAGAATCTGTACGTTTACACAGCCATATTATGTCACAGTGAGGGCTCTCCCAGCATACTGGTGCCATTGAATTGCATGAAAACTTGTAATTGAATAGACTCGGCAGTCAGAATGAGTGAACCTTTCAAAAAGACAGTCTGCATTATCTATAAAATTAGTTTAATAAGTGTCCACAGTCATTCATGTCCTTAGTTCTTGTTATCAGAAACACAGAAAAGCAGCCAAGGACAGCCACTCGCTGGGGTTTTTGTTGCTGTTGTTATGAAAAGCAATGGCATCATTGTTCTGTCAGTCAACAGTCAGCACATGTACACCTGGCTAAATTAGGAATAAAATACTCACAATGAGTACAAGTTAACTTGGTGCCCAAGTGTCAGAAGCATCAGCGGCTACTGCTTTATTGTCACATTTGAAAGATAGAGAGAAGAAAAATAACACTCTGAGAGGACAATTGATTATCTGTATTCTATTTTAGCAGGTGGTCTTTTGCAAGGGAACTACTGATTTAGAATTTCTGTGTTTGTCAAAGCTCCTTTGCAACATCAAGGTGTCTTGAGGAGTTGTTGTTTTCTTTTTTTACACAATGAAAGTGAATGTAATGAATACCAAAGTTGGACTGAAAATCCAGTTTCTGACATATGGCTACCTGTGAACACCTGTGGGCCTGTTTTGAGGATTGAAGATAGCATGCCTATTATTCATGCATTCCCCCCCTTTTTTTCTTTCTTTATTTTTTTGAATCGGCTGCTACAGACATTTTAGGGCAGATTCAAATGATACATTGTTGTAGGGTGGGAGTTTATGATATATTTGGCAGAATAGGTCAGGGAAGCTATATTGGCAGCAGGCAGGATTTGGTAGAAAAAGCAAAAGGAACACAGGAAACTGTCTTATATCAAGCAGACAAGTGGCCTATATAGTATGGACCAACACTACTTCAATATTGTTTACAGTGACTGGCAGTGGCTCTCCAGACAGGAGTATTTCCCAGCTCCAGGACCAGCCCTACCATTAGACAGAGATAGTCACCTCAGGCAGCTGATGATGGGTATGTGGAGAATGCAGTGGCAATAGCCCCCTGGCCATTCCCTTCTGTTGGAGAACAGAGCTGTGTGTCCCATGTGGCCTGCTTCCCCACAAAAACTTAGCTTGCTGCCCTTAGGTAAGGTCCATCACCAGTGTTGCAATAAGATTCAACTGTCAATCTGGTTATTTTTGTAGTTAGAATGTGTGTGTGTGGGGGGGCGCTATCATGTCCTTTGCCTCAGGCAGCAAAATATCTTGGACTAGCCCTGCCCAGGCCTACCTGGAGATGCTAGGGGTTGAACATGGGATATTTGGCATGCAAAGCATGTGTTTTATCACCGAGCTATGGCATATGGGATGGTAACTTCAATGTACCAGGTACTGCAGGAGGATCCCCCAGGCCCTGAATTAACTGAAAGGGCTGTGTGCTACTGAAGAGGTTTGGCTTTATGAAGAGTCCATGTATTTTTCACCACATTCCATTTTAAAATACATGCAAATGGCTGTCAAGCTGTATTAGACCCTTCTCCCGTGTTTTTTTAAAGGGAAATGCAAAAAAAAAAAATGCACATGTGCCTTTCAAACTTGATGATGGGCTCAAGGATTTTGTGTTCCATGTGCATGCACACCACTGTTCAAAACAATCAAGTGAGAACTGGCCCTTTGTCTTCCTATGATGTAAAAAAGATGAGCAAGGAAAGGGGAGTGAATCATTGCTGATAGATTTTTGGTGAGAGGCAGAATTTATTTCTAGAGAGTTACCTGAACTATTGAACTTGTTATACAGGAGTGCTGCTAGCATTATTATTAGCATGCTACAGTTTTTTAAAAGTGAAAGGGGCTGCTAAGTAATCAATTTCTTCCATAATGAAAATCTGAGTGTGTTGAAAGTGAGGCAATGCATATTTTAAAAATTTACAGTCCTTTGACACCTCAAAGGCTTGTCAAAAATCTTGGCTGCCTCAAAGACATCTGTTTTCTAGCAGTGTGTAGAGAAATACAAGTTTGTCACCCTCTCTTTGTACTTCTGCTGACTGCTAAAGCCTTTATTCCAGAAAAAAAATCAAAAGAGATTAACAGCAGCCAATGAAGTTAAATGCACAAATGGCAGTTTAGACACCGTGCACAACACAAGTTGAAATTGTTGATTCTCTGATAAAGTATTTCATATCTAATTTATTTATTTATGACATTTGTATACAACTCCCCATGTAAACAGATTCTGGAGTGGTGAACACGAGAGGTACAATAGTAAAATGTTTTAAAAAGTTAAAACACCATATTAAAATTATTAAAAACAGAATGCCAATAAAAACCATGGCTTGTCATTCAAGGAAAGCTTCCTGGAATAGAACTGTTTTCAGGAAGCACCGGAAGCAATACAGTGTTGGTGCCTGCCTGACCTCCACGGGCATGGAGTTCCAAAAAAAGGAGGCCACCACACTGAAGACTCTTCTCTGGGTTGACTCCAATCGGGCCATAGGTCCATGTGGAACCACCAGGAGCATGCCCTCTGATGACCTCAGTGATGGGGCAGGTTGGCAAGGGAGATGGCACTCTCTCAGGTAGCCTGGTCCCACGTTGCATATATCTATCTCCATGTAATGATGAAATCAATAGGGCGCAATCCAGTTCACAGTTAAGCACATTTAGATTGCCTTGAGATCAATGTGGCTGATGACAATGTGGCTCACATGGGTTTTCATTTTTATAAAAAGCTCTTCCTTGGGATCTCATATGATTGTAGGTTTCACCATTCAAAGACATTCCCTGCACATTGGAATCTATGCGCCAGGAGAAAAGATTCAAGTCTAGCCATTCTTCTGCATGACCAATGCAGACACTAACATATGTATGGGCCAGCAATCCCAAAGCAGATTTTCTTGGTTGGCAGTTGGACTTATGATTTATGAAACTACAGTCAGGGCCAGAAATATTGGAACAAGGATAACTGTTTTGGCAGTTGGCCTCTGTACTCCACCACATTGAAGTTGAAAGGAAACATACCCAGATGTGAGCAAAGTCAGGACTTTCAGCTGTGATTCAAGGGGTTTGGCAAAAGTGGGGCACTAACCATTCAGGAAGGACAGCCAGTGGCATACACCCCCCCCCATCATTGGTGGCTCATAAGTAATGGAACAAATGGCTGACAAGCAGCTGCATGGCCAGGTGTGGCCTGTTTCCTGGATGCCCCATGACCAATCAAGCAGATAAAAGGCCTGGAGGTGGTTCTGAGTGTTACATTTGCATTTGGTAGCTGTTCACTGGAACTCCCAACAAGAAGTCCAAAGAGGTGTCCATGCGAGTGAAGGAGGCCATCATTAGGCTGAGGAAACAACATAAACCCATCAGAGAAATAGCAGAAACATTGGGGGTGGCCAACACAGCAGTTTGGAACATCCTGAAAAAGAAGGAATTAACTGGCAAGCTCAGCAACAGCAAAAGGCCTGGAAGACCACAGAAGACAACTAAAGTGGATGACTGCAGAATTCTGCTCGTGGTCAAGAGGAACCCTTTCACAACATCTAGCCAGGTCAAGAATGGTCTTGAGGAGGTAAGCATGTCATTGTCAACATCTACAGTCAAGAGATGGCTTTATGAATGTAAATACAGACGGTTCACAACAAGGTGCAAACCATTGGTAATGCTCAAGAAAAGAAAGGCCAGATTAGCCTTTGCCAGCAAACACCTACAAAAGCCTGCCCAGTTCTGGAATAAGATTCTTTGGACTGATGAAACCAAGATTAACTTGTACCAGAATGATGGGAAGAGAAAAGTATGGAGAAGGAAAGGGACAGCTCATGATCCAAAGCATGCCACATCATCTGTCAAACATGGTGGAGGCAGTGTTATGGCATGAGCATGTATGGCTGCCAATAGAACCCGGTCACTGGTGTTTATTGATGACCTGGCTGATAAAAGCAGCAGGATGAATTCTGAAGTGTATAGGGCTATCCTTTCTGCTCAGATTCAGCCGAATGCTGCCAAACTGATAGGACGCCGCTTCATATTGCAGATGGATAATGACCCAAAACATACAGCAAAAGCTACCCAAGAGTTTCTCAAGGCAAACAAGTGGGATGTTCTTCAGTGGCCAAGTCTGTCACCTGATCTCCACCCAATAGAGCATGCTTCTCACTTACTGAAGACAAGACTGAAGGCAGAAAGACCCACAAACAAGCAGCGGCTGAAGGCAGCTGCAGTCAAGGCCTGGCAAAGCATCTCGAGGGAGGAAATTCAGCATTTGGTCATGTCCATGGGTTCCAGACTTCAGGCAGTCATTGACTGCAAAGGATTTTCATCCAGGTATTAAAGGTGACCCTTAAGTTTGAAATGATGTTGGTTTGTTCCATTACTTATGAGCCACCAACGATAGGGGTGTGTGTATGCCACTGGCTGTCCTTCCTGAATGGTTAGTGCCCCACTTTTGCCAAACCCCTTGAATCACAGCTGAAAGTCCTGACTTTGCTCACATCTGGGTGTGTTTCCTTTCAACTTCAATGTGGTGGTATACAGAGGCCAACTGCCAAAACAGTTATCCTTGTTCCAATATTTCTGGCCCTGACTGTATATTCTAGGTTTTACTAATTTGTAGTGAACTACAGAACTTCTATATTCATTGACCAACATAGCATTAACTATGTCACCAGTTTTACAAAATTATGTAGGCTCCATAATCATCTCTATAACATATGATATATTGTGCCCATAAATATACATGGATTCAGTAGAGGCAGGAAAAAAGCAGACCTCTCTTCTAAAGACTAAATATCTTGTTTCAGTTGTTTCTTGAAGACCACTGAATGTAATCCAATATCATGTAAGTAAATACTGATTATTTCATGCCACATGCATAGAAACAAGGACTACATATTGATTCACTGGAGCTTTCTACTTCCAGACACACACCATCTGGATAGTACATTAATACATATATCAGACATTTGAACTGGAAATAAAGTTATAATTGCATTTCTATTAGGAGAAATGGTTTCTAAAACACACACACACCCCGCTGCTTTTGTTAAATGCAAATATTTGGAAAAGAGATGTTACCAATTTGCTCACCTGTTTGTCTGATTATCCTTCCATTTCACCATTCTGGAATAAAACTTCCCTGTCTCTGGTGGCCTTCCCCAACCTGGTGCCCTCCAGATGTGTTGGACTACAATGCCATCATCACCCTCAGGGCTAGTCTATGAAACGGAGGGGACCCAAGAGGCAGGAGTGGTACTTTCTGCTTGTCGCTGGTTGACTGGGCCATGTAGATTTCCCCCTCTCCTTCTGGCAGTGAAATTGCAGTTGACATTCCAACCGACAAGCTTTCTCAATTCCAACCTAATTCTTCCTGGTGCAGAATGGGTCATGTGGCCCAAAGTAGCAGTTAACAAAAGGACTAAGAAAATAGGGGGGGTGGAGACACCTGCTGATATAGAGTGTCTCAGTGTGCACTACAGAAGTGTTCACAGGGGCGTGCATTCATTTTTCTCTAAGCAAGAGAAGCTAAGACTGTTGCTCTATTGCTGACAGGAGAGTAGGTCTTGTCCTGTAACCTGTTATTCAGCTAGTAAGCTTTCATTTGAAGAGTCAATGGAGATGGCTCAGATGAAGGCTCAGCTCTGAATCCGTTATATCACTTTGGGCTGCAAATGCTCCTTAAAGGATCTGATACTTTGGCCTGTGAATTAGCCTCCTTCATGGAAGCTATCCTTTTCCCCCCATTCAGTCAAGATACAACTCTGAATCATACTGATTTAATATGTGCACCACACTGTGGCGCACATATTAAATCAAACTGTTGTTCTATTGCTTCTACCCAATTGTAGCTTGGATGGCTTTTTGGGACAGGGATTATGTGACTACTATCTTAAGTCTTTTCTGTCTACTCAAAAGTAAATTATATTGAGTTCAATACAGCCTACTCCCAGGTAAGTGCATATAGGATTGAGGCATTAGTATTTCTGTAAACAAAACAACATTTTCAATCCTTTGTTGTCCAGATATAAATCCAAAATAAAAATAACCCCATCCCCAAATGTCTGCCTTCCATTGTTTTGAAACTTTGATTAGGATTTAGGAGATGTTATTAATGTGAATTAAATGTGACTTGCACTGCAATCCTATATATGCCTACTCAGAAATCATTCTCATTGAATTCAGTTGCGCATACTCCCAGGTAAGCAAGTATAGGATTGCAGCCTTAATTACATAGGAGTTGATACGATATATTCACACAACCAGAAATTCTGCAAAGTCAATCGAATGTAATGCAACAAGTTTTACTGCACAGTTTAGGGATGAATGAATCAGTCAGTTTCACTTTCTCCTGTAGTCAAATGTTTTAAATCTTAAGTTCTTTCCATCTCAAATATGAAGACATTTCAGAATTTTGGTAAATGCTTACCCAGAACGAACTGAAACAAAATTCTCACCCATCTGCACCAGCCTAATTCAAAGGGTGCATGGAGAGGACCTTGTTGTACCTGTGTGCCATGTAGTTGTTAAAGATGAGGAACCTGTCAGAAAAAAGGGGTAGCAATCCCAATTCAGCACATATATCTAGGGATGGACGAACTCACCCTGTCTGCACTGCTGGGCACTCACCAAACCCCTGCCAGCTGGCCTGTTCAGCTCCCTGGACAAGCCACAGTACCTGTAATGTTTTGTAAATAGCCCATTTATGGCCACCCTTTACGTAACATCACATTCATGGAAAAAATCCGAGCCACCATTTTTTCACAAAATGGCAGCTTGCTGAGGGAACGGGTACCACTGGACACCTGCAGACTATAAACGGTTCCAATAAGTGTGGCGGTCCAGAGACTGAGGTCCGGGAGGCCAAGTGGGGTGGGGAGTCCGACAAAGTCCACACCCCTCTCGGACTCCTGCAACATCCCTACATACATCATTGAATGCACAGGGATCCATACCCAGACTTTTAAGGGATAAACATTCAAAACTCTCCTGCTTAATGAATGAATCTGTCAGTTTTGGTTTCTCCTACATTCATAGGAAAAAAAGGCCTCAAGTTCTTTCCACCCCAGAGAGGAAACAAATTGTGAATGTTGGTTAAAATCTTAGCAAAAGCAAACAGAAATGAAATCCTCATCCTTCCCTAGCACAGATCAGAGCTGGTGTGATGTATTAGCTAAGATAAGACACTGAGCAATATGACACACGATGTCCCCAATGAACCCTATGCCCTAAACTCACTAGGTGACCTGAGGCATGCTTCTTTCTCTCAGCTTCAGTCTTCCACCCCCAGCTGCAATATGGGCAAAATAATGCTTGCCAACTTAGAAGGATTGGAAGATTATATATGTGAACACTCTGAAAACGCCATAGAAAAGCATTATTATCAGGGTCTTTGTGCTGCGAAATGTTTCATTTTCACCTGCTCCTCTTCCAAACAAAAGTTAGTGAAGTTGAAAACTTCTAATTAATCTTGATTTCACTTATGCTTAAAAATGCTACTTATAATTCATCTCTTGTCCCATCACCTCCTATAGGATGGGGTGGAACATCTCTTCTCCAATAACAAATGTAAATGGAGCAGGGGGGAATATAAATCAGAGATTATTTATCTTTTTTGTTTTAAGAAAATACATTACCATTTCCCCCTAAAACTTTAAATTCCCCAAATATTGGTAAAATGAGAGGGAGCCTGGGGTTTCTCCTAGCTCTCTGCTGACAAGCCTATGAAGATCCAGCCCTTTGAACATATTTCATTCTGATTCCCTGTAGCTCAGCTTTGATATTTTACACAATTTTAGGGTGAGTAGGGTTGAAGTTATAGGAAATCGACCGTGAGTGCTCATTGGAAGGACAGATACTGAAGCTGAAGCTCAAATATTTTGGCCACCTAACGCGAAGAGAAAACTCACTGGAAAAGACCCTGATGCTGGGAAAGACTGAAGGCAAAAGGAGAAGGGGACGGCAAAGGATGAGATGGCTAGATAGCATCACCGATGCAATGAATATGAACTTGAGCACACTCCGGGAGAGAGCAGAAGACAGGAAGGCCTAGCGTGCTATGGTCCATGGGGTCACGAAGAGTCGGACATGACTTAATGACTGAACAACAACAACAAATATCAGGCTAGATTGAAAGGAAGCTTAACACTTTTGCTGGTTTTAAAATAGATTGTTGAGTTGTCAGGAAAAAAGAACACTTTGCCACCTAAGGTCAAATTTAAAAGGTTGTTTTTTCACAGAAAGGAGAGAAATAAGTATTTCTGATTACATTTGTCCTCCAAAAGTCTGCATAAACTGCTTTTTTACTGCTAGGTATGACTATTCTCATCTCAGTCAGAAATGTTCTGTATTCTAATATCCCTAGGAAAATAATACTGATGCAACTGGATAGCCTTGGAGGATAGAGGGACAGAACGTGGGGACTCCCCTGCTTCTCTCAATTATTCAGATGCCTAAGAGTTGAAACAGGGTCAGGTCAAGGATTGGCATAGGTCAACACCTATCGAGAGCCCACTACCTTTGATGACAGTTGCGTGTATCTGGACATTAAATTTAAAAATGTGGACACTGTCTGGTGTTTTAGGGGACCTGAATTGCTTGGCCTTGTAAGGTCAGAGAATCTCCAAGCGAGCCAGAGGGCAGGTGGGCTGTCTGTAGATCCCTCTCAGGGAGCCATGTATGGAGGGGCTGTAGCTCAGTGTTACAGAGCACCTGCTTTGCATGTAGAAGATCCCAGGTTCAATCCCTGGCTTCTCCAGGTAGGGCTATGAAAGAATCCTGCCTGAAACCCCAGACTGCGGCTGCCAGTCAGTATCGACAATACTGGGCTAGGTGGACCAAGGGTCTGACTCAGTAAAAGGCAGCTTCCTATGTCAGCCAGTGAAAACAGCTGGTGCAGCTCTTCAGAGAGCCAGCTAGGCCCAAATCGCCAGTCCTGAGGCTCCATCAGAGCCAGGCATTTGGGCCTGCCTGTGGCTGAGTCTCTGAAGATCCACACTGGCTAGCTGGAGTGGCTGACATGGCTCTTCCGAGAGCCCAGGCAATGACAAAATTAGGAGAGCAGTGGAGACAGGTAGGATTCATGGCGATGGTGGGGTGTGGACCATGTGGTGGTGGGGTGTTGGTGGAAATCACCAGGGGGTGGCAATGGGGGTAATGGGGGGTGGGGTGGCAGGGCAAGTGAGAACTTGTACTAGCAATGAATATGTGCTTTTCTCTTAGCTTAAATATCATGCGGAATGCTTTTGGTTCCATGGACCAGATTGCTCCACTGATCCACCATGGACTGGATGATATCAGGGTGGGCCCCATCCATGATGTCAGGGGTGGGACCTCATCTAATGCTCCACAGACAAGGTGGACCAGCCTGGTGGGCTAGATTTGGGCCACAGATTGGAGGTTCGCCATCCCTAGGCTGTGATATCCACTGAACAGAATATATACTTTATTCAGTGGCAATGTTTCTCCTCTTGTGTTTTTTTTTTCCCAAGAGGTTCCTACAATTTTTATGGGCCATGTCTTTTATCACTATTACCAAGATAGCCAAATAGGGCATACATATTCAGAGGGAGAATCAAAGGAGAAGGGGGTTTCTTTCATGCCATTCTTGTGGATTCAGTGGGCTTCCTCACAGCAGAATCCCCCTCATAATATGTGGACAGCTAGGGGGCAGCAGGGCTTCCAGGAACTGTGACAGAAGGGCTGGGGCCAGTGAGGGAATAACTGTGTGAGGGAATAACTCCCAAATATGGCTAAGCGGTTTTGTACAATGGTTTACAATCATGAACCTTTCTCTGATTTTTTTGCTTAATAACTCAGACATTATACCAAGGGAGGAATGTCATCTTTCATTGTTTCTTATTGGCAAAGCCAGGATTTTAAGCTGGCCTTTTCGGGAGAGGTGCATGGTCCCTATGGACAATTCTTCAAGAGCTTCTGTGCGCTGTTTCTAAATTACTTGGCTTCTTTTGAAAATACCACCCTGATGTTACAATTTGATATATAGACCACACAATTGGTTCTACCTTTCCATCTGTCTAAGACACAGTGCATTAATGAGCTGATTTACCTGCTCCCTGTAACACCGCGCTACTTGAATCTAAGCCCCATCTGTGGCCTAAATTAGAACAATCATTCAAACAGGAGCAGATTAAAGGCTGTGGGGGGCTTGTCCAAAGCCTTAGTCTGGGCTTCCTCCATTGGCTTACCTGTTCTGTTCCCATTGCTCCTACTTATATTACAAACGTTGGGATGGGAAGAGGGAATAAGGGTGCAATTGTATGGCCACTAGACAGTGGCTAGATGGCCATAGGATTGGTCAGTTCACAGAGAACCGCCTCCCTGCCTCCTCCCCTGCTGCCTCGTAGGTGGCACGGAACCTCCCTGGACCCTGTGCTTGGAAAAGCAGCATGGAGTGGGGCAAAAACGGACATTCCTGGGGGCAGGGAGGGGCAAGGAGTGTGGAAGTCCTGGTACGATGCTTCCTATGTGTCATCTGGCCTCCCTGCCCTGCTCCGAGTTCCCACGGCTAGACAGCTGAAATTGGCTGCCTAACTGTGAATGCAGGGCAGCCAGAGTGCAGAGCAGGAGATCCCCTCTGCGCTCCGCCTGCCTTGCATTGGGTAGGCAGTTGCCTCTGAGTCTGGAGGTGGCTGCCTATCCTGATAGGATTGCTCCCTCAGTATGATCATATTGTCAAAGCTCTATTATCATGGACATTTAAGCTCATCTCAAGGGCCTGGGTGGTTCTTTGCTACTGCTTCCCCACCACGTCCATCAGAATTGCTGCTGGCATGTTTTTACCAGCTAGAGCTGTTCACTGCCCACATATCTTTCTCTCTCTAACTTGGTTGGTCTTATGAATAGAACATGAGCTCTGGTATCCCTGATTGCAATAAAAATGGCGATACCATGTGTTAGTTCTTTTCTTGCCATGAATCAAGCAGGTCCCTTCTAGACAATTTGCTTGCTTCAGAGGATTCCAGATAATGTCATTTCCCAGCTCAGGCTTGCAGGCTTGTTGGAAATTAGAGGAAAAAGCAATGCAAATTATTTATTGAATATATTTGTTATTATCCTTTGGGGGGGGGGGTAAATATTGTCTACCAAAGTGGCTCAAATCAACAGTAAAAAAAGAGAGGGTGGTTCTGTCCTCAGCCTTACAAATTAAACAGATGAGACATACAAGGGAAGAAGAGTGGAGAAAAAAGCTAGGACGGAGTTCAGTTTGACCTATGCCAGAACACAGTGGTGAATTGTAAACAGGCATTTATATCAGAGCTGTGCGCAAATGGCCTCTTGGAATTCTCCATCCTTTCTGTGGGCAGAGAAATTGGGGGAACAATTTCACCAAATTTCTTCTGGTAGAGAAGAAATTCTCAACCGTTTCTCACAGGTAGGGCAGAGGTTGTAGTAACAGAGCTTCTTTCTCTAAGGGGTGTGTGTGTGTGTGTGTGTGTGTGTGTGTGTTGCCATTGCAAATGGCAACAGCATCAACCATCTTGGCAGGCTGGCCCCCATTTTGCATCCATCACAATGCAGGTGTGAGAGGGGAAGACTTGTGTCTACTTCCAGAGAAGAGATGGAGCTAGTGCCGTCCCTAAATCTATCCTCCAATTTCCTGAACATTTTATTTCCCCATGAAAGAAGCTTCCA
This sequence comes from Heloderma suspectum, assembly GCF_057233095.1. Taxonomy (NCBI): domain Eukaryota; kingdom Metazoa; phylum Chordata; class Lepidosauria; order Squamata; family Helodermatidae; genus Heloderma; species Heloderma suspectum. The sequence goes on from NC_139461.1 coordinate 88,850,855, forward strand.
TTGTTCTGCTGGGTGTTTTATAATTCATTTATGTGGTGTTTTTGAGTACCTACCTGATCACTGCAAGGTGGCTGAGGGTGCTGTGTGTGTGTGTTTTTTCCATTACACATCTCTCCCTTGCTCTGCAGTCTCTTCATGTGCTTCCTGATTTGAAAAAGCCCCATGAGAGAAATTACCTCATTATGCTTACCCCGGGCTTTAATTGCAATGCAGGAAGCTGAGGAGGCCATAGGCTGCCAGAGAGATGATTGTCCAATGAAAAACAGGGCAATTTATGCATGCTCCTCTATCACCTCCTAAGTAAGGTAAGCCCCCAAACCCAACCTATGAGAATTTCCACAATTGTTTTTCACCAGTGACTTTCTTTTCAAAAGCAATTCCTTGAACGAGAATGGTTGAAAAACACGTGGGAGACATTTTCGGCACAGCACTAATTTATGTCCATTTGGGGCCCAGCTGATCTTCCCTGGTCAGGGTCCTTGCTTGGACAGAGGAATTGCAACTGATTCAGCGGCCCTGTTCCTCCCTCTGGGGACAAGGGTGCCACTGTGCTTTCCATCACTTCTGCAATGAGTGACAGTTAGAGCCTCAGTCAAATGTCCTTTCTGGAGATCAGGCGGTGGGGTGGAGGGGCAAGAGCAAGCGCCCTGCAGCTGATCTGCAGTCCCAGGACAAAGTTTGCAGACTGCGCTGTGTATCATTGGACTTCTGTGTGTGTGTGTGTGTGCGTGCGTGTGCACGCGCACGCGCATGCATGCACTTGTATGTTTGTGTTGGAGGAGATCCCAAAAGTTATGCCTACAGAAAGATAAGCACCTGTGAGAGGGAGGGAGGGAGGAGGGCTAATGGGAAAGATGCTGACAAGAATTACAGCCTTGAGCCAAGGAAGGAGAGATGGGAGCTGCCAGTGTCCTGCCCATCCCCCACCCCCGGCCTCACCCATGCAGGGGCAATAGGGTAGGTCTTCAACAGGGTGCCAGCTACCATTTCTGCTGCTACTGGTCACATGAGGCAGGATGAGGAGTAGCCATGGTCTTTCTAGAGCCCATGCCTAGAAGCCATGCCTCCTCCATCTTCCTAGACAAACAGTTAGGAACAAGTGGCTTGGCTTGGCCTGTGTTACCAAATGAGGATGCCAAAAAACTGCAAAACGTCTTCTCCAACCCAGGGTAAGTAAGGGTAGTACCGGGCAGAGGAAATTTGAAATAGTAACAGTAAGAATACTGTTCCCATTCAGGAACCTAATCTTCGCAGTAAGCACATCAGCATTTAAACCAGCATGCATTTGCATGTTCTAGGTGAGATGTTGTTGCTGTTTTGAAACCCTCACAAAACAAGGAACCTTATCCTTTTTCTCAAGCCTGCCTTCTTCCAGTGAATGGAGTAGAGTTATGGCAGAAAATCTGGTTATAGTTTTAAATTTAATAGATAAATCTTTGGTAACCCATCCACACAAGTGGCAGATGATGTATTTTATATAGCCGTATAACTATTACAAAAACGATTAAAGTAAAAATCAATCAATCAATCAATCCTTCTTCTTCCCTATCTCCAATTATTTTGATTCTGATAAAATTCACACAATGAATATTTGTCTAAGTTTGTTGTGTGTGAAGAAACAAGCTGGCTTTTAAAATCCAGGTTCCACTGAATCAGCAAGTTTTTGAAAAATGAGTTGTGCTGTGATTGATGCATCGGTTTTTAACAATTTATGAGTCATCTGCCCAAGCTCAGGATCACTAGTTTTCACACATATTAATTGTTATGCTCAAATTGACTAAAGCAAAACTACATAGATACAGATATTCTGACTGGGGATGTTGGAGAAATCCACAGCAGAATCAAATGAGTTTGGATTTCTATGCATCTGATCTCTGGATTCTGCAGTGGACTGCCTTTTCCCTGTTCACATGAATTATGCAGACTTGCGGACCAGTTTTTGTTTTTGTTTTTTAACTTTCTGGAATTGTATGCAAATTTAGTCATAGAGAAATATGTAAAAAACAAACAAACAAAAAACCCACTAGCTGAAAATGTGAATTTCCCCAATAGGCTAAAGCATGAAAATGCACATTTGGGAGGACTTGCACATTTGGGGGTGGTTTTGCGCATTTTTGCAAATGAAAATTGCACAAATGAGAATTCGTGCAAATTCAGTAAATTGGGAAAAAAAACCCTTATTCCATCAATGAGCAGACAATGGAACAAAAGGCGCCTGACAATCTGCGAAACACAGAGAGAACAGATTTTACAAAATCCGTACGTCCCTAATTATGACCAATACTTTTTTGTTGAGGGGGGAAGGAACTTGACCCTTATCACAGATTATAACTACTGTGATAACAACATTGCCCCTAGGCTGCAGAACCAGGAGGGGGATGCACTAACACCCACAGCACTATTAGGGCGGAAGGAGCGGTATGCAGACAGTCCTGCTTCTCCCTCCTATGTCTCTTAGGACCTCTTCACATGTTACATTTTTTAGGCGTACACTAAGTTGTTTTAAGTGGATGCCTAAACTCTGAAGCAGGGATGGGAATGTTCAGAGGGCCGGGGGGTCACTCTCTACCTCCTGCCCCCTCCCTGTGGGCCACACTCCTGCCACTGCTGCCATGTCACTGATAAACAAGAAAACAAAAACAATTTCTAGGGTTCCATAGCAGTTTGCTGCCAAAATTCAGTGCCACCCCCCCTTTTTTTGCCACCACACTACCAAATTCAGTGGTGCAGCTGGGGTCAGGGTGCATGCAGCCCATGGGCACTGCACGAAAGTGTAAATGTTGCAAACACCCCTTTGCAAATGCATGTACCACAAATGCACATTCAACAGAGAGCCATGATTGGCTGCAGCTCCATGTTCATTGCACACTTGGCAATCCCCTATGCACAACGAGGAATTCTGGGACTAGTAGTTCTTGAGAGAACTTTTCACATAGGGAAGCACTAGTGCTAGTTTAACTGTTGAAGCACACTATTTCTCTCCTAGAGAAGGGCCTGGGCCAGCAATCCACTGTTCAGAATGTTGTTTGCTCTTCTCTTAACATTGCTTCTGATTGGCTTCTGCAAAGCTCACATGATTTGGACAGAAGGAGGATAGTATCTTTCAGGAGCGCCCTAGCGGCCTCTTTCAGTACACTCCAATAGCCAACTCAAGGCACAGACGAAAGGATTCTTTTCAAGGCTTTAATCCGTTTACAACTTAATGACTCTTTCAGATGCTAATCACCAGCGACTAAGCAATGAAAAGCAGAGTGGCCTATGCTCCGAGTAGGCAGTTGATCCCCATTTGAAGGAGAGTCACTTGAAGACCCTGAACTTATGGGCTAGGGAGAGATCCTCCCTCTTTCCCTTAGGTCCACAGGACACGACCATTGCTTGTGTGCCAAATGGGTGCTACGCCTCCTTTCCGTGCCCTCCATTGCTCGTTGCTCCCTGCATCTGTGTCGAGCATCTAGCAAGCCCCATTCCTGCACTTTCTCTAGGGGTGGACGGAAGTCCCTTACCTGTCGTCGAAGGACGTTCGCAGTGGGGGGGAGGTGCTTCGCTGCTCCCCCCGCGAAGTTCAGGCCGGGAGGGAGGCTTCCCGCCTCGCCCCGGCCGAAATTCAGGCCGGGGGGGAGGCTTCCTGCCTCGTCCCGGCTGAAATTCAGGCCAGGGAGGAGGCTTCCCGCCTCGCCCGGCCGCGAACGCGAAAGTTTTTTTTTTTTTTAAAAAGCCCCCTGATAGGCTACGTGACGATTCACGTAGCCTATCACGGCTAGATCTGCAAAGTCAGCCGTGATAGGCTACGTCAATCATCACGTAGCCTATCATGGGTGACTTAAAAAAAAAAAAGCGCGTACGCTAATGGCGGCCCCCATAGGGAGCCGCCATTCGCGTTCCTTATTTAGTCGCTGTAGTCTACGTAAATGTTTACGTAGACTACGGCGAAAATAAGGGCAACGCAAATAGCGTTGCCCTTATTTTCGCCGTAGTCTACGTAAACATTTACGTAGACTACAGCGACCAAATAAGGAATGGGAATGGTGGCTCCCTATGGGGGCCTCCATTATCCGTACGCGCTTTTTTTTTTTTTTTAAAGTCACCCGTGATAGGCTACGTGACGATTGACGTAGCCTATCACGGCTGACTTTGCAAATCTAGCCGTGATAGGCTACGTGAATCGTCACGTAGCCTATCAGGGGGCGTGTGTTTTTTTCTTTGATTGCAATGGCAGCGGCGGCAGCCGGTCGAAAGACCGGCTGCCGCTACCGCCCCGCTCGAACACCCGCCGAACCACCGGCCGGACCCGCCACCGGGAGGGACATTCGGTGAAGGTAAGTCCCGTCCCGGGGGGTGTGTGGGGGGCGGGGGGGTTTGGAGGATTTCTCCCCGAAACTTGTTCGGGGGGCCGAACACGTTGGTGCTCGGCCCCCTGAAGTTTCGGGGAGAAATTCTCCGCCATCCCTAACTTTCTCACTGCTAGGATCACTATCTCAGGAAGGCGGGCAGGAGGAATCTCTGCCAGCTGCTGTGCCTGTGAGGGATGAGCTGGCTCCTCTCCCACGGATTGCTGATCCTCCTCAGAATCAGAACTACTCTGGGGTTCTATCGGTTCAGTTTCCACCCTGACAGTATCATGCGCTTTCGGGTTTGTTTTGTTTTTTCTTAATTAGACTCTAGAGAAGAATTGAAGAGGAATCTGTCACTGTATGTCCTAACAGGCAAAATAATACAACATGCAAAATCTACTGTGGCAGGCTGACAAAATTAATAATGGTGTATAGATTGTGGAAACACCTGACACAAAACCCTTCTTACCACTATAGTCCCAGAAAGGTCATGGAAGTCTTCCATCTCTCTTGCCAGGAGCTGTTTACTGTTTTTCTGAGCAAGAGCAGTGTGCTGTTCCATGCTGCATCTCCAGAAACCAGAAGATAGGCACACCCCTTAACCTGTTCACTTTGGCCATGCTAGCTGGCCAGCAGCCAGTCACACTATCTGAACAATGTCCTTGATACCCCTTTTAATCGGCAAGGCATCATTTTGAGGAAACAAGGTGGGAGAGCTAGCATGTTAAACAGGTTTATCTAAGAACAGAGTCATGCCTTTCTGATACAAACACAGCCATACCTTTTTGATCCAGAGTTTTTCTGGATCAGAAAATTCAACAGACCTTAGTAGTGATAGGCATCTGAAATGGGAGAGTTTGGATGCAAGGTTTCATGGGCCTGTACCAGGATCCGTTTATAAGTGAACCAATACTGGGCCAATACTAAATGAATCCTGGAGCTCCTTCTCCTCCCCCCACCCCCTATTCCAAGTGTGTGTCAAGTGTCTCGTTCTATCGCTATAGTCCACTCATTGATGGAATCAGATTTTTTTTTAGATGTATGAGAATTTTGTTCCACTTCTGCAAGTGTACATTGGCGCAGGTGTGCATTAGTGCAACTGCAAATTTGCACAAATCCCCCCAAAAGTAAAAAACTGGGCCGCAAGTCCACAGAATCTGCATGACTCAGAAAAAGCTAGTCTGCTCTGGAATCGACCAGTCAGATTCATAGAAATCCAAACTCATTTGAATCGATTCCCATGACTCCCAGCATCCCTAGATGCCTCCAGGAGCCCAAACAGCAGAACTCAGAAGCAATGGGAACATCCGTACGAAGTCTAGCTACTTCCTGCAAATTTATTTGCTTTAATGAGACCAATTCTAAATAGACAAGATACTGTGTCTGCTCATCACTAGGCTTTGAATAAGGATATGAAATACTACTGGGCTGGGAGCAGAAATGGTTGCCTGGTTTTTACAACCAAAAAAAGGAAATTTATTTCTCAGTATACACATTTTCCACATGCATTTTGCCCAATCCTAAGCTCAGTTACTTGAAATGATGTATCTGATTTTACACCCATTTTCTACTGTAGAAATCTGTAGGATGAGCACCAGATTCACAACCCAGTTAAGGGCCTCAATCCTATGGGGATAGGCGACCGCCTCCGAACTCGGAGGTGACTGTCTATCGAATGCAGGGCAGGACAAGCACGGGGGGGGGGATCGTTCCCTCCATGCTTCTCCTGCCCTGCATTTGTGGCTAGACAGCCGATTTTGGCTGTCTAGGAGAGGGAAAGCTGAGCGGGGAAGGAGGCTGCTGGATGACACATAGGATGTACCATACCAGCATTTCCACTTTCCCCACCCCAGAACGCCTCCTGGAACACCCCGTTTTGGCTGCTCCGCGCTCCTATCCTGAGTGCGGAGCTCAGGGCCATTCCACGCTGCCTATGAGGCACCACGGAAGGGGGGAAGGTTGGTTCTCTGGGAACCAACCTCAGAGCGCGGGCTCCAAGATCAAATCCCAGAAAACCACATATCCTATTGGCCATCTAGCTGCTGACTAGCGGCCATAGGATTGCTCCCTCTGTCAAAGCAGCTGGATTTAAGCTTTAGCAAAGATTATCTTAAGATCATTTGTTTGAGCATAAATGTATTTAAATCAATGGTATTTATTTAGTACACACATTCAGCATATTCAAAAAAGGTGAAGCTGTTCCTGGGCTATGTTTGAATTAAAACACATATGTCTCTGTTTATAGAAAGAAAGAAAGAAAGAAAGAAAGAAAGAAAGAAAGAAAGAAAGAAAGAAAGAAAGAAACCCAGCCTATATAGAATAAGGTTAGACTGAACAGTTTCCCCCCAAATGCTAGTTGCATATATATAAAGATTTCCCTATATAGGTGTGGAGGGAAAAAGGGGGTTGCCCAAAATCCTTGCAGTGTAGGCAGGGACAGAAGATTGTTCAGGCTGAACACCAACCCAGCATGGTAGGCTGCCACCACCCCTTACGTCAAAGTTAGCCTGAGCCAGGGGACTCTTAGACCTTACAGGATAGCCTAAGGGTGCAATCCTATGCATGTTTAGACAGAGAAAAGCCTTACAACTCCCAGCATGCTCCCATAGCTGGCTGGGGCATGCTGGGAGTTGTAGGGCTTTTCTCTGTCTAAACATGCATAGGATTGCACTCTTAGTCTTATAAAATAGGGAGCCAAGCTAGAACCCTCTATTTCTAAGGCTTAGGCCTGAAGCCTTAAAGAGTAGCATTGACCAAGAGCAAGACTCTGGATTTAGTAATGAGGCAATTTAGAATGAAGCACACAGACAACCACCTATAAAAGGTAGTGAGTTTATTTGGGAAAGGGGAATGAAAGACACACAAGAACCAGAGTAACATTTGGAAACAATACTTCAAGGTGAAAATAAGAAAGCTACCTAAACCTGCCTATGAGTAGATCTTTCAACAGGACAGGGTGCAAAGAGAGATACTTGGAGTTCCTAGCAAAAGCAATATGAAGGCCATGGGCAGCTGTAGCCCCCTTGGTTATATGCTGAAACTCCATATAGGTGATCTGTGTTAGCCAATCACAGGATGGCTAGAATAGTTTTCTCAGACCCCCAAAGGGGAGCATGTGAGATAGTTCCCATGGGAATGCAGCTGAGATCACTCAATTAACCTGTCTTTGTTCTAACCTAGGGGCTGGAGACATCATGAGATCGCGCAGACACACACACACACACACACACACACACCAGTAGTTTACCTAGTACATGCAGTCCCAACCTTTGCAAAATGGGAACTTGCAAACTGTTCAAGCACAAAAGAAAATGGAGTTCTTGGGGTTGTTGTGGGTGAGGGATGGTATGGTTTGATGGGGAGGAGACACCATTGGAGCAATTGGAGATCCAGATGGCTACAAGCTATCCCCCTTTCTGATCCTTTCCCCATCCCTCAGGTCCCTGGTGGACTGGTGATTATATCCTCTGGCCTGTTTGTTGTGTTGGTGAATGCCAGGTCATTTCATAATAAAACCTCACTGATCCATGATATGATCATGCATGAGGGAGCTGACATGGCATGCATCACCGAGACCTAGATGGGTGAACTGGGTGGTGTAGATCTGAATCAACTTTGCCCACCTGGTTATTCAGTGCAGCACCAGGCCAGACTGAAGGGCCATGTATGGGGGTGGGGGTTGCCGTGATCCATGAAAGCTCAATCTTGTTCACCAGGAAACCCCTCCACCCTGGGGCAGACTAAGGGGGTCTGTATCTTGTGTGGGGCCAAAGAGACAGATTGGAGATGCTATTGGTGTACCACCCACCCTGCTGCTCACCCTGCAGACCTGACTGAAGCAGTCTCGGATGTGGTGTTGGAACTTTGGTCCTAGGGGATTTCAACATACACACTTAACAGAACCATTTTGGGACTTCATGTCCTCATGGCAACCATGAGGCTGCCTCAGTTTGTCATCAGTCCAACACATAGGGCAGGTCATACCCTTGATCTGGCCTTTGCCTTCGGGCATGAAGAGGGTGGTCTGGATATTGAGAGGGTGGAAATCACCCTATTGTCATGACCAGACCATTTCCTGGTAGGGATGGCAGAGAATTCCGCCATGGATTTCAGTGAGGCTGAATGCACTGGCATTCGGCCCCCTGAAACCCATTGCAGAATGGCCTCCCACCCCCCGCCACCTCGCGGAATAGCCCCAGAACAAAACTTACCTGGGGCTCTGGCGGTGGCGGCGGTGGCTGGTCTTTCGACCGGCTGCCGTGGCCGCCATTTGCATCCTGCGAGGCTGCCATGATAGGCTACGTAAGTATTTATGTAGCATATCATGGTAAAGGCAGCTATGCAAACGGCGGCTGCTACGCCATTTGCGTGGCTGCCTTTACCGTGATAGGCTACGTAAATACTTACGTAGCCTATCACTTAAAGGGCAGCGGCCCAAACAGCGTAGTGGCCACCGTTTGCGTCCCTGCTCTTTGCCGTGATAGGCTACGTAAATACTTACGTAGCCTATCATGGCAGCCTCGCAGGACGCAAGTGGCGACTGCTACAGCAGCCACCATTTGCATCCGCAGCAGCCCATCCGCAGCCGGAACTCCAGCTGCGGACAGCCCTGGCTGGCGGCTCCGCAGAGCCGGCCAGGGAGAATTCCGGGGGGAGGGACGGAGCGGCTCCCCCCCCCACCGCAAATCACATCTGCAAAAGGTAAGTGACTTTTGTACATCCCTACTTCCTGGTGAAGTTTGGTTTCACAGTATCAGTTCCTCCCTACAGATGTGGGGGACCCCTTAAGATGGTCTGCTCCAAGAGACTTATGGAATCTAAAGTGTTCCTGAGAACGCTCTGGATAATTTTTCAGGATCCAGAGCCAGTGATACTGTTGAGACCCACCCTTGTCACACTGCAGAATGGCGAGGTGTGACAGACCATCGATATGATTGCTCCTGAGTAGGGATGTGCTCTGGACTCCTGCCCAGCCCCCAACCCTGCTCACCAGTCCCCAGACTGCGTTTGAGCCCCTCCCACTCTTGGCAAGCAGCCCAAACCCACTCCAGTGGCCTCATCAAGCTCTGCGGTCACCATTTCTAAAAAAAATAAAATGGTGATCACAAAAATGTACGTTTTTGTATGCATGAAAATGTTCATGTGTGAAATGTGCATTTTGCGAAGGCACACATTAGAGTGTATATGAAAATGTGCATTTTTCATAAAATATGCATTTTTCATAAAATATGCATTTTGTGCTTATACAAATATGCACATTTGAAAAATGCACATTTTTGCATACGCAAATATGTGCATTCACAAAATGTGCATTTTGTATGTGCGCAAATTTGCACATTTTTGCAATCGCCGTTTCATTTCTCAGAAAATGGCAACCACGAAACTTGACAAGGCTGCAGGGGGGAGTGCAGGCCATTCACCTAATGTGGGCAGGGGGTGAGCAGGGGCAAAGGCTCAGCAAGCAAGGCTCAGTGGTGTGGGCAGGAGCAAGTCCGCCGGATTCCCAGACTGAATTAGGTGCCCGTGCCATGCCTACTCCTGAGTGCCCCCTTCAGCACTGTGGACTTCAGATGGCCCCCTAATTTACCGGGGAGCTCCAGACAATGACATGGGTCAAAAGATGGTGGGAGTGTAAGTGGCTTAAGATGTGTCATGAAGGTGATCGAGCATATGTAAGAGTGGTGAAGGTAGCAAAGAAAACATAGTTTGCTGCCTTCTTGAGTATTCATCCAGCTGAGTTTTACCAAGTGGTTTGCAGGCTGCTTTCATGTACCCCAGCGAACCCAAAACTTGAGCCCTAGGAAGTTTGCTGTAATGAGTTTGCAAAACAATTCGAGGACAAAATCACCCACCTTCATGCAGACTTGAATGTCGCTAGTGATACAGTGTCTGTTGAGATGTCCAGTGTATTGTCTTGTCCCGTTTTGTGGGATCAGTTTCAAATTTTTAGGCCTGAGGATCTCAACAAGATGCTTGCATCTGTAAGGCCCAGCTCTCTTAACTCTTGCCCATCATGGTTTGTCTGAACTAGCCGTGGGGGATTGGCCAGATAAAACTGGGGGAGTGGTGAATGTATCACTGCATGATGGAGTGGTCCTCACAGCCTTGAAAGAGACAGTGGTGCAGCCACTCCTGAAAAACTCACCTTGGATCCAGAGATTTATACTATTGTCTGGTCACAAATTCCCCCATTTTTGAGCAAAGTGCTTGAGAGGGTGGCAGCGATCCAGCTGCAGGCATTCTTGGATGACACTGATTACTTTGATCCATTCCAGTCTGGGTTCAGGACTGGGCTTGGGATGGAATTGGCCTTGGTAGCCCAATAGATGACCTTCTTAGGGAGAGGAAGACTGGAAGTGTGACCCTCTTACTTCTTTTCAATCTGTCAGCATCTTTTGATACCATTGACCGTGGCATCATCCTAGACCAACTCCATGAGTTGGGAGTTTAGGGCACCATTTTATGGTGGTTCGGCTGTTATTTACAGGATTGGTTCTAGAGAATAACATTGGCTGACTGTGCCTCAGATCCTGGCGGTTGAACTGTGGGGCACCACAAGGCACCGTTTTATCCCCAGTGTGCTATTTAATATCTATATGAAGCCATTGGGAGCAATCGTTAGAATATTTGGGGCAAGGTGTCATCAGTATGCCAATGACGTCCAGCTCTATTCCGTAACATCTGGGTCAGGAGAGGACGTGCATGTTCTGAACTGGTGCCTGGATTAGGGATGGTGGAGAATTCTGCCATGGATTCCAGTGAGGCCAAATGCACTGCCATTCAGCCCCTCGGAATCCGTGGCAGAATGGCCTCCTGCCCCTCCGCCTGCCCCACAGAACCCCCCGGGATGGCACTTACCTGGGGCAGATGCGGCAGCTTCGGCAGCGGCAGGTGCGGCGCCGGAAGGTGCAGCAGCAGGGGCAGCGGGGGCAGTGGGGGCAGCAGGGGTGGGGCGGCGGCAGGTGTGGCAGTGGCGGCAGGGGCGGCAGTGGAAAATGTGGGGGCGGGGGCAGCAGGTGCAGAGGCGGTGGGGGCGGCTGGTCTCCTGGCTGGATGCGGCTGGTCTCCTGGCTGGATGCGGCTGGGCACAGCGTACGCAAATGGCAGCGGCTGCAGCGGCCATTTGTTTTCACTATTTTTAGCCGTTCTAACCTACGTAAATATTTACGTAGGCTAAAATGGTGAAAAATTGCAAACGCAAATGGCGGCCGCCATAGCCGCCGCCATTTGCGTACACGTTTTTTTTTTTTACTTTGCCATGATAGGCTACATAAATATTTACGTAGCCTATCACGGTTAAGTACAGGGACACAAATGGCGGCAGCTACAGCCACCACCATTTGCATCCCTGCTGCCCAGCGGCCTGATGTCCAGCTACGGGCGGAGCCAGCTAGCGGCTCCGCAGAATCCCCATGTAGCGGAGCTGGCCAGGCAGGATTCCGAGGGGAGGGGCGGAGTGCCTCCCCCCACACCACAAAGCAGATCCATGAAACGGTAAGTGATTTTCGTACATCCCTAGCCTGGATGCAGTAATCGGCTGGAGCCTGGAGGAGAGCCAGTAACTTGAAACTGAAACCTGATAAGACAGAGGCCTTATGGGTGGGTGGTTCCCAGGTCTGATAATTGGGTTTTTTACCTGTTCTGGATGGGGTTGTACTCCCTCTGAAGGAACAGGTCCGTAATTTGAATCCACCTCTGTCACTGGAGGCCCAGGTGACCTTAGTGGCCCAGAGCGCCCATTACCAACTTTAGTCGGTGCACCGAATGCACCTGTTCTTGGATTGGGATAGCCTAGCCACTGTGGTTCATGGACTGGGAACCTCACAACTAGATTACTGCAATGCATTCTATGTGTGGCTGCTCTTGCATCTAGTTCAGAAGCTGCAGCTGGTGCAGAATGCAACTGCTAGGATGCTCAGTAGAGCACCTAGCCATGTTCGCATTACCCCTGTACTAAAAGAATTGCACGGCCTGCTTATTAGCTGCTGAGCCCTATCCAAGGTTATGTTGTTAACATATGATGCCCTAAACAGCTCAGTACTAGCAGACCACCTGCCCCAATATATACCCAGCCCTTCAGAGGACGCCTGTTGGTCATCCTGCTGCAACCATCAGAATATTGCCATGTAACATCTCAGAAACAGGGCCTTATCGCTAGTGGCATTTACCCTCTGGAATAACCTCAACTGTGCAGTTCAGGAAATGGGAAATATGGTATGTTTTAAAAGCCTCCTGAAAATGGGCTTGTTTAAGCAGGCTTTCTCCAGCTTGTAACTAATAATTAATCATGCAGCTGCTCCATTTTATTGTTTTTGTATTGCTTTTATAATTATTGTCACTGAAACTGTTTTTAATAGTGTATTTTAATATAGTCATATGTTTAGGAATTTTAAGGCACAATCCAGTGGGGATAGTCGGCCGCCTCCAAACTCGGAGGCAACTGTCTATCCAATGGAGGGTGGGCAGAGCTTAGAAGGGGTCTTCTCTGTGCTCTGGCCGCTATGCGTTAGCAGCTAGGTGGCTGATTCCGGCTATCTAGCTGGAGTGGGTCTAGGGATGGGCAGATTCCCTACCTTTCATCCCGGCTGGGAATCTGCTTGAGGGGGGAGGCAATCCGTCCCTCTCCCCAGAATCCTCAGGAGCTGGCTAGCTATCGCAGGAAAAAACACGGATGCAAATGGTGTAGTGCATGCTAATTCAAATTAGTCCAGGAAAGTGTGATGTTGTGAACACTGAGATTTTTCAGTGTGATCCCTTGAGTTTTGAGTGATGAAATACCAGCTATATAATGATAATACAACTGGAAAAAATATTTGGCTAAAGATATATTAAAACTGGAGTTTGTTTCCCTAACAGAAAAGAAACTGAAAAAAAAATCTAGTTGGTCTTAACTGTGAGTTAATTTACTTGTAGGCTTTTTTTTCTTTCTTTTTTTTGCCATTTCACATCCACATAAAATCTGAATCTTCCTGCACTGGATAAAATGGCATCTTGGAAGCATTTAATTTAGATTACATTTAACCAAGCCAAAACCATGAAAATGCCATCATGAGTTTGAGTGAAAATTATCTTTCACAGAGAATTGTTCAATTACTACCAAAATGAGAAGGGAAATAATGTTTTGTTCTATAAACCCCACACCTGGAAGACAATACATCTGTTTAATATCTTGCCATTTCTGACATTCAGGGATATATCTGCAGCTCAAGACTCTCTAACTGCAAAGTCACATAAGGCTCCTTAATTATTATGAATTGCTGTCATTCATTCATTCATTCATTCGTTCCAATTATCATTCCCTCCCCCAACAGAAAGACATTCACATCATACATCTCATCTGTGGGTGGATGGATGGAAGGAACAATTTACATTGAAACTCACATAGAATGCATTTATTATTACTTCTTAACATTCAAGGGACAATCCTTCCTAGTGTGGGTGCAGATCCTGTACATAGAATCATTTGGGGTTGGACCCGATGGTCTTGTCGTCCCCTTCCAACCGTACTATTCTATGATTTTATAATTTAACATAGGGTTCAACATAGTATTGTTTCTTTCTCTACCTCTTTTCTCCATACGTGAACACCCACAGCATGTCACAGCATAATGAAGAATGGCATTTTGTGCACATATTTTATGTCCTCATTCAGCCATTCCTCTCAGTGTAATGCAAATTTCTTTGCTTGATCTTTCAGACTGCAGAAAGGAAGGACATGCGAGGCATGGCAGAGACTTCCTATTGGGCTACCCATGTGCCTGATATGTGCATGCCATGAGGGAGAGGAGAGGAGAAACATCTGCCTGGCTTTCTGGAGACACATTTTGCTTCCAAGTCCATTGGCTTATTCATGAATAATTCTAGGTCTAGACTTAACATGCATAGCCTGAATAAATCTTTGTGATTCTTCAAGCAAATGCTGCTTTGAAGAACGTCAGAAGAACTATTAGTAATCACTAATATTTAATCTTTTAGCTGCGAAGTACTATTTGATCTCAACCAGCCATTCTTCCCATTTTGTAAATGAACTAGGGATGAATGAATTGGTCTGTTTCCATCTTTGTGTTCCTTTCATGCATAGTCACCCATAAATTCATTCCATCCTGTTTCTACTGGGGATATCACAGATGCCTGACTGGATTTGGGAGTCCGTTGCCCTCCCCAACCCCTGGACTGCACCTGCTGAGCCCCTACCCTCACTTGCGTCCACTTCTGCCCTCCCAGACTCACCACGACCCATCCAGTGAGTGCCCGCCATTTTGCCACCTTTTTTGTTAAGGAAAAAAGGGAGTTTAAAAATGTGCCTATTTAAATATGCACAGTCTGGGGCCAGGTAAGCGTAATATGTGCAAATGCCTCTAATATTGTCCATATTAAGCTTTCCTGGCCCCAAACTGCACATATTTAAATATGCACATTTTTTACACTCCTTTTTTTCATAAAAAGGTGGCAACTGGTAGGCAGGGTGAGTGCGGGTGACTCACCAAGCTTGTGGGGGCTCAGGCGTGGGTCTGGGGGGCAAGTGGGGGCAGCACTTCAGTGGGTGCCCAGAGAACCCGAGTTGGGGTGTGTTTGCACATCCCTAGTTTCTACATAATCCACATTTAAATAATATTTTATTTATTTATTCATTCATTCATTCATTTCATTTCTATACCACCCAATAGCTGAAGCTCTCTGGGCGGTTCATAAAAATTAAAACCAAACAACACAGAATAAAACAATTTAAAATATATAGAACATTAAAACCACAATATAACAACACAACCACAATAAAACCTAGCAGCAGTGCAGGAGTTTAAAATACAGATTTTAAAACACATTGTTCCTTAAAATACACATTTCTAAAGCTATTTTCTCCCCAAATACATGTTTTAAAACACATTTGATATGTTTTTTGAGCAGCAAACATCCAGGAAGTGCAGAAACTGGTAGACATTAGTCCTGGATGTACAGATCAAGTCAGTTGCAGGGGGAGAAATGATGAGATGACACAAATAGATTCGGGGTAAAACAGGGCCACATTTATTGATAGATTACAATCTGCGAAGGAAGCACCGGTGGGCACACCACCAACAAGACCAACATGACAGGTGTGGAGTAAGGCATTCATTGTCTGGGGCGAGGTGTCCACCATAGCCCCAATCTGACATACCCAATTCTGGGCTGGGAGACCTTCCTCTGTCACCCCCCCCCCTCAAGCCACAGAACCCAAGTGAGTGAGGAGGGTCGGCCTCAGAGGTAAGCCATATCTCCCGACTGGGGCCACAAAACCCAGAGCCGAAAGCCTCGGGCCTTACCAGACACCTGAAACGGTGCTCACCTGTCCTCTCCCACAGCAGAGTGCCTGCTGTGGCACTCCCACCGGAGTCACCACAGGGGGGCGACAAGCCTCTGCTTGCTCGCCCTCCCCCCACCTGCACAGTAAACACTCCAGAATGCCCTCTCACAGATCTGCCAAAAAAAAATCATTGCCTAGCTCAGTGAGATGAACACCATCTGCTCTGTAGAGCATCCCCCGGGCAGGAGAAATGTTGGGGTGGATGATACTCTGGTCGTCCTGTTTGATTAGAAAGTTCCCGATTTCCCTGTTGACCTTCTTATGGGTCCTATCCATGGCGTGAGCATCAAGACATCCCTCCAAGCCACTCTGGGTAGCAGGTTGGACCAGATAATGGTGATTCCGGGCCAGCAACACCGAATCAGTAGGGATGGACGACAGTCACTTACCTGGTCCCGCAGCTTGCTTCGCGGTGGGGGGGAGGCGCTCCATCCCTCCCCCCGAAATTCTGGGTGGGGGAGAGGCGCCCTGTCCCTCCCCACCGAAATTCTGGCCGGGGGGGAGGCACCCCATCCCTCCCCGCCAAAATTCTGGCCGGGGGGGAGCGCCCTGCCTCTCTGGCCGTGAAAGTTCTTCTCCTGCCGGGACGCAAATGGCGGCGGCCGTAGCCACTGCTGTTTGAGTCCCTGGCCTGCAGTCAGCCATGATAGGCTACGTAAATCTTTACGTAGCCTATCACGGCTGACTTTGAAAAAAAAAAAAAGCGCCTACGCAAATGGCGGCGCCCATGGGCGCCACCATTTGTGTACGCGCCTTTTTTCCCCCCAAAATCAGCCGTGATAGGCTACGTAAAGATTTACGTAGCCTATCACAGTGTTTTTTGAAAATCTAGCCATGATAGGCTACGTAAATCTTTACGTAGCCTATCACGTTTGTTGTTGTTGTTGTTGTTTTTTACTTGGAAATGGCGGCGGCGGCAGGTAAGTCCCGAAGGTAAGTCCGAAGGTAAGTTCGCCAAAGGTAAGTCCCATACCGGGGGGGGGCGGGGGGGCGGACCGTTTCTCCACCAATTTCGGGGGGCTGAATGCGTTGGCATTCGGCCTCCCGGAGGTTCGTGGAGAAATTCTCCGACATCCCTACAAATCAGCCACACATCCTTCCAGGCTTGAAGAATCAGAGCCTTGCCCTTCAGCAGGCCTAGATCATTCCCCCCTAAGTGCAGCACCAGAATCTGCAGAGGAACCTTCACCAGCCCTTGCTAGGGATGGCGGAGAATTTCTCCTCGAATATCCGGGAGGCCGAATGCCAACGCATTCAGCCCCCCGAAATTGTTGGTGAAATTCTCCGCCCCCCCGCCCCCCCTGGGATGGGACTTACCTCCTGCGAATGTCCCTCCCAGAGGCGGGTCCCGGCGGTGGTTTGGCGGCGTTTCGGCGGAGGTGGGGGCGGCGGCCGGTCTTCCGACCAGCTGCCGCTGCCGCCATTACAAAATAAAGTAAAAAAAAAAAAAACACCCGTGATAGGCTACGTAACGATTAACGTAGCCTATCACGGCTAGATTTCCAAAGTCAGCCGTGACAGGCTACGTTAATCGTTATGTAGCGTATCACGGGTGACTTTGAAGGGGGGAAAAAAAAAGCGCGTACGCAAATGGCGGCGCCCATGGGCGCCACCATTTGCGTTCCTTATTTGGTCCTGGGTAGTCTACGTAAAGATTTACATAGACTACGGCGAAAATAAGGGCAACGCTATTTGCGTACGCGCTTTTTTTTTTTTTTCAAAGTCACCCGTGATAGGCTACGTAACGATTTACGTAGCCTATCACGGCTGACTTTGGAAATCTAGCCGTGATAGGCTGCGTAAATCGTTACGTAGCCTATCACGGGTGTTTTTTTGTTTTTTTTCCCACTTTGTATTTCGTGGCCGGGGAGACGGTGCTCTTCTCCCAGGCCTGAATTTCGGCCGGGCGAGGCGGGGCGCCTCCCCCCCGGCCTGAACATCCGGGGGGAGAACCAAAGCGCCTCCCCCCCACCGCGAAGCAAGCTGTGGGACCAGGTAAGTCCCTTTTGTACATCACTAGCCCTTGGTGGAATAACATGGGCAGGAGGCGCTCCCAACGCATCCCGCATCTGCCCAACCACTGAATGGTGGCATAGCGGCTGAGCCCTAGCTGGGATCCTCAACTGGAAGATGCCCTTCGACCAGCCCAGAAAACCATGCTGTGCCCACAGATGAGCACCTTTACTGGTTCACTCGCGCTCCGGCCATCTAGAATAACAAGCAACAAGCAATGAACACAAATGTCCTCACAGCCTTAGAGGCCCAGCAGTGGCCTCATATAGGCCCGATATGCCTTGGACCACCGCCTGCCAACAGACTACACTTGGTCAGATGTGAACCCCAATGATGCGGCCATGGAGGCAGCCCTAATCCAGAAGGAATGCGTGCTGAAATGAAGTGCAACCAAACCTAACTCCCTTAAGGCTTGCTGTGTAACTGCCCCAAATTGAAATTTGGTTAAGGGAGAAGAGTTGCTATGGCAGAAAAGGGGACCAGGCAGATTTCCCCGAACTTTAAGAAAGTCCCCCAAGGTAGTGACCAGACAAAGGTCTGGCACAGGGGCTGGAAACAGAGACACAGTAACACCGCTTCCCATCTGATCGGTCTTAGACTTCCTAAGCCGAATGAGAGCCACCTGCTGAGAGAACTGCAAGTCACTGAACTGCAAGGCTCGACCGGACAGGTCGCCCCTAGCTGACACCACCAACTCCAAAATCCTGAATGCTCCAAAGAATGCTGTGAGTGCTGCGGCATGAAACAAAGTGGCCATGTGTGAAGAGTTGCACAAAGAAGGCCACAGACCCCGTAAAACCAGAATATATCTGGCGACAGAGGGTATCTGGGATCGGGTGGTACCAGGGACCCCTGGACCAACCCTGAAGCACCCGCTGGACACAAAAGTCCACAGTGTTGTCAGCCAAACCCTTCATTTTAGACCAGAAGGCCAGTGCAGCGAGCCTTCCCCCGATTGTCCGGGCCGCTAGACCCCGCCTGTGGGCACCATCAACACAAAACTGAAGTAAGTGATCAATTGGAATTGGCCACAACTGTGGTAGATGTGCAGCCACCTGGAAGGAAAAGAACTCCCTACCTGATCTGGCATAAGCAGCTCTCATGCTAGGGGCTAAGGACTGCAGGATAGCCTATTCTGCCTCTTCCAGCCAACGTCCCAAAGAGTGGCTGGCACGGTGTCCGGCATATAGGGATGTCAGAGAATTCCACAATGGATCTCGGTGAGGCCAAATGCCAGTGCATTCGGCCCCCCAAAATCTGTGGTGGAACGAAGCCCCCCACCCCCCCACCCTGCAAAAGGCATGCGAAATGGAGCACTTACCTGCTGCCGTTCGCGCTGTTTTGTGAATGGCGGCCGCATCTGCGGCCACCATTCGCTTCTTCATTATAGCCGTGATAGGCTACATAAATACTTACATAGCCTATCACGTACGTAGCCCATTTGCATCCCTGCTAGGGATGTTAGAGAATTCTGCCATGGATCCCAGGGCAGTGAATTCGGCCCCCCGGAATCCATGGCAGAACAGAGCGCCCCGCCCCTCCACCCTGCGAAAGCCCTGCGAAATGGAGCCTACCTGGCTGCGGCTCCGGCTCCGGCAGCGGCTCCTGCCACTGCCGGGCTGCTGAGGCCACCATTTGTGTCCCTACAGCGGCCCCGTGATAGGCTATGTATATATTTACGTAGCCTATCATGGCTAAAGCAGGGATGCAAATGGTGTAGGGGATGCCATTTGTGTTCCCGCTTTAGCCATAATAGGCTATGTAAATATTTACGTAGCCTATTATGGCTAAAGCGGGAATGCAAATGGCGTAGGGGTAATAGCCGTGATAGGCTACGAAAATATTTGCGTAGCCTATCACGGGCTACCATAGAGATGCAAATGGCGTCCCCTACTCAGGACACCATTTGTGTCTGCACCAGCCCGGCAGCGGCTGGAGGCCCTGCTGCGGGTTGGCCCAGCCGGCGGCTCCACAGCCTGGCTGCAGAGCAGAGCCGGGCAGGCAGGATTCCGGGGCGGAGGAACAGATTGCCTCCCCCCCGTTGAGGATTCCAGCGGGAGGAATGGATCACCTCCCTCCACCTGCGGAACCCAGCGGAGCCAGGTAAGCATGGTTTCGTACACCCCTAGTCCCTGCGGAGGCCATGATACGCTACGTAAATATTTACGTAGCCTATCACGGCAAAAAAAAAAAAAGGAACGCAAATGGCGGCAGCTACGGCGGCCGTCATTTGCATTCCTTTTTTTTTTTTTTGCCGTGATAGGCTACGTAAATATTTATGTAGCCTATCACGGCAAAATTAGGGATGGGCGAAAGGGACTTACCTGGTCCCGCAGCTTGCTTCGCGGTGGGGGGGAGGCACTTTGGTTCTCCCCCCGAAGTTCAGGTGAGGGGGGGGAGGTGCCCCGCCTCGCCCGGCCGAAATTCAGGCCGGGGGGGAGGTGCCCCATCCCTCGCCGCCGAAATTCAGGCCGGGGAGGAGCGCCCCATCTACCTGGCCGCGAAAAAAAAAGGAAAGTAAAAAAACCCAAAAACACACCCGTGATAGGCTACGTAATGATTTACGTAGCCTATCACGGCTAGATTTCCAAAGTCAGCCGTGATAGGCTATGTAAATCATCACGTAGCCTATCACGGGTGACTTTGAAAAAAAAAAGCGCTTACGCAAATGGCGGCGCCCATGGGCACCGCCATTTGCGTTCCTTAGTTTGGCACGTCTAGTCTACGTAAAGATTTATGTAGACTGCGGCGAAAATAAGGGCAACGCAAATAGCGTTCCCTTATTTTCGCCGTAGTCTACGTAAATCTTTACGTAGACTAGACGTGCCAAACTAAGGAATGCAAATGGTGGCGCCCCATGGGCGCCGCCATTTGCGTATGCGCTTTTTTTTTTCAAAGTCACCCGTGATAGGCTACGTGACGATTTACATAGCCTATCACGGCTGACTTTGGAAATATAGCCGTGATAGGCTACGTAAATCGTTACGTAGCCTATCACGGGTGTTTGTTGTTGTTTTTTTACTTTCCTTTTTTATTTTGCAATGGCGGCGGCGGCAGCCGGTCAGAAGACCGGCCGCCGCCCCCGCCCCCGCCGAAACGCCGCTGAAACACCGCCGGGACCCGCCGCCGAGAGGGACATTCGCATGAGGTAAGTCCCATCCCGGGGGGGGCGGGGGGCTGGCAGAGAATTTCACCACCAATTTCAGGGGGCCGAATGCATTGGCATTCGGTCTCCCGGAGATTCGTGGAGAAATTCTCCGCCATCCCTAGGCAAAATACAGGGACGCAAATGGTGGCGGCTACAGTGGGTGCCATTTACATCCCTGTGCAGCCTGCCCAGTGGCCAAATGTCTGGCTGCAGGCGGCCCTGGCCAGTGGCTCCGCGGAGTCATCGTGGAGCGGAGCCAGCCAGGGAGAATATTGAGGGAAGGGACGGAGCGCCTCCCCCCCACCGCGAATGTCACCCTTCAAAAAGGTAAGTGACTTTCATACATCCCTACCGGCATAGAACATGCCCAGGGGGCCAGCTCTCAGAAACGCTGCACCAGGTTATGTGACAAAGCGTCAGCCAAGGCATTGTGCCGGCTGGGAATGTGCTGTTCACGGAATAAAGTATTACACCGAAGGCACTGCAACGTGAATGCCCGAACCAAAGCCATGACTCTATTGCTGCAAGATGACAAAGAATTAATGACCTGAACGATGGCTTGATTGTCACACCAGAAATGTACAACGGAATTAGAAAGCTGAGCTGCCCATAGGGATGTCAGAGAATTCCGCCACGGATCTCGGTGAGGCCGAATGCCAGTGCATTCGACCCCCTGAAATCTGTGGCGGAACGGCCTGCCACCCCCCACCCCCCCGCAGATCCCCCCTGGGACAAGACTTACCTGGGGCGGATGTTCCAGGTGGCGGCGGCTCCGGCGGTTGGTCTTCCGACCGGCTGCCACTGCCGCCATATGCAGTCTGGAGGGGGGGGGTTGTTGTTTTTTTACAGGGACATGATAGGCTACGTAAAGATTTACGTAGCCTATCATGGCTGGGTTAAAAAAAAAACACGTACGCAAATGGCAGCTACGGCCGCCACCATTTGCGTTCCTTATTTTTCGCCGTCTTAGTCTACATAAATATTTACGTAGACTATTACGGCGAAAACAAAGGGGAACGCAAATAGTGTAGCGGGAGCTATTTGCGTTCCTTTTTGATACGCCGTTTTAGCTTACGTAAAGAACTTACCTATCTACGTAAAGAACTTTCCATTATACTGTCTCTTTTTCTTCATGAGTTTCATAACAGAAGTATGATGTAGTGGTGAGAGTCCAACCCAAAGTCACCCAGTGAGATAACTAACAGGAGGTTTGCTAATGAGCTGGATGTGGAAAGACAAAGCTGAGCTGGGGGCAAGTGGGGTGCTGACATGTGTAGGAGTAAGTTGCATTGAACTCAGTAAGACTTACTTCAGAGTAGACATGCACAGAGTTGGTTCTCCTCTCCATTTTAGCCTCACCATGTCACCAACAAGGCTGGATGTGGAAATAGAAAACCTAGCAGGGGGAATAATACTCGTGCAGGGCTCCAGACCAGTATGGTCATTTTAAAAGGTTCTTTCTTTCTTTCTTTCTTTCTTTCTTTCTTTCTTTCAACAGCATTGCTTTAAACAAAGGGTGCATCGCTCAGGCACAGCTAGGGCAGCCTTGTTTTGGGAAGCCCCGAGGAAGAGGAAGTGTTTTGGCTGAAAGTAAACGGAGATGGAGGATTTCAATTGAAAAAGAACACCCACAAACAAGGCGGTGAGCACAATTCATTTTTTTGTAAAAAAAAAACGTATGTATTTATTATCGGAATATACTACCTTGCGTTTTTATTTATGAAAATTTTGCAACTCTGTGCGGATGACAAAAAAAAGCCACATGACTGCTGGCTCCGCAGGACCTCGTGGTGCCGTTCCACAGAGGATTCCGTGGCACAGACTGAAGGGAATTCAATCCCATTTCAGTCCATGGCAGAATTCTCTGACATCCCTAGTATTTTCTCCCTGGTGGCTGGCAATAGGTGGTATCCCTATAGGTGGTATCCCTAGGGATGTACGAAAGTCACTTACCTGAACCCGAAAGTTGATTCGCGGTGGGGGAGAGGTGCTCCGTCCCTCCCCCCGAAATTCTGGCCGAGGGGGAGGCACCCCGTCCCTCCTGCTGTGAAACCTGTTCTGCCGGGACGCAAATGGCGGCGGCCATAGCCGTCGCCGTTTGCGTCCCTGCAGTCAGCTGTGATAGGCTACATAAATGTTTACGTAGCCTATCACAGCTGAGTGAAAAAAAAAACCCGCGAGTACGCAAATGGCGGCACCCATGGGCGCTGTCATTTGCATTCCTTATTTTGGCACGTGTAGTCTACATAAACATTTACGTAGACTATGGCGAAAATAAGGGGAACGCTATATCACGGTGTGATGTAGCCTATCACGGTGTTTTTTAAAAATCTAGCCGTGATAGGCTACGTAAATCTTTACGTAGCCTATCACGTTTTTGTTTTTTAACTTGGAAATGGCGGCGGCGGCAGCCGGTTGGAAGACCAGCCGCCGCAGCCGCCGCTGCTGCCGAACCACCGCAGAACTGCTGCCGAACCGCCGCAGAGCCGCCACCAGAGCCGCCGCTGCCAGGGACATTCGCACAAGGTAAGTCCTGTCCCGGTGGGGGCAGGGGGGCAGACCATTTCTCCACCAATTTCGGGGGGCCGAATGCGCTGGCATTCAGCCTCCCTGAGATTCGTGGAGAAATTATCTGACATCCCTAGGTATCCCTAGGTAGATGTCCCCCCGGTCAGGATTACTCCCTTATCTACATGGGCATAAGAGTCCTTGTCACATGCCCCAAGCTCAATAGAGCCTTCACCCACTGGGCTGCGCCACATGGCAGCACAAGCGGCCATGGCAGGTGGGGCATGTTGAGGAGCCTCCCCATCACAGGCCAAGTGAGGATCAGAGGCCAGAGGGGCTGTGGGTATTTCTCCCGCCTCAACCCCGCCAGTGGGATTTGGAGCAGGGCCCAGGGCCCCACGGGGTTGGGTAGACACAAGGACACCAGTCATGTGAGTGGCCCCGCCTAGAGTGGCATAGCTTTGGGCCAGGAGCATGTATCCCGGTCCGAAACAGTGAGGCGGTGCACCTGGCAAAGGGAACTGTGGGATACCACCCGTTGGGGTGTGAAACGGCCAACTCATTCCTGCCATAAAGGGGAACCACCCGTATGGCAGGAACTGGTTCCAACCGGCCGGTGGTGCCACCCCCCCAGGTCCTGAACTCACCTGAGCGAAGGTTGGTTGCAGCGTCTGGGATGTGGCTACTGTCCATAACTGCTGGAGCTGGTGAAACGGATGCTGGCGACCCTTTATGCGGGAGGGAGCTGCTCCGCAAGTGCGCACGCTGGCACTGAGGCCATTGCAGGTGTGGCCTGCCCAGTGACGACCTGCTGAGAAGCCTTGATGGCTTCCAGCCTCTCTGAAATAAACAGCAATAAATCTCTGCAAGCTTGCCCTCTAGTTACCCTAGAACCCACAGCCCACGGAGCCCACCTGGCAGGGGTGGTTAATGCAGGGATCCCTAAGTCCTTCTCCGCAGCCTCAAGCCTAGCTAGAATAAGGGCCATGTCAGGATCCTCATCCTCGGATGAGGAAGGGTCGGCCCTATGGAAGTGGTGCTTAGCCGGGGGGCAGGGGGCTTTGCCCTTGCCTGTTTTGCCTCCCAGACCCTTCTTGGGCAGCATCTAGGGGTGAACGAAAGTCACTTACCTTTTCTCGCAGCTTTTTCGCGGTGGGGGGGAGCACTTCGCTGCTCCCCCCGCGAAGTTCAGGCCGGGGAGGAGGCTTCCCGCCTCGCCCGGCCGCGAACACGAAAGTAAAAAAAAAAAAAAGAACACGTCCCCTGATAGGCTACGTGACGATTCACGTAGCCTATCACGGCTAGATCTGGAAAGTCAGCCGTGATAGGCTACGTGAATCGTCACGTAGCCTATCACGGGTGACTTTAAAAAAAAAAAAAAGCGCGTACGCGAATGGCGGCCCCCATAGGGAGCCGCCATTCGCGTTCCTTATTTAGTTGCTGTAGTCTACGTCAATGTTTACGTAGACTACGGCGAAAATAAGGGCAACGCAAATAGCGTTGCCCTTATTTTCGCCGTAGTCTACGTAAACATTGACGTAGACTACAGCAACTAAATAAGGAACGCGAATGGCGGCTCCCTATGGGGGCCGCCATTCGCGTACGCGCTTTTTTTTTTTAAAGTCACCCGTGATAGGCTACGTGACGATTCACGTAGCCTATCACGGCTGACTTTCCAGATCTAGCCGTGATAGGCTACGTGAATCGTCACGTAGCCTATCAGGGGACGTGTTCTTTTTTTTCTTTCATTGCAATGGCGGGGGCGGCAGCCGGTCGAAAGACCGGCTGCCGCTCCCGCCCCGCTCGAACACCGGATGAACCGCCAGCCAGACCCGCCGCCGGGAGGGACATTCAGGGAAGGTAAGTCCCATCCCGGGGGGGGCGGGGGGCGGGGGGGCGGAGGATTTCTCCCCGAAACTTGTTCGGGGGGCCGAACACGTTGGCGCTCAGCCCCCCGAAGTTTCGGGGAGAAATTCTCCGCCATCCCTAGCAGCATCATTGTGTATTGGGAATGCACTACCCTGTCACTCTCTCACAATATTATTATTATTATATTATTATATCTTATATTATTGGTATTGTTGTTGTTGTTAATTTGTTTCATATTTATGTATTTATATAATCCCCCCATGTTTTTTAATTATATAATTATTTAATATTTATTTTATAAATTATTATTATTATTATTATTATTATAAGAAACTTAAAATTCAGGCGTTTGTTTGTTTTTTGGGTGGGGGGGTAGAGAGGCTCTTCTGCTTCCAGCTGGCTACTCAGGGGGTGCCCGAAAGTGTGAGAAAAAATAATAAAATAAAATATAATAATAATAATAATAATAATAATAATAATAATAATAATAATAATCCCCCACCCTCTTGGGGTGTGTGTGTAGGCGATAAGAGGCCGGGGGCCCACTGCAAGCTGCCGCAGGAATCAGCGGCAAAAGGGGCAGGTCCAGCGCCCGGGAAAGAACTTCCTCTCCCTCAGATCAGGTGAGGGGAAACAAACAGCCACCGTAATGTGTGGCAAAATCAGGGAGGGAAAGCAAACAAAGATGAATCGGGCCCCCGCAGAGAAGCACAGAGCGGGCAAGCTCCAACTCCCCCCAGAAAGCACAGAGGGGCAGGCACAAGGTGAGGGAATCCCCCCTCCCCGAATCAGGTGACAGCCGAGAAGGTCTGTTGCTGCAAATGGCGACCACCTGGGCAGGTCAGGGCAAGGGGAAGGAGGGGCAGGAGAAGCCTCGTGTGTGCACCGCGGGGGGTGGGAGTGAACTGCTGTCGCCATGAACAATGCTGTGGGCTGAAAGAGTGCTGCCTCACCCTCGAGGATGCAGGCGCCACTGCATGCTGCCACCGCCGCCTCCTTGAAGCCTCCACTGCCGCCCCCTCCTCAATGACGATGACGAGCGCCGCCGCCACCTCCTCCTTGACACCTTCTCCACCGCAGTCGAGGACAGAGGATGCTGCCGCCACCGAGGACGTGCTGCTGCCATGGAGCTCAAAAGGCAAGAGGGAGCTCGGAAGGCAGGCATGGCGATCAAAGTGGGTGGCGCGGCCTTAAATATCAGCCAGCTCAACTCCACCCCCCCAGGTGAAGCAAGGAGCGAAGGCCAATAGCCTTTGTCCTTGTCCCATCCTTCCCCCCCCCCCACAACAGCCTCCCTCCACAGCCAGGCAAGCTGGGCGCGGGGTGAGGGCACTTCATAACATAATTCACAAAGATCATTCCTAAAATGATCTGAGGTTGAGAGATAATGACATAATAAGGCTGTAATCCTATGTATACACATAGGAAGAAGTCCCATTGAACTCGGTGGAACTTATTTTTTAAGTTGTTGTGTTTACTGGATGAAACATGGATCTGTTCAAGAAATACATGTGTCTTTACTAATAAAACTATGGTGTGATATTTTTTTTTCCTGTCACACTTTCTAATGTCTGCTAAATGTTGGGATATCTTGTCCAATGTTAAAGCTTCCCCACATTTACTGCTTGGTAAATTGGTCTTATGTATCAGTAAACCATACAAGGGGTTTCATTTCATTTCTATTGGGCCACATTCTGCAGACTGCTTTGAATGCAGCTTCATCCTTATGAAAGAAAGAAAGAAAGAAAGAAAGAAAGAAAGAGGACAAAACCTTCTGCAACCTCCTCTTCAATAATGCTCTCCCCAATGAAAATTAATGGATTTCTGACAATTCCCCCCAAAGCTGCTAAAAATGCTTTCCCCCCCCCCCATGCATAGCCCTGCAAAAGTGAAGAGGGGAATGGGGAGAGATATTTTGCTTTAGTGCACATACATACCACTGATATTTTTCAATCACTGGTCATAATGGGTATGCAGAATATGGAGGAAATGCACTAACCACCAGAAGCTGAGGCCATATTTGTTGTTGTTGTTGTTTATTCGGTCAGTCGCTTCTGACTGTTCATGACTTCATGGACCAGCAGATGTCAGAGCTTCCTGTCAGCTGTCGCCACCCCCAGCTTCCCCAAGTTCGAGTCCGTCACCTCCAGAATATCATCAATCCACCTTGCCCTTGGTCGGCCCCTCTTCCTTTTGCCTTCCACTTTCCCTAGCATCAGCATCTTCTCCAGGTTATCCCATCTTCTCATGATGTGGCCAAAGTACTTCAGTTTTGCCTTTAATATCCTTCCCTCAAGTGAGCAGTCTGGCTTTATTTCCTGGAGTATGGACTGGTTTGATCTCCTTGCAGTCCAAGGCACTCTCAGAATTTTCCTCCAGCACCACATTTCAAAAGCATCTATCTTCCTTCGCTCAGCCTTCCTTATGGTCCAGCTCTCGCAGCCATAGGTTTCTATGGGGAATACCATTGCTTTCACTATGCGGACCTTTGTTGTCAGTGTGATGTCTCTGCTCTTCACTATTTCATCAAGATTTGTCATTGCTGTCCTCCCAAGAAGTAAACGTCTTCTGATTTCCTGGCTGCAGTCAGTGTCTGCAGTAATCTTTGCACCTAGAAAGATGAAGTCTGTCACTGCCTCCACGTTTTCTCCCTCTATTTGCCAGTTATCAATCAAGCTGGTTGCCATAATCTTGGTTTTTTTAGGTTTAACTGCAACCCAGCTTTTGCACTTTCTTCTTTAACCTTCGTCATGAGGTTCCTCAGCTCCTCCTCGCTTTCAGCCCTCAAAGTGGTATCATCTGCATATCGGAGATTGTTAATGTTTCTTATTTATTTATTTATTTATTTATTTCTATACCGCCCAATAGCCGAAGCTCTCTGGGCGGATCACAAAAACTAAAACCAAACAACACACAATAAAACAATTTAAAATATATAGAACATTAAAACCACAATATAACAATACAACCACAATAAAACCTAGCAGCAGTACAGGAGTTTAAAATACAGATTTAAAACAGCAAAGATAAAAATTTAGAAAGCTAAAATGCCTGGGAAAATAAAAAGGTCTTCACCTGGCGCCGAAAGGAGTACAATGTAGGCACCAGGCGAACCTCACTAGGGAGCTCATTCCAGAGCCGGGGTGCCACAACAGAAAAAGCCCTGCTCCTAGTAGCCACCCGCCTCACTTCCTTTGGCAGGGGCTCACGGAGAAGGGCTGCTGCTGATGATCTTAAGGTCCGGGCAGGCACATATGGGAGGAGGCGATCCTTCAGGTAACCTGGCCCCAAGCCGTTAAGGGCTTTGAATGTTAACACCAGCACTTTGAATCGGGCCCGGAAATGGACCGGCAGCCAGTGCAGCTGGAAAAGTACTGGCGTAATATGAGCTCGCAGGCCAGTCCCTGTTAACAATCTTGCTGCCCTATTTTGGACCAGCTGAAGTTTCCGGACCGTTTTCAAAGGCAGCCCCACGTATAACGCATTGCAGTAATCCAGACGAGAAGTTATCAGAGCATGGATAACTGTAGCTAGGCTATCTCTGTCCAGATAAGGGTGTAGTTGGTATACCAGCCTAAGCTGATAAAAAGTGCTCCGTGCCACTGAGTTCACCTGTGCCTCAAGTGACAGTTCTGGATCCAAGAGCACCCCCAAACTACGAACCTGATCCTTTAGGGGGAGTGCAACCCCCTCCAGAACAGGTTGATTATCACCTAGCCCGGCAGACGAACCACCCACTAACAGTACCTCCGTCTTGTCTGGATTGAGTTTCAGTTTATTGGCCCTCATCCAGTCCATTACCGTGCCCAGGCACTGGTTCAGAACAGCCACTGCCTCACCTGGTTTTGATGAGAAAGAGAGGTAGAGCTGGGTGTCATCCTCATATTGATGGCACCTCAGCCCACACCTCCGGATAACCTCCCCCAGCGGTTTCATGTAGATGTTAAACAGCATGGGGGATAGAATAGAGCCCTGTGGAACCCCATGGCACAATTGCCATGGCACAGAGCAATAATCCCCCAGCACCACCTTCTGGAATCGGCCATCCAAGTAGGAGCGGAACCACTGTAGTGCAGTGCCTCCAACTCCCAACCCAGACAACCTATCCAGAAGGATACCATGGTCGATGGTATCGAAAGCCGCTGAGAGGTCCAGGAGAATCAACAGGGTCGCACTCTCCCTGTCCCTCTCCCGGCAGAGGTCATCCCACAGGGCGACCAAGGCAGTTTCCGTTCCAAAACCAGGCCTGAAGCCCGATTGAAATGGATCTAGATAATCCATTTCATTCAAGAGTGCCTGGAGCTGTCCTACAACCACCCGCTCAAGCACCTTGCCCAGGAAGGGGATGTTGGCCACTGGCCTATAATTGTTAACATCCTCTGGGTCCAGGTTAGGCTTTTTCAGGAGTGGTCTAATTACTGCCTCTTTTAAAGCGGCAGGCACCACTCCCTCTCTCAAGGAGGAATTTACAACCTCCTGGACCCAGCCGGACAACCCCTCCTTGTTTGATTTAATAAGCCATGAAGGGCAAGGGTCAAGCACACAAGTGGTCGATCGGACTTGGCCAAGCACCTTGTCCGCATCCTCAGGCCTCAGTAACTGAAACTCATCCAATAAAACTGGACCAGACGGTGCTCTGAACGCCTCTACCAATGGAACTGCATTAATCGTGGTGTCCAATTCATGACGAATCTGAGCGACTTTATCCTCAAAGTGCTGCGCAAACCCGTCACAGCGTGCTACCGAGGGTTCCACCGTCTCTCTCCCTGGCCCAGAATGTAACAGGCCGCGAACCACTCGGAAAAGCTCCGCCGGGCGACACTGAGAAGATGCAATGCTGGTGGAAAAGAACTGCCTCTTTGCCACCCTCACCGCCACAGAGCGATTCTTCCAGTGATTTTAACTCCAGCCTTGGCTTCATCAAGCCCAGCACGTCGCATGATATGTTCTGCGTACAGGTTGAATAGGTAGGATGAGAGTATACAACCCTGCCGTACTCCTTTCCCAATCTTAAACCAGTCCGTTGTTCCGTGGTCTGTTCTTACCGTTGCTACTTGGTCATTATACAGATTCCTCAGGAGGTAGACAAGATGACTTGGTATCCCCATCCCACCAAGAACTTGCCACAGTTTGTGATGACCCACACAGTCAAAGGCTTTAGAATAGTCAATAAAACAGAAATAGATGTTTTTCTGAAACTCCCTGGCTTTCTCCATTATCCAGCGGATATTGGCAATTTGGTCTCTAGTTCCTCTGCCTTTTCGAAACCCAGCTTGTACATCTGGCAATTCTTGTTCCATGAATTGCTGGAGTCTACCTTGCAAGATCTTGAGCATTACCTTACTGGCATGTGAAATAAGTGCCACTGTTCAATAGTTTGAACATTCTTTGGTGCTTCCCTTTTTTGGTATGGGGATATAAGTTGATCTTTTCCAATCTGTTGGCCTTTCTTGTGTTTTCCAAATTTGCTGGCATATGGCATGCATCACCTTGACAGCATCATCTTGCAAGATTTGGAACAGTTCAGCTGGGATACCGTCATCTCCTGCTGCCTTGTTATTAGCAATGCTTCTTAAGGCCCATTCAACCTCACTCTTCAGGATGTCTGGCTCTAGCTCACTGACCACACCGACAAATCTATCCCCAATATTATTATCCTTCCTATACAGATCTTCCGTATATTCTTGCCACCTTTTCTTGATCTCTTCTGCTTCTGTTAGGTCCTTGCCATCTTTTTTTTTTATCATACCCATTTTTGCCTAGAATTTACCTCTGATGTTTCTAATTTTCTGGAAGAGGTCTCTTGTCCTTCTTATTCTATTCTCTTCTTCTGCTTCCACGCATTGCTTGTTTAAAAATAATTCCTTATCTCTTCTGGCTAACCTCTGGAATTTGGCATTTAATTGGGCATATCTCCCCCGATCACTGTTGCCTTTTGCTTTCCTTCTTTCTTGGGCTGCTTCCAGTGTCTCAGCAGACAGCCATCTTGCCTTCTTGGGTTTTTTTTTCTTTGGGACTTTTTTGTTGCCTCCTCCTGAACAATGTTGCGAACTTCTGTCCATAGTTCTTCCGGGACCCTATCTACTAAATCTAGCCCCTTAAATCTATTCTTCACCTCCACCACATATTCATTAGGAATATTAGTGAGCTCATATCTAACTGATCTGTGGGTCTTCCCTATTCTCTTTAGTCTGATTCTAAATTGTGCAATAAGTTCGTGATCTGAACTACAATCAGCTCCAGGTCTTGTTTTTACCAACTGCATAGATGTCCGCCACCTTTGGCTACAAAGGATGTAGTCAATCTGATTTCGGTGTCGACCGTCTGCTGAAGTCCATGTATAAAGTCGTCTCTTAGGTTGTTGGAAGAGAATGTTTGTTATGCACAGTGAGTTGTCTTGGCAAAATTCTATCAGCCTATGTCCTGCTTCATTTTGTTCTCCCAGACCATGCTTGCCATTAATTCCAGGTGTCGTTTGACTACCCACCTTAGCATTCCAGTCTCCTGTAATGAAAATAACATCTTTGTTTGGCATACTATCCAGTAGGTGCTGCAGATCCTCATAGAACTGATCTATTTCTGCTTCTTCAGCATCTGTGGTTGGGGCATATATTTGGATCACTGTGATGTTAAATGGCTTACCCTGAATTCAAATTGAGATCATTCTGTCATTTTTTGGATTGTATCCAAGCACTGCTTTAGCCACTTTATTATTAATTATGAAGGCTACTCCATTTCTTCTGTGGTCCTCTTGTCCACAGTAGTAGATCTGGTGGTCATCTGATGAGAAGTGGCCCATTCCAGTCCATTTCAGTTCACTGACACCCAAAATGTCTATATTTAATCTTGACATCTCCCCAATAACCACATTCAATTTGCCCTGGCTCATAGATCTTACATTCCAGATTGCTATGGTGTGTTGATCGTTAGAACATCGGATTCGTCGTTCACCACCAGCACCATCAGCCGCTAGCCATCCTTTCGGCTTTGAGCTAGCTGCGTCATCACACCTAGGGCTAGTTCAACTTATCCTCTGTTCCTCCCCAGTAGCATTTTGACCATCTTCCGACCTGGAAGTCCCATCTTCTGATGGTATACTGACATATCTCTGGTTGTACTGATCCATTTAGTTTTCATGGCAAGAATACTGGGGTGGGTTGCCGTTTCCTTCCCCAGGGATCGTATTTGGTCTGATCTCTCTGCCATGAACTTCCCGTCTTGGGTGTAGGGATGGCGGAAAATTTCTCCCCGCAACTTCAGGGGGCCGAGCGCCAACGTGTTCAGCCCCCCAAACATGTTTTGGGGAGAAATCCTTCACACACACCCCGCACCCCGCACCCCCCCGGGACGGGACTTACCTTCGCGAATGTCCCTCCCGGCGGCGGGTCCGGCTGGCGGTTCGGCGGCTGTTCGTGCGGGGCGGGAGCGGCAGCCGGTCTTTCGACCGGCTGCCGCTGCCGCCATTCCAAGAAAAGAAAAGAAAAAAAACGCCCCCTGATAGGCTACGTGACGATTAACGTAGCCTATCACGGCTAGATTTGCAAAGTCAGCCATGATAGGCTACGTCAATCGTCACGTA
Organism: Heloderma suspectum; assembly: GCF_057233095.1. Classification (NCBI taxonomy): domain Eukaryota; kingdom Metazoa; phylum Chordata; class Lepidosauria; order Squamata; family Helodermatidae; genus Heloderma; species Heloderma suspectum. The sequence continues at coordinate 88,883,644 of NC_139461.1, forward strand.
GCCTATCACGGGTGACTTTAAAAAAAAAAAAAGCGCGTACGGATAATGGCGGCCCCCATAGGGAGCCGCCATTCCCGTTCCTTATTTGGTCGCTGTAGTCTACGTAAAGATTTACGTAGACTACGGCGACCAAATAAGGAAAGCGAATGGCGGCTCCCTATGGGGGCTGCCATTAGCGTACGCACTTTTTTTTTTTTTAAGTCACCCGTGATAGGCTACGTGACAATTAACGGAGCCTATCATGGCTGACTTTGCAGATCTAGCCGTGATAGGCTACGTGAATCGTCACGTAGCCTATCACGGGGGCGTTTTTTTTTTTTTTAACTTTGGAGTTCGCGGCTGGGCGAGGCGGGAAGCCTCCTCCCCGGCCTGAATTTCGGCCGGGCGAGGCGGGAAGCCTCCCCCCTGGCCTGAATTTCGGCCGGGCGAGGCGGGAAGCCTCCCCGCCCCGGCCTGAACTTCGCGGGGGGAGCAGTGAAGCGCCTCCCCCCCACCGCGAACAAGCTTCGACGACAGGTGAGTGACTTTCGTCCACCCCTAATGATAATCTAAAACAGGGATAGGTCCCTTCCAGATGTTTTTGACTATAATTCCCCATCAGCTCCATCTAGCGTGGCCACTGGTCAGGGATTTGGGGAGTTCTTGTCCAAAACATTTTTTTGGGGGGGGAATAGATATCTTTGCAGGCCTAAAAGCAATAAAAGCTTCTTCTTTTTAATCTTTTTTAAAAGCCAGAACTTTTTTTTCTTAAGTGTAAGAGAACAACTCTGAAGACAGGGGACATCAACCTCCTTAGAACAACACAACTGTCAGTCTGAATAAACTTTTAAGACTGTGAGAACTTTAAATCATCTACTTACCAAACCCCAAACAAACAGGAAATAGTGATAGAACACCATCAGTCCTTGGAGGGATAGGTCATTAGACCATATCAACAAGACAAGTCCAGGAAACTCAGTTCTGCATGAAGCCACAGATCACCATTGTCACTACCTGGGGGGGAATCATCTCTGTGTACTAACCATCTGTGTCTATATTTCTACACAGTAGAAATATACTGTGTTTTTGTATATTACAAAACACTCTGTTTTTGTATATTACTCGGTCTCTTTAATATACCAGGCTTGGCTAGGATAATAATACGTTGTTCTCTTTTCTTTCTACACAGTGTCATTCACTAGACATCTCTGTGGTACTGGAATTGGAATTGAACTCCCATCAGCCCTAGCCAGCATGGCCCATAATCCAGAATTCTGGGTAATAATATAGTCCAAAACATCTGGAGGGCACAATGTTGGAAAAGGCTGATCTAGCCTAATATTGTCAACTCTGAGTGGCTGTCTAAGATTATAGATAGAGATATTTCCTAGCGTTGCAGCATCAGATATTTTAACTAGAAGTGCTAGGGATTCAACCTAGGAGTCACTCTGCATGAAGAAAAACATGTTCTCTGCCATTGAGCTATGGGCCCTCTAAATGCATTAAACATGACTCACAATAATAATGGCCCATATCTGTTCTATGCTTCAAAGTTGAGCTTTTCCACTTTGTCATGCTTGGACCAGAATATCTGATTATTATATTTATAATGAAGAAGAGAGTTCCTGAATAACGCCCCCCTCCCTTCCCACACACAGTCTGAACTTCTGAAGCAAGTAGAGCCTGTATTGATAAAAGTGATTGTACTCAAATGCCTATTGTGTGAGGAAGTGGAACTAAACAAAAATGAATAGTGAATAGGTTTCATTTTATGATGTGTAATGTTCATAGGGTAAAGTAATCAATGCTTGTTTTATTGAATGAACGTGAACATACGTACTTCTCTGTTTTGCACATTCTACTCTGTTTGTTCTAATGCTTCTCTTTTCCCTTTTGACTTTTATTTTCCCTTTGCTTTAAGACACCTTGACACTTTTAAAATGCTCTTTCCTTTTTATTTAACACCATCTTGCTTATCTCTTTCTGCTATATTCTTCTTGCTAGCAGTCCTTCAACTTCTAGTAAAGCTTGATTTAATGCCTCTTTCTCGCCCTCTGTCTTTTTCACACTATTTCTCTATTATCACATCTAGCATCCTTTCATATACTACCTACTCTCTTTCCTTTGCAATCTGTTTTTCTTTTTTTTCTTTTTCCTTGGAAAATTCCTACTGACATACATACTCATTCTTTTTCCACAACAGCATCTACTACCGTGGAAAGCTTTGTACAAACCTGAAGGTAGAGGGGAATGCTCCATTACACAAATACTATGGAGACAGATGGTCTCCTTGGGAAAGAGAACTTTTATTCTGTACCTTGATATAAAGGATAAGCTGCTTCATATTGCATTATGGCTAGGGATTGGGGGGGGGGGCAACTGTTCGGTTTGCATTTTAATGTGAATTTACCTAATTTCATACTTTTGAACCACTATGAAAACTGAAACTCAGTTTTCCTTTGAAATCCACACTACTCTGAATTTTGCAATCGAGTTCTCTGATTAAAAAAGGAAAGAAAAGCCTACATAAATGTGTATGTTAGGGGGGAAATGTAAAAATGCATGATATTAAGAAAATTGCTTGCAAAACATGTGTACATTACACAAAATGCACAAATTACACAGAACATATTGGGGAAAATATGCACAAAAATGCTTCAGAATTTTCATGCAAGCTTTTTTTAAAAAAAATCTCAACATTTGGGATGAACTGAACTTAAGACTGATGAAATTGTCAAAGTTTTTGAGATGAAGCAAACTTAAGATTGGAAAAATCAAATGCAAAGCAGAGAGAAAAGTAAATAGCTATATGGATGTGATTAGTATGATGCATAGTTGACCCTGACTGAATCCCAGTGAGGAACCATGCAGGCTGCTGCTGGGTTAGGGATGGGGGAGAAATTCATTCAGTTCATATTTTAATGCAAATTTACCTGATTTTGCACTTTTGAACCATGATGTCAGGGTTGCCCCTGAGCGCAGTGATTGGCAGAGTAGCTCAGCATCTGAAGAGGAACCGCAAAACATGGGGGAGGAAATTTCCCAGGCCTGGACAGAGATGGATAGGCCTACTCCTCAAGCTTCATAGGCACAGCTGGATGGAGAGGGCCCCTCTTCACCCATCCCTGTGAGAGATAGCGAACAGGGAGAAGGGGGGCTGGTAGAGCCTGAATTCTTAGACACTAGATGCAGATGCAGAGACAAGAGAGAAATGGCAGGGGCAGAGCTTAGGCAATCTGCCCGATTGGCCTGGTGGAAACAGCTGCGCTTAGAGCCCTCACGAGATAGAGGCAGAGCCCCGCCCCACCCCTTAAGTTAGGACAACAAGCTCGCCTGTTCCTCAAACGGTGGGCAACTTTCGTAGTTTTCCTTTGAACTCCCTGAAGAGATTTCCTTTGTAGTCACTGACAATTAGCATCTGAATGACCCATTGAATTAAGTGGATTAAAAGCCTTGGAACTGAAGTCTCTTGTCTGTGTTTTGATTTGGCTTTTGAAGTTTTACAGCAGGTGCAAAGGGAAATGTGACACATTATGTGAATCAGAACTCAGGGAGCAATCCTATGTCCCCTAGACAGCATGTGGGAGACATTTTTCAGTTTCCTGGCTCCGCACTCAAAGACAGAGCTCTGAGCTTGGAGCCAGGAAACCCCATGCCCTGCACCCTCCCCCTTGTAGGTGGCATGAAGAGAACTGCACCAGCTGCCTCTCTGCACTCAGTAAATGGGGCATGGAGATGGGGGGAAGGAAGTATTTCTGGGGAGGGGGAGGGGAGGAGGCTGGGGCAGCCAGCTTATGCCTTTTCCTATCACCACCCCAGCCTCCTTCCCTACCCCTCCCTGAAGTCTCCACTAAACAAGAAATCACCCGTCTACTAAAATGTAGTGTGGGAGGTGCAAGGTGCCTCTGTCTCTGCATAGGATACTCCTCATAAGCCTCTGAGTTTAGGGTCATAGGAGTACTCAGGGCACAACCCATAGGACTGCACCCTCAGTTATCTTTTGAAATTCGCAGTTCTCCAAATTTTGCAGAGGAGTTCTCCAATCAAAGTATGCATACCAAAATGCATCTCTTACGGAAAATAGTGTTCAGAATGGATTATTGTTGGGAAATTGCTTGGGAAAAAATGTGCATATTAGACAAAAAATACATACACAAATGCTTGTATCAGGAGAAACGTGCATAAAAATGCTTCTGACTTTTCACGTGAACTTAAAAAAAATTCTTAAAAGTTCAGGACAAAACACACATAAAGCTGGAGAAATTCTTAAACGTTGAGACAAACTGAGCTTGTGACTGGAAAAATGTGAAACCAAAACGGACAGATTTGTCCATCATATCACCGCTACACCACAGAGACAATGGGTACTACCAGGTGTGTAGCAGCCATTTCATTTTTCAGCTTGCACAATATAATCATGCACAAACAAACACAATAATTAAATGATGGGGAAACTGGATACAGCAGGAAATTGGCTTTTCTCTCTTTGTTGTCTAGTCACTGGTGGCCCAGAAATGCAAAACTGGAGGGATAGCTTTGTTCCAGTCATCAGGCAACCCTATTAGCAGTTTGAGATGGGAGTGAGGGAGATATGTTCTAAATAGGGATGGCACAGGTGCCTGATTGGGTCCGGGACTCCCTCCTGCCTGTGCCCCTGAGCCGTGCCCACCAAGCCCCTGTTCCTGCTCAACCCGCTGCACTCGCCGAGCTATTTATGCCTGTAATCTTGCATATATGGGCAATTCACGGCACCATTTTGCATACAACTAGATGTGTGCATATTCACAAAATGGTGCTCACGGACGGGTCCCAGGTGAGTGCAGGTGGCTCAGCAAGTGGCAGGGAGCTTGCACACGGGTCCACCGCCAGGCAAGCATGGCCAGGGGCTGGGCGGGTGCTCAGAGAACCCAGACAGGTGGGCAGGGTGCCCGTCCATTCCCAGTTCTCAATGTGTTTCAATATGAACTCACCTAATTTTGCATTTTTGAACCAATACGTGAACGCAGTTATCCTTTGGAATTCATGCTTTTGATTTCTTTTCAATGAAGTTCTCTAATTTAAAAAAAAATGGGCACAAAAATGCACACCTTAGTCAAAATCACATTAAAAATACCATAAATCAGGAAAATTGCTTGGAAAATGTGTGCATCAGGCAAAATTGCATTCACAAATACACATTTCAGGAGAAATGAGCACAAAAATGCATGAACTGAACTTAAGGTTGAAAAAAATGAGGAACTAGGAGAAACCAGACTTTAACTGCAAATCTAAGAGTACAAAAGGAACAATCTCTTCAGACATATACCTAATATCATGGGGACGGGGAGGGTTGGAGCTACTGTCAGTGGTTTAGTATAGCAGTTGCTGGAGCATCTGAGTAGGTCTTGCTGGTAGTAATTTGTCACTTGACCATGACCCAGTAGTTTTTACAGGAGCCAAATGTTTCCATTAATGGTGCTTCTGAATGCTTTAATTGCATTCCATCTTCCAGTTCTGACACCTGAGACTGGTGACTAACAGTGCAGTCCTCTGCATGTTTACTTCTAAATCCCGCTGTTATTTGATGGGGTTTATCCCAAAGTGACTGGACGTAGGATTGCAGCCTTACAGTGCAATCCTATACATGTCTACTCAGAAGTAAGCCCCATTGAATGCATGGGACTTACTCCCAGGTAAGTGTGCATAGAGTTCTGAGAGTTCAGCCTTAGTTAGCAAATCTTTATCTAATGTCTATGTAGATTTAGCTCTGATTACTGACAATCTGGAAGATCATGGCAGTTATATTTGTTTGAAATAAATGCTTTTCTGTAAAACTAAATTTGTACATCTGTTAAAGTGTTCAATAGCTCTGTTGTGGCAACTGAAGCATGTTCACGAACACAGCAAACATGCTGTAGGGATTTTTTTAAAAGGGAAAGACAACTATTCTTCTTAAACAATAGAGACTTTAAAATTCAGAGAGTGCTGCAATAAAAGTGAAAGACATCCACTGTGATTTCAGCAGCAGCAGCAGCAGCAGCATCTTTCTGCATACATCTTTCTTGATACTTGAAGAGAAATCATTGTATTTCTTGGTTGCCTTTGATACTGAATTGCGGCTGGGTCAATTTTCATGCAACTTCTATATTCTTCACACCAGTTGCAGTATTAGCACCTGTTTCTCAGGCTGCAGAGGAAAAATGTGTGCTGCAGTGTTATCAAGTAACATACTGTGGTAGCAGAGATCACTCTAAGGTGTCTGGGTGTGGGCTTCTTAATTTAATCATTAAAGTCCCCAAGGCAGGGAATTCTCTGCGGGGGGTCCTCAACTTGTAGAGTTTGCTCCTAGTCTCACTTCATCCATCTGGAATGTGCTGACATTGCGGGCATGCTTTGAGGTTTGTTTGTTCTCCCAAACTCTTCCTGGAGGTAGAAAGGATGAATTATGGGGAGGGCATGAATGATGTGAGAGGAACCATCACAGTTTCTTTCTTACTGTTGGAACAGTTGAAAGAGAACTCGAAGGTGGGTATATGAAGAGAAAATAATTGAGGTGTGGCTAGATTAATACTATTCATATGTTCTGCAGTTTGAACAAACAAACAAAAATCCCCAGATGTTTCGTCACGTGCCTCCTGAGCTGCCTCATAAGTGACATTGCAGTCTTTTGTTTACTGTGATTTGCTTTGTCTCTCCAAATTTTTGTGTATAGACAGCACTGTGCCAGGGGGACATGTTGTTTGAAGAGGAACAACAAGCTTCGAGGCAACACAGCCTGCAGGGGCTCACAGCATGACTGAATCACTGATGTGTCTGTAGTTATGATAGGATGGAGTTGATTTTGTATCGAATGTGCAAACCTCCAAGATGTGTCAGTTGCACACGCAATGCACATCTATGCTTGCAGATTTATGTCAAGAGCTCATCTGCCTGGCAGTTTTGAATAATGTCAGATGATGCACATTCAATCCATAAGGTCCACACGCATAGCTTACACTTTGAAGTTCATACCCCTTTCATTCACAACACAGATGTGGAACAAGCATGGTCTATGACAGAATGAATGCTTGTGTTGTAGGGAGGAAATATGGCCTGCTTTCCTAGGTAATTCCTTTGTCTATTTCCTGTATCTTGAGCTTTCCATTTATGGCTCAACCAGAGGTAGGCAACCTTGTTCCTTCAATAACTTTTGGACTACAACTCCCAGAATTCCTCACCCATGGCCATGCTGGCTGGGAGTGATGGAAACTGTAGTCTAAAACATCTGGAGAGCAACAGGTTGCCTACTCCTGTGCTAAATCAACAGTACAGGAAGTTGCTGTGCAGAGCCTGAAAATGTCGGAATACACTCTAATATGAACAGCTCTCAGTATATGTTTCAGATTATATCTTAGTTATACAGAGCTATTTTGGCTATTAAAAAAAATCTCAGTGCCATAGCCAGTGAGAGCCAGTGTGGTGTAGTGGCTAGAGTGTTGGACTGGGAGCCAGGAGATCCGGGTTCTGGTCCCCACTTGGCCATGGAAGTTCACTGGATGCCTTTGGGCCAGTCACGGACTCTCAGCCCAACCTACCTCACAGGGTTATTGTTGTGAGGATAAAATACAGAGGAGGAGGACCATGTACGCCGCCTTGGGTTCCTTGGCGGAAAAAAGGCAGGATATAAATGAAATAAATAAATAAATAAAAGTCACTGAGCCATTTTGGGGGGTGAGTATCTCAGTGCAATGACTGATTTATCTTTATCCTTCAGGGCAAAGAGAATAATAGTTCTTTACCTGATTCATTCCCATCAAAGCCAATTGAGACCTGTTGTCGGCTTGTCGCTATTCTATTTCATCATGGTCGAAACCAAGTTCCTGAGAACCAAAACCATCACTACCCACTGGACCACTCTGTAATCTGATCCCAGGCTGATACTGTTATATTGTCCCTTGGTTCCCTGCTCCCCTCTGTTAGGAAGCAGCAGTAGTAAATGAGCCATCCCCCATACCTTCTGAGAGACAAGTGAAGCAAACTGAAACACTCTTCATTTTAAAACAGGGGTGGGCAACATATGGCACTTGGCCTAATTTCATGTGGTCCTTCTCTCTGTACTGGGAATAGCACTGCCTACTGAAACTGACCAGTGCTGCTGATGGGTGAGAATTTTGTTGTGTCTTTCTTTCTTGAACTTACCAAGATCCACAAATTTCTACATGAATGGGGCAGAAAGGCCTTGACATTTAATTTTTTTTTAAGGTGGTAGAAATCCATCCATCCCTACATATGGGAAATTTAGTTTTACTGTATAAGTAGAATAGAGATAGTACAAACCCATGTTCCAGAAAACCTAAATAACTGAGGAATATAGACAAAAGCATCAGTTTTTTGGCACCTTATTTACTCATTTCATTTCATGTCTATACCGCCCAGTAGCCAAAGCTCTCTGGGTGATTCACAATGGTCTCACAACTTTATTATGACATCTGAGTCCACTTAATCTGACCCATGATGTGTTATCCTGAGAGACGTATCCTGAGACACTTTGGGCTCCTTGGAGGAAAGATGGGATAGAAGTCTAAAAAATGAACAAGCAACAATTCTAGAACACGTTCGAGTGTTTGACATGTTTGCATGCATATATGGGTGTTATCTTTACAACAATCCTGTAAAGTAAGACAGTATTATTTTCCTCCATATTGCAGATGGGGTGACTGAGGCTGAGCAGCTTGCCTAAGGCCACCTAGTGAGTTCATGATTCAAACCAGAGACCTCTTGATTCATAGCTTACCCTTTTTGGCAGCAATGAGAAGTGTCTTAATTGTTAAAATAACAGTTCCCTTTTGCTGAGGGAATCCATTTGACCAGATGTAACCAAATTGTGGAGGGTTGTGGAGACAATTGTTAAATTAATTTCAATGGGCACTAAAAACAATGATGGATTATAGCTTGTAAATATGTGGCTGTCTGACTTATACATGACAGGAATTAATTTATATGGTTCCAGCTGCCTTGGCTGATGTTCCAAATACTATGAGAGAAGCCTTGCAAAATAAAGAGGGGGTGGGGTGAAATGGAAAACTTTCATTTGCTCTATTCTTAACCATACAGTGCTTTAGCTTATAGATATAAACAGCTCTTTAAAAAAAATCCCCTCCTCCTATGCTAAGTGACCCTCATGGTTATTAGTATATCACCTATTACAGTAGAGGCTGAAGTGAACTAAAAGGTAGATGAAATAAAAATGCCACTCAGACTGAATTAGGATGTATTTGCATGACAATTTTTTCATGTGACAAGTGATTCTAACATAGCAATAATTGTATATATGTAGGGCTAGGATTGCAAACTAACCAAGACAAAAATACCCTGGGGGGTGGGGCATTCTCTTTCTCTCTCTCTCTCTCTCTCTCTCTCCTGTCAGGCCTGTTGGCTAGCGTTGTTTGACTATACATCTTTGAATAAACCTCTTCTGCCTGTGTTCAGTACTAGGAATGTACGAAAGCCACTTACCGTTTTGCGAATCTGTTTCGCGGTGGGGGGGAGGTGCTCCGTCCCTCCCCCCGGAATCCTCGATGGCAGGGGAGGTGCTCCACCCCTCCCCCTGGAGTCCTGCCCAGCTGGCTCCGCTCTGTGGGGATTCTGCGGAGCCACTGGCCGGCTCCGCCAGCAGCTGGACATCCAGCCGCTGGGCAGCAGGGACGCAAATGGCAGTGGCCGTAGCCACCGCCGTTTGCGTCCCTGTATTTAACCGTGATAGGCTACATAAATATTTACGTAGCCTATCACGGCAAAGTAAAAAAAAAAACGTACGCAAATGGTGGCGGCTATGGCAGCCGCCATTTGCGTTCGCTATTTTTTGCCGTTCTAGCCTATGTAAATATTTACGTAGGCTAGAATGGCTATAAATAGCAAACGCAAATGGCGGCCGCTGTAGCCGCCGCCATTTGTGTACACTGAGCCCAGCCGCGGCCGGCCAGGAGACCAGCAGCCCCCGCCACTGCCGCCCCACCCGCTGCCGCCCCTGCCGCCCCCGCCGCACCTTCCGCTGCCCCCGCCGCCACACCTTCTGCCGCCGCTGCTGCGCCGCCTCCGCACCACCACTGCTGCACCTGCCGCCAAAGCCGCCGCCGAAGCCGCTGCATCTGCCCCAGGTAAGTGCCATCCCAGAGGGGTTCCGCAAGGCAGGGGGGAAGGAGGCCATTCCGCCACGGATTCCGGTGGGCCAAATGCCAGTGCATTTGGCCTCACTGGAATCCGTGGTGGAATTCTCCGCCATCCCTATTCAGTACAAGACTAAAAACACTAGACTCTGTCACAGGACTTTTAAAAAACATTGGGCTTCATCACTTGGACTCATTAGCCCCACTGCTGTTCTTCACACACTCTCCCTCTCTCCCTCAGCCAGCCAGCCAGCCAGCCAGCCTCTCTCTCTCTCTCTCTCTCTCTCTCTCTCTCTCTCTCACACACACACACACACACACACACACACACAGGCCATACAAGAATTTTGCTTCTCTTCACAAATCATGCAAACATGTCCCATTCACAATGTGAGCAGGAATAGTTTTTTCAAGAAATGTTTTCAAGTTACCAAACTTGTGATTGCATTAGAAAAATGCATTCTTTAAAAATGTGAACTTTGAAATGTGCATTTCCCCCCAAAATATGCATTTCCATACTTTAGTCAATGGGTGGTAAGTGTTCACTGTTGAACAATATGCACTGAAATGCACACTTCTCCCAGTTGAATGAGCCAAAAAAAAAAAAAACAGGTTGAAAACAACGTCAGGAGCAAGCTGAAACAAACTTTGACATGATTTTCAGGGAATTTGGGCAAGCTTGAAAATTGCTGGTTCACCCATCCCTAACACACACAAAAGACTGCTCACTCTCTCAATCTCTGTGCACACATATGTCACAGAGAGAGGGGGGTACCTCAGGTGCTGATGGGTATCTCACTCAAACGCAAACAGAGATTCCCAACTATCTCTTAATCATTATTTCCCATTGAGGATAACTCTGAGCTATTAACTGATACATCGCTTAACACAGAAATGGCCAGTTAGAAGCCACAATACCATGGAAATAGTATTAATCTTCTTTACTTTTAAGCCCAGGCCCTCTACTCTTTTAGTAACAACAGTATAGAGAAGGTCTTTGCTAGGAACCTGGAGTGTTTGTGACATAATATAATGGACATATTTAATATCAAGGAAAGTTCATAATAAATGCTAAATCCTAACCATAATGGGAAATCTATCTAAAGCAGCAGTAGACATCCCATGTATATGCAATATATCCCTTCTAAGAATCAAAAGTGCTTGAGCTATCCAAACTGAAATTGGATGGATTACTTATAATCCTTGCATGTTCATCCTAAGAACTGATGATTTGCACTCTACCTAATAACGTATAATAGAAGTAAGGCTGGATGCTGACTGACACGGTCCTTTCCTCACCCTGTTCAACTGACTGTGCTTCTTTCTTTCTTTTTCTTTCTACAAGTGGCCCACTCCAGTTTGAAATAATTCATTTTTTACAGTTAACACTATATATATATATCCTTGTGAATCACCAAGCTGCAATGCATACATTTAGAAGAGGTGGGCTGATTGAAGAAGTTGTTCAATCAGCAGCTTCGCTGATGAATATTCATTTTCTGCTTATCTTGAAATCGGATCTTGCTTCCATCTGTTGCCTGCTGCTTAGAATCAGTCAAAGCACCTGCCACAATCTTGTCTGACATCTTTTAACTCTTCCTAGGAGCAAATGCTGCTCGATCACTGCAAAACAAACTGCGGGGAACCTTATGCCCAAACAAGCCAGAATGGTTGTGTCACTTTCCAAGGAAGGCAGGACAAGAACAGTTGATGTCATTTATTTCCAGGACTCCTTTTCACGTCCAGAATGAATATGCATGTATATCGGGGAGAAACTACGCATGGTCAGCCTGTAGACTGTGTACACAGAACCTATGTGCATAGGCTTAACTGCATGATCCAGGCATGTTACCTTCTACAAGGTTCCTGAGTCTATATGTGTACAAATTGTACGTACAAATGTATATGCTATACAGAGCTTTGGCTGAAGGTGCATAGGTTATGGGGCAGCACATGGCTGCCATGATCTAAATCCTCTCACCCCACACATCTTCGGTGGAAAGGTCTGGGCTTTTGCATTTACAAAAGGGTATCACTGAACTGCATTTAGAACATAGAAGACAACCTCTAAACTGCATGTAGATGATTTAGAGCACAGGTGGGAGCCCTGCCCAATTTTCCCTGCTGCCCAGCTGATCAGCCATTAGCTGAGCAGAGGGGCAAAGATTGCTGTTTGGGTGCTGCTGTTAGCAGACTGCTGTTTCAGTCCTGCTTGATCGGTGATTGCTGGAAGAAGGGGAGGCTTTAACTTCACCCCCTCAGCAATCCTGATCAAGTTTGCAATTTCCACACTGCTAGCAGTAGTAGGAAAACAGATCTGGATCAAGATTGCTGCAGGATGGAAGAGGTGTTAACCCCACCCCACCCCACGACAAAGCAATTCAAATACAGCCAAGATTGCTGTTTCTGTACTGGTAACAGCAGTGGGGAAACAGCAGTCTTGATCAGAATCTCTGGGTGGGGGTGGGGGTGGGGGGGCAGTTTAATCTCACCCACCACAAATCCCAATCCATGGGGCAGGAGGCTGTTTGTGTGAGTGAGGTGTGTGCAGCCCTTCATTTTGCTTATTTCTTATAACACACAAATATGGTGATTGGCTGTTGTTTGCAATTGTATATGTAATCACAAATTCCTGCTATGAATCATACACTGTCCTGCTATGGCTGGTTCAGGCTCACCATTAAGGCAAATTGAGGGGCAATTCCAATGGCAAGACTGTAAAAAGGCAAAAGGTTAAGCACAGTGATATCATGTCAGCTAGAGGGCAGTTCAAGGTAGGAGTAGTTAGTAAACAGGCAATGGTCAAAGACTTATTCATGCTTATTACTAAGCATGAAGGAGAGCGCCAAGAGAAAGAACAGAGGCACAACCAAGTTCCAGACACAGGTAAATCGTCAAACACAAAGACAACCCGAGAAGCAGAGTCAAGCAGGAGTCCAAAGGTCAGTAACACAGAAGTTCAGTCATGATGCAAGGTCAGAGAAGTAAGAGTTTACAGAACTAGAACTGATAATAACATGTTGTTCCAGTAACTATCAAGTTCCACCTGAAAGCTACTAATAGCCAGAGGTTCCAGAGCCTCACCTGAGGCTCAGCTGGAAGTCTTCTTCAGTTTGGCAGGAATCTTACTCTTGAGGTGTACCTTTACTCCTGAGTACAGCTTTAGTCATGAGGAGTTCAGTTACTATGATTCTTGAGGTATGCGCTTTGTCTGTGCCTCCACCTTCTGGAGCAGGCATGCTGGAGGGCTGAGTAGGCACTCCATTTCCTCCTATGCCACCATGGACGAGGAACAGTCCATGGATGAGGAACAGCCCACAAAAGGTACAAAAGCCTTCCTTCCATGTGGCAATGTGATAAGTGTTCCAAATCTATCTATCCATCCATCCACAAATAAATGGCAATTTTTCACACATACTAATGTCTCATTTTTCTTCCTGTGCTTGTGAAGGGAAAACGGCATGCGCAAAAACTGGTGTTTCACTTAAGGCAGAAGTTTCGAGGTGCCCCCATCCCAGGTTCTGCTGCAGCATTCCTTTTTCACAAACAGACTATCATTGTTGCTACCATTTTATTTTCCTGTGTCTTCCTTGATCTGAATCCCCCCCCACACACACACACCACCACATATATAGAAAGATGTGACACAGAAGGTATTGTAATTCTGTGGCTGAAGTATGAGGGGGGGGGAAGCATTTTTTTCCTTCCAGGACTGATCTGTCTCCTGTCAGGCAGTTCAGCTGCTTGACTGGGGAGTGAGGGTGTGTCAGGAGTTCTGCCTTAATAATTTGATGGAGAGGAAGGAAAGAAGGTGAGGGATTGCATTATTGTATATATTAAATGATAAATGATGTGGAAGACAAGTAGTAGAGAGAGGTCAACCATAAAATTGGCTGTAGAGAGTGAAACAATTCGGCTTCTTACTGTAGGAAAATGTGCTGCGGCAGTGACACTAGAAAAAGGTTCCTAGCCAGTGACAAAAATTAGACCTAATAATTCTCAGTGTGCCAGCTACACGGTTCTACAGAGGTAATAATAGAAGTTTTGATTCCATGAAAATGTTGCTTTCTGCTTTACAGTTCTCCTGTTTGAGTTAAATTCTGAACATTCTTAATTTATTTTAACCATCATTTCAAACCAGTCAATTTACATCTACTGATATTAGTATGGGTATTAGTATTATTCCTCATGAACACGCCCCTGCATCCAGCTGAACAACAGAAGCCCTTTTATCTGAAGTATGGTGGGTGAGAACATAAGACTGGGCTTTTTTTCAATTGTGGCACCTACCACAATTGAAAATGCATTCCCTAGAAAGGCCTACCTAGCCATCTCTTTGCTGCTTGCCTTTTGTGAGCAGAAAAGAGATAGCTTTTATAACATGCATTTGGGATGGGTGCATTAAATTATGTACCATTGCTCACTGTATTGTTTTAGCACTCTTGTTTTATGGCCCTATCATGATTTTTGTATTCTCTGCAGTTGGCTGTTGTTCATATATAGGCTAGGACTATTATTTTTCAAATTGTCAAAGGCCTTGAGGATCTTTGGACAGAAAGGCAGAATAAAAATGTTTGAATAAATAAATCAATGGCTGGGATTAGAATTACAAAACTAGACTTAAGGAGGTTTGGGACATGTGCCTCTTAAATAGGAGCTTCTCAGACCACATGGCAAACCTCTTTTGAAACTGTTGTTGTTGTTGTTCAGTTGTTAAGTCATGTCCAACTCTTCGTGACCCCATGGACCATAGCATGCCAGGCCTTCCTGTCCTCCGCTCTCTCCTGGAGTGTGCTCAAGTTCATATTCATTGCATCCGTGATGCTATCTAGCCATCTCATCCTCTGCTGTCCCCTTCTCCCTTTGCCTTCAATCTTTTCCAGCATCAGGGTCTTTTCCAGGGAGTTTTCTCTTCGCATTAGGTGGCCAAAATATTGGCGCTTCAGCTTCAGTATCTGTCCTTCCAATGAGCAGTCAGGGTTGATTTCCTTTAGGATGGACTGATTTGACCTCCTTGCAGTCCAGGGGACTCGTAAGAGTCTTCTCCAGCACCACAGTTCAAAGGCATCAATTCTTCGGCGCTCAGCCTTCCTTATAGTCCAGCTCTCACAGCCATACGTTGCTACTGGGAAAACCATAGCTTTGATTATACAAACCTTTGTCAGCAAGGTGATGTCTCTGCTTCTTACTATGCTGTCTAGGTTTGCCATAGCTTTCGTCCCACGGAGCAAGCGTCTTTTAATTTCATGGCTACAGTCACCGTCTGCGGTGATCTTGGAGCCCAAGAAAATAAAATCTGTCACTGCTTCCATTTCTTCCCCTTCCACATGCCAGGAAGTGATGGGGCCAGATGACATGATCTTAGTTTTTTTAATGTTGAGTTTCAAACCAGCTTTTGCACTCTCCACTTTCACCCTCAACAAGAGGCTCTTGAGATCCTCTTCGCTTTCTGCCATTAGGGTGGTATCGTCTGCGTATCTGAGGTTGTTGATAATTCTCCCAGCAATCTTAATTCCGACCTGTGATTCATCCAACCCGGCATTTCTCATTATGTACTCTGCATATAAATTAAATAAGCAGGGTGACAAGATACAGCCTTGTCATACTCCTTTCCCAATTTGGAACCAATTGGTTGTTCCATGTCTGGTTCTTACTGTTGCTTCTTGGCCCTCGTACAGGTTTCTCAGGAGACAGGTAAGGTGGTCTGGTATTCCCATCTCTTTAAGAATTTGCCACAGTTTGTTGTGATCCACACAATCAAAGGCTTTTTAAAAGCAGTTTGTGATATAAAGAAAAGAAAATCCTTGCCCAAACCCTTGAGAGTAGCTAATAAGTTTTGGATCCCTCTCTCTCTCTCTCTCTTTCTTTCTTTTTCTTTCTTTCTTTCTTTCTTTCTTTCTTTCTTTTCTTGTTCTTAGTACAAATCAAAAGCAATGCACAAATCAAAATCAAACCACAAATTAAAAAAGAAGTCCCTGCCTCAAATAGATAGCTACCTACTTTAAAGTAAATTTCCCAGCAATTGGTTGAAACCTGCTGAATTTGCCCATTGTAGAGATGAGACCAAACCAAACGTTTTGTTTAGGTAAGCGTAAAGAAAAGCATGGAGACCTTTTTCTTTCAACCCAACTCAAATGCCTGTGTGTGTGGCCTATGCAGTGGTGCTCCTGCTCCCATGGACTTCTCCAGTTTTTTCATTGGAGGAAACAATGAGATCATGGAGCTTCCATCTTTGTTGAAATAAATGGGGAAGCCCTTGCAAGCATGAAAGCTCCAACTGCAAGATATCACTTCATTGAGGCAATGGGATCAAAACACATGATTAAATCTTGCGTGTTAGAGTTGTAGGAAAATAAGCTCTAAGTGTAGAGTGACCCACAAATTAAGAAAAACAAGTAAGGTCTCCACAATCAATGAAAAGAATGAGAGAAGAAAGGATATTTTAAATTCCTGTGTGTGCAAGTAAGTATTATTGATTTCATAACTTATGCCTAAGTAGTGATGTTTACAAGTGCAGTCTTAAATTGTCGTTCTTGCTACACAAACTAAAGCTTGACTATCTTACTGGCTGTGACATCATTGTTCCCATAGCAACTTCAAAAAAGAAACCTCACACATGGCCTCCAGCATCAGTATAACCATAACAACCTGACATTAGAAGTGTACAATGATGGGGAAATGTATTTAAGTATCACGTAACAACCTCCCATGTATTGAAAAAATATGGGAGGGTATTGTGTGATACTTAAATATGTATTTAAGTAGTGAAGTGTGGTGCATGTGCATTCAATATTCTAAAGTCTACAGATATTTGAATGTGCAGATGTAAAACATTTGTCTCTAAAGCAGAGATAGTATAAATCAGCATTATACATGTATTAGATATCTCTTTTGAATAAACTGGCACAATTATGCATACATCTTTTGCTCTTTATTGGTAGGTCAATTGTAATGTTGCTTTCAGAGGAACACAATTGGTAAAGTGAAGTGTTTAATTGGATCAGCTTCTCCCTTGTTTTGCTTCTTCAGTTCGATCAAGTCAAATTATTGACAACCACATCAGATCAATAGGTACTTTACTTTGGGAGGTGCTTGTATGAGAAATTGGTGGAATACTTTTTGCACAAAAGACTTTTCACTATCTCCTTCACTTAAACTTTTTTGCTTTGGATATTTTGATATATAATGACAATATTATAACTATTTGGTGATTTCACTATAGTGAATGCATTATTCTAAATCAATGCACATATTTCATGATTATCTGATTATCTCATAATCATGGCTCATACTACAATTCAGTCTTTGTAGCTTCTAAGAGAAGCAGGACTAAGTAAGAAGAAAGCTATGACATAAGATTATCACCATGTGAAAGAGTTAGTAAGCGTTAGTGGAACTGTAGCCAAACTTTGGAAATCAAATTTAGGAAGAAATTGTATGAGTTATAGCAGTGCTGACAGCTTCTTGAAGGGAGTCAGAAATCCCCGATTTATGTTGGGACCAATATAAACTCATTCAGTCTCAAGAAATCTAACCAAATCATATGACGGCAACCAAATCCCATAAGAAAAACACATATATGAGTTTATAGTTTTAGAAACTACAAATCCCATGACATGCTCCAAAATCAAAGAAATGCACTAAAACATTTGGGAATTGATTGCTGTTGTTGTTGTTGTTGTTGGCAGCACATTAAAGAATTGCTCTTGAATGGGAAAGGAATGAACTGCTTACGTTTATTCAGTGATACACAAGGGTATGGGATTTGGCCTTTGTGGACTATAAATACATGTGTCTGATGAACAAATGCAACTGGGCTAATTTATTGATGGATAGCTTATGTGCATTTCTTATATCAACAATATTTTTTTTGGTACAGAGTTTCTCAAATCAATACAAATCTTTGTGGAAGGACTTAGTTTCTGTATGATCTTTTTGTATGAGTGTTAATTCTGCAAGCAAATGTCTTAACTGATGATAATGTTCAGTTTTAGGTTTGATGTGCATATTGCACTTTCTGATTGGTTTTGGATTTATGTTTTTCTATTGTTTGATTTAGTTATATTATTGCTTTGAAAACCAATTAAAATAAAATATCATTAAAATGCATTAAGCAAGGAAGAATACAACCCCTCGAGGCTTCCTTAGAAATCCTTTTTGGTGGAAAGAGGAAACAGAATTAACTGAATTCTTCTGATACATTTGTCATACCACCAGTTAAAAGGAGCTTTTGAATCCACCCTATGTCAGTTGCTTTCAGCATATTATGGAAAGGTATTCGGCTCATAAAGAACTGTGGGAAAAATCAATAAGAGAAGAACTCTCAGATAAACATGTATGACAATATTAAGCTCTGTCCTCCTTCTAGGATAATTGTATATGTAGTCCACTACATAAAATGTACAGTAGTACAGAAGTGAAGAATGACCCTATAAAATACCTAACATGTCTCCAAGTGTCATTTGATACGCATTTTCCACTGACAGATTTCCCTTTGGCTGCTGTAGCCCATGTATATAGCCTTTAAGGACTTTTCATAAATAAAATGGTAGGTATGAAATTTATAGCTCATGATTTATATGCCAAAGCTCTAAATTAGGTAATGTTCAATAATGAGGGTATGTCAGCTGATGTCTGTAGACACTCATGCCAGTCTCTATGCTTATTTATACTTAGAGCAAATTACCCTTGAAATTCCCTTTGTACACGCATAATTCTGCTGCCTATGTTCATCAAAGTGTTTTTCTTTTTTCTAAATCATTTTTTAATTTTTTAAAAAATCAGGTTTTAGACTTTTTTTCATCTAAATAAAAGATTTTGGTTTGGAATGGAGTCAGTTTGTGACCCAAACTTACACTGATTTAGGGTGCAATCCTATGCACATAGGCAGCCGCCTCTGAACTCTATCCAATGCAGGGCAGGAGAAGCACCAGCACGGAGGGGATCCATTTCTCTGCACTCCTCCTGCCCTGCATTTTCAGTTAGGCAGCCACTTCTGGCAATCTAACCGCAGGAGGGCAGAGCGAGGGAGGAAGCTGCCGTATGACACATAGGATGTGTCATACAGGCATTTCTGCCCTCCCTGCACTGGAACGCCCCCTGGAATATCCCATTTCAGCTGCTCCATGCTCCTCTTGCGAGCACAGAGCATGAGGCTTCTCCGCGCTGCCTGCGAGGCAGCGGAGAAGGGGGACGAGGGTCAGTTCTCCAGGAACTGACCTCGCAGCGCAGGCTCCGAGGTCAGTTCCCAAAAAGCAAGATATCCTATGGCTGTCTAGTCACTGACTAGCAGCTATAGGATTGTTCCCTTAAAGACACAGGTACCATACTTATAGGTTTATTCAGCCATAAGACCAAGACACATGTTTAGGGGTGTACAAATTACTTACCCCATTCCTGTCCAGGGCATCTGTGGAGGGGGGGAAGCAATCCGCCCCTCCCCCCGGAATCCTCCCTGGCTGGCTCTGCTCCACAGTGAGTCCGCAGAGCTGCCAGCTGGGCCCGCCCCCAGCTGGACTTCTGTCCGCTGCCGGGCTGCGGCCGCAAATGGCAGCCGCCATAGCGGCTGCCATTTGTGTCCCTGCGTTAGCCATGATAGGCTACATATATATTTACTTAGCCTATCATGGCAAAGACCAGGGACGCAAATGGCAGCTGCTATAACATTTGTGTCCCTGCTTTTTGTGATAGGCTATGTAAATATATACGTAGCCTATCACGGCTAACGCAGGGACGCAAATGGCAACCGCAGACTGGGGCAGCCATTCGTGGCCGCAGACCAGGGGCAGCGGACGGACCGGACAGCCGACACCAGGTAGGGTCCATCCCGGGACAATTTTGTGGGGTGGAGGGGGGGATTGCTCTGTTCTGCCATGGACTCCAGGGGGCCAGATTCTAAAGAATCCGGCCTCACTGGAGTCCGTGGCAGAATTCTCTAAGAGCCCTACACATGCTCCATATACAATTAGGGTACCACCAAGGCAGTCAAGGCCCAAACATGGGGTAATGGAAGGGTACATTTTACCAGATCCCAGAGATCCAGGGCCCACCAAGCTCAGGCTGCAACCCCATTACCATGAGGGAGAACAATGAGTCGAAATTGTAGATCATGCTGGAAGATATTTATAGAAACCCATTTCCCTGTATCCATACCTATTGTCCAGATCGTGTGAGGTTGGCTGCTGTCAGGGCCCAGCTTCAGCACTGCAGTGGGCTTGTAAGTTATAACCAGGATTTGATTAGAAGTAGCCTGGAAGGGCTTGGGCCTGCTCAGCCTCTGGAATGTCATAGTCTGTGTGAACATATCTCTGTCAGTGTTCTCAGAGCAGAGCCAGGGGGAGCCACCGAACTCCCTGTTCACCTGCTGGTCTGGCCTTGGCAGGCAGGGAGGCTGGAAGCTGTCCGTGAGAACCTGAGGTGGGGTGGGGTTTGCAGAAGGGTCACTCAGGTTGAAGCGTCAGTGCTGGAGGGCTGAGCAGTGCTGCCCTGTTTAGACAGAGGCCTTGCTGAAAGGCTAAAGGCCCTTGTCTGTCAAGGGATTTGGAGGAGGTGTCTTACAATCACGCCTTCCCTTTTAAGCTGGTGCAAAGGCAAAGAACCTTTGCTAGGAACATCTCGTCTTCCTTGCCCGAAGCCTTCTCTGTTTGGATCCATCATTGTCTGGGCTTTTGGAGGCACTCTGCACGTGGACTCTCCCTTAACTGGAACTTTGGCTTGCTAAAGACTTGCCAGGAAAAGTACTCTGCAGCTTTTCATAGACTTCAACTCTCTGTTTGCTGTGGATTGTGTGTCTTTGTTTCTCATCGACTCAGCGACAGGCTGGGTTTGATCTACAACTTTTGGACTTCCCTCTGCCTGGACGCATGCAGTGTGGAGTTACCAATGTGAAAGTGGTGGCATGGAACTCCCTGCATGTCTGGGTTTACCCTTCCCTTGATCTTGATGGGCCTTGACCATGTAGCCTGGAGTTATCAACAAAAGAATCAAACTTGGACTCCCTATGGGTGTGATTTGGTTAGGTCTTTAAAGAATTTATCCCTTGATTGCTTGAGGGGTCATTCCAGGAATAGTTCCCATTCCTTGTCACCCCCTGTAAGGATTGACTGGGTTAGGTACGCCAGGAATCCAGAGTTCTTTCCTTTGCGTTCAGAACCTTGGAGATGGCAACGGAGAAACCACATTGATGAGTATCTCAGTCATGGTAGTAGTGCTTAGCTTTAGACTCCTCTGGAATTACATAGAGCCTATAGCTACTGACCATTAGCTATACGATTTCTGAAGAGTGTAACCATTAAGCTTTTGCCATGGAGTTTCCTGCAACAAAGAAATCTCACTGATTTGGCTGTCCAGTGTCAGATTGCCTGAGCGTGTGTGCTGGGGAGATCAGGAAGCCTGACAGCTGCTGCCAATCAGAAGCAGTGTTAGAGCAGAACAAGAAACATTCTGAACAGTGAGTTGCTGGCCCAGACCCTTGACTAGAACAGGGGGTGTATGCTTGTGCAGTTAAACTGGGACTTGTTGTCTGAGACCCAGAGAGATGTGTGCTTCCCTATGGGAAATGTTCTTTCAAGTACCACAGTCCCAGAATTCCTTGTGCATAGGCAGGAGGGAAGGATAGCTAGAGAGACAAAGCACCATAATAATCAGGGTCATTGATCTTAGAGTTAATGGGAACCAGTGCTACTGGTAGAATTTAGAGCCCCAAAATATATGTGGGTAAATGTCTGGTTCTCTCTCTCTCTTACATACACACACACACACCACTGCCATGTCTGGCTAAAGGGGGAGATAAATAATGATTTCTGCAGTGAAAAAGCCAGAAAAATAAAGCTCTGGCATGAATTGTTCTATTTATACAATGTGAGTTTTTTTAAAAAAATAAATCAAAACATTGGCAAGATAGGACCTTTATTAGTAGGACTGTAAATGGACCCCCCCCCCCACCAACTCAGAAGCCATTTCGGGGCTTCCGAAATGGGCCAAATTTGCTTCAGGCTGATTTGGGGGGGGAGTCATCCACCTCAGCCCCAAACCCAAAGCAGGATTCGGAAGGCCGAATCCTGTTTGGGGGGGGGGGCTGCCACCCCTGCCGTGCTGCACAACCACCCAGCTCCTTAACTGGGACCTTGGGACGTGCACCGGCAGCCATCACGAGGAGTCACTGTCATTGTCACCACCCGCCACCATCGCCGCTGCCACCATCTCTGTCTCTGCTGCCACGGCCGCCACCTCCACCTCCGCTGCCACTGTCATCCCCTCCACCACCTGCCACTGCCAGGTGCTGAGCTCAGGACACACACCGGCTCTTGTTGCAGGGAGGCACCATTTTTTAAATGGCAGCAAATGGCGACTTCCTGCAGAAAGAGCCAGAGTGCATCCAGGGCTCAGGAGCTGGTCGCAGCAGTGATGATGGCAGTGGCAGTGGCGGTGGCGGAGGTAGCAGTGGCGATGGAAGTGACAGCGATGATGACTGTGACACCTCCTGTGATGGCTCGGGTAAGGAGCTGGAGCCACCGGCATAGCTGGGCCAGGGTTAGGGATGTCGGAGAATTTCTCCACGAATCTCCGGGAGGCCGAATGCCAACGCATTCGGCCCCCCGAAGTTGGTGGGGAAATTCTCCGCCCCCCCACCCCCCCCGGGATGGGACTTACCTCTGTCGAATATCCCTCTCGGCGGTGGGTCCCGGAGGCGTTTCGGCGGCGGTGGGGGCAGCGGCCGGTCTTCCGACCAGCTGCCACTGCCGCCATTTCCCAGTGAAGTAAAAAAAAAAAAAGTGATAGGCTACGTAACGATTTACGTAGCCTATCACGGCTGACTTTGGGGGGGGGAAGCACGTACACAAATGGCGGCACCCATGGGTGCCGCCATTTGCGTTCCTTATTTGGGCATGGGTAGTCTACATAAAGATTTACATAGACTACGGCGAAAATAAGGGCAACGCAAATAGCCATTTGTGTACGCACTTTTTTTTTTTTCCAAAGTCAGCCGTGATAGGCTATGTAAAGATTTACGTAGCCTATCATGGCTGACTTTGAAAATCTAGCCGTGATAGGCTACGTAAATCATTACGTAGCCTATCATTTTTATTTTTTTTTTACAATTTACTTTTTTATTTTGCGGCCGGGGAGACGGGGCGCTCCCCCCCGGCCAGAATTTCGGCGGGGAGGGATGGGGTGCCTCCCCCCCACCAAGAATTTCGGGGGGAGAAACGGAGTGCCTCTCCTCCCCACCGAAAACAGCTGCAGGACCAGGTAAGGGACTTTCGTCCATCCTTAGCCAGGGTGCCAAAGCTTTGAAGCACACCGAAATGCTTCGGAGAGCCCCCAACTCACTTCAGGTCACTTCATGTCCTCTCCACTTCACCTCAGAAGGGGCCCAAAGCAGCCTGAAGCAGCTTGCTTCGACTCGGGCCTTGGGCTGAAGCGGTGCACAGTCCTATTTATTAGGCCCAGCCAAAAAGTTACAGAATAGCGAGCAAGCTCTGAAGGTCTCTTCTTCAAGCTGGATTTTATGTTCAAACAAACCAAAAAAAATGGCAAAAAGAGGATGATAGAAAAGCCCCATTGTAGGCCATAGTCTAATTTCAGGAATGTGGAAAATTTAAATTTAGAATTAAAATGAAAATGTTCTTTATATCATGACTCATAAGATTGTGGGAGGGGATCATGGTATATCTATGGGAGAGGGGATGTTATAAGTTTGTACCCCCCCATGTTGTCTGGGCCCTGGAAACAGCAACCTATGGTGAGTTCTGCATACACAATACACGCGCACAGACACACACACAGAGAATTACATTAAACATACCTACAATGTGGAACATCAAATCACATTTTGAGTCTCCATGCCCCCATCAATGGATGTTGAAACTACTGACAGTGGTGTGAAGATTGTTATCATCCCACATAGTGCATTATTCTAAATATGACAGTGGGGGTGTGGGTATCAATCAACAGCATCCTATGTTAAATTCAAAATGTTTATGAGCTCAAAGTCTGATTATAGCTTTGGAACTCTCTATAGACAGAGGCCTGTCTAATCTCTAGTTGATGTCTTTTCACTGGCAGACAAAATCTTTTTTTATTAAAACAGGCATTTGCCGTTTAGTTGATTTTTCTTGCTCTACTGCTCTGTGTCTTAACATCTGTATTTTAATCTTAACATGGCTGCCATTGTCTGACTTTTATTTGCTCTGACTTGTTTTTTTTTGAATTTATATATGTGTGTGTGTATGTGTGTGTGTGCACATACACGTGCGTATTATTGCTAGGGATGGCGGAGAATTCCACCACGGATCTCAGTGAGGCCAAATGCCAGTGCATTCGGCCCCCCGAAATCCGTGGCGGAAAGAAGCCCCCCCGCCCCACCATCCCACGAAAGGCACGCGAAACGGAGCACCTACCTAGTGCTGTTTGCGCTGCTTTGCGAATGGCAGCCGCATCTGCGGCCGCCATTCGCTTCTCAATTTTTCCCGTGATAGGCTACATAAATGCTCACGTTAAGGATGGACGAAAGTCCCTTACCTGGTCCCACAGCTTGCTTCGCAGTAAGGGGGAGGCGCTTCAGTTCTCCCCCCCGAAGTTCAGGCCGGGGGGGGAGGCGCCCCGCCTCGCCCAGCCGAAATTCTGGCCGGGGGGGGAGGCGCCCGATCCCTCGCCACCGAAATTCAGGCCCGGGAGAAGCACCCCGTCTCCCCGGCCGTGAAATAAAAAAGTAAATATAAAACACACACACACACACACACACACACACGTGATAGGCTACGTAACGATTTATGTAGCCTGTCACGGCTAGATTTCCAAAGTCAGCCGTGATAGGCTACGTAAATTGTTACGTAGCCTATCACGGGTGACTTTGAAAAAAAAAAAAAAAGCGCTTATGCAAATGGCGGCGCCCATAGGTGCCACCATTTGCGTACGTGCTTTTTTTTTTTTTCAAAGTCACCCGTGATAGGCTACGTAACAATTTACGTAGCCTATCACGGCTGACTTTGGAAATCTAGCCATGACAGGCTACGTAAATCGTTACGTAGCCTATCACGTGTGTGTGTGTTTTTATATTTACTTTGTAATGACGGTGGCGGCAGCCGGTCGGAAGACCGGCCGCCGCCCCCGCCGAAACACCACCGAAACGCCGCCGGGACCCGCTGCCGAGAGGGACGTTGGCAGGAGGTAAGTCCCATCCTGGGGGGGGAGAGGGGCAGAGAATTTCACTGCCAATTTCGGGGGGCCGGCCTCCCTGAGATTTGTGGAGAAATTCTCCGCCATCCCTAACTTACGTAGCTTATCACAGCTAATGCAGGGACGCCATTTGCATCCCTGCGGAAGCCGTGATAGGCTATGTAAATATTTACGTAGCCTATCTAGGGATGGCAGAGAATTCCGCCACGGATCTCGGTGAGGCCGAATGTCAGTGCATTCGGCCCCCCGAAGTCAGTGTCGGAACGGCCTGCCACCCCCCCGCCACCCCCGGATCCCCCCCGGGACGAAACTGACCTGGGGCAGGTCTTCCAGGTGGCGGCGGCCGGTCTTCTGACCGGCTGCCGCCGCCGCCACCATTTCCAGTGTTTAAAAAAAAAAAAAAAAAGACGTGATAGGCTACATAAAGATTTACGTACCTTATCATGGCTAGGTAAAAAACAAACAAAAAAATGACATGATAGGCTACGTAAATCTTTACATAGCCTATCACGTCTTTTTTTTTTTTTTAAACACTGGAAATGGTGGCAGCAGCAGCCGGCCAGAAGACCAGCCGCCGCCGCCACCTGGAAGATCCGTCCCAAGTAAGTCTCGTCCCGGGGGGGATCGTGGCGGGGGGGTGGCAGGCCGTTCCGACACTGACTTCGGGGGGCCGAATTCCTATCACGTCTGACTTTAAAAACAAAAAACGCGTGTATGCAAATGGCGGCAGCTATGGCCACCGCCATTTGCGTTCCTTATTTTGGCCCGTCTTAGTCTACATAAATATTTACGTAGCCTATCAAGGCTGACTACAGGGACGCAAACGGCGGCGGCTACGGCCGCTGGCATTTGCGTCCCTGCTAGCTAGTGGCCAGATGTCCAGCTGCTGGCAGACACGGCTGGCGGCTCCATGGAATCCCTGCAGAGTGGAGCCGGCCGGCCAGGATTCTGGGGGAGGGACGGAGCGCCTCCCCCCCCAGCGGAACCCGGCGGAGACAGGTAAGGGCAATTTCGTACATCCCTAAGCCTATCACGGTGGGGGGGAAGGGAACGCAAATGGCAGCCGCCATAGCTGCCGCCATAGCTGCCGCCATTTGTGTTCCCTTTTTTTCCACCGTGATAGGCTACATAAATATTTACGTAGCCTATCATGGCGAAAAAAAGGGATGCAAATGGCAGCAGCTACGACAGCTGCTATTTGCGTCCCTGCACAGCCCAGCAGCGGCTGGATGTCGCTGCGGGCGGCCCTGGCCGGTGGCTCCGCAGATTCGCCATGGAGTGGAGCCGGCCGGTGAGGATTTCAGTGGGAGGGACAGAGCACCTCCCCCCCCCACCGCGGATGTCACGAAACGAAACTGGTAAGTCATTTCGTACATCCCTAAATTGCTTATGTTCATTGTTTTATTCATTGGCTATTTTTACTGTATGGTGTATTTTATTGTTGTTAGCCACTTTGGGCATATTACATGGAAAGGAATAAATAATATTAGTTACATTGGAAGCCTTTGTAAACAAGGGTAGATTGTGAGTAAAACAGGTACTATTAACTGATTTTGAATCTCTGTTATAGTTTTGTCAACTGGCTTGTGAATCAGATTTTTATACCTTCTTCTATGATCATCTTCAAATATTAACACATCCTGTTAAGCTACAGTATCAGTTACCATTCTTTTGATTTTGTACAAATGTAAGGGGGAGAGATCTGAATTTATACTTGCAGGAGGCATACCTTTTCACCTTCAGTCTAGGATGGAACAGGAATTATGGTTGCTCCGGATAGAAAAAAAAAATGCAGTGGTAAAATGCTGATGTGCTAGAATGGGCAGTACCACCACTTCAGATTGTAGATGGGCCATACCATTTTTTTTTATTAGCCTTCTGTATAAAATAGTGCTGTGCTGAAAATGTATCCCTCATTTTTTGACCACTCTCCTTCAATTTGATAGAGAAGAAATTGCTTTTCAAAAGAAATTCAGAGAAGAAAATTTCAGAGAATTTCACATGAGTTGGGTTCAGGGTTCTTGTGCTTACCTTGCTTAGGAGGTGGCCAAGGAGTGTGCATGAGTGTCTGGTCTTTCACCGTACAATTATCTCTCTAGCAGCCTGTGACATCTTTGGCTTCCTGCACTTCAGTTAAAGCCTGGGTGAAGGCATCATGAGGAAATTCCTCCCATAGGGCTTTTTTCAGATCAGGAAGCGAAGGCTGCCTGGGAGGTTGCAGACCAATGGAAAATGTGTAATAGAAAGAAAACACACACGCAGCACCCTCCACTGTGTCGCGCACACAAACACACACACACACACAGATAAAACACCCTGATTGTGAGGCAGAACAATGGAATCCTCTTTCATGGGGGGAAGAAAACTTTCAGGAAGTTGGAGGAAAGATTTAGGCACAGCACTAGCTTCACCTCTTCCCTAGAACTAGACACAACACTGCCCCCTCACACTTGCATTGTGGAGGAGGCAAAATGGGGGCCAGCCTGCCAGCACAGTTGATGCTGTTGCCATTTGTAGTGGCAGCACAAAAAAATCTTTGGGGGGAAAAAAGGAAGAAAGCTGTGCTACAGCCCTGCCAATCATGAGTTCTTCCTGTGTGAAACTGTTGGATAATTCTCCTTCCCTGAAGACATCTGGTGAATTTCTCTGCCTGCAATTTCTCTGCCTGCAAAGAGAGTGGAGAATTTCAAGAGGCCATCTGTGCACAGCTCTAGTTTAAAACAAACAAACAAAACCAACAGTGAAAACTAGCATAGCAAGTAGTAGGCTGGACCAAGAAAGCCTCTCCTGATGAGCTAGTTTTTCACTTGCACATGAAGTGATAGGTGTGGTGACCACTTATGAATCCCCAAAACAGAGGACCAAAGATGACACCAATTTGCATAACATTTGTATATGCTAATGTTAATGCATAGATGAACATTTAGAAATTATTATATTTTAAATAGAAAGTGTTTAAGTGTGTGTGACCAGGTGACCTGTGTGCCTTGCTCAGTCTGCTGTCCAGATGCTGTTGATGGGCAACTTCAAGGCTCAGTTCTCCCTTCTGGTGGTTCTTTATATCCGATAAAGAACTACTGGACAACCCTTTAAAATAGAGGACACCTTCCAAATAAAGGACAGACCTCTGTCAGCCCTTCATATAGAGGACTGTCCTCTGTTAAAAAAAAAAAAAGGACACATGGCCAACTTAATGCCATTGCTAGGGATGGGTGAACCCCCCCCCCCCCAGAATGTTGGAGAATTCCACCACGGACCCCAATGAGGCCAGATTCCAAGAATCTGGTCCCATTGGGGTCTGTGGAGGAACGGAGCACTCACCTCTGTGCCCCTCCGGAATCCATCCAGGCTGGCTCCTCTGTACAGTGATCCTGCGGAGCTGGCCGCTGGCTCCGCATCACTGGTGATACGGCCGGCCGCCATTGCTGTGCCATATTGCTGTGCTCAGTCCGGACACAAATGGCATAGTGAGCGCCATTTGTGGCCGTTAAGCTGTTAGATTAGCCTAAATGCAGCCATTTACAGCTGCATTTAGGTTAATCTAACAGCTTTATGGCCGCAATGGCGCCCACTACACCATTTGCATCCCTGTTTTCACGTGATAGGCTACGCAAATATCTGCGTAAATATAATTTCTGTAGCCTATCGTATGAAAACAGGGACGCAAATAACGTAGTGGATGCCATTTGCATCCAGACTGAGCACAGCAATACAGCACGGCAATGGCGGCCGGCCGTATTGCCAGCGATGCGGAGCCAGCAGCCAGTCTGCAGAATCACCATGGAATGGAGCTGGCCCAGACAGATTCCAGGGGGATGGACAGATTGCCTCCCCCCGTGGACCCCCCCAACCAGAACGGGGTAAGTGATCTGCCCATCCCTACCCCCACACACACACGCCGCTCACTGGACTCCTGCCAATTACCCAACACCATTCGATGTACTGGGCAAGCTGCTGGATGGTCTACAGGTGCCTGGCGAGCAACACACAGCTCCTCTTCTTCCCGCAAGCTGCAGTTTTGCATAGAAATTTCAGGTAAGCTACTTACATAAATCACGATTTCTTAAAAATGGTGGTCATAAATAGCACTATTTACCCAAAATTACAGGTGTACATTTTCTAATTAGACCATTTACACCTGTAATTTTGCATAAATGGTGCTATTTACGGCTGCCATTTTGTGGGAAACACAATTTATGTAACTAGCTTACCTGTGATTTCTATGCAAAATGGTGCTCATGGGTAAATGGGGAACCCCGTGCTTGCTGACTTGGCATGTGCCGAGTCAGACAAGCCTGGGAATCTGTGGACTGGAATCCAGGGAGCTGAGCTGGTGAGAAATTGCCGCGCTCAAGCCCCAACTGGATATCCTCCGACGTCCCTAGGCATTGCCCACTTGCATTCTATAGTGCTACAGTCAGTTCCATCACCACGGGATTCTTCCACTTCATTCTGCTGCCATTATAGACTAAGCCTGATTTGCTGCATTCTATCCCGAAAGGACAGTATGTTTTCCTCTTGAACTTCCAGGCAATCCGTTGATTTAATTGATTACTTTTGTAGCAGGCCTGTCTTAGCTTGCTTGGCTTGTGCAGGCCTCAGACATAGAAAGGGGAGGGCATTCTGCTTGGCTGGATACTTTCCTTGCTATCTTCAGGGTTCAGCTAATGCTTGCCCTGAACTTTGTATGAGTCCCCAAAGTCAGCACAGTGCTTGCCTCTTAACTGTGCTCTCATCAATACCCTTTGACAATGAAGCCACAGGGCAACTAATGTCTTGTTCCAGTGAGTCTCTATAACTGTCTGTGAGATGTGTGTGTGTGTGTGTGTGTGTGTGATACTGTCTATTATCTTTAAACGCTTACAATCTGTGCTGTCCCTGACTGAGGGTAGATCATTGGGAAAAGGAACTCTGGCACACTTATCTCAAGACAGCAAAGGCAGCTATGTCTCCAGAGTGCGCACCTAAAGATTATTTGACCAAAGGCAGACTTTATTGCCATTAGGTAAACAGCAGACTTCCATTCCAGAGATCACTCACTGCTGTTACGTTGTAAGGAAAACATGAGGCACAAACAACATCATTTAAAATGGCTTATTCTTTATCTGAACATCCTCTCTTTGGTGCTTCATTTTCCACATCTGCTCTTTCTTTATCAGTGTCCTTTGTACTCCAAAGATGGCTTTAGTCTACTAGCCCCTGGCTTCTGTTCTTAGAAATGCTTCTGTCTATACAAAAGAAAAGATGCTCATAGCTTATTTTCATCTCATTTAAATTAACAGCTGAGCCCTAATGTGAAAGCTGGTTTTCTACTTATGTCCAAAATTTTAGGGCAAACAATTAATATGCACTTCCTTTCTTCAACTCTCGAAGGACTGACATTCTTTTGAGAAGAAAATGGTTAGTCAATAGTCTTCTGTGCTTAAGGAGAAGAAAAGGCAGGTGGAGTGTGGGGAGGGGAGAAGAAAAGAAACTGAACATTTATCTTTTCTTTAGGAAACAAACAAAAAAAAACCATAATGAATTGGTCTGTATACAAACTTATATTGGATAGGATTATGGCCATATGAGCTGAACTCTACCAGAGTTTCAACGCTATGACTGAAGGCATTTAAAAAAATAAATTAAAAAATCAGGTTATTGTGCACAATACAGTGACAGCATGAGAAGGTTCCAGGACAAAATTTCAAAGCCAAAATATCGTAAGTGCACTGAGAGTGGACTTCCTCCCCTCCCCTGACAGAACACCTGAATACCACAAGCATATAGGACACTACCTTACATCAGTTCAGGCCATTGGTCCATCTGGTTCAGTATTACTTGTACTGACTTCAGTCGCTCTCCAGAGTTTCAGACAAGAACCTTTCCAGCTCTACCTGGAGTCTTTCCCAATCCCAACCCTACATTCCCTTACCTGATTCACCTCATGAAAATAGCTGATGGGTGAAAGTAAATTCTAGCTCTATGTATGAAGTAGAGAGAGAGATGATAACCATGGGCCAGCTGGAAGACTACAGTGTTATATTACAGTGTGTGAACCTATACAGCCTAAACATGGGATAGGCAACCTTTCAAGCACGGGGGCACATTTGGAATTTTGAAAAATGGTCATGGGCACAACCATAAAATGGCTGCCATGGATGGGAACAGCTAGTCACAAAGGCCAAGTGACCTGCCCAGAGGCATTCATAGGAAATTTAAGGTGGCAGAAGCTAGAGGCTTCCACTTTGCTTTGCAACAATCCCAGCTACTACCAGCCAGGAAGCAACTATTAACATATTTTTAAAAAACAAATTGAGATGAGTAGAGTGGGCATCAAGGAAGGGTCTGAGGACACTTTGGTGCCTGTAAGCACCACATTGCCTACCCCAGGCCTAGACAGATAATTTGAGCACAAATTATGCCCACTTGCCCAGACCTGTACTTCTCCCAGCCATCTGAGCCCAGGGAGTCCTTCAATTTGTTTTAGTATATTTACCTACCAGGACAGTAAGATTATCATCTGAAGCCCTACTCCAGGTGCCACCACCAAATGAGGCAATGTGGGTAGCTACAAAAGAGAGCAGTGGCTCCCCACTTGTGAAATACCCCCCCCCCCCGGAGAGGCTCACCTGGTGTCTACGTTATCATTGTTTTATTTATTCATTCATTCATTCATTGCATTTCTATACCGCCCCATAGCCGAAGCTCTCTGGGTGGTTTACAAAAGTTAAAAAGTTTTGGCACCAGGAGAAGACCTTTTATTCTCACAGGCATTTAATAACTGTTTTAAAGTGCTTTTAGTATTTTATTCTGCTGCTGGTTTTAATTTTGTGTGTATGTGTGTGTGTGCACGCGCACACACGCAAGAATGGTTTTATTCTTTGCTAATGGTTTCATTTTGGTTTTATTCTGCACTGTTTTTATTCTTTGTTCTAACATTTGTATTTTATGTTTTTAATGTAAAATACAACCCTCTGACCCTCCCATGCAGCATGGTGAAGTGACCAGGGGTGGTGGGGAAGAGGGATAGATGAAGGCAGGAATTGGTGTCTGAATGATGCATCAAGACTACTTAAAGTTTTCTCTCCCAACCTGGTGCTCCAACACACCTGGAGGGCAACAGGTTGGGGAAGGCTGGTTAAAAGTGCTGGCCCTAGTATGAGGGGTGCAACATTTGGACTCTGCTTCAGGCAGGAAAGTGTCATGGGTGAGCACTAGAACTGGAGGCATGCTGGAAGGAGGGATGTTGGAGAAATCTGCAAGGATTCAAATATGTTCAGATCAGAGATGTTGGAGGAATCTGGGTGAGTGAAGCTTGCCGAGCTTCCATCAGCTCCCCCCCCCCCCAACCCCAGACTTGGGCTTGTTTTCCCATGAGCTGGCCCGACTTGATCTACATCGAGTCAGGCCAGCTCGTGGATTTTCATTTTTTTCAAAAATGTGCATAAATAGCTATTTGTGCAAATTGCAGTTGCAATTTGCTTAATTTGCACAAAATTCAGCTGAAATTTGTACACATTTTGGCTGTAATTTGTGCAAATTCTTATTTAAGCAATTTTTTAAAAACAACAACGGCAAAATTCCCATATTTGGGGAAGAAACTGTGGTTCCTCTGGCAAATGCAAACCAAGTCAGAGGTGATGCAGAAATCCAGCGAGCCCAAAAAGGGCCAGATTTTCCAGCACTGGACAACCCTAGTTAACATTTCTATGAATGCAACCTGTGGATTCTGTAGCGGACTGCTTTTTCTGAGTCACGCAGATTCCATGGATTTGCAAACCAGTTTTTAGCTTTGGGGGGGATTTATGCTAAAGCAAATTAGCTTGGGAGGGGATTTGTGCTAATGCAAATTAGCGCTAATGCAAATTAGTACAAGCAAAACAAAATTCTGTTAAAAAAAGAAGAATGTGATTGCATCGATGAGCACATGACAGAACAAAAGATGCCAGATAATCCACAAAAGATGGACACAACAGATCTAATAAAATCTGGACATCCCTAGCTAGGAGCAAAAGGAGAGGCAAACACATGAAAGAGTGTTCTTCCTTCTGTTCCAAAGACTCCATCCTAGTTCTTGAGTTCTTTTGGATTCCCACATGCTAATCCCAATGAATACTTTGAGAAATCTAGTTGACATAAAAGAACAAGCTAAGACCATTTATGAAATGACAATAAGAATTTGATAGACATTTCTGCTTCAGTAGAATTATTACTGTATTCTAGTGTTAATCTTGTTATCAAACTGTTACTTCTTTTCCATGCGCAGCAGCATTTCAAGTGTTGCTTGGTGGGTATTCTTTTCATGGATGCTTCCTATCCAGTCAGATATTCTGCATGTGTTCTTCAGTAACAAAAGACAGTATTGTTTATAACAATAGTGCACTAATTAAATCTCAAGAATGCTCCCTTCTCAGTGTCTGCATCAGAGCCCCTTGATAACAAACATTCTGTAGAAGTAGATTCATTCAAACAAATGGGACTTAATTCAATGCAATATGTTCAGAAATATTATGTTAGCCCCAAAGATTTCAGTAAGAAGAAATTGGTTAAAATCCATGTTCCTCTGTGTTTCTGAACCTATTTGAATTCAGGCATCCCCCTTCTAATATATGCTACCATATATTCAGGTAGCTACCGTATATTTAGGGGTGTGTGTGTTGGGGGGGGTCAATTTAGCTGGCCAAAGGGATACATAGTAAGCTGCAGTTGCTGGGGGGCACCTGAAAAGTCCTATTGTATGCATGGAAGAATTTGCATTAGTATGTAGAACTCTTTGAATCCCATACTTTTGATTTTCAGAATTTCATATTATCTCATAATTACCATTAAGAGACCAGTCCTACTAATATTAATAATAATTTCATATTATCTCATAATTACCATTAAGAGACCAGTCCCAAGACATTGTCTCAGGGGGCATAGGATATTTGAGATTTCCCCCTTGAAAATGGAGTCTAGTCCATGAAAGAGTATGCCATATTCAATGTGTTAGTTTTAAGGTTCTGCAAGACCTTTTGTTGCTTGTGCTGCAACAGATGAACACAGAACACATCTTCTGAAATTAACATAGTCTCAGACACAATATTTTTTTAAGGTCAAAACAACAAAGGTCTGTTTCTGACGTGTCAGTCAGTCTACCCTTTGAGTCACTGGCCTATAAGAAATGGAGTAACGAGACACTGGGTAATGAAAATGTACATGTGGATCAGCCCTTACTTTCCAGTGAGTGCATTTAGGGTGGCCCCTAAAGACTTTAGGTTTGGGGAGCTGGGAGGGTGATGGACATTTAATGATGTCATTGCTCTTTCAATATGCTCACATGCAAGCTGCTGCCACAGGCAATTTCATAGCTGTCTGGTGTCCATAACAAGTCTGCATCCTAACTAGAGCCATTTTTTTCCCTCCGCCACTTTTAGCTCTGCAGGTTCATAAGCTCAATCACTCTGAGTTTCTTCATTCTCTTTCATTCATCACCACCAGCAACAACTATCTCCTGAGAGTAGGAAACACATTGAGAGTCTGAAATTAGTTCTACTGGTGATGATATATGATGCAGGAAAATGACAGCTTGATTGCCATAATAATGAGGCTGCTCGATGTTCTTTCCTCCATTTTTTTTTAACCACAGCAATTTAAATTCCAGTTGCATTCCTGTTGTGCATTAATTCTGCACACCCACTCCTTAGACCAAGCAAATATTTATTTTTTTAAAGCCTTATTGATGCAAAAAATTACACCTTTGGGATATACTTACCTCATGTCCACAAATTCCTCATACCATATACACATGTTTTACTACCATCATTTTATTATTGTTTGAATCTTCACTTTCACCTTTAAATAAGCTTCCTCTTCTAAACTAATTGGCTTCCCCTGCACAAACAATGCACCATTCAGATGTGATCCTTTAATGTAACCTAACAAGAATGAATAGAACTTCAGTGGAAGATTGTCTTTGAGCAGACATACATTTGAGGACCTTGTTTATTATCGTAATCAGAAGATGTAACAATGATGGATGGTTTACACTTAAAGATGATACCTTTCAACCACAAGCACGTGATTTTAAAAAAACTCCTTCAATCGCATTCAAACACACACCACTGATTACTTTGCAGCATAAGACAGTGTCCACAAAGTAAGACAGTGAAGAATTGCTTTATAAATTAAAATAGAATTACTGAGAACAATCTGTGCTCTCCCCCTGCCCCCAGTGGCATGTGGCTCCATGGGCCCATCCTCCATGGCCCTACATTGGATGTGGATGTCTACATGGGCCCTATGCCATAGGCCAAGCTACATGTATGGAACTCTATGTATGGAATCCAATCACACAGGGTTCAAAAAAATGGGGGAGCTTATGTGTATGGAAATGTACATGTGTAGGTTTCTTCCAGGCAATGGGGGTGGGGGGCAGGTGGGGTCAGCAATGTGGTTCTGCTGCCCGTTTTATGTGTGGATCCCCTTCACTTGAATAATATGTGTACGTAGGGGACATGAAGTTCTCATCTTTTCTCCCAAGCCCTCCTCTCTTTGTTCACTCTCTTTAACCACTGACAACATTGCTAAGATCTAGGGCTGTGAACTGCTTCGGCCTGAGGCCCAAGTTGAAGCGGGCTACTTCAGGTCACTTTGAGCCCATTCCGTGGTGAAGTGGAGGGGGCACGAAGCAACCTGGAGCAGGTCGGGGGCTCTCCAAAACTCTCCACTTTGGAATTTTGGCACCCCAGCCGCGCCAGCGCCTCCAGGTCCTTACCTGAGCTGCCCACCTCTGCCACTGCCTTCTCCATCACCACTGCCTCCAGTGCCATCGTCGCTGTGGCTACCGCTGGCTCTGCCGCCTCTGGCTCTGCTGCTGCTGCCTTCTCTGCTGCTGCCACCTTCTCCGCTGCTGCCACCGCCACTGCCACCTTCTTCTCCTCCTCCGCTGCCCCCACTGCCGCCTTCTTCTCCTCCACCGCCATCATCACAGCCACCAACTCCTGAGGCCTGGATGTGTGCTGGCTCTAATTGCAGGGCGTCGCCATTTTTAAATCACTGGTGGCAGTGATGATGGTGGTGGAAGAGGAGGAGGAGAAAGCAGCAGTGGCAGTGGTGAGGAGAAGGCAGCAGTGGAGGCAGCGGCAGCGGAGGAGGAGGTGGAGGTGACAGAGAAGGAGAAGGTGGCAGCAATGGAGGAGGAGGAGGCAAGGTAAGGAGCTGGGGGTTTGCGTGGGGCATCAGTGGGGGACCCGAAGCAGTGTTCAACCACCCAAGTCCCTCTTTGGATTTGGCGCCGAGTCGAGTCGGGGACCCCCCGAATCAGCCCGAGCTGAATTGGCCATGCTTCCAAAGCCACGAAATGGCTTCAGAGTCAGATCAGGGGGTCCTATACAGCCCTACTAACTAGGGGTGTACAGATTCCCCACCGTCTGTTCCAATGGGGAATCCATGAGCAGGGGGAGGTGATCCGTTCTTCCTCTCCCCGGAATCCTCCGGAGCGGCTCCACTCCACAAGGATTCTGGGGGGGGGGAATGGTTTGGGAGCCACTTACCTTCCCTCCTGCCAGCCAGAGCTGTTCGCCTCCTCCCTGTCCCTGCCAATCATCATGTCTTTTCTTTAAAAAAAAAAAAAAATGGCGATCGGCAGGATGTGCCCATAGACTTATATGCAAAATAGAGCCATGAATCTTGCATATGAGCCTATGGACACATAGACTTAGACGCAAGATTCATGACTCTATTTGCGCCTAAGTCTATGGGCACATCCTGCCGATAGTCATTTTATTTTATTTTTTAAACAAAAAACATGGAGATCGGCAGGGACAGGGAGGAGGTGAACGGTTCTGGCTGGCAAGAAGCAGCCAAGTGCCGTTCAGCCTCCAGTCCTCCTGGATCAGAGGTAAGTGGTCCTGATCCACTGCGGATTCCTGAGGCCGGATTCTAAAGAATCCAGTCTCATTTGAATCCACAGTGGATTTCTCTGACATCTCTACTACCAACAACAAACAACCTTATCGATCAGACACAAAGTCTTGGGGGGTTTTCTTCAGCTACTCTCTGCCTCCTATTCAGTTTAATGCCAAATCTTGTCACTCCTGACAATGCTGCAATTTTCTTCTCTTTGATCTTCCTATGGTGTATAGGCTTCTTCGTCATCACCATCATCATGAAAACAGGCAGCTATCTTGGATGGCATACTTCAAGCCCCACCCCCACCCCCCAATGCTAGAAGTAGTTCATGTGAATGGGCTTTCATACTGCTTGTTTCTTGACTTTCCCTATGAAAACTGAATGTACCTTAATCATAGATATTGACTAGGGATGTCGAAGGTATCTGTTTGGGGGTGGAGCTCAGCAAGTTTTTGCCAGCTCAGTCCCCCAGACTCAGGCTCACTCATCTGCAAGCTGGCCCATCTCAGAATGTGATGAGTCAGGCCAGCTTGCGGATTTTGGGGGTGGTTTTAATTTGCACAAATCACGATTTGCACAAAATCGTAGCCATAAATAGTGCAATTAGACCATTTACACCTGTGATTTTGCGCAACTTGTGATTTGCGCAAATAAAAAACCTTGATAAATTTCCCAGATTTTGGGAATGCAAGCTGAGCTGGGGGTGTCACAGGGATCCATTGGGCCCTGCGATGGAGAACCCTAATTTTGACACATAGTCATAGTTTTCAAAGACATCACCACTCCACCTCTTCAACTGGCAGCAAAACAACTTTAACCATTTCTTGACCATAGAAGACATAGAAGATATTTTAATTCAATAGCCACCAGCTATGTTTCTATGAAAATAATAAGGAAACAGTTGTGTAATAAAATCCTTGATGTGTCATGCATTCTTATACTGCATTAGTTATGAAGTAATGTTTTTTTATTGTTTAAATAATTCTTAAAAGAAACCTAATTAATTTGCCATTGCTTCAAGTAAGTGATGGAGTCAGTCAATATCCACTGACAGGATTATCAGCAAATTGTCAGTGGGGACAGTGAAAGAGTTCTCTCTGCTAAAAAGATGACTGCCAGCCAGAAAATCATAGAAAGGAGGACAACAGAGAGAGATGAGGAGTGATTATACCTGTGAGAAAAACTAGAAGAAAGCAGGGGAAATAACCTCAAACCTCATGCTGGCTGCAAAGAAGATTTGTTTGGTCACAGTAAGATATTGGCAGGTAGATCAATAGATGATAATGTAACTTTTGCTCTCTGTCCATCCCTCTTTGAGCCAATGGGAGTGTTGATATTTATTTCAAAAGCCATGTCATTGATTTATTTATATATGAAGAAGCCAGTGAGGTGAACTGTTGGCACTGCCTTCCCTACCTGCTGCTGCTGCTTCACCCAGCAGGCATTGGGACCCTGCTCACCTCACAGAGCCCATTCCAACAAACTGCCCTGTGTGAGCAGGAAAGGAAGAAGTAAATAGTCACCATCACCATCTCTTCAAATAGGCATCTGTTTTTACAATTTTTGACAGAGGGTGGGAGGGAGGGAGGTAGATAGATGATAGATAGATAGATGATAGATAGATAGATAGATAGATAGATAGATAGATAGATAGATAGATAGATAGATCCTCCCTCCTTATACCTTATTCCATAGATATCATGTCTTAAATTTAGATTTTAAACCCAAGGGGAGGGATTGTCATGCTACTCATCTTTGTAAATTGCACTGGGGGGCTTTTTCTTTTGCCAAAGAGTAGGATATAAATGCTGTGTGTGCATATCTATAGTTCCAAAATTTGTAATAGAATACGACTAAACTTTGGTAGCCTTATTGAATGGGATGTCTGGCTGCCTATGGAATGAAGTCTGTGTCACAGTAACAATCCAATTATTATTATTGGTGGTGGTGGTGGTGGTAGAAGTATATCCTTGATACCGTACTGACATGCAAAGTGCTTTATACTCTGCAGCTTGCTTATTCTCCTCACGTCCTTCTGAATTAGACAACCTACTAACCCTGCCATTTTCACGTAAGGAAATCCATTTCAGGTTAGCTCAAGACCATTTAGGTTGCTCAGATATGAAGCAAAGTATTTCAGGCCCGTATCCAATAGGATAGCCACTGGTCATGATAAAGGTGTCTGACTAAACTGGATCCTGACCCAGAAGATTCTTGTTGCATGGAGCCCATTTTGTTTTTGCTTTGTTTGTTTGTTTTTCAGGTCTCTTGGGACTGGCTTATTCTGGGAGCAAAAAAAATCACCATGATATCATAAAGGACTCCTATAAAGCTAACCCCAGATTGAGAGGACATGAGTTTCCATATCGCGAAAGATTGCAAAGTGGTTTCAGCATATAGTAACTTCAGATCTTCCTATGAGGAGGGTAATGCTTTCCCATTTTCTTCACTACTGTTCTCTTAAACTGACATTCAGAAAAATGTTCCATTGCAATAATTGGAGCCTAATTGTACAGTACTTAATTTCTATTGACTTGAGTGGGAATTCAGAATACTGAAATTTCTATAGAATTTATCTGAGTGTCCTCCATAGGTCCCTGCACTGAGTTGCTCTCCCGAGAATAATCAAGAAAAAGATCTCATTTAGGATAGGGATGTCATGGGAGTCTGAGAAGGGGGTGGAGTCTGGCAGACTCCCCCCTCCCATTCAGCCTCCCAGACCCCACTCGCTGAACCGCCATGCTTACCAAACCCCACTCACCGAGCCGCCGTGTGGTGTATGAGCACCTGGCACCTGCCTGACCCTTCAATGAGCCATCATTTTGTGAAAAAATGGTAGCTCAGGTTTTTCCATAAATGTAATGTTAAGTAAATGGCGGCCATAATGGGGCCATTTATACATGTAATGTTGTAGAATCATAGAATAGTAGGGTTGGAAGGGGCCTACAAGGCCATCGAGTCCAACCTCCTGCTCAATGCAGGAATCCAAGTCAGAGCATTCCTGACAGGTGGCTGTCCAGCCTCATCTTGAATGCCTCCGGTGTGGGAGAGCCCACCACCTCCCTAGGTAATTGGTTCCATTGTCGTGTTGCTCTAACAGTCAAGAAGTTTCTCCTGATGTTCAGCTGGAATCTGTTTTCCTGTAACTTGAGCCTGTTATTCCGTGTCCTCCATTCTGGGATGATCGAGAAGAGATGCTGGCCTTCCTCTCTGTGACAATCTTTGAAGTACTTGAAGAGTGCTATCATATCTCCCCTCAGTCTTCTCTTCTCAAGGCTAAACATGCCCAGTTCTTTCAGTCTCTCTTCATAGGGCTTTGTTTCCAGTCCCCTGATCATCTTTGTTGCCCTCCTCTGAACCCTCTCCAGTTTGTCTGCATCCTTCTGAAAGTGTGGTGCCCAGAACTGGACACAGTGCTCCAGAGGAGGCCTAACCAGTTCTGAGTAGAGGGGAACTAGTACTTCCTGGGATTTGGAAGCTATGCTTCTATTAATGCAGCCCAAAATAGCATTTGCCTTTTTTGCAGCCACATCACATTGTTGGCTCATATTCAGCTTGTGATCGACAACAATTCCAAGATCCTTCTCGCTTGTAGTGTGGTTGAGCCACGTATTCCCCATCTTGTAACTGTGCCTTTGGTTTCTTTTTCCTAGGTGCAGAACTTGGCATTTATCCCTGTTAAATGTCATTCTGTTGTTTTCTGTCCAGTGCTCCAGTCTATCAAGATCACTTTGAATTTTGTTTCTGTCTTCCAAAGAATTAGCTATCCCGCCCAATTTTGTGTCAACTGCAAATTTGATCAGCATTCCCTGCACCTCCTCCTCCAAGTCATTAATAAAAATGTTGAAGAGCACTGGGCCCAGGACTGAGCCCTGCAGTACCCCACTCGTTACCTCTCCCCAGTCTGAGAAGGTCCCATGGATAAGCACTCTTTGAGTCCAATTCTGTAGCCAACTGTGGATCCACTGGATCATTGTTTCATCTAGCCCACTTTTAGCTAGTTTGTTCATC
The DNA here is from genome assembly GCF_057233095.1 of Heloderma suspectum. Classification (NCBI taxonomy): domain Eukaryota; kingdom Metazoa; phylum Chordata; class Lepidosauria; order Squamata; family Helodermatidae; genus Heloderma; species Heloderma suspectum. The sequence continues at coordinate 88,924,812 of NC_139461.1, forward strand.
AGGATATCATGTGTAAATGGCCACTTTACTGCTGCCATTTATACAACATTACATTTATGGAAAAATCCAAGCTGCCATTTTTTCACAAAATGGCAACTTGCCAAGGGGTTGGGTGGCTGCCAGGCACTCGCTGGGCACCCACAGTCTTGCACTATGGCTAGTCCAGGGAGCCGAAAAGGGGTGGTGACAACTCGGCGAGTGCCCGGTGGCATGGACGGAGGTGAGTCCACCCATCTCTAGTTGAGGACTGCAGTCCTAAGCATACTACCTAGTAGAGAATGTCACAATGAATCAGCAGAACTTACTTCTCTAAGTAAACATGGTGAGGATCACACTGTATTTTAGGAAAGAAACTGAAAAAGAAGTCAGGCATTTGTGTACTACAGTTACATCATAACATTCTCTTTTCACCTATTCCAGGTTGTATGGTGAAGAGAACAATATTAATTTCCATTTAAGCTCTTCTAATATCTCAGTAGGTTAATCGAAAGGGAAAAAATGTACTCCAAGAATTATCTGGTCCTGTCTTATCAAAAGGTACAAATATGATAACTGTGTTGTGTGACTTTGGAGCTTTTGATTTACAGACACAGATCATCTGACAATCATCCCTGGGGAAAAAAACAATAAAATTGAGCTTTTTCATGCTGAGAATGGTCATCACAAAACTACAGCTACTAAAAAGAAGTGACCGGATACATTTCAAAGGCAGCGTGAATGCAATGCCACAGTACTCAAAGAAATAAGTTATGGTTTGTTTGGCTTTGAGTAAAGGATCTCTCAGAGACCAGCAGGAACTAAAACTCCACCAAGATTATTGTTTGTTCCAGTTGAAGTGCCATTTCCACTTAGCGATCTGTACCTCTGTGTCTTCCTAACCATCTTCCATAAAATAAAAGGAACACTGTTGTATTCTGCAGCCTATGAATTCCACCCTGAAGGAAGGACATTATCTGTCACGTCCAGCTAGGATATAAACATTTGGCCTTGTTTTGAGGCTGATTGAATATAGCTCCACTGATGACTGAAATCAGATGTTCTGGAAGAAGGAGATGCCATTTTTAAATAGACAGAATATCAGATAGTGAATGGTCCATTCGCGCCTCTAATCTTGTGTAAATGGCAGCTTTGCAGCCACCATTTCTGTAAAAGACCTTTTATACAGAATAATGAGCCACCATTTTTATGCATAACGGCAGCTCACTAGGGGACCAAGTGGCCGTTCAGGGCTCGCCAGGTGCTCACCAGGCCATCCAGCAGTTCACGTGGCACTGTGAGTGGGGGCTGGCATGCTGCGCCATCCACGGTCCAGCAGGCCAAGGGGGGGGGGCGGGGAGTCTATCAGGCTCCACCCCCATATCGGATCTCACAACATCCCTAGCTGCTATTCATTTCATCTTCATCTCTTTAGTGGAACATGTCTGGAGTCCACCCACACAGACTCTGTTATACTATGTTCTTCTCTGTGATTACTGGAGGGATTCTCCCTAATTAAAACCAACCAACCAACAAACAGTGTTGCAGACACTACCACATGGAGGATGCTTTAAGGCAAGTGACAGCTGTCAGCCTCAAAGAAAACTGTATATGAGTGGCAGCTTACACTGTGAATCGGGTCATTTTTCTCCACACCAGTTCATACAACAAAAAACTCTCTGGTGGCATGATGCTAATCCTTCAATCTACTACTGAATACAAACAATTCCCCATGTGGGGACATTCACCATGTAAAGCAATTTAAAGAGGCGTCCTATCGCAGTCATACACAGGCTTTGAGTCCCTTTATAAGATATTGCAACAATGACAGAGGAGTGGATATGAACAGCAACTCTATCCTGGAGACTAGACTACAGTGGCCATGCAGTTGCCATTCTCTAAGCTATGACAGAACGAGATAATTGATAAAGAGGACAACCAAATCTGAGTGGTCAACTGTTCACAACAGAAAATTCTCCAGCCTTCTGATTAATAGCCATGAAAGATGTACCTTGAAATAAGAATTCCCTAGATAGATACACACTCCTTCAAGAGAGGTATGCTAAAGTAGGATGACCATATGTATAACAAGGCATGCACCCTTGCTTTATGTCATCTGAGAACAAAATAACGTGACTGAGAGACACCCAAAATATGTTCTTTTTGTAACACCATTGAAGACTGAATCATTTAAAATTAACACCTTCTTTCTAAGGTGCTGAAAAAATGCTGTTATTAGGCAGGGACAACAGAGTTTAAAAGACAGTTGTAAGTGTGACAGAAGTAAAATATCATAATGCAAAGTCAGTGATTTGTAAACTAAAATATGTTAGACATAAGTAATGTTGGAATAATTTCTTCATTCTTTCCAGAATATCTTGAACTATTTGCATGCCTAATTTGTACTCAAGCTATCACCAGCACTTGATTTCCAGCTGAATTGGAGGAAAGGAAACCATTTTTTAAATTTATTTTTACAATAAGTACTTTCAGTTATGCCTAGGCATGAGTTCAGTCATTAAGAAGTATCCCACAGGTGACAGAAAATTCAGAAAGAGCATGGTAGTTCAAACTTCCTAATGGGATTATGATCTAATTCCTCAGTATATCAACTGTTATAAAACAGGATGATTAATTGACATCTCAGAATAGTAGGTGAACATTAATTTTAAGACAACAGAAAACTGTAGTAAAAATGAAGCACTTAGATTTAAGACAATGTTATTGCAATAGCTTAACCAAAATCCAGTTAGGTTCACGTGGTTATGCATGGGTCTGCAACTCCCTATGCTTACATCATATAGACCACTGTTTTGAAGACTAACAGAGCAATCCTGTAATAACTGGAAGGGTGTCCAGGGGTCATAGGATATGGTGGATTTCCTCATAGGCAGAGTTAGAACCTCAGGGGATGGAGGGAGAGTTGGAGCAGAGATTACCCCTGTCTCTCCCAGAAAGCTTCTGAGGTCATTGTTGCAACCTCTGACAAAAAAGATGGAAAGGGGCATGCTGGTGGGTGGGGAGGAGAGTGGAGAGGAGAGGAGAGCAGACTCTGTTCCACAAGCCTCTCCATTTCCATGTCCACCCACTGCCAGGTAAGCAAGCTAGCTTATCTGATAGTGGGCATCTAGGAAGCAAAAAGGCCCGACACCATGTTTGGTCCTTGCTGGCAGGCCATTGAATTCCCAGCCAACTCTGACATCAGAGCACTCCATCCTATGGGCTAAATGGCCATGGGATTGCTCTGTTATTGTCTACTTGAGTATGCACTGAAATAGAAATATCTATTCATCTCCAGACAGGGAAAGAGTGTAAATTGTAAATTAAGATTACTTTTCTTTGAAGTGCTCAAAGTAATTAAATAATATATGCCTCAATCCAGCAAGGTACACAAGGAAACGGGCTAATGCATGCATAAATCAGGAATTGCATGATTCTACATTCTACATGTTTAGTTCCCAGCACTCAAGGCTAAGTGTGTGCATGCAGTCCTCAACACTGGACCCAGATTGGACCTAGCTCTACATTCAGTATGGAAAAAATGGGAAGACGGGAAGGGCAGCACAGATTGAGGCCCTCATCCTTCCTTAATATGTGATCAATGTCAAAGCTAATGTGCTGACCATTTGTTGGAAAGCTATTTCTATGCTGAAATGCATACTGTGTGTGTGTGTGTGTGTGTGTATACACACACACACACACACACACACATATATATATAAAGTACATGCTGAACCCACTGCTGCGTATGTACATATTGGGATCAGCACCACAGAGTCTATATCTTACCCAACACCCACACACATTCACACACCAGGTAGTCCTTAAAGTGTATCATCAACTACAGAGGATATGTCAAAGGTAGGTGCCTACTGGATTCCCCCTTTTCATGTACTAACAAATCCAAGGAGAGAAGCAGACACTGTTGTTCATATATTATACATTATCTCATAAAGTGACTGACCTTAATTCCACAGAAGCCAGCTCCGTCCAGAACTATGCTATTGCTCAGTCAGATCTAATAAGAACAGTCAAAGTCTAGCAGAATTCCGTTCTTTGATTCCCCATCCTGTTTCACCTGTGTAAATCAAACTGCAATGGCACAAGTCCAGGGTTTAAAACTGGACATAAAAGAAGCATTTATATAGCTTTCTACTGATTGATGTTTTTAGTTGACTTTTAGTAGGTTATCATCTAGAACTTGGGAGAATGCCACTGCTGGGAATACATTATCACTAGCACTGGCTGGGTTCCCTCATATTGATGCTCACATTTTTCTTTCTTTCTGAGAGTGGATTTTGCGTCTAGGGATGTATCAGAAATTAGTTTCAGTTCATTTTTGATCAGGATTTTACCCAGTTCACACCTGCCAGACCAAACACGGACTTGGACACAATGTACAGTCAAAGTCCATACATCTTCCAGCTTTCAATGTGATTTGTGGAGCAACTCCCCCTGCCCCTTGCAAAAAGCAGCCATACATTTCAAACTGAGTACACTTCAAAAATGTTTCAACCATGGGAGAAGAATACATATATTTCAAAAATCCATTCACTTCAAAATGAGTACATTTAAAAAATGCATACATTTTAAACATGCACATAATTGATGTGTACATTTGGGGTAAATACACACAGAAACACGCATGGATTTTCATGTGAAAAAAAAAAGCTTGCAATCAGATATGGACTTAAGTTGGAAGGAGCTTCGAGATTAGGGATGTATGAAACTCTTACCTGGCTCCGCGCCAGGCAATCCGCGGTGGGGGGGAGGAACTCCGTCCCTCCCCCTGGAATCCTCCCCGGCTGGATCCGCTCTGCAGCAACTTTGCGGAGCCGCCAGCTGGGGCCGCCCACAGCCGGACATCTGGCCATGATATGGTAGCTGTGATATGGTAGCCGTGATAGTCTATGCAAATATATACGTAGCCTATCACAGCTAAAGAAACGGACACAAATGGCGGTGGCTACAGTGGCCACCAATTGCATTCCTTCCTATTGCCGTGATAGGATACGTATATATTTACGTAGCCTATCACGGAAAAGACAGGGGTGCAAATGGCGGCCGCTACGCCATTTGCGCCCCTGTGTTTTGCCGTGATAGGCTACATAAATACAGTCAGGGCCAAAAATATTGGAACAAGGATAACTGTTTTGGCAGTTGGCCTCCGTACACCACCACATTGAAGTTGAAAGGAAACACATCCAGATGGGAGCAAAGTCAGGACTTTCAGCTATAATTCAAGGGGTTTGACAAAAGTGGGACACTAACCATTCAGGAAGGACAGCCAGTGGCATACACACACACCCATCGTTGGTGGCTCATAAGTAATGGAACAAATGGCTGACAAGCAGCTGCATGGCCAGGTGTGGCCTGTTTCCTGGGTACCCCTTGACCAAGCAAGCAGATAAAAGGCCTGGAGGTGGTTTTGACTGTTACATTTGCATTTGGTAGCTGTTCACTGGAACTCCCAATATGAGGTCCAAAGAGGTATCCATGCGAGTGAAGGAGGCCATCATTAGGCTGAGGAAACAAAATAAACCCATCAGAGAGATAACAAAAACAGTGGGAGCGGCCAATACAACAGTTTGGAGCATCCTGAAAAAGAAAGAATTAACTGGCAAGCTCAGCAACAGCAAAAGGCCTGGAAGACCACGGAAGACAACTAAAGTGGATGACCGCAGAATTCTGCTCAAGGTGATAAGGAACGCCTTCACAACATCTAGCCAGGTCAACAGCACTCTTGCGGAGGTAGGCATGTCATTGTCAACATCTACAGTCAAGAGATGGCTTTATGAATGTAAATACAGAGGCTTCACAACAAGGTGCAAACCACTGGTAACGCTCAAGAACCCAAAGGCCAGATTAGCCTTTGCCAGCAAACACCTAAAAAGGCCTGCCCGGTTCTGGAATACGATTCTTTGGACTGATGAAACCAAGATTAACTTGTACCAGAATGATGGGAAGAGAAAAGTATGGAGAAGGAAAGGAACAGCTCATGATCCAAAGCATACCACATCATCTGTCAAACATGGTGGACGCAGTGTTATGGCATGGGCATGTATGGCTGCCAATGGAGCCGGGTCACTGGTGTTTATTGATGACCTAACTGCTGATAAAAGCAGCAAGATGAATTCTGAAGTATATAGGGCTATACTTTTTGCTCAGATTCAGCCGAATGCTGCCAAACTGATAGGACGCCGCTTCATATTGCAGATGGATAATGACCCAAAACATACAGCAAAAGCTACCCAATAGTTTCTCAAGGCAAACAAGTGGGATGCTCTTCAATGGCCAAGTCAGTCACCTGATCTCCACCCAATAGAGCATGCTTCTCACTTACTGAAGACAAGACTGAAGGCAGAAAGACCCACATACAAGCAGCAGCTGAAGGCAGCTGCAATAAAGGCCTGGCAAAGCATCTCGAGGGAGGAAACTCAGCACTGGGTCATGTCCATGGGTTCCAGACTTCAGGCAGTCATTGACTGCAAAGGATTTTCATCCAGGTATTAAAGGCGATCCTTAAGTTTGAAATGATGTTGGTTTGTTCCATTACTTATGAGCCACCAATGATGGGTGTGTGTGCATGCCACTGGCTGTCCTTCCTGAATGGTTAGTGCTCCATTTTTGTCCAACCCCTTGAATTACAGCTGCAAGTCCTGACTTCGCTCCCATCTGGGTGTGTTTCCTTTCAACTTCAATGTGGTGGTGTACAGAGGCCAACTGCCAAAACAGTTATCCTTGTTCCAATATTTCTGGCCCTGACTGTATATTCCCCAGTCATGCAGAGCTCCCAGTGTGCAACTTGTGGCCCTCCAGATGTTGTTGGAACCCAACCCCCATAATACCTGCCCATTGGTTATGTTGACTGGGGCTGATGGGAGTTGGGGTTCAACAGCATCTGGAGAGCCACAAGTTCCCCACTCCTGCCCTAAAGATACAGCAAGTAACTTGGGTAAGACAGGAGTCACTAAGGGTATAGGCAGAAGTAGGCAACAGAAGTAGGCAACATTGCATACAGACATGTGCCCCTTTCTTGGCACCTGCCTACCAAGGTGCCCTACCCCTCCCACTTTTTTTTTTTAAGTAACTGTAACACATTTTCTTACTGGCAGCTGGGATTGGTGTGAAATAGGTTTCTGTTGGTGCTGAAAACTTTGGAATCAAAGGAGTCATTTAGTGTGTGGGGGGGCCTCTGGATCTACCTCATCCTTGTATTCAGTCTTTGGGGCAGATTACGTGTCCTTTGCCACACTTCCCATGTCAACCATTTTGTGGTGGTACCTAGGACAGTTTCTCAAAATTCCAAATGGGCCCATAGCTCCCAAAGGTTTTCCTACTCCTGGTCCAGAGGATACATGAGCATATACACCTGTTCCCAAATTAGAGAGGGGTTCTTTTGCTTCTGTACATATTTGCTGGGACTTAAAGAAGGGTGATTCCATCACAGATTTCTAGTAGCTCTCCTCCCACTCCCCCCCCCCACAGTATTTGGCATGAGTGCAAGAACTCCTGTCTGACATGGGACAATATATATAAACTTTCTGCCACTATTACATACTTACCTTCCCCCAATCATTAATAGCAATTGTTTCTAAATTCTTAATCAATTAACTAATCAAAAATATAATACAGCATCTCACTGCAGGTCATATTTTCAGGATGGTTAATCAATGTCATAGTTTCTTTCAACAACACAGACAAACCATTTATTGCATCAAAAGAACAGCTTTGTTTACATCCATGTCCTTAATTCACAGCACTTTTTCACAGATGACAACCAGAATGAAAGTCAATTAAAATACATTTTTTAAAAACAAAAACCTGCAGCTAATTAATTGATGGAACAACCAGAGTATTATGTTCATCAGTTAAGTCTTTTCAGAACTACAACTGGAGAATCATGTAGTCGCAGAAAGAGAATTGTTAGAGTCCTTCCTTCACATACATAGATCTTATTTTTTTCTGTAACATTATCTGCTATCCATATTGCTCTAAGTTCCAAAGAGCAAAATATTTTGACTTTGTAGTTTTTAGGCAGTTTCCTGTGTTCAAGAATGAAAAAAAAAGCTTGGCCTCCCCAATAGCTTCCCAAATAACTATCAGTTTCATCACAATGTATTCCTCAGGATTCGTTAAATCATACTAGCACATGTCATGCATAGGGATGCATGAAGATTTTGTTTTTGCTAGCAACACATACGCTCATGCCCTGATAAAAGCTCCAAACATGAGCACGAGCACTTGTCCACTGAAAATATTCACAAATTGTTGAACACGCAGATAGGCTTGATTATTTGCACTGCTGACCCTCTAAACTGCATGATGGGATTGGGGGCCTTTTGCTCTAAGTTCTTTTTCTGCCATGAGATCAGTTTGAGGCTTTTCGCAAGTCACTGTTTCTCAGCCTACACTCACCATCTGTAAAATGGGAACTGCTGTAACCTATATAACAGAGAGAGTTGTTGGGATGGCAAGCACAATCAACATGGTAATATGATTAACAGTACTGATCCATTCATGTTCACAGTAACCCTAGTGGAACATCAGCTAAGAAATCTTGCACTTCCTGCTCAAAACCATTTTTAAATTTGAAATGCATCCTCTTAGAGTCAACACAGAGTTTCTGCCTGAATGATACCTTAACCAGTTTCTGGGATCATCTACTTCCAAGATATATCCACCCCCTTTACACTGAAATGTCCAGGGAAGGTTATTCACATATTTTCAGAGTTTTTGTTGTTATTGCATTCAAAAATTATGTTGAAGCAGAAGATTTTATTTATTTACAACATTTCTATACTGCTCCACATCTAAACAAATTCTGGGGCATTGAAAAACAAAAGATAAAAGAACTAAAGCACAATATCATATATATATATATATGATATTTATATTTATATATATATAAATTGCAGTCAGGAGTTCGTTGGTCATCCCTTTTTGACTGCCTTTCTGTTGACCAATTGAAAGTCAGGAATTTATGTCCATAAAGAGAGAGAGAGAGAGAGAGGCTATCTTCTATAACAAGGTACTATAAAGTTTTATTTTTAATATCAAAAACATGTCAAGTATAATTAAACAAACGTAATTATAAATTGGAGAAAAATGAAATATGTACACAAAAGAAGTCCCTGTACACCTTTATTAACAGAGGTGCAGGCCAAAGTACAATGATATGCAGCAACATACAGCCTGTAAACAAATCATGAAGTGATTAAGAGACACCAACAGTTAAAAGTAACCCAGCCAAAGTTTAGTTATTGGTCAGAAAGGAAGTCTCTAGCTGTTAAATTTAACAAAATAACATTTAAAAGTCTCTGTACATCTGTGTGTGAACACAGGCGCAGGAGTTATTTTAAAAACAGAGTTCCAATAAAAAATGGTAGCTGGTCAATTGTTGAAATAAAAATCATAGAATCATAGAATAGTAGGGTTGGAAGGGGCCTACAAGACCATCAAGTCCAACCCCCTGCTCAATGCAGGAATCCAAGTCAGAGCATCCCTGACAAGTGGCTGTCCAGCCTCGTCTTGATTGAATGCCTCCAGTGTGGGACAGCCCACCACCACCCTAGGTAATTGGTTCCATTGTCATATTGCTTTAACAGTCAGGAAGGTTTTCCTGATGTTCAGCCGGAATCTGGCTTCCTGTAACTTGAGCCCATTATTCTGTGTCCTGCACTCTGGGATGATCAAGAAGAGATCCTGGCCTTCCTCTCTGTGACAACCTTTCAAGTATTTGAAGAGCGCTATCGTATCTCCCCTCAGTCTTCTAGGGATGTCAGAGAATTCCGCCACAGATCTCGGTGAGGCCTAATGCACTGGCATTCGGCCTCACCGAGATCTGTGGAGGAACTGCCTGCCCCCCCTGCCCCCCCGCGGATTCCCCCAGGGACGAGGCTTACCTGGGGCGAATGTTCCGGGCAGCGGCGGCTCCAGAGACTTCGGCGGCTGGTCTTCCGGCCGGCCGCCGCCACCATTTGCAGTCTGGCGTTTGGGGTTGTTTTTTTTTTTACAGAGACATGATAGGCTACATAAAAGACTTACGTAGCCTATCACATCCCAGTAAAAAAAAAACAAATGCGTACGCAAATGGCGGTGGCTATGGCTGCCGCCATTTGCATTCCTTATTTTTCGCCGTCTTAGTCTACGTAAATATTTACGTAGACTATTACGGAGAAAATAAAGGGGAACGCAAATAGCACAGTGGGCACTATTTGCGTCCCCTTTTGATTCGCCGTTTTAGCCTACATAAATATTTACGTAGACTAAGACAGCGAAAAATAAGGAACACAAATGGCGGCGGCCATAGCCGCCGCCATTTGCATATGCCGTTTTTTGTTTTTTTTTTTACCCAGCAGCCACCGCAGCCGGAAATCCAGCTGTGGACGGCCCTGGCCTGGCCGGCTGCTCCGCGGAGCTGCCGAGGAGCACAGCCGGCCATCGAGGATTCTGGGGGGGAGGACCGGATCGCCTCCCCCCCCGTCGAGGATTCAGGGGGGAGGGATGGAACGCCTTCCCCCCCTACCATGAACAGAATCCGCAGAAAGGTAAGTGACTTTCATAGATCCCTACAGTCTTCTCTTCTCATGGCTAAACATGCCCAGTTCTTTCAGTCTCTCCTCATAGGGCTTTGTTTCCAGTCCCCTGATCATCTTCGTTGCCCTCCTCTGAATCTTCTCCAATGTCTTCATTGGAGAAGATTCCAATGGGACTTCCACAGAGAGAGAGCCACTACACTGAAGGCTCTACTTTTAATGACAATATTTAGCTGTTAAAAAGCCCCCCCCCCATACAGAACTAGTTGCTGGAAATTAAGTTGCATGAATGCTCTGATTAATTCAGTGATTAATTACTACATGCATATCTAGCTCTAGTTCAGGGTAACAGAACCTCAGGCTCAGGGTCCCAATCCAGTCTTCCAGGGTTCCCCAAAAAGCCGTCTTCCCAGCCCAATTCCCTTTCACCTGACAACTGGTCATGTTGTGGCTTCTTGGCTTTTGTGCAGTTTTCCCCACTCTAAAAAAGTTTAACACCTCTGCTAAGCCTTAGACGTTCATCACATGGGGGCAGAAATCCGCATCAGTACCAGGGCTTTCTCCATCCGGTTTCATTGTGGGATTAGATCAGGCTCCCTTATACAGTTGTTTCTGTCTTGTTATATTCTGTTCCTTAATTTTTCATAGGGTGGCCATTTTTTTGGCGAGAAGCCATTACACACACTGGGGGCAGCACAAAATTTTGTCCCTGGTTCCTCCCCCTTTCCCTTCCTTTGCAGATTACTGGTGGTTTGGTTGTGATTGACATGCAATGCAGGTTGATGGCAACCTCCACCGAGCTGCCTGAACCCCGTCCCCACAGGCACCAGCTTCCCAGCAGACTGTTGGAATGCTGGCATGCCAGCCATTTTGTGTTGCGGAGTAAGCAGCTGAAGTTGGGAGCAAAAGTCTGTGCACTGCATTTAGTCATGGCATGGTGGAAGCCGGCATGGCAGCAAGAGGGGAGGTCAGTATACCGACCCACCCATCACCCCAATATCACTACCATTGTCATCATGACCTGAACAAACCAAAACAACTGCCTATAGTCGCACACACACAGTGGTTTCTTCACAGTATGGGAGAAATACATGGGGAAGTCATGACTAGGGATGCTAGAGAAATTTGATATAGACAAAATTGAGCTCAGATTTCTAAAAATCCAACCTGCAGAATATGCTGCACAGCAACCCCTTCAGGCTGCATGGAGTCCATGTGCTTTGGGATGATTTTTTTACTTTCCTGAAATATACACATACTTATTCGTAGAAAAATAGGCAGGCTTCTGCTGAGGAAACGTGGAATGGAATGGGGATGTGGAATGGAATGGAATGGAATGTTAAATTAGCATTTAACATATATGCTAAATGTTAGGTACTAAGGTAAATTATGTAAATTCTTACAAAACCTCTTACATAATTATTTGCATATTTTTCTGCATGACAAAAAAAAATTGCATCCATCTATGAGTGGACAACAGAACAAAAGGTGATGGACAATTCGCGAAACACAGACAGAGTGGATTTGACACAGTCCGTACATCCCTAGTCATGACGCTCCTGTTGTGCAAGCTGAAAAAATACTGCATTTTTTTTCCATTTGGGGATAACATGGGATAGCCGGGGAAAATGGTGGGAATCACTGGAGGATTACAGATGTCTTGTAATGGACCTACAAACTTCTGTGAGTGGCCAATCATGAATGCGCAATAAATTGCAGGTGTAGAGATGCCCATCGTTACTGGAAGTCAGAACTTTAAGCTAAAATATGGTGTTATTTTTGGCCTTGTTCCTTTCGCCTTTGCTCCTGCCCCCTTTGCCTTCAGCTCTGCTGATCACTAGAACGCAGCCCCCATGAACTTCTCTGAAATGGAATTCAGCCCTCAGGCTGAAATAGGTTCAGCCTTCTTCTCCTAGCTGTAGTAGAATATAGTGGTGAGTTGATGTAGCAAAAGCTGTCAAGGGAAATAATGACTAGCAAAATTCACATATAACAGTGGATTTTAAAAATTGATTTTATTTTTCTTTTTACTTTTCTTTTTAAATTGATGGTACAATCAAGTCAAAGGTAAACACTTTCTAAATCCCACAGTTTATAATGGGAGATATTTATATCATGCTTAATTCTTTCATTGAAATCAGTGGGGCTGCTAGACAGACATAGGATTGGTCAGTTTCCGGGAACCAACCTTGGAGCCCATCCTCCGAGCTTGGATCCCAGAGAACTGCCTCCCTGCCCCCTCCCCCACCACCTCGTATGTGGCGCGGATCATCCCCAGGCTCCGCGCTCATAACAGCAGCACAGAGTGGGGTGAAAGAGGGTGGTCCTGGGGGCGGGGAGCGCATAAGTGTCTGTATGACACTTCCTATGCATCATCTGGCCTCCTCACCCTGCACTCCAATGTCCCGTGACTAGACAGCCGAAATTGGCCATCTAGCTGTGAATGCAGGGCAGCTGCAGTGTAGAGGAGACGACTTTCCACCATGCATTGGATAGGCAGTTGCCTCCAAGTTCGGAGGTGGCCACCTCTCGACATATGATTGCTCCCTCCAAGTGCTTAACTTGGCTGGATCATAACTACACACATTCAGAAGTTCACATTTCAAAGCATAGGTGTTATTCCTTTGAAATATTGTATTGCACAGATTGTACAGTCAGCAGCAACTGCTGCAAGGGTTGATAGAAAAAGTCATGGGAACACCAAGCCAGTATCTGACCAGATTTTCCTAGCTCTTCACAGTGAATATTTAACCAATGTAACTAGCACAGAATCTGAAGAAAAGTAGGGATGGGGGAGAGTTTCTCCCCGAAACTTCGGGGGGCCGAGCACCAACGCATTCGGTCCTCCGAAGGTTGTTCGGGGAGAACTTCTCCGACCCCCCGACCCCCCCCCCAGGATGGGACTTCCCTTTCATGAATGTCCCTCCCGGCGGCGGGTCCCGGCGGCGGTTCGGCAGGTCTTCGCCGCCGCCATTACAAGCAAAGTAAAAAAAAAACAACACGCCCCCGTGATAGGCTATGTAACGATTAACGTAGCCTATCACGGCTAGATTTGCAAAGTCAGCTGTGATAGGCTACGTTAATCGTCACATAGCCTATCACGGGTGACTTTAAAAAAAAAGAAAAAAGCGCGTACGGCTAATGGCGGCCCCCATAGGGAGCCGGCCATTCGCGTTCCTTATTTGGTCCCTGTAGTCTACATAAAGATTTACGTAGACTACAGGGACCAAATAAGGAACGCGAATGGTGGCTCCCTATGGGGGCCGCCATTTGCATACGCGCTTTTTTTTTTTTTTTCAAAGTCACCCGTGATAGGCTACGTGACGATTAATGTAGCCTATCACGGCTGACTTTGCAGATCTAGCCATGATAGGCTACGTTAATCGTTACGTAGCCTATCACAGGGGCGTTTTTTTTTTCTTTTGAAGTTCGCGGCCGGGGAGACGGGGCGCTTTTCCCCGGCCTGAATTTCGGCCGGCCGAGACGGGAAGCCTCCCCCCCCGGCCTGAACTTCGGGGGGAGCAGCGAAGCGCCTCCCCCCCACCGCGAAGCAAGCTGCGAGACCAGGTAAGTGACTTTCGTGCACCCCTAAAGAAAAGGTCTTAATGGTTGCTTTTGATCATCATCCTGATAGTTTTGACCTGATGTCTTTTCTCTTTAAAACAAATAGACTGCTGGTAAAAACACATTGAACTGGCTGCCCCAGAAAGTGATATTGCTACTCCTTTAAAATAAAAAAGCTGTTTCATAAAAATAGTATCTTTGCCATGTATCACTGTATTGTATTACTGGCTGAGAGCAGTTCACTATTCCATTGCCAATACCAGCGTCCATGAAGTTCTTACAAAAATCTCTTCTCCAAAATATAATAAATAGAAGGCAGTGTTATGGGGCTACTTTGACCGTTCATAAAGAAAGAATTCATGCTTTTTAATAGCCAAGTAGAAGCACTTCTTTGTAATAAATACAAGCACAACTGATGGAAAGGTGGGTTTTCAAAAGAATGTTTTTGTCTCTTCAATTTTGTTATAGTACGTACAGTAGTTCTTTGTACTGACAAGGAGGGCTGTTTGCAACCATGAAAGTTATTAAAAGGTAATTATAAACACATTTATTTTTGTAGTACTGGTATGAATTGGTACAATATTTACTGTATATGCTGATCTAGATATGAATCTTTATAATGATGTTTTGGATCTGAGTTTTAACTGTAGCAATGCCAGTTTAATGTGTGGGGAGAAGAAAACAACCACTGTTAGAGTTGCTGCAAGCCTGCTACTAACTTTAAAACTGTAACCTAACTAGAATTGATTTTACATTTTTTTAATTTGTTGCATTTTTGCCCGGCATATCAACAGAAAAGGCTCCCAGGGAAGCATACATACAATCAATAAAAATAACACACTCCCTGCCCATAGGCTATATCTAAATGAAATGACCCAAAAGTTAAAAAGAAATGATTTAGAGGAAAGAAGAAAAAGGCAAGTTCAGATAGGGTCACTATGTGTCCTATTTTACATAGAACAGACCTCTGTTTGAAGGGGTCATGTGTTGAAGGTGCCCTGTTGCTGTCCTTTTCAAGTGTGGTTTAAAGATAAGGAACCATAAGTAGGGAAGCCAGGGGCCTTGAAGTTGCCCATCAACAGTTTTCACTTGGAAAGCAGGTCACCTGGTGACAGTCTTTCCCACTATACAAGATGTATTATATTTCTACTTAAATTATAGTAATTATTTCTACATCTGCGTCTATACATACAAACCAGCATATGCAAATGTTATGTAATTATGTGTCCAGTACTTCCCGTACACTGCCTAGTGGTTGCCAAAGCAATCAGAAACAAGCTGAAATGCTTGCTTCCAAAAAGGCACAGATCAGCAGAACTCATAGCTGGGAGCTCCACTGACCCACCCAGTTCCAGAAATTCTAATTTCTGGTCTTACTTCAAGAAGTGCTACTTCCCTGTTGCACAAGAGTTGGGTCACACTTGTGCAACAGAACCAGGCTGAATCTACACATAGCAGTTATACCGTTATCATACCGTTATCATAACTCTTGGTACACATGACACCACTAGGTACCAATGGTGTCATGTTCAGCCACAGTGAACACAGAGCAGCCCCACTGGACACTACCCATTCTTTTCTTTTTTTTTTACAATGCGTAAGTGGCTACACTGAAAGTCAGACACCAATTCTTAGAGTAAAATCGGGGGGGGGGGGCTTGGTCAGGGATGATGCGAGTTGTAGGCCAAAACATCTGAATGGCCACAAGTTACCCACCCCTAAATAGCTGGTCTGTGCTCTTTTCAAATGGGGTTTACCCATGAAACTTATAATGACCTATCCTGTACTTATGAAACAATGGGTAGCTATTGCTTCTTCTTCTAGTCCTCTCAGCAATTCCTTCTCTCAGTACAGACTGGAAAAAGTGAGTAGTAAGAGCGTCAAGAAGGGATGAAATTGCTTGAAATAGAATACACAGTGAAACAGAAGAGAGTCACATGTCAGCAATGGAAAACCCTTTACCACAAAACCAGGAGGATGACCTTGCTTTATCATTTTTATAACAATTTCCTGGAGTGTGCTTTGAAGAAACAGAGATTGCATTGCATTCATTTCAAGAATGCAATTACATTTCCAGTCCTTGCCTGTAATACATAAGGCAGGACTATATGTTTAGTGGCAAACATGGGGTTCCTGATTCCAGTTTTCTCGTGATGTGAAGGGGGAGCGAGCATTTGTAAGGAGGGTGCTGTAGGATGGCAAGTTGGAAGTACGTAACCCCTTCCCCACCTGTTGTTATCCCCTAACTGACCAGTTGTCAAGGTTCCACTTATGACCTGGACCCGCTGAGCAACCCCTTAAGGATCTCTTGCCTCCTTTAGAATTCCACCTTCCTTCTTTTAAACTCCTGACTGACACTCTAGTCACAGGGTTTAACTACAACAGTTTATAGTAGATTTAAAGCAAACAAATTACAATGAAAGGTAATTACACAATAGAACTGAGTGATACATACGGCATTACAAGAAAGTAAAATTTGCAAAACACAAGTTCCTTTACCTTAACTGTCCTTAGGCCTTTCTAGGCTGCTTCTTTATGCTCACTCTTCAGACTCTTTTATCACTTCAGGCTCTGGCTGTCTCTCTCTAACTTCAGGCTCTCTTGCTCTCTTTATATACCCTCCTCCCTCAAAATTGAAAGTACTGCTTCAAACCTGAAGAAATGAAACTTACAGGAGAATTGAAACAGAAACTTAACCAGAGAAATGAAACTATTCCTCTCAGGGTTACCCCCTCCCAACAGAAAACTCCAGGCCTCTAAGCCTGACCTTTTCCCCCTTTGCCAGTGTAGGCCTCCAACCTTCACAACAGTAAACACAGCTTTAGAATAAAGTGTGGGGGTCGGTGGGTGGGGAGGACGTGGCCTGGGCATGGAAACAGAGTGCAGAGGGAAAATGATAGATGGGAGAAGGGTTACACAATCGACATCACATCAGCTACGTCTAGCCTATACCGGCCACCAGGTCAATCAAACTGTGCATAGTCTGGAGAAAGAGGACAGAGAAGGTTTTCTTCCTCTCTTATAGTATTAGAACTTGGGGACATTCAATAAAACTGATTGGAAAGAGATTCAGGACAGTCAAAAGGAAGGGTTTTTTTGTTGTTCAGTAAAAATTTATGGAATTCATTGCCTTTAAAAAGGGATTAGACAAATTCATGGAGAATAAAACTATTCATGGCTATTAGTTATGATGGCTATATGGAGTCTCCATCTTTAGAGGCAGGGATGCCATTGAATGCCAGTCACTGGGGAGGGGAGGCAGTGAGAGAGGGTGAGTGCTTTCATGTTCTGTTTGTGGGCTTCTGAGAGACATCCAGCTGGCTACTGAGGAAAACAAGATGCTGTATGAGACAGACCTTTGCCCCAATCCCGCAGGGTTCTTCTTCTTATGTTTTTGCGTTTTCTGTTTTGCATGTGAGAACATCCATGTCTGCTGATAAACATCTAGTCTTGCCCATAATTAAAAGCATGTTCCTTCAGTGCACTGTTTTCAAATGCATTTAAAGATACATTGTGAATATGTTTCAGGTGGACTTCATCCACTTTTATCAGGTGGACTTGATAAAGAAATGCTTTATCATTTTCTTTCCTCAGAGGAAAAACTCTGCTTGATGACAAACGTTTCAGAGTAATAAAAGCACTTCAGGCTATTGCAAAATGGGATTTGGTGATATTTTTGCATAGCTGGCCCCCCCAATATGGTCTCTGCAAAACCAGCTTCTGAATCTTTCTGGACTCGAGCTGTTGCATTAAGACCGAATTTTGAATGTTGTCTTCAAAGCCAGAGTGAGGAAAATGAAGAGCTTGTCATACACCTCCAAAATATCATGCCTCCTCTGTTTTATAAAAGGGAGTTCACACCAACATTTTGTTTTAGGCAAAAAAATTGGGATTTACTTTGCCGTGAAAGTACTTGTGGCCAGGGAAATTACTGAAGGTAATTTAGAAACGGTAGTTCATTTTTCACTTTCCATCTCTTGATGGATGCCACTCAAAGGCGTATCAGTGTTTGGATTGGATTCAGTCTACATTTCATGTTTTCATTTGAATTTAGGTCTGTCACAACTGATAAAGAGTGATAAATGTGACATTAGTAGATCTAAAGATCATTAAATGTCAGCTCAGGCATTGGCAGCAAAATGGCTGGCAGAAAGTCAATGATGCAAAAACTGTATGGAGTGTGAGGAGCAGAGATGGATCTCAGGCAGCAGGGAGTCATGCAAACTGTGAGCAATCAATCAATCATTTTGTACTGAGGAAGAATAAAGGCAGACTTAAAGGCAGTTGCTGTGTGTGTAGGTACAGAGGAAAACATCTTATTTGTAAAGGCTTTTTGATTTATGTCTGTATGCATCTTGCAAGCATGATCAGGAATAATAGGCCAGTAAAAGTACACATTGTGTGCCAGCCAATTTATTTTTATGAAATCTTCTTCAAAGGCAAAAATAAACCACCTTACTAACACAATGGATGCAGACTTAAAACAGTTCATGGTGAACAATGTTCCCCTTAGAGCCAAAGATTTATGCAGTGTGATGAAGGTGTTACTAGAAAGAAAAGTATTTACATTTTTTCTGTGACCGTTATACTACTTGGCATTCATTCAGAATGATGTATTCATCATTCTATTTTGCCTTTTCTTTTTCCAATTTGTATGATCCAGTTTTAAGTTATGCCAAATATAGCCCTATGTTTAAACTCCACAGAAGTGTTCTCTGTTAAAATATATATTTAAAACTGTTTAAAGAGTTACCAGCCTCTATTGTCACTAGGGATGGGTGAGAAATTTATTCCGTTGAGTTTTTTAAATGGATTTCCCTGATCCACACCCCCTTGAACTGAATGCAGAAATGGATGCAATTTGTGGTTGGGCATCCATACATTTCTGGAAATCCATACATTACATATTTTTACTGGATTTTGAATAGGGAAGTGAACTAGAATGAGAAAATAGCAGCTTCCTTAAAGAAACAACACCTTTAAAGCATGTAACCCTAAATGCATATTGAGAACAACTAATATGTAATACATCTAATATGTAAATAAATATTAAATAAACAATAATGTATTTATTTTAACTTTTAAATACATCTCCTTCCCTGATTATCCCATGCCTATAGCATATAATCCCACTACTGTATTGTGTGTTAAACAGATAAAGTTTTATTGGAAATGTAATGGTGGCAGCAGAAATGTAAGGGATAATGAACCAAGGAGTATATATTCAACATTTTATGGGGCAAAATTGGTGAAGCATATCCTCCATATGTTGGTGACAGTTTCAGTGGGATATAAGAAGTCCAATCACAAACATTTTCAAAGGCTGCCTTTAAAAAGCATATCAGATAGATTGCTGCAGCCAGAGTGCTGTCGGGACTGGAGATGGGCAATTGTCCTCCTGTTCACCTCAAAAATGTCTCAAGGGTAGGGTTGGGTGAGGATTTCATTACAGTTCAATTTTGATACCAACATTTGCAAAGTTCTTATTTGGGTGAGAGAGACTTTGAGATTTTAAAAATGTGAATGCAGGAAAAAGTGAACCACCTGATTTGCCCATCCCTATTCAAGGGGCTATTTAAGTGTTTGATCGAATTCGAAGTTAAAACAAACACTCAAAGGAGGATCTTTGTGCTTGCCTCCTCCTCCTCCGCCTCCTCCTCCTCCACCACCACCACCACCACTACAATATAACACTGACCCCAAAACTTACTTTGGGCAGACAGGAGGTGAAAGACTGGAGTGGATGGAATGTCTGCACTCCAGAAGTTATTGGAAGCACCCATTACTACCCCATTACTACTACACCTTCCACATGTCTGAAGATATGTTTAGGGGTCTTTGGGGGTAGGGAGAACTTCTGGAGAAGGGTTCCAGCAGAATTCAAACAGGAAGGCTTGCTTGAAAATCTACTGCCTCTTTTCCTTTGCTGATCCTTATGTCTGTAACTGCCTCCAACCTTTGTGATGCTGCTTCTCTCTCTGCTTTCAAAGCCCTCCTTCATGCCCACTTATTCTGTTGAAGACTAACGGCTCCCTTAGCCTTCATCTCCTACTGGAGATATCCCTAAGTATATGAAATAATAACACATATTATTCCCAGGGTTACTTATTTTACTGATTCTGTCACTTCCTCCTGTGTGAAATTTTAGATTGTAAATTCCTCAGGATGTGTTTTGTCATGACTCTGTAAAGCACTATGCACTAGAGGTATACACTGACCCCAAGATTTGACTCAGGAGCCAATTCAACACATCAGAAAAAGGCCTGATTCAGCTCAAACTGATTTGAAGGCCATCTGCTTTGATTCAAGTACCAGACCTGAGTTGAGATTCAGAAACCTGAGAGTTCTTGCCTCCCATTGACTATCATGGGGAATCAAAAAATGACTAATACTTTGTCCTCTATCAGAATTTGATGGATGTTGCAGGCATAGTAGCCCCTTATTTTTCTGTCATTGGGCAAGGTTATGCTTGCCCATGTCAGAAAAATAGGTGCAGGAATGTTTGTACTACATACCTTTATATTTAGCTTAGGGATGGCGTGGGCGCCCGACTGGGTCCGGGAACCCACTAAATCCTCCCCCGTCCACACCCCCAGGCTTAGCTTGGCAACCCCTCACCCCCCACGTCATGCAAGAGGCCGGGACTTTTGGCAGCTGCCTAGTCTCCATGTGAGTCCCATTTTAGTGCAAGATGGGGACTCTGTATTTTTTTGTAGATCTACAACGGTGGCCATAAAGGCTCATTGCTGCCATATTAGAGATCTCTAATATGGTTGAAATGGCCCTTCACAGCCATTGTTTGAAGGCTGTTTCCTATCACAGCTATTTGCGTTGCCCTTATTTTCGCCTACGTAAATCTTTACATAGACTAGACGTGCCAAACTAAGGACCGCAAATGGCGGCACCCCATGGGCGCCGCCATTTGCGTACACGCTTTTTTTTTCCCCCAAAGTCACCCATGAAAGGCTACGTGATGATTTACATAGCCTATCACGGCTGACTTTGGAAATCTAGCCGTCATAGGCTATGTAAATCGTTACGTAGCCTATCACGGGTGTGTGTTTTGTTTTGTTTTTACTTTCCTTTTTTATTTTGCAATGGCAGCGGCAGCAGCTGGTCAGAAGACCGGCCACCGCCGCCGCCGAAACGCTGCCGAAACGCCACCGAAACGCCGCCGCGAGGGACATTCGCAGGAGGTAAGTCCCATCCCGGGGGGGGGGGGCGGGGGGCCGGCAGAGAATTTCACCGCCAATTTCGGGGGGCCGAATGCGTTGGCATTCAGCCTCCCAGAGATTCGTGGAGAAATTCTCCGCCATCCCTACTGCCGCCACCCCCACCGAAACGCCGCCGGGACCCGCCGCCGAGAGGGACATTCACACGAGGTGAGTCCCATCCCAGGGGGGGCGGGGGGCCAGCAGAGAATTTCACCACCAATTTTGGGGGGCCAAATGTGTTGGCATTCGGCCTCCCGGAGATTCGTGGAGAAATTCTCCGCCATCCCTAGTCCAGTGGAGATTTTCCGAGTGGTTCGCAGCCTGTTACATTCTGGGCCAGGGAGAGAGATGGTGGAACCCTCAGTGGTATGCTGTGATGAGTTTGCACAGCACTTTGAAGATAAAGTCGCTCAGATTCATCATGAATTGGACACCACCATTAATACAGTTCCATTGGTAGAGGTGTTCAGAGCACCGTCTGGTCCAGTTTTATTGGATGAATTTCAGTTACTGAGGCCTGAGGATGCAGACAAGGTGCTTGGCCATGTCCAATCAACCACTTGTGTGCTTGACCCTTGCCCTTCATGGCTTATTAAATCAAACAAGGAAGGGATGTCTGGCTGGGTCCAGGAGGTTATAAATTCCTCCTTGAGAGAGGGAGTGGTGCCGGCCTCTTTAAAAGAGGTGGTAATCAGAACACTCCTGAAAAAGCCTAACCTGGACCCAGAGGATGTTAATAATTATAGGCCAGTGGCCAACATCCCCTTCCTGGGCAAGGTGCTTGAGCGGGTGGTTGTAGGACAGCTCCAGGCACTGTTGAATGAAACGGATTATCTAGATCCATTTCAGTCGGGCTTCAGGCCTGGTTTTGGAATGGAAACTGCCTTGGTCACCCTGTGGGATGACCTATGCCGGGAGAGGGACAGGGGGAGTGCGACCCTGTTGATTCTTTTGGACCTCTCAGCAGCTTTCGATACCATCGACCATGGTATCCTTCTGGATAGGTTGTCTGGGTTGGGAGTTGGAGGCACTGCACTACAGTGGTTCCGCTCCTACTTGGATGGCCGATTCCAGAAGGTGGTGCTGGGAGATTATTGCTCTGTGCCATGGCAATTGTGCCATGGGGTTCCACAGGGCTCTATTTTATCCGCTATGCTGTTTAACATCTACATGAAACTGCTGGGGGAGGTTATCCGGAGGTGCGGGCTGAGGTGCCATCAATATGCGGATGACACCCAGCTCTACCTCTCTTTCTCATCAAACCCAGGTGAGGCAGTGGCTGTTCTGAATCAGTGCCTGGACACGGTAATGGACTGGATGAGGGCCAATAAACTGAAACTCAATCCAGACAAGACGGAGGTGCAATTAGTGGGTGGTTCGTCTGCCCGGCTAGGTGATATTCAACCTGTTCTGGAGGGGGTTGCACTCCCCCTAAAGGATCACGTTTGTAGTTTGGGGGTGCTCTTGGACCCAGAACTGTCACTTGAGGCACAGGTGAACTCAGTGGCATGGAGCACTTTTTATCAGCTTAGGCTGGTATACCAACTATGCCCTTATCTGGACAGAGATAGCCTAGCTACAGTTATCCATGCTCTGATAACTTCTCGTCTGGATTACTGCAATGCGTTATACATGGGGCTGCCTTTGAAAACGGTCCAAAAATTTCAGCTGGTCCAAATTAGGGCAGCAAGATTGTTAACAGGGACTGGCCTGCGAGCACATATTACGCCAGTACTTTTTCAGCTGCACTGGCTGCCAGTCTATTTCCGGGCCCGATTCAAAGTTCCGGTATTAACATTTAAAGCCCTTAACGGCTTGGGGCCAGGTTACCTGAAGGATCGCCTCCTCCCATATGTGCCTGCTGGGACCTTAAGATCATCGTCAGTGGCCCTTCTCCATGAGCCCCTGCCAAAGGAAGTGAGGTGGGTGGCTACTGGAAGGAGGGCTTTTTCTGCTGTGCCACCCCAGCTCTGGAATGAGCTCCCTAGTGAGGTTGGCCTGGCACCTACATTAGGGATGTACAAAAGTCACTTACCTGTGACGAAATTTGATTCGCGGTGGGGGGGAGGCGCTCCATCCCTCCCCCCGAAATTCTGGCTGGGGGGGAGGCGCCCCATCCCTCCCACCACGAATCCTGTCCTGCTGGGACTGCAAATGGCAGCGGCCATAGCCGCCACCGTTTGCGTCCCTGCAGTCAGCTGTGATAGGCTACGTAAAAGTTTACGTAGCCTATCACGGCTGAGTGGGGGGAAAAAAAACACGTGTGTACGCAAATGGCGGCACCCATGGGTGCCGCCATTTGCGTTCCTTATTTTGGCACGTCTAGTCTACGTAAACATTTACGTAGACTAGGGCGAAAATAAGGGGAACGCAAATAGCGTAGCGTCTACGCTATTTGCGTTCCCCTTATTTTCGCCATAGTCTATGTAAATGTTTATGTAGACTAGACGTGCGAAAATAAGGAACGCAAATGGCGGCGCCCATGGGCGCCGCCATTTCCATACACGCGGATGTTGTTGTTTTTTCATTCAGCTGTGATAGGCTATGTAAACATTTACGTAGCCTATCACGGTATTTTTTTAAAATCTAGTCATGGTAGGCTGTGTAAATCTTTGTGTAGCCTATTACGTTTGTTTGTTTTTTTAACTTGGAAATGGTGGTGGCGGCAGCCGGTCAGAAGACCGGCCACCGCAGCCGCCGCAGCCGCCGCCGCCAAACCGCCGCCGGAGCCGCCGCCGCCAGGGAGATTCGCCCAAGGTAAGTCCCGTCCCGGGGGGGCGGGGGGGCAGACTGTTTCGCCACCGATTTCAGGGGGCCGAATGCGCTGGCATTCGGCCTCCCCGAGATTCGTGGCGAAATTCTCTGACATCCCTATATTGTATTCCTTTCGGCGCCAGGTGAAGACCTTTTTATTTTCCCAGGGATTTTAGCATTTTGGCTTTCTAAACTTTTAGCTTTGCTGTTTTAAATCTGTATTTTAAACTCCTGCACTGCTGCTAGGTTTTATTGTGGTTGTATTGTTATATTGTGTTTTTTATGTTCTATATATTTTAAATTGTTTTATTGTGTGCTGTTTGGTTTTAATTTTTGTGACCCGCCCAGAAAGCTTCGGCTATTGGGCGGTATAGAAATGAAATAAATAAATAAAATAAATAATAACAACACACTTCAGGAAAGGAGAAAGGAAATCTGAAATGAACATAGGATTTAGCCATATCTCAAGCATTTTGGGACCAAAATGTCTGAGCTCCATTGGGAAATTATGTTTTTTGTACCACTGAAATCATAATGTTCATTTTTAGTATGAAGTGACAACATCTAAAAACTAAATGAAGACTAAATTAATGCCCCAAAGATGCACATTCTACACAGACAGATAATGCAAACTAGATGAGAAACTACAGAAATCTTTTTTAAAAATACTAATCATGTTCTACTTATTTTCACTTTATTTAAAGGAAAATGGTATCCTTTTTTTTCAGTTTAGCCATCTGAGAGTTTTAAAGAAAACATGCACTTCCCAGCATGCATAAACTGTGAAATATATTAGGAAAATAAAAGGTTTCAATGCCAATTATCATTAAAAACCTGATTTTCAAATGCACTTCACAGTTTATTCATGCTGGGAATTGCTTCTTATCTTTGAAACTTTCAGGCTGATGGGTGCAATTTTATTTTAATTGTTTGGAGCACCATGTGTGAGAGAACATGATGGAAAGCAAATTGCTTACACAAAAAATGTAATGTAAAAGGGAGAAAAGGGTTGCAGCAGATCTCAGAGTAACATCCTCTTTGCAAGAACATTATGCCACATTATGCCAAAGGGCTGGAGCAGCTCCCCTACGAGTGCTTCATGGTTTTCACACAAAAAACAAAGAAAAAAGTTCACAATCTAATATGTACACAAGTTGGACTGAGTTTCAAGGAGGAACTTGGAGAACCTTGATATGCTTCAAGTTTGCTGATTTCTAGGGATGTCAGTGAATTCCGCCACGGATCTCGGGGAGGCTGAATGCCAGCGCATTCAGCCCCCCGAAATCTGTGGTGGAACGGTCTGCCCCCCCGCCCCCCCCGGGACGAGACTCATGGCCATTCTACAGCCACCCTGGACCTTATTGCAGAAACCCCGGATTTACTGAGACTGCTTACAGTCCAATTCTTTTCCTTATGTTGGGTTCTCCGTGGTATAGTGTTGTGTGCCCCCCCAACCCCTGCATTGACCTTGGATGTGCTAGCCTTGCCCAGGGATGTGCTTTTCACCTTGAGCCTGGTCAAGGGGTGTTTCCTGTCCCTGTCTTTCCCAGCACAAGCATATGTGTGTCTACTCAGAAGTGACTCCCGTTGTGGTCAATGAGGCTTGTTGCCAAAATGCACACTCCCAAAGTTATTGAGATTCCCATGAATCGAACTAACACATTTAGGAGCCTTAATGTTGCAGGTTCAAAGCTTAAATTGATCACAGCAGGGCAGGGATAACACTGTATTCCTGTAACGAATGTTGCTTCAAGGAAGTAAGTAATGCCGGGGGGCGGGGAGAGAAGGAGGGTGATTTTTGTCAAGACACAGGAGGAAACCTCCTAGGATTTTACCAAAGGGGAGGGAGGGCCTGGATGGGGGGGCTCTCATATTGGTTTAGCAACCCCTGCCACTCAGACGACATTCACGCCAGTCCCCCCCCCCACACCCAGGAGCATGTTCTGTGAAGCAATTTATACCAGTGCGGTGCACTCGCTTGTAGAGCCCTGTGTGGACCAAAGCGCACCAAAGCCAATCCCTTGAAAAAATCCAGGTATTCCTCCATTCGCTTCTCCTTCCATTGTCATGGAAAACACCCCTTCCCCCAAAAAAGTAAAGGAAGAAAGCTTTCTTTCCTCTCTGCATCCCTGTTTTTTCATGCGATAGGCTACGGAAATATCTACATAAATATAATTTACGTAGCCTATCACATGAAAACAGGGACGCAAATGGCGTAGTGAATGCCATTTGCATCCAGACTTAGCACAGCGATACAGGATGGCAATGGTGGCTGGCTGTATCACCAGTGCTGCGGAGCTGGCGGCCAGCTCCACAGCATCACCACAGAGCAGAGCCAGCCTGGACGGATTCTGGGGGGAGGGACGGATCACCTCCCTGCCCTGCAGACTCCCCCACCCAGAACGGGGTAAGTGATCTGCCCATCCCTACTTTTTAAAAAGGATTAGACAAATACATTGTGGAAGACAGGTCAGTCTTTATCAGTCATAAGGGCTGAAAATATGACTTCTACATTCTCCTTATTACATGCTGGATGGATCAGATAAAGTAGTTTGGGGGAAACAAACAGCAGGGAATGACCATATCCCTCATGCCTTGCTTGTGAGAGTTGAGTTCCTGAGATATGGACCTTGGTCTCACTGAGCAAGGCAGTTCTTACATTTCTCTCACATGGTCATCAAAAGATTTAATCGGAGTCAGAAGCAATATTGAGTTGGATGGATGCAAAATGAGTTACGATACAATGTTTGGTACAAAGAGTGGCAGTATATACATTGACAATATGACGCAAGAAGGGAAATGCACACCATGTCATAAGTGTCTAGCCATCTGTGACTCTGTGCTTGACAAATTCTGTCAGAGAGTGGAACAGTGATTTAGACAGTTTGGTGGATCTATTCAGAGTTAATGACAAATGTTTTGTAATCTTGTTGACGAACAAGCCATTTTACTTAGTAATATAAGCAACATCATACAGCACTGATCAAATAAGATTATCCCAAGTATCTGTCCTGTTCCTGCCACCACTGCCATGTGACTCAACATTCTGCCTTATCAGCAAAGGCAGATCAGAGTTGTGTTGCATAGCAGAGGAGCTGTCCAGCAGAGAGGAGACATAGAAAGGGTAAGATGCTGCTTCAGCAATGGCTGGGCCTCAGCAGAGTCATTTATAGCAGGCTCTGCTGCCACTTCATGGATCACTGCCTTGTTGTGGCAAAGGGGCTTGCATAACTCAGTGAAGCCATAAGCTATGCCGTGCAGGGCCACCCAAGACGGACAGGTCATGGCAGAGAGTTCTGACAAAATGTGGTCCACTGGAGAAGGAAATGGCAACCCACTCCAGTATTCTTGCCAAGAAAACCCCATGGAACATATCACAAGGCTAAAAGAGATGACGCCGGAAGATGAGCCCCTCAGGTCGGAAGGTGTCCAATATACTACTGGGGAAGAGCAGAGGGTATTTCCAAGTAGCACCAGAAAGAGTGAAGCAGCTGGGCCAGAGCCGAAAGGACACTCAGCTGTGGATGTGTCTGGTGGTGAAAAGAAAATCCGATGCTGTAAAGAACAATATTGTTTAGGAACCTGGAATGTCAGATCAATGAATCAAGGTAAGCTAGAGGTGGTCAAACATGAGATGGCAAGATTGAACATCGACATCTTGGGAATCAGCGAACTCAAATGGACAGGCATGGGCGAATTTAATTCAGGTGACCATCATACCTACTATTGTGGGCAAGAATCCCTTAGGAGAAATGGAGTAGCACTCATAGTCAACAAAAGGGTGGGAAAAGCAGTACTGGGGTACAATCTTAAAAACAATAGAATGATCTCAGTACGAATCCAAGGCAAACCATTCAACATCACAGTAATTCAAGTCTATGCCCCAACCACTGATGCCGAAGAAGCTGAGGTTGATCAGTTCTATGAAGAACTACAACACCTTCTAGACTAACACCAAAACAAGATGTCCTCTTCATCATAGGGATTGGAATGCTAAAGTAGGAAGTCAAGAAATCACCGGGATAACAGGCAGGCATGGCCTTGGTGTACAAAATGAAGCAGGACAAAGGCTAATAGAGTTTTGCCAAGAGAACATGCTGATCATAGCAAACACTCTTTTCCAACAGCACAAGAGACGACTCTACACATGGACATCACCATATGGTTAATATTGAAATCAGATCGATTATGTCCTTTGCAGCCAAAGATGGAGAAGCTCTATACAGTCAGTAAAAACAAGACCTGGAGCTGACTGTGGCTCAGATCATGAGCTGCTTCTTGCAAAATTACGGCTTAAATTGAAGAACGTAGGGAAAACCACTAAATCATTCAGGTATGACCTCAATCATATCCCTGATGAATATACAGTGGAGGTGAGGAATAGATTTCAGGGATTAGACCTGATAGACAGAGTGCCTGAGGAACTATGGACGGAGGTCCGTAACATTGTTCAGGAGGCAGCCAGCAACTCAATCCATCCCAAAGAAAAAGAAATGCAAGAAAGCCAAGTGGCTGTCTGATGAGGCTTTACAAGTAGCTGAGGAAAGAAGGGAAACGAAAAGCAAGGGAGAAAGGGGAAGATATATCCAACTGAATGCAGAGTTCCAGAGAATAGCAAGGAGAGACAAGAAGGCCTTCTTAAATGAACAATGCAAAGAAATTGAGGAAAACAACAGAATGGGAAAGACTAGAGATCTCTTCAAGAAAATTGGAGATCTCAAGGGAACGTTTTGTCCAAAGACAGGCATGATAAAGGACAAAGAAGGCAGGGACCTAACAGAAGCAGATGAGATTCAGAAGAGGTGGAAAGAATACACAGAAGAACTATACAGCAAAGATCTTAATGTCCCTGATAGCCATGATAGTGCGATCACTGAACTTGAGCCGGACATCCTCGAGAGTGAAGTCAAGTGGGCCTTAGGAAGCATTACTAACACAACAAAGCTAGCGGAGATGACAGTATTCCAGCTGAGCAATTTAAAATCCCAAAAGATGATGCTGTTAAAGTGCTGCACTCAATATGCCAACAAATTTGGAACACTCAACAATGGCCGCAAGACTGGAAAAGGTCAGTTTACATTCCAATTCCAAAGAAGGGCAACGCCAAAGAGTGTTCAAACTACCGCACAATTGCACTCATTTCACATGCCAGCAAGGTGATGCTCAAAATCCTACAAGCTAGGCTTCAGCAGTATGCAAACCGAGAACTACCGGAGTACAAGCTGGGTTTCGAAGAGGCAGAGGAACTAGAGATCAAATTGCCACCATTCTCTGGATCATGGAGAAAGCAAGCGAATTCCAGAAAAACCTCTATTTCTGCTTCATTGACTATGCTAAAGCCTTTGATTGTGTGGATCACAACAAACTGTGGCAAATTCTTAAAGTGATGGGAGTACCAGACCACCTTACCTGTCTCCTGAGAAACCTGTACGAGGGTCAAGAAGCAACAGTAAGAACCAGAGATAGAACAACCGATTGGTTCAAAATTGGGAAGGAGTACGACAAGGCTGCATATTGTAGGGATGGTGGAGAATTTCTCCCCGAAACTTCAGGGGGCCGAGCGCCAACGTGTTCGGCCCCCCGAACAAGTTTCGGGGAGAAATTCTCCGCACCCCCCCGCCCCCCGCACACACCCCCGGGACAGGACTTACCTTTGCCAAATGTCCCTCCCAGCGGCGGGTCCGGCCGGCGGTTCGGCGGGTGTTCATCCGGGGCGGGAGCATTATTTGCGTTGCCCTTATTTTCACCATAGTCTACGTAAATCTTTACGTAGACTACAGGGACCAAATAAGGAACGCGAATGGCGGCTCCCTATGGGGGCCGCCATTTGCGTACGTGCTTTTTTTTTTTTTTAAGTCACCCGTGATAGGCTACGTGACGATTAACATAGCCTATCACGGCTGACTTTGCAGATCTAGCCGTGATAGGCTACGTTAATCATCACGTAGCCTATCACGGGGGCGTTTATTTTTTTTTAAAAAACTTTTGAGTTCGCGGCCGGGCGAGGCGAGGCGCCTCCTCCCCAGCCTGAATTTCGGCCGGGCAAGGCGGAAAGCCTCCCCCCCAGCCTGAATTTCGGCCGGGCGAGGCGGGAAGCCTCCCCCCCCGGCCTGAACTTCGCGGGGGGAGCAGCGAAGCGCCTCCCCCCCACCGCGAAAAACTTCGAGGACAGGTAAGTGAGTTTCGTCCACCCCTAGCATATTGTTGCCCTGCTTATTTAACTTATATGCAGAGTACATCATGAGAAACACCGGGTTGGATGAATCACAGGTCAGAATTAAGATTGCCGGGAGAATTATCAACAACCTCCGATATGCAGACAATACCACCCTAATGGCAGAAAGCTAAGAGGATCTAAAGAGCCTCTTGTTGAAGGTGAAAGAGGAGAGTGCAAAAGCTGGTTTGAAACTCAACATTAAAAAAACAAAGATCATGGCATCTGGCCCCATCACTTCCTGGCATATAGAAGGGGAAGAAATGGAAGCAGTGACAGATTTTACTTTCTTGGGCTCCAAGATCACCGCAGATAGTGACTGTAGCCATGAAATTAAAAGACTTGCTCCTTGGAAGGAAAGCTATGGCAAACCTAGACAGCATAATAAGAAGCAGAGACATCACCTTGCCGACAAAGGTCCGTCTAATCAAAGCTATGGTTTTCCCAGTAGTAACGTATGGCTGTGAGAGCTGGACTATAAGGAAGGCCGAGTGCCGAAGAATTGATGCTTTTGAACTGTGGTGCTGGAGAAGACTCTTACGAGTCCCCTGGACTGTAAGGAGGTGAGATCAGTCAATCCTAAAGGAAATCAACCCTGAGTGCTCATTGGAAGGACAGATACTGAAGCTGAAGCTCCAATATTTTGGCCACCTAATGCGAAGAGAAATCTCCCTGGAAAAGACCCTGATGCTGGGAAAGACTGAAGGCAAAAGGAGAAGGGGACGGCAGAGGATGAGATGGCTAGATAGCATCACGGATGCAATGAATATGAACTTGAGCACACTCCAGGAGAGAGCGCAGGACAGGAAGGCCTGGCGTGCTATGGTCCATGGGGTCACGAAGAGTCGGACACAACTGAACGACTGAACAACAACAACAACTCCTGCCCCACTCCTTCCTGACATGTCACCATGGCCCTGATTCAGAGCACATTAAGAGTTTGAATCCCTCCTCATGAGTAGCACCAAGGGATAGAAGGTCTTGTGCTGCCAAATATGTACTGCTTCCTTGTTTTTGATCTGAGACATGCTACGTCCTTTGCTCCTGGGTTCTTGGGGTGATCCTGGTGGGTCTGTAGGTGTGAGGCAAGACCAGTCAGGCCACATCTGAACCCACAGCCTTCTGAAATGGTATATCTTTCCTAGGTTATATTTTCAGGGAGTTGGCGGTATCCTCGGCTTCCCTTGAGCCCCATAGACACCATGGCCAGCAACAGGGTCCTTCTCTTTCCCCAAGGTCTTGTCAAATTCTGGGCTGGTCCTGCCAGGAAGGTTATCGGACATGATAGTATCACCGTGAAATGGTTTTACATCTCTGCCAAGCAAATTGTTGAGTCTGCAGCAGTGTATTAGGCATGCTTAGCTCCCAGTGCTTCTACCAAACTATCAGAAGTTTTCAATTGGATTCAAAATAGAAATCCCCTCGGGGTAATTTAACATTGCATTATTATTCATTTCTACAGATGTTCCACAGTCAAGTTAATATGCGACAATCGCAATATGCTCTCAAGATCATCACAGAAGTGGCACTGTTGTTTCAAAAATATATTTTTAATTACATATTACCCCTTTTCACCACCTCTTTCTCACATAACCACAGATGGGGTATTTCAAAATAGCTTTTTATTTGCATTGACACTGAAATATTTTTTTTTCCTCTTCATATGCGCCTGATTCTGGAAGTGCAAAAATATTTCAGTTCACACTGACATCAGTTATAATGAACTTGGGACTTCACCAAGAACTCTGGAGTAAACTGGTGCTCTGTCTTCCATGCCATAATTTATCTCAATAGTATACTTGTGGTCAACATAACACAGACTCTCTATACACCAGTTTTCTGTTTCAGTTGTTGCTGTTTTTATGGTTGTGTAATAAGCATAAGCTATGTATCACACAGGAAGCCTCTTTTGTTATTTACAGTATTGACTGATTTATGGTGTTGATAGGATACAAACAATGTCTGAATTAAATGAAGAATAACTGATCAAGCAGTCTTTTTTTAATAAAGTCACAGTTACCATGGAAGATGGGAACTTGATCTGGATTGTCACTGGGTTTTCTCAGGAAGAAACCCAAGTTTTGCTAGAGGTAGAATTTTAAACTAATATCAAGTTTTTTCGATCTCAAATATGAAGACATTTGTATTTTGATAAAGTGTGATCAAATATGAACTGACATGAAATTATCATCCATCTGCACTGGAAAAATGCAATAGATCTGTCTATTCCCAGCATGGATTAGACTATGTTGTACTTGTACCTGCCTGCTAGGGATGGGAGAACAAGCTTTTTTTTTTTTTTTACTCTCCTCATTTCATTCCTTGATGGTTCCAGAGGTTCTTTCTGCCCTGCATTCCACTAGTCCTGAATTCTTGTTCAACTAGGAGAACCTCTACAATTAATTTTGGAACTGGATCATGCACAGTTTGCTGAAACTTCCAGTTCCATCAGTCCATTTGCATCTTTTCCCCTCCTACATTACTGATACATAAGTATGCATTCATACAATTATGCCCCACCCACCTCAAATTTGGCCATACAATCTTGATGTGATTGTTTGGATGACTCAATTTTTATCAAGATCTGGGGGGGAGGCAGTTTCTTACTCATGCACACAAGTGCTCTTTCACAATGGTAAAACACCAGATATAGTATGTATGATCTCATTAACATTAGTTTTTTTGCAGTATTTTATCATGTAAACCTAATATACATTGCCAAAGTCTATGTAATTGAAATAATCACATATTCTTCCCCTGACTATCCATGCCTCCATTTCCCCTGCTTCCTCTATTGCTTCCCTATGCCTTAGACCTTGGGGTATCAGCTTTTCATGCCTGTTCTTTGTTAAGTGCCATGTCCATAGATGGTTCAGTTCCAGGGATGCACAGATTTTGTTCAATCCGTTCTGGCTGTATTTCATGGTTTGTCTAGATATTTCATTCTGTCATCTGCTTATTGACAGAATCAGGTTTTTTGTAGGAGAATTTCATCCATTTGCAAATGTGCACTTGTGCTAATGCACATTGGCACAAGTGCACATTTGTGCAAATACTGAATCATCTTTTAGGAATGAGGCTGGTCTCCAGTGTTCTGTAAATTAAATCAAAACACTCCATACTGACAGTTGGCTTAATACCAAGTTTGAAGGACTTGGCAGTACTAAAGCTAATGTATTTTCTTGCAGTTTTTCAAATGTTTCCCTTGAACTTTCACAGTCTATGATAAAACTGACGGCTTCGGGGCAATGAATATTCCATTAACTGATTTACTTTTGGACAAGAGAAATACAACCTTAGGGTGTCAACATGTATGTGCAGTTTATTAGCACACCTTGGAACACTATGTATTCAGTATTTTTTTAAAACACACACACACACCTCTCAATTTCAAATAATGACGAAGTTACTTCATCATCAACTTTTTCACATATACAGGGATTTTTACAGCATAAAGCCAGGTGTTTATAAGAACCAGTATACCCAAAACAATGTTTTTCCCACCCCCAAGTCACATATTCTGCTCTTCCATATCCAGTTAAAAGTTATCTTCATTTCTCAAAAGAGATGGAGCAGTATTTTCCATTTCTAACAAATACTAAGACTGATCTGGGTGGGAAAATGGTTTGCCATTTCAGCTTTCTGTTATTGATTGTCTGCAGAACTTGATGTGAAACTTTCCATTTATTTAGGAGGGAGATACATGATTTGCAAATGAAGGTGAATAACATTTAGACCCCATATTTAAAGCATTCAAAGTTTAAAACACACTCAAATGAATGCGCCTCGAGCAAAGTGCCTTGAAGACTCCAGCTCCAATTTCATTTCATGGAAAGAATGCAGTATGATTAGAAAAGGGGAAAGACTGTTATTAAATTAATAACAGAAAGAATGGTATTAAATTAATCAGAGAAAGATGACCGAAGTATAATACTAAATGTTGTGATAGATACAATTCTTTAATGGAGGGAGCAATCCTACCAGGATAGGCAGCTGCCTCCGAACTCGGAGGTGGCCGCCTATGCAATGCAGGGCAGGAGAAGCATGTAAGGGATCATCCCCTCCGTGCTTCAGGTGCCCTGAATTTGTGGCTAGACAGCTGGAGAGTGGGAAGCAGTGGCCGGACGACATGTTGGATGTGTCGTACTGGATTTCCAACTTCCCCACCCCTGGCACACTCCCAGAAATGCCCCGTATTCACCACTCCATGCTCCTCTTCTAAGTGCAGAGCATGGGGACATTCCGCGCTGCCTACGAGGCAGCGTGGGAGGGGGAGAAGGTTGGTTCTCAGGGACTAGCGGCCATAGGATTGCACCCTAAATGTCTAAGAACCATTAAATGTTTATCAGTTACCAGAGTGTGTATGCTTTTCTGTCTCATATTTTTATTTAAAGACATTTATATCCTGCCCTTCCACTGAAGACACAGCATTCAGGGTAGCTTGCAACAGTTTTAAAATGAAAATTCCAAACAACAACAAACAAACAATAAAACAATAACAAAACAATAACAGCAATAAAAAGTAGAGACAGATTATAGAGGTGTGTTGGCCAAGCTGGGTATGTTGTTTGACCTTATCCCAATAAACTATGAGACTGGGTCATCTTATAGAATCATAGAATCATAGAATCATAGAATAGTAGGGTTGGAAGGGGCCTACAAGGCCATCGAGTCCAACCCCCTGCTCAATGCAGGAATCCAAGTCAGAGCATCCCTGACAAATGGCTGTCCAGCCTCGTCTTGAAGGCCTCCAGTGTGGGAGAGCCCACCACCTCCCCAGGTAATTGGTTCCATTGCCGTATTGCTCTGACACTCAGGAAGTTTTTCCTGATGTTCAGCCGGAATCTGGCTTCCTGTAACTTGAGCCCATTATTCCGTGTCCTGCACTCTGGGATAATCAAGAAGAGATCCTGGCCTTCTTCTCTGTGACAACCTTTCAAGTACTTGAAGAGCGCTATCATATCTCCCCTCAGTCTTCTCTTCTCAAGGCTAAACATGCCCAGTTCTTTCAGTCTCTCTTCATAGGGCTTTGTTTCCAGTCCCCTGATCATCTTTGTTGCCCTCCTTTGAACCCTCTCCAGCTTGTCTGCATCCTTCTTAAAGTGTGGTGCCCAGAACTGGACACAGTACTCCAGATGAGGCCTAACCAGTGCTGAGTAGAGGGGAACTAGTACTTCCCGGGATTTGGAAGCGATGCTTCTATGAATGCAGCCCAAAATAGCATTTGCCTTTTTTGCAGCCACATCACATTGTTGGCTCATATTCAGCTTGTGATCGACGACAATTCCAAGATCCTTCTCGCTCGTAGTGTGGTTGAGCCACGTATCCCCCATCTTGTAACTGTGCATTTGGTTTCTTTTTCCTAGGTGCAGAACTTGGCATTTGTCCCTATTAAATGCCATTCTGTTGTTTTCTGCCCAGCACTCCAGTCTATCCAGATCACTTTGAATTTTGTTTCTGTCTTCCAAAGTATTAGCTATCCCTCCCAATTTTGTGTCATCTGCAAATTTGATCAGCATTCCCTGCACCTCCTCCTCCAAGTCATTAATAAAAATATTGAAGAGCACTGGGCCCAGGACTGAGCCCTGCGGTACCCCACTCGTTACCTCTCCCCAGCTTGAGAAGGTCCCATTGATAAGCACTCTTTGAGTCCGATTCTGTAGCCAACTGTGGATCCACATGATCGTTGTTTCATCTAGCCCACTTCGAGCTAGTTTGCTCATCAGGATATCATGGGGCACTTTGTCGAAAGCTTTGCTGAAGTCGAGGTATATGATGTCTACAGCATTCCCACGGTCTACAAGGGAGGTGACTTGATCAAAAAATGAGATCAGATTTGTCTGGCAGGACTTGTTTTTGACAAATCCATGTTGGCTTCGAGTAATCACTGCATTGTTGTCAAGGTGCTTCCAGATGGATTGCTTTATGATCTGCTCCAGAATTTTCCCAGGGATTGATGTCAGACTGACTGGTCTGTAGTTCCCAGGTTCCTCCTTTTTACCCTTTTTGAAGATAGGGACAACGTTAGCCCTCCTCCAGTCATCTGGCACTTCCCCGGTCCTCCATGATTTCTCAAAGAGAATAGACAGCGGTTCTGAGAGCTCTTCTGCCAGTTCCTTTATGACTCTAGGATGCAGTTCATCTGGCCCTGGAGATTTGAACTCATTCAAAGTAATGAGGTGTTCCTTGACCATATGCCTGTCGATCTCAAGCTGCAATCCTGCCCCTTCAGCCTGTACTTCGCCTTTGCCAGGGGGGTCATAGACCCTCTTTTGGGAGAAGACTGAGCCAAAGTAGGAATTGAGCACCTCTGCCTTTTCTTTGTCATCTGTTATCATTTTGCCATCCTTATTTAATAGC
Organism: Heloderma suspectum; assembly: GCF_057233095.1. NCBI lineage: Eukaryota > Metazoa > Chordata > Lepidosauria > Squamata > Helodermatidae > Heloderma > Heloderma suspectum. Next base: position 88,961,432 of record NC_139461.1, read on the forward strand.
TGAACAACCATTTATTTCCTCTGCCTTTTACTATGCACGTAGCTGAAGAAAGCCTTTTTGTTGTTTTTAGCATCCCTCGCTAACCTCACCTCGTTCTCCGCTTTAGCCTTCCTGACGCCATCCCTGCAATTCTGTGCTACCTGCCTGTACTCTTCCTTTGTTACTTGGCCTTCTTTCCACTTCCTATATGTGTCCTTTTTTGTTTTCAGGTCATCCCTAAGCTTTTTGTGAAGCCACATTGGCTTCTTCTGTTGTCTTCCACCTTTTCTTCTTGTTGGAATTGTTTGTGATTGTGCCTTGAGAATTTCCTTTTTTAAAAGTTCCCACCCATCTTGGACTCCTTTTCTCGCTAGCATTGCTTGCCATGGGACCTTACTGATCATTGTTCTGAGTTTATTAAAATCAGCTTTCCTAAAATCCAGGGTACGCGTTTGAGTACACTCGGCTTTTGCTTCCCTTAGAACCAAGAACTCAAGTACAACATGGTCGCTTTCCCCCAGAGTTCCTGTAACTGCTACTTTATCCACTAAGTCATCTCTGTTGGTTAGGATCAAGTCAAGGATAGCCGATCCTCTAGTTCCTTCCTCTACTTTCTGTAGGAGGAAGTTATCCGCCACACAAGTCAGGAATTTCCTGGAGGGGCCATGTTTTGCAGAATTTGTCTCCCAACAAATATCAGGGAAATTGAAGTCCCCCATTACTACTACATCATGCTTCCTTAAAACATTGGCTATTTGCTTTTCAAAAGTTTCATCCTTGGCTTCTCCTTGATTGGGTGGCCGGTAGTAGACTCCGACCACCAGGTTCCTTTTATTCTTTGCTCCATTTATTTCAACCCAGATGCTCTCGATGGGGCTACCAAGCTCCTCCTCCTGTATTTCTGTGCAGAGATATGTATTTTTCACATACAGTGCAACCCCGCCTCCCTTTCTGTTCCTCCTGTTCTTTTTGAACAAGTTATATCCTTCAACTGCTGTATTCCAGTCATGAGAGTCATCCCACCAAGTCTCAGTTATACCTATCAAGTCATAATTTCCCTCCTGTATTAAGAGTTCAAGTTCGTTCTGTTTGTTTCCCATACTCTGGGCATTAGTATATAGACATCGAAGACCATGTGCTTCATAGTCTGGCTTTCTTCCTACATGTGTCTGAAGACTATTATTGGGCGCTATCAGCGCTGTTCTCTCCATTGCAGTGCATGCGCCTACGTCCATTGTTACCCCCAACATTACATCTCCCTTCCCCGTAGGATTCAGTTTAAAGCCCTCCTGATGAAGTTCTTCATGCTGTGGCCAAACACATTCTTCCCAGCCTTTGTGAGGTGCAACCCATCCCTAGCCAACAGCCCATCTTCCAGGAAGTATAGCCCGTGGTCCCAGAATCCAAATCTCTCTCGTCGGCACCACCTTCGTAGCCAGTCATTCACCCGGAGTATTTTTCGTTCCCTTTCTATCCCTCTTCTAACTACTGGAAGGATGGATGAGAAAACTATCTGGGCCCCAAAGTTCTTGAGTTTCCTTCCCAAAGCTTCAAAGTCTGACGTGATCTCTTCGTAGCTCCGCTTGGCGGTATCATTTGTTCCCACATGGATGAGAAGAAAGGGATACCTGTCAGTGGGCTTTATGAGTGCAGGCAACCTTTCAGTCACGTCTCTAATCTGTCCTCCCGGGAGACAACATACCTGGCGAGTCCACGGGTCTTCGCGACATACTTGGGTCTCGATCCCACGCAGCAAGGAGTCTCCCACTACTACCACTCTTCTCTTCTTCTTCTTGTAGGCCTGGGTTTCATCGCCTCTGTTTGACTGACCTTCAGCCTCTTGCTCACTCTCATGCAGGTTCCCCTGTGATTCTTCCTCTGCAGGCTGTCCTCCAGTCTCATCTGCAAGTACCTGGAATCGGTTCCACAGCTCCACCGCTTCCACTGGTGCAGAGTGGCGTCTAGTTCTTCTTCTCCTAACTGTCACCGTTTTCCAAGGAGTATCCTCTACTCCATTTTTCTTCACCTCAGCATTTCCCACTGCCTCATCTTGCTGTTGCTCTTCAAGCTTCTGGTCTGCCCTTTGCTGCTGTAGTTCCCCCATTCTGTCCAAGAACTCTTCGTGTTCTCTTATTCCCCGGAGGGTTGACAGTCGCCGCTCCAGTCCACTTACTTTTTCCTCCAGCAGCGTGATCAACTTGCACTTGTTGCAGGTGTAGGCCATGTTGTTCTCAGGCAAGAAAACAAACATTGCACACACCTTGCAGGTCACCACCACTGGAGAGTCTTGTCCTTCCATAGCCTCTTCTCCCTTTTTGTGTCTAGCTTTGTGATTGTTCTAGACTAGCCTGTGCCTGCTCCTCTACTCAGTAGAGGTTAAAAGCAGAGTCCCACTGGTGTGGAAGTGTGTGTTACAAGACAAATAAATGAAAAAAAGTTAGTAAAAAAAAATAAAAAAAAATGTTAGGGGCCTCCCCCTTGACCTCCCCTGCCGAACTCCCCTGGCCAACTCCTGTTTGCTCCCCCTGTTCGCTCGCTCTGTTCGCTCGCTCTCTGGGAGCTTGCCTGCTTCTGTAGTCCCTGGACCAGCTGGAGCAGCTTGCTCTGCTCTGCTCTGCTCAGCTGGGAGGCGGGAAACAGACTGAAGCTTCCCGCCCAGTCAGCTGCTGGGAGTACTCAGGCCACACCCCTCCAATTCAGTTGGAGCTCTCAGAAGCTCCTGGTGAGCTCACAGCCAGTCAGAAGGATAAAGGGCAGCGCCCTGGGCTTCCTGCAACCCACTTACCTCTTAGCCTCTGTCTCCTTTGTCTCCTTTGTCTCTTCAACCACTGCAACTCCCCTGGCCAACTCCTGTTTGCTCCCCCTGTTCGCTCGCTCTGTTCGCTCGCTCTCTGGGAGCTTGCCTGCTTCTGTAGTCCCTGGACCAGCTGGAGCAGCTTGCTCTGCTCTGCTCTGCTCAGCTGGGAGGCGGGAAACAGACTGAAGCTTCCCGCCCAGTCAGCTGCTGGGAGTACTCAGGCCACACCCCTCCAATTCAGTTGGAGCTCTCAGAAGCTCCTGGTGAGCTCACAGCCAGTCAGAAGGATAAAGGGCAGCGCCCTGGGCTTCCTGCAACCCACTTACCTCTTAGCCTCTGTCTCCTTTGTCTCCTTTGTCTCTTCAACCACTGCAACTCCCCTGGCCAACTCCTGTTTGCTCCCCCTGTTCGCTCGCTCTGTTCGCTCGCTCTCTGGGAGCTTGCCTGCTTCTGTAGTCCCTGGACCAGCTGGAGCAGCTTGCTCTGCTCTGCTCTGCTCAGCTGGGAGGCGGGAAACAGACTGAAGCTTCCCGCCCAGTCAGCTGCTGGGAGTACTCAGGCCACACCCCTCCAATTCAGTTGGAGCTCTCAGAAGCTCCTGGTGAGCTCACAGCCAGTCAGAAGGATAAAGGGCAGCGCCCTGGGCTTCCTGCAACCCACTTACCTCTTAGCCTCTGTCTCCTTTGTCTCCTTTGTCTCTTCAACCACTGCAACTCCCCTGGCCAACTCCTGTTTGCTCCCCCTGTTCGCTCGCTCTGTTCGCTCGCTCTCTGGGAGCTTGCCTGCTTCTGTAGTCCCTGGACCAGCTGGAGCAGCTTGCTCTGCTCTGCTCTGCTCAGCTGGGAGGCGGGAAACAGACTGAAGCTTCCCGCCCAGTCAGCTGCTGGGAGTACTCAGGCCACACCCCTCCAATTCAGTTGGAGCTCTCAGAAGCTCCTGGTGAGCTCACAGCCAGTCAGAAGGATAAAGGGCAGCGCCCTGGGCTTCCTGCAACCCACTTACCTCTTAGCCTCTGTCTCCTTTGTCTCCTTTGTCTCTTCAACCACTGCAACTCCCCTGGCCAACTCCTGTTTGCTCCCCCTGTTCGCTCGCTCTGTTCGCTCGCTCTCTGGGAGCTTGCCTGCTTCTGTAGTCCCTGGACCAGCTGGAGCAGCTTGCTCTGCTCTGCTCTGCTCAGCTGGGAGGCGGGAAACAGACTGAAGCTTCCCGCCCAGTCAGCTGCTGGGAGTACTCAGGCCACACCCCTCCAATTCAGTTGGAGCTCTCAGAAGCTCCTGGTGAGCTCACAGCCAGTCAGAAGGATAAAGGGCAGCGCCCTGGGCTTCCTGCAACCCACTTACCTCTTAGCCTCTGTCTCCTTTGTCTCCTTTGTCTCTTCAACCACTGCAACTCCCCTGGCCAACTCCTGTTTGCTCCCCCTGTTCGCTCGCTCTGTTCGCTCGCTCTCTGGGAGCTTGCCTGCTTCTGTAGTCCCTGGACCAGCTGGAGCAGCTTGCTCTGCTCTGCTCTGCTCAGCTGGGAGGCGGGAAACAGACTGAAGCTTCCCGCCCAGTCAGCTGCTGGGAGTACTCAGGCCACACCCCTCCAATTCAGTTGGAGCTCTCAGAAGCTCCTGGTGAGCTCACAGCCAGTCAGAAGGATAAAGGGCAGCGCCCTGGGCTTCCTGCAACCCACTTACCTCTTAGCCTCTGTCTCCTTTGTCTCCTTTGTCTCTTCAACCACTGCAACTCCCCTGGCCAACTCCTGTTTGCTCCCCCTGTTCGCTCGCTCTGTTCGCTCGCTCTCTGGGAGCTTGCCTGCTTCTGTAGTCCCTGGACCAGCTGGAGCAGCTTGCTCTGCTCTGCTCTGCTCAGCTGGGAGGCGGGAAACAGACTGAAGCTTCCCGCCCAGTCAGCTGCTGGGAGTACTCAGGCCACACCCCTCCAATTCAGTTGGAGCTCTCAGAAGCTCCTGGTGAGCTCACAGCCAGTCAGAAGGATAAAGGGCAGCGCCCTGGGCTTCCTGCAACCCACTTACCTCTTAGCCTCTGTCTCCTTTGTCTCCTTTGTCTCTTCAACCACTGCAACTCCCCTGGCCAACTCCTGTTTGCTCCCCCTGTTCGCTCGCTCTGTTCGCTCGCTCTCTGGGAGCTTGCCTGCTTCTGTAGTCCCTGGACCAGCTGGAGCAGCTTGCTCTGCTCTGCTCTGCTCAGCTGGGAGGCGGGAAACAGACTGAAGCTTCCCGCCCAGTCAGCTGCTGGGAGTACTCAGGCCACACCCCTCCAATTCAGTTGGAGCTCTCAGAAGCTCCTGGTGAGCTCACAGCCAGTCAGAAGGATAAAGGGCAGCGCCCTGGGCTTCCTGCAACCCACTTACCTCTTAGCCTCTGTCTCCTTTGTCTCCTTTGTCTCTTCAACCACTGCAACTCCCCTGGCCAACTCCTGTTTGCTCCCCCTGTTCGCTCGCTCTGTTCGCTCGCTCTCTGGGAGCTTGCCTGCTTCTGTAGTCCCTGGACCAGCTGGAGCAGCTTGCTCTGCTCTGCTCTGCTCAGCTGGGAGGCGGGAAACAGACTGAAGCTTCCCGCCCAGTCAGCTGCTGGGAGTACTCAGGCCACACCCCTCCAATTCAGTTGGAGCTCTCAGAAGCTCCTGGTGAGCTCACAGCCAGTCAGAAGGATAAAGGGCAGCGCCCTGGGCTTCCTGCAACCCACTTACCTCTTAGCCTCTGTCTCCTTTGTCTCCTTTGTCTCTTCAACCACTGCAACTCCCCTGGCCAACTCCTGTTTGCTCCCCCTGTTCGCTCGCTCTGTTCGCTCGCTCTCTGGGAGCTTGCCTGCTTCTGTAGTCCCTGGACCAGCTGGAGCAGCTTGCTCTGCTCTGCTCTGCTCAGCTGGGAGGCGGGAAACAGACTGAAGCTTCCCGCCCAGTCAGCTGCTGGGAGTACTCAGGCCACACCCCTCCAATTCAGTTGGAGCTCTCAGAAGCTCCTGGTGAGCTCACAGCCAGTCAGAAGGATAAAGGGCAGCGCCCTGGGCTTCCTGCAACCCACTTACCTCTTAGCCTCTGTCTCCTTTGTCTCCTTTGTCTCTTCAACCACTGCAACTCCCCTGGCCAACTCCTGTTTGCTCCCCCTGTTCGCTCGCTCTGTTCGCTCGCTCTCTGGGAGCTTGCCTGCTTCTGTAGTCCCTGGACCAGCTGGAGCAGCTTGCTCTGCTCTGCTCTGCTCAGCTGGGAGGCGGGAAACAGACTGAAGCTTCCCGCCCAGTCAGCTGCTGGGAGTACTCAGGCCACACCCCTCCAATTCAGTTGGAGCTCTCAGAAGCTCCTGGTGAGCTCACAGCCAGTCAGAAGGATAAAGGGCAGCGCCCTGGGCTTCCTGCAACCCACTTACCTCTTAGCCTCTGTCTCCTTTGTCTCCTTTGTCTCTTCAACCACTGCAACTCCCCTGGCCAACTCCTGTTTGCTCCCCCTGTTCGCTCGCTCTGTTCGCTCGCTCTCTGGGAGCTTGCCTGCTTCTGTAGTCCCTGGACCAGCTGGAGCAGCTTGCTCTGCTCTGCTCTGCTCAGCTGGGAGGCGGGAAACAGACTGAAGCTTCCCGCCCAGTCAGCTGCTGGGAGTACTCAGGCCACACCCCTCCAATTCAGTTGGAGCTCTCAGAAGCTCCTGGTGAGCTCACAGCCAGTCAGAAGGATAAAGGGCAGCGCCCTGGGCTTCCTGCAACCCACTTACCTCTTAGCCTCTGTCTCCTTTGTCTCCTTTGTCTCTTCAACCACTGCAACTCCCCTGGCCAACTCCTGTTTGCTCCCCCTGTTCGCTCGCTCTGTTCGCTCGCTCTCTGGGAGCTTGCCTGCTTCTGTAGTCCCTGGACCAGCTGGAGCAGCTTGCTCTGCTCTGCTCTGCTCAGCTGGGAGGCGGGAAACAGACTGAAGCTTCCCGCCCAGTCAGCTGCTGGGAGTACTCAGGCCACACCCCTCCAATTCAGTTGGAGCTCTCAGAAGCTCCTGGTGAGCTCACAGCCAGTCAGAAGGATAAAGGGCAGCGCCCTGGGCTTCCTGCAACCCACTTACCTCTTAGCCTCTGTCTCCTTTGTCTCCTTTGTCTCTTCAACCACTGCAACTCCCCTGGCCAACTCCTGTTTGCTCCCCCTGTTCGCTCGCTCTGTTCGCTCGCTCTCTGGGAGCTTGCCTGCTTCTGTAGTCCCTGGACCAGCTGGAGCAGCTTGCTCTGCTCTGCTCTGCTCAGCTGGGAGGCGGGAAACAGACTGAAGCTTCCCGCCCAGTCAGCTGCTGGGAGTACTCAGGCCACACCCCTCCAATTCAGTTGGAGCTCTCAGAAGCTCCTGGTGAGCTCACAGCCAGTCAGAAGGATAAAGGGCAGCGCCCTGGGCTTCCTGCAACCCACTTACCTCTTAGCCTCTGTCTCCTTTGTCTCCTTTGTCTCTTCAACCACTGCAACTCCCCTGGCCAACTCCTGTTTGCTCCCCCTGTTCGCTCGCTCTGTTCGCTCGCTCTCTGGGAGCTTGCCTGCTTCTGTAGTCCCTGGACCAGCTGGAGCAGCTTGCTCTGCTCTGCTCTGCTCAGCTGGGAGGCGGGAAACAGACTGAAGCTTCCCGCCCAGTCAGCTGCTGGGAGTACTCAGGCCACACCCCTCCAATTCAGTTGGAGCTCTCAGAAGCTCCTGGTGAGCTCACAGCCAGTCAGAAGGATAAAGGGCAGCGCCCTGGGCTTCCTGCAACCCACTTACCTCTTAGCCTCTGTCTCCTTTGTCTCCTTTGTCTCTTCAACCACTGCAACTCCCCTGGCCAACTCCTGTTTGCTCCCCCTGTTCGCTCGCTCTGTTCGCTCGCTCTCTGGGAGCTTGCCTGCTTCTGTAGTCCCTGGACCAGCTGGAGCAGCTTGCTCTGCTCTGCTCTGCTCAGCTGGGAGGCGGGAAACAGACTGAAGCTTCCCGCCCAGTCAGCTGCTGGGAGTACTCAGGCCACACCCCTCCAATTCAGTTGGAGCTCTCAGAAGCTCCTGGTGAGCTCACAGCCAGTCAGAAGGATAAAGGGCAGCGCCCTGGGCTTCCTGCAACCCACTTACCTCTTAGCCTCTGTCTCCTTTGTCTCCTTTGTCTCTTCAACCACTGCAACTCCCCTGGCCAACTCCTGTTTGCTCCCCCTGTTCGCTCGCTCTGTTCGCTCGCTCTCTGGGAGCTTGCCTGCTTCTGTAGTCCCTGGACCAGCTGGAGCAGCTTGCTCTGCTCTGCTCTGCTCAGCTGGGAGGCGGGAAACAGACTGAAGCTTCCCGCCCAGTCAGCTGCTGGGAGTACTCAGGCCACACCCCTCCAATTCAGTTGGAGCTCTCAGAAGCTCCTGGTGAGCTCACAGCCAGTCAGAAGGATAAAGGGCAGCGCCCTGGGCTTCCTGCAACCCACTTACCTCTTAGCCTCTGTCTCCTTTGTCTCCTTTGTCTCTTCAACCACTGCAACTCCCCTGGCCAACTCCTGTTTGCTCCCCCTGTTCGCTCGCTCTGTTCGCTCGCTCTCTGGGAGCTTGCCTGCTTCTGTAGTCCCTGGACCAGCTGGAGCAGCTTGCTCTGCTCTGCTCTGCTCAGCTGGGAGGCGGGAAACAGACTGAAGCTTCCCGCCCAGTCAGCTGCTGGGAGTACTCAGGCCACACCCCTCCAATTCAGTTGGAGCTCTCAGAAGCTCCTGGTGAGCTCACAGCCAGTCAGAAGGATAAAGGGCAGCGCCCTGGGCTTCCTGCAACCCACTTACCTCTTAGCCTCTGTCTCCTTTGTCTCCTTTGTCTCTTCAACCACTGCAACTCCCCTGGCCAACTCCTGTTTGCTCCCCCTGTTCGCTCGCTCTGTTCGCTCGCTCTCTGGGAGCTTGCCTGCTTCTGTAGTCCCTGGACCAGCTGGAGCAGCTTGCTCTGCTCTGCTCTGCTCAGCTGGGAGGCGGGAAACAGATCTTTGAGGCTCTCTTTTCATTGCACTTTGATACACTATTGGGGAGAAGCAGAGTTGTCTCTCACATCAATATACAGTAAAAATATATTATCATAGGCCCAGTGAAATTAATGGAATTTAGGTTAGTCAGGACTAGCTTAAGTCCCATTGATTTCAATGGATCTACTCTATGTATTACTAAGTCTGGATCCAACCCATTGTGAGATGTGGTTATTCAAGCATCTGGCCCCTCCCACAGATGTTGAACTAGTAAGATCAGTTTCTAGGATTTTGAATGCACAGGTCTCTTATGAACCAAAAGCAAGAACATAAGGCATTCTCATATTAGAGTTTCATACAGATGCAGCCATGGGATTGTGTAACTGTTCTGCATCTATAAAATGTAGTGAAACAGGACTGAAAAAGAACGAGGGCATGATTTGATTCTGGGTGGCTATTTTCAATGCATGTGTTAATTAAATGGTTAATTAATACCTTCCTGTAGAAATGCGTGTGCCTCAATGACAGAAGGCTAGATGAATCAGAATGAAAATTATTCTAATGCATTGCTATCCAGTGAATGCCATGAGTGAATACCATGGCCTTTCATTGTTGGTTGGAGAACAGCTAATGTTCATGGTTTGTTTGTTTGTTTTTTGTCTTTGATAGCCAGTAATAGAATGCAGCTGTTCTTATGAGTCTCTGGATCTCACCCATTACATTTAATTCAGCTTGTTAATTAAAGATATATGTATCTTGAGACATTTAAAAATCTATCCAATATTGTTTGCTAATTCAAAGAAAATGTCTAAACCTTAACTCTAGCCTTTCTCTTTTAAAGACAAGCCCCATGTGTGTAATGTTAGTGCCCCACACCAACAAAACAGTCACAAATTGAGAGTAATCACATCAGAATTGCATATAATTGAGACCCAGCCTGGAACAATGCTTAGAATGTTGGCCTGGTACTGGGGAGAGCTGGGCTCAAGTTCCCACTTGGTCACAGAACTCACTGGGTGACTTTGGGCCAGTCACTGACTCTCCGCCTACCCTACTTCACAGGGTTGATGTGAGGATAAAATGCAGAGGAGGAAGATCATGTATACTGCCTTGGGCTCCTTGGAGGAAAAGGCAGGATATAAATGTAATTAATTAATTAATATAGAAGCAACAGAACATTTCATCTATTCAACATGGTAGGGAAATGCCCCAAAGTGTGTGTTTGTTGGGGTGTGTTTTAAAAGATACTGAACATCAGAAGAACTCTGGGTATCCATTATTATAACACTCCTTTGCTCTATTGCCTTCATTCATATCAGAGGGCGTGAAAAATATATGCCATGTATATAACTGTTTTTGTTCCACTTTGTGTGGCCTCTAAAAGGCTATAATGTATCTGAGTAGGCCTGAGGCCTTGCTTTGTTACTGTCAAAGCCCTGTGTAATAGTTGCTTCGTGATGTTCTGAAGGGGCAGAGAGACAATAACTTTGAATATTGTCAGAAGGGGCCTGGATCAGGTAAATTCAGTTCTGATTGGCTAGGGAATCTAGCTAGGTAGAAAAGAGTTGTTGAAAAATGACTGTTGACAGGAATTTGGAAGAGTTTGTTGGTTGGCAGACAAAAAGGAAGAAGGTCTGCTGGTTGGTGGGTGGGTGTTATAGAAGCCTAGGGGAAAGCTGAGGAGAAAGTAAATAGCTATGGCCTGAATACTAAGTTATTCCTTCTCTTTGGGATAACCATATGTGGCTGGTGAAGATCAGTAGGAGTAGCTATGTTGCCAAACGGCTGCTCTTAAGATCTTGCCAGAAGAAGGTTACACAAGCAGGCAGTAAAAACCAGGATAAACTGTCCAACCTGCCAGAAATACAACAGGAGGAGCTTTGGGAGCCAGAGGAAGACTGTACCCAAGAACTAGACCTGGTTGTGAGTGTATCTGGCTGGGGTGGAGGTTTAGGCAATTTAGCTTAAGGTAAAATAAATCGTTAAGAGGCTTGTAACAGCAACAGTGTCTGTCGAGACTTTAAGAATTGTCACTAAGCAGTCTTTTGAAAACCCCAAAGTAAATGTTAGTATTCCCTTATGTACAAAATGACCCTTTAATAAACCAACTTGTTTAATAGTTCATCTCTAGTTTTGGTGTCCATCTCATACCTAAGGGTGCAATGCTATGGCCCATAGACAGTGTTTAGACAGCCATAGGATTTTTCAGTTCCAACAAACTTCACTCTCCTCCCGCTCCCCCACTACCTTATAAGCAGCATGGTTCGTCCCTGTCTCTGCGCTAGTAAGAGCAGTGCGGAGTGGGTGAAAAGGGGGCATCCCTGGGCAGGGAGGGGAGGAGACTGCAGAAGCATCATTATGACGCTTCCTATGCACCATCCGGCCTCTGTCCCCCGCTCCGACGTGCCCCAGCTAGACAGTGAAATCAGCTCTCTAGCAGCAAATGCAAGGTGGCCGGAGCACAGAAGAGAGGATCTCCTCCATTCTCCACCCACCCTGCATTGGCTAGTCGGCCACCTCTGAACTCAGAGGCGGCTGACTATCCCCATAGGATTGCATCCTCTGCCTCTTATATCAGCTACTAGGAGGTTTTAACATATTCTAAGAAAATTGGTGGCAGTGGGAAAGGGTCAGCTTGTGGTACTCTTGAGTTACTGTGATAGAGAGTTCCTTAGGCTCAGGGCCATAAGTATTTTCTTAAAACAAGAAATCTCATAGGTGGGATTGCCCAGTGAACAAGCAGTTTCCCCTTAGGCAGTGGTCATGCTGGGGAGAGGAAATACCCCACAAGAGGGTTTCTGATGGGCATTCAAAATATCCCCGCTGAACTAAATAAAAATCAATTTGATGGACTGATCCCTATGGGTGTTATCATATTTGACAGAAAGATGATCTTTAGGCTGGAATGTGTCAATTTAATGACCACATGCACTTTTTACTGTTTTAATTAACTGTTTAGTTGTTTACTTATTTATTTAATTATATTTATGAATCCCTTACATTAAAAGAAATGTCTAAGCAATGTACAAAAATACAGTATAAGATCATAATCAAATACTCTGTATTAATACTGTACACAGAAGAGATAATATTACCTTCCTGGGAATGCTCATTGGAAGAAGTATGTTTAGAGTAGCCACTGGGAGCCTTTTTGGCTGAACAGCAGGGTAAAAATACATAAAATTCTATATATGGCTGACCTTTGGTCTTTGGGGTAATATATATGCAATCAAAAACACATTCCTTCTCCTCTTTAAACATTCTTGCCTGTTCCAAAATGCAAAATTTCAATCCAATTAACAGATCTTTAACCATTTAAATGTTAGTATCAAAGCCATACCACAGGTAACAAAAGCTCCCTATCAGCTTTCCTGCAGCTCCATGTGCATCACACTTGGTGTTATTCTTTTACAAATAATTATTATGGGATGAAAGACTCATACTTTTAACACTCTGGCAAAGTGCATATGACATACATTATAATGCACTTTGTACATGATTAATCTAAGTGCTATTACAATTTTCACAGAATTATCCAATGGGGGAGGGACACAGAAGCTTCTAACATTGCTAATTTAGAGTAAAATTCTGATCAAGAGCCAGAGCCTTCCATCCATTATACCAGAACAATGTTCTTGATTTTAAAAAAACAAAAAACCATTGCCCAATTTGCAATGATAGGCTGCCAAATATAGAACATAAAGGCAAAAATAGTGCTTTTAGTGCTTGTTGAGAAATGTGTGTGTGTGGCTAGATATAACTAATTTATTAGCATCACTTGCTGCTTTATCCCTAAAGATTTACGAAAGTTAGGCCACATTTAGAAACACATAATTGAAATATACAATAATTTTAAAACATGAAATATCATAAGCTGCCAACTGTCAGATACTAAATGTGAAGCATATCTAACAAATGAAAACACCATTACACATCTAACTTTTGACTATCTGTTGTTGCTGCTGCTGTTGTTGTTATAGTTATACCATCCATGGACATGGTGCTTTACAAATTATGGGAGGATATGTCCCTGTCTCCAAGGAACTTCTCGAAAACTTCTAGAATCTAGAAATTAGTACAGTGGAGGACAAGAGAGACAGAGGAGAGAAACTGAGGCAGGGGGAGGTATTTTCAGATGTTTGCCTGATCTGTTTTGTGAGCATTGTGGGTCTTTTTAAGGATGGCTTATACAGGTTGTTTGAAGAAATTTTATTTCAGAGGGTTTCATTTAAAACCATCTCAAAGTTTTACTTTTAATCATTGTATTTGTGTGCTACTTCCATACATACATATACAAAGGTCTTTAGACACTGGACAAATGTTTACAACAGACACTGGACAGATGGTAAAGACATGCAGAAACATTTATTTTTAGATCACTACACTGCTTCAGGGAGTTGCAAATGTTGTTTGCCACATGGCAGAAAAGCTGCTGCTCAGAAATCAGAATTGTGTAACAACCAAGTCCCCCCCCCCACCCCCAATTAGAGACGTTTGGGGATTTCCTTTGACTGCATTTTTAAGTGAATCCACCTGATTTCTATTTCTCGGACTAATGTGCAGTCCAGATGCAGTTATCCTTTGGGTTTTGCACTTCTCCGAATTTTGAGAATGAGTTCTCATCTATATCTATCTATCTATCTATCTATCTATCTATAGCAAAATGCATAGCAAACACAGAGATTATTTTAGGGTAAAATGTATACAAAATGTGTATTTTTACAGTAAAATAGATTTAAAAATGTGGTTTTTTTGTGGGGGGCGGGAAATACATCCAAATAAAACGTGACTGTGCGTGTGCATGTGTATATGCATTGTGTGTGTGTGTGTGTGTGTGCACGCACATGTGTGTGTGTGTGTGATAAATGCAGAAACAATGGACTTGTGAAGGCACACAAGCAAAACTGGCATGGATCAGAAAGAGATTGATCCATCTATCACTAAAGATTATCACTAGATCGCAACCATGGTTTTTAGTTATTATTATTTTTTGTATGACAAACCAATCAAATCCAAAATTGCAACTGGCTGATAAGGACTAGATTTAAAAAGAGGTCATACTTCAAATAAAGATGCATGCTCTTTGCAATGAAGAACAGCAACTGAAACAGCCACCTGGCTGGCCATAAATACTGAAGAGGAATGTCCGGGAAACCTTCTCAATTTAGATGCAAAAGGCCTCAGTTTTCTTTCATTTCACATTTATAGGTGTAACTACATAATCAGGAAGATGTAAAATCTTCAGGGGCTGCTAGCTACTTATTAATAATACTTATAGCTGATTCTTGTTAAAATCTATATTTTATCAAATAGAATGTAACTTCCTTGCTAACACTTTCTGATGCCTTTGGCACATATTGAAACCTTCTTTTGATGAATCAAATATTAATGCTTAGCAAGAAAAGGGAATATTGCAAGCTACAAAGTTTAATTTTAAAAAGTGAGCAGTAAAGTATTATTACTTTTAAATATTCATGGTTAAATTGTGATTATTTTTTTAAAAAAAAAAAATTGCAGCCAAATGTTCAAGTCATTGTCTCAGAGTTTTTGCATCATAAGGAGCAATTTATTCCCTGCAGCTGGCTTGAGATCCTGGACGGTGCTAGGAGCTTGAGCAACAATGTTCAGGTCCACTGAAAGCCATGAAAAATGTAATTCTCAAAGTTCTTGCATCCATACAGCTCATGCTTGCTATGGCAGCCAAAGATTCCTGGGAGTCACAAGAAATGTAGTTCCCATGGTTTCTAACATCAATCTGTTCTAGTGCTGGGTACCACAGAAATCACCTCAGAGCCAGCCCTACCATTAGACAGAGTAAGACAGTCACCTCAGGAAGAAGATGCTGGGATGCAGCAACAAGATGTTGGAGGACAGAGCTGTGTGTGCCAGAAGGCTTGCCCCAAGCCCCCTAAGCTAGCCTGGTTCCATCAGATGCAGTGAAGGACGCTATCTGATTGGCTGTGTTGAAATAAGATTCAACTGCCAGTCCAGTCAGGTTCTGAAATGGGGTGGTGGTAGGGATGTACAAATCCCACTCACCTGTCCATTCCAGATTATCTGCAGTGGGGGGGAGGCACTCTGTCCCTCCCCCTGGAATCCTCCCCGTCCAGCTCCGCTCCATGGCAACTCTGCGAAGCCACCGGCTGGGGCTGGCCGCAACCAGAATTCCAGCCGCTGCCGGGCTGCTGTGGCCGCAAATGGCAGCCGCTATGCTGGCTGCCATTTGTGTGGCTGCCAAGCCATGATAGGCTACGTAAGCATTTACATAGCCTTTTACGGCATAGAGCAGGGGCACAAATGGCGTAGCGGCCACCATTTGCGCCCCTGCTCTTTGCCGTGATAGGCTACATAGGTATTTACGTAGCCTATCACGACAAAAGGCAGCCACGCAAATGGCGGCCACTACAACGGCCGCCATTTGTGGCCGCAGCAGCCTGGCAGCAGCCAAGAGACCAGCCGGAGCCGCCGCCACTGCATCTGCTGCTGGAACTGCTGCTGGAGCCTCCGCATCCACCGCCGGGTAAGCTCCGTCCCAGGGGGATTCCACAGGGTGGTGGGGGGGGAGGCCATTCCGCCACGGATTCCTCACTGGAGTCCATGGTGGAATTCTCTGACATCCTTAGGTGGCGGCATCTTGTCCTTTGTGTCAGGCAGCAAAATGTCTTGGACCAGCCTTGCACAGTTGCTATAACTCTCAGTGATCATGTGCTCTGCTACTCACAACATTGTCCAGGTACCCAACTGAAGTCTACTACCAAAGATGTTCCATGGAGCCCTCCCCATCTCCATTTTTGTTCTTCTCATTTGGGCAACACTATTGCTGAGGGAAGCATTCTTTTCTCTGATAGCCCATTCCCACCCCCCCAGAACTGAACGTGGATTCAAACGCAATCTGTCTGAAGTCCATAGGTTTCTGAGTTTATGATGAAATTTGTGCAACAAATGTTTTATTGTTTTATTGGTTGAAGCTGTATGATTTTATTGTGTTTTATTGGTTTTATATCCTGCTTCGGGATTATTTTATAATGAAAAGTGGAGAATAAATTATATATGACTAAATACACATATTTTTTTAAAGTGTTGAAAAATGTGTACGTTTGAAAAATAAGCATGAAAAAATGTGTACATTTGAAAAATGCATACAGACTTACATTAGTCAATGGAAGAAAATGCATACATTTTAAAGAATGTGCAGATCGATGTGTACATTTGGAAAAAATGTCCACAAAAGTACACAAAACTTTTTGTGTGAAACAAAACAAAACCAAAGCACATAATCTGATACAGACATGAGTCAGATGGACTTCGAGGTGGAAATCCAAGAACCTTCATGAATTTGAATTTTGCTGATTCCCATATCCCTAGAGATGAACACAATATCGGAATACTGTGTGCATTTTTGTTAACTGTACCTCAAAAAGTATATTGTAGAGCTGAAAAAGATGCAGAAAAGAGCAACCAAAATGATCACAGGGCTGAAACAACTCCCCTATGAGGAAAGGTTATAATGTGGGACTTTTTAGTTGAGAAAAAGGTCAAGTAGTAGGAGACATGAGAGGGGACTATAAAATTATGCAGGCGATGCATAACACTAGAACCTGGCATCATTCAAAGAAGTTAAATGGTGGTACATTCAGGACAGATAAAATGAAGTACTTCATTATACAGTACATAGTTGGACTATGGAATTCACTACCATAATGTAGTGATGGCCACCAACTTGGACAGCTTTAAAAGGGGATTGGATGTATTTATGGAGGATAAGGGAGCAATCCTAGGTCCCCTAGACAGTGTCTGGGGGGACATAGAATTTTTTGGTTTCTTGGCTCTGAGCTAGTAGACAGGGCTCCATGCTCAGAGGCAGGAAACCTCACTCCCCTCCCTGCCCCCTTGTAGCCAGTGTGGAGAGAACCACTCTGGCTGCTTCTCCATCCTTGTAGAATGGAGTGCAGAGACGAGGAAAAGGGGTGTTCCTGGGGGAAGGGACGGGAGGAGACCGAGGTGGTAGTCTTACAATCTTTCCTATGGCTGCCCCAGCCTCATTCCCTCCCCTTCCCCAAGGCCCCACCACTGCCCGTCTATCTAAATTACAGAGAGTCAGGCATGAGGTGCCTCCCTCTCTGCATAGGATACCCATAAGCCTTTGAGTTCCGGGGCTTACAAGTACAGGGCACAACTCATAGGACAGCATCCTAAGACTATCAAGTCATGATGGCTATATGTTGCCTCGAATACCATAAGCCATATGCCCCTCAATATCAGTTGCTAGAGAATCTGAGCAGGAGGGTGCTATTGTGCTCATGCTTGTGGGCTGCCCATAGGCATCCGGTTGGCCACAGTGGGGACAGAATGCTTGATTAGATAGGCCTTTTGTTTGATCTAGCATGGCTCTTTTTGTGGTCTTATGTCATACAGCAGCTTCCCAGGGTTTTTCAGAAGGATTTTTATCCTGTGCGGTAGGTGGTATGCTTTGTAGCTGCTGTAAGCAGCTTTAAGCTGTGAAAAGGGAAGGAAGGAAGGAAGGAAGGAAGGAAGGAAGGAAGGAAGGAAGGAATATCAGAACCCTCAGGCAACCCTTTAGATTGTAAGTGGTGGAAAGGGGATGTGGAACGGTTCATAGAGATGCATACAAATCTACATATCTGTGACCAGGTGCAATTACAGGCTAGGAGGGGAGGATTTAAAGATGCTGACTTCTAAAACTGAAGCAAAGAAAACTCTTGCCCATCCCTATCATTGGTCTTTTTTAATGCACAGATCTGCACATTATTTCATATTATCAGTAGACAAGATTATTGCTAATTTCTGCCTAGTACCACAGCATGTTCGACTTTGCTGATGCCAACAGAATCAACAGGTGGCTATATTATCTTGGCTTCTAAGGAAATGTACAATTTCCAATGTCACATGGAGAGAAAGAACAACAAAGTTATTAACACAAAAAGATACTCATTGAAGTAGGTGTATTTGCTTTCTGCCTGAAGCTGTATATGTGACAGTCAGTATCCTTTGGGAAGTAGCCACCAATTACATTTAAATTCCAGTTTTTATATTGTAGCTAAAGCAAAATTTCTCCTCATTAGGAATGCATTACCCCAAAGTGATTCCATCTGCTCATTCAAATGTCATTAGATAACTTCCCAAATTAAAGCAATTAATTCTGAATATTTTCCAAATACCTCTTCAATTAGCAACATTAGGAACAAAATCAAAAATATGTCCATATCTTAATTATTTCTCCATATATTTAGAGTCATAGTCACTGTTTCTGCAAGGGCTTCTAGGACAGGTTGAAGGGATAATAAAACAGATAAAAACTGGAAAAAAGAAATAAAATATTACACATACTGGCCTAAACAACAAGAAATCTTGCAACACCTTAAAGACTAACACATTTATTATGACATAAGTGTTTGTGGACTAGCTTCTATATTGTCAGATGCGAACATATGTCAGAAGAAACTGTTTAGTTTTTAAGCTGCTACAAGACTGGTGTTGCTGCAACAGATGAACACAGCTACCTCTGTGGAAGTCATTACTTGCCTAACACCTGCCATTGGATAATGGCCCAAACTACATTTATATCCCACCTTCTTCCATCATGGAACTCAAGGTGGCTACATGGGATTTCCAGGTGATCTCCCCTCCAAACATGGACCAGACCCAGCCCAGACCTGTGCCTTCAGACTATGCCCTGGAACCAAAATTCTTGGGTAATAGACTAAGGGAGCAATCCTATCTAGATAGGCGGCTGCCTCTGAACTCAGAGGCAACTGCCTATCCAAAGCAGGGCAGGAGCAGCATGGAGGGGATCGTTCCCTCTGTGCTTCTCCTGCCCTGCTTTTCCGGCTAGAGAGCTGATTGCAGCTATCTAGCTGCGGGAGGACGAAGTGGGGAAGGAGGCTGCTGTATGACACATAGGATGTGTCATGCATGCAGTTACGATCTTCCTGCCCCAGAACGCCCCCAGCCATGCCCCTTTCCGGCTGCTCTGCACTCCTTTTGCGAGCACGGAAGATGAGGATCTTCTGCGCTGCCTCGGAGGCAGCATGCAGGTGGGGGGAGGTCAGTTCTCCGGGAACCAAGCTCAGAGCTCGGGCTCCGAGGTTGGTTCCTGGAAAGGAGGATATCCTATGGCCATCTAGCCGCTGTCTAACAGCCATAGGATTGCTCCCTTTATCTTTTGACATTTACGCCACAATCCTATGCATGTTTAGACAGAAAAAAGTCCTACAACTCCCAGCATTCCCCAGCCAGAATGGTGTGACCTACTAGAAAAAGCCCCAGACACCATTCTTGGCACTCACTAAGGTGCCATACCCCTCCCACTTAAACACACACACACACACATGCATGCACATGGCACACGCACATTTTCTTACTGGCAGCTGGGATTGCTGTGAAATAGGTTTCTGTTGGTGCTGAAAAACTAGGTGTTCAAAAGAGTTGTTTAGTGTGTTGGGGCTCAGAGCCCACCTCTGCCTTGTATTCAGTTTTGGGGGCAGGTTACTTGTTCTTTGCCATGCATTCCATGGCAGCCATTTTGTGGTGGTTCCCAGGAGAGTTTCTCAAATTGCCATATGTGCCCACGGCCCCCCAAAAGTTGCCTACTCCTGCACTAAAAGCAGAATTGTCTTCTGAACACTGTATTAATTAATTCATTTTTTAAAATGTATTTATACATTCATACGTATTTATTTATAATGATGATAAGCATTGCTTTTCTATTTATGTTGCTCAAAGCAACAACTAGAAGGGCTAGAGATAGACATCTGTCTGTTTCAGTCTGTGTCAGTTTTGCATGTCTTCATAAGTCTTTTTGGTCCTGTTTTCACATCCATCTGCAATTTTGTTTAAGAATGCACACAAAAATGCTCATTATTTTTGAATGCACTTTATCCCAAATTATATTTAGAAACATTTGGTCCCTTTTTTTAAGTCAGAGCATTGTGCAAATGGAAGGATAACCATGTTCTAATCTATGTATTAGTCTGGGAAGTGGGAATCAGGTCCATTTACTTAAAAATGTGGACCGAACACAGTCTTCGAGCATTTCTAACACAGGCTTTCTTCACCAGCCTCAGGCCAAAAACTACTTGTGGGGCAGGAAAAGCCAGAGAGGGTAAATCTAGTGCATGCTACTTCAGTACAAGTGCCTTTAAAATTAATAGTTCTGTGTGGGAGCAATTCTTGGTGCAGTGCACATAAATAGCATACTTAGTACTGCAGAAATATCACCTCTTATTCATCCCATAATAAATTATATCATTTTATATTCCTTTAAAACACACACACGCAAGACAAAACACAATTGTTATTGGCTACTAACTAGCATGTAAAGATATCTCTTCATAACTCTGAATTTAGCTTTCTGGGTGCCCATCAATGATCAAGTTCTTATGATATATGAATTCTGAATTACTAGCTTATTTCCCATCCTTGTACCTTGCAGTACAATACTTATACTGTAGAATCCTCTAGGTCATGGTTATTTAATAAAGAATTGCATAAATATCTATGATAATGTATCTGGAAAAAGCCATCAATTTGGAACCTATCTAATCTGCCCCCCCCCCCGCCGCCACAGGTTAAAACCCCCCAAAATGTTGAGTTTTACTATGGATTTTTTTTAATGCTCAATGAAATACTGAAAGCATTCATTCAGTAACAACAACACAGAACTTACCCCATTTTCATTTGTATTCTACTTATTGTTCACCTGACAAGCTGTTAACAGGTACTTTGTAAATTTCCAGGAACATTTACTTTTCATTCAATAGTGCTTACATTAACAGAAGTGCAATTTTTATCCACTTGTACAAGAATCCTACACTTGTGTGTGTGTTTCTGAAAGATTTAGAGGCGCACTCACCTGAAGGACATTACCATTTCCTTACTCCTCATAAGATACAGTATCTAAAACACGTAACACATGGACATTCTAATTTCTATTTCACATTGATCTTTACTTTAAAATATTCCGTTAGAGACAGAAACGGAGTTTGTGTGTGTGTGTGTGTGTGTGTGTGTGTGTGAGATAGATAGATAGATAGATAGATAGATAGATAGATAGATAGATAGATAGATAGATCATTTCCCACTATGAACAAGGTCAGCAACATTGACTTATTCTTCAGCTGTGGCAGCAGCAGGATGTGAAATAAATTGTCCCCATGCTCTGGGACCTAGTGCCACCCCTTGCATTGGCACAATAGCACCCACTCCATCCACTAAGCAAGTTGGCCATGTTACATGAGAAGGTTTTCCGTGTTGTTGTTGATGCAGTTGTTTTTGTGATGGGGAAAGGAGCAGAAAGATAAAGGCCCCATGGATATTCTGGAGTTCTACACATGAACTGGAACCAGATTTACACGAGATCAATTCTGCTGGTGGAAGCGAACTTTCTCACCCCCTCCTTCCCACAGCAGCCCCTCCACTGCCCTGAATATGCTACACAGAGAGTCAAGACATTCTGCCGAATGTGGTGAGCAGTGGTGTGTGTGTGTGAGAGAGAGGGGTAGGTGGGGTGATTGGGGATCCCCCAAAACTGGGCAGGGGGTCCTTCAACAAACAGAGCCCTTCCTCTTGCAGAAGGTTCCTCATGGAAGGTCTCATGGAAGGCAGTTCCTGGATCCAACCTCAGCTTTCCATCTTTGGCACAATGTTGTTAGACCAATATATAATTGGAAAGATAATTGGAAATGTTGCACTAGGTTTGGGAACTTTCACATGGCTGGCCCTAGAATTAGGCAAGGTGAGGCAGCTGCTTCAGGCAGCAGATCTTATGTATCACAAAAGAGCAGCAAATTAGTTATTTGATTTGTTGATATTGTATTTTTACTTCCAGAGATGAAGAGAAGTTCTTGTGAGGATTTCTGACTTATATGACAAAACAACTTGGCTACCTTTGGGTACAATGCACCTTGACTAAGGGGGTTGGGGGGCACCATTTGCTGCTCTGCCTCAGGCAGCAACATTGGGCCAGACCTACCCTTTGGGCAAGTACAATGGCAAGTACAGAAGAGCTATCATAATCTGTAGAGGGCATATTTGTACAAGCAGATGGAAGCATCTTTCTTTACCTTTTCTCCACTACTTTGATGCATACATTTCTGGTGTTCAGAAACAGCAGCAGACAAGGGAATGATGGAGAACCGAAATGCTACAGGAATCAAAGAAGGGTCAGTCAACAGTTAAGGAGTCACATGAGACTTGGGTGAGTGGAGTCCACTGGGTCTAGGCCTGAAGGTAAGGTAGGCATGTGCGGGTGAGGAAAAAAATATCTAATTAGGATATTAAAGGAGGAGCTCATTGACTGGCATGGCAAGGGGCTGAAGAAACCCTTGTTGGTTCTTGATAAGCATCAGGTGGAATAGGTGAAGGAAAGCTGCCATACGCAACATCCATGAGTGAAGATATGAGCTGGGAGATATTTTCACATAATTTATAGAAAAGACTTTCTAAGTCTATTCTCTAGACTAGTTCATTAGAAGGAACTGCTGGCTGGAAGCTCTGGGGCAACTGAGGAGGAAAGACCATTCTCACCTGTACCAATAAGGAAGCAGCAGTATAGGGTGTGCCTCACATAACTGGTGATTGGATGGGTGTCCTCACTGATGCCCACACCAGGGGCATCTATCCTGTCAACAACCATGCTCTTGCATTGTGCTTCGTGAGTCACCCCCTTCCTCCACTGTGCTGCCTCTTGCACTTACCAATATTGTAAGGATTTATCCACCCAATTGTCCTGCAGTAGTGACCATAATTTTCTACTAGTGAAACTGCTTCACTGGCCACCCAATGCTAGTCCCTCTTACCAATGTTCTCTCAGATTGTCTAGGGATAAGTGTTCCTACTTGTTTTTGAAGTGATGTTGATGGTTTGCTGACTAGTCAAAATACTAAATGTGGTTTCCATCTTGTGCATGTCCTGTACATACATTCATCCTTGAAACAGTATCCTGGGAATTTTCACTACAAAAACAAATTCAGCAAGGGGTAAAATGTTACAAACAACGTGACTAGGTGTTTGGGGCAGGGGGGTTGTTTCCCAAGGGGGGGTATGTTTGAGGGAAAGTAAAGTATGTATTATGAAACATCCTATCCTCTTTTCACAGAGCATCTTGATCCAGTCTAAGAATAGCATTTGTATTATGCATAAATAGCAGCCGTAAATTGACAAATAAAAATGTCATGTAAATATTTTCATAAACTATTTCATTAAGAAGGACAAAAACACATCTGCTTCACATAATATGCAGAGTAATGGGGAAGAGGGTGAAGGAGAAAGGTGGAAAAGTCCAAAGTCCAATTTGCTGCTTAAAATGCATAACAGAAACCAAGGAAACATTTCATACAGATGTCCTTTATTCTATTTCAGACAAACTGTTGAAAATGTTGATTCCAATTAAGTCCGGGAACGATATCTGCAGATAGGGCAAAATAAGTCTTACATAAAGCTTGTCTTGCTGAGCTTTGAACGCAAGTTTCTGTAGTGAAAAGCATCAGCATGCTATGCCAACATCAACATGTTGCATATGGCTAGGAAAAGGTACAGTGTGCAGGTAAATCACAAACTGACAGAGCTCTGCACTTAGAAGTATAAAAGAACTGGATATGAAGGAGCAGCAGGAGAGCTGTGGAGCGGCAACAGTTTTGAGGAGACATTTTGTGAAACAGGTTCAGTCGCTCACATATTTAAGCACTTCCTGAGATCTGTGAGGTTTGTTCAGTTTGCTTTTCAGGTGAGGGAAACAGACCTTGGAATCAGTTAGGATGAGAAAATGATGGCTGTAATGCTTCTAGTTGATATGAGGCAGACTTATAGCTCTTTTTAGCCACACACACTCCAAAAGACTGAATGACTTAAAACATATAGCATACAACAATCTCATCATAGCAAAATCAATTGCTTCCAAAGAAATATAAAACAGTTTATGATTCTTTCATAAATTGAATATCTTCCTAGCAAACAGGGGAGTTTGAACCTTAAAAAATCTATTATAATACTCACAAACCAATTTGCCCAATGTTTTTAGTTTTTGGTTTTGTTTTGTTTTTAATGAAAGGCTTTACAGTGTATAGGGATGCTTGCGAAATTCTGTTTATCTGAATCACCACACCCAGATTTTGGAGTTTTGAATGACATGGTCTTGTTTGCAAAGCAGAAATGAATTAGGATTTCCTCATCATTCTTTTTTTTTTTTTTAAGCCTACTTGTTACAGAATGCTGTAGGTACACAGCTTGCCACAGCATTCAGTTCAATTCATTTGTATCTCCCTCCTCTGTCTTACTGATGAATATGTGCACATTGATAGAACATTGTAAAAAACTATCTTGAAGTGACTTCTTAAGGTACAATTCTTTTTGCGTGGCATTTTACAAGCGTAAAGAATGCACGTGTGCATCAGGAAAACACTGATGTTTTCGGTGCAATCATGTATACAATCACATCAGCATTGCTTTGACTTTTTTCTTTTTTTCCAGTGTTTCATCAATGTGTATGTGGTCATCTGTGATGCAGAAGGTGAAAATATGCACACAAGTAAGCTCTGCATGCTCTAGTTCTGCAATTAAATTTTAGAAGCTACAGAAGAATGAGATGCCAGATGGAGGCAAACCTATGATGGAACAGTGAGGAAATGGAATGTGGGAGATACTGCTGGACCTTTTAAATAACAGTTCTGACAGGTGCTGCTTTTCCATTGCTATAATGTCATATATCAAAGGCAAAGATCTTTTAAGGCCATACAGATGAGGCCTCCACTGGCAGCTGCCATCATTTGTGACAATAACACTCCATCCCCTCCACCCCCAAAAGTTCCCAGAACATCAACATCATCAACATCACTCCATCCCCCCCACCCCCAAAAGTTCCCAGAATGTCACTGTGTTGGTGCATTCTGAAAGCACCAATATATGTTCTGCTGCCACCACTGCCATGGGTAGGGACATAATGTTTTTAAAGGAGGGAGGCTACTAAACTAATGACGTGAGTATTGAAATGAAATAAATGTAAACGAACAAACAAAAACCAAAACAAATGCAAACGCATAAAACTCAATATAAACTAGGCATTTAGCAATGAAAATGAATGGAATCCCAAAGTGATTCTTTCCCCTTGTATATCCTGCAGACATTGGGGCAGCCCTGCCATTAGGCCAAGCGAGACAGCCACCCCAGGCATCTGATTTGGATGTCATGCAAGGGAAGCAAATTATTAGTTATTTAGGATGAAATCCTTTCCATATCCTTACCTGGGAGTAAGAAGTAAGTGCTTCTGAGTAGGCATGCATAAGATAGTCAGATTTTCTTTCTCCCCCATTCAAATTCTTGTAATCCCAAGTTCTTTCTCTACCAAATATAGACTTTGCAAATTTTGGTCGATCCTTGTAAAAACAAATGGAAATGAAATTCTCACCCATCTGTACCAGCCAGATTCAAGAGGTTCAGCTACGCCCACCATGGAGAAGACCATAATGTACCTGCTTGCCATATAGCTGTTAAGGTTGAGGAGCCTTTCAGAAGAAAGAGGTGGCAACGTGAATTAAGTATTAACATGGTTGAATACAAAGGGATTAAAACCCAGACTTTTTAGGGCTAAGCACTCAAAGCCCTGGGCCTAGGGGTGTACAAAACCCACTCACCAGTCCACTGGGGGGTCTGTGGGGCGGGTGATCCATCCCTCCTCCCAGAATCCTCCCTGGCCAGCTCCACTCCACTGCCAGTCTGCGGACACAAATGGCCTCCAGCGTAGCAGACACCATTTGCATCCCTTCTCTTTGCCATGATAGGCTACGTAAAGATTTACGTAGCCTATCACGGCAAAGAGCAGGGTGCAAATGGTGTAGCAGATGCCATTTGAGTCCCCACTCTTTGCCGTGATAGGCTACGTAAATCTTTATGTAGCCTATCATGGCAAAGAGAAGGGATGCAAATGGCGTAGCGGAAGCCATTTGCTTCCACAGACCAGCAGCGGACGGACTGGACCCAGCTGGTGGCAGGTAGGATCCGTTCTGGGGAAACTTTGCAGGGTGGTGGAGGTGGGTGGTCTGTTCCGCCACGGACTCTGAGGGACTGGCTTCTTTAGAATCCGGCCTTATTGGAGTCCATGGCGGAATTCTCCGCCATCCCTACCTGGTCCTGGATTAGGGATGTATGAGAATTCTATTTGGAGGGAGAAAACTCAACAGATTTTTTCCAGTTCAGCCCTGTGGATTTTGTTCTGTTTCCCCCAACTGGCATTGACTCAATCTGTAGCAAGTCGAACCAATATGTGGATTCCATTTTTTTATGTTGGCAATTTGTGCAAATTATGTTTTTTTTTGGGGGGGGGGTCCTTGAATTTTGCACAGATGGTGTGATAATTTATTAAAATTTGTTTTATTGGTGATCTTGCACAAGTATCCACAATTGCAAGTCTGCATTTCCGCTATGTATCGGCATTCCCCTCTTGTCAATATCTTTGTCAGTTTCATCCTCCCCATACACTATTTCCTTTAGCTGAGCAGAGCCATATTCTGTACTTGTGGCTTGCTAATTTCCCTGCCCCCACCTTTGCTCTAGAAGTGCCAAAGTGGAGGATGATACTGACACATTCTTTGACAAATATTGAGTATGGCTCTGCTGGGCTGTGTGGAAAGGATGAAACTGAGAAGGGAATTGACAAGAGCGGAATATGCCTATGTGGGGCTATAGAGTGGACAGGTTGACTTGTGATCATATGCACTTGCATGAGATCACCAATACTTAAAAAAATAAATCATGACACCATTTGCACAAATTTCAAGATCCCCTGAAATTTGCACAAATTACTATTTGCGCAAATGACAAATTGTGCAAATGGCAGAAGCGCGCATTCCCTCCAATATGTGAAATATTTCCAGAATTGGAAAAACGATCTGCTACAGTCCGCCGCCACTTATTGAAATGGAAATGCTGTGGAATCCTGTTTGTTTTAAACAGAACAGAATTCCTACCATTGCAGATCCCTAGTCTGGATGAACAATTCTGGCAGTTTTGGTTTCTCCCACATTCATTAAAAAAAATCTTGTTCTTTTTCACCTGAATATGGAGGACTTTGGGAATTTTGATAGATTCTTATCAAAACCAAACTGAAACAAAATTCTCACCTATCCCTAGGTATTATGATTGCATTTTGCCTGGTAGAACAGGGTGGGGGAGGCACATGTGGGATTTTCTTCCAGCCTTAGGCCATAGATACAATGCACCTTGAAGGGAGCAGGCATGTACTGCTCTGGCTCAAACAGAAAAATATCTTGGCCCTACCCTGGGGGTAATCCTAACCACACTTAGGGTGCAATCCTATGCATGTTTAGACAAAAAAAAGTCCTACAACTCCCAGCATAGCTGGCTGGGGAATGCTGGAAGTTGTAGGACTTTTTTTCTGTCTCTAAACATGCATAGGATTGCACCCTTAGTCAGATGCAATCTTCAGTTTATCAGGGCTTATCCCCAAGCAACTTTGTGTATACTTGCAGCCTTAGTTGTCTGAGGTTTGGTTTTGCGTTGTAATTTAGTTTGTATTTGAATTGCAAGTGTGCGTTTTTATACAGGAACCTATCAGCCTAAAGAAAGCCCAAGCTAACTAACTAACTTGCACTGTTGGAGTTCAAAGCAGAGACACAAAGGGCAATTCTAAAACCTTGTGTACAATTATATTTATCAGCCAAGGGAGTTTCACTCTTTTCCTTTCAAAGTCACAGGACTTCTCTCTCTTGAAGGCTTCACGCCATAGGCAGCTGGTCATTGGAGCTTGAATTCTTGGAAGCCAAGTATATTTTTAATGGTTTGCTCATGAAAGCAGGTGGTAAGCTTGAAGATGTGGGTGCAGCATGCTGGCTTAATTAATGGAGGCTACTATTAATTATTATATCATTATATGAATGTGATGAGAATTCAGGGAGGCATATAACGCTGTATGAGT
Source organism: Heloderma suspectum (assembly GCF_057233095.1). Classification (NCBI taxonomy): domain Eukaryota; kingdom Metazoa; phylum Chordata; class Lepidosauria; order Squamata; family Helodermatidae; genus Heloderma; species Heloderma suspectum. Next base: position 88,989,061 of record NC_139461.1, read on the forward strand.
TATGTTTCCCAAAGCAAATTCCATTAAAACCTGTCTGCTCAATCCATTCCTCCAACACACTCGTTTTCTTTATGAGATAATGCAAAACCTTAATTAGACCATCAGAAGCATCAGAAGTGTGTGCTGTTTGCAGGATATGACATGCTATCATAATTCAGATTTCATGTTATATTACCAAATTAATGTATGTTGGGCATATCGGTGAGAGACCAAAGGAAGTTCATTTCAATGAAAGCCCCTTACCAGTTCAGACAATAATATGGCGCAATGTGCACACTTGTACGGCATAATTAAAGAGTGCCATTATTAACCCGGGAAGGTTAGAATTTTGATGGCAGATTTGAGCCATTGCTTAAAGCAGCCTTCCCTAGCCTGGTATCCTCCAGATGTATCGGACTGCAATGCCCACCATTCCCAGCCAGCATGGAGGCCATCAGGTTAAGGAAGGCTGGCTTAAAATGTGTCGAGCCATTTACGAACGTTACAAACTTCCCAACACACACTCCCAACTTCTGTTGCATTCCAGTGTGACCAAGGAAGAAAAGCAGGCAGCAGGCTTGATTCTGAATCACTAGGCCAGCTGGGCAGGGAGCAGGTTTATCTTCCATCCCCATGATGCCCCTGAGTGCAACTCTTTCTCTCATATATGTAAGTGCATGGCTGCCATTCATTTCTATGGCGAAAACCAAAGTTCTACACTTGGGACAACACTGCAGTGGGATGCAATGTTACCACCAGCTAAATGTAGATAGCCTAGCTACCACAAACTAGGACATCGGGGGTGGAGGAGCAATTCCTCTCATCTCCTGCTGAAGGAAGCTCCAAGGTGTGTGGCAATATATTTCCTAAGCTTTTCTCCTCGCAAATGCAACTTCTGGGAGATGCTCAGGAAGAGTGCTCAGGACTAACTGTGGAAAAAGCAGGCCTGGTCCCACTTATGGTACCTTTAACAATGTACAGCAAATGTAACCATTTATTTACTTATTTACAATATTTATATACCACTCCACATCTAAGCAGATTCCAGAGTGGTGAACAATAAAAGAAAAAGGAGAACAATACAGTTGCTTTCTTCATTTAAAGGATTCAGCTGTTGTTTTGGCTATTTAGTTTCATCTCATGGATGCTGTGCCTCATGGGGTTATTATACCCACAGATATTTTTCTAGTTCAGGCTGCATCATGGTATTGTAGTCTTAAAACTACATGGACCACAGTGGCCCTCATTTTGCTGCTGCTGCTGCTGCTTATATTATTAGTATTAGTATTAGTATTATTAATTCCTATACTGCCCAGTAGCCAAAGCTCTCTGGGCAGTTTACAAAGATCAAAAACATTAAAAAATACAGTATACAGAGGTTAAAAGCCACACAGACAGACAATATACACAAGACAACATATATCTAAAACAACTTCAAGAAAGCAATCTCAAGCAATCAACCATAACCATAAGACAATCCAGGATCAATTAAAACTCATCATATGCTGCCAAATGCCTGGGAGAAGAGAAAGGTCTTAACCTGGTCCTGAAAAGATAATGCCGATGCCAAGCAGGTCTCATTGGGGACATGATTCCATGATTGGGGTCCACCACTGAGAAGGCCCTGTCTGTTGTTGCTGTCTTCAAAGCTTCCCTTGGAGTAGGCGGCTGGAGGAGGGCCTTAGATGTTGACTGTATGGGTAGGTTGATGTTGGGAGAGGCGCTCCGTCTAGGGATGAAAGGGCCCATCTCCATCTGGGGTGTGAAAGAGCTCAATGAGTTGCCACCCCCTCCCTGCTCGCCCCGCCTGCTGAGGTGCCCCTCCGCTCTGCATCAAGGACTCCAGCAGTCAATCTTTGTGCTTTATGCACACAAGGACTGGCTGCTGGAGTCCTCAGTGCAGCATGCCCCGAAGCACTCTAGCTCTGTCCTCCTCCTCAGGAGGCTGGGCATAGAGTGCTGGGGTGTGGCTGAGGCCCCTCCTGGCTGCACCAGTTGCCAAGGGCTTCCTGACAGCCAACCAGCCAGGATGGGACCTCAGCCAGCACCCCGGCCACCAGCCATCTCCTGCTCGTGAGCAGGCTGTAGCTTCCTTGATGGGTGACCAGGCAGCAGGAGGAGGAGGCACGGTGCACAGTACAGCCACTAGCTGTCTCCTGCTCATGAACAGGAGACAGCTAGTGGCCGGGGCACCAGCCAAGAACCCGTCCTGCCTGGTTGGCTGTTAAGGAAGCTTCTTTGACAACTGACCAGAGAGGGGAGGAGGAGGCACCACGCATACCCCAGCCGCTCTTGCCATTGGGGTGCATGTGGCAACAAGTTCGGGCTGTTCCCATCGAGTTCCAGGGTACTCATCAGCTGGGTCTATCAGCACCCTAGAGCTTGCAGAACCGGGCCTGGGGGCAGACATGGGGGAGTTCACCAACCTCCCAGACTAAATCGGGTGCTCATGACATCCCCAGCTCCATCAGCTATTTTGGTCCCGAGCGGTGTAGGTCAATCAGCACCTTCAATCAGGCTTGGAAACATACAGGCAGCCAGTGAAAGCAGGCCAGAGTTGGTCTTACATGTTTGGACTTTCTGCTCCCTGTTATCCATCTGGCCGCTGCATTTTGAAAGAGCTGCAGCTTCTGAACCATCTTCAAAGGCATCCCCATGTAGATTACATTGCAGTAATCTGACTTGGAGATTACCAGAGCAAAGACAACTGAAGCCAGGTTATCTCTGTCCAGATAGGGGCATAGCTGGGCTACCAACCAAAGGTGGTAGAAGGCACTCCATGCCACTGAGGCCACCTGAGCCTCAAGTGACAAAGGTGGCTAAAGGACAACCCCCAAGCTATGAACCTGCTCCATCAGGTGAGTGCAACCCTATCCAGAACAGGTTGAGCACCCTCCATCCAGTCAGAAGAACCACCCACCAACAGCATCTCAATTTTGTCTGGATTGAGTTTCAGTTTATTAGCCCACATCCAGTCCATTGTCACAGCCTGGCACCGATTTAGCACATCCACAGCCTCACCAGACAAAAAGTAGAAATACAGCTGCATGTCATCAGTGTACTAAGGACAACGCGTTCCAAAACTCTGGATGACCGCACTCAACAGTTTCATGTAGATGTTAAATAGCATGAGGGACAAAACTAGGGATGTCAGAGAATTCCGCCATGGATCTCGGTGAGGCCGAATGCCAGTGCATCCGGCCCCCTGAAATCTGTGGCAGAACGAAGCCCCCCCGCCCCCCTGCCCAGCAAAATGGGCCCAGAACGGAGAACCTACCTGCTGCCGTCCATGCTGACTTGCAAATGGCGGCCACGTCTTTGGCCGCCATTCGCTTCTTCTATATAGCCATGGTAGGATACGTAAATACTTACGTAGCCTATCACGGCTTAACTAAGGGAACGCAAATGGCAGTAGCTACGGTGGCCGCCATTTGCGTTCCCTTTTTTTTTGCCGTAATAGCCTACGTAAATATTTACGTAGGCTAAAATGGCAAAAAAAAGGGAACACAAATGGCGGCCACTGTAGCCGCCGCCATTTGTGTCCACTGTTTTGTTTTGTTTTTGCCGTGATAGGCTATGTAAATATTTACGTAGCCTATCACGGCAAAATACAGGGACGCAAATGGCGGCTGCTATGGCAGCCACCATTTGCATCCTTGCAGGCTGCCCAGTGGCTAGATGTCCGGCTGTGGGCAGCCCTAGCCGGCAGCTCCGCGGAATCTCCGTGGAGCGGAGCCGGCTGGAGAGAATTTCGGGGGGAGGGATGGAGCACCTCCCCCCCACCGCGAATGTCACCCTTCGAAAAGGTAAGTGACTTTCGTACATCCCTAGACAAAACCGACCCCTGTGGAAACCCATACTGGAGAATCTACAGAGCTGAGCAATATTCCCCAAGCACCATCTTCTGGATCTAACCATCCAAGTAGGAGCGAAACCAGTGCAATGCAGTGCCTCCTGCTCCCAGCTCAGACTCCCAGAAGGATACCATGATTGATGATATTGAAAGCTGCTGAGAGATCAAGGAGAATCAACACGGTCACACTCCCCCATCTCTCTCCCCTGTCATCATACAGGGCAACCAAGGCTGTTCCTATGCCAAAACCTGGCCTGCACCCATACTGAACTGGATCTAGATAATCGGTCTCATCTGGAGCTGGTTGACAACCACCCACTCAAGAACCTTGCCCAGGAAAGGAACATTTGCCACTCCCTAAAATTATTAAGATTTTTTTAGTCCAGGAAGGGGTTTTTTTTAGGAGTAGTCTCACCACTGCCTCTTTGAGGTGGCCTGGGACCACTCCCTCTTGCAAGGAGGCATTTATCACCTCCCTGGCCCAGCCAGCTCTTCCTTCCCTGCCAGTTTTTATAAGCCACGAGGGGCAAGCATGCAGTATGGAAGTGGTTGCACGAACCTGTCCAAGCACCTTGTCAATGTCCTTGAGCTATACCAACTGAAACTCATCCAGGAGAACAGGACAAGGCTGTACTCTAGATACCTCACCAGATTTACCTGCTATAACACTGGAGTTTAAGTCCCAGCAGATGCAAGAGATTTTATCCTGGAAGTGCCTAGCAAATGCATTACAGCAGGACTCAGGGGGGTCTACAGTGTCCTTAGGACCAGCATGTAATAGCCCCTGGATAACTCTGAAAAGCTCCGCTGGGTGGCAGATAGAGGATTCAATAGAGGCAGCAAGATTATGTTTTTTTGCCACCCTCACATACCACCCTTAGCTGACCTTCTCTTTTTCTATTCTTTGTCTTTGCCATGATCTTTTGGGCCTACTGAATGGTTTTGCTTAGTGGGTAGAAATTCCCTCTCCATTTTTATAAGACAATTCTCTCCCCAGCCACACCCCACCCCGCCATCTCCAAACAATCAAGAGAGAATTTCTGGCCTTTTCAGGGTGTAAGGCAGAATTTCTAAAAAAAAAAAAATGTTTTTAAAGAAATGTCTCTTATTTCATAGGCAAGGCAGTCAAGAAGAGTAGTTTCCACCACCACTTTTTAAACACTTTTTTTAAAGTATCACCAGCCACAATCAGTGTCCAGTGAGCCTCTGTATCTCCTCACAGCCCTGTGATAATTTCTTGTTTATTTATTGATTCCTAAGCACATTTATTCAGAAATGAAATCCACAGTATTCAGTGGCACATATTCCCAGGGAAGTGCAGTCAGGACCACAGAACTGTTACCTTCAGGATGGTATGTCTCCCATGAGACAGAATATCAGGTTTGGCTATTTTCATATCGCTTGCCTTATGGACACAGACTTTCTTTTTTTTAAAGTTATTAATTACCTCTCCATAAAGTTGTCAGGATTTACTTGCCTAACTCAGAGAGCAATCCTATGGCCTCTAGACAGCAGCTAGATGGCCATAGGTTATCTTGTTTTCCAGAAACCAACCTCAGAGCCCACACTCCGTGGTTGGTTCCCAGAGAACCGACCTCCCCTCACTTCTGCACTGCCTCAGAGGCAGCACAGAAAAGCCCCGTCCTCTGTGCTCACAAGAGGAGTGCGGAGCGGCTGAAAAGGGGCATTCCGGGAAGCATTCCAGGGCAGGGAGGGTGGAAATGCCTGTATGACACATCCAGTGTGTCATACAGCAGCCTCCTCCCTCGCTCAGCCCTCCCACAGCTAGACAGCCGCCATTGACTGTCTAGCCAAAAATGCAGGGCAGGAGAAGCGCGGAGGGAACAGGTGCCTCCACGCTTCTCCTGCCCTGCTTTGGATAGGCGGTCACCTCCAAGTTCGGTGGTGGCTGCCTAACTGAACAGGATTGTGCCTGAAAGGAGTTTTGAGACTTCAGGAAGCTACCAAAAACACACAGTTCTCTTGATCAGATGAAGAAATACTGAGATTTATAATGAGATAGGTCCATCCAAGAAGCTAAATTCTTGAACTGTCTAAATGAGAGAGAGAGAGAGAGAGAGAGAGAGAGAGAGAGAGAAGGAAACTCTCTGCTGCTGCACACAAAAATCTCTTTGGCACAAGAAAAATGCATTAGCATGACTATAGAAACCTATTTTAAACTGCTCTCAAAATACTGTTCCATTATACAGGGTGAAATGATAATTATTGATTAGAGTATTTTAAAATCATTCTCCAGTAACAACACTTTCCAAAAACATCTTTATTAATATAATGAAATCCCAGAAGCCAATTTTGTACAGTGTAGAGATATTTTCACATTTTTTCAATTAGGAGAATGCAATAGCATTTTAATGAATTAACTGTGATTTTTTTCCCTCTTCTTTCAGTTCCAAAATGCACTTTATTTTTATGTATGTTTGAGTCTGCGATTAGCACTGGTCTTGCTTTATTGGGAGGAGGGGACCTTGGCCCTTCTCTCCTCAGTCAGTAAAACCAGTTGCTGGCTAGTTTTAACAGTAGATGTAGGATACTTTTTTTCAAACGGTATGAACTGCATTATATTGTTCTGACTGCTTTCTTAAGCTGATGCATTGCTAATAGTCCAGGATGGTCAGTCAGTGTTTCATTAATGGAAATAAAAGTGTTTCCTGAAAGCAATCTACCTGCAGGGGGCAGAGTCTGCAGGACCATGTGTGAGAGAGTGAAAGGACAGCCGTTTGTGTTTTTAACTTGGAGACAAAGCAAGACCTGGGGTGCCTCCAGATACAGGGAAGCTCCTAGCAGTGCAAGTCAAAAGGCACTGGGCCATGTGTGCCTATTCCATCTTTTTCTCCCTTACGGATTTTTTTTTCTGGTGAGAAAAAGATGGAAGAAGCAGTGTAAAAACATGGGAGGGTTCCAAATGGAAGGTGATGTCAACTGGAATCCCACCCCCATCATACCCCCTCTTGAGGACTTCTCTTCAGAGGATGACCAGGAGTTCCCCGAGCTGAATATTGCAGAGGAGCTGCCTGTGTTGAGGGACCCTGAGGCACATCAAGGGGATCCTGCACCTTCGATGGAGATAGCCATCATGCCTTTCCCTCACTTAGACTCCTCTCAGACTTGGAGGCAGTCTCTGAGCAGCCACCTATCCCCAGGAAGTGCAGGTGACTAAAGGTTCAGGCCTGGCCAGCTGCCAGACACAGAAGTACCAGCCTGAGGAATAAGGGGCTTCTTCACATGGAGCTAATATCATGAGATCAAGTTTTGGTTACTCATAGAAGTTTGTGATTAAATGACATCATCAACATCAAGGTATTTCCCCGTGGTATTTCCCAGTTATTTCAATTTGAAAAGAATTATTTAATTTTTCCATAAGTTTTCCTGTGTGTGAAGTTGGCATTGCGCTATTAAGCAGGCCACTAGATGGTAGTGTTTCATTGACGACTATTGAGGCATTGAGAACTGAGAACTTCCCCTCACAGCAATAGGATGGTCATTGGTTGCTGTCTGAAGGAGTCTATGGTAAATGTAAAAAGGCTCCATGACTGAAAAGCCTGATAGGATTTTTTTCTTTATTTTGGAGATGCCCAAGGACTCCTGTAAAGGTACACTCATGAGCAAGACTATGTTCATGAACAGATATTCTTCAGATGGCACTGATGGCCTCCAGCTGGGATCTGGGTGGGGCTCTGAAGGCTCAGAATTAGAAGCTTTCAGTCGCAGTCATGGAGTGCAGGAGTAAATGCCTGTGTACTGGTTTCTGGAGAACTTGGCTCTTCTCTGAACCACAGACTACTTACAGAGTTTGCCTTTGGTATTGACCCTAGCTAAATCCACCAAGCTCTGTTCCTGTGCCATTGTAAGCAGGACACACACACCCCTCGATTCTGTGTTGGAGGCAGCAGGGTTATTGCACGATAAAGGAGTTGTCTGGAAGCACCTACTGAGTGTTTCTAGAGTGAGTGCTGAAACATGAAATTGGGGTGAAGTCTTAGAGGTCTGCTGTGGGCTTCCCATTAGGGGAAGCTGGCTGGCTGCTCTGTGAACAGAATGCTGGACTAGATGGACCTTGGTCTGATCCAGCATGACTCTTCTTCTGTTCTTAAGCTGTTGCTGAATTAGTGCATCTGCTGTCTGCTCTACATCTCCATACTTCCATTAGGTGTTGTTTGCATATTTGTAAATAATATGAACGTGCAAAGACACCATCCAAAAGAAGCTAAACCTGGTTGTGCAGTTCACTGCTAGGGAAGTGGGGATGGCATAAGAATAGCCAGATGCCATGATTCTGAAAGACGTGAGATGGTCTTCTGCAGATGCTTGTGGCTCTGGAACAAGGAGAACATGAACATCCCTGGTTGTTTAGGGCCAATTCACACCTTACAATTAGCAACTTATTTTCTCTTTTCCAGTTCAAACAGCTATGCAGTGTAACATGTGTTATGAGTGCTCAGTGCTGTAGCATGGAGGAATTATAAACCTTGAGCTTAACACTGAACCACCGTTCACCACCTGTTTATACCCATTTCTAGAAACACCAAAGCAAAGGTTATTGGTCTGAAATCCTCAAGATGATAACCTTTGTCTAGAAATTTCTACTTTCTAGGTGTGGGTGGAGTCAGTGTAGGAAGTGGAAGTGTATGGCTCAGCTCAAGGTTTATAGCTGCTCTATGTTACTGCACTTACTATAGTCATGGGTTCACCAGTGGAAAATAGGATATAAAATATCTATATTAAAGTCTACCTCAGAAATCACTACAAAATACATATACAGGATACACACATAATATTTTCAAATGATACTTATAAAGTCCAAAACAGGCACAAAGCTCCTACAGACAAATCCAGCACAGGTTCCTAAAACATTAAACATGGTCTCAGCTAAATCAGAATCAATATTGCTCAAATGTGATGTCTTTATAAGTGGTGCTTATCCTCGGCTGAGGTGAAATCAAATCAGTAAGGTGCCATTGATGTGAGTGAACAACTTGAAATGATATAAAATTCCAGTATCTTCTGTTCTGGGAAACAGGGTCAATGGATGCCTGGTCTCATAACGTGCGTTTGAATTAAAGTTTGAATCGTGAGTTAGGGTGTGCTCCTATAGCCACTAATAGTGGCTATATGGCCATAGGGCTTTTCGTTTTCTGGAAACTGAGCTTGGAGCCGGTGCTCGGAGGTCAGTTCCCAGAAAACCAACTCCCCACCACCTCATAGGTGGTGCGGTTCATCCTATGTAAGAGCAGCGTGGAGTGGGGAAAAGGGGGTATTCCTGGGGGCGGGGAGGGGATGGCAGAAGCACCACTATGATGCTTTCTAACTGGCCTCCCTCCATCCCCACTCCAAGGCGCCCTGGCTAGGCAGCTGAAATCAGCCATCTAGCCACAAATGTAGGGCGGCTGGAGTGCGGAGGAGAAGATCCCCTCTGCACTCAGCCCACCCTGCATTGGGTAGTTGGTTACCTCCAAGTTTGGAGGTGGACAATAATCCCCATAGGAGTGCACAATAAAAAAATAAAAATAAAACTCAACATAAGGTATAACATGTGTCAGTAAAACATGGCTGCCATTTCAATGTATTGTTGACTCAAAGTATCGAATTCAGTGTTGACTAGACTGAGCTGGAAGATCACATTCTGTACTTATGGATGGCATTTATATGCTGCCCCATAACCAGAGTTCTTTGGGCAACATATAAATGTTGTAAATAAATAAATCATATTCCATTCTTAGTATTCCATTGGAATACTAAGTGTGAAAAAGTATATAGTTTAATTTTAATTTTTAAAAGATACCAATCATATTTAGAAGGAAATGACTATTTAATATTATGCTTTCCACCCCCATTACAGAACCAGAGCAGCAATCCTATACATGTCTACTCAGAAGTAAGCCTCATTGAGTTCAATAGGACTTACACCTGGATAAGCATGTGTAGGATTGCAGACAAAGAAAATAAATGTACAGGAGGAGCTGTGGCTGAATGTTAGAGCACATGCTTCATATACAGAACATCTGACTCAGTGTAAGACAGGTTCCTATGTTCCTGATCATAGCCCCACAGTTGAAAAGAAAAGCTTTAGTTGATTAATTTACTGGTTAAAACCTGTTAAACTTTGCAGACCAAAATTTTATGCATTCTCAAATTTGATTACATATCAAGCAGAAGACAACAAAGGGTGCAATACTACAGATGATTAGCTATGAGTAAACCCCATTGAACTCAGTGGGCCTTACTTCTGAGTGGATATCCATAGAATTGGTCTTTAGCTGATTTTTCCTTTTCTGGTTTGGAGGGCTCATGACTCAATATGCATAAGGTCCTAGGTTCAATATCCAGCAACTCCTCTACTTGAAACCTCAGAAAGCTGCTGTAAGGAAGAGTCAACCGTACTGAGCTAGGTGGACTCATGCCCTGACCCAATATAAATAAAGCAATAGAAGATTATTTAAAAAATACATGAAGGGTGCAATCTTATGGCTGCTAGTCAGTGGCTAGACAACCATAGGATAGGTTGGTTCCTGGGAACCGACCCCCACCCCCTCCCGTGGCACCTTGTAGGCAGCGTGGATCAGCCCTGTGTGGTGCTTCACGCTCGTAAGAGCAGTGTGGAGCAGCAAAAACGGGGCATTCTCAGGGGCAGGGAAGTCATAAATCCGGTATGACACATCTTACGTGTCGTCCAGCTGCCACTTCCCATGCTCCGCGGTCTTGTGGCTAGACAGCCAAAATTGGCTGTCTAGCCATGAAAGCAGGGCTGGGGGAGCGAGGAGGAGATCCACTCCTCACCACTCCTCCTGCCCTGCACTGGATAGGTGGTCGCTCCTGGGGTCGGAGGCGACCGTTGATCTTGATAGGATCGCTCCCTCCAGTACTCTTCTGCCAATTCAGCTTCACTTAGTTCACCCTGTCTAGGATTTTCTTCGTCTTACTTCTTTTTTTTGCAGAATGAAATGCACAGCTTGTCAGTCAGTAGCAAAAGGAACCAAGCATTTTCAATCTGCAGTTGCATAAATTACTTGCTTGAAGAAAGAGCCCTAAGGCACTACAAAATGTAAAGTGGTAGACATTATTATAATTCGTAAAGGGGAGATGTCTTCTTGTTTCTCTCCACACTCTCGTAGTTTTAATATACAAACCAAAGAAAAAATGACTTTTATAGCATGCATGTGCATACACCTCCCTGCCCATAGTCTGCTTCCTACTAACAAATGTGATAATGTGATAACTTCAGTACCAGTCTCAGACATCTGGGTCACCTTACATCTTCCTTACTAGTTCGCAATAGAAGACCCTTCCCAGCCTGGTGCCCTCCAGATATTTTGGCCTACAATTCTCAGCATTCCTGACCATTCTTGGCCATGCTGCCGGGGTGGATGGGAGATGAAGTGCAAAACATCTGGTGGGCACCTACTTGGGGAAGGCTGCCTGCAACAGACTTTAAGCACAATCACCCTGCCCCTCTATCCATTTCAAAGAGCCTTGTGCGGGAAAACATCCCAGTAAACTGTGCTCTTTGTATGCATGTGAACATTTGAAACCAGCTAATCAGCTTGTATTAATGACTATTATTATACACTTGCTTTTCTACGAGACATATACAAACATTGTATTTAACACTCTGCTGGGAGAACCTTGGGGGAGGACTTGATATTGGAGCCAGCACTGTGGGTGGGTAAGATTATAAATGGTATCAAATAAATATTTCCAATACAAACCCCGAAGTTTGTGAATGTGACATCAATTTAAGGATGTAATAAGTCATTTACATGGAAGATATAGAGATAGAGACAGAGACAGAGACAGAGACAGAGACAGAGACAGAGACAGAGACAGAGACAGAGATAGAGTGTGTGTGTATGTATGTGTGTGTATATATGTGTATATATACACACATATACATACATACATACAGTCAAGGCCAGAAATATTGGAACAAGGATAACTGTTTTGGCAGTTGGCCTCTGCACATCACAACATTGAAGTTGAAAGGAAACACACCCAGATGGGAGCGAAGTCAGGACTTTCAGCTGTAATTCAAGGGGTTTGACAAAAGTGGGGCACTAACCATTCAGGAAGGACAGCCAGTGGCATACACACACACCCATCATTGGTGGCTCATAAGTAATGGAACAAACCAACATCATTTCAAACTTAAGGGTCACGTTTAATACCTGGATGAAAATCCTTTGCAGTCAATGACTGCCTGAAGTCTGGAACCCATGGACATGACCAAATGCTGAATTTCCTCCCTCGAGATGCTTTGCCAGGCCTTGACTGCAGCTGCCTTCAGCCGCTGCTTGTTTGTGGGTCTTTCTGCCTTCAGTCTTGTCTTCAGTAAGTGAAAAGCATGCTCTGTTGGGTTGAGATCAGGTGACTGACTTGGCCATTGAAGAACATCCCACTTCTTTGCCTTGAGAAACTCTTGGATAGCTTTTGCTGTATGTTTTGGGTCATTATCCATCTGCAATACGAAGTGGCGTCCTATCAGTTTGGCAGCATTCAGCTGAATCTGAGCAGAAAGTATAGCCCTATACACTTCAGAATTCATCCTGCTGCTTTTATCAGCCAGGTCATCAATAAACACCAGTGACCGACAGGTTCCATTGGCAGCCATACATGCCCATGCCATAACACTGCCTCCATCATGGTTGATAGATGATGTGGCATGCTTTGGATCATGAGCTGTCCCTTTCCTTCTCCATACTTTTCTCATCCCATCATTGTGGTACAAGTTAATCTTGGTTTCATCAATCCAAAGAATCTTATTCCAGAACTGGGCAGGCTTTTTTAGGTGTTTGCTGGCAAAGGCTAATCTGGCCTGTCTTTCTTGAGCATTACCAGTGGTTTGTCCCTTGTTGTGAAGCCTCTGTATTTGCATTTATAAAGCCGTCTCTTGACTGTAGATGTTGAGAGTGACATGCCTACCTCCGCAAGAGCATTCTTGACCTGGCTAGATGTTGTGAAAGGGTTCCTCTTCACCATGAGGAGCATTCTGCGGTCATCCACTTTAGTTGTCTTCCGTGGTCTTGCACTTCCAGGCATTTTGCTGTTGCTGAGCTTGCCAGTTAATTCCTTCATTTTCAGGATGTTCCAAACCGTTGTGTTGGCCACTCCCACTGTTTCTGCTATCTCTCTGATGGGTTTATTTTGTTTCCTCAGCCTAATGATGGCCTCCTTCACTCACATGGACACCTCTTTGGACCTCATGTTGGGAGTTCCAGTGAACAGCTACCAAATGCAAATGTAACACCCAGAACCACCTCCAGGCCTTTTATCTGCTTGCTTGGTCATGGGGTACCCAGGAAACAGGCCACACCTGCCCATGCAGCTGCTTGCCAGCCATTTGTTCCATTACTTATGAGCCACCAACAGCAATGATGGGGGTGTGTGCATGCCACTGGCTGTCCTTCCTGAATGGTTAGTGCCCCACTTTTGCCAAACCCCTTGAATTACAGCTGAAAGTCCTGACTTCACTCCCATCTGGGTGTGTTTCTTGCAGCTTTGATGTGGTGGTGTACAGAGGCCAACTGCCAAAACAGTTATCCTTGTTCCAATATTTCTGGCCCTGACGGTATATATATGTGTGTGTATATGTATATGTATGTATGTATGTGTGTGTGTATATATATATATATATATATACACACACACACACACACACACACACACACACACACTGAAACTCAGTCCAGACAAACCAGAGGTGTTGACAGTGGAGAATTTAGCTAACTGGCCAGCTGGGGAAATGCTTCTTCTGGTTGGGGATTATACTCCCCCTTAAGGGGCAGGTTGTGGCTCAGGGAATTTTTTCTTAAAAGCAAAACAAAACCAGTTTTGGTTGGTGCATCAGCTGTGCCACCTGCTTACTGAAGCTAGAGGTGGTCATTTGCACTGGTGGCTCTGATGTCAGTGGGGTAGTGAATCAGCTCTGGGTTTCAGTCAGAACCAGTCAGAACGCTAATGGAACTATCCAAGGTGTAGAGCTATCCAAGGCACAGAGCACCTTGGACAGCTCCTTTAGAATTCTGACTGAAACCTGGACCAAATTCACCTCACCACTGACATCGGAGCCACCGGCCTCTACTGGTCATTCGTGCCTTGATCATTTCTAGATTTATTATTTTTTATTTATTTATTATTAAATTTATTAATCACCCATCTGGCTGGTCACCCAGCCACTCTGGGCAATGTACAACATAAAATAAAAACAGTTTAAAACAATAAAATTCTACAATAAAAACATTTTCTAAAATACCCCAACCCACCCCAAATGCCTGCCTGAACAACAACGTTTTTAATGCACGACGGAAGCTCATTAAAGAGGGGGCATGACGGAGTTCCCTAGGGAGGGAGTTCCACAGAGTGGGGGCCACCACAGAAAAGGCCCTCTCCCTCGTCCCCACCAGTCTAGCTGTCCTGGCTGATGGGACAGAGAGAAGGCCATCCGAGGCTGATCTTGTTAAGCAGCCTGTCTGGTGCTGCTGGAGGCGCTCCTTAAGATAGGCTGGGCCAGAACCATATAGGGTTTTAAAGGTCAAAACCAACACCTTGAATTTGGCCCGGAAAACAACTGATAACCAGTGCAACTCCTTCAGCACTGGAGTGATGTGATCTCGCCGGCGGCTGCCTTTAATCAGGTGAGCTGCCGCCGCGTTCCGTACCAGCTGCAGTTTCCGAACCGTCTTCAAGGGTAACCCCACGTAGAGCGCATTACAGTAGTCTAAACGAGAGGAGACCAGGGCATGTACTACTGATGGGAGCAGATGGTCAGGAAGGAAGGGGCGCAGTCGCTGTATCAGATGGAGTTGATACAGCACTGTCCGGCTCACAGCTGACACCTGAGCCTCCATGGACAGCTGGGAGTCCAAAATGACCCCCAGGCTGCGGACCTGGTCTTTCAAGGGTAGCCGTACCCCATTCAACACCAGGTCAACATCCCCCAGCCTCCTCTTGTCTCCCACCAAAAGTACCTCGGTCTTGTCAGGGTTCAGCTTCATCCTATTCCTCCCCATCCAGCCACTCACCGTCTCCAGACATTTGGACAGGGATTCTACGGCCAACCTTGGTGAAGATTTAAACGAGAGGTAGAGCTAGATAAGATTATTGTAGTGCATATGTGGGACTGACTTTGAAGATGGTCTGCAAACTTTAAGTGGTGCAGAATGCAGCTATCTGAATATAGGCTGACATGAACATATTACGCCTTTGAAACGATTTAATAGAATAGTAGGGTGGGAAGGGGCCTACAAGGCCATCCAGTCCAACCCCATTTCATTGGCTATCAGTTTTTTTCCAGCTCTAATTCAAGATGATGGGTTTTTTTAACAGTTTTGGTCCTGAGAATATCAAAAGCACCTTTTCCTTATGACCCGCCCCCACCCCTTCCAAGAGATTTAAGTTCAGTCAGTGCCTGATTGTCATTCATTAGGAGCAAGGACTGTCTGAGGTGGCCTTGGAGTTGCAAAAAGGTTTAAATGTCTTCCTCAGGTGTAAATATCCTCAGTTGGGAAACATTTTATTTATCTGTGTATTTTATGAGCTAAAATTTGACAGTTTTCCTACGTCTGCTGCTGCTAAGAGTTCTGATGGTTCTAAATGTTTTACAAATATAATTTTAAGCTTTTTCTGTGAAACATGTTGAGAATATAGGGGAAAACTAGTCTAAACCTTGTAAATAAATAAGGATTTGAAATTAATAGTGACAGAGACAGATATTGGGTAAAATTTTAGAAGGAGCTGTTGCAGATGAGAAGGCCTTATGGGTGAAATTGGTCACAATCTCGATTGGCTACAGCTTCCATAGGTTTGGTGTGGCATAGGGCATCTAGTAATCAAGCAGCCCAGCTGCCAACCAGTTTCACCCAAGCCCAACCAGTGGAGGTAACATCGGGAGTGATAGGAGTATCGGGCCCATCACAACGTGTACTGATCGCATTGTCCTTCCCACCACCTGGGTGTGTGGTAGGCAAGCCATCCCCTGAGAGAGGCTGGAGCCTAGTAGCCTCACCCCAGGATCCCTTATGGGATCCCCCTTTTGGGAAGCAGGGTCCCACAACCCCCACTCCTTCCAAAATGGATCCGGCCCAATTCTTCCAGTGCAAAGAAGCTGTGACAGAATTATAACCAAATAACATTTGAATCTCACATATTGCGAGGAGGAAGGCAACCCTCCCCTAACCCAATGTGGCAGGCCCATCTGCACCTTTAGGCAGCATTTGTACAGGTCTGTAAAATATCTTCCCAGCCCTGTCAACCAGCAGCCAAATCATATTCATAGCAATGGACAGTACAATACACCTTGGAAGGGTGGTTAGGGAAGTCAGTGATGGCAGTGGCCACCACCACATGCAGGGCTTATTTTTATACCACAGGAGTGGACCAGAGAGGGAACTCTCCCTGGCAGCTCTGCCCCTGAGAATCAACCAGCACTTCTGATTGTTTCTGTGTTAGTCCCAGCTTGCCATGCAGCCACTAAGTCTTCTGGGACTGTCTGACATGCTACAGGATGAAAGGCAGAGCTCCCTGCTGCCACCTCCTCCTCCTCCTGCACCCTATGCAAGGTGCCAACTGGGAACCTGAGGAGTGGGGCTCCATGCTTAAAAGAGATACACTTACCTAGGCAAGGTGATATTGCATTTTTAACAGCAGCTAGCTACTATGTGAGAGCAGCTTGTATTGATGAGAATAACTGACTGACATTCATAGAATCATAGGGTTGGAAGGGGCCTATAAGACCATCAACTACACCCCCTGCTCAATGCAGGAAGCCTGATTCCCAGGCAGTTCCCCATCCAAGTACTAACCAGGGCTGACCCTGCTTAGCTTCCGAGATCAGACAAGATCAGGCGCATCCCAGAAGGAACTAAAGATCACATGTATCTATCTCTCTGTCCTGTGGATGCCTGGCTTTAGGATAAAACTGGAAGGAAACCACTCAACTGATGTACAGCCAAAACACTCTAAACACAAAAACATACAAAGTGAGTCAATAAGCAAATTAATTTGCATGGTTTGGGGAGGACATTTGCAACATCATTATTTAACAGCCTATGCTGCATTAAGTGGTTTTGAACATTTAATATCCATGCAGGCATATGTGTAAAGAATAAAACAGATGGTCAGTTCCTTGTTGCATACACATTGGAATGAATTACCAAATGCAGTGTCTACTCATAATCAAATTGAACTACTGAAATACACAAAATCTGATGTTGCCCACATATTATTTCTGCACTTCAATTGTGATAGAACAACTTGACAAAATCATGTTATGAGGAGGGAAAATCCCCAAGGAGTCATTATTATTAAATTGTGAAGCTGCTAGTGAATCATAAAGCTCCATTTAGTTGCAATCTCTATAACTTGCAGTTCAGCCTATATTCTTCCACGAAACATCCTGAACTACATTTTTTTATTTTATTTTATTTTTATTTTTTTGCTTTGCTAGTTTTTGGAAGCCTCCTAGAGATTCTGCTTGAGGCCAACTGTAAGCAGACAAAAATAATTTGAAATAAGATATTTTAGGTAAGATAGGGTTTGTTAAATAGACATATTCCTCTAGCTGTTTTGCCTCTTGTAATATCCTCATGACCCAAAATGCCAAATTTAATGCTTGGGCTGGCATATATCTGCAAGGTACCATCAGACTTCTGCTGTAGAGTGAATTGAATATTACCATTTGTTCCTTGTCATATATACTTTATACTTCAACTTATACTAAATTTTTCTGGTTAATGGACATTTGTGGAAACATCACAAGCATCTGGAGTGATCAACTGTAACTATCTATGACCTCATTACCATCTTTCCCAGGGGTTTTTTGCAGTGTGAATAATAGATATGTATATCTCAATATTTGCCTCATGGCAGACCACTGCAAGGAATAATCTAGTTTAGTGATATGCAGGAAAGTAATTCCAGTTCTGGCATTCCATTCTTATGTATACATACCACTGTCAGAGCTCCAAGCAGTAAATTTTGGGATGGGGGGAGCATCTATTTGCCTATTCAAATTCTGGCCAGTTGTTTGTACTGCAATTTCTTGAATATTATCAATGTCTCATTTAAATGAGAACAACAACAACCTAGGGCTCCTTCACACTGAGCTTTTATCCTGCGATTGAGATTGCTCCTTCATGGAAGTTTGCAGGCTCTTTACATGACCATGATCATTCAAGGCATCTCCTGCACTAAATGTCCTTTGTTCTGTTTTTAAATAGATTGCAGATAATGACCTATCAAATTACCCCGTTGTGTTCTGCTTCAGTTTCCTCTGTCGCTCTGTGAAAAGAGTAAAAGCGGCAAGAAGAAGAGCTAAATCAATGAAAGATAATGGAAGACTCGGATTCGGGGAGAAGGAGGGGGAATGGGTGGGGGAAAAGGAAGTGGGGGGAAAGGGAAGTCGTCATGATCCTGCATTTAAAATGGAAGCAGAAAGCCCTGTTTTAAATGCAGGAGTTTAGGATGGTGTAGAGATGCCCCTAGAGTTGTGTGCAAGTGGGGTTTGGAAAATCTCAATCCTATTTGTGGGCAGAGAAATTAGCATGACCATTTCACTGACTTTCTCATTGACGTGTGTGTGTGAGTGTGTGTGTAGAAATTATCCAAAAGTTTCTCCAGTATGGGGCTCACCAGTAGCAGTCTCAATAGCACAACTGCTTTCTTTTTTCCAAAGGGTTTTTTGGGGTGGGGGTGGGGGGAGGAGGCTGCCACTGTAAGAGATAGCAGCAGAAACTATCACTATAGCTTGGCTACTGTTTTGCATCCTCTACAATGCTCTGCACCTAGCATCATTTTGAGGCATTGTGGGAAGCAAATGGTGGATCACACACACATATAGTATTTGGAGAACAATTTGTGAAGTGGCCTTCTTCTAAGGGAAAATCTTAGAAATGCTCTTAGAAAAATATTTTCTTAGAAATTTTGGCTCAGCTCAAATACACACTCACTCATGCACTGAACCAGATGTTTCCATGCATATATTTTCACTCGCATGTATAATGCATCATTGTGCTTACCAGCTTAATGCTATCCAAGCACTTTTCCATTCTTATGTATACATAATCAAGGTCACACCTGGTGCAATGGGATTAAGACTATAGAAGATATCTGGGTGTACAAGGATTAATACTGGGGAGGTGTGGACTTCTTCCCTGACTGAGAAGTGTTACTAGTCTTATCAAAATTATTTTTGTTTCCCTTGAAAAGTCATGGAATCTTTTCCCAAGAAGGAGCCCCCACATTTGCCTTGAAATGTTACTTTAGATAGATGTTCTAGTGACACTACTTAATATGTCAGCAGGATGTACTTTGTTGTCCTTGTGCAACACTGTTAAAATAGTGCTGAAACCCAAAAGCCAGGCCTGGCCCTTCTGTTAGGCAGAATGTGGCAGGTGCTGTGGGGTGGGGGGCATGATAAAGCATTCCAGGCCAGAGCTGTAGATGCTCTGCAGCCTGCCTTACATCCCATAAGCTTGCTGTCCTCAGATATGGTGGGGAACACTGTCCCATCAGCACTGCTGAAGCAAGGTTCAGCTGTCACTCCAGTTGGCTTCTGTGTGTGGAATGAGAGGGGTGCCATTTTATCCTTCACTTCAGGCAGCAAAATGTCCTTTGCAAGCCAAGCCCTGCCAAAAGCACTGGGAACACTATCATTGCTGCATTCCAGTCTGCTGTGGTTATGTGTACACCAGGCCATCTCTACTCTTGTGCTTTCCTCCTGTTCATAATCTCTTGCACTGGACAAGTACCATATATTTTCAGGGTTAGGGGGAAGCATGTTGGCTGAACATAATAAATTCTTCAAAAAGAAATAAAGCGTGAAATACAAATTACCGATTATGAACACAGCTTGGATTCTTGGCACAAAGTCCTCAGTAGTACATGATTGGTTACAACTTTCTATTTAAATGTCTGCTTATTTTGAGTATTGCTGCTAACATTAGAAATGATATCAGTTCTCTGTTTCATATCTTTGCAGTTCCAGAATGTTGGAGCATTATGACCTATGGAGGCTTGAGAACTTTTGCCTGAATATTTCTCCCTCAACGAGTCCTTCTCCTTCCTTTCCCAATGCACTTACATTCTAGGCCAGCCCCCTCCCCATCACGTATGCAGGAGCATGTCTTTTCCTCTCCTTCCCCTCCAGATTCACTGTTGCTGTCTCTTCTCTAATTACAGTATTCCAAGGCCACTGGGGCAGCATCAATTTGCACGACAGGAAGAACAGAACAAGTTAGAACATCAGATAGGAGAATTCTAACAGGTCAGAATATTGAAAATCTGTCAAAATAAGATGTCAGGTCATGGGGAGGGGGAAGGCAGGTGACAGCCCCTGGAAGGAACCTGCATACCATCCATATCAAACTGGCTCATTTAGCCTTCTGGCTGAGTATTTCTTCTGAAAGCTAAAATGCTTACGCTGAAAATAGTACAGCCTGAGCATTGATACAGCTTTACAGAATTCCCAAGAGCTTCAGGACAGATGTAAGCAAAGCTTCCCAATACTGCCAACCTTATTCAAGCATCATTCTATTTGTGGGCCTACAAAACTCTTCATGTTAGTGTTAGTCAGAGAGGGTCATAAGTTCTGTCTTTTCTCCTCACTCGTTGCCCCCTCCCCCCCCCCCCCGTAGTGGCAGAGATTTGCCTCATCCATAACTGCTTAGACTGACAGAACAAACAGCCTAAATTAAATGCTGGCTACTTAGAGTAACATCCATCATACATGCTACTTCAAGTAGACCCATTGAAATGAATGGGACTTAAGTTAGTCATGACTAAAAATGTCCTGAGACTAACTTAAGTTCTATTCATTTCAATGGATCTACTCTAAGTAGAACTTAAGTTGGATTTTATCCTTAAGATACACTTAAATAACAATAATTTCAAAAAAAGGGGGGAGAAGGATGAGCATGGAATATATTTTAATTGGCTGTGTTTACTCAGAGGAATCTATCAAAACAGAGTCTGTTGTCTGCTATGTATATGTGACATGGAACCATAACTCATTCTGGCATTGCCACTGAGCAACATTTGCTGCTGAACAATTCCTAATATTTACAACAGTTGAATACTGCTTATATTATTTAGAAAAACAAAATGGGATGAGTTTAAAAGAGGGTGATGATTCCCAGCAAAAAACTTCGAATGCAGGGCAGGTATAGCAACAGAGACAATTTTCACCCCTCCATCTTCTTTTTCCTCCTTTTATGATATTTTCCTCTAGATAGGCCTTTGAGCCCATCCACAGCCAGCACACTGCTGGGGCTGGGCCAGGGCTGAAGAGGCCATAGGATTTCCCATATCCTGACCTGTCCCCTCCCCTCCTCTAGAAATACCCCCTTTTCTCTACCTCAGAGGCTGCATTTGCGACCCCAAGAAGCAGCTAGCATGGTTCTTTCCACAGTGACTGTGAGGCAGTGGGGGATCGGAATTTACAGCCCCCCTCCTGAGGTTGTAGCCTCAGCCAAGTAGGGGGACTCCAAACAATCCTATTTTGGGGATTGTTTGGATTGCTCTCTCCATCAGTTTCCTAATGGAACCGGCAGCTAATATTAAGAGGATAATAGGCCTCAAGCAACTGGATATTCAGGCAGCCTAAATGGTTCCCAAGACGCTCAGAGCTCAGTCTGCCAGGCTTTTTCAGTAGTTCAGAGAGCACTGGAAAGAATAAGGGTATGAGTTCTGGAAGCCCCAATTCAAGACCTCCCTCCCTCCCAATGCCATACAGAGGGATCTTTCATATTCTGGTCCTTCTAAGAAGATCACAATATGACTTGCAAGGATGAGTTGATATATTGTGCCTAAGCTACCCAGGTTTTTAGATGTCAGAAACAGCACCCTAAATCATTTCAGGAAGATAGTGGAGATGCTGCGGTTTTGGAGAAATAAAGCCATTGCTGATTTCTAAATCTTCTAGGACATGGGTACTCAAACACCTCCCATTCTGCAAAGGACTCCATCACAGTGTCCTATTGAATATAGCTTCTTTTCATTATCTGTGCAAAGCCTGGTGCCTGTTATTGTATGTGCTACCACTGTAGCATGCCTGCCCCATAAGTACTGGCTTGTATGCATTCTATGTGTCATTGTAATGTACAAGCAGCAGCAACACTGTTGCTGGATTCATGTGTTTATTTCTAGAGCTGTGCACAAATGGCTTCTCTAAATTCTCCACCTTATTTGTAGGCAGAGACAATTTCATCACATTCCTCCAAGGAGAGGAGATATTCTCCAACAATTTTTCACCATTGGCAAGCATTCTAGCACTCTTTCTTTCTTTCTTTCTTTCTTTTTGCACTGCCACTGCAAGTGGCAACATCATCTACTGTGTTGGCGGCCTGGCCCTCAGTTTGCATCCTCCACAATACCCCATACCTAGCATCATTCCAGGGCATGGGGTGGGGTGGGTGGTGGTGGTGGTGGTGGTGGAAAGAGAATATGGCCACCACCAAAAATAATGGTGCAGAAAAATTTGAAAAACATTCTGCAAAGTGGACTTTTATTTCTAGGGGGATGAAAAGATAAAAATCTCAGGACTTCTCTGAGAAAAAAGTCTTCTGATAAATTTTGGCTCAGCTCTAGTTGTCATTCTTCAGGGTTCAGCACATTCCTCAGGGTCTTCCAAATGTTACATTTGTGAGGATTGTTGGTGGAGACATCTTGTCTGTACTGCAGATGCTGATAATGTCAATCTTTCCCTGCAAGCCCTATAGTGAGTGCAAGGGTGGAGGGGACAGTATTCCATTCAACTCCAGGGAAGAGATGGGGCTAGTGAGGTGCCAAAATCTGACCTCAGATTTCCTGAACGTTTTCTTCTCCAGTGAAAGAGGCTTCCATTTTTCTGCCTCATTCTCAGGACATTTTTATTTTGAATTTCTTTTGGTACTCTTTTTACCTTAACTCATAATTGTGAGGTGGCCAAGGTTACTGTGGGCTTCTTCACATGGGGCTTTTATCCTGCTATTGAGATTGCTCACTCAAGGAAGTCTGTGGGTCCTTTTCATGATGTCATCAACCTCCAGGGCACATCCAGAGGTATTTCCCAGTTATTCCATGTTTAAAAGATCCTGAGAAAATGAGGTATCAAAAAATCTTGGATTTTTGCACTATTAAAACAGCCACTAGATGGTGGTATTTCATTGAGTTCCATGGAACCTTTACAATTAAAAACTTCCTCTCTCAGCAGTCACGTGGTCACCATCTGGGAGTCCACTGTAAATGCAGAAAGGCCCCACAATGGTAGGACTGCAGGTTTTTTCTTTAATGTAAAGGCAGCCTGTGTGTGTGTCTCTCTCTGTGGTTTTTCCATTATACATCTCTCCATTGCTCTGCAGTCTCCCAGGCTGCCTGCACTTTCTGATCTGAAAATGTCCTATGGGACAAATTACCTCATGATATCTTCCCCTGGGCTTTAATTGAAGTGTGGGAAACTGAGGAGGCTACAGATTGCCACAGAGATTATTGTACGATGAAAGAAAGGACACTCATGCACACTCCTCAGCCACCTCCTAAGTAAACACAGGAAACCCAAGTCCAACCGATGACAATTTTTATGAAATTTCTTCTCCTTTGAATTTCTTTTCAAAAGCTTTTCTTTTCTATCAGATTCAATGAGAATGACCGAAAAATATGTGGGAGAAATGATCAGCACAGCAGTAGTTCCCAGGTCAGCACTGGCAAATCCAAGGAAGTGTAGTGTTGGCATGGAAAGTAATCCCATGCTCTGGGCAACTGACATAGTTGCTGCTTGCATACATTGTGGCTGTGAGGTGCAGTTCCAACCCCGAGAAACCATTATTTCACTGGCAGCCCTACTGCCATTGTAATGCACAAATGAGTCCTTGGGCATGGATGGTGTGTGCACAGATTTGATGCAGCCACCTTACTGTAGGTAATCAGGCCTGGATAGGTGCCTGGATAGGTGACCACCTGGGAATCCCAGGTATGTCCACTTGAGTTCTATGGTGGAAGAAAGATGGGAAGATTAGTGGACTATTGTCTTTCATTTTATAGTCAGGAAGTAAAGGATTTAGAGAACGTAATTTAACAGAGCATATAAATGGTTGTAATTGTATGTTTTCAACTATTTAACAGTCTTTTTTCAATAATGTCAGCTTGGACAACATTATTTTCATGGCCAATGAAAGAATATAAATCATGAAAAAAATAGTAGCCCTTCCACATGCTGTTTACATCCTGTTTGATTCTCTTTGTTTGTATCTAGTTGGTCCATCCTTGTTGGCAGTTCTTTTGTTGTTGTTGTTCAGTCGTTCAGTCGTGTCCGACTCTTCGTGACCCCATGACCATAGCACGCCAGGCCTTCCTGTCCTGCGCTCTCTCCCGGAGCGTGCTCAAGTTCATATTGCTATCTAGCCATCTCATCCTCTGCCGTCCCCTTCTTCTTTTGCCTTCAGTCTTTCCCAGCATCAGGGTCTTTTCCAGAGAGTTTTTCTCTTCGCATTAGGTGGCCAAAATATTTGAGCTTCAGCTTCAGTATCTGTCTTTCCAATGAGCACTCAGGGTTGATTTCCTTTAGGATGGACTGATTTGACCTCCTTGCAGTCCAGGGGACTCGTAAGAGTCTTCTCCAGTACCACAGTTTGAAAGCATCAATTCTTCGGCACTCAGCCTTCCTTATAGTCCAGCTCTCACAGCCATACATTACTACTGGGAAAACCATAGCTTTGATTAGACGGACCTTTGTCGGCAAGGTGATGTCTCTGCTTCTTACTATGCCGTCTAGGTTGGCCATAGCTTTCCTCCCCAGGAGCAAGCGTCTTTTAATTTCATGGCTACAGTCACCGTCTGCGGTGATCTTGGAGCCCAAGAAAGTAAAATCTGTCACTGCTTCCATTTCTTCCCCTTCCATATGCCAGGAAGTGATGGGGCCAAATGCCATGATCTTAGTTTTTTTAATGTTGAGTTTCAAACCAGCTTTTGCACTCTCCTCTTTCACCCTCAACAAGAGGCTCTTTAGATCCTCTTCGCTTTCTGCCATTAGGGTGGTATTGTCTGCATATTGGAGGTTGTTGATAATTCTCCCAGCAATCTTAATTCTGACCTCTGATTCATCCAACCCGGCATTTCTCATGATGTACTCTGCAGTTCTTACACAACTAACAAAACCATTTCCTATCACAAAATGGATGTCATTTGAGAACAGTTTCCTCTGATGATGGATAGAATTTAGTAGATCTTGTAGCAACTTTGTTTTAGGACAGTCCATAAAATTACACAGGGTCTTTACTTAACTGGAGAATTGTTAGAATTGCATTAACAAAATGAAATGGGATGAATTATTGCAAGGAAGGAAGATAGCAATGAAGATGAAACTGACTTAATGGGAAGGCCTCATTCATCGGAAGTTGCAATGCCCAATGCAGAAATGTTATTCTTTTCTTCCCCCAGGAACTGCCAAAGTCCACACTATTCTCTCCCATAGTTTTGTACCCTGTGGTGACAAAGACTGATAGGAGAATTAGAAGGAGAGGACATTTGAACACATGGAGGGTAGCCTAGAGCTAGAGAAGGTAAACTTTTAATTCTTTAATTTGGATGGAAATGACACCTCAGTTAACCCAGGAGCAAAACTTGCCATGATGGATGTGAGCTGTTACCAGGCTGTGTTACAGGCAGTTGGGGATTTTGTGCTTGTAATCCACAATAGCAAACTCCAAGTACAGCTGGCTTACACTGCTGCTGCTGCTGCTCTCCTCCTCCTCACTTTCTTGGTGTAGGTTTGATTAAGTATTCCAACTATGTTTTGAGTTTTACCCATATGAAAAGAAAAATTAAAGGGAGACTATATATACACACCCATCTGACACATCTGTTGAGAGAGAGAGAGTTACACACATACATATGCATACGCTATGTGTATATCAGCAAAACGTGAGCTTGCCAACATTCTCCCTATTCCACCTGGAAGCTCATTCTGACTCATGTCTGTATCAACTTGTGAGCCTTGTTCTTTTCTCTTTGCATGCGTATTTTCCAAATGTGCACATCAATTTTGCACAGTTTTAAATTTTACACATTTCCTCCCATTGATTAAAACATGTGTGTGCACAGTTTTCAAAAGTATGCCATTTTTCATGTGCATTCTTCAAAGGTATGCATTTTTCAAACACTTTTTGTTTGTTCCACTAATCACATCCAAGCTCAGTAATGTACTGATTTTGATCACAGATTGTGTTCACACTCACAGCCGCATCCAGTTCTGGGAGGTGTGAACTACCTAAATTCTGGCCAAAACTGATCTAAAATGAACATATCATACATCTCTAATACACACACTTACACTCACACCATTTTGTTTATTATTATTGTTGTTGTTGTTATTAAAAATAAATTTTAAAACTCATTTTTATTATAAAATCCATTATTGTTCTTGTTGTTTTTAAACTGTGCATGTTGTTGCCTCCTATGATGTCAGCCAGTTCATTTCAGAGGGACAGAATCATATTCCAAAAATTCTCACCAAAATGACACCTCTCTGTTTATAAAAGTGCAAATGAAACCCATTGTTCAAGCCAAGATGGCTGTGGAAGTGTTGAATTTAGTTCTCCAGGATGAAGTTTTAAAAATTCACTGTGAAAAACTAAAGTTGGAATCATTTTAAAGTATACATGACTGCATGGCTGAATATGGGCACCTTCAATTCATTTGTTCCTGTTTTCATGTCCAATGAAGACTGTCTTTTAAGGTTACTATTATTTTAACATTATTGGAATAGCTTTCTGTTATTTGGGGTACTTGACGTAGACTCATTATCTTTGATTTTTGTGCACATTTTTCAAATTCTATGAATTGTTGAAAGCACGCACCCATGGACCAAAAATGTCTTTGTGCTCATTTTTGAAATGTATGCATTTTCTTTGCATACTTTTTGAAGGTGCACATTTCACTGGATGCACTTTTCTGTTCCATATGTTTTCTGTTCACAAGCCCAGAAATGTTTGGATTTATGAAGGCAAAAGAGTCTGGTCCAAATCTGTTTCCAGGTGATGCAGATTGGAGGACTCCATTTTAAGAAATCCAATACAGCAGAATTTTCACACCTCCCCTAATTCCCATGGTGTAGCTCTCAGTAATAGCTAGGTGGTGGGTAGGTTTGAGGCAAGTCAAGGTTGTGCCCTCACTATAACTTTGTTCCCAAGCATAGCGATTTCCTTTTCCCTGCATAAAGAAAAAGTGGAGAAAGTAAAGGGATACATTAGAGGGAGAAGGAGCGCCACTGATGACCCTAGCCATTAGTCATTAATAATAAAGACAACTCATATGACCTGGATTCTAGCCCTATTCAGGCATTCTGAAAAACATGTTGTTTAAGCATGTGAGGAGGGGGGAAGCACATTGATTATCCAGTGTTCCCGATCACATGGAGAGCCCCCATGGATAGGAGTCTCTCCTCTTCACAAAGGTGCCCTCCACATGTACAGTGTGATGAGAGGGGAGCGAGGCTAGCACAATCCCCCTCCTTGCATGTTTAAACAATAAGCTTTGAGAATGCCCAAATAGGGCTTCTGTTTATTGGTCATGCTAGAGCGTAACAGAATGTTGAGTATGAGAAAAACAAGAGCAGTTTTCAGCCATTTTGGCTATCCTCCATGTGTTCAATGGATGAATGCGTATAGAGTGAGTGGGAGGGACAGCATTATGATGGCAGGCTCCGTCATAGGGATGCACAGACTTTTTGGCCCCGAGGGACACATGTGATGCTGGCTCAGGGGTCGAGGGCTACATGCGTGTACACACACATACACATATGACAAATCAAGCAATGCAAAATAATTCAATTTATTTCCTTCCTTATTTATCCTTTTTTTTTTAACATTGTGTGAAATACCACAGAGCAATCCTCATTAGCTACAGAACCATCCCCAGTCCACACAGTCTCCCCTCCCCACCCACCCTTAGGTTAAAAACAACAACAACAACAACAACAACGAGCACCACTCATTTACTTTAAATTTTATTTATTTTATTTTATTTTAGTCTATCTCAGTTTTGCTTTTCCTCAATGTTGAAAACAGTTGCTGCAGTAGCCAGGCCTTGGGGAGCCTCATGCGGACCCCAGGTGTCCGCATGAGCACTGTTGCCCTTTGCTTGCCATACTTCCATTCCAAAAAAGGACTCCCTTCTTAAGAAATGGCTTTTACATATACAGGCTGATGCACTGTTCCACTAAAGGAAAGGAGGCACATTGATATAACTAGAAGGAGCTGAACAGTAGAAGTTCAATTTGTTAGTTCTATGAGTATCATGAAAATTCACTATTTTTCAGTTCAAGACTTCAAAGAGTTGGAAGACGTCATGACAGCGTGGTATGAACATATTGTTTTATTACGGTGGTGGAAATATTGCTTGTTATATTGAATTGTTGAACTATACATCTTTGTCATATTTTCTGCCTTCAGGGTTTTTGATATCATTTGCGTAGCTAGTACGTTTCATATGGTTTCCGTTTTGTGTGTGTTTGTACAGCCGTATTATTCATTCATTTGGTATTAGATGTTGCTGCCCTTCACCAGACTAGGTAACAGCCCGACTCAAGAAGTATCATTAGGAAGAGAAAGATGAAACCTTGGACATGGAAAAGTAAATTGTGAAACACAAGAGGAATGAATTTTACAGAAGCAGAGTTTTCTCAAAACAATCACAAAATGAAACATAATTAAACCTGAATACGCATGGAACATTTGATGGACAAAGCCTTATCCTGCTTTTCCTAACTAATCCATTTGTTACTATTTTTCCAGTAAAAGAGGTTTCTGGCAACTGGGAAGAAAACTTACGTATTAATGTATGCATTAATAATGTACACATTTCTGTGTATATTAGTAAATGTATGCATTTGTGGACATAGGCACTCATTGATTAAAGCAAGTTTGTGCATATCTTGGAAATGTACACATTTTTCTTTGCACATTTTTGAGACGTGTGCATATTGTCAAATGCATCTTTTCTTCTTTTTTTGGTGGAATACATCACAAGCTCAGAAATGTACAGATTTCTGATTACAAATTGTGTTTGGGTCCAGGAGGTGTGAATTGAGTAAATGCATTTTTTAAAGCCTTAACAGAGTGAATTTATCACACATCCTACTTCCAGATGAAGCTTTTATAATGCCATCATCCTGTCTCATTCACAGAATTTTACAGGGTGTCCAGATGGTGTTGTCTTCTACTCATACCTTTCCCATGTTTCCCCACTAGTTCTTCCATCTTTTTTCCTTACCATAGAAAATCTGTTCACAAAAAAAGATGGAATTGCTACACAACACCTTCTGACTGGTAGCGCTAGGAGCACTTCATCTGTAAGCACCCCATATTATCCAGAGCAACCTCTGTCATTTCAGAACAGAACGACCTCCTTAGCTCATCCCAAACAGCTAGATGTTTAGGGGCCATCATTTATCTGCATTATATTGTTGTTGTTGTTTTAATAATAGCATATATAGTATATGCAGGAAAGAGGTCTATCTAGAATGTAAAAGTAGCTGAATTGGATAAATTCTGATAAAAGTTTACTATTATTTGTAGAAAAGCTAATATTAATCATATCAATTATCCTGAACATAAGAAAACTTAAGAAACAAATCTGTGGAATTGAAGTAGTAAAGCAAAATGTTTTAAAGGTGGATTTTGTATGATATGCTTCCTTTGGGGGTAAAGTTGTACAGAGGCAATGATGGGTGGCAAAAGATATTAAGTTTTCATGTAATTCTTATCAAAAGCACAATAGTGAGGCAGATATAAAAGTGTTCAATTTTAGATTATTAAAGGAAGATAAAAAAAAAAAAACCCAGAAGGGACAATGGTTCTGCCACAAAACTGGAGTTTTATGTTCATAACAAAGTTGGCGGCACCAAAGACATAATAAAAGAAGATACTGAAAGGAAGGCCACCCAACAGAAAATAAATCTTCTTGTTTTCTCATCCTTTTACTTCAAACTGCTCTTCCTTGAATGGAGTTTATGGCATTTCACAATGCATACGGCCCTTTCATGACATAAAGCAACAAAATTCAGTCTATTCAGTCGAATGATATGGTCACATATTAAGAGCAAGCTTTTCTAGATTCAAACAGTTGAACTCATGGTTTACTTACGACATTACATTAAGGAGCCTGTGTTCATCTTGAAGATCCACCTGTTCCTTCCTAGCACTTCCTAATCTGAAGAAATCATCCTCAGATGTACATCCCCCACCCCCAAACATCACAGCCAAAGGCTCAAAGGTATAAATAACTCTCTGGACCATATGTTGTGGTTATACATGCCCAGTTCTTTCCGTCTCTCTTCACAGGCTTTGTTTCCAGTCCCCTGATCATCCTCGTTGCCCTCCTCTGAACCCTCTCCAGTTTGTCTGCATCCTTCTTAAAGTATGGTGCCCAGAACTGGACACAGTACTCCAGATGAGGCCTAACCAGTGCTGAGTAGAGGGGAACTAGTACTTCTCAGGATTTGGAAGCTATGCTTCTATTAATGCAGTCTAAAATAGCATTTGCCTTTCTTGCAGCCACATCACATTGTTGGCTCATATTCAGCTTGTGATCAACAACAATTCCAAGATCCTTCTCACTTGTAGTATTGTTGAGCCACGTATCCCCCATCTTGTAACTGTGCATTTGGTTTCTTTTTCCTAGGTGCAGAACTTGGCACTGATTCCTATTAAATTTCATTCTGTTGTTTTCTGCCCAGCGCTCCAGTCTATCCAGATCACTTTGAATTTTGTTTCTGTCTTCCAGGGTATTAGCTATCCAGCCCAATTCTGTGTCATCTCAAATTTGATAAGCATTCCCTGTACTTCCTCATCCAAGCCATTAATAAAAATGTTGAAGAGCATTGGGCCCAGGACTTTGCCCTGTAGTACTCCTCTTGTTA
This sequence comes from Heloderma suspectum, assembly GCF_057233095.1. NCBI lineage: Eukaryota > Metazoa > Chordata > Lepidosauria > Squamata > Helodermatidae > Heloderma > Heloderma suspectum. The sequence continues at coordinate 89,019,792 of NC_139461.1, forward strand.
CCTCTCCCCAGTTTGAGAAGATACCGTTGATAAGTAGGGATGGAGCAGGTGCTCAATTTTGTCTGGGAATCTGGCAGAAACACATCTGCCCACACCCCTGAGCCCCGCTTGCCGAGCCCCTGCCCCTGCTTGCCCCCTGCCTGTGCTTGGGAAACGGCCTACACTCACTCCAGCAGCTTTGTCTAGCTTTGTGGTCACCATTTTTTGAGAACTAAAATGGCGATTGCAAAATGCGCATATTTGTGTATGCATGAAAATGCATTTTTTTGTGAATGTGCATGTTTACATATGTGAAAATGTGCATTTTGTGAATGCGCATTTTGCATGAGTGTAAAAAGCACATTTTAGCAAAAATATGCATTTTCTCATATACACAAATATGTGCATTCACAAAAATGTGCATTTTCACACATGCAGAAATATGTGCATTTTGCTATCACCATTTTATTTTTCAAAGTATGGTGACCGCAGAGCTCAACAAGGCCACCGGGGAGAGAGTGGGTTGCTCACTGAGCACAGGAGAGGCTTGAGTGCGGTCCAGGGACTGGCAAGTGGGGGCAGGGGCTGGGCAGGCACCCAGAGAACCCGGACGGGGGAGGGTTCACATATCCCTATTGATAAGCACTCTTTGAGTCCAAATCTGTAGCCAACCGTGGATTCACCTGATTGTTGTTTCATCTAGCCCACTTTGAGCTAGTTTGCTAATCAGGATATCATGGGGCCCTTTGTTGAAAGCTTTGCTGAAGTCAAGTTATATTATGTCCACAACATTCCCACAGTCCACAAGGGAGGTTACCTGATCAAAAATGAGATCAGATTTGTCTGGCAGGATTTGTTCTTTACAAATCCATGTTGGCTTTGAGTAATCACTGCATTGTTTTCAAGGTGCTTACAGTTTGCTTTATAATCTGCTCCCCAGGGATTGATGTCAGACTGACTGGTCTGTAGTTATAAGGTTTCTCTTTTTTGCCCTTTGTGAAGATGGGGACAACATTAGCCCTCCTCCAGTCATCTGGCACTTCCCCCATGCTCCATGATTTCTCAAAGAGAATAGACAGCGGTTCTGAGAGTTCTTCTGCCAGTTCCTTTATGACTCTAGGATGCAGCTCAACTGGCCCTGGAGAACTGAACTCATTCAAAGTAATTAGGTGTTCCTTGACCATACGCTTATCAGTCCCACACTGCATTCCTGCCCCTTCAGCCTGTACTTAGCCTTTGCTGGGGGATCGTAGACCCTCTTTCGCAAGAAGACTGAGCCAAACTGGACAGCCATCTGTCAGGGATGCTCTGACTTGGATTCCTGCATTGAGCAGGGGGTGGGACTCGATGGCCTTGTAGGCCCCTTCCAACCCTACTATTCTGTGATTCTATGAAACTAGGAATTGAGCACTTCTGCCTTTTCTTTGTCATCTGTTATCATTGCCATTCTCATTGAATAGCTGAACCACCATTTCTTTCCTCAGCTTGTTCTCAGCTTTAGCCTTCCTGACGCCATCCCTGAACTTCTCTGCTACCTGTCTGCACTCTTCCTTTGTAGCTTGGCCTTCCTTCCACTTCCTTTTTTGTTTTCAAGTCATCGCTAAGCTTTTTGGAAAACCACATTGGCTTCTTCTGTTGTCTTCCACCCTTTTTCTTGTTGGAATTGTTTGTAATTGTGCCTTTAGAATTTCCTTCTTTAAAAACTCCCACCCATCTTGGACTCCTTTTCTCATTAGATTCGCTTGCCATGGGACCTTGCTTATCATTGTTCTAAGTGTATTAAAAATTGGCTTTCCTAAATCCAGGGTATGCATTTCACTGCATTCAACTTTTGCTTCCTTCCTTCCTTCCTTCATTTATTTTAAACATTTCTGTCCCGCCCTATATCATTAAGATCTCAGGGCAGGATACAGATAAAATAACTTTAAACAGTATAAAACAATAAATAATTTAAACACCTAAAAACTTATTAAACTATTAAACAAGCTAAAACCAGTTAAAATCTAAACAAATAAAACAGTTAAAACAATGTGCTAGGGAATGCATTTATCCCTCAAAGGCTTTGGTAAAAAGCCATGTTTTTACTTGGTTCCAAAACCAGACCAATGTCTGTGCCAATTCGGCCTCCAAGGGGAGGACATTCCATAACCTGGGTTCCACAACAGAGAAGGCCCTCTCCCACATCCCACCACAGTGTATGCCTCATACTGGTGAGACACAGAGGAGCCTCCCCCCCAACAGATCTCAGTTCTCGGGCAGGCATATATAGGGAACCAAGAACTCAAGTATAACATAGTCACTTTCCCTCAGAGTTCCTGTACCTGCTACTTTATCCACTAAGTCATCTCTGTTGGTTAGGATCAAGTCAAGGATAGCCAATTCTCTAGTCCCTTCCTCTATTTGCTGTAGGAGGAAATTATCAGCAACACCAGTCAGGAATTTCTTGGAGGGGTCATGTTTTGCAGAACCTGTCTCCCAACAAATATTGGTGAAATTAAAGTCCCTCATTACTGCTACATCATGTGTCCTTGAAACATTGTGAATTTGCTTTTCAAAAGTTTCATCCTCGTCTTCTCCTTGATTGGGTGGTCAGTAGTAGACTTCAACCACCATGTTCCTTTTATTCTTTGCTCCATTTATTTTAACCCAGATGCTCTCGATGGGGCTACCAAGCTCATCCTCCTGTATTTCTGTCCAGAGATATGTATTTTTTACATATAGTGCAACTCTACCTCCCTTTCTGTTCCTCATGTTCTTTTTGAACAAGTTATATCCTTCAGTTGCTGTATTCCAGTCATGGGAGTCATCCCACCAAGTTTCAGTTATACCTATTAAGTCATAATTTCCCTCCTGTATTAAGAGTAGGGATATTAGAGATGCAGGTTCAAATGAAGCTGGATTCTTTGGAATGGCGATTGGCCGGATGTGCCCATAGACTTATATGCAAAATAAAGCCGTGAATCTTGCTTATAAGCCTATGGACACATAGAGTTATACGCAAGATTCATGGTTCTATTTGCATATAAGTCTATGATCATATCCTGCTAATCACCTTTTTTTTTTTTAAGAAATGGCAATTGGCGTGGAGGAGGCGAACAGCTCTGGCTGGCAAAGTAAAAGGCCCTATAGCCAGTGCGGCTCAGTGGAATCCTCCACTCCAGAGGATTCGGGGGGGGGGGAGGAACGGATTGCCTCCCTCCCCACGGATTCCCCACTGGAACAGAAGGTGGGGAATCCGTACACCCCTAATTAAGAGTTCAAGTTTGCTCTGTTTGTTTCCCATACTCTGTGCATTAGTATATAGACACTGAAGACCATGTGCTTTATAGTCTGGCTTCCTTCCTACTTTTTTTCGGAAGACTATTATTATGCACTATTAGAGCTGTTCTCTCCGTTGTGGTGCATAAGCCTTTGACCATTGTTACCCGCAAATTTATGTCTCCCCCCCGCCATAGGATTCAGTTTAAAGTTCTTCATTCTGTCACTTCTGTGGCCAAACACATTCTTCCCAGCCTTTGTAAGGTGCAACCCATGCCTTGCCAGCAGTCCATCTTCTAGGAAGTATAGCCCATGGTTAGGGATGCTGGAGAAATTCTGTACAGACTAAAATGAGCTCAGATTTCTAAGAATCTGAAATGCAGAATCCGCTGCGGAGCACCCCCCTCATGCCACGCGAAGTCCATGGACTTTCGGATGATTTTTTTTACTTTCCTGAAATTTACGCATATAAATCTGTAGGATACCGAAATAAGGTTTCTGCTGAGCAAAGGTTGAATGGAATGGGGGACACTACACTAAATGTGAAGTACTGAGGTAACTTATGTAAATACTTATGTAAATATTTACATAATTATTTGCGTATTTTTTCACATGATGGAAAAAAAATATTTGCATCCGCCTGTGAGCAGATGATGGAACAAAAGGCACCTGACAATCTGTGAAACACAGACAGAGCGGCTTTTACATAGTCCGTACATGCCTACCCATGGTCCCAGAATCCAAATCTCTCATGCCGGCACCACCTTCGTAGGTGGTGCCAACACAAGCTTGATCTACATCAGGCTTTTCTCCAGTAACTCTGAATAATTTTACAAATACATCTAAAAGTGATATGTAGGTGTGAAGGTTATGAAGATGCATTATAAAACATCTTGTGTAGGATCTTTTCAACAAATTTGTTCAATTTCCAGCTAGTGTCCTGTATAAATACTCTATCTTAAACTACTGTGAACAGTAGACCTTTGTGTTGGCGATGTCAGATACAGGAAGCTAAGAGACAGCAGATTTAGAAGTAATACATTTGCTTTAAAATCAAATACGAAAACTTGCTTATCCAGGAACTGTGCATGTGTGGCATCACTGATAACATGGATAAAAGATATATACTGGTTTAGTTCTCAGTACCACTCTTTCTGCTTTTGCACTTATCATCTGATAGCTCTGAAACTTACAAAGTCATTTATTCCTTTAACAGCGCAATCTTATACATTTCTACCCAGAAGTAAGCCACACTGAGTTCAAGGGGGCTTGCATCCAGGTACGTGGGTGTAAGGTTGCAGTTTAAATATTAAATATAGTCACAGTTCATGGCTATTTTTTTTCTAAATTCATCTGCCTGCTTCTGTTTTGTTAATAAACGTCAGTTGAGACATGAGGGCTGCAATCCTATTCACACATACCAGGGAGTAAGTCCCATTGAGCTTCATAGGGCTTACATCTGAGAACACATACTTAGGATTGTGCTTCAGTCATGGCTTTTGCAGGGTGGGTGGGTGGGAGTTGGAAGGACTAGCTTTGCGCTGCGAGCCACTTCCCCTCCCAGTTAAGTGGGCAAGTGGCATGCAGGGGAATTCCATTCTCTCCAATCACAGTGGGAGGGGGAATGGCATATAAAGTTCTTCACCCGCCCCATGTCTTCCCCAATGGGGGAAGGCACAGGGTGAAGATGGGGATCTTTCTGCTGTGCCTCTATGGGCATGACAACTCTGTGCCTCTCTTAACATGGAGAAGGTCTGGTGTGAGCATGTATGTATGTGCGTGTGGGGGGCAGTTCAGTCCCCCACCTCAAACTGGTTCCCCACCCCTGGCCTACAGCCTTGAGCTGAGCATCAAGCACAGCAGTGCTGTTTCCAGTTTCTAGCAAGGAAGGTATTGAAAAGAAGGGGAGAACAGGTTATGCAGCATAGGCTCTCAAGTCATTGTACATTTTGCTACATGGCCATTGGGGACCAGCATATGCCATTCTCTCAAGCAGAATACAAGTGGTCAAGCAAATCCCAATTAATAAGGTGGATATATAAAGTATCATAGCAACTGTTTAATCAGTCTGTACTGTACAAGTGTCTTTTCATTTCTACCAATATTCGATTCTAAAATTAGTTTCTCCGCTAGTGAGTGTATTAATTGCATTAGTACCATGTGTTTGTGCAGTATGGCCACATAGTGTGAGCTGATGTGGTGTGTCATATATGCCTCCATTTCAGAAGCTGCTTTTCAGATTATTCAATTAAGTATTTCAAAATTACTTTTCTGAGAATGGAGCTGTGCACAAATGGCTTCTCAAAATTCTCCAGCCTATTTGTGGGCAGAGAAATTGGGGGGACAATTTCAATGAATTTCTCCTGGGGGAGGAGAAATTCTCCAACTGTTTCTCACAGTCACAGATAGGGCTCACTATTGGCAGGGGTTGTAGCATAGGTCCTTTCTTTTTTCCTAAGGGTTTTTGGTTCATTGCACTGCTTCTGTAGGTGGAAACAGCATCAACTATATTGAGGCTTCCACTTTTCTGAGGCAGAATTTTGAATTTCGTTTGTTTTTTGAGCTTACCTAATCACTGTGAAGTGGCTGAGGGTGCTGTGTGTGTTTTATCTCTTTATTATGCATCTTTCTATTGCTCTGCAGCCTCCCAGGCCATCTGCACTTTCTGAACTGAAAAAGCCCCACAGGAGGAATTACCTCATGATGTCTTCCTCATGATGGCTTTAACTGAAGTGTGAGAAGCTGAGGAGGCTACAGGCTGCCACAGAGATGATTGTACAATGAGAGAAAGGACACTCATGCACACTCCTCAGCCACCTCACAAGTAAGGTAAGTACAAGAACCCCAAACCCAACCGATGAGAATTTCTCCAAAATTTTTCCTCTTTTGAATTTCTTTTTGAAGGCAATTTCTATCAAATTGCATGAGAATGGTCAGGAAAAAAATGTGGGAGAAATTTTCGGCACAGCACTAAATGAACCTTTACTGAAAAAAAAAATGTCAAAAACTCTTGCAGCAATGGCTGATGCCAGCCCACATATCCCTGGTAACATCTGGTAGAAGTGACACATGACATGATGCCTTTTACTAGGCATTACTGGAAAGACACCAATCAACAAGGTGCATCAGCATCAGCAGAAACACATCCTCTGTAACGTCTAGTTTCAGACTTCGTTCCATGTAAGTAGAGATCAGCCAATCTCCCCAGTTCCTCCATCCTGATGTAAACAGGGCCAGCATCAACAGTAGGCAAAGTTGTGCAGCTGCCAAAGCCCCACATCCCAGCAGGGGCCCACCGACAAGAGCCCCCTGAACTGGCTCCTCCTCTTCACCACTGCAATCTGTTTAACCACCTGCCTCTCTCTCTGGCCCAGACAGTGGTGGTGGTGGTGAGAAGGAAGAGCAGTAGATGCCGTTGCTTACTTGCTCACTGGCTGCCAAGCAAGCAACAGGTAGCAACGATGAGAGAGAGGATGAGGAGCAATAGCAGCTGGTGACAATGATGGTGAGACCATGTTGGGCCCACTGAGGGTGTCTTGCCCAAGGGCCCACGAAAACCTAGAGCCAGCACTGGATGTAAGTTGGGACTAGCTGAAAATGTCAATTTACACACACACACACCAAAATGGATTCCTAATGCCAATGTTTGTCCATTCATTGCATTAGTGAAGCCGCAAGTGATTGTCTGTTCACAGTTATATGTAGCTAGTAAAATCTCTAGTTCTGTGTTTTAGGAACAGGAAGGAGGCAGGGACTCTCTCTTGTGCTCAGCACTCTTCTGTGATTTGACTTTACTACCCCTCAATCTACATGAGCCTCAGCTTTGCCATATTTTTATTTTGGGATTTCTAGCAGTGTTGCAAAATTTTACAACATACACTAGAAATGCTTCTTTATCAGCTTCCATTGTTTGCCTTGCGTTAAAAACCCTGTTGTTGTTTTTTAATGAAATTTAGGATGCCCCATTTATTTTAACATTAGGTGTGTATAGCACATACATTTCAATTGCTGATGCTACAGTAAGAACCAAACTAGATGTGATGCAGGAGGTCTGCAATGTGGATCTCCCATGGTTTTTGTTTCATGAATTAACAGTTCTGTGGGAATAGTTTTAGCAGCTTTGAAAGTCTGAGAATTGACACTCTCAACAATGCCCTTAATAGGGATCTATGCCAAGACAGCTCCTTAACAGCTCTTCCTGTGGGCATCCCTAATTGGAAGACAGAGGAGGGAGACCATCCTGCCTTCTCTCAATGTGGGCAACACCTGCCCAGGCTCTAGGTGCCAAATCAGTCGATTGATCAGCACTTTACAGATGAGCCCAGGGGGCACCTGACAGCTGCATTCTTCCACCAGTGTCCTGCATTTGGAGGGATGATGACTCCAGGGCCCAAGGCTATATGCCTTTCCATGTCCCCTTGAGCCAGGCAGCTGTGAAAGGTAGGTTGGGTAAACATCTCTTCGCCATTAAGAGCGAGGTAAGGTAGGTTGGGTAAACATCTCTTCGCCATTAAGGTGCCCCTGAGGGCAGAGTATCCTACCCCCCTTCCTGTCCACATGCCTGCCAGTTGTGAAGAATTCTTCAAGAGCCAATCAGCTAAATTAAACACCACTTCACCATAGGATCTTTTCCACAATGGAAAATGTGCTCCGTTGTCCCAAAAAAATCCTATTCAGCCCCCTAGTGGGGTGGAGGGGACTAGCTAATTCCACACTGCAACATAGGAATGGGTGGGCTCAATGCTGGGATGCCTCAGCAGAGGCCAATGAAGTGGTACTGCTCCCTTTAAATGGCCAGCTACACCTCCCTCCTATTGGCCTGCCAATGTCTTCTCCCATGTCTTCTCAGATCATGTCTTGCCATGCTTCCTTCCATCCACAAGACAGAGCAAACTCACCCCCACCAAAGGGCATAGTAGGAAAGGGTTTAACATGCTCATTACTAAAAACACAACCTGCAGGAGATCCTAATCATGGATCACCTGCATCATGTCCAGTTTGGCCATATGTTTTATATCTGCAACTGCAATTCATTGTTCATATTCCTTCCAGTTCAAATGTGTATCGTGATATTCACCATTAAGGAAAAGTTGTTCATATTGGGTCACATTGGACTCTAGTGAATATGGCATAAACTTCTTTGGCTTGCATTGTTACGTACATGCATCTGTCTCTGAGGGTTATTGAGCTATTTCTCAATAGTTTTTGACAGATAAAATATATCATATTTGGAACAAAGTTAAAAGTATAGTGACATGTGCATCTTTTCAACAGCAAGAAAGTGTAATTCTCAACCCCAAACAATGAAATGTCTTGAAAGATCCCTTACAAAAATATAAAAAGTAAGCAACCATTGTGACAACTCAGGTGTCCTCAGAAATTAAAGTGAATGGCTTGATATTTCACAAGTGAGAGAACAAAAATTTGAAGATTGAAAAATCCCAAGTATCATAGGTAAATGCAGATACCAACGTGCCTGAAAGATGTGCATAGATATCCCACTGACATTCTTGTGCTAACATGCTTTATTTATTGATGAGACAGGCATATTTACATTTACAGCATTTCACAGAGACAGTCTCTGTCTTGTTCAGTAATAAAGTTGAGACTATAGCAGCTTGCATAGATCTTGCTTCTGAGTAAACTTTTCAGTCATGGGGAGGCATGTGCTTTATTTCAAAGAAAGGAAAAAACAAATAGGAAAGAGCCCAATTTGTATTTAATTCAGATTGAATAAATATGAATTAAAATTAATCTACATTTACTCATTCTAAAGTGTTTTTTAATTTAGATTTCTTTTGTTGGTGATGTCATTTTAATTTGGAATTATTATTTTTTTTGAATTGGAGGGGAAAGAATGGTGGCAGTCTGAAATTGGCTAGGGGCGGAGGTCTGTTCACCATCTCAGCAAGGATGCTGTTGCTCTGACAGCCCTTGGTAGGCATGCTTTCTGGGCCAAACCCCACACAAGCCAATTCCAAACTAACTTAATACAAATGAACATTTTATGAAAGAAATTTTAAATCCATAACACAGAAGGGGGGGAGATCCCCCCCCAGTGCACATCTGTAGTCCTGGGATGAACAGATACATGGATACATACTTCTTATGGATCAGTAGCTGATCCATAAGTAGCTGGACAAGAAGCAGAGGGTAGGAGTATATCGGCAGTTCTCACAATGGAGGCAAGTCATGCAATGATGGGTACTGAGATGAGGGACGGACGAATCTGTCAATTTCGGTTTGTATCAACTGAGAGTATCCCCATTCCGCTAGTAAAGACCCACCATACTTGTTGACAGTTGAATGGGAAATTTCTTTCCTCTTTGGGGCATAGGAAGAGTGTTTGATCATACCTGCTAGGCCAGTGGGTAGCAGGAATGTCATCACAGCTACTGCAGCCACAAAGCTTCCTCCCCTGAAGTGTCCCCCCACTAATTACAATGGAGAGTGCTGGTCCACTCAAGCATCCCTTTGCATGCCTGGACTGGCTGATGACATTGAACTAAATGAGGAGCCATGCATATGCAAAAGTGAAATTTAAAAAAATCTCTGTGTGCATAGCTGAAAGCAAAAACATCTCTGCATTGGTGTAATGAAGTGCCCTCTAACTACATCTTGCAGTTGCTACTGAAGGAACTGTTTTAAACTGTTTTTATTGTATGTTGTACATCGCCCAGAGTGGCTGGGTGACCAGCCAGATGGACGATTAATAAATTTAATAAATAATAATAATAATAATTTTGAAATGTGGACATGTGGTCAAGCAAAGCACTACACAACACAAGCACACACAGAGACACACAGGAGCAAAAGAAAAGCGACTACAGAACTACAGCGTAGCCTTTTTTATTCATTTTAAGGAAAAGATAGAGAGTCCAAAAGTGGGAAGGGAAGGAATACAGGAATTGAGAGGGCGGGGGGTGAGAGCCAAGAACAAGGAAGGAAAGTACATATAGCCAGAAAACTACAAAGGAAGAAGTGAATTAAGAACGGGGTAGGGGGGAGCCAAAGAACACAGCAAGAAAGGAAATTAGACTACTTTTTAAATATTTCTAGTTTTTTTAAAAAAAAATAATATAGAAAGAAAGAAAGCTAATAAGAATGGCTGAATAATTCTGAAGGGGGGGCAAAGAACAAGGCAAGGAAACTAAACTATTAAGGTACTGTTTTGTTTTAGTTTTTTAAATAAATAATCTAGTAAAGAAAGAAAGGGAATAGTTGAATTGGAAAGAGCTGGGTGGAAAAGAATAAGAACAAAGCTGCAGTACCACCACCCCACACCCAACTAACCAATTCTTTCAAACAGTTCTCTTCCATAACCACCACCTAACAGCTCTCTCTTACCTTGAAACAAACACAGGGCTTTCTCAAATATATACAGTATCCCCCCTCCTTCCAGTGCTGTCACTGATTGGAGACATCTGGGTTAAGCTCAGCCCTAATTTGGCAACTAGAGTTGCCATTTGCTAAAGCTCACTCCTCCCTCCTCCTTGGTCTTTCACAAGTTAATACATTTTGGAGATAACCTGTCTGGGCTTCAGAAGGCATCAGAATAGCTCTGAATCTTCAAGGTGGACTGAAGGGCTTCTGCAGCGACCTGCTTCACCTCGGAGCACCTCGGTGCTGTTCTGATCACTTTAGATCTCACCAAGGCACTCCCAAGGCACCCCAATTTGCTTTGGTATTTGGATTCAGTGCTGAAGTGATGCACAGCCCTAGTTTTTAATCAGGTCCTGGATTTTTCTTATTGTTGATTGTTTAAAATTGTTTCAGATATATGTGTGTCCTGCATGTAGGGATGCTGGAAAAATTTAAGATGGACTAAAATGAGCTCAGATTTTTAAGAATCCAACCTGCGGAATCTGCTGCCAAGCGCCCCCCTCAGGCCATGGACTTTCGGATGATTTTTTACATTCCTGAAATTTACGCATCTAAATCAGTAGAAAAATACTAAGTTTCTGCTGAGGAAACATTGAATGGAATGGGGGACAACACACTAATTGTTACGTACTGAGGTAAACTATGTAAATACTTACATAATTATTTCCCTATTTTTCTGCACAACGAAAAAAAATTTGCATCTGTCTGTGGGCAGATGACAGAATGAAAGGCGCGTGACAATCTGCAAAACACAGACAGAGCGGATTTTACACAGTCTGTAAATCCCTACCTGCATGTGCTGTCTATGTTTGTATGAAAATTGTTTTTATAATGTATTTTAATGGTTTTAATCTTTGTAAACTGCCCAGAGAGCTTTGGCTATTGAGCGGTATAGAAATGTAATACATGAATGAACGACCAAGAGGGGTGGTGAGCTCTTCCTCATTGGAGGTCTTCAAGCAGAGGCTGGACAGCCATCTTTTAGGGATGTTCTTTCCATTGTCTAACTATGTGACAACTCCATTTGGCCAAGCTGAAGTAGTGCATAGTGATGTAACCACCTGTCTGTCTGTTATCTCAAGACAGCTCTAGCTTTCAAGTTCAGAGTAAGACTCAGTTAATTGGGCTGAATGATCTCAGCTGCATTCCTGTGGGAAATTCCACCTTCCCTAGCAGGGTTTGGGAATGCTGCTGTAGTTGGCCTGGGATTGTCTAATTGAGATCTTCCTTGAGTTATCAGGATGAGCATAAAAGGAAGGGCTTGGAGCTGCCCATTTGTCTTCCTGCTCTAACTTGCTTTTGGGCTTGTGAACCTCTGGACTGGGCTCTGTCCTATTGGAAGGTCCATAGCTAGGTAATGTATAGGATAGGTTTAGGTATTGTTTTGTTATTTTTGCCTGGAGCATTGTTCCAAAGGTTTCTCTGATCCTTGTATACCTTTTTACCCCTTCCCCTTATGTAAATATACCCTATCTCTAGTGCTGTGTGTGCTTCCTTCCAGGTAAACCTCAGTATTTAGTCCAGAGCCTTCTGCTTGGTTACTTGCTATATTTAACTGCTTGGGACTAAGGTGGGGTGGAGCTGAATTCCTGTTCCCTAATCCTTGAGAGTATTGTCTAAGTTCCCTGGCTCAAGCTGAGGTGGATATAAGAGGTGGTGACAGTTTACCTGGGGAGTTGTTTGTCCCTGCCTACACTGCTGGGAGGTAGGGTAACTCCCCCCCTTCACTTTCTGGCTATGCCTCTGGATTTCCTGCATCGATCAGGAGGTTGGACTTTGCAGTCTACAAGCTCCCTCCAATTCTATGATTCTAAATCCCAATCTGAATACCAAGCCTAAAGAAAGAACTAGGCCAAAGAAAGCTCTGCACAAATATGCTTGTCTGGCCTTAATTATTTAGCAGCTGCCATCACTCCATCTCTTTGCTAAGCCAGGGGATTTCTTTTCCTTTAGTTAGTTTCTTTTCGCCTATTACATCCCTGAGGTGAATCCTGTACTAGAAAAGTAATATCCAGAGACTGTAGATTGGCTTCTGTTGTTTCTCCTTCAGAAGCAGAGAAATAACTCAGCCAGGTGGTATCACAACTTAGTGCATACAAATTCCTGGAAGTTTATTACTTTTCAGAGGACTTGTTCTTGTTCCCGAACAACAGCAGAACACTTGCTTGTGACAACCCTGACAACTTCAGCAGCCTCTCTAAAGATAGTGATGGGTGAAGTGAACGAACATAATGTGTCATAATGTGTTCCCTTCGTTTTGTCATTCCGCTAAAGGGGGAAGCGTGAGCTGTATTTGCATTAAGTGTCTGCTCTGGGAAAGGTAGAAATGAGCCCTCCATTTTGACAGCTTTCAAATTCAATGTTTTGTTGAAGGGGAAAGTCTTTTGATTTATGCATGTTTCACTAACAACTTTACTGATAAAGTCCCATCTCCTCCACCTGAGCATTTTCTCCTAGTTTTGAATACCCTGTCAACTGGGCTTTAAAATCTTCTATTTGCCTTTAAGGACTTGATTGGAACCAGCATAGATGCAGCAGCTCACCAATAAAAACATCTGAGCTGCAATTAAGAAGGATGGCTGGATAGATAAAATAACTGAGGGAAATGCTTCACCTCAGAGTGTATGGCAGGAGTGTACAACCTTTTACCCCAAGGGCTGCATTGGGTGGTTGCTGGGGGCTGCAAATTCACACACCACACACACAACCATAGCTCACACTCACGCCAGCAGCAATAGACCTTGGTCTTGCAGCAACATCTGTTCCAGGTCACAGCATCAAGGTGCTGAAGCCCCTTCTCCTCCCCAGCCACCCCAACCCAATGGCCAAAAGAAGAAGGAAAAACAAAACCACATTGGGAATGGGCTCTATAGCTCCTGCCATAGAGAAGCCTCATCCCTAGAGCTTCTCCACAGCATCCTAGGAAGCTAGCAGAAACCTTCAAGCACTGCTTGTTAGGACATTCCTGGGACACTCTAGGAACAAGGCATCCTAGTGTGGGACCCACTTGCACATCCCTACACAATTACTCTATTGAGCTCACCCAGTATTTGTAATAGAGCTATCAGCCTTTAAGAGATGGTGTTGAGCTTCCCCCAAAGGAGAAAGCACCTCTTGCAAGGGTGTTTGAGTGCAACTCTCGGTGCAACTTTGAATGCACACACACCCAATTCTCTGGTGCTAGGTATTTCCAGCCTCCATGTGTTTATCTTATCCTATCTTTCCACTATAGAACAGTATCCAAGACAGCTAACGACCCAAATGTCGTTATAATAAAAACATCAGTAAAGAAGACTTGAACACAACAGATCAAAAGCAAAAGAACTACAACAGGATTTAACCAGACAAAATTATTCACCTGTGTATTGGCCCCAGGCCTATAACCAAGTCACCTGTAGTTTTAGAGGGGCCTAGAGATCCATAATGCTTTGCATAGGTTCATTATTAGTGCAATTCCCTTGCTAGTGGGCCTCTGAGCATGTAAGATGCTTACACGCAACCTCTTAAGCTTCAGAGAGCCTTAAACTCTTTGAGATTTCTTTGTAAATAAGTTTGTACCTAGGAGGCATGCAACTTCTTAACCCTCAGAGAGCATGCAACTCTCTGGGGAGGTTCTATTTTTGCTTATTCCTTTTATTTCAATAAATCTCCTTTTCTTTCATCTACATTGGTTGTGTGCGTGTTCTTCTCCACCTCATAAGATCCCAAACCTCTCAGCCTGATGAACTGAGTGGTCCTGGGTAAACTGAAATCCATATTTCACACTGGTTGCCATTGAAGTAAACTATAAAGTAAATCCCACCAGCCTGACATCTGCCCACCCCTCACAGAGATAGAAAGCAGGACATCATTTTTTCCAGGTGCCTATAGATCCAGACCTGTAGCCCCAGAACATATCTATCTATCTATCTATCTATCTATCTATCTATCTATCTATCATTCATTCATTCATTCATTGTCATCATCATATCTTCTATCTACTTATCTATCATCTATCTATCTCATCCAGTTTAAATAGTCAATCAAATAACAATTTTGAATGTGGGTGACTGAAATAAATTAGGCTCTGGAAAAGTTACTCTTTTCCCTGCTAGTCCCAGTCAGATTATCTTCATTCCTTCTAGTCGCTGCTCTGTCCCTTGCAAAGATTCTAAGAGCTTTGCTTTACTAGATGAGTGGTTCTCATGGAACTTTAGGTAACAGTGCATGGAAAGCACCAAATAGTTCTGGCATAATACAATTTATTTATTTTAACTGATGTGTTTTCAAGTTTCATACAAACCTGTCACTCTAAATAAAGCTATTTGAAACAGTTTCATATGCACATTTTCCCCATCCCCTTGTTTATTAAGTTGGTTATATGCTGTATGCTTTTTAAATTAACAGGAGCATTTAACATTAAATCTAAAACTAGCATGCATGCACACACACACACACACACACACACACACACAGAGGAAAAATAATATGCCCTTTCAGTCCATTGGTGTGTGTTCACTGACAGGTTGGACTTCATTTGTCCTATGTTTTGGCAAGTCCTTGAAAACACAGAATGAAATGCATAAGCTGTCAGGAGGAAGTTCATGAGTGACTAGATGACAGATGGAGATCAAGGTGCCTTCCATTTTTATTCTGTCTCCTTAAAGAAACTTTATGCAGGAGGTCATTTATTTGACTCATACTTTTACACTGGTAGTACTACCCTAGACATTTTTATCTCAGAAGTGTGTGAAGAAAAAGTGAATCAAATGGCAAGTATTTGTTATTTCAAATTTATCTGTATTTCTTAGTTTCCTTTGACCTTGTAAAGTTAAAATATTGGCAGTCACATTGTCATATTTGCCTCTAGGACACAGTTTCATACCCCCAGTATTTAAATAACACTATGTTATCAGCTAACTAAGCAATATACATTCTATAAAGGATTATCTTTGATTGTGATTTTTATTTGATGACAAAATATTGAAATGAAATGAAATGAAATGAAAGGCTTGAGGTACTAGGTGGCTTGTCAGGAGGTTGGACTCGATGGCCTTGTAGGCCCCTTCCAACCCTACTGTTCTGTGGTTCACCCAAGGCATCAAGCCACCTTGGCCAGGTTTGCACAATACGACAAGCCACATAGCCAAGGGAAATTATGCAGATCCCCCCAGCACATGACTGACACGTGCAAGGGAGAAGGAAATAAGCCACTGTGGTCATATGAACCTGGTCACTGTTTTTACTTCAAATTATCAAATAATATTTACATAAGATACAGTATGAGAGCATAGAAAGCATACAAACAATAGTGGTACTTGTAATAAAGCTCCTTTCAAAAAGCTAGTTAAGGATTCTTTCAGGAGCTAGCCTTTGTTGAGAGAGAGAGAGAAAGAGAGAAACACCTTGCTGACAGAACAATCCTATGGTCCCTGGGAGAGCATCCCACTGCTATGAACTCAGGAGGGAATCCAAGACTGGGCCATTCCCCACCCCCTTGCAGCCACTGCAGAAAGTGCCATGGCAACTGCTTTTCCAAGGCTGCATCAGCAACTTCAGAATAGCTCAAGGGAGGGTAAAAAGGAGGGAGGATAGTGCACAGGGAAGGTAAAGGAGAGGCATGGAACTACAGAATCCTACAGCCTCTTAGGGAGCAACCCTATGCCCGCTAGACACTGTCTAGAGGGCCATAGGATATGCTCATTTCCGGGAACCGACCTCAGAGCCTCGGAGGCAGCGCGGAGAAGCCCCGTCCTCTGCACTTGGAAGAGGACCTCAGAGAGTCTGAAAAGGGGTGGGGCTGGGGGGCATTCTGGGACCGGGAGAGCGGAGCTGCGTGTATGACACATCCAATGTGTCGTATGGCAGCTTCCTCTCCTGGTCAGCCCTCCTGCCGCTAGACAGCCGAAAATGGCTGTCTAGTGAAAAATAGCAAGGCAGGAGAGGTGTGGAGGGAACGATCCCCCAGTGCCTCTCCTGCCTTGCTTTGGATAGGCGGTCACCTCCGAGGTCAGAGGCGGCTGGCCGGCTGCCTATCTAGTTAGGATTGTGCCCTTAGTCTCCATCACTGCCCACCACTGCTAAGTCAGCTAGACAGATGCAAGGCCAAAGCAGACATTCGGAAAAGCATGAGAGGAGGAGGATAATGTAAGCCGCCTTGGGTTCCTTGCAAGAGGAAAAAAGGTGGGATATAAATGCAATAAATAAATAAATAAATAAATAAATGCATAGTGCAGCTATGTATGCTAGATTTCCCTACTCTCCTGAAATTGTGAGCGGCCCTGATTTGGATCAGGACTGTGGCACTCAAGGAGGGGGAGTTAAACTTTTCCCACCACCCATTTTTGGGGATAAATTCTACACCAAGACAATGGGGGAGGGGGAGTTAATAAATAAAGTATCCATTGCAGTCAATACAAGCTTTGTTTCTTTTGTTTCTTTTCTTTTTTTTAACCCTCTCCTCATGTGAGAGAGGTGGAATTTCATCACTCAGGGCCAAACTAAACATTCTGCTAATCATGGACAGCAGTCCTATGCATCATTGGCTTACTTACTTGAGTGTAAGTAAGCACACAGCCCCAATTCAGATTGGGACCACCGTGATTCAGGAGGGGGGTTTCCAATGGGGACATTGTTTCTTTTTTTAACCCCTATCCCATGAGGGGAGATTTTAGAATGAAAATGGAAGGGGAGAAGCTCAGTCTGTTCCCACCTCCCAGCTGAGCAGACCAGACCAGACCAGAGCAAGCTGTTCCAGCTGGTCCAGGTACTACAGAAGCAAGCAAGCTCCCAGAGAGCAAGCGACCAGAGCGCGTGCACAGGGGGAGCAAACAGGAGTTGGCCAGGGGAGTTCGGCAGGGGAGGTCAAGGGGGAGGCCCCTAATATTTTTTTTATTTTTTTCATTTAATTTTATTTTTTAACTAACTTTTTTTCATTTATTTGTCTTGTAACGCACACTTCCACACCAGTGGGACTCTGCTTTTAACATCTACTGAGTAGAGCAGCAGGCACAGGCTAGTCTAGAACAATCACAAAGCTAGACACAAAAAGGGAAAAGAGGCAATGGAAGGACAGGACTCTCCAGTGGTGGTGACCTGCAAGGTGTGTGCAATGTTTGTTTTCTTTCCTGAGAACAACATGGCCTACACCTCCAACAAGTGCAAGTTGGTCACGCTGCTGGAAGAAAAAGTAAGTGGACTGGAGCGGCGACTGTTGACCCACCGGGGAATAAGAGAACACGAAGAGTTCTTGGACAGAATGGGGGAACTACAGCAGCAAAGGGAAGACCAGAAGCTTGAAGAGCAACAGCAAGCTGAGGCAGAAGTGGGAAATGCTGAGGTGAGGAAAAATGCAGTAGAGGATACTCCTTGGAAAAGGGTGACAGGAGAAGAAGAACTAGACGCCAATCCGCACCAGTGGAAGCAGTGAAGGTGTGGAACTGATTCCAGGTACTTGCGGGTGACACTGGAGGACAGCCTGCAGAGGAAGAATCACAAGGGAACCTACTAGGGATGGAGGAGAATTCCGCCACGGATTCCAGTGAGTCCGTGAGTCCGATTCTAAAGAATCTGGCCCCCCAGAATCCGTGGCGGAATGGCCTCCTGCCCCCCGCTTCCCTGCGGAATCCCCCCGGGACGGCACTTACCTGGGGCGGATACGGTGGCTTCAGTGGCGGCAGCTGGTCTCCTGGCCGGCTGCGGCAGGGCTGCTGCCGCTGCCATTGCCATCCTCGCACCGTGATAGGCTACATAAGAATTTACGTAGCCTATCACGATTAACGTAAAAAACAAAACAAAACACACAGCATACGCAAATGGCGGCGACTACAGCGGCTGCCATTTGTGTGGCCTATTTTTCGCCGACTTATCTTCCATCAATATTTACGTAGGATAAAACGGCGAAAAAAAAGGAGAACGCAAATAGCGTAGTGGACGCTATTTGTGTTCCCCTTTTTTCTGCCATTTTATCTTATGTAAATATTGACATAAGATAACTCGGCGAAAAATAGGCCACGCAAATGGCGGCCGCCATAGCCGCCGCCATTTGCGTACGCTGCGTGGTTTTGTTTTGTTTTTTACGTTAATCGTGATAGGCTACGTAAATTCTTATGTAGCCTATCACGGCTGTCTAGCTGGATACAAATGGCCGTCCGCAGCCAGAAATCCGGCTGCGGACAGCCCTGGCCGGCTGCTCCGCAGCCTGGCCACAGAGCGGAGCCGGCTGTCGAGGATTCTGGGGGGGAGGACTGGATCGCCTCCCCCCTGTCGAGGATTCCGCGAGGAGGGACGGAGCAAAGGTAAGAGAGTTTCGTACATCCCTAGAACCTACATGAGAGTGAGCAAGAGGCTGAAGGTCAGTCAAACAGAGGCAATGAAACCCAGTCCTACAACAAGAAGAGAAGAGTGGTAGTAGTGGGAGACTCCTTGCTGCGTGGGATCGAGACCCAAGTATGTCGCGAAGACCCATGGACTCGCCAGGTATGTTGTAGGGATGTACGAAAATCACTTACCTTTCAGGAATTATGCTGATGGTACGGGGGGAGGCGTTCCGTCCCTCCCCCGGGAATCCTCGCTGGGGGGGGGGAGGCGCTCCGTTCCTCCCCCCCTGGAATCCTGGCTGGCCGGCTGTGCTCCGCAGCAATTCTGCGGAGCTGCCGGCCGGCTCCGCCAGCAGCCGGACATCCACCTGCTGGCTAGCAGGGACGCAAATCGCGTCCCTGCAGTCAGCCGTGATAGGCTACATAAATGTTTACGTAGCCTATCACGGCTGATTAAAAAAAACACAAAAAAACGCGCGTACGCAAATGGCGGCCCCCATGGGCGCCGCCATTTGCGTTCCTTATTTTGGCACGTCTTAGTCTACGTAAACATTTACATAGACTAAGACGGCGAAAATAAGGGGAACGCAAATAGCATAGATGCTATGCTATTTGCGTTCCCCTTATTTTCACCGTCTTAGTCTACGTAAATGTTTACGTAGACTAAGACGTGCCAAAATAAGGAATGCAAATGGCGGCCCCCATGGGCGCCGCCATTTGCGTACGCACGTTTGTTTGTTTTTTAAGTCAGCCGTGATAGGCTATGTAAACATTTATGTAGCCTATCACGGTGTTTTTTAAAAAAAATTAGCCGTGATAGGCTACGTAAATCTTTACGTAGCCTATCACGTTTTTTTTTTTTTAAACCTGGAAATGGCGGCGGCGGCAGCCAGTTGGAAGACCGGCTGCTGCCACCGCCGCACCGCCACTGGAGCCGCCGCCGGAGCCGCCGCCGCCAGGAAGATCCGCCCCAGGTAAGTCCCGTCCCAGGGGGGTGGCGGGCCATTCCGCCACTGATTTCGGGGGGCTGAATGTGCTGGCATTCTGCCTCCCTGAGATCCGTGGCGGAACTTTCGTACATCCCTAGTATGTTGTCTCCTGGGAGGACGGATTAGAGACGTGACTGTAAGGTTCCCTGCACTCATAAAGCCCACTGACAGGTATTCCTTTCTTCTCATCCATGTGGGAACAAATGATACTGCCAAGTGGAGCTACAAAGAAATCACGTCAGACTTTGAAGCTTTGGGAAGGAAACTCAAGAACTTTGGGGCCCAGATAGTTTTCTCATCCATCCTTCCAGTAGTTAGACGAGGGATAGAAAGGGAACGAAAAATACTCCAGGTGAATGACTGGCTAAGAAGCTGGTGCTGACGAGAGAGATTTGGATTCTGGGACCACAGGCTATACTTCCTGGAAGATGGGCTGTTGGCAAGGGACGGGTTGTACCTCACAAAGGATGGGAAGAATGTGTTTGGCCACAGCATGAAGAACTTCATCAGGAGGGCTTTAAACTGAATCCTACGGGGAAGGGAGATGTAATGTTGGGGGGTAACAATGGACATAGGCGCATGCACTGCAACGGAGAGAACAGCTCTGATAGCGCCCAATAATAGTCTTCAGACACATGTAGGAAGAAAGCCAGACTATGAAGCACATGGTCTTCGATGTCTGTATACTAATGCCCAGAGTACGGGAAACAAACAGAACGAACTTCAACTCTTAATACAGGAGGGAAATTATGACTTGATAGGTGTAACTGAGACTTGGTGGGATGACTCTCATGACTGGAATACAGCAACGGAAGGACATAACCTGCTCAAAAAGGACAGGAGGAACAGAAAGGGAGGTGGGGTTGCAGTATATATTAAAGATACATATCTCTGCACAGAAATACAGGAGGATGAGCTTGGTAGCCTCATTGAGAGCATCTAGATCAAAATAAATGGAGCAAAGAATAAAAGGAACCTGGTGGTCGGAGTCTACTACTGGCCACCCAATCAAGGAGAAGACGAGAATGAAACTTTTGAAAAGCAAATAGCTAATGTTTTAAGGAAGCATGATGTAGTAGTAATGGGGGACTTCAATTTCCCCGATGTTTGTTGTGAGACAAATTCTGCAAAACATGGCCCCTCCAGGAAGTTCCTGACTTGTGTGACAGATAACTTTCTCCTACAGAAAGTAGAGGAAGGAACTAGAGGATCGGCTATCCTTGACTTGATCCTAACCAACAGAGATGACTTAGTGGATAAAGTAGCAGTTACAGGAACTCTGGGGGAAAGCGACCATGTTGTACTTGAGTTCTTGGTTCTAAGGGAAGCAAAAGCCAAGTGTGGTCAAATGCATACCCTGGATTTTAGGAAAGCTGATTTTAATAAACTCAGAACAATGATCAGTAAGGTCCCATGGCAAGCGACGCTAACGAGAAAAGGAGTCCAAGATGGGTGGGAGCTTTTAAAAAAGGAAATTCTCAAGGCACAATTACAAAAGATTCCAACAAGGAGAAAAGGTGGAAGACAACAGAAGAAGCCAATGTGGCTTCACAAAAAGCTTAGGGATGACCTGAAAATAAAAAAAGGACACATATAGGAAGTGGAAAGAAGGCCAAGTAACAAAGGAAGAGTACAGGCAGGTAGCACAGAATTGCAGGGATGGTGTCAGGAAGGCTAAAGCTGAGAATGAGCTGAGGTTAGCGAGGGATGCTAAAAACAACAAAAAGGCTTTCTTCAGCTACGTGCATAGTAAAAGGCAGAGGAAAGAAATGGTGGTTCAGCTATTAAATAAGGATGGCAAAATGATAACAGATGACAAAGAAAAGGCAGAGGTGCTCAATTCCTACTTTGGCTCAGTCTTCTCCCAAAAGAGGGTCTATGACCCCCCCTGGCAAAAGCGAAGTACAGGTTGAAGGGGCAGGATTGCAGCTTGAGATAGATAGGCAAATGGTCAAGGAACACCTAATGACTTTGAATGAGTTCAAATCTCCAGGGCTAGATGAACTGCATCCTAGAGTAATAAAGGAACTGGCAGAAGAACTCTCAGAACCGCTCTCTATTCTCTTTGAGAAATCATGGAGGACAGGGGAAGTGCCAGAGAACTGGAGGAGGGCTAATGTTGTCCCTATCTTCAAAAAGGGTAAAAAGGAGGAACCTGGGAACTACAGACCAGTCAGTCTGACATCAATCCCTGGGAAAATTCTGGAGCAGATGATCAAGCAATCCATCTGGAAGCACCTTGAAAACAATGCAGTGATTACTCGAAGCCAACATGGATTTGTCAAGTCCTGCAAGACGAATCTGATCATATTTTTTGATCAAGTAACCTCCCTTGTGGACCGCGGCAATGCTGTAGACATCATATACCTCGACTCCAAACTAGCTCAAAGTGGGCTAGATGAAACAATGATCCAGTGGATCCACAGTTGGCTACAGAATCGGATTCAAAGAGTGTTTATCAGTGGGACCTTCTCAAACTGGGGAGAGGTAACGAGTGGGGTACCGCAGGGCTCAGTCCTGGGCCCAGTGCTCTTCAACATTTTTATTAATGACTTGGAGGAGGAGGTGCAGGGAATGCTGATCAAATTTGCAGATGACACAAAATTGGGTTGGATAGCTAATACTTTGGAAGACAGAAACAAAATTCAAAGTGATCTGGATAGACTGGAGCGCTGGGCAGAAAACAGCAGAATGACATTTAATAGGGATCAATGCCAAGTTCTGCACCTAGGAAAAAGAAACCAAATGCACAGTTACAAGATGGGGGATACATGGCTCAACCACACTACAAGCGAGAAGGATCTTGGAATTGTTGTCGATCACAAGCTGAATATGAGCCAACAATGTGATGTGGCTGCAAGAAAGGCAAATGCTATTTTAGACTGCATTAATAGAAGCATAGCTTCCAAATCCTGGGAAGTACTAGTTCCCTTCTACTCAGCACTGGTTAGGCCTCATCTGGAGTACTGTGTCCAGTTCTGGGCACCACACTTTAAGAAGGATGCAGACAAGCTGGAGAGGGTTCAGAGGAGGGCAACAAAGATGATCAGGGGGGTGGAAACAAAGCCCTATGAAAAGAGACTGAAAGAACTGGGCACGTTTAGCCTTGAGAAGAGAAGAGTGAGGGGAGATATGATAGCGCTCTTCAAGTACTTGAAAGGTTGTCACAGAGAGGAAGGCCAGGATCTCTTCTTGATCATCCCAGAGTGCAGGACACGGAATAATGGGCTCAAGTTACAGGAAAACAGATTCCGGCTGAACATCAGGAAAAACATCTTGAATGTGAGAGCAATACGACAATGAAACCAATGACCTGGGGAGGTGGTGGGCTCTCCCACACTGGAGGCCTTCAAGACGAGGCTGGACAGCCATCTGTCAGGGATGCTCTGACTTGGATTCCTGCATTGAGCAGGGGGTTGGACTCGATGGCCTTGTAGGCTCCTTCCAACCCTAGTATTCTATGATTCTATGAAATCCCCCCTGCTGAATTGCCATGGTCCCAATCCAAATCAGGGTTCTATGCACTTACACTGAAGTAAGTAAGTCAGCCATGCAAACCTCTGCTATATGATTAGCGGACTGTTTAGTTTGGCCCTCAGTGGCCTGTCTAGCTAAAGTTGGGGGGGGCAGGGTTAGGAGGAATGGGAGGCGAAATCTCCTCTGTCATTCCTCCCATCCTGCTTGGCTCTTGCCAGCAGGGCTTTGAATAGTCAAACGGTTCCAGTCTTTCTGATCTGTGTCAAAAGGAGAAGAGAAGTTTAGTTGAGCATGTGTTTGTATTCGTTTATGCAATATGTGTAATCTTATTGATGACATACTAAATAAATGTATTGTCTCTTTTGGTAGCCCCTGAGGAAGGCCATTACTAATATGCTGGGCAAAATGCAGTGGGCTTCTTAAAGAATGGAACTATTTTTTCAGCACCTTGCGACTGGTTCTCTCTTTTTGGATCTGTTGTGGATGCTTTCCAGTACGCTTATACCTATTTTTTTAAGCCTATTACCACAGCTTTGAGGTACAGAAAATTACGTTTACAAGCTGAAATTCTCAGAATACTGAATTCTCTTTCCAATGCTACCTTATGGTGCAGTCATGGGGATGAATCCAGATTTAAGCTGGATCAGCTGCACAGGCAGAAACTGACTTCCCCAGCCTCCTGAAAATACTGCACAGAGGATCAAAAGACCTTGTTGAATGGGGTTTGCTATGGTGTGTGTGAGAAGGGGGATCCCTCAAAATCAGGTGAAAGGAACTTCTGTGAGCAGAGCCTTTCCTCCTGCAGAAGGTGCCTTCCTCTTGCTGAATGCAGATCCCGGATCCAACCCATGGAATATACACAGGCAGTTCTGCTTTTGGAGGATGAAGGTGAGACAAAGCACTGAGGTGGAGTGCAAGGAGCATTTGCTGTAGTGAAACCAGAAGACGTTTGCTTGTTCAACAGAACCCAGCATGTAAGCACAAGGCCAATAATGCAAAATTCTTTCCAGCAGGTACATTCTAGCTCCTTCATCAATAGATGTTTTATTTTATTTTTTGCCAAGCCCTCTTTGTCCCCCCCACTCCTCCCCACTTCTACTGACAAAAAATATTACATATTGATTTCCTCGGCAACAATGCCTAGTAATTTCACCTTTGAGGAACTGACAACTTCCAAATGAAAACATATTTCATTGGAGAAATACACAGGTCTTCACAGCAGCAGGTAAAATGTAATTTAAAGTGCACCATTCGTAACGCAGTGTTCATGAGAATGAATGAAAATGCCAGAGGCAGGCTGCTCCGTTCTCTTTGAGAGGGGTTAGCTAGCAAAATCAAACTGACCTCTTCATTCTGCATTAAGGGACAGTGTTGTTGTTGTTTTGTAGACTTGCAAAATACTTCAACCAAAACAAAAGGGATGCTTGAAAGTGCTGTGTTAATAAAGGCCAGAGCTCCTCGGGGATTTAAACAAACAAACAAGCCAGCCAGCCACACGCGCACACACACACAAATCGATGTTGTTTAAGCTTTGATTTTGTTTCTATCTCGCACATGTTGCAGTGACGGTGAGGTAACAAGGTGCTCCCCTATGTTAAATTGCTACATTTGAAGCTGGTTAGAACTTGCACTATGGAGTAAGTCGGCTTTGAAACCGTCGCACGCTTCTTCAGCACTCTTCAGTATATCTTCACAGCAGGTGAAGTGCAGCAAGACTCAAGAGATGTCTGTATGGAGAAACCATGGAGTTGCTGCTAATGTTTGATATTGCATGATTTGAGTCGATATAATTGCTGTGTCTGCCCAGTTAATAGTCAGGCTGGGCTAGCATCAAACAACCCCCCGCAAAACATCACATGCCTAGTAAGATAAATTGATTCTGCCATTGTGACGTCACAAACCATCACAGTATAAAGAAAACAACTGTGCAACAAGGTTTATTTACCTATCCTCCGTAAATGGAAAAGGAGATAACGGGTAAAACCCGTTAAATAACTGCAGAAATATTTGTCCACTGTCTCCAAAGAATGTTGCTACTTACCCCACTACTTATTCACCAACCTTGTGGGTGGGCAGGTGTGGTGCTTTTATTTTCATCCCACTGGAAAAGAGAGGAGATGAAGTACCAGCTGCAAAACTGGTGTGCCAGCTAAAGAGGGGGAGGAGTTGGGTGGCATAAAGCCTCTGCTCTATGCCACATTGCTTCTCAGCACCATCTGCTCCCCCTCCCAGGGCACAGTTGCGCTGGGCTGTGCTAGTTGCTAGCTGACAGGGCTGTACAGGAATTGTTCCTGAGAAGCTCAGCCTCATTGCCATTTAAAGTTCATAGCAGCATATCGTCTCCAGTTAGCTCAGTTTTTCTCAGTGAAGTGGATCAGCTAGAGCAGGGGTATACAAACTTTGTGTGCTCACAGGCCCATTTAGCAATGTGAGAAATGGTCCTGGGCACCACCACAAAATGGCTGCCATGTGAGGCATGGCTAGTCACAAAGGAAAAGTAACTTGCCCCAAAGACTCAGTACAAGGCAGAGGTAGGGTCTGAGCCCCACCACACTAAGCACAACTCCTTGG
Organism: Heloderma suspectum; assembly: GCF_057233095.1. Classification (NCBI taxonomy): domain Eukaryota; kingdom Metazoa; phylum Chordata; class Lepidosauria; order Squamata; family Helodermatidae; genus Heloderma; species Heloderma suspectum. The sequence continues at coordinate 89,045,746 of NC_139461.1, forward strand.
AACACACAGACTCAGAGAAACCTGTTTTACAGAAAGCAAACCTTCCCTTCCCCCACCTCTGCCAGCCAACTCATTTCTGCCTCTCTCTCTCTCTCTCTCTCACACACACACACACACACACACTGTATCCATCATGTTTGCATACATGCACGCGCGCGCGCGCACACACACACACTGTATCCAGCATGTTTGCATACATGCGCACATGTGCGCGCGCACACATACACACACACGTCCTTCCCTTGTTCCTTCCTCTTCCTGATTGCAAGCAAAAATGAGGGAAGGGGAGGGCAACTTGGCAGGCCCCCAAAAAGGTCTCCCCACATTGCCTGGACCTCAACTACAGTCTGTCCTTGCTTTATATTAGGAAAGACATATCTTTGCCACACAAGAGGGGTAAAAATTATGGATAATATGCAGGTACTTTACTCTGTACCAGGGGTATTCTTTCAGCCCTGAGTGCCACATCCAATGTCAGCTCAGAGGCCAGGGGACACACATGCATATGTAGCCCCTCTCCTCCCAGCTCTCGCTCTCTCTCTCTTCCCCCCTCCCTCCCTCTCTCCCTCTCTCTCTCTCTCTCTCTCTCACACACACACACACACACACACACACACACACACGGGGAAAGGCTCAGGATCACTAGGGTGGGGGAAGACTTTAACTTCTCTCTTTCCCAGCCATCCTGCTCAAGATTGCTGCAATGGGTGGGAGGCTGCTTCCTGACTGTGACCCAGCCAGGATCAGTGCTTCCCCACCACCTTTAGCAGTGTGGAAGCAGTGACCCTGATCAGCCGGAGGCGAGGGAGGATTCAGCAGAGGCAGGAGAGCCACAGGACTGCACAAAAAGCCTTGAGGCCTGTTCTGTACTTAGCTCCTCATCTAATAATCATGTATAATCTGGTGTGCGTGCCTGCACGCAGGTTCAAGAGAGATCGCCGGGGCAAAATCCAGCATTGCACCTGGACATGCAACAGGACCAGTGGAGGCTGGTGGCTCCAACATCAGTGGGGCTGTGAATGAGGGCCAATCTACATTGCGCCCGCCATCGCAACGAATTCTGTGTCCCATCGGGTTAAACACTCTCACATTAAAATGCGATTATTCACACTCACCCATTTTCCCCATTGCAGTGCTTCATCGAATATGTGAGCTCGGTTCACACTTGAGCACTGTGCTGTTTTCTTGCTGTTTTCCTGTGCACACTTGTCTGATCTCGGATGCTAAGCAGGGTCGGCCCCGGTCAGTAGTTGGGTGGGCGACCGCCTGGGAATCAGGCTTCCTGCACTGAGCAGGGGGTTGTTCTATCCCTTCAAATGAGACTAAGTTTTACCCCCTCCTATCCCTGCTCCAGATGTTTTTTTAAAAAATTAAGGTGTTATCCTCGCAGAATCAGGGCTTCTCCACGATGTTGTTGTTGTGTTTTTTTTTCTAATTCAGGCATGATCTTTGAAGATTCGAAGTTGTGAAACTTCACAACTTTGAATCTTCCAAGATCATGCCTGAATTAGAAAAAAAAAATTGCAAAGAAGCCCCGATTCTGCGAGGATAACACCTTAATTTTTAAAAAAACATCCGGAGCGGGGGATAACTTAGTCTCATTTGAAGGGATAGAACAACCCCCTGCTCAATGCAGGAAGCCTGATTCCCAGGCAGTCACCCATCCAACTACTGACCGGAGCCGACCCTGCTTAGCTTCCGAGATTAGACAAGCATGCGCACATCCAGACCTTTGGTTGTTGCTGAGGAAAGGGAGGCTGTTGAGGAAGCTATGCAATCAGTAGCCGGAAGAAGACATGGAGCAGTCAAGAGCTGTGATTGGACAGGAGGGAAATACAAAGACCGCTGTATATGGATAGGCGGGGGAGGGGACTATGACCAGATACAGTAGTGAGGGCAGAAAATCAGAGCACATTAAGGGGAAATACCGGGATATTAGGGTATTGAAAGCGGGAGCCAGAAGTGGGAAATTCCGGTTCCAATTCGAAGCGGGTACTGTGTAGTGTGAAAGGCGGGCGGTGAAACCTCATCAGAAGTGAAAAAAGGCTGTAAGTGTAGATCCAGCCTCAGTCAGAACCTGCCACAACTCTAAAGGAGGTATTGAAGGCACTGACTCCCTCTTCTTCTCTACCCTCCTGCATCTCTGTATTTCTGAAATCTGCTCAAGAGCATATCTGAGCAGATTTGGGGGCTGTAGGGGGAGGGAGAATCCATTCTGCTGGTGGTGTCTGTTCCACTGGTGGACAGACGCAGCTGGATAAAACCCAGGGTTCCTGCACCCTTGATAGATCTGTAGAAGAGGGAATACCCTGCAAGCGACACCAGCTGAAATGCCCTCTTCTATACAGGTATTAAAGGTGCAGGAGCTCTGTCCTCTTTTGCATGTGATCACTCTACCTGAGCCCAAAATGAGGTGTGTACCTCATGTGGTGGTTGTAAGGGTTGCTGAAATCATGTATGCATTTGCAAACAGCAAAGGAAAGGGGGAGATGTCTCATTTACACACCCCATGGCAACCTGTATCACAGACAAATCCTCTACATCAGCCTTTGCCAACCTGGTGCCCTCCAGATATTTGGGACTTCAAGTCCCATCAGTCCCAGCCACCATGTTCAATTGTCAGGAATGCTGAGAGCTGTAGTCCAAAGCACCAGGTTGGGGGGAAGGCTGTTTTACACCTTCTAAGTCTTGAGGGCTTCCTACTTTCTTCGTAGAATGGCGTATGCATGAGTTGGTTCATTCAAGGCGGGAAAAGGAGTATCCAGAGGAGCCAATAAGCCAGAGCCAGCAGAACAAGTCAAATCCCAGGAAGTACTAGTTCCCCTCTACTCAGCACTGGTTAGGCCTCATCTGGAGTACTGTGTCCAGTTCTGGGCACCACACTTTAAGAAGGATGCAGACAAGCTGGAGAGGGTTCAGAGGAGGGCAACAAAGATGATCAGGGGACTGAAAACAAAGCCCTATACAGAGAGACTGAAAGAACTGGGCATGTTTAGCCTTGAGAAGAGAAGACTGAGGGGAGATATGATAGCGCTCTTCAAGTACTTGAAAGGTTGTCACAGAAAGGAAGGCCAGGATCTCTTCTCGATCATCCCGGAGTGCAGGACACGGAATAATGGGCTCAAGTTACAGGAAGCCAGATTCCAGCTGAACATCAGGAAAAAAATTCCTGACTGTTACAGCAATATGACAATGGAACCAACTACCTGGGGAGGTGGTGGGCTCTCCCACGTTGGAGGCATTCAAGATGAGGCTGGACAGCCACCTGTCAGGGATGCTTTGACTTGGATTCCTGCATTAAGCAGGGGGTTGGACTCAAAGGTCTTGTAGGCCCCTTCCAACCCTACTGTTCTATGATTCTATGAAATCCTCAGCCAAAAGCCTGAGAGAATGCAAGCCATTTGCATGAAGGCTTAGAATTCTCAAACATATATGAGGGATTGTGCACATCTGGCAATGCTGAATGATACATATCTAGATTGAATACCTCTGCTGACTATGAATGATTCACCATCATTTCCTAAGCACAAGTCGTAGAAAATACCAAAGTAAACAAATGCCCAGTTTTGTGAATGCTTTCAGATGTTCCAGCCAGAGAAGGAAAGCACATCTCCTTGCCAGTTGGAGAGGAGGTGTGCAGTCACAGTGCATACCCTTCCTGAAGATTAGCATAGCAAGAATTGCAGTGTAGGAGTTACTTGCATTATCTCAATGTGCGTGGCACTGTGAGAGGCCTTGTTCTGTCATTATTTCTATATAGGTGTCTGCAGACTGTAAGAAAATTCTAAAGACAAGTCTATTTCCTGTAGCGATAAATAGAATAAATCAACCGGAGGGAAGATAGAATGGAATATCTCATCTTTCTTTTCCTGGGGCAGGCTGGGAACGAATGAATCAAACCCCCAAACTTCAGAGCTTTACAGTTGTTTTCAAATGCTCCACAATTCCTGGAGTTTTGGAACCTAATTAAAAGAATCAGTTTGAAAAGGAATGTGTCAAAAACAGCAAAACATTGAGTCATGGTGCTGCATCCTTGTCACAGCATCACCTTGGATGGAGCATTGCTTGATTCTTCAAGATTAATAAGGTCTTCCCACAAATGCATCCAAGCTACAGTAATTTGGTAGGGCTATGCATCTGTAACTTAAAATTCTCTGTTTAGTCAGGCTGTGAATAAACTAAATAGGTTAATTAAAAAAAAAACCACTGAAGCAAGTGTTTTAGCAGTGTTCGAAACCCAGCAAACACCTGGTGAGATTATAAGAATGAGGCAAGGGAGACACATTACCTGAAATGTGTGATTCCCATGTTTTCTGTCCCGGTAGATTCATTCCCCTTAAATCTGATGTTCAGTGACACCCGCTGCAATTACTGATGTCCATAGCCACTAAAGAGAAGGATTTGCCAAGACGTGGATAAAACTGACTACAATGTGTGCCTGCAAGTGTTAACATTGAATATCCTCCTGTCTTTTGTGAATAGGGCACCTAGTTAAAAAAAATATGCAAATTTAAATGCACTGTATTTGAAAAACGATGATTATAGCTTGGAGGAGTTGGTGACTGCAGTCTCTGATGATGGCTTGAGGATGATCTGTTTGCATATCATTAAGGCATCATCATAGGCAGATATTTCTCTATGTGCATAGTTAATCTTGATGTTCATTGTCTTTCCTGCATGGCTCCAGGGATCACTGTTTACACTGCTGTGTGAATGCTAATTTCTTTCTACATTCAGAGCGTCAGCAACTGGCCTCTTGTCTTGTCAAAGGCATTATACCACTCTATTGTCTTAGAACAATATTTGCTGAAATGCTCTCTCAAAAAGAAAATTAAAGTTTAAATAACATCCATATCTACCCTATAGTGAGAATTTGCTACAGTGCAGAAATGCAGACACGTTCTGCCTCTGAAGTGTTTTGCTTTATAGGGCAATCCGCTGCATGTTTACTTGGCATTACGTCCCCCCATGTTCAATGGAGCTTACTCCCAATTGGAGATGTTACGCGCTAAGCATGCACATTCAACAGGTGCTTGCAGCAGTCCATGCAAGTGTAGGGATGTTGGAGAGATTCGCAACAGAACCAAATGAGTTCAGATTTTCATGAATCCGACCCACAGATTCTGCAGTGGACCAGCTTCCTCTCCTATTGGGTGGATTGCATGGACTTGTGGGCCTTTTTTCTAACTTTCCCAAATTTTGTGCAAATTCTGTTGCAGAAAATATGCCAATCAAAAAAACACACACACACACACAGCCAAAAATGTGCATTTCCCCCATAGGCTAAAGTGTGAAAATGTGCATTTGGGGAGGATTAGCACATTTTTGTACATGCAAATTGGCACAAATTCAGAAACAAAAAAAATCAAATTCTGTGGATGGGCGGATGATGGAACGAAAGGCGCCTGACAATCGATGAAACACAAATGGAATGGATGTTACATAATCTGTACATCCTTGTGCAAGTACAGGTTAGGGCACTTTGTTCCTTCTTCCCATTCCCCCATGGAGGAATGAGAAGCAAGGGTGAAGCCAGGTCCCCAGCCAAGTCACCAACTGGGAGAGCTCCAACCAGCACTTTGGTGAGGGACACAATGTGGTCAGGGAATGGGGGCCCATCCCCTGACACCATCCAGCCCATAGAGGGTTCTGGGCAAGGCCATCCAACCCTTGCAGCCAATATGGTCCCCACTGCTGCCTCAGTCAATGATCACATAGAATGGCTACTATTGAGATTTGCCTGACTTCTTTTCAAAGCTATAACTTTGAAAAGGGTCAGATTAAATGGGAGGGGGAACCTGAAGGTATAGTACCTGAACCACTGACAAAGCCATTTTGTCCTTTTTAGCAAATTAGTGGAGATGCAGGATGTCTTAAATTTTCCACAAGCAAATTAAATGTATGGGTTGTATCGCATGTTAGCCCTTCTTGGAGTAGACCTATTGAAATGAATGGGACTTAAGTTAGTTATGACCAACTTAAGTCCTATCCATTTCAATAACTCTACTCTAAGTAGGACTAACATTCGATACAACTCTATGTTAGCTTCATGTGGTTTCCCATATCATTGTATTCATTGTTAGAATGGTTCTTCTCTTGCTTTTATTATAAGCTATATTTCTTGTCTTTTTTAAAGGCATTTGAAACTGAGAATCAAGTACGTACACACACACACACACACACCAATCAACTAAAGAGGCCATGAACATAATATTCACGGGAACTACGGCTCCATTTCATAAATGTCAATTTGTTCTCTCACCATCCCATTTGAATTCCTCATGCAGTGACTTTTTGCAGTTTTACAGATCATAGAGCAAATTCATTACCAATGGGAATCTCTGTGTTTACCTGAAGCATATAGTAAGATAATTCAACCCAATTGTTTAGGCAGCTAATGGCTCAATGGCTTTCAGACACAAATCCAAGAGGACTTCTATGTCCCAATAATTCTTTCTGCCAAAAGAAAACTGACATTCTGAACACTGACCTTGAAATATTAAAAGGACTTTTCTATGATTAAGAATAAGGCAGGGGGGTTCCTATGTACCATTTTATTGATCTCAGGGCATTTTATTGATCCCCTGCCTCTCCTATATGATTTCTCTTGAGCCAATGCACTTTGAGCATATCAGCTGGCAAATCCTTCATTGCATCAGCAAGTGTAATATAGAAAAGGCCTCAGTAGATCTGCCTGAGCCAATAGCATTTGTTACTGGCACCCTACTTTTAGGAATAAGAGTCAACTTTTTTACACCATATTCCCCAGCTGTATCTTGACAGCCTTAAAATGCTGCCTTCAATGCCACATTCTCTCATGCAGAGCCTGGTGTCCTTCCCCTAGCATTTATTCCTTTGTCTCTCACACCATTTTCACTTCATGGTGGTTACTAGGGATGTGAACATGAGTTCACTGAGATTCTCCAAATTCCACCTCGAAGCCCATTCTGACTCATGTGCATATCAGATTGTGAACTTTTTCCCCCTTTTCACACACACATTCATACCTATTTCTGTCAGTATTTTTTTACAAATGTACGCATCAATTATGCACATCTTTTATATGCGAGCCTTCCCCCCATTGACTGTTTCTGCGCATTTTTCAAAGGTGTGCATTTTTACACACATCTTTCAAAAGCTTTTGTTGGTTTGGTTTGTTCTGTGAATTGCACTGCAAGCTCGGAAATGTAAGAACTTTGACCGCAGATTGTATTTGGGTCCATTCCCCGGAAACGTGAACTGGATAAATTCTGATAAAATACAGAACTGAAATGAATTTCTCATACACCCCTAATGGTGACATAGTAACATTACAGAGTTATTGTAATTTTAAGTGCAATGTATGGATCTGGAATTAAGGATGGGTGAGAATGCAGTTCAGTTCATTTTGGATAAGAATTTACTGATGTATGCAAAATTCTTCATGTTAAGGATGGGAAGAACTTGAGGGTTTTTTTAAAAAAAAAGTTGAATGTGGGGGAAAAAATGAAACTGACAGATGTGTCCATCCAGGCCCAGGGCTTTGAGTGCTTAGCCCTTAAAAATCTGGGTTTGAAATCCTGTTGCATGTTAGTGCTTAATTAATGTTACCACCTGTTTGTTTTGCTTGTTTGTTTTTCCTTACAGGCTGTTCATATTTAACAGCTATATGGCAAACAGGTACAGCATGGTCCTATTCATGCTAGGAATGGTTGCACTTATTGCATTTGGTGGTGAGAAATTCTTTTATAAGGATTTACCCAAACTGGCAAATTCTTACATATTTAGGATGGAAAGAACTTGAGATTTAAAAAAAAAAAAAAATGAATGTGGAAGAAAGCAGAACTGACCATTTTGACCAGCCTTATGATGAAGAAATATTATAATGTGCTTTAAAAATTAATTTTCATGTGAGGAAAGGGAGCAGATGGCAGCAATGGTTAGTGACAGAAGTGACAGTTATAAATCCCAGTCTTGTTTCCTCATTAGATTTGGAAATTCAGGTCTGACAGCCAAAGCAGTCTAACCCAGGCCCGTTTGGGCCTCACCCCAGAGTATGTGTACGTTGAGGTACTCAAGTTTCTAATAAAACCCTCAGTATTATTCCTCTGTCTTTACTAGCTAGATTAATTGGAATCAACTGTAATTTTCTGGTATAGATGTCTCAGGATCAGATGTACATGTTACTCATTATCAGAACATTCTGTAAGGCAGAGGGTAGTTTGCAGCAGCTTAACAGTTTTAACAGCATGGGAAGCTGGAATGAGGTTTCACACTCCTGACTTGGGGCAAACGATTTCCTTGTATGTTTTGACTCTGTTTTTGTATCTGACAAAATCAAGTCCATCCTCCAATCAGCCATACCCAGGAGAAAAAGAAATAAGCCCTTTGAGAGTGAATCCTGCACAGAGATATCGCCATTACATAGGAATGCTTTCCTGTACTAACCTACTTGCTCACCAACTTTCTCTTGCAGAACTGAGCTGTGAATGGACATTGCTGGCATGTGTCTGTGTGTCGACATATATACAAGAGGTGAGGGGAAAATGTGTATTTAAAAACTTTCTTTTTTAAAGTAAAATACTCTTCAGAGTTTTGTAAAAAAAACAAACACCCCACAATAACGTACTTTATATCCTTCCAAGATTTTGTACGATAGCTATTAGATAGTTTAAGCACTTCACGCTATGTGTATTGGCAAAAGGCCATTCAGGAGAACAGTACTTTACTGCCAGCTTTAACAAGTCTCACAATGATATGGAAACACAATATGTTGTTGTTCTCAAGTTTTCTGTTGATCATCATAGAAAAATAAAAATAAAATAGGTATGCCTTGTATATAGGCAAGTTTAAACACACAGACCTGAGGCTGAATTCCATTTTGGAGAAGCACTCATAGGCCATATCCCAATGGTGGGTTGGTACCAAAGGCAAGCAAGGTGGGGGGGGGGGACCCAAAGCAGGTGGGGCAACAATTCCAAAAATTCTAGCATATTTTAGCGTAGAGCTAAACTGCAAAACTACTGGGAAACCACCAAATGATCAATGGTTGCATGAAATGCAGTGGGGCCGAGGAAGGGAGGTGGCCTTCTGGGGAACCTCAGAGGGCCAGGTTTGGGGATGTGGGATAAATTCATTTTCAGACGGCTGGGAGAGAAATTCATTCAGTTCTCAGTTAACCTTCGAATGTCATGTTTTCTGAATTTTCTAATTCTAGTTCTCCAGTCAAAAAATGCACACAAAATGGGGAAACAAAATTAAAATGCATCGCATTAGGAATATTTCTTACGCCAAAGATGTATATATTGGGCAAAAAAATTGCAATAAAAACATGTATATTGGGAGAGATGTGCACAATAATGCTTATGTGCTTTTTTAAAAAATCAGATTTTGGGAGGAATTGAATTTAAGACCATATAAATTCTCAAAATTCAAGACAAATCAACTTAAGAGTTAAGACTGGAAAAATAAGATCCTGGAAGAAATGAAATTGGCAGATTCATCCATCCCTAGTATGAAATGATGACAGATACCATAAGGTGTGTGCGACCGCCTCTCCCCTGAGGATTCATGACCAGGGATGGATGGACTCACCTCCATCTATGCCGCCTCCCATCCGCCAAACCCCGGCTGGCTGGCAGCCCCTGCTCGCCACGCTGCACGAGCCACCACACAGTCCAGAGGCTCCTGGCAAATGCTCAGCGACATCCGTTCCCTCAGTAAGCCACCATTTTTCCACAAAATGGCAGCTCCGGTTTTCCTGTAAATGTAATGTTATGTAAATGGCAACCATGAAGAGACCATTCACACAACATTACAGGCATAAATGGACCATTTATGCCTGTAATGTTGTGAAAATGGCACCTTTATGGCTGCCGTTTACATAACATTACATTTACAGGAAAACCAGAGCAGCCTTCCCCCCCCCAAATGGCAGCTTGCTGAGGGAATGGGTGGCTGCCAGGCACTCACAGACCACACAGCAGCTCGGCCAGCAGGTCCAGTAAGTGCAGCAGGTTGGTGATCAGGGTCCAGGAAGCCGGATAGGGGAGAGTCTGCTGGACTCCACCCCCCTCCTGTGACATCCCTATTCATGACAAGCTTAAGATGTTGCAACTCTCTCTTCTTTAAAGAAAATAATCAATAAAAACAGTATTAGAAAGCAAGACATGATATGATTATTAAAGAAAGGATGTAAGCCTTAGGAAATAAAGGGAAAGCGAAACTACCAATATCAAATAATTATCCTAGGCTAGCAGCTATGGGACAGTGTGTGTGTGTGTGTGTGTGTGTGTGTGTATAAAATACAGTTTGTGCATCACTTTGCTATTTTCACAGATTTATGGGGCCTTGATAAGGTACACTGCACATACATTTGGGAGACAAACAGAAGGCAATGAATCTAAAAGTCAAGGTTGGAAACGTATGGATAGCAAGAAGAAAAATCAACTGACCCTTTTCTATTGAGAACAAAACATACAGTAGTACATGACACTCTTCTGGGAAAAAAAAAGACAACAGAGTAGTCAATCAACTTGAAAAGATTACCTGGAATATATAAAGAAGATACATACCATGACGTTCTCAAACTCAATTCCCAAACCAGCTTTCAGTGGAAAGTTCATTCCAGCAAGATGTAATGGGATATTCCAAATTGATTATGGGGTATATTGGCTATGCTGCTGTTTCATTCGTTTTTTATTTGTTCTAAGCTTTACTTAATTGAGTTTTATTTTACAATATATATGTATATATCTATATCCAAGTGTGTGTGTGTGTGTGTGCGTGCGCACATGCGTGCATGTGCATAGATCAGGTGTAGAGAACCTCTTTCAGCCTGGGGGACAGATTCAATTTTGGAGAAACTCTCAGGGGCTGCATCCCAGTGCTGGGCAGGACCAAGGACAAAAGAGGACGGGGCAAAAACCAAAAAAATACCAGCATATTTTAGCATAAAGCTCTTAATGCCAGTAACTAAGCCTTAGGGAAAGCATCTCAAACTTTCAGAATGGAGAAAAACTGTGCAAAAGCCACGAAACCACCAAAGAACTGGCAGATGATCAGTGGTTGAGGCAAATGGGGTGAGGCCAAGGGAAGGGTGCATGGTCATCTGCGGAACCTCGGAGAGCTGGATTGGGATCCTGGGAGGGTCAGATTTCTCCCACTGGCCTGAGATTCCCTACACCTGGCACTGATACCACACTGGAGGCATTCAACGTGAAGCTGGACAGCCATCTGTCAAGGATGCTTTGACTTGGATTCCTGCACTGAGCAGGGGGTTGGACTCGATGGCCTTGTAGGCCCCTTCCAGCCCTACTACTCTATGATTCTTGGATTCTGTGATATCTATAGATATATTTTAATTATTTATTCAGTTTTTTAATATTCATACATAGATTTGTATATATCCAAGGTCCTCAATCCATTGCATTGTAGGAGGTGAGCATTTGTCCTTCCAGTGCTATAATATCAGTCTTTGGCTATCAAAGGAGGGGGGGAGAACCCATTTATGCTGACAATTCATTAATTTCCAAGAAGCAGGTAGATAATTCAAAAGAACATGTATATCAGCAAATATTAAAGACTGTTCCAGTACAAAATTTATCCATATAATAATCTCCTCCCAAAAAGAAACAATTACTGGACATTGCCAAACCTTATGTTTAAAAGAAGCATTAGCTGCATTGTACTGCCAGCAATTATCTGAATTAGACAAACACCTATTAAAGAGACTTTGCAGGATCCAGTAGACACAAAACAAAAGTTTTTGCTGAATCAATGCAGCCAAAAGATCCACAAATGCAGCAGATACAGATGCCAAAGTGGCAATCCATTGGTTAGGGAAAATGGAACAATCCAGTTCCCTATTCTATTCTTGCTTAAAACCTCTGTATATTGTACTTATTCACTAATAACAAGTGATATATAAGTAGTAGCAGCAGCAGTAGTTGCAGTAATAGTAACAACAACAACAACAACAACAGTAACAATAACAACAAATAATAACATCTATAAACATGGATTGTGGGTCACTTTGCCTGACCAGCCTCAATAAGTGCTTCCAATAATGACAGAAATTCTGACACTGTTAAAGCAGTCAGGGCAAACCTGAATACTAACATGCTGCAATCGTAAGTATTGCCATTCAGCCATAGCTGGCAAGTCATATTTGGCACGCCGGATAGAAAATGACAAGAACTCATCAGCAGCACCCACCAGTTGATCCAAAGTAAAAATTGCAACAAAAACATATGCCCTCACCTGGCGCCAGCTTGTCTGGCTAAAAGGGGGGGGGCATTGCGGGCGGGTGGGGTGACATGACGCAGGGGCCTTTGATTGGTGCACCCCAGTGGCACCACCATGCAAGGAGGGGCAGGCTGAGTTGCCTTAAACTCAGCCCCCTTCTCAAACTCAGCTCTCTGGCTCAACACAGCTCCCTCCCACCCTCCCCTAAGCAGTGTGGGTTTATTACCGGTTGCCCTTTGGGAATCATGTAGGAATTTTTTGGCTCACAGTTCGATTGGCCTATTACTGTGCGTCTTTTTTGCCTACATCACACTGTTTTGCGGGTCGAGTGTGTCCTGTAAGGGAATATGGTCTTTATCATCGGTCACATTCCAGTTGTCGGCTAGGACGGGCAAAACAGGAAAGTAGGGATGGTGTGCATGCAGAGGCACCTTATGGTGACAGGTGACGCCTGAGGGGCCCCCGAACAGGTTGTGTGGCTCCGCGGGGGGATAAGGGTTGCCTGGGAGACCAACCCTACTCACTCACCCAGGTGTTTCGCGGCACCGGGTTGGGGGTGACACCGGAAGGTCTACCTCCCCCAGAAGGGGCAGTCCGGAGGGATGGTGAGATCACCGCCACCCCTCAGGCTGGGTATGTTTTCGCCCAAGAAGTGCCAGCTAGCCGCTGACACAGTTAGATGCCCGTCCTAGTTACCCCTTTGCAGCTATTTCAATAAATGTGGCCCAATTTTCAACCCAAGCTTGTTGTCTGCGTCTTCTTTAACCCATCTCCGCTCGCAATTTCTCACTGTCCCTATCCACCACAAAAACATTTTCTTATTCATTTTTAGATTTGGATTGCCCCATAGAGCCAATTAAGCATGAGAAAATGGATCAAGTTGTAATTGACACCACACATTTCTCGCAGTCGCAGTAGAAATTGTGGAAGGAACCCTGACTATTCTTGTGTGCCAAGAACCAAATGTCACCCATTTAGAGAGTAACCACACAAGAAGATTCCAAAAATTTACCAAGGTGGTTATCTGTAGATATAATGGCTTTATAAACTGATTCAGGATTCCTTGGTCAGGAAGCGAGGTAAAAAAAAAATGGGTTAGGTCCAGACTAGGAAAACAATCCCACACAACCACCGTTTGTTGATTGCTGGAGGATTAGAATCTGGCAGACGTAGGAAGTGCAAATATCAGAAATGGGTTGCTCCAGGGATGGGGTGAAGCCAGGTTTAGGTCTGCTGGATCCAAAGCCACTTCATTCCCCAAAGAAGGGCCTGATTCTTCACCTACATCATCCTGAAGCTGGATTAGGAAAATTCCCTCCCATTTTGACCCAAGGGAAGCTGTGCTCAACTGGGGGGGGGGGCAAACAAACCACAGGTCCCAGCACTGTTGTGGATGAGGTGGCAGATTGCTTCATCACTCTCCTACCTCCTGTCCCACTTAGGATTGCTCTGCTTATTAGTTGAACTAAGGTCCCATTGAAACCAATGGGGCATGTTAGTCATATCTTAGGTCCCACTTATTTCAATGGGAACTAAGTTCAACTAACTTAGCCTGGAGTCAACCTATCAATAAAAATAATACACATGAAGAACAGAGTGACCACGAGCATATACAGAGTCTTTCTGTAATCACTACTAACTCCAAACATCTGAGCTATCTAAAGTGAACAGTGTTGGCTTCAATCCCCTTGTGGGTTAGGATGAGGCCCCAAGCTGTTAGGGAATGAATGGTGGGGCAAGGCAATGAAAGGGAGACAAAATAAGTGTTACTTTTAAAAAATTGTTAAAATACCATCCCCCCTGCCCCCACCCCACAGCCCCTGCAATGTCATAAGAAGGAAAAAGACGTCCTGCCCTGAAGTTCATCATAACTGCTTCATATAGCTCTGGACAGGCAGGACGGTGTTTGAACATTCATGATTTGATGGTCTTTTGGGACCAGAGTTAAGTGCTTTACTGAAGAGATAATGCATTCTGTAGAGAGGCAAATGCACCAGGATTTCATCTAGACAGAGTATGAGTCTTGCGGATCATCTTACAGATCATAATATTTCCTAGTCTCGGGATAAAATAAATATGTATTAGAGCTTGTGATTATATCCTGGGGAAGTAATAATGTTAACCATACCTCTGACATACAAGCTCCCTGCATGCCTTACTGTGGCTGCGTGACACCCATTTTAATAATATTGCTATCTGGACAAAGGTAATGAAAATGTCATAAAACTAGATGAAAGACTAGGAAAGTTTATTTAAGAGTTTGACCTTTGATTTTTCAGCTAAGGTTGCTTTGCAGAGAGAAAAAATGGGATTTTTTCAGTCCAGAACTACAGGGATTTCAGAGAATTTTTTTAAAAACAGAAGAAAGGAGAACTCTTTTTAGACTGTGGAAGTCTAGGGAATTCAGTTCAATTACAGACCATATTATATCAGTGTCGACATTTTAATACTCAGCTGTGCTAAAGCAAGTTTCTTTTTAAAAAAGAAAAACAAACCTTGACTTAAACCAAAGGTACACAAACTTTTCACACATGCATGCACACATATACACATATAATCTCACATGCGCTCATACAAAATGCATTTTACACACACACACACACACACACACACACACTGTATCTCTGCTGGGATTAGGATCAGTGGGGGAGGGAGTGGAGAGCCTTTTCTCTACCCCAGTGGAGGCCGGTGGCTCCAATGTCAGTGCGGTGCTGAATCCACTCCGGGTTTCAGTCAGAAACAGTCAGAATTCTAAAGGAGCTACCTTGGATACCTCCTTTAGAATTCTGACTGGTTCTGACTGAAACCCGGAGCGGATTCACCACCCCACTGACATCGGAGCCACCAGCCTCTACTGCTGTACCACCTGACCTAGCAAAGGTGATACAGATTTTTTTGTATTGGCTATTATTACATTTACATCCCACCTTTTTTCCTCTTGCAAGCCAGGTTGGCTTGCATGGTCCTCCTCCTCTCCTTTTCATCCTCACAACAACCCTGTGAGGTAGGTTAGGCTGAGAGTCAACGACTGCCCCAAAGTCACCCAGTGAGCTTCATGGCCAAGTGGGGACTAGAACCTGGATCTCCCATGTCCCAGTCCAACACTCTAACTATGACACCACTCTTGCTCTCAGATCACATTTCCTTTGCTAATGCTTTACTACTGAGGAAAAAGCGATCTCAATCAGAATCACTGGGGGAGGAAATTTGGTGGCGGGGAGGGGGATAGGACAACTCGGGGGGGAACATGCTACCTCTGGCCACAGGTCCTGCACCACTGATTTAAATTAATTCTGATTTCTTCAATTTTTTTCCATAGCTTGGATTAAATCATGGCACATTTCCCTTTCATTATTCATGTTTTGTTTCATTGCGAACATACACCACACACTCTGGTGTCATCAGCACCGAAAGTTGTTTCCAGTGATGTATTGCTGTAAAGCTTTTGAGACAGTTTTCAAATATCTTTTGCTTCATCCACGAGGCATGTGTATTTCCCTATGGACTGGGTAAACAAAGTTCTGTCTTGCCATAATGTGGAGCGTCTTGAAGTATTCATTATTGACAAATGATAAGAGCTGGGTGTCCCCCGAGGCTCCAAGATGAGGAGTGAAACACTTTAGTGACCTTTTTTTACATTTTGATGTAATAAAAGTTTTCTGCTTATAACACTGGTAGACCACAGCCACTTGACAATTGTAATGCATTTCTGTGAGTGAAAGGTAGTTAAGAAAGAACTCCAGAGGAAACAAATGTTTGGGGGCTTTTGTGCAGTTTTTGGTCATTATGGCTTCTGTTGAGTTTATCTAAAAGAAAAGCAGAGGCTGACATTCAGTCATACACCTGCTCAGAATTAAAGTTTGTCCTCTGGGATTGATCTTTCTCATATTGTCTTAATAGTAGTGGCTTTTGAAGATCCCTCTGGCATCATGGCAGGAGATAATGAGGAAAGAATGTTATTCATTCTGAACTAGAAAGGTACAGAAATGGAACAAATTCACATCATCCAGCAGGGACAGGACTTCCTGGTTTTCTCTCAAAGATTCATTGATAACATAAGTGGCAAGGAAGGCACTGAGGTACTTCTGTTTACCTGTCTTTACAGCTTAGCCTTCTTCTCACCAATCATATTTTCCTTATTGAAGGAAACATGCCTTCCAGTCAAATTGCTCTGAGGTTAGACCTTGAACATAAGGCTGGATATCAGCAGAGAAAACAGGAGCTGCTCATTCTTGATAGCCTTGCTTCTTTGGTTGTACAAAATCACTCGTCGTGCCCATTAGAAATGGATTTCTTTGTTCTACATCCCACCTTATATTCCAGAGGCACAATTCTATTATCTGGCCAGCTCATCAAAACCGTTATTTTAATGGCATGTTATCACATTGGCAATAGACAATCACAATGTTACAGCTGTTCCACCTGAAATCCCTGTGCAATTTCTCTTTTTCCAAGACAATCGCTGGATTTGCTCAGCTGTCAGCATGTTCAAAGATTGTGACAGTGGCTATGTAATCCACTGGGTAGGTGATAGCATATCTTACTGGATTGTCACAGATCTTACTGGATTGTCACAAATCTTACTGGAGAGCCTCAGTAAGGGTTCTACCCTTAAAGGCAACCTAAAAATCCCTTTATTTTTATTTTTAAAAACCATTAAGACATTTTACCATCCTCTGCAAGGTGGGATGCATATTCATATAAGCATGTAGGAGCTGATTCACACAGAGAGACAGAGAGCATCCCTACATCAGCCTAAAATCCTGCATTTAAAATGGGGCTTTCTGCTTCTGTTTTAGATGCAGGATCACGATGGACTCCCTTTACACATGCTTCCTTTCCCCCCTCCCCTTTCCCCCTCCTTCTCCCCCTTATCTGAGTCTTTCATATGTTTCATTGGTCCCCCTCCCCTTCTCTTCTTGCAGTTTTTCCTTTTTCACGGAGGGAACTCAAACAGAACTCAAATGCTGTAATTTGATAGCTCATTATCTCCGATCTATTTAAAAATGGAATAAAGGTCATTTAGTGCAGGAGATGCCCTGGCGGTTAACAGCATCATCTAAAGTGCCCACAAGCTTCTATGAGAGTGAGCAATCTCAATAGCAGGATAGAAGCTCCATGTAAAGAAGCCCAGAAGCAATGGGAAGTGTAGTTCTGCTTCTGCTTTTCACATTTCTGGATACTTTGTGAAGGGAGAGCTTGCTTTTCCACATGACTGGAACAGAGTCATGTGGCAAAGCATCATTAAGATTGTTTCTTTTATTTAAACTATTTTATTTTAAGTTTGTTTTTCACACACATATCATATACATGAAAACATTATCTACAAACAATATAAATACTAAATTACTATCAATCTGTCACATCAAATTATAAAAGAAATACTAGCTATACAATTAAAAAAGAGCTACACGTGTTTTAGATCTTGAAGTTCTAGTAAAAAAAAAAAAAAAAGCAAAGTAGACCCTGCAAGCCTGAGGTCTGCCCACTCCTGGAGTAGGTGAGATGAGGGCTCCAACCAGTATACACTTAATTGTACATTACAATTCATGTATGCTTAATTGTACATTGCTTTGAGGGCCCTGGTGGGCAGAAAAGCCATTCATAAATGCTTAAAACACACACACACACACAATTTCCCACGTCTTATGCACAAATGCAAGTGCAGTGGGTGATTAGCATGCTAGGTCGCTACTCAGGTTAACAGAATGGGCAGAACAATCCTGCCATTAATTTATGGCTGGCTGGGAGGGGAAGATCTGCTGGTAGAGCAACCACCACATCCATTGCCTTGTCACATAGCTGCAGGCCGGGCAAAGGTGGGGGTAGCATTTTCTTAGAGCCTGCCATTGCAGTCAATGGGAGGGAATTAACTCTGCCATTTCTGTGGGTGTGCTGTGAAAATCGAGGGGCTTTGGGCGTAACATCTTCATCCCTATTACTGACAGCCCATGTTTCCCACTGCTTCACTGGTAGAATATCACCAGTGGAACATTTACGGTGCTGAAGCTTTCTGACGGCATGCGGGAGTAGTTCCAATTATGTAAGTGTCATCTTGCTGGTGTACCTATG
The DNA here is from genome assembly GCF_057233095.1 of Heloderma suspectum. NCBI lineage: Eukaryota > Metazoa > Chordata > Lepidosauria > Squamata > Helodermatidae > Heloderma > Heloderma suspectum. The sequence goes on from NC_139461.1 coordinate 89,064,043, forward strand.
TGTCTTTGTGAGGCTTCTCACCTGGCTTCCAGCTGACGCTGGCACTGCTCCCAAAGTCAGTGATTTATTTTTATTTATTTTTTACTGGAATAAAAAACCTTGAAGTGTGTGTGTGTGTGTGTGTGTGTGTGTGTATGTAGTGGGTGGAAATACATGGTAAAACACTCTCTCTCTCTCTCTCTCTCACACACACACACACACACACACACCGTATTGAAATAGATAATCAAGACCATTAAAAAGCATTATCTTATTACTTAGGAGCTTAGGAGAGGGAGATACAAAACCAGTTACAGAAGGTTAGGCAAACATCAGAAACAAAGTAGAAAGAAAAAACAAAAACCTGCAGATAGATCGTGGGGGAGGAGGGGACCAGCTCTGCTCACCAAATATTGATCCATGCCATTGACTGTAACTAGAGTCATTGTCATTCCATTGTTATAACATCTCGATATAACTTAGTATTGTTCAGTATCTTTAGATGAAAGCACAAAGAAGCCCTCCACTGAAGGACAGATACAGTACATCTTAATACAAGTATTCTGTAAAAGGTGAAGATAAAAACTCTTGAGCAGTCCAATCTTTTTCTCCATTGCCACCTATCCTAAATAACAGTGCCAACCACAAGAAATAAGATGCTACACTTGAATCTAAACTGGCTTCATCCCATTGAAGTAACTAAACGGGTTACAGAGGGTGGATCAATACCTCTCACGGTCACGGGTACTGCTTCATCATGTCAGGGAGTTAAAAAAATGGGATAGGAAATATATAGTACTTTGCTGAAAATGACTAATATGTAGTCTGAAGCAGTTCTGATAAGAGCCATCTTCATCCAATAACCGAAAAAGGGATAGATGGATCTGTCAGTTTAGCTTTCTCTCATTTCATTTTTTTTAAAACAAAAACAAAAACAAAATCCCCCTCAAGTTCATTCCATTAAATGAAGAAATGTGTGAATTTTCATAAATACTTACCCAAAACTAACTGAATCAAAATGTTCACCCATCTACACTGGCCAACCACGTGCAAAGGGGAGGGGGGGTTAAAAAGCGAGGCCGGCATGGGGGAAGCATCCACTGATGTCAGTAGAAACTTTTCAACATTCCCCATGAGGGCAATGTCAGGGAAAAACTGGAGAGAAGTTTCATCCTCTCTGCACAGTATGGGATTTTCCCAATCAAAATTGGGTATGTGCATGCTTACACTAGAGTAAAGAAAAAAACTAACCTTCAGCTACATGCTATGCAATTAGCATCATGTGCAGTTTGACCCTTAATGGAAGGATCTGTCAGTTTCCCTTTCTCCCATGTTTGAATTTTTTTAATCTCAAGTTTTTCTATCCCATTTATGGGAAAAAATGTGTATTTTGGTGAATTCTTATAAAAAATAAAAATAAACCACGCCTAAACCAAAGCTGTGCCAATGCCCCCCCCAACTGAAGCACTGTGGGGGGGGATGTCTGATAGGGCCGTTTAGACTTCAGTGCCTAGATTGTGAGACACCTTTTTGAGTGATTCATTTTTGGCTGCTGTCCTGTTTTGTTTCATTTTTCTAAAATGTTGTCATTTTTGTTTTGAAATAAGCTATTGTAAGTAACCTTGTATGTTTTATGGAAAGTCGGGATACAAATATTTAAATAAAATAAACAAACTTTAACACAGATAAAATAATAGGCCAGAACAGGAGCACTATCAAGCAAGGGGAAGCATGGTCTTAGAATGGTGGTAGCCCAAACCCTTTTGATATTCACCTCTCCCATAATTTGGAGAGCAGGTCTTGCAGTTCCTGCTGTGGATGTACAGATTTTATTAAATACATTCTGTGTTTCATGAATTGTCTGGCATCTTTTGTTCTGCCATCTTCTCACTGACAAAATTAACCAGAACTTCTTCTACTTTGCTAATTTGCATTCGCACTAATGTGCATTAACTAATGTATGTTATTGCAAAGCCCCCCCCCCCCCGTGAAAAACCAGTCTGCAAATCCACACAATCTATGTGACTCACCAAAAAAAAAAAGTCCACTGAAGAACCTGCGGGTCGGATATTAATAAAAATGAATCTGAACTCATTTGAATCCATTGCAGATTTCTCTTACGTCCCTTGTTTCTGCTTGGAATGGTAAGAGGAGGAACAGGTAAGTAGTGCCCTGAGGGGAACTTCACGACAACATAATAAGCGTATTGGAGTATTACCCGGATTGTGATGGAATCGGCTTTGGTCCATCAGAGAGACACAAAGCAAGATAAGCTGAGTGTACCATACCTTTAAAATCTGGTTTTCAGTGCTTGAAACGAACATACTTCCGGGTGAGGTGGGAGGAGTAGAACTGAATGTCATCAAACTGGCAGGGGCTGCTCAACCAATGAGAGAGGCTTGTTTCCCACCCCTGTCCAGGTGCCCCACTGCTACTCCATTACGGAGAGTGACTAATTTTCCCCATGTGTACATATTTCCCTGAAGAAAAAAATCCCCAGTTCTCTAGTGCAGCATCTGAAGTAGGGATGTACGAAACTCACTTACCTGTTCGCGGATTATGCTGATGCTTGAGGGGAGGCGCTCCGTTCCTCCCCCCGAAATTCTGGCCGGGGGGGGAGGCACTCCATCCCTCCACCCCCTGAATCCTGGCCGGCCGGCTCCACTCCGCAGGGATTCTGCGGAGCCACCGACCGGCTCCGCCAGCGGCCGGACATCCGGCTGCTGGCTAGCAGGGATGCAAATGGCAGTGGCTGTAGCCGCCGCAGTTTGCGTCCCTGCAGTCATCCGTGTTAGGCTACATAAATGTTTACGTAGCCTATCACGGCTGATTAAAAAAAAACCCACGTGCATATGCAAATGGAGGCGCCCATGGGCGCCGCCATTTGTGTTCCTTATTTTGGCATGTCTTAGTCTACGTAAACATTTACATAGACTACGGCGAAAATAAGGGGAACGCAAATAGCGTAGACGCTACACTATTTGCGTTCCCCTTATTTTCGCCGTAGTCTAGGTAAATGTTTACCTAGACTAAGATGTGCCAAAATAAGGAACGCAAATGGCGGCGTCCATTTGCGTACACGCATTTTTTTTTTAATCAGCCGTGATAGGCTACGTAAACATTTACGTAGCCTATCACGGTGTTTTTTTAAAATTTAGCCGTGATAGGCTACGTAAATCATTATGTAGCCTATCACTTTTTTTTTTAATTTGGAAATGGCGGCGGCGGCAGCTGGTCGGAAGACCGGCCGCCACAGCTGCCGCCGCCGAACCGCCGCCGGAGCTGCCGCCGCCGCCAGGAAGATCTGCCCCAGGTAAGTCCTGTCCCGGGGGGGCGCGCGGGGGGGACGGGGGCCTTCCGCCACCGATTTCGGGGGGCTGAATGCGCTGGCATTCGGCCTCCCTGAGATCCGTGGCGGAACTTTCGTACATCCCTAATCTGAAGGCTCCTGAGAGCTCTCCCACCTCAAATTTGCTGCATCCCAGCAATCTGCTGCAGAGTTATTGCTCCCACCCCATTTTCCCTATGTGTGCACTTTTGCCTATTGCTTCCACCACCACCCTTCTCCTTCTCCCTGCTCACAAAGAGAAGCTCCCGTAAACCCAAAAGATCATTACTGTGATAAAGGGATAATGCAGAGAAGGGACTTTGCATAACAACAGAAAAACTAGAGAACATCAAAGAAGCACAACATTGCAATAGCAATTCAAGAGAACATTGGAGAAGCGAAAGAGTGCTTTAGGGCGAGTTACTAAAATTAGCTTTTAACGCTTTCAATGCAGGGGAGCGAGATTTATTTCTTATTTCTGAGTAAACATGCACAGAAGGGGGGCGTGATATGCTAAAGATTAAAAGCAGGCTAGCTAAGGTGAGTGAGTGTCTCCACTACTGCGGTAATATGAGGGGTTGTTGCTATGCTCCTGGGAATTTTCACAATGAGAAAAACTACTTCCATTGGGGAAACAGGAAGGAATGGGGCATTCCACCCCCTTGACCATGTCACTTCCGGGTCACAGAGGCATGCCCAGGATTTAATGTGGCGGAGTGGGGGGCATGGCACACGTGGTACCGTCAGGGAGCCACTTTCAGTAAAAAAGTTGGGGTAAAAGGAGTTTCAGAAATGCAACTTTTCAAGAGGGACATGGCTGGTTGGCAGCAGATTGGCGACGATGTCATCCATCCCAAAGGAATTCAGACTGCTCTAACTTCACAGTAAATTGCTTATGAAGACAGCCCCCTAGTCAAGGGGATCTGACTAGATCTGGCCAGCTTACACTACTAAATGTTTTGCCCTAAATTACCAGATTCACTTGTAACTTGGGAGGGGGGGTGTGAAAACACCAAACACAAATTGGATTAATCTTGGGGGGAGCAGGCAAGCTCTAAAACTGGGGTCAGAAGGGATCATCTTGCTTTTAAAGATGTGTTGGCCAGGGATCTGTCTGTCTGTCTGTCTGTTTTTCCTTTTCATAGAAAGAAAGGCTTCCCTCACCAGTCCAGCAGTGTTCCTAAGATGGAAATGATGCTACATTCATGACATGTTTGTTTGTTTTGGTTTTTTAAATAGGGAAAAAAAAAACTTTGGTCACTTCATCTTTAAAAGTAATACCACCACTCTGAAAATTCTTCAAATTTGCCCATCCCCCAAATTTCCCCCCACAACTTTATGAAAGTAGGGATGTTAGAGAATTCCGCCACGGACTCCAGTGCGGCCAGATTCTTTAGAATCCGCCCCCCTGGAGTCTGTGGTGGAATGGAGCAATCCCCCCATGCCACCCTGGGAAACTTCCCCAGGACAGATCTTACCTTGTGTCAGCCGTCCAGTCCATCCACTGCCCCTGGTCTGTGGCTGCGAATGGCTGCCCCAGTCTGCAGCCACCATTTCCCTCGCTACTTTAGCCATGATAGGCTACATAAGTATTTACGTCTGCTACGCCATTTGCATCCCTGCTCTTTTCGTGATAGGCTATGTAAATATATATGTAAATATATATGTAGCCTATCATGGCTAACGCAGGGACGCAAATGGTGGCTGCTACAGCAGCCGCCATTTGTGGCTGCAGCCCGGCAGCAGACGGAGGTCTAGCTGCGGGCGGCCCCGGCCAGCAGCTCCGTGGACTCACCGCAGAGCGGAGCCAGCCGGGAAGGATTCCAGGGGGAGGGACAGATCATCTCCCCCACATCACGGACGCCCCGGACCGGAACAAGGTAAAAGATTTGTACATCCCTAGATGAAAGGTCCTGTGAAAAATTAGAAGGAGTTTTCAGCTGAGTTCTGATACAAATTATAAACCTCAAAAGACATACTTTTAAAAGTTGCATGTTATTCAATCGTGCACAGAATCCACAGTAACTGCAACCAATCACGATGCAGCGTTTTCCTGTAGGAATTTTTTGTTGTTTTGTTGAAGTGCAGCCTTGAGAACTTAGAATGCAAATGTCAAAACACAATGCTTGCATTTTGAGAATGAATATTTTATTTCTTTGATTTTACTTTTGATGGGAATATGAAATAAGAAATTTTGACTGACTTTCCCCTCCCTTCCCTAATAAAAAAGGTGTTAATTTCACAATAAGATGGAATTTTTGAATTGGTTTAGCTTAGCCTACTGTGGATAGAACTTTATAACACACAGCGTAAACAATCAAATAAATGCTTACCTATAGCACAATAATTACTTAACTTACTGTTTGGCTCAGATTACATTTCTGTCTTTTCTAAAATGGTGTTAAAATTTTATAAAATGAAAGAAATAGACTTCCTGTAGACAGAGAACTAACAGGAAAAATCTCTAAGAAATCAGAACAATATCTTTCCTTGAACTTATTCTTTTTGTTGATATGCGGTAGGGAGTGGCCCTCTGAGAACCTAGGAGTATATGTGTGGAAGCAGTTATAATTTCAGAAGCAACTCTGAACATTCCTTTCTGTTTGCTAAGAAGATAACAACCAATTCAAGACCAAATGACTTCAGTTAAACTATAGCTGCATTACTTCCTTGACAAGTGTCAAGACAGACTTGGATCTTTTCATTTGCAGAGCAGTCCTATCCAAGCAAGTAAGAATCAAATTGAAATCATCAAGTCACAGACTCATGAGAAGACCTAGAATAACGGAGATGCTATCAGGGGCAGTACACCAGAGAAAGCTATTTAGCAGCTGAAGCAATAGCTGATATCTCAGTAAAGAGCAGCCAAGGCTGCAACCCTATACCCACTTACTGGAAGTAAGCCTGGCTGAACTCAGTGGAACTCACTTCTGAGCAGTCATGTATAGGATTGTGCTGTAAGGCTGCAATCCTATACACATGTACCTGGAAGCTACAAAAATTGCACCACTGGGTTGTCAAATCAAGGAACTGGGTTGAACTTCATGAGATAGCGCACTACTCTAAGGCATCCCTAGCAAATCTATGTTTAGCCTGTCAGCATTATAATAGCTTGGTCATTGGCCTAGTTGAAGGCTATTTACTGTCTGTGAAATAATAGACCTGTCCTCCATTTTTTTTGGCATTTAGTTTGTTTGTAGAATATTATGGGGTTGTGTGCATGTATTTGTCTGTGTGTGTGTACTAGTCAGTTTCAGCCAAAAAGTTAATAGCTTAGGGATCAAAAGTTTACTTAGAATAAACTTAGAATAGAAGTTGGGGGATTTTTGCTTAGGAAGCAGGAGGTTATAAAGTTTATCAGAAGATTAAAGAAAGACAGGGAGGAAAAACTCAAAAAACAGAAACGAAGTTGGGAGAAATGAACAATAAACTACCTTCCTGACTGGTTACAATTGGGAAGAGGAAAAAATAATGATGTTAGAAGATGAAAGCCAAAGGCAGAAAGGAGGGAGGGAGGGAGGGAGAGGCAGGCAGGCAGGCAGGCAGGCAGGGAAGTCAGTCCATACTCCTAGAGGAAAGAGTCAGAGCTGCTGGAATTGAAGAACTGATTGAGAAGTGGACCAATCTTATTGGATAGTAAGATATTGTTTGCATAAGGGACCTGGATAATGTAGGGACACAGTCTAATTAGGTTAGCTGGATGCATTTATCCCTAATTGAGTGTTGTGTGTGTGTACTGTATTTATATACACACATGCACACACATGGTATACACACACACACACACTCACATATACACACACACATGCATGCAAAACACACAGAACCATATGAACAGTAAAGTAAACCAATAAGGGACAAACACATCAAGCTAAACTAACCAGACAGTGTCCCTTTATTATCCAGTTCCCTTATGCAAATAATATCTTACTATCCATAGATAGGTAGGTAGGTAGGTAGGTAGGTAGGTAGGCTCCATGCTACTTTACTGGGAGCTCCTTCTAACCTTGGGTTGACCTTGCATTTGCACACTTCACATCTGCCAGGATAGCAGATATCACTTCTGAGTGTCTGTGCCTCTATCCATGGAAGACTCCGGTTACAATCACATGGAAGACTCCTGTACAATCATATAAGCTGTTACCTGTATGAACTGTCTCTCAGAGAGGAAAGAACTACTACAGTCTATCTGTGGCAGGGTTTCAAGAAAGTATCCAAATATTGAATTAAAATTTGGTCAACTTTCTGATAAAGGTGTATTTGATATGGATTGATAGTGGCTGCATTTTAAAGATTTTTTTTTTTACATTTTCTAGAACTTTTTAAGTTCCTCTTTTTTGTTGCTGTTTTCCATTTTGTTGATAATAGTACCCCTGCAAATCCATTTAAAAAACACAACATATTGGCCCATTAAGAAGCCGAGTGTGGTGGGGGGAACTATAATGGCTTGTTACTGTATGCAGCTCTACAAACTATGGCCTCAGTCTTTGAACAGGCAACATAGCTCATGAAACGCAGTGGTTAACATCCAACTTAAAGTGGGTGCAGCAGTGAATAAAGCACTAAACCCATACACACTGAGTATAAAATAAAAAAAGTAATGTTTGAGAGTGAATCACATTTGCAAATCTGGTAATGTTTGAGAGTGAATCACATTTGCAAATCTTACACGAGAACTTGGGAAGTAATGAGTGATAAGGCCTGTTTTTCATTTACAATGTCCTTGTTTCCATGTGAAACCTTTATTTGCAGAATCTTGTGTAATAAGACTGTTCTGTGTGCTCCTTAAGTATGTATGAGTGGCAAGTAAGTTAGAGAATAGCTGCTGAAATTAAACAGGCACTGACTTTCTTATCATTACATGCAAGTGTGGTGAATACATTCTTCCCAGCTTTGTTGTATTGATTTCTTCTAGAGGTGCTAACTAACTAGCATGCCATTTTGCTGAGCATAAGCACCATGGAGAAAAAACGCTTATTCAAAATCACACATTCAAAAAGTAGCTGTTTGTTTCTCCAGTTCGGTGCATAGGACCATGAAACCCATTTTAGAATTCTCCAATACAAAACAAACACTTAGGTTTTCTAGACTGCTGAGGGTTGTAGTCTTTATGATGAAATTGCAACTGATAGCACAAGATGAAAGGCCTCGACCTAGTTGCTTAGGCCCAAGTTGCAAAGTACCAGATTCTGTTTGTAGCTGCATTACTCTAAGCCAGTCTAGCCACAAATCTTGCATAGATTTACACTGCAATTTTGCACATACCTGGCAGTTAGTTCAATTGAACTCAACTGAGTTTACTTCTGAGTAGGGACATAGGAAGCTGCCTTCTACTGAATCAGACCATTAGTTGATCTAGCCCAGTATTGTTGACACTGGCTGACAGTGGCTCTCCGGGGTTCAGGCAGGACTCTTTCCTCACCCTACCTGGAGATGCCGGGGACTGAACCTGGGACCTTCTGTGTGCGAATCATGTGCTTTACCACCAAGGTATGGTCTTTCCCTTAAACATGTGTGATTGTGCTATTGGACACGTCTAAACACATGGACATCCATGAATGTAATGCCTGCTTTCCTAATTCTAAACTGGATTGTGTCATTTGTGTACTGTGACACATAAAAGTCCTCCTGGGAAAAGAGGCAGCTCACCTAAATATAGTTAGTGTAACTTTACTTGAAAAATGATTTTGCTGCTATCATGCTAGTAAACACTCAAACATTATCTTCCAGTAATTTCTGTAATCTCCCTTTAATGTGTTGGATTTTATAGCCTGCATGTAGCTTACTTAGTGTGAATGAGTTCTGTTCCCTCAGTATTTCAATTGTCTTGCAATCAATGGTTCCCTTTGAAGTTATTTTGCTTGTAGGCGTTATTCATCTGGGGGGAAGGAGATGAATCAATAAAGTTCTCTGATGCTCTCCCATTAGTCTCCATCTTTCTCAGCAAGTCACACTGGATCAGTTGTTGAACTGAGAAAAGAGAAGGATGAATATTATTTGCTTTAGAAGGTTGCCTGAGAATAGAAGGGGTTCCTCAGCACAACACTAAATATATACCAGGCTTTGTGATACTCCCCTTTCAGATTTGGACTGGTGTTCCAGTACTCTGGGAAAATACTTCCATTATCATTGCAGCCACAAAAGAATGAATTGTACAATTAACTGATAGCTCTCTTGGAGGATGCTTTAGACATTCAGTTTCTCCTTATGATTGTCTTTTATTCTTCCCTTCCATACAAAAAATGATCTTAGAATAGAAAGCTTATATTATTGTCACATGGTAGTAATGACTCCATTGTGACTGCACCAGGCCCCATGGTGATCAGCAAAGAAAACAATGAAGGGCCCAGCTACTCAGCTGAGGTGGGCAGTGGCAGGACAGCCAGTAGGCAGCCAGGACTGCAAATCTGTAAAGCATGAAGCATCTTTGGTCCAATTGACCAAAGAAGCAGAAGGAAAGAGGGAGGTGAGACAAAACAGATCAAACTGATACAAAAGCATGAGGAAAATTGGGAGGCGGGAGGAGCAGAGAAGAAGGGGCTAGGTACTATGCTTCCAGGCTAACCTCCCTCCAATTCTGTGATGCTCCAGAAGTAGAGGAATGGTTTGTGCATCTAGAAGACCTTGCATGTTTATTCAATCTTCACTGAAATGGCCTAGCATCTTCCCTTCTAGCTGTGCTTTGCAAAAGAGCTGTGCACCAGCGTTCTGGATCACGAGGAAAGCCCCCATGGAGAGAGGAGGCTCTGCTCTTCACAAAGTGTAGAGGACAAGAAATGTGATGATGGAGCAGGGCATGGATAGCACACTCCCCCTCCTCGCATGTTTAATCAACCCTAATTGAGAATATCTGAACTGGGCTTGTATATACATGAGATCTTGAAATACTGGGGAGCTTTCATCCAAAAATTGGATGGAGAAATTCATAACTTGAAGATTTCTGCTGGTGTATGATCACTCATCATTAAGCACATTCAACCCTATTTTCAGGAATCCTTCAGTCTCAATTCCATCTTTTTTTCTGATACCAACATTATTATCTACTTGTCCAGCAGCTGTCTTTATGGTATGGGCACCTACACTTTCAGGAAACATTTTACAGTCTTACAGAGAATACCTGTAAGTGCTAAATGTCACTGAGTTCTAGTTGATTTGATGTCTCTTCTTTAAGTGGTAGCAAAAGTGGAAGCTAAGAAAAGCTTGCCCCCACATTTCTGTGAAGTGCAGCTGGGGTTAGTAGTGAGAGCCACTTACCACGGTAAGTGAACATTTGATGGCTGTTTCCAGGCAGAGATGGACTATGTGTAATTAGCTTGGTCCCGATATAGCCTCCCTCCACACTCGTTAGGACTTAACATCAGGAGATTAAAGTAACTGGTGTCAGTGCTGAGTATTTATCTTCTTTAGCAAGGTTGGAAACATTTCCAAGCCAAGACATAATATAGAACATTTTATATGACCAACCGGCAAAAGCAACCTTGCCATACAAACCTTGCCATACAAACACTCTTGGAGTCACTTTGCACATAACTATCTGTAGAATACTAACTAGATCTAGTGCACTTTGTCTGGAGTTTTTCTCTTAAGGAGAGCAGCTCAGTTGCTAGTAGGGAAAGGTAACATTGTATGGAATCCTGAGTTTGCCCCTTTGGATTAGAGTCAGTCATAGATGATGATATATTAAATAGGGATGTTGGAGGAATCCAGTTTTGGGGTGGACCTCAGTGAGTTTTCATCAGCTTAGTCCGCCAGACTCCAGGTCGTGGATCCCTTAGCTTGCTCGACTCGGCGCATGCTAAGTCAGGCAAGCTCGCAGTTTCCCACTTTCCTTCTGCGCAAAATCACAGGTATTGCTACTTACGGAAATCACGATTTGCACAAAATCGTGGCTGTAAATAGTGCAATGTGTGCAAAATTGCAGGCGTAAATGGTGCATGTGAACAGGGTGTGGGGGAGTTCGGCCATCCCTAATATTAAAGATTTTTATGGTTAACTTTATTGTGATATAAATCTGCTATGCTACCAAAGGTGATACATGTGGGACATAACTGGGTTTTCAACTAGAGTGGGTAAGGAGTAAGGATAATGTGTTAACACCCCATGAGAAATATTGCTAGCCTTATCAAAATACTTTTGACTTAGCATGGCCTTTGTAAAATGCTTTGCCTGAGAGAAGGGTTTTCCATATTCACTCAGATTGTTGCTCTTAAGACCTTGCCTTAAGAATTTCACTAGTCTTCTCAAAGCCAAGCATTTTGGCTTTGCTTGACATTTGTCAAATGTTTCATTGGAGTGGCAACTCCTCTACACTTCAAATTTGAAATCACTTCAAATTTGACTTTCAGTAAAATTTCAGTCACAATTCTAGGAAGAAGATGCTTGAAAGTATATGAGGAATGCTGTTTATCTAGACCACTAACTTGTGAGCGTCTCCTTGGATGTCATCACAACATGGTGCATTTAGTAGCAACATCGCCGCAGTAGAAAATGCAAAGTGCTCCATGCTGGGGCATCATTATAGCAAGGAGAGCTGGTAATTTGAAGAATTATAGGAAATAACCCTAGAAGCCTCTGCTGTGTCTAACAGTTGGCAGCTAGGTACCATGGTTCCTGATACATTTCTTGTTGCATCCCAGTTTCATTCTTTTTCTCACCAAAGAAAAAGCTAAGAACTCTAGCTGTGCTGGGTTCAAGAGAACAAACAAACATTTGGTCACACACACACACACACACATATAGTGGAAGAAGCTGTTCTGGAATATGCTGCAGCAAATATTTAACCAGAATTTAAAATGTCATGTGAATGCAAATCATCTCAAGCCTACTACAGCTGGTCTTGAAGAGAGGGGGGATGTCAAGCTGAAATATCACCTCCCAGCTTCCCAAAGGAGGCAGCTGCAGAGAGATCGGCCACATCTACCAAGAACACCTCTTTCCACCAATAGGCCAGAGGTCAGGTGGGACACGCAGGCATCTGAGCCAGGCTTGTTCTCTCGTTTAAGAAACTAGAAAACCTGTTCTGGTTGAATACATACTGCCTTTGTCTTTGCCCCTTTGGTACCTTAACTACATGGGAACTGGTGTTTCCTATGCTTCCAAATGTTTATGTATTTATGTATTTACATGAAGTGTTTTTATCTAGCTCCTCAGCCAAAAAACGTTCCTGGAGCAGCTTACACTCAGTCAATAAAGAAGACAGTCCCCACCCATAGGCTCGCTATGTAAAAATACATGATACACAATGAAAATGGGATGGGGAGGGATGAGAGAGAGAGAAAAAAAATAAGTGGACTGTCAGCAGGGCAGGTGGGCAGCTCTGCTTCCCCTCTCATCTCTGTGGAGGGGAGGAGTCCAGCCGGAGCAGTCCCTTATGTTTCCTTTGCCTGCTCCTATCTCCCTCACTCATTCTTTTTAAACATCATGTAAGGAATTGGGGGAAAAAAGATATATCAGTAATTGGCTATGGTTGCATCCAAGGCCATAGTAAAAAAGAAGGGAGCCAAAAGAATGATGTTAGGACTGCATAAAACTACAGATAATTATGGAAATCATAAACAGGCATGTTTCAGAAACCATACCAGTTCTGTCCAGGGTGCATCACATCTTTCCTCATCACTGCTTTGGTCAGGACTCAGCATGGAAGCATTTGGCGGGGCATCCAGAGCCTCCTTGCAACAGGCAGCTGCTCCTAGGTGAAAACGCCCTCTTGAAGGTTTTCCATGGAACGGATGTCAGTGCTGCCTTTGAACGACTGAACAACAACAACAACTGCTCTTCAAGCCAATCTGTCTGTAGATACTCTGAGCTTTTTCTTTTTCGGCCTGAGCCTTGGTCTCCTATTTTGACATGGGTGAGGTGAGAGGGTACATGTCAATAAATGAGAACAACAAAAGGATCTGAAAGAACTGTTGTTGTTTTTTCTTCAAGAAGAACACAGTGATTAGAAACTGGGAACCCTTCCCCATATATCTGTCTTGAATCTGTAGAAAGGCTCCTAGACCAAGGGCCTGTTTTGGCTATGTCAGTTTAAGGGTGTAGCAATTTTGATGAAAGAAGAGGTTTGTAGCAGGCACTTTCAACTCAAATCAAATTACAATAAATGATTACATTTATATATATCCCACCTTTCCTCCCAGGTGCACAAGGAGGAGTACACGGTCCTCTTCCTCATTTTATCCTCACAATAACCCTGGGAGGTAGGTTAGTCTGAGAGCAGGTGGCTGGTCCAAAGTCAGCCTGTGAGCTACAGTGGTGAGAAAATGTCTGTGAACCCCTTAGGATTGTCACATATTTCCAACCTAAAATGTTATTAGATCTTAATCCTAGATAAAGAACAACAGATAACCTGATTAAACAGATGACATACAAACATGGTGCTTTTCAACCTTTATTTATCCACAACTGATTCAGCATTCAATACCCATGTGTGGAAAAAGTATGTGAACCTTTAGATTCAGTACCTGGTGGCAGGCATCCCTTGAGCAGCAATGACTTCAAGTAAGCATTTCCTGTAACTGTTGGTCAGTCTTTCACACTGGTTTTGAGGAATTTTGTCCCATTCGTTCTTACAGAACTGCTTCAGCTCAGTGACATTTGAGGGCTTCCTTGCACGAACAGCTTGCGTCAGGTGCTACCACAACATTTTGATGGTGTTTCGGCCCAGACTTTGACTAGGCCGTTCTCAAACATTGAATTTTTTTCTTCTGCAGCCTTTCTTTTGTAGATCTGTGTGCATGTTTAGGATCATTGCCATGTTGCACGAACTACTTTCAGTTCAGCTTCAGCTCATGGACAGATGGCCTGACATTCTGCTCTAGGATCTTCTGATACACTGCAGAATTCATGGCTGTGTTAACAATGGCACCCTGTCCAGGTTCTGAGGCAGCAAAGCAGGCCCAAACCATCACATTCCTGCCACCATGCTTGAAGGTTGGGTTGAGGTTCTTCCTTTCAAACTCAGTGTTTGTTTTTCGCCAAACATAACATTTCTCATTGAAGCTAAAAGTTCTGCCTTTGACTCATCTGTCCAGAGAACATTATTCCAGAAATCTTGGGGATCATCTATGTGAGCTGTAGTGAATTTCAGATGGGCAGAAATGGTCTTTTTAGAGAGCAGTGGTTTCCTGCTGGCTATCCTCCCATGAACACCATTCTTGCTCATTTTTTTCTGATCACTGAGGCATGAGTGATCTCACACTCACATTAGCCAAGGCGAGAGTGGCCCAGTGCGCTGCCACCACAGTCTTCACCTGATCAGCAAGTGCCAGAGATCTAAAAAGCCCAAGCAAATGAAAAGGTATGCACCTGGCACCAAAAAAGACATCAAATTCGGTACCAGGCAAGCGCTCCTGGGGAGGGTCTTTCATATCTGGGCTGCCACAATGGAGAAGGGCCAGCCTTCCTCAACCTGGTGCCCTCCAGATGTTTTGAATGCAACACCCAATGATCTGGACCATCCATGCTATGCTGAAAATGATGGGAGTTGAAGTCCAAAGCCTCTGGAGAGCACCAGGTTGGGGAAAGCTGGAGAAGGCCCTCTGCCCAGCCACTGCCTGCCTCATCTCAGAAGGCAGTGGGGGAAGGAGGTCTCAGAAAAGGTCTTCAGAGGATGGTCTCAATATCTGTGTAGGAAAACAGTCCTTCTGATACCCAGGAAAGGTTCCAAGCCTTTTACAAGTAAAGCAAAGTCTGCTTGGAAACAAGTCCCAGTATGTTCCATGGTACATAACCCCTAGGAAGTAGGTTTAGGATTGCAGCCTTAGGACCTTAAAGGTAAACACCAGGACTTTGAATTTTGCTTGGAAACAGACTAGTAAGCAGTGTTGATGGTTCAACACTGGAGCACTGTTTTCTTTATGCACACCCCCACTCAGTATCTGAGAATTCAAAGCAGGGTTATTTGACCAGATAAACATACCTGCTCAGATTATTCTAAGCAGAATTAAGACAGCCACAGCCTGTATGGCAGACCAGGCCCTGCCTCAGTCAATTCTGATTCCCTCAGCTGCCTGCCTGCTACCCTGTTCCTGTACCCAAGGGGTAAGACCCATGGTGGGTGGCAGGGTGGCAGATGGAGGTCCCTTCCATTGAAGATGGGATAGGCCAAAGAAATTACTTTCTAGACTCCTAGTGTTACAACACAGTCTGGCAATACAAGTGTTCTGTAAATGGCACAAAAACAGGCAAAATTGTGTGCCCACACTCCTTTTTGCTCTTCCCTTCCTGCGGTCTTTTCTGCTACCATCAGATGTAAAAAAAATAAATTCTCTGGCTGCCTCCACCAAACTAGCCTTAAAACTCTCTGGTTCTCAGGTATCTATGTAGTGTGGGGACTGGCTATTAGACAAGAGATGGGTAACTCCCCCCCCCCACACACACACACACACAAAAGACCATAGAATTTCAAATCACAAAGTATTCTACAAATAATCCCAGCTGCTTCATTGTACACACATCCCTGGTAAACCAGGGAGCTGGAAGAGGTCTACCGAGTATAGAACCTCTGACACTGATCTTAATGCTTGGTGCAGGTTGTCCTTCAGGTAACACTTTTCCAAACCATTTAGGGCTTTAAAGGCCAAAACTAGCACCTTAAATTTGGCCCAGAAACTAACAGGCAGCCAATATAAGTAATATGGGACAGGAGTGATATGATCCATTTACTCTGGATTAGATCTGGCCGTGTAGCCATTCCTTCGTTTAACATATTGCAGTTTTTCCTCCTGATTCAATTTTACTTTAGGATGGGTGACTCAAGACATTTTGGCAGGTGATGCAGAAAATCCCAAGTCACTCCATTCCACTAATTGACACGGGGCACAAGTAAAAATGAAAGACAGCATTCCACTGGAGAAAATAAATAAATAAATAAATAAATAAGGTACTGCATGTTGAATCACCATGTGAAATATTCGGCATATTTACCCTTTTATTATGTAGACAATCTGATGAGAAGCAGCAATGTGTCACCCAAAAAGACAAACAAAAGAGGCAGTCACATTAGACACAGTGCCTTATGGAATGTAGGCAGTGAGCATCAAAAGCTCTGATGATCTTAGTCTCTCAGATCTTAACAAATTTATGTCTTCCAGAAAGTCAACTGGGTGTAACAGCATGGGGGCATTATTCACAGTAGGAGGGGGATAGAAAAGAATCCTCTGAAGCTAATCCTCTACTCCTGCTGAGTTGTTCCATTTCCAGTGGTAAGACATCAAGCAGGCCCAGTAGAGTGCTTGCAAATGTGTATGCCTCATGCCAAAAGTACCAGGGAATGAACTGCTGGGATAGCAAGACCAGACTAGGAGGTCACCTGAAGGAAATGCACCAGCTGCACATTTCAGTGTGTGTGTGTGTGCGTGTGTGTGTGTGTGCGAGACAGAGGGAGGGAGGGAGGGAGGGGGAAACCCACAGCTAATATTCAAGTATATTTTTGTGAGGATATGTTAATAATGATACAGGGAAAGCACAAATACAGGAACTTGATAATGAGTTAGTGTGACAGGAGGTAATGCAGGAGACTGAAGACACTTGGCAAAAGTATTACTAGAATAAGGGAGAATGAGAGCATGTCAACAGGGACTGGACTCACGCTTAATGGTGTATAGGAGAGCCTCCTGCTATGAGGCAATTACAAAGGAGAAGAGAGTTGAGTGACAAAGAATAGAAGCTCTGAAAGCTACCAAGAGATGGTCAGTCATTGGGGGAAACCAGCAGTGTCTCGATTCTAGACTCAAATGTTTTAACTAAGAAAATTCTATTGTAACAGATTTCTCATGTTCTCACCTCTCAGAGGGGCTGTGATATGCATACACAAATTGGCATGAGCAGGTTGTGCCCCATTTGCTTCAGTGTGGGGGAATGTTCCACGCAGTTATTGTCAAGCTCTCATGGGACTCTGATTAGCAAATTGCCCTCAAACAGAAATCCAAAGTAACCTTGACATAGTTCTCAATGCACATACCTTAATTCAATGGCGCTGAAACATAATGTTGGAAGTAGTTGTGAGGATAAGATGGGCAACACATTAAAGGCTACGGACAGGGCATAATCATTTTTCTGATCATACGGTATGTAGGGATGGTGGACTGTCAAGAGGCATTAAGAGACTTGGAAGAAGCTGGCAACTGCACCAAAGAAATGGTGGCCTGGTTCAACATTCCTATCTATCTATCTATCTATCTATCTATCAATCATCTATTTATTACATTTCTATACCATTCAATAGCTGAAGCTGTCTATACACCTGAATACAGTACACTTTGCAGACATTCAATTGGAGTACAGCAAAAATGTGTGTAGGAAACAGGGCAGCAGCAGGCTCCCCCCTAACCTACAAACATTTGTTTGCTTTGATGACCGGCAGCAGAATGTGCAAATTGATTCCGTTGAAAAGAATTGCACTGAGGTGATGTGCAAGGTCTATCTGTGCTTTTAGTTCTGAGGTATCCCATTCACACATCTACATCTTCACTTGCTGTTGTATTTATCAAGTGGTGGGCATGCTTGTGTGAACCAGCCATTGGTATCACCACAATTTAGGGACTCTGCAATGTAGGAGAAGCAGCTTCTCCTGAACAAGATTGGGGGAAAATAGAGCAATGTGAGGTAATATTGTTTCTGTCAGTGGTCATATTACGGGGGAAAGGTAAAGCGTCCTTAACAAAATCCATAACCCCACAACTCCCTCCATTTTAGCCAAATCAAGCCCCCCTTTAGCCTTCTAAAAGTAGGAGCTAAGAGTGACCATATAAAAGGTAA
Source organism: Heloderma suspectum (assembly GCF_057233095.1). Taxonomy (NCBI): domain Eukaryota; kingdom Metazoa; phylum Chordata; class Lepidosauria; order Squamata; family Helodermatidae; genus Heloderma; species Heloderma suspectum. The sequence goes on from NC_139461.1 coordinate 89,082,107, forward strand.
AAAAGCAGGCACCCTCTGGCTCCCCGTTAATTAAAGGACTGGTGTTTGGGCAATTATTTTGTATTTTCCAAGGCTGACAACAACGAGGCAGTCTGTCTTCATGGAGAACTGTGGGTACAGAGTACTTGAGACAATGCTTGGACTGTGTCCTAGAAGAGATATGCAGTACCATCCATTGAGATTTACTTTTACAGAGCTACAGAGATGTATTTGCCCAATTAAAACATGGATTGACAAATTAACACCTTAGCTAATTTCCCCTATATTTTCCTATTTCTTTGGCACATTTCTAATGACCTCACAAATCACAGTAATTAATTTCAGTTCCTCTGGAATTTAATGAGCTTTTAATGATATGAATAACTAATCATGCCCACTTTATACCTGTTTAATTATTGTAATGGGCTGCAAAGGTAAATATTTCTTGTGTACTGAGTATGAGTGGCTTCTGAGCTGGACCTGCCATACTTAACATTACTTCATTCATGGCAAAAATGCCTCCTCCTCCTCCTCTATCCTCCCTTTCGATATCAAGACACTTGGTGACAACAAGAAACCAATTCAAATCACATTTTTTGTACTTTGAGAGTTATCCTGTGAGTAGCCCTCATGGACATGGAAATATTTAGAAGGGGAGGCCATGCTTAGCAATGCAGTGGAGCACATGCTTAGCAATGCAGCAGGTCCAGGTTCAATCCCTGCCATGTAAACTATAGTTAAAACTATCAGATAGCAGATGATGAGAAAGGAAGCTAGGTGGGTGGCTACCAGAGAGAGGGGCCTTCTCAGTGGAGGCATCCCATTTATGGAATAAACCTCCCAAAGAGGTTTGCCTGGACCTACGTTGTTATCTTTTCCGCAACAGGCAAAGACCTTTCTTTTCTCTGAGGAATTTAGAGACCTACGTCTAGGTTATTATGGCTATTTTATCCACTCCTGTGCTGCTTATTGTTTGTTTCACATTTTATTGTATTATATCCTTTTAAATACTTGAATTGTATTTTATATTTTTAACCTTTATATGCGATTTTAGTTTTTTAACTGTTTGTAATGTGCCCAGAAAACATTAGTTATTGGGGATTAGAAATGTACTAAATAAGTAAATAAATAAATAAAATATGGGAATGTCCTCTCTTTGCCTAAGACCCTGACCCTGGAGAGCAGCTGTCAGGCCATCTAGCTCAGACAATACTGAGCTAAATGGACACATGGTCTCTGACATGGTATAAGGCAGGTCCCTGCATTGAAGGCCCATTTGGTGAAGGAAAGCTGAAGATTCCAAGCAGATGTCTTTAACCTGAAAAGAGGAAGGCGGAAAAATCCTGAAGCTGCAGCTGGTGCTCATTCATTACAAAAAAAAAAAAGCTTTCTCAGCAAATAGTACAAGCTTTAAAAATAGTAATCTTATTCTTCCAGAGGCAAGCCTAACATAAGACAAAATGCAAATGCAGGAGCCATTTGTGGGAGACACAACTGACCCATGAAGCGCAATTTGCTGGATATTCCACTGACTTAACAGGCGCTGCAAAAGTGCACTACTTTGACCTTCTTCGCATAGATAAATTGAAAAGAATGCTTTCTAATTATCTTGAATTTATTTTCATAGCTGGGGCTTCAGATCAGGGGTGAGCAACTTCTATGGTCCTGAGGGCCACAAGCAGTGTTGGACTGGCAGCCAGAAGACACACACGTGTGTACATGCATGCAAATGTATGTGCACATCCACACACAAAGCATACATAGACACATACACACCTGTGCACACAAAACACATGCATACACACATGCCTGTGCACATGCAACACATGCATGCACAAAGCATACACGCACACATGCGCACAAGCTCACACGCAGAACCCTGCCTCCCAAACCTCCTACACATCTGTAGTATCACTGAGATGGAGGCAAAGTTAAAGCTCTCCCACCCCCACCCCACCTCAGTGATGTTGCTGTAGATCACTGAGGTGAGAAGAGTTCAACTCTGCCCCCATCCCAGCCACATTCCCACAGAAAAAAAAGCCATTGCTCTTACTTCTCTGTGGCTGGAAACCAGTGAGAGACACTCTGGTCTGCTCTCAGAGGACTCTATGGCACAGGGGAACATTCTGTCACCCTCCTGCACCATAGAGCTGATTCTTTTGAGCTGGATATAGGCAGCCCTATGGTGCAGGAGGATGACAGGGAGTCCTCCTGCACCATGGAGCCCTGTAAGAGCCAACCAGAGCATCTCTCACAAGTTTCCATTGCCATGTATTTTCTTTACTGTGTAAAGTGGTGATGATTCTTCTGGGAAGGGGACAAGAGATGGAAGAGGGAGATAAGGTGAGTGGAGAAGAGTGAAACACGTTTTGGAATAGCAGCAGCTGCATTAGCATCTGCTTCTTGCACGGGCCGGGGCATTTAAGTGGCAATTTGGCAGCACCCCAGACACTTGGGGGACACAGAAATGGCCTTGTGAGGGGTTGCATGTGATCCACAGGCCACATGTTGCCCAGCCCTGCATGAACCAGAGTTGAGCTCCAGAACTGACTTTTAATGGCAAGGCTCAACCTTGGGATATGTCAGGTAATAATGAAGTTCCTCTAAGTATGAATAAGCAGCCATTCCATCACTACTGCCACTAACAGCATGGCCATACTTATTTATTTAAAACATGCTGAGGATGCAGTCCTATGGGCAATCCACACATATCTGAGAGTAAGTCTGATTGTTAGACCTCTCTTCCAAAAGCACTCAAAGTGGCTTACAAAGAATAAACATACAGCTACAAAAGCAAGTTCCATACACCACAAATGTCAGTTAAAGTAACCTGCAGGGGGAAAACATAGAATGTAACAGAAAAGAAAAGGTGAACAGAAAGAAACATCTCAATACAGCAAGGGGCAAAGCATGCCAGTGCCTAAGGGCTACAGCAATAATGGGCCTTCTCCAAGTTGTCCTAAACTGACAGAAAGCAAATATGAAGAGCAGGACCTGATCTCCCAACAATAAGTGGAACATTAGAGGCAGCCTCTCAAGTATGTATGTTTACTCAGAATTAAACACAACTCCCTAGTAAGTGTGCATTGAACTCATGGATGGGGGAGAAATTTGTTCAATTTGCCTTTTACTGGATTTTGACCTTTTGAACCACTATGAGGGCAGAAACTCGGTTATCCTTTGAAATTTGTTGCTTCTCCAAATTTTTCAATAGAGTTCTCCAATCAAAATGTTTTTACAAAAAATGCATATATTTGGGGGACATAATGGTAAAAAAGGCATTATATTCAGAAAATTGCTCCCCAAAAGTTGTATATTAGGCAAAAAATGAATACAACGATGCATGTATTAGGAGAAATGTGCGCAATAATGCTTCTGAATTTTCATGCAATTTTTTAACAACAACAAAGATCTTGAAGTTTGGAATGAACCAAGTTGAAGATTGGAAAAAAATGAGTAACTGAAATTGACATATTAGCCCATCCCTAATTGAACTGCTGTGTTAGTCCTTAGATGTAAACAACCACAGAAGAACTAAAGGTGCATATTACTTTGTGTTGACATTTCCATGGAAAAATGGATCACATTGACTGATTGATTTTCAATTTATAAGCCACTCAGTAACAGAAATCTCAGGGATATATACAAATATATACAAAATACAAAATAAAATTAATAATAAGAGTGGTTATTAGTTAATAAGAGTACTTTTGCATATATATGCAGTTGTTCCGTTTTTACCTTTGATCACTCTTCTAATAATTATGAGTTTCAAGGAGGTGCCTCAAGATATATTTGCAGCCATGTTCTGCAAACTTCAATATGTGCTGCTGTGATAGTTTCATCAGTATGCCAGGGGCACACATCTGTTGCTCCCTGTCACCTCCACGTTTTGACACCTTCTGAACCTTTTTAAAAACCCATGTACTCCCCTGTGGTATTTCCATTTTACTCATGTCAAATGTCATTTTATTTCTAATATCTCATATAATCCTACTTCAGACATTAGCTCATTTTTTTTCCATTCAGATGTTAACTTACTTAAGTTATTTCTCTGTGCTCTTACAGGCTGTCTTGCTCACTGAGTTTTATATTGTATTTTTAGTTATGATACTTTCATATTTTATGGTTTGTTGTGATATTGAAACCTGGTTGGTTGATCAATAAACTGAGTTGAACTAAGCACCAACTTTGAAAGGGGAGGAGTCACATCATGTGTACATCGTATTACTTTGGTAATTGTTGTGCTGTTGTTCTTGCAAAGTTTTTTTTTAATGTTAAATTGTGTTCCTTTCCTTCTAAATTTCCATAATATCAGTGGGCCACAATTACTTTCCAGAGCTAAAATATTACTACTTCAGCCTTTTTCTACATGGAAAAAAGCTATTAGATACATAGAATTGGAAAGACAACATGTCTTATGTGACTGATAGACTTCTGGCCATGATGGTGACAAAGTGAAAAGCAAGCTGTTGAATTTCTGTTACCTCTTTTTGAATCAATCAGCTGATCTTTCTGAATACAATGTAAATTGGGGAAAATCTGAAGGAATGCAATTGGATAAATCCATTTTATAGAAATGGGATAAACACAGTGGGGGTGGGGTGGATTTCAAATGCAGACACAGGCATTAAAAACCAACAGAGGAGGGTCAGAGTTCAGTAAAGGAGCACATGCTTTGCATGCAAAAAGTCCCATGTCCAAGCTCTAGCATCTCCAGGTAACCCTCCAGGTCCACCCTTAAAAGTGGTCTAGAAATCATTTTAGATAGACACTGTCGAGAATACTGATCTAGATAGACTAATGGTCTAACACAGTATAGAGCAGATTTCTCTCAGGTCAGTGGCCTTCATGGCCTCCCTTGTAAGCTTTTCAGAGGCATTTGACTGCACCCTATTGGAAACAGAATGCTGGACTAGATGAACCTGTGGTCTGATCCAGCAAAGCTCTTCTTGGAAGGATGGATCAGGTAGGGATGGATGGATCAGTCTGTTTCTAGTCCATGTCAGTTTCACATGAGTTGATTCACAAGTCCATCTTTCTGCATAAATGTGCAATTTCTAAAAAAATATCATGAAAATTCACATTATTTGTGAATGTATTTCCCCCCAGAAAATATGCCTTTTTGCATGCATTTTAACCTAACATACAAATTTTTGTATGCATTTTGATCCATTTTTTGAGCCAAGAACTGTATCTCAAAATTCAGAGAAGTGTGAAAACCAAAAGATAATTGCATTCTGATCCATATACTAGCCCAAGAAGTGTGGATCAAGTCAGTTTGCTTAAAAATGCAGCCAAACAAAATTATTGAGTACCCCTAGTGGTAGGACTAATATTAATCTAAACTGACATTGAACTACCTTTTGTGCATTACAATTGCTTCTGCTGTTGATGTTCTGGTAGTCAACATGTGGCCAGCACTGCTATTACATGTTTCATGTTGTATATGTGAACATATTGCTGGGAGCTGGATGCTTTTTGACAGCTCTCGAATTGTATGATAACTTACTCTGAAGCAGGAACTCTTTACTCTTAATGTATGTGAAAGTTTTAATCTTGGGAATATATAACATTAATAACATAGATCATCTCTAGAGAGCTGTTTCTCCCTAGTAGTTTTACTGACTGCAAAGTCCCCTGAAAAAGCCAAAAGCATATTTGCTTTTATAAAGCATTTCAGGGGCTGATTCAATCATTGAATTCAAATAACCCAGATGAATGTATATAAATCAAATGTTAATGCAACTCTGTGAGGCTAAGCCTGCTATTTTGGTAACAGCCTGAACACAAACATTTCCAGAACAGCGGGTGATTCCTTGTATCAGGTAATGTAATATATATTCTTGCAATTACAGTTTGTGAATCATTGTCTTCAGTGATTGTATTCAAGCATGTAGATAATTTTGCAAGTTTGGAGCACAAGCCACAACTATGTGTTTAGAAAGCATCATCCATACTTTTCCCTCCCCCCCCCCAGCAGCTATCTAGTTAACAGGAGACATAAAACACAAGTATGCTGGTATGTCATTTGGATGCACATATTATTTATGTATGTATGTATACACACACACACACACACTTTCAAACAGGAATGCGATTAGCTGAACTCTGCTGTCAGTTAGGGGTGGGGGTTGTAATCCTTGCTCCACACGCTGCATCTTACATCAACTGATGGATTAAACTTTGGTTCTTCTGAACAAATTCAACCCAAGTCAGTGATTGTGCTGTGAGGTAGGAGCTTTGAATATGCAGAACACCTGCCACTGGGACACAAGTACACACTGGATGCTGTGTACAGAAAAAGAACTGATTCAGATATCAGTCTTCCATTTATTTATTTATTACATTTCTATACTGCCCAGTACCCACAGTTCTCTGGGTGGTTCACAGGAATTAAGTGAGTGCTGGATTCCACCACATATGAGTAAAAAGGAGAACTGGGATCAGGAAGTAGATATAGCAGACCACATGTATGCACATTGTCATCTAGATGCAAATGAGGAGTCTTGTGTAAACCAGGAATTATTATATTGCAGTCCATCAGGGAACTCAACATGGAATTGAGGCACAGCAATGGACAGCCATATATTTGATGTGATGGATTACATGCTCCCTACTTCATCCAGGGCACTGGATCCCCTGAGCTGACCCTCCTACCCTCTGGGTAGATGTCAAGCGTGTTGTCCCAAAGGACAACAATAGGCCATAGAGCCGCTGCAAGAGCTTCATTGGTGTAGGAATAGATGGAACAGCAGCATGCCAGAGTTGCCCAAAAATATCAAGAGATCCTGGTTACTTTCTCACAGCAGCAAGCCAGAACTTTTGGTATCCAGAAAACCTTACTCATCTAGGCCTACAGGAGTGTCTATTGCACAGTTTTAGCAATGTTATGGGGTAAGGATGTACGGATCATGTAAAATACATTCTGTCTGTGTTTTGTGAATTGTCAGGTGCCTTTTGTTTCATTGTCCACCCATCGACAGAATCCAATTTTTTTGTTACAACATCCCTAATATGGGACAATGGGGTCAGCCAGACGGGACAGCCACAGAATGTTCACAAGATATACCATTGATCCATGGAGCCCTGTGTCATGCTTAGAGATACTAATGGTTCACTGGACTCAAACCTGGAAATGTTCTTTTGGGGTTCAGTAGTGCTCATCTCAAAGGATAGGTGAACATTAGAAACCCTCTGAATTCTTCTCAGAGATTAAAATCAGAACTGGTTTACCTATCCTTTGAAAGTGGTGGTGGGATCAAAAGTATCCACTCTCCATGGCAAATCTACTTACCCTAAGAGTACTCCATGGGAAGTAAGATTGTGTGCTCTACCCCCAGTCTTCCTGGGGTCAGCTCTTTAAAGCAGCTCCCTAGCCAAGCAGTGGATGATTTCTGTTTACATACATATGCGAAGTCACCAGCATGTTTCTGGGTAGGTACTTGGCATGTATCCATAATAAGTGTCCAGTGGGGATGGAGGAGAATTTTGTTTGGTATGTATTTTATAGCAAACCAACCTAATCTGCACTTCCCAAACTAATATGCAAGTTGGTTGGAAATCAGTTATCCTTCAGGCTGTGCTCTTCTCCAAACTTTGTGATGCAGTTCTCAGTTCAAAAATTGCATATAAAATGCATATTTTAGGAGAAATTGTGTACAAAAAATCCATATATAAGGGAAGGTTGCTTGTAAAAATGTGTATGTCAGGAGAAATTGCATATGAAAATAAATGCAAATTTGTGTGCATTTTTTAAAAAAATGGGAGACTGATGTGGAAATTGGACAAAACAGATTTACAACTGAATATATGTGAAAGGAAAGGACAAGCAGTATGCAATTTTCTAAAGACCTATGGCAACTTAATCTAATCTGGGATCTAAGAGGGGCAGATCAAACTCTCCCCAAAATACTATGCATACAATAGTATTATTGGGAAGAAAAACTAAAATGAAAATTGACTGACAATTTACAGTGGATGCTGTTTATACTCCATGCTGGATAGCTGTCCATATTTATTCCCTTGTCTAAAAAGAAATACGCTGTGGGAAATTGATTGGCAACCAACCTGAACCTGATTTGTTGAGGTCAACAGTACTCGGAAATCTCCCAAGCTTCCATGTAACCCAACAGAAGTCTGCAGATCACATAGTTCAGCTCTGGTTGCAGAGTAAATGATGGTAGCAAATATTTTCTGAATTGCTACCGGCGAGAAATTGTTCTTGGGGTGGGGGGAGGCTTATCCTCTGCAAAAAGTGATCTTATTCATTTTGGACTGGCAGTGTGGGAGGATTTCTGTCTGATTTGCAGCCGAACAGTGTATCGTGTTGATATTTTATGCACGGAATTTAGGTTAAAGAGCATAACATGTGGAGATCAAAAGCAGGTGAAATATTACAGCAGGGAGTTATAGCTGGTGGCTGATTGGTATGGGAGGTCTAACTAGTCTGGTAACAAGGGTGCAGAGGGACCAATAAAAATTGGATGGCTGCTTCAGTCTTAGACAGGTGGCTTCTGGGTTCTTAGATTATAAATTAAGAGAACAAAGGAAGCTCACCTTTAAAAGTCTATTTTATTCTGGCTGAGCACAGACAAGGTGATCTTTACCTGGGTGCATCTAGAGTTGGTGCTCCAACACCAACTTGGACAATCAAATATTTGATCTTAAATGTGGCTCACCTTTTACCTGATCAGGTTATCAGGTTTATGTACCTGATTTTTGATCCCCCTCTTTGAATGGTGGGATGGTCAGGGTAACTTTTACAGGTTAATTTTCCTTTGATGGTGAGAAACCAGTGGAGATTTTGGAATTTCAGGAACATCCTATGTATCACAATAGGGCTGGGCCAAACATTCCACCAGTGAAATGTTCAGTGCATTTGAAAAGCAAGTTTGGGGTGCCTCTTATTGAAGGTGGGGAGGAGGGATGTACAGATTGTGTGAAATCCATTCTGTTTGTGTTTCACAGATTGTCAGGCCCTTTTCTTTCTGTCGTCCACCCATGGACAGAATCGGATTATTTTGTTTCTGAATTTGCGCAAATTCACATTTGTGCAAATACATGCTTGTGTACATTTTCATGAACAAAAATGCACAAATCCCCCCGTGTGCATTTTCACACTTCATACTATGGGGGGGATGCACATTTTGGGTTTTTTTTTTATTTTGTGCATTTCTCTATGATTAAATTTGCACAAACTTCGGGAAGTTAGAAAAACTAGTCCACAAGTACACCCAATCCACCCGACGGGGGAAAGCCAGTCCACTGCACAATCTGTGGGTCGGATTCATGAAAGTCCAAACTCATTTGGTTCCATTGCAGATTTCTCTGACATCCCTAGTGGAGAAGGGGTTGGTGACAAACAGGTGAGGAGACAACTTTTGAGTCAAAAGATACTTACAGTTTAATGAAGTCTGCAGGTGATCTTTCAGTCTTTTTTTTTTTTTTTTGCATTAAACAAGAACAAGATGCTGTATTCAGGAGCTTTTTTAAAAAAATGTACACTGGGAATGGTGCTGTAGTATCACACGGCAATATTCCCAACACCAATTTTTAAAAATAGTTTCGATGCAACTGACAGCCATTGCTGAATATGGTGACTTGCCCTTGTTTAATGTTGAAAAAAAGAGAAATAAAAGACAGAAAGACCACTTGTTAAATTGTAAGTGCCCCATGCACCCAAAAGTGTCATAAACTCAGCAGGAACCCTGTGAAGGTCACAGAAATTTAACTCCACTGTCACTGGAGGATGAAGGTCCAGCAGGGGTGAGGTTCTGAACAGCCCTTATTTACAAACACACAGGCTGAGAATCGATGAAAAGTTACAAGAAGCAAACACAAGTTCCACCCCCCAAAAAAAAAAAAATCCAGAGCAAATCAATTGCTTCTTTCATCTTCTTTTTCCAACATTGCACTCAGATGAAACCAAAAACTACTACTCTGTCTTTCCAGTCATTGAACTGTAGATCTGACTCTCCCCACACAATGGCTACTGTATTCCAAGTAAGGCAGACAGAGTTGAAAGGCTCATTTTCCACTGAGAATGGCTACCTGACTAATTTGATCTTTGCTCATTAACTACTGGGCCACACCTTTGACCACCAGAGTTCCAAACCCTCTGGGATGGAAGTTTCCCTCACCTCTACATTTCATATCCTCCATTTAGAGAGCAATCCTATGGCCCCTAGACAGCATCTGGGGGGCCATACAATGGTTCGGATACCTGGATCCAACGTTGGGAGTCAGCGCTATGACCTCAGCTCCAGGAGTCCAAGCAAAGGCATTCCTGGAGAGGAGGGAAAGGTTCAGTGAGTGGAAAGGGGACTGGGGAAAGCAGAGATATGAACTATCCCCAGCTATCCCCAGAGCCTTAGCTAGATGGGCAAAAATGCCTACCTAGCAAAAATGCAGAGTGGGAGAAGTGCAGAGGCGATGACTGCTTCTGTGCTCCTACTGCTCTTCATAGGATCCCCATCAGCCTCCAAGTTTGGGGAATCCCAATAGGATGGCACCCTCAAGGTAGCAATACTGACATTTTAAAAACGTGTGTGTGTGTGTGCACACAATTATGACAAAACAAAAGAGGGGAAAACCTGCAAAAATAACATTGATAGCAAGAACATAAGAAAAACAAGAATAAAAGCATATCCAATCACAACAAATGTTCACGTTATTGATTATTTTTCAGTGTTGTGACACTTCTGTTTCAGATCTACATATTAATATAAGCAGACTGTATGTCTAAATAAGCATCCAGATGAAACTGATGACTATAAGATATGCATTCAAATACAGTAAGATCGTCAGTGCACCGAAAAGTAAGCAGCGGGTGTTCATCCTTCTTGGAGTATACATTTCTTTGTAACTGTGTTAGGGCTCTCAGTGACCACTTTTTCTGTCCATCTGTTAATCCCCACATCACAGGAATATAATTTAAAAGTGCATGAGCATCCATGGTTATCACAGACTTTTCAAGAACAAAATGTATCCAGGCAGTAACCATCAACCAAAAAGAAGCCACCACAGGGCATGCTCCCATCATATGCCTCAGCAATGCATTATACGCATTACATTGCCAGCAGCTAGCAGAGCTAGCCAGTTTCTTCTTAACCAGCCTCTGTGGTGTCCAATATACATGAAACATATTTTTTTGTTGAATCAGCCTGAGTTTTAAATCTACAGAAATAGTACATGGGGAAGCTAAGGTAGCAATACTGAAATGAGTACCTAAGCACATAAAACAGAAGGCAGGAGTGCTAGGAAAAGACTGATCCCCCAAAACAAACAACTGCAACTATCAGATCAGGAGGCAACCCTTTTGAGCACAGGAGAGAGAACTGGGGACAATATAAACAACAGAGAGAAAGCTCAAGTGTTTGCTAGGTACATACTGGAAGCACATCCGATCAGGGAAAAGGATAAAGTCTTCACATCAATGCTTGAGTGTAAAAGACCCTCTGTTTGATGGTTCTGAAATTACTCTAAAGCCAAGAAATGCTTGAAGAGCTACATACCAGTAATTTAGGGTGCAATCCTATGCAGGTTTATACAGAGAAAAATCCTACAACTCCCAGCATTCCCCAGCCAACATTATGGGACTTTCTCTTGTCTAAACCTGAATAGGATTGTCCCCTTAGACAGACAAAGTGTTATTCAAGATTAATTTAGCACAAAGGTCCAGGTAAAAGAATATGTTGGTTTTGATTTAAAATTTGAGAGAGCACAGTGGCTCACAGCCCACTGACACAGGAAGGAAAAATACAGAGTAATAGACAGTACTGGGGGCAGGCAGGTAGGACTGACATCCTTTCCTGTTCCAATCGGTAATAGTTTAGTTAGTTTCTGGAAGCCTAAATGTGGTGGAATGACATCCACCCATGTGAAGCAATATAGTATCATACTATTTTTCTTGCTGTTATACTATTGTTATAATCGCAAGAACCCACAACACGTACTGTTCTATACGGAGAGTTGTCATATTGGCACCAGAGAATTATAGGCAACTACTAACTAATTCCTGGGAGGAATTATGTACAACCTAAAAGTCTGCATATTGTTTCACCAAGCAAAGTCAGATTCGTAAAATGTGTCAGCTCAAGTGTTTCAGGAACCCACTGCACTGTCTGCCTGGACAAACGTGGCAGCTACCTATGGGCTCCAGTAGTGCCAAGGGGTTCAAAAGCAAATCCTGTAGGCAGGTCTGTCCGTCACACATTCTGGAATAATGCACGGTGTCTGTCTATGTCAACCTTTCCCAACCTAGTTCCTTCCACATATTTTGGACTACACTCCCAGCATTCCTGGCCATTAGCAATGGGAATGGAAGTCCAAAACATCTGGAGAGCACCAGGTTGAGGAAGTCTGGTCTACATTATCGATCAGCTGTTTTCCATGCCATTGCCACCTACATGAAAACATGGACTCCAACCAGGGTCTGTCCCCTCATGTGATGCCCACAAAATCATGAAACCAAGCCCCTATGTTCAAACAATTTTATTACCAGAGATGACAGAAGTGATCATCCTACACAAAGTCAAAGACCACAATCAGAGATAAAAAAAAAATCAAAATCAAAATGTTGCTAAATAATGGTAAGTACTGCTTATGCATATATGCCACAGTTGAAAACGTTGGATGTACTGGTGTTTAAAATGCATCCAAGACTGCAATCCTATGCCCATTTACCTGGGAGCAATCCCCACTGAATTCAACGGGTCTCACTTTTGAATAACTGTAATAGTGAGATCCTATTCATGTTTCCTCGGAGTTCAGTCCCATTGCATTCAATGGGGCTAACTCCCAGGTAAAAGGATATAGGATTGCAATAATAGTGTCTGATAATCATCTCTTTTGGGGGACTGATCCAAGTCTAACTTAATGATGTATAAAAACACATTTATATGAATGACAATCGCTCTCCCACTGAAACTTCAGAATATTTGGTTAGTTCAGACTACCTGTTTGCAAGAGAACTGGTGATAGCAAAGCGATGAGAGATTCTAGCATGTATTTTTTTAAAGCAGACCATTTAGTTTGGCCCTCACACAGGGTTCATATTCATTCAGAAATTCAGTAGTGAAAAGAATCTATGCTGCGAAAACCTTAGCAGCACGTGTGGACTGAGGCTTCCGCTTCTCACTGGTGACGACACCGGTGTGGGCGAGGGCCCTGTGGAATGAATCAAACTCCTGAACAGCAAACCATTTTCCTGCACATGTTGAACAAAATCATTTGAATTGGCATGGTTTTTTTCTTCTTTGAACCAAAGGAGTGTGGATTTCCCCATCCCCTACTAAGAACATTGGAGAGTATGCATGTAGCCAGAATGGCACCACCAAAACACAGCAAGGAGATATAAGCAGGTTTGGGGGGGATGCCAAAGTTTGCAGAAGAACAAAAATCATTGGTGGGGAGGGGAGAACCACCTTGGTGGGGAATGAGGGCTAAGCATGCTCAGCGTACATGGATTGCTAACCAATTGCTGGGCCAGTTTCAACATGCAAATGAGCAGCTACCTGGGACAGCATAAATCAAGGACCAGCCACCATCTTGGATGCAGAATATAAATCTGGGCTCTCGCACTGCCTCCAGTATGGCTGAATCCCATGAGAGCTGGGAGTGCTCCCTAAAATACTGGAAGATGTCACCACACACACCCTAGCATGGCCAAAACCTTGAGGTGGCCTCTTCTGGGCTAGTGATATAAAATATCTCCATTGTGACACAGCATTTCAGCTTAAGATCTGAAGCATCTATGCAGTACTACATGTATTGCCACATGCTATGTGAAGAATTTTGTGCCTGTATTTGCTGAGATATCATTACACTGACTGTTTCCTTATCTGTCATCGGGTCATGTTCGTCACACAAAATTATGTATCTCAACAACGGCTAATGTTTTTTAGCTGAATAGCAATGAACACTTTTTATAATAATGCTTAGAAAAACAGTCTTTCACGAGCATTATTTAAAAAGCCAGAACGTCGTACTTATTTTAATTAAATACTGGTGGTGGTTGTTTTTTTACTCAAATTTTTACGAGGCAGAGCTGTTAAAGAAAATTAAAATTTCTCCTCAGCAATTAGACCGATATCCTGCTGTCTGACAGGAGTCTTGGGATTTGAGCAATTTCAATGGATTAGGGAAACTTTACCTCAGACAAGCCCTCACTGGAATTATGGATTCATATTTTTAGCAGACTTTGGCTGTAAATTCATTTAAAATGTTAATGTGGAATATTAAGAGCCAGCAAAAGGATTTGGGCAAACAAAAAGATTAATCGAGGGTTCTTCAGAATGAAAAATCTCTCCTTGTAACTCACATGAAATATCGTGCAGTGGCAGAATGAAATCTAAAAATGTTCTAAAATGTACTGTCAAATAACAAAAGTCCAGATGGAAGAAGGCTTGAAATGTTTCATATTTTACGACTGGAAAGTCATGCATGATTTAATGTAAAATTACCATTGCTTAAAAATGGGAAATTATAAGTGAGATCCCCAAGAGTAAATCAGCAATAATAAACATGGCCACAAACTTGTTGGGCACACCTAAATCCTAATGCCAGCACCAAATATGGTTGTTGTTGTTTTCCTAAAGTGTTTGGCAATTTATTTATTTTATGCTTCGTCTCTCTCTCTCCCTCTTTCTCTCTCATTTACTTTTTCTTGTGGAAGGCTTCTGCCATACATAGTTCACAGTATTTCCCACAGAGATGAAAGATGGAGACCTTACATTGGATCATTACTCCAGCTATTTCCATTTTCTAATCAGCCTGGAGCAGTGAAATGAAATGGGGTGGTCGCTCAGGAATCTCCCTTTTATTTGTATTACAGACAATAAACAAATCATTTCTGCTCACTAGCCTAAGTTGGTTTCCTATGGCCCCAGAATGTGGAAGTGTTCCAGACCTCCTGTTTTGTTTATCTAACAAGGCCCTGATTATCACAACATTCTAGCCAACTGCCCAAACATACAATAGACTATTGCTAAAAATATTTGCACCCTGAGCCAAAATTCTGGCCGGCCTTGATGTACATGTGAAGCTGAGGCCCACAGGAAGCTGTCCCGTTAACTTCAGCATCGGGAAAAACACCACAGGTGCTCCTACACCAGCAGTGAAATAAAAAAGGCATCCGCTGCCCATGCAAAATGCTGAATGTTCGCGGCAAATATCTCTGTGCAGCCCAGAATTTTCTGGGCCAGGGCTTGAGTATTGTTACGAGGGTGGGGCAAACCATTATGTGTACTTCAGTATTCTTCAGATCCATTTATGCAAGATTAATCCCCAGTTGTTGGTTCATTCCTTGATTGTCATCCACATGTGATACAGCAATAATTCCAGCAATCGATATATTTATTTTGGAATGTCAATTTCCATTTTCCCAGGATGGCTTGGCATAGCACTTGCGGCTTCTGCAATTCTTTTAATGTTGTCTTCTTATGATTGGAGTTTCCCTCTGCTATTGGTGCATCTTTCCCTATTGTGTCTCTCCAGGCCATCACAAAAACTATAGTGAAAATATTTCCTTTCCCTAAGTAATAGGATCCTCATACCGTGCTTCACTCACACAGCCTACATCTCTAAATGTAGGAAATAAATAATTCTGAATTTAACAGAGTTATCCTGCTAATTTTCACAATTTTGAATGGGTATATACAGCCTGTGCTCTGCTGTCCATTTCTTGAATAGAAAGACAATTTTACTGCTCAGTGATAATCTTCGCGGCCATAAATCATGTGCATTTTTCATAGTTAAATGCTGGATTTGAATAATCATACCCATGCACCACCTTCCACAAATCCCAGTACATTTAATGCAATATGTTGAGAAGGTATGTGTGTCTGTATGTGTGTGTGTGGCTGGGGGGCATATATGGGGATTTTTACTGAAATAGGAGGCCCTTTGTTACCTTCTACTTAAAAAAAATAAAAATAAAGCAGATGTCCAGTGCCATCCTGCACATTCCTACTCAGCCGTAAGCCCCACTATGCTCAAGTGTGTATAATATTGAAGCCTAAACTACCAAGGCAGCCATGGTGAATGAGTGAAGAGGTGCAATGATGCAAATACATAATATAAATAAAAAGGTTCCAATAACGAAGGAGAAGATGGAGGAAATGGCTAGGAAGGAAGACAGTGTGAGGCTTCTTTCCAGATGAATTGGGCAAATTAAGTACCTCATTACAGAGGTACAAAAATTTGTAAGAAGGAAATCCAGGAAGGGGAGCAAAGTGATACATCGGAGAATATAGTGTGGAGTATGTCAACTGCTTGTATGATTTCTCTGTAGGGAGTCACGTTAAAAACAGCTGCTCTAGATGCACCCTTAGGATTGGTACAGATATTCATTTTCTGCCACTACATCTTACAGTGAAATGTCCCTAGTTACACAATCAGATCAAGAAAGTATATGGGCACTCTCTGAAGCATTTGCTGTAACTATGACATCATACAAGCAAGAAAATCATGGCAGATGCTTCTCCATGTTCACTGCTGTGGCTGTGTGATTTTCAACGGATCACGGGCACTCGCAGTAATGAGAACGTTCAGTGGTGGAAATGCATACGTGAACTAGCTCTAGTGTTCTGCTTGCTTTTTCTTCCCCTTTTCCCTGCTTAGAAATACATTTAAAATGAAATTTTCATGCATCTTTTTCATGTACACATTCTAAATGACAAGGCCCCTTTGTACATTAAACTAATGATTATAACCATTATTGCTATAAAACCCTAATATTTCATCCCCACTTTTTGCATAACCTTCATATATTATTCTGACCACAGCATTTGGCCTTTCCTGGTGCTGTATTCTGTATTATATGCCCTTCATTTGTTTTGCAGACCTGTCTAGTAGTACTGTGGTATGATGAAGGGCAACATTATATCAGAGGAATTTCCATAGCAAGAAGTCTGAGTCCAATGTATTTATCTTATCTGCACCATAAGGTACAGTGATTAACAGCTGGTGTATGTTCATAAACAACACTGCTATCCAGATATGAAAGATGATATAAAAGGAATGCAAAGCATTCAACCGAACACAACTTTTTACTAGATTCAGGACATTGTATAAGGTATTGATCTTCAGCAGGTGTGAGATTTTTTCTCTGTTGAGGGCCGCATTTTGTCAGGAGTAAACTGCTGGGGGACACATACTGGTAGTAGGTGTGGCTGAAGTCAGTGGTAGGCCAGGCCAGAGCCAAGCTCTGGGGGCCCTTTTCTCGCTCTCTGCCACCCCCTTTCTCCTCTCTCTCTTTCTCTCTTTATGACACCTGTCTCTCCCCCCCGCCTTTTTCCTCCCCACCCAGCAGACTGCTAGGAGACAAACAGATCACTCTTGCCAAAGTCTCAGCTGATCTCCTGCAGAGGGCTTTTGAAATTAGGCAGAGGACTGCAGATTATGATCTAAAGTTTTCCCCGCTATATTATTCTGCATTCTTCCAGTGCATTATCTATGTGTGTGTGTGTGTGTGTATCAATTTATATCAAATCCCTATAAAACAAAATACACTGATAGTCACCCACATGGAAGAACTTTTCTAACACATATATAGAGAGCATGTGTTCTATATTACCTTACTGATATGGGCTTTGGAATCTGTTTGACCACCTGCTACATTCTTGTAATGTTTGGACTTGGAAAATCACATGGGATTCTGTCACAAGCCCAGGAGAGGGGATAACTTTTCCTCCTGGTGAACCCCTTCTTTCTGTGGGTTCCCCAGGAAAAGAATCTCTGATAGGCTGCCACCAGTCAGAATGAAGCTCCTGACATACCCTAGTCTGTCCAGCTGCTTGGGGAGTTTCTGAGCCCTACCGCCAAGGACCCCTCCCTTCAGCCCAGGCCTAGGATAAAAGAAAAAAGGAAGGTATTTTGAATTTTCCTTCCCAAAGCCCAGAAACAGAGAGCTTACTAAAACCCTTCTAAAAATCTTAAAACACAAGCGTAGCTTTATAACCATGTGGTCTTTCACATGTGGAAGAGAACAGTAAGAAATCCCTTTTAAAGCGACACAGCCAAATGTCCAAATATAAAAGGAATTCATTTAAGAGGGGAAAAAAGAGAAATAAGGGGGGAAATCAGTAAAGGCAACCATCACATGCCGAATTTCAATTAAAAAACAAAAAGTCAGTCTAACTTATCTAGTCATTGTACCTGCTTGAGCAGAGTCCTGGGTCCCAGAGCATATGCCAACTTTATTGCAGAGAGGATGGTCTGAAAGAGAGAGTGCATCTGGCTTCCAGTCAGATGGTATATAGGAAAGCTCTAGAAGAGGGGATCTTTTTTTATGGGGATCTCTGCTCAGTAAAAGCCAGCCCCTTTGCCGTGTCTGATAGTTGGTCAGTCCAATACCGCAATGGCCTCCATTTCTGATATCAGTGGCCCAGCCAGCAAATCAGAAAGTTACCTAGTGGTTGGACCCACCTTAACAACTGTAACATACAGCTCAGAAGCCCAAAGTAGTTGGAACCAGTCAGTCTATTCAAGAAAAGGGATTAAGGTTTGGTTCCCATTTTGGATGACAAAAAAGTGAGAGAAAGCTAGATCAAACTATTCAGGTTGCCCAGCAGGGTGCCAACTGACCAGATGCTCTAGGGGACAATGTGTACTTATATCAGAAGCAGGGGTTTGTCACAGATTCCCACACAAATCCCATTCTCCCAGCAGATGATGCCAGCAAGGGAAATGTTAATCTCATCTGACCCTTCAACATGGTCTGCCTGATTGAAATGTTACTGGATTGATATGGGAAGCAGTCGTAAGATAAATGGCAAGTCCTTTGTGTGAGTGGCTTGGTTTCAGAGGATTTCTACCATGCCAGTACAAGGCATATTTCTCAGGTAAGGATGGAACTGATGTGATTGGTGTCCTCTGGGACCGCATGTGGACCTGCTTACACAAACAATTTATCCTTGTACTCTATCCAAATGGCTACTCTCATGCTTTTGTTGTCTCATGTTGACAACATCACAAAGCTATATCTGATGTGATGATGTCATGGAGACTCATGAGAAAAATTATGTCACTTGTCACAGCTAATTAGATTTAATGGCAGTGAGAGAGGAGGAGGAGAAGAATAACAACAACAGTTATAGGAACAAAAGGCCATTGAACAGGATTAAAACAATGGAAATGGTCAATGAAATATATATTTCCCCCATAATTTCTTTAGCTGCAGTGAATATATCTATTTTAAAAATAAGTAATACAATCAGAGAATATTATGCACAGCCCTAATGCTTAGTATTATTTTTAAATTTATTTATTTTTAGTAATTTTTTAGGCTGCCTTTAAAGGTGAAAGCCTCTCATGTCAAACGCTAGTATTAAAACCTAGTATTGCAAAAGAAGTGATGGGCTGGATCAAGAGAGAATAAAGGTCTCATTTAAATCTATGGTTAGTCATGACTTAAGTCCCATTAATGTCAATGGGAACTAAGTGGAACTAATTTATTCAGGATCTGGGTCCAACTGTATGTTTTGTTCTACTTTGGTATCTAGGTCAGAATCCAATGGGGCGCTTACCCCCCTGCCAATTCCTTTCTGCCCCGCTGATCCCCTTCCGCAAGTGATGGGTACCACCAATTCTGTTGTGCAAGCAGAACCCACCGCTTACGCAAGCGAAATTTAGCGCTTCCTTGGAAAAGCACTGAAACAAGCAGAAATGCTCATTTCTGGAAGGAGGCAAATCAGCAGAGCTCCCTTATATGAGCTCCGCTGACCTTCCTCCTTCCAGAAACGAGCATTTCTGCTCATTTCAGCTTCCCCTGGAAGTGCTAAATTATCATTGCACAAGCGATGGGGGCCGCTTGCACAATGGAATTGGCGGGGCGGAAAAGAATCATCAGGGGTGGAAGTTCCCCATTGGATTCTGCCCCTAGACAGGAAATGCCCTACCCGGCACCAGCTTGTCTGGCTGAAAGGGGGGGGCCATTGCGGGCGGGTGGGGTGATAAGACGTATGGGCCTCTGATTGGTGCACCCCAGTCGCACCACCAGTCAGGGAGGAGTGGGCCGAGTTGTCTTAAACTCGACCCCCCTCCCTATCTCAGCTCTTTGGCGTGACGCAGCTATTGAGAGCTAAAGACTCGCCTGGATTCGACGAGGGATTCTTGCCTGCTGGAGACCGGCTTCGTTGTCGTCTTTCCAGCCACCTGGACTCAGCGTGCTTCTGCGCACCAAAGCTTCTATTCACGAGCAGCTATCGAGTTGCCGACACTCGCGGCGGGTCTCATGCACTCCGGCGCCGCTCCCTCTGGGACGGCGCCCGCTGGCCGTCAGGAGAGCTAACGTTACTGGTGATATCGTGTCCACCCCCCCTTCCCTCCCTCCCTGCCGGCTCCTTTCCTCGAGCGCCCACCACAGCCCTGGTTTGGCCGGCGGCGTGGCGGCAGCGCTCAAGCACGTGATCTCTCTTCTTCGCTGTCTAAACGCCGGCCGCGGCTCCTAGTTCGCATGCCTGGGTGAGGCGCCTTATTCCTTCCTGGGGGGCCGGGTGGGGCGGCGCGCGCCCGTCCGCCTGCCCCCTCGGCCTTTGTTCACCCCCCCAATCACCTCGCTCGCCCGCCTGCTCGATCGCCCGCCCCCTCGTTCCTCCCCGCCCCATCGTTCCTTTGCCTGCCCGCTCACCCGCTCGCCCACCCGCTTGCTCGCTCACCCACCCACCCGGTCTCTCAGTCGCCCGCCTTTTTTTGTTTGCCGGCTGGCAGACAGGCTGGCCAGCTCCCAGCCTGTCTGCCAGCCGGCGTATTGGTCTGCCGGGCTCGCCTTCCGCCGGCTTCCGCTGGCCGTGGCCTTTTGCTTACCTCGCTGGGCCTCGGAGGCGTTGGTGGCGGCGAGGTGCGGCGGCGGTGCGCGTCGAGCGCGGCACCCGCGTTTGCCGGCTCCGGCTGTCCCGGCAGCTGCGTGCCTGCCTCCCCCCCCCAGCTCGACAGTTTAGGCGGCCTGGTGGGGAGGGGAGTCTGGCGGCAGGGCCAGGGGCTAGGTGTTTCCCCCCCAGTGCCTTGCTATTCTCCTGTTGGCATCTCCCCCCCCTCAATAAATAAATAAATAAATAAATAAATAAAAATAATTAATTACTTAAACTATTGAAGCAGCCGCAGCTGCCTGTTTGGCACCTCCTGAGCTAGGGCGCCCTCAGCTGAGGGCGCCCGCGCTCAAGCGCGTTTCCTTCTAAAAAAAAAACAAAAAAAACACAAACAACAACAACAACTTTGCTGCACCTCTTAAGCTTTAATCTTTCGGTCTGGAACGCGTATCCGCTGATCGTGAAGATTGTGTGCCTGTTGCCCGGGGTGCCCACTTGCTTACTTAAGTCTCCGATAGCAGCTAAGCTTATCTTACCTTTTGCGTCATGCCTCCCAAGAAGGGCCAAGGTGGTAAGAAAGGTAAGGGGAGGGCCCCTCCCCCCCTCCCCAAAAGACCGCTGCCAAGGCCTGATTCTGAGTCTGATGAATACTCAGACCCGGTACTGTCATCAATTCTTTCTCGTTTGGAAGCTGCTGAGCGTTCCTCGGGGATACCTCTCCCTCCCCCAGCCAGGCCCCAAAAACCCTCAGCGGTCCAACCTAAGCGAACACGGCAGCAGACCCAACACTCGTTGCTTCTTTCTATTTCAGCTCGTCTGGACACTATTGAGGCATCCACCTCCTCTTCCTCGGCTCTTCCAGAAGGTGCACCGCTTTCAGTGGAGCTCCTCCCTTCTGTGGCCTCATCTTCCCTGGGCACACAAGCAGCAATGTTGGTTCTTCCAGCTAGGGATCAGAGCACACCTACGATTGATACAGGTGAGACTGCTTTGGCACCTCAATTCGCATGGCCGGGCATGGGACAAATCACCCCATGGGGTTGGTTGCCGTGGTTTACTCTTCAAGGTGGCCCAGTTCCCCCTCTCTCACTTCCTTCAGTTACTTCAGCCTCCCCAGTTAGTACTCCCCAGCCTGTTGCCTCAGCCTCAACTCTCAGCTCAACTGCTCCGGTGGCTAGTCCACCTAATTCAGTGGGGCCTGGCGCTTCATTCCCCTTAGCAGGAGATGCCACCACGTCGGCTCCGCCACTGCTCCAGCCTCATCCAATTACCCATGCGCCACCCTGAGTAGAGGATCTATGCCCACTGGTGCTACTTCCTCCCCTATTGGTTTTCACTTAACCATTGCCACCAGAGAAAAGATTCTGCGGGGTGAATTTACCGATGTCTTTGCCCTGCTCTTTTGTGAGCCCGAACCCAGTGATAAAGATAGGACCCGTGACCGAGATCCTGAGCGGAGCAAAACCCGCAAAGTGCCTTGCACCTGGGCGAACTGGTTGCCAGGTTTTTTTAATTTACGCTGGCATCCTCCAACAGAGATTCCCTGAGAGGGCTTGGGTTCTCACCAAATACCTTGACATAATATACAGGGCTTACACCGAATATGAAGGGAGTGCATGGCTGGCCTATGATGAGGCCTTTCGTAGGAGGACCGCCATTGATCCCTCCATGCGCTGGGATCTGAAGGACCAGGACCTTTGGCTTCAATTCATGACCCCTTCTAGGCCAGGCTTCGGCAACAGGTCCGACAGCGGCCACATCCTGGCCAAGCTGTCGCCCACAATAGCCGTTAGGCCTATTGTGGGTCCAGGGGTTCAACACCACTGGCTGTGCTGGGAGTTCAGCTCCAAAGGTTCCTGCTCCCGAAACCCATGCCGCTTCTGGCACGAGTGCTCTCTTCATGGCGGTCAACACTCCTGCTCCTCCTGCCTGAGAGCCAGAGGTTGGAGAGGTTCCCCAAGGGATGTCCGTGGTGGCAGAAAACAGGGCGGTGTGCACGCCCCCCCCCCTCACAAAGGGCCCCAGCCCAGTTAAGATTCTTCCGCTCCTTCAACTTCTAAGGCGTTACACAAATCATCGGGCAGCGATCTACTTGGATCATTAATACTTTATCCTCCAGAAACCAAAGGGTTATGGAGTTAGTTAGAGCATTTACCCTCCAATGCCTACGCCACAACATATGGTTCCGCGCCCGCCACGTGCCGGGTCTGGGGAACCCTGTAGCCGATGCTTTGTCACGAAACCAGATCGACCGGTTCCGTGCGTTGGCTCCGTGGGCACGTCTGCTGCCAGACCCCATGCCAGACGAACTGTGGGAGATTGGCGCTCTCAAGTCGAACACGCTATCCTGAATTCTATAGCCCCCAGCACTAGAGCTGCCTACGAGAGAGCAGGTAGGGAGTTTAGCGCCTTCAGGTGTGGACTACAGTTGCAGGATGTGTGGCCCTTACCTGTGGACCACTTATTACAATTCTGTGTACATCTGCATAATAAGGGACTGTCTGCTAGGACCATTTCGGGGAAGCTTGCCTCTTTGGCCTTCTGGGCCAAAGTGCGAGGGGTGGAGGACTCCACCTCAGATTTCCGAATCAGGAAGGCTGTGCAAGGCTGGGCACGGATGTCTCCTGCCCCGCCAGACTCCAGACATCCTTTGTCGCCAGTTATTCTTATAGGGCTTCGGGCATTGTGGCCCGCCATGTGCTCTTCTCCATACGAAGCCTCCCTCTTTCATGCTGCGGCCTTAACAGCCTTTTTCGGGGCCCTTAGGATTTCAGAACTGGTCTGGGCATCCAAATCCGACACCACCAGGAGGGCCTTGAGGTATTCCGATATTCTGATCCATTCTAGCCTGATTCACCTCCATATTCGACGTTCAAAAACTGATCAGTCAGGCAAGGGAGCATTGGTGACCCTTAACCAGGCCCAGGCTGACTAGTTATGCCCTGTCAGGGCCTTGCAGGCTTTCTTTGAGCATTGCGGAGCAAAAGAGGGTCCCCTATTTTGCCATGCTGATGGTTCACCACTGACAAAGTTCCAATTTTGGGCAGTCACTAAGTTAGCCTTGACCACACTGGGTCTGGGGCATTATCGTTTTGGGACTCACTCATTCCGTATTGGGGCGGCCTCTACGGCAGCTGCCATAGACTTTTCTTCCAAGCGAGTGAAGGCGATAGGGAGATGGCGCTCCAGGGCCTTCCGCTCTTACATTCGCAAGTTGCCTGATGCTTCATGATGATTCTCTTCGCCTTCCCCAATGTTTTATTTATATGGGATTCGACTGACGCCAGTACAGGTGCTCATTTGTGGGCACAGTATGGTTTTTTGGGCTGCCCGCAGAGCTTCTACGTCGGCCTTCGGATCCCGGCTGCAGTTTCCCCAACAGGTGGCAATACAATGGCTCGGCCGACGGGGTATGTGATGGGACAGTCTTCTTCCCACACTCTTTCAACGAGGTTTGGTCAGTTTCCCTCCACAGGTCCTGGTGCTGCACCTAGGAGGGAACGACCTGGGCTACAAGCCTGGAAAGGGCTTGATTGAGCAGGCATTGGCTGATCTGCGGACGATCCGACATCGTTGGCCGGGGGTGATCATATTATGGTCCTCAATGCTCCCGAGAATCATGTGGAGGGCACAGAGCAATGCGGCCATGGAACGGGCCCGGCGCAAGGTGAACAGAGAACTGGCACGTGGGTTGTCAGAGCATGGTGACGGTTATATCAACCACCAAGGAATCCATTGGACTAGGAGGGAGCTTTACAGGCAGGATGGCGTCCACCTGTCAGACATAGGCAACGACTTATTTTTGGCCGATCTGCAAAGGGGCCTGCGGGAAGTTCTTCTGTGCAGGTGGGGGGAGTTTCACAAGCAATAGGCTTGTGTCTCCTGTGGCGGCTAGGACGGGCAAAACAGGAAAGGGAGTAGGGATGGTGTGCACGCAGAGGCACCTTATGGTGACAGGTGACGCCTGAGGCCCCCCGAACGGGTTGTGCAGCTCGGCGAGGGGATAAGGGTTGCCTGGGAGACCAACCCTACTCACTCACCCAGGTGTTGTGCGGCACCGGGTTGGGGGTGACACCGGAAGGTCTACCTCCCCCAGAAGGGGCAGTCCGGAGGGATGGCGAGATCACCGCCACCCCTCAGGCTGGGTGTGTTTTCGCCCTAGAAGTGTCAGATAGCCGCTGACATAGTTAGATGCCCGTCCTAGTTACCCCTTTGCAAATATTTCAATAAATGTGGCCCAATTTTCAATCCAAGCTTGTTGTCTGCGTCTTCTTTGACCCATCTCCGCTCTCAAAGGTATATTACATTGACATTTCAGTAACAGAGAAAAGTTGTAAATAGAAGAAATACCATGTTTCTATAATGGCAGTGCAAATGAATACTGACCTGCAATTCTATTCAACGGATGGACATTGCAAAGTTTAACACATCCATTTAAAGTTGGTCCCCATAAAAGTAAAGTAGGTTCAGCCAGCTTGCCATCAGGTGAGCAGAAAAAAATGAAGCCATTATAAAAGTCTAAGGGAATGCATTTGTCAGATTTCCGATCTAGGAGGAGAGGAAGAGCCTGTAATGGCTGCATGGTGAGGGCTGGGATGATAAAAGAACCCATTATCTGTATTTCAATGCATATATAAGATATTGTGTTTATTATAGCTATAGTAGCGATATATTTTTCCCTAATTTTGATAAATACAACTGTTTTATTTTGAACTCAAAATATAAAATCCCAATCAAAAGGCTAGCTTTGGCCTAAAGGTTATCAGCTTTCTAGAATGTAATGATAACTGCTAGGTTTACTATAGTGACCATCACGGTATAGATTGTATTTCTTTCCAGCACCATGTTTAAAGGCAAGGAGCTCAATGAAATAAATCTGTAGCATTCGTCACTCCATCTGTCTTGTCCTTCCATTCTTGTATTTCATTTGGGAGACACTGTGATGCAAGTAATTACAGATTCAGTCCATAAGTGAGAAACAATGGGCAACGTTGAGTAAATGAAACCCTTGCATGTATTAGATGTCTGCTAGGCCTACTGTCACTAAGGGTGCAATCCTGCTGGACTGATGGCCAAACAACGGAGGTTTCTGAGATCTAATTATCCTATGACCTGCCACTGCCAGGCTCTTGCCAGCAGGGCAGAAGGAGTGATGGAGTCTTTTTTTGCCTCTCTGTCCTCCTTTGCAGTAGCTTTTGCTAGCTGGGCCTCAGAGCCCATTTAGCTGACTTGCGCTACCAGGGGCTCTATGGGCTCAGTTTCCACCCTGACACCAACGATGGGGCAGGGGTGTATGCCACTGGCTGTCCTTCCTGAATGGTGGTGCCCCACTTTTGTCCAACCCCTTGAATTACAGCTGAAAGTCCTGACTTCGCTCCCATCTGGGTGTGTTTCCTTTCAACTTCAATGCAGTGGTGTACAGAGGCCAACTGCCAAAACAGTTATCCTTGTTCCAATATTTCTGGCCCTGCCTCTCTGTGTGTGTGTGTGTGTGTGTGTGTGTGTGTATCCATTTCTTGCTTGTTGGTAGTTCTGTATTTGCTTTCCTATTGCTCTTGTGTATCTGTCTGTGTGTGCTTGTGTTGTGGTCAAGCAAAGCACTACACACATGCACATTCCAAAATACAGTGGGCAAAGCACTACATCTATTATTTAAATAATACTCCACTGTGTGGCAAAGCAAGCAAGCCCAATATGAGGCATCTTTGGGGTCTTGAATCCTTTTCAGATTTCTCCAACCAATTTTATCCGTGCCTAACTCAAGAGCGATTGGGCCAAACTGTCTGAAATTTGGCAGGTGGAATCCCCTCCATGGGGGCTGAGAGGTGCCCAAATTGCATGCAATTCTGTGGAAAGAGTGAAAAGTTATAGCTCATTGCTTTGAGAGCTTTTGTTAAAAAAATAAAATTTTAAAACCACATAGCACAAAAACTACTGGGCCAAACTATTTGAAATTTGGCAGGTGGAATTCCCTCCATGGGGGCTGACAGCTCCCCAAATTTCATGTATTTATTATGAAAACTGAAAAAAGTTATGGCTCTTTCTATTTTCCAATGCAAGTCAATGGGAACACGTCATAACTGAATGATTCGGATATCTGAATTTCACTTTGGATCCAATTCTGAAGTGAAGCGGATGGGGTCTGAATCAGTCCAAAGTGAAGCAGGGCTGCTTTGGAAGGTCCAAAGCTGCTTCAGAAGGTCCAAAGTGCCATCCAAACTGAAGCAGAGGGTCTGTGAACAGCCCTATTTTTTTCCCCAGGGTTTTTCTTTCTCTGGCTTTCTATATGTTCCATTACACAACCACTAGGTGATGCTGTAGTATAGCAGAATTGTGCACATACATAAACAAGGCTTCTTTAATGCCACTGAGAAAAATACCAGACTTTCCTCATTAGGTAAAAAAAAAACTTAATAATGGTTGCAAAGTGTGGGACAGGCTCTGGAAGATGACAACAAAATGTAATGCAAATTACCTCAAGTGGGGAATCATGAACGCATAATAAAAGCCTCATGTAGAAAGGCTCTACATGCCACAAAATCCAAAGAGCACCTATGAAGTGTCTGTGCTAATTTCAAGTTTATCCACATGGCAGGCAAAGGGAATGGCTACATGAATTATTTCCCCAGTGTGGTGATAAGACAGATCGAGAACTCAAGATTAAGAGAGATCAAGGAAGGGATCATCCCAGCTATGATGTGGCAGGAATCACATGTATTGAATCAGTACATATGAGCCATGACAAAAATAGTGTCTATAATGGATTAAGAGGTGATTGTGATATAGTACTACTGTTATTACAATACCACTGATGCTATTACTACTTATCATCATCATCATCATCGGCAGTAGTAGTCATAGTAGTAGTTGTAGTATGTGTCTCAGATATTTAAGAGCATCACCAGCATGATCCCAGCCACCCTTATAACACCATTGCAACATAGTCAGTCAGTATGATATTACTAACCCCATATGTCAGATATGGAGCTGACTGAGAGTGGCTTGCCTAAGTCCACCTAGTGAGTTCACAGTTAAGGTGAGATATGAACTAGAGCAGCCTTCCTCAGCCTGATGCCCTCCAGATGTTTTGGACTACAATTCCCAGAATTCCTGACCATTAGCCATACTGGCTTGGGCTTATGGGAGTTATGGGATCTACAAGGGTCGTATCTGCTGCAGGCACTGAATCATAGTGGTTTTCCTAAGAGCACCCACAGGGTTCATCCCACAGAAGGCGTTTGAACAGTGACATCCTGGCTCACAGCTAATCCTGTTACCCACTGTGCTACACTAAGTCTCAAAATGTTATTGAGCAAGTAATTTACCAGTGAGAATGCCTTTCACACTACTCTACTTAAGAGGAAAGAAGAAACAAATACAGCTGAAAATATCATCATCAACAACATATATTTTTATTATCCCTTTCACTATTATTTCTACGTGTTAAAAACCATTGAAAGCTCACTGCAGGATTATTTGCAATCTAGAGCTTTCCAAACACCTTAAAAAGTAGGAAGGGAGGAGATGAATACATGCAAACCACACACACACACACACACACACACACACACACACACACAGAGAGAGAGAGAGAGAGAGAGAGAGAGAAGGATTGATTTCAGAAAAAGAAAGGAAAGTTTCAAGACAGTCAGAATGAGACAGGGGAAGTGAGGGAGACTTATATGGAATGTAAGCAGAATCAAAGAATAAGATTAGACCTAGGAGAAACACCAAAGAGAAGACAAACAGATGGGTAGGGGCCAGGGAAATGAAAAATTTGAGTCAGGGCACTACGGCACGGATCGGTGGACAGAAAATGTGAGGCGAGACTTGAGAGATAATAGAATGATGAAAGCAGGGCTGGATATCTATATCCCAGCAAATAGCAGTGGAGAAGGCTGAAGGACAAGGAAGCTAAAGGAGGATGAATGGGGAAGGGTAGCCAGCCATATGCTGATAACATAGAAAAACAATCAGATCTAACTGGACAAAGAACAGGAGGGGTGTGTGTGCTTACTAAGGAAAATATTAACAGAGCCATTCACATCTCCTACTCAGAAAAAGGATTGTCAGATTGCTTCCTTGCCTGGGAAATTAAGCTTTTTCAGCTTGGGTTTCCATCCAAATAAGGGGATTTGCATGGCCAACACAAGGAGAGGCTACTGAGATGACTCTTAATCTTTTCACTCAGACTGCAGTCTTGTGCAGACTTACTTGGAAGTTAGCCCTGTTGAACTTAGTGGCACTTACCTCTGTGTAAATATGCCCAGGATCTGGCTGTAAGAACTTTTGTCTAAGTAAGGCATGATAAAAATGGATAGAGTGGCAGTAGCAGGTAGCTGACTGACCAAACTAGCGCCACAAAACCTGCTGGAGCTTCCTGCCCTGTCACCTCCTTCTTCCACGGGTGCAGGGACAGGGAATGTGTGGCTCTCCAGATGCCGTTGGACTGAAGCTCCCATCAACATTCACCATTGGCTATGCTGCCTAGCACTGACAGGAGTTTCAGTCTGACAACTTCTGGAGAGTCACACGTTCCCCACTCCTGGTCTAGCGCTTCAAAGGTTTATTCCCTTTAGGTTAGGGGTGGGCAACATCCAGCTCATGGGCCAAAACTGGCACATGAGAGTTGAGACCCTCTGAGTACCCTGACTCCTGCCCTCCCCAAGGCCCACTCCTGGGGGGAACAGAATCCCCATCAGAGGGTGAGCAATGCAAAAGGGAATCCCTTTCTTATTTCTGATCAGATATTGGAGATAAGCCGGGGATTCCCCTGCCCCATGCAGCCAGGGCTTGCAGGAGCCAGTCCAGCTGAGTCTCTTCGTGCACTGCTTGCGCCCCAATGGGGATGTGAGTGGTATGGGAAGCAGAAGTCCAAGCCAGCTCCTGCAAGCCCCCATCAAGTTCCTTTCTCCATGCAGAGGTATGGTGCTCTGCATGGAGAAAATAATCCAAAATAAAATACAAATTAAAAATAAATACATTGCAGCATATTCAAAGAATACATTTTAAAGCCTTAGAAAATAGAAATGTCCCTTTTTTCCTCCAAAAAGTTAATAATGTTGTTACCAGGTGGGGTCCCTTGGAAAGGGAACTCCACAATTGGGATGCCGCCACCAAGAAGACTCTCTCTCACTGGTTGCCACCTGCCTTGCCTCATATGGTAGAGGCACCTGGAGGAAAGCCTCTGAAGATATTCTCAGCACACGTGGGCAGATTGGTGTGGGAGCACCGACTTTCAGTGACCTGGTATCCCTCACCCTCATCTTCTCTTCCTAGGGTTGGGGCACTGAACAGCCACAAAGAGGAGGAATTAGGAATGTACAAGAAATTTATTTTTGACCAGAATTTACCCAGTTTGTACCTCCTAGCTCCAAACACAGACCCAATTGCACACTGTCATTGAAGACCATACATTTCTGAGCTTGTGATGCAATTTGTTGACCAAAAACAGTGCATGCCACAAATGCGTACATTTGAAAAATGCACATGAACAAATGTGTACTTATGAAAAATGTACACAAACACGCTTTAATCAATGGAAGAAAATGCATATATTTAAAATGCACACAACTGATGCATTTGGGAGAAATGTGCATGAAAATATGCACAAATTTTCATGGGAAAAGAGAAAAACAGCTTCCAGTCTGATATGACCACGAGTTGGAATGATCTGCAAGGTAGAATTTGGAGGACCGCATGAGCTCAAGTTTTGACAATTTGCCCATCCCTAGGAACACCCACCCACTTCATGCAGGCAAACAGAAGTGAGCTTACTCAGCAACCTAACCGTCAGGGGCTCCTTGGAGGCCTCTCTCAGTCTAATCCAGTAGCCAAGTCCAGACACAGACAAAGGAATTCCTTTCCAAGCTTTATTCTTCTTTTACAACTTAACAACTCTACAGGTAGCAACTAGATCTGAGCAGCAGAGTACCTATGCCCTAAGTTGGAACAGTTGGTCCCCGTTTGAAAGGGAATTACTGGCAGACCCCTGAACTTAAGGACTAGGGAAAGTCCCTCCCCTTTCCCTTGGATCCTCTGGGCGCAGCTGTTGTTTGCGCACCAACCGGGCACTACGCCTCCTTTCTACGCCCTCCATTTGGTGCCGCTCTCTGCATCGGCATCGCGCGTCCACCAAGTCTGCTATCCGCACTCGGTCACTGCCTGGACTGCTATCTAATCTAGGAATGCTAGTGGGAGGAATCTCCGTCAGCTGTGGGCCCTGGGAAAGAGGAGCGCACTCCTCTCCCAGGAGCGACTGCTCTTCCTCAGAATCAGAACTACTCGGGGATTCTATGGGCTCAGTGTCCACCCTGACACTAACTGAAAAGCCGGGGATACTTTCAAATAACTGTTGCCAGGGTGGTATCTGTGTTAGTCTGCTAGAACTAGTGTATGTATCCAGTAACATATATTGTCTTATTTATTCTATGTCTAATAATCATTTCAGTCTTACCTATTGTAGGTGAAGATTTGACTTCTTCAAAAACAATGCCAAAGCTTCTTTCTATTCATATGATAATTCTGAAGACAAAGTGTTGTTTGGAGCAAACAAGACCATGAACTCCATTTGATCTCAGCTCAACAAAGACATTTTATTACATGTTCTGGACTCCTGCCATTTGCTTAATTTAATGTGTTTTTGTCTTTATTTTAAACATAATCAGTCCAAAGATAGTAAAGTTTTTAAACAATAATGTTGCAATTATCAAACAATGTGCAAGGGCAAACAAAAATCTTATTTCCTTTGTGTTACTTGTCTACAAACATGTACAATTAGGTTAAATAAAGAGCTCGGGATGTCTTTCAACTCACCCCCATAATTTCTTGCAGTTGTGGGTGGGTGTTCTTTTTTAATTCTTATTCAACTCTGAATTGATCTAAATAGGCTCATAGATACCAGCCTGACTGGCCTCCTCAGTAAACACAACACATTTCCCACCTGTGTAGAATATTAAGCAATATTAAGATTAGGGCATCCAAAAAAGGCTCCTGAACTTGGCCATTTGAATTGGGAAAATCTCTCTCACACTCTGTTTTACAATCAACAATGGGTTAGATCCAGACAAAGTTAGCTCCACTTAGCTCCCATTGAAATCAATGGGATTCATTCACATTGATTTCAAGGGGACCCAAGTGCAACAAAATTAGTCTGGCTCCAATGTTATTGGTTGGAGAGTAGCAGGTAGTGAAGTTCCTCTTGCACTGGAGGCATGAGGCATGAGGCATGAGGCATGAGGCAGAGTAGGGTAGGGTAGGGGGGGCGGGCAACGTTTGTAATTCTTTCTTCTTCCTGAAGCCCCCTGTGCCTCCTGAAAAGCTGTTCTGCAGGGCTGGGGGAGTGTCCAGATCAGCATGAGAGGTGATACAGGGGGCTGAAGGAGGAATGAGCTAAGATCACCTCTCTACCTCCTTCCTCCCTAGTGCCTTCCATTCATGGAATGACCAATCTGGATCCATCCAACCCCATATCTCTTTGTAAAGTTACTTCCTGCATAGCAATAGGCCTTCAAATTATCATTTGAGTTTCTAACTCCTGTGGTATATTAAAAGAGCGGGGAGGGAATAATCAAATCAATGGAACATAATTAATTTAAAAATTTGCTGTGTTAGTGTCAGGCTCCCAAATGAAGGGGAGACCTGTTTGGAGGAGGAGAAAGAGGAGGACTTGGATTTCTCAGCAAACCCCGGTCCCACAGAAGAAATGGGGCAACCTGAAGAATCCCATTGCAGGGATGACTTGCCTGAGATCCCAAAGAACCCCTCTGACTCCATACAAGGCCCTGCCAGGGTTCCTGGCCCTTCTCCCTCATCCTTCGACTCTCTGGAGCACCAGAAGTGATGGACTAGGTGGGATGTTCAGAGTTGTCTTTGGAGCACCTTCCTGTCTGCCAGAAGACCCTTTTGCCCAGGGTTTACTCAGGAGGAAGAGTCTACTTGGAAGCAGGAGGCTACTCATAAGCAGGAAGACCCAGCTATAGCCATTGAGGAAGCAGACCCAGCTGCAACAACTGAATCAGGAACAGCTGCTACCTAAGCCCTGAATCTTCTACCAGACCTTTGCTGGTAGAGCTCTTTGTTCAGGACAGTTACACTGCAATCCTAATCATACTTACACAGAAGTGAATCCTGTTGTGTTTGTAGGAGTCCATTCATATTGCATTGTTGTTGTTGTTGTTCAGTCGTTCAGTCGTGTCCGACTCTTCATGACCCCATGGACCATAGCACGCCAGGCCTTCCTGTCCTGTGCTCTCTCCCGGAGCGTGCTCAAGTTCATATTCATTGCATCAGTGATGCTATCTAGCCATCTCATCCTCTGCCGTCCCCTTCTCCTTTTGCCTTCAGTCTTTCCCAGCATCAGGGTCTTTTCGAGAGAGTTTTCTCTTCGCATTAGGTGGCCAAAATATTTGAGCTTCAGCTTCAGTATCTGTCCTTCCAATGAGCACTCAGGGTTGATTTCCTTTAGGATGGACTGATTTGACCTCCCTACAGTCCAGGAGACTCGTAAGAGTCTTCTCCAGCACCACAGTTTGAAAGCATCGATTCTTCGGCGCTCAGCCTTCCTTACAGTCCAGCTCTCACAGCCATACGTTGCTACTGGGAAAAGCATAGCTATGATTAGACGGACTTTTGTCGGCAAGGTGATGTCTCTGCTTCTTACTATGCTGTCTAGGTTTGCCATAGCTTTCGTCCCAAGGAGCAAGCGTCTTTTAATTTCATGGCTGCAGTCACCGTCTGCGGTGATCTTGGAGCCCAAGAAAATAAAATCTGTCAGAGCTTCCATTTCTTCCCCTTCTATATGCCAAGACGTGATGGGGCCAGATGCCATGATCTTAGTTTTTTTAATGTTGAGTTTCAAACCAGCTTTTGCACTCTCCTCTTTCACCTTCAACAAGAGGCTCTTCAGATCCTCTTCGCTTTCTGCCATTAGGGTGGTATCGTCTGCATATCGGAGGTTGTTGATAATTCTCCCAGCAATCTTAATTCTGACCTGTGATTCATCCAACCTGGTGTTTCTCATGATGTACTCTGCATATAAGTTAAATAAGCAGGGCGACAATATGCAGCCTTGTCGTACTCCTTTCCCAATTTTGAACCAATCGGTTGTTCCATGTCTGGTTCTTACTGTTGCTTCTTGACCCTCGTACAGGTTTCTCAGGAGACAGGTAAGGTGGTCTGGTACTCCCTTCACTTTAAGAATTTGCCACAGTTTGTTTTGATCCACACAATCAAAGGCTTTAGCATAGTCAATGAAGCAGAAATAGAGGTTTTTCTGGAATTCTCTTGCTTTCTCCATGATCCAGCGAATGTTGGCGATTTGATCTCTAGTTTCTCTGCCTCTTTGAAACCCAGCTTGTACTTCCGGTAGTTCTTGGTTCACATACTGCTGAAGCCTAGCTTGTAGGATTTTGAGCATCACCTTGCTGGCATGTGAAATGAGCGCAATTGTGTGGTAGTTTGAACACTCTTTGGCGTTGCCCTTCTTTGGAATTGGAATGTAAACTGACCTTTTCCAGTCTTGTGGCCACTGTTGAGTGTTCCAAATTTGTTGGCATATTGAGTGCAGCACTTTAACAGCATCATCTTTTCGGATTTTAAATAGCTCAGCTGGAAGACTGTCATCTCTGCTAGCTTTGTTGTTAGTAATGCTTCCTAAGGCCCACTTGACTTCACTCTCGAGGATGTCTGGCTCAAGTTCAGTGACCGCACTATCATGGCTATCAGGAACATTCAGATCTTTCCTGTATAGTTCTTCTGTGTATTCTTTCCACCTCTTCTTAATCTCATCTGCTTCTCTTAGGTTCCTGCCTTCTTTGTCCTTTATCATGCCTGTCTTTGCACAAAATGTTCCCTTGATATCTCCGATTTTCTTGAAGAGATCTCTAATCTTTCCCATTCTGTTGCTTTCCTCGATTTCTTTGCATTGTTCATTTAAGAAGGCCTTCTTGTCTCTCCTTGCTATTCTCTGGAACTCTGCATTCAGTTGGATATATCTTCCCTTTCTCCCGTAGTTTTCGCTTCCCTTCTTTCCTCAGTTACTTGTAAAGCCCCATCAGACAGCCACTTGATTTTCTTGCATTTCTTTTTCTTGGGGATGGATTTCGTTGCTGCCTCCTGAACAATGTTACGGCCCTCCATCCATAGTTCCTCAGGCACTCTGTCTATCAGGTCTAATCCCTGAAATCTATTCCTCACCTCCACTGTATATTCATAAGGGATATGATTTAGGTCATACCTGAATGGTTTAGTGGCTTTCCCTACGTTCTTCAATTTAAGCCGAAGTTTTGCAACAAGAAGCTCATGATCTGAGCCACAGTCAGCTCCAGGTCTTGTTTTGACTGACTGTATAGAGCTTCTCCATCTTTGGCTGCAAAGGACATAATCAATCTGATTTTGATATTGACCATCTGGTGATGTCCACGTGTAGAGTCGTCTTTTGTGCTGTTGGAAAAGAGTGTTTGCTATGATCAGCGTGTTCTCTTGGCAAAACTCTATTAGCTTTTGTCCTGCTTCATTTTGTACACCAAGGCCATGCCTGCCTGTTATCCCAGTGATTTCTTGACTTCCTACTTTAGCATTCCAATCCCCTATGATGAAGAGGACATTTTTTTTTGGTGTTAGTTCTAGAAGGTGTTGTAGTTCTTCATCGAACCGATCAACCTCAGCTTCTTCGGTTGGGGCATAGACTTGAATTACTGTGATGTTGAATGGTTTGCCTTGGATTCGTACTGAGATCATTCTATCGTTTTTAAGATTGTACCCCAGTACTGCTTTTCTCACCCTTTTGTTGACTATGAGTGCTACTCCATTTCTTCTAAGGGATTCTTGCCCACAGTAGTAGATATAATGGTCACCTGAATTAAATTCGCCTATGTCTGTCCATTTTAGTTCGCTGATTCCCAAGATGTCGATGTTCAGTCTTGCCATCTCATGTTTGGCCACCTCCAGCTTACCTTGATTCATTGATCTTACATTCCAGGTTCCTAAACAATATTGTTCTTTACACCATCGGATTTTCTTTTCACCACCAGACACATCCACAGCTGAGTGTCCTTTCAGCTTTGGCCCAGCCGCTTCACTCTTTCTGGCACTACTTGGAAATACCCTCTGCTCTTCCCCAGTAGTATATTGGACACCTTCCGACTTGAGGGGCTCATCTTCCAGCATCATCTCTTTTAGCCTTGTGATATGTTCCATGGGGTTTTCTTGGCAAGAATACTGGAGTGGGTTGCCATTTCCTTCTCCAGTGGACCACATTGTGTCAGAACTCTCTGCCATGACCTGTCCGTCTTGGGTGGCCCTGCACGGCATAGCTTATGGCTTCACTGAGTTACGCAAGCCCCTTCACCACAACAAGGCAGTGATCCATGAAGGGGATATTGCATAGCTAAAAACATTCCACTGAAACTTGTGTACGCTTATGGGTGTAAGAAAGAAGATAGTAAAGTATATATGCCAGGTGTATTTCTCTCCCCCTGCCCCCGCTTAATGGGTCACTCTGTTTGTTAAACAGGAAAGATAGCCAGGGCTCTGTACGTAGCTGATAGTATACATGCTTCTTCAATACACAGGAGTAGCCAAAGCTTTCACATGGCAGTGTGAGTTGCATATTCAGTTATATGTTCATTGGGAACTAAGGTAGACTGAAGTTAATGAGACTTTTCCCAAGTAAATGTGCACAAGAACTGAGTCTTTATGAACTGACTTAGTAAGACAATGTGACTTAGGAGTTATCATTCATAAATTGTGTGTACTACTCATAGCTGTATGTATCTATGAAGTGTGGTGTCTTCTTTGGATCTCAGGTTTCCCCTGAAATTTCCAAATTTCTATGCTACATTTCACATAATTGTAATATTTTGCCTAAAATGAGAAAGCATGGTTTTTTTCTCAAGGATTTCCACTTATTAATTTCTATAGTAATAAGCATGTTAAGGATTTGTGCTATTTATATTCATAACAACCTTGTGGGGTAGGTAAGATGGATGGAAACAGACTCTCTAGAAGCCATCCATGTGCTAACAGGGACTGCAAGCTTTACCCATATCATCAAACCCAACGTTGTAGCCACTGTATTGCTTAACTGTATTGTGATACCTAAAGTATGAAGAAATAGCACACTCATTTTGCTCCTGGCTAAGTGCAGATATATCTATGTATTCCTGCATCTGCTTTCCACAGCACATTCCACTGGGCAAAATGGAAACTTGCCCATGCATCAGAGGTCTGTGCATGAGCTGCTGCTGCAGGAAGCAGAGCTGTGTATGCAAGTGGATTAAGTCCATAATTAAAGAGTGTGTGAAGTATGACAGGTACTTTCCCCACTCTGTAGTATATAATTCAGGCATTATATTCCTGATGGAGCAACATGAGTGGAATAGGACTTTAGCTGCACCTACACCCTTTTACAGCAGAGAAACTTTTCTACTCATGGAGGGTCACTGTACAGTTTAGGACCCTGATCTTCAGGGTTCTTAAGTTCAGGATACATGTTACACTACCTGTGTAGCTGAGCCTGATAGTTTTAAGGCACAATCCTATGGCACCTAGACTGTGGCTAGATGGCCATGGGATTTTTTTTATTTTCTGGGAACTGAGTTCAGAGCCAGAGCTCCTAGGCTGGTTCCCAGAAAACTGTCTCCCCACCCCCTCCCCCGCCACCTCTCCTGCTCCATGCTCAAGAGCAGCACAGAGCTAGGGAAAAGGGGGGCATTACTGGGGGTGGAGAGGGGATGATGGAAGTGCCGTTCCAACACTTTCTTATGCACTGTCTGGCCTCCCCACCCCACTCTGAGGTGCCCTGGCTAGACAGCCAAAATCAGCTGTCTAGCTACACATGCAGGACAGCTAGAGTGGAGAGAAGATCGGTGGTGGCCAACTATCCCCACAAGATTGCGCCCTTAGTTACTCTTGTGTCCAATGGAGACTTGTTTTGTTTTGTTTAATGCACACACACATGGTAGAATTTCAGGACATAAACAGGTGACGGGAAGGTTTAACCCCCACTCCTGGAGTGTGGTGGTCCAGATCTAAATTGGGGCTGTGTATGCTTACACAAAAGGAAAAAGAGAGAGAGAGAAGCCTCAGCTACACACTACACAATTAGTTGAATGTTTGATTTGGCTTTTGATCACATGGGGAGCTTCCACCAATAGAAGAGGCTCCTGACTACAGCACTGCATACTGAACACAGGAAGCTGGCATGAGCTGCTCAGGGACTGAGCTAAAGTCATGGCCCTAGAGCCCTTTTCTACATGTGTTGTTGTCCCTTCAGCAATATAACACCTGCATGTGGCTGCTATTTCTGCACTAAGTTTAGGAAGGAGGCTGTACAGATTGCACAGCTGATTGCACAGCCCAACAACAGTCCCTGCCACCCATGTCTTTGGAGGTGTGCAGCAGAGACCAGCAAAGGCGGCACCACCCACAAAATTCCCCCATTCGAGTTGGATTTGTGGAAGCAGCACATCCAATGCCTTAAAGAACAAGCCCTGTAGGCCTGCCCTATGTTGCCTTTGCTGGTTTTGATGCCTTCTGTCATCATGACACTGAAATAGTTAATGAGAGCCTGCAATTTACAGGAGAGAGGGCCTTGAAATATTGATTTATTCTTTATTTAAGGATGCCATGTGCCGCTTGGCAGGGGTGTTGTTTCCAGAGCACATTTGTTGGAACTGGCTACCTAAGGAGCATGTTTACAAAGGGCAATGAACATCAATCAAAGCTACCTGCAGAGCTCTCTTATCCTTCATATATGTACAGTAACAGCATGCCTGCCATACAGCAGGCTTGTCCCCTACAGTCTTCTACTCTGATTTGTGCTGGCAGACTCTGTTGGCCTGCCGGAAACTAACCTCAACTGATGGCAGTTTGGCCTTTCTTGACAGATGTTGGTCCAGACACTTAGGAGTGCATTTAACTGCACTGACAGACAGCAAAGATAGTTTCAAGTAACACTCAAGCATGAAGTAGATGACTGGGTCTTTTTGTTGACAGTTTGGATAGAATCCAGAGCTGTCTTAAGAAGAAATGAACATTTCCCCCCTAGTCCCACCTCTTTCTTCAATGCCTACTTTCATCACTAGGAAAATGTCTTGTTGGAACAATTCAGAAGGGGGCAGTGGGGGGGAATTAAATTCATTCGATAATCTGCCTGAGACATTATTAAAAATAGTCTTTTTAAAATTGCCACCTGATTTCACCTAAAGTAAAATTCAAAGGGACCTGCTTGGGCAAAATATCTGAAGAAATTTTGAGATAACTTAAAATTATTTCAATTAGATCATCAATTAACTCAGGGTGTGTAGTTTCTAACTCTGTTTACTTTAGGTTTCATTGATCCATATTCCTCATGTGACAATTATAACTAACATATGGAAGTCTATTCTTGTCAGCGTTTACATTATTTTCTTCATATGGAGTAGTAGCACCAATTAGTAAGTTTACCCACTTGAGCATTCCCGGCAGACAGCTGGTTGGCCACTGTGTGAACAAAATGCTGGACTAGAGGGACCTTTGGTCTGATCCAGCAGGGCTCTTCTTATGTTCTAACCAGCAGGAGCATCCCATCTGATGACCTCATCAAGCAGGTCCTAAAGACTCACCTGTTTACCTCTTTCAAGTGGTCCTATGTTAGGCTCCATATGACTTATTTATTGTGACCTTGATTATGGTCCAGTTCAGATATTTACTGGGCCAGTGGGGGAGTCTTTGCATGGTTGAGGAGTGGGCCTCCTCAACACCACACAGATAACATCATGTGTACCACAGCATGTTGACATTTCATCAGCCATGGATCAGATCTTCATGATTCTTCCTCATAAAAAAAAAAAAAAGGAGACAGTTTTATCACAGAGACCC
Source organism: Heloderma suspectum (assembly GCF_057233095.1). Classification (NCBI taxonomy): domain Eukaryota; kingdom Metazoa; phylum Chordata; class Lepidosauria; order Squamata; family Helodermatidae; genus Heloderma; species Heloderma suspectum. Next base: position 89,121,757 of record NC_139461.1, read on the forward strand.
AAATCACATAATTGTTTGAACTGGGCCGATTAATTAGGGTCTCTGTCGTATTTTTGAAAACCTATTGGTAGAGACTGCTCAATTGCACCTTTTCTCATAATAGTCAGGACTGTCTTTAAATAAGCACATATTATGTTTTCTATATTATTCTTCATTGCAGAGAATATGAGGCTCCTCCTGAGGGGGTTAGGGTAAATCACTCAAATTAGATTTTTTTTTTTTTTTTTTACCTGAGTATCTGGATGTATTTTCCAACAAGAGGCGTAAGGCTGTGTCTTTTCTGCTTTCTACATTACCACTGACTACCACAAGTTTTCACCACAAGCATATGCAGATACTGCCCAGAGCAGTATGTGTCACTGCCTAGTTTTCTGCTGCTGCTGTATGCAGGATTGGCAGGGCTAAATTTAGGAGGTGAGACAGCTGTCATTCAAAGGAGCCTGCGATGTATGGAATTGTACAGAGGTTGTTTACCTCAGCTCTCGCCATCTACTTTAAATGTTATTTATGGAAATGTATGCCTCATGAAAAGAAAAAGGAAAATATCTTCTGTGAACTTCCCCCTTTCTCTCAATCACTTTTACCTATTTATTCTTGACTATAACTTTAAAAAAAAACTGTGTGTACAACAAAATAAGATACTTAAGGTACAATCCTGTGGGTTACATCCTCATTAGATGGAAGGCTTCAAACTTAGAGGCTTCCGAATATCCAAAGCCCTGCCGAGCTCCTGCTAGAAAGGCAGGAGGAGCAACAGAGGCAATTTTTACTTCTCCATCCTCCTTTTTGTACATTTTCATCTAGACAGGTCTCTGAGCCCATCTAAAGTAGTCCTGCTGCTGGGGCTGGAGCTGGAGAGGCCAAAGGAAACATCATATCCTGGCCTCTCTTCTCCCCTCCCTGCCTCGGAAAGAACACCCCCTTTCAGACCTCTCCAAGGTCCTTTGAGGCCACTTTTGCTACCTTGGAAAGCAGCTGGCACAGTTCTTTCCATGGTGGCTGCAAGGAGGTGGGATCAGGGTGGGACTGGATTCCAGAGTCCCTCTTCTGAGTTGCAGCAGTGTCTACAGCCTCGGGGGGGGGGGGGTCCTCCAAAGGATCATATGGTCCCTCGGACAGTCTCCCAGGACCATAGGATTGCTCTCTCAACTAGAATTGTGCAGAAACATAAGAACATAAGAAGAGCCATGCTGGATCTGACCAAGGGTCCATCTAGTCCAGCATTCTGTTCACACAGTGACCAGCCAGCTCTTGATGGAAGATCCACAAGCAGGACATGAGTGCAACAGCACCCTCCCACCCATATTCCCCAGCAACTTGTGTACATAGGCTTATTGCCTCTGATACTGGAAGTAACATAGAGCCATCAGGACTAGTAGCCATTGATAGCCTTCTCCTCCAGGAATTTGTCTAACCCCCTTTTAAAGCCATTCAAATTGGTGGCCATCCAAATTGGTGGCCTACATCTTGTGGTAAAGCATGATGACTATGGAAATAGATATATTGCTGCCAGAGGAAAAATGGTGAAAGACAGTCTTATATACTTGAATATTGATGCTGTTTATTTTAATATATAAATCCTATTTCTATAACATGTTAATATAGCAAAAAGTTGCATTTTATTATCTTATTCTTTCCACTTTACAGAAGAGAAAATGCAGGTTAAGAGATAGTGGATCACTTGAGCTACTCAGTAAATCCATTGCCTACCAGAAATGTATAATGTATCCATTCCTCTATGCTAGGTCTAATCACCCACACACACATTCATGTACACGCACACACAAACACATGGCAGAGAGAGAGAGAGAGAGAGAGAGAGAGGGAGACTGTATATATACACATAAAGCCATCTGTCCTGGTCAGTGTGAACAAAAAATGGGTGGTTCAGTACAGTTGGCATTTGGTATTCCAGGTAGTAGCAGATAGTTAAAATGTAGAAGTCAAAGAACTATAGCCCATATATATATTCTGATCTTGAAATGTTGTGGTGAACCTGTGGCTCAATGTACCAACATCATGTTTACCCCATGTTAGCATGTGTTTCAGTGGCTGCATGTGGTGCTAAAGAAACAAAACAACCAAAGTCTAAAAGTATGCCAGGAAAATGTTGACTCAGCTAACACTTTCCTTTTTCCGAGGTGAGCAAAGACACCCCACAATGCTCTTGGAGAAAGAGCAGCTATCTTCTCTCAGATCAAAAAATAGACAGTTGGAAGGAATGGTAAAGTGCACTGGAGGATGTACTTTCATATGAGCCAAAAGTAAATGATTATGTAATAAATCCTCAGATTAGACAGGGCATGCTAATGAGTTTAAACATATCAGATTAGGGCACTTGGATTCAGGCAGGAAAGACATGGACAGAAGATGAACTTTTCTCCACAAATGTAAAGAGAGAAGAAAGTGGTAAGGGCAAGTGGTGATGCAATGCACTGCTGCTATCTACTTGCATCATTTTTGTTTTGTTTTAGAGACCCAGTGTGGTGTAGTGGCAAGAGTGTTGGACTAGGAGCTGGGAGATCCGGGTTCTAGTCCCCACTTGGCCATGGAAGCTCACTGGGTGACTTTGGGCCAGCCACAGACTCTCAGCCCAACCCACCTCACAGGGTTGTTGTTGTGAGGATAAAATGGAGAGGAGGAGGATAATGTAAGCCGCCTTGGGTTCCTTGCAAGGGAAAAAAGGCAGGGTATAAATGCAATAAATAAATAAATAAATAATAGGTAGTGGCCAAGGGGCAGCTAGCAATAATAGTAATAATAATAATAATAATAATAATAATAATAATAAAAAACTGAATCTACTGTGAATTTATTATTTGGGTAGAGGGGAATCCACTTCCTTTCTTTTTCTTTTTCTTCCTTACCTTTAGATTAAGCCTGGCTGCCTCACGCAAAGAGCCTTTCCACTGGTGTATTTATCAGCACTGCCCTACGATGGTTCAGATGAAAGAGCAAACTGTGTACATTGCATATATTTTCTGCCCTGAGCGATGATACTTTCCATACAAGGCTTCTCTTGCCCAACAGAAGCACCACTAGGAAGAAGAATGTCTTGAAAAATGTAACTACCTTATGGGGTTCCCCCTCCACACTTGTTATGATTTATACTAGCTAAGATAGTGGTGACGGATCGATGCTTGGATGGGTACTGTATTCCATGAGCCTCCCTGATCCTTCTCTTCCCTGGCAGAGCTGGCCACACAAAGTCCAAAGCTTTGCAATGTCAGTGTGTTGTTAATATCTCTACAGTAAACTCTTAAGTGAATCTGACAGTTGATAGTGATTATTAACCTTGTGCTGAACCAGTAATTAATCCATTCAAGCTGTAAAGGGGAGAGGGATGGGGTAGGGGAGAAAGCAAAGCAAACTTGCCTGCTGCAGCTCAGTGATTTTGCCGAATCCAAGTGCCCTAATCTGATATTGTTTAAACTCATTCATCTTCCCTGTCTAATCTGGAGATTTATTACGTACATCATTTCCCTATAGCTCATTTGCAATTTCCAGGAAGCATTTTTTCCCCTTTACACATTTCAGTCTTGGTAGAAACAGTGAATTTAATGAAATACTTATTGATTGATTGATTGATTGATTGATGAAAGAAACATGATGTTATTCATGATTATCAAAACACTTTCAGCCTCTTCTCTCATCCCAGTAATTCCTGCACTCATGCAACATTGCTGCACAATCAGCTCTCTATCGTTAGTTCCCACAAAGCCACAATTTCTTACAGAAAAGAAAGTAAAGGATATGTTTCCAGCCTGTCACAATCCACTCTTGAATAATGCTTCCAAAGGAAAGAGAAGCGGGCCATAAAACTTTGGCATGATACTACGCACCCATAATCGACCCTCACTAGAAGATGGGCAGCCATATTCTTCAGAAATGGTCATCCTCCTAGAGCAAAAAGTTACCATGGATAGTTAGCCCTGGATGCACACTTAGTCCCTCTCACTGATTTTCAATTAGCGGACCATTATGAACTGCCATACGCAGTGTATGTATGTATGTATGTATGTATACACTGTGGTAGTGGTTGTTCTTTTTAGCTTTATTTAGCTGGGAAGAAGCAAGGGAGAGGGAATCCTCCAAAAGAATTTCCAGGAGTTTTTCCCTTGTTAAAGACCAAGCATCGAAACATGTTTGGAAGTAAATTGGTGCAGCTATTTATTTTTTTAACTTTGGTTTCCAGCCTTACAGCTGTTCCCCCCCCCTTCTGATCCTTGTTGGTATTGTTGCACCATCAACCTCCCCCTGTGAGTCTTCCTCACTATCTTTCCTGGTGTTACTTTTGAGAGGGGCAATGTAGGATTATGGGAAGCCTCCTGGCAGTGCAGGAGTCAGGCTAGGAATGCTTCAGGAATTTAGTTTTTGTGAATTCCTATACAAAATGACCTGATCCACACCTTTCAGACTAATGTGTGCAGGGCCGGCCCTAGGAAAAATAGTGCCCTGGGCAAGGAGTGCTTTTGGTGCCCCCCCCCCCGTAGTCAGGTTGCAGGGCCACCCAGAGGATTTACGGGGCCTGGTGCAGGTGTGATGGCCATCAAGAATGACATTGCTAAAAGCCTCGATCTCTCAGCCGCTGTGCTACAGCTTGCAGAAGCCAAAGTTCTAAATGCCACATTCTGAGCAGTGGCAGTGCACTATGCAACATGGCGGAACTATCACAGGTGTGTGTGTGTGTGTGTGTGTGTGTATATATCTATATCTATATCTATATCTATATCTATATCTATATCTATATCTATATCTATATCTATGCAGTTCCTATGTTTTGGTTAGCGTTCTTTGTTTTAGAATATCCATTATTATCTTTAAAAATAATAAAGAAAAGTTATAAATAAAAAAATATCCAGCTGACCTCTTACAGTTTACAGCTTAATTTTATTATTATTTATATAGTGCTGATATTGTTTACAGCATTTGAAGTGCTAAATGCTCAGTGACATTGCCTCAGAGTAAAGCTCTGTCCCACTGATTTTTACCTAGTGCAAATGACATCAAAGTGGAAATTGAAAAAGAAACATACTTTAAAACTAATTGAAGGAAGATCATTTTTGTAGTTAGTAGCCAAATAAGTTGTAGAACCTTGAAAGAAAGGTTACAGACACTTGCTTTTTGCCATCCTAACTCACTGCAGACAGTACATTAAAACAAAAACACCACAGCCACTGTGTTACATGCAAACCAGGTCATAATGTTTACATTTCCTGGAATTCTATATCACATATATTGATATCACATATGTTCAGTTGATTATGTAAATTTGTTGTATTTCGTGTTGTTATTAGTATCGTATGCCACCTAGAGTGGCCAGGTAGCCGGCCAGATGGGTGGCAAATAAATAAATAAATAAATAAAAAATACAGTTTCACATATGCTAGAAATATACCTGATCTTCTAAATGCTGAAGGGTTGAATTTACTAATTCTGTCTTTAAAAAAAAAAAAAAAAGCTTTAAAATTAGGGTTTTTACTTCTTTATAGTTACAAGATTGTACTGAGTACTTTCTAACATTAAAGGTATTAATGATACAAAATCTCTGGCAATACAATACAATCACCATTTTGCATTACTGACAAAGATGATTTCAGTTACATAAGAAGTCACAATACTGTAAAGTCACAATATATTTATGAATTAAATATACTTCTGAGTTTCTAATCATCTTGTCAATATTCAGTAGCCATTACTGAATAGATAACAGTCAGGCAGACAGTTTGTGCCAAGTTCTGACAATTCCCATGTCTAAAAATTTTAGAGCAATCACAGTCTAAATGAGAAGAACTAAAAACATCCTAAGGAAAGAGTGAAGGGAAATTAGTACTGCAGCTGAGAGCATGCTCTAGTAAGGGATACGTCTGATCCATCATATGGAAATCCATGACTACAGCTTGCGCTTGCATCAATGGACACTTAAAACATCAATGAGAACATCAATGACAAAAACTAAGTCAATTGAAATGAAGAGTTAGGACATAATGGTGGGAAATGTTCAGTGCCCAAGAGCAAGGAAATGCAAAATTGAGCAATTCCTGCCATCAACAGCCAACATGACCCTCTTATAGGCCCCTTCCAACTCTACTATTCTATGGCCCTTAAATATGCCTTGAAAGAGGTTCCAGACTAGACTCCTAGTAAGCCTTGGCTCAAATTAATCCCTGCTCCTACTTAACTTCCTCTTCCAATCAAGACCTTGGTTCTAATCTTCAAAGAACAGTTAGGAGATTAGGTCCCTGCTATAAGCAATGCTGACTTGTGGTGAATTGTTAAGTCACTTCAGCTCCTATTTAACGATACAGATCAAGCAGACCAGAACGAAGAATTTGAGAGCTGGAGATAAGATGATTTTGGTCATGGGGATCTGGCTGTGGAATAAACTTCAAGAACAGATTAGACTAATTCAGAGTCTGGCCACCTTTGAGGTCATACTTCAAGACCTCCTTTTCCGATAAAGTCTTTCCATCATTATCACACTGACACTCATAACATCTGCCATTTTTCTTACCCTTCAAATAGGGCTTCACGCAACCAGTGAGGGAAGTGAATCGAAGGTTCTCTGAAGGGCATCAACAGCCTTGCTCTGGTGAATTTATTAATCCAGGAACACACACACGCACACATATATGCACACATGCATGCACACACACACACACACACACACAGAAACTTCACAAAAGTTCTCCTTTTAAAAAGCCAATTCTTGACGACTCCATGGTAACATGCCAATTTCACCTCCTCCTCATTTTTATAAACACAGTACTTTTCTTCTAGAAAAAAAGTAATGTGCTGTTATCTACAACAGAGGTCTGTGTAATTTTAAGAGATTACATTAAAATATTCACTGAAACAGAAGAAAATTTAACACTCTTTGTCTATTGCCACAGGAATGCTCCTGCAAGTTGCAGTTTTAATAATAACAATAACAATAATAATAATAATAATAATAATACATCATTAAAAAATCCTTCACATTAAATCTATCAGAAGAACCATATTCCAGTGTGTGAGGTTCATTGCCTCTTGAGCAAACTAGACATTTTCCTAGGTGTCCAGAAGGAAATGCAACCAATAAACATTTTTCCAAAAGTCTATCGTTTCATCAAGTAAGACAAAGCTTTTAAAGATGAAACTAGTAGCATATCCAGTTGTTCTTAATTAATGTCAGATTGACTGGAGAGTCCGGGTGGGATCCATTGTGGGGAATTCCAGCACTCTTGGGGCTCAGCAGATTTCCCTGGAGTCCCTGGCACATGCGCTCCGGATTTCAGCAGTTTCTTTCTCCCTGTGAACAGAGTAAGATACACCAATTGCACCCACAATTAGCACATCTTGGGCAAATTACAGCTATTGTAAGTAGCATCTTTTATACAATTTGCAGCCATAAAGTGCATAGTTATGTGTAAATTGTGGCCACATTCAGGTCCACGGCAGATTTCTCCAACATCCCCATTCAGAATGTACAGAAATTAAACTCCTGATGGATGACCCCATAGCAGAAGTGGCAAAAATTTGCTCATAAGCTACAAGAGGGAACAATACTGTTTATTATGGCTTCTTTATGGTGCGGTAATATTTTTCATGTTATGGGACATAGATGTAGATTTATAGCTGATACTGTTTCTAAGTTGAACACCTGACATATGGACCACTTTTTCTAGCCCCCCCCCCCACACACACACACACCTCTGTTTTGCTCAATATCCAGCCTGATGAAGAGTTCTGGAGAATTCAAAAGCTTCCTCATGACTATGGGACGTTTTGAATTCGTCCTAAAATGAAGATATTACCATTCTGTACATCTGGGATTTTCTAATGGACCACAAAGGCTATCTACTTTATTTATTTATGTTTACTTGAGATTAGGAATGTCAGAGAAATCTGCAATGGAATCAAATGAGTTCGGACTTCTATGAATTTTGACCTGTAAATTCCACAGGGGACTAGGTTTTCCTGAGTCACATGGAATCCATGGACTTGCAGAGTTTTTCTTTTTTTTTTACTTTCCAGAATTTTGTACAAATGTCGTCACAGATAAATAGATAAAAAAAACACACAAAAAAAAAAACACCACCAGCTGGAAATGCACATTTTCCCCCTACACTAAAGCATGAAAAAGTGCATTTGGGGGGAGGTGGATTTGTACATTTGCACAAATACAGATTTGCGCAAATTTGGGAAATTGGAAAAAAAGCTGATTCTGTCAGCGAGCTGACGATGGAATGAAAAGGACTTGACAATCCACGAAATGCAGACGGAATGGATTTTACAAAATCTGTATACCCCTATTTGAGATAGATCGCTAATTATTTTCTTATTCCTTAGGCTGGAGAATTGTGACTTGCCGAAGGCTACTCAATAAGTCTCTTGCAGAACTACAGATTCCCTGCAGAGTGATGAGCACTGCTTGTGTCCTCCTTCACATTGCTTTCCCCTCTGGGAAATCCTAGTATGAATGTACCTGTAATGGCACCAAGTGCCTAGGCATGATTAAACCGTAAATCCTCTACATATAAAGACCTCGAGCGAGAGAAAGTGGGGATGAGCATGCCAACTCCACCCCCTCTGTCACTTCCCACATCTGCAGGGTGATGCAGGTCTGCATCAATGGAGGCTCTCTGCATAGTTATGAATCCTGGAGAATCAGGGTTCTAAATCCTGTGTAGAGCCTCCATAGATAGCGGATGGCACACGTGAAGGGCAACAGGATGGTGAAGAGGGGCTAGATGCTTATCCCCACTCTCCCTACTCACATGTAGAGGCAACACACTTGGAGAATGCCTGAAGGGCACTCCTGTATTCAAATGATCTGGGGTCAAGGTGTCTATAAGTCCATCATCTTCCACATGGACCTGCCTGGCAGTTTAGATGACCTTTTGAAGCCTTCCCCTGGCTTTCCTGTCAGTAGCTAAAGGAGTGAGGCTATTGGCCACAGGCTATTTATCCAAGGCTTAGATTAACACAAATGGCTTTTAACATTGTTATACCATGCTGGAAGAGGCATGCCTAGTATCTACATTGTGGTCTCTTTGGCAGCAGATTTTTAATCTTCCAGGCTTTTAGTCTTTAAGTTTTAGAAATGTGTTGCTGGCTTTTCTTCTCGGGGGGGGGGGGCTTTTTTGTAGTGCTGCTTTGGTTTTACTCTGCAGCCATTTTAATTTGTCTTGGATTTTTGCATTATGCAAACAATATTTTATATCTATGTATAGCTTGTATTTATGAATTTTATGGTTTTCACCTTTGTTTTCTGAACCACCCAGAGAGCTTCAGTTATCAGGTAATATAGGAATGTGATAAATAAACACATGTGATTTCTAATGCTTGTTGCAGGCTGCCTTGAGGCCCTTTTTACAGTGGGATGGGTAAATAAATAAATAAGCTAAGGTGCCAGCTTCCTGAGACGCTAAACACAGATTGTGTTTTTCCTTTCTTGTGGTGTTCTCTTTTCTTTTCTGTCCTTCAATGCAGTCTCAATTTTTAGAATACCCGTGCGTGTGACCGTTCACAGTCTTGGGGGTTTTCTGCTTCATCTGTACTCCCAGCCCCACAAGCTACTCCTCTGTCCTTGGGGAAGGCAACAAAAGTTTGACTGGAGTCCTTCCCTCATTATGGGCCTCCACTACTTGCTTCCATTGGCCTGTGTCTTGGCAGACACTTAGGAGAACAGCTAAGGGACATGAGGTTACTGTTTTATGCTGGCAGAAGACAATTAGAGGAAGCCTTGAGCTCTGTTCTTCATCTAAAAAGAAACTGGCTGACATACGTGGAATAGGGTTGTGCACCGCTTCATTCTGAAGCCCAAATAATGAGTTGAAGTGGGCTTTTTTGGAGGTGCCTCCATGTGGTACAAGGTGGAGCAGAATAGCAACGAAGCACCCTGGAGTGAAGCAGCTTGTATACGAAGCACCTCATCCAACTTGGTGATTTGTTCTGAGCAATCCAGGCAGCCTGGCGCCAAAAGTATAAACTTCAGAAAGTTCAGCAAAAGGTGGAGGAGGAGGAGAAGGAGGAAGAGAAGGAGGAGGAGGGAGGGAGGGAGGGAGGGAGGAGCTTTAGCAAATGGAAACTCTAGTTGCCAAAACAGGGCTGAACATAACCCAGCAATCTCCAATCAGAGACAGGAGGGCAGAAGATTGAATAACTGGAGAAAAACGGCTGCATTTCAGAGACAGAGATAATTCTGGTAGTGTTACTTAAGGACATGAGAAGTGAGAAAGCCCCCCAGGCCCCAGAACTTGCTCTGCTCTCCGGTTCCTCCACCTCTGCCGTGATTGCTATGTTCTGAAAAACATGGTGATTGGAAGTCTACGTGCACATAGACTTATACGCAAAAAGCACTGTGAATTGCCTAGGGATGTACGAAACACCTACCTGGCTCTGCGCCAGGGCATCCGTGGTGGTGGGGAGGTGCTCTGTCCCTCACCCCGGAATCCTTCCCAGCCGGCTCTGCTCCATGGCGGCTCCATGGAGCCGCTGGGCTGCTGCAGCCGCAAATGGCGGCCGTCGTAGCGGCCGCCATTTGCGTCCTTGCAGGCAGCCGTGATAGGCTATGTAAGTATTTACGCAGCCTATCTTGGCAAAGAGCAGGGACGCAAATGGCGGCCGCTATGCCATTTGCATCATGGCTGCCTTTACCGTGATAGGCTACATAAATACTTACGTAGTCTATCACGGCAAAAAGCAGGGGCGCAAATGGCATAACGGCCGCCATTTGCATCCCTGCTCTTTGCCATAATAGGCTACGCAGATACTTACGTATCCTATCACGGCTGCCTGCAAGGACACAAATGGTGGCCGCTATGACGGCCGCCATTTGCAGCCACAGCAGCCCGGCTGCAGCCAGCTGGGAGACCAGCTGGAGCCACTGCCAGAGCCGCTGCCGCATACGCCCCAGGTAAGTTCCGTTCCGGGGGGATTCTGTGGGGTGGCAGGGGGCAGAAGGCCGTTCCACCATGGATTCCGGGTGGCCGGATTCCAAAGAATCCGGCCTCACTGGAGTCCATGGCAGAATTCTCTGACAACCCTAGAATTGCCCAGGAAGGAGGAGGAGGTGAAGCGCACAACCCCACTGCTCACTAGCTGTCTCCACCTCATGAGCAGGAGAAGGTTAGCAGTCCTTGGGGGTGTTTCCCCCAGTGATTTACCCCCTCAATTGACAAGGCACAGTGCCCCTTCATTATAGAGATCCTAAGGGTTAAAATGGGGCCTGGTTTCCGTCTTTGTGTTGGAAGAAAGTAAAACAAGGACCCATGAAATCAAAAAGGGATCCTCATGATGTCATATGATTTTTAAAGGGGAGACTCCCAAAACTACCATTCAGTCACAGAGCACATCTGCTTCCATGGACTGAAGCAGAAAAATCACAGATCCGCCACTCGTCGGTGCAGCCATGGTGCAAAAACAAAGATCTGAGGCAGGGATCCTCTTGTTTTTTTTTCACACCATTTGAGATGAAGCAGAAAATCTGGCCTCTGCTGAGAAGCAGCAGATCTGTGATTCTTAGTGTGCATACTTGGACAAAGATGAGTTCTGTGCTTTGATGGGGTGGGGTGGGCAGGGGGGACCCAACTTAAAAATTCAGAGGATCCATATTGAATTGGGCATCCTATCCATGGCATTATAACATGATGGTGCTATGAAGCCCCAAAATCTATGCTTTTTGGAACTCAATCCATGGGTATGTATGTGCTCTGTGATATGATGGTGTTTGGGGGTAGCTTTCTTGTAAAAATCTTGAGGATCCCTAAGAATCCCTGCCTCAAATCCAATTTTTCCCACCATGGCTGCACCCACGAGTGGCGGATCCATGATTTTTCTGCTTCAGTCCATGGTGGCAGATGTGCTTTGTGATTGGATGGTGGTTTTGTGGGTCTCCCCTTTAAAAATCGTATGAAATCAGGAGGATCCCTTTTCGATTTTTTGGATCCTTGTTTTACCCAGTCCCCTTTGTGTTTACTGCTCTCTTTCCCAGCACAAGCATCTGTCTGTCTACTCAGAAGTAACTCCCATTGTGGTCAATGAGGCTTGCTCCTGAAATGCAGGTGCATCTGGACTTTCAGGGGAAAGGAGAAAGGGGGAGAGGGAGGAAGCCTCTCTTGTTGGTTGAGCAGCCCCTGCCAGTCTGATGATGTTCACTCCAACCCCCACCCCCACCAGGAAGTATGTTCAGTGAAGAGATTTTTAGTGGTGCGGAGAACCTGCTCATGGAGCCCTACATGGACCACGTTGTGGCAAAGCTGATTCCTTTTACATTAAAATCCAGTACTCCTCCATTAGCTTCTCCTTCCATTGTCATGGAAACATGGCCATAGACAGCCGAGCAGGCAGGGGGCCACGGTGGTGAGGCACTGAGTAGTATCACTCTTTTGCTTGGAGAGTCTTTGTGGAAAAACTCAACATTCAGCTGCACCTAGCACAAAGGGTACTGGGCCAAACTGTCTGATATTTGGCAGGTGGGATTCCCTCCAAGTCAGCAGAGAGGTCACTTAGTTTCATGTATTTATCATGAAAATGGAAAAAGTTATGGCCATTTGTGTTTTCCCATGCAAGTCAATGGGAAAACACCCAAACTGAGTCGTCTGGATATCCGAATCTCACTTTGCATCTGGAACTGAGTCGGGGGGCGGGGCGGGGGGTCATAAGAAGAGTCATGCTAGATCAGACCTAGGGTCCATCAAGTCCAGCTTTCTGTTCACACAATGGCAAAACAGCTGCCCATGGGAAACCCACAAGCAGGACTTGAGTGCGGCAGCCCCGTCCCACCCAGGTTCCCCAGCGACTGGTGTCCTAGGCATACTGCCTCTGATACTGGAGGTAGCATATATCTGTCAAGACTAGTAGCTGTTGATAGTCTTATCCTCCATGAATTTGTCTAATCCCCATTTAAAGCCATCTAAATTGGTGGCTATCACTATACCTTGGGGAAGGGAATTCCATAGATTAACTCTGCGCTGTGTGAAGAACTCCCTCCTTCTATCTGTCCTGACCAACCAGCTCCATGGGATGACCCCAGGTTCTAGTGTTATGAGAGAGGGAGACAAATGTCCTATCAGTTGTGCTCTTGATAGACAAAGAACACTGAGTTCAGAGCCCTCCACCTATCCTATGCCTGCCATGTAAATGACAAAAAACCAGCTAGACGTGTCTCTGAGTCCATCTAGCTGACTTATCTTTTGATGAGCAGGGAGGGGACTGGAGAGGACATAGGATTCTGCATGTGCCAGCCTCTTCTCTCCCCTCCCCTCTCCACTCACCAGCACACACCCCTTTTTCCCCTCTCCAACTTCTCTTGTGAGGTCGCAGTTCCGAGTGGAACTGTAGCTCTGTCTATGGGCACAGAGGAGGAGATCTGCAGCATCCTGTGGTGCCCCAGACACTGCCCCGGTTCACACAATCATGGTGGCTGAAAGATTGCTTGTTTGGGGTGGGCAGCAACCCTCATATAACCCAACAACAGCCCATGGGTTATTTGAAGATTGCTGCCCACAAACCATGCTGAGAGATGACATGGCAATGAGTAATTAGGGAAATGGGGCTGGCATACGCATGGCATGCTCGGGAGCTGCAACAAGCCATGGTGGCTTGTTTCAGACACAGTGATCATGCGAATCAGGCCATGTCTAGGGGGCCATAAAAGTCCTTGGGTATTTGCAGAAATATTTTTAAAGAAATAACAATGGAAGTTTGAATAGATTTGCCCTTTTTATGAGAACATTGTAAACCAACTTTAGGACTTCTCCAGATTTTTAAAGACAGCTATTGCTTGGTGTTTCAATTGCATTTATGGATGCTGTTGTGTGGAGAAAATTGCCTAATCTACATGGCAAGCTGGTGCTTGTGAATGGCTTGCTGTGTTGAGATAGCCACCATGGGGAGCACATGGCGGCCATTAAAGTGTGCAAAAACCCCTCTCATTCACTTTTGTACTTCCCCAGCTATAATGTTTGACACTCTGTCACAAGTGTGCCAGTGCTGCTATTCCCATGACAGAGTTACCAATGGTACATTGTTCTTTCATGGACTGGGCTAAGCTCTAGAGAAATTTCAATATTCTGGTCTAGTATTCACTATCACAATATTTTTTTTCATTGAGCAAACACATCACAAAACATTGAGCAAAAAACACTGAACAAAAAAACTTACCAGGGCTACCTGTTCCTTCTCTTAACCTCATCTCTGCTGACTAGTCTCCAAATACACCCAGTATTTTAACCTGCTAAGGAGAGCAGTTTAGACTATTCAGAGGTCAGCAGCTAGAGTGCGCTGCAGAGAAGCACACTATGTTTTGTACCATCCCCAGGAGACCAGAAACAACATCTGCTTCCTGACAAGTTCTGTCGTTCCGAAGTGAGAGATTTATTATGTTAGGCTTGATCTATGGTCTCCCATGAGGCAGGGTGTGTGCATTACCATACAGCCATCAGGCACAGCTAATTCAGCTTCCAAAAAGGTGAACTTCAACAGTTTGTATTAATTAGAACAAAGAAAAATTAAAATCACATTTTTTCCCCCTGCCAGCCAAGGGGAAATGTGCAGCTCTAGAACTGCAACTCAAGTACAACTAATAGCTCTGAACACCTGAAGGTCAGTTTCTCTTTCTCTTCTCTGTACAAGCATAAAGGGCTTATAAAATACCCTGCAGTAACTACTGGCATTCCCTTAACTCTGCACCATTCTCCACTGATTGGCTGGAATGCCATTTACTGCTACAAACATAGGAAGAAAGCACCATCAGGGCATATCAAGTCAGTGAATTCAGTAATGTACTGAATGAAGATCACAGAGATTCTTATAAACTTTACCTAAATTTTGGAGATGACTTTCAAACATGCTCTGTCAGAAGAGGAGATAATGATCTACCTTGGGTTGGAAAAGATAATAACAGTACATTTCATATAATTTCTATGCCCTGGGTTTTGCAAAGAGATGGGACAGCAGGATGGATTCACTTTACTGCTTCAAAGAGGACACCAGAAAATTAAATCGGGAAGCAAACTACAAATCCCATGCTCTGCAGCAGGAAATGACTCTCCTGGTCATGCACAGAAAAACTCTGTTTACAATTACAGAGAGGGTCACCGAGGCTTCTCTTCACTGTAGTGAAGCCGCCCTGCCACAGGTTACCCTTACACATTCTCAAATTTGTGATTTTTGTTTTAGCTTGGTAAGGAGATAGGAGAGCTGGGAGGAAGAGGGGGCTTGAATTCAAAAGGGTATGAGCTTGGCTCAAAATGAATCATAGTTTTTCAAACTGGAATTTTGAACTCCCACAATTCTGAATTTGCTCTCATCACTAATTGGAATGACACAGCTCTTTAAATCTCTTGCAAAAGCAGAAGGAAAGGCAGCTATAAATCCTTTCTTCCACTTTCTCTGCTGCCCTGTTGACTGTCCAGTTGTCTCACCTGGTCTTGTGAGTAGGTTTCCACCAGCAGTTGTAAAAGGCTGTGAAATTGCAACCCTACTGATATTTCACAGATATGGTTCATAAGAAGTGGGGAGAAACATTATTAATTAGCCCATGTTGGCTATTCCTGCTTCCTGTAAATCAGAATTTTGGGGAACTTTGAAAATGAGAGTGTATTGCCTGTTCCTTTTGGATGGATCCATCACTGGAAAGTTATTTGCTTTTGATGGTCTTGTCAAACAAGAATATCAAATCCAAAGCTACAAAAAGCAACAATCCTATGAACACTTCTTGGATGTAAGATCATTTAACTATGTGGAGTTAACTATGTGGATCATTTCAGAGTAAACATGTATAGGGTGAGGCTGCAAGACATAGTGTCCCCAGAGAGCTTCGGCTATTGGGTGGTATAGAAATGAAATAAATAAATAAATAAATAAATCATGCGATGTGCTGGGCTTGATGAAGCCAAGGCTGGAGTTAAAATCGCTGGAAGAAACATTAACAATCTTAGATATGCAGATGATACCACTTTGATGGCTGAAAGCGAGGAGGAGCTGGAACCTCATGACGAAGGTGAAAGAAGAAAGTGCAAAAGCTGGGTTGCAGTTAAACCTCAAAAAATCCAAGATTATGGAAACCAGCTTAATTGATAACTGGCAAATAGAGGGAGAAAACACGGAGGCAGTGACAGACTTTGTCTTTCTAGGTGCAAAGATTACTGCAGATGCTGACTGCAGCCAGGAAATCAGAAGACGTTTACTTCTTGGGAGGAGAGCAATGACAAATCTTGATAAAATAGTTAAGAGCAGAGACATCACACTGACAACAAAGGTCCGCATAGTGAAAGCAATGGTATTCCCCATAGTAACCTATGGCTGCGAGAGCTAAGGAAGGCTGAGCGAAGGAAGATAGATGCTTTTGAACTGTGGTGCTGGAGGAAAATTCTGAGAGTGCCTTGGACTCCAAGAAGATCAAACCAGTCCATACTGCAGGAAATAAAGCCAGACTGCTCACTTGAGGGAATGATATTAAAGGCAAAACTGAAGTACTTTGGTCACATAATGAGAAGACAGGATACCCTGGAGAAGATGCTGATGCTAGGGAAAGTGGAAGGCAAAAGGAAGAGGGGCCGACCAAGGGTAAGATGGATGGATGATATTCTGGAGGTGACTGACTTGACCTTGGGGGAGCTGGGGGTGGCGATGGCCAACAGGAAGCTCTCGCGTGGGCTGGTCCATGAAGTCACGAAGAGTCGGAAGCGACTGACTGAATAAACAACTATATATATATATATACACACACACACACACACACACAACACATACACACATATATATTGTATGAGCTCGACATACAGACTGTCATATTATTTCCCTCCCATTCATTCCCATAGGACAGCCTTTGGCCATGCCAGCTGGGGATGATGGGACTTCTACTTCAACGCAACTGGAAGGCAGCACTTTCGGGAAGGCTTCTATAAAGGTTGAGACTTCGCACATTTTCAAATCAGGGATGTGTTCCCAGCCCTCAGTGGGAAAAATACATTTCAGGGTGGCTGGCTGGGAGCTCTCGCAGTAGCTGCTGTCACCTATGTCTCTGCCTTCTTCTCCCCTAAGGAACATCTCTTGGCCTTGGGGCAGGGGAAGGCAATGGCACCACCACTTCACAGGATCAAGGCAGGAACAGGCCTGCTTGCTGAAGGCTGCAAACAGGGCTGTGCTCATCCCAATACTGCTCACAAGGATTTGAGGAATGTGGCTCAATTAGTGCAATGTTATACACGGGGCCACCTCTAAGAATGATCCAGAACTTCAGCTGATCCAAAGTCAGGGTCTGGAACTCGCCAATATGGTCATATTATACTGATACTTTTCCATATACACTAGCTGCCAATCCACTGCTGGACCCAATTCAAGGTGCTGGTATTAACATATAGAGCCCTAAATGGCCAGATTCCCTAAAGGATTGCCTCCTGCTGAATAAGGAGTGATAGATGGCTACTAGAAAGAGAGCCTGTTTTTGGTGATGGCATCGCAGTTGTGGAATTAACACCTGGCATTAGGGATGACAGAGAATTCCACCACGGAACTCGGTGAGGCCAAATGCCAGTGCATTCGGCCCCCCGAAATCTGTGGCGGAACGGCCTGCCACCCCCCCGCCCCCTGCGGATCCCCCCCGGGACAAGACTTACCTGGGGCGAATCTTCCAGGCGGCGGCACCTCCGGCGGCAGCGGCGGGCGGTCTTCTGACCAGCTGCCGCCGCCATTTCCAAACTTGTGGGGGGGAAAAAAAAGACGTGATAGGCTATGTAAAGATTTATGTAGCCTATCATAGCTAGGTTTAAAACAAAAGAAAAAAAGACGTGATTTTTATTTATTTATTTATTTATTGCATTTATACCCCACCTTTTTTCCTCTTGCAAGGAACGCAAGGCGGCTTACATTATCCTCCTCCTCTCCATTTCATCCTCACAACAACAACCCTGTGAGGTGGGTTGGGCTGAGAGTCTGTGGCTGGCCCAAAGTCACCCAGTGAGCTTCCATGGCCGAGTGGGGACTAGAACCTGGATCTCCCAGCTCCTAGTCCAACACTCTTGCCACTACACCACACTGGCTCTACATAAATCTATGTAAATCTTTACGTAGCCTATCATGGTTGGGGGTGGGTTTAAAAAAAAAACGCGTATGCAAATGGCGGCGGCTATGGCCGCAACCATTTGCGTTCCTTCTTTTTACTGTCTTAATCTACGTAAATATTTATGTAGACTATGATGGCGAAAATCAAGGGGAACGCAAATAGCATAGCGGACGCTATTTGCGTCCCCTTTTGATTCACCGTTTTAACCTACGTAAAGATTTACGTAGGCTAAAACGTTGAATGAAAAAGGGACGCACATAGCTCCCGCTATGCTATTTGCATTCCCTTTGATTTTCACCATCATAGTCTACGTAAATATTTACGTAGATTAAGATGGCCAAGAAGAAGGAACGCAAATGGCGGTGGCCATAGCTGCCGCCATTTGCGTATGCAGTTGTTTTTTTTACCCAGAGCCCTCCGCGGCCGGAAATCCACAGCCGGCCGTTCGAGGATTCCGGGGGGAGGAACGGAGTGCCTCCCCCCTGGCCAGGATTCTGGGGGGAGGGACAGAACACCTCCCCCCCCACCATCAACATAATCCGCGAAAGGTAAGTCACTTTCATACATCCCTACCTGGCATCCACATTAGAGTCTTTTTAGTTCCACATGAAGGCCTTTTTTTTCTTTTTCTTTTCTTTTGCCCAGGAGTTTTCATCTTGAGACTTTTTAGTGTCTTTAGCTCTGCTGTATGAATGTGTTGCTGCTGGTTTTATTTTAATTTCTATTGTGTTTGTTTTATTCCATTTCAACTGAGTTGTTTTCATCTTTATTGTTTTATATTCTGTTGTGAACCACCCAGAGAATGTCGCTAATTGGGCACTACCCAAATACTGTTGATAAATAAATAAATAATACAGAACGTAAATGCACAAGACAACCCTGCATAGCATAGCTGACATCAGCAGAGTAGTCAAAAGTATGAGCTATGAGCCAGAAAGTCTCCAGTTCAAAATTAGTTCAGCTATGAACTCATTAACCTTTGGAAATATGTATATGTCAATGAGATTATCCATGGCCTCCCATATTGCCAGCCAGTTCATTAATGGAAATTCCTGGTTTTCCCTGTATGTGTACATGAGCAATTGTTTCTAATGGTATCCTTATCCTTTCTGAATGGATCTCCTTCACTGCTCTCTTTTAAATCAATAAGGCTGATATTAAAATAGTACTGTATGTCTGAATTAATGGCTGTTACCTGTCCTTCAGCCTCTTTGAGATTAATCAGTGATGCAGCTTTCCTCTTCCTAAATAGAAGGCTTACCCTTTGTTTGTTTGTTTGTTTGTTTATTTATTACATTTCTTAATCGCCCATCTGGCCAGTCACCCGGCCACTCTGGGGGATGTACAACAATACAATTTAAAACAGTAAAATTACACATTAAAACGTCATCTAAAAATACCCTAACCCATCCCAAATGCCTTCCTGAACAACCAAGTTTTCAATTCATGGTGGAAGCTCATTAAAGACGGACCATGGCAGAGTTCTCTAAGGACGGAGTTCCACAGCATGGGGGCCACCACAGAGAAGGCTCTCTCCCTCATCCTCACCAGCCTAGCTGTCCTGGCTGATGGGACAGAAAGAAGGCCATCTGAGGCTGATCTTGTTGAGTGGCCTGTCTGGTGTTGCTGGAGGCCCTCCTTCCAGCTGGGCCGGAACCATAGAGAATTTTAAAGGTCAAAACCAACACCTTGAATTTGGCCGGGAAAACAACTGGTAGCCAGTGCAACTCCTTCAGCACTGGAGTGATGTGATCACACCGGCCTCTGCCTTTAATCAGGTGAGCCTCCTCATTTAGCAACCTCTGTCCTCTTCTGAGGCAATCCCAATGTTCTGTGATGGCTTCTTGCCATTGTTTCTTTATGTTCAGGATACACATCGCTGGGACATATTTTACAGTTGAGATGTTATCAAGCATAGTGATGATCTATGGATGGGATCCTTTCAGTGAAACTGTTCTGCCAAATTCCCCCATGTGATTGTTCATTCAGAAGTAGATCAGATTTAGTATCTCAACCAGAAGATGGGAGAGGACATGAGGAAGAGAGATAGGAAGGAAGAGACTTACTTTATCTTACAAACAAACAAACAAACAAACAGGCACAACCAGTTTATGTGTTGTCAGTTCTGCTTATGTGTAGTTTCTTGATAATTAGCTTGAGACATGCTTGTAACTACTTCAAAGGACATTTTAAATGAGACCACACTATGGAGTTCACAGGAATGCAACTGTAACTATTCAGTGTAACATTAAGTAGCTGTGGGGGTACATTAAGCCTTCTTGTGTGCAATATCTAGCTGAATACAGCAAATCCAGATTTCCACTGTGTTTTTGTCAAACTCTTATTGCCCTGTCCTGCTGCAGTTTAGGCATACTCGCCGAAACACAGCTGTGTAAGAATCAAAATGCTAGATCACACATTCACACTAGAGGCATGCACTGACCTCCAGATTTTACTCAGACTCGAATTAGGTGCTTTGGAAAATGGTCTGATTCTGCTCGGACCATTTCTATTTCAACTCTGGTATTGAACCCGAGCTGAGATTCAGAAATCTGAGCGTTTGTGCCCCTCCCACTTTGACAATCATGGTAAATCATAAAATGGCTATTATAACAACTTTTTTGTCTGTCAGAATTGGATGATATTTCTAGGGATGTACGAAATACAGGGATATTTCTAGGGATGTACGAAAGTGACTTACCTTTTCGCGGATTATGTTCATGGGGGGGGAGACGTTCCATCCCTCCCCCCAGAATCCTCGATGGGGGGGAGGCGATCCGGTCCTCCCCCCCGGAATCCTCGACGGCCGGCTGTGCTCCGCGGCAGCTCCGCGGCGCAGCCGGCCAGGCCCAGGCCAGGGCTGTCGGCAGCCGGATTTCCAGCTGCGGAGGACTCTGGGTAACCCCCCCCAAAAAAAAACATGTACGCAAATGGCGGCGGCTACGGCTGCCGCCATTTGTGTTCCTTATTTTTCGCCATCTTAGTCTATGTCAATATTTATGTAGACTAAGACAAAGAAAAGAAAGGGGAATGCAAATAGCGTAGTGGGTGCTATTTGCGTTCCCCTTTCTTTTCTTCGTCTTAGTCTACGTAAATATTGACGTAGACTAAGACGGCGAAAAATAAGGAATGCAAATGGCGGCGGCCGTAGCCGCCATTTGCTTTCACGTTGTTGTTTTTTTAAAACCCAGACGTGATAGGCTACGTAAGTCTTTACGTAGCCTATCACGTCTATGGGGAGGGGGGAAAGAAAAAGACCAGACTGCAAATGGTGGCCTTTAGAATCTTTAGAATCCAGCCCCCCGGAATCCCCCCCGCCACCCCGTGGAATACCCCCGGGACAGAGCCTACCTGGCGGTGGCAGTTCTGGGTCATGTTCTGGCCGCTGCTGGGCTGCGGCCGCAAATGGCAGCTGCTATGCCATTTGCGTCCCTGCCTTTTGCTGTGATAGGCTACGTAGATACTTACGTAGCCTATCATGGCTTGGCAGGGACGCAAATGGCATAGCGGCTGCCATTTGCGTCCCTGTGGAGGCCATGATAGGCTACGTATATATTTATGTAGCCTATCACGGCAAAATGCAGGGACGGAAGTGGCATAGCAGCTGCCATTTGCGTCCCTGCCTTTGCTATGATAGGCTACATAAATATATACATAGCTTATCACGGCCACCACAGGGATGCAAATGGCAGCCGCTATGGAGGCCGCCATTTGTGGCCGGCACAGCCCAGCAGTGGACGGAAGTCTGGCTGCGGGCAGCCCCAGCTGGCAGCTCCGCAGAGTTGCTGCGGAGTGGAGCCGGCTGGGGAGGATTCCGGGGGGAAGGACGGAGTGCCTCCCCACAACTGCGGACGTCCCAGATCAGAAAGGTAAGTACATTTTCCAGAGTCCAAAACTGAGATAAACAAACAAACACAGGAACGGCAGGGGAGGGGAGAGTGTAGCAGGAACAACTGAGAAAAACCTATGTTAGTTTGAAAAATTATGGAAAGCAGAGATGAATCTAATAAAATACAAATAACAAACGAATTGGATGTAGAAGGAAATAGGAGGGGGTGGCTGGAAGAGGTGCTGCAAAATACATGGTCCCAAAGGGGACAAAGTATCAAGGAGTGAGGAAATGCTCCCAGTACAACCAAGCTGTTTCCTTTTAATTTAAATTTTGAGGAAAGCCTAATGGCGATCAAAATCAAATGAACTGAAGGAGCAACTCCTAGGAATGCACACACACACACATACACATGATCATCTACCCACACCAGCCCTCTCCCAAAGACACAGCTAGCGCAATAACCGAATGTAGCCTTTCACCAAAGTATATGTACCACCTTCCTCCACCACTCTCTCTGATTGGAGACTGCTGGCATTGGTTCTGGCTGAGAGTTCCTATTACCAAAGCACATTCCATCCTCCTCCTGCACTCACCTCCCTCCCTCCCTCCTCCTCCTCCTCCTGCCCCTCTACATGAACATTCAGAAGTTGATACATTTTGTAGAAAGCCTGTCTGGATTGCTCAGGCATTAAGTAGAGCTCCAAAATATACGAGGCAGAGGAGGTGCTTCGTGGGGGGGGCGCTTCTCCCCGGGGTGACTCAGTACTGTGCTGGCCTGCCTCGTATCATGAGGATTTTGCTCCAAATAAGCCTGCTTTTCCTCATTATTCGAGCTTCATAATGAGGCAGTGCACAGCCCTAAAAGAAAGTGTGCGTGCATGCGTGCGTGTTCGGGAGACATCAAAATGTAATTCACTGGATCTTGATTTTGCCTGACATTTGCAAGATAACTTTGATTCAGTGCAAGACATTCAATATAACTATGCTATCTGACACTATTCTGAGGTGGATGGGACCAAACTTTTTTTTTTAAAAAAAGAAGCTATGACTCTCTGATTCCTTCTAAAGACTGAAAGGTTGGCTCTGACAAAAATAGCCATAAAAATTCAAACTAATAGAATGAGACTTACCCTCAGTAATAGTTAGATTGCTTATTATTCTGCCATCTGTATTTATATAGACAAAAATGGTTAAACGCATAATTTATTAATGTGGCTACACAGTTTTGATGACACTGATTTTATTAATTTGTTTACATTTCCCCCCCCATGCTGTTAGGCAACAGAGAGCCAGGGGACACCTGGCAATAGTACTATTGCTAACCTGGCAACAGTACAATGGATGAAACTCCATTGATAAAAGTATACATGGGACACAGTGTCACAGTGTCACATGATACCTTGTATTATACTGGGTTATAAGTATGGCACTTAGAGCAGTGAAATGCCTACTTCTTGATAACTCCTTCACACTAGGGGGGTTCAGACAACATGTCTGTGCTTTGAGAGAATGTGTAAGAGATGTTGCAGGGCCACATGGGCTAGCCCACACCATCTGCGCATTCGATGTGTGACTGGTGTGTGTGTGTAAAGGGCCTCTACCTATGTGCCAATGTATGTGCATAGAGCTTCTCATATGAGGGAGCATCCTGGCCCAATCAGAGTCCCTACTCATGTGGAGGAGCTCTTTTTGTGTACTTTGCTATGCACAGAGAGCCTTTTCACCTGCTGACAACCTAGGTGTACATGGCTACCAGGCATGGGGCTTGCTCATGTGGTCCTGGCTCCCCTTTCACTGTCTGTGGGGAATCATCTGAGCCCAACACACTGGTCTTTGCTGATGCATGTATGTCATGTTCCTTCAATAAAGTTGTGGCCTGTTTAATCCCGCAATGTAGTATTTAATCTCTTTCTATACCCAACCATTTCAAGTTTCTCTACACTGGAGTAGGCCTAATTCAGACAGTACTGTAGGAAAGCTGGCCTGAACTAATGTCAGCCAGAGCCATGAATTAAGTCCTTATTGTAAGAGAATCCACTGTATTTCTGATGGCATTTGGTACTTGAATGCAGCCAGAAGCTCAGCAAAAGAAATCTGCTTTTCAAATCCCTTTGCGTTAAGCCTGGAAGCAGAGACAAAGAAATCAGAAGCACATGCAGTGTTTACAAGTAAATGAAAGCAGACAGATTTGACAGTTTCTCTCTGGACCACACAAATTTATTGACAGTCCATTTCTGAAGCATTTGGCATTTCTTCATTTGTGGATGGAAGAACAGGATGTGACACCCTTATTATAAGGAAAGGAGAATTGTGCACCTCTTCCACTATATTCCTCCACAAGCCAAAGATGGCAGAGTGGCAAAACAATTTTGAAATTCATATTGCATTACAATCTCAATTGGATCATTATATTTGAACGATGATGCCTTGCATTTAATAACAATACAGATCTTTCCAACAAGGGGCAGTGCAATATTGTACAGGGCAAACCACCTCTGTATAATGAGCAGCTATGAATTGGTATTTACAAGCAATTTAATTTCTGAGGTCAAGAATTGCAAAGAAGTTATGTTCCTTATTAATTCATTAGAGGTTCAGGGCTATTTTATTGGAATATAAAAGATAACCCTAACTTTGATTTAAACAAGCTGGTAAATCCAGAGCTTAAATGATTCTGCTATAAACAAGAAGCTTTTGAAACAGAACACTCTATTGTGCATAGCGGTTCTATTTCTAACAACATAAATGTTAATGCGATAATAAAGCTGCTAATACATTGCTATAAGACATTCACTTCATATAAACAATGTTGTAGTGTTCAAATTTACTCTTTTCACTTTGTGGACACAGTGATGGAGCAAGTGCTGATCTCTGGTGCTACCTTTGCTTTCCTTGAAAACCCACACATCATATGCATGTGAGCACATGCTGTCGGACATGGACATGCTACAGTGGCTACTGGGGACAGGCTGACGTAACAGGTTGGGGTCAAGCAAATGGGAGGATTTCCAGGTCTGAGGCTAGGTGCATGGTAAGCCTCAATCGCATGGAACACAGAGCAGTTTTATTGTAATAAAAATTAGGGTATGAAAAGATCTGCTAACCTGAAAATGTGAGATGCCACAAATTTCTGAAATATAGGTCATGCCCCAGCATATACATCATTAAAAATAAAACTCTTCTCTGATAAGATAATTTTATAACTTATCAGAGGTAACAGACAGTTAAGTCCGGCTACCATTTTCTCAACATATGCTGCTTTTTTTGTTTTAGTTTTTTTCCTGAAATTACAACCAAGTGGGATTCTAGCACATAATTTCATTTACACCCACCATTGCCTCAAAAAATATTCACATATTTGGCTTGTGGAAATGGAAGCATTTTATCTGATTTAGGGATGGGCAAACTCACCGTTTCTAGTCCCACATGCCACTTGCAGGACTTCCGCCAGCCACGCAACCCTGCCCGCTGTGTGCGACAAGTCCCCGGGCAGTCCACAGGCACCCTCCGAGTGGTGTGTGGCTGCCTGCTCCCTCGCCAAGCCACCATTTAGTGTAAAAATGGCAGGTCAGAGTTTTTCGTAAATAACTATTTACACACATGACGACCATAAAGTAGCCATTTATGTGACATTAGAGGCATGAATGGTCTATTTACACCTACAAGGTTGCATAGATAGCTGCTTTACAGCTGCCATTTGCATAAATGGTTATTTACAAAAAAAAGCCCAAGCCACTATTTTTATGCAAAATGGCAGCTTGGCAAGGGAGTGAGTGGCTGTGCACTTGTCCAACTCAGCCTGTGCTGTGGGCAAGTGAGGAGATCTGAAGACTGACATTCGGGGGGCTGAGCCAGCAAGAAATCACCAAGCTTCGAGCCCCAACTGGATGCCCACACTTGGGATAGTGTGAGTGCCCAATGCCATCTGGTAATCCAACAGAACTGCCCCTGCCCACCCCCCAAGCCCTGCTCGCTGAGCCCCTGTCCCTGCTCACCTTCTGCCCGCGCTCAGGGAATGGCCTGTACTCGCCCCGGTGGCCTTGTCGAGCTTCGCGGTCACCATTTTTTGAGAAAATAAATAGTGATTGCAAAGATGTGCATGTTTGCATATGCATGAAAATGCGCATTTTTGCAAAACGCACATTTTCGCACATACACAAATATGTTCATTTGCAAAAATGTGCATTTTTGTGCATATGTAAATATGCACATTTTGCGATCGCCATTTTATTTTTCAAAAAAATAGTGACTGCGGAGCTTGATGAGGCCACTGGGGTGAGTGCGGGCTGCTCACCAAGTGCAGGAGGGGCTCAAGCATGGTCCAGGGACCAGAGAGCAGGAGCAGGGGCTGGGCAGGTGCCTCGAGAACCTGGACAGGGGTGGGTTCGCACATCCCTAGCTCATGCCATCCCTGGTCTGATTGATCATTTGACTCGGTGCCATGGCCTTGTTCTATATGTGTTAGGATTGGCTCAAATGCTGCTATGGGGCCTATAGTTTTAGAGTCCAATTTAGTCATAAAAAGCCCAGGGCCTGAGAGAGTTTAGCTTGGCTTGGCTTCTTATCTGATGGCAAGCTTGAGGGGAGGGGGATGGATGGTTGAGCTTGCTCGAGATATGGAATGTCAGAATCTTGGGAATATCAGAATCTTGGGAGATTCACTCTGCTTGGCTTTCACAAGGAGGGGAGTTGAATCACTCCTGGCCAGCTGCAAAGTTCAACCTTGAATGGCATGCCTACATCTAAGAAAGTTGATTGCCTTTCTGGGGGAACCAGACAGGCTGGGGGAATTCAATAAAGGAAGATGGGGTTTCCATCTTGTTTCTTGGAATAGAAGTGTCTACAGAGAGCAGAGTAAAAACACCTTCTTTCATTATGCCCTCTTTAACATAGTTCTGGCTTAACAGCCAAGATCTCTTGTCAGTTGGAGGGCTCTTGTGGCCTCCACCCTTGCACTTAAGCAGTGCCAAGGCTACAGCAGTATGCTGGGAACATTCTTATCTTTACTGCCCCAAACCCTTGTTGTTTGGACTTAAAACTTTCTGAGTGACTCAAAACACTTTTCACCTGGACTCTCCATCCAATCTTGACCCTTGTCTATTTGAACCTTGTATCATTAAGAACCTGCTATGGAATATAACACTGGAAACAATGTCTCTATTGCCTGGACCACTTTCTTGTTTGGACTTAGTCTTTCTTTAGTGCCTGAGATTATCACAACACCTCAGTTTTTAGTCTGCCTGGAATCTAGTGTAGTAGAGGCCCCAAAGGGGAATACCACTACTTCTTGGGACTTCGACCTGCCTGCTGTTCCCTTGAAATCTGGACTTAGTCTGCCTGCAACCATGGACCAGAGAGGGGACATCTTTACTGCTGGTACCCTCATTGTCTTTAGCTTGGACTTACTGCGTCCCTTGGTATTTGATCTGCCTTAACACACATCTTGTGGAGAGTCTATTGTTGGACTGATTTCTGACTGTTGGGGTGTGTTTTTTAGTTTGTAACTTGCTTTTGAACCTCATTTTTAATTGTCTGAAATATTATCTTGCCTAGATTTATTGTGACCCTTTACCATCCCTTGTATTGTGAACCATAGTGATCCCAATTTGGGAAACCATCATGAGACTGATCTCTGACATGGTTGAAGATATAGGGCTTTGAATTGTTCATTGAACTAAGCCTTGGGTCTATAGCTGTCATGGAGAGATAAGATTTCTGAAGAATATAATCATTAAGCTTTTAATCATGAGATTTGATACAATAAATAAACTTGCTGACTTGGGTGTCCTGTGTCAGAATGCAAGAGTGTGTGCCAGCAGGAACAGGCCCATGACAATATGGAACATTAAAGGAGTGGTGGTACTCCACATATTACATAGTGTGAAATATGTGCTTTCTACTTACAACAGGGCTCAGTTTCCTGGTGCATATACTCATATCATGTATGCCATATTGGATGTCTTCCATAAAATACAAGAAAATAAAATAAAAAGGTTATATATAATCATTTTATGGTTCCTATCACATATAAAATACTGATATAAATAAACATATTCTTCCTGCTTCCAGTTATCTAAAACATAATTAAACTTTGAACATACTCAGTTCATTCAAAATACTCTGTATCTATATATCTATGTCCAAATTATATCTCTTGTTCATAAATGGTATAAAAAGTTCCTAGTGTGGTTCAAAAAGTGCTATATTCTGTCAATACCTTTAGAGAGAGAGAGATATTTTTTAAAAAAATGGTAAATGGTATATACATCTATTATATAAATAAGTACATTCCATTAGCTTAGCTATTTCTGTCACTTTCCATATTTTCATTAGCCTCTCCCTTAATGAAGTTTGTCTAGCTGCTCACCATAGTTAATAGATTCCATGCTGTGTCCTTGTCCCTTGATTTAAAGTTCCCATACATATAACCCAGTAAAATAACTAAAGGATCAAAGGGAATTGTGTATTTTATCATGAGACTAGTAAAGTATGTAATTTCCTTCTAATTCTCTACCTTTGGACAAGTCTACCATGCATGTACAAAATCTGTCCTTGATTGGTTACATCTCCAACATATCTCCTGGGTATGACTATAGGTTTTACTGAACTTATAGGATTTTGTAAATAAGTTTTATTATCAGTTGCCCCATTAAAAATAAACCATTGCATCAGCTAAGAAAATAATAGAATACAATATTTTTTCCTGTTTTCCCTGATAATGGCCCTGAAATCAAGAGAAAGACAGGGTGGGGGGATGATTGTGGCATACTACCATCTCTACCTGCAGCAGATTATATGACTTCTTCATTAGTCTATAACAGGGGTGGGCAATGGGTGGCCCTATCAATGTTGTTGGAGTGCAATTCTCATCAGAGTTAGCCAGTGTAACCAATGGAGAGTGATGATGGAAGCTGCAGCCCAACAACATATGGCCAGCCACAAGTTGTCCATCCATGGTCTAGAACCCCGCTACTTGTCCATGGCAGGAGAACTGGCACTGTATACACGTCAGGGGCAGTACCAGTTATTAAGAAGGAAGTGAGGGCAATTTGCCCAGAAATAGACTTCTTTCAGCTCTATAGCTTTTTATCTGTATGAGAGATCAAGAAGCAGTGCCATTAGCAAAAGCACTCTTGGCACCACTAGTAATAGCCTTAAATATCTGCAGTAAGGTCCTTCCTTTTAGACAAGTTCACAAACAATACCAACAGTGCCTTTTCCATAAATCTCTTCTCCAGTTTCATCTAGGTGATCATCTAGTAAGCACAGCCAATTCATCTCTCTAAAACTACGGCTGTGCAGGAACCCCCCAATCTGACTCGGAAGCTGCTTCGTGACTTTGGAGGTGGGCCTGATTTGGCTCGGGCTGATTCGGGGCCCCCCCCCAACCCTACTTGGCCCCAAACCCGAAGCGGGATTCAGATGCCAAACCCTGCTTCACACACCCTCAACACCCTCGTGCAACCCCCCAGCTCCTTACCTTGTCACCGCCACCTCCTCCTCCTCCGTGGCCACCTTCTCCTCCTCTGCCACCACTGCCACCTCCACTGCTGCCTTCCCCTTGCCACCACCTTCTCCACAGCTGCCTTAGCTGCCTTCTCCCCCACCTTCTCTGGCTGCACCGCCTTTGCTACCGCCTTCTCCTCACCACCTCCTTCTCCGCTTTTGCCACCGCCACCACCGCCACCAGCTCCTGTTCCCTGGATGCATGTTGACTGTTATTGCAGGGAGTCACCATTTTTAAAATGGCAACCTCCTGGAAGTTCCTGGATGTTGCCATTTTAAAAATGCCGACTCCCTGCAATAACAGTCAGTGCACGTGCAGGCCTCACGACCCAGTAGCAGTGATGATGGCAGTGGTGGCGGAGATGGTGGCAGTGATGACAGTGGCGGAGGTGGTGGCAGAGGCAGCAGCGGCAGCAGGGGTGTGTGTGGCTCAGGTAAGAACCTGGAGCCAGGGGTGCCGAAGCTCCGAAGCACACCGAGTGCTTTGGAGAGCCCTGGCTTGCTCTGGGTCACTTCATTTCCCCTCAGCTTCACCTCAGAAGGGCCTCAAAGTGACCCGCAGCAGCCTGCTTCAACTCGAGGTTTGGGCCTTGGACTGTGGTGCACAGCCCTATCTAAAACCACGCACACAAAACAATGCCACAGGTGTGTGTGTGTGTGTGTGTGTGGAGCAGTGGGGAGACATACTTTCCAGGATTGTGAAATTGAGTGGCATTTTGTAGTATAGCAAACATTTTAAAAATATCTTTAACGATACATAAATAAATTCCCTGCCTCCCTCTATTAAATTAAAAGAACAAATGCACAAACAGATTTCTGATAAATATCACAAATACTGGTTGTTGCCATGGCTTGTTTAAAAAAATTACCCCACCCCGTGGAAAGCTATCCAGGTTCGGACAACACGTTCACCCATCATGGGTGGTCAATCATGATGGGTTGGTGTGTCATGCGAACCCAGTCAGTGTGTTCGCATTTTTTTAAAAAAAGAACCCTAGTGCTTAAGCAATGTGGTGGAAAAATGGCTGATATAATTTCTTTCACATTGATAGAAACTCTAGCCTTGCCAAAACCTGAAAACTGTTTTTAACAGATGGTAATAGTTCAGAGGGAATAAGTAGCAATTATTGTGTCTTCAGACAAATTGATAAGGAACCTTGATAAGTAGGTCATTGGCAGGATATATGGCAGTCTATTGGTTGGAGTAAATTCTTAGATTAGCATGTAAGAATGTAGTTAGCAATGGCTAGTCCTAGGACAGTCAACAAAGAAGGGATGTAATACTAATCTTACATTCTATATGTATATCTTATCAGTAATGTTGCCGATGAGTCCATATTCCAGGGCTGTACAGCATATAATGTAATATTCTCTAATTTCATTATCAGGTTAAGAAAATTGTAAAAATTTAGCCTTTGTTGATGAATAGCCAAGCTTATAGTTTCAATGATTCAAAGAAAATCTTGAAATGCAAGTGGAATATGTACTCCCCCCTCCCCCAAATATAAAGCAAAGAATTCAATATTCAAATTTTCAGTTGTCATGATTCTTAATATAGTCAATATATGGAGCCTGGAATTTCCACCAGTCCCCTATCTTCTGGCCTTAATGTTTGCAATGTTCAGATGGTTCAACATTTCCTGCTACTGAGCAAGGTTTCAGGAGTACTTCATGTACCTTTTTCTCCTTCTTCCAACAATGTCTGTTGCAGAATATATGCCCGGTAGACAAACAGAATGTTTTTGTGCACTGCTAAGTTTCATTACAACTGAAAGGTTCCTCTTAGATATTCCTTCCCAGTGGATTCTGGACAACAGATAGTTTTAATTTCTTCAGTTTCTCTTTACCAATAGACATTCCACTTGTCAGCTCAGATTGTATTTAGAAATCTCCAAGTTTGATTTTATGGGGCATGCTTACCATTCACACAATCTCATTTGAAATTGGAGGAGGAAATCAAGAGTGGGTGGTTTCATTTCAGCCCTGTATCAAGTCTGTGCAACCTTAGGTAAGAGCTGTAGCATCATATTCACACACATCCTGACACGCTAACGTACATGATGTCAGAACAGCTAAAAAGCATCTTAATATAATATAAATAAAATAGTCTCAGGCAGAAGCTTTGATGTGTCAAGTTCCCAATAAAGAATAATTCTAATAGCAAAGTATAACCACCACCACTCCACCACACCTAGGATTACATAACAGAAGTGCAACATAGCTGAATGCTGAAAGAAGGTCTAATTGCAGAGCTTTTGGTAGGTGATGCCATTATAACATTTTATTAGCTAAATTGTTATGATTATATCACATGCATGGAGATTACAATCTATAGAATGACAGCTGTGTAAAATCAGTTAAATTTGCACCCACATAGCATATATAGACAAGCACACATTAAAAGGAGTGATGTGTCATTTGAAGAGTTCTTGTTTATGAGAATAGGCATGGGAAAGTAATTTCTTGGGGTATTTCTTAAAAATGAAATGTCTAGCTCATTCACCCTGATAGCTCTTAGTAAACCATTAATGGCAAAGGGCAAACAAGAGGATATCTCTTCTGAGTAAATATTAAGCCAACTGAACTTCACCAATTGTTTCAGTTGTAACTGTTATGGAATACAAAGCTAATTGCTTTAATGTTCTAGCTCTCCAAGCTGTGCAGATGTTATGCAAATAGCTTAGTGTTCATTTTCAAAAAGCAAAGAAGTTGTGGTAATTACTGAAAGAGTTTTCCGGTTGTTCTGAATATTGTGTATGGGGGTAGGTAGTGCTAGAAGGAGTTAAATTGCTACTGACCTTGCAAAATATCTGAATACTTGGACATGCACTGGCACTGGTTTATCCATGGTGATTGGTTAATATATTAACTGTTACATTAATGTGACATACACTGGATTCAAACAGTCACAAACTTGGAATATGGAATCTGGTTGCACAGTTAATGCAATGGATTACTTTATTAAAAATAACCCGTAAATAGAATAAAATACAACATTCATCCAGATGTCTTAGAATGTATCCAGAATGTTAAATTGGTGAGTTGACTGGTTAACAGGAAGTGACAGTTAAATGAGATTATATTTGTACAGTCCCTGGAATGCTGGACCTAGGATGGCCACTCAGTAGCTGCAGGATCAAGGATACACTGTATATTGGCCACCCAGGCTCGCCCAATCCGCAAAGCTCTGATTGGTAAGGCAAAAACTTTCAGTTTTAGGGATGTCGGAGAAATCCACATGTACTCAAATGAGTCTGGATTTCTATGAATCCGACCTGCGAATTCCACAGCAGACCAGCTTTTTCGGAGTCACACAAATTCCATGGACTGGTGGATTGTTGTTGTTTTTTTTTAAAAAAAACTTTTTGAGAGGATTTGTACAAATGTGCATTTCCGCAAATGTGCATTTGCAAACAGGAACAAAATTCTGGTACATTCCTTAAAATAATCTGATTCTGTCAATGAGCACACTATGAAATGGAAGTTGCTGGAAATCTATGAAACACAGAAGGAATGCTTCCCAGGTTTACATCCCATCCTGCTTTGGAATATATCCCCCTAGGGGTGGCTTACAACAGGGGTCTGTTTCCTGCCCTTAAACTTAGTAGGGATGTCAGAGAATTCTGCCATAGATCTCGGTGAGGCCAAATGCCAGTGCATTTGGCCCCCCGAAATCCAAGGCAGAATGAAGCCCCTGCTCCCCCACAAAAGGCACGCGAAACTGAGCACTTACCTGCTGCCATCTGCACTGACTTGCGAATAGCGGCCGCTCTGCGGCCGCCATTCACTTCTTCATCATAGCCGTGATAGGCTACGTAAGTATTTACATAGCCTATCACAGCAGCCTACCCCCCCCAAAAAAACGCGTATGCAAATGGCGGCGGCTATGGCGGCCGCCATTTGCGTTCCCTATTTTTTGCCGTTTTAGCCTACGTAAATATTTACGTAGGCTATTACGGCGAAAAAAAGGGGAACGCAAATAGCGTAGTGGGCGCCATTTACGTTCCTTTTTTTCCTGCCGTTTTAGCCTACGTAAATATTTACATAGGCTAAAACGGTGAAAAATAGGGAACGCAAATGGCGGCCACCATAGCCACCACCATTTGCATACGTGGTGTTTTTTTTACGTAGGCTAAAACGGCGAATCAAAAAGGGACGCAAATAGCGCCCGCTACGCTATTTGCATTCCCCTTTATTTTCACTGTCATAGTCTATGTAAATATTTCGTAGACTAAGACGGCCAAAAATAAGGAACGCAAATGGCGGCGGCCATAGCTGCCGCCATTTGCATACATTTTTTTTTAACCCAGCCGTGATAGGCTACGTAAATCTTTACGTAGCCTATCACATCTCTGTAAAAAACAACAACAACCTCCAGACTGCAAATGGTGGCGGCAGCAGCCGGTTGGAAGACCGGCCGCTGCAGCCGCCGCTGCCACCACCACCTGGAACATCCGCCCCAGGTAAGTCTCGTCCTGTGGGGGGGCAGGGGGGCAGGCCATTCCGCCACAGATTTACGTAAATCTTTATGTAGCCTATCACGGGTTTTTTTTTTTTTTTTACTGGAAATGGCGGCGGTGGCAGCCGGTCGGAAGACCGGCCGCCGCCGCCGCTGCACCGCCGCCACCGCCACTGCCGCCAGGAAGATTCGCCGAAGGTAAGTCCCGTCCCGGGGGGCGGGGGAGTGGCAGACCATTCCGCCACCGATTTCGGGGGGACGAATGCACTGGCATTTGGCCTCACCGAGATCTATGGCAGAATTCTCTGACATCCCTAAGTTACTCAGAAGGAACCACACCAACCTAAAGTTGGGTAAATTTTTATTGGGGGGGGGAAGGATGAGCGGGAAGGGTAGAGGTAGTAGATTGCACAGAAGGGTCCAAAGCTGAAATACTTAAACAAAGAGATGTGATACAAAGAGAGCCTTTTAGCAGCACGCCCAAGCAAAATAACTAAAGTAAGTTATTACATATTGAAGTAAGGGCCTCCCAGGATGTAGTCCAGCCATCAGCAGGTCTGAAAAACACCAGAACAAAGAGAGACACCATGCCTCCACCTCAGCTCCCTTTTAAGGCCTAGCCCTGGCAACCAAGGGCAGATTTGCCTTAGCCAATCACCAGCTCAGCCCCTGGGTGAACCACCCTCACCCCCGAAGAGGCAGGAACTTCCTACCAAACCCAGCGGTTATCTCTTTCCCAATTAACAAGGACTGACTGAGCCTGGCCTTGAGCAGCAGGGCCAAGAAGCTTCCAGATAACACACTCCCAGGTGGTTGCATCAGAAGTGACAGCAAGGCCTAGCTTCATGGTGGAAAATAGGGATGTACGAAAGTCACTTACCGTTTCGAAGGGTGACATTCGCGGTGGGGGGGAGGTGCTCCATCCCTCCCCCTGAAATTCTGGCCGGGGGGGAGGCGCTCCGTCCCTCCCCCCCGAAATTTTGGCCGGGGGGGAGGCGCTCCGTCCCTCCCCCCCCAAAATTCTGGCCGGGGCGGGAGGCGCTCCATCCCTCCCCCCCCCCGAATCCTGGCCGGCCAGCTCCGCAAATGGTGGTGGCCGTAGCTGCCGCCGCTTGCGTCCCTGCAGTCAGCCGTGATAGGCTACGTAAATGTTTACGTAGCCTATCATGGCTGATTTAAAAGAAAAAAGAACCCGCGCGTACGCAAATGGCGGCGCCCATGGGCGCCGCCATTTGCGTTCCTTATTTTGGCATGTCTTAGTCTACATAAACATTTACATAGACTAAGATGGCGAAAATAAGGGGAACACAAATAGCGTAGACGCGCCATTTGCGTATGCGCGGTTTTTTTTCCTTTTAAATCAGCCATGATAGGCTACGTAAACATTTACGTAGCCTATCACAGTGTTTTTTAAAAATCTAGCCATGATAGGCTACGTAAATCTTTACGTAGCCTATCACGGTTTTTTTTTTTTTTTTTACTGGAAATGGCGGCGGCTGCAGCCGGTTGGAAGACCGGCCACCGCAGCCACCACCGCTGAACCGCTGCCGAACCGCCACCGGAGCCGCCGCCGCCAGGAAGATTCGCTGAAGGTAAGTCCCATCCCGGGGGGTGGCAGGGGGGTGGCAGACCATTCCGCCACCGATTTCGGGGGGCCAAATGCACTGGCATTCGGCCTCACCAAGATTCATGGCGAAATTCTCTGACATCCCTAGTGGAAAAGCAGGACATCACTTGGCATCTATGCTCTGGACTAAGGACAGAAGGACAGATGTGAGGTGGGAAAGGTTGTGCCCCAACAAGCTGCATAATAACCTGGTGGAACACTACCTGGTGGGAAATGGCCTTTCCCCTTTCCCTTCCATCTGCCATTAGACCAGAGCAAAGGGGTACTGGTGCTGCTACCACCAGCCTACCTCCAACAGGCCAAGCATGACCAGGGGTGAAGAGGTAGAAAGAAGGTTACATGTCCCACCAGACTATGCAGACATGGGAGATGTGGCCTTCTTTCTCTGTCCGGCTCAGCCACACTCATGGGGAAATGAATGTACTAACTTTGTCAATAGACCTTTCCTACAATTCTTCTTGTTCACTAGGGGACTCACTAGAGAGCATGGACAGCAACCAAGAAGACATGATGTAAAATTGTATTAAGCACTAGATAGAAGAAAACAAGCCAAAAACTGAGAGGTCATACAGTGTTACATGGGGAAAATGATAAAGAATATGATTCCCACAGTGGAATTATACTAGATTCACAGAGCTCATTGTTATTGATAAATGAGTGGAGTTTGTCCTTTCAATGTCTGTGCAACGGCATCATGTCATGATTTAATGCCAGGATCAGCTAAAGCTACACCACCATCAGCCCCCTCCCTATTCTTATACCCAAAATGAAGGGAGTTTTGCGGACAAATAATAAACAAGATTCACTTCAGGCCAGTAAAGACTTCAGTAAAATAATTGCTTGAGTTCTGACACTGATTGATGAAGGGATGCCTATTTGTCCCCTCTATCTGGATTACTTTATTCTTTTTCTCTCACACTTTGGTGGTGATTAGAGTGGTTTCAAAAGTGTCTAGATTAATTCTGGCAGAAAATGAAGGATTACCAACATCTATTTTCCCCTGCCTCCGTACTTGCCTCAAAAGATCTTGCATCTCTTCCTTCCTGTTTAATTGTACCCAGCAAGTAATTATTTATGGGGAAAAGATAATTCATGGAATAGAGGTTTTTTTTTAATCTTTCTGTCTTTGATAAGAATGGAGGGTTGATGAAACAGTGATGAATTAATTTGAAGGTCTGATACGAACATTATTATATTTGGCTTGGAGAATAACACTGATTTTATGTGATTTCACATCCTAGAATGACCCAGGGACATGCCTGAGCCATGCTTGTCCACTGCCTCAAAAATTCCAAAATGAGCATATACAAAGGGGGAGCAGCCATGCCTCAGTAATAGAGTATCTGCTTTGCATGCAGAAAGTCCCAAGTTGAATCCCTGCCCTGGCATCTCCAGGAAGGACTGGAAAAATTCCTGCCTGGAATCCCGGAGAGCCACTGCTGCCAGTCAGTATTGACGATACCAGGCTACTGTACATAGACCAATTGTCTGACTCCATATAAGGCAGCTTCCTAGGTTCCTAAAGAGGCCTGCTGGAATGGATTCTAGAATCTATTCCAGCTTCTTCTGTCCATTCTGGCGTCTGGTGGAATTATATATATTCTTCTCCCTTTAAAATTTGGTTCCACTAATCCATAAAAACAATCTGATCCTAAACATGTTGTACTGAGATCTGTCAAAACCAATGGGGCTTATTTCCCTGTCAGTAGCCACAAGATGGAGTCTGCTTACACTTATTTAAAACAAAAACAAAAAATTAAGGTATACATGGAATATCTGCATATCAAAGGCCTGACCCATTATTGTAACATTCACACACATCTCCTACGGTGTGCTTGAAGTTGACCCCAACATAGCACTGAATGGTGAAGCTTCTTTTGGCTAGAGCTTTGTGTGTTCATTTGCGAGCGGAGATGGGTCAAAGAAGAGTCAGACAACAAGGCTTGGGTTGAAAATTGGGCCACATTTATTGAAAACATCTGCAAAAAGGTACCTAGGACGGGCAGCTGACTGTGCCAGTGACTAGCTGGCACTTCTCCAGTGAAAGCACACCCAGCCCGAGGGGTGGCGTCGATCTCCGGACTGCCCCTTGTGGGGGAGGTAGACCTTCCCCTGTCACCCCTTCCCGGTGCCGCACAACACCTGGGTGAATGAGTAGGGTTGGTCTCCCAGGCAACCCTTATCCCCCTGCCGAGCCGCACAACCCGTTCGGGGGGCCTCAGGCGTCACCTGTCACCATAAGGTGCCTCTGCATGCACACCATCCCTACTTTCCTGTTTTGCCCATCCTAGCCACCAACTAAGATGTGACCTATGAGAGATTGGGCCTGATTTGCCTACAGGACGCAGCACTCTACCCCAATAACAGTGTGAAGTAGGCAAAAAGACTCAGTAGAAGGCCAATTGAACTGTGAGCCAAAAATCCCTACATGGCTCCCAAAAGGGCAGCCGGTAATAAACCCACACTGCTTAAAGGAGGGTGGGAGGGAGCCGCAAGAGCGAGAGAGCTTCTGTTAGGAGGGGCACAGAGCTTAAGAGGGCTCTGCTGGCCCCTCCCATGCCTGGTGGTGCCACTGGGGGATACCCAATGGCACAGAGCCACCCCTTCTCTCCCCACCCACCTGCAATGCCCCCCCCCCTTCTGCCAGACAAGCTGGCACCGGGGTTAGGGCACTTGTGAGAGTACCTGTGGAGTTATGGATGGGGCTGAACATGCTTAATACTGTGGTGTTAGTTTTGATATATGAAAATGAAACCTAGATGCTTCAACTGGTCTTATTTATGGATTTGGTTTTGTAACATATTTTAGTGTCCAGAGGCAGGCTGTCATTAAAGACAGAGGGCAGAGCCCTCTGTGTTCACAACCCATCCTACACCCTACCCTTCTCACACACACAAGCAAGCTGATTTTTTAAAGCTTCTATGGCATGCATGCCACCATTCCATGTCCACCAGTGAGTCTGACTCTGAAGTCCCCAGACTATTCTACAAAGCAGTGGAGTTGCATATGCGCACTCTGACGTCTTTGTTTCCTCCTATATTATGCATGTGTAAGGGAGAGGAGCAGAGCTAAATGCATACACTTCTTCTCCTCCTCCTCCACTAGGGAGGTTGGAGAACTCCGCAATGGAACCAAATGAGTTCAGATTTTCATGAATCTGACCCACAAATCCTGCATCAGACCAGCTTTTCCCCTGTTGGGCAGATTCCATGTATTGTGGACCAGTTTTTCTAACTTCCCAAATTTTGCGCAGATTTCATCACTGAAAAATTAGGGATGTACGGAAGTCGCTTACCTTTTCGAAGGGTGACATTTGCAGTGGAGGGGAGGTGCTCCGTCCCTCCCCCCAAAATTCTCTCCGGCTGGCTCCACTCTGCAGCAATTCCGTGGAGCCACCAGCTGGGGCCACCCACAGCCGGACATCCAGCCGCTGGGCAGCCTGCACAGGGATGCAAATGGTGGCAGCTGTAGCCGCCGCCATTTGCGTCTCTGTATTTTGCCGTGATCATGGCAAAAAAAAAACAAAACAGCGAACGCAAATGGTGGCGGCTACGGCGGCCGCCATTTGCGTTCCTTTTTTTTTTGGCCGTGATAGGCTATGTAAATATTTACATAGCCTATTACAGCAAAAGAGATGGGCACAAATGGTGGCCACTATGTCATTTGCGCCCATCTCTTTTGCCGTAATAGGCTACGTAAATATTTACGTAGGCTATCATGGCCAAAAAAAGAAGGGAACGCAAATGGCGGCCGCCATAGCTGTCGCCATTTGCGTTCCCTTTTTTTTGCCATGATAGGCTACGTAAATACTTATGCAGCCTATCATGGCTTCCGCAGGGATGCAAATGGTGTCACTGCGTTAGCCGTGATAGGCTACGTAAGTATTTACGTAGCCTATCACGGCTATAATGAAGAAGTGAATGCAGCAAAGCAGCGCGAATGGCAGCAGGTAGGTGTCCCTTTTGCGCACCTTTAGCGGGGTGGGGGGCTTCGTTCTGCCACAGATTTCAGGGGGCCGAATGCACTGGCATTCGGCCTCACCGAGATCTGTGGCAGAATTCTCTGACATCCCTATGAAAAATACACAAAATAACCCCCCCCCCCCCAAAAAAATGTGCATTTACCCCATAGGCTAAAGTGTGAAAATGGCATTTCGGGGGAATTTGCACATTTACACATTTGCGAATTTGTGCACAGTTGGAAACAAAAAAAATCCAATTCCATCAATGGGTGAATGATGGAACAAAAGAAGCCTCAAACTCCACAAAACACAGATGGAATGGATTTTACACAGTCTCCCTATCCTCCACCACAGCCACGTGCATGCACAGCAGCAGACAGCAGAACGTGTACCAGGCAGTGCGTGCTGGAAGGCCACTCTGCCTGGTTGCCATATACGGTCATGCTTTGTTCCCTCAACCAATCAGGGGACCAAAGGAATAGACTGAGAAATGGGCATCCATGGATCCAATCAGTGTGAGCTTGTATGTGTGCAGAGAAAGCAAATGGAGAGCAGCTTGATGGAAGGAGTATTAGATACTGAGTGAGTAGTGAGCCTTTTTAATGCTGTTGTTTGGGTCAGTTGGAGACACACACACACACACCAGCCCTGTGCTTTGCACTTCTGTCGTGATGTTAAAGTAAACCTTCATGCCTCAGCTTCCCCTTTCTGTGCAATGGCTGCTGGTGGAGCAAAGAAAAGTGTGCTCAAAGAAGTGCTTTGGTGAAGTTGTATGAGTCAGAGACACATGTCCCCCAACTCGCTGCTTTGCACTCATGATCTCAACCTTAATCTGCATGCCTCAGTTTTCCATTTTTGTGAAATAGCTTGCTGTTGGAGGAGGAAAATGTGGGTTCAAAGGACTGCTTTTGTGGTGTCGTTCTATGAGTCAGAGACAACCCTCCCCCCCCCTTCTCTGCATTGAACTCAGGTTCTAGTTGGCTCTTACTGCAACCCCTTGGCTCCACCTACTGTTAGCTGTCCTTCCTTGCCCTCCAACCCACCAGCCCCAATGGGCAACAG
This sequence comes from Heloderma suspectum, assembly GCF_057233095.1. Classification (NCBI taxonomy): domain Eukaryota; kingdom Metazoa; phylum Chordata; class Lepidosauria; order Squamata; family Helodermatidae; genus Heloderma; species Heloderma suspectum. The sequence goes on from NC_139461.1 coordinate 89,162,256, forward strand.
CTGCCCCTCTTAGTCCCCCCATCTGAGAGTAACCAAGCAATTGTGTTGTAGGGAGCAGTCAGCCCTCACTTTACCTCTAATCTCTCTTCCATTTATCTATGCAACTGTTTATCCTTTCTTGGTTTATTCTCCCAACAAGTTCTTATCCATGCCTCAGTCCCCCTAAAAATCAGCCTAAAGTATATATGTATAGAAGACATATGCTTATATTAGATTAGCAACTGTCAAAGAAATCAAAATGTGCAAAAAAAAAAGTATTTGATATGCAGAAATGCATATACTTTTTCATAATGGTCTGTATGAAGTATTGTGTAAAAAGCAATTGCTCTGTGATGCATCTGTTAATTCTGTGTGTTCTGCCCTTGGTTTCTGCATAAAGCCTGCTATGTCTAATTTCAACATTTGAAAGGAATTTTCTCATTTTGCCTTCTTCCTAGACACTACTGGGAGAAGAAAGCATTATAGTTTTGCCTCTGGGGCACATAGAGACATTGTCCCACTTAGAGAAATGGGAAAATAAAATCTTTGTATAATAACTGCAACTCCATCCTATTTTATGAACCATTCACAGCTGCTAATTTATAAGCTTTGTATTTTTTCTTCCAGAGGAAAGGATCCATACAAATACAGCTGCTCAAACATCCCAAACTGTATAATGCTCAAATGTGAATACGAAGAGAAAAGCCAAGAAGCATGGATTACAAAAGTGGTTGGTTTGACAACAATAGAAGTTTAATTTTATAATTTTGAAGACAGACTTTGTTGAGTTTATTCATCATAAGCAATTTTGCATTACTAACAAAGTAGAATTACTTCCCTTTTCTCTATTATGCATTTTTAATTGCTATTGCTTTTTTGTGGCGGGGTTGTATGTGTGGAAATTAGTGCTTTGCTCACGTTCATGTGCTAAAAGACGCTTCAGGATATATGCTGATAGTTAACAACCCTTGCAATTTGAAATATAAAGGATATTATTTGCAGATAGACAGACATTAATTGCAATAATGTTTTGAATAAAATACATAGAGTAGTAAAATCATCTTTTGTTGTTCCTGTTTTACTGGCAGTCATGCTCTTTTCCTGATAACTCTGCATTCCTAATTATAAAGTTGTTAGGCGGCAGTCCTATATACACTTGTCTGTGAGTAAGTCCCTCTGAACTCATGGGGCTTACTTCTGAATAGAATGTATAGGAGTTAGAGATGTTAGAGAATTCTGCCATGGATCCCAGGGGGCCCGAATCCCAGTGAATTCAGCCCCCCAGAATCCATGGTGGAATGGAGCCCCCTGCCCCACCACCCCACAAAAGCCCCGCGAAATGGAGCCTACCTGGCTGTGGCTCCAGCTCCGGCAGCGGTGGTGGTGGTGGCGGCGGCGGCAGCAGCAGCTCCGGCTGCTGCTGGGCTGCTGCGGCCGCAAATGGCAGGTGTTGTAGCAGCCTCCATTTGCGTCCCTAGGCTGGCTCATGATAGGCTAAGTATATATTTATGTAGCCTATCACGGCTAAAGCAGGGACGGAAATGGCATCCCCTATGCCATTTGCGTTCCCGCTTTAGCCGTGATAGGCTACATAAATATTTACGTAGCCTATCACGGGCCGGCCTAGGTATGCAAATGGTGTCCTCTTCGCAGGACGTCATTTGTGTCTGTACCAGCCCGGCAGCAGCTGGAGGCCCCACTGCGGGTTGGCCCGGCTGGTGGCTCTGTGGCCTGGCCACGAAGCGGAGCCGGCCAGGCAGGATTCCAGGGGGGAGGAACGGATCGCCTCCCCCCACCTGCAGAACCCGGCAGAGCCATTCCTCAGATGGTACATTACCAGTGCCTAATGCAACTTGAGAGAAAACCCAATTATCCCATGATACTGGCAGGTGCTACAAATGAAGGCACCTTACTTGTATAGCCTTTGTGCGGTGGTGGTGATTAGGGATGTGCATCAGTTTTGGATGAAGCTTGAAGCCTGACCAGAATTGGGCACTTCAGTCTGGTTCTGTTGCTTCCCGAGTCAAAGCAGGCTTCCATTCAAAGGCAACAGAACAAAAACTGCTCCAGAACAAGCTTCATTAGCAACTCATCTTTCCGACCCACTAAGATTTTTTTTAATCTCCTGCAATAAATAAATAAATAAATAATCTGAGTTTGATTCTCTAAGCCACTGAAAGGCAGGGGAAGGAGAAGGGATACAGGGAGTGTGTTTGAGTGACTGACAGTTCTACCTTCCAGTGCTAGGGCACATTTTACCAGGGGCTCCAAGGTGAATAACGATTCTCCTTGAATTAAGAACCTGATTATAAACTTTATTCAAATCTCAAAATGAAGGGGATGATGACGACAACACTGTCGATGACAACAACCACATAGAACTACAGTTGAATGGGGAGATTTACATGTGCATGTAGTTTTGGCAAATCAGGCACAGGCATTCATTTTTAAGATACAAATCTGAAGGAAACAGCCAATACCTACATTGTAAATCACTGTGAACACTGAACACAATCATATCTCAGATGGATTACATATGGCAATGTTTTACATCCCAGTTGTGTTTAATGATTCAGTTTGGCTGTTCAGAGAGGCTCCGCTGATGCGAAGTAAACCATGATTTACCAGCAACCACACTTCTCCTTCTCCATATTTCCTGAAACATAAACGAAATAGAGAGGCAGAGAAGAAGTACATAGTTTCCTCCCATTTACATGCTCCTTTCTCCCTTTCTCTTTCCACCTTGAGTGACTGAAGCAATACAGTATATGCTTTCTGAATGGTTAGGATAGATGGCAAGGATAGTAAGGAAACAGGTCTATACTCTGCCTCCTGGTTCACTCATTGTGAAGAAATGTTGAGTTTGAAGAATAGGAGCCAGAGAAATCTGTATGTCCTCACCATTTGGGAACCCTGGTGCTGTAAAAGAGATTCCACTAAGAACAGACACAGCTTCCTATGAATTAACTTACACTGTTTATTTTAGTATAAAACACAGCTGAGGCCTAGGGCATCTAACTACAACCGGCCAGCTTAATCATAACAGCAGCAGCAACAAGCAAGAGGCAGGTGAGAGTTACAGCCAGCCTTTGCGTTTTGAGAAATGGAGATCAGCCATTGTTTCTCTGACCTAAAATGGATTGCTAGCTGTAATCTGATATCAGCAAAACATGAGGATGTGTAAATAAGCAAAACTCGAGCTTGCTGAAATTCTCCAAATTCCATCTCAAAACTTGTTCCGACTTAACTCCATATCAGATTGCAAGCTTGGGGGGGGGGGGGTGTATGAAAGTCCATGTGTCTTTCTGTGCATATTTTTTTCAAATGTATGTATCAATTGTGTGCATCTTTGAAATGTACACATTCTTCTCCCATTAAATCATATTTGTGCACGTTTTTCAAAAGTAAGCATTTTTTCATGCACATTTTTCAAATGTACACATGCTGTTGAATGCATTTTGCGGGGTCTGCGAATCAGATTGGAAGCTCAGAAATGTGTAGACTTCAGCCACAGATTGCATCCAAATCCACATTCAGCCCAGAAAATGTGAACTGGGTAAATCCAGATAAAAAATAACCTGCAATGAATTTCTCATACATCCCTACCACTGCAAATTCATTCAGACTAGAAATCTCCCTTTTGACATCTGGCTAAATATTTTGGACTTCTGTTTCTTCCCCCATCCCTTAGATTTTGTATAGAAATATAGAAAGCTGCCATATACTAAGTCAGACCATTGGTACATCTAGGCCAGTATTGTTAACACTGACTGGCAGCAGCTCTCCAGGGTTCCAGGCAGGAGTTTTTCCCACCCTACCTAGAGAGGCCAGGGATTGAACCTGGGACCTTCTGCATGCAAAGCAGGGACTCTACCACTGAGCTATGGCCCCTGTTCATCAGATCACCTAGTTTGATGAAGAGTTCTGGAGAACTTGGAAATCTTGCACATTTTTGTGGCCTTTTGGTGGGTCCCAATAAAGGTATTTCTCAACTGTGGATTTCCCAACTGAAAGAAGTAAGGGTGGATAGGATACCAATGATCATTTTGTCACATATCTTCACCAGATTCACATTCTCCTTTCTCATATCTTGAGCCTGCAGCAGTTCTTCAATGGGCAATCTGAAAGATGTCAGGTTGGGATTCAGCCTGTGAGTTACCACCCAGTTCTAGCTAAAGGATGAAACTGTAGGGAGACCAGCCACACTAACAAGGAAGCCTCCTTACACCAATAGGTCAAAAGAGGGTGAGTGTACTCTCCGACCCTTACAAAGGTTCTTGGAATCAGGCTTGCTTGCTGGTCTTAGCAACAAGGAGATCATAGTCTTGTTGGCTACTGACCATCAGTGCCACACTCCGACCCTTTGCCTGCCCCAAAGTAAACAAGACCTGGATGTTAAAGACTTACAACTTTTTGGTATAATAAGACAATGAGCTTATCATGAAGCAATGTGGATATCATGTTACCACTTACATGGTTTTTTGTATCCACTCTGTGTGGATACAAAAATATTCTAACTAATAACAGTTAGAAAATCTATATAATCTCTCCATGTTCTATGCTTTCAGTGTGGAAGGATCTGTTTTAGCTTAGCATTCCTTCTTAGTGTTCCATGATATATAACCTTGTGCTGAAAATGTGGTATACTGCAGCAAAGGGAATATTATGACTCTAATACAAAAGTGGGAAGCATCAAAAGTAGATAAAGAGAGATATGAAAGGGCATGGCATTTCACCCAGTTGCATTGTTATAAAGCCAGATTTAATTCTCCAAAATTATCAGGAGATTTACAGCTTGGAAATTCTGAAGGCTAAAATGCAATCTGCAAAAAAAAATAGCAAGGGAAGGAAAAGCAATTTTCTTTTGCGAGCATATACTATCAAATTTACTAATTTGGACACTAACTCCATTCCGAAGCTTAGCCAGCCTTTAATAATTTAACAAGTAGCCCTGATAATCTGCTACATTGTGCACAGTCATTGTGCCGTTTCTAATTAAAATTGACAAACCCCCTGAAACTTGCCCTGGACAAATGTGCTGGCTTTGAAACAGTTCAAATTAATTTAACTATTTGGGAACATTTTTGTTTAAAATGTGGACATGTTGTAAAGGCAGACGGAAGCTTCAGTGATAGGTATGAAATTCTTTTGAAATGTCATAGAAAACACGATTAAGGTTTTTAAAAAGCAATGATTCACAGAATGTGTAAGTAACAGCACTGCAATAGCTTAGCCCAATGAGACTACATTCAGGTCTTTTTGTTTTTTTATTTTACTTCTGGATAGGAAAGGGGAAGTGGAAATCTCTTTCCATTGTAAAATATGCTACCATCCCACTCATAGAACCTATGGGATGTAAATGTGACATATATTACCTTAGGTACTTTATAATACTTGTGCATGTACATTCTGTATATGGTCTCATTTCCTCACTACAGAACAAGAACTCACATTCCAGCAAAGTATGAACCTAATGTGTATGAGATGCAAGCTCATATGTACAGTAAATGAGCAAGTGCACAGAAATTGCTACGTAGTTCATTCCCCAAATCCATGACCATAGATCCATAAAACCTATATCGCCAAGTAGTGAATATGCACTACAGCGGTATTCACATCTTTCTTCTGCAAACTGCAAAGTTGTGAAATTAAGTTGTGCTTATCTCTATGCCAGTGATGGGCAACTTGTGGCCCTAGGTCTGTATGCAGCCCTTGGTTTAATTCCATGTGATCCTTGACCCAATCAAAAGCTCTCTGCAAATTATCAGTTCAGACATCCAGCAAAAACAATCTGTCTCTCCCCTGGCAGCACAGGTGGGAAGGAAAAGGGAGAGAGAGAGAAGGGTAAGAGAAGGGGGGGTACGGGGGGGGAGAGAGAGAGATAGAGAGACAGAGAGGCAGAGAGACAGAGAGGAGTGACCACACCCACCACTGGCCTCAACCCCATCCACTGCCAGCATGTAACCCCTGACAGATCGCCTCAAAGAAAATGTAGCCCTCAACACAAGGAAGATTTCCTGTCCTGCTATGGAGGCTGTCATTTCCCCTCTCATAACATTTCTGGAATGATGCTACATCATGAGGTAGCATCGTTCCATGTGAGCCATTAACCCTATCGATTCGAGGCTTTCAAAGAGCACATGTGAGAATAAAGTGTAGAGGGTAGACAGGGCAGTGTGAGCCAAGCCCATCGTCCCTGTCCCTGCCAGTTCCACTCCTGACCTTTCCAGGTTGATCGGGAAGGTCTTAAGGGGGATTCTTTGGCTGAACATGCTTTGAATTCTCCCTGTGATTGGGAACCCTGAATACGCACTTCATACATACATCACATACATCATATATGACAATACACATATATGGTGCACCATACTAGGGATGGACTGGTGCCCACCCTGCCCTGTCCAGGTTCCCCAGGTACCCGTCAAGCCCCTGCTCCAACTCGCGCACACCTGGAACCACACTCAAGCTCTCCTCTACTCGCACTCACCCAGGCTGCTCGCACCAAGCTCTGTGATCGCCATTTTTTGAAAAATACAATGGCGATAGTGAAAATGTACATATCTGCATATATGGAAAACAGGGCCATTAATGGTCCATATACACAAGATTACAGGCATTTGCTTGCCTGTAATCTTGTATATATGGACCATTTACAAACCCATTTTGCATATATGCAAATATGTGCATTTGCAAAAATGCACATATTCTCACATATGCAAATATGCAAATTTGCAAAAAAAGATGCACTCATTTGCATATATGCAAAATGGGGCCACGAATGGCCCATATACACAAGATTACAGGCAAGCAAACACCTGTAATCTTGCGTATATGGGCTATTCATGGCCCCATTTGCGTATATGCAAATATGTGCTTTTTCATGATCACAGAGCTCGATGCCCTCACCAGGGTGAGTGTGGGCAGCTTGGCGAGCGTGGCCAGGGGCAGGCTGGGGCAGGGGTTTGAGCTGGGGCAGGGGCTTGGCAAGTCCAGCTTGGGGGCACGGGTGGGCTTGGAACAGGGCTAATGCAAATGTTGTGCTAAGAATCAATGGAGGCTATTTTATTTTATTTATTAAATTGCTTAATTGCCCATCTGGCCAGTCACCTGGCCTCTCTGGGCAATGTACAATAATAAAAACAGTTTAAAAACAATAAAATTACACATTAAATATCATTTTCTAAAATTTCCCTAACCCACCCCAAATGCCTGCCTGAACAACCATGTTTTCAACGCGTGGTGGAAGCTTATTAAAGGGGGGCATGGCGGAGTTCCCTAGGGATGGAGTTCCACAGAGTGGGGCCACCACAGAGAAGGCCCTCTCTCTCATCCTCACCAGCCTAGCGGTCCTGGCTGATGGGATAGAGGAAAGGCCATCTGAGGCTGATCTTGTTGAGCGGCCTGTCTGATGTTGTGGGGTGCTCCTTGAGATAGGCTGGGCCGGAACCACATAGGGTTTTAATAGGGATGTACGAAACACCTACCTGGCTCTGTGCTGGGCAATCTACGGTGGGGGGAAGGTGCTCTGTCCCTCCCCCTGGAATCCTCCCCAGCCGGCTCCGCTCCACGGCAACTCTGTGGAGCTGCCAGCCGGGGCCGCCCGTAGCTGGACATCCAGCCACTGGGCTGCAGAGGGACGCAAATGGTGGCTGCCGTAGCTGCCGCCATTTGCGTCCATGTCTTTAGCCGTGATAGGCTATGTAAATATATACATAGCCTATCACGGCTAAAGACACGGACGCAAATGGCGGTGGCTACAGCGGCCACCATTTGCGTTCCTTCCTATTGCCGTGATAGGCTACGTATATATTTACGTAGCCTATCACGGCAAAAGACAGGGGCGCAAATGGTGGCAGCTACGCCATTTGTGTCCCTGCCCTGAGCCGTGATAAGCTATGTAGATACTTACATAGCCTATCACGGCTTGCCAGGGATGCAAATGGCGGCCGGTGTAGCAGCCGCCATTTGCGGCCACAGCCCAGCAGTGGCTGGAGTTGCCGCTACTGCCAGAGCTGCCACCGCTGGAGCCACAGCCAGGTAGACTCCATTTTGCAAGGCTTTCGTGGGGTGGTGGGGCAGGTTGCTCCATTCCGCCACGGATTCCAGGGGGCTGAATTCACTGGAATTTGGCCTCCCTGGGATCCGTGGCAGAATTCTCTAACATCCCTGTTTTAAGGGTCAAAACCAACACCTTGAGTTTGGCCCGGAAAACAACTGATAGCCAGTGAAACTCCTTCAGCACCAGAGTGATGTGATCACGCTGGCGGCTGCCTTTAATCAGGCGAGCCACCGCGTTCTGCACCAGCTGCAGTTTCCGAACCATCTTCAAGGGTAACCCCATGTACAGTGCATTACAGTAGTCTAGATAAGAGTAGACCAGGACATGTACTACCAATGGGAGCAGATGGTCGGGAAGGTAGGGGTGCAGCCTCCATATCAGATGGAGTTGGTATAGCACTGTCCGGCTCACAGCTGACACCTGAGCCTCCATGGACAGCTGGGAGTCCAATATGACCCCCAGGCTGCAGACCTCGTCTTTCAAGGGTAGCTGTACCCCATTCAACACCAGGTCAACATCCCCCAACCGCCTCTTGTCTCCCACCAAAAGTAGCTCAGTCTTGTCAGGGTTCAGCTTCAGCTTATTCAATCTTGTCAGGGTTCAGCTTCAGGTCACATTTTACTATTAGGAAAAACCCTAACATAGTAGTACAGAAAGTAAAGTAACTTTAGTTAGACAGTGCTAGAGCTGGGCCATAGGCAGATGGCAAGCAGGAACTAGGACATCAAGATGGTAAAGATTAGGGATGGAGAAGACATCTGTTTGGTCCATATTTTCATGTGAAGTTAACTAATTTTGCACTGGTAAACCAATATGTAAATGGAAACTCAGTTATCCTTTGAAATTTACACTTTAGCAATATAGTTTCATTCAGTATTAACTGAGCCAGAATTTCCCTGAAGGAGAATTTTCTGAGAAATGTTCAAAGAACTGTATGTTTCAGCCCACCCCAGACAGTTGGAAAATTTGCATCTTCCTGGAGAATATTCAGCAAAATGACCCTCCCAGTGGGCCAAATAAGGTAGAGAATTTTGGAAGAGCGTTTTTACTCATCATCCCTAGGTTTTACGTAGAGTGAACTAGGTAAGGCTGGTGCTTCTGTCTGGTTAATGCTAGGAAACAAAGCCTTCTTCTGCTGTTGTTCAAATGTCAGTAGAATATGCTTCCAATAGCTCAGGTCGGGGAGGGATGATCTGGAAGATTAGGAAAGCTGATGATCTACAAGGTGGCCACTGGGTGGGGCAAAAGTGCATGTTTATATAGAGAAGTTTGTGCTATTGGATTCTGCAGAAGAAGACAAGAGGTTCTTAACTGTTGTTGTTGTTCAGTCGTTAAGTCATGTCCGACTCTTCGTGACCCCATGGACCATAGCACGCCAGGCCTTCCTGTCCTCCGCTCTCTCCCGGAGTGTGCTCAAGTCCATATTCATTGCATCGGTGATGCTATCTAGCCATCTCATCCTCTGCCGTCCCCTTCTCCTTTTGCCTTCAATCTTTCCCAGCATCAGGGTCTTTTCCAGTGACTTTTCTCTTCGCATTAGGTGGCCAAAATATTTGAGCTTCAGCTTCAGTATCTGTCCTTCCAATGAGCACTCAGGGTTGATTTCCTTTCGGATTGACTGATTTGACCTCCTTGCAGTCCAGGGGACTCATAAGAGTCTTCTCCAGCACCACAGTTCAAAAGCAGCAATTCTTCGGCGCTCAGCCTTCCTTAATAGTCCAGCTCTCACAGCCATATGTTGCTACTGGGAAAATAGCTTTGATTATAAAAATATTTGTCGGCAAGGTGATGTCTCTGCTTCTTATTATGTTGTCTAGGTTTGCCATAGCTTTCCTCCCAAGGAGCGTCTTTTAATTTCATGGCTACAGTCACCGTCTGCGGTGATCTTGGAGCCCAAGAAAATAAAATCTGTCACTTCTTCCATTTCTTCCCCTTCTATATGCCAGGAAGTGATGGGGCCAGATGTCACAATCTTAGTTGAGGATCTTAATAGGGTCTAGTAAATTATGCAGTGGGAACTAAGAAAAGTATTCTTAATTCATAGCATTAATAGAAATGACAGCGAAATGTTAAGTGTAATCCCACAAGGGACTGAACAGCCAGTGTGAGAGGGCCTGTGTGGCCCTGACCTTCTGTAGATTTCTGATGTCTGTCTGATTTGCGTGAATGGCATGGCATCTAATTCTGATTTGGGGCTGCCAGCTATCCAATTTTTCTCCACAGAAAATGCTTTGCATGGGAATCCTTGGGGAAACGTACTGTCCTAAATATGCTCCCTAAATTCATAAATGTGTCTTAAATTCATTGTATTGTTCAAAATTGTAGGGATGCATAAGAATTCTGTTTCTGTTTGCAAATCATGTGGACATGTCCCACTCGCAATCCCGAGCACAAACATTAGTAGAAGAGCTTTTTTGAGAGAAATGTTGAGAAATTCCCAAATTTGTGATTGTATTACAAAATGTGTGTGCGCGTTTTTAATATGCAGTTGGAAATGCAGATTTTTAAAAAGTATTTTCATGCTTTAGTCAATGCTGATGACACACAGCTCTATTTCTCTTTTTCATCTTCGTCAGGTGAGGCTGTGGATGTGCTAAATCGGTGCCTGGCTGCGGCAATGGACTGGATGAGGGCTAATAAACTGAAACCCAGTCCAGACAAGACTAAGATGCTGTTAGTGGGTGGTTCTCCTGACTGGATGGAGGGTGCTCAACCTGTTCTGGATGGGGTTGCACTCCCCCTGAAGGAGCAGGTCTGTAGCTTGGGGGCCCTCCTGGAGCCATGTTTGTCCCCTGAGGCTCAAGTAGCCACTATGGCACAGAGTGCCTTCTACCAGCTTTGATTGGTGGCCCAGCTATGCCCCTATCTGGACAGGGATAACCTGGCTTCAGTTGTCTATGCTCTGGTAACCTCCAAGTTAGATTACTGCAATGTGCTCTATGTGGGACTGCCTTTGAAGACAGTTCGGAAACTGCAGCCTTTGCAAAATGTGGCAGCCAGACTGATAATATATCAGTCTGAATATATAAGACCAATCCTGGCCCACTTGCACTGCCTGCCTATATTCTTCCGAGCCCAATTCAAAGTGCTGGTTTTGACCTGTAAAGCCCTACACAGCTTGGGACCACTGTACCTGATGGAACACCTCTCCTGGCATGAACCAACCAACCAACCATGCTCTGCCTCAAAGGCTCTTCTCAGGGAGCCTCCTCCGAGGGAGGCTCAGAGGGCAGCAACAAGGGAGCGGGCCTTTTCGGTGATGGATCCCCATTTATGGAATAATCTCCCTGATGAGGCCCACCTGGCACCAACCTTGTCATCTTTTCAGTGCTAGGTTAAAACTGCCCTCTTGTCTCAGGCATTTGGCAGTGTATAATGAGTCTCTTGATTGTCTCTGACTGACTGTTTTTGTTTTATATATTTGTTGTTTTTGTTATTTGTTCTATATTATTATGTGTATGGCTTTAAAATTTATATAATGTATTTTAATGGTTTTAATTTTTGCAAACCACCCAGAGAGCTTTGGCTATGAGTTGGTAGAGAAATATAATGAATGAATGAATGAATGAATGGGATAAAAAGGTACACTTTTGAAAAATATGCACTGAAATGCATAATTTTCCCATTCAAAATGTGCACTTTTCTGGTTGAATGAGTGGAAAAACAGGTTGAAAATGAAAATGGAAGTGAGACAAAATGAGCTTCTAAGTGAGTTTTGGAGAATTTAGGTGAGCTCAAAAATCACTGCTTCTCCCATCTTGGTCAGGACTTCCTGAAGTATACATCAAAGCTTCATATTATTTTACTAAAGAATGTGGCCCTTTTCTTTTTCATTAGGCAAATCCTCTTTTTTTTAACCTTTAGATGCTTGCCTTAAGTGATGGGCTTTCATATTCCTTTCACCCTATTATATTTATAAAGTGTGACTATCATTTAGTAGTAAAATATGACAATATGTAAACAAGAGTATATGCTTTTAATTGCTTTCTCTATTTGCATGCTAGAATAATCTTCTCTGCCTGCAAAGCAGCAAGCTTCCTCTTATAAATACAAATAACAGGCAACTTTGACTAAAATCTATGCTGAATAATGCATTTTCTCCCCCACCCCTGCCATGACCACCATAATTTCTGCTACAATGAAATGCATTCAGTGGGAGTGTTCAGATGCTCTGGTTCTGAATGTAGTATGTATTATTAATTATGTCACAAGGTCAGCGGTCAGGTCTAAATAGCTTTCCCTATTTCTAAGTGGATGATTGCCCCCAATGGCCCCTAGAACATGTGCAAGGAAAAGGGGAAATAAATAAATTGGAGGCTAAGCAAAATGTTAAGCAATGGCAAAGTTAGACTTCTGATTGTACATTTCCATGCAAAGAGAAGAGGCACAAAGTGAGTAAATAGAAATTGCAACAATGAATGGAAAGGAAGGGGATATTTTCCTGGAGGAGAGTTGGTTACCAAATCTGATTTCTCACCAGCTGCTTGAGATCCAAGCAAGATAAAGGGCCAATAGTTGTTTGCTGCCTGTCATGGCAACTAAAGAGCTGGGTTTGCTCCACATCAGTCATGACAGAAAACTAAAAGGTATTTATCTCTTTCCAGTGGGGAAAGGAAGGGAAATAAACCCTCACATAAACACCAATAAAGGTTTTGCCTGACAGCAAGTGATCTATCTGCTCCCTAACGTTTCCAGCATCCAATTTCCCTCATGCTGAGGCAATTCCTGTCTTTATCAACTTCCATGGCCTCATGTGCCTAGAAATTACATACAAATCAACAGCATAAGAACGAAAATATAGGCCCCTTTTTTTAACGGGGACAGTGGTTTATAATAACGTTAGACAAATTGCTACTCTTGCTGCAATTCCTAGTGGACAAGAGTCCCCACAATTGGCAAAAGAACCATTGAGGGATGGCAAGATGGGCAACTGCCCTTCCGCCTTGTGTTTGTGACTTCGTGTCACTATGTTTCACTGGCTCTAGACACTGTAATTATTGCTTCAAACAGTGAAATGGGTCTAAGAACTAGCTATCTATGTCAAAAAGATGTGTCCCTGCATTCTCCTTGCAAAAAGTGTCGAAGCCCAGGTCGCTCTGTGGAATGCAGAGATGACTCGGGCGGTTGACACGATTGCACCCAAGCACCCTCTCCCTCTGAGCAGAGCCCGGCCAGCTCCTTGGTATACACCTGAGCTGAGGGCAATGAAGCAAGAGGGGAGACGGCTAGAACGCAGGTGGAGGAAAACTTGTGCTGAGTCTGAACGAACACAGGTAAGAGCCCACTATCGAGCCTACTCTGTGGCGGTGAGGGTGGCAAAGAGGCAGTTCTTTTCCACCAGCATTGCATCTTCTCAGTGTCGTCCGGCAGAGCTTTTCCGAGTGGTTCGCGGCCTGTTACATTCTGGGCCAGGGAGAGAGACGGTGGAACCCTCGGTAGCACGCTGTGACGAGTTTGGATAAACTTTGAGGATAAAGTCGCTCAGATTCGTCATGAATTGGACACCACCATTAATGCAGTTCCATTGGTAGAGGCGTTCATAGCACCGTCTGGTCCAGTTTTATTGGATGAGTTTCAGTTACTGAGGCCTGAGGATGCGGACAAGGTGCTTGGCCAAGTCCGATCGACCACTTGTGTGCTTGACCCTTGCCCTTCATGGCTTATTAAATCAAACAAGGAGGGGTTGTCCGGCTGGGTCCAGGAGATTGTAAATTCCTCCTTGAGAGAGGGAGTGGTGCCTGCTGCTTTAAAAGAGGCAGTAATTAGACCACTCCTGAAAAAGCCTAACCTGGACCCAGAGGATGTTAACAATTATAGGCCAGTGGCCAACATCCCCTTCCTGGGCAAGGTGCTTGAGCGGGTGGTTGTAGGACAGCTCCAGGCACTCTTGAATGAAACGGATTATCTAGATCCATTTCAATCGGGCTTCAGGCCTGGTTTTGGAACAGAAACTGCCTTGGTCGCCCTGTGGGATGACCTCTGCCGGGAGAGGGACAGGGGGAGTGCGACCCTGTTGATTCTCCTGGACCTCTCAGCGGCTTTCGATATCATCGACCATGGTATCCTTCTGGATAGGTTGTCTGGGTTGGGAGTTGGAGGCACTGCACTACAGTGGTTCCGCTCCTACTTGGATGGCCGATTCCAGAAGGTGGTGCTGGGGGATTATTGCTCTGTGCCATGGCAATTGTGCCATGGGGTTCCACAGGGCTCTATTCTATCCCCCATGCTGTTTAACATCTACATGAAACCGCTGGGGGAGGTTATCCGGGGGTGTGGGCTGAGGTGCCATCAATATGCGGATGACACCCAGCTCTACCTCTCTTTCTCATCAAAACCAGGTGAGGCAGTGGCTGTTCTGAACCAGTGCCTGGGCACGGTAATGGACTGGATGAGGGCTAATAAACTGAAACTCAATCCAGACAAGACGGAGGTACTGTTAGTGGGTAGTTCGTCTGCCCGGCTAGGTGATATTCAACCTGTTCTGGAGGGGGTTGCACTCCCCCTAAAGGATCAGGTTCGTAGTTTGGGGGTGCTCTTGGATCCAGAACTGTCACTTGAGGCACAGGTGAACTCAGTGGCACGGAGCACTTTTTATCAGCTTAGGCTGGTATACCAACTATGCCCTTATCTGGACAGAGATAGCCTTGCTACAGTTATCCATGCTCTGATAACTTCTCGTCTGGATTACTGCAATGCGTCATACATGAGGCTGCCTTTGAAAACGGTCCGGAAACTTCAGCTGGTCCAAAATAGGGCAGCAATATTGTTAACAGGGACTGGCCTGCGAGCTCATATTACGCCATTACTTTTCCAACTGCACTGGCTGCCAGTCCATTTCCGGGCTTGATTCAAAGTGCTGGTGTTAACATTCAAAGCCCTTAACGGCTTGGGGCCAGGTTACCTGAAGGATCGCCTCCTCCCATATGTGCCTGCCCGGACCTTAAGATCATCATCAGCGGCCCTTCTCCGTGAGCCCCTGCCAAAGGAAGTGAGGCAGGTGGCTACTAGGAGGAGGGCTTTTTCTGTTGTGGCACCCCGGCTCTGGAATGAGCTCCCTAGTGAGGTTCGCCTGGCGCCTACATTGTACTCCTTTCGGCGCCAGGTGAAGACCTTTTTATTTTCCCAGGCATTTTAGCATTTTAGCTTTCTAAATTTTTAGCTTTGCTGTTTTAAATCTGTATTTTAAACTCCTGTACTGCTGCTAGGTTTTATTGTGGTTGTATTGTTATATTGTGGTTTTAATGTTCTATATATTTTAAATTGTTTTATTGTGTGTTGTTTGGTTTTAGTTTTTGTGAACCGCCCAGAGAGCTTCGGCTATTGGGAGGTATAGAAATGAAATAAATAAATAAATAAATAGTGCCTGTTTCCCTTGGGGCGATGGGGGGCTCAGGGGATACAAAAGGGCAAATCTGAAAGTGACTGAAAGTGGCAGGTTTTCTGTTTCATCTCAAACACAGTACAGTTGTGTTGGGGCTTTTCCATAAATCACCCCCATGCTGCTCTGGACTGCATGCATCTGAATGATATAGCCACACGAGCTAGGCTCATTCTATGTTTTTCCCATGTGATCAGTGCTGATTCTGTGAGAAAGGCTAGGGCCAGCACTAGGGACTGGCATTGTCAGGCACCTGCTGAGGCCTACAGCCCAGAAGAAGGCCCACTAGTAACCTATGGAGCCCCCTGGGCCAGCTGCTCCTTCTCCTTGTCACTGTTGTGGCCCCACTGGAGGAATCCTCCTCAGAGGAAAAACTAGAGTTCTCAGAAACCACTGTCACCAGATCAGGAGGAGCCTGGGCCCTCAGGGGAGATGGCTGCAGGTCTGTCCCTGTCAGGGGAAAGCGACTATGCCTCTGAGGCCAAGGCTGAGCAACCTCCTGGCCCCCAGGAGCAACGTCACCTCAAGCAACAGGCCAGGAGGGCTCCCATGAGAAGGAGTGCTTGCTTGTAAAGAAAGACTCCTCATGAGCCGGGCTCTGATGAGAGAGCTCTGATGTACGGCTCTGGTGTGGAAAGCATGCACTGTCTGTCTAGCCAGCGCTGGGAAAAAACAACAACAAAAAAACATTCTTTCAGCTCCTGTGTCTTCTACCTTGCCTTCCCGACCTTGCCCTGTGAATAATGCTCTGTGCTACTGACCATTGAACTCCTTCTTGACTCCGCTTCTGGACTGTGTAACGTACCTGACTTCCTAACCATGCTTTGACCTCTGCCTGCTATCTTGACCACTCCTGCCTTAGCCTGAACCCCATTGGACTGAAAACCATGTGCTTGAACATTTGCCTGCTTCAATACTTTGCTCTTTGGTTAGCTCCCTTCACTTGGAGTCTGCTGCAGCCAGCGCAGGACAGTCACTGCCTGTTCACCTGCTAACTTGTTCTGAGTTAGCTAGTAATGACAGAGTGGAGGAGAAGGAGCAGCTGCCCTCTCTACTTTCCTTCTTGGTCACTCCACAGCTTAGGCCCAGAGAGGTAGGGGCACAGGGCAAGTGAATGGCCAGTGATGACACATCTGGTGGCCACAGAAAGAGGAAATGCATCACCAAAAAAGAGGACCAAAGAGGATAGTGATTTGCATAAAATGTGCATATGCTAACACGTATACAGCGATGCAAATTTTAAAATATTTACTGTAATTTAAACAGATGTACTATTCACCCTAGTGGGGAAGACTGTGACCAGGTGACCTGTGCACCTGCTCAGTCTGCTGTTCAGGTGCTAACTGCTGATGGGCAACTTCCAGGCCCCTGCTCTCATGTCTCAGGGGTTTTTCATCTTTAAACTGGTCTTGGACTGGACAGCCCATCAAACAGAGGACTGTCCTCTAGCAGACTGTAAAGTAGGACACATGGCTGCCCTAGGGCAGCAGCAGAGGGGAGGTGGGCCCACTAAGGAAAAGGGCCCACTAAGGGCATCTTACCTAAGGACCCCAAAACCCGGAGCCAGCACAAGGAAAAGCCCACATGACCAGCCTCTAACATGGTTGCATCATTCAAATGCATTCCACAGCCACGAGAAATTTTCTCCTAGAGCAGCAGCTCCCTGGCATATATATCCATATATGTTTGAAAGGGTTTGTTCTCACTGTTTATTCAAACATTAAATACTTAACATGTTTATAGTGCCATTATTATTCATCAGGGGCATATTACATAATCCTTCAAGATGCTAACTTGAGCACTATTCTTCTTTAGTTATTAAGAGGTATAAAAATAGAAAAACTAATTTTGAGACTCTGCTGGTTTGTGGAGGCTACTGCTAAAAAGATGGAGATGGAAATGCCACCGCATCTGTGGACCTCACCGTACAGCCCTGGGGTTCAACCCCAAGAGCTTCCTTTACAGTATCACATATGTGTTCAAATATTTAACAAGCTGTTGTCAAAAGTAAACCAAGTATTAGATTAGGGTTTAAAGTAAGCATAATAAAATATTCATAAGCACTAACATTAAAATGTCTGCATGTAAAACAAGTTTAAAGAAATAAAATCAAGTTCAAGGTTTAATATGAAAAAACAAAGAAACAAAAGAATATTTACTCAATAACCCCGATTGGCTTAAGCATAGTCAGTTTCTGCAACATAATCTTGCAAATTACTTCAGTGAGATATAAATGTAACTCTCTATGCTCAGTAATTATGGGTGTGGCACACAAGAATGTGTGTGTGTGTGTGTGTGTGTGTGTTTTAAAAAATGTTATTTCTGTTTAAATTTAGATAGATTATGTGCAAGTACCGTCTGTAGCTTAGCAGCTTGCAGTTTACATTCTATCTCTGCCCTATACCTACTTACGTTTGTATGTCCTAGTGTGTGTGATTTATATCATTTTGTGGTGTGTGTGTGGGGAGAACATACACTTCCAGTTACATACAACAAAAAAGCAACTTTGATAATTTGTCTCTAAAACATAGCTATGGCTTTTCTATCTTCTGACATCGACACTCAAGAAGTAAACTTTCTCCATGTTATTTGATTTAACTTTTTGCTTTCATAGTCAGTAATACTATCATTCAGTGGAATGAATAGATCTATATCTATATCTATACATCAGTATATTATTATAAATCCTACCCACCACATTAATGAAAAGACTAGTCATTTTAGCATATCTGATAAATCAGAAACCCATGTAAAGTTTCAATCACCTTTTTTTGCCCTTACTTAAAGTATCTTCTTCTAAATTGTTTAGGCCAGAAGTAGGCAACCTATTGCCCTCCAGATATTTTGGACTACAACTACCACAACCCTTGACTATTGGTCATGCTAGTTGGAGCTTATAGGAACTGTGGCCCAAAACACCTGGAGGACACCAGCATGTCTATCCCTACTTTAGGCCATTTATACTGCTAAACACAACAAAAATGTGGCAAAAAAATAATGTTTTACATATGTCTGATACATTTATCTGAGATAAACACAGGGTGGCCTTTACTGGTTGGTCCGTGAAACTGTATTCACCATTGGCTGAGCTGCTGTGATGGAAGAGAAGCTTGAAGGCACAGCTGCCAGAGTCCTGTTAGCATACTGAAGTGATCCCCACCCCCATCCGGAATATTCTGCTCAGGACTAAACTGTGATCACAAATAGCCTGGGCACTGAAGGTCCCCCTGTGCTATTGATGCAAAGGTGAGGGGACACAAAAATGATAAAGTCTGAATTTAAAATAAACTGATTCTCTCTATCAGTAGAATATAAACCAATATGAAAGTACCAGTACAATGTGCTATTCCCCATCATTCATATGCTGGGCATTATTCTGTCGTTACAGTTATTGTAGCAGACATTACAAGGCTGCCTCTCTCTTGCTCTTGAGAATTCCTTTGTTTCTCATGTGTCAATAATCCTCAAAAGCCCACCGTGTGGTGCACCGTTATTCCATCATGACAGCTGTCAACGTGTCACAATCCTGCATCATTCTTGCTGTTTCCTGGGCCCATAATTTAAAGTACAACAACATACAGTGCCTTAAAACATGTCAGAAGACATGATAACATGGCCATTCCAGAAAAATGACACCCCAAATAAAATGGAGGGACTAAAAAGAAAAGACAAATTAAGTAACCTCTATGAAAAAGACTTTTGGCTATAAAAGGCAAGAAATGTATAAGTGACTCAGGGCCACTTCATATGTAATGAATTCAGAGCATGCAATGAATATACATTTGGATGTACACAGTATACAACAGTAGCACAGGAGACAGAGCTGTAATGAACCAGATCTCCAGGCCACATATAGCATGCATACACATGGGTCCTGTTTAGGTGTTTACCTGAACGCATATGGGCTTAAAGCGGGTTCGATGGGGCTGTGCACACTGGCCCTGCCCCCTACATCTCCTGGTGCCCCCCCCCCCCAATTCAGACTGTTTTGAATTGGCAAGGTCTGAAAGGGAGTACTATTCACGTTTGCTTGAATGCGAGTAGAACTCACTGTGCAATCGTGGACCCTGCCTTATTAGGGTTCCCAGTTCCACTGAGATCTATTTGTGTTCAGGAGAGTAGTTCTTTCAGACTTTGCTGATTCAACACAGCAAAGTCGGAACTGAGGTGAGCAGGGTAGTGCACCCAGAGACATAGGGTGTGGGGCCAGCATGTACAGACCAGTTGCTATACCCACTTTAAGCCCTCCTGCATTCACCTGAATGCCTGACCAGGGCTATGGTGGACAACAACAACAACACCCTTTATTAACCTTCCTAGAAGGCATACCTATATTTTACATAAGTAATACAGGAAGTTCCTCCTAAGGTTATAATCCTGTGCATACTTACTTGGAATTAATGGGGTTTATTCCATTTGAATTTATGTGTGCAACTTTGGGGCTTGTCCGGGGAGAGGTACACTGGGAAGGATCCAATGGCATGCTGTTGGAGTTGCGCTAGCAGTGAGTGATGCTTGCACTAGCAGAGACCAATAGTTCTGGGTAGCACAAGTTACCCAAGAAACCGTTCACATCAACAAGCATTGTTGATGATGCACAAGTGTTGGTTTCTGCTGGCGCAACATCAATAACATTAGCATTTGTGCTCTGCTGGATCCTTCCCATTTAGTATAATGATTCATAACATGGATGAAGAGGTCAGCTACTCTCCCTCTTATTCTACCGCCTCAGTCATTCTTCTGTGAAGATGACATGCACATCTCTCTCCCCATATGGGGTATAACAGATGCTCACACAGTTCCAGTCTGGAGGTCTTCAGTCAGCTGCCCTGAGGCACCAATTTCTGGCAAACATGGAAGGTCCGGCACAAATACGGGCCACCACCCCTGCTGCAAAGACTTGCCCATTTTTTTCAAAAGGAGAAAGCTCCACAAGTGCAAAGGTATAAGAGCTGTCCCCCTCCCTACTGAAATGAATGGGCAAGCTTAGCTGACTTACATGTGAGCATCAAAATGCACACGGAGCTCAGTACTGGGGGCAACTTGATTAGGGCTGGGGTACCACCAGTCTTTTTCTCATTCTCCAGCAGCTGTGCTGAGCAACATATATTAGCTTCTGGAAAACTTGCCAGTATTTAAAATATCTACTTATGAGCCAAGAATCGGTCAGTGAAACATTGTTCTAAAAATATAACTTATCAGTATTCAAATATGTGTCTTGCTCCATTTCAGAATAATCGAAGTACTTATTTTAGAAACTCATTTCTACCATATGCAATAGAGACTCCTCTGTTATAATCTTTTAAGGCACTTTATGTACTGTCTATATAGGATTTATATAGCTATCTGTGCTGTGTATTGTAGTTTTAACCCTCTAATTTTTTGCTAAGTAGTGTAGCTGTATTGATTCAGCATCTATTGCACTACAAAGTGGTGTGGCCTCATTGATTTAACTTCTAAAATGCTACTGAGTAAATCTAACAATTTTCAAAAAATAATCTTAATTGAATTCACTTACAAGATCCTGATTCAATTTCAGAAGAGTCGGTCAATAACTGATTATTCAAATCTGACTCATCATATTTCTTATCCTCCACCACCTAAAACATAGAAAAAACTTTGGATGAAATGGTGATCACAGTGAAATCAAGGTCAAATCTTCCACTGAGTTTAGCCAAAACAGAATTTCTCCACTGGGTGAAACCACTTTATTTAGGCATTATATTAATACAAAAATTATAATATTATAATAATGCAAGATCCTTTACAATTTCATCACAGGAATTCCCAGGACTTTTGCCAAGTGCCACATCATAGATACAGACTATCTTGAATTTTCTTACTTTGTTTCAGATCTTTCTAACCAGAAGATGCAAAGCACTCAGCGCCTGCAATCTTTCCTGTTTTACTGTCCAAATAGATATTGAAATTGTAGATATTGAGTAGGACAGCAATCCCAGGGCCCATCTATAAGGCACTGCTTTGACCCCCCCATCACAACTGCGCAGCAATGCGACTGTGAATCAGCAAGCCCTGCAATACACTTGCGATGTACTGCGCACTTCCCTAGGAGACTTGCCATGCCCTCTTCTTTTTTTGCTATTATACCGAAATGCACAGCTGTGCAGTCCTGTGAGTGTGGGGGTGCAAGACTTCAATGGCTGCTTTGTATTTGAGGAGCTCTGCTGTGTGGTTCCGTCCCTTTTTAGGTAAAAAGTGGGTGTTTTGTGCTCCTTCATTTCCACACCATCAGTTTGTCAGTTACCCAGTCTGAGACTCTCGCAATGGTTCTCACTCACATGCGTGAGTGCTTCATGCCTAGCCATCGCTCCGAAATGGTGGCTGGAGTGATGTTGGTCCTCCCCCAAGACCTCCCCCCCCCCGGCCCTTGGGTACTGAGTCCAAAAGCAACCGTTGTGAAGATATGAAGCTGCAAAAATGTGCGAAAGTGTGATTAACTAGATGAAAATGCCCCTCTGTGCCTCTGTAACTGCGCAGCTGCGAAGGGATGGGGGAAGTAAAGGGGGGGTCATAGAGTGATGCACGCACTACGCATGCCTGCAACACGCCCACTGCAAAATGTGAAGTTGGTTTGGGGAAGGGACAGATAGCTCACAAGCGCAGGGAAACCCATAGCAAACAAAAAACATGGCAGCAAAATGGCTTCTTGGAACTCTGCATTTTCTGGGCGAAAACCACTGATGGCTGCGAAGTCACAACTGTGTCATCTATGACAAGGGACCTTGACTTGCCCCCACCCTGGAGTAAAAGCCAGGTGTAGATGGGGCCCTAGGCTCTCTGGAAGAGTAGATTAGGGGCCATAGGATGCTGCAGACCTCCCTCTCTGCCTGGGAGGTCCATTTCCAAAGGCGTCCCTAGTATGGCAGCAGGAAGCTCTACTACCATTACTGTATCACCAGTGGTGCTCTGACAGCAATGGGAGAAGGAACAGAGCATTCTGGGGGATGTCAGGGAAGCCATGGGTCCACAGGATCCTAAGACTCCTTGTTCCTATGAAGACTCCAGGATCCTACTCCTTGTTCCCTGGGAGTAGTACATTCCCTCCCATTGGAGTCAATGGGAAGAGGGGGAAAAATAAAGAAAAAAATAAGGCCCCACCCCCAGTACTGCTTTCCCTGGCCACAGCGAAGTCTACAGTGGATCTCTCTCCCACCATGGATAGGCAGGATTGCTCTGACTGGCAGGGCCCCATGTTTGCAGCTTTAAACAAAATAAGCACCAAACTTTGGACTATTGAATTCCAATGTTTGCAACTGGAACAATTACACATTTAAGATAAATGTGAAAACCTGCTTATTTTGCTTAATTTTCTTAATTTGATGATTAACGTGTAATTTATATGTACGTGCTACAGCAATTGCTTGTGCAAAGCAAGTGTTCACCTGTGGCTTTCATGTTCAACCATAACGTTACAAGCAATGGTAATAAGTGGTTGTGTTACCTTGGATGAATCTATAAAGACACACTTCACACAAATGACTTTTCATGTGGGTCAGCCTCCATGTGGTTGTGTTACAAATGGCAGCTGCACTGCTGTTTGGCTCTCTGAGCCTGACCTTAAATCCATGTTTTGAAACAAGAAATGGGATGACTGAAGGATGGAAGGATTAGATAGCCAGTGGTGAATGGGAATAGTAATCCTGACAGAAGGTGCTAGTAAAACAAGGCCTGCTTAAACAAACGAACAAACAAACTCTGCCAAGGCAGCATCTAATTTCCTAGCCTTCACCAGACTGTCCACACATTTCCGATCTTTTCTCTAGACTGGACTAGAAACTTCTGCCCCCGCCACCCCCGCTGTGCCATGGAGCACTGGTTATATTGTGGTGAGAATCATAACACAGCAGCTCATGACCAGTAGTGCAGCTAGGTAATTTTAGACCTTGGACTTAAAAGGTCTTACCATGGGTGAAGCCATGTTTATTACCTCCATTTTGAAGCACACAATTCACAGTTCTCTTCTCCCCCCTTCTCCCCCACCATTCAATGCTTTACAGCTGCTTCTCAAGTCCTGTTAACATTAGAGCAGCATTGGTGGGGATACATTAGAGCAACAACAACCACAATCAAAAACCAACAACAACAACCCCCCAAACAAAGCTGTTCACTAAACCTGATACCGAAATAAATACTCTGAGCATGTGCAGTTTTGCATTTTAAGCTCCCTTATATCACAGCACCGTCATAACTCCAGGAATAAAATGGTGTGTGCTTCTGCTACCCTGGTGCCAAACACATTTACTGGAGAATAAGTATTATTGAGTTGGAGAAAAGTATAATATATTTTAAAGTAAAAATAATACAATGAGCATGCATATATGGCTGCCAAATGACCCCAACTTTCAAAAATATGAAATGGTGAGGCAGGGACCTCCAGCATCAGCCTCAGGCCTAGGCACTGACAGTGGGCCTCTTTGCCATCACCCTCATCACCTGCCACTCTCTGGGTGGTCATTTTGGGGAGGGGGTTGGACTGCAGGGCCCTAGACTTTGCCCCAAGGTCCAGCCCTAGCTGCACCACTGCTCATGACTTTTCTGTCCCAAGTCCAATAGCAGTTGCATGTGTGTGTTAATGTAGCTTCTCCAGTGGTTGCCTCTGGCCTCTGTGGAGCCTATAAGGGCACTCTTGCCAGGGTTGGCCCATACTTTTTTGTTCTCAGAGGCCGAGGAGCAAATGCCCCTTCCCCAAGCATTTGGATGCCCCTTCCCCAAGCACTTTCCCCAAGGTGCATAGTATCGACTGCCAGCCAAATTCCTTTGACACCTGAGGGAGAAAATCCCACAAGCACCTCTACCCCTCCCCATCAGTAATCCCCTCCCCCAACCACCAGCTAACAATTCGCTGCCCTTTCATGACACCTAAAATCAGCTGCTTGAGGTGGCTCCCTCACTCTGCTTCATGGCAGGACCTGGACCTCTTGCCACCCTGTCAGGAACAGGGAGAGGACAGAAGTTCTTCCGTTGTGCCACTGCTGTGACAGTCTTGCTGCAGAATCCTGTGCCCTGCTGCCATTTCACAGAAGAGCAGTGGGCCATTGATGTGTTAATTTATCTGCTAGGGCCGGTCTCACTTCACAGATTTGCTAGAATGATTCTTTGCACAGATGGAAATGGCAGGATTTGAGAAACGTGGTCTGGTTACAATCAGCAGTGAGGAGCTTCGCTGAACACCAGTCGAACTGCGGCACCATCCACTTTTGCCTACCAAAGTATGCTGTGTGCTTCTATGTCTTGAGTGGTGAACTGGAAAGCGCATGAAAAGAGGTAAATACATACCAAATTCTGACTGTTTGTCTCATGTTGCATTTCCTTTATTTAGCAACTAGTGTGTTGCTTCCAAACACTAAATATGCTAAAATAGTGTGAACTGGTGGTTTGTTATGTGTGTGTGTGTGTGTATGTGTATATATATATATATATATATATATTCCTTTAAGAGAAATCACAGGCAAGGATTCTAAAAGTTTTATAAAAGTGGAGAAAATACCACCACCTGATGTTAGAGACACAGGTTTAATGTCTGCAGAAAAGAAACTCTGCTGTATTTTGTGCTCCTGCAGCTCGGCCTATTTCTGCCGTCTGCTCTCGCTCCTTTTTAATTAAATATATTCACACATGAAATAATTTGGTGTAACTTAATAAATGTTTAAGCACCATTCTCTTCCATGTAACTGTCTTGTAGTTTATGTCATTATGGCCTACTTTTCAACAGGAGAATGTCTTAATTTTGAGTGTATCAAATCTAATCCTACGGTTTATTGTGGGTAACCCCGGTTGGTCCTGTTCGAAGCCTTTCCTCCTTTTTCTGAGGAATGGAAGTTGCACGGCTGCACTGCTGGTGGCCTGAATCACCTCAATTTGTTCTAGCAATCAGAGGCAGCTGCTCCGTGTGAAAGGAGTGTGGACCACTGAACAGAGCATTAAGACTTGACCTCAGGCTGAATGTGAAAGACTCAGCCTTTTCTACTAGGCCACTGGAGCATGTGCAAACAGATTCGCTGAGGTACAGAATGCTCCAGTGATTTAAAGCAAGTTTTCGTCTCTCTTTCTCTCATTTTCCCTTTTAGAAATGAAACAGGACAGGAGACAGACTGGGGACAATCTTAGTAACATCTGTTGCCTTTCACTTGTGCCTTGGCTGAGGACAATATCTTTTCAGAAAGTACTGACATGCATGAGAAAAGAGGGGAAAAAGGCTTCAACAGAGAAGCATTAGGACATGTTTCCCAACACACACCGTTGGTCCTCCCCCCACCCCCCGTATCTTCCACAGCCCTTTTGATGGAAAGTAAAACTCCCTCCAGTTCCCATCTCCCTCCCCTTTCTGGTAAAATTGTATGAAAACAAATCTTTAGCCAATTACAAAGTCCAAGTGGGCTCTCTAACACTGCAGAACTGTTAAGTCTGCTGTCTTTTGCTTTTCTTCTTGCAGTGAAAGGATGCTTGACAGCCCTAATCTTAAACACACTTAATAAGAAGTGTGAAGAAATTTATGCTTAACATTGGTTCACATCTGTTACTTTTTAATTTTCTCATTAATTTAAGTCAGCTAATCATAGCTCAGTAGCAACGGCACTATTTTAACACTTGTACTGTGAGTTTTACATTATAGTGGGTGTTCGGGGTTGTTGGTTTTGTTTTGTTTTTGTAATTGTTTAGACAAGTTCCTCTCCAATTCCTCCGTAACTATCCTGGTCCCCTCTACTCCACCCCT
Organism: Heloderma suspectum; assembly: GCF_057233095.1. NCBI lineage: Eukaryota > Metazoa > Chordata > Lepidosauria > Squamata > Helodermatidae > Heloderma > Heloderma suspectum. Next base: position 89,188,407 of record NC_139461.1, read on the forward strand.
TCCAAAGCAAGACAATGAAATAAGTGCTAATTTTACCTAATTCTGAGGGAAACAATTATCTGACCCCTTCCTCACATTGCTTTTCACAGTCAATTTTGCTCAGTCCATCCATGACATGCCTTCATAAAAATGACAGATGAAGCAGCTGAGTAACTGGTGGGTGTATTTTCCTCCTGCAGGCATCTTCTGCTCAGAAAAGCACCTATTCTATTGTTGGCCTTAGGAGTGAGGAGTAAATTCTATATCATACATGAAACCATTTTTAGATCCATTCCGTTGTTGTGGAGATAAATTAAATGGGATCCACTCAAAAGAGGACCAATGCCAAGGTACCAGGTTTATATAGATAAGCAACAAATATGTATGCATGGCATGGAGAGATAAAGCTGTAAATAAACAGGAAAGTGTCATCATCTTCTACAAGAATATACATGCAGATATTGAGGATTTAACACATTTTAATGTATTTTTAACCACTATTTTTAAAAAGAGAAATAGCATTATATAGGTCATGTCCATTCTTATCTATGGGTTTCTAAACCTGTGTCTCCAGCATTCCCTACAACTATGAAGTCTTGTGGTCTATTGCCTATCAGTTTGGAAGTGAATTGAGGCCAACTCAAAAAATAAGAATGTGGCTTCCACATGCTCAGGGAATTCCCTAGACAGGCAGAAGAATAGAAGTTTGTACATTAAAAGAACATCAACCACCACCACCACAACCAAATGACCTGACAAGGATCTGTGAGCTTCCAGGGCATACGAAAATTCCAGAGTAACACATGCCATTGAATGGAGAAGAAACATTCAGGTTTACATTGAATGCCAAAGACAGGAACTCCTGTGATAGTTGCTACCTTTTGATTTGGGGAAACACACTGCTGCCCAATCACAGCTATGCTACAATTCTGGGTTTCTCTATTTTCTATGAGCTAATGTCATTTCTGCCCTGGGGAAGGAAAGAAAAAAAGACAGAAGAGGGGAACCATAGGTTAGGCAAAGAGTATGAGTCTATTTAGTCTATGACTGAATGCAATTGAGACATGGGATGTTAGCATGTCAGTTGGAAAAAATGGTGAGGACAGGCTGAAACATGGAATGCTAGAGCATGGGAATGGAGGGGGTAGGAAATTGATCTGCTCAAGCCCCTTACAGCTTAAAGTAACTATCCTGGAGGTTCATGTTAAAGTTCAGGAGCATGCCATGTGATTAAAAAACAACAAACACCTACCTTTCCTCTGCTATATTGTGACATTTCATGAGGAAGTAAAATAAAAGGAACCTTTTCCCTTTCCTGCTCTTCTGAGCTACCACCTCTGCAGAGAATGCTCAGGCTTGTGACTGACAGCCAGCTGCCCCTCCACACAGCACAGCAACCTCTGCCTTGAGAGGCCTGATCTCTATAAGGCTGGGTGGAGCCCTGGACAAGATCCCATGACATAGAAATATACTGCAGCATTTTGTTGCAGGTCCCATTTGCTTGATGCTAAATTATTTCCTAATCACTCAACTGCCTTTGCATACTCCTTGGGGATGAATGGACAAAACCCAATGCTTCTCCAAGTACCCAATATTTAAGATGTTCAGAGTAGGCCTTTCTGGTTGGTCCGTGACTAACAGAATGTTGCTGTGTAATACCTTGAAGGCAGGCTTCTCAGCGATGGGGCCTGCCCTCTGGAACACCCTCCCTGTGCAGCATGGCAGGAAGCATCTGAGACATGTCTGAAAGGCTTCTTGCAAATACACTTGCTCGCCCAGGTTTTCTCTGGCGTGTAAGTAATTGCGATTAGTCATCAATTGCTCCATCTTACTGTTCCTTATATTGCTTTGTATCGTTATTGTAGTTGGAATTGTTTTCACAGTGTATTTTAAATGTGATTTTTTAAAACATTTATACGTAAACCACTTAGAGTTTTTATTATATGCTGCAGTAATTATGTATTATCAATGAATCAATAAATATATGCAAAGGGGGCTGAAACAGATCACTCAGATGTTAGTCCAACAGACACCAGTACTGCTTCTTTCTAAGCAATGACCACCATTTGGAGACTATTATATTTTATTTATTTATTTATTTAATTTATTGATCGCCCATCTGGCCGGTCACTCAGCCACTCTGGGCGATGTACAACAATAAAAACAGTTTATACAAAAAAATTCAACATTAAAAACAACACATTTCTAAAATTACCCTAGCCCACCCCAAATGCCTGCCTGAACAACCATGTTTTTAATGCGTGGTGGAAACTCATTAAAGAGGGGGCATGGTGGAGTTCCCTAGGGAGGGAGTTCCACAGAGTGGGGGCCACCACAGCGAAGGCCCTCTCCCTCATCCTCACCAGTCTAGCTGTCCTGATGGGACAGAGAGAAGGCCATCTGAGGCTGATCTTGTTGAGCGGCCTATCTGGTGTTGCTGGAGGCGCTCCTTAAGATAGGCTGGGCCAGAACCGTATAGGGTTTTAAAGGTCAAAACCAACACCTTGAATTTGGCCCGGAAAACAACTGGTAGCCAGTGCAGCTCCTTCAGCACTGGAGTGATGTGATCTCGCCAGCGGCTGCCTTTAATCAGGAGAGCCGCCGTGTTCTGTACCAGCTGCAGCTTCTGAACCGTCTTCAAGGGTAACCCCACGTAGAGTGCATTACAGTAGTCTAAACGAGAGGAGACCAGGGCATGTACTACCGATGGGAGCAGATGGTCGGGAAGGTAGGGGTGCAGCTGCCGTATCAGATGGAGTTGGTACAGCGCTGTCCGGCTCACAGCTGACACCTGAGCCTCCATGGACAGTTGGGAGTCTAAGATGACTCCCAAGCTGCGGACCTGGTCTTTCAAGGGTAAGCGTACCCCATTCAACACCAGGTCAACATCGCACAACCTCCTCTTGTCTCCCATCAAAAGTACCTTGGTCTTGTCAGTGTTCAGCTTCAGCTTGTTCCTCCCCATCCAGCCACTCACCGTCTCCAGTCCAGACATTTGGACAGGGATTCTATGGCCAACCTTGGTGAAGATCTGAACGAGAGGTGGAGCTCTAATATTGATTACCTGTGGGTGGGGAGTGGGAAGGAAGCACCTGGAATTAATTCTGACCATTTCTTCAGCAGTGTCTGTGTGTGATTTATGTATTTATTATTTATTTGTTACATTTATATCCTGCCTTTTCTCCAAGGAGGCATACATGATTCTCCTCCTCTTTTTTTATACTCACAACAACCCTTAGCTGTTGTTAGCTTAGGCTGAGAGTCAGTGACTGGCCCAAAATCACACAGTGACCTTCATGGCCGAGCGGGGACTAGAACCCAGGTCTCAGTCCAACACTCCAAACTTGGCACCAGATGCATTTTTTCCCTCCCATGCAGTACCCTTTGTCCTCCTAATGAACTGTACCCAGAAGGATAAACTGATATGTATCAGCAGCAATCCACTTTTTAGCTGTATCAGATAAACATGTAAACATGTAAAGGATAAGGTTGTAAACCCCCCCCCCACACCTTCATATTACTTCGTTAGTATTATCACTACTGAAGAAGATATATCAAATGCTCTCTTAATACAATAAAAACTAGGGATGGCGGAGAATTTCTCCACGAATCTCCGGGAGGCCGAATGCCAACGCATTTGGCCCCCCGAAATTAGTGGAGAAACGGTCCGCCCCCCCGCCCCCCCCGGGATGGGACTTACCTTTGGCGAATGTCCCTAGCGCTGGCGGCTCCCGGCGGTGGTTCGGCGGCGGCTGCTACCGCTGCCATTTCCCTGTAAAAAACCCCCCAAACTCAAGCAAACGTGATAGGCTATGTAAAGATTTATGTAGCCTATCACGGCTAGATTTTCAAAAAACACCATGATAGGCTACGTAAATCTTTACGTAGCCTATCACGGCTGACTTTGGGGGGAAAAAAAAGCACGTACGCAAATGGCGGCGCCCATGGGCGCCGCCATTTGCGTTCCTTATTTGGGCACGTGTAGTCTACGTAAACATTTACATAGACTACAGCGAAAATAAGGGCAACGCAAATAGCGTTGCCCTTATTTTCGCCATAGTCTACGTAAATGTTTACGTAGACTACACGTGCCCAAATAAGGAACGCAAATGGCGGCGCCCATGGGCGCTGCCATTTGTGTACGCGTTTCCCCCCCCCCCCCCAAGTCAGCCGTGATAGGCTACATAAGGATTTACGTAGCCTATCACGGCTGAATGCAGGGACGCAAACGGCGGCGGCTATAGCCGCCGCCATTTGCATCCCGGCCGGCAAGGAGGATTTGAGGCCGGAGGGACGGGGTGCCTCCCCCCCGGCCAGAATTTCGGCCGGAGGGATGGGGAGCCTCCCCCCCGGCCAGAATTTCGGCCGGAGGGACAGGGTGCCTCCCCCCCGGCCAGAATTTCGGCGGGGAGGGATGGTGCGCCTCCCCCCCGCCAAGAATTTCGGGGGGAGGAAGGGAGCGCCTCCCCCCCACCGTGAAGCAAGCTGCGGGACGAGGTAAGGGACTTTCGTCCATCCCTAAAAAACGGAGAATTCACATGACCATATTTATTATGTGCCTAATAATATATCTGCCTCATGATATGACAGGCAAAGTGTGTGGGTAAGGAGCAATTGGGGGATAGGTTGCACACCGAGACACACTGCATCTCTGTGCAACCGCTCCACTGCCACTGGGGACCAGGAGCCACCCAGTGTCAGGGATGAAGCACATAGCTACATCCTGATTTGTGTTTCTTGATCAGACTAAAGAGAGACAAAATGTAGGAAACTGGAGGGATAGTTTATATATAATTTCAGTAATGATGGGTTGACTTGGTTGAGTGAAGCTATTATCATAGATTCATCTACCATGAATAGATGTTCTTTGCATATGAATGCAGGTCCTGTCAGTGGAGGCAGTCTTATTAAGAACTTTTCCAGAAACCAAATAAAGTATGTCTGAACCACATTTTATACTTAGCATAATATTCCTGCAAGCCTTGAGCACAATCAAGAAATATCCTATATTTACATAAATGAAACAGGAGGTAAGCTTGCTCTCTGTGTTTGTGTGGAGTGGGGGTAAGGAGGAAATTATTATGCTGTGTTTGTGCATCTGTAGAGCACACAGACTACAAAGAAGTTTTAAAAATAAAATAAAAATTAACACATGAAGAGTCTGAAATACTATTAAAGTGTGGGGTTATGAAGGAGTAGCTTGCTACTGCTATACTATTTTGAAACATGTCCACAATGAGTGCTCTAGTGGTGGGATAGCCCTTTAGGGGCCTGAAAAGCCATTCAGGGGCCTAAAAACATTTGTGTTTAAGTATTCACAAAATGGTGTAGACCAGGGAGGGCAGAATTTCATTTCATTAATTTTATTTCTATACCACCCAATACCCAAAGCTCTTTGGGCGGTTCACAAAAATTACATCCCAGAATATAACATAATAAAAACATAATATAAAAAACTTTAACATAAAAAACTGTGAACAATTTAAAACAGCTAAAAATGGTTACAATGATACAAGAATCATGTTATAATGAATGACATCACAACCAATAACAAATGGGTGCCTCTTGAAAGAAGCTATAGATATATCAGTCATAAAGGCTCTCTGTAGCGGCTTAGCTAAGCTTAACACTTGCTTGCATTGTTTTTATGAACCAAAGTCTGTTTTGGGGTCTAGATATAGGAAACCTGTCTCAAGTCAAAAAGTTGTTTATGGCTTAGAAGTGATAGTGTACAAAGTCACATTAAGAACAGTACCAGAGGAACTAGAGAGGAATCGACTGTGGGCTTTACCCTATGAGAAAAGACACAGATGGTAACAGAAAAAACCCACAGGGTAGAAATTAAGAAATTTTGGGAATATTCTTTAGAATGAAGACGGTAAACACCAAGTCACTTCATTACTCAGAAGAGGTGTGGCCCTAAAAAGACAAGGAAGGGTCCTTAAAAGAGCTAAGGGACCAATCAGCTACTATGGTTTCCATATATAGCAATGGGTGTTTTAGAATATCTGGCAAAGAAATAGGGTATGAAACCTGATGTCGTGTTAGTACTGGGGTCTATTTCCATAATCAAGAAGACTGGTGTTACCACAGCCTAGATTCTTGAGTGAAGTCGTCTTTTGCTAGCAGATTTTTTAAGTGTGTACTGTTCTTTATCTTTGCATCAAGGGCATATGGTGATTGGTGAATGTGTAAGTGTGAAATTGTCTTTCTTAAGTAATTAAAAGCAAATTGTACTCCTTCTGTCCAGTTGTTATTTGAGGCTCAGTACTTTCCAATACTAAAGGCAAACCACATTCTAGAACCTTATGCCAGGCAGGGCATAGGAACCCCCAGAAATTCTAGGATGGCTTCTTCCTTGGGCAAGTGTACTTTTTAAATGGTTGAATGACATGTTGGCTAAGGGACTTTTATAAAGTACTTTTAAATTAAAGTATTAGTACTATTTGGGCAAGGGATCCATCGATGATCCTTTTAAATTGAACAGCAGTATCAACTGGTAGAGAATCTAAGGATCCTTTAAATTATTCCCATTTATCCAACTTTTCTTACTCTGGAATTTCTTCCTACACTGCCATACTTTTGTGGATCACATTCCACATTGCAATAGATGTGCTGTCTGGATAATTTTCTAGGTATGAAATATAGTGCATCCATCTTAAACAGAAATTCAGCCTTGAGGTAGATGTTTGTGTGGTGTATAACAGATGGTTAGGAACTTGACATTTATTGTTCTAAAAGCAAGTTGCATGGAAAAGTCCCTTGTGATGAGCTGATCACTTGATAATATCCACCTGTAAATTTTTAAACTGCATCACTCTGGTGCAATTAAAGCAATAAAGAATGCAGCCAGGATGTTTTTCATGAGAAGGAAGAGATGAACAGTGCCTGAACACAAAGGGTGCTTCCAGATGGAGGAATCAGAAGGTATGGTGCAGATGAGCATAACACTGCCAATATCATACTGCCCCTATGGTGCAGCCACATTTGGAATACTGTGTACAGTTCTTGTCACACCTAAAAAAAGATATTGTAGAGCTGGGAAAAAATGCAGAAAAGGGCAACTAAAATGATCAAGGGGCTGGAGAAGCTCCCCTATGAGAGAAGGTTATAAAGGCTGGGTTTGTTTAGCTTCGAAAAAAGGAGGGTAAGAGAAGACATGATAGAGGTCTACAAAATCATGCATGGTGTGGAGAATGTGTATAGGGAGACTCTTTTCTCCCTCTCACATAATGCTAGAACCCAAGGTCATCCCATGAAGCTGATTGGCGGGAGATTCAGGACAGATAAAAGTACTTTTTCACACAGCACATAGTTAAACTATGGAATTTGCTACCACAGGATGTAGTGATGATCACCAATTTGGATGGCTTTAAAAGGGGGTTAGACAAATTCCTGGAGGAGAAGGCTATAATTGGCTACTAGTCCTGATGGCTATGTGCTACCTTCATTACCAGAGGCAGTGAGCCTATGTGCACCAGTTGCTGGGGAACATGGGTGGGAGGGTGCTGTTGCACTCATACCCTGCTTGTGGATTTCCGGTCGATAGCTGGTTGGCCACTGTGTGAACAGAATGCTGGACTAGATGGATCCGTGGTCTGATCCAGCATAGCTCTTCTTATGTCCTTATAAAATCTATCTTGTTCTCCTTAATGAAGAATGTAATTGTTCTGCAGTAAGAAAAAAGATGGAAGTGGTGGGAAAACATGGGAGGGATACGAATGGAAGATGAGGATGTCTGGACACCCCGTAAAATTCTGTGAATGAGGCAGGATGATGGAACTATAAAAATCTCACCTGAAAGCACCCCAAAAGAACTGTGAAGGAAATGAAAGGCACGCAAGTAAATATTTTCCTTGATGACAAGCATTTCAACAGGATGAAAGGGACTTGGTTTTTGGTAGGCACTTTCTATAGATGTCCCCTTATCCAGCATTATTCCCCCCCCACACACAGATTACCTGTGCTCCTGTTTTACTACCACTACTATTCTATTAAGGAATTACATAAATGGACACATCCTTGTGACTAACAGAAAGCTTCTCCAAGCATTGGCCAAGCTATGAATTGTCTACCCATGTCTAGCCAGAAAGCACAATAGAGTCCTCACTGTTTATTTGACAATGGGTCAAAGTCATCACCTTCTTAAAGGTTCTTCACACACAGGTAACCTTTAGCATTTTGTCTATAAGCAATCTCGTACCCCTTAGTAAGCTAGAATTGCCTGCCTCGTCTTTCTTCTATGATAAGACTTTTATACTTCACAAAACACCAGCTTCCCCATACAATATATTAATGCCTCAGTCAAGATGCAGGCAGTTATTTCAGTGCTTTTCTTTGTTCTTGAAAAATGAACTCTTAACTTGAAAAAAGAACTCTTGTTTTCTGGTGAAACAAGATAATAATGGCACAAAATATATAATAATGCATTTTTTGTACCATCGTGTTTCATTGGTAATGGAACTAGTGTGGATACCAACAGGTAATGCAAAGAATATACTCACAGTTACATGACAAGCACCATGCTTATGTACATCCTAGCTGGGAAATGGCAACTAGAGTAAACTAGTTCAGTCCGGAAGTAGGTAACATGAGATTTGCATACTGTATCCACTGCATTACAGTATATTTTTTGCTAAGTATTTATACCTTTGAAATTTGCATCTGCATAACTCTTCTTAACAGATATATGCCCCAAACCAGTGGTTCTTTTTGGGTTCCACACACATGGTGCTTCTTTATTTACTTCACTGGAAAGAGCAAAGAGATGTGCTAAGCAAAACAATGTGCTTACATCAGTGGTGGGCAACTTGTGGTCCTCCAGATGTTTCGGCCTACCATCAGCCTTAGTCAGCATAGCCAGTGGTGAGGGATAATGGGAGTTGTATGCTAAAAACATCTGGAGGGCCACAAATTGCCCACCTGACTTAGATCATTGGGTTAAGTATGAGTAGAATTTATGTATTATTGATTGTTGCTATTAACAAAACAATGATCAAATGACATTTTTATTGTATCATCAGCTGAGTAATCAAGGTTTAAGTCAACAGTGAATTAATGGATAAGTGGGACATGGAAACAGAAAGGAGTATTTCAATATATAATGAATTATAAATGGCCATTGAATTGAGTTCTTTACTATTAGGAAGTTTTTAGTTTTTTTCTTGACAGGTGTTTGTTTAGCTCTTTTGAGAAATTGGAATGAAGGAAATGAGTGTAGATTGAAGAGAGTCAGAGCATATGTGTCTGTGTTTGATTTATAGTTATATCAGCTTGGATATGGAAATAGATTGTATTCTCACATCTCAGGCTGAAGGTCATTTATTCAAGTCATACACATGGATTTTGGCTTCCACGGAGAGAGAGAGGGGGAGAGAGGGAGAGAGAGAGAGAGAGAGAGAGGGTGCGTGTGCTTGGAGCTACTTATATAGGTGCTTATATAGAGAATATGGAGCGCAAAGCACGCTATCGTTCTGATGGATTATTAAATGGCAGACTCCATCTGGCAAATGAAAGATAAACATCCTGAGAACTTTTCTTTGCTGTTCCAGAAAATCATAGCTGTGTCTGGGAATGTAATGCTTTATAATATTCCATACACCTAGCAAACTGTTGTGCAATTGAGTTGGTGTTTGTTTTTTTAAGAATTAAGCCTAACTCAATATACTGCCTTTTAAAGCATATATGTTGATATATCTGAATGTAGCATTACACGCCATAAGATAAATCATGTAATTGTTTTAGGATTAATGATGGAATAGCTGGCTTAAAATGGTATATAATGCTCTCTGTGTTGTATTCTTTCAAGTTTCGATTTCAGTGTTTGTTTTCAAATGATTTTATTGTATTTGTATGCTGCTTTGGAAAAATTCTGCATTTTGAAAGCGGACTACAGCTTGTTGAATTAAATCAATAACATGAATAAAGTCCATAGGTGTGTCATGAGGCTTGAGTACATTAGGAACTGAGCATGGAGTTTAGTGTGTGCACAGGCTGAAGGTCCTTGTGAATAGAGGACAGCCAGTATATGCTTGCTGTTAATTTGCCTTTCATGACCAGTTCTGTGCTAGATCACTTTCCCAGGCAAAAAGGGGACTTGTGAGCCAAGGTGCTGGTGAAATTACTCAAAATTGAATGGGAACTTTCCTTCTTGCATGTAAAGTGATGCATGTTGGGACAAAAAATCCCAGCTTCAAATATAACCTGATGGGATCTGAGCTAGTGGTGAGCAACCAAGAAAGAGATCTTGGGGCTGTGGTAGACAGCTTGATGAAAATGTCAACCCAGTGTGTGGCTGTTGTAAAAAAGGCAAACTCCTCGTTAGGCATAATTAGGAAGGAAATTGAGAATAAAACTGCCAACTTCATACTGCCCTTTTACAAATCTATGGTGGAACTACACTTGGAATACTGTGTACAGTTCTGGTCATACCTAAAAAAAAAAAAAGATACTGTAGAGTTGGAAAAAAAAAAAGCAAAGAAGGGCAACTAAAATGATCAAGGGGCTGGAATATCTCCCCTAAGAGAGGTTACAACAGCTGGGATTGTTTAGCTTGGAAAAAAGGAGGGTAAGAGGAGACATGATAGAGATCTACCAAATTATGCATGGTGCAGAGAATGTGGATAGGGAGACATTTTTCTCCCTCTCACATAATACTAGAACCCGAGGTCAGCCCTCGAATGAAGCTGATTGGTGGGAGATTCAGGACAGATTAAAGGAAGTACTTCTTCAGACAGTACATAGTTAAACTATGGAATTTTCTACCGCAAGATGTAGTGATGACCACCAACTTGGTTGACTTTAAAAGGGGGCTAGACAGATTCCTGGAGGAGTCTATTAATGGCTACTAGTCTTGATGGCTATGTGCTACCTCCAGTACCAGAGGCAAACAGCCTATGTACCCCAGTTGCTGGGGAGCATGGGTGGGAGGGTGCTGTTGCGCTCATGCCCTGCTTGTGGGTTCCCGGTCAATAGCTGGTTGGCCACTGTGTGAACAGAATGCTGGACTAGATGAACCTTTGGTCTGATCCAGCATGGCTCTTCTTATGTTCCTTGGTAACAATACACTACACCCAGCAGAGCTGAGGGGATATGATACTAACCTTCATTACAAGGTTGTTGCAAGGATTGCTGAAATGCTTTCAGAATTCTAAAAGCTCTCTTTATGTTAAATATTATCTTCAATATGTCTCTTCATAAAGAATAATTTTCAAAGAAAAATGTGTTCTCTCCTCATCTGGATACAAAGCTGAAAAATTTGCATCCAAATATGAATAACTGAAGATTCGCCGGTCGCCTCCATTGCACACGCTCTGGTTCCATCCAGACTAGACTACTGCAATGCAGTCTGTGTGGGGCTGCCTTTAAATGTGGTTTGGAAAGTTCAGCTGGTACAGAATGCAGCTGCCTGGATGCTTGATAAGTGGGGAGTTATTCAGAAGATGTTACACCAAGATTATACCAGGTATATTGGTTGACTATTTCTGGGCTCAATTTAGAGTGCTGACCAGGAGTGGACAACCTGAGGCCTCCATAGGACTCCATAGTTTAATTTCAAAAGCCCTCTGCAATCCATCAGGTCAGCAGCCTGCTAGGTAGGAAGGAAACATGTGTGCATGTGTCAGAAAGAGAGAGAAAAGAGGGTGGCAGAAAAAGGGGTGGCACTACGCCATTTTGGATCTGGCCCCACCCTCCTGGTATTGGCCCTGCCTACCACCATGTGATCCCTGACATATTACCCAAAGGGAATGCCACACTCGACAGAAAAAAAAGGTTCCCCATCCCTACCCTAAATGTTTTGGGATCAGGTTATTTGTAGGACCACCTGTATCCATATGGGTCATAAAATCAGCCTCCAAACCCATGCTCACAGGCTCATTAGACTGGCGGGAACTGGAGACAGTGCCTTTTCAGTGGTGGTCCCTGAAGGAAATACATTTGGCTTCATCCCTGTTAGCCTTGTTTAAATAGACCTTAAGAATGCCTTTGTTTCAATCTGAATTTTACTCTAAGTGCTTTGCTGGGCTTTTAGACTGTTACTGTTTTCAGTTTTGGAATTTGATTGTTTTGTATGCATTAAAAATGTTTTAGATTGTGTTAATTATGTTTCTAAATTGCCTTGGGGGAGCTTTGCCCTGAAAGGTGGCATCTAGATCTGTTAAATAAATACATGCAATAGTCTGATCTCATCGCAAAAGACTGCATACTGAAGCATTTGTACTGAAGACTCTTCTGTTCTTGAAACCTGCTCTTTAAAGCTTCTACTTTTCCACAAAAAAAGAGATGCATTTGAAGGGCAGAATCAGTTCCCATGGTTAATTGCACTTGGAATCTATACACACAAGGATGTTGCAGGCTTTTTGTGGTTGAATGCATCATATTATAATTCATCTACGGCCTTGGGTGCATAGGTTTGAGATGGGAGTTCTTCTTGTATCTTCAAAATATTTGTCCCTGGCTGGATGCACAGTGCAAGGATGTTATGTTGTTGTTCTCCACACAGAGAGCCTCATCATAAATGCACACCTCAAAAAAGAGGTTAGGGGACATGGTAGCAATCACACTAAAGCTGCTCTTTGAATTTACACTTACTGAAATATCAGGGTTTGTGTTTTATGTTTCAAAAGCTACACAATTTGAGACTGACATATTTGATTTTCTGAGTGATTAGGAAAACATGCACATACACCACCCTGTCCTGTTTTCATTTTTAAATGGGGGGGAATTGCTTTATTCTTGTGATATTTAGTTATCAGTGTTGCCACAGTTCACAATGTGCTTTGAATTAAAGAACTACATTTAATTAGAAATCTACATAACAGCTTTGGTCTTTGAAAGTGTGCAAAAGCTTTGAAGAAGAAGCGAATTTGCCAAAAAGGCAAATCAAAAGACCAGGTTTATTTTGATGATATTTCCGTGGTTGTAATCCATGTTTCTAAATGGGAGAAGTTGAAAAATCTGAGTCTTAAGAAAAATGTGATCTTGGCACCAGCTGCACCAGTGTTTACTGTATGCCATTTATATTATAAGACAATGCTATCTTTCTGGCTAATATCCCTCCCAGATTTTCCTCTCCAAGAAAGACAAAAATTAAACAATTAGAAATTAAGAAAGAAATATTGGGATTCTTCTTGTAAAGATGACTGGGATTTCAATCAGTTTTAGATGTAATTGCTCTATTTTTCAGACACTGATTTAATTGCTGCATTTTTCAGATACCCGAGCAGATTGTTAAAAGCTGCCGTCTCTTTGTGCTTCCTGTCAATGTAAAATGTTCACCACTGCCTTTAAATATTTCCTATAATTTACTAGTATGATAACCCCGCTGAGTCACTTTAGGCTGTTGGTTTTGACATGAAAAAATGATATTGTCACTTCAGGGATACTACAGCTTGTTGGATGCTGCCCAGCCATAGGATCCCAATTACATCCCAGTCAAACTTGATCTAGGTATGGTAGGACACGGTCTTTAAGGCCCTGGGAGTTTCCCTACCACTCCCCAAATTACCCTCCATACCTGCCTCCCCTTTCTGGGGCTATGATCTGATTTTTTAATAAAAGAAACACCCCCCCCCCCACATTTATAAGTAAACATGTTTCAGAATGAGATTAGATGCCACTTGATAGCAACAGGACTATCATCCATTTCGTGATGATGAGGTATAGACCCTCTTCAGCAAACCCACTCACCAACAGTCCAGAGGTGAGAAGGTTGGTGAGCAAGAATGGCCAGGAAGGAAGGTTGCATTACATCACCTAAATTTGGCTGCCAGAAAAACCTGGAGTAGTTTTGGGGAGAAAGTTTGTTCTCTAGTTCTGAAAGGCACCGGCAAGGGTTATTCTCTTTGCCTTCCCTTTTCTGGGAATACTGTGGATCTGATTGGTTAGCTGAGGGGGGAGGTGTAGATACACCATTTTTTGATGTCTCTGAGCTGCTCAGTATCTTTTTTCAGTTTCTTTCCCTGTCCTTGTGCAAAGCTGCTTCCCCCTCACTGTAACTTGCTTTCAAGTAAGATTCAGAGCTCTTTTCATTCCCTCCCCCAGCACTATCCTCCGTGAGAAACTCAACAGCAGGTGCTGCAAAGAAACTTCCTTCACCTTTATTTATTTATTTAATCATGTATTTATAATTCCAATTGCAGCCAGAACTGGATGGGCTGCTTTGTAAATTGATTGACTGACTGGTGCCTTTCGTTCCCCCCTGTGTCACTACCTCAGCAGACTTCCTCCACTCCCCAGTCCCACTTGAAACTGGCATCACTCTTTCTAACTCCCCTTTTCCACACCAGAAAGAAAAAAAGGCTAATTAAGGTAAGAAACAAAACAAATGAACAGGGGAGGGGGGCTTTGAGGTAGAGGGCTCTTAGAAATAACAATCAAATGGTATCATGCAGCTTTTCTAGATTTTCTTCTGTAACAGATTTTTTTCTGATAAGAAAAAGGATGGAAGGAACAGTGGGAAAACAAAGAGGGCTGCAAATTAAGGACAATGTCATCTGGACCCCTATAAGATTATGTGAATACACAATTAAAAGCTTTGTCTGGAAGCACCCAGGTTGTGATGGGGAGCTGCTGCAGGGAAGGAAGAAAAATCTGGGATGGATTTCTTTGGGGAAGGGAGAGAAACTGTGTAGCCTAGGCTTTTTAATTCTGGTTTTGAAAACATGCTTGCTGTGCTGGCGATTGCCAGGAAACTGGTGACAATATTTAATTTTCAGAAATTAAAAGACCTGCAGGGTTTTTTTACCCAGGCTTATGGGTAAAATGCCATCTGTGCTATTAGCCCTCCTCTTTAATTCTGTGTGAAGGACAGGTCACCACTAGCTTGGTAGAAAAGGAACTCCACACTCTGTCTTAAGAGACACCTTTACTATATTTTTGCTGGCTAGTAGAAATATATTTTGACTCCTAATCCTAGACATAAATTGTGGAAAGGAAAGGTTCCTCCTGTGCAAGCACCGAGTCATTGCTGACTCCTAGAGGGACGCCGCTTTCGCTGGCATTTTCATGGCAGACTGTAGCGGGGTGGTTTGCCATTGCCTTCCCCAGTCGTGACTACCTTTCCCCCAGCAAGCTGGGTACTCATTTGACGAACCTCGGAAGGATGGAAGGCTGAGTCGACCTGAGCTGGCTACCCAGGACCCAGCTTCTGCTGGGATCAAACTCAAGTCGTGGGGAGAGTTTCGGTTGCAATACTGCCACCTACCACTATAACTTTATTGGGACAGATTCCACCATAGTGTGTGAAATAAGGAACTAAAGAAAGATTCTTATGTTTCCTGGGCACCAGTTATCTCAAAGGCTGAAAGCATAAAATGTTTTATGTGGCACACTATATTTTCAAAGAGGTAGGTCTCACTGTGTCCACTGACGCTTCCTTCCAGGTGAGTGGGCATAGGTCTGCAGCCTTAGATGGAAATGAGATTCTTTCTTAGGCACCCAAAGCAGGCATTTCTCTCTTTTACTCTAGAATAAACACAGGGGGCCTGATCCAAACTGAGAGCCTAACATGGGGTGAGGGTTGACCCTCCCCTACTGTGGTCTCTAGGGATGGCGGAGAATTTCTCCCCGAAATTTTGGGGGGCCGAGCGCCAACGTGTTCGGCCCCCCGAACAAGTTTCGGGGAGAAATCCTCCGAACCCCCCCTGCCCCCGCACCCCCCCCCGGGACGGGACTTACCTTCGCCGAATGTCCCTCCCGGCGGCGGGTCCGACCAGCGGTTCGGCAGCTGTTCGTGCAGGGCGGGAGCGGCAGCCAGTCTTTTGACCAGCTGCCGCCGCCGCCATTCCAATAAAAGAAAAAAACAAACAAACGCCCCCGTGATAGGCTACGTGACGATTAACGTAGCCTATCGTGGCTAGATTTGCAAAGTCAGCCGTGATAGGCTACGTTAATCGTCACGTAGCCTATCACGGGGGCGTTTTTTTTTTTAAAACTTTCGAGTTCGCAGCCGGGCAAGGCGGGAAGCCTCCTCCCCGGCCTGAATTTCGGCCGGGGCGAGGCGGGAAGCCTCCCCCCCGGCCTGAATTTCGGCCGGGGCGAGGCGGGAAGCGCCTCCCCCCCACCGCGAACAAGCTTCGGCGAAAGGTAAGGGACTTTCGTCCACCCCTAGTCTCAATACAGATTGCCCCCCCCACATGCCTGCAATTTATATTACCAAATAGTGATCCATTTGCTTGGACAGTATTTGGTGATGTAACTTGCAGGCAAAGTGGGGGGGGGGGGATTCAGGTTTGCACTAATGTATCACTATTTGGAAATAAAAATTGCAGAGCGTCGAAGAGGTGAACTGGATCAGAACCGCAGCAGGGTGGGAAGAGTCCCCCCCCCCCCCGGTTCATGTGAGAGTCCTGATCCAGCTCAGTCCTCCTGCACTTACTCTAGAGTAATTCTTTAAAAGCAATGTTTGCTTTGGGTCCTAGTAAACTGAACTTGCTTCTGAGTAAAAAAAAAGTTATGGTTGCAGTTTCATAATACACTGCAGCCCATAGATTTATTGCCTGGACAAATAGTGTACACATTCAAGGCCAGGAGACTTGAAGCTACCTGCATACGTAGATATTCTTCAGAGATTCTTCTCAGGGTGCCCCAGGCATCTGAAATGAGGCAGTAGAATGCTCTGTCCAAGGAGAATTGCCTGAGCTGGTTCCCATACTGTTGTCTTTCAAGCATCAAGTGAAGACCTTTTTATTTTCTGCTGCTTTTAATCTATGATGGATTTAAAACAACAATCACCAGCTGCTGTTTTAATATTGTTGCTTGTATTATGTTATAAGCCACCCCAGGAATGTTTGTATTTATTTATTTTTACACTTAACAGTAGGATATAAAGGATTAAGGGCACAAACAGGAAAAAGTCCTACAACTCCCAGCATTTCCCGGCCAGCCGTGCTGGGAGTTGCAGGTCTTTTTTCTGTCTAAACATGCATAGGATTGCACCCCAAATAAGCAATTAATAAAATCATCCATATGCAAGTTTGATATGGCATCATTCCATTTGTTATCTCACAGACTGTATAAATCCAAACTCTGGGAATAATTAATTTCTGGCTCAGAGACTCTCATTGCCAGAGGGCCAAATCTGTTGTAGCCACTTCAGCTTCTGTCTGCTACGCCTGTCCCCTATCCTTGCATCACCAATGGGAACAATGTGGGTCTCAATGGAACTGGGTGGGTGAGTGCAATGTTGAGGAAAGGCAGGCAGGCTCTCCTTGCAAAATAAAGTGAAACTGGGAAAGCTGAGGAGTCGGAAAGGGCACGTCTATAAGGCAAGAAAACAAGTTCTGATTAGTTGTGCGACTTTGCTTTCCTGCCTCGGGAGCTCAATTGATCACTGCTTCTATGACAATCTCCCTCACTCTCTTGCCACCATTTCTCACCCTTCGCTTCAGTTTTATCCCGCTTTCAAATGCAAATCCCACCCCAGGAGCTAGTTTAGCTGCAGCCCCTGCCCCCTCTCTCAGTAGAAATCCACTCCCTGGTTTTGCTTTGAATCCATCTGGATTTAGCCATATCAAGAGAGGACTGGATGACAGTGGTAGGGATATTAATAGAACAGTGGTGGTGGTATGTTAAGAAGAAAATCCTTTCCACCTCAAAGAGATCCAGAAAGCCTCCATGCGGGGGGTCAGTACTGTGCAGCAGCTGTCCAAGGCCCAAGGCTTCAGGAGGGCCCACTGGCCCTGACCAGCTCATGCTGGCATGCAACAGCCTCTGGGAGGTCTGCACTGGTCTTGCCCCTGGTCTGTTGTGCCATGCACGGCAAGGGCAACAGCAACTCCTCTTCTTCTTTCTTCCACTGAGGCAGAGGGTGGCACAAGGCAGCTGATCTTCCCATGCCAACATAAGCAGGCAGGAAACCAGTGATTGAAAGGATCGGCTACCCTTGGCTCCAATGGCTGGCCTGCTATTTCACTTCAGGAGGTGCAGCGGGAAGGATTTCATCTGATGTGCCACACCCAAGGACTGCGTGACGAACGTGCGAGGAAGAAGAGGCGGGGGCCGCTTTTGACTGTGCCCACTTGCTTGCCCTCTCTCTAGGCAGCGTAGTCAGGCCCAATACCCACCACACAGGTATGCAAGTGAGCAAAGTCAGTCGCTTGTTGTGCACCCTCTTGCAAGTTCACCTTTGTGCTCTCGCTCTCTTTCTCTCTCTGGATGGTCCAGCAGCCGGGGTTGGGTGCAGTGAGCTCAGTACTGCCATCCCGCTTGCTCGCTCCAGGTGACCCTTCTCAGCCCAAACTTCCCGGCCCCCCAACTAGGGTAAGAGAGAAAGTCTATGTGGTGCCTGCTCCTAATCCTCTACCAGGGCAAGAAGAGAGGATGCTCCTCTGAGCGCTCTCACCCTCTGGCTCACACAGCAGCAGGGCCGGGGCCCAGACTCCCCACCTGTAGGGAGAGATCAGGGGAGGGCAAGGAAGATGCTGCTGTTCCTTGCGGGATCAGCTGCTGCCCCTCCACCCTTTCTCTTAGTATAGTGGGGGGGGGGAGAATTAGGCAAGCGGTGGCTGGCAGGGTGTTACTCCTGATCTCTCAACTGCCCTCTCTCATCGGGGCAGGACTGGGCTCAGGTGGTCTGCCAGGAGCAGAAGGGGTGACTGCTAAACTCACCCTCTCTCGTTCTCTCTGGTGGCACAACAGGGCACAATGCCCCCCCCCCCGCCCCACACACTATTGTGCCACCCCCAGAGACGGGGCCGGGGAGCTCCTGGAACAAGCCCCCGGCTCTGCCTGCTTGCGCACCTCCCGCGCTCTCCCTTCGGGTGCTGGGCCCGCGAGAGGGCTGGGGCTGCCCGCACCACCTGGACGGGGGTGGGAAGCACTGGCAGAGGCAGCCGCCCCCTCCTCTTGCTTCCCGGCCCTCTGTGAGCACAGCACAGCGGGCCCAGTCCTTGCCCTCGCTCCTCCTCCAGGGAGCCGGCCCTTGGGAGCGCGGGCAGGCCGCGGCAGCCGCCCTCCTCCTCCTCCTCCGCGGAGGCGTCGCTGTCCTGTGCCGGGCACGGAGCGCGGGAGGGGGCAGCGCTGGTCCAGCCGATGGAGGCCAAGCCTCCCCGGGACTTCTGCGACTCGGAAGTGGCCAGCGGGCCCTCCTGCGACGGCAGTTGCCCCGCGGCCCTAACCGCTGGTCCGCTCGCTCGCTCGCTGCGCGTCTCCGTCGGCAGCGCGGCGGAGAGCGGCAGCGCGGAGCGGGCACGTTGCGGGGGGCCTCCGCGCCCTGGGCCCGGCCCCGTCTCCTTGGATCTCTCGTGCCGGGAGGAGCGCCGAGGCCGTCCCGATGCCGAGCTGCAACGTGGTCGTCCCCCGTTGGAGGAGGGGGCAGGTCGGGCATCTCCCTGCGCTTCTGCTCCCCCCCCTCGCCCTCCCCAGCCGCGAGGAGCGCGGCGGCCGAGCGGGCGAGGGAAGACGCGCGCGTCTCGCCGCTGACAAGGGGGGAAAGGGGAGGCGGGAGGGGCCTTGCGCCGAGGAGCCGCTGCGCTCGCACGGGAGGCGCCGATTGGGCAAGGCGGGGCGGGGATCGCGCCGCAGGAGCGGCCCCCTCGCCGCTCACTGGCTCGCTCCGCCTCTCGGCAGGCTCTGATTGGCGAGGAGGGAACCCCCTGTGTCGGAGTCTGCCCGAAGCTAAGCCGCTCGCCTAGGCGAGCAAGTTCTATCGCGGCGCCCGGGCACATGGTCGAGGACACGCGGCAAACGCGTCGCCGCTGCAGCCCAGCCGCTTGGATTAAAGGCTTCTCGCGCCGCGGCCGAGCGGCGAGAGGGGGGACAAAAGCGGAGAAGAGTGGGAGGGAAAATAATTTCAATTTTTTAAAAATTAAAAACAAACAGGTAAGGCTGCCTCGTGAGCGATCGCGAGGGGAAGGGCTTGTTCCCCCCCTTGCCTTGGTTGTCCCTCCTTGCAAGCCCCTCTCCCGAGTCTCAGGGCAAAGTCGGATGACGAGCTGCAGCTTAGACTCGCAGGCGTGTGTCTTGCATGCATCCCGAAGTTTCGTTTCCGATCGCGTTTGCTCTTGAACTGCTCCGTGGCAAAGACGCTGCCTGTGCTAATAGAGCCTTTCCGGAGAGAGGTTTAGCATAGCTTGCAAAAACCTTCAGAAGGAGATTTCTGTGTGCGTGTGTGTGTGTGTGTGTGTGAGAGAGAGAGAGAGACACAGAGAGAGAGTCCCTCCCCCCTCCATCCATCATGCCATGGGAAGATATTCCTGGGAGCAATCGGACTACTACTGATGACCCTTAAAAAGAAAACCACCAGAGAATTTCTCATGAAGTAAATCACGTAGGCAGCTGGGACGAAGCCGGCTACTCTTGCGAAAGGGAGCAAAAAAGAAACAAGCCGAAACACAAACAAACAAACATGCTTGTCTTTTTTTCCTTTTAATGTGCTGGAGAGCTCAAGTATCACCACCTTGTGCTTGGCCTAATATCCGGTACCGATGCTGTGGATGGAAAGGATAGTGATGCAGAGAAGATCTGTGCCAGTGCCTCTGTAGCTTCCTCCATCCCTTGGAGCCTAGGATGTTTCATAGTTGTGCAAATGTGGAAGTGAGAAGCGGGCATGTTTAAAAATTAGCATGCACTTAGGAAGGTTAGCTCTGCGGTGTTTGGATGTTTTGCGTTTGAGTATAGTCTCAGAGTTTTTAGAATTGGCTTTTCGCCCTGTTTGGATGCTCAGACATCCAGTTGAGGAATAAAGTAAAAAAAAAATTTAAAAATGACCTTTTGTGTAATGCTCAGGTCTTGCCTCTGTAATTCAGGTGAGTCCCAGTTGCCTCAAATATCACGTTTGTTAGCAAAACAGGGATGGGTTTATGAAAGGGGGAGATTTGTGACCAGTGAAGCTGTTTGATTCTGCAAATTGAATCGTTGATACTTTAATCCTTTTTCATTGTTAGGAAGAATAGCCCTGTTTGATAGATAGTGACTGGAATCAGAGCTGACTTGAAATGGCATTCTTGACTTTATAGTTTCCTCTAGCAAGACATACTGCCCTGTCTCTCTCCCTTCCTGCAAATTAAAGTGAGTTATCTCAAAGCTTTGCTGGATATAATAATGTATTGGTAGGAAAACAACCATCACCACCACCTGAGCATGGTAATGATGTACAAACTACTTTAGGGTTTTGGTTTTTTTCCAGACGATGTGAATAATTTTGGTGGTAGATGGCACCAAAGACATCTCTTCCATATTCTTTTTTAGTCTAAGTTGGGTATGCGTTTCTTTCGGCAAAAGTAGATTTTCTTTTGCTACCTTAATTCTTGGATGATGAAAGTGATAGGTAAGTAGCCAGATATTCTAGCAGGTTTGCTCCAGGAAGCAGCAGTAAGAATTCTGGTTGAAGCCTGGCATATGAATTGTAAAGGCAAAGCAGACAGATTATCAAAGAAGGATCTTAATTGGCATACTGGCACTAATGTTATGAAGAGTTTCAAAGGTCACAGCAATTGGAATTATGATGTTTAGCAATAACATTACTGTAGATCTCATTAAAAGTATGTGCCCCGTCTGCGTTGTTACGCTTACCGTTGAAATTTGTGGCTAGAGATTAGATCTGTCTTCTGTTCAAAATCCCAAATCTAACTTTTAAGTCCCTGAAGCTGTGAGTACTAGAAGGATTGTAAGGTAGATGGCCTGTTTTGCCTATAAAAAAACAATGACAAAGAATCCGCCAACCCGCAGAAATAGGACTAAGAGATTGAGTGATGATGTTTTTGCATTAAAATAATGTTCCCGTTGATTTAGATCCTTTATTATCAAAGCATAATTAGTTAGGGATTAGACAGGGAAACAGGACATAGTGATATATGTATTACAGCCCAAACCAGTAAGGCTATTCATATGTGAATATCAAAAGTTTACAGGCTTTGTTAGAACTACACCTGGAAGGTTTGAGCTGGTTAATAAGAAAGAGATAAAAAACAACACCATTCAGTCTTTAATAATGATCATCTTTCTGCAGAAAGATATTAATGTCTTCAGGGTTAATCAGAGGACATTGTACCTTTTACAAAGTAGAAGATTATAACTAATTAAGTACTGCTATAGGTCAGAGGGATGGTGTTAAAAATTAGGCAGACATCCTTCAGTCTCCTTGTGCTGATTTAATTGCAAGGGGCTGCTTCCCTTGCACGTAAGAGAGTAATTTCAAAACATCTGTAGAACTGCAATTCATCTTAGAGTTTGTCCAACAACTACAGCCAAAGTGTTGGCATCTATTTATCATTCACATATTCTTCAAAACTGCACCCTAGGTCTTTGGTGCATGCATGTGTTTAACCTTTAGAAAAGTCAGCCGCTAAAGGCTTGGCATATTAGCCATTCATATAGAAACCCATGCTTGATTTATCCTGAGTCAATGTTCTTTCAACAAAGAGGGGCATGTTTTTTTAAAATCCCGAACGTACTCCAAATTCAGCTGGCTAATGGAAGTTGCTTATTTTCAACTTTTAAGTGATCTGGAGCTAAATATAGACAACCAGGGGACTTGGATGAAGTGAGACTGTTTTGCATTCCACTGGCTGTTTCGCCACCAAATATTGCAGTAACACTTCTTTCGTGGGGGGGGAGCACTCCTCATTTGCTTTAGCTGATCAGGCACCATTTGTTCATGCATTCTTTTATGCCAGCCCTGTGTTCTACTTTCTCATGACAATAAGGAATCAGATGAGCCTTGCTGAGGGGGGTGGGGGTGCAGAAAGATAGATGATGCTTACCTTAGCCTCTGTCTGACACAGCTATACGTGTGGCAGCTATAAGCAGCAATACATGAGTGCCTCCTTTGGGAACATGGTGGCTCTGCAGGGAGATACCACAAAATAATCTCTTCTCCTGGGTATTATGGAGACGTCTTAATCCTGAAGGGGAAATCAGAACCAAACAAAGACAGAGTAAGTGCTAGAATTTGATTCACAGGTCTCTGTTTTAGCTATAGAAATAATGTAGTGTAATAAACTGTAATTTCTCTTCCCCCCCTCCCCCATGGACACTTAGGGGATACTTAAGATGTTGTCTTCAGCAGAAGTTGTGGAAGACAAAAGAAGGTATGCTAGAACTGCTAAGAACTTGCATGCGTGCACAGACAGGTAGAAGAAGCAATCCTTTGATAGGCTATCAAAGGATTGAAGTGGAGAGATGGCTTTCCCTTCTAACTAGGAAATGGTTTTCCTCTCTACTTATATTCAGAATGAGAAACAAATAGAATGAGAAGAGTTCAGTGGAATGAATGTTCATTCATGTCAAAGGCTCGTCTGAGATACTCTAGGCTTCAGTTACCCAATTCCTATGGCAAAGTGATTAAAATGTCCGCACCTCAGTACTATTTCCTGAGCCTTGTATCAATAGCTACAATTGCTTTTCTTTTTTTGTCATTTGTTCATTGTGGGAAACCATGCAATTCCCAGAAGTATAGCTACTGCTTGTCTGTAAACTTGTCAATCCCCATTCATTTGCACCTGAGGAACCTGGAGTTAGTTCAGTGTAGCAAGGCCATATGTTTGGACCAGTGCACACTCCTTGAACAATGATCAAATTTAGATTACAGGAAGCATGCCATATATGTGTGAGTCCTTTGGTGACTATTTAGCCAAGTTTAATAATAAGAGGATGTGTTCTGTAGTAAGCACTCTCATCCACTACAAGGAATTAAATGGGTTGAATCATGCCAGCATTAGTTTTAGAGACTCATCTTACTGAGGAGGGCCCTTCCATACCTCTTCCAATTAATGACTTCTGCCTCTGTCTTTAGCTAAAGCCTGGGTCAACTGCAATTTAATTATAGTTGTAATGTATGCTAGATAATGTATTTTCTAGATTCTTCCACCCCTTAATTATCTAGAGTTCATGGAACAAGTATAGTGTTGAACATGCCTGTGAGTTAAAACAAAAGAAAAACGTTTTCTAAGATTGGAGATGTAGTTCCACTTGAAAGCCCTCAGGAGAGAGACTTCGGCGCTGTACTAAAAACGATCCAGTTTCCAAATGGGATTGTGAAACAGAATGACAAATTGTAAATGCTATAGCTGATCAGCTATCATGGGGCAGACCTACTGCCTCCATGGTATTCAAGGGGTTATAGTTCAGACACCAGGGATGACAGTCAACTGTAGAATTATCGCAACACACAGGACATCACTTGACTGAAAGACTGTGGAGTAGTGCGAAAATGAAGGGATAACTCTTGCACTGTTGACCTTGATGGAGCACAATTTTCAAGCTACCATTGCCTGAACTCCCGATCAGGGGTGTTTCTGGGAATAGTAAGAATCAGGGTTAACATTTGGGCAATGCCGTAATACTAAGATGTTAAAGCCATTAAGAAAAGGGGAAGCAGATGTGAAGGAATAATTGAGGGCTTTAAAAGGCTGTACATGACTGTGTGATGGAGGACTCTTGTGAATAATCCTGGCTTGGAAAGCTTCGAGAACAACTGCCTTTACAGAGTAGCCTAACTTATTTTATAACAATAATGCACTGGGGAGTGTGCAGGCTGGAAATCAGGAATGGAGAAAAATACTGATTGGGCAGAGGCCTGTACAGAAGATCAATCTTCCAATAAAATGGCAGACTGAGATTTGGGCTGGAATCGGCCTGTGGATGGGTTTAAAGGGAAAGCAGGGGAACGTTTACCTGAAGGTAAAGGTCAGGATAAGGTTGGAAAAGTGTACATCACTTCAAAAGAGCAACAAGAGAAAGTTTTACTGTTGTTGTAGATACTGTTCATGTCATAAATTCTATTCAGGTTAATGATTCATGACTTCTAAGCCAACTTCATTACCATTATAATTATTATTATGATACTAATGCTAATTATAGTCAAATATAATAATTAGCATTTTTAAATGTAAGGAAAATCTCAGCCATTATGCATCCTGTCTAGAGCTGTAGCAGCATACTATAGTTAGTCTTTATTATGATTGGTCACATACTGTCATTATTAATCAGTCTTTTCTGATATCAGTCCTCAGTGCTAAACATATTTACATGGGAGTACTTTATTTCAATAAAACATATTCCCGTATGAGTATGCTTAGAGTTACATCAGGAGCATCTCATTCCAGAGATTAACATTGCAATCTTAAAATGTAATTTACTTGGAAATAAGTTCTGTTGAGTAAGTGGAAGTTTTTTTCCAAGTAAATGTTCTTGGGATCAGGTGTAAGAATATTTAGTGAAATATTTTTGTCACTGTAGTTTAGAAAA
Source organism: Heloderma suspectum (assembly GCF_057233095.1). Taxonomy (NCBI): domain Eukaryota; kingdom Metazoa; phylum Chordata; class Lepidosauria; order Squamata; family Helodermatidae; genus Heloderma; species Heloderma suspectum. Next base: position 89,213,574 of record NC_139461.1, read on the forward strand.
CAGTTCCATTCCTGAATGGGACACACTGAAATATATAAAAGTAGCAAGAATTTTTAATAAAAAGTAATCTCTGTAGTTTTATAGACTAGCTATTTGAATATTTTTTTTTAAAAAAAAATCCAGATAAATCATGCAGGATGCTTCTTAGTCAGGGTATATTGTTGTTGTTGCTTTTAAAATCCCTTTTCTATGAAGTATACATGAGGATCACTGCATCCTATTCCAGTACAGAACAAAATAACTGAAGGTTTGTATCACAGAATATGCATCTGTGTGTTCTAATATTCAGATTACTGAACTGAAATTGCTGAGTTGTTTCAGAGTACATGGAGTGCAGTGATTCAAAATGAAAATATTTCAAATCATTGTTAAAAATAGAGTTTTTAATAGAACTTGAGGGGTTTTTTGGAACCCCTTTGAACTGTTTGATCTTCAGTTATAATTAGATGTTTAACATATATGCTAATTGCAACTGCAAATAATTTTTCCTCCAGCTCCTTTTGCCTGTTCATCAATTGTGCATTCCGAAGACATTCAAGGTTGAGACAAGTGCATTTTAAAATGGAATCTTTGAGTCACTTTCTCCTTCACTTAGTACTTTACGCCTTGAAGCAGAGATAACACAAATGACACCTAAATCGTAGGCGGAAGGTGCAGTCTCTTTATTGCTTTCAGTAGTAGTAATATCTGTTGCTCAAGCTGACAAACACAAGCCTGAATGTATGCCTTGGCAGTTAAAAGGCCTTTCAGTAATATGAAAGCTGTGATGATATTTAACGACTTTGTACAGTAAATGATCCTGAAACGATGGTTATACCGGCACATACATATAGCACAGTAATGTGTATTTGTGTGTTTATAGCTATAATGCATACATCTATATGAAGCAGGGGATAAAGTATATTTAATAAATAATTGACTGTTCTGCAAGAATGCAAGGGTATTATAAACTAGATATTGCTTTCTCGTTTTTTAGAACTTACCGCACTGCAATGTTAAACAGACTGGAAAGGCAAAGAAATAAAAGTAAAGAATTTGTGCAGATAAAATAACAGCCATTAAGACTAAAGCAAGTAAACTACCCAGTTGGAAAAATGTGTTGCCACTTAACTGAACAAAAATAATTAGAACAATGAAACACCCTGTTCGCATAATTTGAAAACGGGTAAATAATGAGGTCCTCCTCCAAATGATGCAACTATTTTGTAGGCCAAACTAATTCACTCATTTATTTTTTCAGGTATCCTGGATAGAAAAGAAAACCACTCTGTGGGTCAGGCACCAGGTGTGCATAGATTCACCCCTCCCCCTCTTGTTGAGGGCACCTTCTGGCCCATGGTTCCATTGGTTTAGTATAGTAATGCTTTCTGATATTTTGCATTTTCCTAAGAAAAGCTGTTGGGTTTCCTCTGTTATGAGGTTTGTGAGGTTTCTTACTACATCAGGATTGAAGTACATATTATCAGAAACACAGAGCGTTTGGCCAAAATAGACCTATATCGAGTTTCCCTCTCGTAGTTCAACTTATCTCACAGCTTGATGTCTTTACAGGGGTTCCTAACCTTTTGGAGAAAGTGGGCACTTTTGAAATGTTGAGAGAGTGTTGTGGGCACTCTTATAAAATGGCTGCCATGGTGGGGCTTGCCTGTTCACAAGATGGCAGAGGTGGGGTTTGAACTCCAAAATACAAAACCACTCTGAGCCATCTTTATTGCACATTCCCCCCCTCCCCCCCAGAACACCTCATGTTTACCTGCCAGCAGAAACCAGTGGGCTGGATTAATGCTTAGCATAAGTGAAGTCATGACCTGATGGTCTGATGTTCTCAACGTTCATGCTGAGGGCACCTTGTCAGGGGTGGCTCAGGATACAAATTAGGAGACTTCTTTAGTACAGATGGAGAAGAACTCCTAGTGGGTGCAGTCGAACCCTGGTGTGTGCCTGTGGTAAGGTATACTCAGAGGCAGTGAGGGCGGCAAAGAAGCAACATTTCACTGCCTCCATTCAAACTTCTATATGCCGCCCAGCAGAGCTTTTCAGGGTTGTTCATGGCCTATTACATGCTGGCCCTAAGGAGACTGTAGACTCATCTGAGGCATGCTGTAATTCCTTTGCTAGGCACTTCCAGGATAAAATGTCTTGCATCCGCCAGGTCTTAGACTCAAGTCTTACAGCAGGTGAATCGGGTGAGGTGTCCAGAGCACGGGTTAATCCTGTTTTCTTGGATGAGTTTCAGTTGGTACAGCTTGAGGATGTTGATAAGGTGCTTGGACTGGTTTGTGCAACCACTTCAGTATTGGATCCTTGCCCCTCTTGGCTTATAAAAACTGTCAGGGAAGGAACAGCTGGCTAGGCCAGGGAGGTGATCAATGCCTCCTTGCGAGAGGGAGTGGTCCCGGGCTGCCTCAAAGAGGCAGTGGTGAGACCTCTCCTAAAGAAATCCTGCTTGGACCCAGAAAATCTTAATAATTTAGGCCAGTGGCAAATGTTCCTTTCCTAGGCAAGGTTCTTGAGCTGGTGGTTGCCAACCAGCTCCAAACAGTCTTGGATGAGACTGATTATTTAGATCCATTTCAGTCAGGGTTCAGGATGGGTTTTGGCACGGAAACAGCCTTGGTTGTCCCGTATGATGACCTATGTCAGGAAAGAGACTGAGGGAGTGGGACCTTGTTGATTCTCCTTGATCTTTTGGCAGCTTTCGATACCATTCACCATGGTATCCTCCTGGGGTGATGGTCTGAGTTGGGGGTGGGAGGCACTGCATTGCACTGGTTTCACCCCTACTTGGATGGTCGGCTCCAGAAGGTGGTTCTTGGGGGATATTGCTCAGCCCTGTGGACTCTCCAGTATGGGGTTCTGCAGGGGTCAGCTTTGTCCCCCATGTTATTCAACATCTACATGAAACCGTTGAGTGCGGTCATCTGGAGTTTTGGAGAGCACTGTCATCAGTATGCTGATGACACACAGCTCTATTTCTCCTTTTCGTCTTCTTCAGGTGAGGCTGTGGATGTGCTAAATTGGTGCCTGGCTGCAGCAATGGACTGGCTGAGGGCTAATAAACTGAAACTCAATCCAGACAAGACTGAGATGCTGTTAGTGGGTGGTTCTGCTGACCAGATGGAGGGTGCTCAACCTGTTCTGGTGGGGGTTGCACTCCCCTTGAAGGAGCAGGTTTGTAGCTTCGGGGCCCTCCTGGAGCCAACTTTGTCACTTGAAGCTCAAGTAGCCTCAGAAGCATTGAGTGCCTTCTACCATCTTCAGTTGGTGGCCCCACTTTGCCCCTATCTGGACTGGGATAACCTGGCTTCAGTTGTCTGTGCTCTGATAACCTCCAAGTTAAGGTTACTGCAATGTACTCTATGTGGGACTGCCTTTGAAGATAGTTTGGAAGCTGCAGCTTGTGCAAAATGCTGATAATGGGGACCAGAAGGTCTGAACATATAAAACCAATTCTGGCCTGCTTGCACTGGCTGCCTATATCCTTCTGAGCCCAATTCAGAGTGCTGGTTTTGACCTGTAAAACCCTACACAGCTCGGGACCACAGTACCTGACAGAACGCCTTTCCTGGCATGAACCGACGTGTACACTATGCTCTGCATCGAAGATCCTCCTCCGGGAGCCTCCTCCAAGAGGGTGACAACAAGGGAGAGGGCCTTTCGGTGGTGGCTCCCCATTTATGGAATAATTTCCCTGACGAGGCTCGCCTGGCACCAACATTGTCATCTTTTCAGTGCCAGGTTAAAACTGCCCTCTTCTCTCAGGCATTTGGCAGCATATAATGAGTCTCTGATTGTCTCTGGCTGATTGTTTTAAATTGTTTTAGGTGTATGTTGTTGTTGCGTGTGTTAGTTATTTTTTTTGGTCATTATCTGAATGGTTTTATATTTTATATAATGTATTTTAATGGTTTTTAATTTTTGTGAACTGCCCAGAGAGCTTCAGCTATGGGGCGGTATAGAAATATAATAAATGCAATGAACTGATATAACTTGAAGCTACATGTCATGGAGGAAGAAATATGACATGGGCCTGCCATTTCCTTCAGCCTCCTGTTCCTGATAATTTGTCGTTTCACAGTAGTGGTTTGGGGTATGCCTTTGGCTCCTTTCAGTTTGTGGATGAGGTTGTGCATTATAGTTGCACTCCACATGGCAATTTTCACACTCTTCATCAGGTTTAGTAGAAAGGGTAGCAGCAATTTTGTGTCACAATAAAGGTTACAGCGATCCTGGAGTATAAATGTTGCTTTGGATCAAGACATTTCAAAGTGCTTTGAAAAGAGGCCCTAACATGTTGCAAATGTTTTACTGACATTTCTTATGAAAATTGAGTTGGTATTTTTATCTCTGTTAAATAACAATCTGTTGCCTCTCTGAAATAAGCTGACAGTTTATCAATATCAGATGGAACTGTATGGCTGTAATGGCAGCTGAAGGGGGCACAAACAGCCTCTGTTCAGCTATCTGCCAAACTTTGACTAAGGAAGCTTCACTATTGTTTGGCGGGATGTCTGAATGGTAAAACCATGATTTGAAGTAGGACTTATTTACTGATTGATCTCTTACATTTTAGTACTGCTCAATAGCTCACATTCTCTGGACAGTGTACAAATTAAAAACACCAAATGCATGTGCTCATTATGGTTTGGGAAGTTGTCTGAATGGACAAACCATACTTACAGCCGTAGTTCCATCTCCAGAGCCAGCTGCGTAATAGAAGCAGGAGTGTTGAGTAAATGGAAAACAAAATGAAGCGTGCAAACTCTCAATCGTGGTTTGTTGAGCAGATGAAAAACAAAGCAGAGAAGCAGCTCCAAACCATGACTTAAGTGTGGAAGCTCAAACCATGGTTTGTGTTCTAAATTATGGTTAGTGCAAACCGTGGTTTGGCATGATGTCCAAATTGAGCCATCTTCTTGATTACACATTCCCCCCCCCCACACACACACACACCTCAATTTTTAGCCATGAATGGGGTTGGAAACAAATGAAATGATACCTGTTATGTGTTTAACTGCTAAGCTTTATTTCAAACTGTGGTTTAATTCAAAACTCCACATTGAGGTCATCATTCTGCTTAAAAGATACTGAATCTCCATGTGATAGGCCGGAGTATTGGTAATCCATGATAAGCTTAACAGCGTCCAGCTTGTCTCCCTGTTGTTGAATATATTTCCTTAAGTGATAAGGGGGTGTGATCCATCATGACTCATCTTTTGGTGACTATGATATTAGCTGTTTCTCAGGTCCAGGTTATCAATGAGAGCTGCAGTTATCACATCAGTAATGTAAACTGTATCCTCTTCATGTTGATATTCAATGGTGGTTATTATACTTGTTTGCCTATTATATGTAGAAAAGTTAAAATAAAGAGAATTTCACCCTCCTACACCAGTGGGGTTTCTGTGGGCCCCACAGCAGCTGTTTGAAATAGTTGTAAAACATTTTTATTAAGCATGAGCCACTTCATACTCCATGTTGTGGTTCTTTGATATTAATGTTGAGTCATGCTGAAATCAAATTGTATCTTTATTTTCTGCTAGTACTTTAGAGGAACTCCATGGGACTTCAATAGCAGACTTATACTGTCAAAATAAATGATGAAGGAGGGGTAAAATAACATTTGTTGAATGTGGTTTAATATTTTTTGAATTCACAATAAGCAAAATCTTGATCCAGCATTTTCTCCTGACCAGTGTGGTACTTTAGAGGTTATTTGGGTCATTAGCTGAAGGTATTCTCTCTCCAAGCCAGTAGAGACTAGGGATGTACGAAAGTCACTTACCTTTTCGAAGGGTGACATTCGATGTGGGGGGGAGGCGCTCCGTCCCTCCCCCTGAAATTCTCTCTGGCCAGCTCCGCTCCGCGGAGATTCCGTGGAGCCACCGGCCCGGGCCACCTGCAGCCAGACATCCGGCCGCTGGGCAGCCTGCAGGGACGCAAATGGCAACTGCTGTAGCCACTGCCATTTGCGTCCCTGTATTTTGCCATGATAGGCTACGTAAATATTTATGTAGCCTATCACGGCAAAACTCCCCCCAAAACAGCAGACACAAATGGCGGCAGCTACGGCGGCCACCATTTGCGTTCCCTTTTGTTGTTGTTGTTTTAGCCTACGTAAATATTTATGTAGGCTATTACGGAAAAAAAAAAGGGAACGCAAATGGCATAGTGGCCGCCATTTGCGTTCCCTTAGTTAAGCTGTGATAGGCTACGTAAATACTTAACGTAGCCTATCACGGCTTCCGCAGGGATGCAAATGGTGTCCCTGCGTTAGCTGTGATAGGCTACGTAAGTATTTACATAGCCTATCACAGCTACATGGAAGAAGTGAATGGTGGCCGCATCTGTGGCCGATCACAGCTAACGCAGGGACACCATTTGCAAGTCAGCGCGGACGGCAGCAGGTAGGTGCTCCGTTCCGGGCCCATTTCGTGGAGTGGGGGGGCGGGGGGGCTTCGTTCCGCCATGGATTTTGGGGGGCCGAGTGCACTGGCATTCGGCCTCACCGAGATCCATGGCGGAATTCTCTGACATCCCTAGTAGAGACTGAGACATTGGTGTTTTAAGTAGAGAAACTTTTAAATTGCTCCCACTTCGTTAACAAAGTCTGTTTGTGGTTTATTCCACCAGCCTCTTAAATAGAGACCTTCTGGAGCAAGGAAGTACCTCAGGAGGGATTACTATAAAAAGACATTAAATGGATTCTTTAATCAGAAATGCTTTTATTTGCATTATGGTTTTGCCCTCTGGGTACCTTTCGGAGAGTATTACGCAGAAACTGCATAGCTGAAAGAACTGTGCAGAGAGCCAACGTTTGTTAGCATAAGTCTGCTTTTAAGGCAGATGACGGTTATTAAATATATGAGGTAAATTCATTTATTATCTAGGATGTTTCATGGCTTAGCGATTCAGAGATATGGAAGTTGGCAAAGATGAATTCTTATTTCATTTGAGGCTTCCTAAAACATAATACTTCTCCTCACTGCTGCCCCACAGTATATGTGACCTGGTGTCTGCTTTAATTTCCCTCTCATTTCCTTGTTGGTATCTGACACTTTAAAAAATTGTCCTGTCTGCTAGACATCTTGGTCTGACAAGGAGGAGAAAGCATTCCCATAAGAGCGAGAAAGCTTACAGAGAATTAAAACAGTCATAAGATGTGCCTGCTGTGTGCCAAAGCTTTTATTTTCTGCGCCTGGTCTGTCCTACCACCCAGCATTGTCTTATTTAAGATGGTGAACAACAAACAACCAAAACTACAATATAACCAAGTCACTTGAAAGATGATTTAAATGTTCTATTCACGCCTAAAGAACCCATGAGTGTGCCATGATAACATAAAATCACATTTCTCTCAACCCTTGCGTGACCCTTGTGAAGCATTCCCCTGTAATAATATTTTTTTCTTACAAAATTGTACCAATACCTCCAATATCAGAATCCCTTGTATGATCTGGAAAGGCTCATAACCAAAGGCACATTTTTTTAAAAAAATTACTCCTCGAAAATCACTTGAGTTTATGCCAACATTGCATTGAACATCTAAAATCAAATTATTTTTTAACTTTTGAGAAGGTACATGGGCAGGAGTTTAATGTGCAGCACAAGATATATTACATTCCATTTTAAAGTTTGGAGTTGATCCACTCACCAGTTCACTTGGTCTTATGGACAGGAGGTTTAGGCTAACATGCACCTTTTATACTTGTTTTTAGCTGGTTAGATCCCTAATTCTGACAGCTCAAGTTGGCTATTTGCAGAATATATGGGAAATAAAGAGATGAATGAATGAAAGATGATGCCTGGTTTGAGTTAAGGATGAAAGGCTTAAATGGAGAGAGCATTTCATAAGATAGATAGTTGCTTAGATTATAATGCTCCATCCACATGAAGCCAACGTATCTCAGTTAACAGACTATTTGCATATTACATAAATATTGTAAATACATAAATATTACAAATATTACACATAGGAGGCATGTGTAGCTTAACATATTGCCATTAATGTTGATGGAACTTTCCAAGAACAGCAAGTAGTTGATATTTACACCCTCCCTTTCTACTCCATGGTTCAGAGTATTGTGTGTATTGTTTCCCCCCGTTTTATTCTCTAAGTAGTCCTGTGAAGTAAGTTAGGCTGAGAAATAGTGGCCCCAAATCACTCTATGCTTTGTGTGTGGGTACTGGACTTCAACCAGTGTCTCCTGTTTCTTTAAGAATGCTCCTAAAATCAACCAATCACTAACGCTGACACACAGCCTGCTCTTAAATATGTTTATTCAGTTGTTAAGCCCCAATCAGCTCAGCTGGACTTCCTTCCTTGTAAAAATGCTTAGAATTACAGCTTTTGTTGTATTCAGATCAGTAGGACTAGCATCTTGATGCTAAATATTTGTACCAGTGCATCTGCCTGTGACACTGGCGTAATATCACTGTAACATTGCAGTAGCATCATGTGTTGAGAAATACACCTAAAAAGTACATGCATCTGGTTAGGGACTGCTCTTACCAGAGAATGACATTGAGAAAGGAATAAGGGATAGCAGGCCAAAACTCCATTGACTTATCCATCAAAATGGCCTGCTACCAAGCCCCATGCTACTGGTTTTGATCTTCATAGCCCTTAAATAGCCTGGGACAAGCATATCTTAAGAAATTGCCTCTGCCATACAAACTGGCCCATGACCATTGTTCCTGCTTGGAAGCCCTCCTTCATGTTCCCTCACCAGCAGAGATGAGGCTGGTTCCACCTAGTCCCTTTTGGCTATGGCATCCAGATTGTGGAGTAGCTCCCCAGAGAGGTATAGTTGGCCCAACACTATCTGCTTTCAAAATGGCAATAAAGCTAATGGGTTTAATACAGACTAAGTTAGTTGAACTTATGTCCTATTGAAATCATGTTCATTAAGACTTTATTCCCACTGATTTCAATGGAAACTTAATTCAACTAACTTAGTCTGAATCCAGTCCAAAGTATATGCATGAATTAATAAATAAACACCTGATAATATTCCAGTAAGCTTTTGGACTCTCTTAAAATGATTGCCTCCGTGAACTGTTTGTTTTTATCTAGCTGCATTCTTGTTTGATGTCTATTACTTGTTGGTTTTATTTATATTATTTGTCTCCATGAAGTGTTTGTTTTTATCTAGTTGCATTCTCATTTGATGTTTATTTGTTGTACTATTTGTTGGTTCTATATTATTTGTCTTATTTTATTTCTTGTAAGCTGCCTTAATTATATTTTACACCAAAAGGTAGAATATAAATGAGTAAACTAAATTAAACAAATGCCATTCTATCCTTTGCCTTTGTGTTGAAGACTACTACTTATAGATAAGAAACTGCTTTATACTGTGTCACACTAATAGTTCATGTGACCTCTTACTGTTGATCATAAGTAGTAAGTCTCAGTCAGAAGTATTTCCTAGAGCTTCTTTTTGAAATAATTAATTTGAAATATCAGGGATTGAACAGGGACTAAGTATGCATACTAGCACTGAGCTGAAGGCACCTTATCCTCCTGCTTACACTTGTGATCTTCAAACTAGTTATTTGACAGCCTTGCTTCTAACATCTATAACAACCTTATAGGCATCAAGAGCTAGCTTAGGGACTTCCAGGTGCAAGTCTTGGGACCAAGCCTGTAAAATGACAAGCAGCAGCCAGAAAAGTCCTGATCCCTTGGCCTGTGAAGCCCTGTGATACCTAAGTAGATCAACTGCCTGCTGGTTGATGATAAAGCTTTGCACCAGCCATGTGTTTTTCGAAAATCCACAGACTAGATTTCTAAGGGGCAACAGAAACTATTCCAAAATACATGACATCATACTGCCTTTGCTAGTAAAATTAAAGAAGACTACATGCCACTTTCAGATATAATGATAATCCAGAATTGCTGAGTAATGTGATAGTGCATGCTGATTGATTGTCCCTTCTTGGATCCTCACACCACCAGGAGTGGTTAAGCTAACCAGAATCTAATGAGAAAACAAAAGCTTCCCATCTGAACCCAGACTGCTGGTTTGTTGCACCCCTAACGAACTGTAATCTGAAGCCAGGATTTGAAGTTGGTTTCCCATTCCTGGTTTGTTAGGGATTGACAAGCCAGGGTCAAGGTTCAGACATATCGGGAACATTTCCTTGTTAGTTTCTCAATAGATCTGAGTACTCCGGCTAGTGGGGGGAGCCAAGCAGGGATTGGGCATCAGGCATGAGCAATGCAGCTTCATGAATGAGAAGCCAGAATTCCCAGCAATTCTGGCTTATTGTTACGTCCATATGTGGCCCTCTCCCTCATATACACACAGACACTACTTAGCAATAGTAATGTAATTAAAAGAAAAACACCCAGAATGTCAAAATATTACTTCTAACTTCCTTGTGATGGATGAAATGAAACATTTTGTGAACTACAAGTTGTAGCAAATGAAACCTGAAAGAAATGTCATTTACAAGAAACAATACTGACAACAATTCTTGTCTGCTTTTCCTTTATAGGTACCTCTTATACCATTTCTCTTGTGAAGGCCATTCAGTAGTGGAGACCTTTTTTAATCGAACACTCTGAAAATTATTATCTCTGGACTCCCAGCTGACATCCTGCTGGAGGCTACAGCTACTAAGCCAACTGGAACTGTGCCCACTCTTGTCAAGGTTTTTTTTTATTTATTTACTTTCCTTACACAGGGAGAAGAAAAACAATGAAGTTGGGCAAAGTGGAGTTCTGCCATTTTTTGCAGATAATAGCTCTTTTCCTCTGTCTTTCTGGGATGAGTCAAACAGAACTCCCAAGATCCAGATCAAAGCCCTATTTCCAATCTGGGAGATCACGAACCAAGCGTAGCTGGGTGTGGAATCAGTTCTTTGTACTAGAGGAATATATGGGAACTGATCCTCTCTATGTAGGAAAGGTAGGAAATCGAATCAGACTTTATATGGCACAGCTACTTGTTTGATGCAAGCCATTAAAATGTCATCATGAATTATATTTGTGTTGAGTAAGCTGTTATAAAAGATTTTTTTAAAAAAAATACAACAAATACTGAAATTCCAAGCACATTTACTTGGAAGTAAGTTCCATTTCTTTCAACAGACTTCGGTCTCCCCTTAGAAATGCCTCGAGCACCGGTAAGGATATGTGTAAAGTCTTCTGCTCTGTCAGTGCCTCTACCATCATGGTTAGCAACAACAGAAGTCAAACCTAGCCCTTTGTGATAGATCTGTGTGTTTCCCAAAATTAAGATGAGAGCTTTTGCCCATGTCCCTTTGCTTGGCTATCTGGTGTTCCATACCGATCTGCCTTTAGGGCAGCGGTCCACAACCTTGGGTCCTCAGATGTTGGATTACAGTTCCCATCATCCCCAGCCATCATGGCCTGTGGTCAGGGATGCTGGAAGGTACAGCTCCACAATGTCTGAAGACCCGAGGTTGGGAATCACTGCTCTAAGGCCTCTGCAACCTCCTCTTGAGAACTGAACCATCCATTTAAATATAAAGCTGCTAGAATCTGCTGTGAGAAGGTGCTGTGATGTCCAGGAACTTGGATGAGTTTCGAAGGGAATCAGACGAATTCATGGCTGTCAATGGCTACTAGTTATGATGGCTATATGTTGCTTCCAGGATCAGACTCTGAATATCAGTTGCTGGGAAACAATAGCAGGAGCGGGCTGTTGCCCTCATATCTTGGTTGTGGGCTTCCCAAAGGCATTTGGTTATGGTGGGAAAGGGGTGCTGGTCTAGGTAGGCCTTTGGTTTGAGGCAGGTGGGCTCTTCTTATGTTCTTCTGTAACTGCTTTACAATCTTCAGATGCTTGGGTATTTTTCTTCTTTTTTGAGTTAGCAAATGGGTTTCATCTTTCTTACGTATGTCATTAGTATGACATTTCTTGCATAACAGTTTAGGCACCATAACAGGATAAAATATTATATAGAGGGACCCGAATTCCACCCTTGAGTCTTTTCCCCATCCTCTGCAGTTGGATTAATTGCCCGCCATGTTATGCACCGTTTGGACGACACTGGTTTCTCCCCCCCCCCATGTATTTATGATATTATTCAAAAAACACCTGCTGCTGTACATCTATGATTTTTATAACCAGAAATGAAAGTGATGGACTATTGGAGGCTCCATGTGGTGCTCCCATATGGTCCCTAGAGATACACTTGCTTGGAGAACCATAGCATAGCATATGAGCTGAGCCCTCAGTTAATACAGCCACAGCTTCTTGGCGGCGTTGGTCGTTCTTGCAATCACGGTGGCTAAATAATAGGAATAGTTGCGGTTACATTGCAACGTGAACCAGCTTTTACTTTGAATAGGGAATGAAGCATTTAATTGCTGAGCTCATTTGGCTAAGTGCACATATGTTGGCAATAGTTAGGAAGAGGTAGGTGACTTGGAAGCCGACTAACTGCAAATGTTTGTTATTACTGTAGAGTATGCTGGGTGAAAATGGATTGCTTTGTGCTTCTTTTACTTCAACAGGGATTGTTTGGCATACAAATAATAGTGCGCAGCACTCTGAGATTCTGTGCATGTGGATTTGAAGCTGCAGAAGAAATATCATGTGCTATTACATTCTCTGAGAAATACTATAATTAATGTCTGTATGGAAGTACATGTACACAGGCAGGCAGCGTTAAAGATGTGCATGAAACCATAATATGGGAATTTCCATATTTCGTTTGACTGCTTAACCATGCAATCTTAATGTTCTTTAATTGATTTGCTTTGGATTGAATACAGATAAGAATTCTTCTGAAGCAATGAGTTTGGCATTTCAATAGCTCGCAAGTTTATCCAGCCTTTCTAAACAATTGAGAAAGCATAGTGTGGCTAGACAAAATAAAACTTGCAACTTAAACAAAGTGATTGATAAACTGTTTTCTGATCTTAGGACACTATCGTTGCAACAACCCTTTAGTCCAGGGGGTCCCGAATGTGGTGCCCATGGGCACCCCCTTGATGTTGGCCTGGTTCCTTCCCCCTCCTGATTTTGTTTTACTTATTTTTGTCATTTAAAAAAAAAAAAGTTTAATTGTGAGTTAGGTAAGCTGCAAAGTTGCGCTGCCACCGTTATTTCCAAGGATGCCCCTGGGACCCCGAGACATGCTTAGAAAATAACAATGGTGAGTGGCTGGAGCCTAGTGCTTTATTTTGAAATGTACCCAGAAACCCCCCCAAAGAGAAAAAGGTAAGCTGGGGGTAGTGGTAGGGTGTGTCTTCAGGGGCGAGATGGATTGGTGGGAAGTAACAAGACGTATTTTGCCTGTGCTGTGTATGTGTGTGTGTGTGTGTGTGCTTTTCCTTTTGGGTGCATGCATATTAGCTTGTTTGTTTTGTTGTAGTGTGTGTGTTTGCCTGGGTTTGTATTTTCTTGTGTGTGTTTTACCTGGAATATTTTAGTGTGTGTGTATTTTTCTGGGGGGTGGGGACAGGAGGTTGGTGCAGCTTTGTGGTGTGGGTGGGTGTCTTTCCTGTGTGTGTGAGTAAATTCAGAACATTTTATTTATTTATTTATTACATTTATATCCCACCTTTCTTCCATTATGGAACTCAAAGTGGCTACATGTGTTTCCCAGATGGTCTCCCCTCCTAGCACTGACCAGACCCAGACCTGCTTAGCTTCAACAAGGTGGCTGCCTCATGTGCCTTCAGACCATGCCTTGGGATGTTAGGCCTGTGGTACAATCTGGCCCTCTAGAGATCCCTATCTGGTCCTCCAGCATTCCCCAGAAGGCCCCACCGCCTTCCCCTGGCCCCACCTCCTCTCCCAGTCACTGATGTTTCGGTGATTTCTGGCATTTTGCAGTTCCTTGGCCCTGCCCCCTTCTCCCAACCATTAAGTTGAAACAGAAGCTTAAATAAGAGCTTTAAGCTACAATATGCTAGTATTTTGGTCTTATCCCTTTGGCCTCACCCCTTTTGCCTTCAGCCTTCCCCACCACTGTAATGCAGCCCCCCCGCCCCTCCAAGCATATCTGAAATGCAGTCTGGCCCTCTGACCAAAAGAGGTTCTGTGCCCCTGGATTAAGTCAATCAAACACTTTTTCTACTTTGGGGGAGATTTGCACAAATTTGCATTAACACATTTGCACGCATGCACGAGTGTGCATTAGCGCAACTGGAATGAAATTCTCCTACAAAAAATCCATTTCCATCAAGGAGCAGATGACAGAGCAAAAGATGCCTGACAATCTGCGAAACACAGATGGAATGGATTTAACAAAATCCAGAAATCCCAAAGTCTAACACATCTCCAGGGTACCAGATTGGAGAAGGCTGCTCTAGGCCATTACTTTCCCTGTAAGGCTTATTGTATGTCCTTTCCAGAGACTTTGATTGTGATTGTACATGCTACACATGTTTTGCTGTCGTAACTCTCTTCTATAGTCCTTTAGTGACAAACTGACAAAAGACAGTGGGGAAAGAATGGGAGAGATGTAGAGATAAAGTTGGACAATATTCTGTCTATCTGTTTGTCTGTTTGTCTGTTTTTGTACTTTGAATCAGAAGGGAAAAATGGAAAGCCCCATGACTACAAACCTGCCTTTTCTCATTTATTAAAGGAAATTTATTATAATCTACCTAGTGAGATGATTTTGAATGGGAAAAAATGCCCACTCTCAGCATGGAAGTCTCTCTGTTTATAAGTATACATCAGTATTAATCTTAAATAAGAAGGCTTTCTTTTCAGTTACATGTGACCTGATTCACATGTAACAGCAATCCAGACTATGGGTTGAGTATGGGTCATCGTTGAATCATGAGTTGTTGTTATGTGCAAACCTTGCACTACGGTTTAACTATGGGTTGTTAAACACGGACAACTGAGAATTCACAACCCAACAACAAACCATTGGTTCTCTTCCTTGGTTGTTCATAGTTAACACGTAACAACCCACAATTCAAGAACAACCCATACTCTGGGTTGTCGTTACATGCAAAGCAGACCAGAGTCTCTACGATTGGCTTACAGATCACTAACATATGCTTTCTAAAAAAAACATTGGAGAAGTACCCTATGTTGTACAGGATCTTGCTCTGAGATGACCTCTGAGTCCACCAAGAATTTATAAACTACACCTTCATACAAACATGGATTTCAGGCTGGTATATGTATATATTTAAAAAAAAAATGCAATATTAAATGACATAAACACTAAACAACAATACCATAACATTGAGAGGATTAAAACTATTACTTGCAGCCAGACTAAAATATAGTTTAACAAGAGAGACTTTAAGTGGTCAGTAGTGAGTGAAAGTCAGAATTTAATAAATTACTGGGTGAAATCAGAATGAAAGCTCGAGCCATATAATATTACAGTCCTCTAATGTGCAGCTTATTGCCAACTACAGAGCCCTCAGACCATTCAGTGGTATTTGACAGATATATGAACAGTTTATTTTGTATCAGCTGCAGGCCAGTGTATCCAGTCTACAATTGATTGTATAGGCATCCAAAACATTTTGATGGCTTTAAGAGGCAGTCCATGTGAAGCCAACCACTGAACTGATAATGTCCTTATTTGAATTTACTAAGAAACAATCAGTGATTCAAAAGTTGGACTGATGAGAACTGCTTTCCAGAAACCAATTGAGGATCTTACAGTGCAGTGGAGTTCAATGGGTCTTACTCCCAAGTAATCATGTATAGGATTGTGTTCTTAATCTTACTGCAAGCTTCCTCAGAAGTTGAGCAGTGTAACAGGTAAAGGGGTATATCTTCCATAGCACACTTCCCACGTAAGCAGTGCCACTAGGGGATTTTGGTACCCTCTTTTTCCATACTATTTTCCCAAGACTAGTTATCTAGACTTGAGCAAACGGATTCAGTCATGGCTGGGGATGCTTGAGGATTTCAGTTGGTCCACATTTTTAAGCAAAGCAATCTGATTTGCATTGCCTGGACACAAGGCATGGAACACAGTTATCCTTCTGTTTTCTTACTTCACTGAGTTTTAGGATACAGCTTTTGGCTCAAAAACATACCAATATGTGTATAACATGTACATTTTAGGTTAAAATCATTAAAAATATGCATTTTAGGGTAAACTGCATACAAAAATACTTGTTTTGGGGAAAATGCATTAAATAATGCACATTTTGTGCTTTTTTTTAAGAAAAAAGATTGATTTGGAAAACCTTTTGTTTTTCTGGGTCATTGGAGAGCACAGGTCTGGTTGGTAATCTCACCAGTCTTAGTTTCTGAGTGGTGAAAATTTCTCCCCAAGAATAACACTGAAACAATTCCCCCCTTTGTCTCTATGTGGCAAAATTGGAATCCTCACAACCTTTAAACTATTGAACCATTTGTTCCCTCTCCCACAGCTGTTTCTTTGTCCTTTTGCCTACTGCAAATTAATCTCCTTTTGTGATCGAGCCCTTTCCCAAATCTGTATTTTTACGCATTCTATGCCAATAGTTCTTGAAGCCCATGTGGATAGCTGTTGTCCATTTCCAAGTTAGTCTTCTTTCTCGATCAATACGTTTCTACTTAAATGACACATTATAGCACGTCATACACCAAGGGTGGGCAGGCTTCAAGGATCTACTTTGGTTTTTACTAGAACCTCAAATGCACCTTTTTATTTAAGCCTAAGTGGGGGTAGGGAAACAAAACAAACAAGTCACATAATAATTTATTGCGAACAGAAAAGAAAGTCCCCCTCCCAATTATTTTGAAGCTATTATAAAGGGGAAAATACACTTTATTGAGGATGCACTCCTACTGAAACTTACCTCGAGGTAAGCATGAATACAAATCAGGCAGCATGCCACCTAGGCATGAATAAAATAAAAAAACTGAGTTAAAAGCAGGAGAGAGATACTCTCTCACCCCAATTGTTTTTAGTCCTGAAAGAAAATAAATGAATGAACCATTTTCTCACATATTAAGTAAGCCAGCTGATATCTATAACTCCTCGGGGATTGGGGGGGAAATTTGATTTTCACAATGTGATTCCTCATGTGCTGTGCTGGCCACCTCCCATTGCATTGGGAGGAACTGGAATTCCTCCCAATTCAAATAGAAGATTCAGAGGAGCAATTTTTGTCAGGATCACAATAGAGCAGTTGTGATCTTTCCTGCCTGCTGTGATCTTTATACTTATCACCCCTCCCCCAGACTATTTGAATTAAAACAAAAACAAAAAAACCCATCCATGTTAAACGCAAAACATGCACATTGAATTTTATAGCATGGCTTCCTTGGCCCGTAGTGGCACAGTTTAGATTCCTATCTCCAGATCAGTATCTCCATGAGCCAAGCTTACTTTTCTCCACAGCTGCTATTCCAACTAGATGTCTGCCTTCATCCGCCCTGATGTTTCCAGCTTACCCACTTCCTACCCACACCTATATTTGTCCTTTTGGCTCTAGCTTGTTCCGCTAATCACTGCCCGAGTTCTGTGGCATGCTTGTTTCATGTGTCATATTCACCAAAATTATAGCTTCAGTGTAGTGTACGGGCAACTGTAATACAGTGTTGGCTAGAGATTTACGTATAGCACTTTTAGCCCTTGGCTCATTCTCTTTGGTGAGTGGGATGGGAGAAAAAAATAATTTACCAGGCAAAAATAGAGAATCTTTACTTAGGAGTCTTCATCTCAAGTAAGAAGACTGTTGATTCTTTCTTTCTTTCTTTCTTTCTTTCTTTCTTTCTTTCTTTCTTTCTTTCTTTCGTCATTTAGTTTGAAAAAACTAGACCTCAAAGTAAAACTCCCATTTCATCTCTTCTCTCGCTCCCCCACATCCACCTAAACTCTATGCATGTTTAGACAGAAAATACTCCTACAATTCCCAGCATTCCCCAGCCCGAAGTGCTGGCTGAGAAATGCTGGGAACTGTAGGCTTTTTTTCCTGTCTAAATAAGCGTAGGATTGCACCCTTAATCTACCTCAAATGAATGTTGTAAGGGATACTGAGGTGTTTTATATGATGTTTTAAGCATTATATTATTAATCCACATAGAAATCTGTCCTTCAGATTAACAGTTGTTACCAAATGTCCAGTGAAATGCAAAATAAATGGAGAACATAAAGCTCTGAGAGAAAGTGTGGCAGAAGCAAAGAGTGGCAGAGAGCAGTGGGGAAAGATCTCACAGAGGAAGGACCCTGTGGTGCTGGCAGAAAGGGAATGGACAAGCAAAGGAGCTTTGGTTTCACGTTCGGTGTTTTTTCAAGGGGATAAATGGATCATCAAGCCAAAGAGGCAGATTCTGCAGGGCTGTGTGAATGAACATTCCCATACTGATTTGAAGTAACTGATTTGGTTTTATCTCTCTGTTATACTGATTTTTTTGATTAATTATATTAAATGGAACAGCAAAAATGAAACATGTGCTATCAGTTCATTTTGCAAGAGAAAAGATATGCAATAATTAACAACTTACTTAGATGAAAAGGTAAAATAAAAAGTGAAATTGACTCTCAGCATTCTTCATATTGGTTTATTTAGTGCCCAATGGCCCTGATTTTTATTTTCATTATTGTTTTGCCTTCATAACAGTTGTTTGCTGGATGTCATATGTAGGACTGAAACTGAGAGCTAAAGCCATAAAGAAACTGCTGAGCCCAGAGCTGTAGTGGGATTTAACATCTCTGATAGGACGTCCAGCATAGTTTTCACTGATTCATGTGAGATTTCAGCTGAGGGTTTTATTCCACTGAGATCAGGAGAAAAGTGTGACAATACTAACTGCTTATTTCCGGGTGATTATTAACCCGTATCGTGTTATAGTTCAATGGATCATAATTCCTGAACATGCTTACCTGGCAGTTCAGGTAGAGCTTCGGTAATGTTGGCCTTTTCTAAACATGAACATAATTTACATTATACAGCACAATCCTATGCATACTTACTCAGATCCAAGTCCCATTGAGTTCAATGGTCTTACTCTTATCTAAGTGTGTGGATTATATTGCAGCTTCACAGTGCGGTTCTATACATGTCTGCTCAAATGCCAGGTAAGTCGGTAGTGGATATAGGATTGCAGCTTTACAGTTCAGCACTAAGAGGGGTCATGGAGGAGTGAAGTGCACATCTGTCACCTCATCCCAGGGTAGAGGGGTGGCGTTGGGGCAGTTTTGTTGCACTTTTCAGACCGGTGGATCTTTTTCTTTTAAATTGCCCCTGTTGGAATCATTGAGGAGCAGGGAATTAGTGATGCCAGCTCCAGTCTGATCTTGGCCTCTCTCAGGAGAATGGAGCAACTTTGGCCCTACCCACCTCCATAATCCCCATCCCCCTTTGGTGGTCTTGCACTCTCCCCTTTAGAGCCTCATTCTCTGAGCACGTGGAACTGGGCACCCAGGGCAAGTGGGGTTTAGCTCCTCTCTACCAGTAAGAGGGTACCTCATCCCCATCCTAATATGCTGCAGCCAACAGATCCGGGGGTTAGGATTGCTCTGTCCATGTCAGTATTTTTCCTGGTATGTTTGCATTCTGGCTAAAAAATTATTGTGATCCTATAATATGAATATTTTATTTTGCTGTCATAAAAGCATGACAAATGAAAGTGCTAAGATTCTGACCCTAATTATTTATGGATTTTTGTCTTAGGATATATATTTTTTCAAATGCCATACCAATACAAAGCAGCCACCTGTCTTGCATTCTAATTGTAATAGTAAAGACCTTGGATCATTTTTACATAAAATCAGGTGCTATTGATAGAAACATTACTTGAAATGGAATCATGTTTGTAATTTTTGCTCACATAGAAAACATCTGTTTCGCCTAGAAAGCTTCATTTTTTTTTCTAGGAAAAAAGATATTGCAACTTGCTTAATGTAACAGTTGCTTAATGTTTATTTTCTACAGTCTTTGTGTATGTGTGCATGTGGGGGGGGAAAACTTGAGTATACTTGAGGAGAAAATCTGTTGTTTTAATTCTGAGGGCAATACTGATAGAAGTTGTGGTAAAAAGAGCATGGCTTCAATTCAAGAGAGCACATTCAGAGCAGCCATGAGTATACAGGCATAGCCCTTTTAATAAAGCTACATTCTTGTTGTTCTGCTGTTTAGCCAGGAAGGGGAAGCATCGGGGATGCATCCTGTTGTGACCTCATAATGGCTTACTTGCAAAATGCTTACTTCTATATGTACAATTCTGACCATTCCCAGCTATACAGTCATGCAGACAAGGTGATGTAGGAACCACATGATTATCAGCACAATTACAGTACCGCTTACAGCACCACTGCTGTAGCTGTTTCAGAGACTGTAAGCCTGTCCCAGGAGACCCTGCTGACTATTGGTCTCAGAGCAATACAAAGATTAGATGAGGTCAACTTTCCCAGTGAAGGAAGAAGGAAGAGTTAGCGGACCTTTGGATCTTCGGAGGACATTGTCACACCTGGGGAATTGGTTGGGTATAGATTAAAACAATTGTATCCACTTGGTGTGGTTTTTATGTTATGCACCACCTAGAGAAGGTTCCACCCTTAAAGGCAGCCCTGGGCTTCCCTTCAGCCTGGAAGAGGAGCCTTGACAAGCTCTGCCTTCCACTCAGTGCTGCTGTCCATGGTCCTGTACAGCCACTACTGTCTACAGCATGCTGCTGTCCTTGGTACTGTACACTCAGAAGTACAGATTTTATGGGCCATAGAATTGCTAATTACAAGTCCTATTTTTTTTTGTGAAAATTAGGGCAAAGGTTATTATTCTTCCCTCCTCCTCCTCCTCCTCCTCCTCCTCCTTCCGTAATTTTCTTTCTAATCCTGTGTGTGTGCGTGTGTGCGCGCATACATAATCTGAGTGCCTATTGGAAGATACATGGAAATTTGTATTGAACCTAGTAAATTCCATTTAAATCAGTGTAACTTAATTCCATGTAATGTCTTTCAGATTAATATGTTATATGGGGGATTGCTTCATATTATATTATAAAGGCTTATATTTCTGCACTTAGGGAACTCTCTGCCACTCTAACTCAGAGTTTCACAATCTGGCCCTTTCCCGCTGCCAGAGCATCCTAGGAAATACTGTTTGAAGGATTATCTGCCTGCTTCCTAGGATTATCTAAGGACTGGGCTTCTATGGCAGGGCCCCCCACCCACCCTTTCATGGGTTTTTTTTTCCTGGAAAAAATTGCATGTAACAGAGTGTGGGGTATCAGGATCCTTCAGCAAAGGAATGGATTAGAGGACAGAGAAGGACTATGAATCAGGATTCCTGGGTGGCTGAGTGGTTTGAGAATGGAGGTTTCTGGGAGGAGTGTTGGTTTTATCCAGTCAAAGCAGCTGTCAGGCCTCTGAAACTCTTGGTCAGGAATTGGATTTGAGTGTGTGTGTGTGAGAGAGAGAGAGAGAGAGAGAGAGAGAGTTGTATGTTGTATGTGAGTTTTATACGAATGCAGGTGTATGTGCACATGCATGTGAAACCCCCACCACTCTAGCAGACACCAGATGCAACCCTTGGGCCGAAAAGGTTGTGCACCCCGATTAGAATATTAGGGAATAGTAGTGGGTCTGGGGATAGGATGCCCAGAGATTCTTTAGGAGTTGGGCTCCACATGTCCTTAATTTGAGCCAGCGCTTCTGTTCCGTGCCAAAAGTTACCTTTGAAACATGTGATTAATAGACAAAAAAAGCCACTTATCATCCTCAAAACCCAGAATCAATCTATGCAGATGAAGGGATGGTTCCTACTGAGTGCCATGGGATAAAGTGGACAGTCTGCAATATGGGACATTGCTCAGAAGGGACAAAAGCTGATCATCCAAGAGAATTTTACATCCTGCTGACAGAGAGTATATTTTCATTTCACCAGTTCACCAGAATTGCTTTAGATTAGACTATTTTTTGATTTCTACAACTTCAGTATGTCAAATCAAAGATTGCAAGACTGATACATTGGTAGTGTGAGATCATGTCCCAGTATGTTTGGAACTGCAATTTTCTGATACTTCCTTGTCTTTGGCATTTTAATGTTCCACTTCTTAATGATGAGAAGTTTAAAGCCCAGATGTTAGCTGAACTAACATAGTATTTCAGTGCTAATGAGGGTACAGCAGGTTTGTGCACCATTGAATGGGAGGCTTGTAAAGCTTTTATAAGGGGCTGAATTATCTCTTATGCTTCCTATTAAAAAAAGCTTTAAAAAACTCAACACACTTAAATAAGAAGCTAAAATCTCTCATAACTCAGTTTGCTACTTCCCCCACAGCACAACTTTATCAAGAGCTACAGAATACGAAGTATGAGTTGAATAATATCCTTTCAGAACAGGCAGAATTTGCTCTAATTTGTCTGTGACAGAAATATTGGAAAAATGGTGAACGTCCTAGTAAGATTCTTGCACATTGCCTTAAACAGCACCAACATCAAAATATTATTTCAGCTGTTAAAGATGAGAGTGGTGAAGCATATACGTCTCCTACAGACATAAACTCACAATTTTTAAAGTTTTATTCTGATCTGTATATTACTGGTAATAAGATAACAGTGCAAGATATGGACACTTTTTCCCCTCATATTCATCTTCCACGTTTAGATTCTTCACAAAAACAGCTCCTTTTAGCTCCTCTGTGTGGATTCCCAGTTGAATGGTATAAAACATTTTCTAGTTTTTTAGCCCCAAAGTTGTATCGCCTCTATAACCATATTTTTGAAGTTGGCACCCTTTCTTCATTCTTAAATGATGCTCACATTACTGTGTTTCCTAAGCCAGGCAAGGACCATACCTACTGCACAAACTATCTACCTATATCATTAATTAATGTAGATATCAAAATATTAACAGAAATCTTGGCTGATAGATTACAACAAGTCATGGCTGTATTGGTTAGACCAGATCAGGTGGGATTTATTAAAAATAGACAAGGGGCTGATAATCTTAGATTAGTTGTTGATCTGGTTGCTTTAAATTCTGAAAGAACTGATCAGGCGGCCATCATTTTCTTGGATGCAGAAAAAGCCTTCAACAAAATTCTTTGGAAATTTATTTTTACTACATTGACTAATTTTGGTTTTCCTATAGAATTTTTGAAATGGGTTAAAATTTTATACTCCGCTCCTAGAGCAAGAGTAATGACCAACGGTTTATTCTCAGCGTTGTTGTTGTTGTTGTTGTTGTTGTTTTACTAGGGTGGGGCACCAGACAAGGTTGCCCACTTTCCCCATTGATACTCAATTTATGCTTGGAACTCCTGGCATGTGCTATTAGACCAAATAAAAGTATTCATGGAGTGGTCCATTTTGGATTAGAATTTAAAATTAGTCTTTATGCTGATGATCTTTCGTTGCTTATCTTGAGACTCCAGTCGTTGGTTCCAGCTTTGATGAAATTGATTAATACCATTGGTGAATTGTCTGGCTATTAAATTAAAGTCAGAAATAATGCCGATTGGACATAGGATATAATCTAGTGTATTAGCCAATTGTCAATTTTGATGTTGCCCAGAGTTTATTACTTATTGGGAATAATTATTCCTAGAGATATATGTATCTCAAATGATTAGTTTAAATTCAAACAAGATGATTAATGATATTTCACGAGATATAGATAGATGGGCATCTTTAAAGCTGAGTTTATGCGGTAAGGTGAATAAACTTAAGATGAATACCATACCCCAAATTATTTATGTTATACGTGGGTACTCTATATTTATGTTGTTGTTGTTGTTCAGTCGTTAAGTCATGTCCAACTCTTCGTGACCCCATGGACCATAGCACGCCAGGCCTTCTTGTCCTCCACTCTCTCCCGGAGTGTGCTGAAGTTCATATTCATTGCATCGGTGATGCTATCTAGCCATCTCATCCTCTGCTGTCCCCTTCTCCTTTTGCCTTCCATCTTGCCCAGCATCAGGGTCTTTTCCAGAGAGTTTTCTCTTCGCATTAGGTGGCCAAAATATTTGAGCTTCAGCTTCAGTATCTGTCTTTCCAATGAACAGTCAGGGTTGATTTCCTTTCGGATGGACAGATTTGACCTCCTTGCAGTCCAGGGGACTCGTAAGAGGCTTCTCCAGCACCATAGTTCGAAAGCAGCAAGTCTTCAGTGCTCAGCCTTCCATATAGTCCAGCTCTCACAGCCATACGTTACTACTGGGAAGACCATAGCTTTGATTAGACGGACCTTTGTCGGCAAGGTGATGTCTCTGCTTCTTATTATGCTGTCTAGGTTTGCCATAGCTTTCCACCCAAGGAGCAAGTGTCTTTTAATTTCATGGCTACAGTCACCGTCTGCGGTGATCTTGGAGACAAGAAAATAAAATTTGTCACTTCTTCCATTTCTTCCCCTTCTATATTCCAGGAAGTGATGGGGCCAGATGCCATGATCTTAGTTTTTTTTAATGTTGAGTTTCAAACCAGCTTTTGCACTCTCTACTTTCACCCTCAACAAGAGGCTCTTTAGATCCTCTTCACTTTCTGCCATTAGGGTGGTATCGTCCATGTATCTGAGGTTGTTGATAATTCTCCCGGCAATCTTAATTCCAACCTGTGATTCATCCAACCCGGCGTTTCTCATGATGTACTCTGCATATAAGTTAAATAAGCAGAGCGACAATATGCAGTCCTGTCGTACTCCTTTCCCAATTTTGAACCACTCGGTTGTTCCATGTCTGGTTCTTACTGTTGCTTCTTGACCCTCATACAGGTTTCTCAGGAGACAGGTGAAGTGGTCTGGTACTCCCATCTCTTTAAGAATTTGCCACAGTTTGTTGTGATCCACACAATGAAAGGCTTTAGCGTAGTCAATGAAGCAGAAATAGACGTTTTTCTGGAATTCGCTTGCTTTCTGCATGATGCAGCGAATGTTGGCGATTTGATCTCTAGTTCCTCTGCCTCTTCGAAACCCAGCTGTACTTCGGTAGTTCTCGGTTCACATACTGCCGAAGCCTAGCTTGTACGATTTTGAGCATCACCTTGCTGGCATGTGAAATGAGCACAATTGCTCATTTCACAATTTTCAAGTGCGGTAGTTTGAACACTCTTTGGCATTGCCCTTCTTTGGAATTGGAATGTAAACTGACATTTTCCAGTCTTGTGGCCACTGTTGAGTGTTCCAAATTTGTTGGCATATTGAGTGCAGCACTTTAACAGCAGCATCTTTTAGGATTTTAAATAGCTCTGCTGGAATACTGTCATCCCCGCTAGCTTTGTTGTTAGTAATGCTTCCTAAGGCCCACTTGACTTCACTCTCGAGGATGTCCGGCTCAAGTTCAGTGACTGCACTATCATGGCTATCAGGGACATTCAGATCTTTCCTGTATAGTTCTTCTGTGTATTCTTTCCACCTCTTCTTCATCTCATCTGCTTCTGTTAGGTCCCTGCCTTCTTTGTCCTTTATCATGCCCGTCTTTGGACAAAACGTTCCCTTGAGATCTCCAATTTTCTTGAAGAGATCTCTAGTCTTTCCCATTCTGTTGTTTTCCTCAATTTCTTTGCATTGTTCATTTAAGAAGGCCTTCTTGTCTCTCCTTGCTATTCTCTGGAACTCTGCATTCAGTTGGATATATCTTCCCCTTTCTCCCTTGCTTTTTGCTTCCCTTCTTTCCTCAGCTACTTGTAAAGCCTCATCAGACAGCCACTTTGCTTTCTTGCATTTCTTTTTCTTTGGGATGGATTGAGTTGCTGGCTGCCTCCTGAACAATGTTACGGCCCTCCGTCCATAGTTCCTCAGGCACTCTGTCTATCAGGTCTAATCCCTTAAATCTATTCCTCACCTCCACTGTATATTCATAAGGGATATGATTTAGGTCATACCTGAATGGTTTCGTGGTTTTCCCTACGTTCTTCAATTTCAGCCGAAATTTTGCAAGAAGCAGCTCATGATCTGAGCCACAGTCAGCTCCAGGTCTTGTTTTTACTGACTGTGTAGAGCTTCTCCATCTTTGGCTGCAAAGGACATAATCAATCTGATTTCGGTGATGTCCATGTGTAGAGTCGCCTCTTGTGCTGTTGGAAAAGCATGTTTGCTATGATCAGCTTGTTCTCTTGGCAAAACTCTATTAGCCTTTGTCCTTCTTCATTTTGTACACCAAGGCCATGCTTGCCTGTTATCCCGGTGATTTCTTGACTTCCTGCTTTAGCATTCCAATCCCCTATGATGAAAAGGACATCTTTTTTTGGTGTTAGTTCTAGAAGGTGTTGTAGGTCTACATAGAACCGATCAACCTCAGCGTCTTCAGCCTCAGTGGTTGGGGCATAGACTTGAATTACTGTGATGTTGAATGGTTTGCCTTGGATTCGTACTGAGATCATTCTATCATTTTTGAGATTGCATGGATCACTGCCTTGTTTTGGCGAAGGGGCTTACGTAACTCAGTGAAGCCATAAGCTATGCCGTGCAGGGCCACCCAAGACAGACAGGTCATGGCAGAGAGTTCTGACAAAATGTGGTCCACTGGAGAAGGAAATGGCAACCCACTCCAGTATTCTTGCCAAGAAAACCCCATGGAACGTATCACAAGGCTAAAAGATACAACGCCGGAAGATGAGCCCCTCAGGTCGGAAGGTGTCCAATATACTACTGGGGAAGAGCAGAGGGTATTTCCAAGCAGCGCCAGAAAGAGTGAAGCAGCTGGGCCAAAGCCTAAAGGACACTCAGCTGTGGATGTGTCTGGTCTGGTGGTGAAAAGAAAATCCGATGGTGTAAAGAACAATATTGTTTAGGAACCTGGAATGTAAGATCAATGAATCAAGGTAAGCTGGAGGTGGTCAAACATGAGATGGCAAGAGTGAACATCGACATCTTGGGAATCAAACTAAAATGGTCAAGCATGAGCGAATTTAATTCAGGTGACCATCGTATCTACTACTGTGGGCAAGAATCCCTTAGAAGAAATGGAGTAGCACTCATAGTCCACAAAAGGGTGGGAAAAGCAGTACTGGGGTACAATCTTTAAAACAATAGAATGTTCTCAGTACAAATCCAAGGCAAACCATTCAACATCACAGTAATTCAAGTCTATGCCCCAACCACTGAGGCCAAAGAAGCTGAGGTTGATCGGTTCTATGAAGACCTACAACACCTTCTAGAACTAACACCAAAACAAGATGTCCTCTTCATCATAGGGGATTGGAATGCTAAAGTAGGAAGTCAAGAAATCACCGGGATAACAGGCAAGCATGGCCTTGGTGTACAAAATGAAGCAGGACAAAGGCTAATAGAGTTTTGCCAAGAGAACACGCTGATCATAGCAAACACTTTTTCCAACAGCACAAGAGGCGACTCTACACATGGACATCACCAGATGGTCAATATCGAAATCAGATTGATGATGTCCTTTGCAGCCAAAGATGGAGAAGCTCTATACAGTCAGTAAAAACAAGACCTGGAGCTGACTGTGGCTCAGATCATGAGCTGCTTCTTGCAAAATTTCGGCTGAAATTAAAGAATGTAGGGAAAACCACTAAACCATTCAGGTATGACCTCAATCATATCCCTTATGAATATACAGTGGAGGTGAGGAATAGATTTAAGGGATTAGACCTGATAGAGTGCCTGAGGACCTATGGACAGAGGGCCGTAACATTGTTCAGGAGGCAGCAACTCAATCCATCCCAAAGAAAAAGCAATGCAAGAAAGCAAAGTTGCTGTCTGATGAGGCATTACAAGTAGCTGAGGAAAGAAGGCAAGCGAAAAGGAAGGGAGAAAGGGGAAGATATATCCAACTGAATGCAGAGTTCCAGAGAATAGCAAGGAGAGACAAGAAGGCCTTCTTAAATGAACAATGCAAAGAAATCGAGGAAAGCAACAGAATGGGAAAGATTAGAGATCTCTTCAAGAAAATCGGAGATCTCAAGGGAACGTTGTATGCAAAGACGGGCATGATAAAGGACAAAGAAGGCAGGGACCTAACAGAAGCAGATGAGATGAAGAAGAGGTGGAAAGAATACACAGAAGAACTATACAGGAAAGATCTGAATGTCCCTGATAGCCATGATAGTGCGGTCACTGAACTTGAGCTGGACATCCTAGAGAGTGAAGTCAAGTGGGCCTTAGGAAGCATTACAAACAACAAAGCTAGTGGAGATGACAGTCTTCCAGCAGAGCTATTTAAGATCCTAAAAGATGCTGCTGTTAAAGTGCTGCACTCAATATGCCAACAAATTTGGAACACTCAACAGTGGCCACAAAACTGGAAAAGGTCAGCTTACATTCCAATTCCAAAGAAGGGCAACGCCAAAGAGTGTTCAAACTACCGTACAATTGCGCTCATTCATTTCACATGCCAGCAACGTTATGCTCAAAATCCTACAAGCTAGGCTTCAGCAGTATGCGAACCGAGAACTACCGGAAGTACAAGCTGGGTTTCGAAGAGGCAGAGGAACTAGAGATTAAATCGCCAACGTTTGCTGGATCATGGAGAAAGTAAGAGAATTCCAGAAAAACGTCTATTTCTGCTTCATTGACTACGCTAACGCCTTTGATTGTGTGGATCACAACAAACTCTGGCAAATTCTTAAATAGGTGGGAGTACCAGACCACCTTACCTGTCTCCTGAGAAACCTGTATTAGGGTCAAGAAGCAACAGTAAGAACCAGACATGGAACAACCGATTGGTTCCAAATTGGGAAAGGAGTACGACAAGGCTGCATATTGTCGCCCTGCTTATTTAACTTATATACAGAATACATCATGAGAAACGCCGGGTTGGATGAATCACAGGTCAGAATTAAGATTGCCGGGAGAATTATCAACAACCTCAGATACGCGGACGATACCACCCTAATGGCAGAAAGCGAAGAGGATCTAAAGAGCCTCTTGTTGAGAGTGAAAGAGGAGAGTGCAAAAGCTGGTTTGAAACTCAACATTAAAAAAAGAAGATCATGGCATTTGGTCCCATCACTTCCTGGCATATGGAAGGGGAAGAAATGGAAGCAGTGGCAGATTTTATTTTCTTGGGCTCCAAGATCACGGCAGACGGTGACTGTAGCCATGAAACTAAAAGACTCTTGCTCCTTGGGAGGAAAGCTATGGCAAACCTAGACAGCATAATAAGAAGCAGAGACATCACTTTGTCAACAAAGGTCCGTCTAATCAAAGCTATGGTTTTCCCAGTAGTAATGTATGGCTGCGAGAGCTGGACTATAAGGAAGGCTGAGCGCCGAAGAATTCTGCTTTTGAACTGTGGTGCTGGAGAAGACTCTTACGTGTCCCCTGGACCGCAAGGAGGTCAAATCAGTCCATCCTAAAGGAAATCAACCCTGAGTGCTCATTGGAAGGACAGATACTGAAGCTGAAGCTGAAATATTTTGGCCACCTAATGTGAAGAGAAAACTCCCTGGAAAAGACCCTGATGCTGGGAAAGACTGAAGGCAAAAGGAGAAGGGGACGGCAGAGGATGAGATGGCTAGATAGCATCACTGATGCAATGAATGCAATGAATATGGACTTGAGAACACTCCGGGAGAAAGCGCAGAACAGGAAGGCCTGGTGTGCTGTGTTCCATGGGGTCACGAATAGTCGGACACGACTGAACGACTGAACAACAACAACAACAAGATGCTGTCCTGCTTGTTTTACTGTCTCGGAGTCTCCTTTGCTATTGGAAGTACTTATTGAAGCTAATCAGATGTATCGACCTACGATTCATGTCTATAAACATTTATTATCAATGAATAAATATGACACAAGTGGTTTACAGTAGGAATGGAACAGGGAATTGGAACGTCCTATTTTGCTTAATCAATGGACTGCCGTTTTGGGGTCTGTATCGGACTTTTCAATGGATCTTCAGTTACTTTTTCAGCAAAAGCTCTTGTTTCAGATCTATTGGATGCCACAATGTCTTTTTAGTAAACTAGTAAAGGCTTGTCAAATTAAGCTAATTGTTGGAGGTGTAATGCAGTCAATGCTTCTTTTTTTTAGGTTTTGTAATGTTTTCAGTTTGTTTTGTTTTGTAAAAAATCACAATAAAAGATTAATTAAAAATATATATGTTAGAATACTTTAACACCCCCCCCCCCCCGTAGCTGATATATGAGGCTTAGGTGTGAGATAGGCATGGACGCTAGAGACAAAATGAACTATTAAACCAGTAATTTATCAAAGGGATATTTCGTACATAAGGGGTTACTAATATTTACTTTGAGGTTTTCAAAAGACTGCTTGGTGACAGTTCTTTAGACTCAAAAGACACTATTGCTGTTACAAACCTCTAAGGACTTCTTTTACCTCAGGCCAAATTTCCTAAACATCCATGTCAGCCAAATACACTTACAACCAGCTTCTGGGTACAGTCTTCCTTTGACACCAAAGCTCCTCCCGTTGTATAACCGGCCACTTGGCAGTTTATCTGGGTTTTTACTGACTGCTTGTATAACCTTCCTCCGGCAAGATCTCTGGGCAGCCTCCTGGCATAACACGGCCACCTGATCCCTACTCCTGGTCTTCACCATCTACCGAAGGTTATCCCACAGAGAAAGAATAGCTATTCCCTTTCTCCTCAGTTTTCTCTTTGTCCTTCTCAAACATCAACCAACAGACCTTTTCTCTCTACCCCAGACTAACTCTGACTAAGCTCCTTAACTGTCAACCATCATACCTTACCTGTCATTTCCCAACTGCTGTTTTCCACCTAGCTAAAATCCACAGCCAATCAGAATTGAATTTACTCATCTAACAATATTCAAAGCGATTGTCTCTCTCTCTCCCCTTCAGGATGTCACTAAGCAACTACTGCACAGGACTAACAAAACAAGACTTCAGGCCTCCTCATATACATTGTAGCTTCACAAAGGCCACACAAAGTAAACCTTACAGAACAGCAAGGTATATACAGGCATTTCTCCACAGTGTGCATTCTTACATAGTCTGAGTGCACATTGGAAGATGCATGGAAGTTTGTACTGAACTTAGTAAATTCGATTTAAATCCATGTAACTTGATTCCATGTAATGTATTTCAGATTGGTATGTTGGATAGAGCAGTTAAAGCAAAATTGCTACTCAAATGATGTACGATATATAACTTCCAAGGCTTATCAGATTTGTAGATCAAGACAACAAAAGGGCATCGAAAATAAGGAAATTATACATAGAAAATAGAGTCATTGGTAGAGCACATGAGGTGCATGTAAAAGGTCCAGAGTCTGGAATATCCAGGCAGATTAGTGTAGACATGGAATGGTCTTATGGGTAACTGTAAGCATGACACAGACAAGCAATAGGGAGATCTGTTCATCTCTAGTTTCAGCCAGTTTGCTTGGTCATTGTTAGAATGGATTTCTTTATTCTGGGATTATGGTCTTTTCCTTGGTTTGGTTAGAGAGCTGTACAACAGTCCTAGCCCAGTGGAATGCTGTAGTTGAAAGTGAAACTTGTGAAAGTTCATTACGCTTTGAATCATACATCATTTGGCAAATGAGGGACAGCATGAAGAAGGAAGGTACTCCACATTGACTACTTCTTATACCTTCTCTCTGCATCCTCGAACACTCTTGAGTATGAGGTAAAGCAAAGCATAATGCAGAACAGCAGTAGCAGCAGGGTATGGTTATGTGAGAGTGGGTTACACAGACATCAGTAGGCTTAAAGCTGGATGAGTGAGTTGAGAACAACATACCCAAATGTGGTGGAAGTCAGTGGCAAAACAGCAACAGAGAAATGAAATATCGATCAGGGTGAAAGCTCCCCATAAACTCAAACTGCACTAGGTGACCAAATTTAGTTAAGAAAAATTGAGTTGATTTAAGTTGGCTTTAAGAAAGCATTTGGCACATAGTGTCTGCATATTTCCAAAATAAATTTTAATTGATCCTTATAAGAATCTCCTTTAAAAATACAGATATTCCATTTTTATTAATTATAAGGTAGTAGCTATTACTACTATGCTGTTGTATGAACTTTTATTATAATATTATTATAATTTTCTTTCAAGAAAGAACTTCAGTTTCTGGCTTTGTTACTTGAGGAAGGGGAGTAAACTGATCTTATTAACAACAACAATAAAAGAATGAGGAAGTGATCTTAACTTAATTGCATGCTGTTGTCCTTCAGTAACTATTAATGGGTCCAATCTAGATATACCTTTACCCCACTGAAATCAATACAATGTAAGGGTTGTATCCAATTGGTGTCACTCTGCTCTTTGATCCAGTGGAAGCTTACATCAATGGAATATTGGGGAGGCAAGTTTTGATGATTCTCCCTCCCCATTGCAGCCCTCCTTACAACCTCCCATACTGTTCTGAAGGGTCCCCCAACCCTTTGAAGCAGAGTTTTGGAGGCACAGGGGAAAGGGGGATCACTGAAAGTCACCTCCCTCCATGTTCCATAGGTGGAAGCCTCCACTGGATCAAAGAGTATTCCATCAGCAGAGTGACATCAAAAGGATACAACCTTTTGTCATAACTCATGAGTAAACAGAAGGTAAATTGACAAGTATAACTAACTACTTGGATTAGCCTTTGACTATAGTATTTATATACATTTCCCTGAAAATAGTTGAACCAAACGGGATATCGGAATACAGCCATATATGATGGCAAGGAGCTTCAGAATGAGATTCATGTCTCTGGGAAATTATAGAATGATTACCAGGAGGAGGTTGCAGTAAGTATCACAGCTGGATCATTAAGAAGAGAGGTGTAAAGTTTATAATTAAAAAAATCAGATGAAGAGTAGTGTAAAAGAGCTTGTGGTTAGTGTTTTCTCATCTGAAAGGTGTTCTTTAGTATGATAGAATATATATTTTCATTGCATTTATGTAGAGACATCCAACAGAAGAATAAGTTGAAACAATATTATGCCTTTTCCTGGCATAGGCACCCTAGGGACTCCAGTCCCTACAAGAATATTGAACTCTCACTATTGTATACAACAACAACAACAACAAAACATGTACCAGGTAGGACAGTGATGCAAAAGTGTGGCCTGCAGATTGCCCCTCAAGCTCTGTCTGGCAGCTCCCCAGATCCCCAGAACAACACCGGGGGGGGGGGAACCGCTCTAGGACTGGGCTCTATGGTTTCTGCCATCGAAGCCTCATTCCTAGAGCATTCCCAGAGCATCCTAGGAAACACTGCTTGAAGGATCCTGCCTGCTTCCTAGGATTATCTAAGGACCGGGCTTCTATGGCAGGTACCCCACCCACCCTTTTATGGTTTTGTTTTTTTCTGGAAAAATTGCAGATAACAGAGTGTGGGGGATCAGGATCCTTCAGCAAAAGAATGGATTAGAGGACAGAGAAGGACTATGAACCAGGATTCCTGGGTGGCTGAGTGGTTTGAGAATGGAGGTTTTTGGGAGGAATGTTGGTTTTATCTAATCAAAGCAGCTGTTAGGCCTCTGAAACTCTTGGTCAGGAATTGGATTTGAGTGAGTGGGGTGTGTGTGTTGTATGTTGTATGTGAGTTTTATGCGAATGCAGGTGTGTGTGCACATGCATGTGAAGCCCCCACCACTCTAGCAGACACCAGATGCAACCCTTGGGCCGAAAAGGTTGTGCACCCCAATTAGAATATTAGGGAATAGTAGTGGGTCTGGGGATAGGATGCCCAGAGATTCTTTAGGAGTTGGGCTCCACATGTCCTTAATTTGAGCCAGCGCTTCAGCTCAGAACCTGTGTTCCGTGCCAAAAGTTACCTTTGAAACATGTGATTAATAGACAAAAAAAAGCTACGTATCCTCAGAACCCAGAATGAATCTATGCAGATGAAAGGATAGTTCCTACTGAGTGGCATGGGATAAAGTGGACAGGCTGCAATATGGGATATTGCTCAGAAAGGACAAAAGCTGATCATCTGATTTCTCTTGCATTCCAGTGGTGTCCTGAAATACAGTATTTACCTTCTTCTTTATAAGCAAGTAGCTATCATTCACTGCTGCTGAGAAAAGTAAAGACCTTTACATAGGATCAGCATTGTGATGGGGACAAAACCTGCCCAACATGCATGACACTGAGTGGCTTGGCTTCCACTTAAAGGGACCTCATAGATGCTGGTGCAGTATACTTCAAGAGGCATAGCCATGTTAGTCTTTTGCAGCAAAAACAATGAGGATAAAAAATTAAAGACTCTTAATTGAAATGTAACTCTGTGCGCAAAGTGCGCAGAAGTGTGTTGTATCCAAGGGCTCCCACAGTTTGCAAGGCCTTTCTTTTGAGCATGTGTAGGATGCCTTTGCTTGCTGATTAATGACAAGCAGCAGCAACAACAAGCCTGACATTAGGGGTATCAGCTTTTAGACAAACACCATTGCTTCCAGGTAATTTGGAGTGCCAATATTTCTTGTTTCAGTTTTTTAATGCAGTGCTCCTTTATTTAGGATCATGATGTTAATGCCAAGAAGTAATTAACCTGGAGAGGGTTCTTTCCCCCTGTAAATATAGGGTGAGGGCACTGTGATGGGGAAGTGTAACCCACCTAATATCCTGAGCACTTATGTTTTCTCAATATTGTCAGCAGCAGGTAGAACTGAATAGTTTCACTTACAAGTTATACCTGCTTCATGGTTTAGGCTTATTGTTAATTATTGTTTAAGATGATAAAGTTTATTTTATTATATTAATGATTAACATTGCTTTGCATATTGAATAAAGTTTTTAAAAGTATTGAGCTGTGAAGTTGTAAACTGTTACTTATGCCTAGAAGTGGGGCTTACTTTTGAGTAGATGTGCATAGAATTGAGCAGTGCTGCTGAAGACTGTTGCTTGTGCCTTCTTAAGAATATTGATCTCTTTGTGTGCTTTCTTTGGCTTGGATTTTTAAAAAACAGTTACTTGTAGCTTGCAGTGGGTCTTACACATCCAGCAGACATTGCTTTCTACTGAAAATTGCACTTTTGGAACTCACCCCCTGTGCTCTTGGCCTTGTCCACTGCTGGAATGCAGCCCCTGAAAGCTCCCTCAAATTTGAATTTGGTCCTTGGCTGAAAAAGGTTCCCAGTCCTGGTCTAAGTAGATGATCCATATGCACAGTTATCAATAGAGCCCAGATCATATTACTTTCATTAACAAAAGTATGAGGTCAAATTTAGAATAGCCTGAGCAACATTTAACGTTTACACAAATGGTAGTGACATTTACATCAAAATACCATCTTCTGAAACACAAATAAATAAGAGGATTCAACTACTTACTCTTTCTGAGTTGCCCCAATTTTATAGCACTTTTCAGTATTAAGGATGGGCGAACCAGTGATTTTCGAGCTCACCTAAATTCTCCCCAAATCACTTTGAAGCTCATTTCGGCTCGCTCTCAGTTTTGTTGTTTCGACCTGTTTTTCATGGAGGATAAGTGTATCAATGGCTACTAGTCATCATGGCTATGTATTTTCTCCAGTAGCAGAGGCAGTATTCTTTAAATTGCTTTCGAACTGTGGTGCTGGAGAAGACTCTTACGAGTGCCCTGGACTGCAAGGAGGTCAAATCAGTCCATCCTAAAGGAAATCAACCCTGAGTGCTCATTGGAAGGACAGATAATGAAGCTGAAGCTCCAATATTTTGGCCACCTAATGCGAAGAGAAAACTCCCTGGAAAAGACCCTGATGCTGGGAAAGACTGAAGGTAAAAGGAGAAGGGGACGGCAGAGGATGAGATGGCTAGATAGCATCACGGATGCAATGAATATGAACTTGAGCACGCTCCGGGAGAGAGCGCAGGACAGGAAGGCCTGGTGTGCTATGGTCCATGGGGTCACGAAGAGTCGGACACGACTGAACGACTGAACAATTCTTTAAATGCCAGTTGCTGAAGTATATGAGCAGAAGCATGCTATTGCATGCTTATGCTGCTTGTGGGCTTTCCATAGGCATCTGGTTGGCCATGGTTAACAGAATGCTTTAGGCCTTTAGTGTGATGCAACATGGCTCTTTTTATATTCTTATGATCTATTCACTAATCCACAGTGAAAGTTTTAATCTATACTTTTGAATGACAAAAAAAAAATGGGGTAGGGTTGGTTTTACAATCTTTATAAGTAGAAAGTAGGCTTGAGTTAAGAATAACGCTAAAACATTTCCAGTTTGCTTTGTTTCCCTTTTATGGAATTCCTTTAATGGTTTTATGGACTTCCATAAGTGTTACTGGGGACAACAGCAACTGCTTGCACCACTATTTTGTCTGTGTAACAATCATGTCAAATTATGTGTGTTTAAAATGATATTCATATTAGCTCTCTTGGGTCAGCAGAACTTTAAAACTCTCTTGGGTCAGCAGACCTTAAAGCTAGTTGGATTTATTTTCCTTTTTCACTTGGTCATTAAAATCAGTATGTTCACACCCCTCTGTTGTGTAAGACCCGCTGATTTTAATGGGGATTGCTGGGGAATTGTGTTAAGCGGTGAGCTACAGTTCTGTTGTGCAATCTACAGGAATCATAGGCACTGAAACCTCCAACCTCAGATCTAACGAGGAGTCAATATTTGGCACCGAGGAAAGCATTTGAGAATAAATGGAATCGACAAAAGATGAATTAGATTTGGTTCTAGGTCTGTAAACAGTTTTCAGGAAGGAAGGCTTAGGGACATAGGAAGCTGTTTTATGCCAGGTCAGATTATTTGTCCACCTATCTCAATTTTTCTCTACTCTGACCAGCAGTAGCTTCCCACGGACTCAGGTAGTGTCTTTTCCATCACCTCCAAGTTGATATTGTCAGTTAGAAATGGCAGAAGTTGAACCTGGGACCTTCTGCCTGTGCTCTACCACTAATACAGTGCCCCTTCCCTTAGAAGCATCCTTACTTTCCTCTATGGGCCCCCCTTTTTCTTTTTCTCCAAAGGTGCTAAAGTAAAAGTTGAAATTATGCCCTTGTATTGCCACCCCGTTTCCTGTAATTCAAGCAATAAATGTAATATTTTCTTCGCTGGTTTTTTTTTACTGATTATAATGCATGATAATTGAAAATACTGTTTTTACAAGACTGGATGGATTTGGGGAAGCTGGCATAAAGAACCAGATAATAAAACTTGTATTTATAAGCTGAATGTCTTTGGTGTGAATACAGATTGGGAGAAGATGAGAAATTTTATCGGAGCAACTTATTGGGTATGCCAACCAAAACAGTACACTTGAAGCTTCACACTTGTGTGTGTGTGTGTGTGTTTGTGTAACCTGCCCAGCTATCTGCCACTCCTGGTGTCTCCACATAGAGCTGTGGCCCATTTTGAGGCCACTCAAGAGTACAGCCTTTAGTGCATTGACTCTCTCCCTGTGGATCTCCCTGATTGTTGATATCAGGCAAGCACCAACTGTATTTCATTTTTGGTGCCTGCTGAAGACATTTTTATTTAACAAGCCTTCCCTGACTAACCAGCCATGATTTTATTGGTACAATCTGATTTAAAGGTTTTAACTCTTCTTCTTCTTCTTCTTCTTCTTCTTCTTCTTCTTCTTCTTCTTCTTCTTCTTCTTCCCCTTTTATTGTTCACTGTTCAGATATTGTATTGATGTAGAGCAGTATATAAATTGTGTAAATAAATAAAATGAATAAAATCTGCTGTGCAAGGCAAAACTCTTGCAAGCAGATGGCATATAATTGAAGCTGGTGTGTACTGGGTTGTAGTCACTAGGGAAAAAAGGACAAGAGGTGGTGGTGTACAGCTGACAGAACAACCAGCACAAGTAATGCAAGGAACATGTAGCCCCAATGAAGTCACACTGAGTTGCACAATGGTCTGCACAAGCGGCATCAGAGTATTGGATTTGACACGTGTGTAAGGATGAAAATGCGGTTTCCACAAGTAGCAGAAGCTTTGCATTTGCAAGATAGATGCACCCCATAGGTCAGGGCTGCCAAACCACTTTCAGCTTGAGGTTTGAATTCAATTTTGGAGAAGCTCTCAGGGGCCACATTGCAGGCAGGGTGGATCCAGATGCAAAAGAGGTGGGCCAAAATACCAGCATATTTTAGCTTAACATTCTTACTGATGGTAACTCTGGCCTCACTGGAGTCCGTGGCAGATTTCTCCAACGTCCCTAGAATAATGTTGTTCCAATGTATCAGTTCAGGCTGTGCAATGCACAGTGTGCAAACCCACTCCCGTCCGGGTTCTCCGAGTGCCTGCCCAGCACCTGCTCCCACTCGCCAGTCCCCAGACTGCGCTCGAGCCCCTCCCGTGCTTGGCGAGCAGCCCGCACTCACAAGGGCAGCCTCATCAAACTCTGCAGTCGCCATTTTTTGAAAAATAAAATGCCGATCACGAAAATGTGCATTTTGCGAATGTGCATATTTGCTTTTGTGCAAAAATATACATTTTCGCCCATACACAAATGTATGCATTTTTGCAATCACCATTTTATTTTTCAAAAAATGTCGACTGCAGAGTTCAATGACGATGCCGGGGTTAGTACAGGCTGCACACTGAGCAGGGGAAGGGGCTCAGAGAGTGGGGCTCGGGGTAAGGGCAGGGGTGCTTCCGCCAGATTCCCAGATGGAATCGGGTGCCTGTGCCATCCCTAACTGCTGGAGTTGTGAAGTCTTTCTCAAGAGAGATGTAGATAGACAAAAAGGGGCGTGGTGGAACAGGGTGTAGCAAATGCCAGTAATATACCTTACCTTATCCATGTCAGCAAGAGCTTGTGTAGTGCTGCGGTAATATATGTATTAATGTTTGCTCCATAGAATGGGGCTCCATGATACTGAGAAGACTGTGTAAGACCCACAAGATGGTAGTATTCAGGTGAGCTTCAGTAGTGGACTGGATGAGGCTCAGTGATACAAGATGGAGGTTCTGTTGCGGGCTGGGTCATCTAGCTTGGGAATGTTGTGTTCAACCTGTTCTTGATGGGGTTGCACACCGCATCCAGCACACAGTTGGGAGTGCTAATAGATCCAGCATTGTCTCTGGAGGCTAGGGATGTCAGAGAAATATGCTGCGGCTTCAAATGAGGCTGGATTCTTTGGAATCCGGCCTCAGGAATCCGCAGTGGATCGGGTCCACTTACCTCTGCTCCAGGAGGACTGGAGGCGGAACGGCACTTGGCTGCTTCTTGCCAGACAGAGCCATTCGCCTCCTCCCTGTCCCTGCTGATTAAAAATAAAAATGGCGATCGGGAGGATGTGCCCGTAGACTTATACACAAATACAGTCATGAATCTTGTGTATAAGTCTATGTGTCCATGGGCTGAAACGCAACATTCACAGCTCTATTTTGCGTATAAGTCTATGGGCACATGCGATCAGCAGGATGTGCCCATAGACTTATATGCAAAATAGAGCTGTGAATCTTGCGTATAAGCCTATGGACACATAGACTTATATGCAAGATTCCTGACTGTATTTGCGTATAAGTCTACGGGCACATCCTCCCGCTCGCTTTTTTTTTTTTTAAGACATGGCAATCGGCAGGGACAGGGAGGAGGCGAACGGGTCTGGCTGGCAGGAGGGAAGGTAAGCGCCCCCAAGACAGTCCCCCGCCCCGGAATCCGAGCGGAGTAGAACTGCTCTGGAGGATTCCGGAGGGGAGGAACGGATCTCCTCCCCCCCGCCCATGGATTCCCCACCGGAACAGACAGTGGGGAATCCGTACACCCCTACTGGAGGCCAAGTGGCTTCCATGGTACAAAGCACCTTTCCCTGCTGAGGTTGGTGTGCCAGTTGTGAAATGTCCTGGATAGAGGTACCCTGGCTGTGGTTATCTATACTCCGATAACTTCTGCAATATGTTTTATGTAAACTGCCTTTGAAGGCTTCTCAGTAACTTCAGAATACAGCTGATATTTATTTAGGCTCAACTGCTTGTATGAGGGAATTCAGTTCTTTAACATAATTAAGACTACTTAGGATGAAATCCTATGTATACTTATGTGAGAGTGAGCCCCACTGATCTCAGTGGATTTACTTCCTAGTAAATGTGCATAGGATTGGGTTGCATGCTGACTTAAATTCAAATGATTCAGTCAAAAGGGGTGCAAATTGGAATGATGGGGTGATCCCTTTGAAGTCTTGGCAAAAATCCCATTGATTTTTTTTTCCTGGACTAGAAATGCAGCCATAAATAGCACATTGCCCTTTCAAGATAATTGGAAGAACAGGATGTGAAATAAAGCAATTGTTCTAAAGAAAGTAAAAGACCAAAGTTAAAACACTTCGTATATAAAAAATGATGTACTTTTTAAGCAAGCTACAATTAGTAACAGAAGGCCAATCAATGAGACAGTATTGCTTTACAATACAGAAAGATGAGATGTCTTGGAGACAGAAAGCTTTAACATGGGTACATGAAAGGGGGTAACAGAGGGCCTGCAAATCTACCATATGTTTTGTACTCATAGTGATTACATTGTGATCACATGGCCCGCATGGATAGAAGTGAAAGACGATTCTGCCGGGATGAGACTTGCAAATTGGATCAATTAGGATTGGAGAGTGCTTAGACAATCTGGTGGAAACATTTACATGCTGTGTCAAGTGAAACTTCAGGTTGATCTGTTACTGGCACCGGGGGCAAGTGATACCAGTTTTAGCTCTTATACATACAAATAATATATGCTGTGAGGGAAATTCTGGTTGAAAAAGATCTGTTTAAAAACAATCCTGTGGAAGCTATAGTGGCATCTCCCTTCAGGAGATGGCTGATGATGTACACTGTCCAAAAGTGTGGCAGGCACATTAGTAAGAATGAGCTTAATGAAGACAGATTTGGTATAGGTAGGAGAGAATGGGGAGAGTCTGATTTAGTTTGCAGTTAATGGAATCATTAATGTAAATAGCTAGTTTGCTTACTGTCATCATAATCACAATCCTTCAGTTAGAGGAAAGGGTCGGCCTCTGGGTATAGGTGGAGCTCACTGTGCTTAACCTGAGTTCATTTCATTTGGAGGGAAAGACAGCAGGGGGAAAAGATGATTAAAGAAGAGAGCTCTGATTTTCATCAGTGGAAGTTGGAAGCCTTTGTGTGCTAAAGTGATGTATCCTCCACCAAATCTTTTGTAAGGGCAAGTTGAGTCTGCGTTATAGTGTTGAATCAAGTATGTGTGCATGTACATCTTAGCTTCTGTATGGCACATAGACTATAAGGCTGCAAACATTTCTAGGAGACTCTGGGCTGTTTCAGGATTTGCTCAGACTGCACAATCTGAATATTAATGAAGATTCAGCAAACCCACAGGACCAAAATATAACAGCACAAGTCATTTTTGTAATTTCTCACCGTTGGGTTGTTAATGGAACATAAATCTATTATAATACTAGCAATTAACAGTCATGGCTAACTTACAAGAAATGCCAAGAGAAGGACATAGCAAAATACAAACTCATGCTGTTTTTACCGATCTAGGTGAGGGGAGAAGAGCTAATGTACTGCTGTCTCAGTTCTAATCCATTAATGTCTTCATTTGCACTTTAAATGTTGCAAAGTGCTTTGTTAAGCAAATATATTTCACTTGCTTGTGTGGGGCTGTGAGGAGATTATGTTTGTTTAGTGCTATGTATATCCAGTTGAATAATGGCATAAAAACATACATGCTAGAAATGTTTCAAAAGATCTGTGGTGATGATGCACTTTATACTGAATCCAATGCAATTACTGCTTATTATTTTTGAGAGCTGTGGTTTTTCCACTTAAACTCTTACAATGTTTCTCCCCTTGCAGCCCACTCCATGTGAAAGATCACAGCCTATCCACTACCTTTCATCTTCCTCTCCAAGGGTCAAAGGCTTATTAGACTTGCTCATCCTTGTAGCAGGGTTGGGCGAAGATTTTGTTGTGTTTGCATTTTGGTGCAGACTTACCCAATTCACACCCCACAGACCAAAACACAGACTGGAATGCAGTCACAACTGGAAATTCACATTTTCCTGAAGTGCCATGCTCATGTTCTGTCAATTTAGAAAATGTGCACAAACAATGCACATTTTAACAAATGTGAACCTTTGGAAAAATATACACAGCATTGCTTTCTCTTATGGGGGGAGGGAAGAATGCGTACATATCTAACATGTACACAAGAATGGACACACGTGCACAGCAACACACACAGATTTATTTGTGCTTTTTAAAAAGAATAATCTGAAAATCAGAATGGAAATGGGTTGGAACAGTTTTTGGTGGTCAGTTCCAGCAACTTGCTCAGAAACTGACTTGGCAGGATCACCTTGACGGAAACTGACTTGACGGGATCTCATGGAACCCTAATGGCAAAGGACATAAATGTCCTTACATTATAACTTTTTCGTTTGGAAGGTTGTGTTTTAATCAGTCACCAGGACTAAACCAGAATGGGGCTTAAAACATATATTTGAATTGGTGTAAAGTAGGGGGTTTGAAGCAAGTGTTGGCAACGAGAGGGGTATGGAGTGCTAGAATGGTTTTTATTTTATGTATTTATTAACTCCTATATCGCTTAATATATTAACTCCTATATCGCTTAATATATTAACTTCCCCAAGTGGTTCACATTGAAATGGTTGCCATCAGCAAATTATTACATTAGACATCTGGCATGTGGAGTCCATTTCTTATAGCACCATGAACTCAGTGAAAGACCAGTACCTGGAAACATCTCATCAGTCTGATGGAGTGGGGAGAAAAAGAAAGACATAGAAAATGAATGAATAAGTCTTAGACTGTCCTTCCAAGTTCTGTGTTGCCTGAGAATAGCTTTCAGCTGTTCCTGTTCATTGAACTGTCCTGTGATGGAGAGCATCTCAGATATTTTATGATGGCTACCCCTTTACAATAGTATTATGTAACCCCTCAGTCCATTCCACATTCTTGCACACTAGTTTGTTTGTTTGTTTATTTATTTCATTTCTATACTGCCAAATAGCCAAATGCTTTGGGCAGTTCGCAAAAATTAAAACCAAAGAGCACACAATAAAACAATATAAAATATATAAAACATTAAAACCACAGTATAACAATACTACCAGAATAAAACCAGAATAAAACCTAGCAGCAATTCAGGGATTTAAAATACAGATTTTAAACAGCAAAGCTAAAAGTCTAGAAAGCTAAAATGCTAAAATTCCTGGGAAAATAAAAGGTCTTCATCTGGCACCGGAAAGAATACAATGTAGGTGCCAGGCGAATCTCACTAGGGAGCTCATTCCACAGCCGGGGTGCCACAGCAGAAAAACCCTCCTCCTAGTAAGCCACCCACCTCACTTCCTTTGGCAGGGGCTTGCGGAGAAGGGCCTCTGAGGATGATCTTAAGATCCGGGCAGGCACATATGGGAGGAGGCGATCCTTCTGATAACCTGGCCCCAAGCCATTAAGGGCTTTGAATGTTAATACCAGCACTTTGAATCAGGCCTGGAAATGGACTGGCAGCCTGTGCAGCTGGAAAAGTACTGGCATAATATGAGCTCCCTGGCCAGTCCCTGTTAACAGTCTTGCTGCCCTATTTTGGACCAGCTGAAGTTTCTGGACTGTTCCAGAAACAGACTAGTGTGTCTACACATTAGTAGACACACTAGTTCCTGTGTCTACTAATCCCTTCAATTCTGCTATCTGCACTCATTTGAGCCCATGTGTGTCATATTTGCTATATTCATCTGGCATCCATTTTCTCAGCATAGGGATGCCATTTCACATTTCAGATTGTGAGAGCAGAGATTTCAGTGGGCATGGGAGAATCAAGATTCACATAGAGTGTGATCCTGTGCATGTTTAGACAGAAAAAAATCCTACAACTCATGGCATGCTCCAGCCATAGGATTGCACCCTTAAAGACACAAAGGCCCGCTCTTGAATGTATCAAAAATACATTGCAAAAAGGATGTATTTAACAGCATTTCTTGTGGTTACCTGTTTATATCTCATATTAACCAGCGGTATAAGTGGTCCTGAGGAATAGTAGGAATAGTCACTTGATGTCTGAAATTTGAGTGGTAGAAGGAGAGTACTGGCTGTAATACTAAACACAACTACTTCCATTCTACTGCTTATTATTCTGCTGCTGTTTAAACCCTGCATCCTTCCCTCTTTTTAGCCAGGGCACAGAGAACTAAAAAACTATTGCCAAGCATACTGCTACTTTCTTTCCCTTCCCTTCAGGAGTAGCTGAAATCAAAAGATGAGGAAAGAGATGTGCACAAGCCAAGAACTGTGCATTCTACAGTCTTGTCATGCAACTGCGGAACTGGTATTGCTGGATTCAGCATCATGCACCAAAAAGAAAAAATGGAGATAGATAGAGAATGTTTCTAGTCCTTAGAACAAAATAAAACCCAAGAGTCCGGCCAAATCTCAGAGGTGGGCAAAAATGTCTTCTGTGTGGTGAGGCGGAGGACCATGATTTAGTGACATGCACAGCTTCATGATGGCTGGCAGAAGAAGAACATATTTTGCAAAATAAGTGGGTGTGTAGAAATGTGCTTAATTTTTTTTTAATCCTGGTTTTCTTTGTTTTGATTTTGATTTTCAGAAAGCCTTGCATGTGCTCCATTGAAACGTTGGAAAAAGGCTTTCCATTTCAGCTGCAGGCATTTTTTTTCTTTCTCACATCTGCCCCATCATGCCCCAATGAGTGCTTCTGTGTCTACAT
Organism: Heloderma suspectum; assembly: GCF_057233095.1. Classification (NCBI taxonomy): domain Eukaryota; kingdom Metazoa; phylum Chordata; class Lepidosauria; order Squamata; family Helodermatidae; genus Heloderma; species Heloderma suspectum. The sequence goes on from NC_139461.1 coordinate 89,257,959, forward strand.
AGGCATTAGTGCCACACTTTGGGAATGAGGACTATAATCGAATTCTTTCTCCTGTTTAGTTGTTTTTCTTGCAATTAGCCTGCACATTCCTCCTCCATTTTTCTCCACACTCTTGTTCATTAAAACACTCAAAGCATTACAAGCGTGCTAGCCCTCCCATCCATTTGAGCACCTTCTTGAGAACCCATTCACCGAGCTGAATTGTGAGTGAAGTGTGTGTTTAAGCACCATTTCTGAGAAGAGATGCTTTTCTGGAAGGGCTTTTATTAAATTTGTATCTGGTGTGACGCAGACTCAGATAACCTCACTCCTATTATAAGCGAGCCCAAAATGTATTGCTGAGGCAAAGGGTTGTGTGGGGAAATAGGATATAGTATAAAAAAGAGGCTACAGAGTACTCAAAAACGTACATGCACACACATACCCATCCAAAAAATTCAGCAGTATGACCCAATCAAGAAAGGAAAATCATTCTGCAAGGCATATGTGGTCCTTGGCCAAATATCATGTGGACCTTGGCCTGCTTTCGAAAGACCTCTGCAAGTGTTCAGTTCAGATTTCTGGCAAGAGTGATCTGTCCTTTCCCTGCAGGCCACTGGGAAGAAGAGAGAGAGAGACTGAGAGATAACAAGACAGAAAGAAAGGGCTGTCAGGAATACACACAGAGAGAAAAGGGAGTGGCAGAGAGGGGTTAAGACCAGGAAGATGAGAAACTGAGAAACACCAAAACTGATGGATTTGCCTACTCCTGCTTCTGATAACCAGGTAGGGAAGTTGTTGTAAATAGGAAGAGAGTTGAGTCTTCATTTCATTTAGGGTGCTATTCTGCTACAAATGACTAATATAGGTATTTGTGGGCAGGCTGGGTAGTTATTTTTCATGTGGGCTAGTAACTTTCGTAGATGTATTTACAAGTCTGGGATAAAATCTTCATTTCCTTTGGAATTATAAAGCCATTAAGTACAGATGGTTACCATCCAAGCACAATATCTAGAAGCTTCAGCAAGATCCAGACTTTTTTTTTTTTTAAGAGCATGCTCTTGTATAGACTTAATGACTGAGAAAAGCCTGAAAACACAGGCAGTTGCTGCTAAAAAAAACACACACCAAAAACCCAAAACCCTAAATGTGGATTTTATGAGATCTCAGCTTCCACGGAATAGGCATAAAGCAAAGAAAGACACACATAAAACCCATTGAAAGAATAGGTTTACAGCCCAGTCCTCTGTGTGTTTACTCATAAACATATTCAGTTTACTCAGAGTTCATAGAATCATAGAATAGTAGGGTTGGAAGGGGCCTATAAGACCATTGAGTCCAACCCCCTGCTCAATGCAGAAATCCAAGTCAAAGCATCCCTGATAGACGGCTGTCCAGCTTCATCTTGAATGCCTCCAGTGTGGGAGAGCCCACTACCTCCCTGGGAAATTCAGTTTAGTTCAGTGGGACTACCTCTCATTTAATTGTGCATTGGATTGCAACCGTACATACTCAGTTAAGTTCTACCACTATGTTACACGCACATACTTGGGATAAATCTCACTGAACTTGGTGGGAGGTATGACTGAATAAATATGGATATTATTGAACTGCACCAAGTCTAATTGATTTGAATGGGACTAAGAATGCACTCCCATACCACTAAATTTAATGGAAGAACTCATCTAGTTTTTAAAAGATGTTACAGTTTGTTCCTAAACATGTTTACTCAGAAGAAAGAAAGACTTTAGCAAGACGTTCTTTCTAGTAGGTATGCTTGGGAGTTCTGATTTAGGCACTTTTAATGTTCTCTGAATTATGCCCAATATATTTGGATCAAGGTTTTTTTCCCCTGATAATGCTCCTGTGTTCTATTTATCTGCTATTCCATGTCCAAAGTCTTCTCTTCTAGTTAGTGACAAATAATCAGAACAAAATAAGATTAAAACTAATACAAATAAAACAAATATGCAAGGTTTAGAAGCAAACTAATTTATGGAAATCCAATCAATTCATATACCTGCCTCTAGTGTACATAACCATTTCATAGTTTAAGGGGCTAATTGCAGAATTTGGGCATTTCTGGGGCAGAATATGAGAACCTTTTTATATAAAAAGTGTATGTTTGCCTTTTTTCTTAAAAAGAATGACCAGATCTGAGAAAATACCCTGTTTCTTTACTGTGACTATAAGACATAAAATAGCTGACATGATTATATATGCCATTGTAGAATTATGCATCTTTATCAAACAAAAATGGAAAGGGAATTAATTCTCAGCTATATTGAGAGAAAGATAAATTATTAATGAACTCCATATTAATAAATTATCTTGCTTAATGGTATAGTTGAGAATTAAAATCATGGAGTTAGAAGGGACCTAATAAGGCATTTAGTCCATCCCTCTTGTCAGGGCAACTAAGGCAGCTAGGGCTTCCATCCTAAATATACTTACTAGAAGTAACAGAGTGATCCTAAAGCCCAATCCACTTGCTCCAGGGGATTAGGATGAGGTGGATGTACTACCCCACCAGCAGAAAGGAACTCTCCTGGCAGGTTAGGGGCTCCGTCCACCCTGGTGGCCCAGTTCCGCTTGCTGAAAGTTACTGCCAGTGGTAGCAAGTGTAAGGCCCTGGAAAGAGGCACTCCAGATAAAGGGGCAACTTTGGATCTGCTGGATCGAAAGCCACTTAATTCCAGTGAAGGAGGCCCAGATTGAGTCACTCAGCCATGTCAGCCTGGAGCTGGTGGAAATACCCCCCCCCCCCCAACACACACACATTGCTTTCAATGAGGTAGTTTAAAACAAAAAGATCTTCCAGGCTGAAAAGCCTAGCAAAAGCATCCCTTACTTTCATGGCTAGTCAAAGCCATCAGGCCTTGGGATGAGGCAGCGGATCCACTGCTTTACTCTTCCCCAATCTCACTTAGGATTGCAGTGTACTGAACACAGTACAAAAACATAAGATTCCTGCTGAATCAGACCATCTAGTCCAGCATTCTGTCCAGTGGCCAACCAGCTGCCCACGGGAAACCCACAAGCAGGATATGAGGGCAACAGCACCTTCCCGTCCATGTTCCCCAGCAACTGGTGTACATAGGTTAATACACAATAAGGCACAATATTTCAGACCAACAGCATCCCAGACAAAAGTCTGTGTAGCCATTTATTAGATCTCTGATGAAAGAAGATGCCCTAGTCAGCAGCTAGTTTTATTTTAAGGGCTACTTTCAGAAAAGTAGAAGAAGAATGTAGGGCAGGTCTGCACCTAAAGTATCCTGTCATCAAGTGCCACAGCCACCACTTTCTCCACCCACTGCTCTTGCCTCTGGATTAGTACTGGGAGACCAGGTATTCCTCTTGGGGCAATGTGGTGGATCTAAGTTCCAGATTTGTCTGTTCACTGGAATAGACACATGGAGTCTATGCATGTGGACGATGTTGGTTACCAACTGGGTACTTGTAACATGACATGGTAACTTCAATGGCATGATAATTTCAGTTGCATAGACTTCATATGTCTATTTCAGCAAACATACAAATTTGGGACTTAGGTTTACCACTCTGTCACTGACAGCCATCCACCTCCATGGTAGTTGTGAAGCTGGAACTAACCACAGCATAGGATATTATATTGCCTCAATAACACATCTGTTAAGGGTGTGGCCCTTAACAGCTGCAATTTCCTAGCATGCATTTTGGAGCTTCAGTGAACATAGAAATCCTTTAACACAACATTTTAAATCAAAAGGTTTATTGTTCATGAAATCACTTCCTTTGGTTATCTGTATACTTTGGAAGCTTTTCTCCTACTGTCTAAAACTACATACTTCTAGATGAACCCCATTGCTTCTTGCTCAACAATGTTTATCAAACCCCCTCCCACATTTTTTTCAGTTATCCATCTTTCTGTTCAGCTTATTAAGAAATTCTGTATAACCAAAAAGCTTGAATGCTCTCACCCCCTACTGAAGATGGTACAATTAAATATATTACCATGAGGTCCCATTTTGATCAATATGGACACAATTGGTTTCTACCAAAAATTGTTATTGTGTAGCTTAAATAGTTGCAAAAGTGTAGGAACTAGAGGACATGTGGTGTAATGAGTGGCTTTAATCATGTTTCGATTCAGCAGGTTTGTGTATTTTATTTAAATATTTGTTGACTGTTTTTATAGAATTAACGATTAGAATGTGGTTCCAATTTATTGTAGCTTTACCATACTATAAATCTTTCATCATTAAAATGCACTGATTTTGCGTAGCGTTATAGTCCAGTGCTTTATGGCCTTCCTTTGAGTCAATTAGTCACAGTAATTACTTCAGTGGCTTTACATTCACAGATTTTACCATTTTCACCCGTCCTATTAAGTTGCAAGGTTTCCAACAAATGTGAAATATAACATTACAAAAGGATTGGGGCGGGGAGGGGGAGCATTAGAATTTTTGACCACTGAGCAGTTTTCAGCAAATGGATGCAATGTTTTTTGTGTTTTTTTAAATAGCCTCTGGAAACCTATTTCTCTGCATTAATGTATTTTGGAAGCAGGGTCCTGTAAGAAAATCACTATGAACCAAGTACTGCTGCAAGCTATTTTGGATGGTTTACATCGAAATGGAATCATCCTACCAAACGATACATCAGTGATTTGACAAAAACACATACGTTATGTAATGCTGACAAATTCCGAACCTACAAATGTTGATGCACACATAATAGTGTAGTCAACTTTAAATGGTTTGGGGAACAAAGAATCTCATTCTGAAACTGAGGTAGATTGGGGTGTATTATGCGGAATACTGTATGATGGGTTTTAATATGATTCTCACTCACTAGTGCTTGTTCAGGTCACTAGAGATGTTTCTGTCTTATTTTTTCCTCTAGAATCCTGGGCATGTTCTCTCTATGGTAGTTCTTGCTTGCTCACGTAAGTCCTGATTTTGTTATGAGCTCTTTTACCAGCAAAGGCCAGTCAGTCCACCCATTTCAAAGCTCTGCAGGTGGTCTGCTGTGTACATGATCTTCTTCAGCTCTGTGTGATTTTCCATTCATTGTAATGGAAATAGCAGTTCTGCATTTTCAGGAAGGATACACATGCTGGCCTTTCCACTGAAGTGAATGGAAAAGCCTGAGGGGATTCTGGACCAGGACAAATATGAGCTTCAATGAGCATGAATGACCATACAGCAGAATGTCACAACTCTTACCTTCATGTGCAATTGTTCAGTATGCAGATCAGGTGATCATGCTGCTGCAAATTATATGGTGGCTTGGAGAAAACCATACAGTCTTCATGGTAAGCTTCTGCCCATATAAGCAGTACTTTTCTCCTTCTAGGCTATTAAATTATTTTCTCAGATAAAAGGCAATGACTAATTAAGACAATCTACTATTGTCTTTATCAATCATGAACTTTACTAAGGAGGAAAAATACACGTCAGCAATGTCAGTAACAACAACATCTATTTTGTAGCACAGTTCACAAAATTGTTAAACTGCAGAACTTAGAATTATTCTGATTATTGACTTAGTATTAAGTGATTATTGAATCAGTATTGCAGTACAGTATACATCCAACTGTGTGTGTTCAAGCTGAGCCGGGTCTGTGGAATGCATCGTGTACATCAGGGGTGGGTGTGAAATGTTTCCAACATGACATAAGCTAGGGCAGGAAGCAATATCTGTGGAGATAATCTTTGTTAAAGGTAAGGAACAGTTGAGGGAGGACAATAGCCACCAACAGGAAAGAGGTACAAAAATTACATTCATAGAATGGTCAGCAGTATAGCAGACATGAACCCGGATGCATTATATAAGGCTCCCAGCCCATCAAAAAAATATGCTAAGGGCGCAGTCCTATGGCCACTAGACAGTGGCTAGACGGTCATAGGATTGTTCGGTTCCTGGAAAACCGCCTCCCTGCCCTTCTCGTGTCACCTCGTTGGCAGCGCAGATCGTCGCTGGGCTCCGCGCTCAGATGAGCAGCACAGAGTGGGGCAAAAAGGGGCGTTTCTGGGGGCGGGGAAGGGCAGGGAGTACGGAAGTGCCGGTATGATGCTTCCTATGCATTGTCTGGCCTCCCCCCCCCCCCCAGCTCTGGAGTCCCATGGCTAGACAGTTGAAATCGGTCATCTAGCATATCCATGCTCCGCCCACCCTTCATTGGATAGGTGGTCACCTCTGAGTTTGGAGGCAGCTGCCTCTCCACATAGGATTGCTCCCATTGGTACTTTCCCTCTTAAGACGGACAGTAAACTGGATCTGTCCTTTGACAAAGTAGCTTTTTTGTTCTGTGAAAAATGTTTTTAATGAGGATACACATACAGCAGTCCCAGAGTATGCACCATGAACGGTTTGATATTGTTGTGTGTGTTTTCATTAAAACTTACTACACTACTGAAATAGTAAGAGATGGTTACACTAGCCACTTCGGTGAGACTAAATAAACTGAACTCTCTTTGTTCAGAAATTTTGATTAGCATACAAACTGGGAAATAAATGCAGTGTGCAGAGGCCAATTTGAATGAAATGTATACATCAACTAGTTCATTATTATTTCAAAATTATTTCCCCAGTTACTTTGCAAAACCCCGGGAACATTTTTAAAAGAGCTGCATGTAATTTTGTGATAAAGGGCCAAACCAGACATTGCTGTAAATCTCAGTCTAGCAGCTATGACCTCCCCCCGCACACCCATTTTTACTCTGTAGTAGGTGCAGGGGGCCTGATCCGTATCGTAAAAGCCTCCCATGCAAGGGTCCTGATCCAGATTGGGTCCCCTGCACCAACTCTAGCTTTGTTTGTTTGTTTTAAGGATGTAGCTCCTAGATTTGGATTTAAAGTAATGACTATTTTGGCTCAAAGAGTTCCAATTGAATCAACATAAATAGACCCCCCTAGAATGTATCCTTTTAATATCTGGCTGCAATCCTGTTCCACCAACGTCAGTTGGAGTCCTGCCATTTATTTCTGTGGGAGTAGGTCACTTTTACCTTGCTTTTTTCCTGTTGTGATGGTGGTTGGTACTGCAATGAAAAGTTCAAATTAAATCTTCAAATTAAATCTTAGGTTGAATACTCAAGATCTTGACAACTCATGTTACTTACCCTTAATGCGTTATTCCTCCAGACATATTCAATGCATGGATGGTAAAAGGATAGATTTGGTTTACTTTTCCAGTAAAAGCTTAAAGGTGACATGGAAATACTAATCTACATTAATGATTCTAGGTATGAGATAGAGTGCAAGGCTGAAAACTTACCTGTACCGTATCAGATGATAAGCAAGTAATGTACAGTATATGATCCAGTTGATTTTTACCACCTTGATTTGTTGAACAGCATTTTAAATTTGTTATTGACAAATGACCATTGTACTGATGGGCCTGCAATGATGATGGCCCATTAAAAGCTCTCACATCTCCATGACACACTAGCTTTTTCTTATTCTGCTCTACCTGTAACAGCCACTGGCCTGTGGTTTTGCTGTGGCTGAACTCCTCTTAATGGACTGACTTCATGTTTCTTCATAGCCAAAGGGCTTTCAGTGCTGTTATTAAAATTGGGAAGGGAGTAAAGCAGAGGTTTATTGCAATTTACTACAGATGGAAAATGCAGACAGCTTGGAAAACAGATGCATGTTTATATATGTGTGTGACAGTGACAGTACTTGAAATGGAACTTATATGACTTGGGTAGTACCCCTCCTTTCCTCTATCATCTCTCTCTCTCTTTCTCTCTCTCTCTCTCCATCTCCATCTCCCCCACTTGCTCTAAAACACACACACACACACACACACACACACACAGAGATTTCAGTATTTTTAAAATCGATTATTAAACCCATTAGCAACTGCATTAGAATACTTCATATTCCCAGGGGGAAACTGTCATTTGCCTTTAGTCCTCTGTGACATATAAATTGTAATTTAGCTGTGGTTTGGAATTATTTACTTTACCCTCTTGGCTGGCTAATACTTGAACAAGGACTGTGGCTGTGTTTGTTTCAAAACATGGTTTTACATATTGGTTTACAAGTGCTCAAAGGTATTTAGAAATATGGCTTAGCTAACAGCACAGTTAGCACTAAGAGACATTATTACCCTAAGCTGTCTAGTACTAGGTACAATAGAAATGTGATTAGACAGACGGACTGAGGGAGGGTGTATATCAGAAATGAAAAGACATCAGGTGTGTGGGATCTAGTAGGATTTTAGTAGGAGCCTGAGGGTCACCAGCCAGAGCCAGGTGCAAAACAGTGGCTTGGGGGATGCGTTGGACACACGCTTAGAATTAAGGAACTGAATATATGCTTCAAAGTACATCTTCAGCCTAGGAATTTGTTTGTTTTCTGTAACATAACGAGAGCTCACAATCTTTTCATGCAAAACTCAAATTCTCCCCCCCCCTTTCCTTTTTAGCTTAATAGCCTAATTTAGAGAGGGAGAAGCCTTTTTGTTGTTGCTACTGTTAAACAGTTGGGAGTCAGAAACAGTTGCTAATTGAGTAGAAAATTGCTCAGGGTGCTTCCTGGCTGTTTATTGTACAATCACCTTGCCTTATTCATGGAATTTTATGGAGGGGGGGGGAGGTTCCAAACATTGTCATCTTCAATTTCTTAACCCCCCCCCCCCATTTTGCCACTTTTTCTTCCATCTTTTTCCCCCTACAAAAATATCTGTTGAGGAAAGGACAGAAAAGCCTCACAGTGCCTTTTGATTGGAGATCTAGGAACCTTCTATCTGAAAGTACCCCAAGTGATCTACTAGTGGATCCCATTGGCTCTTCTACCCAGCCTGGGTGTATGTATTACAACAACCATTTGGAGGACAGTCTAAGTATCCCTTTGTGCTTGTTGGTGCCATACTCTGAACTATTTACTTCAAATGGCTTGCCCTGCCCATCAGTGACTTGCTACATGCTACTGCAGTTCTTGTGAATTCGTTTCTCAATATTTCCTGAAATGTTGTAGACCAGCAGGGATATTGTCACTACAATAGAAGAATACTACGCAGTCTTAAGGCAAGGGATACCATGGGCTTCTAGAAGCAAGTTTTATCCAATGGGCACAAATTCTTTCAGAAGATGTCATTTATTGCTTGAAGCACTCCATCTGTTCTGATGTTCCAGGTACTAAACACTACAGATAGGAGAACCAGGGATGTTTGAGCTCACCAGAATTCTCTGAACTTCACTTTGAAGCTTGATTTGGCTCACTCCCTTTTACCTTTGCAACATATTTTGGTTCGTTTGAATGGGGAAAGTGTGCATTTCGAATGTGAAAAATGCACATTTGAGTGCATTTTTTTTAAAATGCGTACTTTTCCCTCAGTGATTAAAGTGTGAAAATCAGAAGGTTTTAAAAATGCACATCGCAAAGTGTGCATTTCTCAAATGTGTCACAGGTTCGGGAGTGTGCAAACACTTTTTAAATGCGAACAGGGCAAGTTCAGATGACTTGCAACCTGAAATGAAATTCTCATAAATCCCTACTAAACACAGGGACCTTTTTAAATAGGGAAAGCTTTCATGTTGTGAATGCCCTCTTGTGGTTGGATAGAAGACAAAACAAATATTCTTTGTATTCAGACCTCATAATTCAATTAACAGGTGCTGCCTAAAGAGATGAGCAGTGTGAATGCACTCTTTCCATAAACTTTTGCACTGTCTTTGAGTCTTTCAGACTTTTAAGCCTCTGACTTTTGAATTGTACAGGGTTTGGTTTCTGTTCTATAAACAACCATGTTCACTAGTAATCTGCAAGTTTGGGGAATTATATTGATTACATTGCATTAAAGATCACACTGCTCCCAAACAACAATAATAATGTGTTGCCCCATGCTGTGATTCCAGTGCTGGCTTTTTGAGAGCTCATGGGCAAGACACCCTCAATGGGCCCCTTCTTCAGTGAGCCTACCTTCTCAATGCTGTTCTCACCAGCTGCTATTGCCCCTTATCCTAGTTCTGGTCATTGGTACCACTTGCTTGCTTGATAGGCAGAGAGCCAGTGAGCAAATAAGCAGTAGCATCTAGTGGTCCTCCATCTCACCACCACCATTGGCTGGCCAGAGTGAGAAGCAAGTGAATAAGCAGGTTACAATGATGAAGAGGAGGAGCAATTCCAGGGGGCTCTTATTAGTGGCCTCCTGTTGGGGTGTGGGCTCTCAGCTTGGTGCCCAACTCTGCTTACCCTTGTCGGTGACCCTGTGTAATTCCAAAGGAAATAATATTCCTGCTATTTCCTTTCCCCCATAGTATAAGCCACAACATTCCTTGGCTACCAGAAATTAGAGACATACGGTTTTACTTGTTAGATGCCCAAACCATTTTTTTATTATTATTTTGGTACATTTTAGTTATTTATTTGATTAATACTTTGCCCTTCAACAAGTCCCCATGGTGGCTTTCCACAAGTTACAATTACGCTACAATAAACTGAGATAAAAACGTTAAAGCACCACAGTATGAAAGAGCAGTCAGTAGAATGGAAAGCAGATACCAAGCATCATAAAAGCAATGCACAAAGGATTAAAAAGCCTGTGAAAATAGGAAGAGGTCTTTGCTTGACACTGGAATGACATCAGGGTAGGCAGTAGATGAAGTTCTTGGTGAAACCATTCCATAGTTGGAGTGCCACTACCACATAGGCCATTACTCTCCTGCCTCACCTCTGATGGCAGAGGCACCTGAACAAAGACCTCTGTTGAAGATCTTAATGTATGGGCATTAAGGAGATAAGCACTTCTTCAAGTATCCTGGTCCCAAGCTGTGAAGGGCATTTTGAAATTGATCCCAGATATGAAATAGGATGACAAAACACAGGTGTAATGTGATCATAACACCCAGTCCCAGTGAACAGCCAAACACCTTTATTTTGGACTAATTGCAGTTTTTAGACCCTCTTTTAAGGCAGCCGCATGTAAAACGCATTACAGTAGTCTAATTTGGAGGTTACCAGGACATGGGTCACTGTGACCAGTTTAACTTTGTCCAGGTGTTGTCACAGCTGGTGCACCAACTTAAAGTGTTAAAAAAAGTTATCCACGCCATAGAGGTAGTGCCTCCAGTGAAAAGATGGACCAATGAGCACCCCTAGACTGTAAATTTCATAAGGAGTGCAACCCCATCCAGCAGAGGTTGAACACCACTAACCCAGACATATGAACCACCTACCAGATTGAGCTCCAGTTCATTGGCCCTCACCCAGTCCATTGTTGCACACAGGCATTGGTCTGGCACCATCGCCACCTCACTTTAACTGGATGAAAAAGAAAAAATGGAGTTTGGTGTAATCTACATATTGCTATTGCAGCCAAAACTTTTGGATAACCTCACTCAATGGTTGTATATGTAGGTGTTAGAAAGTATGGAGAGCAAAACAGAATTCTGCAGCATCTCATTGTATAGATGCCAGGGAGGTGAGCAGTAGTCTCCCAGCACCACCTTTTGAAATTATGCACCCCCTTGAAAGTCACCAGTACACTCCCTTCCACAGGGAATGAATAATCCTGTGAAACTGTATGTGGGTGGCAGGGAGGATATTTGGCTCAACCTTAGTTAAAACTACCTAAAATTACACAAATGTTAAAAATGTACCTAGCCTGATCTTATGGCAGCATGCGCTATTAACTGAGGATTAGACCTCTTACAATATGAATTGAGAATGTCTGCTAACCTGCTCTTCCAATAGCAGAGCCGATACACAAATTATTATAACATCACTAGCCACATTCAGATATCATGTTAAGCCAGGAATTCTGGCTTAATGCATCATGATGTGAAAGAACAGTGTGCTGGTGCATGCAGCCCACTCAGTCCTGCTTTTCTCCTTCCTTCCTTCCAATCCTGGCTTATTTGGTCACAGTTAACCATAATTCTAGGTTCAGATGTAATGTAAAACTATTTATTTATTTTATTTATTTAAAATTATTTTATGCCACCTTTAAGGCCACCCTCTCAAGGTGGAGTACAAGCAAAAATACACAATTGCTTCCTAGTTTGTTTACCCACTTGTGTGGTTTATTAAACCAGGATTCCTGGCGTAATGTGATGTCAAAATGAAACCACTGAAAGTATATTCTTTAATAGAAATAGAAGGTGCCTATTAACAGTGTTTGGAACTGAAATCCTTTTCATTCTACCTTTTGCAGCATAGCACATTTATGCTTCACTGGGCTGCTCCATCAAAATGTTCCCATGATCTCGAGGAACGGAGTGAAATGAAGTGACTGGTCTTCATGTCCATCCCAAACTTTACCTCAAGGGACAGCAGCTTCATTTGCAGTGAAAAATTTTAGCAATTACAGCCACTCGTTTTTGTTTTCATCTTAGTGAACCAAACCCTAAGGGATGCAGAACATACCAGCTCAATGGAGAACAGTCCCTAGGCTGCTTTAAATTACTCAGGAGGCTGCAGGACAGTATAAGTAACTGGAAAAAAATGCAAAGGCTGTTAAAAACCATATTTCCTTTCAGTCTACTAAGCTTGGACAGCTGAGAGGCTGGACCTCAGTTTTCAGAAAGGCAAATCTGTTCTGCTGTTCCATAAATATGTGGTCACTTGTTTAGTAATCCAATTCTTAATAGTTTCCTACTAGTCAGTATTTTTGTTGTAAACTGTGGCCGGTTTACATCAAATTATACAATTTTAGCTGAGAATATTCTGAAACTCAAGTCAGTGTTAGTAGCAGTCACGTAAGGAATACATACCATGTATATTATGGTTGTGTACTGTCACAGAAATGATAAGCATTTCTCATGGATGGCAATGTGTGAGGCTCCCATGTGTACCATTGAAATTGTACATTGAAAATACATGTGTCTGTTGTAAGGGCGGGTGCATTGCAATGTTTTGAAGCTTCAAATCTTTGAATTTTCAAATCTTCGAAGATCATGCCTGAATTGAGGGAAAAAATCGCAGAGAAGCCATGATTCTTCTAAGATAACACCTTAATTTTTTTAAAAAACAGCCAAAGCGGCAGATAGAAGGGGGTAAAACTTAGTTTCATTTGAAGGGATAGAACAACCCCCTGCTCAGTACAGGAAGCCTGATTCCCAGGGGCCGACCCTGCTTAGCTTCCGAGATCAGAGAAGCGCGCGCACATCCAGCCCTTTGCTTGTTGCTGAGGAAACATTCTTAGCACTGTATTTGTTTCAAAGTGCGGCTTCTGGTTGATGAAGGCAAGTTCATCACAGTGACTCGGGAACTTTAGGAAATTCTTCCTAGCCTATAATCATGTCCAGGTGCAAGGCAGGTAAACTAATCCGCTGCTTTGAAACTGCAGTGTTCTTGTCATCCACTTTTCAGATTAGCATATGGCTTGGCTGTGGCTAAAAATGCAGTAGCAGTAGCCAGGAGAATTTACAAAGAACTAAGTGGCTAGCTGGGGCTCAGCTGCTGTTGCTCTTGCCACTACAGAAATACCTGGAGGTGGCTGCTCAGTACACGTTCAGTTTTAGAATGTGAGACAAATGTATGCAGTGAACAGGCTAGCCTTATCCAGTATCTCTAACTTCGTCTTCTAAGTAGCCAATGAAGTCCTTATTTGCTGTTTTTGCTGCATATAGAGTAAGCTGTCTCTGGTATCTTTATTATGTCTTCTTTCTTGTGTCATGCTGGGTTCCATCCAATGTTGTGCCAGTGGAAAGGAATTCATGGAAGTGGATTTCCCAGACCCCTTCTTCCCCCAGGGCCTCCTGAAAATGCTACACAGAAGGTTCGAGGACCCTCCTGAACAGGGTGAGCTGTGGCATGCAGGGCCGAGGGAGATGGGAAGATCCCCAAAGATCAGGCAGGCAGAAGCGCTTCCCGTGAGTGGGAGCTCTGCCTGCTAATGGAACGGCACTGTTGGCTACAACCCAATAGGGCTTATCACATAACACATCAGCCCACTGTGGGTTATTTAACCCATGGTGAGGCTGCAGTGTGTGTGGCTGCCATTTTGAATGTGCAACCCCTACTCAGGGGTTGTTGTGTGGTGCAAAACTGCTGAGTGTGGGTTATGCAAGGGTTAAACTTTTTAAATGTAATACGCAACCACTTGTGCAATGGTAAGATTTGGCAGAGCTCTGCTAATGCTATTTGAGTTTGGGGAATGACACTGTTGGATTCTAGTGAAGAAGGGGTAGACAAGCCCTGGTGCTCGAGAAAACAAAATTGATTGTGCTCGGCGCATTTTGGGATGCTTACTTCCTGAGGAGCTGTAAATAAACCCAAAAACTTAGATTAAAAACACTGTCTTACAGATAACACCCTGTTCCTGTATTACAACATTTCATAAAACCTTCTTGTATACAAATGTTAAAATTCCGCCCCCCAAAAACACTCAAGAAAAGAACAATTCCCATTTACACACAGTATAAAATACTCCCACGCATTACCTTCAGACTCAGGAGATCAAGTAAGCGGTAGCTTCCTACCTGCTGCTTGGCTTTTTAACAAACACACGAATGAATAGGCATCGTGTCAACTCTTCTCTTCCGAACCAACACTGGCCTTATACAAGTCATTTGATTCCTTGCTCTGAAATACATTAATGTTCTTACTTCTGGATACTTGCAAATGCTATAGTTGAAGTCTACTGCTCTCACATCAGGTGCGGAGCCTGCAGCGTGCCTTATATATCCAAGATGATTTAAAGCTGAACACCACCCCATTGTATCTTCTATCGTGTGCTACTCCTACTCCTATTATGCCCTACAGATAACATTTCACACATGATATTTATGGCTGATATGACATGTTCTTACGATTTTCTGATTTCATTTTTATTATTATATGATGTTATGCATTAATTGGGCTGATCCTAATTCTTTTTCTGCCTTTATTTAAACCTTGAGAAGTCTAAATCCTCATTGAGTCCTATGGGCCACATACTTTTTAGGGAAATGATCCAGAACAGTTCCCTTTTGCTTAATACTCTTTCATCCCCATTCACCTTTTCAATAGCCCCCAAAATGATGTTGTTTGGTTTATGTGGTTTTTCACTGAAAAGCTTGTCCCTTGGTGCTCCTGTCCTTTGATGTCTTAGATTACACAAATGCTCTTCTACTCGGAGTTTTAAAGGTCTCGAGGTCTTCCCCATGTAGATCTTGGCAGGGGCATGACATTTCATAAATCACTCCTGAGGAGTTGCAGGTTAGAAAGTCAGAGATCTAGATGAGATTTCTAGTGTTTGGGCTCACAAAAGATGTTTTCGTTTTGGTGAATTTACAGTATGCACAGTGTCCACATGGATGATGTCCTTTTGGCCTTGGTGTGTGAAACACCATTGGTTGCACAGTCTTTTTTGTGTTCCATTAATTTGGATCAGCCAAATTAATGCATAACAGGATGTAATAATAAAAAAGTGAAATTAGAAGATTGTAAGAATGTATAATATCCATCAATGCGCTCATTTCACATGCCAGCAAGGTGATGCTCAAAATCCTACAAGCTAGGCTTCAGCAGTATGCGAACCGAGAACTACCGGAAGTACAAGCTGGGTTTCGAAGAGGCAGAGGAACTAGAGATCAAATCGCCAACATTCGCTGCATCATGGAGAAAGCAAGAGAATTCCAGAAAAACGTCTATTTCTACTTCATTGACTACGCTAAAGCCTTTGATTGTGTGGATCACAACAAACTGTGGCAAATTCTGAAAGTGATGGGAGTACCAGACCACCTTACCTGTCTCCTGAGAAACCTGTATGAGGGTCAAGAAGCAACAGTAAGAACCAGACATGGAACAACCGAGTGGTTCCAAATTGGGAAAGGAGTATGACAAGGCTGCATATTGTCACCCTGCTTATTTAACTTATATGCAGAGTACATCATGAGAAATGCCGGGTTGGATGAATCAGAGGTCGGAATTAAGATTGCTGGGAGAATTATCAACAACCTCCGATACGCAGACGATACCACCCTAATGGCAGAAAGTGAAGAGGATCTAAAGAGCCTCTTGTTGAGGGTGAAAGAGGAGAGTGCAAAAGCTGGTTTGAAACTTAACATTAAAAAAACGAAGATCATGGCATCTGGCCCTATCACTTCCAGGCATCTAGAAGGGGAAGAAATGGAAGCAGTGACAGATTTTACTTTCTTGGGCTCCAAGATCACCGCAGACGGTGGCTGTAGCCATGAAATTAAAAGATGCTTGCTCCTTGGGAGGAAAGCTATGGCAAACCTAGACAGCATAGTAAGAAGCAGAGACATCACCTTGCCGACAAAGGTCCGTCTAATCAAAGCTATGGTTTTCCCAGTAGTAATGTATGGCTGTGAGAGCTGGACTGTAAGGAAGGCTGAGCGCCGAAGAATTGATGCTTTCGAACTGTGGTGCTGGAGAAGACTCTTACGAGTCCCCTGGACTGCAAGGAGGTCCAATCAGTCAATCCTAAAGGAAATCAACCCTGAGTGCTCATTGGAAGGACAGATACTGAAGCTGAAGCTCAAATATTTTGGCCACCTAATGCGAAGAGAAAACTCTCTGGAAAAGACCCTGATGCTGGGAAAGACTGAAGGCCAAAGGAGAAGGGGATGGCAGAGGATGAGATGGCTAGATAGCATCACCGATGCAATGAATATGAACTTGAGCACGCTCCGGGAGAGTGCGCAGGACAGGAAGGCCTGGCGTGCTATGGTCCATGGGGTCACGAAGAGTCGGACACGACTGAACGACTGAACAACAACAACAATAATATCCATCATAAATATCATTTGTGAAACGTTATCTGTAAGGCATAATAGGAGTAGCACACGATAGAAGATACAATGGGGTGGTGTTCAGCTTTAAATCATCTAGGATACATAAGGCATGCTGCAGGCTATGCACCTGATGTGAGAACAATAGACTTCAACTATAGCATTTGCAAGTATCCAGAAGTAAGAACATTCATGTATTTCAGAGCATGGGATCAAACAACTTGTATAAGGTCAGTGTTGGTTCGAAAGAGAAGGGTTGACATAATGCCTATTCATTCGTGCGTTTGTTAAAAAGCCATGCAGCAGGTAGGAAGCTACTGCTTGCTTGATCTCCTGAGTCTGAAGGTAATGCGTGGGAGTATTTTATACTATATGTAAATGGGAATTGTTCTTTTCTTGAGTGTTTTTTGGGGGGCGGAATTTTAACATTTGTATACAAGAAGGGTTTATGAAATTGTGTAATATAGGACAGTGTTTGTAATGTAAGTGTTTGGTTTGATTTAAAGCGCCTGAAGAAACAAGCATTCTGAACTGCATTGAGTGCAATAAATTTTGTTTTCTCAAGCACCAGGGCTTGTCTACCCCTCCTTCACTGTCTTTTCATGGTCCTTTTTCCCTCTTCACTTCTACTGTTGGATTCTGCCCAGTGTTCTGCTAGTTTTTGGAGTATTTGGCAATGAAAACTAGCAAAATAGCCGTAGCAATCATCCAGAAGTTAGAAGGCAGCTTTGCTGGTGAAAGAATTTGCTTCCATTACTGCTCTCTGCTAAAGGCCTTGATCATGCTAGTACTTTACAACATATTGGTGCCATTGATGCATCAGTGGGAATTGATGCAGTATCGTTGTATCGGCTTGTTTACACTATTAAGTATTCAGAGGCTGTCATCTCAGTTTCTTCACCTGAGATGACAATTCATATCTAAGCAGAAAATACGTTCTGGAGTATTTCAGTCAAACAACCCTGTTGACTAACTTAGGTCAAACAGAGGTCACTATTATGTCTTTAGGGATAGATACATCCGTATATCAAATATAACAATTTTGCAACTGTCTGTATGGTCAACCATTGTGGAAAAGGGAAGTAAACCAAAATCCTGAACCAAAACCCTGTGAAACTGAGTGGAAGTCATTTGATTCATCTCTTCAATTCAGAAACATTTGCTGAAAGTGCACTATATGTTTTCTTATCTTCATGGAACTTCTGGAATTTGGAGACTACTTTACATATTTCAGTGTAGTTGATGTAGAATCATAGAATCATAGAATCATAGAATAGTAGGGTTGGAAGGGGCCTACAAGGCCATCGAGTCCAACCCCCTGCTCAATGCAGGAATCCAAGTCAGTGAGTCAACTGGTTTTAAACCATTGACTGAAGGAGAATTGGACTTCATTCAAATGGTTATGTTATATATGTATTAGAATGGTATTATTAACTGCAGTTAAACGATTTTAATAGTTGGTGGCTGAAAGCAGTAATGGGGAAGGGGAATAAACAATTGGGAATCCCCCTTCCATAGAGCAGTAGTGGAAGACTGCTGAACACTGGCTGCTGATGTTTGGAGGGTGGTAAGCAGGAAGGGAAATATTTTTTACCTCTCATTCCACATAATGTATGGGAGAGACTTTTGCAGAGAGGGGAAGTTAATTTTGGTCAACAGATGTCTCAGGACGTATTTTCCTTTTTCTCCCTCCTGAAACTTGTTTGTAGGGGCATTCAGAGGGGAGGTTTTTAAAACTCATCACTCACTTCCCCTTCTAGGCTAACATAAATGGTTAGGGCCTTGATCAAGCCAATTCCACAAGCACCTTCCCGATTTCCTGTTTTTTCTTTTTTGTACAATATACTGTGGCTCGTGGAGGCCACTGATAATTTTTGGTGCTTCTTACCTATTTTCGTTTTCTTTTAGTTTACAAACACTCTGAGTATACGGAAACCACTACCTTGTCAGTGAATGGCCCTGTCTTACTGCTTAGCTATAGGCGCTAGAACTCATGTTCAGCCTTAGAAGGAACAAAATGTTACAGTGTACTTCAGCCAGAATGGAACTGGAGCCTTGTAGTGCTGTTTGGGGCTGAGAGAGGACCCCATTTTTCTTACTTTCTCCATTGTACAATGTAGTGCTAAATGTTTCAGGATTGTTACTGGCTTCCTGGCTTGAATGCAGTCTTCTGTTTCTACTTGGGGGAATAGCATGGTTGAGGAGAGTTAAAAACAAACAAACAAAAAACCTCATAGTGTTCATTCTCCTGACCCTAATCAATTTCCCCAGAATACTATGTAGTGCTAGGGGTTGAAGCAGTTCAATCCCTTACCTCTACTCCATTGACTTCTAAAAAACTGACATGTGCAATATTCCATGATTTAACCATAGACTACCTGTCTCAAACTTGCTGAGCTGCTCTGTGGTAGAAATCTGTACTTACCAGCATAATCCTATGTATGTCTACTTAGGAGTAAGTCTCATTGTGTTCAATAAGACTTACTCCCAGGGAAGTATATATAGGATTACAGTTTAAGAGTACAATATTATGCTTATTTAATATTTTAATATGTTTTTAGGAGTTTAAATTATTTATTGTTTTATACTGTTTAAATTGATTTTATCTGTACGCTGCCCTGAGATCTTAATGATATAGGGCGGGATAGAAATGTTTTAAATCAGTCAATCAATAAATGCAGAATTAGAAGTAAGCCTGTGAGTATAGGATTGCAGTCTAACTCTCCTTCTTCAAGACCATTTTTATCATTCTACAGAGAGTATGACTAATATGAATATTGCTGAGAAAATGCATATTTGACCCTTTTCAACATATTTTGGTTAGGCATTGTTCCCTTGTCATGTTCTTTCCCTTTCCTCATGTTGGCACTAAAATACTCATAACAATGTTCACAGAACCTCTTCAGAGTGCTCTCTACAGCACTGGAAACATCACAAATGCTGTAATGAGCCAACCTATGGTAATTAAGGCTTTTTTCTCAATGGGATCAAGGTTTTTGTACATAGAATTCTGTTCTTTTTAAAAGCAACCTTTATCGAAGAACCCAGAGAGTACAATAGTAACATCATGTTAGAAGAGCTAGCCTTTGCAGCATCAAAGTAAATTGTAATCATATTTTTAGTTCTCTGGGTAGCACTTATTCACTAAAGTGCCACATACTAATCGCTATTATTAGTGTGCAGAAAGCAAATGCAGTAATTTAAATCATGCAGTGGCTATACATCAACTAATACATATGTAAAACAAGGATATCCTTAGTTAACATGGCCCTTTTAAAATCCAGTTTCTAGCTCGTTTGTTTTCAGTCCTCAAATAATGCTGGCCCTTCAGATGTATTAAGTCCTTACTCAGACAGTGGGTTTTAAAAAGTGTGTGTCTCTGCTTGTAAGCCTCTTAGGGATAGGCAATTCAGCAAAGCTTGAGCTCAGGGTTCTCCAATTTCCATCTTGAAGCTCATTATGGCTCGTGTCTGTATCACATTGCGAGTTTCGTTTTCGCACAAACTTTCATGCACATTTTTGTGTGCATTTTTCCAATTGGACTCATCAATTGTACACGTTTTTGAAATGTGCACATTTTTCAACAATTGACCAGTGTGTTTGTATTTGTTTTTCAACTGTTAAGTATTTATCAAACGTATTTTTGTTACATAAATTGCACTGCGAACTTGGTAATGTACAGTCATCAGACCACAGATTGTGTTCATTTCTGAACTGGATAAATTTTGGCCAACCCCCCCACCCCAAAAAAGAATTTCCAGCTTATCCCTAATCTTCATGATATTTCTAGCTGGGAAGGAAAAAAAGTGATAATGACACGGTGCAAGAAAGCTTCAAAGTGTGATGAATGAATCTCCACACAAAGGATAAAATCCTATTGTGTCTGTCCACTGATGGAATGGGAACGGTATTTGCCAGTAGAGTGGATTTCCTCTCCCCTCTGTACCCCTATCCAATCTGTTCTTGAGAGCTGGGGGACCCTCCAGAGAAGATACTTTGGGGTGCAGGGGGGCTTCATGGGGGAGGAAAGGAGAGGAAAGATTGGTTGCCTGAGCAGGTCAAGCTTGTGCACTGTTGGATGTAGCCCAATGATAAGAACAGTGGGAAAATCTATGTGCAATATTTCAAATACCTTCTTTTTAAAACAAACAAAACAAAACAAAACGGACCATCTTTTGTTAAAGCATTGGTGGAATGCAGAAACGTTTTTATATTTGTGGATTTATGATATGGCCAAACATACATGAAAGTTGGAGATTAAGAAGTTTCTGGAAAGATACTATTGACTGAGTGTGTCTGACCGTGCAACAGTTATCATGTGCTATGTATGACATGAGGGGAAAGGAGGAAGCCCTGCCTTTCCTGAAATGAATGTTGGATGTTGTACTATTTTAATATGAGGGGAATGCTGATGCACCTAGAATTATATTGTGTACACATTTAGGGCCTAGTTGTGTAATCAGCATTGAATCCACAAGATGCTTCGTAACCTATCCAACCTATCACATAGGGCTGGTGGGAGGATAAGATTGGAGGGAGGGGAGAAGAACCATGCACACCACCTTGAGCTCCTTAGAGGAAAGGTGAGATATAAATGTAATGTAATTAATTTTCATGATGAATGTTTAATATAAATTGGGGTCTCACTCCACATACATTGTGGATAAAGTTTCAGCAATGCTCACATCCACATAACGTGGCCATTGTGATCCCCATATTGCAAGCAAGGAGGTTCAGGGAAAATGGCTTGCCAGGGAATAGCTCACTGAGATGAGATTTGAACTGATGACTTCCTTGCGCCCAGCATGCACTCTGTATTATGCCAGTTCCCAGAAAGAAAGGTCAGTACAATCCATTGTCAATATGAATGCCCTTTCAGTTGCATCAAAGGAGACTAAACTGATGGTGCAGATCAATCATCAGTGGAATTGGACAGGCGTGTGGATAGGACTCCCACTCCAACTAGCTGCAGCAAAGGGAAACCATCTTCTGGTTGCTGCCTATTATTACTACCATTACTGTGCAACCCTTGTTTCATGTCAGCAGTGTGTTAGACTGGGCCTTGGGTCAGGGGTTGTTCCCATTAGGCAACTGCTGAGGACCTGCCACTGACCCAAAACAGTGGCAATAGTTGCCTGGCCTGGCAGTTCTGTCAGTGCCAAGTGGCTACTTTTCGCCCAGCACTGGAGCTTGGGTGGCTGCAGACAAAACTGCAGTTCCCTTCCCCACACCAAGTAGCATTGCTCTGTAGCTCGGGGCAGGAGTGTTATGGAAGAATTAAATGGTAGGCTTCTGACTAGAGCAGTGTTTATCCTGCTCTAGTGTTTTGTTATTACAACAGTGACAGAGAAAATTGTTGTTGTTCAGTTGTTCAGTTGTGTCCGACTCTTCATGACCCCATGGACCATAGCACGCCAGGCCTTCCTGTCCTGCGCTCTCTCCTTGAAAATAGAAGACACCAAAAAATGCTGCACTGTACTCCCAGTAGCCTCTACCAAGGTGAAGGGAAGAGCAGACCTTGTTTTGGCCTTTAGTTCTTGCTTGCTGGGTCCAACCATTGCTAACCTTTCAGCCACATAAAGGGAAACACAGAAGTTACCTCCTGATTCAACAGCCCACGAGGTAAGATATTACATGTGCACAAATATCTTAGACTCGAGTGAATATTCCTGTCTCAAACGTACACATGGAGAAGTGTTCTGTGTCTGGTTTTCCATAATAACTGTTGTTGTTGTTCAGTCGTTAAGTCGTGTCCGACTCTTTGTGACCCCCTGGACCATAGCACACCAGGCCTTCCTGTCCTCCGCTCTCTCCCAGAGTGTGCTCAAGTCCATATTCATTGCATCGGTGATGCTATCTAGCCATCTCATCCTCTGCCATCCCCTTCTCCTTTTGCCTTCAGTCTTTCCCAGCATCAGGGTCTTTTCCAGGGAGTTTTCTCTTTGCATTACTAAACCATTAATTTAGGTATAAAGTATCAATTACTGGTGCTTTGGAATTATTCTCTTATGGAGCAGGATTGGTTTTGTTTATAACATATGAGTGTACTTTACAGTGGTCATCCTGCTTATGTAAATGTATATAATAGATTAATAAGCTTGTGGGTATTATTCCATGGAATGCAGTAGTGCCATTTATTTTATGTTTGTACCAATCTAGAATGATCCGATCGTCTAAGGAAGCTGCCTTTTTGATGAAGTTTAAGATGGAATATTTGGACTCCCTCTTGATCGCTATGCTATTTTAAAGGGCTTACAGAATTTCTTTTGTTTTGTATACGATGAAACTGAGAGCAGCAATACAGCTTCCCTAAGACCACTAGGGATGTAAGGACTTTGGGGGGGAAAACCTGAAAAAAAATGTTTATTTTTAATTTATCAAAAATCTCTGGAAAGAAACGGGGAAAAAAACACAATTTCCCCTGAGACCTTTACATCTCTAAAAACCACACAGATAATTTGTTAAGTAAGAACAACCTTGAATGGCCCACTATCATACTTCCAAATTATGCAATGTGATTAGGAAAAATACAGCACCTTTGGCATCAACCAACAACTATATTGAAAATGTGCATGTATTCATACAAATCCATTGTGTTACTTCTCTTCTATGATTTTGGAGACCTAAATACTCAAAAATCTTAAGCGAGAAGCCATATACTCACTATTGCAAAGCTCAAGTAGGGTAGCATGTGTCCTCTTTTACAGAGGACAGTTCCCTACTTGAAGGGCTGCCAGAGGACTATCCTCTAGTTTGAAGGCATCCTCTATTTGAAGGGTTGTCTGGTCCAAGTCTGATATAAGGATAAAGAACCATCAGAAGGAAGAGCTGGCCCTTGAAGTTGCACATCAATAGCACCTGAATAGCAGAAGAGCACAGCACATAGCTCACCTAGTCAGTCTTCCACACTATGGAGAGATGTACTGTACTTTTATTTAAATTATAATAATTATTTCTAAATGTGCAGCTATACATATAAATTAGCAGATGCAAATTTTATGTAAACTGATGTCTCTATTTTTTGGAATGTGTGTCCTCTTTGTTGGCATTTCACAAGTGGCCATCCTAAGCTGTGTAGATGTAGAGTGGTATATAAATGTTGTAAATAATAAAGAAAAATAAGCTCAATCTACTTATTTCAGAGGAGGTCCGCTGACCCAGCAGGATTACTCTGGGGTAAATGCTTTTAGACTGTCAGACTTCTACGATCAGCTGCTGTTCTCAGAGAAAGCTGGAGCAAAAGGATGTTATTCCTTCAAGTGGACAATGAAATGCTTTTGAAAATAAGATTGTTTGTGGAACAAGATGGGACTGTCTGGCTCACAGGAGCTAGCTGACAGCTTCCCATCATTGGCTACATGCTGTGCATAATCAACATTTGGCTTATCGTTCCAAGAACAATAAAATTTCACATACTGTGGTATGACATGTGAATTATTATTTTTTAACATGTATTCGTATCACCAGCTTTCCTGTAAGTTAATCTCATCTCTCATCAATTTTTCACCAGCTTCACTCTGATGTTGATAAAGGAGATGGCTCCATCAAATACATCTTGTCAGGAGAAGGGGCAAGTTCCATTTTCGTTATTGATGAGAACACGGGGGATATTCATGCCACAAAGAGGCTTGATCGGGAGGAGCAGGCCTACTACACCCTCCGCGCCCAAGCGCTAGACAGACTGACAAATAAACCAGTGGAGCCCGAGTCAGAATTTGTCATTAAGATTCAGGACATCAATGACAACGAACCTAAATTTCTGGATGGTCCTTACACAGCTGGAGTACCTGAAATGTCTCCTGTGGGTAAGTACTTATCACTGAAAATCAGTTCTCTTTGCCTTTCTGATATTTTCTTTCTTCCTGTAATTCATTACACCAAACTGTTGTGTCATCAGTGACTTAAGTTCTCCTGAATGGAAAATGGAGCTTTTAAAAAAACTGTTAGATAAGCTAACATATGCCCCATTTGAAGTTTCTAGATAACTTCAAGAATAAGAGATGGTCCAAATTGATGAAAATACTTTTTTTCAAACAGAGAAGAGATATTTTCCATTCATATGCTTTGGAACTATCATTCTAGAAAGTTTGACTGTATGCTGCCACCTAGGAACATGACATCTTTTTCCCTGCCTTGTCAGTCTTAAAGGGCCAAAATCTGTATTAATTCTGTCTGCTAAGTTATTTGTCTTATTGAGCAGTTTTATAGGGCTAGACCCCTTGTTGATAACGATATTGGTCAATCTATAGCCATATGTTGTGATCATGCCACCCCTTCGTTAATAGCTATGCTGATGAAGTTCATAACTCTTCCACCTGAAAAAATATGTCTGATTTTGAATCAAAGCCACACCCAGGCCTGGAGCCAGCACCTGGCATCCATGGGTGGCTGCTAAGGCCATCGGACAGCTGTCAGTCTGTCAGCTCTTCCTGCCATTGCAAAAGTGTTTTTTGGTGGTGCAGTGGGAAGGCAGAACAAAACCGGTTGGACTTTTAGAAATGTTTGATAAACTCACACATCACTATACCCTGGTGTTCTTTTCACGTCCCCAGCAGCAGACTTCCCTCCCTCCCTAGAGCCCTTAGGTACAAATGCTTGGTTACCTTCAGGCAGGGGCAAATGATTGCCAATCTTACTTTTGTATTGCCATTGTTATCAATTTAGGCGCACTTGAAGCTTAACCATGCAAGGAGGAGAGGGGCATTATGGAGACTATGTAGGAGGTTGCCTGGCAACCAGTAGTGTCCTTGAATGGTTCCACATTGTGAGGGGCAATTGGTGGTTGCCTAGCAACTGCTCATGTGAAAAGTCAAAGGTCCCAAATTTTCCACTCCTTCCATTAACAATGCTCCTCGGAGTCTTGCATCATCCTATATAGAAAGAAATGGAGATGACAGTAGTAAGTGACTTGAGACAGGTGTTTTTTCTTAAAACCATTTCCACCCAGTTCTTTCTCTTTGTTCCTTATGAAGTTTCATACTGAAAAATATATCTCCTTTAGAGTGGCCCATGTCTGTAATTGTTTTCCTTAAGTCAGTTGTGTTTAAAATAGTTGTGAAGGGCCTTTAGGGGCCTTCGGGTAGACAGAAAGATAAAAATGGGAGTGGAGGATAATAAATATTTAAGTGTCCATAGTTTTATTCGTGAAGAAAAAAGTGCTTCAGTAACTTAGGCTGCATTCCATAGCTCATTCATGCTAGAGCAATCCTATTAAAGTCACCCTGGCTTCACTGGTATAATTGAGTTGTGGCTTGCAGCCATCGAGACTGAGGGGTTTATTGTGGCCTGACCTTTTATAGCCAATGACTTACTCCATTTGATACAGTTTTAGGCTGCAATCCTGTACACCAGAGATAGGGAACCTTCAGCCTGTGTGCCTAACAAGGCTCTATCCAGCCTGCCAGCTTCCCTGCCTTATCTCCAGTTACCTGGAAGTAAGTCCCACTGAGCTCAGTGGGATTTACTTCTGAGTAGACCAGTATAGGTTGTACTATTAGAGATTTGTCTACTCTCCCCAAAGCTAATGTGATATAAATGGCATATTTGAACAAGCTTATCTCAAGCCAGTCGTCTCCTGATGTTTTTTGTGATTCAGTGAGCTCCAGATTGTATCCAGAACTAGTTTCTCCTAAAATGACCATGCATAAATAGATTGTGTAGTGCCATCTTGGGTGTTCTTGTAATTCATGTAAATTTGTTACCAAGTAACTCTTCCTGATTGCAGAGCGAGAATATAAAAAACAAACAAACCCAGACCAGAACAAACAATCTCCAATTGCTGAGCACTGTGCTTGCTATGGTTTGTCCCTGTAGCAACATAAAAGGAGAGTGGTTTGAAACATGAGTCAGGGGCAAAGGGAAGAATAGCAAATCACTTTTACTGCAATATGATTTTACTAAAATGTAAGCGTAAATATTATTGCTGAGTTGATAGCTGGCTCTTTTCCACAGTCCTTTAATACAATGTCAATGGAGGAAACAAAGGAGAGTAACCTCTAAAGGAAAAAATGAGTTGAGTGTTCTCTCTCTGTCTCTCTCTCTCTCTGTCTCTCTCTCTCTCTCTCTCTCTCACACACACACATACACATGTGAGAATATATATATATAAATAATCTCACAAGGGCATATGAAGTAGAGAAAATATTCTTAAAGTTGCTTCCAGCTGCACTCTGGAAGAAGAGGATACCCAGATGGGCCAATACTTTTACGAACAAATAATCCCACAGCTTTTAAGGAATCTATATTTGAACAATGAATACCCCAAATGCTGAGATTTCTTTCTAGTGGCCTCTGCTCGGGTTAGGAAAATTTGACAGAAGTTTCATAGTTTGGGTTGCCTTTGTACTAAATATGTATCGTTCTTAAATCTCTGTGTGTGTGTGTGTGTGTTTTAGTGATTTTTTATTTCCAGAGTTCAGCAGGGGTAGCACTGGAAAGTATCTCCCTCCCTCATCTCCCCACCCTCACCCCAAAGAGCACTGATCTCCATCTTTCAAACATTTATTATTTTTTCTTCACTTTCCATATGTGGATTTTTCAACTGAGGGCTATAATTCCCAAACCACAATCAATCAATCAATCAGTCAATCAATCAATCAGTCAGATACTGCTCTGGAATAAATGTTGTGTGGATTGCAAGGTTTTATAGGGTTCCAAACACTCTTCTCCTTTTTTGCACAAGTGGTATTTAATGTCTCTATGCCACCCTCCCCACTTTCTCCTGCTACCAAGGTAATTGAAAGCACCACCACACCTTCTAGGATAGAGGTGGGTGGAAAGTAGATCTCCAGAAGTTCAAGTCCCAGCACTCTTGACCATTGGTCTTGTTTGTGGGAGCTTCTGAGAGTTGAAGTCCAAAACTTCTGGAGATCTACTTTCTACCCACCCCTATTCTAGGATACTCTGCTCTCCCAGCCATGATCAGTTTAGATCTCTGCCCTCCCATGCCTATCTTTCCATTGTCCATCATATGCTGGTTAGTTATGCAGCAGGAGGGCAGCCATTTCACTGCTTTGACACCTGTTCCCACAGCTTTCTCATTCATTATTTGTTGACCCAATCCATGTAGAGATTCTCACCTCAGGGATGACGCCAAAATCCAGTTTCAGGATGTTGTAGACATGTATCCTTGTTGACAAACCTGGGTCAATACATGTCAGTGCATATGTCAACTGTGAATTTCTTCCTACATCTGCAAACCACAGATAGTAAATCTACTTGATAACTTTTTCCTAAATGAAAATGCAGTGAGACATGGCCCTCTTGTAGTGGGATATTTCCTTCAAATCAAAGAAGGAAGAGACATGACTCAAGTGGATGCAGTATTTGTTTATTTGCTTTTGTAAAGGATTCAACACTTTTTGACCTTGAGTCTTCCTTAGAGTCAAAGGATCTTCATGTGTCTTGTTCTAGTGCAGCAGCAGCAGCAACAACAAATATTGCAAGAACATCCTAAATGCACCATCTGTTTCTTCATGCTTTTTGTGTGTGTTTCTTCCCGACATTTTCTCTTGCTCTTTCAAATAATCCCCAGTATCTGAGATAGGGATGGCGGAGAATTCCACCACGGACCCCAATGAGGCCGGATTCTTTGGAAACTGGAGTCCGTGGTGGAACAGGGCACTCACCTCTGCCTCCCTCCACAATCTGTCCAGGCCCACGCCTCCATGCAGCGATCCTGCGGAGCAGGCCACCGGGTCCACATCGCTGGCGATACGGCTGGCCGCCATTGCCGTGCCGTATCGCTGGGCTAACTTCAGATGCAAATGGCGTCCACTACGCCATTTATGTCCCTCGTTTTTCCACGTGATAGGCTATGCAAATATCTACATAAATATAATTTGCGTAACCTATCGCGTGAAAAAATAGGGACGCAAATGGCTTAGTGGACGCCATTTGCGGCCGTAAAGCTGTTAGATTAACCTAAATGCAGCCATAAATGGCTGCATTTAGGTTAACCTAACAGCTTTACAGCCACAAATGGCATCTACTACACCATTTGCATCCAGAGTTAGCCCAGCGATATGGCACGGCAGTGGCGGCCGGCTGTATTGCCAGCGATGCAGAGCCAGCCTGGATGGGTTCCGGGGGGAGGGAGGGATTGCCTCCCCCCAAGGGCAGATTCCCACCTGGACCAGCAGGTAGGGAATCTGTCCATCCCTAATCTGAGACCACCTTATATATAGCTCACAGCAGCATGATTTTCTCCATGACTGTAGTTGTTCCCATATCAGTTCCAGTATAAGTTTAAATTCTTTTACCCCATGTGGGTACATCTGAAGACACATTTTGTCCCTGATTTATGAGGCTAACAGCTTACACCGCAGTCCTAACTAGTGCTGTACCGGAAATTTCACACATATTTTTCAACCATTCTCATTCAATTTGATAGAAAATTGCTTTCAAAAAGAAATTTAAAGGAGAAGAAATTTTGAAGAAATTCTCATGTATTTGGTTCAGGGTTTTTATGCTTACCTTATTTATGAGGTGGCTGAGATGAGTGAGTGTCCTCTCTTCCATTGTACAGTCATCTCTCTGAGAGCCTGTAGCCTCCTTGGCTTCCTGCACTACACGCCCAGGGGAAGGCACCATGAGATAATTCTTCCCATAGGGCTTTTTCAGATCAGGAAGTGCAGGCAGCCTGGGAGATTGCAGGGCAATGGAGAGGTACATAATAGAAAGGGGGGGGGGAACAGACAGTACTCTCAGCCACCTCGCAGTGATTAGATAAAGTTAAAAGCACCACCAAAATAAATTCAAAATATATTATGCAGTGCCCTGAGAATGAGGCAGAAAATGGAAGCCTCTTTCATGGGAGAAGAAAATGTTCAGGAAATTGGAGATCAGATTTTGACACAGCACTAGCTCCAGCATTTCCCTAGAGCTGGACGCAACACTGCCACCACCCCACCCCGCCGCCACCACTTCACACCTGCTACAGGGCTTTCAGGGAAGGAGTGATGCTGCCAGCACCTGCATTAGAGACAAGATGTATCCACAATCACTCCTCAGAAATGTAACATTTGGAAGACCCTGGGGAAGGTGCTGAACTCTAAAGAATGACAACTAGAGCTGAGCCAAAATTTCTCAGGATACATTTTTCTCAGAAAAGTCCTGAGATTTTTCTTTTTCTTACCGCCCTAGAAACAAAAGGACACTTTGCAGAATGTTCTCCAAATGCTCTTCACTATTACTTTTTGTGACAGCTGCATTCCCTCCCCTCAATGCCCTGGAATGATGCTAAATATATGGGATATTGTGCAAGATGCAAAATGGGGGCCAGACTCATGCCAACCACGGCACAAGGTGTTGGGATGGCTTTACCAGGCTATTTAGCCCAGCAGATCTTATTTTAGGGGAATCCTCCCCTGAAACCAATGGACAAAATTAGCTATGCCATCTCTGGGCTACTGCTGGGGGAGGGGGTGATCTCAGCCCCTTTTGTAAGGACAGACAGACTTTGGCTCCAGCATATCCAAAGCTACCTCCTGCCCCCATAATGCCCCATTTGGGGGCCTCATTCTGGTGGGAACACTTCCAGCAGTAGATGTACATGCATGGAGCTTTACATGGGCATACGTGGGGCCTCTGGGGTGAATATGCACTCCCACTAGCTAGTGATGCAGCTATTCAATCTTTAGACCCTGTACTTAAAGATCTAATGGGGCCCCCTTTAGATGGCCATGCATATTACGTCGGTGGGAAGCGCACAAATAACATTCCTCTTTTCCCCACCTCAGCTACCATTCTATGCTTTACTACTGCTTCTACATTCCTGACAAGTTAGAAGAACAGAAAACCTGATTTTTTAAAGCCTGATTTTTAAAACAAACAAACAAACAAAAGAATAATCTGAGCATTTGCAGTTTTGCATTTTAAACTTACTGAAATAATAGTACCATTATGACTACAGGAATAAAATGGAGTTTGCTCTAGCTGCACCCCTGCCACCAGCAGAGCTTCTCTCTGCTGATGGAGGGTGCTTCCCTCCCATCCTAACCCTTGTCTGCCGGCAGATCTGGGGGTTAGAATTGCTCTACCCATGTGGTTATATATGGTGAAATACTTTGTTAGTTCTGTCACATATACCAGTTATTTTTGCTCAGAGTCTATGCTTGTTAAGATGGTAAAATAGAGTGAAATTAATTCCTGCAGAAAGGCCTAGCCAACGGTGTATAAATCACCAGAAAATAAGGTTTGAGTGGGACTGCATGTGGTACATGGGCCTTGTAGTCTTCAGAAAGTTTAATCTACTTCAAGCTTCTTGGAATGGTATATTTAAATGCCTTTGGGGTTATCAGTAGAGTAATATTTAATACTGCATTAATATTGGATGAAGGATTTAGTACCATGAACTGCTTGTGTGGCATTTATCTTACACAGTCACATTGATTCATTGTTTATTTATATGACACAGTTTCTAATTAAGCTTCTATAGCATTCATGAAATATTAAGGGGAAACTACCTCCTATTTTGTTTAAAATGCTATCCATGACAAGGATTTTATGAATTAGGTACTGAGGACAGCAAAAGAATTTTCAGCCCAAATGAACTGAAAATTACCAAACTATGCAAAGTCCCTTATATAGATTTTTACACATTTTGGTCTTAGTTGTAGATTGGCACCAGTGCATTAGTAATCCACTGTTTTTCCATTTTTATTTCTAGTCTATATAAAGACCACTGTGCATGCAGTTTTCCTAGTGTTCTTTGCATGTCTTCCCCACTCCCCCATCCATGTTATGAATGTACATAGACATTTATGTACATCAATGAAACACAGCACAAAGCATCCTGGTGGTTGTGAGAATGTCACAATTCCCAGGGGAACCAGCCCCCCAGCAATTAATGGAAAGCTGTGACAAACTACATGTGCATTAGTTTCGGAATTAATTTTAGAACATTTTTATTTAAAGGTAAGAAAGAAGATGGTGCAAAACATGGAATGGAATGGAGGGAAGTCTGCTTTATCCATAGTCTCTCACCAATGTATGTAATATAACATAAGCATTTCAGTAGATCAAGTGCCATTAACAATTTCACTGAAAACCTTAGCCTATTCCTATTTACATTTACTCAGAAGTAAGAACCACTGAAGTTTACTCATAAATAAGCGTGCATAGAGTTGTAGTCTTGGAATACTCTGCAATGTGCCTACATTTTAAACAAACCTTTAATCTTCGTATCTAAGCTTCAATGAATACATCAGATTGGAGAAATATTGGTAATTTAGATATCTTGATATCTCTTTTCTTTTCTTTTACATGCTATGGATATTCAACCCATTATATGTGTAGCATTCCTGTTGATGGCAAAGGAAGTACTCTGAAGCAATTTCTGGAATTTTCCTGTGTGTTTTTTTAATTACAATTTATGACACATATAAATAGCAGATGGTGTTTAAATTTCAGTCTATAATGCCTGTCTTATATCAGGTATCTCACTCCCCAGGAGTCTTGGCTCAAGCAGAGATTGGCATCACTGCAGTTAATGCAGCATTTCTGTCCTAAACCGGAGGAGCAAAATTGCACTTAGACATGGGAGATCACGTTGGTGGAACCTGGGATCTGGTACAAGATCTGTCACACCACACCCTATCTTATACCAACCCAAATATAAGGCAGCGTAAGATGTCCCTCTGACTCAGAACACTCGCTGTCACTCCCCTTGCCCGCAGCCACCCACACTGTACAGGCAGTCTCCACAATGCTTTGCTTTGAGGAAGGACCCCTCAAAGTGCATAATTCAGGCCTGGGCTGCTTTCCGGTGAGGTCGCCCACCTGATCTCTCATTTTGAGGACTCTGTCAGAGCAAGAGATTGGAGAGGCTGCTTGCCTGATCTCTCAGTCTGGGAGAGTCCTCAGAACAAGAGACTGGGCAGGCAGTCCTTCTGGAGAGCCATGTCAACTACTTTGTGTGGCTGATGCAGCTCTCCGGAGAGGCTGTCCACCTGATCTCTTGCTTTGGGAGTCTTCTCAAAGCAAGGGATTAGGTGGCCAGCCAGGCGGCTAGGCATTCAAGAGAGCCCACCGCCCAGTCTCTCACTGTGAGGACTCTCCTAAAGTGAGGGCTCTGGTGGGGGGCCTCTCCTTGGGTCACCTACTGCCATCCCTCACTCTGGTAGTGAGTGTATTTAGAGCAAGAGATGGGGGACTGCTCCAAGGAGTCCTGCTATGCTCTCCCACTGTGGCATTTGCCAAAGCAGGCAAGTGGGGCTGGTGTGGTGGTGGCGGCAGTCACCACGGGGGCCCTCCTGGTGATGTGTGTGTGATCCACCACACTTCCTGACCCAGCACCTGAACAGCAGATTCACCCTGCCTCATGAAAGGGCTGGCCCTGCGAAATGGAAACACTAGCTTCCTGCTGCCCAGTCTTATGAGTTGCTGTCTCAGTTTGCTGCTTATAAATCAGACATGGTGCATTTAGACCATGGCACTCCCAGACTTTGGTCTGCTACAGAACCCAGATCCCTGCTTGCTAGGACCCTTGATTGCACTGCTGTGCAGGTGCTGGGAGGGGAGTGGACTAAGTGTCCTCCTCCCAGTCATTTGGCTACACAGAGCCTGGGGAGGTACAGCAAGGCCAGTCAGTGTCCTTTCTTGATCTACATGGACTGGGACTAGCATGGAGCAGACCTGGAAGGAAGAATTTCCTCGAAGAACTTTCCTCCAAGTTATTTAAGAGAGGCCTCCATGTTGCTCCATGCCTACTCTGTCTTTCCCACCTACCCTCCCTATTCCAGGCTCTTGCTGCTATGGACAGGAGTTAGTTGCTAGTTGATGAGACTGGGAAGGAATTTTACCTGCTGGAGCAACTGGGCCACATGCCCACAGGATTTTTGCATTCTCTATAGCAGTAGAAAAGTTGTATTGTTTTGTATTCTTTTGTTAACAACAATAGTATATAACTTCCACCACAACTGTGGTATAGCAGGCATTGTTGGCATTGGGATGGACACATTTCAAGAGTAAATGGGGGTTGGGACAGCCCACTCCTCAAAAGGGGGGTTCCCATAAGGGACCTTGGGGATGGAGCATTAAAAGGCTCCAGCCGAGCTTACGGGCTGGCATGTCTGCCACAACTCAGATTGCAGAACTGGCCCACATCAGTGGTCCACATTTCATGGCCTATAGCTTCCTTCTACTCCCACTGTTAGCTTGGCACAATAACTGGGATGGAAACTGGCGAGCATTCGGGCTGTCAATGGCTGGATCCATGCCCTTGGCCACACCAAAACTCTGTAACTAATAAAAGTTGTGGCCATTTATAACCCAATCCAGTCTATATATGGTTTCTCCCTGCCCATTATATCGTCTCCCAACATGTGCTGCTGATGCAAATTACAAAGTTTAAAGCAAGTTGGCATAGCAAAAAAGGTTGCTACACAATTTGCATGTGCGAAAGGGAAAACCTTGTATAACAATTATTCCTGCAGCGGGCAACTGTGGCTATGTGGCTACCTGTGGCTTCCCATCACAATCTGTGGGCAAAGAGAAGGATGTCTGCCTGGTCCTACCATTAGGCAGAATTAGACAGCTGCCCCAGACAGTTAATTTTGAGTGCAGGATTGCAGCTGTAGCCATTTATTTGGTATGTTTACATGGCCTTCACCATGAAAGCCCTAGATAGGATGGATAATTGTGGAAGACTCACATATTAATCTGTGATGTGGTCTCCATCACAGTCTTCATACTAGGAGTATACAACTTCTTTTTTCATTTCAGTGGAGGTTTACAGGAAATATTCTTGGTGAATGGTAGCCTTTATTAGAAAGAGAGAAAAGAAAGGTGACACTGTGTATCTAACCTATTTTGGTTGTAGGCAGATACTCATAGAGGAGCAAGTACAGAGAGTTTTCCTGAGGACTAAGGTCTTCTTCTCCCTCACTATTGCTTCTGTACTGATACAAGTATATGGTTCTTGAATGAAAACGGATTGCTGCCTCTTCCCCATGTTTGGGCTGCCTGCTTTGTTCCTGGATTTTCATACCCCACCTCCGAACCTGGCATGGGTATAGGATTGCAGCCTAAACCTGTGGCCCAGTTCTCACTTCTTGGGCCATATTTGTCTGGCCATGGTATCTTAATATTTACCTTAGTTTTTGATGTACTGAAATCACCAACCATGTTTTTCTCATGGTGACCTTTCTTCTGAATGCATCTTCCCATAGTAACATCTGAGGTTCCTTGCCAATATCTGTATACTGTAAAATACAGGCCACAATCTATGGAAAAGACAGGGTGGATTGGCTCCTCCCATAGAAGACTGGAAGCAGTGGTGAGCAAATGTAGGCTGATAATCATACATGAAGGGCATCAGAGAGGGGAACAGGCTGCTGTAGTTCATTCTCCCTCCTATCAGCCTCTTTTCCTTCATGTTGTGGTCAGCCTACAGTACTTGATAATTAGGGATGTACAGTCATTTAATCCAAAAGGAACAATAATATTATGAAAGAGTCCTATTCATATTTAATTTAAATTAATAAATATGACCTAAAAATAATCCAAATTCAGCAATTCCATTTTTTTTACAAAGAGTTCTTGTGGATTTTTCTTTCATATTTGTATCTGTATTTCATTTTTATTTTTATCTGTAATTATTTTGCATGAACATCAGTAGTTGTTATTACTATCTCCATTGTCTTGTTTGGAAGGAAAGAAAGGCTTCACCTCAAAAGTGACTAGTGGGAAAAGACTACCCCCTTCCAGCAAGGACCCTGTTGCTACAATACAGTTAGAAAAGTGTTTAAATGCCCCAGTCATGAAGTAAGTTCTGATTGCATGGAGTAGGATGTAACTGCAAGTTGTCACAGTTGTGAGTTGTTACAGTTGTGAGTTGTCACAGAATTGGCATCTTCCACCAGGCTCTGTGCTGATTCCGTGGAAAGATCCATATCATCATTCTATGATAAAAAACAACCCTGCCTGTTTAAGACCAGAGTTAAGGCTATCTCATGCTGGCTCAAGATCAACAAAGCCAGGACAAGTTTAGTCTGATGCCTTAACTCAGGGGTCCCCAACCCCCGGGCTGCGGACCTGTACCAGTCTGTGGCCTGTTAGGAACCGGGCCATAGGGGTGTGAGAAATGGTCTTCCACGAAACTGGTTCCTGGTGCCAAAAAGGTTGGAGACCACTGCCTTAACTGATGTGCCCCATGATCAGTCATGATGTTGTGCAATGTCACAAACTGTGCTTGCTTACAGCTTACCTTCCATGCACCCACATGTTGCCTGGGTCTTTCAGGCCCAAATTCCGCCTGAAGAATCCGGCCCCTCAGAGTCCGTGGTGGAATGGACCACCCATCTCCACCACCCCACGAAGTTTCCCTGGAACGGATCCTACCTGCCACCAGCCGGGTCCGGTCCGTCCGCTGCTGGTCTGCGGAAGCAAATGGCGTCCGGCGTAGCGGACACCATTTACATCCCTTCTCTTTGCTGTGATAGGCTACGCCATTTGCGTCCCTGCTCTTTGCCATGATAGGCTATGTAAAGATTTACATAGCAGACGGAAGTCCAGCTGCAGATGGAAGTTTGGCTGCGGATGGACCCGGCCGGCAGCTCTGCGGACTTGCCGCGGAGCCAGCTGGAGAGGATTGCAGGGGGAGGGACAGATCACCTCCCCCCCACGGACCCCCCCCAGCGGACTGGTGAGTGGGTTTCGTACACCCCTAAAATTTATTATTACAGTGTTCTGAAAAAAAAAATGAAGTAAAAAACAAAACACAAACAAAGCATTAAATGAGTAGAAGTGTACAAATTAATAGATATGTCCCTGTATGATCAGAATAGCTTATTTCTGAGTAAGCCTGCACAGGATTCCAGCATAGCTCTTTCCTTTTCTTCCTTCTCTTCATCAGTGAGAGTGATTAGGGATGGGCGAACAAACATTGTTGAAGTTCACCAAGATTCTCCAAACATCAACTCGCTGCTTATCTCTCCTCGATTTGCGCTCATGTTTGTGATGGGTGTTCATTTTGCATGCATGAGGAAATTACGCAAAATAGCTATCAAACATGAAAGTTGTGCAAAGGTCCCTCAAAATCTCCAAAGGTGTACAAATTGACCCCATACAGTGATTTCAGAATTTGCATATTTTTGAAATTTGCACAAAACTGAATAGGGAAATTTGTGCAAATTGAATATGACCACATGCTCGACAATTTGTGAACACTTTCGGTGGCCGTGTTCCCCTGCTCACCCTCACATTTGAGGTTGCAAACAGGGGATGCTCTTACGTTTTGTGAGGAGAAACAAAATTCTCATACATGCCTAAGAACTATTCCCTCAGCCTTCAAAATCACCCCACTCTTTTCTCAGTTGACAGTTCCCAGATATCCCCATACCACCACCGCCACTGCCGGAATGCTGACAGGAACAGTGGAATTCAAAGCACTGGCAGCATTCTAGCCTCAGAGTGAAACTGAGCATGCCTGACATAACTTTTCCAGCTGTTGCTGCCGTAAACTTTCATGGGGAGGAAAACCTTGACAATTTTTAAACCGTTGCTTAGAATTTCACCAAACTAATGAAAGGCACACTTCTTCAACAAGCCTGAATAAAGTGTATCAGTAGTTGCCCCCATATTTTAAAAGAAATACAGCTTGAGTAAAAAGTACAACTGTATCAATTTTCAGCACTTTTTAACTTGCTGTTATCTGTGGCAGTTTGTATCAGATTGGTTTACATTTCTCCATGCTTTTAGACATCATGATATAGATTATGGATGCCAAATTTTAAGTCATTAGATCTACAGGGGTCATTTTTATGATCTGTAGAATTTGGAGACTTATAATTGCTGGACTATCTTTTCTTTTCTTTTGCCCCTTTAATTGTTTGCCCTTGTGAGGGATAAGTTTTACTTGAGGCCCCTCTACTTATGCATGGAGGGGGAGGACTGGGATTGCAATTCCTGGCCCCAATGTCATGTCCCTCTAGTCCTGAAGTCCCCCCAAGCAGCTGACACATGTTTAGTGCCTGAAGGAGCTGTAGATGTGTCCAGACGAACACATGTAGAGGCTCCTCCAAACGAATGGGAAGCCTGATGAACCAGGGTTCCCATGCACATGGAGGATCTGCATGTATATGTGTGTATGGCCCCTTCACACTGGCACCAAATGTGCATGCATTGGGCGTGTGGCCAGAGCACATGGCAAGCGGTAGATATGGCTAGCAGATATGATCGTCCTGATCCCCCAACCATGTTCTTCGAACATGTGAAGGGCTTTGTGTGCATACCCCCTAGGCCATTCTCCCTTCTGTGTGGGAATGTCTAATGAATAAGGAGCTTCAAAATGGCTGGGAGAACTTCTGAAGGGCAAGTCAGTTTCCCCAGGTCAGGCTACTTACTGCAGAGCAGCAGTCTGCATGCAGATTTAAGGCGCTGGATGTTCACAGATGAGTAAGGCATCATTAGTGCCCTCACTATTAAGGAGTGGTACACACTTAAGAGAGAGTGTGCCATTCTGAATATTTCATGTTTGTTGCTAGTTAGTAGCCAGAAGGCAGAATAGTTGTGTGCAGAGCATGTTTACTCAGAATCAAGTCCTACCATGTTGAATGGGGCTTACTACCTAATGAGTGTGTTGAGGATTGCAGTCTTCATTGAGTGACATTGAGCATATGCCTGAGGTTGGAGTTCTTTCTTCGAGACAGATGCCACACTCAGGCCTGGGTAAATCTGTACTTAATTTCTGAATAAAGCCTGTCTGGGAATACCAGCCTCTGATCCGAAAGCTCTTTCTCCATAATTCTGGATGCTTGGGCCCTCTTAATTACTCAGTAGTTGATCTATTCTTGCTTCATAGGTTCCAAGAATGAACTCTGGTACAGATTAATCCCCACTGTAAACTCAGCCCCAAATAAGACCCCACTTATTGGCTTGCATTTCTTCTGTGGCCTCCATACTTGATGAGGGGAATAACCCAGGCTGGCCTATCCTTCCTCTCCACGTTTCCTTTTTGTTCACGCATCACTGAGCCCTCCCCTGCCAAATTCAGGTCCTCTGCACACAGGGCCAGCATGTTCTTCTGTCTACATATGGCAGTCCTGGATCATCTTACCTGCTTGCCCCTCAAGCTTCTCTTTATAATCTTCTCACCATGATAAAATCCTCACTCTCAGTTTGTGCTTGTAAATATTCCATTTTATTTTTTTAACATTTACTTATTATATTACATGGTATGTTGGATTCATTTTATATAAACATTTTAAAACAAAGTACCTCACGTTCTACATTTTCTGGGTAGGAAAAAAATCTTTATCTTCCATACCTATTATGCAAAGAAGTTTGGGCAGTTGGGAGGATAAAATTGTATATGAATTAAGTAGATGTTCTGATTCCTTGCTTTATGTGACCCCTGGAGTTTAGCAACTGAGTTGGCTTCATCCATGATATTGTCTGCAGATGAAGTGGCATTAGTAAGCCAGCAGGATTTACAAGATACCCCTAGTGTAGTTGTAGAAGCTGTCATTGCAGTTATGTATGCTTCCTAAAGGAAATCAACCCTGAGTGCTCATTGGAAGGACAGATAATGAAGCTGAAGCTCCAGTATTTCGGCCACCTAATGCGAAGAGAAAACTCCCTGGAAAAGACCCTGATGCTGGGAAAGACTGAAGGCAAAAGGAGAAGGGGACGGCAGAGGATGAGATGGCTAGATAGCATCACGGATGCAATGAATATGAACTTGAGCACGCTCCGGGAGAGAGCGCAGGACAGGAAGGCCTGGCGTGCTATGGTCCATGGGGTCACGAAGAGTCGGACACGACTGAATGACTGAACAACAATGCTTCTGTGGCTCCCTAAAGTATTATCAGCAGTAAATGTGGAGCTTACTGCTGGAGGAATTTGTATGGATTGTCATCAGTAACTGCAGGCCTTAAGAACTCTGTTGGCACTTCCTAGAAAGATTGTAAATTCCAGAATGACAACGTGGGCATTCAGAAGAGAGAAGGGGCACTGAATAAAGGTTATGACATTTAAAGGAAAAAGGGGGGTTTAGGAACTTGATAATAGGACCCCATACCGCATTCACTATAGAGAATGGAGCAAACATAGAGGCCCAGTTTGAAAAGTAGCCATTTTACTTTCCCAGTTAGATTTTCATTCCTTGTCCAGCTGCCAGAAAGAGACGATGCTAAGCTTAATTTACCGTAAAACAAGCCATGGGTTATTTGAGAGTTGTCTAACCCTTAAATAAACACTGCCGCCTGGGTTTGCACGACACGACTAGCCTGCAGGTGCAATGCAAAAATTGCTCCCATGGGTGTCGAACACAACGCAACAGACCCTGTGGGTAAATTAAGCCACAGTGGGCTGTTGTGTCATGTGAACCAAGTCATTATGTCCATTAAAAAAAAAAACCTGAAGCTAGATCACATCAGCAAGGAAAGGCTTTTGGTATACATTTCACAAATGGCCTCACAAAATTCTCCACCCTACTTGTTGGCAGAGAAATTGGGAGGACCTTTCACTGAATGTCTCGGGGGGGGGGAGCAGAAATTCTACAACAGCTTCTTGGGGGTGGGGCTCCCCATTAGTCGTGGAAGTAGTACAGCTTCCTTCTTCTTTTCTAAGGTTTTTTTTTTCTCCGCAGCTTCATGCAGCAGCAGCAACAGCCGCACTGTGTTGGCAGCCTTGCCACCATTTTGCATCCTCCACAATGTCCTGGACCTAGTGTCTTTCCAGGGTATTGTGGGAGAAAATGGCAGACATTTCCCCCAAAGGGTGAAGAATACTTGGACAAAATTCTGTGAGGTGGCCTTCTTTTTTCTAGTGGGGGGTGGGGGCATTGAGAAAAATAAAAATCTCAGGAATTTGCTTAGGAAAATGGCTTCTGAGAAATTTTGGCTCAGATCTCATTTAGACAAACTTTAGTCTGAGGTCAAGAAATCTGCACATGCTCAGAGGCAGTCAACCTAAGATAGCACAATTTTTTAGAACAAAAGAGTTCATTCAGTGCTGCTCAGTTTACAACTCCTTACATGACCTGTGTGGCCTGGGGAAAACCATATTTGCCAGTGCTCACCCAGAGAAGCTTTTCTCACATTGTCACTTGTATGCACCATTTCAAAAGAATCTTCACACAAGTCCTTAACACAGGTAAGACTGGGGAATTGCTGCCACAGCACATATTTTCTGGAAACTGCTCAAGGGTTTACTAGTTCCTGAGCACCTCTGGCCTAGCCTACCTCACTCAATAGTCCCATTCACCCATCTTCCTGTGCCACAACCAGTGAAAAGAGGCTTCAGGTCAGCCTTCCTCAACCTGGTGCCCATCAGATGTTTTGGATTACAACTTCCAGCATTCCTGACCATTCACCATGCTGGCTGGGACTGATGGAAGTTGAAGTCCAAAACGTTTGGAGGGCACCAGGTTGGGGAATGCTGCTAGATGATGGCTCTGTTTATGCTTCTTATTCATGGTGATAGGAAAGTTAATACACTACAATCAGAAACATTTTGATCATAATCAAGCATAAACAATCTTAGTATTCATTAAGCTATTCTGTTACTGCTTCATTAGAATCTGAATCATATCAGGACATGAACCTAAGGAAAATATTAAAATGGCTTAGTATGGAGGTGTGCCCCCTTACCAAGTTACTGTCATATTTAAATGGGTACACATGTCTTTGGATTTCAGAAAACCTAAATGATTTTCTGAAAGGGAAGGGTTGCTTTATCTTCCTGAGGTTTACCTTTTCCTACCACTTTCTTGGGAGACATGGGAATTTTTCAGTTTTCAGTTCCATCCTATATGCTAATAGCAAACTCATTCTCCAAGTGCCGATCCTTCTGTAGTCAAAATAGCATCATCCATGCATGACAAGTAGGTATCAGCAGACGTAGAGGTACCCCAAGTTTTTCTGAAGGACATAAAAAAAAAAAAATGAAATACCACAAAGACCAGGCCAACGAGGACTGCGTATGCTCAGTTGCCACAGAATGCCGAGTATCTGTTGTGGGGGGAGAAATGGAAAATTGGCAGTGGGCAGTGGTGGGAATGACAGTGATCAGACCTGTCTCAGCAGAGAAATGCTGAGTGAAGTGGTTGTACTGCTACTGATACCTTCATTTTTCAGGAAGGCAGCAAGGCGGGTCTTGGGATGTGGAGGGCAGCTTGTCCAGAACACTTTCAAACCTGGCCCAAGCCTTGTTCGCTTCTATTAATTAGAATACTATTTATTTAGAAATTAAGAAGTTGTCTAGGTTAATGGGACACACAGGAACAGTGCTGCAGATTCAGCAAAGGGGGGGAGAAATAGTTGATAAGGAAAGCAAAGGAGCGAGACAATGGTCAGGAAGAGGCATAGTGAGACACCTTTCTCGAGGCTGGTTCTGGAAATTAGTGCTGTGTCGTACTCCACATTTGTTAAATTCTTCCCTCACTGCGAAATTGGCATTGCTTTTTCTGCTTCTTTTGGTGGGAGGGGGAGAATTTTCTCATGGTAGGTGGGGTTCCTTTATCTTTTTAAATACAGGAGGTGGCTTAGGGGTGTTCTTTCTATTTTCTACTCGGTGCACTATCGCAGAGTTGCAGGACTCTTTGCAGAGAGGCTTTTAGCCCAGGATCAATTCTTGAATGCTTACGCAGCCATGTGAGGTTATGATGTTGCAACAGTGCATGGAATAGTACAAAACAGAAAGAAGTCCCCCTCAGCCACCTCCTACACTTTAAAAAGGTAAACAGAACCCCTGCCCCAGTGCAGCCGTTCTTCAAAATTCTCTCCCTCCCCAGCCTCTTTTGCTCAAGGCTTTATTTCGCCCCTGCCTCAGGCTAAGGAGCTCTTGAAGCAGAGAAGTAAAGAACAATCCTATATATCCTAATGCAATTAAAACAACACCTTTGTACGTATCAATTGCCCCGAACCCTTGTGTAGCTTTCCAATTAGTACGGAAACACACCCACCTGAAGTCAAGCACCCTTCCATTTAGAAAAAAATGCAGGCAATCACCCTCCCTTTTCTTCATCTGGAAACTCCCCTTTTAGTTGCCTGCCTGTTTTTTGTTTTTCCAAGACTATAACTGGTCTTACACCCCTAGACTTGGCATTCTTCTTTGGGAGTGTCCATACTGGCCTTCACATTGCCTGTAGCATTTCCACTGCCCTGAAGATCCTGGCCAAGATACCCGCTGCATCTCTACCTTTGGACTTTTGTACAGTTTGGACAATGGCCTGGAAGGTAGCTAGTCTGCCCAACCCACTTCTGGGAACCTGGTTTCAATGCCTGCTTTCTGTACACTTATAACCCACACCTTTGCCCAGTAAAGCCTTGCTGTGGGTCAGAGCAGCTGATCCCTTTGGATTTACCCCAACACTGAGGATTTCTGATCTTCCTCCCTCTGATATGTTTTGGACAGATTATAAAGAAAGGAGAGGTATCAGACTGCAAAATGTCCTCCATTCATCTGATTATTTCTTCTTCTTCTTCTCCTCCTCCTCCTCCTCCTCCTCCTCCTCCTCCTCCTCCCCCCCCCCCGCCCCTTAATAGCTTTTGGCTTACCATGGTTCCCTTCCCACCCCAACTTATAGCTGCCTTTGGCTCACTGCTGCCTCATCTTTCCTTCTGCCCATATTTCTCTTCCTTCTGCAACAAGACTTCACTAATTTCCCTTACACTTTGCCTTTTATTTTACTCTTATAAATGAAACCTCCTTTTCTGGAAAATCTCTGGCCTTGTTACTCCACCTGGGAACCTTATGATGGCCCTCCGCTACCTAGGCCAGAATCCCTAAAGTTACTCAAGTTGTGCTCCTGTGTATTTTAGTAAAACATGCTAGTTTCTGGCCAGCTCTACCAGAATGACAGCAACCTGCCCTCTAGCAGAATAGAGCTAAGGCTGCAGCAGGTAGAGGTTCCCCTAGCACTAGAGTGATTCTCCCCAGTAAAAAAAACACACAAAAAAAACACTCCCATGTGTGTGCTTAAAGGGTATATTCCCAAAATTGGAAAAGTAGGTTTCAGTCTTGTATGGAGATGTGTGCTTCCAGCAAGCATGGTAACAGTGCGATTGTACAGATTGGGCCCAGAAGAAGTGAGCAAATGAATGAGCAGCAGTGACAATGGCAAGGGTAAGGTGGGCCCACTCAAAGAGGAGAGCCCACTGAGGACATCTTGCGTAAGGGCCCCTATCAAAACCTGGAGCCTGGACTGCATTGCATGACCACAAACCACAGAAAATTG
Organism: Heloderma suspectum; assembly: GCF_057233095.1. Taxonomy (NCBI): domain Eukaryota; kingdom Metazoa; phylum Chordata; class Lepidosauria; order Squamata; family Helodermatidae; genus Heloderma; species Heloderma suspectum. The sequence continues at coordinate 89,301,795 of NC_139461.1, forward strand.
TTGCCAAAAAAGACCGCATAAGTTGATGTGATCTCTCAAAGCCTGCTCACTTGCGGGAATAGTTTGATGGAACATTGTCCATGTGCTGGCATATACAATTATGTTTATAGTGTAATTTATGTGAAAGACCTTATTAAACAAAAAAAATGATAGAACCATTTTCAAATGTGAGAGGATTTTTATGTTTTCAGATTTTATTAGTCACCAAAGGGTAGTGAAACTACAGTTTTTCATAAACTTAACATTTTTTTTTATTATTAACAATCTGCTGCTCCAGATGAGGCATACGGACTTCAGACAGAACAAAACCATATTTCTGCACATAGTGAGAGGTCAATAGTGTGTTTAGAATGGCAGTACTCTGATTGCCTTATATATACATTCACAGCTGTACGTTTATAATGAGCTGGTAACACAAGTCAATTTCTGAGTGAATAAATGTTTACATAGCAAATTACTTCTACTCAAGGATTTTCTTGTTTGTAATCTCATCAGAGAGGCCAAAGGTTAAGTGTTCACAGGGAATGAACAGCCACTTCACTCCAGTCACGGACTGGGGCAAGTCACCTTGGCACAGACAACTTGAGGAAAGCTTTTTTATGCAATTTTGTTCTTCTCCTTGTGGATTAGTGGAGCACCAAGATCATTAAAAGGTGATCAAATCAGCATTTTTTAACAGGATAAGGAATCACTTTAATAGGAAGAAAATAGGTTTAATGGCTTATTAAAAGCTCAGTTCCTCTCTATTTTGAATGGATCAACTATTTTGAGTGGCAACTTTTGATGTGCAGTTACAGTTCCATCACAAAACTTTTCTTAAAGATGAACATACAAGTCCTGTCAGGATGGTCAAATTACTGCATTGTCTTGACAGGTGGTTTATATGCATTTTCTATAGCAGCAAATAGAAGGAGCATCCTCCTTCCAGGGCTACTGGTTTTTGCACTTGGGGAATAAGGTTAGTGATGGAGGTCTGAACCCTGCCTGATGTGAAAAGAAGTCAAGGGGATGCTAGACGACATGCACAGAATACATGCTAAGTATTATTATTCACCCTGGGATGGATCTGGACTTTTAGTACTGCTGAGCAGATAAACTTTCACCCAGTACAGCAGAAGAACACAATGTGTTATTGCTCTGTCACATGACTATTGTTCCAGACCATGCAATTTTTAACAAAGCTATTATTACTCTTACCATTCTTATAGGAACCTCGGTGGTGCAAGTAACTGCTACTGATGCAGATGACCCTACATACGGCAACAGTGCCAGAGTGGTTTACAGCATTCTTCAAGGACAGCCTTATTTTTCTGTGGAACCAAAGACAGGTAAATCCTCTCATGCTTCCCATATTATTTATTATTTATTTATTTATTGCATTTATATCCCGCCTTTTTTCCTCTTGCAAGGAACCCAAGGCGGCCATATGTACAGCACTTCTGAGGAACCCCCTTCCCCCTGCAAGAACATTAGCCTGTTTCTGAGACAGGAGCAAGTGGGAAGCATCAGACAGAGTATGCTGGAATACTCTGAGGATCAAGCTAGAAGATCAGAATCTAGGACTGAGTAGAATCACCAAGCAGGAACGTAGATCAGAGTTCGTCTGTGGGTCAAGTCAGGATCACAGAGGGAAAGCCAATCTGCTCTTTGTGGTCAGGAGAAACAGAGAAAAACTGGTGTTAATCAAACAATGGGTTAGATCCAGATTTAATCATATTTAAAGTAGATCCATTGAGTTCAATGGGTCTTGTTAGTTGTGATTAATGTAAGTCCCACTGATTTTGATGAGTCTACTCTAAGTATGATTACTAAGTCTGGATCTAACCCAATGGTCTCAGGTGTCTTCAAGCCTCTTATGCAATTACCTGCAAGAGCTAACCAATGGGATCAAACTCTGGATATGGGGCTTACTTGGTAACAGAAAAGAGCCAGATTTGCAGAGCATTACTTCAGTTCTTTTCTGAGTCTCTCTACCCAAGGTGGGCAGTTCAAGACCCTCAGAAAGCCTGTGAGCATCCTTTCCATAAAGAGAATGTAAACATTGCTTATGTCTTCCCTTCCCATGGCAAATGTGCATTTGCGCACACACACTCTTACACACTTTATGAACCTTCCAGTTCTACTGAAATAATCAACTGATACCCAACATGGTCACAGAATACTTAAATATACGTATATATTTTATGTATATGGTAGCATGTAGTAGTTCCATATGGGTCAAGAGGAAAAGGGTTTGGGTAGACAGCATAATAGCATTTCATTTTATTTTCCTAGCATAAGGGGTTACTCTGTCCTAGACCTTGTTATGCATAGATCGAATGTTACCCACAAGTAACAACTAGTAACTCCATCCCTTTCATCACACCATATAGCAGTACAGATGTCCTGGACTCCTGGGATTTGCAGGTGCTTTTGGCCCTCTCACTTTGCTGAAGCTAAGAGCATTAGAAGTTTTAACAGTTGAAGCAGGGGCAGTGTGGCAGGAGGGGTGCTGGACGCCCTCAATCAAGTCCCTGAGTTGCCTGTCCATAATGGTTAACTCATTGCTTCCTGCCTTTCCCTCAACAGATCATGACAATGATTGTTCTCTCTTGGATCTGTTTTGTCAGCTTTGCTGTAGCTTGTAATAAAATTAATTACAGAAACATACAACCATTTGCATGGAGGGAGACATCCCATAAATGCATGAGGTCAGAATTTGATTTAGCTAGGGAGAGAATTGCAAATATAACACAATAATTTGTGAAAGTGCACTTAGCCTTCCCAGTCTGTTTAGTATGGAGAAAATAAAGCTATGGAATTTTTTTTGTTTTGTAAAGTCAAGTCCTTTCAGCAAAGAGATGAATAATGGGCTGCTCTAAATTCAAAAGAAGAGGAAATAAATAAAACTGGAACTAAAGAGCTTACAAACATCAGATGGAGATGGAGAAGCCCCAGTGCACCTCTCAGTTATCCATGTATTTTATGTTTCCTCTACTGGTGATATGTAGCAGTGGCGGAGTAAAAGCCCATCTCTCTGGAAATCAGAGTCGGCAGCTGTACTATGTAAAAAGAATGAAATAGTTTTTTCTAGCTGTAAAGCCTTCCTGGTTTGAGGAGAAATATTTATTTATCTGATACTTATCTGCACAGCAGAATGGTGGCAAGCTAGCTTTTCTCTCCCTTCCTTTTTTTTTTTCCTCCTCTAAATTTCGAACCATAATTACACATGGCACAAAGATGGCCAAATGGATAAAACTTTAACACTATTTCAGATAATACAGTGCTTCAATTACTACATCAAAGCTCCCTAATTACAGTGAATGCTTTAGAAGTGGTTATTCGGGTTTTTTTAAAGCTAATTCAAGATAGCTTCATTGAAGTGCATAGTATGATTCAAGATTATTAATAGCAGCAAGATTCTGTTGGGTCATTTACAATTTTCAACCATTAGGAAACTCATTCTGACCAGCTGGCAGTTTGGAAACCAAATGTTGTTTATTGTCTCTTTTCTTGTCCCCACCTTGGCGGTAGACAATATATGGAATGACTGGGTGCATGTCCTCACTAAGCTTCTTTTATATAGATATTGAGTGCTCTTATTTAGCAAACCAGTCTATGCGCAGACTGTACCAATCCTCACCTGTCCACATTGTAGATATGGAACATCACCACAGAGGAGAAGGTGTGAAGACAGACACTAGGACATACATTTCTTTTCAGGAACAGCTTCCAGTTTAGTGTTGAAGTAACCAAGTGGGAGTGTTGAAAGCCCTCATGTGCCTCAGAGGCAAAAGTAATTCACATAAAGGACTAATTTTCACAATCCAGTGACCACTTTCTGAGTGGCATCTATACCATGGATAAGCTATTTGTTTATATTAACTTATTACAGATTGCCCCATTTTATATGGTCTGTCCCTAAGGCCTAGTCTAGGGGCCAGGCCACCACCAAACAATCCTGACAGTGGACATTTCTACACCAGCCTAAAATCCTGCATTTAAAACGGGGCTTTCTGCTTCCGTTTTAAATGCAAGATCACCACTGACTCCATTTATGTGTGCTTCTTCCCCCCTGCCCCTTCTCCCCATATCTGAGTCTTCCATTATCTTTCATTGATCTCACTCCTCTTCTTGCCACTTTTATTCTGTTCATGGAGGGAACTGCAGTGGAATACAACGGGGTAATTTGATAGCTCATTATCTGTGATCGATTTAAAAATGGAACAAAGGGCATTTAGTGTAGGAGGGTCACAGTAGGGTCACAGCATCATGTAAAGAGCTCGCAAACTTCCGTGAAAGAGCAATCTGAATCTCAGGATAAAAGCTCCGTGTGATGAAACCCAGTAGCTTGCAGCAGCATGGAGGGAAAGCAGACATTCAGAGCTTTGAAATATTAGGAGATGTACGGGCTATAGCCTACCCTTATATCAAAAAGGTATAAAAATACCAAATAGGAGCCTTTGCTTAGGAGCTTTTTTTTTAGCTTGAAATGCCTACAAGCAAAAGAGCTGCACAAGCCAACCAAAAAACAAAAGAGGAAAGTATCTACAGGCTCTATACAGGATTAATTTATTATTATTATTATTATTATTATTATTATTATTTTGGAAATGATCCAATGTATTTAAACATTTTAGCACTTTTAGATTTTTAAAATTTATTATTGTTAATTTGTAATATCCTGGAACTGTGTCTCTTGATTGTATATGCATTAAAGGATTTGCTTTTCCATTTCAGCATTCAGGTTGTGAATTGGTATAGCCATTCTTGTACAATAATTACATATAGTACATTGCTTACCTGTATGACTGTAAGCTAAATTAATAGAAATAGGAATGCTGGAAGATGTAGAGTAATTCTGACTTTCAACAATATGGAGATCTGTAGTGAATTCAAATGCATAGGAGTTCCAGCTTTATTAAGGAACGTCTATTTCAGCTACATGAACCTAACCACAGCGTATATTTTCACATGATGCACAACACTGATCTTCAATTAGTGGGTCAGGACGCAAAATTGGGTTGTGGACCAAGCTAAGGAAGATCAGAAACACAGCTACCATTTTCTATCTTCTTTAACATTATTGTTTAAAGAGAAGGGGAAAGAAAGAAGGTTAAGCATGGAGAAAGGAAAGGGGATACTGAGGGAGGAGAGGCAGAAGCAGAAAGAAAAAATGAATCTATTAAGCAAAGTAAACAAACAAGTGTGTGGGTGTCTTAATCTGGAGGCCTGATCTATTCAGGGCCCAGTCAAGGTAGATTGTTTGGATTACCAAGATGAAACTAGACTACTTGTGAAGGGAATTGATAGTTTATTGATAGAAAATGGATGCAGAATAAAAATGCAAAGAAAGCTTACACATCTCTTCGCCCCACGGAGCTGGCAACTGCCTCACAGCTGGCATATGCTGGGGCTGCAATCAGCAACATCTGAGAGATTGTTCTGAAGACCCACGGTTCTCCAGGTTGGTTGTGCACGTTCTCCCATGGAGCGAAGCCAAATTGGTTAGGCATCAGCCCGATCTTTTGTACTCTTTTCTGATCTTTTAGTACATGCCCAAAGTATTGCAGGCAGGTAATAGTTACCTTTCCCTATGACTCAGAAATTCCAGCATTCCGACACGGGGGGGAAGAAACCCTCCTCAGTGTGATAGAAAAGTAAATCAAACAGAGGAAATTAGGCAGCCACGTAACTGTTGAAATTAGGATTACACCTTTATCAGCATCAGACAGCTAGCAATTGTTAACATGTGAATTGGTGCCTGCTTGGCACGAGTCTTTCTGTGAGAGAAGCCTACAGAAGCTGGCCTACTCTAAGAAACGAGAAAACCACCCTAAACAGGCCTGTATACATTTAATAAACAGCATATAGGATACATGTGCAAGGTCAGTACTTTACTTGACCCCTCACCATTTCAAACTCAGTACAGTGGGTCTGAAAAGGTTAAAGGTGTGCCTTGTATTCTGAATGCGTCTAGAGAAAATAGGCACATGCTACATCCCACTGGTGAATACTTGTTAACATTCATTATAATAAGGCCTAGCTACATGTGACATCTGTTGGATTTTGCCCATTGAAATATTGGACCATTTCAATCACCATGCTTCATTGTATTCTGCTGATTTAGGGGTGGGGTGTTAATGTACATTTTGCTGCTATGCTTATTAATTGGAAACATAGCTCTCACTGTTTTACTGTATGTATTTTGGCATATTCCAGGTGTTATCAAAACTGCACTTCCCAACATGGACAGAGAAGCAAAAGACCAGTATCTACTTGTCATTCAAGCAAAAGATATGGTTGGGCAAAATGGGGGGCTCTCTGGGACCACTTCTGTCACCGTCACCCTTACAGATGTCAATGATAACCCTCCACGCTTTCCCCGCAGTAAGTTTCCGTAGGTGATAATTGAGAGAGACCACATTTCACGGAGTACCAAATTTGCTTCTCGGGGGCAATGCTCAAGTTCATTTTAAACAGAGATGCAAAGTATTAATTAAACTCCACTCAACTAACTGCACCAGCTTATTATGGATAGGTGCTAATTCCAGATAATAGCTGTTGGCTACTTTCCATGGGCAGCAACGACAAAGTGTTAGCAGTCTCCTAGAACTTGCTGAAATATACAGTACCAACATGTCTGGTGTAAGATATGTGCTCTGTTATGAGGATTCTTGGCTTTTGGAGTGTTTTGACTTATCTTGATAATGTGTGGTTTCTTGAGTCATTCAAAACGATGTTCTTTGCAGGTACATTTCTGCTTTCTACCTGTAATACATTGTAGTCTGGATAGCATTGGTTTTACAAAGTTAATGAATGTGGGATCTTGCCACATGTCCTTGTTCACACACACGTGAACTTCCATATATATACCAACATGGGATTAAGAGGGCCTTTAACCAGAGATGTGGTGTGCACACAGCACATTTATACCCTATGCTCTTACCAAAGTGGGGAATACCTACTCCTAAAATGGGGAAATTAGCTCAAACATTCATTAAAGTCCAAAAAACATAGACTTTATTTTTACAGATTTTTGTTCTTAAAATGTACACATTAAGGATGTGCGACACTGAGAATTCTGTTCCGTTTAAGCCCGATGGGATTTTGCAGTGTTTCCCTTCCAGTAAGTGGTAGCAGACTGTAGTAGATTTTTTTTCTGATTCTGGAAATGTTCGTATTTTTTTGCACATGTTAAATAGACATTTTTTCAGGGGAGGGGGTCCCACGATTTGCACAAATGGGATCATGTTTTTGTTTTCATTTTTTTGGCATCCAGAAATTTGTGCAAATGGAATCTTTTAATTTTTCCCCCTTTGGGTCTTTAAATTTATTTAAATGGAGTCATACTATTTTTTAAAATCTTTTTTATCGGAGGTTGTATGCACTTGCACAAGTCCTGCTGTCCAGTCACTATGGAGCCTCACAGAGGCAAATTCCCATTGTAGACATCCTTGCCAGTTTCATCCTCTCCACACACTACTTTATTTAGCCCAGCAGAGCCATATTCCATACCTGTCAAATAACTTTTCATCCTTCACTTCAGATAGGCACCAGAGCAGAACAGACAATAGTGCAAGGAAAGAGTCACAGGAAACATTATTAAGCCAGTCAGACTGCAGGTTATTCTCAGAGCTGAGACACCCCAGTGTGAGGGATTGCCAAGCAGAAAGTAGAGATGTATGAGAATTTTGTTTTTGCTTGCAAAACCCATTCGAGGCTCTGAACGTGAGTGCAAGCATGTAATACATTGTTCACTGTATGTGTTCACTGAAAATATTCATAAATTGTTGAACATGTGCTTGTTCCTGATTCCCCGTTTGATTTCCACAAATTTCTTCAGTAGACTGTATCAGCCTCGTTTTAGCCTGTGAAGGAAATTTGTGCAAATGTGGAGATTTGCACAAATCTCCTATTTGATTGCTGCTTGATTTCCATTCGCATTCAATTTGCTGCTTGTTTCCCATTTGCGCAGAGCAAGCAGCAATCTCAATTAGGAATTGGGCACACGACAAGCAAGCAAGAGAATCCTAGCAATCTCAAACATTGTTAATTCGCCGATCCTTAGCAGAAAGGATGATCATCAACCGCCCAAACTCCAAGGCAGTTAGAGGGCTTGAAACAAAGAGAACGAAGAGGTCAGTGGCTGAGAGGCTCAAATCTCAATGGGTCAAAACAAAAGGAACAATAGCTTAGTTCTGGGGAATGAATAGAAAGCTTACAGAGGTTCCTTGCCCCTTGATTGATTAATTTATATCTAGCTTGACTATACAGGCCCACCGCAGTACAGTACTCTAAACAAAGGGATGGTATCAAAGGTACTCAGGCAGTGCTTGACCTTGCTGACCTGTCTAGAAAGTGGGGGCATTTCAGGATTGGCATATTTTTTCCTACCAGGACTTTTGATTCATCCATTCAAGGGTACCCCCATGGGTCAGTCAACTGGGTAATGTCATAACAATCAGGCAGGCATTTACATGTTTTTGCAGGACAGCTCCCTTTAATCAGTGAGGACACATGTATATTCTATCGCTTCTGTTTTGCAGTTCAGAGCCTTCACAATGTTCAGGGTGTGCCTTCCAGAACTAAAATGGATTCATGAGCCAAGCTGTCAGGGCTATGCCTACTGAATACATAGTGTGCAGTGTAGCACATGCGTCAGAGAGCTAGCATGTGAACAGCCCAGAGAGCTTTGGCTATTGGGTGATATAGACATGTAATAAATAAATAAATAAATAAATGTCTGACGCTCCTGTGTAACAGGGAGGGGCCATGGTGAGAGAGTTTGTGAAACCCAGAACAAATATAAATTGTCATTTCTATCCCCACTCTCTCCCCACATTGAAATGGGCTGTTATTGTTCTCTGGTCAGCACTATATACACTTATGATTCTCTATTCGTTTGTTTGATGGCTTCCTAGAGTTCCACAACTGGCAAATTTTTGTGCCAATGTACACCTAAGAGATTAAGCTAGTCTCCCTTGGACCCCTCAGCCTTGTGGTCTTTAGCATGTAGATTTAAGTCCAAATTTTTTCTCTGTTGCCAGTCTTTGGGGTTTGTTGGCTGGGCTACACAATAGACATGACTATGTCTGCCTATTTACCCTACACGTCCTCCCTATACCATATACATCTCAACATCCCAAGTGCCAAGATGTTATGAATGCACATGTGTTTCTGTTGTTTGCATTTGAATATCTGTTCCCATCCCAATTATGGGTTGTATCCAATGTTAGTCTAATGTATGTCCCATTCATTTCAGTGGTTCTACTCTAAAGAGGACTAATGTTGGATACAACCCAATGATTGTAATACTTCTGTGATTAATAGAAAGATGGAAGATGTGCACCAGAAAGCCCTGGATAGCCGGATGCCCAGCTTCTTCTATTCGTGTGTGTGTGTGTCACATTGCCTGAGCATCTCCAACAATTTTTTTTTCCTCTGCAGACACTCAGTGTTTCATAAAAAAAATCAATCTATGGAGAACTAGGAAACAGTCTGCCCTCAATTTACTTCCTTTGACCAAGGTGGCTCATGACTAAACTAAGAAAGGGGAAGAAACAAGTCTATTTCCAGACTTGAGCTACCCTGTTTATAAGCAGTCGGGTGCTTTTTCCCACCTTTCTGCATCTTGTAAAAGCCATTGCAGGAGTGAATTAGACTAATGTGAGGAACATATGCATGTCCAATCTGGCCTCTTCTCAAACGGGCATGAAAAAACAAGTCAATCAAAAGGCAGAATGGGAATTGGATTCTTTTCTCCCTTGAATTATTTGGGTAATAATAAAACACTAGAGATTCAGTCTCTGGAAGTGAGAATGTTAGTGGTTTCAGCCTGCATTTTGTTAAGCTGCAATCTGTATCAATTTCAGCTTGAGCTGAAGGTTTAGAGTTTTCAAGAAAGAAGAAGGATGTCTTTGCAAGAATAGCATTTATCTCAATTATTTGGCATGAAGAGCCAGGAAACTGTCTCCTTAAGATACAATTAAGACGTATCTCTGATCTTAGAAATGTTTTTTTTTTCCCGCCCCTTTGGTGACGTGGGACATACACAAGAGAAAATGTTATTGCCTGTGGTCTCCCACTGTAGACATGTTCGGTATTTGTGCATCCAATGCTTTCATGAGTCTATGGTTTCAGGAGCAGGGTAACATGGGAGAAAGGGATTCGAGGAACCATATATTGGGTTACATGAGCAAAATGTACTGTTTCAGAGCTGATCTCACAGAATCTGATCTATGATCTTTGTGTGTTCCCTCCTCCAACAATACATTGAATATTATGTGCACTAGGCCATTCAAGTCAACAGTTACATCCACAAGTAAGTCAGTAAAAATATAAAATGCATATGTTTATCACTGAGATTTTGTGTCTTTAGCTATAAGCTAGGTGATATCATTATTTAATTGATCCATAAACCGATAAAAATTCAATAATCATTTTGAATTTTATAGGATCGTATCAATATAACGTCCCAGAATCGCTACCGGTGGCTTCAGTGGTTGCTAGATTAAAGGCTGCAGATGCTGATGTGGGACCTAATGCTGAAATGGAATATAAGATTGTAGATGGTGATGGCTTGGGAGTTTTTAAAATTTTAGTGGATAAAGAAACACAAGAAGGAATAATTACGATACAGAAGGTAAACTCAGCTCATTATTTCTATTTTGGTATTCAGATAAGATCATTTAATTCCTAGAATCCACTATGGCCAGCATTACTCTTTCTCCCTCCCCTCTGCCCATTGTCCCAGTGTAAGTGAAACCAGGCACAGTGGATTCTGGGAGGAGGAGTTCTTTCAAAAGGCTTGGAAAGAACTATTCTTCCCAGAATCCACCATGCCAAACATCACTTACATTGTAAGGGACAACGAACAGAGGGAAAAGAGAAAAAGAGGCAGAGGGAAGGGGAAGGGGAAAGGGAAAATGCCTCCATTTTGTCCCTTGTTGCCACTACTGGTACTGTTTCCGCCAACAAGAAGGGGGCAGAGGAGTGTGTTTGGGGCCTAGCTAGGGGAAGCTTGGGTAGCTGGGAGGGCAGCACCCTTCTGAGGCCTTCTTTGGATTGGCTTCATAATTTTTCCCATTTTTACTGTTTATTTTGTGTTTGTGGCAGGAGGGTGGGGGAGGAATTGTGAAAAAACAAAGCCAATCCAAAGAGAGCCTCGGATGATTTGTCCACCTCTAGTCTAAAGTATTATCCTTTTTTAGTTGAACAAGATGAAATTACGGTTGCTTACAGTTGTAGAATTCTATACACACTTACCTGGGAGCAAGTTCCACTGAATGTCATGGGCCTGAGTAGATATGTATAGAATTGCACTGTAACTTAGGATTCTTGCAGAATGTACGAACTCCCTGGTAGCATAGCTCTGGTTCATACATTAAGCTGGATGGTGCTGCTGTAGCAAGATGGAGGAGTGGCACAATTCCATATGTAGTAGCATGATAGAAGAGTGATGCAGTCTTATCCTCTCCATCATCAAAAAGCATCCAGTGGGAGCCAGGCCCTCCCCTTGAGTGCCTGATGCATTAGTTCCTGGTTTGTGTGATTTTTCCTTGCCTTTTTAAAAACGTCTTAACTTGTTATTTAATCAAACAAACACATTTGGACAGTACACAACAAAGTATAATGATGGCCTTACACATCTAATAGATGCTTTAGTTGTAACAATTCTGGAAAGATGTATTTGCACACAGCTCAGAAATGACACAACAATATATCCCTCTTAATCCTTTATTAGCAGTATTAGCCATTTTTACACTGAGTCTCCGTGCTGTCTGGTGCTTGCACAGTGCAAGGGCCGGAGAGCATGGTGCTTGCCTGTCCTAGAAGGTTGTCTATCCATGTTGAGGGATATAACCTCATTTCCATGCAAAGGCGACAGATCTTGGTTAATTAACCCACAATTTGTCAGGTTGCGTGCCATGCGTGAGCTGCTCCCCATTTCGGACCGATCGGCGGTTGCTTAATGAAGTGCCAACCCAGACGCTTTGGGTTGTTTGTGGGTTAAGCAATCTGAAGTTAACCTATGATTAGTTATTAGGTTAATGAACCCACGATTTGCCACCATTACATGTGAACAGGCCTTGTGTGTGCTTGAGGGAATGGGCTCATGCTGCTCCTCCACCACTTTTTGTAGTAGCAACCTCACTACATGTTCAAACTGGGACATAGATTGGAAGCAGAGTTGAAAAAAACATTTAAAAAGTTTGTCCTTCCTTGTTCAGCAGCCAGTGGAATGTGGCATCCATAGCTTACTCATTTAATATCTTTCAACAGAGATCTGGAAGAATTATGCCTATCCTATAAGGAGAACATTTGTCAGTGTCAATGAATATCTCAGTGAATATCTCAGGTCTCTCATGTGCCAAGTAGGGTGGTCAAATGTCCTACTTTACAGGGGCAGCCCTCTGTTCGAAGGCCTCCTCTATTTGAAGGGCTATCTAGTCCAAGTCCAGATTAAAGATATAGAACCATAAAAAGGGAAAGCAGGGGCTTTGGAATTACCCATCAGCACTTGGCCCCTGGACAGGAGATTGAACAGGCAAGACACTGAAGTCACCCAGTCATAGTCTTCTCCATTATGTTAAGTTATATTTCTATTTAATTTCTAGCTAAACTAGAGTTATTTCTGAATTTGCATCTATGTGTACAAATTAACATATGCAAATCTTTGCCCTCTTTTGCCCTCTTTTTTGGTAATGCACTTCTTGTTTTTTGATGATGTGTAAGTGACTACCCTAGTGACAAGTCAGGATGCACACTGACTGAAAATCTAAGCACTTTATTTTTTTAGAATGGTGGAGAATGTCATAAATAATTGATATTTTTCTTTGTTTTAAGATTTTATTCACTGTTGTCGGGGTCACAGAGGAGACAGATGTCCCTCTCAGTCACACTGCTGAGAATTACATCAAACCTGGCAGAAGAAGTACATATAGTTTGCAGCCAACAACTTTGTTACATCCTTCAATAACAATTTTGCCTAGTGCTTTAAACATTTCTTTTCACGCTATGCAAATTGGGACACTATTCCCTAGTAGATAATTTAGTACTGGAAACTCTCATCTTTCATTTATAAAATGAAGCAAGTTTCTAACTGATATGGCTTTAAAATGTCTAGTGTCAGGACCTTAGAAACACAGGATACTCAGCAGTGCAAATAATGTAGGAAATCATCAATTTTTTCCCTATTGGATTTATTTCTGTAGGATTCAATACGGCAAGATTAGGGGCCCAATACTTAAATATCAAGTGATTTCATCAAGTCTCAGCATACATACATTAAATACAAACAGATGGAGTATCTACATCAGTTATGACAGGCGTAATATGCAAGTAAAATGGGTCAACAGTAGTAAGAAATAGGTTGTATCCAATTGTGCTGTTCTAGCAGCAGGATTTCCTGCTACTGGCTGCAGCTCCCACTCACCCTCCAGATTTGCTCCAGAGGGTTAGGTGAACCTCTGGAGCAGATTTGCAGTGCATGCAATGGGGGTGCAGAGGAAGGAGAGGACGGAGAAATCCCATCATGCAACTGTTGGATCCAACTCAATGTTTATCATTCCATTGTTGGAGAAACAAAGTGAGGGATGGATTCTGAAATTTAGATCATCTTCCAGTTTTGTTCTATAAAAATGGACACCGAAGGACAAATGGAGTCATTTGCTTCCCTTTTTCCATGGACAAAGCCCCTCAGTTCCTCCAACCTGGAGACAGTTTAGCTAATCCCCTCCCCCGTTTCCAATGGAGCGGGGTGGGGAGATTTAAAATAAAAAGATCCGGTGAGTTGAAATCAGCAGCACACCATCTACTTTGGCCAGCACAAGCCAGGTGTGTTTGGGATGAAGTAGTACTTTGCTCCTATCAGACCCCTGTTAGGATAATACTGCTACTGTATTTTCACATTTTGTAAGTTTAGCACCTTTATTCTTACTATATTGTTTGTTTTATAAACCCATCTTAAAACTGCCTGGTAAAACAAGCTTCCTGGGTCTCTTGTTCATTTGAAAGATAGACAAGTCTGATTTACCTAAAGGATACACACAAAACAAAAAAAGGATTTTCTTTAAAAAGAGATTCACAAAACTGCTCTCTGGAAAAACAAAACAAAAAACTGCACATCAAGCTTTTTTTGTGCGCATGATAGGGATAGCTTGTTTTGCGATTTCCTTCACACAGGACAAAATGCTCACTGTTCTTTCTTTTTAAAAAAAGATAAATGGTTGAGACATAGGATCTAATCAGATAACACTAATGCGCAGATATTAATGAAGCTGTCAAGCTACATTCACTGTACTGAAGGAAGACCTAAAGTATGCACTGTCCTTTTAACCTTCAGTGCTGTTGTGAGATGGTAGCTTGCTATTCTAACAGAATCCCATACTTGAGTCATAGTAATGAAAGGACAATCCAAAGGCCAGCTAAATGATGATTGGTATGAAATAAACATTAGTGCTGTCAGATCCAAAGTGAAACAGAAAACCCTTTACGATGTGACATCTTCATAACCCAAAGCATCTTCCCTACTTAAGCATGTCTACTTTGCTTTCCAGCATAATATTAATACAGGATTTCATGGTAGTGGTACATATGAGGAGACTGATAAATGTTTATTTAAAATAACTTTAGATTGTTCAAACTAGTATTTGGGAGCAAGAAGCCTTTCGGCCAGATTGATCCAACCGATTACTCCCATCTGCCTATTAGTCCAGAGTCAGCAGCACCTCATACAATGGGAAGGGGCTGGAGGTAGTACATGACAGCTGCCTCTTAGCAGTGACTACGTGGGAGGAGTCCCCATGCTTTTACTGACAGGGAGCTGGGAGAAGCCTTCTTCAGGCATTCACTTCTCAACCCTCAAAGCAGCCTGCGTGGATGTGTGGGGCTAGCTCTGTCCCCTCAGTGGTGCTGGCAACATTCCTGAGATGATATGTGATTGGCTGAGGATGAAGCGTGGGCAGTGGGCAGATGGCTACTGAATATTTGTTTGTTTATTTATTACATTTCTATACTGCCCCATAGCTGAAGCTCTCTGAGCAGTTCACAAAAAGTGAAAGCTCAAGGTACGGTGTAAAACAGTATGAAATATAAAAGCTTCAAACTACGGTATAAAAGTGCAACCAGAATAAAACCCAGCAGCAATGCAGAGATTTAAAATACTGATTGGAAACAGCAGAACTAAAAGACTAGAATGCTAAATTGCTGGGAAAATAAAAACGGTCTTCACCTGGCCCCAAAAGGAGTACCACCCTGGCTGGATGTGCCTGGTCTTGCCTGATCTCGGAAGCTAAGCCCTGGTTAGTACTTGGATGGGAGACCACCTGGGAATCAGGCTTCCTGCATTGAGCAGGGGGTTGGACTTAATAGTCTTTTAGGCCCCTTCCAACCCTATGATTCTGTGATTCTGTGAATGTGGGCACCAGGCAAACCTCACTAGGGAGCTCATTCCACAGCTGGGGTGCCACAGCAGAAAAGGGCCTTTCCTGGTAGCCACCCACCTCACTTCCTTTGGCAGGGGCTCCTGGAGAAAGATCCCTGAAGGTGACCTTAGGATCTGGGCAGGCACATATGGGAGGAGGCGATCCTTCAGATAACCTGGCCCCAAGCCATTTAGGGCTTTGAATGTTAATACCAGTACTTTGAATTGGGCTTGGACATGGACTGGCAGCCAGTGCAGCTGGAAAAGTACTGGGAAAATGTGGTCTTGTTGGCCAGTCCCCATTAACGCTGCCCTGTAATCTCACTGCCTTGTTTTGGACCAGCTGACATTTCTGGACTGTTTTCAAAGGCAGCCCCACGTATAACGCATTTCAGTAATCCAGGTGAGCAGTTATAAGAGCATGAATAACTGTAGCTAGGGCTATCTCTGTCTAGATAAGGGCATAGTTGGTATATCGGTCTAATATCCAGGAACACCCAACATACCTGCCCATACTGGACACTGCTGGCTGTTCAACATTGTGTACCATTTCTGACATTTTGGCAATGTCGTAGAAACTCTCCACTCAATTGGGGCAACCCATATGATAAATGTTTTCAGGGATCACATCCTCTATGAGCAGCAGAAAGTATGTCAGAGGACTCCTCCAACCCAAGGCAACCAACAGCCACAATATCACCATGATCATAGTATACAAAAATTTAACAGAGTGTTAATGCAGTAGTGAAAGATCTGACTTAGTCCATGGTGCTCCATGTGTTTGTGGGCACAGTGGGGGAAATAACTTCCCTTCCTCCTTGACCATCTTATAGCTAGGGATGTACAGACTGTGTAAAATCTGCTTCATCTGTGTTTTGCGGATTGTCAGGCGTCTTTCGTTCTATCATCCGCCTACAGACGGATGCAATTTTTTTTCGTCATGTGGAAAAATACGGAAATAATTACGTAAATATTTACGTAAATATTTACGTAAGTATTTGCATATTTACATAATTTACCTCATTACACAACATTTAGTGTATTGTCCCCCGTTCCATTCAACGTTTCCTCAGCCGAAACGTGCGTATTTTTCTACTGATTTATATGCGTACATTTTGATAAAGTAAAAAAATCATCCGAAAGTCCATGGACTCCACTTGGCCTGAGGGGGCAGTCCGCAGTAGATTCCACAGGTCGGATTCTTAGAAATCCGAGCTGATTTTAATCTATCTTGAATTTCTCCAGAATGCCTACTTGTAGCTCATTTCACAGGATCAATTCAAATGGTGGTAAAGTTGCCATGTTTTAAGTCTGCCACCTTAGTTTCACATTATGAGCCCCTTCAGACCACATTTGGGGAAAGAAGAGAAAGAATGTTAGTTTTAAAATGTTATCCCTGATGTGGTGACATTTTATACTTTTATAGAATGATGGCCTGCTAACTAATTGAGTATTGAGTTGAGTATTAATCTCACCAGGTGAGATTGTTTTTGCAATCTTAAAAATAAATATCGGTGTGGGTCCAATGTATTTGAAGCACTTTCAGGATATAATAATTATATGATCCAGATCATTTTCAAAACTTCTTCAGATTGTAGTTGCTTCCCTGCCACATGGCCAGATGAACTGACAGAGTGCCTCCCAGCCCCAGTGGATAAGGCTGTCAATAAGATATGCCCATTTCTGATTCAAGAGAGAAATGGAGATCAATAAATCGCAAGAAACGTAAATTAAAGGTACATGCCTTTGTGCTGAGTGACTGTTACAGTATGGTCAGCAAACTCTTTCCTCCTGCTGTGTTTTAATTAGGCCGCTTCCAAGAAGGCTGCTTTAAATAGTTTTCTTTTTTTGTCCTGTATTTAATGCCTTGGAAAGCTGGCATTGAATCATACTTCATTTCTCATTCCTACTAGCCAGTTTTGTTATAATTTTCAGTAAAAGAGTCTAATTGCGCATATATACATTGTATCATATACCACTCTTTGGTCACAGGAGTTTGTTCTTCAGATGCAGGACATCTTACTTCCAATGTAACACAGCCCAGTAGATTTGAATAATTTTGAGTATGACATAGAGATTACTATAATGTTCAGTACTTACAAAAAAAAATTAAGGGCCCTCATTAATCACGAATGTAATATGCTATTAGGCCACAACTCAACACAAAGGCAGGCTTAATTCTTTGCTAGTTTGAGGCCTTTCTGGGTTTAATAGGCAGGATATAAACACAATCAATCAATCAATCAGTGGGTTAATAGCATCTTAATTGCAACGATGCACTCTTACCTGAGAGTAAGACCCACTGAACTTAGTGGGGCTTACATGTAAGTAGTCATGTACAGGATTGCACTGGAAATGGAATGTATTGTCTATGGAGGAAGGGTCAAATAAATATCTTTATAATCACGTGCCTGTTAAGGAATAAAAATACATTCCATTAAATGATATGGCATAAATCTTTTAAATTAATTTTTAAATGTAAATGTGATTAATTTCTGTATTATTTCAGTTTACATTAAGTCCTTTAGGGTGCAATCCTACTGGGATGCGAGTCAGCCTCTGAACTTGGAGGCTGACGGGTATCCTATGCAGAGCATTTTTGCTAGACAGGCTTTTTCACCTATCTAGCTGGGGCTCTGCAGAGCAGGAGAGAAGGGGGAGGCCAGAGAATTTTTTGTAAGCTGGCCTCCACAGTCCGCTCCCCTTCCCACCCACAGTGGGGGAGGGTGTGGGGAGTGCGGTCTCTTGGGTCTGGATCCAGGAATCTGAACTATCCTATGTCCCCCCAGATGCTGTTTAGGGGCCATAGCATTGCTCTCTTGATTAGGTTTCTAGATCTCGTAGCTGTGGACATAACTTCATTCAGAGGAAGTCAAATGCTATTTAATTAAAGGGCATAAAGCAATGCTTAGTTTTAGAACTCTGTCGGCGGGGATGAAATGACTCTCATAGGCTGTCTTCTCTGCATCCCTGGATTTAAATTGGAAATATGTCAGCTGTCCCTGACATCTGAATCTGAAATTCTATCCAACATATAATGGACAGTATCCAATGCTGACAATCCGCCAACTCTAAACACTTTGTGCTAGCAGGAATGTCTGCTAGCACTTGCTAGTGCAGCCCAGGAAACAATCCAAAACAAACTCAGGAAACCCCTTCTGCAAACTCCACTGATTTGTCCTATTACAGAAGCAGCAGTTTCAGCTAGTTTTCCATTGCACTAGCGAGTGCTAGTTTCCCGTCATGCTACTAGACATTGGATAGTGCCCAGAATCTTTCATTGTTTAATTATTTCAGAACTATTCCAGACCAAGCATTCTACATCCTTAACAACTATGGGAAGTAGAGTTTTGAGGAGCAATGCAATGCACAAACATTCTGCAAACATAAAACAAAACATAAACATAAAGTGGATAAGGTAGACATTACCAACATTTAACTCTTGTATTGCCATTATAAAGAGTATCTGCAGCACTGGATTGTAACCAACATTAGAATTTGGCTGCAGAGTAAATGGCCACATGAACCTTATACAGGCATTTCCTTGAATGTATGATAAGAGTTCTCCGTGTGTGAGGAGATGGAGGTGTGTATAGTGGCCCCACTCCCTATGTTCCCATGTGCCCTTGCCCCCCTCATCCCTGACCTTGCCGCATTGAGCAGCAAGGTCTGAAGCGGGTTCTACTTGCATTTGCTTGAACATGAGCAGAACTCTATGCTGCTCAATTCAGCAAGATTGGGGACTGAAGGGGCAGGGCTAGCGCACATGGGGACTGAGGAGTAGGGCTAGCACACTTTCAACACTTACTCATTTGGGAGGACACCTGCACAGGCCTTATGTCTACACAGATTCAGTGTATTCCCTAATTGTGCAAGCACTATGTAAGCACTAGTTTACACAGCAGCATGCTGTCCAACATAGGCCAGTGTTGTTACTTGTGCTTTACAGCAGGTAGGGCATGGAGACGGGGGAAAAGGCCGTTTGCCTAATGTTTAAATTGCCAATGGCAAAAGAGAGGCTTGAACTTGGAATTCCTAGCTTCGAAGGAGCAATTGCATGAGATGGAACAGGGACTGGGTGCCCTGTATACCATGTTTATGTCTGTGTTTATGTACACGCTTAAACCAACGTATTTTTACTGCATTTGCTATTTACACTACTTTAGCCAATCCAATCTCTGGATAAGGTGCTTTAGGAAAAATGCATACCTTTGCTTATCTAGAAATTTCAACAGTTCTCACTAGATTTTGTTTGTGTGGTTTGTAAAGCCCTCCAAAAGCAAAATCTGTGAAGAGATGCTGAGATTTGTAGATGGGCAAAGTCATGAATTCTACATATAGAATCCTATTCGGAAATAGGCTAAACTATAGTAAATAGCAAAGGTAATCATAACATGTTGGCTTAAGTGTGGTTGAACACCATATGTATGTATGTATGCATGTATATGTGTGTGCACACACACATTTGGAATGTGTGTGAAATCTAGGGATGGGTGGACTCACCTCAGTCCAGGTTTCCTGGGCGCTTGGCAAGCTGCCACCCTCACTTACGCTCATCAAGCAGCCACAAGCCCGACCAGCAGGCTCCGACAGCTGCCTGCCCTCCATGTGAGACACCATTTTTACACAAAATGGCACCTCGCAGTTTTCTGTAAGTTCAATCTTATGGAAATGACAGGTGTAAAGGGGCCATTTCGGCAAGATTACAAGCAGTGGTTTGACAGGAGGAGAATGAGAGGGGCTTCCCTCTCCCTCATTCTCTGTGGTAGCAATGGGAGCGGGAGAAGGAGCTCCCTTCCCCTCCTCCGATCCCAGCTACCATGGGGGCAGCAGTGCCGTCAGGACAGGAGGAGAGCGAGTGGGGCTTCCCTCTCATTCTCCTGTCAAGCACTGCCACTGTGGTAGCTGGGATGAGAGGCACCCACAGCTTCCCTCCTCTGTGTGACAAGCACTCTGTCAGTCTCTCCCCTCCTCTGTGTGCACAAGGGCTTGACTGCTGGAGTTGCCATGTGTGCCTCAACCGCTCCTGCAAGGAGGAGATGGCGAGAGTGGTTGGTGTACGTGTGGTGATGGGGACTTTGGGCTGTTCCTGGCTCCTTGCCGAGCCCCGGGGCACTCGGCAGCCCGGTCCGTCAGTGCCCCATTGCTCAGCAGACGAGGGCCAGGGGGCCAGATGCAGGGGAGTCCACTGGCCTCCTGGCCCCAACTTGGTGCTCATGACATCCCTAGTGAAATCTGCTCCATCTGATTTTTTTTTTGCAGATTTCTCCAATCCACATCACTTAGAAATGGACATTGACCAGGCGCATTTTGCGTTTGGAAATCCGTACATTTCAGGACTTGTGATGTGTTCCATGGAACAGAAAAACTGTCCAGTAAAATGCACGCATTTCAAAAGTGAACAAAAAAACTGCCAATTTTAAAATGTGTACAAACACAGTCTTTAAAATTGCTTTTATTTGCAACATAACAATAACAACAACAACAATAGGAGGGAACTCATATCATAAAAGATATCACTTACACAGTAATCATTAATATCTCCCTTGGTATAGGAAAAAAAGAACACAAAGTGAGTGTGTGTGTGTGGGGGGGAGTGTTTAACACTTTTATTTCAAATATGTATGTTAATATATGCAGTCCATATATAAGCATCCATATGACTTCAACAGTTGTAGAAGATACGCTCAAATGTCGCAAGAGTAGTGATATCCTCAGCCCATGGAGAGATAGGTAGTGGGTGTTTTTCCTTCCAAGCTTGATGTATTCTCTTACTATTTGTAAGGGCTCCCAGTATCCACTTTTGCTGACCATCTGATAATCCTCACTTCACAGGGATGTAGTTTAAAAGTGCATGTACATCTACTGTTATCACAGATTTTTCAAGACCAATCCGTACACTTCAGGACTTGCGATGCATTCACGGAACAGAAAAGCTGTGACTGATAAAATGCACACATTTGAAAAGCGAGCAAAGAAAAATATGTACAAGCACAGTTTAGTCAATGAATGGATGTGTACAAAAATGCATACAATTTGAAAAATGTGCACAAAATTTATATTTAAAAAACACACCAACAAATCCATATTAAAGTAGATTTTACTAATAAACACACACATTGTCTAGCTATAAACAGAGAGAGAGAGAGAGAAAGAGAGAGAGAGAGAAACCTAACCCCATACTGTTCGTGCTTCTTAGTGATAGAAAACTGGGAAAGATTTCCTCCTCCTCTTTGAAAAGGAAGAGTGAGGTGCTTGAGTATCTCCTGCCAAATCCCAAAACGGGGAAACATGACATTCCGATCAGGGATCATGTCAGACATGTGTCTGGGTCTTCCTTTTTGGCACAGCATTCTTGCCACAATGTAGTTCAGCTTTCCTGAGACAAGAGTAAAATCAGTTCCCGACTTGCCTAGGAAAGCAGTACCACCTGGAAGAATTGTTGATAAATTGTACCTGAATTGTTTACTAATCACTGAGTTGTAAAATGTCATACATACAAAGAAATGGACTGTGACCTGAGAAAGCATGCTGCCACCTATCAAATTGACATGAATCTTTGCTTTGGGACCTGGCCAGGCATGCAATTTGTAGGCAGTTTTCTTATCTGCTGTCTCCTCCATGACACTGTGAACTGCAGTGATAGTGACATTAATAGTAATTTGTACTACCATTCTTCTTAATCAATCCAATTTACATGTTTGATTGTGACATTAGCAGCAGTTCAACCAATTTCCTTTTGGTTGATTTATGTGATATGAAAGCAGTGTCTCACACACACACAAAATTACCTGTCATTGTTAGTTTGGATTCTGCTGTTTACTATAATTAAATAATTATCTTGCTCTCCAATTACCCACATTTCCCCTCAAAGAGGGAATGCAAATCCTGGTTTCTTTTCTGGATCATATGATATTGCTTTGATATTTCAGATCTTCATGTACAGTAAATTGGAAAATTAGCAATGGAAATAAATTCAGTTAACACTGCTGGAAATGACATGACCCAGGTTATATGACAGTGTTCTTTCATCATGCAACTATTTCCTCTTAAGAACTCTGTCAAACTGTATCCTATAACATGTTTAAAAGGCTGGGGAATCCTATTTGGCGCTCCAATCTCCTGGATTTTTTAGGGCTGTCATTAGTGTGGTGGTTTTGGGATGGAAGGCATCAGGATCTTTTGCAAGACTGTAGTCCACTTGGACCTCTTGATTTTTAAAATCTCAGTTGTGGAGAAATATGTTATGTGAATTATCTCCAACTGTGAGAAATGTTAGCATTTGGTAACAATTAACATATTGTACTTAGGTAAAACCAATATATTCAGTGATATGTACAAATCAAGGACTTTGCTGATTCAGCTTTGGAAGTTTACTTTAGCTGGTGCTTAAACTTCTGCATAACCTTTTGCTTGTAGGAGCTGGATTACGAAGCCAAAGCCAGCTATACCTTGAGAATAGAAGCAGCAAATAAGCAGGTCGACCCTCGCTTTCTAAGCCTTGGGCCATTCAGTGATATGACGACAGTGAAGATCATTGTGGAGGATGTCGATGAACCACCTATATTTACTTCCCGTTTGTATACCATGGTGGTATCTGAAGCAGCCAAAGTGGGCACCATCATTGGAACTGTAGCAGCCCATGATCCAGATTCATCGAACAGTCCTGTCAGGTAAGTTTACAGCTCCTTCTCTTTGCTCCATCAGTTTCTGTGGTATGTTTTTATCACAGGATCATTCCCAAGTACGGAATTTGAGGTTTGGTAGTTACATCATATTTATCCAAAAATTGTTATTATTTTTGATCTAAAGCCAAAACTTGAGAAGGGGCAGAACCCAACGAGGCGCTTACACCCCTGCTGATTCGCTTACTAATTTCATTGCAGAAGTGGCCCCTACAGCTTGCTCAATGGCAATTTAGCACTTTCAGGATAACATAAAGTGAGCAGCGGTCATGTAAGGGAGCTACGCCAACCTGCCTCCTTCCGAAAACGAGTGTTTCTGCTTGTTTCACGGCTTTCCCTATAGACCATTAAATCTACGTTGCATAACTGGTGGGTCCCTGTATGGTCCTGCAGTGGGCTTCCAGAATTTAGAGGTGCCGAGATAATGATAAGCCAGATCCAGGTTTGCTTACAAGGAGACTTCACTGAGTACTTACAGCACACAGCCGTACCCAATGGTTGGATCAGACAGCTTCTCTAAACCCAAAGCCAAGGGGTGCAGTGGGTTTTATACCATACATGTTAGCAGTGAGGCAGCATGACAGCAGCAAGCGTTCATTAGCGTTCATCTGCAACTTTCCCAGCATAGACTAACAATGCTTGTTCAGGAGGAAAACCATCAGAACTTTCCCAGCACAGACACCTGTAGCTTAGCATAAACAGAGCCTCCCGTCTCAGGCGCATCCGAGGTCCTGATAAGAGAAGAGGTGCAGAGCTCGTTAGCATGGAATGTGCTGAGGCAAGGATATCGACCTTTGACTCATTTTACCAGCCAAGAGGCCCACCTTGCAAGAGAATTGCACTAATAATGAACTAAAGGAGAGAGCATTATGGATCTCTAGGCCCCTGTAAAACTACTGGTGACTTGGTTACAGGCCTGGGGCCATTACAGTCCCACTTGTGCAATGGAATTGGCAGGACCCACCACTTGCAGAAAGGAATCGGCAGGGCAGAAAGGAATCTACCAGGGCATAAGCAGCTTGTTGGATTCTGCCCATGGATTTGATCAGCACACAAAGAACTGCACAGTCAGGACCTTTCCAATGTTGATGAATGATCTGTGCATGCCCTTTGTGTTATTGTGGACTATGTAATAAATGCAGAAGATCCTTACTCACATGGAGGTTCACTGTGCTGTAGACACTGGAACAGCTAAATCCACATAACACTAGTTTATTTCTGTGTTGTAGCTGTAAACAGGCTTAATTCTTTTAGGGGCACAACACTATACAAACGCTCAAATAGATAAATATTCCCTTTCCCCTTGCAGTATGCATCCATATTAGTGATGGGCGGATGGCTCACCTGCCGTTTGCGGGGGGGGGGTGTCCTCAGCAGGGGGAGGCGATCTGTCCCTCCCCCCAGAATCTTGGCTGGCTGGCTCTGCTCCGCAGTGATTCCACGGAGCCTCCGGCCGGCTCCAAAGCACTAGCGATACGGCCGCCATTGCTGTATCGCTGGCTGGGCTGATTGGTGTTGAATGGGGTACGGCTACCCTTGAAAGACCAGGTCTGCAGCCTGGGGGTCATTTTGGACTCCCAGCTGTCCATGGAGGCTCAGGTGTCAGCTGTGAGCCGGACAGCGTTGTATCAACTCCATCTGATACAGCGGCTGCGCCCCTTCCTTCCCGACCATCTGCTCCCATCAGTAGTACATGCCCTGGTCTCCTCTCGTTTAGACTACTGTAATGCGCTCTACGTGGGGTTACCTTTGAAGACGGTTCGGAAGCTGCAGCTGGTACAGAACGCGGCGGCTCGCCTGATTAGAGGCAGCCGCTGGCGAGATCACATCACTCCAGTGCTGAAGGAGTTGCACTGGTCACCATTTGTTTTCCGGGCCAAATTCAAGGTGTTGGTTTTGACCTTTAAAACCCTATATGGTTCCGGCCCAGCCTATCTTAAGGAGCGCCTCCAGCAACACCAGACAGGCCACTTAACAAGATCAGCCTCGGATGGCCTTCTCTCTGTCCCATCAGCCAGGACAGCTAGACTGGTGGGGATGAAGGGCCTTTTCTGTGGTGGCCCCCACTCTGTGGAACTCCCTCCCTAGGGAACTCCATCATGCCCCCTCTTTAATGAGCTTCCGTCGTGCATTAAAAACGTGGTTGTTCAGGCAGGCATTTGGGGTGGGTTAGGGTATTTAAAAAAAAAAATTATGGTAGAATTTTATTGTTTTAAATTGTTTTATGGTGTGTTGTACATTGCCCAGAGTGGCTGGGTGACCAGCCAGATGGGCGATTAATAAATTTAATAATAAATAAATAAATAAATTGACTGCGGACACAAATGGCGTCCACTATGCCATTTGTGGCCGTAAAGGTCTTAGCTTAAGCTAAATGCAGCCATTTAGGTTGCAAGGCTGCATTTACCTTGCATCCTTATGTTTAAGCCAGAGATATGTATGATGTACTTCTGCTTGATGTATGCATATACATACATATGTGTGCGTGTGATTGTTTGTTTAGGTAGGTAGGTAAGTAATAAGAGAGGTAGAGAGGTTCATGAGTCACCAACATTGTACTCCTTTCGGTGCCATGTGAAGACCTTTTTATTTTCCCAGCATTTTAGCATCCTAGTCTTTTAGCTCTGGTGTTTTAAACCTCTATTTTAAATCTCTGCATTGCTGCTAAGTTTTATTCTGGTTGTACTGTTATATAGTGCTGTTAAGCTTTCATGTTTTATTTTGTTTTATGCTGCACCTTATGGTTTTAATTTTTGTGAACCTCCCAGAGAGCTAGAGCTATGGGGTGGTATAGATGTGAAACAAACAAACCAATAAAGAAAGAAAGAAAAGAGGTTGGATGAAAAGGGAGCTCTCCAAAAGAACTTAGTTTAACTCAAAGTACTGTAGAATGTTCATGGAATGATTATCTAATAAATGTGTACCAGAGCAAAAGCAACACATAGGCATGATCTCTGTCTAGTTACAGTTCAGGAATGCCAGCTTTGCAGTGCTTACTTTGAAACTGTGCTGACACTTTTTCAGTGCTAAGGCTCACCCTTGGAAATGTTATGGTAAAATAATGGAGGGAGCAATCCTATGGCCACTAGACAGCGGCAAGAGGAATAAAGGCGGGATATAAATGCAATGATAAATAAACAAAATATTTATTTATTTATTTATTTATTTATTTCATTTCTATACCGCCCAATAGCCGAAGCTCTCTGGGCGGTTCACAAAAATTAAAACCAAACAACACACAATAAAACAATTTAAAATATATAGAACATTAAAACCACAGTATAACAATACAACCACAATAAAACCTAGCAGCAGTACAGGAGTTTAAAATACAGATTTAACACAGCAAAGCTAAAAATTTAGAAAGCTAAAATGCTAAAATGCCTGGGAAAACAAGCCATAGGATATGATGTTTTCCAGGAACCAACCTCAGAGCCCATGCTCCGAGGTCGGTTCCTGGAGAACCAACCTCCCCCCACTTCCGTGCTGCCTCCGAGGGAGTGCAGAACAGCCCCATCCTCTGCGCTCGCAAGAGGAGCGCAGAGCGGCTGAAAAGGGGCATAGCTGGGGGCGTTCCAGGGCAGGGAGGGTGGAAACGCCTGTACGACACATCCTATGCATCATACAGCAGCCTCCTTCCCCATTCCGTGCTCCCTCGGCTAGATGGCCGCAGTCGGCTGTCTAGCTGAAAAAGCAGGGCAGGAGAAGTGCTCCGGGAATAATCACCTCCGTGCTTCTCCTGCCCTGCTTTGGATAGGCGGTCGCCTCCGAGTTCAGAGGCGGCCACCTATCTGGATAGGACTGTGCCCTAAGAAGCGAGTCCCTTGAAACATATAAGCATGTCTTTTCATCATTACAGAGGAATCACAGACAGATACTAAACATCTAGGTTTGGGGAAGGGCCTTCTTGTTCAGAAGAAGAAACTTCCAGGACACAGACAGCTATGAAATTCAAATAAGAACAGGTTTTTCTTTCCATGATATGAAATATATGGCACACAAAACATTTTTATATGCTTCCTTGCCTTGATTTAGCCCTGATTAGTATTTTACCAAAGTTTGGCAGGTTGACAGAAAGAGGAAACAGGATCATATATCTGATAATACAGGTTGTTGTCACCACTTATTATAAATAGGAACATAGGAAGCTGCCTTGGTATAAGTCAGCTTCCAAGTCAGGCCATTGGTCCATCTAGCCCAGTATTGTTGATACTGCCTGGCAGCAGTTTCCAGGGTTTCAGGCAGGAATTTTTCTAGCCCTACCTGGAGTTGCTGGGGTTCAGACCTGAGACCTTCTGCATGCAAAGCAGGTGCTCTATTACTGAGACACGGCCCCTTCTATCGTACACTTACTTATTACATGCTTCTGCTTAGCGCACACATTTGTGCTAGAGATTCCCAATTAAATTAGTCTGTTCTGGAATCAATATTTGTTTCACAATCTATATTTCATGGAACTTTTCCAACTGTGATGTGTGCTGCTTTTAAATGACTGATCCCATCATTTAAACAGAACGAGAATCACCGGTTTAGGAAACACGATTTCGAATCTGAATATAGTCAAAGACTCCTTGGACAGTCTTGGGTAAATCACTCTCTTACAGCCTCAATTCCCTAGCTGTAGCATGGGAATTATAATAATTTACTTCAGTTTAAGAGATATCCTACGTTTTGGTAGTGCATGGATATTCAGATGTTGAGGAAGAAATATGTTTTGAAGAGGTAGACAATGCACAAAAATATTTCTAATAATGTTATGAGATTACTTTTAGTACATTTAAATAATCAGTTGATTTCCCCCCCTCCCCTCAAGAAAATCTGACATGCAAACTAATGTTCTCTAACCTGCTTTTTACCAGCTATGCTGAACAGTGTCAGGGTTAATAACTAGGAAACGTGAGAGCTGGCCAGAGATTAAATTCCATCTGCCTGGGTCTGCCAAGACTGACTACATTGCAAAGGTGACAGGCAATGTCTCTGGGGAAAGGATGCCAACCATGAAGCTGTTCAAGAGCAGTGCATTGCTAACCAAATGCAGTAGTTCAGGCATGGGGAAATACAAAAGCAGGGACTAAAATGAAAGCCAAATGGGTTTGCCCTGATTACAGAAACACTGCAAAAATCCTAATGGGTAGAAATAAAAATGACTGACCCTCCTCGGAGCCATTAAACTGGAGAGTGGTGTAAAAAAGATGGAAGAAACGAACAAATAAAAATGTACGGGTATAAGCCGAATAAACATTGATTTATCTGCTAAATCTTTAGTTGTTTCATAGAATGAGGGGCCAATTTCTGCCAATTCCCACTTCAGTCTGCAAGGGTCTTCCAACCCCCAGGAGCAGTTTTTCAGGGGTGCAGGGGGTTGTACAGGGAAGGAGGAGAGGGAAAAGCCCCATTCTGTTAATGCGAACTCTGTCCCATTCATGGAAGGGAGATTAGGATACAAGATACTGTTAGGATACAGGCTACTGTCTTCAGTATCTCAAAAAGATGCTCACAATGAGATTGATTGCAACACCTTTCTGCTAAAGCTCTCCAATTTACCGCCCAACTTCCAGTGGTCTAAAACATGCAAAACAGTGCTGTTGCCAGTGCCCCACTCCCATGTTTCAGTGCTCTGCACCAATTAATTGGCCTGTTTCCAGTTTCCTAAACTGACATGGAGTACTCAGGTGGCAGAGAAGAACGGGAAATAGGTCAAGAAAGAAGAGGGTAATCCAGAGAATAGAGACAGATGGATCTGCCAAGTTTGTCTACACTGCATTGACTGACTGTGCTCTGCAGTCAGTCTCGCTACCTGGCCATGCCTGGGATTGAACCTGGGATCTTCGCCATGCAAACATGTGCTCTACCAAGAATATAAGGCCACTCCCTTGAAATTCCTCTACGTGGGTGAACTGGGAGCAGGTGAAGTCCATACCAGCCAAGGCTATTTATGCATAGGCAAGTTTGTAGGAGACAAAGGAAACCATGGACTGAACTCTGCCGACTGAGAGCAGCTGAAAAGATTACTATTTATGGATCTTCTTTCCTAATGCACCCGTGTCCCTCTGAACACCAAAGAATTTTGTACTTTCTGATCTAAGACAGAAGTAAAATGCCCATTATCTAAATTTTAGCCACATTAATGTAGTACTTATCCATATTCATCATTCTTCTACTGCTAGTTACAGTTGCTCTGTCTGTATTTTCCAAAGACAATCCCCATTTTCTGGTACTTGAACATGATAAATTACTGCTCCTATTTTGTCCCAAATTCTTCCTCTTTGGGGTTTTTTAATGTTAAAATGCACATACATGCATTGAAGTTGCTGTTCTTGAGGTTCCTTTCCTCCCAAACCTCTCAAATTAGGGGCAGATTAATCTTGACTCTAATGCATATGAGTATATGAATGCAAATGCAGGTTTGCAATCTGCCATATAGGAAATTATGTTGTTGTTAGTTTGGTTTGGTATAACTAACAACTAACACGTTATGCTGTTGGGGGTGGGGGTTAGTATAAAACTCCTTTTTGCTTTTAAATCTCTGACAAGAGGCTGCTGGTAATTCTTACTTGATTTTCTAAACACAACATACCAGTGCACTGTTTACCTCAAACTAAATGTTACTGATGCATTTGAGCTGCAGTGATTCTACAGAAAGTGAAATTGTAATCATTGTGAGACTGTATGAAACATTCTTAAGCTGCTTTTTAAAACAAACATTTAGGATTGTTTTACTAGCTAATAATGAATAATAATGAATAGCATTATTATATATACTGTGTCATTAGTGTATATAGCAGCTTACAGGATTTGTTCCAGACTAAGGGTGCAATCCTATGCCTGTTTAGACAGAACAATGTTCTAAAATTCTCAGCATGCTGGCTGGGGCATGCTGGTAGTTGTGGGGGGGGGGGGTCCGTCAAAACAGGCGTAGGATTGCACCCTAAGATATAGTGCAATCTTATACATGTCAATTCAGTTACTCCCAATAAAGGGATACAGGACTGAAGCCTTAGTCACATTTTAGTCCCATTGAAATCAAGGTAGCCCTAACTAACCTGTCCCATTGATTTCCATTTGACTAAAGTATGATTAACCTAGTCTGGATGTAACCCACAGAGCTGCAAAGCAAAAGAATAGACCGGACAGATCCCTTTACCAAAGGTGCTTGCAGTCTAAGATATACTGTACAGTGTTAGAACAACAAACAAACAAGCAGAAGTCACGGAGAGACATAGATATTAAGGAAGTGCCATCAGCAGTTGTAATGAGGCGTACTGTTGTGAGAATCTGGGTGTCCATATTTTCATTTGTGAAATGTCGGCGGGTATGAAAATCCTAAAACCAGAAGAGAAGGTTGTACAAGGTCCAGCCGTACCCAAGCTGACCAATTAGTAACACTTCTGGCTCTGTACCCCATAGTCCCTGATTCTAGTCCTGTAGGGCCAGCATTTGATGTTCCTTTGAAAATACAATGAAAAATTCTGCCTTTCCTGAACTGTGAAAGCATTGCTGACTCAGAGAACCACTGTGGTGGATTACTGTACTAAAGAATCTGATAAAGGCTGCCCATCTGGGAATAACACAGTAAAGTACAAATGTGCAAACTGTCTCATCTTTATAGTCAAAATCATCACTGTTTGAGCAATCCATCCTTTTAGTTAAAAGGGAGTGTAGATAAAAATATACATCTAAATGTAAGTTCTTTTATTTGTCGAGAAAGAACTTCTGAAGAATGTGGAAGTATTTCATGTGAATGGAACATAATTTATAACAGCTTGTCCTTGGCTTTTTGCAAGTAGCAGTATTTGCATCCTTAAACATGCTCCCACAACATTGTACCTTGTGTTCTCAGCAGTTGCTATGGAAGATATAAACTGCCACCTCTGCCATCCTGTTTTTTTAGACCTTGATTGGTCCAAGAGGTGAAGCTCCTCACCAGCTTATTTCTTTCTAATCACTGAAGCCCTAGAATCCTATGTGGACTATTTATCTCCATCTTTCTCCACCATATATTCATCGTCTGGAATACAGTTTGTTTTTTTCAGATCCTTTTTCCTTTCCTAAAAATCCTCCCTCAGAGAAGTTAAAACAAATTGTACTCCCAAATTGTGGAAAACCCCAGTCAAGCCATTCTCCACACTACGTACACGCATGCTACAATTAGGTAGCAGTTTTATTTATTTTGCTTTTGTTATCCTTCAGGAACCTTGAAGAGCTTCCACCTCCTTGCCCCACCTCCTTTATGTAAAGAGATGCACAGTAACAGTGTTTGAGAGTTCCCATTTTATACTATTCAGGACTGTAGAACAACGTTGATGATGATGGCAGAAAGGTGATTTAGAGCTGTCATAAATCCCCTGTCAATCCACATTCAGTTTAGCACAATCTAGCCTTCTGGTAAATGGTGTTATGTCAAGGAAGCATTTCTAATGAATCTATCAACTACACAGCCATTTTCAAAGAGGGTAACTAAACAACTAAACATTTCTAGAGTATTTTCACTTTGAGCTTTTCTCCTCCTTGGAAACAGTTTGGAGGATCAAATAGCATGTGTTTTAAGCCAGAAGAGCACAATGACGGAAGCCTGTGTTTGTATGATGACAATAAGGCCCCAGGAGCAAATGTGGTAATACATAATCCCTGACCTACTCCACAGTTTTCTTATCTACCCCAGGGGCTTTTCTGCTGGTGACAGAAAGTTCTGAATCGCACAGTGGAAGCTCTGCTGAAAACTGCATGAGGTTGATTCAGCCAGGTGGCATACTTCCAAATCTATTCCACATTAAGATTGGGTTCAGAGGTAGAGCCTTCCAAAAATAAATGAATGACTGCCTAGGGAGTTTAAGAACAGAAAAGGAGAGGAAATACCTATGACCTCACTTCAGAGAGTATTATAAAATGTGGGAACTGAGCCAGCCTCCCATACCTCAGAGTATTTTGCAGAGGCAGATGGCTCTGTATAGTGTAGTCTCCTCATCCTGGAAGCCCCAAAGATGTCAGATTTTGAAAAGAATCTGGATGAAAAGGGAAAATAGCAAAAAGCTCTCTCTCTAATGTGAAATCAATGCAACATTTTTAACAAACTGCAATTATACATACATCAAAAGTTTGCTTTCATCTTTCATCCAGGTACTCAATTGATCGAAACACAGACTTGGAGAGATATTTCAATATCGATGCCAGCAGTGGGGTCATTACCACAGCAAAGCTGTTGGACAGAGAAACAAATGCTGTTCATAACATCACTGTCTTGGCTATGGAAAGCCGTAAGTTGCCATTTCAAAGATTTTGTAAGCTTTCTTAAAGTCTTGGTTTTCATTATAGTATCTGTTGAGCAACATTGAATCAAATACTTTGCCTAAAGCAGGGGCGGGCAACCTTTTTGGACACATGGGTACATTTGGCAATTCGAGAAACTGTCCTGGGCACCATGGGAGGCATGGCCAGTCACAAAGGACAAGTAATGTGCCCAAAAGACTGAGTACAGGGCACAGGTGAGGTCTAAGCCCCAACACACTAAACAACACAGCTGATAAGAAAACGTGTTAATCTTTTTTCTTTTGTTTCATTTAAATGAGAGGGGTAGGGTACCTTGGGGGGTGCCAGGAAAAGTGTCTGGTTGCCTGCCTCTTGCCTAAAGCCTAAGTATCTCAGCAGAAGCTGAGGTAAAAGATAAGAGATAAAAGTTAATGCTATTACATGTTAATTTTCTCTTGTGTTTGGGGAATGTATGGCTCTCTAGATGCTGTTGGACTGCAACTCCCATCAGTCTTCACTGTTGGCTATACTGACTAAGGCTTATGGGAGTTGCAGTCTAACAATATCTGGAGGGCCAGTTGTTCCCTTTCCCTGTCTTAAAGTACTATCATTGAACCATGATCATAGAACCAAATTGAGTCAGATACTGTAGAAACAGCCCGACAGTAGATTACATTGTATTGTTTAATTTATGTTGCCACAGGCAGCTCTTTAGATAAAAAAACAGGATATCAGATAAACAAATAAATAAATATATGGTGTTAGAATTGACAAAGTAGCACTTGTTGATCATATAATGTAACCCCTTGCAACTTTAGAATTATATTTGTCTTATATTGTGCATAATAAAGGTTCAGTATTCATCTCTACTGCTGCTAAACTAGGACACATCATGTGTAACTGATGTATCTATTGTTAGTATATGGTCAGGGTGCATAGATTCATTATATTATGTAGTTGCTGGAAGAGGAAAGGAAATGGAAGAAGTAGGATGGTTTACCCGTGTTTATTATGTACCTTTCTCTCAGACACCCAATCTGGGGCATTAGGAGAGTCAGGACTGAGTACCTGTTCTGATCAAGTATGACAAGTCAGTGGTCTGATCAAGTATGGCAGCTTCTTTGTTCTTTTCATTTTTGGTGACAAAAATCCCACTGACAACTTCATTTCCTTGTCCCAGACATATAGAACACATTTAATACTTACAAAATTGGTTCATGATGGAGAATAATAACTGGTTCTTGTCCTTTTAAACAGAAAACCCCTCGCAAATTGGGAGGGGATATGTGGCCATCACTATCCTTGACATCAATGACAATGCTCCCGAGTTTGCCATGGATTACGAAACTACGGTCTGTGAAAATGCAGAACCTGGCCAGGTGTGGATTTATATTCCTAACAGCTTGATGATATTTGCTGCACAGCAGTAATTTGATTTGCAGTGATGCCTCTTTTAAGATAAAATATAATCAGTTTATTGCAGTAAAAATGACATGTTGATTTGAAGCTAAAATAAACATTAACTAGATCTGAAGCCTTCATCATCTGAAACCCTGCGAGAGAACTGCACAGGTAAATCTATATTGCATACAATTTTGAACCTCTCCTAGACTTCCTAATTTGTGAAAGTAGCACGTTTCTATTCTTCCAGTTGTTTCACTTCAGCAACGCAAAGAGGTATTTGTTAGAGTAAAAATACACTGAGCATCCATTGATCAGCTAGACTGGTGTACAAGGAATTGATGTCAGATTCCATAAATGACGTTCTCTCTCAATTGTCTTCAGGTACTTGGAGTAATGAATCTCACTCAGTTCCTACAGCCAGACTAAAACATTTTACTTCTTTGAGGTTCCTTCTGTATCAGATCCTACTTAGGCCGCCAATGGTTCTACACCTTCAATTGTTTCTTTAGTTGTTACATTTTTATTCCAGCCTTTCTCCAGTCAGCTCAGAGCAGTTGTCTTTCTTCACAACAATTGTTTCTTCACAACAAAATAGACTTCCCTTGGATCAGATCTGTATGTTGCTTGCAGGCAATGATGTATATGTTACCACCCAGGTTGCAAAATTTTCCCTGGCTGCCAGAAAATGAAGAGCCAGGCATCATACTGTACCCTGTTATAAATCTAGGGGGAAGGACTTTGTGGTGGCTGCTTTGGAGGGGAAGTGAGATGCAAACCTGTCATTTTAATTATTGTTTGTGTACTGTTTTTACATTGCTTTTTATTGTATTTTATCGTGTGTGTGTGTGTGTGTTTTAATTGTGATGGCCTATGGCTCTGAACTATAAAGGTTCATTCATTCATCACAACAATCATGTAAGATGTAGACTACACTGCTTCATACAGCGAATGCCCCCAACACAATAACCTCCAGAAGTGAATGGGGCTGCAAGACACTGTCAGTGAGGCCAGAATCCCAGTTGTTGCATGAACCAGCATCTCCACGCTTTCTGTGTGGGCGTGGCTGGAGCAGCTGTTTTACAAGCCCCACGTGTGGTGCTGGTTCATGTAGTCTGCCATGCCCCACCTTTCACACTGCTTAACTGAGTGTGGATTTGAACTTGGGCTTCTCAGAACTAGGGATGTATGGACTGTGAAAAATCCATTCTGTTTGTGTTTCACAGATTGTCAGGTGCCTTTTGTTCCATCGTCCGCCACTGACAGAAACTGAATTGTTTAAGTTCCTGAATTTGTGCAAATTCAGATGTGCAAAAATGTGCCAGTTCCCCCAAAATACACAAATTCACCCCAACTGTGCATTTTCACACTTTAGTGCATTTTTTTTATTTTTGTGCGGGAGGGGGGATGTTACAATGAAATTTGCATAAAATTCTGGAAAGTAAAAAACAGTCCTCAGTTTCTGTGGAATTGGCCCAACAGGGTAAAACCTGGTCCGCTGTGGAATCCACAGGGCAGATTCAGAAGAATCCAAACTCATTTGGTTCCATTGTGGATTTCTCCAACATCTCTGTTGGAGATGATGGACTCTGTGGTTAACTTCCAGTGAATAGAGGACAAAGCATACGTTATTCCAGTACAATCAGAAAGCTAGAAACAAAAAGAGAATAGAGACTATGGAAGGAAAAGACTCTCCAGTGGTGGTGGCCTGCAAGGTGTGTGCAATGATTGTTTTCTTCCCTGAGATCAACATGGCCTACATGTGCAACAAGTGCAAGTTGATTACACTGTTGGAAGAAAAAGTAAGAGGACTGGAGCTGCGAGTGTTGACCTTCAAGAGAATAAGAGAAGACAAAGAGTTCTTACACAGAATGATGGAACTACAGCAGCAAAGCGAAGTACAGGAGCTAGAAGACCAACAGCAAGCTGAGGCAGAAGAGGAAAATGCTGAGGTGAGGAAAAATGAAGTAGAGGATATTCCTTGGGAAAGGGTGACAGAAGCAGAAGAACTAGACGCCACTCTGCACCAGTGGAAGCAGTGAAACTATGGAACTGTTTTCAGGTACTTGAGGATGAGACTGGAGGACAGCCTGCAGAGGAAGAAGTACAGGGGACCCCACATGAGAGTGAGCAAGAGGCTGAAGGTCAGTCAAGCAGAGGCAATGAAACCAAGGCCTACAACAACAAGAAGAGAAGAGTAGTAGTTGTGGGAGACTCCTTACTGTGTGGGATTGAAATGCAAGTATGTCGCGAAGACCCATGGACTCACCAGGTATGCTGACTCCCAGAAGCACAGATTAGAGACATGACTGAAGGGTTGCCTACACTCATAAAGCCCACTGATATGTATCCCTTTCTTCTCATCCATGTGGGAACAAGTGATACCGCCAAGTGGAGCTACGAAGAAATCACGTCAGATTTTGAAGCTTTGGGAAGGAAACTCGAGAACTTTGGGGCCCAGATAGTTTTCTCATCCATACTTCCAGTAGTTAGAAGAGGGATAGAAAGGGAAAGAAAATACTCCGGGTGAATGACTGGCTACAAAGGTGGTGCTGACGTGACAGCTTTTACTTCCTGGAAGATGGACTGCTGGCAAGGGATGGGTCTCACCTCACAAGGGCTAGGAAGAATGTGTTTGGCCACAGCATGAAGAACTTAATCAGGAGGGCTTTAAACTGAATCCTACGGTGGAGGGAGACCTAAAGTTTGGGGTAACAGTGGACAAAGGCTTATGCACCACAATGGAGAAAACAGCTCTAATAGCACTGAATAATAGTCTTCAAAAAATGCAGGAAGAAAGCCAGACTATGAAGCACATGGTCTTCGATGTCTATATACTCATGCCCAGAGTATGGGAATCAGACAGAACAAACTTGAACTCTTAATACAGGATGGAAAATATGACTTGATAGGTGTAACTGAAACTTGGTGGGATGACTCCCATGACTGGAATACAGCAATTGAAGGATATAACTTGTTCAAAGAGAACAGAAGGAACAGAAAGAGAGGTGGAGTTGCACTATATGTTAAAAATACATATCTCTGGACAGAAATACAGGAGGATGAGCTTGGTAGCCCCATCAAGAGCATCTGGGTTAAAATAAATGGAGCAAAGAATAAAAGGAACATGGTGGTCAGAGTCTACCACCCAATCAAGGAGAAGACGAGAATGAAACTTTTGAAAAGCAAATAGCCAATGTTTCAAGAAGGCATGATGTAATAGTAATGGAGGATTTCAGTTTCCCTGATATCTGTTGGGAGACAAATTCTGCAAAACATGGCCACTCCAAGAAATTCCTGATGTGTGTTGCTCATAACTTCCTCCTACAGAAAGTGGAGGAAGGAACTAGAGGATCGGCTATCCTTGATATCCTATTATATCCTATTGGCTTGATCCTAACCAGCAGAGATAACTTAGTGGATAAAGTAGCAGTTACAGGATGTCTGGGGGAAAGTGACCATGTTATACTTGAGTTCTTGGTTCTAAAGGAAGCAAAAGCTGAATGTAACCAAACATGTACCCTGGATTTTAGGAAAGCCAATTTTAATAAACTCAGAACAATGATAAGTAAGTTCCCATGGCAAGCGACTCTAATGAGAAAGATGGGTGGGAATTTTTTAAAAAAGGAAATTCTAAAGGCACAATTAGAAATAATTCCAACAAGACAAAACGATGGAAGACAACAGAAGAAGCCACTGTGGCTTCACAAAAAGTTAAAAGATGACCTGAAAACAAAAAAAAGGACACATATAGGAAGTGGAAGGAAAGACAAGCTACAAAGGAAGAGTACAGGCAGGTAGCACAGAATTGCAGGGATGGCATCAGGAAGGCTAAAGCTGAGAACGAGCTGAGATTAGCGAGGGATGCTACAAAAAGTCTTTATTCAGATATGTGCATAGTAAAAGATAGAGGAAAGAAATGGTGGTTCAGCTATTCAATGAGGATGACAAAATGATAACAGATAACAAAGAAAAGGCAGAAGTGCTCCTACATTGGCTCAGTCTTCTCCTGAAAGAGGGTCTATGAGTCCCCTGGCAAAGGTGAAGTACAGGCTGGTGGCGCAGGATTGCAGCTTGAGATTGATAGGCAAATGGTCAAGGAACACGTAATTACTTTGAATGAGTTCAAATCTCCAGGGCCAGATGAACTGCATCCTTGAGTAATAAAGGAACTGGCAGAAGAACTCTCAGAACCGCTGTCCATTATCTTTGAGAAATCATGGAGGACGGGTGAAGTGCCAGAGGACTGGAGGAGGGCTAATGTTGTCCCTCTCTTCAAAAAGGGCAAAAAGGAAGAACCTGGGAACTATAGACCAGTCAGTCTGACATTAATCCCTGGGAAAATTCTGGAGCACATTATAAAGCAATCAGTCTGTATGCACCTTGAAAACTATGCAGTGATTTCTTGAAGCCAACATGGATTTGTCAAGAACAAACCCTGCCAAAGGAATCTGATCTCATTTTTTGATCAGGTAACCTCACTTGTGGACTGTGGGACTGCTGTGGCCATAATATATCTTGACTTCAGCAAAGCTTTTGGCAAAGTGCCCCATGATATCCTGATTAGCAAACTAGCTCAAAGTGGACGAGATAAAACAACGTTCAGGTGGATCCACAGTTGGCAATAGAATCAGACTCAAAGAGCGCTTATCAATGGTATCTTCTCAAACTGGGGAGAGGTAACGAGCGGGGTAATGCAGGGCTCAGTCCTGGGCTCAGTGCTCTTCAACATTTTTATTAATGACTTGGATGAGGAGGTGCAGGGAATGCTTATCAGATTTGCAGATGACACAAAATTGGGTGGGATAGCTAATACCCTGAAAGACAGAAACAAAATTCAAAGTGATCTTGATAGGCTGGAGCGCTGGGCTGAAAACCCATATATTGGATAAATTCCAGTTATTGAGGCCTGAGGATACGGACAAGGTACTTGGCCAAGTCCGATCGACCACTTGTGTGCTTGACCGTTGCCCTTCATGGCTTATTAAATCAAACAAGGAGGGGATGTCCGGCTGGGTCCAGGAGGTTGTAAATTCCTCCTTGAGAGAGGGAGTGGTGCCGGCCTCTTTAAAAGAGGTGGTAATCAGACCATTTCAATCTTGCTTCAGCCCTGGTTTTGGAACGGAAACTACCTTGGTCGCCCTGTGGGATGACCTGTGCCAGGAGAGGGACAGGAGGAGTGTGACCCTCTTGTTTCTCCTGGACCTCTCAGTGGCTTTCGATACCATCAACCATGGTATCCTTCTGGATAGGTTGTCTGGGTTGGGAGTTGGAGGCACTGAACAGCAGTGGTTCCGCTCCTACTTGGATGGCTGATTCCAGAAGGTGGTGCTGGGGGATTATTGTTCTGTGCCATGGCAATTATGCCATGGGGTTCCACGGGGCCCTATGTTATCCCCTATGCTGTTTAACAACTACATGAAACCACTGGGGGAATGTCATGTTTCCCTTGGGCACCCTCTTTCCTTATGCACTCACACACACAAATAGAGAGGCTTCAGTCTCATGCCTTATGCCTCCAGGGGATTCAAATGGAAACACTGACATTGCCTGCAGTTTGAAGTGAGGCTTGCTGGCTAGACTAACTTAGGGAGGGATGTCCTGCCCTTCCAGTGATGCTTCCCTACATCGCCTCTCACGCATCGCTAACCGGGTCGACCGTCTGAGCTCCGCCCCTGACATTTCCCTCTTAGCTCTGCGCTGCAATCTAGAATCTCTTAGGTCACAGCCCCCACTCTCCTCTTCCTCCTCCTCCTCTCGGCTTCTCACAGAGGGGGGCAAGGGGGGGCTTCAGGCCTGGCCATCTGGGAGTTGGTAACCTGAGAAGCACTCCTACCCATATCTGAACTGGCTTGGGAAAATGCATCCCCCAGTTCTGGCTGTTCCTTTTCTGAATCTGAGCTGCTAACTCCCTGCACTCAGAATCAGTCTTGACAGGGAGGGTATCCGGAGGTGTGGGCTGAAGTGCCATCAATATGCGGATGACACCCAGCTCTACCTCTCTTTCTCATCAAACCCAGCTGAGGCAGTGGCTGTTCTGAATCAGTGTCTGGGCACTGGATGAGGGCCCTCATTATTGGCCCTCATTGGATGAGGGCCAATAAACTGAAACTCAATCCAGACAAGATAGAGGTAGTGTTAGTGGGTGGTTCATCTGCCCAGCTAGGTGATATTCAACCTGTTCTGGTGGGGGTTGCACTCCCCTTAAAGGATCAGGTTTGTAGTTTGGGGGTGCTCTTGGACCCAGAACTGTCACTTGAGGCACAGGTGAACTCAGTGGCATGGAGCACTTTTTATCAGCTTAGGCTGGTATACCAACTATGCCCTTAATCTGGACAGAGATAGCCTAGCTACAGTTATCCATGCCCTGATAACTTCTCGTCTGGATTACTGCAATGCGTTATATGTGGGGCTGCCTTTGAAAATGGTCCGGAAACTTCAGCTGGTCCAAAATAGGGCAGCGAGATTGTTAACAGGGGACTGGCCAACGAGCTCATATTACGCCAGTACTTTTCCAGCTGCACTGGCTGCCAGTCCTTTTCTGGGCCCAATTCAAAGTGCTGGCATTAACCTTCAGAGCCCTTAATGGCTTGGGGCCAGGTTATCTGAAGGATCGCCTCCTCCCATATGTGCCTGCTCAGACCTTAAGATCATCCTCAGCGGTCCTTCTCCATGAGTCCCTGCCAAAGGAAGTGAGGCGGGTGGCTACTAGGAGGAGGGCCGTTTCTGCTGTGGCACCCCGGCTGTGGAATGAGCTCTCTGTGAGGTTTGCCTGGCCACCTACATTGTATTCATTCCAGCGCCAGGTGATGACCTTTTTTCCCCCCAGGTATTTTAGCATTTTAGCTTTCTAGACTTTTTGCTTTGCTGTTTTAAATCTGTATTTTAAATTTCTGCATTGCTGCTAGGTTTTATTCTGGTTTTATTCTGGTTGTATTGTTATATTGTGGTTTTAATGTGTTTATACTTTATATTGTTTTATTGTGTGCTTTTTGGTTTTAATTTTTGTGAACCTCCCAGAGAGCTTTGGCTATTGGGCTGTATAGAAATGATATGAAATGTAATGAATGAATAAATGAATAAATAAATAAAACAAAATGAAATTTAATAGGGAAAAATGCCAATTCCTGCATCTAGAAAAAAGAAAGCAGATGCACAGTTACAAGATGGGGGATACTTGGCTCAACAACACTACAAGCGAGAAGGATCTTGGAATTGTTGTCAATCACAAGCTGAATATGAGCCAACAATGTGATGTGGCTGCAAAAAAGGCAAATGCTCTTTTGGGCTGCATTAATAGAAGCATAGCTTCCAAATCATGTAAACTACTAGTTGCCCTCTACTCAGCACTGGTTAGGCCTCATCTTGAGTACTGTGTCCAGTTCTGGGCACCACACTTGAAGAAGGATGCAGACAAACTGGAGAGGGTTCAGAAGAGGGCAACGGAGATTATCAGGGGACTGGAAACAAAGCCCTATGAGGAGAGCCTGAAGGAACTGGGCATGTTTAGCCATGAGAAGAGAAGACTGAGGGGAGCTATGATAGTGCTCTTCAAGTTCTTGAAAGGCTGTCACAGAGAGGAAGGCCAGGATCTCTTCTCGATCATCCCAGAGTGCAGGACATGGAATAATGGGCTCAAGTGACAGGAAGCCAGATTCCGGCTGAACCTCAGGGGAAACTTCCTGACTGTTAGAGCAATATGACAGTGGAACCAATTACTTGGGGAGGTAGTGGGCTTTCCCATGCTGGAGGCATTCAAGACAAGGCTGGACAGCCATCTGTCAGGGATGCTCTGACTTGGATTCCTGCATTGAGCAGGGGGCTGGACTTGATGGTCTTATAAGCTCCTTCCAACCCTACTATTCTATGATTGTATGATTCTATCCCTACTCAGACCGAAGCAGTGGTTAGAACACACTGGATGTCTCTTGATAATTTCATAGCAGGGAGAAGATAGTGCTGAGCATTCAGCACAGGGTACCTGACCATG
The DNA here is from genome assembly GCF_057233095.1 of Heloderma suspectum. Taxonomy (NCBI): domain Eukaryota; kingdom Metazoa; phylum Chordata; class Lepidosauria; order Squamata; family Helodermatidae; genus Heloderma; species Heloderma suspectum. The sequence continues at coordinate 89,343,523 of NC_139461.1, forward strand.
TGAGCATCATGTTCAAATGACAACAGGTGGAATCAGGGCAAGCATACCTTAAACAGGCTTCCTACCATGTGCTAATACTGTATCCTCTTTTCACCACCTGCTACCTATTTCCCGCGACAAAAAAAAGTCAGACAGTCTGACCTTGGAGAACGTAGGTAGCAGGCAGTGGAGGGCTCCCATGATGATGGACAGGAAATGATACTCTGAGCATCTCTGTCTACTGGTAATCATGGGACTAGGCTCATGATCATAAGCAGCAGAAGGTGCTTTCAGCCAATGACTGCCCTTAATGTGTGTCTCTTCCAGTGGAAATGAAGGTCTGATTGTCAGTTGCTGCTAAGGATGGTGGAGCTTCAAGTCCCAGCCCATCATCCCTGGTGAGGAAAGATGCTGCAGGTATCATTTTCCACTAGAGGAGAGGCCCCATGGGCTTCTGCCATCATCACCAGAGCCCTTTGCCACCTTCTCCTTATCCAATGTGAGGCCTTTTTTTTTACCTTGTGGAAGGAGGAGGGGAGATTTGCAGGTGAGTCTGGCCAGTCATTGAGCCAAATCTGCCTACATTGTTCATCCAGATGTGTTGTAGTGCAAGCCATTGGCCATGCTGTCTAGGAATGATAGAACTTGCTATCCAACACATCTGAAGGGCATCATGTAGGAGAAGGCTGCTTTTGGCACTCTGTTATATAACCACAAAATTTACTGGTAAAGGAAAGTGGATTTCACCTCATGCAATGGAAGTTTCCCTTCTTTCTTCTCCCCTGCAGCCCCTTGCACCTCCCAAAAATCTGCTCTGGGGGACCCCCAACCTTCCAGAACAGATTTCAGGATGGATGGGGTGGGTGGGTCCTGCAGGGCTAGGGGAATCTGCTGACAAATGCCATTCCATCTGTGGAAGCCTCTTTGGATACCACCTATTAGTCTTTCACACACCCTTCCCTCCCACCCACTGACAAAAATATATTAGCAGAGGAGGTGTCAAGAGGGAAACTCTAAATCAAATTATGGGAAGTGCCTGAACATAACAAGAATTGACTCTGGGTCATGGCAGGTATATGTAAAATTTCCCCTCCTCATTAGAGCTCTGAGCAGTTATCTTGTATGTAATACAAACTAAAATCTAACGTGAAGGCAAATCACCTTTTTTCTAGGTAATTCAAAGGATCAGTGCCATTGACAAAGATGATCCACCTAGTGGCCATCACTTTTCCTTCAGTTTGGCAGGAGAAGCAGCAAATAACCATAACTTTACATTGCAAGACAGTAAAGGTAAGGCACCAACTGTGGTTGGCAACACAAGGGCATTTGAGCATTGGCATACCAACACTCTTATTTCTTCAGACAAGCCATACTGATTGTCATCTGGAGTAACGTCCTTGTCAGGAAGAACATTAATTAAGAGCAGTCGGATCCCAAAGTAATTTTTATCTATAGATTATCTGTCAGGAAAAAGAAACTGCTATTTAAATCTCTTTAAGCCATGAGTCAAACAGATGGGCTTCAGATCCTTTCTTAAACTGATTCTTTTCAGTTTTTGTTTTTATAGGTCTTTATCTAAATTAGGTTATACCTCAGGATAGCAGCTGAAAAATTTCCTGGGTCTCATGTTTGATTAATGTATCTCAAGAAATACAGAAATGAGCCCTTAAAACACATGGCAAAGTGGCTGGTGCTTTGAAATAATAACTTTTTCAACTATATCATCTGCTGCTAAACATGCTTTGGAGATAAGAGCTGAGGAGTCCACATTTCTAGGCTGTCAATATTATTTCATTTGCCTCCATGGAACTACATTTACTGATGGGTAAAGATTTGTGCTGAGTTCCAAAGTGCTGCTCTGGCTTTATTTATGTATTATGTATTTTATTTGCTATTATTGGTAGATGCTGGAAAAAATCCTGGAGGGCCCCTTTTGGCTCAGACACAATAGATAAATGTTGCAGATCTCAAAAATAGAAACCCATTATCCCATTCTCAAGGAACACACTTGTCTGAGCCCTTAACTGGTACATGGCCTGGTTATGGGCATTTTCAAGGAGGACAATCTTTGTGGCATGCAAAGCATTACTGGGATGGCGCATCTCCATGGTTCTCAAGGGACAAACCCTTATCATACTACCATTGCAGAATGTATTCATTCCCCTTCTTCTTTTTGCAAATGTATATTTGTGTTCTTATACTAGAGTGTCACTATTGACTAAGCATTTCCTATTGGACTGTGCTTTTCCCCACTGGCCTTCTGTTTCCTCTCGCTGAATCTTCCAATCAGGTTTCGAAGAACCTCTCTGTTTTTCATGAAGTTCTGAAAGAGGAAACTCACATCAGCCACACTTTCTGTTTTTGCACCTCCAGGTCAATGTGCAAAGAAGTTACTTGTGCATTTTCCCATAGGGAGATATCTGTACTTCAAATTGGACAGCTCATTCATCTCCTAACTAGAGAGATGCTTGAAATTCCCTTTTCTGTGTTTCCCACAAAAAGAGGAAATAGAAACTCACTGCAAGCAGAACAAGAAATTAGAAGAGAAACACAAGGTCATCAATATTGTGTTTCCTTCATTACACTGCCAGCGGGGGCTACTGCATTACACTGCCCCTCCCCAAGCCCACTGATTCTCCCTTGAGAATATCCTCCAGGCCTTTAATTATTTTCCCCCCTCCAGCCTGGCTCCAAACCTACCTAAGGAAATGGGGAGGGGCATCAGTAGGGTAGAATTGGAAGGACAGCTAAGCACCCATCCTTAGGAACACAGGAAGCTGCCTTATACTGAGTCAAACTATTGGTCCATCTAGTGCAGTATTGTTGACACTGACTGGCAGCAACTCTCCAAGTTTTCAGACAAGACAGTCCTACCGTCTGACTGCGGACACACTCCAGTATTCTTGCCGAGAAAACCCCATGGAATGTATCACGAGGCTAAAAGAGATGTCACCGGAAGATGAGCCCCTCAGGTCGGAAGGTGTCCAGTATACTACTGGGGAAGAGCAGAGGGTATTTCCAAGTAGTGCCAGAAAGAGTGAAGCGGCTGGGCCAAAGCCGAAAGGACACTCAGCTGTGGATGTGTCTGGTCTGGTGGTGAAAAGAAAATCCGATGCTGTAAAGAACAATATTGTTAAGGAACCTGGAATGTAAGATCAGTGAATCAAGGTAAGCTGGAGGTGGTCAAACATGAGATGGCAAGATTGAACATTGACATCTTGGGAATCAGCGAACTAAAATGGACAAGCATGGGTGAATTTAATTCAGGTGACCATCACATCTACTACTGTGGGCAAGAATCCCTTAGAAGAAATGGAGTAGCACTCATAGTCAACAAAAGGGTGGAAAAAGCAGTACTGGGGTACAATCTTAAAAATGACAGAATGATCTCAGTACGAATCCAAGGCAAACCATTCAACATCACCGTAATTCAAGTCTATGCCCCAACCACTGAGGCCGAAGAAGCTGAGGTTGATTGGTTCTATGAAGACCTACAACACCTTCTAGAACTAACACCAAAACAAGATGTCCTCTTCATCATAGGGGATTGGAATGCTAAAGTAGGAAGTCAAGAAATCATCGGGATAACAGGCAAGCATGGCCTTGGTGTACAAAATGAAGCAGGACAAAAGCTAATAGAGATTTGCCAAGAGAACATGCTGATCATAGCAAACACGCTTTTTCAACAGCACAAGAGGCGACTCTCCACAAGGACATCACCAGATGGTCAATATCGAAATCAGATTGATTATGTCCTTTGCAGCCAAAGATGGAGAAGCTCTATACAGTCAGTAAAAACAAGACCTGGAGCTGACTGTGGCTCAGATCATGAGCTTCTTGTTGCAAAATTTCAGCTGAAATTGAAGAACGTAGGGAAAACCACTAAACCATTCAGGTATGACCTAAATCATATCCCTTATGAATATACAGTGGGGGTGAGGAATAGATTTAAGGGATTAGACCTGATAGACAGAGTGCCTGAGGAACTATGGATGGAGGTCCGTAACATTGTTTAGGAGGCAGCAACTAAATCCATCCCAAAGAAAAAGAATGCAAGAAAGCAAAGTGGCTGTCTGATGAGGCTTTACAAGTAGCTGAGGAAAGAAGGGAAGCGAAAAGCAAGGGAGAAAGGGGAAGATATATCCAACTGAATGCAGAGTTCCAGAGAATAGCAAGGAGAGACAAGAAGGCCTTCTTAAATGAACAATGCAAAGAAATCGAGGAAAACAACAGAATGGGAAAGACTAGAGATCTCTTCAAGAAAATCGGAGATCTCCAGGGAACGTTTTGTGCAAAGACGAGCATGATAAAGGACAAAGAAGGCAGGGACCTAACAGAAGCAGATGAGATGAAGAAGAGGTGGAAAGAATACACAGAAGAACTATACAGGAAAGATCTGAATGTCCCTGATAGCCATGATAGTGCGGTCACTGAACTTGAGCCGGACATCCTCGAGAGTGAAGTCAAGTGGGCCTTAGGAAGAACAACCGATTGGTTCAAAATTGGGAAAGGAATACGACAAGGCTGCATATTGTTGCCCTGCTTATTTAACTTATATGCAGAGTACATCATGAGAAACGCCGGGTTGGATGAATCACAGGTCGGAATTAAGATTGCCGGGAGAATTATCAACAACCTCAGATACGCAGATGATACCACCCTAATGGCAGAAAGTGAAGAGGATCTAAAGAGCCTCTTGTTGAGGGTGAAAGAGGAGAGTGCAAAAGCTGGTTTGAAACTCAACATTAAAAAAACGAAGATCATGGCATCTGGCCCCATCACTTCCTGGCATATAGAAGGGGAAGAAATGGAAGCAGTGACAGATTTTATTTTCTTGGGCTCCAAGATCACCGCAGACAGTGACTGTAGCCATGAAATTAAAAGAAGCTTGCTCCTTGGGAGGAAAGCTATGGCAAACCTAGACAGCATAGTAAGAAGCAGAGACATCACCTTGCCAACAAAGGTCTGTCTAATCAAAGCTATGGTTTTCCCAGTAGTAACGTATGGCTGTGAGAGCTGGACTATAAGGAAGGCTATGTGGACTTCTTGAGCACGCTCCAGGGGACTTGAGCACGCTCCAGGGGAGAGCGGAGGACAGGAAGGCCTGGCGTGCTATGGTCCATGGGGTCACGAAGAGTCGGACATGACAGAATGACTGAACAACAACAACAAATCATGGCAAAGAGCAGGGACATAAATGGCGGCCGCTACATCATTTGCATCCCTGCTCTTTTCATGATAGGCTACGTAAATATATACGTAGCCTATCATGGCTAACGCAGGGACGCAAATGGCATAGCAGCTGCCATTTGCGTCTCTGCATTAGCCGTGATAGGCTACGTATATATTTACGTAGCCTATCACGGCAAAAGGCAGGGACGCAAATGTCGTAGCGGAAGCTATTTGCATCCCTGCTCTTTGCCGTCATAGGCTACGTAAATACTTATGTAGCCTATCACGGCTAAAGTAGGGAGGCAAATGGCGGCCACAGACTGGAGCAGCCATTCGCAGCCGCAGACCTGGGCAGTGGATGGACCGGACAGCTGACAAAAGGTAGGGTCCATCCCAGGGAAATTTTGCGGGGTGGCGGGGGGGGGGTTGCTCCGTTCCACCACGGACTCTGGGGGCCTGGATTCTTTAGAATACAGCCTCATTGGAGTCCGTGGCGGAATTCTCTAACATCCCTAATTATATTTTAAAAAATTACAAATATCCAAAGTAAGATTTCTTGCGGTATTAACAGGTGAAGTTTAAGCCTGCAGATCCCCCAGAGAGAAAAAGATATTTCTGTTCTGAAATATTAAAACTGTCAGAAAATTTTTTGAAATCCATTAACTATCTTTTCATATATATTTTCATATCTAAGCTGAAACTTTATTTTGACTACACTTAAACAGCTTAGATGTGATCCATCACCAAACAGTTAATTATTAGCTTTATCTGCTCAGCCCTGTCACTAAACATTGAAAATCAATTGTGACAGCAATATTTATTTGATTCACATACCACTTTTAAGAGCATTTTCCATTGGATTATGAGCTGCAAATGAAATTCCACCTCTTTTACAATTTTATTATTAGATTTGAAGTGCACCTCTTTAAAAATATATTGCAATGTAATTTATGTGTGAAAGGCAAACTAACATGCATTACATTCACAACTTGTATTTGTAATTCATTTTCACTTATTTTACACTTTCAAAGTGTAAAATAACCTAATGCCACACAGATGTACTATCCACATTTTAATCTGAACTTTCTTAGATTAGTGCCACTGTTATATTTCCAAACATAGGCATTGTCTGAATTACTGAACAACCACATTTTTTGGTTTTGAAGCAATCTAATGTTTTAAAGCATAAACCCCCGAAGACAAGTCCAACTTTCCATCTGATGTGATGAACACCCACCAATGGTAGCGTCCGCAGCCATGAAACTGGTGATAGAACTATGGAGAACAGCAAGAGTCAGGATAAAAATATCCTTACCTTTCCCATATTGTTTAGAGCAAATAGATCTGCTTTACAAAGTTATAACTAATGTTATAGCATTGCTGCTTAATACCAGCAGACAGGAAATTCAGGATTAGTAAAGTTCGCTTGTGCCCTACAATAGCCGATCATCCAGTGCAAAGCTACATCTTTAGCACAAATCACGTGTGTGTGTACACAATAGTTCTCTTCTGCATAAGTAAACAGTTGTATTCATATTGTGGTTGGCAGGAGAGGCAGATACAGATCTTGGATTATAACTTGGCCAGAACTTTATTTAAGGCTGCCTTCCCCAACCTGATGCCCTCCAGAGATGCTGTATTACAACTAGTTCTCTGCCAAAAATTTCTCCCACATTTTTTCAACCGTTCTCATTGAATATGATAGAAGGGTTATTGCTTTTGAAAAGAAATTCAAAGGAGAAGACATTTCTGAGAAATTCTCATGGGTTGGGTTCAGGGTCCTTGTCCTTACTTTACTTATGAGTTGGCCATGGAGTGTGTGTGATTGTCCTGTCTTTCACTGTACAATAATCTCTGTGGCAGCCTGTAGCTTCCTCAGCTTCCCACACTTCAATTAAAGCCATCATGAGGAAGACCTCATGAGATAATTCCTCCCATGAGGCTTTTTCAGTTCAGGAAGTGCAGGTGGCCTGGGAGGCTGCAGAGCAATGGAAGGATGTGTAATTGGGAGAGAAAACACACACAGCACCCTCGGCCACCTCGCAGTGATTAGGGAAGCTCAAAAATACCATCAAAAGAAATTCAAAATTCTGCCTCACAGAAGTGGAAGCCTCACCACAGTTGATGCTGTTGCCACCTACAGAGGCAGTGCAATAAACCCAAAACTCTTAGGAAAAAAGAAAGAACCTGTGCTACAACCCCTGCCAATAGTGAGCCCTATCTGTGAAAAACTGTTGGAGAATTTCTCCTCCCCAGGAGAAATTCGGTGAAATTGCGCCCCTCCCCCATTTCTCTGCCCACAAATAGGCTGGAGAATTTTGAGAGGCCGTTTGTACACAGCTCCAATTACACCTCCCCCAGCCAGCCATGCTTCCCCTGTAAATATCAGGATGAGTAGAAGCTCCTAGTCATCATGAGACTTCCCCTTTTTGCCTGTGATGCTAGGAATGCTTCCCCAGAACCATGGACAGCTCACAACTAAAGAGGAGGGACAGTGCTGCCTACTTTGGCTGCACAACCCTCCCCCTCACCAGAGGCATGGGATGTAATTTACTCTGTGTCATTCACATGCATTAGATTTCTGCACAGTACAAGTGCTAGGCCTCTTAGGGACACACTTCATCAGTTTAAAGCACCTTATTGAGCCTGACTTGACAATGTATCATCTTCTGAGAAGATGCAAGTTTTGTTTAGAACAAGGGTAAGATGTCACCTTAAATCCATATCTAGCAGTTACAGCTTTCCTTCATTTCACTCTAGAGTAGGCACAGGAGCCCCAGTCCAGATTGGGACCTTAGCATGAGGTGTAGGGGGGTCTTTTAAGATCTAGATTAGGCCCCCTGTGCTTACTGTAGATTAAAAATGAGAAAAAAATGATGTAGCTGTTAAATGCAGATGTAAAGTTTTGGTCTTAATAATGGCCCAGTTCAGATGCTTGACTAAGCAAAAGATTGTATTATGGTTGAAGAGCAGATAGATGCCCCCCCCCACACACACACACACACTCACACATACACGCTTATAATTGTCTAGCTCTGCCCTTTCAAAAAAAGGAGAAACCTGAGCGATATATAAGCATCCGCATGAAGTGGCCATGACAAAGGTTGCTTTATGAGCGTGCTGGTGAAGATCATGTTTGCCTGCTTCCTCATGTGAACAGGAGTTTAGGTCAGGGTAGGCTTCTGAACTGGACCAATGCTGATAGATGAGGTAGAAACATTTAACCTTTCCTGTTGTCTTTTCTTGGGCTCTTGTATCAAGATTATATAATTTTCAAGGCCTGTCTTCAGGAAATGTGGAAGGTTCGTCACAGCCTGGCTAGAGAATGAGGAGATGAGTCATGGAACTGGGTGAAACAAGGACTACATATTTATTAACTATTTACAAAGGACTTGCAGCGGGATATACTCCAACTTCCAGGGCTTTTTCTTTGCAGTTTCAAGCTCTGACTGCTACAAGTTTCTTTCTATTGCTGTGGCTAAAACTCAGATGTTAGTAAATGAAAATAAGTTTAAAATGACCCATGGAATATTTCTTTAAAAAATCCTATTTGTTTCACTCTTGTGTTTTCTTTGATCTAGACAACACAGCATCTATACTAACCAGACGAAGTGGATTTCGGAGGCAGGAGCAGTCGGTTTACTATTTGCCAGTATTCATTGTGGACAGTGGCTCTCCATCACTAAGTAGCACCAATACGCTCACAATCCGAGTGTGTGATTGTGATGCAGATGGCAATGCCCAAACATGTAATGCAGAGGCCTACATTTTGCCAGCAGGACTTAGCACTGGAGCACTCATAGCGATCCTGGCTTGTGTTCTGACATTGCTAGGTACGTCTTTGGGGTTTGTTCATTTCATGTTACTTATATTTATGCATTTGTCACTTTTTTCCCAGGGAGCTTAGGGCTCCCAAGAGAATCTCACATAGAGGTACTGACCAGGTCAAGCTTCAGTAAATGAAGCAAATGAAGGTACATCAGACATCTTCAAATATTTATAGTAATTTATTTCTAAGATGTCTACCATGCTTGTTATTTATTTATTTGGTATATTTTGGGGTTGCCCCTCTGCTAAGTGAGTGCTAGAGGACATATACAGATAAAACAAGAAAATAAAATACAAAATGCTAAATGTTAAGCTAAATGAGGCAATCTGAAAAAATACAAGAAAACCAGGGATCACTAAAAATCAGAGAGCAGCATTAACTATTAAAAGTTCAGCAGGATTATATTGTTTTCACCAGCCATCTAAAGGACAATAAGGAAGGAGTTGATCTAACTTCTCTGGGAGAAAGTTCCACAACCAGGGTGCTGCTACACAAAAGGCCTGTTTGAGGGTCCATAAGGCTCACTTGTCTAGGAGGTAGAGCAGTTGGGACTTAACACAGGCTTGGCCCCTTCTGGGCAAATAGTGATCATGCCAGGATAACCAGCACCTCAGATTTCTCTGAAGTAGGTTTTTCAGCATCTCTGTAGGAAATGATTGCCATGCATATAATTAACTGTCTGTAGTAAGCACACATGGGGTAAGAGTGCTGTATTCACCAACAGGTTTCTTAAAGGCATGATTTGTCACTATTCTTGTAAGAGAGATATTCTGTATTCTAAAGCACACAGTAGCATTTGTTTTACCTTTTAAAATACATAATGTCAAAGGTAAGGATTTTCAAGGAATATGAAAAACAATTCTGGGAGCAGAGCTGAGTAAGGTACAAGCTATGGTGGAAAGTGCAAATAGGAAGGATAATGGCCGCAGTCTAAAACAGAGTGAAGCATGCCATCCTATACATGCCTACTCAGAAATAAATCCCATTGAGCTTGATGGGGTTACGCCCAGGTAAGTGTGTATAGGATCACCACCTTTGTCCGTTGAAAGTAATAGGCTTAGGGCACAATCCTAAGCATGTTTAGACAGAAAAAAAGGTCTACAACTGTCTGGAGTATGCTGGGAGTTGAAGGCCTTTTTTCTGCCTAAACATGCATAAGACTGTGCCTTTAAGAACACTTACAGTTTACTAACCATTAAGCATATTATTCTACAATACTGGAAAACAAACAAAGCCTCAAATATACACAGCTGGATTCAGGATTTATTGACCTTAGCTGCTCATGAAAAGGTATATTACTAAAAGAAAAGAAATTCAAATTAATATGGGGATGTTTTCTTGAATTATATGGCGAGTAACATGACCCACTGCAAAGCCAGTGCAGGCCACCAAAATGACATGCTTGACACAGTGTTTTTATTTTATTTTTATTTTTTCTGTGTAACTATCAGTTTATCCATTTCTTGCTTAGGGCAAAAAAGGACACTTATTCCTGCATGGGTTGATTGCCAGAATCTCTTAACAAATACAGTTGGCAATTTTAAGGTTATCTAGGGTATAATTAAAGTATAATAAGACTAGAAAATGCCAATCCTTACATATTGTGCTTTCCCAATATTATTTATTCATATAAAGCTGCTATGGCACATATGGAAATTAATGATGTTATGTCATTAATACAAATATAGGCATTTACATATATCTTTAATAGAACATATTTTTAACAGCACAACAGCTTGGGTGAGCAGGTAAAACTGAAAAAATAAATAACAAAAACTAATAAATAACAAATTAATTTTGATAATTCCAGATGTCTGGGGCTTTCTGTTTCTAAAAAATTGACCAAATATTGAGAAATGTCTGCTTAGTGGAATACAAGGCTAGTAGGGAATGAAATACATTCACCGCTAGCTCTGTGCAAAATTCAGATCTAGTTATAATCCTTGCATTTGGTTCAGCTTGTCAGAACTGACACTTCCTTCATCTAGGGGTTCTGGTTTCCAGCCCAGGCCTCCTGTGGGTAAGGTTCTTAAGAAGAGACAGAACGAGTTTCCAACAAAAGCATAAGATTCAAAGGCGACCGCGTTTTATTGAGAAAGTGACATTACTGCAATGAGGAATGGTAAATGTAAAGACTGAGATCTCCAGACAGCCTTTCAAAACTGCAAAGAACACCTTTCATAGTTGACACATTAAATCCGTGTGTTACAAATACCCCAGTGTAGCAGAAAAGCAAGTTTCAAACTAGATTCAACTTCGTTCAGAATTACCGAGGAATTCCAAATCAACTCAAAACAGAATATAAATTATTAGATATAGAAAATATTAAGCAGCCTGGTTTGCACATAATGCTAACCCATGATGTGGGTTGGTGAATTCTGGGTTGTTGTGATGTGTGAATGCCGCCACATTAACAAACCATGGTGTGTTAACCACAAACAACCCAGAAAGAGAACTCATGCTTTGTTGTTGGGTTGTGGACTCTGGGTTGTTTAAGCCATAGATTGCCATTGCGTGTGGATCTAGAACCATGGGTTGTTTTGCTGGGCTACGGAGGTGGTAAGCAAGAACATAAAAAACCTCAGCTGCTCCACATGCCAGTATTTCAGCACCGAAAAGCCTTTTGGGACACAGGGAGGGAGCAGCTGAAGGAGGAAAGGCACCAAACAACCAAGGGATTGAGAGAACAAACCACAGTTTGTTCAGTCATCTGCCAGACAAACCTTGGGTAGGTCAACAAACCATGCGTTAGTGTTATGTGTGATACAGGCCTATAGTATTGCACATTGTTCAGTCATCTGCCAGACAAACCTTGGGTAGGTCAACAAACCATGAGTTAGTGTTATGTGTGATACAGGCCTATAGTATTGCACATTGTTCAGTCATCTGCCAGACAAACCTTAGGTAGGTCAACAAACCATGAGTTAGTGTTATGTGTGATACAGGCCTATAGTATTGCACATTTCCAAATGATTGAAACATCTTCTCTAGCCAACTCTTGCCTGTATTAGAGCATCATTCGGAAATACATCTTTCAGTCCAATCCTATTCTTGTTTACTTGGAAGTAAGTTGCACTGATTTTGAACAGGTGTGTACTGGATAGCTCTCTCATACTGCAATCTGACAAACAGTTAAGTGTGTTTACATTCGTTTAAATCTATGGGCTTAAGCTCACTTAACACTGTATTAGATTGTAGTCTTTATAGCATTTCTATTTCCGTAGCAAGACTCAAGTGAACCCTTCTTAAATTAATGTATTAGCAAATTAATTTATTAATCTTTGACTGACAAACACTTCCCTGTTTGTTTCAAGCAATATTCAGTTCCATTTCCAAATCTTAACAAATGTTTTCTTCCTTGATAAAGTCTTCCTATAGCTTTGAGACTCATATAGTCTTTTAATATAAATGATATGAATTGTGACATGTTTAATGAACCCAGACCCAAATACCTTAAGGCTCACCTAAAACAATCTTCCTGGATGAAAAGTTGAATGCTTCATCAAATTCTTATATTGTCTTGCATACTTGGCTGTCAAAAGTCCAAAGCTAATCAGACCCATAGCAATGTACCAGGAACATGGGTTCATTTATCCAGATCATGAAACCAACATAGAAGCTCCACAGATGGATTTTCTGATGGTGTGAGCAATAAAATGCAGGCCAGTTGTACATGAGAGTGCAAAGTTCTCTCTGAAAGAAATGCAGGTGAACGAGGCTATCTACATAACCTCAATTGCATTGTGTTTGCTTCTTTCTCATGTAATTGCAAAGTGCAGCCTGCTGGAATACACTTTCTTTGGCCCCAATCTTGAAACAAATTTGTAGCATTAGGAAGCAGATTTGGAAGAACTAGTCACAAAAGAGAGAATTGGGAGGAAGTCCATCTGTGCTCATGTGGCTAAGAATACAAAGCATCAGATAAAACTCATGCTAGGCCAAAAATGCCCCACAACATTTGTGGGGCCATTCATTTGTATTATTTGTAGTAGCAGTAGTAGTACATTTATATCCCACTTTTTTCCTCTTGCAAGGAACCCAAGGTGGTTTACATAGTCCTTCTCCTCTCCATTTTAATCCTCACAACAACCCTTTAAGGTAGGTGAGGATGAGAGTCAGAGACTGGCCCAAAGTCACATGATCTATGAAAGTACAGAGTTTCAGAGCCTTGGGTGGGGGTGACATTTCTAATTTTTTTCAGCGGATGATTTACCTGATAGATATGAAGAGGAAGAGTGCTGTAGTTAGTCTTTTTTTTATTACTGTTAAAAAAAAAAAAAAGTTTTGCTGTTGCTTCAGTGGTGGCAAAGCTTAATAGAAGCAGCAGCCAGCAGCATTCCTCCTAGGGAATGGCCCAGTTGAAATGACATTACGTTAAGGTGGGGCAATGGAATGTCCCTTATTGTCATTGAAACGATCCATGCAAATGCCTGTGATACTTATGCAACCGCCTTACACTGAATCTGCAGCAATGATGAGCTAGATCAGGGATGGGGAACCGCCAGACCCAATATGGCCTTCTAGGGCTCCCCAGATGGTTGTGTCCCCTCCCACTAGCTCCCTTTCCCCTAACTACCAATTGTTTGGTAGTTTTCTGGTTTTGTTTAGTTCTTAGGGATGCACGAATTGTGTACCTTCCGTGCCGCTTGACTTCCGCAGTTTGCGGCCAGTGCTCCATACCGTCTTTCGCAAGCCCCTGGAATTCTCCTCTTCTTTTCTGCTCCCAAAATTACAAAGATAAATCCATACCGACAATTGTAATTCCAGTGCCCAGCTGTCTCCCTGAGTCTGCATAACTTCCGTAAGAATGGCTATTTTTTGTAAATATTTACGTGTGTTTTTAAAAATTGAAATCCTCTGTCTCCGTTTACTTTCAGCCAAAACACTTCCTAGGAGCTTCCCCCAAAAAAGGCTGTCTTAGGTATGCCTGAGCGATAAACTATTTGTTTAAAGCAACGCTGTTTTAAAGAAAGAAGAAACCTTTTAAAATGACCATGCCGCCCCAGGTCATTTTAAAAGTAAACGGAGACAAAGGATTTCAATTTAAGAAGAACAACCACAAACAAGGTGGTGAGCGCAATTCATTTTTTTTAAAAAAAAATTACGTATTTTAGGGATGTTGGAGAAATCCTCCACGGACCCCAATGAGACTGGATTCTATTGAATTGGGCCCCCGAAGTCCGTGGAGGATCGGATCTCCTACTTTGTCTTCCAGCGCCAAGTCCTCACCGGCAGATCCTTCCTGGCTCTGAAGAACCAGCGATACGGCCACCATGGTCGTATCGCCAGACTGCAGATGCAAATGGCATCTGCTACACCATTTGCGTCCCTGCTCTTTAATGTGATAGGCTACATAAATCTTTATGTAGCCTATCATGGTAAAGAGCAGGGACGCAAATGGCGTCCGCTACGCTGGACGCCATTTGTGGATGTAGACCGGCTGTGGTTGGAAGTGCGGCGGCAGCCGGCCCCGGCCAGTGGCTTCGCAGATTCGCCGCGGAGCGGAGCTGGCCAGGGAGAATTCTGGGAGGAGGAGGACCGGATTGTCTCCCCGCCCCGCAGACCCAGGTAAGTGGGGTTCGTACACCCCTGACATATTTATTATCAGAATATACTACACTGCGCTTTTATTTATGAAAATTCCGCAACTCTTTGCGGACAATGAAAAAAAAAGCCGCATGACTGCTGGCTCCGCAGGACCTCGTGGTGCCGTTCCGCAGAGGATTCTGTGGCACGGACTGAAGGGAATTTGATCCCATTTCAGTCCATGGCGGAATTCTCTGACATCCCTAGTAGTTCTTCCCCACTCTCCTAACGCTAACATCAGATGGTTTTAAAAAAATTGGCTGCATCCCTTTTGCCTTCAGCCTTGTCCCCTTCTCCTTTGGCTCTGCTCACCACTGAAATGCAGCCCCTGAGGGTTTCTCCAATTGAGTTCAGCCCTCAGGCTGAAAGAGATTGCCAACCCCCTGAGCAAGAGGAAGAACCAGCAACCTCAGATCACAGTCTGATCCAGCAGTTGTCAGAAATCCCAGAGTCTGAACCTGGAAGCCAATGTGCTAATGTTTAGTCTTAGTCGTGTAAGCTTTCTAGCAATATTTCTGTTCAGGCATCAGAGCCCTCTTTAGAAAACCATGATGTTCAACATCCTATGAATGGCAGTGTGAAGCTTCTGGAGTAGCCAGGCCTCCTATAGACACCCAGCTCTTGGTCAGGATAGCTGTGTCTCCTGCCTGCAGCTTTCTCCTGAAAAAGCTCTAATGCTTTGACACAAACTCCAGCACCTGTGCTTCCTGCTGCTCTAGCAATGGACAGCAGGGAATTTGAATTGATAAAGGTTTCAAGTATGGCTGTCCACAGACTGGCCCTGGGAGCACTGGAGACACAACTAGAGATAAGAGGTTTGTATACCCTTTGCTCAAGGGGCTGCTGGGTGTGCTCTCACCTCTCACAAAAAGTCCAAGGTCTCTATAATCCAAAGCTGGATTAGGATCTTAAAGGTCTAGATGATTCCAGCCTTTGCCCATTAATTGCCAATTCAAGCTCTATTCTCCATTTGTAGAAAGGGAGCAATAGCAACCTGCTGCTGTCATTTTTATTTGTAAATGTAAGAGCTGATCTATATATTATGCAATATAAGGTGATAAACTGAAGTGGCAAAAATCTGGTCTTCATCACTTCCAGCCAAAGATGTCAAGGTCACAGTCTGAATTTTCTCCTATGTTTCAAAATTCCCTGCATGTAGTAAATGAGCACATCAGAGAAAGGAGTGCAGTGTATCCATCTCTCTAGTGGGCTACTTTACTACATTTGGGGTCCTTTTTACATTGGGGGGAAAAATCAGAACTCCACCATCACCACCCCATTTGCAGCCCAACATGATAGAATCCATAATTCTGTTTCTTCAGCCTGTTACATTCACATTCTGTGTAATGTGTAGATAGGCTCATCATTCTTTCAGATCCACCTAGCACTGCTGTTGTTGAAGGCCTTTAAAATAGCATAATATCACATAAACAGCATAAAACAGGCTGTAAATCTAAATTTTATTCCAAGTCAGTATCATCTGAGGAGTGATGTTGTTTTCAAGACAGATAAATAAACAAATAAATAAATAAATACCTAAAAATATGATTATAACTTACAGAAGCACATGAAAATCATCATGCTGGGTGTCATTATTTTTATAGTGTGTATAATTCTTTAAAGAAATAAGTGAGAAAAATCTTTAAAGCGTCTGAAAATTATATGGCAATTGCAGTGGGGAGGGGGTTCAGTTAACATCACAGAAACACAACAGTAATTGCTTTTACAATAACTGTTTGACATAATTGTAACTATCATTTTGCACACAGAGAGAACTCTCTTTTTTCTTGGAAATGCATATTTGTTTCTGAAACTCACTTTCTTACATGTAGACATGGAACGGTCTTGAAAAGCCAAAAGTCTTGAAAAGCCAAAAACCTTTCCCAGATCTGATGTATCAGAGCACTAGTATGCAGAGGAACATACCCCAAATATGCCTCCCAGATCAAGGGTGGGCAATGTGGTGCCTGTGGGGCACCAGCGTGCCCTTGGACAGCTTCCTTGATGCCTGCCTAGGCGCCCCACCCCTCTCACTTCTAAAAAAATTAACGCATTTTCTCACCAGCAGTCGGGATTCCATCAAAGCAAAGTGAGGGCCTCCGGCAGCTGCCATCTTCATTTCCCATGAATGCCCCTGGGCCACACATGGGCTCAAAGATATTCTTAGCAAATGAAGATGGCAGGGGGCTGCAATCCAGCCACCAAGAAAAAGCAGGGGGGGGAGCCGGGAGAGAGAAAAGGGGACTCTGTCAGACAGGAGTCCCCTTTTCAGCTGTCTGGAGTCCCCTTTTCAGCTGTCTGGAGTCCCCTTACCAGCTGTCTGGTAAACTGCGGGAAAGAGAACCGGGGGGGGGGGGGGGCTAGGAGAGGAAGTGGTAAACTAGGTGCAGGTTGCAGAACTTGACTCTGCCCTACAGTGAACTTAAATAATATAAAGGGAGATATTGACTCACTTGCTAGATAAAATCTAATAAGGTAGGTTTTGTGGGGAGAGATGGGGGGAATGCCCCTTCAACATACCACAGTAGCAGCTATGAGCATTACAAGAGCCGAAGTGTAGCTTCAGCTCTTGGCTGGCTGGAACACAGGGGTAGGCAACCTTTTTGGCCCAAGGTCAGGGGCTGCACACATGTGCACGCACGCATGCACACGTACCAGTGATCCTGATACAGTTTGCTCTTTCCTTACCACTAGCAGCAGCGGTGAAAGAGTGATCTGCATCAGGATCTCCGGAAGACTGAATGAATGGAGAGTACAGGCAGGGGGAAATTTGGCGGAGGTGGCAGGGTCAGGGCACCCATGGGAGGCTGCAGTAGAGACCCTGAAGGGTCACATGCAACCCTGGGTCTCAGGTTGGGCATCCCTGCTGTAACACCAAGTGTGAAAGAACCATCGTAGGTCAGCCACCACAGCTAAGAGCTTTTTATTTTGCCTCAAGCACAGTACTTTCCAATGGAAGAAAATAATGCATAGGTTATCAGGAAAGTGTTAGAGCATCTCTCTCTCTCTCTCTCTCTCACACACACACACACGCACACACACACACCACCACCACCACCAGCAGCAATAGCACCCTTGGTAACTGCTGCACCTGGTCTGCAGTCCTCTGTTCCACGCCAGCTGGGATTTGAACTCAAAGAGGTTACTTTTCGGGTATTATTATTAATAGTAGCAGCAATAGTAATAGTACCAACAGAACTTTATACCACCTATTAACAATATGTTCCCAGAGTTGGCATGCAGTTTTTTTTAAAAAGAAAACACACACTATAAAAAATACAAATGAACGTAAAATTCAAAACAAGTTAAAACGTGTTCAAAATAAAACAAAAAACGGTAGTATCCCAGGCCAAAAAAAAAAACCTGGAAAAATAAACAGATCTTCACCTACCTAAAAGACCGCAGACAATGAGGCAAGCCTATCTTGGGAGGCTGTTCCACAACAGGATGCCTGTTTTGCTAAAAAGGCCATCTTCCTTAGTAGCTGCCCACCTCAGTTCATTAGGCAGGGGCACCTGGAGATGGGCTTCTGAAGGTGATCGTGGGATCCAGGCAGGAATATACTGCAGAAGGTGATCCTACAGATAACGTGTCCCAAAGCCTTTCCCGCAAAAGAAGAAAGCTCATTCCCCCAAAGAGGGTCTATGACCCCCCCTGGCAAAGGCAAAGTACAGGCTGAAGGGGCAGGATTGCAGCTTGAGATCAATAGGCATATGGTCAAGGAACACCTAATTACTTTGAATGAGTTCAAAACTCCAGGGCCAGATGAACTGCATCCTAGAGTAATAACAGAACTGGCAGAAGAACTCTCAGAACCGCTGTCTATTATCTTTGAGAAATCATGGAGGACGGGTGAAGTGCCAGAGGACTGGAGGAGGGCTAATGTTGTCCCTCTCTTCAAAAAGGTTAAAAAGGAGGAACCTGGGAACTACAGACCAGTCAGTCTGACATCAATCCCTGGGAAAATTCTGGAGCAGATGATCAAGCAATCCATCTGGAAGCACCTTGAAAACAATGCAGTGATTACTCGAAGCCAACATGGATTTGTCAAAAACAAGTCCTGCCAGACGAAGCTGATCTCATTTTTTTATCAAGTCACCTCCCTTGTGGACTGTGGGAATGCTGTAGACATAATATACCTCGACTTCAGCAAAGCTTTCGACAAAGTGCCCCATGATATCCTGATGAGCAAACTAGCTCACAGTGGGCTAGATGAAACAACGATCCGGTGGATCCACAGTTGGCTACAGAATCAGACTCTGATTCTGACTGCTTATCAATGGGATCTTCTCAAACTGGGGAGAGGTAACGAGTGGGGTACCGCAGGGCTCAGTCCTGGGCCCAGTGCTCTTCAACATTTTTATGAATGACTTGGAGGAGGAGGTGCAGGGAATGCTGATCAGATTTGCTGATGACACAAAATTGAGCAGGATAGCTAATAGTCTGGAAGACAGAAACAAAATTCAAAGTGATCTGGATAGACTGGAGTGCTGGGCAGAAAACAACAGAATGGCATTTAATAGGGATAAATGCCAAGTTCTGCACCTAGGAAAAAGAAACCAAATGCACAGTTACAAGATGGGGGATACGTGGCTCAACAACACTACAAGCGAGAAGGATCTTGGAATTGTTGTCGATCACAAGCTGAATATGAGCCAACAATGTGATGTGGCTGCAAAAAAGGCAAATGCTCTTTTGGGCTGCATTAATAGAAGCATAGCTTCCAAATCCCGGGAAGTACTAGTTCCCCTCTACTCAGCACTAGTTAGGCCTCATCTGGAGTACTGTGTCCAGTTCTGGGCACCACATTTTAAGAAAGATGCAGACAAACTGGAGAGGGTTCAGAGGAGGGCAACAAAGATGATCAGTGGACTGGAAACAAAGCCCTATGAGGAGAGCCTGAAAGAACTGGGCATGTTTAGCCTTGAGAAGAGAAGACTGAGTGGAGATGTAATAGCGCTCTTCAAGTACTTGAAAGGTTGTCCCAGAGAGGAAGGCCAGGATCTCTTCTCGATCATGCCAGAGTGCAGGACACAGAATAATGGGCTGAAGTTACAGGAAGCCAGATTCCGGCTGAACATCAGGAAAAACGTCCTGACTGTTAGAGCAATACGACAATGGAACCAATTCCCTAGGGAGGTGGTGGGCTCTCCCACACTGGAGGCATTCCAGATGAGGCTGGACAGCTATCTTTCAGGGATGCCCTGACTTGGATTCCTGCATTGAGCAGGGGGTTGGACTCAGTGGTCGTGTAGGCCCCTTCCAACCCTACTATTCAATGATTCTATGTGATTCTAAGCCATTTAGGGTTTTACATAGCACTTTGACCTTGGCCCAGAAATAGACTGGAAGTCAGTGCAGTTAAAAAACCACTGGTATAATATGATTGTATCAGCTCATTAACAATCTTGCCGCCATGTGTTGGACCAGCTGAAATTTCTGGATGGATTCAAAGGCACCACCACATAAAATGCATTTTAGTAGTCTAAGCAAGAGATTACCAGAGCATGGATAACTACAACTTGGCTACCTCTGTCCAGATGGGGTTATAGATGGTATATCGGCCTAAGCTGATAAAAGATGCTCCGAACCACTGAGGCCATCTGTGCTTCCATCAACAATGCTGTATCCAAGAGCACTCCAAATCTCTGAACCTGGTCCTTTAA
Organism: Heloderma suspectum; assembly: GCF_057233095.1. Classification (NCBI taxonomy): domain Eukaryota; kingdom Metazoa; phylum Chordata; class Lepidosauria; order Squamata; family Helodermatidae; genus Heloderma; species Heloderma suspectum. The sequence continues at coordinate 89,363,755 of NC_139461.1, forward strand.
GCGGAGTGTATTGCTCTCCAAACAGGTTGAATAACACTCTGCTGCAGAGATGAACCACCCACGAAGAGTTCTTCTGTCTTGTCTGAATTGAGTCCCAGTTCATCGGCCCTCATTCAACCCATTATGGTACCCAGTCACATAGGACTGTGTTATACGTTATAGTTCTTTTCCACCTGCATTGGCTGCCAATCCATTTCCAGGCACAATTCAAAGTGCTGGTATTAACATTCAAAGCCCGAAATGTCTTGGGGCAAGGTTACCTGAAGGATCGCCTCCTCCCATATGTGCCTGTCTTATTCCTAAGATCCTCTTCAGAGAACCTTTTCTGGGTGCCCGCACCAAATGAAGTGTGGCAGATGGCTGCTAAGAAGATGGCTGCTAAGAAGATGACCGCTGCTGGAGTACCCCGGTTGTGGAATGATATCCACAGAGAGGCTTGGCTGGCACCTGCATTGTGGTCTTTTCGGCACCAGGTGAAAACTTCTGATTTTCCTAGACATTTTAATCTTCCATTTTGTGCTGTTTTTAAACTTGTTACTGTATTTTATATCTTTTGCACAGCTGCTGGTCTTTATTCTGGTTTTATACTGTAGTTTCGAACTTTTAAAGGTTTTTATTATGTTTTATTGTGCTGTGTTTTATGGTTTTAATGTTTGTGAACCACCCAGAGAGCTTCAGCTTAGGATGGCTTAGAAATGTAATGAATGAATAATTAATTAATTAATTAACTAACTAACTAACAAGGTTCTAACTTCCTGCCCTTGGAAACCTGCTGAGCCTAAGCCTGAGGATTAGAAACCTTGTTCATTTAGTCTAGGTTCTTTGTGCCTGGAATTGATGTTATATATATTTTTCTGTTATTATCAGATCTGTTTTATGTAAGTATATTATGTAATTGTTCCCTGTCTTGAGCCTTTTAGAATGGGCATGAAATGAATTAATAACAAACATACTTGCACACATAAAATATTGTTTTTCATTTCTGTTTCTTTCAAACATGTATATAATACCAAGAGTGTACTAGGGAATGCACTACATAAGTTAGGGCATGATGAAATGAAAGTTCTGTTTATTTCAATAAAATAGAGTTAAGTATATCCTTATATGTCCCACGTTGAAATCAATGGGACTTGCAAGTACTTAATCTTGGCTAGATTGTAGCCTTACTTTATTATCCATTTTGAATTCATTCTTTCGTTATTTGTATTATTTATATTATTTATTTTACAAATAAATCTGAAAGCGGTTCAGAAAATAACTACTTTGTATTTGTCCCACAGAATTTTATGGTTTATTCTAAAGTAGGGATGCCAGTTTTCCAGACCCATTCTCAGAAAAAGATCTTCAGGGGCTCATTAAAGCCTGCTTCAAAGGAGAGGCAAGCTTTACCCTCAATTCTTCTTCTTCGATTGAAATCAGAGCTGGAAACTAATTGCCAGCTTCTCCTATGCAGTGTAGTAATGAAGCAACATTGCCCCATTACGAGAGATGAACCAGAGCTCAGTGGTGGAGCACCTGCTTTGCATGCAGAAGGTCCCAGGTTCAATCCCCAGCATCTCCAGGTAGGGCTGGAAAAACTCCTGCCTGAAACCCTGGAGAGCCGCTGCCAGTCAGTATCGGCAGCACTGGGCTAGACGGACCAGTGGTCGGACTCACAGGGTTCCACTACATGGGCAGAGAAATCCGCATCAATACCAGGGCTTTCTCCACCTGGTTTCATCGCGGGATTAGATGGGACTCCTTTACACAGTTGTGAAGGAGCCCGATCATGGCGCTCCTGGCGTGCAGGCTGGGAAAATACTGCATTTTTTTCTGTTTGGGGATAACACGGGATAGGCAGGGGGGAATGGCGGGGAAATCACTGGAGGATTATGATGTCATGTAATGGACCCACAAACCTCCGTGAGTGGCCAGTCATGAATGTGTGATAACAGATGCCCATAGGCCGCTTCCTATGTTCCTGTTACACAGAGGAAAAGTAAGAGGCTTCAGGGGCCCAGTACAAGGGGAGGGGAGGGGAGGGGAGGGGAGGTATATCCCCTGCTGAGAACCAGCAGGGAGTAAACCCTCCTGCCTGTGGAGTCCCAGTCCCGGGGGTGGGGTGGGGTGGGGTGGGAGGAGCTACCCACTGCCGGTCCTCAGCAGAGAGAGCTCCATTAGCTTCTGTGGGGGGGGGGGAATCCTGCAAGGGGCCATTCCGAGAGTTGGGGAGAAATCCGATACCCTGTTGAGGACCAGGAGCTCCGTCCCACAACCTCAGATTGGGCTTCTACAGGTTCCCCTTATATAAGCTAGTGGAGTGACTTCAGCTCTATTATCATGGAATCATAGGGTTGGAAGGGGCCTACAAGACCATCAAGTCCAACCCCCCGCTCGGTGCAGGAAGCCTGATTCCCAGGCAGTCTCCCATCCAAGTACTAACCAGGGATGACCCTGCTTAGCTTCTGAGATCAGGCACATCCAGCCCTTTGCTCACCTTGTAGTGGAGGAAGAAAACACTGGAGAGAGAAGGGGGCAAGATGTCAGGAATTTCTGGGTTAATCTAAGGTCAGCTTTAGAGTATTTACCCATCTCTCTTCTAAAGTATGTGGTTTGATGGTCCACTTTGTGACCAAAGGAAATCTGTAGCAATGGCAGATCGTTCAGTTCTGAGTCCTAGAAATGTTCACTTCATGTAATGCTAATGAACAATCCTGAACATTAGCTTTCCTGGTCATTCATTCAATCAGACAATAGTTACTGGCTTGTTTCAAAAAACGAATTGCTGCTGCTGCTGCTGTTGTTGGTTGTTGCTGTTGTTGTTGTTTCAAAAGAGCCTATTCTGAAATAGCTCCTATTCAAACCTAATTGTTCTTGCGCTGGAATTCAGCACGCGCTGGTTTTGTAGGCAGTGCCATGGCTCTTGCACAGCTGCTAAAGTGGCATTTATTCATATAGAGGTTAAAAAATATTGTTCATGAGCAGTTGGAGTGATTAGAAATTAATATTCTCTTAAAGCCATTTAAATGCTAAAATGTTTAACCTTTCAAAGGACTTCATATTTTTCTTGGCTTCAAGCAATCGTGGGCTGTGCACGGCATAACCACATAAAACATTCATTTTATCTTGATTTTTATTGTACCTCTAGGCAGGCAGATCTACTAAGTTTCATATATTTTGCACTTATTAGCAGGTATTGAACTCCCCAGTTGAAGTCTGCTGAACATGTCATAGTGTGAAAACACATTTTCACTGGAGTAAAGAAGAGATGAACTGCTCGATACATGGCTGTAATACTACTCTAGTGTGGTCAGAAGTAATTTTTATTAAGAGAAAAAAACCTAGCTTCATCAATGTGGGTCTCCATTTGAATTATACTTTTATTCTTCGTTTTTTATTTCATAATATCCTAGGGCTAGGCAAGATCCTGAAACATTTCTCATTTAAAGGCCTTATACTCCTTACCACATTTCTGCTACATGTAGCCCTATGAGATATGCTAGGATGAGATCATTGTTTGACACAGGCTAGGGAGTTTCACGGCCAAGCAAAGAACTCAAACCCAGTCTCCCACATCCCCACATGTATTCTGCACCAGACTTTTGAAGAGAACAAGTGTTCTGTATACAAATTCAGCTTCATGAAGTTTCCCATATTGCTTGTAATTATTTTATACTACAAGCAGAGCAGTGCCCAGAAAGATGTGTGCCTCTAGGTCAAAGAAAAGCATTGGAGCCACTTCTGATGCCATTTTCCTGAGCAGTGATAGTGCTAGAACAAGGGCGAGCAACTTGTGGCCCTTCAGATGTTTGACCGACGACTTTCATCATCCCTAGCCAGTGTAGCCAATTATGAGGGTTCGTAGAAGTTGTAGGATAAAACATCTGGAGGGCCACAAGTTGTCCATTGCTGTACTAGAAACGAAACAGAAAAACTTCATAAGTAGTTCCTGTTATTCATAGGAGAGTTGGAGTTGGATGGGGGATTATATTGGATTTATTCCAACTCAGAGCTTCTGCAGGAGCGGGGAACCAGTTAAGGAGGCCAAAGGAACTGAATTGTTTCCCTGTGTCTCTTGGGGACTTTTCTGTTACTTTGGCAACTGATTCTGTTGAAGCCCTGGTTAACTTCTGGAACAGAGAAATGTTGGTTGACGCAATCACTCCTGAGTGCCCTCTCCTACTGTGTAGATCCAGACAAGCTCCCTGGCTTCCAAGGGAGCCAGGAGTGATTAAATAAGTGGCCTGATAACTAGAGTGACATTAGCAGAAAAAAAGCAGTTTGAAGATCAAGATGTCAATTTTTCAACATACATTGACAGTAATGTATCCTTTATACAAATAGTGAACTTATTCTCCGAATATGGTTCCTTATGTAGCCAAAACATCACCAACCATGCATAAGGGGGAGGCATCACCAGGCTTGGGGGAACCTCAGGTTTTGCAGAAATACAAAAGATATTTAAGGGTGGGGGGAGAGACAAAACTATAGCTAAATGAGAACTGAGCATGCTTAGTGGGCATGGATTCCTGTATATTGGGGGAGGTTGGAAACCATGGTGGAGGAAGGGGGTGATATGAAGTCTCTTAGAAAAGAGCATGGCTGGCTGGTTGAAATCCTGAACATGAGCACCTGATATTGCAGCATTTTGTTACTAGTCCCACTTGTTAATGTGCGTACAAAGGAAAGGGGACACTGTTCAACCCAGAACAATGTGGTGAACATTGGAAAATGTGGTTAAATTGGAATATCCTCAAATGTGTGCATTTCTGTGGTATTATGCTGACTTTATCACTGAGCTATGTGTATACTTATATGTAAAACAAGTTTTTTGGGGGGAGGTATATTCTGCAACATGTGTTATTCTAATTGTTAATAAATGTTATATAGTAGCAGCCATTGCTCCTGCCACCAAAACCAATAATCCATCACTATTTATGAGAAAACATGTGTTCTGTCTCTTGTGATATACTTTAGATCCCCAAGACCTGTTTAATTATCTTCTTACTGGAATTTGGATTATGATCCAAATCATAATTTCCTTCCAATGGGCTACACTGTTAGGAATGTTTAGTTAATGGAAATAAGATAATTGAGGTACTTGGTTGCTAAAATGAACTAAACTAATAATTTTGAAAGGGATGAGTGACCCTTAAAGCTATGTGTAATTTGAAACTTGAATGATGTGTATGCTTGACCTATGAACAGTACTTGTTACAAATTATTATAAGTGTGTAGTACAGCTTAAATGTTGAATGGTGTTCTGGCTAATTCCCTGAACATTCATCTTGGCACTAAAGCCAACAAGAAACCCTCGTTAAGTATCAGAAATTTCAAAATTATTACTACCTGTTATCATCTGCTGATCTAATAAATGCCAACAGCCTTTGCAGTTCTTGTTACAAATAATTCACAGGTACATGGTGCAGTACTTTGCACATTAAAGCAAAATGCTATATATTAGAGCAATGCTTTTAATGCACAAACCAAGACTTATACTAGATATTACTTAACAAGTCTAAATTTCCCAGTCCAGGATCAAATAGTTTATCAGTCAGCCTATCCTCATATACTTCAATAATGGAGTCACTTCCCAAACTCTTGACACTTAAATTACACACGGTGTGTTTATGAATGTGCTTTTATCACTTGAGCAATTAAGAGTTCAAAAAAAAGGTCTCTTTTTATTTCATGGTTGTGAGGTTGTAATATTCAGCCCAAACTGGCTCTTAAAATTAATGTTTTGGCAGCCAGTGTAGGATATGGAATTACATATGATGATATTAAAACAGGATGAATGTGGTAATAGATTCTTTAATGTCTAAATGCTCTTGGTCTAAAAGCCATTTTAGAAACTCTTAACAAATTTTAAAACTAACTGTGTTGTGTAACCATAGTAGTGCACAGTGTGTTCAGTCATGCATAATTTAGGAATTGCTCCATTGGAAAATGGGAGCTCAGTGGGGCAGGAGTATTCAGAATTCACCTTTCTTTAAACTATCACCTCTTGCATTGCAGTGCTTGTCCTGCTGATTGTTACAATGAGACGACGGAAAAAAGAGCCCCTCGTTTTCGATGAAGAGAGAGATATCAGGGAAAACATAGTCAGATATGATGATGAGGGAGGTGGAGAGGAAGACACAGAGGCATTTGACATGGCTGCCTTGAGGAACCTGAACATCATCCGAGACACCAAGACCAGGAGGGATGTGACTCCAGAAATCCAGTTCCTGAGCAGACCATCATTTAAAAGCATCCCAGATAATGTTATTTTTCGGGAATTTATTTGGGAAAGACTAAAAGAGGCTGATGTGGATCCGTGTGCACCTCCATATGATTCCCTGCAGACATATGCATTTGAGGGAAATGGTTCAGTGGCTGAGTCACTCAGCTCGTTAGATTCTATCAGTTCAAACTCTGATCAGAATTATGATTACCTCAGTGACTGGGGGCCTCGTTTTAAACGGCTTGCAGACATGTATGGAACTGGACCAGAAAATTTGTATTCATAGCCTTTGAACCTTTCTATGACAATGCACTAAAGAAAAAGAAAATAAAAAACTCATTATCTGAACTAAGAAAAATCTGTAAATATTTCTTCCATTTTTAACCTTTTGGGGTTTTTTTTGCCTTGGTGAAGCATATCTTCATTAGAACTTTGTCCTAGGGACTGCACTGAACACACAGATTCTGAGCATCCAATGGCATTTTTGGTAACATTAAGATGCTCGGCCATGTGCAAATAGATAGCAACCCTCATGTACCTGCAGAGGCAACTAACCTCTAAGAGCAAGTAGTGCACTGTGACCTCAATGAGCCAATGATACCCTGTAGATGCCTTCACAGTACTGCTGGGTCTAGACTGCAGAGTCTCTATTTAGTTGGGGCGGGGAGCGGGGAATCATTTACCACTTACAATAGTATTACAATATATTGTATTCTATGGATGCAAAGTTAAGTTCTTTCATTTACAGTGTTGCATGCAGTTGGCTGGCTCAGAAAATATTCAATACAATGACTTTTAAAATGTTGTTTTTAAAAGCTGTTCAGTCCAAAAGCCTCTGTAAATATCTGGGTAATTCTGAAAATAGATTACAATTCTTATTAAGAAAATCTGCAACATATGCCATTGCCTTATCAAAATTGTTTCCAGGATATGTCAATTGGAAAGCTGGAAAGTGATTCTTGCAGTTTTGTGATGCCTGTGTAGGTATGGGGAGGAGTTGCTGTCTATTTATTATTATTGATATAATTGTTATTATTATTAATTATTATTATTCTCTTCTGATTAGTGCAGGAGAACATATTCTTTCTCTCTCTCTTTTTAAATAAAATGTTGACATGTAGATGTATGTTTATTTTGGAGCACCAATCTCCACCACATTCAGGTTTATTATATTGCATCATGGTATTAGATGCTTGAGAACATGCTGTTTTTTTCCCTCCAGTCTCAGCTACATGAAGGAAATGAAGCATGGAAATAGAGAAATTACAGTGAAGCAATTGAGCTCGCCGTTCATCTCTCCGAGAGGAACACTGCTACAAGGACACACAGCTGTCATTGTTCTTCTGAGCCATTACAATGTCTGAGGTTTTGAATAAAATGTTTGTACTTTGCATTTTCAAAAGGAGGCAGTCGGGAATGTCTATAATGGAAGTTGTAGTTTTCAAGGTTATCCATTCTATGTGCTCCAACGATTTAAACAAACCTGCTCCTTCCATCAAGTTCCCTACCTCTTTTGCTGCTGTGGAATCACAGCAAAGGACTCTTTTACATTTCTTTCATATGTTAAGCAGTGTGATACGATTAGCACCAAAATCCATCTTCAGATCCTGACGCACGTAAGTATTTCCCCCCAGGGAACTAACTTCATCACACATCATCTCTAGGCTGGTTCAGGTGTGCCAAACCCGAAGGACGATTGCAGTCAGTTGAAATAACGTTGGATTTTTTTGAAGTAGGATTTCTTAGAATATGACAAGTTTTTATGATTCAGGCAATATTTATATTTTAGCTGTCCTGATTTATTACTAGCAAATAAGACATGGATTCAAGTAGAATAGTGCTTTATTTTAATAGTATTTTCCTATTTTCTCCCTCTGTCTCAAGATTGGTTGTTGAGTTCCTGAATAAGGACCAATCCTGAAAACATTTACCCATATGCTTAGTCTTAAAGACTTTGCAGCAGCAACATGTGAAAATAGTGCTGGAATAAGACCCGAGTCCAGAGAAAGCAGAGATTCTGTAAAGCAGGGGTTCTCAGGGCCTTTTAACGTGAACCTCCCTGAGTCAAGAGCCAAATGGTTTGCACCTATGTAAACTTTGTAGCTTACACAAAACCAATTTGCTGAATGAGTTTGCTCTTGTCCTAGGGGTGGGCAACTTGTGGCCCTCTAGACGTATTGACCTACAAGTTCCACCAGCCCTAGTCAGTATAGCCAGTAGTGAGGGATGATGGGAGTTGTCTGTCAGAACATCAGGAGGGGTCACAAGTTGCTCACCCCTGTCTAGGCATACAGATCAACAGAAAGCCACATCAAGGAAGGGCCATTAGAACTTCTAATGTGCTTTGAAGCACCATAAAGAGGCAAATGACCCTTGAAGTGTTAGCAGTCTCTCACATCTCACTAACACAGCCTCTCAGTTACCTAGCTGGCATCCTTTACAAGTTCATACTCTGCCTAGGGAACAAATGAAAACACATCAGACAGATGCTTGTGCCTTCCCTAGCAACTATTGACACCACCCTAGAGAGGCCTTCCTTACTTTTTGATAACCCTAGCTATAGAAGGTAATGGTCACTCTGAAAATGTTCCTTTTGAAAAAGGACTGTTGTAGAAAAAAAATCCTGAATATAACTGTAACATGATGGAGGGGGGAAATTACCTTAAGGCTCTGTAATTCTTGCAGCTCAGCATTAACAATGAACTACATGAAAGTGGCCTTCAGTTTCATCAAAAGAATAAAATTTGATCATGCGCAACACAATTCTTTAGCTTGGGTAACTTTTTTTGTAGACAATCATTGTTTCATGACTCAGTAAACTCTGCTTCATGTGTGTGTGTGTGTGTGTGTGTATACACGCGCGCACATACACACACTGTTTTTGTAATGGAACTCAACAGTATTGTCCTTGATTTTTAATCACGTATATAAGATTTCCAATAAAAAAGTAAACAAAATTGTCAAGTGTATGAAACTCAGTAACAAGTTGAACCACAAGACTTATGTAGGTGTTACATGAGTGGGACTGTTTCACAAGGGAATTGTTGTGGAAGAATCTGCTTGTTATCTGGAAAGTACTATAGTTCAAGGCCAGGATCCAAAGACCAGTGCAACTAGCTCTACATACCCATGGAAGCTTTTGGCTTGTGTTTCTCATGCCAGATGGCAAACTACTTCTGAAACTTCAGAAGTGATTTTTGATACGACATTGTTCAAAGAAAGAAATGTCACTGAACATGGTCAAGCCCTTTGAGAGACTAAGCCTGCAATCCTATATCCAATTCCATGGAAGTAAGCTCCATTGAACTCAGAGAGGCTTACTTCCGAGTACACATGTATACCATTGCATTATTAGGCTACAATCCTATATGTAGTTACCTGGGATTGAGCCCCATTGAACTCAGTGGGACTTCTGAGTAGACATGCATAGGATTATGCTGTTAGACTGCATTGCTATACTTACTGGGGAATAAGCCTCCCTGACGTACTTCTAGGTAGACATGTGCAGGATTTCACTGCTAAAATATTTCTGCGGATCCTGGCCAATATATTTGCATTTAGATGTTATCATATATCACTCAAAGTAGACAGAATTATGATGTGCCAATATGCCTCTTTCTCTTTTTTATATAAAGCTGTATAACATACATTTTATAAAATACTGACAGCATTACCTTGTGTTTCTGTTATCTATACAATTTCAAGCGTGAAAACCCACAGAATAGATACCACTGGCAGAATGGGGCTTCTGTGTCCTCTCCTTGCACTCCCCCCAAATCCACTCAGGAGGGTTGGGGGACCCTCCAGAATAGATTTGGAGGGCATGTGGGAAGCTGCAGGGGGGAGGAGAGGATAAGTCCCATTCTGTCAGTGGTATCTGTTCTGCAGGCACAATGTGGAAGTTGGATCCAAACCAGGGTGTGAACAGAAATGGATGGTGTTGTAATGCTACCGTTTTCAGTTGCATCCACACGTTGCATATAATACGTAGTAGTGGACTGAGTGTTCTTTGTAAAAACCACATTTATCATGTCTGGGGACTAACCAGAGACTTCAGCAGTCCAGCATTGTGGACTTATCTATCTTAATTCTCCTAATAAGTTATAGTCGGCAAAGCAAAGCCCAAGGTTCATTACTTGTAACATGGTGTCTTCATTATCCGTTATACTGTATGCTTTATCTGGGTGCATAACAAGGGGAGGAAAGATATAGAAGAAGCAAAAGTGAATCAGGCTTCAAAATTTTCTGCACACACTGACATTTATTACAGTCCTGCTCTGCCTCAGCACTCCCTGATATAATTATAGCGCAGCCTTTCATTGAGACTAACTACTCATCAATTGGGATTAAATGTGATATCAAACCCGACACTGAAGACACCATTAGACCATTCAAGTCTGACCAGAGTGGTCAGTCTGAGTTTTATTGCCATTGTATTTCCTAAACAATTGAAGTATTTATAAAAAGAGAGTCAGCCCTTGAAAAAGTGCAGCACAATGATAGGATGGTATGAAGAGAAAACTACTTGTGAAATGCTCGCAGAAAATGCAGCCAAAGGAAAAGATGTGAAACGACCATTAGAGTCATTAAGAGAGAGAGACTGGCGAATCAAAGTTGAATGCTCCGTCACTTCTTTAATTACTTTTTTCATCCATCCTTACACAGGTGAGCATTCATTGCACTGCCACTGAATAAGTGCACCACTTGTTTTACACCATTGTCTGGCAAGGGTATTTTAATGATGAAATTGAACTGCTGTTAGTATGGCACACTTAACCTTGCATTTAGAGTCAATGTCCTTGGGTTTCCCAGGTTACTAGATACTGTATGTGGGTGGGGATGGACAGTATTGCAAGTGGCTGTTGTGATTGTAGCAGTAGAATGTTAAGAGTAGAAAAAATAGGTGCAGAGGTTCCTTGGTTAGAAGACGAGTGCTGACAGATAGGTTTCTGAACAACAGCTTGCCCACCACTCCTGATCCCCCCTTGCAACATGTAGCCGCAGGGAAGGGTTGGGTAAGTTCTAGGGTACACTCTGCACTCGCACAAGGCAATGGTGATCCTCAGCAGGACTGGGTATTGCTCTGTGGGAACTGAATGTGCACCCAAGAACATGTCGCAGAAACCATGGTGGCAAATGCTCCCCGAAGGCAGAGGATTTTTGAACCACTACTCTAAAGAGTTACATGAACTCTTAAATATTTCTCTGCCCGGTCACTCCTTACACAAAATGAACAGCCATTTGCTGTGATGGCACAGTTGGCCTGGTCCTACAGAAGCCCCTTAGCTCTTGAGAAGGGCCAATCCCCTAAATTAGAATTAAAAGTATGTCGACAACATGCCCTTCAAGCCAATCACGTTGTGACTGGAATGCAACGCGGTAAGGATAGCATTGCACTTACCTTACCCAATACTGGAGACAACTTAAAATAATGCATTGGCTTGTATTTATGACATTTTCAGGGGAAGCCTCTTTGAACAGCTGGTCAGCTTTCCCCATGTTTGGACAGTAATTTTATTGTGGGTTTTCAGCACAAGGTGATGAAAAGCAGTTTACGATCCTGCCCTATGGGCCAACTCTAGGTGTTGTATTCCACTGCATTCTATTTCATATGAACTTGCAGGATGACAAGTCAATTTATAGCCTTCACATAACAATGGCTGATCATCCAGTACGCTTGACTAACCTGGGGAGAAAGAGAAGGGAAGTGGTTCATCTCTTCATCTCTGGCTGCATCAGAGAGGGACTGTGGCTCAGTGGTAAAGCACATGCTTTGCATGCAGAATGTCCCAGGTTCAATCCCCAGCATCTCCAGGTAGGGCTGCGAAAATTCCTGCCTGAAACCCTGGAGAGCCACTGCTGCTCATTGTCGACAACACTGGGCTAGATGGACCAATGGTCTGAGTATAAGGCAGTTTCCTATGTTCCTACATTTTGGAGAGTTGAGTTAAATGCAACAGGCCTGAAGGACAAAGTCAGGGCGCTCCTACAGGCCAGAGCTGTAGTAACATCTTATCTTGACACCCTGCCTCTTAAGAGATTATGCTGAGACCAGATAATGTCCATTGTTACCAGCATCCCATTTAGCCAATCTGACTTTAGGGCTAATTTGTAGATTTGCATAGAAGACCAGTAGTGTGATAAAGAGTGGCTTTAAGGGGCTTCTCCTTGGAGGTGCGCGTGTGTGCGTGTGTGTATCTCCAACTGACTTTAGTGAGAGCTGAACAGGTATTTTCAAGGTCAAAAATTGGGCCTGAGACAATTGCTTTCTCTGTCTTATTATCTGAGCAGCAATGGAAAGAAGCTTTGAGGCTGGAAGACAAATGCTGTTTATAGAACTGGTAACTGCAGTGTGAGTACGTGTTATAGTAGGATGAGGGGGAACAGCAGCCTTGCACTGGAAAAGGGTGGTTCGCTTGCAATAGAATCATAGAATAGTAGGGTTGGAAGGGGCCTACAAGGCCATCAAGTCCAACCCCCTGCTCAATGCAGGAATCCAAGTCAGAGCATCCCTGGCAGATGGCTGTCCAGCCTCATCTTGAATGCCTCCAGTGTGGGAGAGCCCACCACCTCCCTAGGTAAGTGGTTCCATTGTCATATTGCTCTAACAGTCAGGAAGTTTTTCCTGATGTGCAGCTGGAATCTGGCTTCCTGTAACTTGAGCCCATTATTCTGTGTTCTGCACTCTGGGATGATCAAGAAGAGATCCTGGCCTTCCTCTCTGTGACAACCTTTCAAGAACTTGAAGAGCGCTATCACATCACCCCTCAGTCTTCTCAAGGCTAAACATGCCCAGTTCTTTCAGTCTCTCTTCATAGGGCTTTGTTTCCAGTCCCCTGATCATCTTTGTTGCCCTCCTCTGAACCCTCTCCAGTTTGTCTGCATCCTTCTTAAAGTGTGGTGCCCAAATGGACACAGTACTCCAGATAGGGATGGCGGAGAATTTCTCCCCGAAACTTCGGGGGGCCGAGCGCCAACGTGTTTGGCCCCCCGAACAAGTTTCGGGGAGAAATTCTCCGCACCCCCCCCGCACCCCGCACCCCCCCCCCCGGGACGGGACTAACCTTTGGCGAATGTCCCTCCCGGCGGCGGGTCCGGCCGGCGGTTCGGCGGGTCTTCGTCCGGGGCGGGAGCGGCAGCCGGTCTTTCGCCTGGCTGCCGCCGCCGCCATTCCAATAAAAGAAAAAAAAAACCGCCCCCGTGATAGGCTACGTGACGATTAACATAGCCTATCACAGCTAGATTTGCAAATTCAGCCGTGATAGGCTACGTAAATTGTCACGTAGCCTATCACGGGTGACTTTAAAAAAAAAAAAAGCGCGTACGGATAATGGCGGCCCCCATAGGGAGCCGCCATTCCCGTTCCTTATTTGGTCGCTGTAGTCTACGTAAAGATTACATAGTCTATGGCGAAAATAAGGGCAACGCTATTTGCGTTGCCCTTATTTTCGCCGTAGTCTACGTAAAGATTTACGTAGACTACAGCGACCAAATAAGGAACGCGAATGGCGTCTCCCTATGGGGGCCACCATTTGCGTACGCGCTTTTTTTTTTTTTAAAGTCACCCGTGATAGGCTACGTGACGATTTACGTAGCCTATCACGGCTGACTTTGCAGATCTAGCCGTGATAGGCTACGTTAATCATCACGTAGCCTATCACGGGGGCATTTGTTTGTTTGTTTTTACTTTTAATTTCGCGGCCGGGCGAGGCGAGGCGCCTCCTCCCCGGCCTGAATTTCGGCCGGGCGAGGTGGGAAGCCTCCCCTCCGGCCTGAATTTCAGCCGGGCGAGGCGGGAAGCCTCCCCCCCCTGGCCTGAACTTTGCGGGGGGAGCAGCGAAGCGCCTCCCCCCCACCGCGAAAAGCTGCGAGACCAGGTAAGTGACTTTCGTGCACCCCTAACTCCAGATGAGGCCTAACCAGTGCTGAGTAGAGGGGAACTAGTACTTCCCAGGATTTGGAAGCTATGCTTCTATTAATGCAGCCCAAAATGGCATTTGCCTTTTTTGCAGCCACATCACATTGTTGGCTCATATTCAGCTTGTGATCGACAACAATTCCAAGATCCTTCTTGCTTGTAGTGTTGTTGAGCCACGTATCCCCCATCTTGTAACTGTGAATTTGGTTTCTTTTTCCTAGGTGCAGAACTTGGCATTTATCCCTACTAAATTTCATTCTGTGGTTTTCTGCCTAGCACTCCAGTCTATCAAGATCACTTTGAATTTTGTTTCTGTCTTCCAAAGTATTAGCTATCCCGCCCAATTCTGCATCATCTGCAAATTTGATCAGCATTCCCTGCACCTCCTCCTCCAAGTCATTCATAAAAATGTTGAAGAGCACTGGGCCCAGGACTGAGCCCTGCGGTACCCCACTCGTTACCTCTTCCAGTTTGAGAAGGTCCCATTGATAAGCACTCTTTGAGTCCAATTCTGTAGCCAACTGTGGATCCACTGGATCGTTGTTTCATCTAGCCCACTTTGCTCATCAGGATATCATGGGGCACTTTGTCGAAAGCTTTGCTGAAGTCAAGGTATATGATGTCTACAGCATTCCCACGGTCCACAAGGGAGGTTACTTGATCAAAAAATGAAATCAGATTTGTCTAGCAAGACTTGTTTTTGACAAATCCATGCTGGCTTCGAGTAATCACAGCATTGTTTTCAAGGTGCTTCCAGATGGATTGCTTTATCATCTGCTCCAGAATTTCCCCAGGGATTGATGTCAGACTGACTGGTCTGTAGTTCCCAGGTTCCTCCTTTTTGCCCTTTTTGAAGATAGGGACAACATTAGCTCCCCTCCAGTCATCTGGCACTTCACCTGACCTCCATGATTTCTCAAAGAGAATAGACAGCAGTTCTGACAGTTCTTCTGCCAGTTCCTTTATTACTCTAATGATGAAATACAGGGCTTTTGGAAATAAACCCAAACAACTGCAGCCCTGTCAATCTTCATGGGGGTTGGGGAGCATAGCAAAGGATAGGACTGGGATCGTTAGCTTCAGCCCTATACGAGATTGTACACCTACTTCCCTGGAAGCATGCCCCGTGGAACTCGGTGAGGGTTTACTTCTGACCAGGCATGTACAGGAGTGCACTGTTAGTCCATAAGGAGGTTCAAGGCCTTGATGGTCAAATATTGACCTGATTAATATAATGAACCTTCTACATTATTTCTCTTCCCCTGCCTACAACACTCCATACTCTTTATGTCAACAATATATTTCAACATGCCCTCCAATGTTCTCTGGGATCCTTTTGTCCCAGGACTGGGTAATGCCTGCCATTGTAACTTCCTCATGGTATCTTCATCACATGCTTTCAGTTCCTGATAAAGTTATTCCGGAACTGAGCTCAGAGAACATGTGGAAGGAAATAACTTATTTATCCGGGGAGCTCGTCACAGCGGCATCTTCCATGTGATATCCTGCAGTTACTGAAATCAGCACAGAACCTTTCTGCATTGGCCACTGTGATGAAAACTGAATTGCTGTTGGTGACTTGTCAAGTGCATCGTGCCAGGAGCATTTTGCGTTAAGTGCCAATCTCTTTGTGTGTGTCAGGGAAGGAGTAGGAGAGACCTGTCTGATTAGCAAGTCCAATAAGATATGACATAATTATCTGATTATTCCATTGAACTGCTTGGCTGATTCTGAGCATGTGAAGTGGCAATGTTTTCTACAGTCATTGTGGGTAAAGAATAAATGTGGCCATGCAATTAAGCAAGCAGAGGACTGTTTTGCTGTAAAGCACATTGAATATGCTGCATGGCTGCTGTATGTATCCCATCTGTCCTTCTGGATCAGCAACCCTCTCAGTCTGCAGGACTCAGTGTTTGCACTCTGCACCAGCCTTGGAAAAGTAACTCAGCCAACTTGCCTGAGGACACTTATAACTGTGTGTGGAGGACATCGATTACAACCATGTATTTGTGCCTAGTATTTTAATCAGGCTACCGTGACGCAGATATTGTGCTTGTCTGAATCACCCCATTGTGTGCATAATGTTGGGATTGTGTGGATCTATTTGGGATATTGTTACCAAACTTTCTCAGGGTGCATCTCTGCTATCTACCACAGGACAGACAATAATGCCTTGTCGTGACATGAGCATATACATTTCTGCCCTCATAATGTGAGAATTCATAGTAATTCTCTAACTGACATTAATAATATTCTATCCAATTGTTACCTCTCCCATTATGTTTTGTTTATTGTGAGATTTGGGGCTTTAAATAGAGTGCTCAAGGCATTTAAATCATTAATTAAAAACATGGGAAACATAATGATACAAAACGTTGGAACTTTGACTCTAACTTATGTTAAATATTGCATGTGCATTCCATCTTTCTTGTTTAATGAATGAATGTAGACATAGCCAACAGTTAACTAATCACTCGGGCTTACTTCCTGATAAAAGAAAGTAAGACAGTACTGATAGCTTGGTCAGCTGTTGTACTTCAGAGCATCCTTGACAAATACATTTAGTCTCAGCATCTACCTAACTAGCCTTGTGCATCTCCTGGACTTTGATATGTGCACTGCAGTGTCTGTTTCCAGTTTTATGTGGTTACCCAGCTGATTGCCAGCCTGCTGCCTATTGTCCTTAATGCCCTTGGGTCTCAATCCTGCCAGGCTTCTGATCTAGAACTGACTATGTTTTGTTTCCTGGCTAGAACTGTTAATCCCAAATCTTACCTCTCTAGTCCTCCTGGAGGATAAGGCTAGCAATGGCTACTAGACCTGATGGCTATATGCTACCTCCAGAATCAGAGGCAATGTGCCTATGTACACTGGTTGCTGGGGAACATGGGTGGGAGGGTGCTGTTGCACTCATGTTCTGCTTGTGGGTTTCCCATGGGCAGCTCGTTGGCCACTGTGTGAACAGAATGCTGGACTAGATGGACCTTGGACTGATCCAGTAGGGCTCTTCTTATATTCTTATTCTGCAAATGGTCCTCTCATAATAGCCAATGTGATGGAATCACAGTGATGACTCAATAGAATATGAACTACAAGTGTAATGAAAAGTGCAAGTGTTACAGTAGATTTACAAACAAGCTAATTTCTTTTAACTACAGTACAGATGATGTACTTCTGTGTCTATAGCAGATCTACATCTACTGTAACTAATTAACACCGGAAATAGGAGCCTATGGGAGCTTTTTCTGTCAGTGCCCAATACCACCAGGTAAAAGGGACTTTCCTGTAGGTTTATGCCAAAAGTGAAGTTGCATTTTGAGAGCCATTGGATGGAATGGATTGAGCACCAAGTTTCAACAGAAGAGAATCAAGGTCAAAGATTTGCTCAACGTGCAACTCGTCGGGTGGCCTTGAGCAAGTCACTTCAGCACAAGGTCGTTGGGAGGATAAAGTTAGAGAAGAGTATAATAGTCCACACTGAACACTTTGAATTGGGCAGAAAAGAAAACAGTATTAATAGAAACATACTTCACTATAAGATGCATTTGCTAGTGAATTAATGCATGTTATGGAAGGAAGCCAGAGCACCTTCTTCTGACTATTATTTATCATTCCTCTGATCTTTGTGTCGTCATTATCTACACAGTCAGCAATGATTTTATATTCCTCCTGTTTAATCAGCAGGTCTTAAAATATCTAAAAGCATTCTCCAGATAAAATGAACAGATGTGCTGCCTCACGACCTAACAAAAAATAGCCTATCACCTCCCTACCATTTTTGCATTTTTCAAACACATCGTTGGAAAGAAACCTTTGCTAAACATTCAAAAAGAAGAGCGCACGCACACACACACACACACACACACACACTTCTTTCCTGAGATCTAAGACTGACTGAAGCTTCCTTTAGAAGTTATCCCCCCCCACACACACACACATTCAAAGAATGCATGGAGGGCAAGCAGGGCTGTTTATGCCGCACCCATTCCCATTGTCTCTCCATTCCCACTGGCTCCACATTGAGCAGGAACATCTGAAAAGGGGATCTTCACATGTTTGGCTGAACAGAATTAGAATCTTCCCCATGGTCAGGAACCCCAATCTCACAGTTCCCAACTGCATGGAGGATTCGAAGCACAATCAAGACCTATTCCAGGATTCTGAACCTGAATAGGGCAAATGTGTGAGGGGAAGGAATGTTCCAGCCCTCTCCCATTGCATGTAACACTCTACTCATGCAGGGTGAAAAGGAAAGCCTCCTGCATCCAAGGAGACTCTCCACACAAGCCAGAATGCAGATTTTCTGGCATTCTGGCTCCACAGTGATGAATATGATGAGCGAGAAGGGCAGGGCTGGAGCATCCCTTCTCCTCATGCAGTTACCCTATTCAGGTTCAGAATGCCTGAACAAAGCTTCATTTGAACATGCAAATAATCTCTCCTCAAACCTTTGGCCTCAAGGAAAGAAAGCTGGGGATGGAACAAGAGGGAATGGGGATGCTGGAGCTGGGCACTATAGAGCCCTGCTTCTCCTCCATGGGCTGTTTGTGCAGAGAAAACTTCTGAAGAGGGCTATAGTGTTGACTGAAAATGTTAAAGGTTTATAATTATTTTCCACATTTAACTTGAACATTTAAAAGGATGCTAGTTTTCTGCTCTTTTCTGTCTCCAGAAAATTGAAGACAATTTGAGACTGTAATGCTGAACATTTAATATACCCACTCTTTCATTAGAATGAAATTTCTCAATAATCAAAAATACTGAGAACTCCTACAAAATAGGGGCCTCAATAAGACAGTCTATTAATTTTGCCCTCCTATTCTCACCCAGCAATTCAGAGGGGAGAGAGCCATCTACTGACTGAAGTACAGCATTATTTGGCATCTATCTGATGATCACCCATGATTTACTTGACTTCTGTCTCTATATTGAAACAGTTGGCAGAAGACGGCTAGTGGAATCAATTATCTTGATGGTATAGAAGAGAACAGGTAATAATTTTAGACATTCTAGTTCTATTCCAGCCAGAACTATTTGCTATAGGCATAATCCAAACAAATGTGCCTTTAGAAGCCATTAATTTCAATGGAATTTGAGAAAATATAGCTTTCTCCCATGCTGACTTGCTGGGCCAAATATCACCCCCCCCCCCACACACACACACACACATTTACAC
This sequence comes from Heloderma suspectum, assembly GCF_057233095.1. Classification (NCBI taxonomy): domain Eukaryota; kingdom Metazoa; phylum Chordata; class Lepidosauria; order Squamata; family Helodermatidae; genus Heloderma; species Heloderma suspectum. The sequence continues at coordinate 89,383,054 of NC_139461.1, forward strand.
AGAACGATATGTTCCTGTGAAAGTGGAGAAGGATACTTGGTGACTTTCAGGGAGATGAGGCAGGGGAAAATGTGAAGGATTTGGCGGTGGGGCGGGTCTTACCTTGTATTTAAATACAAGGTGGCTGAAAGTTCACAGAGAGAGAGACATTTTTTTACTTTCTTTGCTTCAAGCAGTGGCTTGGCTGCTGTAACCCCATTCCTGGGAGAGAATCCCCATGGGAATGACATTACTCCATGATATAGTGATATTCCCAGGTCATAGGGTGGCCATGAGCCCTTTTACAGTCCTCTATTTGTAGGGCTGCCTGAGGACGGTCCTCTGTTTTGAAGGTGTCCTCTATCTGAAGGGCTGTCCCGTTCAAGTCCAATATAAAGATAAAGAACCATTGGAAGGAAGAGCTGGGCCTTGAAGTTGTCCATCAGCAGCACCTGAACATAAGCAAAACATACAAAGCTAAATGTAAAAAGGGCGGCAGAACAGTTTTTAAACTAAACCCTGGGGGAAAGCTGACAGGAGCTGAGAAGCATGCAGTTTGGGTTAAATCATCCCAAAGGGATGAAGATGTTTTTGATTGCCCAAATGTAGAAAAGGAGGAAATAGGCCAGGAGTACATGGCAGAACATAATAGCCAATCAAAGGGGCCAAAGTCCCATAGCAAAAGATGCACACACCAGAGGCATCTGGGGAGGGACACTGTGTATAGGTGTTTCTATGCAAATACTAGAAGCCTCCAAGCCAAACTAGGAGAGTTGGAGTGCCTGGTTTTAAAGGAGACTCTCTATATAGTGGACATTACAGAAACCTGGTGGAACAGAGAGAACCATCTCTGGATAAACTCTATAGGAAGAACAGGGAAGGGCATACTGGGGGAGGTTTTGCCCTGCAGGTCAAAGAGGGCATAGTATCAAGTGGACTAGAACACCTAAAAGGGGAAGGCTCTTCCACAGAAGCATTGTGGGTGAAAACAACAGACTCCAAACCGAATTTAGTACTAGGAATGTGCTATCGCCCCCAGACCAGAATGCTCAGAGCGACATTGAGATGGAAAACAAAATCAGAGAGGCCTCCAAACAAGGAAGTGTTGTAATAATGGATGACTTCAGTTACCCCCACATTGACTGGATAAATGCATGTTCCAGTCATGACAAAGAGGTTAAATTTCTTGATGCCCTAAATGACTGTGCACTAGAACAGTTGGTCATGGAACCGACAAGAGGGGAGGCGACCCTGGATTTAAACCCAAGTGGTGTCGCCCAGGACCTAGTACGAGATGTAAATGTTGTTGAACCAATTGGAAACAGTGACCACAGTGCTATCAGATTTAATATATATTTAAGTGGAAAACTTAATCTGCCCAGGAAGTCCAACACCGTCACATTTGACTTCAAAAGAGGAAACTTCTCTAAAATGAGGGAATTGGTGAACAGGAAGTTAAAAGGTGGAGTCATTACATCCCTTCAAAATGCTTGGAGATTAGTCAAAACCACAATAATAGAAGCCCAGCTAAAATGTATACCACACGTTAGGAAAGGTAACACCAAGTCCAAGAGGTTACCGGCATGGTTAACAAGCAGTGTTAAGGGAGCCATTAGAGATAAGAGAGGTTCGTTCAGAAAATGGAAGTCTTGCACAAGTGAGGAAAACAAAAGGGAGCACAAGTTTGCACAAAGGTGATGCAAGCAGACAAAAAGAGATGCAAAAAAAGCATTTTGAAGAGCATATTGCTAACAACATCATGGCCAACAATAAAGAATTCTTTAAATATAATAGAAGCAGAAAACCAGCTAGGGAGGCAGTTGGACTATTCGATGACAATGGAGTTACAGGACTGAAGGAGATTGTAGAGAAGCTGAATGAATTGTTTTCATCTGTCTTCACTGCAGAAGACATAGGACAGATATCTGTGCTGGAACTGATGTTTTCAGGAAGGGAGTCTGAGGAATTGAGGCAAATAGTGGTGACAAAAGACCACTATTCTCAACCTTATAGATAAACTGAAAGCAAATAGATCACCAGGCCCAGATGGTATCCATCCTAGAGTTCTCAGAGAACTCAGGTATGAAACTGCTGATCTTCTATCCAAAATATTCAATATGTCCTTAAGATCAGTCTCTATACCAGAGGACTGGAAGATGGCCAATGGAACACCAATTTTCAAAAAGGGATCCAGAGGGATCTGGGAAATTACAGGCCAGTTAGCTCAATGTCTGTTCCAGGTAAATTGGTTGAAGGCATTAATAAAGATAAAATTAGTAAGAATATAGAAGGATGAGCCTGCTGAAACACAGCTTCCACAAAGGTGATTCCTGTCTAACTAACCTTTTAGAGTTCTTTGAGAGTGTCAGTGAACATGTAGACAGGGGTGATCTGATAGACATTGTTAACTTGGACTTCCAAAAGGCATTTGACAAAGTCCCTCACCAAAAACTCCTGAGCAAACTTAGCAGTCATAGAATAAGAGGACAGGTCCTCTTATGGATCAGTAACTGGTTAACAGAAAGAAGAGAGTAGGAATAAATGGTAAATTCTCCCAATGGAGGGAGTAATAGTGGGGTCCCACAGGGATCTGTATTAGGACCAATGCTTTTCAACCTGTTAATAAATGATCTTGAATTAAGAGTGAGCAAAGAAGTGGCCAAGTTTGCTGATGACACCAAATTATTTAGGGTGTTTTATTTAAAACAAAAAGGGAGTGTGAAGCGATCCAAAAGGATCTCTCCAAACTGGGAGAATGGGCATCTAAGTGGCAAATGTGGTTTGAAGTAAGCAAGTGTAAAGTGATGCATGTTGGGGCAAAAAATCCCAACTTCAAGTATAACCTGATACTAGAACTCAGGGTCATCCTATGAAGCTGATTGGTGGGAGATTCAGGACAGATAAAAGGAAGGACTTCTTCACACAGCACATAGTTAAACTATGGAACTTGCTACCACAGGTCAGGATGTCGTGATGGCCACCAACTTGGATGGCTTTAAAAGGGGGTTAGACAAATTCCTGGAGGAAAAGGCTATCAATGGCTGCTGGTCTTGATGGCTATGTCCTACTTCCAGTACCAGATGCAGTGAGCCTATGTACACCAATTGCTGGGGAACATGGGTGGGAGGGAGCTGTTGCACTTATGTCCTGCTTCTGGATTCCTGGTCGACGACAGCTGGTTGGCCACTGTGTGAACAGAATGCTGGACTAGATGGACCCTTGGTCTGATCCAACAACAGCAGACTGAACAAGGGACACAGGTCACCTGGTCAGTCGTCCACACTATTGTGTGATGTACTGTATTTATACTTAAATTATAATAATTAATTTGAAATGTGTATATGCATGTATCTCTGTGTGTGTTGCAAATACTATGCAAATCTCTGTCCTCTTTGTTCTGTCCTCTTTTTTGGTGATTCCTTTCCTCCTTTTCGGTGATCCACAATTGGCCACCCTATTCCGGGAGCATTCTTGGAGAAATTATGGCTACTGCCATTGACTACAATAGGAGCAGTCATCTGTCTGTCCCAACAACATGCCTGAAGTAGCCAGGACATCACTTGAAGTCTTAGAGTGGCAGAAGGGTTTTTTTTAGTTTTGTTTTTGTTTTTTTCCCGAGAGAGAGAGCGCGAGAGAGCGCGCGCGAGAGAGAGAGCTTGACCATCTCATATTGAAAAGCAAGACCATCCCACCTCCAAAACCTTAGCATTTCACCTGTCCCAAATATTAATCCAATCCTTGGTGTATGTTTTCACTTCCCCAAACCCTCCAAAACAAAATGAAAATGGCTATGTCAGAAATACTTTGGCTGAGCACTAAATGCAATCCATATGCTTCATGCCAAATTTTGAAAAGAGTGGGCTCACAGGGTTAAGCTTTGGCAATCAGGAATAAATACCTCCTTCTTCTATCCCTGATTTCTGCTGCTGCACAAAATGATATTTCTTTGAAAACCACATGTAAAGATTATGATGACTGTGATTATGATTATGGTTTCTTTCATCTACCTGGGAAACAAGAAGCACAACCTATGGACCTTCTTGTAGAATATTGCAGCATTTATTATGCTTCAGACACAAAAATGCATGGACACCAGCACAACCTCTGAGAGCACACTAGTGTCCAACGTAGCATGGAAACTAACCCACCATAGGAAAGGACAAATATGTCACTGAAATGAGAGCTGATGTCAGTTGAAATTGTAACTACCACCTCCTTGGGACATCATCCGCCCCCCAGTTTGTGGAGAGAAAAACACTATTTACATGGGAAGCCTTCAAATAAGGGAACAGCCCCTGAGCTAATTCTGGAATCTGCTTCAGTCAGGGCTACTGCTATGCTGAAGCTGACGTATCAATTGTGGAGATAGCTAGGATAGTATTGTGGCAGCATTGCGGCCAGTCACGCGTTTCATGGAGCTCCCTTCATCTCACTGAGAAAAGGCCTTTAAATGCTCTGGCAGTGTGCCGTGTGATGCTTGCATGTTTGCATTAGTAACACTGAATTACTTCCAGCCCGTCTTGATTATAGTTATATGCCGTCCTATTATAAAAAGTTAAACAACCAATACAATAATACAAATGTTTGCATGTGGTGCTGAAAAGATAATAGTGTGAGAGCTAGGCAAGCCTCCTTGGGCAGAACATCCAATAAATAGGGTGCCGCAACAGAGAAGGCCCCTCCTTCTGTTTAAACATGCATAGGATTGCGACCTAAATTTCACTTTTGTTTCCAAGTCATTGCACGAGTCACATATACTAAAATCCTTTTGAAATTCTTCTTGGGTTTTTTGGAGCACGTTTATTTCTTATATGTCTATACTGCTCATTAGCTGAAGCTCTCTCGGACGTTTACAAGACAAAGCTTGAAATTATAAAATACAGTAACATAATAAAATATAACATAGAGCTTTTCTACACAAGGCTGTTAATCCACTGTATCTACTTTCACTTTCGTCACATACTTGACATCCCAGCACTACGAGCACTTCATTTCTGGCTTTTCTGGTACATATAACCTCCAGATGGCACTGTGGTATAGTGGAATAGTGCAAATTCACAAGTGGAAATAGCTTTCTTTTCTTTTTTTTACATTTATGAAAGATTTCACATCTTTCATAATACCACATTTTCCCTGCTTTTAAAAAAAACAGCACTTGTCAAAAGTGCTATTTAAAAACAGAAGTGAACTCGGAGGGTCAGGATGCCATCTAAAGAACCCATATACAACCATTAGTAGGGAATGCCAAGCACACAATAAATGCCTCATATAGCAAAGCTCATTGTGAACTGCCCAGAGAGCTTCGGCTATTGGGCAGTATAGAAATGAAATTTAAAAAAAAAACTCCAGAAGTTTAAAACAGGATATTTTGTAGTTATTCTGATTTTCTGAAATTATTTACCATCATCTCTCCTGTTCATGTTTCATGCTGGCAAATTGCATACTGGGTTAAACAACATCACATCAATCTTTCTTCTTTGCAGTTTTGAAAGATATAGTAACTTCAAACCCCAACATGCATTTGGATTCGGCTTCAAACTGTCTTCTGGCAGTTCTGTTTCAAAGGACATTAGGACAGTGTCTCATTGAACATCTTACAACTTTTATTTTGTTGACCTAAATGAGTCATTTTGATCCCTGACATTTAAAGTTATGATGCCAATTACATAGAATCTCAGAAGACACAGAGGAGGAAGTGAGATATTCACATCTAGTAGACAGAGCAGTGAAAAATCTGCAAAGCTGACTTAAGGTTAGAATATGATGTTGCAACCCTTACCAGCAAACATCTGGGATGGCTTGTTTACAACTAGACGTATTCACTGGTGAGCCGTTAACTTGGGAGCATTTAATTTATGACAGTTTAGGAATGAATAAAACTGAGCACTGGAGACTGAAAGTATAAATTGTATTTCACAAGGAAATATAAATCTAACCTGCTTCTAGCTTTAAATACATAGAATAATGCTGCAAGCAAAATTAGAGGTCAATCATTTAAACCACACAATAACAACAACTACAGAGGTTAATGATTTGACTTTCTCTTTGATGTCTTGAGAGGAATGGACAGTCACATGATTTTATAGATTTTTAAAATCTTGATTTCCTTTACTTTTTCTTTTATTTACTCTTGCCTTGTTGCTGTGTGAACTCCTTGCCAATGAAAACATGTTATTTTACAGCTAATCAGTTTTCAATTTATTTTCATTAAATTCCTCCCTGGTCATTACACAAGAGACTGCTGCTATCGTCCCAAAGCTATGAACACAACAAACAATGTCATGTATTAACTTCTGCCTTGCTATTGGTACTTTGACAAAGTCATGAATTATTATTCAAGAGAGTCTGTAGTGAGAATTTATGTGCATGTCAAGGAGTTGATACGGTTTGTACATAAAGTTTTCCCCCATGTTTGTATTAATAGGATGATAAAAGAGACAATCCCAACTGATTGTCAACAGAATACTTTTCTTAGAAGATTTTTTTATATATCCTCACAAACCAGATCAATGCAATCTCCGTTTTTGACATGACATGACATGACTGCATTTATAAATATGTGTGCTGCAACATTTGATTAAAGGCAGCCACCGGCATGATCACATCACTCCGGTGCTGAAGGACTTACACTGGCTACCAGTTGTTTTCCAGGCCAAATTCAAGGTGTTGGCTTTGACCTTTAAAACCCTATATGGTTCTGGCCCAGCCTATCTCAAGGAGCGCCTCCAGCAACACCAGACAGGCCGCTTAACAAGATCAGCCTCAGATAGCCTTCTCTCTGTCCCATCAGCCAGGACAGCTAGGCTGGTAGGGACGAGGGAGAGGGCCTTCTCTGTGGTGGCCCCCACTCTGTGGAACTCTGCCATGCCCCCTCTTTAATGAGCTTCTGCCATGCACTGAAAACTCGGTTCAGGCAGGCATTTGGGGTGGGTTAGGGTATTTTTAGAAATACTATGTTTTAATGTTTAATTTTACTGTTTTAGTTTGTTTGTACTGCTGTACATCACCCAGAGTGGCCAGGTGACCAGCCAGATGGGTGATTAAGATAATAAATAAAACAAACAAACAAATAAATAAATTTGAAGGTCTCCATGGTACGTTTAATTAGAATCTACTGAAGCACTTTTCCCCATCTGGTCCTAGCTTACTCTGGGGCAGTTTTTAAAAATATCTGTGTGAAGTTTGGTCCAGAGTTCAAAGAAGCAAGTAACTGGGAAGTATTTGAAAAGGAAGCTGTCACTGGGCATATGCCATTGCATTTGTAGCAACCATTGGGGAGGAAGATGGAGGGGGCAGTAACCAAACATAGCTAGGGTTGGGTTAAAAATGGCCACAACCTTGATGGCTAAAGCTTACATAAACTGGGTTCGGACAATCCATGTGGGAAACAACACAGTATGAGTTGTTTCTCCCACCCCCGGGCATGTCAGTCGCATGACTGGCATTTCCTGAATTATCTGTGCCACATCACGGGTTGCTGTGTCATCCCAACCCAGTGTGTGGCACAGTGAGGATGGCTTCTTACCCACCCTACAACCCATGGCTTTCAGTAGGGGTCATGGGATGGGTGAGAAGCCATCCCTGCCATGAAATGCTCCAGGTTCAGATGACATGGCAGCCCATGGTGCAAGTAATTAGGGAAATGCTGGACACATGACCCATACTGCCTTGTTTCCCCTGCTGATTGTCCATACACAGCCACAGCCTCTGTTTGCACATAACGACTACCTATGGGTTGTTGTGATGGCATGGGAGCAAATGAGAATGCTGCTTCCTATTCACTTGCCTGATTCCGCATTGGCGTCCAATGGTTTCATCCAGCAATAGAATGGCATCCCATCAGTAGAATGAATTACCCCTTCCCAGTGCAGCACCCTGCTCTCCCCGAGAAAATCTGCTCCAGAAGGTTGAGGGACTCTCTGGAGCAGATTTGTGGAGAGTGGGAGAGTAGGAGGGGAAGGGAAATATCCACTGTGTGAGCAGGTCTCCTCATGCAACATCAGATGCCACCATGAAGCAAGGGCATGGGAATCTCCCAAAGCATCAGCAAGTGAGGGTATAAACTGACTTAAAGGTGACATACACCAGAAGTAGTTTGTGGAAATATTCACTGGAAGATAACAGGCCCCTGATCCTGAATGGCAACTGAGAAAGTAGGTCAGGTCGATGCGGTTACCAGAGTATAGCATGTGTTGCAATTGCTTTCAGACCAACTCTCAGAAGACCTCTAGTAAGAGGAAACTAGTAACATGACTAAAAGCTGCACGGCAGCTCAGTGCAGTCTGAGTGCCCTCCAGTGGGAGGTGGAATCTAGGGGGAAATGGGAGGGGAAGGTTTAACCTCCTCCTCCTGGAGTGCCATGGTCCCAGTTTGAATCAGGGTTGTTCATGCTTACAAAAGAGTAAGGAAAACTTTAATCTATAGTTACACTATATGGGATTAGAAGAATGTTTAGTTTAGCCTAAAGTGTCCCAGAGTGGGACAGGGTGGCTATCAGGTTTGTGTGGGGACAGCATGATGGGTTTTGTGCTTGTGTCTGTATGAGAATGGATGTGTGTTTGTGTGAATGCTTGGGGTTGTGTGTGTGAGAGAAGGAATGAATGGATAATGGATGAATGAAGGGAGAGAGTGTGTGATGTGTGATGGCGGATGAATGAATGAAGGGGAGAGAGGGGGTGACAGAGAAAAGAGGTGGGTCTGCCCACCATTGGCTTTGGCCCCTGGTGCTGTGATGTGCTCCCAGCCACTTTCCCATGGGGGAATGTGACTGTTGATCCCAGAAGATTGCCCACCCTGGTGTAAAGGGACTACTATTGGTAATTAATGAGTGGTAGACTAATCAAAGCCATGTGTCAGCACTGCCGGGCAGACTCTGAGGGGCTTGGAGCAATTTCGTTGGCCATGGCAGAGAGAATTTTGCACAAGTTTGCAAGCAGCTTCTTCAGAAATGTTCCCCTAAAAAATCTGAACTGCCTCAAAATGGATTAGAGCAACTGAGAAGCTGTATGCCATCTATATTGCAACTGTCAGTTGTTGGCTGCTATTTGGCCTATCTCGCCTAATACGATTTACCTTGAAATGTGTGCCTTGTCTTGACAAAATGGAACCTTGCAACTCCAGCCTTTTTATGTTGAAAAACTGTTCCTTATTTGTTAAGCCAAATGATTCTGAAGTTTTCATGTATATCATCCTTGCAAGCGTGACTGGAGTGACTATATATAGTCATATGCCACACAAATCATGCAAGGCAGATTGCCGTCTCCCACTGATTCACCATCCCTATTTGGGTGTGTGTGTGTGTTTTCTTCCCATCTGCACGAATGAAGTGTTAAGCTATAATCGGCCATTTCTATATAGCCACTTGCCTCAAATGGGTCTTAAACTTTTTACCTGTTTAAGCTTTCCATTTTTAAACAGCACTGAGGGAACCCAAAGCAATAACACAATTGGCAGATGTCCCAATGTCATCAGGAGAGGAGGGGAAAGGGGGGAGGGGAATTCAAAATGCTACGCTACTATGGAAAATGTCAGCAATTAAAATTAATTAAAACTCGTTAAGTAACTCCTATCTTCATGCTCCCTCTTGGTGTTTATTTAATTTTGGCATTATGGTTGTGGTCACCATCAGCACAGACGATTAAAAACATAGGAAGTTAACAACAAAAGGCCTTGTTTACAGTATGATTTTCTTTTCTATTTCTTTCTGGTGCTAAATTAGTCATTATTGGTTCCTCTTTGCACATATGAATATAAATGATCAGTGTAGCCCTGTCAAGGCATTCTCTCTCTCTCTCTCTCTCTCTGTCTCACACACACACACACACACACTTACCATCACATGAGGGGGACAGCAGGGACGAACCTGTTGGTCCTGCCCACTTCTTGACATCGCCATCACTGTTTCTTCAGCCTCTCATGTGTTGGGACCTGAGGCGGGGGTATTGCTATTTCTACCCAACTAGGCTCCCCAAGCAATTTAGAACCTTGGAAGATCAGGGTTCTAAATCGCACAGAGAGCTTACTTTAGTAATTCTATTAATGGCAATGGGGGCGGGGGCAGGATCTCTTCCCCCTAGCACAGTGGTAATTCTGTGTGTTGGGGGTGGGAGAGAGCGGGGAGGATGCCTGAATAGATCTTGTACTATTTCCTCCTACCTTTAAGTGGTACTATGTATTGCTATTTCCAGGGGCTGACTGGAAGAAAAAAAAAGATGGTGTCCCCCATGGGCCCATGGCGCTGCCATCTTTCTTTTTTCCATGTCGACTCTAAAAACTTGGGTACATAATCAATAGCACCATTTCCAGGGATAATTCCAACCCCATTTTGAAATTGCATGACTGGAGCCACACTCCTTAGCATATTGGAGAGGCTTTTCCCTATAAAGAATTGTAAACATTTTTTTTAAAAGAACAAAATGGTTAAGAAGTCCTCAGACCACCTTGTAGTACTGTGAGTTTACTAAGAGCCCTCCCACCCCACCTCCCTCAAAAACCGCATGCAGATGATAATGCTGATAAGCTCTCTGTAATACAGGTTAAGCTCTTAGTAAGACATGAACCTGACAATTTTAAATATTGCTGTGCATCTTCCACATTCACATATGACACTAACCTGTGGTTTATTTAACCCATGGGTTGTTGAATTCTGAGTTGTTGTGATGTGCAAGCCCAGCTGTGCTAACAAACCAGTTTGTTAACCATGAACAACCCAGAAAGAGATCAACCATGGTTTGCTTTTGGGTTGTGAACTCGTGGTTGCTTAAACCATGGGTTGTCATTACATGTAAATCCAGAACCATAGGCTGTCTATGGATTCTTTCACCAGGCTACATAGGCGGTGGGCAAGAGTAGTAAAAAAAAACCCCACCAGGCAGATGCCCTTCATGCTACTACTACAGTGCTGCAACAGCTTTTGGGATACAGGAACAGAGCAGACGAAGGAGGAAGGAAACAAACAACCCAGGGAAGGATCAGACAAAGCAGTTTGTTTGATCATTTGCCAGACAAACCCTGGGTAGGGCAGCAAAGTATGGGGTGATCATGGGTTAAATAAACCATGAGTTAATGTTACGTGAAAACCAGGTCTATATCTCCTGTATTCAGCAGCAGCATTATTAAAGTCCAGCGAGATAAGCCAAGAATTTAGGGAGCATTTAGAGGCTAAATTATTCACCCTTCCCACATGCACCCCAAATTGTCCTCTCTTAATGCCAATAATATTGTCTGAATATTCTCTGGGTGTTGTAATATTCAGGGAACATTTGCCATTTGCTGTCACATTTAATATCCAAATATTAAATTTTGCAATAGCCATCAACGGTTGACAGTATTTGACACCTGACATGCAGTAGATGTCATTTGATCTTCGGAGTCAGCATTTGACAGTATTTGATGATTTTGCATTAGAATTTATCAACATTTATAGTACATTAACAGTGCAAGCCTATACATGTCTACTCATACACAAACACAAATCCCACTAAGTTCAATTGGGCTTATTCTCAGGTAAGTGTGCATAGGACTGGAGCCTTATCCATTTAACTATTCAAAACACTTGCATTTTAAAGTCAAATACTATTCTGAAATGCAAATGCCAAATTTGGAGGTCAAATGTGGACATCAAATTCCAAATTGCAAAAATTGAAATTTCAGTTCACTTCTAGTTTACAGCATGGATGACTACAAAACAATATCCACCATAAAACACAATACTTAAACATGCTGCTTCATTGGACAACCATCATGTGAATACCATGTTTGCTAAGAGGTAGACAACTGTTAGCCCTATTACACTTAGACACAGAGACCACACTACTCAGAACTATGCAACATTATTATTATTATTATTATTATTATTAATTTGTCTAGAGAAAATTATTTTATGAGGCATTTAATAAATAAATAAATAAATAAAATGAGATCAACATAAAATCCTTGATTTTTTTTTTTTTTTTTTGTCTAAGTCTTCCTCCATACCCCTTCATGGATCACTGCCTTGTTGTGGCGAAGGGGCTTACATAACTCAGTGAAGCCATAAGCTATGCCGTGCAGGGCCACCCAAGATGGACAGGTCATGGTGGAGTGGTCCATGACAAAATGTGGTCCACTGGAGAAGGAAAAGGCAACCCACTCCAGTATTCTTGCCAAGAAAACCCCATGGAATGTATGACAAAGCTAAAAGATATGACGCCAGAAGATGAGCCCCTTAGGTTGGAAGGTGTCCAATATACTACTGGGGAAGAGCAGAGGGTATTTCCAAGCAGCGCCAGAAAGAGTGAAGTGGCTGGGCCAAAGCTGAAAGGACACTCAGCTGTGGATGTGTCTGGTGGTGAAAAGAAAATCCGATGCTGTAAAGAACAATATTGTTTAGGAACCTGGAATGTAAGATCAATGAATCAAGGTAAGCTGGAGGTGGTCAAACACGAGATGGCAAGATTGAACATCAACATCTTGGGAATCAGTGAACTAAAATGGACAGGCATGGGCAAATTTAATTCAGGTGACCATTATATCTACTACTGCGGGCAATAATCCCTTAGAAGAAATGGAGTAGCACTCATAGTCAATAAAAGGGTGGGAAAAGCAGTACTGGGTATTGTCAAAAACAATATAATGATCTTAGTACGAATCCAAGGCAAACCATTCAACATCACAGTAATTCAAGTCTATGCCCCAACCACTGAGGCCGAAGAAGCTGAGGTTGATCGGTTCGATGAAGACCTACAACACCTTCTAGAACTAACACCAAAAAAAGATGTCCTCTTCATCATAGGGGATTGGAATGCTAAAGTAGGAAGTCAAGAAACCACTGGGATAATAGGCAAGCATGGCCTTGGTGTACAAAATGAAGCAGGACAAAGGCTAATAGAGCTTTGCCAAGAGAACACGCTGATCATAGCAAACACGCTTTTCCAACAGCACAAGAGGCGACTCTACACATGGACATCACCATATGGTCAATATCGAAATCAGATTGATTATGTCCTTTGCAGCCAAAGATGGAGAAGCTCTATACAGTCAGTCAAAACAAGACCTGGAGCTGACTGTGGCTCAGATCATGAGCTTCTTGTTGCAAAATTTCGGCTTAAATTGAAGAACGTAGGGAAAACCACGTTCAACCATTCAGGTATGACCTAAATCATATTCCTTATGAATATACAGTGGAGGTGAGGAATAGATTTAAGGGATTAGACCTGATAGACAGAGTGCCTGAGGAACTAAGGACGGAGGTCCGTAACATTGTTCAGGAGGCAGCAACTCAATCCATCCCAAAGAAAAAGAAATGCAAGATAGCAAAGTGGCTGTCTGAGGAGGCTTTACAAGTAGCTGAGGAAAGAAGGGAAGCGAAAAGCAAGGGAGAAAGGGGAAGATATATCCAACTGAATGCAGAGTTCCAGAGAATAGCAAGGAGAGACAAGAAGGCCTTCTTAAATGAACAATGCAAAGAAATCGAGGAAAACAATAGAATGGGAAAGACTAGAGATGTCTTCAAGAAAATCGGAGATCTCAAGGGAACGTTTTGTGCAAAGACGGGCATGATAAAGGACAAAGAAGGCAGGGACCTAAGAGAAGCAGATGAGATGAAGAAGAGGTGGCAAGAATACACAGAAGAACTATACCGGAAAGATCTGAATGTCCCTGATAGCCATGATAGTGCGGTCACTGAACTTGAGCCGGACATCCTCGAGAGTGAAGTCAAATGGGACTTAGGAAGCATTACTAACAACAAAGCTAGCAGAGATGACAGTCTTCCAGCTGAGCTATTTAAAATCCGAAAAGATGATGCTGTTAAAGTGCTGCACTCAATATGCCAACAAATTTGGAACACTCAACAGTGGCCACAAGACTGGAAAAGGTCAGTTTACATTCCAATTCCAAAGAAGGGCAATGCCAAAGAGTATTCAAACTACCATACAGTTGTGCTCATTTCACATGGTAGCAAGGTTATGCTCAAAATCCTACAAGCTAGGCTTCAGCAGTATGTGAACTGAGAACTACCGGAAGTACAAGCTGGGTTTCAAAGAGGCAGAGGAACTAGAGATCAAATCGCCAACATTTGCTGGATCATGCAGAAAGCAAGAGAATTCCAGAAAAACGTCTATTTCTGCTTCATTGACTATGCTAAAGCCTTTGATGGTGTGGATCACAACAAACTGTGGCAAAGTCTTAAAGAGATGGGAGTACCAGACCATTTTACCTGACTCCTGAGAAACCTGTACGAGGGTCAAAAAGCAACAGTAAGAACCAGACATGGAACAACCGATTGGTTCAAAATTGGGAAAGGAATACGACAAGGCTGCATATTGTCGCCCTGCTTATTTAACTTATATGCAGAGTACATCATGAGAAATGCTGGGTTGGATGAATCACAGGTAAGTATTAAGATTGCCGGGAGAATTATCAACAACCTCAGATACACAGACAATACCACCCTAATGGCAGAAAGCGAAGAAGATCTAAAGAGCCTCTTGTTGAGGATGAAAGTGGAGAGTGCAAAAGCTGGTTTGAAACTCAATATTAAAAAAAACGAAGATCATGGCATCTGGCCCCATCACTTCCTGGCATATAGAAGGGGAAGAATGGAAGCAGTGACAGATTTTACTTTCTTGGGCTCCAAGATCACTGCAGATGGTGACTGTAGCCATGAAATTAAAAGACGATTGCTCCTTGGGAGGAAAGCAATGGCAAACCTAGACAGCATAGTAAGAAGCAGAGACATCACCTTGCCAACAAAGGTCTGTATAATCAAAGCTATGGTTTTCCCAGTAGTAACATATGGCTGTGAGAGCTGGACTATAAGGAAGGCTGAACGCCGAAGAATTGATGCTTTCGAACTGTGCCGCTGGAGAAGACTCTTACGAGTCCCCTGGATTGCAAGGAGGTCAAATCAGTCAATCCTAAAGGAAATCAACCTGAGTGCTCCTTGGAAGGACAGATACTGAAGGTGAAGCTCAAATATTTTGGCCACCTAATGCGAAGAGAAAACTCCCTGTAAAAGACCCTGATGCTGGGAAAGATTGAAGGCAAAAGGAGAAGGGGACGGCAGAGGATGAGATGGCTAGATAGCATCACGGATGCAATGAATATGAACTTGAGCACACTCCGGGAGACAGCAGAGGACAGGAAGGCCTGGCGTGCTATGGTCCATGGGGTCATGAAGAGTTGGACATGACTTAACGACTGAACAACAACTTCCTCTATATCCCAGCTGGTTTGTCTGGGCTAGCAAAACAACAACAGTACAATGTAAGTCAGAAATGGCTGAGAAGATACATGAAAGAGAAAAGAGTCAGGGATGCTTTGATGACTTGTTAAGAGAAACAGGTCCTCCAAACCTGATTCGTACTAATGTGTCAGAACATATCCAATTTTTGCTATATCGCTTACTCACTTTTCTCATTGGAGCAGGTAGTGGGTGTCACCCCCCCTCCCGGATCCCCCCTTCAGGCTAGCACTGAAGTGAGGAGGATTCTGGGGGGAGGAATAATGGCCCCCACTATCTGAAGTGGATCACACTTTTGGCAATTATAGGAATGCAGTCAATAAATAAGTGCAGTCATTGCTAATATCACAAGAATTAAAAAGATGTTCAGAGGATTTCAGAGAAAGCCAGTTGCTTCCAGATTCCACACATGTATTCCACAAATGAGGTCAGTCGATATCTTCTGTTAGGCATTATTATCATGTCAGCTTATCTTGGCAAGAGAATTTGTGGAACTCTGAAGCAATACTGTATCCTTTATACTTTCATCTTTCACATGGTTCAGCAAGAAACCTTATTCTACTTGCTGCTTCATCAAGTATTCCCATGATATAAAATGCACACTTCCCACACCTCTTTCTTGTCTTTCAGTTTTTAACATTAATTTCAAATAGGTATCTTGCTTTCCCCTTTATCTTTCAGTTTGCTCCTAGTCCCCCAGTCAAGTAAGCACAATAGAAACTTTAATAACAGTTATATCTGCTTTAGTCAGCATAGCTTTGAATGCACCTTGGCTCGCACTGCATGTATTCTTAATGTCATATTGTAAAAAGCTGCTTCACTAGTTTCTGTGATTTGGCCACATAGCAATTCCAATGCATTGAATCCTCCTTCTTCTAGAGGTTGCATATCCATACCTTAACTTCCACTCTCCCATAGAAAAGACTTGAACTACTCATGTCTATAGGAGAAACTATAGTGTGAATGAAGTGTGAAGCAGTTGAGGAAACGGCACAATACTTTATTCACTATCTCTGCTTTATTGCTGGGTGACAGAAAGGAAACAGGTTTTGGTCTCCAAGAGAACAGCACTTTAATCTGTTTCTACTGGGAAAATTAAAGTAAGGACAACCAAAAATTAAATAGTGAGTCATAGGGAAATGGCCATGTCCCTGGGGTTACCAGTGCATAGGTCATGTGTCAGATTTTGTTCCCATTTCAGCAACATCACTGCCTATAACTCTGTTTTTTCTCTTATGAAGTGCATGGTGGCCATTCATTGCTTGTGAGGAAATAAAGTACTGTATTCACACAGCCTGCCTCTATCACACACTAGTTGCCCTGGCACTACTGATCCTGGGACATATCACAAAATATCGGTGTAGTCTGCATACAAAGAGAACCTAGGTGGACCCTTCCTACCTGCTATGTCCGTCATAATGATGGCATTCTGTTAGTTTCTTATGAGAGGGCTTTACCCTTAAAGGTGGCCTAAGAATGGTTTAAGATAAACAAATAAATAACAAGAGCAACCAATTGCAAGGATACCTCAAGCACCTTTCCCTCAACCTGTGATGAAGTCTCATCATGCTGTATCATGATGATGAAGGAATTATGGGAGAGGAGGATGGTGGCTGCTAGCCAATGGCCACTGGGAGGATAACTGATGCTGCTGTGGCAGCAAAAGGCAAAAGAGAGAGGAAAATTTACTGCTCCCCCTTTCACATACTTCTGGAATCTCCAAATGCAACTGAAAGTTCTCACTGAAAAAAATTTGGCCCAGTCTTACATTTATCTCCAGCCCGTATTTT
Organism: Heloderma suspectum; assembly: GCF_057233095.1. NCBI lineage: Eukaryota > Metazoa > Chordata > Lepidosauria > Squamata > Helodermatidae > Heloderma > Heloderma suspectum. Next base: position 89,400,046 of record NC_139461.1, read on the forward strand.
ACTGTTATTAGATGCTACCTTTTCATGCATTACTTGAACATTGGGCAATCACATCTGACAGAGAATGAGATCTTGCCACTAGCCCTACTGTCATGGCTGCATCCCACTGATCAAGCCCTCTTGACATCCATGCATTCAGCATGGACATCTGCAAAGGGGAACCCACTGCTCACGTGTAGACACCCCTTTGCAGACTAAAATGATTTTCATTGATTTGCAGATGTCTATGCTAAGTCTGTGGAGGACAAGCTGGTGGGTCAGTGGGGGATGCAACATTAGGGGTGGGGCGAGCAGTATGGTCCCACTTCCTGTTGTATTTATGTTTGCTCTCCACCTGGGTGGCATGTGAAAAGGACCTTGTGTCTCTTTTAGGAAGAACCCTGTGCATCTAACTGGCTACCTTAGGCTAATGAACATGCTAGCACCAGTGGCTTTCCATCAGAGTAACTATTTTTGTTTATCTGGAAAGAAAGATGGTTATCAAGATAGAGGAGCCAATGGTGACATGGAGCAGCAGACAACAAGAGTAATAATGGTTCTGGACAGCGTATCAAGAGCTCTCCCAAGAATTTCACTGATTATACTGTTCTAGGTATGTCATAAAATTACGCTTACAGCTTACTCATTTGCCATTTTAGCTTTGTTCTTAAAGAGAAAGGCCTGGGATATCTGGAACATCTGAAATCTCTGACCACTTCAATGTGCTTCCAGTGAAAATTATGGAGCTCTGTGGTTCTTGGCAGGGAAATACATTGGTTTTCTTCAAAAAGACTATCAGTGCAATCTTATGTATGTCTACTCAGAAGTAAGTCCCACTGATTTCAACAGGACTTAGGTAAGTGTGTATAGGGGTGCAGTCCATAACATTAACAAAGCCTAGATTTTAGCTTATAATGTAAGAAGTCAATTAATCCTAGATATGAAGTTAAATTTGGATATGTCTCACTGCATGTAAAGGTACAACAAATGTTATCTTCAGGTCTTCGCTGTTACTTCCCACTGTTTGTTACTATAACAACAGTTGTACAGAATTAGATGTGTGCCAAGGATGAGGTAATATTACTTATTAAATTAATCAAATCAGGTTTGATTCTCAGATCACTTTTCTTTATTGAACAAGATGCTTATTTGCTTCATTGAGTACTGAAGCAAGACTTGAGGGGCAAATTTGCTCATGTTGTAAGCAGGTCTGTTGGTAATTAAGTCAAGGGGAATTCAGTTGCATATAGGGATGTGCAAACCTACCCCCATCTGGGTTCTCCAGGCACCCACCCAGCTCCTGCCCCTGCTCACTGGTTCCCAGACTGCACTCGAGCCCCTCCCATGCTCGGCAAGCAGCCTGCACTCACCCCAACAGCCTCATCAAGCTCTATGGTCACCATTTTTTGAAAAATAAAATGGTAATCCCCAAAATGTGCATTTTTGCACACATTCAAGTATGTGCATTAGAGCAGATGCACATTTTTGTGCATATGCAAATATGTGTATTTGTGCAACCTCCATTTTATTTTTCAAAAAATGGCAACCATTTTTTGACGAGGCCACTGTAGTGAGTGTGGGCCACTTGCTGAGTGTGGGCAGGGGGTTCTGCCAGATTCTTGGATGGAATTGGGCACCTGCAGCATCCCTAGTTGCGTAGGTAATGGTGACTGTTCTATCAAATATGAGAAAAATTAATACTTACATATCTAGGGCTTCTCCACACAGAGGCTTTTTATCTCACAACTTTACTGGGGCTTCTGCTTCTGGATTCTTTGCAGGATTAAGAAGGGCTCTTTCCCACACATTTCCTGGGGGTTTCGGGGGGGAAGATTGGCTTTATCTGTGAGTTCTATATGTTCCATTATACAGCCACTAGATGGCACCATTGTTATAGTGCCACTTGCTCTTTAAACACTCAAATTCAACCCGATTCAAAGTGCTTCTTTTTATTAGCTCATTATTTTAGGGATGGGAGGATTCCCTACATTCCGGTCGGTGGGGAATCTGCCCATGGGAGGTGTGTGTGTGTGTGTGGAGGCAATCCGTTCCTCCCGCCGGAATCCTCTTTGGCCAGCTCCGCTCCACGGCGATTCCGTGGAGCCGCCAGCCAGCTTCAAAGTGCCAGCGATATGGCCGCCATGCCATATCGCTGGCTGAAGGGGACTGACTGCGGATGCAAATGGCGTCCAGGACACCATTTGCATCCATAAAGGCCTTAGTTTAAGGTAAATACAGCTGTAAATGGCTGCGCATTTAGCTTAAACTAAGACCTTTATGGTCACAAATGGAGTCCTGGACGCCATTTGTGTCCCTGTTTTTTGACATGATAGGCTACGCAAATATTTGCATAGCCTATCACGTGAAATAAAAGCATGGATGCAAATGGAGTCCAGGATGCCATTTGCAACCATAAAGGCCTTAGTTTAAGGTAAATGCAGCCATCAAGCCATTTCTGAAGCTGGTACAGAACGCGGCAGCTGGCCTGATTAAAGGCAGCCGCTGGCGAGATCACATCACTCCAGTGCTAAAGGAGCTGCACTGGCTACCAGTTGTTTTCCGGGCCAAATTCAAGGTGTTGGTTTTGACCTTTAAAACCCTATATGGTTCCAGTCCAGCCTATCTCAAGGAGCGCCTCCAGCAACACCAGATAGGCTGCTCAACAAGATCAGCCTCGGATGGCCTTCTCTCTGTCACATCAGCCAGGATAGCTAGGCTGGTGAGGACGAGGGAGAGGGCCTTCTCTGTGGTGGCCCCCACTCTGTGGAACTCCCTCCCTAGGGAACTCCGCCATTCCCCCTCTTTAATGAGCTTCCACCATGCATTAAAAACATGGTTGTTAGGCAGGCATTTGTGGTGGGCTAGGGTAATTTTAGAAATGTGATGTTTTTAATGTTGAATTTTATTGTATAAACTGTCTTTATTGTTGTATATCACCCAGAGTGGCTGGGTGACCGGCCAGATGGGCAATTAATAAATTTAATAAATAAATACATAAAATAAATTTACCTTAAACTAAGGTCTTTACGGCTGCAAATGGCATCCTGGATGTCATTTGCGCCCGCAGTCAGTCCCTTTCAGCCAGTGATATGGCATGGCACCTGTATCACTGGCAATCCGGAGCCGGAGGATCCGGCCAAAGAGGATTCCACGGGGAGGCGGAGGTAAGTGTTCTGTTCCGCCATGGACTCCAGGGGGTCAGATTCTTTAGAATCCAGCCTCATTAGAGTCCATGGCAGAATTCTCCGCCATCCCTACATTATTTCCATTTCAAATTCAGCTGCAGAAATGATCAGGAAGCTTGGGAGACGAGCTGGAGGTTGATGACATCATGTAAAGCACCAGCAAACTTCCTTGAGTAACGAATCTCAATCACAAGATAAAAGCCCCACGCGGAGAAGGCCCTAGGCACAACCTGGTCCCTTTTATAGTGCAGTGCCTACATACAGAAGCATCGCTATAGAATTATCTCTCCCTCTCCCTTCTCTTATCACATCAGCATCTGCAACAAGTTATTATGGGGAATGGGAAGTCCACATACATCTGATGCATCCCCATCCGGTGCTTACCTGGCACTCAGTCAAGTTTCTCAAGCTTAAGTAATTTCACCAGCTGGAGAGAGAGGGATGGATGGAAGAGGATATGGGAAGCACACACAGGCTACACATTCAAAATGACCTGCCTGTGTAAATGTCCATGTATATGTTGACAAAGGGAGGCAAAGGAGTAATCAAGGCTCAATTGTAAACCTTATGGGGATCCCTCCATGTACAGGCTCTGCAACTGCATAGGAAAAGAAAGATCATGCTGTTTATATGTTTGCAAATCAAGTTTCACATCACCCATAGTTTGCACAATGGAATTGTACATTTATCTGCACAGAGCAATTTGTCTGTTGCAGAAATTAATGTCTCACCAGAAAGGGTAGAAAAGCAGGGGGGAGGGGAATAGTATCTTGCTGGGTTTCCATTTCCCACAAGGATATTACTTACCTGTTTGTCTGATTGTTTCAGCCATTGTCCTCACACAGTGTCATTACTGCTCAGTAAGCAGTTACATTGGTTTCATCAGTTAATGGTGACAGAAAAAGCTTTTGTTTACAACAGCTTCTGTTAGGAACTTTCTTTTGGGAAGCTGACTGACAACCAAACCATTTTCTTAATGAGGTATTGATTTTCTTGAACTTCTTTGCCATGTTAGACATGGGAAGTTCATACTTTAAAGATACTGGCTGTAACCAGGAAAGCAATTCAAACAACATATAGTTCCCCATATGTTATGTTCCCATTAATTCTTGTTGAGTTTTTTCCCCCCTCTGTTCATGCTGTGCCCTTAACTTTCTAAGTTACAGACTATGTTCAAGGGCAAAATATCTAAAACGTTAATGTCTAATTAGAGCTTTAAAGTAGAACTAACATTACAGAAGCAACTTTGATATGTTATGGTTCCATCTCTTTGAAATAAACTGGTTTCATGACTATGTTAAGGATTTTCATTCCTAGACATTTCTCATTAAAACTTGGGATTCATTTTGTGGGGTCCAAGAAGACACTGATGTAACCTCCTAGTCTATAGAAGCCTGTACCTCATGGTGTACTTACCATCAGTAATTACCCCCACCGTACAAAGGGGAGTAAATGGTCTGGCTTGGATCAACAGAGATCTGCTAATGACTGAGGAAGAGGGGTAGGCAATTTTTCCCATCTCGCCTTCCTCACTGCAGCCCCCTGTGACCCTGAAAATCTTCCAGTGAGGGTTGGGGGATCTTCCAGAGTAGCATGAGAGGCAGTGTGATGGACTACAGGAGGAAGGAGAAAATGACAAAAATGGCCTCCCCTCCACTTCTTCTAACAGGGAACCCTCTGCTGAATCAGTCTGTACCATGAATGGAAGGAGCTTTTCCATTCACAGAAAAGCCAGCAACAATCTAACCCATACTTCTTAAAAGATGTAAATGGATCTTATTTGAAATGTACTGACAAAGGCTGAATCTACACCTAGCAGTTTTACCCTTATCATACTGCAGTGATAACTATTGGTGCCCACTGGTGTCATGTGCACCAATAGTTATCATTGCAGTATGGTAACGGTATAACTGCTGTGTGTAGATTCAGCCTAATAGAAGTTAATTACTTTAAAAAAGCGAGGGGGACCTCTTTCAACCCAAGGTCTGAACTGAGTTTCAGAGAAGCTTTTGTGGGGCACAGGGGTGTACAGAGCTGGAGACAAAGGGGGCAGAAGCAATGGCAAGGGACAGGGTCAAAATAAAAACTCTCTCTCTCTCTCTCTCTCTCTCTCTCTCACACACACACACACACACACCATACCAACATATTGTAACTTAAGAGAGTAATCCTATGTCTGCTAGACAGCACCTGGGGGAGATAGGTTTTTTCCGGTTTCCCAGCTCCGAGCTCATAGCCAGGAAACTGTGCTCCCCACCCCCGCATAGCTCACAGAGGGAGAACCGTGCCACCACCGCCTCAGTGGTCATACTCATAACATGGAGCATGGAGGGATGAAAACAGGGCATTCCTGGGGGCGGGGATGGGAGGACACCATGGAAGCTGTTTTGGACAGCTTCCTATGTGGTCTCCAGCCCCATTCCCACCCTCTCCCCGAAGCTGTACTTAGACATGTGAAAATGTGTGTCTAAAGCAAAGTGCAGGACAGCTGCAGCACAGAGGGAACCCTCTTCTCTGTGCTGCCTCCACCCTGCATTGGATAGGTGGCTGCCTCCAACTTCAGGGGAGGTCGGAGGCACCCGTCTATCTCTATAGGATGGTGCCCTAAAGCACTTATTGCCAGTAACTAAGCCTTAGGAGAGGCATTTCAACTAGAGCTTGCACAAATGGCCTCTTGAAATTATCCAGCTCACTCGTGGGCAGAGAAATATGTGAGACAATTTCACTTGAATTTCACCAGAGGGAGGAGAAATTCTCCACTGTTTCTCCAAGGCAGGGCTCCCAATTGGCAGGGCTTGTAGTGCAGCTTCTTTCTTTTTTTTCTTAAGGGTTTTTGGGACTTTCATACTGCAACAGTATCAACTGTTTTGGTAGGCGAGCCCCCAGGACAGTTTGAATCCACCACAATGCAGGTAGGGGCAATCTTGTGTCTAGCTCCAGGGATGAGGTGGAGTTAGTGCTCTGCCAAAATCTCTCCTCCAATTTCCTGAAAGTTTTCTCCCCCCCACCCATGAAAGAGGCTTCCATTGTTCTGCCTCCTTCAGGATGTTTTATAAAGTATTTTTGTTGGGTTGGGCCTCCTAGGCAGCCTGCACATCCTGATTTGAGAAAGCCCCATGGGAGGAATTACCTCATGGTGCCTTAAACAGGGCTTTAATTGAAGTGTAGGAAGCTGAGGAGGCCACCGGCTGGCTGCCAGAAAGATGATTGTACAATGAAAAGCAGGACACTTGTGCTCAGTCCTCAGCCACCTCCTAAGTAAGGTAAGCCCAAGAAACCCAAACTCAACCCAGGAGAAGTTCTCTGAAATTTCTTCACCTTTGAATTTCTTTTCAGAAGCCATTTCTCCTCTATGAAATTGAATGAGAACAGTTGAAAACTATGTGAGAGAAATTTTTGGCACAGCACTGATTTTAGCTTCCTAGAGTGGGTGGGTGGGGAAACTGCACAAAAGCCAAGAAACCATCAAACGACCAGTGGTTGTGAGAAAAGGGGGTGGAGCCAGGAAACGGGGAATGGCTCTCTGGAAAACCCTAGAGGGCTGGATTGGGCCTCCAGGCCTGAAGTTCCCCACCCTTGTTCTTAGAGTGTCATGGTGTCCCCCCCGATTTTAAATCCATGGAATCAAACATGATCATTGTCATCACTCCCACAACTTCTTCAAGTACGTTAAAGCAGAGAAAGCTGCTGGCAAAAAAAAAAAAGATGGCTCGAATCCTATTATAAGTTAACTTAAGGACGTTCATGAAAGGAAAGTGTCTCATCCTCTCTTCTCCCCTGCAGCCCCCTGCTCAGCCCAAAGAAGCTGTCCAGGATGGGGGAGGCAGGCCTTCTGAACAATTTGGATGAGGCACAAAGGGGATGGAGAATTGGCCCCAATTGGGCTGAGGTCTGCCTAATTGGGGGCAATTTTGCCTTTCATCAGCAGACCTCTGTGTCCCATCTCATGTGGTTCAGCAGGGCCCCTGACCCCTCAGACAGGTTTGTCAGGGGAGTGCAAGTGGCTACAGGGGAGAGAAGGGGGAGGGAAGCTTTCTTTCCATAAACTTCATTAAGTTACATTAGGATCCAAGCCTACTTAGATGTAATGAGCTTCTGTTTTTCAGTGTCTCCAAAAGAACTTGGGGCTATGAAAGTAATCATATTCACCCTACTTCAGTACATACGTCCTCCCTGTCTCTCCCCATCCTTGAGAAGACATTTGGAGAATATATGATGGTTCCATTAAATGCAGTGGCCAGGTAGCATCTCTTATTTGTTTTTGTTTTTTTAAAACCTCAGGGGTTGAGGAGCAATCCTATGCATGTTTAGATGGAAAAAAGAGTCTTACAATTCCTAGCTAGCTAGCCATGCTAGCTGGGGAATACTGGATACTGTATGACTTTTTTTTCCATCTAAACATGCATAAGTTTGTGCCTTTAATTACACAGGTAATTATCTTTTATATTCTTTTAAACTGTTGTGCTATTTATATCTTAACATTTTAATATGTGCCTGGGAGGACTATTGGGCAACTCAGGGAGTCAGAGAGGTGCCACCATAACTGTGGTCACAGGCAGGGGGAGGTATGGCGTTGGGGGATTAACAGGCCAGATGAGGAGAAGAGGAGCTAGACACCTTACAGCTGTCCCCTCTTCTGGTTCTTCCCCCAACCTGATGGTTCCTGGCAGCCTTACCAGTCTGCCCTCGGGTCTGGTGGTGCTGCTGCTGAATGCCAGGTCGGTCCAAAATAAAATCTCCCTCATCCATGATTTGATTGTGGATGAGGGGGCTGACCTGGCATGTATTACTGAGACCTGGGTGGGGGAACTGGGAGGGGTCACTCTCTCCCAGCTGTGCCCTCCTGGGTACTCGGTGCAGCACCAACACCGACTTGAGGGTTGGGGAGGGGGGGGTTGCCGTGGTCTATAGGAATTCAATCTCCCTCTCCAGGCTTCCTGCACATTCGAGCGCAGATCTTGAGTGTTTGTAACTTGTGTTGGGTACCCGGGACAGATTGGGGATTCTGTTGGTGTACCGCCCACCCTGCTGCCCATCAGACTCCCTGCCTGAGCTGACAGAGGTGGTCTCGGACTTGGTGTTGAGGACCCCTAGGATGATGGTCCTGGGGGATCTCAACTTCCATGCCGAGGCCGCTGTATCCAGGGCAGCTCAGGACTTCATGGCCGCCATGACAACCATGGGGCTGTCCCAACATGTCATCGGCCCAACGCATACAAAAGGACACACGCTTGATCTGGTTTTCTCGACTGGGCAGGAGGATGGTGATCTGAAAGTGGAGGAATTAACATCTGTCCCTTTGTCATGGTCAGATCACTTCCTGCTGAGGTTTAGACTCCTGGCGGCCTTTCCCCTCTGCAAGGGTGGGGGACCTATTAAAATGGTCCGCCCCCGGAGATTAATGGATTCCAATGGATTCCGGAGGGCTCTGGGGGATTTTCCTGCTGGTATGGCTGGTGCTCCTGTCGAAGCCCAGGTCGCTCTGTGGAATGCAGAGATGACTCGGGCGGTTGACACGATCGCGCCCAAGCGCCCTCTCCCTCTGAGCAGAGCCCAGCCAGCTCCTTGGTATACACCTGAGCTGAGGGCAATGAAGCAAGAGGGGAGATGGCTAGAACGCAGGTGGAGGAAAACTCGTGCTGAGTCTGACCGAACACAGGTAAGAGCCCACTATCGAGCCTACTCTGTGGCGGTGAGGGTGGCAAAGAGACAGTTCTTTTCCACCAGCATTGCATCTTCTCAGTGTCATCCAGCAGAGCTTTTCCGAGTGGTTCGCGGCCTGTCACATTCTGGGCCAGGGAGAGAGACGGTGGAACCCTCGGTAGCACGCTGTGACGAGTTTGCACTGCACTTTGAGGATAAAGTCGCTCAGATTCGTCATGAATTGGACACCACCATTAATGCAGTTCCATTGGTAGAGGCGTTCAGAGCACCGTCTGGTCCAGTTTTATTGGATGAGTTTCAGTTACTGAGGCCTGAGGATGCGGACAAGGTGCTTGGCCAAGTCCGATCGACCACTTGTGTGCTTGACCCTTGCCCTTCATGGCTTATTAAATCAAACAAGGAGGGGTTGTCCGGCTGGGTCCAGGAGGTTGTAAATTCCTCCTTGAGAGAGGGAGTGGTGCCTGCCGCTTTAAAAGAGGCAGTAATTAGACCACTCCTGAAAAAGCCTAACCTGGACCCAGAGGATGTTAACAATTATAGGCCAGTGGCCAACATCCCCTTCCTGGGCAAGGTGCTTGAGCGGGTGGTTGTAGGACAGCTCCAGGCACTGTTGAATGAAACGGATTATCTAGATCCATTTCAGTCGGGCTTCAGGCCTGGTTTTGGAACAGAAACTGCCTTGGTCGCCCTGTGGGATGGCTTCTGCCGGGAGAGGGACAGGGGGAGTGTGACCCTGTTGATTCTCCTGGACCTCTCAGCGGCTTTTGATACCATCGACCATGGTATCCTTCTGGATAGGTTGTCTGGGTTGGGAGTAGGAGGCACTGCACTACAGTGGTTCCGCTCCTACTTGGATGGCTGATTCCAGAAGGTGGTGCTGGGGGATTACTGCTCTGTGCCATGGCAATTGTGCCATGGGGTTCCACAGGGCTCTATTTTATCCCCCATGCTGTTTAACATCTACATGAAACCGCTGGGGGAGGTTATCCCGAGGTGTGGGCTGAGGTGCCATCAATATGCAGATGACACCCAGCTCTCCCTCTCTTTCTCATCAAAACCAGGTGAGGCAGTGGCTGTTCTGAATCAGTGCCTGGGCACGGTAATGGACTGGATGAGGGCTAATAAACTGAAACTCAATCCAGACAAGACGGAGGTACTGTTAGTGGGTAGTTCGTCTGCCCGGCTAGGTGATATTCAACCTGTTCTGGAGGGGGTTGCACTCCCCCTAAAGGATCAGGTTCGTAGTTTGGGGGTGCTCTTGGATCCAGAACTGTCACTTGAGGCACAGGTGAACTCAGTGGCACGGAGCACTTTTTATCAGCTTAGGCTGGTGTACCAACTATGCCCTTATCTGGACAGAGATAGCCTTGCTACAGTTATCCATGCTCTGATAACTTCTCGTCTGGATTACTGCAATGCGTCATACATGAGGCTGCCTTTGAAAACGGTCCGGAAGCTTCAGCTGGTCCAAAATAGGGCAGCAAGATTGTTAACAGGGACTGGCCTGCGAGCTCATATTACGCCAGTACTTTTCCAACTGCACTGGCTGCCAGTCCATTTCCGGGCTTGATTCAAAGTGCTGGTGTTAACATTCAAAGCCCTTAACGGCTTGGGGCCAGGTTACCTGAAGGATCGCCTCCTCCCATATGTGCCTGCCCGGACCTTAAGATCATCATCAGCGGCCCTTCTCCGTGAGCCCCTGCCAAAGGAAGTGAGGCGGGTGGCTACTAGGAGGAGGGCTTTTTCTGCTGTGGCACCCCGGCTCTGGAATGAGCTCCCTAGTGAGGTTCGCCTGGCACCTACATTGTATTCCTTTCGGCGCCAGGTGAAGACCTTTTTATTTTCCCAGGCATTTTAGCATTTTAGCATTCTAAATTTTTATCTTTGCTGTTTTAAATCTGTATTTTAAACTCCTGCACTGCTGCTAGGTTTTATTGTGGTTGTATTGTTATATTGTGGTTTTAATGTTCTGTATATTTTAAATTGTTTTATTGTGTGTTGCTTGGATTTAATTTTTGTGAACCGCCCAGAGAGCTTTGGCTATTGGGTGGTATAGAAATGAAATAAATAAATAAATAAATAAATAAATAAAGTTATCTTGCTGATGACATCCAATTATTTAGGGTAGTTAAAGCGAAAGGTCTTGTGAGGAGTCAAAGGATCTCTCCAAACTGGGAGAATGGGCAGCAAAATGGCAAATGCGATTCAACATAAGCAAGTATAAAGTGATGCACATAGGGGCAAAAAATCCCAACTTCAAGTATAAGCTGATGGAATTTGAGCTAGCAGTGACTGACCAAGAAAGAGACCTTGGGGTTGTGGTGGACAGCTCAATGAAAATGTCAACCCACTGTGCAGCTACAGTGAAAAAGGCAAAGTTTCAAGTTAGGCATAATTAGGAAAGGAATTGAGAATAAAAGTGCCAATATCATACTGCCCTTATACGAATCTCTCGTGTGACCATACTTGGAATACTGTGTACAGTTCTGGCCACCGCACTAAACAAAGATATTGTAGAGTTGGAAAACAAAAGCAAAAAAGGACAACTAAAATGATCAAGGGGCTGGAACAACTCCCCTATGAGGGAAAATTACAACAGCTGGGATTGTTTAGCTTGGAGAAAAGGTGAATAAAGGGAGAATGATACAGGTGCACAAAATTATGCATGGTGTGGAGAAAGTGGATAGGGGGACATCCCTCATAACACTAGAACCTGGGGTCATCCCATGAAGCTGATTGGTGGGAGATTCAGGACAGATAAAAGGAAGTGCTTCTTCACACAGTGCATAGTTAAACTATGGAATTCACAACCCCAAGATGTCGTGATGGCCACCAACTTGGATGGCTATAAAAGGAAGTTAGACAAATTCCTGGAGGAAAAGTCTATCAATGGCTACTAGTCCTGATGGCTCTATGCTACCTTCAGTACCAGAGGCAGTATGCCTATGTACACCAGTTGTTGGGAAACATGGGTGGGAGGGCGCTGTTGCATTCGTGTCCTTCCTGTGGGTTTACCCGGGGAGCTGGCTGGCCACTGTGTGAACTGAATGCTGGACTAGATGGATCCGTGGTCTGATCCAGCGTGGATCTTCTTATATTCTTATGCAGGTCAGCAGCTTATCCTGGGGATGCAACGGAATCCATATTTTTTTCCATACAATGACCCTGGGAATGGTGGTACATCATTATACACAGTTGCTCCCAGAGCAATCGGGGCTCCAACTTTATATCACGCAGCAGTTGAACTGAGGCATGCCTTTGAAATTAAGCTTTATTAAAAGAAAAATAAAGAAGAAAAAACACCTGGCCACCTCATCTAATATTAAGCACACACCCCCGTCCAAAATACTGTGATTTTCATGGCTCTCCCTAAAGTGACAGAAATTCTCCCACCCACCTTTGCAGGGGATAAAGGTGCGACCAAGGTGTGGGAGAGATGTTTAGCAGAACACTAATAAGCAGGTATTAAGTGGATTCCAGCCTTAGAGGTAACCTAAAAATAATTTTAGATAGGTTTTAAACAGACAGACAGACAGACGATAGATAGATAGATAGATAGATAGGTATGCATGCATGCACACAGACAAACACACAACATTTCAGTTTCTATTTGATATGGCAAATGTGGAACAATTCTGAAAATGCTGAAAGTAGAATAAAGCCTAAAATGAGAAAAAGGGAAGAAGCAGCTCTTAACTCTGTGAATAGTTTTTCAACTTTTAAGCCAAATATTTTCAGCTTAATCTCCTGACCAAAGGAACTCTGATAGTTGTAATTGGCAACTATCTATCACTGTTTCCCTTTAAAGGACAAAAGTTGCCTCTAGTCTTTGAAAATCCTTGAACAAATGCTCAGATGTCTACCTACGCTTGCAGGGAAATGTAATCAAGCATAGCATCATTAGGGAACAGAAGATTACAACACCAAGATATATGGCTAGTGTAACTGTTAATGAACTTTAGGGCCAGATTAGAAGTGACCCAGGAGATCTGTGATCAAGATCATCTGCATTTTTTTAACCTCATTTAAAAAAAACCAAAAACCTCTTGGGGCTATTAATTTGATCAGGGAAGAGGGAGTGCTTGAACTTTTCCTCCCACACTGTTTCCCCAATGAAATTTACTTCCTGAAGCTGCTTTCTGAACCTCCCCCCACCTCGCCATAGCAGCTTTGGGGCTGGTGATGATTTAGATTAGAGAAATGGCATGAGAGGAAATGGTTAAAATACTTCCTTCCCCCAGTGCCACTCCTCCAATCAAATCTGCAGCTCACATAACTGCTCTGAAGTAAAACAACAACCAACACCCCTGGGGAGATCTCGATTATGGATCTCCTGAGTCTGACTAGTTCAGCCTTTAGTGAATTAATTTCCATTCTTTTAGTCTTTAAAGGAAGGCTTCTTCTCACACAAAAGGTACATGCACCTTGTCAACTTCGGAGGGCATATCAATATGTCTGCACAATTTCCCATTTGTTCTTTTATAATCTATGAAAGACACCTGGGAACGGATCAGCCACCAGTTCTATGTATTTAAAAGAGCCACATGGCCATTTGTACACACATGTGAAATTAGTGCAGCACACACAGATGTTGTTGTTGTACTTGGCGATCTCTACTTTGAGAACAAAGAACTCTATGAGAAACCACCCTGAGGATTAGTTAAAATTCCTGAGCTTTATCCCCGACATCGACAAGCAGCATATTCTTTGATTATGTCTTCAAAAGTTAGCATTTAACATCCCTTCTTCTGTTAAATATTTAATGAGCCTGGGGTAGGGGGAGATATTTTAAATCAAGCCAGTTATGCTGTAACATAAAGCACAGAGGTTTTGACCTCACAGATACAGGACTCTCAACCAGTTAAATTGGTGATCATTATCACTTAGATGTACAGGCAGAAGAGGAGAACAAATTTGCTCTGGTCAGTTCTCCTGAGTTAGCTGCTTTGCCATCTAATATTTTTTCGTTTAAATGCTATACTTAACTTCACTGAGGGGAAAGTTATTATGGATTGCTTCTATTCCTAACTTGATCTTTTTCATTCCATACAAAGAATGTTTTTTTTTGTTTTTTGTTTTAGTAAAGTCTTACATTGTCTTCATAATAACCTTTGTTGTAAGGCATATACATTTAATTTCTCTTTCCTATTTGAGTAGTTAATATCATCATGCACATCTAAAATAGTCTGGAGGGTATGAAGACTACAGACTGGCAAGAGGCCTTATGGTAGTTCAAGGGGATGTACTTTGGAATAATGGATTGAAAAAATAACCAATACTCACAGAATGATATAATTTCCCAAACTATTTGAGATAAGGAAATCCATTTCCTGTCCAATTCAAAATAACACAAAGTAATATGCAGATCACAAATGGAAAAAGCAAGAATAGAAGAAGGGGAGAAATGAAAGAGGAAGTCCGAAAGAAAATGAAGGACAATAGGAGTTGTGCCTGGATATCAGACAAACTGGAGAGGGTTCAGAGGAGGGCAACAAAGATGATCAGGGGACTGGAAACAAAGCCCTATGAAGAGAGACTGAAAGAACTGGGCACGTTTAGCCTTGAGAAGCGAAGACTGAGGGGAGATATGATAGCGCTCTTCAAGTACTTGAAAGGTTGTCACAGAAAGGAAGGCCAGGATCTCTTCTTGATCATCCCAGAGTGCAGGACATGGAATAATGAGCTCAAGTGACAGGAAGCAGATTCTGGCTGAACATCAGGAAAAACGTCCTGACTGTTAGAGCAATACGACAATGGAACCAATGACCTGGGGAGGTGGTGGGCTCTCCCACACTGGAGGCATTCAAGACGAGGCTGGACAGCCATCTGTCAGGGATGCTCTGACTTCGATTCCTGCATTGAGCAGGGGGTTGGACTCGATGGCCTTGTAGGCCCCTTCCAACCCTACTATTCTATGATTCTATGTTCACGGAAGCAGAATTACAGAAGGAATGCCAAAGCAGCAGTTCATCCCAAAGCAGGTCCTGACAAAAACAAACAAAAGGAAATGGAATTGGAATTGCTGACTTAAATATAAATACAATATATTTAGGAAGGTTTGGAAATGTTCCAATACAATTAAGGCAGCCTGTTGATGTCAGTAATTAGTGTGAATGAACCACTGTCTCTGAAACTGAAGCAAGGTGAAGCACATATGCCACATGTGGACCTTCTGTGAAAGTGTCACTGAATTAAGTGGGTGTTCTTAGTGAAGATATGTCAATTAAGATTACGCACTCCACATTTCTTCTATGTTCCTAGGTTAGGGAAGGTCTACAAAGTGAACAGTTTAGGGACCTTTCTATATTATGACCACTATGCTACCCAACTCCTAACTATAAATGACACGTAGTAGTCAAAACGTTCTGACTAGCAGGCTGTTAGGCCAAAGGTCTTTTAGGTTTGGTCAATATCAGCTGTTATAGCCTTACATGTTACCTGTTTTAAGTGTCTGTAGTTAAGTTTTAAAATGGTCTGCAGAACTGAAGTGGGTCATGTTTATCCAAGTCAGCTATAGACACATTGCTGTCTCATCTTTACTATTTGGGATGTGAAATTAAGTTTTGCTGTTGTAACTTTGCCATATGACTTTAGCCGTGTTCAGGCCTACCTCCCCCTACACATGGAGAGTGAGTGGCACCATGTGCACTGGCCTACCCCTGCTGGACAGGTCCCTTTCTGGCCATGCTCCTATGCTTGTCTGCAGAGAGGAAGCCCACTGAATGTTTATCGGCTGTCCCTGTGAGCTTGAATCCTGAGTGCTCAGAGTTCCATCTTATGGGAGCAGCTGCTGTGTGCTCAGCAGGATTCCACTTTGCAGATAAGCTCTCAATGTGTGGCCAGAGTGGAGATAAAGCCAGCACAGCATGCAACGGTGAGGGCAGGACCGGGAAGTATGACTCCACTGTCTCTCTATATATATTATATTAATTTTGTGGAGAAAACAATGCCTGAATAGGGCTTATATTTCAGCCTGAAGCAAGGGTGTTGAACCTCTTTCAGTCCAAGGGCCAAATACCATTTCAGAGAAGTTCAGGGGGGGGGCACATTCCAGTGCTGGGCAGGGCAACCCCCCCCCCCGGGAAATACCTCAAATATCAGCATATTTTAGCTTAAATCTCTTACTGCCAGTAATTAAGCCTTAGGGGAGGCATTTCAAACTTTAAGAATGGGGGGGGGGACAATGCCAAAGCTGTGAAACCAAGGCATGATTGGCAGTTGGGGAAATGAGCTGAGGCCAGGGAAAGAGGAAATGGCCATCTGGCGAACCCTGAATGGGCCATATTAGGAACCCAGGAAGGACAGATTTGCCCTGCAGTCCTGAGGTTCAACACTCCTATTTTAGAGTAGTGCTATTGATTTAATTGCTGAAATCAATGGTTTGGATTCAAATATCCCACTCTATTCATGGAAGGCACTCCTACCCATGCAGGAGATGTTACTGATCTACCCCTCTCCCCTCATTTGAACCTATGGCTTACCAGCTTTCACTGCTTTATACTACTGTCCCTTATTGTGTCTTTGGCCTTCAAAGATTCTCAGCTGAAAGATGGCTAGAGTCTTGCTGCCATTTCCACAACTGCTCTTTATAAACAGTTACTTTGCAAACTTGGGAAGTGCGCCATGATGCTCCATCCACAGGGGTGCCTTCCTAGGCATACAGCTCAGTAGCAATTAACACGCATTTACGGCAATCTCTCTTGAAAATAAAATGTAAGAAAAATAGAAAGGAAATGCCATATCACGATGTTTGGTGAAATGTTAAGCATTTGAATCAGATAACCAAGATGAGAGAGTTCCTAATGAACCAATGAGAGCATATGTTTCAGACTGGGTAGGAGGGATCACTGGACAAGGGGAACCTGCTCTGCTCTCCCTTCTGGTTATGATCTTCACAGGACACACATACAGCTATCACAGGAATTGGTTTCCACCTAATTTTTTCTTATCCTGAATATCAAGAGAGAGAGAGTGATTCTATCCCACCAATGATGGTTCAGAGATTTCCAAGCTCAGCTGTCCTTTTCTTACAATAGTCATTTCCTCCAAATGTCCATATCCTGTCATCTTTTGCTCCCATTGATTTTTAGCCCCCAGCTTCATTCCTTAGAGAACACCTGCCTGTCCTTGTCATTAAAAGGCACCCTGTCTTAAGAAGTTAAAGACTTGAGAGCAATGCATCAAAAAGGTTAATGGCAAATGAAATGGTGCATTTCGGTGTCACTCTGGACTTCATTAAAATTTAGTATCAGTTACTGGGCGTTTAAAGATCTCAGCTTCCATTGCATTGTCCTATTTTGCCCTTGTCATTTCACTAATCATTCCAAAACTTTTTTTGTTTTGTTTCAAGCACCTCCTGTCAGCATCTCTTGTCAGTATCACACTAATAACTTGAACATTACCTGAATACAAACATCTGGCAATTTTGAACTTGTGGTGTGTTTGTGTGTAAGAAGAAATCAAGTCTCATACTAGTAAATGGGAGAGAGGAATTTATTTTTCCATAGAGTAAAAGAAATCATGTGATGGTTTAAAATAATGTCATACCTATTGTTTATTAAATAAAACCATAAAGCAGCATGCCATAACTACTTTGTAATATGTAATAACATCTATTGAAAAGTGACTGTCAGAGGTCATGAGATTTATTAGGAACTGTTTACAAGAAGGTTCCTGAGTTCAGCCTTTTTACCCAGACAGAGTAAAAGATGCCATCATGTAGCTTTGAAAGATGCCATCATGTAGCTTTGAAAGATGCCATCATGTCGCTTTGAAAGATGCCATCATGTAGCTTTGAAAGATGCCATCATGTAGTCAAATGGTGCGGCTTACTTTTTGCTGGGTCGCTGTTTGGATGTCCTTGGAGAACACTGTAGAGTGTTGGGATCAATTGTGAAAGATCTAGATTAAAGTTCTTATTCAGGCAGTCTCACTGGGTGTCTCTGCTTGGGCCATTTATCACATACTAATATTGTGAGTGTAGTAAGAGACATGTAATTATCGTACTGAAACCTATAATCCTTATATACTTTAGGGATTCACTAAATCAAGTACCATGGACTCTGATACTGCAGTCTGTATACTGATATCACTGAAGTGTATAATTTCCTGGCTTGGAATATAAACATTGGTGACTCATTTTGCTTGCCTCCAATCCCAGGTGAGTATTATGATGCCCTTGTAATCTGAGCCAAAGAATTCTTAAATTCCATCTCTTACTTACTTAAATAGTTTTACACCAGCTTTCAGGACTAAATAGCCCTCTTAAACAGTTCACAGAAAAAGCCAGTCCTCTTCCATATACCCCCAATTCACTCATTCACTCACCAACTTAGAGATGTTGGGGACCCTGGGAAAAAACTACCTTTCCCTGGCATGGAAAGCTGGCATGGCACCTCTGCCAGAATACAAGAAGTGACTTATTTGCTACTTCTACAGCCACAGCAGCCACATAAGGGCAGGCAGGCAGGTGGTGGTGGAGGAGGAATTTGCATTGACCACCATAGCAACTAGAAGGAAAGATGTGAAGAAGTCATCACCTGGGCAGATAGTGAGTGGAGCCTCTAATATATGTGTAGACTATTGGCATCGTGGGTTGGGAAGCGTTCCAGAACTTGGCTGGACAAGCTTAAGAGCTGCATAGCTTCTTTTTCCTCAGGGCTCCAGGGCATCACTGGACTTACCCACCAGTTCGAGGTTTGTTAAAAATCCCCCTTGGGGGACTGCTTAGCTCTGTCTGACTAGTAAATGGAGTCCAGGATTTGGACTAACCATACCTTTGTTACAAATCATTCCCTTTGCATAAATACAATCTAATTTTACTGTAGAAGATCTTTTGAGAGAAATGCTGTTAAACTTCTGTTGCATAGGAGCATTACAAGCTAGGTAATTTCATATTCTGAACTAGGGAATTACAAGATTTGGCAACACCAATACAATAAACACATAATTAGAAAGAAATGTTGTTTTAAATGCTCCATTTTGGTAGAATAACATATGGTATTACCTGCACAGTTCTTGAGTTTGTATGTTCCCATATATGATTCTTTCTCCTTTTTTAAACAGTAACAATCCAGGCAGACTAGCAACAACAAGAGTAATGGAGGACATATAATAAGACACTGGTCTCCATTAGCAGCAATGTTAGAAGATTGATTCCCCAGGTTCACTCTTTAGTCGGAGCTGGAGACGTAACATTTTGAAACCTTGGAACACCTGTCCCCTCTCCCCCTGCAGCCCATTCTGGAAAAAAAAATGTGGAGCTTTTGGGAAAAATATGCAATACACTTAGTGATCTTTACAGATCTAAAGTCACTTCGTTATTTTAAGAACATAAAATGTATTATGTATAACTTGGTTTGCGTGTAAAATTCTCATTAAACTTAAAAACATTTTGAAGCAAACTCAGTAAATTTGGCATTATTGTCTCAACAAGCTATACAAACAGTCAAAACCCTTGAATATTGCCTGGGCTTGATAATAGGCTTGATGAGGGTGAACAAGCTGAGATTAAACCTAGGCAAGATGGAGGTGATGTTGGTCAGTAGAAAGTCTGCCTTGGGGATCAGGATTCAACCTGATTTGGAAGGGGTTGTGAAGGATCACATTTGTCAATTGGGAGTGCTCCTTGATCCTACACTGTCCCTGGATCTTCAGGTTGCTAGCAATGGCAAGGAGTGGGTTTGTACAATTATGCTTGTTGCACCAGCTGCAATCCTCCTTGAGTTGGTCTGACTTGGCAACAGATATCCATACCTTGGTTATATCACATGTCAACTACTGCAGTGCGCTCTACATGTGACTATCCTTGAAGAGTGTCTGCAAGCTACACTTGGTGCAAAATGTGATGCTTAGGCTGCTAACCAGTGCACAGATCCGGACCATATTATACCTGTCTACCTGAGCAGGAGGAGAACTCGGGCAGAAGCTGTTCCTGCTGCAATTCTCCCTTACACTCAATTGTTAAAGCCATAGAATCCCCATCTATTACTGAATCTGACATGATTTGTTAAATCAGACCTAAATACAGGTTGGATTGCACAGCTAAAGAATCATGGCCAGCGCAATGGTATTCTGTTTTGTATCAATTGGGAAAAGCTTGAATTTCCTGAGTTATGTTCATCTCAAGAGATTCCTCTAAAAGTCAGTATACAAAAACTGGTTCAAAACCATTGAACACAAATAATCCCTGCTGTTTTGGGCAAATGTGTATGCGTTGTTCCCCTAACAGCAAAATAATACTTGCACTTTTTTGATGTATGCTACAAAAAGAAGACCTGCAGGGACAATTATTTCCTTTCATCACCTATCAATAAATCACTACCACAACACAAGACATGCCAAATGCCAGCAACATTTGCTATTTTTTTGCAAGAGTACCTTGTCAGCTTGAGACCTGCTGATTAAAGAATTTTTATTTTCATTAATCTCGGACCATATTGTCCCCACATTTGTTTGTTTTGGGTGAACTGCTACTTGCCATTGTCTTTTTGTAGGAGAAATATTTTACTTAGGTAGTGTTCAATGTGGTTTGAATAGTTTCACTTCCGTGAAAATATAATGTTTTTTTCAGAAGTGTGTTTTGTTAAAACATGGTGGATGTGTTCACTTTGATTGTTTTGTAAAAGGCTTAGCATGCTGGAATATCTGCTTTGTAGCCTAAAGCTTAGTTAAGTGCTTGATGTTAAGTTTTGCTCATAAATACTGAAATAACTGTCTGAGGTTAGGGGCGCCATCACATGAGGCTTTTATTGTGCACTTGTGGTGGTCACTCACGGAAGTTTGCGGGTCCTTCTCATGATCTTGTCAGCCTCCAGGGCACATCCAGCAGTATTTTCCGATTATTCCATATTTAAAAGATCCACAGATAATGAGCTAATAAAATATCCTAGATTTTCCTTACTGCGTATAGTCATTGTTGCACTATTAAAACAGCCACTAGATGGCGCTGCTTCATTGAGGTCTATGGAACACTGAAAATTTTAAACTTCCCTTCTCAGCAATTACATGGTCACCCTCTGGGAGCCTGCGATAAACGTGGAAAGGCTCCATAACGGTAGGATTGTGGGTTTTTCTTTAATGTAGAGATGCCCTAAGTGAATTTGGCAGAGACCAAAGGCTTGGTAGTAAAACAGATTGAAGCCATCAGAAAGCAGCAGCAAGCAGTTCCAACAATGACCTCATCTGTACAATCAAAACAGCCCACCATGGACTGTTGTTGGGTTATGCAAGGGTTGTTTAACCCACAGTCCCTGGGTTCGCATGCCAGGTATTGAATATTCAAAATGGCCACCCGCAAACTCCAGCATGCACCGCAGCTACCATAGCTTAAGTAAGTCACAGTGGGTGGTTCAATTGTGCAAACTAGCCCAATGTGTTGTAACATCCCTTATATCTCTGCTAGATGACCGCTATCTATGCATACAAATTCATTTTGTGTGCACCTATTTATCTGCAGACATTAAAATGCAACACATTCACACTCAAGTAACCATTTGCACATATATAATGCACAACTCTGCTTCAATTTTGTTATGTGTCCTAGGGGGGTACTGTGGGTGAGTTATTGTTTTTGAACCTTGGCAGCTCCTGCAGAGTTGGAGCAGCAACAGTGGATGGAGTTTCTCACTTCTGTGTGTGCTGAATAAAGAACAGTTGTGTTAGAGGCCTACTGATTCCTGCAGTCATTCCTACTGCCGATACAATATTTTTTGGTGATGAAGGTGGGATTCTGAGAGCTATACAGGCAACAAGGACTGTGAATCCATTTACACAGCCAACTGGTAAGCAGTCAGCTAGACTCACTTAAGAACTTGAGCAACTCCTGTGTATGTGTGTTTTAAGAGAATTAAAATCAAAATAGCTGCTCTTGGACATACTGAACAGTTTGATGTTAGTCAACCTGCTTCCTCGGATTATTATGCAGAACAGCTTTCATTCTATTAGGGGTATACGAACCCCACTCATCTGAGTCTGCTGGGGGGTCCATGGGGGGTGGGACATGAACTGTTCCTCCCCCTAGAATCCTCCCCAACTGGCTCCACTCCGCGGTGAGTCCGTGGAGCCGCCGGCTGGGTCCGTCCACTGCCAGACTTCTGTCCGGTGCCAGTCTGCGGACGCAAATGGCGTCCAGCGGAGCTGACACCATTTGCGTCCCTGCTCTTTGCTGTGATAGGCTACATAAAGATTTACGTAGCCTATCACGGCAAAGAGCAGGGACGCAAATGGCATCCGCTACACTGGACGCCATTCGTGTCAGCAGACTGGCACCGGATAGCAGCGGATGGCAGCAGACAACCTGGACCCAGCTGGTGGCAGGTAGGATCCAGCTGGCGCAAACTTCAGGGGGTGGCAGAGGTGAGTGGTCTGTTCCGCCATGGACTCCAGGGGCCAGATTCTTTAGAATCTGGCCTCATTGGTGTCTGTGGCGGAATTGTCTGCCATCCCTACATTCTATCTTGAAGCAAATAAGATAGGCAGTGCTGAACAAAAGCAAAGTGTGCTCTTAACTGTTTGTGGGCCACAGACATTTGCGATAATAAGATCTCTCACTACTCCTGCCTCACCCAGAACAAAGATATTTGATGAAATTTTAGGATTATTGAAGACATATTTCTCACCAAATCCTTCAGTTATTGTGCAGAGATTTAAATTGCACAAACAAATGCAGCAACCTGGAGAGGGCATTGCCACTTATATTGCAGAACTGCATAATCTTTCTCAACACTGCAACTTTGGGGATTTTCTAGAGGATATGTTGAGGTATTGCCTTATCTGTGGGGTTTTTGATGAAGCCCTACAACAATGCCTCATGTCTCAGCCAAACTTGACATTTGCAATGGCTCAAGTAAGGGCACTAGCCAGTGAGACTGCATCACTATATGTCACAGAACTCAAGAGACATGCAGATGATGTAAATGCCATCCGGAGCAAGTGGGCTGAGAAGTCTGGGCAGCAAGGTCAACAGAACACAAGAAATGCACCCTCCATAAAATCTGCAGATAGGCCCTGCTAGGGATGTGCAAAAGTCACTTACCTTTTTGAAGGGGTGATTCGCAGTGGGGGGGAGGCGCTCCGCATCTCCCCCTGAAATCCTAACCCGGCTGGCTCTGCTCCGCAGCAACTCCGCAGAGCCGCAGGCCAGGTGCATTCGCAGGCGTGCAGAGCCTGCGGATGCAAATGATGGCGGCTACGGCGGCCGCCATTTGCGTTCCTGTTTTTTTGCTGTGATAGGCTATGTAAATATTTATGTAGCCTATCACGGCAAAAACAAACAAACAGGGGTACAAATGGTGGCGGCTATGGCGGCCGCCATTTGTGTTCCCATTTTTTGCCATGATAGGCTATGTAAATATTTACATAGCCTATCACAGCCTCCGCAGGGATGCAAATGGCATCCCTGCGTTAGCCGTGATAGGCTACGTAAGTATTTATGTAGCCTATCACAGCAAAAATGGGGAAGCGAATGGTGGCCGCAGATGCGGCCACCATTCACAAAGCAGCACAAAAGGCACCAGGTAAGTGCTCTGTTTCACGCACCTTTCGCGGGGTGGTGGAGCGGGGGGCTTCGTTCCACCATGGATTTCAGGGGGCCGAATGCACTGGCATTTGGCCTCACTGAGATCCATGGCAGAATCCTCTGACATCCCTAGGCCCTGGCTTACCTATTCCAGGTTAGGCTGTGGAGGACCACACCAGTGCTCTCTGTGCAGGTTCAAGGATGCTGAGTGGAGGTTTTGCAAGAGGAAGGGTCACCTTGACTGATTCTGCTGTTCTAAATCTGTCAGCACAAGGCCAAGGAACTATAACAAGGAGTCACTCCACCTAGCGTCTCATGGGGTTGATTATCCACAGGGTGATGAAACTCAACAGCTATGTCACATTCAGAAGATCTGTGGCAATAAACCTCATGATTCTGGGTTGTATGCAACAATATTAATCAATGGTCAGAAGTGCAAAATGGAAGTGGATTTGGGGTCTGCAGTATCCATAATTAACAGAGACACCTTTAACCACATATTTTCTGGGATCCTTGCTCCAAAGTTGTCAAGTCCATCATGGATTCTGTGTGATTACAATGCAAAGAAGGTCAATATCATTGGATGCTGCATTGTACATGTACAGTATGGCTCCTTCCAAGGGAAGCTTCCACTTATAATTGTGGAAGGGCAGAGGAAAACCCTCTTGTGGAGAAACTGGTTCTCATCAATAGGGATTAGCATTCAAGGAATTCACACCCTTATTACAGGTTGGCTTGCAGCAATTGTTAATACATTTACAAGGGTATTTTCTGAAGAATTGGGAGAATACAAAGGGAAGCCAGTATCACTCCATCTGGATCCATCTATTGCACCAATCTGCATGAAAGCCAGGAATGTGCCTTTTGCATTGCGGGAAAAAAATTGAAGAAGAGATTGAGCATCTCATCAAACAAGGTGTGCTAGAACCAGTTACACAGACCAGTGGGCTATGCCCATTGTGCCATTATTAAAGCCTAATGGGAAGGTGAGACTGTGAGGATTACAAGTGCACTGTGGATAAGGCTCTTAAGCAGCATCCATACACAGTGCCTGCTGTCAATTAACTTCTCACTGTTCTTGGTGGAGAGAAGGTCTTGGCAAAACGTGATCTGGCACAAGCATATCAACAGTTGGTCATCAATGATTGTACAGCAGATCCCCAAACAAGAGTCACTCATTGAAGGGCATTCCAAGTAAAGTGTCTGTAATTCGGAATTTCTGTGGCCTCTGGACTGTTCCAACAATTCATGGAAACCCTACTTTCTGGAATTCCAGGTGTTGTACTATATTTTGATGATATCCTGCTCATGGGATCAACAGAGGAAGAACATGCTGAAGTCCTACATCGTTTTGACATATATGGCATTCATGTAAAAAAGGAGAAATGTGAAACTGGAACCTCCAGCATAACATTTTTGGGCTATCATATTGAAGTTTCTGGCATTCACCCCAGTGATGAAAAAATATGTGCAATTCACAATACACCTGCTCCAGAAACAAAGCAGGAACTTCAAGCCTTCCTGGGACTTCCCAATTTCTAGTACCATGTGCTTCTTCCAGGTATTTGTCTGCCACCTACATTGTATTCCTTCTGGAGCCAGGTGAAGACTTTTTTATTCTCCCAGACATTTTAGCTTTCTAGACTTTTAGCTTTGCTGTTTTAAATCTGTATTTTAAATCTCTGCATTGCTGCTAGGTTTTATTCTAGTTTTATTCTGGTTGTATTGTTATATTGTGGCTTTAATATTTTAATATTTTAATGTTTTTATATTTTATATTGTTTTACTGTGTACTTTTTGATTTTAATTTTTGTGAACTGCCCCGAGGGCTTCGGCTATTGGGTGGTATAGAAATGAAATGAAATGAAATGAATGAATTAATGAATGAATAAATAAATTCCACAAAAGGCTACCATTGCTGAGCCACTGCATCACTTGCTGGGAAAAGGAGTTCCATGGAAATGGACCAGCCAGCATGCGAATGCTTTCCAGAATGTCAAGCGCTTGTTGAGTTCAAATTCTGTGCTTGTACATTATGATGAAAAACCCCATACCCCACTAACTCCTGATGCTTCTTCTTACGAGACTGGTACTGTGCTAAGCCACAAATTTCCAGATGGTACCGAGGCACCAATGCTTATTATTCCAGGCCTATGTGATCCACTGAAAGGAACTTTGCAGAAATTGACAGAGAAGCCTTGGCTGTTATTGCAGGAGTCAAAAAGTTCCACAGCCATCTCTATGGCCACGCTTTTGAAATACACATGGACCACAAGTCTCTTTTGGGAATCATCTGTCCTGGTAAGCCTACTCCCTGCATACTATCACCTCGCATGCAGCACTGGAGCATTCTGCTCAATGCTTAAGATTATACACTTGTCTACACACACCAGGAAAGGCAATAGCTAATGCTGATGGATTGAGTTGGGTACCACTTCAAAAATTCCAGATTTTGTTGTACCT
Organism: Heloderma suspectum; assembly: GCF_057233095.1. Lineage (NCBI taxonomy): Eukaryota > Metazoa > Chordata > Lepidosauria > Squamata > Helodermatidae > Heloderma > Heloderma suspectum. The sequence goes on from NC_139461.1 coordinate 89,425,855, forward strand.
CCTCCACTGGAAGTCTTGATGCTAGATGCCCTTCCTGACCCACCTCTTCAGGCTGATCAAATTGCTAGGCTGATTGCTCAAGATCTTGTACCGGCTCATGCTTTGAATTTAAGCCATTCAAACACTGTCAGCATGAGATATCTGCACATAAGGGATGTCTGCTGTGGGGAAACTATGTCGTTAATCCAGATAAGGGCTGTCAAACCATCTTGACCATGCTGCATGCAGGTCATCCAGGGATCATTTGCATGAAAGCATTGCCCAGGAGCTACATCTGGTGGCCCAGTATTGACTCAGATATTGAAAAACTGTAAATGAGTGCAGTACTGGTCAAGCCACTAGGCACAATCCACCAAGGGCACCTATCTTTCCATGGGAAGAGACCAAGAAGCTTTGGTCAACAAGTCATACAGATTTTTCAGGACCATTTCAAGGAAAAGGCTTTTTGGTTGTGGTAGGTTCTTACTCAAAGTGGCTTAAAGTAGTCTTAGTACCATCACAAACAGCCGCTGCAACAGTCACAGCACTGCACCACTCATTTGCTATAGTCTCAGACAACGGGACTGCTTTTACGTCTGCTGAATTTAAAACATTTGCAGACAAGAACCTTATTTGGGCTGTCACCATTGCACCTCATCGTCCCTGAGTAAATGGCCAAGCTGAACGGATGGTGCAAACAACAAAAAATGCCCTGAAGCACATTGTGGGAGGAGAGTAGCCAACACGCCTTGCCAAGTTCCTCCTTGCTCAACATGTTCCTCCTTGTGCAACAACAGGAGCCAGTCCTGCAGAGTTACTTATGGGGTGGAATCTAAAAACTTGTCTTGACCATCTCCACCCAGACGTAGCTGAAGACTTACAAAGCAACAGGAGCAAGCTCTGGATGCTGCCTTCTCAGCTCCTACTCTCCGTTCATTTGCCCCACAAGATCAAGTGCTAGGAACTATGGTGCTGGACTGAGGTGGGTTCCTTCCTCTATCACTGAGGTCACTGGACCTGTACCATACAAGGTCCAGTGTGCAGATGGGTCAGTGTGGCATCGCCATGTTGACCAGGTGAGAAGGCGCTCTGGCCAGAGTGGGTTGTCATCAGCAGAGGCAGCTGCTGAAGGTCTATCTAGAACTGATGTGTTTCTCTCATCCCCTGGTGAAGTGCCAGAACCACTAAGCAATGGGAGCAATACACCTTCCTTACCTATAGCAGTTACTGAAAGGAAATAATCTGAGCAAGCTACACTTACTAGTCGAGTGCAGAGACTGTGCCATGAAAGAGTTCCTCCTCATTGGTCGAAAGACTATGATAGCTAAGGGGGAAGGAATCTTACATATTCTAGGGGGTACTGTGGGTTAGTTATTGATTTGAACCTTGGCAGCTCCGTAGAATTGGGAGCAGCAACAGTGTGTGGCATTTCTGCTAAGCCCTCCTTTCATCCAGTCCCTCTGCCTCTGTGCCCCCTACTACTCAGCTTCCTCATCTTTGAGGCCCATTTTCCACTCACTTTCCACACCTCCACATCTCATTGCCTGATGAACAATGCTCCTTCCCCACCACCCCTGTGTTGACAACAGCACACAGCACTTACCCTTTTTAGCGATTTCCATGCTGAACTGCTCCTTCATGCCTTCATGGAACTTACATTATTTTTCAGTAAATTGCAAACAATATTTCCATCAACAGCTAGAACAGTCATGAATATGACATGACATTAAGGGTTTTCAGATAACCTCCTTCATGTATTCAATGAATGGTATGCCTGTAGGGTCCATTTTTCACTAAATGTGGAAGTATGGGGTTGGGGGGAGGCTGGTGGCGGGGAAGGGTGGCAGTTCAGCTGGCACATTGGTGTGGTCAGGAAGAACTGTTTGAATAAATTGTTTGAAGTATCCCAAACATTGACTAGAAGGAGTTCCTCTAGTCCAGGGGTAGGCAACTTGTGGCTCTCCAGATATTTTGGCCTACAGTTACCATCAGCCCTAGCCAGCATAGCCAATAGTGAGGGATTATGGGAGTTGTAGGCCAAAACATCTGGAGAGCCATAAGTTGCCCACCCCTGGGCTAGAGGAACTTCAGGATGACCAGCAGACAACAGCCAGTTTTTATCCTACTTCGTACACAATATAGCTGCTTCTTACATGTTAGGGAAATGTCCTTCATTATGATGGGTGTGGGGGAATGTGGAAGGAGGACCCATATATTGCCAGCCCTATCATTAGGTAGAGTGAGGTAGCTGTAGCCGGTGGTGGAAGCTGGAGGACAGGGAACAGGGGAGTAGGAGAATCAGTGAAGTATTGGAAGGCAGATATGTGTGTGCCATATGGCTTGCCCTGTACCCTCTAAGCCAGCCTGCTGTCCTCATATGTGGCAAAGGATGTTGTCCTGTTGCCATTGCTGAAGTAAGATTCAACCAGTATGGTTGGCTTCTGTACATGGAATGTGCAGTCGGGGGTGGGGGAAATCTTGTCCTTCACCTCAGGCTGCAAACTATCTTCCTGAATCAGTGCCTGGGCATGGTAATGGACTGGATGAAGGCCAATAAACTGAAACTCAATCCAGATGAGATGGAGGTAGTGTTAGTGGGTGGTTCGTCTGCCTGGCTAGGTGATATTCAACCTGTTCTGGAGGGGGTTGCACTCCCCCTAGGATCAGGTTCATAGTTTGGGGGTGCTCTTGGACCCAGAACTGTCACTTGAGGCACAGGTGAACTCAGTGGCATGGAACACTTTTTATCAGCTTAGGCTGGTATACCAACTACACCGTTATCTGGACAGAGATAGCCTAGCTACAGTTATCCATGCTCTGATAACTTCTTGTCTGGATTACTGCAATGTGTTACACATGGGGCTGCCTTTGAAAATGGTCTGGAAACTTCAGCTGGTCTGAAACAGGGCAGCAAGATTGTTAACAGGGACTGGCCAATGAGCTCATATTATGCCAGTACTTTTCCAGCTGCACTGGATGCCAGTCCATTTCCGGGCCTGATTCAAAGTGCTGGTATTAACATTCAAAGCCCTTAACGGCTTGGGGCCATGTTATCTGAAGGATCACCTCCTCCCATATGTGCCTGCCCGGACCTTAAGATCATCATCAGCGGCCCTTCTCCGTGAGCCCCTGCCAAAGGAAGTGAGGTGGGTGGCTACTAGGAGGAGGGCCTTTTCTTCTGTGGCACCTGAACTCCCTAGTGAGGTTCGCCTGGCACCTACATTGTATTCTTTCCAGCGCCAGGTGAAAACCCTTTTATTTTCCCAGGAATTTTAGCATTTTAGCTTTCTAGACTTTAAGCTTTGCTGTTTTAAATCTGTATTTTAATCTCTGCATTGCTGCTAGGTTTTATTCTTCTTTTACTCTGCTTATATTGTTATATTGTGGTTTTAATGCTTAAATATTTTATATTGATTTACTGTGTGCTTTTTGTTTTAATTTTTGTGAACTGCCCAGAGAGCTTCGGCTATTGGGTGGTATAGAAATCAATCAATCAATCAATCAATCTTGGGTTGGCCCTACTCTCTCTCTCCCTCTCTCTCCCTCTCTCTCTCTCTCACACACACACACACACTATGAGATACTTGTCAGTGGATGCCAAGTCAAATGTGGTTAGAGATCGTGGGGAGTAACTTACATCTGAGTAGTAATAGTGAATGAATTCTGGTACAATTCTTACCTAGTTCAGATTCTCCTAATTGATACATCATTATTGCTCTCATTTACTGGCTGGAGAGTAAAAGCTGACAGTCTGTCCTTCCTTAAAGCAACCACAGATGCAATAGCTGAGTTTAGATCAGAATTCAGGCGTCCTCAGTCGTCTTCTTCTTCTTCTTCTTCCATACAATGTAGACATGTTTGTTAATTTATGTGTACTATGATAGATGCAGTCAAGGATATACAATAGGCGCATAGCTTGATTGTCCATGTGACTAGTGGCAATCTTACAACCTTCAAAGATGTAATCATTCTCAAGCTATCACATACATTACTCTTAACTCCAGTGTGGAATGTGAAATTTCCATGAGAAATGCAGGAGTGGTGATATATGAGGGGGAAAAAATTAAAACTGGGTAATGGAAGTTGTCCATATCTGTTGTATAGGTGTCATTACAGAAATGTGATGCAACTGTGGCAACATCTTGGGATTTTTAAGAAAACAAACTTTCTGGCTCAGTTGATTTCTTCTACATGTATTGTTTTATCAATAGTTTTCAATATTCTAGAGACTCGTGGATATTTCTAATGGTTTTAGATGTCTAAATGTTACTGAGAGGTGTGTCTGACTTCCACAAGAAACTTTCTTATTGAACTTTGCCCACAGCAACATAGCTATTTTCTGTCTCTAAAATGTTTTGGGAAAATAACAAGCAAAGCTGTGGAGAGGGAGGTAAAATGGCAGATGAATCTTTGGAAGATGCTACAGCAAAACAGAATGGCTTGAGAGTCAACAGTGATAAACTAAAGACTGTTCATTGCAAAAAGTGAGTGTGGTTTAAAATATTCAGCAATGGGTGACCCTCCTAACATATCACTTACTCCATCTCTCACGTTCTCTTTCTCTGCAGGCCTAGCAACTTTGTTGTAAATCTAATACTGATTACTTTGCAACCCCCCATCCCAGAAAACAAACTTACAGTCATGTAAAGAATAGACTCTGTTAATGTCTATCAGCTCCATCTAGAAATAGGGACTTTCATGACCATGTGGGGCACCTGCACTGCCCACCTCCCAATTAGTTGCTTCTTCTCTGCATGTCATCCAGAAATGAATGTGGGTGTTAAGTTTTAGGACTGAGATGAAATCATAGAATCATAGAATAGTAGGGTTGGAAGGGGCCTATAAGACCATTGAATCCAACTCCCTGCTCACTGCAGGAATCCAAGTCAGAGCATCCCTGACAGATGGCTGTCTAGCCTCAGCTTCAATGCCTCCAGTGTGGGAGAGCCCACCATCTCCCCAGGAAATTGGTTCCATTGTCGTATTGCTCTAATGGTCAGGAAGTTTCTCCTGAGGTTCAGCTGGAATCTGGCTTCCTGTAACTTGAGCCCATTATTCCGTGTCCTGCACTCTGGCATGATCGAGAAGGTCATGATCCTGGCCTTCCTCTCTGTGACAACCTTTCAAATACTTGAAGAGCGCTATCATAGCTCCCCTCAGTCTTCTTTTCTCAAGGCTAAACATGCCCAGTTCTTTCAGTCTGTCTTCATAGGGCTTTGTTTCCAGTCCCTTGATCATCTTTGTTGCCCTCCTCGGAACCCTCTCCAGCTTGTCTGCATCCTTCTTAAAGTGTGGTGCCCAGAACTGGACACAGTACCCCAGATGAGCCTAACTAGTGCTGAGTAGAGGGGAACTAGTACTTCTCAGGATTTGGAAGCTATGCTTCTATTAATGCAGCCCAAAATAGCATTTGCCTTTTTTGCAGCCACATCACATTGTTGGCTCATATTCAGCTTGTGATTGACAACAATTCCAAGATCCTTCTCTCTTGTACTGTTGTTGAGCCAAGTATCCCCCATCTTGTAACTGCATTTGGTTACTTTTTCCTAGGTGCAGAACTTGGCATTTATCCCTATTTAATTTCGTTCTGTTGTTTTCTGCCCAGCACTCCAGTCTATCCAGATCACTTTGAATTTTGTTTCTGTCTTCCAAAGTATTAGCTATCCCGCCCAATTTTGCATCATCTGCAAATTTGATCAGCATTCCCTGCACCTCCTCCTCCAAGTCATTCATATGTTGAAGAGCACTGGGCCCAGGACTGAGCCCTGCAGTACCCCACTCGTTACCTCTCCTCAGTTTCATATTGCTTGTCTTCACAAACAGTGCTCTCCTGCCTCCAATATTTGATCAGTTAAGGCACAGTTTTACCAATGGTGGTGATGGGTGCTCCCAGGGGTTCGGGTAGCGTCAATTCCACCATGTCTTACTCACAATACCATAGTTAGAAATTTCAGTTCAGTCCTAGTTACAAGTCATGCTGGTCACATCTGACCTTTTACTATTAAAATAGCATCAGGACTGTTTATGGAGTTTGGGGAATGACCCAAACAGGATTATTTTGGGCCAGAATTCCCAAACCTACTCACAAAGCTGGTCTGAATATTCTGCTGCCATTTCCAGCTGCTGCCTGTCTGCATGCTTCTACTTGTCTACTGCCGCTTCGCCTTACATCCATTGGGGTACTAGGTTTTTTGTACAGACCTGTCTATTAATCAGCACTTGTGAACTGCTGGAGAACTTACAGAGGTTCTCTGATACTATGAGCTCTGCTAAGGTGTACATGAGACATGCTGGCCTCACACCCATCCTCCACATGAAGGGACCTGTATGCCTGGAGCTTACACACATATACCAAATCACATCTAGGCTCCTGTATTTGTGAACTAGGACTCTGGCAAATGGTTCAAATGTACACATGTAGGGTTCATGCACATAGGACTTTTGAATGCATTGAGGGCAGGGCTGAGACCACTGGGTGAGAGCTAGCCACCCCTGCTCCTTGGCCCATGACAGCCAGCATTGGATAGCAGTTGAAGTCTTGGACTAGGACCAGGAAGCCCAGGTTCAAACCCCCATTCAGCTCAAGCTCCCTGGGCACCCTGGCCAGTCACTCACAAGGTACTTGTGGCTAACCGACTTCACAAGGTTGTTATGAAGCATCCTGTACAGTTCAGTTCTGCCTTCCTCTTTATTTTATGTTTCCCTGGTGCTCACATATTTAGCAAGGAAGAATAACAGGAGAGTTTATGAGTGTGCAATGCCAACACTGCATAGGGGGAAACAGCAAAGCAATTACCTGGGGTGTTCAAGACTCTTGGCAGTGCATTCATTTATGAATGGGGCTTCTTTGTATCAGTCAGTCATTTTTTGCCAACCTTGCTCTTTCTCTGTGTAGACAGTGTTCAAGGTTTTTCAGATCAGCTACTCTGGCTTTTTTTATAAAAAAAACACACACAAAACAAAACCTGATGTCAAGTTATCTGTCTGTCTATCTATCTATCTATCTATCTATCTATCTATCTATCTATCTATCTAATCATCTATCTATCTATCTATCTATCTATCATGCATCTCACCATTCATTTGTGGGGCATTGGCTGTGTTAAGGACACTAGTGTCTATTTCTGCGTCATTAACTCAGATCCTTCAAGTGGTATACCTATTGCCATTATCGCAGAAAGATAATGGTTTCAAAGAGTCATTCTATCATGGTCTAGACTGAGATGCCACCTATAAATGTTCTTTAACTCTCCTTTTGAAATTCTGACCTTTAAAAAGTAAAGGTCAGGTTTTTTTATATAGGATGGAAACTGCAAACTTTTACTTTTTATTTCTTTTACTTAGGCAGAACTATTCTTATTTACCCTTGCTTAGTAATATACAGTAAAATCTATGTGATACTCAGGCAGAGGAGTCCAGGTTTATTTCTATGCAGTTGGATGAGGCAGAACTGCAGTCCCCACCTGCAGTCTGAAGCTGTACAGTACAGTAAAAGTTGGATCACGATTCTGCTGCATGTGTATGTTGGGACTTACTTCCACGGGGTACCATAAATACAAGTTACGTAAGGCATATGTAATGTGTGACCGCAATAAGAGGGGGGGGGGGCATAATACATCTTAATAAATAATCAGAGTCACAAGTGACACCTGATAATCTTTGCATGTTTTAACTTGGATGCTGGTTTGAAATTGGTCCAGGAAATCTCATCAGTGTTGTGAAGAGGAGGAGTTTACTTTTCCTATGAAGGAAACAGTTATTTTGTCATGTTAGTGCTTTTGCTTTATCTGAAACAATTCTTTCCTGAGTTGTATCTTCCTTTTCTCTCAAACGAATTGTGGGAGAATAAAAACAAGACACTTGAAACCACAAACAAGGGAGAAAGGGAAGGGGATTTAGTGAATCCATGAAAGCCATTTGTAGCCTGCTGAGTGCTGGCTGACTTTTATCTTGTAATTACAGTGAATCGGCTCCTAAACCTTTTGTTTCTTTGGCTGTACCATCTTTTGCACAACACATCATCAGTATGTGCTTTAATAATACATTAACTGAATGACAACTTCAATGGCATACTGAAGCAACATCTCATCACAGCAGTAGCACACTCTGATGATTTATCACTCCAACACATCATCAGAATGATGTAGTCTAATAATATATGATTAAAAAACCTACAGGGGCATTATGCAGGAGCAGATTCAATTTAGGCCACTGCAGGTATACTATAAAACTACTCAAACATTTGAGACATATACATAACTAATGCTTTTGGATCCTTTACAAGGGGGTCACAGACTTGCATCCTAGACACCTTGTGAGTTCAGCACTTTCCATATGTTATGACATTAGACCAAAGCCGTATACAGCATCAAAGGCTGTATCTCAATGGTACAATCTTTTTGATGGAGACAAGGCCTTTACTATGCTTCAGGGTCTGGCTTTTCTCCCATTCCAGGCCAGCTAATGGAGCCATAACTGTTCAGCCCATAACAGCCTGGCAATGTGCATTTGAGGGATAGTCTCAAAGGGCACATCCAGAAATACAAAGCAGTTGAAGAGGATTATAGTATTTATTATTGCTGGTTACAAGGTGAAATCAGACTGCATAGGAACAGTAGATATTTGCTATGAGATAAGAAGTAAATAAGATCATGGCTTACTATAAAGGTGGTGAGTGTTTTTTTTTTAATAGAACACATGCAAATAATTTACTTCTTATGAACTAGCACATGTATGATTACCAAATTTAGGAGAACTATTAGTAATGACTTGGAGGAGGAGGTGCAGGGAATGCTGATAAAATTTGCAGATGACACAAAATTGGGCGGGATAGCTAATATCTTGGAAGACAGAAACAAAATTCAAAGTGATCTTGACAAGCTGCAGGGTGGGGCAGAAAACAACAGAATGACATTTCATAGGGATAAATGCCAAGTTCTGCACCTAGGAAAAAGGAACCAAATGCAGTTACAAGACGGGGGATATTTGGCTCAACAACACTACAAGCGAGAGGGATCTTGGAATTGTTGTCGATCACAAGCTGAATATGAGCCAACAATGTGATGTGGCTGCAAAAAGGGCCAATGCTCTTTTGGGCTGCATTAATAGAAGCATAGCTTCCAAATCCCGAGAAGTACTAGTTCCCCTCTACTCAGCACTGGTTAGGCCTCATCTGGAATACTGTGTCCAGTTCTGGGCACTGCACTTTAAGAAGGATGCAGACAAACTGGAGAGGGTTCAGAGGAGGCCAGTGAAGATGATCAGGGGACTGGAAACAAAGCCCTGTGAAGAGAGACTGAAAGAACTGGGCATGTTTATCCTTGAGAAGAGAAGAGTGAGGGGAGATAGGATAGCGCTCTTCAAGTACTTGAAAATTTGTCACAGAGAAGAAGGCCAGGATCTCTTCTCCATCATCCCAGAGTACAGGACACGGAATAATGGGCTCAAGTTACAGGAAGCCAGATTCCGGCTGAACATCAGGAAAAACTTCCTGACTGTTAGAGCAATACGACAATGGAACCAATTACCTAGGGAGGTGGTGGGCTCTCCCACACTGGAGGCATTCAAGACGAGGCTGGACAGCCATCTGCCAGGGATGCTCTGACTTGGATTCCTGCATTGAGCAGGGGGTTGGACTCGATGGTCTTGTAGGCCCCTTCCAACCCTACTATTCTATGATTCTATCTTTCTTCTTTGCTCTTAACACCATGAATTCCCTTCAGTCATAATGTTTCTTTTCTTAAGAGGAATGGATGTCTGAAGTGATCCATTAGGTTATTCCAATTGTTTTGGTTATGTGCTATAATATTTGCTGCTGAAAGCTTTAGAAAATTATGCTAAAAGAGACTGAGATATGTGATGAACAAATCTTATTTAACACCGTGCCACTTTTACTGCAATTGATCTTGATATGGCTATTGCCCTAGGTTTCATTTCCAGGCTAATGTTCCTCAGAACTGCTTCCCTCCATGGACCTTCCCATGAAACACTTGGTTCCTAGTAACAATATATCACCTCTCAATGCACTTTGTATCCAATAGGTCTTCTTATTTCTGCTTCTTTAGTCACAGGCAAAATCATCTTTGAAGTCTCACTGGCACTTTGTGCTGCAACACATTTGGCCTGTCCTGAAACTGGACTTTACCTGATGCAGGTACATCCACATTCTTAGTTGTTTTATCCATCACTGGCTCAAGACTTTTAATGTTCTGCTGTTCTCTTACAGACACATGCACAATCAGTCTAAACCAAATATAATCCTGGGCTCCTATGACGTTGCAGGTATCTGCACTCCATTTGATGAATGGGGAAACTATGTCTCCCAAATGCAGAGGAGATTAAAGCTTCACACTTTTGCCATGCTAACGTTTTGTTTCTCTTTTTTCTATTTCAGATGGGCTTATTATATCTTCTTGTATCAATTGAGGTTCTAACAATGGTGCTAAAGTAGGCAGCCTGTTTCTTGAACATTACCCCATTAAAAGTTGGGCATGTGACCCTATTTGTCAGAGGTGTTGAACCTAGGGATGGACAGCCCACCCACCCCCGTTCAGGTTCTCCAGGCACCTGCTGAGCTCCTGCCCCCACTTGTGCTCCTCTGGACCCACAGCCAAGACCCCCTGCTCGCCCAGCTGCCCTCACTCATCCCAGGCCCATGTGGCAAGCTCCGTGATTGCCATTTTCCAAAAAAATGGCAACTGTGAAAATGTGCACATTTGATCTTACACAAAATGGCACTGTGAATGGCTGATATACTCAAGATTATGGGCATAAATGGACCATTTACACTTTAATCTTATATGCATTGGCTATTCATGGCACTGTTTTGCATAAGATCAAATTTGAACATTTTTGCGATAGCCTTTTTTTCTTCTTCCCCAAAATGGTGACCGCAGAGCTTGCTGGATGGCCTGAGATGACTGTGGGCAGCTCAGCGGGCACAGTGGGAGCTCGAGTGGGGCAGGGGGCTTGGTGGGTGTGGCTCGGGGCAGTGGGTGGGAGAGGGTCCACTGTACTCCCAGACCCAATTGGGTGCCTGCACCATCCCTAGTTGAACCTCTTTCAACCCAGGGCCAAAATCCATTTTGGAGAATGAGGCTCTCAATCGCCCCCCTCCTCCAGTGAGTCTACCTTCTCATCACCACTGTCACCAGCTGCTATTGTTTTTCATCCTCTTCCTCATCATTGGTACCACTTGCATGTTTGATAGGAAGAGAGCCAGTGAGCAGTAGGCAGGGACATCTACTGCTCCTCCTTCCCACCACCACCATTGTCCAGGCCAGAGTGAGAAGCAGGTGAACAGGCACGTTGCAATGCTGACGAGGAGGAACAACTCCAGGGGGCTCTTGTCAGTGAGCCCTTGGTAAAATGTGAGTCCTAAGGAGGTACCTGACCATGTTTGCTCTTGATGGCAGCCTTACCTCTGAATATCAGTTGCTGGGGAACATAAATGGGGGGGGGGGATATTGTGGTCAAGTCCTTCTTGAGGGTTTTCCAAGAGACATCTCATTTCCCACTATGGGAAACAGGATGCTGGACTACATAGACCTTTGGTGTAATCCAGCAGGATTCTTCTGATGTTCTTACACTGCAAGCCAGCTTCACTGGGAGACCTCATGTTTACTCATATAAGTGATGGACAAAGTTTCTCTCTACTCCATTCTTTTCTACCCTTAGTCCTCTATCACGTCGTCATCCCTTCTTTCCCAAATCCAATCTATGTTCAAAACCAACTGTATATCTGCTCACTGTGGGCAGGAAAATAGAAATATTCTTGGCTTAATTAAATAGACCAATTTACATTCTAGATTCAATGGAAATTAAATTGTTTTAAGTCTCATGTGTCTTGTTTTGTGTGTGTGTGTGTTTAAAAAAAATGTTAAAAGAAAACATTACAATATTTTCCAGTAATAGCACTCTCAGTTTTTGTCAGCAATTTCAAATGATTCAAAGCTACTGCTCAGTAAAACAGAGTGATATCCTGCTTTGAAAATGCATTGTTGTCAATAGCAGCTCCATGAACAATGTAGGAAAGTATGGCTTCATTTCTTAGCCTTGCTTGCTTCAGAATATGCAGAGAAATGTCAGAAATCTGTAGGAAATGTCCTTGATTTTTGAGGGATTGTTCCATTCACGCTGCATATATTCCCTGCCAAAGGCCTTTGAAAAGTAGTATTAAAAATATTTCCCAATGTCCAGACCCATCACATGACAAATATTAACCAGTATGTCTACTCAACAGCAACACACCTATTTTAGAGGTCATCAAAAAAAGGTGAATCCTTTAAGGCAATAATTTGGCAAGGTTTAAACCTCAGCTCATGGAAGCATTTTATATTTTTGGCCTTCTGTGACTTACCAAGTCTCTGCCACATACCCCTTTGTCCTTTGTTTTCTGTGCTCATTTAAACTGCAAAGACAAGACTATGTAATCCTGTCTTTCAATGACATCCAGTGGAAATTTACATTTGCATGATTCTTCCTGTATATCGTAGCTCTGTTATTGTCTAGTGCCCTTATAGGTCCTGCAGTACTAGTTGGATTAGCTGGATGAAAGACAGGACTGAAATGATTAAAATTATGCTAGTCATCTTCTTAGCCTCATTCTGTTGGCACTTATTTCAAAGAGCCCTTAATTAGTCATCTGTAAGGTATATTCAGATCTTGAACCTGGTGATGCCAAGGGCACATGGAAGTTATGACAGGTCAGTAGAAGCAAGGAGTATACCAGTTGAACTCACCGGGAGACCAGTAATATGTATGACAATCCTCAAAGGGGGTAGTCCACTTTCTTTTTATTGCCAATATGTAAATATACAAACTTGTTGTTGTCGTTCAGTCGTTCAGTCGTGTCCGACTCTTCGTGACCCCATGGACCATAGCACACCAGGCCTTCCTGTCCTGCGCTCTCTCCCGGAGTGTGTGTGCTCAAGTTCATATTCATTGCATCGGTGATGCTATCTAGCCATCTCATCCTCTGCTGTCCCCTTCTCCTTTTGCCTTCAGTCTTTCCCAGCATCAGGGTCTTTTCCAGAGATTAGGTGGCCAAAATATTGGAGCTTCAGCTTCAGTATCTGTCCTTCCAATGAGCACTCAGGGTTGATTTCCTTTAGGATGGACTGATTTGACCTCCTTGCAGTCCAGGGGACTCGTAAGAGTCTTCTCCAGCACCACAGTTCGAAAGCATCAACTCTTCGGCGCTCAGCCTTCCTTACAGTCCAGCTCTCACAGCCATACATTACTACTGGGAAAACCATAGCTTTGATTAGATGGACCTTTGTCAGCAAGGTGATGTCTCTGCTTCTTACTATGCTGTCTAGGTTTGCCATAGCTTTCCTCCCAAGGAGCAATCGTCTTTTAATTTCATGGCTACAGTCACCGTCTGCGGTGATCTTGGAGCCCAAGAAAGTAAAATCTGTCACTGCTTCCATTTCTTCCCCTTCTATATGCCAGGAAGTGATGGGGCCAGATGCCATGATCTTCGTTTTTTTAATGTTGAGTTTCAAACCAGCTTTTGCACTCTCCTCTTTCACCCTCAACAAGAAGCTGTTTAGATCCTCTTCGCTTTCTGCCATTAGGGTGGTATCGTCTGCATATCGGAGGTTGTTGATAATTCTCCCAGCAATCTTAATTCCGACCTGTGATTCATCCAACCCGCGTTTCTCATGATGTACTCTGCATATAAGTTAAATAAGCACGGTGACAATATGCAGCCTTGTCGTACTCCTTTCCCAATTTTGAACCACTCGGTTGTTCCATGTCTGGTTCTTACTGTTGCTTCTTGACCCTCATACAGGTTTCTCAGGAGACAGGTAAGGTGGTCTGGTACTCCCATCTCTTTAAGAATTTGCCACAGTTTGTTGTGATCCACACAATCAAAGGCTTTAGCATAGTCAATGAAGCAGAAATAGACATTTTTCTGGAATTCTCTTGCTTTCTCCATGATCCAGTGAATGTTGGTGATCTCTAGTTCCTCTGCCTCTTCGAAACCCAGCTTGTACTTCCAGTAGTTCTCGGTTCACATACTGCTGAAGCCTAGCTTGTAGGATTTTGAGCATCACCTTGCTGGCATGTGAAATGAGCGCAATTGTGCGGTAGTTTGAACACTCTTTGGCGTTGCCCTTCTTTGGAATTGGAATGTAAACTGACCTTTTCCAGTCTTGCGGCCATTGTTGAGTGTTCCAAATTTGTTGGCATATTGAATGCAGCACTTTAACAGCATCATCTTTTAGGATTTTAAATAGCTCCGCTGGAATACTATCATCTCCGCTAGCTTTGTTGTTAGTAATGCTTCCTAAGGCCCACTTGACTTGACTCTCGAGGATGTCCGGCTCAAGTTCAGTAACCGCACTATCATGGCTAACAGGGACATTCAGATCTTTCCTGTATAGTTCTTCTGTGTATTCTTGCCACCTCTTCTTCATCTCATCTGCTTCTCTTAGGTCCCTGCCTTCTTTGTCCTTTATCATGCCCGTCTTTGCACAAAACGTTCCCTTGAGATCGCCGATTTTCTTGAAGAGATCTCTAGTCTTTCCCATTCTGTTGTTTTCCTTGATTTCTTTGCATTGTTCATTTAAGAAGGCCTTCTTGTCTCTCCTTGCTATTCTCTGGAACTCTGCATTCAGTTGGATATATCTTCCTCTTTCTCCCTTGCTTTTCGCTTCCCTTCTTTCCTCAGCTACTTGTAAAGCCTCATCAGACAGCCACTTGGCTTTCTTGCATTTCTTTTTCTTTGGGATGGATTGAGTTGCTGCCTCCTGAACAATGTTACGCACTTCCGTCCATAGTTCCTCAGGCACTCTGTCCATCAGGTGTAATCCCTTAAATCTATTCCTCACCTCCACTGTATATTCATAAGGGATATGATTTAGGTCATACCTGAATGGTTTAGTGGTTTTCCCTACGTTCTTCAATTTAAGCCGAAATTTTGCAACAAGAAGCTCATGATCTGAGCCACAGTCAGCTCCAGGTCTTGTTTTGACTGACTGTATAGAGCTTCTCCATCTTTGGCTGCAAAGGACATAATCAATCTGATTTCGATTTTGACCATCTGGTGATGTCCATGTGTAGAGTCGTCTCTTGTGCTGTTGGAAAAGAGTGTTTGCTATGATCAGCATGTTCTCTTGGCAAAACTCTATTAGCTTTTGTCCTGCTTCATTTTGTACACCAAGGCCATGCCTGCCTGTTATCCCGGTGATTTCTTGACTTCCTACTTTAGCATTCCAATCCCCTATGATGAAAAGGACATCTTTTTTTGGTGTTAGTTCTAGAAGGTGTTGTAGGTCTTCATAGAACCGATCAACCTCAGCTTCTTCGGCCTCAGTGGTTGGGGCATAGACTTGAATTACTGTGATGTTGAATGGTTTGCCTTGGATTCGGACTGAGATCATTCTATCATTTTTAAGATTGTACCCCAGTACTGCTTTTCCCACCCTTTTTTTGCTTATGAGTGCTACACCATTTCTTCTAAGGGATTCTTGCCTACAGTAGTAGATATGATGGTCACCTGAATTAAATTCGCCCATGCCTGTCCATTTTAGTTCGCTGATTCCCAAGATGTCGATGTTCAATCTTGCCATCTCATGTTTTACCACCTCCAGCTTACCTTGATTCATTGATCTGACATTCCAGGTTCCTAAACAATATTATTCTTTACAGCATCAGATTTTCTTTTCACCACTAGACACATCCACAGCTGAGTGTCCTTTCGGCTTTGGCCCAGCCGCTTCACTCTTTCTGGCGCTACTTGGAAATACCCTCTGCTCTTCCCCAGTAGTATATTGGACACCTTCCGACCTGAGGGGCTCATCTTCTGGCATCATATCTTTTAGCCTTGTGATACGTTCCGTGGGGTTTTCTTGGCAAGAATACTGGAGTGGGTTGCCATTTCCTTCTCCAGTGGACCACATTTTGTCAGAACTCTCTGCCATGACCTGTCCGTCTTGGGTGTCCCTGCATGGCATAGCTTATGGCTTCACTGAGTTACGCAAGCCCCTTCACCACAACAAGGCAGTGATATGCAAATTATACAAATCACACAAGAACATATAAGTTTCATACAAAATTCATTATCCATTTATTAAATACAATGCGTCACAATAATGATTTGCAGTAAAGAAAAGCGTATCTATGCTTGTGTTGGATCCTGGAATTTGTCCTTCCTAAATACCAGAAACAGAATGCACTTTTTAAAAAATCCATCAGTATTTATCTCTCCTTAATTCCCATGAAATAAGTTTTCATAGACATAACCACAGTATGTCATCTTTTTGAATACCAATCCTTTTTCTCCCAGCACAATGCTGGGATAATGCTTCATAATGTGCAGATAACAATCAAAATCTTGCCTGTATGTATATTGTATGTATGTATATTGACCCAGAAATCTGCACAATATGCTCTTCATGAATAGACAATGTGTGTATTCTCCATGAGGTGTGATGAATTTGGACAACAGCCAGTTGTTATGCATACTAGTCATTCGACTCACATTACCCTAAGGGGTGTGTGTGTGATCCCAACATCACCCTCTGCTTTCACAGGACTATTCCCCCTTAGGAAAATGGGATCACTGGGAGACTATTATTGTTGTTGTTGGTATTGTTATTGTTATACTTCCCTTTCCAATAGAATTGTCCAAGGTGGCTTAAAAGCAACAGGTAAAAGTTGCATTAGGTCAGTCAATTCAGGGATAACATACTTTTTTAAATGGCTAGAAAAAATCAAAAGGCCCTTGTCTGCCATTGAGAGACAGGCCAGCCTGCTTGGGAAGAGCATTGTACAACCAAAATGTGAACAGAATTCTTTTTGGAGGGAGAAGGGTTCAGGGAGTCATGACACTTAAGGTCTGTCTGTCTGTCTGTCTGTCTGTCTTTCTGTCTGTCTTTCTTTCTTTCTTTCTTTCTTTCTTTCTTTCTTTCTTTCTTTCTTTCTTTCTGTGTATCTTTTCCTTGTTATTTCACTTTAAGATTTTTTTCCCTTGCCCATTCTTGCACAATATTTTCTCAGAACTATGCAGTGATATTTGTTGTCCATGATCATTCATACAATGATGCACAAGCTACATTTAAGCACATGAATAGCCCTATTAATTTCAGTACTCAAGATTAAGCACATGTTTGGCTGGGTATGGGCCAAAATGTATTACAGTGACATTTCTTTCCTGGTTGACCTAACACCATAAAAAGCAATCTATCAGTGTGATGGGGTAAAGTAATATTTTACATTATTTAGATCATGTCTCGACATCCTCCCTAAGGGATTGAACCCTTCCACCAGCCAGTTTTTACACTGATTTTAAAAGAGGTGTCCTGACTTGCAAGACCTTGCATGTCCTTGGATTCTCTTCCTTAATCAGCTGCCGTCACTTTACATTCTGGCTGAGTGCTGAGTTCTCAGGATGCCAGTATGGCAGTATCTTGATTGTGCCAAAATTGACACTGAATGAGTTCATCAATGCAAGTGAACTGATATTTAAAATGCTGAGGAGGGTCAGAGTTTTCAGAACCAAGGTCAGTGCATGTCAATTTTTTTTTTTTAACATGTTGTGTTAAGGCAGGGGTGGTGAACCTCAGGCCCTGGGGGCTGAACCCAGCCCTCCTGGGGTCCAATTCTGGCTCTCTGAGGTTGCTCAGAAGGCCACAACCCCTTCCCTTTCCCCAACCACTGACCATTTGGTGCTTTCCCAGCTTTTGTGCAGTTTTTCCCATTATACAAGGTTGAAATGCCTCTCCTAAGGCTTTGTTACTGGCAGTCAGAGCTTTAAGCTGATGTATGCTAGTATCTTTGGTATTGTTAGCTCCACCTCTTTTGCCTTTGGACATGCCCACCTCTGGAATGCAGCCCCCGAGAGCTTCTAAAATTGAATTTGGCCCTCTCAAGCTCCAAGATGCCAAGAAAGTACAGCTGGTAAGGGCCAAGTGCTTAACAGATGTGTTATTTAGGCAATATGCATATGGAATGGTGTCCTATGCTGTGAGTTCCAGCTTCACCACTGCCTTGGAGCTGGATGGCTGTCAGTGGCAAAGTGGTGGACCTAAGTCTGGAATAGACACATGGCGTCTATGCAACTGAAGCTATCAGTCCATGTTAGAAATACCCAACTGTCAACCAATACCATCCACATGGAAGGCACCTTTTGAAATCTGAATACATATAGTGTGCAGCTGACCCTCCGTTTGTCAGGGCTGTGCACCACTTTGGTCTGAGGCCTGAAGCCCAAGTTGAAGTGAGCTTCAGGCCCCTTCAAGCCCCTTCTGAGGCAAAGTAGAGGGGGCACGAAGCAACCCAGAGTGGGTCAGGAGCTCTCCAAAGCACTTCAGTGTGCTTCAGAGCTTCAGCACCCCTGTACCAGCCATGCAGGCACCTCCAGGTCCTTATCTGAGCTGTCCATCACAGTGGCCGTTATCACCGCTGCCTTCATCGCCGCCACCAGCTCCTGAGGCCTGGACACATACTGGCTGTTATTGCAGGGAGTAGCCATTTTTAAAATGGCAACTTCCAGAAACTCCCAGGAAGTTGCCATTTTAAAAATGGTGACTCCTTGCAATAAGAGCCATCGCATGTCCAGGCCTCAGGAGCCACCGGCGGCAACAGAGGAGGTGGCGGTGATGGAAGCGGCCATGACAGAGGCGGAGGCGGTGACAGAGGAGGTGGCAGTGACAGAGGAGCTGATGGCAGTGGAGGAGGAGAAGGTGATGGCGATGGAGGAGGAGGTGGCCCAGGTAAGGAGCTGGGGGTTTGTGCTGGGGCATCAGGGGGGCCCAAAGCGGGATTTGGCCATCCAAACCCTGCTTCGGGTTCAGGGCCAAGTCGGGTTGGGGCTCCCCCAAATCAGCCCGAGCCGAATCAGGCCCACCTCTGACGCCATGAGGTGGCTTCTGAGTCGGATCAGGGGGTCCCTGCACAGCCCTACTCTTTGTTTTTAGTCACGAGTAGACATGTGGTGCCCCAGTCCAGCCTGAGGTTTAAACATCCCCTTCAGCCTCTTGTTTTCCAAAATTGCCCCCATGTGGAAAACAAGCCTCCACTGATGCCAATAAGGGTGTGTGTGTCTCCAGAAAATGAGGTGGCCTATTGTGGACAGAGGTCCTGATCCAGATAGGGGCCTCACATGCTTTGTTGCAGGTAAAAATCAAAACAAAGAGAAGGTCAGCTGCATATTACTTATTTAGCGTAACATGTGATTTGACTCTGAAGCCTCTTTGGATTGCTTTGAATGGGGGTGGGGTGAAGCCATCAGAATTCTGAAGAATGTAACACACCTTTTCCAAGCCACCATGATTAATGGGAGAGGCTGGTGTTGATGTGTGTGTGTGTTTGTGTTTATGAATAAGAACAAAACAGGAGCCACGGTTTTGGAAAAGAAAAAGAAAGACACCAAGAGCAAGCACTAAGCCGTTGCAGAAGCTGAAAGCATCTTGGAGTGTAGCATTCCCTCTCTGGAGATCATCTGGGGTAGGGAAGTGGACTTGCTGCTTGTAGAAATGCTTAAGCTGTCTGTCTCCACTGACCCTCAGTTTGTATATATGTAAATAAACCCAGATATTACACACACACACACACACACACACACACACACACAAATGGCATAAGTCTCTAGTGAGCTCTCCTTCCAAAGGAAACCAAGCCCAGGTAAGCACTGCCCCTTCAACTTCTTGCCAGTGAAGGAACTGGATGCTGCATAACAATGCTAAATATGTTAATTGCAGTTTCAGAGAAAAGTTCTTCCTCTCGTGTTGTAGCTGAAATACTGCATTCACCATTCATCATTCTGGCTGGATCATGCCCTTTTGTTTTAACTCTAATAATAGCATGTCTCATTTTAAATGAAGTTCTTAACCAGCATGGTCCATAAAGAATGTTGTCCAGGAAACTGATTCACATATGCATTTACACACTATGATAGAAAGTACATCGAAAAAGCATTTGTTGGTAAAAATTAAATTCTAAAAACATAATTATAATTCTACCAATTATATCTTCCAGTGCACAGTATGGCACTATGCTATGCATGAAAGCATATGAAAGATAAGTGAATATAAAAGTGGGAATGTTTTCTGTAATGGGATTACAAAATGAAGACAGACTGTTATGTAAATTTACTAATTACTATAATAATTTCATAGAGTAGTATGTTGACAAAAATCAATAATTACATTTACTGTCACACTTTCAATAGGAGGCAGGTGGTGTCACTCTCCAAACTTTACAATATCAGATCAGTTGGAGATAACCTAAACGTTGCTATACCAAACTCTAACCTGACACACAAAGACTGAGGGTTGGATCCAGAATTAGTCATACTTAGGGCAGGCCCATTGAAATCAATGGAGCTTAAGGTACTCATTAAGAACATAAGAGCCATGCTGGATCAAGCCAAGGGTCCATCTAGTCCAGTGTTCTGTTCACATGGTGGCCAATCAAGCTCTCAATGGTAAACCCAAAAGCAGGACACGAACGCAACAGCACCATGTTTCCCAGCAACTGGTGTACGTAGGCATACTTCCTCTGATATTGGAGGTAGCATAGAGCCATCATTCAGGACTAGTAGCCATTGATGGCCTGCTCCTCCATGAATTTGTCTACCCCCTTTTAAAGCCATCCAGATTGGTGGCCATCACTACATCCTGTGGTAGCGATTCCATAGTAACTATGCGCTGTGTGAAGAAATACTTCCTGTTATCTGTCCTGAATCTCCCACCAATTAGCTTCATGGGATGACCCCGGGTTCTAGTATTATGAGAGATGGAGAAAAATGTCTCCCTATCCACCTTCTCCACACCATAGATACCTTTGTACATCACTGTCATGTCTCCCCTTACTTGCCTTTTTCCCAAGCTAAACAATCCCAGCTGTTGTAACCTTCCCTCATAGGGGAGATGCTCCAGCCCCTTGATCATTTTAGTTACCCTTTTCTGCACTCATTTATTTCAATATGACCACTCTGACTAAGTCTGTTTCTCCAGACGAGTATGTATTTATAATTTTCATATTCATTGGTGCATCGTCCAACTCCATTTGTTTCTTGTGGTTCCAGGAGTTATGTTGTGCACATAAACTCCTTTCTGCAAGATATCCCTATGCTGTTCAGTGAAGTGATAGCTCTGTGCAAACAAAAGGATGTATGGGTGTAGCTGTTCCCTTTACTAAGGCTAATGGTATAGTTCTTTCACTTAGTTGCTCCATGAGCTCTTCACTCTTCAGAGTGCATGTAAGGGACACTGTGTGTGGACCTGATCTCTTCAGGGATGTTCTTCTGAAATGTACTGACGTTCATGCATATGGAATTCCCTTTCAGCTGAACAAACTAAAGCAACATAAATACACAAAGTAATGATAAATTTATACTATCAGTTTGATTAAATGATGTCTCTCCATAATTTTCTGTAGACACTCATTCCTTTAAATCCACTCTTACACAGTAAAATAGAATTTCAAACATGTGCAACAAAGTGATTAAAAACCATGTGGACATGCATTTGTAAGAACAACAGGTGGCCACTGAAGGGAAGACAACATGACATTTGACCATCAAAATTGAGCATAAAAATTCTCCCTCAGGCAGGAGAGTATAAGCTGCAGCAGTTGAATTCAATATTGCTGAACTAGCCAACTCCTCCACTTTAAGTGGTTTCAGATTTCAACACTAATATGTTTGAGAAAAGGTATAATGGATTTATCACAAAGAAAGCTGTTTCAGAAACACCAGATTCATGTTTTATTAAAGAAATGCTACAATTCATTACTGGAAGAGAATTTTGTTAATATGGAAAACTGGAGATTAGATTGTGTAGCATAATGCAATTCTGATTTTAAAAGAGATCCTTTTCAGAATGATCAGTTTCAAAATTCTACCCATGTTCATTATTGTCTTGGATTTATTTTAATGCATGCCAATGTGTGGCAGTATAATACTCATTAAAATACTCAGACGATCTTTGAAGAATTAGTAAAATGTTTCAAATACATTCTTGAACTGTCCTGATGTATCCTGCCTATGGCACTTATGAGTAATGAGGCCATCTACATTCATGAAATACAAAGATGGTCTGTATGAAGGTATAAAATACCTCTAATATATTTGCAGCTACAATCCTATGCTCACTTTCCTCAGAGTAAGCAACACTGAAGACAGAAAGACTTACTTTTGAATCAACATATATAGGATTGCACTTTCAGGCTGAAATCCTATGCACACTTTCCTGGGAATAATTGTAACCAACTATAAGAACATAAGAAGAGCCATACTGGATCAGACCAAGGGTCCATCTAGTCCAGCATCCTGTTCACACAGTGACCAACCAGCTGCAAATGGGAAACCCACAAGTAAGACATGAGTGCAGCAGCATCCTCTCTTCTCAATTTATCACTTCTCAATCTGCTTTTTATGTATTCCAAACCAAGGATTCCAATATTGAATCTCTAGACTCACAGCAAGGGAATATATGCAAAAGCAAAGAATTTCTACCAATCTCTTACATAATGCAATGTCTTGTTTAATCATACATGTTTTTCATCACATATAGTACTTAAGTTCAAATGAGTCAAAAACCAAATTTTATGTGCTGCCTACTAGGGATGTCGTGGAAATCCACAATGGATTCAAATGAGTTTGGATTTCTATGAATCTTACCTACAGATTCCACAGAGGACTGGGGGTGGGGTGGGTTGAGTCATGTGGATTCCACGGACTTGCGGACTGGTTTTTCACGTGTGTGTGTGTGTGTGTAATTTGCGCTAATTCGCATTAGTGCTAATTCACAGTTGTGCAAATGTGAATTAGCGCAAGTAGAATGCAATTCTGGTAATGAAATAAAATTCCAATTCAGTCAATGAGTGGACAACAGAACAAAACATGACTGACAATCCGTGAAACATAGAATGGATTTCATAAAATCCGTACATCCCAACTGTCAGCTTAAGTCAGTCTTTCTTTTGCAGCTCTCATTCTCATGCAACTTTCTCTGCTCCTTTTTCTTGCTCCTGGAAAGGCTGAATTTTTGCTTCACATACTGCTTTCAAAATAGTCTTGAGAAAATGGCTGCCAGTCATTTTCACCCAGAAAGGATCATCTCAAGCCCTGTTACTAGCTGTTCATGGCCTCACAGAATAAAAGAGTTAGTTTCTCCTTTAGCCACTAATCCTAACTGCACTGAGGGTGGTATCTACCTTTCTGTTACTCCACACTCCCTGCCCATAATACTGGGTGCCCCACACATCATTTCTCTACAAAGCATGTGCATAACTGTCCTCTAGTCCATAATTCTTAAAGAAATATAAACATGTGGGTTACATAAGCCCCACTGAACACAATGGAACTTATTTCTGAGCAGACATGTATGGGATTGTACTGCAAATGTTTTCACCAGTAAATGAATTTAATGCCAGATGACCCTGACTAGGTTCAATGCATAATAAAAGAAATGTGGAGTCATCTTAAACTAGAGAAAGAAAGACTGCGGTATTTATTAGGGCTGTGCACAGACCCCTCAAACCTCTTTGGATGCTGCTTTGGATCCTCCAGAGCGACCACTATCCACTTCAGGCTGATTCAGACCCCCTCCGCTTCGACTCAGATCCAAATCTAAGCAAGATTCGGATATCCGGATCACCCGTTTTTGGCGTTTTCCCATTGACTTGCATGGGAAAACACAACTGGTCATAACTTTTTTAGTTTTTATGACACAGACATGAACTTCGAAGACCTTTCCAAGCCCCTGGAGAGGAGGCCACTTGCCAAATTTCTGACAGTTTGGCCCAGGGTTTTTTTGTGCTAGGTGGAGTTAAAATCTGATGCTTTCCACAGAAACTCTCAAAGGAAAGCACTATAACTTCTCCCTGTTTCCACACATGCATGTGACATCTCCCAGCTTCCCTCAAGGGCATTGCACCTCCCAAAGTTGAGGCACTTTGGCCCACTGGCTTGTGTGCTAGGCGCAGGTGAAACTTGAGTTTTTCCAGGAAAACTCCCAAAGCAAAGAGCTGTAACTTCTCCCCACCTCTGCCCCTGCCAACACCTCAAAGATGCCTCATATTACAGTGGAGTGTTATTGGAATAAGAAGTTAATTAATATAAATAGTATGCGTGTAGTGCTTTTTGGACGTATTGCATTGGAGGAACACCACACAAGCACACACACACACAGATGTTTTATATTTAATTTTCTTTTAGGGAAGGCAGGTAAACTTCAAGAAATACAGGAGGATGGTGGAGGTGATAAGATAAGATAAGATAAGAGCCAAGACCAAGCAAACAAGAAAACCCTTCTTTAATTTCTGTTTTGGGAGGAACAAGACAGAAAAGAAACAGAAAGATCTCTTCAGAACACTGGCTGCTCTAGTGTGCCTTTATTTAAGAATTTAGAAAGCAAGAAAAAAAAATGGTTGAATATTACTTCGGGGCGGGGGGGGGGGGAGGAACATGCCCAGAAGTCAATGTTTGGATTTAAAAATCAAAATAAGACAGGATTTTTAAAAAGCTAGAAAACACACAGTAGAAAGACGAAAAGGACACAGAATGGAATGGAATGGAACCAGAAGCTGTGAGGGTCTAATTAACAGGAAACTTGGCGGAGTCCCTAGGTGAGCACCTCATACAATGATGGGAAGGCAGGGCTGGGAGCATAGCAATGGGTGAAGAAAAGCTATGTTTGAATGAAAAAATATTGAAAAGAGAGATGAATACCCACAATGAAACAGTTGGAGGATGACAGAAATAGAAGGCAGCTGAAGCAGGTGCTCAGGCAGAAAACAAACACTCCCAAAGGGGCAGCTCATCCATGGAATGAAGGACCGATCCCAGCACTAATGTAGCTGTTTTAGTTTTAGAAATCTACGAAAGCCTGGCTGATAGCAATTGAGAATGAAGGAACAGATGGAGGAACTACAATGACTGCACACATGCACACACATCAGATCAGATGACCATACCCCAGTCCTCTCCCAAAGACACAGCTTATGCAGTCAACAAATGCAGCCATTCGCTGAACTATATATAGAATCATAGAATAGTAGGGTTGGAAGGGGCCTACAAGACCACTGAGTCCAACCCCCTGCTCAATGCAGGAATCCAAGTCAGAGCATCCCTGGCAGATGGCTGTCCAGCCTCATCTTGAATGTCTCCAGTGTGGGAGAGCCCACTTCCTCCTTAGGTAATTGGTTCCATTATCGTATTGCTCTAACAGTCAGGACGTTTTTCCTGATGTTCAACCGGAATTTGGCTTCCTGTAACTTGAGCCCATTATTCCGTGTCCTGTACTCTGGGATGATCGAGAAGAGATCCTGGCCTTCCTCTCTGTGACAACCTTTCAAGTACTTGAAGAGCGCTATCCTATCTCCCCTCACTCTTCTCTTCTCAAGGCTAAAAATGCCCAGTTCTTTCCATCTCTCTTCATAGGGCTTTGTTTCCAGTCCCCTGATCATCTTTGTTGCCCTCCTCTGAACCCACTCCAGTTTGTCTGCATCCTTCTTAAAGTGTGGTGCCCAGAACTGGACACAGTACTCCAGATGAGGCCTAACCAGTGCTGAGTAGAGGGGAACTAGTACTTCCCGGGATTTGGAAGCTATGCTTCTATTAATGCAGCCCAAAAGAGCATTGGCCCTTTTTGCAGCCACATCACATTGTTGGCTCATATTCAGCTTGTGATCGACAACAATTCCAAGATCCTTCTTGCTTGTAGTGTTGTTGAGCCATGTATCCCACATCTTGTAACTGTGCATTTGGTTTCTTTTTCCTAGGTGCAGAACGTGGCATTTATCCCTGTTAAATTTCATTCTGTTGTTTACAGAATGTAAACAACAGAAATATACCCCCCTCCTCTACCATTCTCCCTGATTGGAGACTGCTGGTGTAGGTTCTGCCTGAGAATTCCCATTCACCAAAGCACTCTTCCTTCTCCTCCGCTCGCCTTCCCTCCCACCTCCCCCTGCCTCCCGCATCTGCTCGTCTTTCCCTTCCCTCCTCATTCTCCTCCTGCCCCTCCATGTGAGCATTTTGAAGTTGATACATTTTGTAGACAGCCTGTCTGGACTACTCAGGCATTCAGAAGAGCTCCAAATGTATGAGGCGGAGGAGGCAGTTTGCGGAGAGAGGCACCTCGCCTCATGGAGCCCCAGTTCTGCTCTGAATCTGATCCGTTTCATATAATGAGGAGGGTCCCCTGAAACAGCCCGCCTTGCCTCATTATTTGGGCTTCGTAATGAAGAGGTACACAGCCCTAGTGTTTACTGTGCTATTTCCCCTGTTACTATTATATAGACACCATTTAGGACCATTACATTTGTTCTTACAATATTCTTATATCTAATGGCTACTTTGATAGCCTCTGAAGTAAGTGTTCTCAGTTTGCCTAGAACATTTAACAATGTTTTACAAAAGTTAATTACAAATTGAATGAAACAAAGGGCATTTGTGGAATGTTATTTGTTAGGTTAAGCACTTGGTGGTCAGGAAACATGACTGCCAAAGCTACAACCCTCAAATCACCTGATTTTAAAAACAACTGCCATCCCATTGGTGTTGACAGGGTAATTTCAGAGTCAGGGGATTTTGTTTTTATAACCAAAAACAGAATATACCAACTCTACATCAAGCCATCTTGTGATTGTCTCTCTCATAATTAGTTTTCTCTGTAGAATACATGTGTGTGTTACTCCTAGCTGAGTCATTTACACTTTCACAGAGTGATCACAAAACAATTAGGAAAAGTTCACACTTCAGTAAAATGAGTAAAAGCACAATTTTTTTCTCTCTCCCCCAGAGCTTTCACACATCAAAATGAACAAGAAGTTACCATAAATCCCAAAGAGTCCAAACATGAAGAATTTAGTAACTGTAAACTATTACTTCAATTATGACAAGGATGCAGATGGAATAAATATGAATTACACTGTTGTTGTAAATGATGCTAGTGGCTCATTTAGCCACCCTTTCTAGCCCTGTCAGGTGTTTGGTACCTGTGGGTCTAGGAGGGACATGTAGTGCTAGTCCCACCTTCACTAAGATTATGTGCATGCTGACCACGCCCCTGGGTCTGAGGGCGGCTTCTATGGATGAACAATTTTCAATGTGAGAATGGGAACCCTGGTCATACACTGATTGGGGTATGTTGCTGGTGTGCGCATTGTTACTGAAAGGGCGAGGCTCACGCCACACATTCCCATTGGCTCCTTTACCTGTTTGGTACCGATGGGTACCGAACTCCTGAACAGGGCTTCTAGCTTTACGTATATCTGGCAGCTGTACTATACTCTAACCTCTATTGGTGTGCCTTGACTAACAGATACACTTTGTTTCTGTTCTATTATACACACTGTATGGATTGCCATCCATGAAATGTTCTGAGCCACAGGGAATCTTTGAGATTGGTGCACCCTCCCACATAGGTGTTTTCAAATACAATAGTCCAGTATGGAGATCTGTTCTATTTCATAGCATACAAACCTAATGGTTAGTCCAGCCTACATTCCATTTGGCATTTGGTATTGTTTTGCTATTGATTGTTGTATGCTACCTTGAGGGATACTAAAGCATTGTAGAAGGGCAGGGGCTATGTTTTCTTAAATAATAATAATAATGATAATAATAGGCTGCAGTTCTATGCATATTTATCTCGGAATACTCAATGGGGCTTATTTCTGCATAGATTTTCATAGGATTGTGCTGTAAATAAATCTGATTTCAGGGCAGAATATGTCTTTCTTCACCCTAATATAAATCACCATAAAAATGTCAGGTTCATCAAAAATGCCAAGGAATTTGGTACGTTGACATGACGTTTGTGAATAGGTTGTACTCTGTGTGGGCTTTTTAGATTTGATTCAAATATTTTCATGTTAGTCCCACTTCAACTCCTGGAGTTGCTGTCGTATAAATTTCCTCCCAGTGTTCTGGGGAATCTATTCTCATCTTAATATTCCAAAGGAATAAGTGCATAAATTCTATTAATACAAAAAATGAATTTCAATTTATCCATTAATTTCCCCCCACTGAGAGAGGAACAAATTAATTCCTCAGCCTCAATTTAGTCTGTTCTCTCCTCCCCCCACCAATTCAATATGCGTTCTGTAGAGATATGTGTTAGAGGAACACAGTGCCCTTGATCAAGCGTATGGTGAGTAGTTAGAATTGGGGGATGAGGGGGAGAGAAGATGAAATGAATTGCATCAGAAATTTCAGTGGAGTGACATAAGGGTGTGGATGATGAAAAATGTTTACGATAGATTAGAAGTCATTATGTACAGTATGTGCTCACAGTGGCGGTAGACAATCCTTGGAAGGAGGTCTTAGAATTTTCTCTTATTTGGTAAAGTGTGACTGACTGGTGAATGCTTCAGTGCACCAAGTACTAACCAGTACCATATTTTATTTGTATTTTTTTATCATTCGAGAAGAACAGGCATATATTTAGTTATTTGTTATTATTAACATTTATATACCACCTTATCTGCCAAAAAGCTATCACAGCCATGTAGAACAATTCAAAACAATGAAACTTTAAAATAATAAATGCAAGAAAATTAAAAGCGATATATCTCAACATTATATGTGGCCTTATACTAGCTCAGGCTATTTTCCCATCTAGCCTAGTATTGTTTACTCTGACTGGCTGCAACTCTTCCTCCCTCACCTGCCACTTGATTCTTTTAAATGTAAATTGAACTTGGAGCTAGGGACTGACCTTGGGGACAGGGACTGACCTTGGGACCTTCTGCCATGCAAAAAGAAAAGAAAAAGAAAAGCTCTACCTGAGCTGTGGTCCCTCCATCTAAATGCACTGAATAATTTTACAAATGAGACTATTCCAAGGTGATGACCAGTCAACACAGTCTCCAGAAAAGCTGATTGCCCAGTTAAGGGAAAAGAAACTGCTGTTTTGCAGACCTTTTCACCCTGATAAAGCTGCGGGAATGAGGCAGCAGTCTGTGTTCAGATAAGCATTTCGGCCCAACCCACGACCATTCTGCTGTTCACAGACTCTCACGTCTAAACCCTCCTCTCTTTCTGCTCTCGGTTCCAAGAACAAAATGCTGCTGTGCTCCTGCGTGAGAGGGACATGATGAAATGGGAACAGCTTCCAGCAGACACAGGGATCGCATGCTCATTCATGGCCCCTGGAGTCTACTTCAGGAGGGGGATGTTTTTTGAAATGTTTAGATGTCCCTTCCCCCCACAAGTATAAATAAATATTTTACATAATTTGGTAAGCCTTTAAGCCTCGTATTTTGTGAACCTCCAAAAGGATACCTTTCAAACAGTCTTGAAGTGATTGACCTCCCATGCTTGCAAGTATTCCTTCTTGCTCATTCATACACTAGGGGAAGCAGCTCAAGTGTAGGATAAAAAGGATATATATATATATATATATATATGAATGAATGCTTTTCTAATCTAATACCTTGCCCTTCCAATTTGCTTCAAATGAGCTCTAAAGCATGACCAAAATCAGGAATAATATTGCTTGAATCAGTAAAATAATTTAAAGAGATGGTTTCTGAACTGCAGCATTATTTTCTGTCTCACTGGCTTCTTTTCACTTAAGACTCAACAAAAGGAGAACCACCTATTGAAGATTCAAGGATTATGGGCAGTTCACTTTCTGCTATGACTAAGTAAAACTGATTAGGCCAAAATAAAGAAAAATATTTTCCTATTTTTTCACATTACAGTGAGAATAATTTAAATGAAGATATGTTGTATCTATTTGTCATGTATTCACTTATAGTGTATTTTGGACATTTTCAGATAAGATAAATATGCAGCTTACAAAATATCCTACCAAGAGAACAGCTAGATAGGTTTTAAGAAAGAGCAACAACACTGATGAAATATTCTTACCATAGACAAAAGGAAATAATAACAAGAGCTGTGCCAAAATGATGCTTTGCTATCTTTCTTTCGTACCAGGGCTCATTTTGATATTTTAACCTAACTTTTATTTTTATCTATTTGATTTGATTTATGCCCTGCATTTCTACCAAAAAATCACACTCAAGGTGGCTAACTTTCTATCTTTAGACTGAAACCATAGTGGGTTGGATCCAGATTGGTCATTATGTGAACAGAAGTCTTCCATTTATGAAAGGTGTTTAATGTAATGAGACTGCAGTGTATGCACAATCACTATTTTATTGTCTACAAACTAGTGAGCAGTTCTTACAAAGTCAGTAGAGCAGGCTTCTCTTTCTTGTGCTTCAGTCCTACTTTTAATTCACTTTTCCATATAAGGCATTGTTTCTTAATCTCTATGGAGGATCACATTTCACTACAGAAAGCACTGGGATCCAGCAGAGGCTCCAGGCTAAGGCAGGCATGGGCAGAAGCTAGATTTCCAGATGTTTGGGACTTCAACTCCCAGAAGTCTCTGCCACCATGGCTAATTGTCAGGAATGCTGGGAGTTGAAGTCCAAAATATCTGAAGCGCTACTTCCTGCCCACCTCTGCACTAGAGGAAAGGGTGAGGAGGCAATCTTTGCTGCCTCTCCCTTCCCCCTGTAGTCCTCTGTGTAGCCTCTCTTGCTGCTTTGGAGTATCCCCAGGGCTTTCAGAGGGAAGGAGGAATTGCAACAAGCACCTCACCACCCCCTTCCTCCAGCGTGAGTGGAACTCTTCTAAGCACTACTCTGAATCCAACCCAGTGATTTTTATTTAAGATCTAGATGTCAGTTCCTCAAACCTACCACCAGGTAAGAATGAAGATTTAAAATTAACAGTGAGTTGGCTCAGTCATGCTTGTACATCACTTGATTTTTTCCCTACACCTGTTGCACACTTAATAATTGCTGGCTGAATGCGTCAACAGACCTCATTAAGAAGCATTGGGTTCAATCTAAAGATTGTGTGAATGGAAGGCACCTCATGCTGAGGGATCTTCCCATCTCCTTTCCCCCTGTGTAGGCCTTGTACCTACTGAAAAGCCTTTTCAAAGAGTCAGGAGAACAGAGTGCACTGTGGCTCAGGGAGCTGCGATGGGAGGGGGAAATCATCTCAAATTTGGCGAAGGCACCTTGTGTGAACAGAGTTCATAGCCATGGGCATTCATGTGTTAACCTGTCCAGTCATGTGACACTTAGAGCTTTAATCAGGCCTTTAAAGATATAGTAGTAGTAGTAGTAGTAGTAGTAGTAGTTTTAATGTACCTGTCTTCTGGCTGGAAGGTTTTACTGGCTTTGACAATATCATAGGAATATACCTTATAATGAGTAAGACCACTGGTCTATCTAGTTCAGTTCTGTCTGCACTGACGGGCAGCAGCTCTCCAGGGTTTCAGACCAGAGTCTTTCCCAGCCCTACCTGAGATGGAAAAGATTGAACCCGAGCCCTTCTGCATGCAAAGCATGTGCTTTACCACTGAAATATAGCCCATCCCATACAGTCCATTTTTGTCGATTGTATCACTTTCCATAAGAGGTTTCCCCAATGGACCATACCACTTAGAAATTTCCTTGTAGATAACTTGTACATCCATTCTTGAAGCATCCTGGGAGACTCTCAACTGAAAGTGTTTTAAGCAATAAGATTATGTGTATAGTGCATTGCAAGACAACAGTTAAGCTGCTATATGTGAACACGTTCCTATTGATTTAACATAAATGTGTCTTGTCATTTGAAGCAGAAATATAATCGAGTCAAAGTTAAGCACTTTAACTCCCATGGATTTCAATGGAGAGCTAAGGGCATGCTTAAATATATCCCATTGAAATCAAAGGGGCTTAAAGTTGCTTAAGTCTGGCTAGATTGTAGTGTAGATTTATATTTCCATTGTCCTAAATTAAAAAAATCTGACAAACTGTGTGCCTTTTTGCAAGGCACACAGATAACTTTCCGCAGCATTGAATTCCATTACTAATGACATATCAGGGCATAGTACATACATTTGCTTATAGATTACTTCTAATTATATTTGACATTAGTTCTTAAAAAAATTAGCATGTATTATTTTAATGTGTTATTATAAAATGTATTATTTTAAAT
This sequence comes from Heloderma suspectum, assembly GCF_057233095.1. Taxonomy (NCBI): domain Eukaryota; kingdom Metazoa; phylum Chordata; class Lepidosauria; order Squamata; family Helodermatidae; genus Heloderma; species Heloderma suspectum. The sequence goes on from NC_139461.1 coordinate 89,457,806, forward strand.
TCCATTATCAGATTAAATAGGATAGGGCTATATTTTCAGTGTAGAAGAGTGAAAATGGGTAAAAAATAATAATCTGGGGCTGTGGGGTGTGGTTGGAATGCTGGGTTTAGACCAGGAAGGCCCAGGTTCAAATCCTTGTTCAGCCACAAATGTTACTCTATGACTTTGGGCCAGTTGTCTCTTAAACCAAACTACCTCACAGAGAATGAATGCAGTTGTTGTTGTTCACTCGTTAAGTCGTGTCCGACTCTTCATGACCCCATGGACCATAGCATGCCAGACCTTCCTGTCCTCCACTCTCTCCCGGAGTGTGCTCAAGTTCATATTCATTGCATCGGTGATGCTATCTAGCCATCTCATCGTCTGCCGTCCCCTTCTCCTTTTGCCTTCAATCTTTCCCAGCATCAGGGTCTTTTCCAGGGAGTTTTCTCTTCACATTAGATGGCCAAAATATTTGAGCTTCAGCTTCAGTATCTGTCCTTCCAATGAGCACTCAGGGTTGATTTCCTTTAGGATGGACTTATTTGACCTCCTTGCAGTCCAGGGGACTCGTAACAGTCTTCTCCAGCACCACAGTTCAAAAGCATCAATTCTTCGGCACTCAGCCTTCCTTATAGTCCAGCTCTCACAGCCTTACATTACTACTGGGAAAACCATAGCTTTGATTATATGGACCTTTGTTGGCAAGGTGATGTCTCTGCTTCTTACTATGCTGTCTAGGTTTGCCATAGCTTTCCTCCCAAGGAGCAAGCGTCTTTTAATTTCATGGCTACAGTCACCGTCTGCGGTGATCTTGGAGCCCAAGAAAGTAAAATCTGTCACTGCTTCCATTTCTTCCCCTTCTATATGCCAGGAAGTGATGGGGCCAGATGCCATGATCTTCGTTTTTTTAATGTTGAGTTTCAAACCAGCTTTTGCACTCTCCTCTTTCACCCTCAACAAGAGGCTCTTTAGAATAGATCCTCTTCGCTTTCTGCCACTAGGGTGATGTCGTCTGCATATCTGAGGTTGTTGATAATTCTCCTGGCAATCTTAATTCCGACCTGTGATTCATCCAACCTGGCATTTCTCACGATGTACTCTGCATATAAGTTAAATAAGCAGGGCGACAATATGCAGCCTTGTCGTACTCCTTTTCTAATTTTGAACCAATTGGTTGTTCCATGTCTGGTTCTTACTGTTGCTTCTTGACGCTCATACAGGTTTCTCAGGAGACAGGTAAGGTGGTCCATCTCTTTAAGAATTTGCCAGAATTTGTTGTGATCCACACAATCAAAGGCTTTAGCGTAGACAATGAAGCAGAAATAGACGTTTTTCTGGAATTCTCTTGCTTTATCTATGATCCAGCGAATGTTGGCGATTTGATCTCTAGTTCCTCTGCCTCTTCGAAACCCAGCTTGTACTTCCAGTAGTTCTCGGTTCACATACTGCTGAAGCCTAGCTTGTAGGATTTTGAGCATAACCTTTCTGGCATGTAAAATGAGCGCAATTGTGTGGTAGTTTGAACACTCTTTGGCATTGCCCTTCTTTGGAACTGGAATGTAAACTGACCATTTCCAGTCTTGTGGCCACTGTTGAGTGTTCCAATTGTTGGCATATTGAGTGCCGCACTTTAACAGCATCATCTTTTAGGATTTTAAATAGCTCAGCTTAGGGATGTATGAAAGCCACTTTCCGTTTCGCAGATCTACTTCGCGGTGGGGGGGAGGCGCTCCGTCCCTCCCCCTGGAATCCTCGACGGGGGGGAGGCGCTCCGTCCCTGCCCCCAGAGTCCTGCCCAGCGGGCTCCGCTCCATGGGGATTCCACCGAGCCGCCAGCCGGCTCCGCCAGCAGCCGGACATCTGGCCGCTGGGTAGCAGGGACGCAAATGTCGGCTGCCGTAGCCGCCTCCGTTTGTGTCACTGTATTCAACCATGATAGGCTACGTAAATATTTACGTAGCCTATCACGTCTGGGTTAAAAAAAAAAGGCGTAAACAAATGGCGGCGGCTATGGCTGCCACCATTTGCGTTCCTTATTTTTCGCCGTCTTAGTCTACGTAAATATTTACGTAGACTATTATGGCGAAAATAAAGGGGAACGCAAATAGCGTAGTGGGTGCTATTTGTGTTCCTTTTTGATTTGCCGTTTTAGCCTACGTAAATATTTACATAGGCTAAAACAGCGAATCAAAAAAGAACGCAAATAGCACCCACTACGCTATTTGCGTTCCCCTTTATTTTTGCCGTAATAGTCTATGTAAATATTTATGTAGACTAAGACGGCGAAAAAGAAGGAATGCAAATGGCATTCCTTATTTTTAAAAAAATAAGTAAAAAAACGTAAAAAAAAAAAAAAAGCAGATTGCAAATGGCGGTGGCGGCAGCCGGTCGGAAGACCAGCTGCCACCGCCGAAGCCACCGCCATCTGGAACATCTGCCCCAGGTAAGTCTCATCCCGGGGTGGGGGGATCCACGGGGGGCAGGGGGTAGCAGGCCGTTCCGCCACGGTTTTCGGCGGGCCAAATGCCAGTGCATTCAGCCTCACTGAAATCCATGGCGGAATTCTCTGCCATCCTTAGTGGAATACTGTCATCTCCGCTAGCTTTGTTGTTAGTAATGCTTCCTAAGGCCCACTTGACTTCACTCTCGAGGATGTCCAGCTCAAGTTCAGTGACCGCACTATCATGGCTATCAGGGACATTCAGATCTTTCCTGTATAGTTCTTCTGTGTATTCTTTCCTGCTTCTGTTAGGTCCCTGCCTTCTTTGTCCTTTATCATGCCCGTCTTTGCATAAAACATTCCCTTGAGATCTCCGATTTTCTTGAAAAGATCTCTAGTCTTTCCCATTCTATTGTTTTCCTCGATTTCTTTGTATTGTTCATTTAAGAAGGCCTTCTTGTATCTCCTTGCTATTCTCTGGAACTCTGCATTCCGTTGGATATATCTTCCCCTTTCTCCCTTGCTTTTCACTTCCCTTCTTTCCTCAGCTACTTGTAAAGCCTCCTCAGACAGCCACTTCGCTTTCTTGCATTTCTTTTTCTTTGGGATGCATTTTGTTGCTGCCTACTGAACAGTGTTACAGACCTCTGTCCAGAGTTCCTCAGGCACTCTGTCTATCAGGTCTAATCCCTTAAATCTATTCCTCACCTCCACTGTATATTCATAAGGGATATGATTTAGGTCATACCTGAATGGTTTAGAGGTTTTCCCTACGTTCTTCAATTTTAGCTGAAATTTTGCAAGAAGCAGCTCATGATCTGAGCCACAGTCAGCTCCAGGTCTTGTTTTTACTGACTGTATAGAGCTTCTCCATCTTGGCTGCAAAGGACATAATCAATCTGATTTCGATATTGACCATATGGTGATGTCCATGTGTAGAGTCGCCTCTTGTGCTGTTGGAAAAGCGTGTTTGCTATGATCAGCGTGTTCTCTTGGCAAAGCTCTATTAGCCTTTGTCCTGCTTCATTTTGTACACCAAGGCCATGCTTGCCTGTTATCCCGGTGATTTCTTGACTTCCTACTTTAGCATTCCAATCCCCTATGATGAAAAGGACCTCTTTTTTTGGTGTTAGTTCTAGAAGGTGTTGTAGGTCTTCATAGAACCGATCAACCTCAGCTTCTTCAGCCTCAGTGGTTGAGGCATAGACTTGAATTACTGTGATGTTGAATGGTTTGCCTTGGATTCGTACTGAGATCATTCTATCGTTTTTGAGATTGTACCCCAGTACTGCTTTTCCCACCCTTTTATTGACTACAAGTGCTACTCCATTTCTTCTAAGGGATTCTTGCCCACAGTAGTAGATATAATGGTCACCCGAATTAAATTCGCCCATGCTTGTCCATTTTAGTTCACTGATTCCCAAGATGTCAATGTTCAACCTTGCCATCTCATGTTTGACCACCTCCAGCTTACCTTGATTCATTGATCTGACATTCCAGGTTCCCAAACAATATTGTTCTTTACAGCATCGGACTTTCTTTTCACCACCAGACACATCCACAGCTGAGTGTCCTTTCGGCTTTGGCCCAGCCGCTTCTCTCTTTCTGACACTACTTGGAAATACCCTCTGCTCTTCCCCGGTAGTATACTGGACACCTTCCGACCTGAGGGGCTCATCTTCCGGCATCATCTCTTTTAGCCTTGTGATACGTTCCATGGGGTTTTCTTGGCAAGAATACTGGAGTGGGTTGCCATTTCCTTCTCCAGTGGACCACATTTTGTCAGAACTCTCCACCATGACCTGTCCATCTTGGGTGGCCCTGCACGGCATAGCTTATGGCTTCACTGAGTTATGCAAGCCCCTTCGCCACAACAAGGCCATAATCCATGAAGGGGAATGAATGGAGGAAGGGTGGGTAAAATTTTAGTATATAAGAAAAATGTACAAACAAAAGTACACACTCAGATACTGTAGCCAAAACAAGGCAGCATTTAAACAAAGCAATCCCTTTGAATTGATTGAAAGCAAGAAGGGAGAGAAATATGTTCAGTTCACATTTTAATGCAAATTTACCTAAGTTTGCACCTCCAAACCACTATAAGAATTTTGCAAACAAAATAAGGCAAACAAAAATGTATATATGCATAAATTAGAGGAACTTATTTTCCAATATGCATTATATTAGGAAAACCCCTTTAAAATGTGTACATTAGCTAAAAATGCATACAAAGGTACACGTATTAGGAAAAATTTGCACAAAAATGCTTATGAATTTTCATGAAAACTTTAAAAAATGTCCTCGAAGTTTGGGCCAAATCAAACTTAAGACAGGAGACATTCCCAGAGTTCAAGAAGATCAAACTTAAGATTGGAGAAATGAGAAACTGACAGAAACCAACATTGCTGGATTTGTCCATCCCTATTACAAATAAAATATTTAGCTCCACATGTTTGCATTTATTTAATATGCAGTTGTCATTCCCACAGATGTAGACATGCAAAGTGCTAAGTAAAAAAAAAAAGTAAAGCTGACAACCTTTACTATAGATATGCTATAATGCTACATATGCCCTGATAAGTACATATGTCCATGCACTCTGCTAAGTCATTACCAAGTTTGGGGGGCTGGCCTCATGGGGGATTTTCTGTGAATTGGGAGCATTTCAAGGTTGTTCATGGCAGATGACATTGTGGCCAATCTGCATCCGCCCCAGAGATTTACAGTGGAAACACTGGGTTTTCTGAGACTACTTTAACTCCATTTTATTTCATTAATTTGGGTTTTCTGTCCTTCTGGTGCTATGTGCCCCTATCCTCTGCGTCCTGATAGCCCTGTGCAGAGGTGTGTCTTTCACCTGGCCATGACCCTACTGAGACTTTCCAGCCTTCAGAATCACCCTGCACTCCCATTTTGCCAGTAATTAGCCTCCACAAGGATGCACTTCTCTGATGTTTGCATTTCTTCACTTCTCCATTGTTGTGTTAAATCACATATCTGATATTGTGTAAAGTCACTTCTTTGATGTTATGTAAAGTTGCTTCTCCAATCAGGTGAGAGGAGCCTATCATTGCAAGCAGGGAGAAAGTGCCCAGAGAAAGAGAAAGGCAGGGGTGGTGGTGGAAGCAATAACTCCGCAACAGTTTGTTGGAATGGGGCAAAATGGGGGGGGGATGTTCTCAGGGGGAGCCTTCAGATTCTGCACCTGAGAACCAGGGATTTTGGCTTCTCAAGGCAAAAGTGCCCACATCGGGGAATAGGGCAGAGAGGAATAACTCCACGGCAATTTGGTGGAATGTGGTGAAATGGGGGCTCTCATTGGGAGTCTATTAGTTGCTCTCCATTCATAATAATGTAGTAACAGGGGGAAGCCTGGACATGGGCCAGGAAACAAGCCTCTCTCATTGGCTGAGCAGCCCCCACCAATCTGATGATGTTTAGTTCTACTCCCCACCCCCACCCAAAAGTATGTTCCTTTAGGCACTGTGTGACCCCTGAAAATGGGATTTTAAAGGTATGGTACACTTGGCTTTTCTTGCTTCATGTGTCCTTGATGGACCAAAGCTGATTCCATGAAAATCTGGATAATATTCCAACGTGCTTCTCATTCCATTGTCATGAAGATCCCTTCCTTGGGCATTTAACATTGTATGCTTTTTTAAAATAAGAATACTTTTTATTTATTTTTTATCTTTATAAATGAAATAAACAATACCAACAACCTAACCGGTAGCTACAGTTTCCAAACAATACAATATTCTTAAGAGGACACAACAATATCAGAAAGGAGCAAAACAAAAAAAAAAAGAAAAAGAGAAGAAAAGAATTATTTAAAAGGATTAAATTTAAACTCCAGTACACACGGGCTTCAGATTCCATTCACTTAAAATTATAACACTGATAAAATTGCAATTCAATACAGCACGATTAGTCTTATCATGTCATCAGTCTTATAACAAGGAAGCTGGCCTACAATTCATTTCCAGTAACCATATAGCCAGTCTCATAATAATAATAGTAATAATAAAAAGGAGAGAAATTAAAAAGGATAAATAATGATAACAAATCACTAATAAGTTTTATAATGTTATATGATAATAAAGGTTAAAAACAACCTTACAACAATATGTAATATATTTTATACTAGATATATAAATGAGTGTGCACGTTTCTATGCACCCTCAAACAGTGTATTTAGGTACAGTAGGCATTTAACATTGTATGTTGTAGAAAAAGACATCAAAGTTCAGAATGGTACTTTGTTCTTTAATTAGAAATAATTTAATAATTTTTCACTTCTAAAATTGTGAAAGTTTTAGACGTGGTAATGGTAATGGTTTAGTACCATTAATTAACACTATTATTTATAACTTTTCATTTTAGAGGAAAAGCTACTTAAAGCTCCACACACGCACACACAAATAAATAGAATATATAAATTATCTCATTGTGTCAAATGTCATAACAGCACACCTATATAGTCTCATGGTAGTTTATGTAAAATGTAACATTCAGAGCCTTTTATGGTGAGCAGCTGAAGAAAAGCACAGATCAGTTAATCCCTTCATTCCCAGGTGTGGAGGTAATTACATAATTTTCAAGGCATTAGAGTTCTTTGATTCTGGGCTTGTGTTCAAATTTAGTTCTGAGCTTGAATTTGAAAATTGCTAATATATAACTATGTTTTTGGCTCTAATCTCTTTCTGAACTTAGTGCCTCAGTTTCATGTATACAATAGTAGTACTTCAGCCATTACTTCAGTTATTACTGCTCTGTGGTCAAAATAAGATTAATTTGTTTGTTTTTGTAAGAATAGTTAACTGACTACAATGTTTATTGAATTTCTTTCCTGTCTTTTGTTGACCTGTTTTGAATGCAGACTCTTTGATTATATAACACAGTAATCAAAGATCTTTGATATATGGGTCATTATACACACACACACACACACACACTATATATATATATATCTATATTCAAAGTAGATGGATCTGTATCCAGCACAACTGCTCTGCTAACAGAAAACTCTTTCATGCAGTGAAGGTTTCCATCAGTGGAACAGGAGGGAAGGCAGTTTTTGCAACCTCCCCCTGCTCCTTGCACTTGCAATGCCCACAAAATTTCAGGGGGTCAGGGATCCTTTAGAACCTTATGGGAGGTGGCAGAGGTTGCTGCGGGGGGCGGGGGGGCAGGTGGGAGACTAGAGAAAATGGGCCTCCCTCTCTATTCCACTGACAGAAGCTTCCACTGGATCAAAGAGCCTTCCATCAGCAGAGGGACGCCACTTGATAAAACTCATGGGCACCATGAGAATTTAAAAACTTTCAATAAATAATGTTTGCACTAAGTGAATTTATTATAACAAGTTTAAATATAAAGAGATGAGCACTGAAGTATTTTCAAAAGTGCAAAACCAAATAGGTTAAATTGACAGGCATAGGTTACTCTGATGCAACTTGCAAACACAGAGGGATTCCCCCCTCCCACCACCAGAAACAGAGATTGAGGTCAAAGACCCCAATTTCTTCATTTAGACCTCTCCATCACCATTCCAAACATCATATTTTAACCTCTGAGTCTAAGCTAGGAGGAAAAAATTGCAAGTGTGACCTCCCACACAGATGGGGAAGAAAACAAAAGCTCTTTTTGGTGGTGGTGGTGGGGTTGAACTGAGGTTTTACAACTTGCGCAAATATATGAGAGAATGAAGTGTTACCATGCCATAATTGAGGTGAGATTGGAAGGCATGTCATAATTAGAGCATTGCAGACCTTTCAGATTCATTGATTGAAGCTGGAAGTGAACTATCCCCATTAGAGGCAACCTTGGACTAAACCATATCCTGCTTACTGCCCTGAAATCTAACCTTGTCCCCTGTATTGGCATCAGAATACACTAGAAGTGAAATAACAAAACTTCAGACTGGTCAGATTGCAGACAAGGAGGATGAGTGGGGAAATCAACAGAGGCTGATCAGGGCAGACAGTTTGACAGTTTGAAAGTTCGTGTTTAGATAGCAAACTATCATTATTTTAAGGCTGCATTGCTATATTTTGGAAGCAGATTCTGGGGACTGTGTGGAATGCAAGGTGACCTGAGATTAAGAAGACTTTTATTTTCCTATGTTTCACAAAGTTATGCTTATTTTCAAATTATCATTTTGAAACTACTCAAATAATACAGCACCTTGCATAAGTGTTCACCCCCTCTTTGACATTTCCACATTTTGTTGTGTTACAACCTGGAATTTAAATGGATTTATTTGGGATTTCTTATCACTGATCTACACAAAATAGTCCCTAATGCTGAAGCAGGAAGAAAAATCTACCAATTTTACAAAATGATTTACAAATAAAAAACTGAAAACTCTGAATTGCATAAGTATTCACCCCCTTTGCTGTGACACCTGTAAATAAGCTTTGGTGCAACCAACTGCCTTCAGAAGTCACCTAATTAGTTGAATAGAATCCACCTATGTGCATATTGAAGTGTCACATGATCTCAGATTAAATACATCTGTTTCTGGAAGGCCTCAGAGTTTGTTGGAGAGAAGATCTAAACAAACAGCATCATGAGGACCATGGAGCTATCAAAACAAGTCTGGGATAAAGTTCTGGAGAAGCACCAATCAGGATTGGGTTATAAAAAAAAATCCCATGGTATGAATATCTCTTGGAGCACCATTAAATCCATTATTACAAAATGGAAAGCATATGCTACAACCGCAACTCTGCCTAGAGTAGGCCGTCCACCCAAACTCAGTGACCAGGTAAGGAGGGCATTAGTCAGCGAAGCAACCAAGAGGCCAATGGTAACTCTGAAGGAGCTGGAGGGAGCCACAGCTGAGATGGGAGAAACCGTCCATGGGCTTTATGAAAGTGGCGAGAAGAAAGCCATTGCTGAAAAAAACCCATATCAAATCCCATTTGGATTTTGTCAAGAGGCATGTGGGAGACACAGTAAACGTGGGGAAAGGTTCTCTGGTCTGATGATATCAAAACTGAACTTTTTGGCCTCACTGAAAAACCCTATGTGTGGCACAAAGCCAACAGTGCTCATCACCCTGAGAACACCATCCCCACGGTGAAGCATGGTGGTGGCAGCATCATGTTGTGGGGATGCTTTTCATCTGCAGAGACTGGCAAACATTAGGATTGTGGGCAAGATGGATTGAGCCAAATACTGGGCAATTTTAGAGGAAAATTTGCTTCAGTCTTCAAGTGACCTGGGACTTGGGCAGAGGTGCACCCTCAACACACAGTCAAAGTTACACTGAAGTGGTTTAAAACAAGCACCTGAATGTCTTAGAGTGGCCCAATCAAAGCCCAGACCTCAATCTGATTGAGAATCTGTGGCAAAGCTTGAAAATTGCTGTTCACTAATGGTCCCCATCCAACCTGACAGAGCTTGAGCAATTTTGCCAAGAAGAATGGGCAAAAACTGCAGGATCCAGATGTACACAGCTGGTGGAGAGTTGCCGAAAAAGACTCACAGCTGTAAGTGCTGCCAAAGGTGCTTCTACCCAGTATTGACTTGGGGGTGAATTCTTATGCAACCAACAAACGCCAGGTTTTTTCTGTTTAATTAATTTTTGTGCCACAATAAAAAAAATATTTTGCACCTTCGAAGTGTTAAGTTGGTTGTGTAAATCAACTTGTAAAAATGCCAAATCTATTTAAATTCCAGGTTGTAGCTCAACAAAATGTGGAAAAGTCAAAGGGGGATGAATATTTTATGCAAGGCACTATATACATTCACATATTGAGAATTCTTGTTCAAAGCAGTGCAGTGTCTCCTCTTCATTCTAGTTTCTGGGTAAAATGTACAAGTTCTCTGCACATCCAAGAGAGCTTTGAACATTGTCATGGGCACAGTGGTGAATACAGAGACAAGACATGAGATTTGGGAAGGAACCTCTGTTCACCTCAGTGTGCTCACCAATCTTTCCTTCTATCTTCTTTGCCTGCACATTGCCCCTGCCAGATGTGACTGCGAGAAACCTATTTATGGCCACCACACCCAAGACTGCCACTTCCTGGCCAGACAATGTGGAATCGGCAGAAACACCCCACCAGTGTGAGATGATGGGGTCCCAAGGCAATCTGCTAATTTTTCAATGTAAGCAAGAGAGGGTGGGCGGGTTGCAGCCAGAGTAGATTAGAATGTATAGAACCTTTTGGGACAGCGTCTATTGAACTCCGCTCTCGCACCTACTTCTCCCTGTATATATTTTGTCTGACTCCCATACATGCAGGCTCACGGAAATTAATAGGTGCATGTTAGTTAAAACAAAACAAAACAACCCAAGTCATTTTTAAACTGCCCCCCCTTTTTAATATGATATACGATAACTGAAAGGAAAGGAAAGGTTCCTCCTGTGCAAGCACCGGGTCATTACTGACCCCTAGAGGGACGCCGCTTGCACTGGTGTTTTCATGGCAGACTATAGCGGGGTGGTTTGCCATTGCCTTCCCCAGTCGTGACTACCTTTCCCCCAGCAAGCTGGGTGCTCATTTTACTGACCTCGGAAGGATGGAGGGCCGAATCGACCTGAGCCGGCTACCCGAGACCCGGCTTCCTCTGGGATTGAACTTAGGTCGTGGGGAGATTTCCGGTTGCAATACTGCCACCTACCACTCTGCACCACACGAGGCTCTATACGATAACTGAACACATGTCTATTGCAGTATTTCACAACTCAGTCTTGGGAGTATATTACCATTTTTAAATGTATTTTTTCCCAACTACTTTTGCTTCAATGTACAATTTTAGTCTGCGTGTTCATAGACAAGGGGGCTGAAAGGAGCAAATGTGAGATACATTTCATTCACTCTAATGAGCTCAGGTTTTATCCAAAGTCCCTTATTATCAACGCCTTACAGCCCTGAGCTCGCCGTTTGTTCAGACAAATTACAGCATAACTGGCTTGCTTTCCCTGAACCCAGTTTTTACAACTACCAGGGGGCAACAGTTCTTCTGTGAGGCTTATTTCATGCTGGTTTTGCCCTTGGGCATTAGGCCACTACCCCACTGTACCTTCCTTCAGGTTTCTACTACTGGTGACAAATTCTTATGTGCTTTTTCTTATGTATTTGTTAGAAGCATGGTCTACTTGAAGGACTTCTATTAGGTTATAACATGGGCACAGTTCACACATGCATGTGCATCACTTGATTTCTGTGCCCTTGATGACTCGCAGTTAAGGCTTAGACTACACATCGCAGCAGAATGCAGTCTTAGAATCTTCAGGTGGTAGAGTGGGCCAAACCACCCCAGACTGTCAGAGGGGGATGTCATATTTGCATGTGATAGCGCATCAGGGAGCCAGGTTCTATCCCAGCCCACTTCATGCTTTGCTAAATTCCTGATTTCAGAGCATCTTTTATGAAAGGGAGATTTTTCACAAGTGATTTTCCCACCCATAGTCTAAAATAATATGGCCCATTCTACCATCTCAGGACTCTTTCTTCTCATTAGCATTTCATTCTGCTGCATAGGCAGACTAGGCCTAAAGCCTGGATTTACAGAAGCAGCAGAATGAAGTGGCAGAGTCTGTGCTACTTCAGACTGTGACTCAGGTGGAGTCATATTGTGGGGTATTCCCCTGCATAAAATGTTGTTGTTGTTGTTGTTGTTGTTACATAGAAAACTAGAAGAACAGGAAGTGAGCTTTCCCTAACATGCTAGTTTCCTCTTGCATGGAGCTTTTGTTTTATGTAGGAAAGCAATCAAAGAGCTTAGGCTGGTTCAGCAGCTGTGGCCCTGCCATAGAAAGCTGACCTAGGACAGTGACACATGACTTTGTTACATCAAGATTAGATTATTGTAATGTGCTCTATGTGAGGCTGTCCTTGAAGATGATTTGGAAACTGCAGCTAGTACAGAATGTATCAGCTAGAATGCTTGTGGGAGCAAAGTGTTGGGATCATATTACTCCTATTATATTGGCTCTCTTTTCATTTCCAGGCCCAATTCAAGGTGCTGATTTTGGCCTTTAAAATCCTAAATAGTATTGCTCCTGTGTGCATTAGTTGCTTACTGTTTATGTTATGTTTCAATAAAGATGACGCTTTTGGGTTATACAGAAGTGGATTGGATGAGAGCATAACTGCCTGGATCGACACACAGCTCAACATGTACTGAGGCCAGAACACTCAGTGGTGACCCCACACCTTTGGAACTCCCTCCCCATGGAGATACACATGGCCTCATCACTGCTGACATTTACTAAAAACACACAAAATCTTGGAGACAAATTTATTCCGGCCTGTGTTTGGTGCTTAAAAATCATTAGCTGCTGCTGCTATGTGTGTATGTTTACTTCATATTGGTAAGTCAATGTTTTTGTAACATTATAAGCCACTTAGTGAGGGCAGCGCACCAAGAACAGTGGGTTAGAAATCTTTCAAATAAATAAATTGGACTCAATGGACTTATAGGCCCCTTCCAACCCTGCCATTCTATGATTCTATGAAATAAATAAAATAAGAGACAGTGGCAAATACTAGCTGTGCTATTCCATGCCACTCATCCCCAGCATTTCCCTTCTCCAGTGCCGGAGCATTTTTTTTAGGGCTGTGTACTGCTTTGGCCCAAGGCCTGAAGCCCGAGTCAAAGTGGGCTGCTTCGGGTCACTTCGAGCCCCTTTCGAGGTGAAGTGGAGGGGGCATGGAGCAACCCAGAGCAGATCAGGGGCTCTCCAAAGTACTCAGTGCGCCTCAGAGCTTCAGCACCCCTGGCTCAGCCACGCCGGTGCTTCCAGTTCCTTACCTGAGCCTCCCACCTCTGTCGCTACTGCCTCCACCACCGCTGCCGCCACTGCCACCTCCACCACCGCCGCCGCCGCCTCCACTGCTGTCATCGCTGTCACTGCCACTGCTGGCTCTGCTGCCACGACCTTCTCCGCCGCCACCTTCTCCACTGCCTTCCCTGCCCCCACCACCTTCTCCTCTGCCACTGCTACAGCCGCCGCCTTCTCCCCCTCCTCCTCCGCTGTCATCGCCGCCGCCAGCTCCTGAGGCCTAGACACGTGCCGACTCTGATTGGAGGGAGACGCCATTTCTAAAATTTTAAAATGGCAACTCCCTGCAATAAGAGCTAGTGCATATCCAGGCCTCAGGAGCTGGCAGCAGTGATGATGGTGGTGGACGAGGAGGAGGAGAAGGTGGCGGCGAGGAGAAGGCAGCAGTGGAGGTGGCAGCAGTGGACGAGAGGGCAGTGGAGGAGGAGGTGGCAGTGGAGAAGGTGGTGGAGGGGGAGGCAGCGGCAGTGGCGATGGAGGAGGAGAAGGCAGTGATGGAAGAGAAGGCAGAGGCGATGGAGGAAGAGGTGGCGGCAGCAAGGTAAGGAGCTGGGGGTTCGCGCAGAGGTGTCGGGGGGGACCCAAAGTGGGGTTCGGCCATCCGAATCCCACTTTGAGTTTGGGGCCGAGTTGTGTCGGGCCCCTCCCAAATCATCCCGAGCTGAATCAGACCCACATCCGAAGCCACGAAGCGGCTTCTGAGTCAGATCGAGGAGTCCCTGCACAGCCCTACTTTTTTTTTATACACTGTTGCTTTTTTTTTAAATGGGTTTTAAAAGCAGCATGGCAATGCTGGCCATCCATAATATTCAGACTTGATCCTGTGTATTTGTCCTTGATCCAGGACTTGGGCTTGTTCAGTCGTTCAGTCATGTCCGACTCTTCGTGACCCCATGGACCATAGCACGCCAGGCCTTCCTGTCCTGCGCTCTCTCCCGGAGCGTGCTCAAGTTCATATTCGTTGCATCAGCGATGCTATCTAGCCATCTCATCCTCTGCCAGGACTTGGGCACTATCACACAAAAGTGGGCTTTTGACTGAGGCACACAATTCACTGGTCATTTGGATAATCCCTTGCACAGCCCAAATTTCCATTACAAAATCTCTACAGACTTAAGATCTTTTTAGAAGAAAGTGATTACATCAGAAGAGTGGTCACTTAACTGCCAGTAAATTGATGGATAATCCTGTTATGCAAATAGAAACGTATTGTACTCTGGCATGGGAGTATTTCAAGGCAAAGATGCCAAGGTGTCAAGTACCCCATTAACTTTTCTTTAGATGAAGAAAGAATGTTCCTACTACAATATAAATAAATTAATCATTAGAAGTGCTCAAGGTAAGTGAAGTATTTTACTGGGTCCGAGGAAAAATTCTCCTTTGAGGAGAAAGTCACTCATATTCACTCAGAACTTGACGGCCATCTGGTTGTGTTTCCTGGGATCCATTTCAGTTGTTGCAGCCTGATGATGTGGACAAGATGCTTGAATCAGTCTGTCCCACCACGTGTAAGCTTGACCCTTGCCCATCTTGGCTGATACGATCCAGAAGGGGTGGATTGATTGGCTGGGTAAGGGTGTGGTAAATGCATCACTCTGACAGGGGGTGATGCCTGCTGCCTTGAAAGAGGCTGTAGTGCGCCCTCTCCTGAAGAGGCCCTCCCTGGCACCAGAGGTATGTGAGAACTATTGCCCCATCACTAATATCTAGGGGTGTGCGAAACCCCGCTTACCTGGCTCCGCCGGGTTCCGCAGGTGGGGGGAGGCGATCCGTTCCTCCCCCTGGAATCCTCGACGGGGGGGGGGAGGTGATCCGTTCCTCCCCTCCCCGGAATCCTAGGGATGTACGAATTGTGTACCTTCCATGCCACTTGACTTCCGCAGTTTGCAGCCAGTGCTCCGTACCGTCGTTCGCAAGCCCCCGGAATTCTCCTCTTTTTTTTCCGCTCCAAGAATTAGGAAGATAAATCCATGTCGACAGCCATAATTCTGCATAACTTCCATAAGAAAGGCTATTTTTCGTAGATATTTAGGTATTTTTTCCCCCTGCCCTGAGACGTGCAGTAATTACTTTCAGCCAAAACACTTCTTCCTCCTAGGGGCTTCCCAGAACAAGCCTGTCCTAGGTGTGCTTGACCGATGCACTCGTTGTTTAAAGCAACGCTGTGTGAAAGAAAGAAAGAAAGAAAGAAAGAAAGAAAGAAAGAACCTTTTAAAATGACCATGCCAGTCTGGAGCCCTGCATGAGGTATTATTCCCCCTGCTAGGCTTTCTATTTCCACATCCAGCCTTGTTGGTGACATGGTGAGGCTAAAATGGAGAGGAGAACCAACTCTGTGCATGTCTACACAGAAGTAAGTCTTACTGGGTTCAATGCGACTTACTCCTACACATGTCAGCACCCCACTTGGCCCCAGCTCAGCTTTGTATTTCCACATCCAGCTCATTAGCAAACCTCCTGTTAGTTATCTCACTGGGTGACTTTGGGCTGGACTCTCACCACTACATCATACTTCTGTTATGAAACTCATGAAGGAAAAGAGACAGTATCATGGAAAGTTCTTTCTGAAGCAGTCACACTTGTACAAATGCAGCATGAAGGGAAAGATCAGCAACCTTCTCTTTGTTTGAATAAAAAGCACACTCTGCACATGCTCAGGGAATGGACAAAATGAGGAATAAACATACCAGGAAATATGAAGAACTATATTCTTCCATTATGTGTGTGTGTGTGTGGGGGGGGGGGAATCTCCCTCAATCCAGCTGTTCCCTGGGAAAAAAAAAAAAAAACATTCACCCAAGGGTCTTCTGAGATAACTAACAGGAGGTCTGATAATGAACTGGATGTGGAAATACAAAGCTGAGCGGAGAGGAGAACCAACTCTGTGCATGTCTACTCAGAAGCAAGTCTTACTGAGTTCAATGCAACTTACTTCTACACATGTCAGCACCCCACTTGCCCCCAGCTCAGGATTTCAATTGAAAAAGAACACCCACAAACAAGGCGGTGAGGACAATTCATTTTTTTGTTAAAAAAAACTTACGTATTTATTATTAAAATAAACTACCCTGCAGTTTTATCTATGAAAATTTCGTGACTCTGTGCGGATGACAAAAAAAAAGCCGCATGACTGCTGGCTCCGCAGGACCTCGTGGTGCCGTTCCACAGAGGATTATGTGGCACAAACTGAAGGGAATTCAATCCCATTTCAGTCCATGGCAGAATTCTCTGACATCCCTACGGAATCCTGCCCGGCTAGCTTTGCTCCGCGGCCAGACCACGGAGCCGCCGGCCAGGCCAACCCGCAGCGGGGCCTCCAGCCGCTGCCGGGCTGGTGCGGACGCAAATGGCGTCCTGTGTAGGGGATACTGGCCCGTGATAGGCTATTTAAATATTTACATAGCCTCTCACGAAAAAAACAAACAGTGAATGCAAATGGTGGCGGCTACGGCGGCCGCCATTTGCATTCCCTTTTTTTCCCGCCGTGATAAGCTACATAAATATTTACGTAGCCTCTCACAGCAAAACAGAGGGGTGCAAATGGCGGCCACTACACCATTTTGCCGTGAGAGGCTATGTAAATATTTATGTAGCTTATCACGGCTTCCGCAGGGACACAAATGGCATCCCTGCGTTAGCCGTGGTAGGCTACGTAAGTATTTACGTGGACACTGAGCCCATAGAATCCCAGAGTAGTTCTGATTCTGAGGAAGAGCAGTCGCTCCTGGGAGAGGAGCGCGCTCCTCTTTCCCAGGGCCCACAGCTGATGGAGATTCCTCCCACCAGCATTCCTAGATTAGAAAGCAGTCCAGGGAGTGACCGAGCACAGATAGCAGACTTGGTGGACGCGCGACGCAGACGCAGAGAGCGGTGCCAGATGGAGGGCGCGGAAAGGAGGCGCAGTGCCCGGTTGGTGTGCAAACAACGACTGCGCCCCGAGGATCCAAGGGAAAAGGGGAGGGACTCTCCCTAGTCCTTAAGTTCAGGGGTCTGCCAGTAATTCCCATTCAAATGGGGACCAACTGTTTCAACTTAGGGCATAGGTACTCTGCTGCTCAGATCTAGTTGCTACCTGTAGAGTTGTTAAGTTGTAAAAGAAGAATAAAGCTTTGAAAGGAATCCTTTTGTCTGTGTCTGGACTTCGTTCCTGGATTAGACTGAGAGAGGCCTCCAAGGAGCCCTTGACATTACGTAGCCGATCACGGCTATATGGATGAAGCGAATTGCGGCCGCAGATGTGGCACCATTCGCTATGCAGCACAGACAGCAGCAGGTAGGTGCTCCGTTCCAGCCCCATTTTGCGGGGTGGGGAGGCGGTGGGGCTTCATTCCACCACGGATTTCGGGGGGCTGAATGCACTGGCATTCGGCCTCACCAAGATCCATGGCGGAATTCTCCACCATGCCTACTAATATCCCCTTTTGGGCCAAGGTGCTTGAGTGTGTTGTGGCTGGACAGCTTCAGATGCTCTTGGAAGAAACTGATTATGTGGACCCATTTCAGTCTGGTTTCAGGCCAGGCAGGGTACAGCACTGAAATGTAGGGGTGTATGGATTGTATTCACCCTTGTCCTCTGCGGGGTCTACAGGGGGGGAAGGCGATCCGGTCCTCCCCCCAGAATCCTCCCTGGCCGGCTCTGCTCTGCAGTGAGTCCGCGAAGCCGCCGGCTGGGCCTGGTTACAGCTGGACTTCCGGCCACTGCCACACAAATGGTGTCTGGCGTAGCAGACGCCATTTGCATCCCTGCCTTTTGCCCTAATAGACTATGTAAATCTTTACGTAGCCTATCATGGCAAAAGGCAGGGATGCAAATGGCATCCGCTATGCTGGACGCCATTTGCGTCCAAAGACAGGCGGCAGTGGATGGCAGCAGACGGCCAGCAGCAGGTAGAATCCGGCCAGCGTGGATTCTCCCAGATGGCGGAGGTGAGTCTTTCGTTCCACTGCAGACTCCGGGGGGCCGGATTCTTAGAATCTGGCCTCATTGGAGTCCGTGGCGGAATTCTCCGCCATCCCTACTGAAATGGCCTTGGTTGCTCTGAATGACGACCTACTCCAGGTGAAAGACAGGGGGAGTGCTACGCTGTATCTTCCTGGATCTCTCAGTGGCTTTTGATACCATTGATCATGGTGACTTACTGGATCGGCTCTGCAGGATGGGAGTTGGGAGCGATGTGTTACAGTGGTTCTGCTCCTACCTGCAGGGCCGATTCCAGAGAGTAGTATTGGGGGATTCCTGTTCTACTCCATGGCTATTAAGCTGTGGGGTGCCACAGGGCTCTATTCTATCCCCCATGCTGTTCAACATGTATATGAAGTTGTTGGGTGAGGTCATTAGGAGTTTTAGGATGGGGTGTCACCAGTACGCTGTTGATGCTCAGGTCTACTTCTCCTTGTTGTCAGAGTCAGCTGGGGAGGTGAAGGTACTGGACCAGTGCCTAGAGGATGTAATGGGCTGGATAAGGGCCAATAACTGAAGCTAAATCCTGACAAGACGGTAGCTCTGAGGATTGGTGGTTCCTGAGTCCAGGAATTGGGTAAGTGACCTGTCCTGGATGGGGTTGCCCTCCCCCTGAAGGAACAGGTGCATAGCTTGGGACTACTCCTAGATCTATCCCTGTCACTGGAGCTCCAGGTGGACTCTGTGGCCCAGAGTACTTGGGGCCGGCTTCAGCTGATCCACCAGCTACGGCTATTCCCGGACAGAGATAACCTAGCCACAGTAGTACATGTGCTGGTAACTTCCCAATTAGACTACCGCAATGCACTTTACATGGGGCTGCTCTTGAAGACGACTCAGAAGTTGCAGCTAGTGCAAAATGCAGCAGCTAGACTGTTGAGGAGAACATCTCACGAAGATCATATAACACCAGTTTTAAAGGAACTGCACTGGCTGCCAAATGCTTCCGGTCAGAATTCAAGGTTTTGGTGATGACATTTAAAGCCTTAAGTGTCTTGGGACCTCAATATTTGAGGGAGCGCCTCCCCCTATATATGCCTGCCCAAGGACTGAGATCTGTTGGAGGGGCCCTCCTCTGCGTCCCACCAGTGCGATACATCATCATCATCATCATCATCAACATTTCTATAATGCCCCACAGCCAAAGCTCTCTGGGCAATTTACAGAAATTAAAACATTAAAATACAATATACAAAGTTTAAAAGCCATTTACATAAAAGCACACAGACAATACACCCAAACAACATGTAACTAAAACAACTTTGAACGGTCAGTCATAACTAAAGACACATCCAGGACTGATTGAAACTCATCATGTGCTGCCAGATGCCTGGGAAAAGAGGTAGGTCTTAACCTGGTGTCGAAAAGATAATAATTTGGTGCCAAGCAGACCTCATTGGGACATACACTATGGAGGGACATGGGAGAGGGTCCAGTCCCATGTGCCTTCCCCTTGGAGTGCCCTCCCCTTGGAGGCCCGATTGGCGCAGACATTGGTTTCATTTTGGTGCCAAGTGAAAACATGGCATTTCACCAAAGCCTTTGAGGGCTAATTGAATTCCCTAAAGTTGCACACTGCTTTAACTGTTTTATTGTTTTAGATGTTTAAATTGATATTAGCTTGTGTAATGGTTTAATAGGTTTTAGCTGTTTAAATTCTTTATTGTTTTATACTGTTTAAATTGATTTTATCTTTACGCTGCCCTGAGATCTTAATGATATAGGGCGGGATACAAATGTTATAAATAAATAAATAAATAAATAAATAAATAAATAAATGAGCAAGCAAGCAAGCAAGCAAGCATATTGGCAAGTGAATGGTGCAAAAAATTTGCATGCACAGGTGTTACTCTGTATATGGTTGCAAAGCAATAAAGGTAAGTTGATAAAACAGGCGAGGAGTGACTGTATATGTATATCTTTTTAGGGAAGGCTGGTTAACACATGCGCACTAATTATTTCAGGGCTGCAACATCTAGCCATGACTTTCTTATGGCTTGTAAATAATTGCCAAGGGTTCCTCCTCCATAAGCCAGAGCGAGGCCACTA
Source organism: Heloderma suspectum (assembly GCF_057233095.1). Lineage (NCBI taxonomy): Eukaryota > Metazoa > Chordata > Lepidosauria > Squamata > Helodermatidae > Heloderma > Heloderma suspectum. The sequence goes on from NC_139461.1 coordinate 89,478,038, forward strand.
CAGGAGCTGAGGCATTTTCTCAGTTATGGCTGGGTATACCTAGTGTGCAGTCCTCTTTGATCTATGCTACAGGTTTACCATCTCCCTCCATCTTGCATCAGGTCAGTTGGTTTGCCCAGCTATGGCACCTTCTGCATTGCCATGTTCTGAAGAGTCAGGCCAGTTCCGTGTTGGCCAGGAAAGAATTCCTGAGAGGAGAATTATGTTGAAATTTTCTCCCTCATCATCAAGCAAAGTGAAAAGGACAAAAACAAGTAACAGTAATAGGGAGCAAGACTGCGTTAACCACCCTAGGGTGGACCACAGTTGGTCAAATTGGTTATTTATATTCAGTATTTACATAGGAGTTCCAATTTTTATTTGCCACAACTCTTCTCATACTTGAATGTAATTTACAAGGTATATGGGTCTTCTTCTGGTGCATGCCGCAGATACAAGAGTTTTTGTACAAGAGCTGTATTGAACCCATTGTACAATAATCGCCTCTGGCTTAAAACATATGACCCAGGCCTGCCCATTAACTGGTTAGCAGCCTAATAGTGGTGACTTTCTTTTTAATTTGGGTAGTTTAACATAGGCTTGGTGATTCAGGACCAACAGAGATCTATGAGAGGAGAATGCTGGATTATAAAGGCAGAATGTCACCACATGTTGATTTCTGCATTGAATGTGCTCTCTGTGTTGACCTCATTCCAGTTATTGCTATAGAGAGGGAGGTCCCAAAAGGAATATGGAAAGAGTTGCTAGGGAAGTGCCCATTTGCCAGCAAGGCGGCGACCCTGCTAGCAAAGGTTCCAAAATCAATTTATGTTTGATTTCTCTGCCATTGGTTTTCACTTTACCTGACAGGCCTGCTGCAGACTTCTTATTTAAAGGTTTTAAGGAAGGCTTCACGATATCTTTCACTAGTCCCAGGTTTTCAGCTAGTTCTAACAACCTTTATTCTATCTTTGAGCTGGACCATATTGCTGCATCTAAAACTCAGAATGAAATTCAAGAGATGAGGTTTTCAGGATTCCCACAAATCCCTATCTCTGCCTAATTTAAGGTTATCCCTACTGGGAGTGCCTCCCCTCAAATATCTGTCTGTCTGTCTGTCTGTCTGTCTGTCTGTCTGTCTGTCTGTCTATCTATCTGGGTGAATTCTGGGTTGATTAGTTATCTTACTTACTCTAAGGGTTGCTTGGTTATTGATGGCATTTCCCCAGAGCTTTTTCTAGTGAGATATGCAATACATTTTTGATTCCACAGTATTAATGGATGCTAACTGTGGTGAGTCTGACTTTATGGCAAAGAGTGACATTTGATCTGCTGTTTGGCTGCTTTGGGTTTATCTTAGAGATTTTGACTTGCTGGGTTCCTCATTTGCTAGGCAATTTTATTTTGAAAAAGCCATGCCTATGGGCTGCTCTGTTTCTTGCACAGCTTTTAAGTCTATCTTTCCTGGAGTGAATGGTTAGATTTCACTCCAGTTCTACCTTAGCTTCCTATTACCTGGGTGATGTTTTGTTTGCTGGTAGGGATGGAACTGAGAAGCATGCAGCTTTGTTATCTCTGTTTCAAAATATGGTTGCTAATTTGGGTGTTCAGATTGTAAACTAATGATCCACCAACATTATCTAACAAATTTAGAGATTGAAATCAATTTTGTAGAATAGGTTTCTTGTTTTTTGGAGGAAACATTTTAAATCCTTTGGGAAACCATTGCTCAATACCTGTAGGTTAAAAAAATCTACCTTCACTCAACTCCCCCCACCCCCAACTAGTTTTGTTGCTTGTTGCCACGCTTGCTCAGACATGTATCTCTACATGCATCTGAAACCATTTCTTATGTTTGGGGACTCCAGGAACAATGGATGATTGGGGGAGATTTAGTCTGGTACTAAAGGGAACTCTTCCCTCTATCACCACTGGTTCTATTTCTGTTGGAGAGCTGCCCCCGCAAACTAGCATGTTTTTCAAATTAATGAAAGTATGCCATGGGTCACTTAACTTAGTTAGGGTCTTTGGTTTGGATAGTGTAAAATCCCCATTAAAATCTGTCAATTTTAATTTCTCTCATATTTTCATTTTTCCAGTCATAAATTTGTTTCATCCCATTTCCACATCTGTTTGTGGATTTTTTAAAAAGGTATCCACGGGGGAGGGGCATGCACATCTTTTTCACATTTCTCATAACACACACATTCTTTGCCTAAAATGCAATTTTGCCTAATTTCTGTCAGCACTTTTCCTTAATATAATGCATTTTTGTGCACACTCTTCCGTAACATACACATTCCTGTATGCATTTTTGATTGGATAACTGCAGCACAAAACCTGAAGAAGTACAGATTAGGCAGGTATAGATTAAAAAACGAAGTGAAAACCAAATGAATTTATTCCCTATTTCTAATCTCTGTAAGGTTCCCAAGATAGGGATGGCGGAGAATTCCGCCGCGGACTGCACAGAATTCGTGGCAGAATGCACTACCCCACCACCACCACCCGAAATCCCCCCGGGACAGACCCTACCTGGTGGCGGTGGCTGCTCCAGGTTGTTGTCTTCATTCCGCAGCCATCTGCTGCCGGGCTGCAGAACGAAATGGCAGCCGGTGTAGTGGCTGCCATTTGCATCACTGTCCGTGGCCGTGATTGGCTATGTAAATATTTACATAGCATATCACGGCAAAGAGCAGGGACGCAAATGGCAGCTGCTTTTTATTTATTTATTTCATTTCTATACGACCCAATAGCCGAAGCTCTCTGGGCAGTTCACAAAAATTAAAACCAAACAACACACAATAAAACAATTTAAAATATATAGAACATTAAAACCACAATATAACAATACAACCACAATAAAACTTAGCAGCAATGCAGGAGTTTAAAATACAGATTTAAAACAGCAAAGCTAAAAATTTAGAAAGTTAAAATGCTAAAATGCCTGGGAAAATAAAAAGGTCTTCATCTGGCGCCAAAAAGAATACAATGTAGATGCCAGGCGAACCTCACTAGGGAGCTCATTCCAGAGCCGGGGTGCCACAGCAGAAAAAGCCCTCCTCCTAGTAGCCACCCGCCTCACTTCCTTTGGCAGGGGCTCACAGAGAAGGGCCGCTGATGATGATCTTAAGGTCCGGGCAGGCACATATGGGAGGAGGCGATCCTTCAGGTAACCTGGCCCCAAGCCGTTAAGGGCTTTGAATGTTAACACCAGCACTTTGAATCGGGCCCGGAAATGAACTGGCAGCCAGTGCAGCTGGAAAAGTACTGGCGTAATATGAGCTCGCAGGCCAGTCCCTGTTAACAATCTTGCTGCCCTATTTTGGACCAGCTGAAGTTTCTGGACCGTTTTCAAAGGCAGCCCCACGTATAACACATTGCAGTAATCCAGATGAGAAGTTATCAGAGCATGGATAACTGTAGCTACGCTATCTCTGTCCAAATAAGGGCGTAGTTGGTATACCAGCCTAAGCTGATAAAAAGTGCTCCATGCCACTGAGTTCACCTGTGCCTCAAGTGACAGTTCTGGATCCAAGAGCACCCGCAAACTACAAACCTGATCCTTTAGGGGGAGTGCAACCCCGTCCAGAACAGGTTGAATATCACCTAGCTGGGCAGACGAACCACCCACTAACAGTACCTCCGTCTTGTCTGGATTGAGTTTCAGTTTATTGGCCCTCATCCAGTCCATTACCGTGTCCAGGCACTGATTCAGAACAGCCACTGCCTCACCTGGGTTTGATGAGAAAGAGAGGTAGAGCTGGGTGTCATCTGCATATTGATGGCACCTCAGCCCACACCTCCGGATAACCTCCCCCAGCGGTTTCATGTAGATGTTAAACAGCATGGGGGATAAAATAGAGCCCTGTGGAACCCCATGGCACAATTGCCATGGCACAGAGCAATAATCCCCCAGCACCACCTTCTGGAATCGGCCATCCAAGTAGGAGCGGAACCACTGTAGTGCAGTGCCTCCAACTCCTAACCCAGACAACCTATCCAGAAGGATACCATGGTCGATGGTATAGAAAGCCGCTGAGAGGTCCAGGAGAATCAACAGGGTCGCACCCCTGTCCCTCTCCCGGCAGAGGTCATCCCACAGGGCGACCAAGGCAGTTTCCGTTCCAAAACCAGGCCTGAATCCTGATTGAAATGGATCTAGATAATCTGTTTCATTCAACAGTGCCTGGAGCTGTCCTACAACCACCCGCTCAAGCACCTTGCCCAGGAAGGGGATGTTGGCCACTGGCCTATAATTGTTAATATCCTCTGGGTCCAGGTTAGGCTTTTTCAGGAGTGGTCTAATTACCACCTCTTTTAAATGGCGCTATGCCATTTGCGTCCCTGCTTTTTCCGTGATAGGCTACATAAATATATACGTAGCCTATCACGGCTAACACAGGGATGCAAATAGCGTAGTGGACGCCATTTGCATCCCTGCATTAGCCGTGATAGGCTACGTATATATATACAAAGCCTATCATGGAAAGAGCAGGGATGCAAATGGTGTAGCGACCGCCATTTGCATCCCTGCTCTTTGCCGTGATAGGCTACGTAAATAAAGTATATAAGTAGCCTATCGCAGCCTAACATAGGAACGCAAATGGTGGCTGCAGCAGCCCGGCAGCGGACGGCAGTCTGGCTGTGGAAGGGCCTGGCCGGTGGCTCCGCAGACTCACCCCGGAGTGGAGCCGCCCAGGCAGGATTCCGGGGGGAGGGACAGATCGCCTCCCCCCCAGCAGACACGGCCACCAGGAACGGTGAGTGGGGTTCGTACACGCCTATCCCAGGAAGGGAAAACAGAACTGAGGCTTTGAGATTTACTCTTGAACAGTAAGAAAAAAACTCACAGTCAAGTTACTGAAGGCTGTCCAAGAATGGGAGGGAGGGAGAGTGGGAGAAGTTGAAGCAAGTCAATGGTAGCTGCATGGCTGCATCTAGGGTGTTTCTACATTAAGCAAAACCCCCTGCAAAACCCCACATCCTTTCCGGAGGTTCCTGCTTTCAGTTTCTTTGCAGGATTAGGAAGGGCTTCTTTACATGGCAGCCATATGGTTTGAATGGAGGGAGTGCCTCCCTCCCTCCATGGCATGTGTGCAAAGGGAGGGGGACTCTTGTTTTCATAGATTAACTTCTGCTGTACTGTTTTCTCGCAGCCCCCAAGAAACCTCTGACTTACTTTTGAGTAGACATAAAATGTAAGATTGTAAGTCTGCAACTCTTGGCACACTTACTTAGGAGTAAGCCTCATTGAACTTAATAGGGTGCTCTGAAACAACAGAAGACATTGCTTCTGAGCTCGGTGGGGTAGGGGATCAGATGTGTCTCCCTTCATTGCAGGGAGGCGTTTTACCCTCTTCTCCCTCCAACTGAGAAATGCGGAGGCAGGAGACACAATCAAAAAGTGAATCTTACCCTCGCACCTGTCAAATCTCATCCCAACAACTGAAACAAATGCCCACAGCAGGCAGACACAGTGGTTTCTTCCACTATTGGAGAATTTCACAGGGAGGTCATAGCACTGCTGTTCTGTGGGCTGGAAAAAATGCCACTTTTTTTTTTTTTTTTGGTGTTTGGGGAAAACATGAGATAGGCTGGAGGAAATGGCAGAAGACACCCTGGAGGGTCACGGTGTTATCTAAAAAGCCTACAAACTTCTGAGAGAGAGCCATCTCAATAGCAGGATAAAAGCTCTGTGTGATGAACCCCATAGATTGATGAAATCTAGATGGAAGAAGAGAGAGAAAGAGAAGGCAGAGCAAGGGCAAAGAAAGGGGATGGGGGAGAAAGTGAGCCTTGGGATCAGCTGGGAAGGTGTGTGCATGAGACAGTGAATAAGAGAGAGGAAGATGGGAGATTACCTATCTTCAGTCTGCTTAGATAAAAAGAAGAAGAAGAAAGGAATGGGGAATACTCATCAGGAGATTAAGTCTAAAAGGCAGAGAAATATTGCATTTCCAGGCCATGGCCTGCTAATCCAATGGGCAGGAGGACCAAGAATCTAGGGTGGGCAGCATTCCCAGGCTGCAGTAGTGATTCCCTTTAGTCTTTTCCATGGATCACTTGCATGAGTAATCTGGACTGGCTGGTTCTGAAAACACCTCTTTTTACTGTTCTTGGCTTGCTTAAGTTGATCTACCTGATGCTTGCAGATGGATGTTCCTGTCTTCCCAATGGAGATGGACTAGATGGCCTTTTGCTACATTTCAGATATATTATCCCATCAAGAAGCTTCCACTGATATTCACATTAAATTGTAACATTGGGTGTGTGTTTTTTAAGAAAAGAAAGAAAAAGAAGTTCAATAAAGTACTGAAAGGTAGGCTAAAAGAAGGAGAGTAGGAATAAATTGAAGATATTAATAAACCCCTGTAATGAAGATGCATTAATTTTTAATGCAATTTTAAGTAAAGTATATTAATACTTTATGTATGCTTTTAAGGTTCTGGAGGCAGAAGCTCTGTACTTATGCTAATTATAATGCAAACACATTTTCCCTTGATCCTGTGGCTATATCTATGATGGCAGTTGCCTGTATTTAATTTAGTAAATAATGTTTAAGTTAAGTATTTATCTTCCTAATTTTATATTAAAAATAGAATATGCCAAAGGTATGTAATGTACTTCACCACTAATGAATACACAGGGATGGAAGTGAGCGGAGAATAACATAAACCCTCATAAAAGCTTACTCGACAGTGCGGGATTGTTTAGTTTTGTGCGGGCACAAACTATAGGATTATTATAACTGTTCAGAGGCAGAGCTGCTCTAGGACTGTGATAGGGTTACCTATGGGGATTTAAAAATAAATAAATAGAAGGTTGTAGTACCGGAAGTAGTTCCGAGAAAAACTTCTTGTCTTTTATGGTGTTTATGGGCTCTTTTTTCTAATAGATATGTTTCAGTGCCCATAGAAAGAAAAGAGAGAGAGAGAGAGAGAGGCAGGATACCACCAATCATAGGGAAAAAGAAAGAAGGAGACCTCCAGGTTCTGCACCTAGGAAAGAGAAACCAAATGCCCAGTTACAAGATGGGAGGTACTTGGCTCAACAATACTACATGTGAGAAGGATCTTGGTATTGTTGTAGATCACAAGCAGAATATGAGCCAACAATGTGATGTGGCTGTAAAAAAAAAAAAGGCAAATGCTATTTTGGGCTGCATTAATAGAAGTATAGTTTCCAAATCTGGTTAGGCCTTATCTTGAGTACTGTGTCCAGTTCTGGGCACCACACTTTAAGACTGATGCAGACAAACTGGAAAAGTTTCAGAGAAGGGCAATGAAGATGATCAGGGGACTGGAACAAAGCCCTATGAGGAGAGACTGAAAGAACTGGGCATGTTTAGCCATGAGAAGAGAAGACTGAGGGGAGATATGATAGCGCTCTTCAAGTACTTAAAAGGTTGTCACAGAGAGGAAGGCCAGGATCTCTTCTCAATCATTCCATGTCCTGCACACATTCCAGAGTGCAGGACACGGAATCATGGGCTCAAGTTACAGGAAGCCAGATTCCGACTGAACCTCAGGAAAAACGTCCTGACTGTTAGAGCAATAGGACAATGGAATCAATGACCTGGGGAGGTGGTGGGCTCTCCCACACCGGAGGCATTCCAGATGAGGCTGGACAGCCATCTGTCAGGGATGCTCTGACTTGGATTGCTGCATTGAGCAGGCGGTGGACTCGATAGTCTTATAGGCTCCTTCCAACCCTACTCTTCTATGATTCTATGATTCTGTGCACAAGAATGAATTTGCAACAGTGTGAAGAGACTGGATTGAAATTGGTTGTTTAAGAGCATTCCTTAGAAAGAACCTGGTTCAAAACACATTGGTTTTACAAAAAATGGTACAACAACTAATATGTGTGCAGCAGGAGATATCATTCTTCCTTTTCCCCACTGTAAGAGGAACAAAATGTTTTCACTGTTCTTATTTTCCTGGTCTTCCTCATAGAAGCTATCCCAGCTTCCCTGCACCTCTCTTCCATCTGCCAATATCTCCAGATTCCTTCCTTCCTTCCTTCCTTCCTTCCTTCCTTCCTTCCTTCCTTCCTTCCTTCCTTCTCCTCCTCCTCCTCCATTTGTGACAGAGCACCTGAAGCAGCACCTTCTGCTGATCCTGAATGGAGTCACTCTCTGTAAGAAACCTGATTCGGTGGTTGGGTCCTTGCATGAGAGATTCTACAAGTGTAAATTTTGTGTAATATTGTTCTATTACACCACTGGAATCAGAAATGGAAGATCTAAGAGTTCAAGAAAGAAAAAAAGAAAAAAGTTGTAGTGTCTGTGGTATATCCATCATCCAATAACTCTTTTGCTGTTAGCTACCACTTTTCTTTGCATATACATGCAAAAGAAAAAGGGGGTTAATCATTCTTTATAGTTTCATTGATAACGAGAGGTAAATCCTTTGTATTTTTCTAACATTTCCATATAAAAACAAAATTGGAACTCCACAAGTATATCTATTTTCAGAGTAGAAGTTTGAACCAGGTTTTCCCAGTGTGATAGCTGTGTTGAGCATGATGAAGATTTCCCTTTTTTTAAAATCTAAGATTGGCTTCCCAAGCAGCTAAGGGCATAATCCTATGCCTGTTTAGACAGAAAAAAAGCCCTACAACTCCCAGCATGCTCCAGCCAGCTGCGCTGGGGCATGCTGAGAGTTGTAGGACTTTTTTCTGTCTAAACAGGTATAGGATTGCATCCTAAAACAATTAAAATATGTACAGGTATAATGCAATTAGGGATATATTTGTGCGCACGTGTGTGGAAGCCCTTTCTGTTGGTAATGTAGTCCATCTCCAGATGGATTAGGGTCTGACTAATGTAAAGGTGGCAGCTCACAGAATCAGCCATTCCATTGATCTGTAGAATATTGTTCTGTCCTTGGCATTGCAAAATGTCCTCATTTAAGATAATGGCCAGCACAGCACAGAAACTCAGTCATTTGGATTCCGAGAGAATAATCTCTGTTGTTTCTGCCCAACAGCTCAGGACATCAATTCTTTGCTCAGAGTTATTGCATATTGATGGGATTCTTTGCTACTGACAACAGCAGCAACAACAATAACATTAAGTCAGCACTTATCCAGTCAAAGTGCCTGAAAGGATGGGAAGGTACTTCCTCTAACCAGGTTTAAATTAGTCCACAGTTTTCTTGTTTAATTGCATTCCCACATTAAACTTGTTTTAAGCAGGAAAATGTTTTGAGTCACAGTTGCTGAAGGTAGATACATGTGCCTGTGGATTTTCATTGGTGTGTATGAAAAAATGGAGAGATGAAGAATTTATGTCTTAAATACCATGGATTAAAATAATTTTTAAAATGCTATAATGCTTATGTGTTTTCAAAGGTCAGTGAAAAGTGAAAAGTTGAATAAATCATGAAGAGCTATTGGCAAGAGAACAAGAATTGATAATGACATGATTAGGATTTTTTAAAAAATCGTAGTCTTCTTCAGGAAAGGGGTCCCTGGTAATGGAGGTTCCTTGATATTCTGGCTTTAATTAATACACCTGTATACAAGTTATAGAGCGTAATCATGATAAAGACTTATTTATTTTGTATTATATTTAAATATTTTATCTTTGATATAGTTATTTGGCACTTTTCTATCAAAATATACAAAGCAAAATGCTTATAAATGTAGTAACATGAAATAATTATAATAATTAACTAACAATGTAATGATGTCACAACCGCAAAATAATGGAACAACATAAAAACTAAAAAAATCCTTATAGAGCTAAAACAGAAAAAAACAAGAAACAGCAATAAACCATCAATGAATGGGCAAAGATTTTATTTATTTATTTATTTATTAAATTTCTTAATCACCCATCTGGCTGGTCACCCTGCCACTCTGGGTGATGTACAATAATACAAATAGTTTAAAAACAATGAAATTACACATTAAAACATCAGTTTCTAAAATTTCCCTAGCCCACCCCAAATGACTGCCTGAACAACCAAGTTTTCAACGCGTGGCGGAAGCTCATTAAAGAGGGGGCATGGCGGAGTTTCCTAGGGAGGGAGTTCCACAGAGTGGGGGCCACCACAGAAAAGGCTCTCTCCCTCGTCCTCACCAGCCTAGCTGTCCTGGCTGATGGGACAGAGAGAAGGCCATCCAAGGCTGATCTTGTTAAGCGGCCTGTCTGGTGTTGCTGGAGGTGCTCCTTGAGATAGGCTGGTCCAGAACTGCATAGGGTTTTAAAGGTCAAAACCAACACCTTGAATTTGGCATGGAAAACAAGTGGTAAGCAGTGCAACTCCTTCAGCACTGAAGTGATGTGATCATGCCGGTGGCTGCCTTTAATCAGGCAAGCCACTGTGTTCTGCACCAGCTGCAGCTTCCGAACTGTCTTCAAGGGTAACCCCACATAGAACGCATTGCAGCAGTCTAGACGAGAGGAGACCAGGGCATGTACTACAGATGGGAGCAGATGGTTGGGAAAGTAGGAGCGCAGCCGCCATATCAGATGGAACTGGTACAACACTGTCCGGTTCATGGCTGACACCTGAGCCTCCATGGACAGCTGGGAGTCTAAAACAACCCCCAGGCTGCGGATCTGGTCTTTCAAGGGTAGTCATACCCCATTCAACACCAGATCAACATCCCCCAGCTTCCTCTTGTCTCCCACCAAAAGTACCTCAGTCTTGTCAGGGTTCAGCTTCAGCTTATTCCTCCCCATCCAGCCACTTACCAGACATTTGGACAGAGATTCTACGGCCAACCTTGGTGAAGATTTAAACGAGAGGTAGAGCTGCGTGTCATCTGCACGTTGATGACACCACACCCCAAACCTCCTGATGATAGCTCCCAGCGGCTTCACATAGATGTTAAATAGCATTGGGGAGAGGATGAAACCCTGTGGCACACCAAAAGTGAGCGGCCATGGGTCCGAGACCACCTCTCCCAGTGCTACTCTCTGGTACCTGCTGGAGAAGAAGGACCAGAACCACCATAATATGGTGTCTCCAATGCCCAACTAGGGATGGCGGAGAATTTCGCCACTGACTCCAGTGAGGCCGAATTCTAAAGAATCTGGCTTCCCGGAGTCCGTGGCGGAACAGAAGACTTATCTCCGCCTCCCTGAGGAATCTTCTTCAGCCGGATCCTCTGGCTCCCGATTGCCAGAGATACGGCTGCCATGCAAATCCAGGATGTCATTTGCGGCTGTAAAGGCCTTAGTTTAAGGTAAATACACTCATTCACGGCTGCATTTACCTTTAACTAAGGCCTTTATGGCCGCCAATGGTGTCCTGGACGCCATTTGCGTCCGTGCTTTTCATTAACACGATAGGCTACACAAATATTTGTGTAGCCTATTGAGTTAATGAAAAACACAGCTGCATTTCATTTACGGCTGCATTTACCTTAAACTAAGGCCTTTACGGCCGCAAATTGCATCCTGGACACCATTTGCTGCCACAGTCAGTTGTTCCCTTCAGCCAGCAATACGGCATGGCAGCCGTATCGCTGGCACTTTGGAGCTGGCCGGCGTTTCCATGGAATCGCTGCAGAGCAGAGCCGGCTGAAAAGGATTCTGGGGAGAAGAATGGATCACCCCCCCATGGGACCCCCCCCCCCGGCGGACTGGCAGGTAGGGGATTCGTACATCCCTATGCCCAATCTCTTCAGGTGGTCCAGGAGGATACTGTGGTCAATGGTATCAAAAGCCACTGAGAGGTCGAGGAGAACAAGGAAGGAGCATTCGCCCTTATCCAAAGATCTTAAAAACAAAACAACAACAACTGGCATGTAAAATCATCAAAGACCCTCATGAATCTGTCTTGGGAGGGTGTACCAAAGAGCAGGTGCTGCCACCACAAAGCCCTGCCCTGTCCCACAACATGAGGCGAGAACCTAGAGAAGGGCATCATAAGATCTTACAGGAGGAGCAGATTGACATGAAAGAATATAGCATAATATGGCACGTAAATGTATGCTTATCAGTAGCAAAGGGCAGACTCTTCCATCCGCACTGGAAATATCAGGTGGGACCCAGATTATGAATGCCCTCTGCACATTTGGCAATGTAATCAGGGTCCTTAATTTGGTCAAGTGCAGGTATAGCCCTACCAAGGTGACCCAGTGCAAGCTGTGCCACCATCCCATTTCCTTTACTCATAGAATACAGTAGTGGAAAAGGCTTGCTGCAGCCGTAAGGCCCTAGATGGTTTATTGAGTTACTCTGTTTCTGTCTTGCTTTCTCACTAAAAATGCTAAAAATGCAAAAGTTCTCAAGGAAAGGTGGCTAACAACAATAAAACGTTGCATGTGCAGTAGTATCTAAGACACCAGGAACCATGAGATATATAGTTCCCATGGTTCTTGACATCCCTAGATGCTCCTTCACAACATGCAACATCCTCCTGCAGATGCTGCAAAGGAAGTACAGGAAGAGGAAGCAGAAGTCATTGATCTGGTTTGCACATAATGATAAACCATGATTTATTTAACCCATGGTTAACCCATGGTTTGTTGCCCTACCCAGGGTTTGTCTGGTGGATGATCAAACAAACTGTAGTTTGTTTTCTCAGTCCCTGGATTGTTTGTTTGCCTCCTCCTTCACCTTCTCCCTCCCTGTATCCTCAATGCTTTTGTGGTGCTGTAGTACTGGGATATAGAGCAGCTGTTTTTGTTTGTTTTTATCACTCTTGGCCACTGCCTCTGTAGCCTGGCAAAACAGCCTATGAATAACCCATGGTTCTGGGTCCTGTTTGCATGATCACTGCAGATAGGTTACAGTGCATGCCGGCTGCCATTTTGAGTGTGCAAGCTGAGGCGGGCACATACCATGACTTGTCATGTCGTGCTAATCTGGGTGATGTGGTTTATGGAAAGCTGCCTGGTTTTGCATGACATGACAGCCACAGCACAAGTGCATTAAGGCTTGTATATTCAAAATGGCAGCCAGCATACACCACAACCCACACTAGCTTGTATAAGCTGCGGTGATTGTGCAAACCCAGTCATAACAACAACTCATGGTTTAAACAACTCAGAGTTCACAACCCAACAACAAACAATGGGTTCTTTTTCTGGGTTTTTCAAGCTTAACAAACCATGGTTTGCTAGTGTAGCTGGGTTTGCACATCACAACAACCCAGAATTCAACAACCCATAGGTTAAATAAACCATAGGTTAGCACTATGTGTGAACCAAGTCATTGCTTTGCTTTGTATAAGTTGTGAAGATTCATTCAGAAATCCATGGGTTGGGTCAAGACTAAGGTAGCCATGCTTTAGTTTAATCCCATTGAAATCAATGGGACTAAAGCTGGATCCAACCTCATGTGTATTATACAACAGTGTGGTGTTGTATAATTAATTGCTTCACCCCAAGAGGAACTCAGCATCATTTCTCCATCCCCTTCTGTTTTATTTTGTTATATTTCTTTCTGGATTACCAATGGATATTTATAACTATTTACTTCAGAATGTCCTTTTCAACATGTGTGCATGCGTGTGTGTATACATATATGCAATTGAATCATTGCCTTTTAAAATATTATAGCAACTGTGCATCCCAAACTAATCAATTTGCATCACATGGTGCTCTGAGCCACATTTGTCATAGATGCATCAACTGGAGCTGATTAGTCATCATAGGACCTTACATATTTTGAGAATCACCCAATGTACTGAAAAGTATTAGTCATTTCCTTACATTTAAGCATCTGAGGATTTCTTACCTGTTTGTTTTTTTTTAACTGATGACTCATCTCCAAAGAGATTTGTGTGGTTCATTAAATCCCAGCCAATCTCCTTCCCACTGAATTTATCTATTTTTTCATATTTTTTCATGACTAAAGGTGACAAAGCAAGTGGGGCAGGGCAGGGGGGACTATTGCAGAGGGCAGATGGTGAGGCACAAATCCAAAAGCTTCTTGGAGGTAATATGGAGGATTCATATTTTAAGAAGCTGAAGTGGTAATTAGCACAGTTATAAATATGAACATGAACTCATAGAATCATAGAATCATAGAATAGTAGGGTTGGAAGGGGCCTACAAGGCCATCGAGTCCAACCCCCCTGCTTAATGCAGGAATCATGGTTATTCCCTTTCAGTAGCTGCTAATCAATTCTAAACCACAATATGAATTTCAAGAAACTTTTAAATAATTGGTTAAAAAATACCTTCAAAATGGCAAAGCCCTTGAAGTATAGCACACTTTAAGTGAACAGAGCTCCCAACATGGACAGAAGTTGCTTTCAATGCAGGGAATCCTAGAATCTGGAAGGAACTGTGTAAAACTTCTCCCAGCCCTGACACTGTGAATAAAGGTTGCATTCAAGAGCTTTGGCTATGGGCGGTATAGAAATGTAATAATTGGCTTTTCACACCAGTGTGCTCCTGCTGGACATGCACCTACTGAGTATGTTGTTGAATTAAAGTCATTTGCAAAAGTCACTGGTGGTCTCTAGCCTGAGTCGTGTTCTATACAGTACTGTGTAGCTGTTTGTAGAGCTTTTACGAATAATAAAATGATTTTTTTTTTTTTTAAGGAATCTTGTGTAGCTAGCTAAGAAGAAGTCAAGGATCATAGGTAAAGGGGTCAAGGCAAATGAATATAGCAGAAAATGCATTAACTTTTCAAATGCAGGTTCTTGCATTTAAGTCAGAGTGTGATGATTATTGTCTAGGTTATTGGACCTCTGAATTTGTCATAAACCGTCTGGGCAAAGTAATGTATTTTTATGTGGAGCAAATATTGACTTCCACTCACATGCTTAATTCAATGTCAGATCACTGTTATGCGTGAGTGTTCACAGTCTGAACAAAGACTATGGAGAAAGATCTAGCACAAGCCTGGCTGAGCAAAGGATGGATAGCAAGCCATGAATGGAAAAGTGGGACTCTTTTTTAAAAGCAGGCACACAAGTTAACTTTCACTTATTCATTCAGCACTTATGAGACTGATGGATCAGGCAGATACTGATCTCAGCAGCTGCTTTTTTCAAAAAGATGAACTATATTCTTGAAGTATATTATTGTCTACTCCATGAGGCATAAATATGCAATATGTAGGAGGCAAAAATCCACCCAATATAGTCTTTCTATATTGTGTTGGATGATCCAGTCTTACTCATCCTTAAGGGTGACCCTCTGAAATCAATGGGAAAGTTAGTCCTGATGACTAATGGAAGTTTCATTGGTTTCAATGGATCTACTCTAAGCATGATTAAGCCTAGATCTGACCCAGGTGGCTTTGCTTTGCTACAGTTAACAGATACGTGGACCCCTATGGAAGCAATCTGAAATAGACTTCTGTGGATCTCAGAACTAAAACAAAGAACATAGTTGAAAAAAAGGTTTTAAAATTCAGGACAGAGATATTTTCAAGGAATTACAGAATTTCTTGTAGTTTAGTAGTAGTAGTAGTAGTAATAGTAATGATGGCCGTTGAGGTTGGTGGCTGTGGGGCTTTTGGTGGGGCTGTGAATCCATTCTGGGTTTCAGTCAGAACCAGCTAGAAATCTAAATAAGCTATCCAAGGTGCTGAACTCTATCCTCAAAATAGGTACAGCATGTGGAAGAGCTCCTTTAGAGTTCTGGCTGGTTCTGATTGAAACCCAGAATGCAAAGCCCCACCAAAATCAGAGCCACCAGCCTCCACTGAGTAATCATAGTAATAGGATCATAGGATAGTAGGGTTGAGTAGTAGTAGTAGTAGTAGTATATTGCTCCACCTTTCTTCCAAACTTTTTGTGGTGGTGTACTACACAGTCCTCTTTATCTCCATGACAACCCTGTGTGGTGGATTAGGTTGACAGACAGTGATTAGCCAAGGATCACCCAGTAAATTCTGTCTGAACAGGGATTTGAACCCTGATCTCCCTGGCCTAACATGTTGTTGCTAGCACCTGGACTTGATGCATGGCCCCTGGGATACTGCTCACTGTCATTATGTATTAAGCAACCCAGAGAGCTTGACATTTTCATAGAAAATAAATATTAAAACTGACCCCCAAACAACCTAGAGCTATATGGAGCCTCGGCATTGCAGTTTCCCTATCACCACCCTAGATTATTGACTGGTAAAAGCAGATTAAGAATGCAATCCTATCCAGATATGCAGCCGCCTCCGACCTTGGAGGCGACCGCCTATCCAAAGGAGGGCAGGAGAAGCACAGAGGGGATTGTTCCTTCCGCGCTTCTCCTGCCCTGCTTTTTCGTCTAGACAGCCGATTGCAGCTGCCTAGCGGGGAAGGAGGCTGCTGTACGACACATAGGCTGTGTTGTACCGGCAGTTCCGCCCTCCCCTTCCTGGAATGCCCCCAGACATGCCCCTTTTTGGCCTCTCTGTGCTTCTCTTGCGAGCGTGGAGGATGGGGCTGTTCCGCGCTGCCTCCGAGGCAGCACGGGAGTGGAGGGAGGTCAGTTCTCCAGGAACCGACCTCAGAGCGTGGGGTCCGAGGTCAGTTCCCAGAAAACACCATATCCTATAGCCGTCTAGCCACTGTCTAGCGGCCATAGGATTGCCCCCTCCTTCATCTAAAATAGAAGTAACTTTTTTGACTGAAAATCTGGAATAATCTGTTGATAGTAATATGATATACAGGAAAGAGGGTGATTCCTCATCCACTGATTTAAAGGTTATACCAACAGAATGCTGAAAATACTGTATTAATATATAGAGCTGTGCACAGATGGCCTCTCAAAATTCCCACCCAATTTGTGGGTGGAGAAATTTGGGAGATAATTTCACCAAATTTCTCCAGGGGAAGGAGAAATTCTCAATGTTTCTCACAGGTAGGGCTCCCCATTGGCAGGGCTTTCAGCACAGCTTCTTTAATTGTTGGTAAGTGTTTGTGGTTTTTTCGTGGTTCAACAGCATCAACTGTGTTGGCAGGCTGACCCCATTTTGCATCCACCACAATGCAGGTGTGTGTGTGTGTGTGGGGGGGGGCAGTGTTGTGTCAAGCTCCAGAGATGAGGTGGCGTTAGTGCTTTGCCAAAATCTGTCCTCTAATTTCCAGAAAGTCGTATTCCCCCAGGAAAGGGGCTTCCATTGTTCTACCTCATTTTCAGGACAGCCTATAATTTATGTTGATTTTTTTTGTGGTGTTTTTGAGCTTACTTAATCACAGCTAGCCTCCCAGGGTGCCTGCATGTTCTAATTTGAAAAAGCACTGGGAGAAATTACCTCATGGTGCCTTAAACTGGGCTTCAGTTGAAGTTTAGGGAGCTGAGGAGGCTACAGGCTGCCAAAGAGATGATTGTACAATGAAAGACAGGACACTTGTGCTCACTCTTTGGCCACCTCCTAAGTAAGGTAAACCCAAGAAACCCAAACCCAACCCATGAGAATGTCTTTGAGATTTCTTCAGTATTGGATTTCTTTTTGAAAGCAATTTCTCTTCTATCAACTCGAATGAAAATGTTTGAAAAAACATGTGGGAGAAATTTTCGGCACAGCACTAGTTAAATTAAAACTCCAGTGGCTGACGGACTGGAGTGGCTGAATGGAGGACAAAGTCTCTGTCCCATTATAGCTTAATCCTTGCTATGTATTGAATTTGCCTCTTATCAACTTCTCTTCCCAAACTATCTTTGGGGGTTAAGAGTGGGTGGGGAAATAATATTTCATTTTCACTTCACTGAGGTTTTCTTATTCTCAAATTGATTTCACATTTTAAAGTTCACCAGTAGTCAAGCAGAACAAAAACAATTTACAAACAGTTGAAGTCTGAATCTTCCAAAATGAGATCTATTTACTTTGCTACGTGCAACCATTCATCCATATTGACTTCAGTATATCAGCTATGTAGACTACTCGTAACAGAAATGCTACCTTAGGAAAGCTCATTGTGTGTAACACTCTTTATGAAATGAATGCTATTTCCACAGTAGTTCAGACCACAGAGAGCAGATATCATCCTTTCTGAAGCATTGTCTGTCAATTTTTATTCATCAGCTTCAGGAATGCATGATTGGCAGCTTGGTATTGGTTAAGACTCGGCCGGTTTTATTTGGAGTCAGTAAAATACTGTAATATTTTAAGAGGCTCCTTCTCAAACTCCTGTTTTAACTATTAACATTGCATAGTGCTGGTCCCCAACACACTTCAGCTAGGACCCTTTACAGCCAGAGAAAACCCTTTAAACTTGTGCCAGATTTGACAAATAGAAATGCACTGAATTTCCACACTCAAAGGCAAAATGTCTGCTATCCAGTAGTGGGAAAAGCACCCCCCCACCCCCCCACTCCTTTTTCTCAGCCATTGTTCTACTGTGCTGTTGTTCCTGTTTTTTGTTTTTGTTTGTTTGTTTGTTTTAACTTTAACTTTTTCCTTCACTGTGCGGTTCCAGCCAATCAAGGATCACATAGTAAATGTGATGATGTAACGCAGTGACTAAGCCTATCAGAGTCTGCTACTAGAAGACCTCAGTGAGGGCAAATGAAGCCACATTGCCCTTACTCCAGATCTCAGTCTAGTAGTCACATCAAAATATGCACCAGAATGAGCATTTGGATACACATCACAATGCACATTCAAGCATTTATCCCATTGGGAGACAAGTTCACATCTGGGCTAATTTGCTCTGAAGCCCTGTAGTGTTACATTGGTGCCCCCACAATACAGAAAAATAGGAATTATCTATTTGTTTTCCAAGGCAATGGGTGCATGTTTCTGCTCCCTCTTGTTTATACCTTTGTATCCTTTGTATCTTCCAAAAACTCATAAAAAAGAGGGGCACTTTCACTTACACAAGCCACCTTTCCTGGTTTAACTGAGCTCTACTATGCTTTCTCCACTGGTTGCAAAGATTTCTTAGGTCTTAATTTGTTCTCATCCAAACTGTTGGATTTCTTGGGAATATTATTTATATGTCCTCCCAGTGTTAATCAACCACAGTCTTGGATATTGCCATGCCTCTGCTGGAAGACTCCTCCTCAGAGGAATAGTTGGAGGACAGCCACCAACAATGCCCAGGATCTGCCAGTAGACCAGGAGGAGCCTGGGCCATCAGGGGCAACTACCATGAGGATATCACCTGTGGAGGACAAGGACTCTGCCTTAGAGAAGGAGGCAGAGAAACCCTCAAACTTGGAGAGAGACTACCTAAAAAGACACGAACTCAGAAGGAGTACTAGATGAGCCAGAAGCCTCCTTGTGTGAAATGGTCTACTTGCATGTAGGAGGCTTGCTCATAAGGAGGACCTTTTCAGCTGCAGTTACTAACAGCTCACCACTGAGGTGTGGCTCTAACAGCCTCTGCATAAAAACAGCAGTGTAAAGCTGAAAGCCTTGCTAGAAACAACATTGATCCAGACCTTCCTGATTTTGCTAGTCATTGAAGGGCTTCCTGGCATGAGTATTTTGGACTGAACTCTGACTCTTTTTCTTCCTGCTCCTTGTCTGCTGGATTGTCTTGGAACCTTGTTGCCTGTGACCTGGACTGTCGAGACCTTGCCTTTTCTGGATCCTTTGAACCTACAACTGGCTCATGCTCAGGAAAAGTGACAGATGTTCTATTAGCAACTGTGATATATATATATATAGTTTTATGTTAAATATTTGTGAAAACTGCTATAAGGTGATGAGTAGATGGTATATAATCCTCCAAAAATTTCATAAAATAAATATAAGTTGAGCAGACCAGAGGAAGCTGCTCCAACTGGTTCAGGGACTACAGAAGCAAGCAAGTTCCCAGAGAGTGAGCGATCACAGCGAGCAAACAGGGGGCGCAAACAGGAGTTGGCCAGGGGAGTTTGGCAGGGGAGGTCAAGGGGGAGGCCCCTAACATTTTTTTTAAAATTACTTTTCTTGTAACACACACTTCCACACCAGTGGGACTCTGCTTTTAACCTCTAGTGAGTAGAGGAGCAGGCACAGGCTAGTCTAGAACAATCAGAAAGCTAGAAACAAAAAGGGAAAAGAGGCTATGGAGGGACAAGACTCTCCAGTGGTGGTGACCTGCAAGGTGTGTGCAATGTTTGTTTTCTTGCCTGAGAACAACATGGCCTACACCTGCAACCAGTCCAAGTTGATCACGCTGCTGGAAGAAAAAGTAAGAGGACTGGAGCGGCGACTGTTGACTCAGACTCTCCAAGGAATAAGACAACATGAAGAATTCTTGGACAGAATGGTGGAACTACAGCAGCAAAGTGAAGACCAGAAGCTTGAAGAGCAACAGCAAGCTGAGGCAGAAGTGGGAAATGCTGAGGTGAGGAAAAATGCAGTAGAGGATACTCCTTGGAAAAGGGTGACTGTTAGGAGCAGAAGAACTAGACATCACTCTGCACCAGTGGAAGCAGTGGAGCTGTAGAACCAATTCCAGGTACTTGAGGATGAGACTGGAGGACAGCCTACAGAGGAAGAATTACAGGGGAACCTGCATGAGAGTGAGCAAGAGGCTGAAGGTCAGTCAAGCAGAGGCGATGAAACCCAGGCCTACAACAACAAGAAGAGAAGAGGAGGAGTAGTGGGAGACTCCTTGCTGCATGGGATGGAGACTCAAGTATGTCACAAAGACCTGTGGACTCGCCAGGTATGTTGTGTCCTGGGAGGATGGATTAGAGACCTGACTGAAGGTTGCCTGCACTCATAAAGCCCACTGAAAGGTATCCCTTTCTTCTCATCCATGTGGGAATACATGATACTACCAAGAGGAGCTACGAAGAAATCACGTCAGACTTTGAAGCTTTGGGAAGGAAACTCAAGAACTTTGGGGCCCAGATAGTTTTCTCATCTATCCTTCCAGTAGTTAGAAGAGGGATAGAAAGGGAAAGAAAAATACTCTAGGTGAATGACTGGCTACGAAGGTGGTGCCGGCGCGAGAGATTTGGATTCTGGAACCACGGGCTATACTTCTTGGAAGATGGGCTGTTGGCAAGGGATGGATTGGACCTTACAAAGGCTGGGAAGAATGTGTTTGGCCACAACATGAAGAACTTCATCAGGAGGGCTTTCAACCAAATCCAACGGTGAAGGGAGATGTAAAGTTGGGGGTAACAATGGATGAAGGCTCATGCATGGCAATGGAGAGAACAGCTGTAATAGCACCCAATAATAGTCTTCAGAAACATGTAGGAAGAAAGCCAGACTATGAAGCACATGGTCTTCGATGTCTATATAGTAATGCCCAGAGTATGGGAAACAAACAGAACAAACTTGAACTCTTAATACTTGATAGTCATAAACTTGGTGGGATGACTCTCATGACTGGAATACAGCAATTGAAGGATATAACTTGTTCAAAAAGAGCAGGAGGAACAGAAAGGGAGGTGGGGTTGCACTGTATGTGAAGAATACATATCTCTGCACAAAAATACAGGAGGATGAGTGTCGTAGCCCCATTGAGAGCATCTAGATCAAAATAAATGGAGCAAAGTATAAATGGAACCTGGTGGTTGGAGTCTACTACCGGCCACCCAATCAAGGAGAAGACGAGGATGAAACTTTTGAAAAGAAAATAGCCAATGTTTCAAGGAATCATGATGTACTAGTAATGGGGGTCTTCAATTTCCCCAATATTTGTTGGGAGACAAATTCTGCAAAACGTGGCTCCTCCAGGAAATTCCTGACTTGTGTGGCAGATAACTTCCTCCTACAGAAAGTAGAGGAAGGAACTAGAGGATTTGCTATCCTTGACTTGATCCTAACCAACAGAGATGACTTAGTGGGTAAAGTAGCGGTTACAGGAACTCTGGGGGAAAGCGACCATGTTATACTTGAGTTCTTGGTTCTAAGAGAAGCAAAAGCTGAGTGTAGTCAAACGCGTACCCTGGATTTTAGGAAAGCTGATTTTAATAAGCTCAGAACAATGATAAGTAAGGTCCCATGGCAAGCGACTCTAATGAGAAAAGGAGTCCAAGATGGGTGGGAGCTTTTTAAAAAAGGACATTCTCAAGGCACAATTACAAACAATTCCAACAAGAAGGAAAGGTGGAAGACAACAGAAGAAGCCAATGTGGCTTCAAAAAATGCTTAGAGATGACCTGAAAACAAAAAAGGACACATATAGGAAGTGGAAAGAAGGCCAAGCAACAAAGGAAGAGTACAGGCAGGTAGCACAGAATTGCAGGGATGGCATCAGGAAGGCTAAAGCTGAGAACGAGCTGAGGTTAGCGAGGGATGCTAAAAGGAACAAAAAGGCTTTCTTCAGATATGTGCATAGTAAAAGATGGAGGAGAGAAATGGTGGTTCAGCTATTAAATAAGGATGGCAAAATGATAACAGTTGACCAAGAAAAGGCAGAAGTGCTCAATTCCTACTTTGGCTCAGTCTTCTCCCAAAAGAGGGTCTATGAGCCCCCTGGCAAAGGTGAAGTACAGGCAGAAGGGGCAGGATTGCAGCTTGAGATCAATAGGCATATGGTCAAGGAACACCTAATGACTTTGAATGAGTTCAGATCTCCAGGGCCAGATGAACTGCATCCTCGAGTAATAAAGGAACTGGCAGAAGAACTCGCAGAACCAATGTCTATTCTCTTTGAGAAATCATGGAGGACGGGTGAAGTGCCAGAGGACTGGAGAAGGGCTAATGTTGTCCCTATCTTCAAAAAGGGTAAAAAGGAGGAACCTGGGAACTATAGACCAGTCAGTCTGACATCAGTCCCTGGGAAAATTCTGGAGCAGATGATAAAGCAATCCATCTGTAAGCACCTTGCAAACAATGCAGTGAGTGATTACTTGAAGCCAACATGGATTTGTCAAGAACAAATCCTGCCAGATGAATCTGATCTCATTTTTTGATCAAGTCACCTCCCTTGTGGACTGTGGGAATGCTGTGGACATAATATACCTCAAATTCAGCAAAGCTTTTGACAAAGTGCCCCATGATATCCTGATGAGCAAACTAGCTCACAGTGGGCTAGATGAAACAATGGATCCACAGTAGACTACAGAATGCTTAGAGTGCTTATCAATGGGATCTTCTCAAACTCGGGAGAGTTAATGAGTGGGGTACCACAGGGCTCAGTCCTGGGCCCAGTGCGCGTCAACATTTTTATTAATGACTTGGATGAGGAGGTGCAGGGAATGCTGATCAGATTAGCAGATGACACAAAATTGAGCAGGATAGCTAATAGTTTGGAAGATAGAAACAAAATTCAAAGTGACCTTGATAGACTAGAGCACTGGGCAGAAAACAACAGAATGAAATTTAATACAGATAAATGCCAAGTTCTGCACCTAGGAAAAAGAAACCAAATGCACAGTTACAAGATGGGGGATATGTGGCTCAACAACACTACAAGTGAGAAGGATCTTGGAATTGTTGTCGATCACAAGCTGAAGATGAGCCAACAATGTGATGTGGCTGCGAAGAAGGCCAATGCTATTTCGGGCTGCATTAATAGAAGCATAGCTTCCAAATCCCTGGAAGTACTAGTTCCCCTCTACTCAGCATTGGTTAGGCCTCATCTGGAGGCCTATGTCCAGTTCTGGGCACCACAGTTTCAGAAGGATGCAGAGAAGCTGGAGAGGGTTCAGAGGAGGGCAACAAAGATGATCAGGGGACTGGAAAAAAGGCCTATGAAGAGAGACTGAAAGAACTGGGCATGTTTAGCCTTGAGAAGAGAAGACTGAGGGGAGATAGGATAGCGCTCTTCAAGTACTTGAAAGGTTGTCACAGAGAGGAAGGCCAGGATCTCTTCTCGATCATCCAGAGTGCAGGACACAGAATAATGGGCTCAAGTGACAGGAAGCCAGATTCCGGCTGAACATCAGGAAAAGCTTCCTGGCTGTTAGTGCAATATGACAATGGAACCAATTACCTAGGGAGGTGGTGGGCTCTCTGACACTGGAGGCGTTCAAGATGAGGCTGGACAGCCATCTGTCAGGGATGCTCTGACTTGGATTCCTGCATTGAGCAGGGGGTTGGACTCAATGGCCTTGTAGGCCCATTCCAACCCTACTATTCTATGATTCTATGATAAACCTAGATGATACATACATCAAATGTGGAACAAATACCATATATATCTATTGTATATGGATACACAAGTTATATCCCTATATAGTGGCTGTGTAGCAAAGCAAATGAATTTTGGTCCCAAATAAGTAATGAAATAGAGACAATAACAAAAGTACCACTAGATCAAGACCCTGTTAAATTTTTGTTGAGTAATACCACAAAAAGATCTGTACAACAAAGAGAACTAATATGATTGTTACAACAAGTGTGTGGTGCTAGAAAATATCTTCAACTATGATGCCTAAAGGTTTGTGGCTGTTTGCACATTGCAGTGGGAGGTTGTTTTTATAATCTGTGTTGCCTGGGTCCTGCCATTCTTCTCCAGGAGCCCCTCATAACATGGGGACAAATGACCCCTTGAATGAATGTTTGGATTGGGGCCTGGGGCTGCTCAGGCAGAACTGTGTGCCCCCCCCCCTTTCCCAATCACATATTTGTGAGGAGGAGTTCTCAATGCATCCATCTGTTGTTGTTGTTGTACATACTGAGAAATCCTTCTCATGAATTTCCATCGTACTTTATAGGGAGAGGGGGAAGGAGGTGTGCAGCTTCAGCAGTGGGTGGAGTGGGCCCACGCAGCCTGTGGTCCCTGCTGCTTGTTCATTCAATGCATGAGGGGAGTAACGTGAACCGTCGATGCTGCTGCTCCTTACTGCCACTTGGTGCAGTAGTGGGTGCCAGCACCTGGTTGCCAAGGGAAAGATCTGCCACTCTCACCACCTGTCAAAAAACAACAACAAATGAACTGAGCACTTCCCTGCCCTACAAACTTGAACAAGCATCAATCCCACTCACTCATCATTTCCTAAATCACTACTAAGACAAAAGCCCTATGCAGGCATCTGTCTGCACACACATAAAGCTAAAGTGGGGAGGGAGACACGAATGGTACATACCTGTAAGCCTTGCCCCCAATGTCCCTGCATGCCCAGCTATGTCATAGATCCTTGCATGTTCCGTGCAAAGATCTGTAACTGTGGTTCATTGAATATGGTTACAAAGCTCCTCTGATCAAAAATCCTGATACATTTCTGATCATGGGAGCTCTGTAACCACATTCACCCAAACAGTTATACAGCTCTATTCAGATCTTTGTGCTGATTGTGTGAAGCCAGATGGCAGCCAGATGCACCGGGATGTTGGGGTGGTGGTGGTTCTTATGACCACACCCCTCACCACTTTATGCCTGTAGTTGTAGGTGGCAACAGCTCCTTCTGCCCCTTCAATCCAGTCCTGGCAGTGGCAACGTACCCAGTCTGCTGGTTAAAAAGCCTGTAAGATGCTCCTGGGACCTCAGGCAGGAGGTACACAACTGAGTTCAACAGCTGCAGCTGCTAGCAAGCACTAAACAGAAGTGCCCATGGATATGTGCTAGAAAGATAAAAAGACCTTATCCCATGGTGTGGCAGTGGTGAGAGAGGAAGGAGCTGACTCAGGTCATGCGGACTGAGCAATTCACTTAGTTGGCCCAACATCGGTGTCCGGAAATGGCTGCCATCCTAAAACTCCCAGCTTGGGGAAGACCAGACTACTCCTTCTCTAAATTGAAGGCTCCCACTGGCTGGGCGAAGAAATCCAAGGCACGGGATTGAAAAGGACCCCCAAAGAAAGCTATGTTCTATATACTTCAGTTGTAAAGAACTGTGAGTTTTCCAGTGTTTTTGTTTGGACTGCTGATAAGTCTTGTGGGTTATCTACATAGTTTCGTTGAACTGGTTTGGAGGCATATCCCAGTAAATGTTGCTCTGTGGACTCTACACCATCTTCTTGGTTATTTGACCCACAACCCTGTTGGTTAAAAGTCTAATTGGAGAGAGCTGAAGTTGTGGGTCTTTCCCTCTTTGCACAAAATAAAGAGGAAAGCATAGCAGCCCTATTGCAATCCCTGTAACAATGCCTACACGTGTGCAGGTGAATGTCTGCATCATGGCTCCTGAGAACTACCAGTTATGGCTACCAGAACTTTGTACCACCCTCTGTTGTGAGCTCAAAGGGTCCATAGGATGCTGTGTGAAAGGACTATGCCTCTGTTAGAATAACACAACCAGCTGTGCTTTATAGGAGCTGGACTGGAGACATCAATATAGCAGGCCATAAAACTGATCTGTCAGAATATATATTCATTTTATTACTTCTAAGGATTCCCAGTGTATGCAATGCCTTCAGTTCACAACTGTATCTCAAACAGTCTGTTATTAATAATCTCCTTTTCCATGGTGTTTGCTTTGGGCTCTCTTATCTGATCTTTCAGTAGCTAGTCCTGAGGTACTTGCATGAAGAACGCTTTAAAAATCAAATGTGATTTATTGATTGTCTAAGAGACTATGACCCAATTTTTGGTGGCTGAGCAAACACTGGTGCTTTCTAAAAGAAATGTAGATACACAGAGTGAATATACAGATGCACTGGACTGCTTTAGACAGTCAGTCTTGCGACCACTGCCTTGAAGGGAAATGTTAGCCATTGGCATATGTGACATGAAGTGAAATATATGAGAAAGGAAAAAGAAAGCCAAAGGGCAAGAGTTGAGGGAAGTCACATTTAACAATGGGCAAGCTGCTATGGGCAACAGGAAAGGAAGGCAGGATGAATAAATACAAGGTAAATAATGAAAGAATTAATAGGATGATTTGGAGGACAAGTCAAATGTACAAGCAATTTAATTGTGCCTAATCTGGTGGGAATTAACACTCCCATTCTCACACTTGTGGATAAGATGTGCTACCTGGTCTGTTGGTACAGTAGGTAGGCAAAGGATAACCAACATAATTTTCTAAGTCAAGGTCAAAAATTATGCTCATGTTCTCCCTCTCTGCAATATTTGTGTTCATTATATTTTTATTCCACACTTCCTCCAAAGAGTTCAAAGTATTATATGTAGGTTCTCTTCCCCACCTCCATTTTATATTCATAAAAGCTTTGTGAGGTAGGTTAGGCTGAGAGAAAGTGATTGGCCCCAGGTCAACCAAGTGCATTTCATAGATGAGTGGAGATTTGAACAGGGGTCTCTGCAGCCCTAGTCCCATCACTATAATATAAATGGCAGAGGGATACTTAAGATGTTTAAATAATTGTGATGTCTAGTGGCAAATCCCCCCCACATTCCTATGGGTTGTATGCCAGCTCAACTAAAACAAAATGGTGGCCCACAGAAGGCAGCCATTGAGACAACCTCTGATGCTGCTGGAAAAGGTAACCTCCCCCATGCCAAATAAATAATGAATCAAGTTTTAAAAATGAACCAGATTCATTAGTGATAGCATTCGTTCCATAACAAATGAAAATTAAACCAAAAGGGCCACATTCGGTTCAATTCGGTTATTAAATAAATCTAGATGACCTACGAGGGTCTAGTCAGCTCAAAAGTTGCTAAAGCCAGGATTAAATGAATGAGGTCCTGACCAGATGCATGAGGGAGCAATCAGCTCTTTTACCAATATATTGAAGTATTTCCCCACTTCTGGGATAACAGGTTGCAACAAGATATGGGATTTGTTGGATGTGCCTGAATTAGAGGGACTTACTGGCATCAGTAGGTGTAGCAGATTTTGGTGGGTTTGTGGATACACACCAGCAGTGTTGCCAGAACTATGTTAGTGTAGAGCCCTGTATAAAAGCTGTTTACCTCATCTAATGTGTACAGAACTTAAAAAAAAAAGTTGGCAGAAGGAAGGAAAAATACCCTTCAACCTTGAATCTTGTTTTTCGGGCGATTAGCTCAAGGACAAAACAAGCACACTAAACCAGTCATACCATTTTTTCCCTTCTGGCTAACAACCCAAGCAGGACTTTCACAGAGGCCTTTGTGCAGACTGCAGCCACGCAGCATTGAATGGGGCTTCCCTGCTGCTAAGGAGTTGTTGTATGGCCTGGATGACAACTCAATTCCACCTTCAGCATGCTTCAGCAGCAACTTATAGCTTAGCCAAACCAGGGACCCCCAGTCCACAGCACATGACCTTAACCACTATGATGCACTATTTCACATGATTAGAGTGGAGGCAGATTAATCCACAGAGTACTAAAGATATCATGTGTTGGGGTTTGGTATATGGAAGTTTCCTATGACATAGATTACAATATGTCAGGATGATTTTCCAGCTCAGTGATTCTATGACTGCACCAAAAATATTGATTTTAATCTTTCTATCTATCTATCTATCTATCTATCTATCTATCTATCTATCTATCTATTTCATTACTAGACAGCCCTTCATTTACTTCTTCAGCAGTTAATAAACATATTGTGCTTAATTTCCTGCCTTCTGAGAAGTTTTGACAGTGCGTTCTGACCTATAATCTATATTTAAGGTTCAGAAGCTTTTCAGGAATACCATCTAAGACCTTATTAATCTACAATAAACATGCTTCCTCTATTTCATTTCCTTTCATGACTGAATTTAACAGCATTAGCTTCCAAAGCTAATTGCACATGGTTCTACAGAAGATACATAATTATAATTGTTCTAGACTTGGTTTTCACATCCTGCTTTTTTCATTATTCAGCTATGCAATAAGAACTTCATTTTTGTGCTGACTGTTGTGCATTTGAAGAAAAACAGCTCCATAAGTGAGATGGCAATTGCTTTATCAGGCTCATTCTAGTGCTCCATTGCTCTGACTTAAAACAGTTTTAGGTGGGCCTTTTTATTTAGTCCAGATTCTGCTGCAAAACAGCATGTTATATTCTGAAAAAGTCATTGAGATAAATGTCTTTTAGCATCAATGCGTTGCTCTCAGTTGGAGTGGATAACCCATGTCTGTGCTGGGTCATCCAAAAAACCAAAAAAATGTAACGCAAATTGCTCCCTAGTATTTAGCTTGTTCTGCTATGTGCAGCCATTGGCCTTCAACTGATGGGTCAGGACGCACTTGTTGTTGTTGTTCAGTCGTTCAGTCGTGTCCGACTCTTCGTGACCCCATAGACCATAGCACGCCAGGCCTTCCTGTCCTGCGCTCTCTCCCGGAGTGTGCTCAAGTTCATATTCATTGCATCGGTGATGCTATCTAGCCATCTCATCCTCTGTCATCCCCTTCTCCTTTTGCCTTCAGTCTTTCCCAGCATCAGGGTCTTTTCCAGAGAGTTTTCTCTTCGCATTAGGTGGCCAAAATATTTGAGCTTCAGCTTCAGTATCTGTCCTTCCAATGAGCACTCAGGGTTGATTTCCTTTAGGATGGACTGATTTGACCTCCTTGCAGTCCAGGGGACTCGTAAGAGTCTTCTCCAGCACCACAGTTTGAAAGCATCAATTCTTTGGCGCTCAGCCTTCCTTATAGTCCAGCTCTCACAGCCATACATCACTACTGGGAAAACCATAGCTTTGATTAGACGGACCTTTGTCGGCAAGGTGATGTCTCTGCTTCTTACTATGCTGTCTAGGTTTGCCATAGCTTTCCTCCCAAGGAGCAAGCGTCTTTTAATTTCATGGCTACAGTCACCGTCTGCGGTGATCTTGGAGCCCAAGAAAGTAAAATCTGTCACTGCTTCCATTTCTTCCCCTTCTATATGCCAGGAAGTGATGGGGCCAGATGCCATGATCTTCATTTTTTTAATGTTGAGTTTCAAACCAGCTTTTGCACTCTCCTCTTTCACTCTCAACAAGAGGCTCTTTAGATCCTCTTCGCTTTCTGCCATTAGGGTGGTATCGTCTGCATATCGGAGGTTGTTGATAATTCTCCCGGCAATCTTAATTCCCACCTGTGATTCATCCAACCTGGCGTTTCTCATGATGTACTCTGCATATAACTTAAATAAGCAGGGTGACAATATGCAGCCTTGTCATACTCCTTTCCCAATTTTGAACCAATCGGTTGTTCCATGTCTGGTTCTTACTGTTGCTTCTTGACCCTCGTACAGGTTTCTCAGGAGACAGGTAAGGTGGTCTGGTACTCCCATCACTTTAAGAATTGGCCACAGTTTGTTGTGATCCACACAATCAAAGGCTTTAGCGTAGTCAATGAAGCAGAAATAGAGGTTTTTCTAGAATTCTCTTGCTTTCTCCATGATCCAGCGAACATTGGTGATTTGATCTGTAGTTCCTCTGCCTCTTCGAAACCTAGCTTGTACTTCCGGTAGTTCTTGGTTCGCATACTGCTGAAGCCTAGCTTTTATGATTTTGAGCATCACCTTGCTGGCATGCGAAATGAGCACAATTGTGCGGTAGTTTGAACACTCTTTGGCGTTGCCCTTCTTTGGAACTGGAATGTAAACTGACCTTTTCCAGTCTTGTGGCCACTGTTGAGTGTTCCAGATTTGTTGGCATATTGAATGCAGCACTTTAACAGCATCATCTTTTAGGATTTTAAAGAGCTCAGCTGGAATGCTGTCATCTCCGCTAGCTTTGTTGTTAGTAATGCTTCCGAAGGCCCACTTGACTTCACTCTCGAGGATGTCCGGCTCAAGTTCAGTGACCGCACTATCATGGCTATCAGGGACATTCAGATCTTTCCTGTATAGTTCTTCTGTGTACTTTTCCCACCTCTTCTTAATCTCATCTGCTTCTGTTAGGTCCCTGCCTTCTTTGTCCTTTATCATGCCCGTCTTTGCACAAAACGTTCCCTTGAGTTCTCCAATTTTCTTGAAGAGATCTCTAGTCTTTCCCATTCTGTTGTTTTCCTCGATTTCTTTACATTGTTCATTTAAGAAGGCCTTCTTGTCTCTCCTTGCTATTCTCTGGAACTCTGCATTCAGTTGGATATATCTTCCTCTTTCT
The DNA here is from genome assembly GCF_057233095.1 of Heloderma suspectum. Taxonomy (NCBI): domain Eukaryota; kingdom Metazoa; phylum Chordata; class Lepidosauria; order Squamata; family Helodermatidae; genus Heloderma; species Heloderma suspectum. Next base: position 89,508,665 of record NC_139461.1, read on the forward strand.
CCCTTGCTTTTCGCTTCCCTTCTTTCCTCAGCTACTTGTAAAGCCTCATCAGACAGCCACTTTGCTTTCTTGCATTTCTTTTTCTTTGGGATGGATTGAGTTGCTGCCTCCTGAACAATGTTACGGACCTCCGTCCATAGTTCCTCAGGCACTCTGTCCATCAGGTCTAAACCCTTAAATCTATTCCTCACCTCCACTGTATATTCATAAGGGATATGATTTAGGTCATACCTGAATGGTTTAGTGGTTTTCCCTACGTTCTTCAATTTGAGCTGAAATTTTGCAATGTTGCAAACTGACCTCAGGTGGGCTGCAACAGCATCACTATGAATTAGGGATGTATGAGCTTTTTTTTTGCTTTTTTTTTCCAGTTCACAAATCACTTGGAAATGCCCCATTTGCAACCCTGAATACAAACACCAGAAGGAGCACGTGTTCTCTCAAAACGTCCGCTAATTCCTGAACTTCTGTTTTCATTTGAAAAGTGCACACTTTCAAAAATGTGCATTGTCATGCTTTAGCCAATGGGTGGAAAGTGTGCAATTTTGAAAAATGTGCACTTTTCCCATTCAAAATGCACATTCTCCCTGTTCAGAAGAAGCCGTTCCTCCCCCCCAAAAAAAACCCAGGTTGCAAATGAGGATGGAAGTGAGCTGAACCATGCTTTGACATGAAGTTCAGAGAATTTTAGCAGCTACACCATCCCTTGTTCTCCTATCCCTACTATGAACATACAAATATATGGTACAAAAATTAAGAAGTGGGTCTCAAATACATGAGAGTCCCATTGTGCTTAGTCTGCTGTCATCTGAAAAGGTTGAAGATTTCACTGAGCCTCCTTAAGGTGCACCTGACTGAATTTTTTGAACAGGTCAGAGGATCATCCAAAGGACTTCTAATCCCCACAGTTCAACCCCAGACAGTGTACAACTAGGGATGGATGAACTCGCAGGGTACCGCACCATGCACCAGGCCCCCTCTGGCCACCCGCCCCTGTTTGCTGCATGCAGCGAACTGCTGGGTGGTCTGTGGGCACTCAGCGAATCACACACAGCTTCCCGCTCTCTTGCAAAGCTGCCATTTTACATAAAAATGGTGCCTTGGCCCTTACCGTAAATCCTCATTTACGCAAATGGCGGCCATCAAGCAGCCATTTACTCAAGATTACAGGCTTAAATGGGCCATTGAAGCCTATAATCTTGCATAAATGGCTGCTTGATGGCTGCCAGTTGCGCAAATGGGAATTTAAGGAAAAAACCGAGCTGCCATTTTGCGGCTTGGCAAAGGACTGGAGATGGCTTTGCTTGCCTGCCTTGGGGTGCACATCTGCAACATCCATATGTACCAGCCCAGACAGTGACCAAGGGAGGCAGAGGGTAAGCAGTAGAGTCTGAACACCCCAATGCACCATGTCACAGAAGGACTTCTCTACCCCACATCAGATCAGAAAAGATTCTTAAAATTACAGTTCTCTTGTTTAGTGCTGTAACATTTAAGACAGGAGTCGGCAACCTGTGCTCTTTGAGTGTCTTGGACAACAATTCCCATAACCCATTACCATTGGCTCTGTTGGCTAGAGCTGATGGGAGTTATTGTCTAAAACATCTGGAGGTCACCAGGTTGCTTGCCCCTGGTTTAAAGGAATGTGCTGGAAATGTGTGTGTCGATGCACATTTGAATACAATATCCTAGAATAAAAGCCACAAGTGAAGCATCATTTAGAACATGAATCTAAATTAACAAATTTAGTGCTTTGATCTCCGTTTTGATCCAGCATTCTGGCAAATCCTGAAAAATAACAGAACAATGAATTATGTTCTGCTTTTATGGACAAGAATAGTGAATGTCTTTAGAATTAGTCATCTCTGATAAACCAGTACCTGATTCCCACTAATGTGTGGATTTTGAGCACTAGCATGGCATTTTAAGTCCTTTGAGATTCACAAATATGACACGGGCTGACTAAATGTGATGATGTTTATGTTCTATTCATGGAAAATGTATTCTGGAATCTATGTTCATAAGCTCTCATCAAGGGGCCTCACAAAGCAGTTTTGAAATGGCAGGGGCCTCCCCCCCCCCGCTGCTGTTCCCATCACTGGAGACATCATTATTGTTGGTCACTGCTATATTATTGTTATAAGATTGGGGGTTGGGATGGCTGAGCTCTCTCTGGGTCCCTTTCAGCTCAGTGATTCTTGACTCTAAGATATCTTTGTGTGTGTTCTTAACCAGCGTAGGTCATCGTAGTCATACCTGGTCAGAGTCCTGAACTTGTTAACAGTCCTTTCAAAGTAGCCCAGTAACTTTCCTTTGTTGCAGAGATTAGCTGCTGGCTTTCAATGGCTGGCCCTAACAATGGCTTAGAAAATAAAATAAAACAAATAAAATGGACAGAGAGTGTTCTGGAAGGGGAGAGCCATTTTGGAGAAAGGTATATCTTCCTTCTCCCTCCTTTGTCTGGGGATGATGATATTTGGAGAAAGGAAGATTGGGAACAGACAGAGAGCTGAACTTATTCTAGAAACATCTTAAGGTACTGACTGCCACCCTAGAAATCTGATGAATTCCTACAACCCACTGATTTTGGGACACATGTTGGAGTTTAATGCTGTTCATCCACTTATGTGCAATCTATATCTTTGTAAATAAACTCAAATATTACAAAACACCATTAAAGCTCCAGCAACCTCGTTCTAAAGGAACCTGTCCTGCACTCAGTTAGCGCAGCACCCCTGAAACTTCTCATCACTCAGAGTGTACCACATTATATTAATATAGTTGGATGAACATGTGCCAGAATATGATCACAGCTATTTTGCCAATGGCTAGGGATTCCAGGATGTAGCCAGGAAAAATATTGGAGACAGCAGCAGGGATTATGCCTGACACCCTGAAACTTAAAAACCCTAACAACTAAAAACCCTAAGTTGAATGCTAGCCATCCCTATACAAGGCCATGTTAGCTGTTGTTGTTTTCTTACATATACTCTTATGGTCGTAATTATGGTCGCAATTTGACCAAGTTACACTAATTGCAGCCGCAACTGGAATATCTTGCCCTATTTCCAGAGAGAGAGAGAAAAACAACAAAATTCAGAGGACATGTCAGCAGGGAGAGCCAGTGTGCTGTGGACTCTGCAGATCGAATTCTCAGGAAGCTGTCCTCATTCAGGTCTTGGGATGGGTGGATTCCCTACCTGCTGCTCTGGGGGGAATCTACCCGCAGGAGGGGGAGGTGATCCGTTCCTCCCCCCGGAATCCTGGCCACCTGGCTCTGCTCCGCAGCGATTCCATGGAGCCACTAGCCGGCTCCAAAGTGCCAGCGATATGGACGCCATTGCCGTATCGCTGGCTGAGGGGGATTGACTATGGATGCAAATGGCGTCCAGCATGCCATTTGCAGCCATAAAGGTCTTATTTTAAGCTAAATGCAGCCATTTACGGTTGCATTTACCTTAATCTAAGACCTTTACAGCCACACATGGCATACTGGATGCCGTTTGCATCTGGAGACAGTCCCCCTCAGCCAGCGATATGGCAATGGTGGCCATATTGCTGGCGCTGGAGCCAGCCAGTGGCTCTGCAGGATCACTGCAAGGAGGATCTGGCCAAAGAGGATTCCGGAGGGAGACGGAGGTAAGTGCTCCATTCCACCCCGGACTCTAGGGGGGGGGGAATTTTTTAGAATCCGGCCTCATTGGGGTCTGTGGTGGAATTCTCCACCACCCCTATTCAGGTCTGTTGTGGATTTCTGCAGCATCTCTACACCAGCATAAGACAGAACCTACAACACAATTACTGTTACAACTAGGGATGTACGAAAGTCACTTACCATTTCGCGGATCTGCTTCGCGGTGGGGGGGGAGGCGCTCCGTCCCTCCCCCCGGAATCCTCAATGGGGGGGAGGCTCTCTGTTCCTCCCCCCCGGAATCCTTGACTGGCCGGCTGTGCTCCACGGCGGCTCCGTGGAGCAGCCGGCCAGGCCCAGGCCAGAGCCGTCCGCAGCCGGATTTCTGGCCGCAGAGGGCTCTGGGTAAAAAAAACAAAACAAAAAACCGCGTACGCAAATAGCAGCGGCTACGGCCACCGCCATTTGCGTCCCTTATTTTTGGCCATCTTAGTCTATGTAAATATTTACGTAGACTATTACGGCGAAAATAAAGGGGAACGCAAATAGCGCCCACTACGCTATTTGCGTTCCAATTTATTTTTGCCGTAATAGTCTATGTAAATATTTATGTAGACTAAGACGGCCAAAAATAAGGAACGCAATTTTTGGCAATAAGATGGCCAAAAATAAGGAACACAAATGGCGGCGGCTATAGCCGCCGCCATTTGCGTACGCGTTTTTTTTTTTAGCCTGCCGTGATAGGCTATGTAAATACTTACGTAGCCTATCACGGCCTCCACATCACAGCATGAAAGAGGAAGTGAATGGCAGCCGCAGGGTGGGAGCAGGTAAGTGCTCCGTTTTGCGCTATTTTCGTGGGGTGGGGGCTTCATGCCGCCCGACTTTCGTGGGTTGGTGGAGGTGGGGGCTTCATTCCATGATGGATTTCAGGGGGCCGAATGCACTTGCATTCGGCCTCACCAAGATCCGTTGCGGAATTCTCTGACATCCCTCGATACAACCCATTCTGATAAAACATAATCAGGGGAAGGCCAGAGTAAACAAGTAAGTCTTCAAGTCCTCCTTAAAAGCTTGCAATGATGGGGCCTTGTGGACATCCCCCCCATGGCAACTTATTCCACTCGTGTGGGGCCACTGTGGAAAAGGCTCTCTCTCATGTAGTGGCCCAAGCCCTGGCTGCACTGCATGACCAAGCAGAAGACAAAATTGGGTACCTTTTATTATGGAAGCCTTCTTCATCGTTCTCTCTTCCCTCCTGGGTTTCAAAGCTTGCACCAGCTCCCTAGAACAGTCAGGGCAGAAAAGGTTAAATCATTTGAAGAGCTGAATTGCTGAAGGGCTCTAAGTCTGAAGTTGGTAAGAGACCCGCTGCACAACTAGTCTGTGCTAGCACTCTAGCAACGGCTGCAGGAGTTTGGCTTGGCTCCCCACACAGTGCATAGGCCCTGTGGTGGTATGACTTAAGAAAAAGGGGAAAACATTTATCTTCATCACCAAATAATATGAGCTGGGCCTCGTTTATGACTATTACCCAAGACAATGGTTAAAAATCAGAGGTATTTCTGCTAAATCAGAGATTCTAATGCAAAGACTCAGAGAATGTGTGCATTGTCCTTTTGGATTTGAGATCCATAAACCTAATAAGAATGACATTTTTGGTTTGGTTTTGTAAAAATCCTTTATCTGATAGTTTTAAAGTGCTTTGCAAACATGAATAAAGCGAGCTTCACATCAGTTTGGCAATATACATCAGGAACATATAGGAATCACTCCTCATCTCTTTGAAGAATCCCAATCTCTGTGATGTCCTTTTAAAAAACAAATTCATAGCAGCACTGTGCTAATTTTTGACAGTAAGTGGGGGGGAAATCATAGAAAGCTGAAGGAATTATAGTTGCCAGCATCCAAATGTGACATCTGAACTTTAGTGTCACATTTTAGGATTAGTGTCCCGAGTTTATGATGAAATGTATGGTGAAAGAAGGCATTAAAAGAATGAATTAGAATTCTAGCTTAGTATTTATATAAAGAACGTCAGTGCAAATTTCACCATCTTGTTTCAGCCCAATCTGGACACCAAGGACACTGCACACCATAGTTGCTTTGCTTTGGATAGTCTTGCCAACTGAAGAATTACGCTGCATACATACCTAAACAGAACCAGTTTTGGGAGTGTGTGGGCTCCTGGGTAAGCCATCTGCTCCTTGGTTAGACAGAGTCCTCTTTTTACATCACTGATAACCCTCAGCCCATCCTACTGCTTGACTTCTAGGAGAGCAAAGACAAGGATAGCTTAGGAGCAGTGCCAGTCTCAGGACTAAGCTTAGGCCTAAACTACAGGTTACATATGAGACTTTCCTCCATTTCTGTTTAACTCCAAGGAGGCTTAGGCAAGCTATATCTGAGCAGGACAGCATGTAGGGAGAGGAGCTTGATTTCAAAATTGATCTCTATGAGCTAAATCAACCTCGGATAAAAATATGAGCTTTCAAAAACTTGCCTGTATCTCCCCCCGCCCACCCCCAGTGAAAAAGTACCTCGGATTGGCCAATCTTGAGATTGCAGATGACAAGAGACAAAGAGTTAAGTAGCCTCTTCCCCTGGCCTTGGTCTGCTCTTCTGACCAGATGGAGGCTGCCCACAAATGATAGGATCCCACAGTCCACTGTAGGCACTCACCTGCAACCCAGGGACAGCTAAAGTAGGGATGGATGTGTGAGAGCATACACGCCCTGCCCCCCTAACTTCCCTGCACCCCCATCTATTTCATTGATTTTCATGTGCACGAAGATCTGCATAGGGGCTTGTAAGCATGTTCAGCTGAATTTGCTTACAGAGCTCCCATGGCCACAATACCTGCCTTATCAAGCCCCTATTCAGATCTTGTAATACAGTTAAACTGTATGAATTACCTATACAAAATTTTGGGCACGCTGTTCCTGCAGCCAAGCACTTTTAGGTCCAGTGATTTAAATGAGAGAAATGTAGACTGTAATCCTAAAAACACTCACTGGGGACTAAGCACCATTACACAGAGTGGAATTTACTTTTGAGTAAACATCCATTGGATTGCATATCAGAGCACACACTGATCTCTTCTACTGAAATCAACAGGATGTATTTATTCATATCCACTATTATGTTTATATACATCTTGCGGTATGCATAACACCAGAAGCAACTCTTAACACTATATATCTTTGGATGTTGTAATTGCTAAATGGCAGTTTGCCCTAAGCACTGAAGAAATACTTTTCTTCTCTATAATTAACCTTTTATTCTAATAAGCTCTTAGACTGAGTACCCCATTCCTTCCACTCTGATGAATACCATCGTTAGCTTGTTCAACCAAATTATATATTACACACACACACACACACACACACACACACACAAAGAGCTTCTTAATTTGGGGGAAATAACCAGGCAAGTGGTTATAAGTTTGCAACCTTCTGCCTTCCCACTTTTCCTATGCTCATGGAGCATTATAACAGACCAGAAAAACAACTTTCCTCTAATTAATCTTCCAAGGAATGTAAATTATAAACAAGATCATTTTTTTAGTGTTAAAAATTAATCAAATTGGCATGCTGTTTTTTTTTTTTTCCCAATATGCATTTCAATATATATATTTCCTTTCTTTTCAAATACAACTTCTAAGCATGAACATACATAGGCAGCAAAGATTGGTAAACCAATTAATGGCAACGCAAAATATTTGCATTGTGAAGTATAAATCTTTGACCAATAAAAGAAATAAAAGTGCACTCCGGGAGTCTTTTGAGCTGCTCAAAACAAAATAAAGATCGTGAGAATTGTGATTGCTTGATAAAATTGATATTCTACTAGAATAAAAGCTTTCATTCAATCAGAGAGTATGTTTCCACTCCTTACCATTGTGGATATTTTGCTAACAATTTCACCTGATTTCAATAGTTTTCATAGAAATGGGGGGGGGGGATGAAATAAAGTATATAAAATAGTTGTCCCTGTTGGATTAGAAATAGAAGCAAAGTTCTTATTGCTGGTTCCCCACGTCCAGCAATCAACTCTGTGCATCACTGATGCCACTGGACTGTGACGTTTGCTGTTGTTGTTCAGTCGTTTTGTCTTGTCCGACTCTTCGTGACCCCATGGACCATAGCACGCCAGGGCTTCCTGTCCTCCGCTCTCTCCTGGAGTGTGCTCAAGTTCATATTCATTGCATCAGTGATGCTATCTAGCCATCTCATCCTCTGCTGTCCCCTTCTCCTTTTGCCTTCAATCTTTCCCAGCATCAGGGTCTTTTCCAGTGAGTTTTCTCTTCGCATTAGGTGGCCAAAATATTTGAGCTTCAGCTTCAGTATCTGTCCTTCCAATATGTCAAAGGGCCCTTTTGACCTGTTTAAAAGACAGGGAATTCTGAATCCAGTTCTTCTGTTCTCTTCCCACAAGAAATAAGCAGTGTTACAGCAGAGAACAGCAAACATCTGTAGGGTGGGTTTGCACATGCATATATATGTGAATAGCAATGTGCATGTCCCATATGGTACATTGCTGAATGTAAGAATTAGTGGTGCAGACCACAAGATTTGGTGATTTGGAAAACACAAATTACCTCAGACCAGTTCAAAGGCTACTTGATTCGACTCGGTGGCTAAATCTGAAAATCCAGAAATTTGAAACTTCCCACCTCCCATTGGAAATCAACAAAAGACTATAACTTTTTTTCTGTTTGACAGAACTGGGTGACTTCTGCAGACATAGTATCACCTTCTGAAGAGATGTAGCCTGACACATTTCAGACAAATAGGTATGTGTGTGTGTGTGCGCGCGCATGTGGTAGGCACCTGTAAGCATTGATTTTATTTTTTAAAGGGAACTGCTGACAACTTTTTTTATTTCTTGGCAGAATTTGATAGAATTTGCATGCAGAGTTATCCTGCCTCAGTGAATAAAGTTTGCTCAGTTTTAGATGAATAGCTTTGTATGTTTTTGTGCAAGAGCAGCCTTTACAGTTTAGGGATTTCCAAAAAAGGATGCATTTATCCTCCTACTTTTTTGTGGGCAATCAAAATGACATATAGCATAGAGGTGGCCCTAGAATCTTGATCTAGGGCCTAGATAATAAACCTGAACAATTTCAGAAGGATAGATACAGTAGGGCTGGGGGGGGGGGTTGAAGGAGAGTCTTCAGTTGGGGGAGTGATTGGTTTCCCCTTCACCTCATAGTTTGGGGGGCAATTTGTATGAAAATGACATATCACAGAGATGTCCTGGTTTAGAAACCTGCAAAATTTCACAAGGTTATGTGCAGGGACTAGGGAGTTATGATGAATGATAAAACACTATAAAGCTTGCTTGTTTTCTGCTGCCAGGCTTGGCTCCCTCACAAAATCTGCAACCAAACACAGATCAGGGCATGAACACAGGTACTTCACCAGAGTTCATGAATCAGGGTCTTTTCTGAAACCAAGTTCAAATAAACTTAGATAATCCAAACAGGAGGCAGAAACAGGATGTTAAAGTCAGTGGTATAATCCAAGGCAGGGTCCCAAGGCATGAGATTCAAGACATTAAATAGTTCAAGGTTCAAGAGTAGTCCAGCAAAGCAGTGTCCGGGATCAGCGACCTTGTGCCCACAAACCTCTTTTGCCTTATGTCAGCTTTTATGTGGGGGCAGGGCAACTAGAGTTCCTCATTTGTCAATCCAGCACTACAGGAAAACTTATTCTTTGGAGTTGAGAGCTCTGCTTGACTGGTTGTTTTCCTCTCACCTTTTCAGTCACTCAGGTTGCCTGGGAGACAGTCTTGCGAATGCCCCTTCCACGGCCGAGTCTGTCTCCTGGCCTCTTATCAAAGGATGTTCCTCAGGCTGGGGTGACTTGGCTACTTTTTCCTAGACTATCTCTAGCTGTGGAGGAACAGCAGCAGGAGGAGGAGCCATCTCCCTCTGACTGCAATCTACTGAAACCAGGCAGAGATGAATTCCCAGCACTCTGACAATCCAAACCTTAACTCGGCCCAAAATCAGATTCTTCTTTCTCTTAATCAGACTCTTCCTCTGAGACTGCAGCATCGGGGGAAGGCACGATATCTGCACACTTGGCAGCGAAGTGACTGAAAGTACAATAGGACAGAGGTGGATGATGGCTGTGGATCATACGGTGTTAGTGGCCAAAGGACTTGAACATCCAACATTTTCTGAGCATGCACCTGACACTATACTCTCAGAAGTTCCATAGACACAACCAAAACAGTTTAAACATTCATGATCCTGGGAGAAAGAATTGGCAAAGAGCACTGAACCCTTACTTCAACATCCCTTGCCCAAACCACAGCGGGTGGAGAACCTTGGTAATCACAGTAACAAAATGATACCCCTCCTCTCCTTCCTTCCTGTCCTCATCCTGGCTTTTTCTTTATATGGAGAGTTTGGGGAGAAATGTATCAATTTTACAGACAGTCTGTCTGTGTGTCTGTGTCCCTCCAAATCACTAATGAAGGTCTGGGAGAGTTCAGATTCAATTCAGCCCACTTCAATTCAAACATTTCCCATATCTTTCCAAATTATGCCAGTTCGGAACTGGATATAGAATTTCACCAAAAGTGATGTACACCCTAGTGTGTATCTTTTAATCTGGACCAGAAAAATGGCAAAATATTTACAAACTTTGCTACAAATGTGTTATGTTCAGAATACCATAAAGAGGTCAACAGGAGTTCAGCACTAGTCTCATCCCCCTGCCCCCCACCTCCCAAAAGTTAAAATAGACAAATGGCTCACCGAAAGGGCTAAATTGTAGATAACCCCTCCATATCAATAATGACTTTGACTAACTTTCAAAATCCAAGATCCAATGAGGTATTGCTGGTTTTGGAAATAAAACAACATATTGGGCTGGATGCAGTTTTAGACAAGTGCAGTGGGGCTGGCAGAAGCAGATCCCCTGACCCCCTATGTCAGGGGATCTGTGTCAGGGATCATATTTTGGGGTGAAGTAGCTACCGTAGTGAGGATGGGGTAGGAAATTCCATTTCCCCCCAAACCCATTGCATGCACCTAAATCTGGATCCAACCCACTGTTGTTGTTATTTTTAAAATTGCCCTCAATTGGAGCATTTTTCATGTCTGGCCATAAAGCTTTATGGAGTAAAGAGCAGAAAAATAACTTCTCTTTTTTTCATTTTAGATGGGGGGGGGTGCATCTGGCACAAAAAAGAGGCATAAGGAAGTTCTTTTCACTCAAAATATCCAGTCTCAATTAACAGAAAAAGATAGCCAACAATTCTGTATTTTCTCATTATTGATTCTTAAGACAGAATCGTGGCAGTGAAAACTATGTAGACAATATAGGACTTGACTGACTGAAATTCTAGTACAAGACTAGGTTTAAAAAATCAACAGGGGGGGAAATTCACAGATGCTTTCCCTCCAAGAGATTCCATGTCACTGATAGAAATGCTTCCTGTGTTTTTAAAACTTTGGATGTTTTATCATCTGTATTTATTGTAGTGAGTTGGTCTGAGTAGATATGGGCAGGGAAAGACAAGAACAAAAAAGGAAGGCTGGAATATAGTGCTAGATGCATAAAGTCAAGGAATATGTTGATTTAGTAGGTTCTGGGTTTTTTTTCCATAAAGCACTGATGGTCAATGTCAAACAAAGAAAAGTAACAAGGACTAGGATATAAATACTGTGCAAAGTATCAGGGAAGTGGCGGATCCCTGAGTAACACATTGGGATACAATCAGGTAAAGGGCAATGATACAATGATATTATATAATAATGGTTGCTTTCAAGCTTGGACATTATTCAAATCCTACAGATAGCCAAATTGGAGATTAGTGGTAGTGAGGTATGCTTAGGAAGTTTGTTTCAAGAGCTACTGTGATGCAACACCTTTTATATTGTATTGAGTCCTTATCTGGATATATCCAGGTATACAGCCAAATAATGCTTTTAGTAAAAATGAATAATATTCAACAGTTTTTATACTTCTATTTCTGTGATTCTGCTATTGATTTCAAAGTGTAATGGTACAGGATAAAGTTAGTTTCACCAGAATGATTTCTAAATAGGCAACATATTACCCATTCAAGAAGCAAGGGGCCATTTCAAAGGCACCTTTTGGCATCATTACTATACAGTAGATCGCATGAGGATTCATAAAACCCTAAAAAATGAGCCTTTTAAAAATCCCAGTGTTTGTGTCTTCTTCATAGAGTACCAAAGTTTCAAAATGGACTTGCTTCATTTTGAAAGAACTCCATTTTGGAAAGGAATGTATAAGAAATTCATTTCAGTTCATTTTCAATCAGAATTCACCATCAGGGGTTGGACTTGATGGTCTTATAGGCCCCTTCCAACCCTACTGTTCTATGAAGTTCACAGCCTCCGGACTGAACATAGACTCGGATGCAATCAAGTCTGTATATTTCTGAATTTGCAATGTGATTTTCTCCCCCCCCCCCAAATGCATGACAGCATGTGTACATTTGAAAAATGCACTTAAAAATGTGTACATTTGAAAAATGCAGACAGATATGCTTTAATCAATGGAGAAGAATGTGCACATTTAAAAGATGTGCACAATTGATGCGTACGTTTGGAAAAATATGCACAAAAACATGCATTGATTTTCATGCGGAAAACAAACAAACACAAAGTTTGCAATCTGATATGGACTTGAGGTTGAACAAGCTTTGAGATGCAATTCCGAGAACTTCGGTGAGCTCAAGTTTTCAAGATTTGCACATTCCTAATTTTAGACTCATGTAGGACCATGCCTTAGCTGTATTGGCACATCCCTTTTTCCACCCTTGCAGTCATACATATCTGCATTTATTTATAGGTTAAAGGGTTAGATTTTGATAATGTTGAAGTCACACTGGCTTCAGCAGTCCAGTGTGGTGTCCTCTATACCTGTTGACACATTCACATCCCTAAAATGGGTGTGGGTGGGCACAGATAGATAGAGCCATCAAGTATATACACAACCTGCAATTTCTGTTATCAGTGCATTTAGTTCATTCACAAGGTGCATAGCTGTGAGGACAAAGATCAACCATTAGATTAAAAACTGCAGGCTACAATTAAAATGGTGGTCACATTAGTTTTCTGTACAATTCTAATTATCTCTTTCTGGAATCTGCTCACTCAGTCCTTCTAACTGTCTAGCCTGACAGTCTGTTAAGATGAGATGTTATCTGCTCTTCTCTGTAACACATCTCAGTAGTTCATGATACTCTACTTACGTATATTGCTTTTATCATGTAAACTTTTTAGAAAAGGGGAAGACACAAGTGCAAACCTATCTGAAAACAATTCTCTCAGAATTATAAGGAGGTGAAATGAAAAGTAAAAGTCAGACATTTCTAAAATGCCAATGACTTTCAAAAGAAATGTGGTGACAGGTCAGGTATAGTTACTTTGATTTCCTCCTGGAAGTGAATTCAGTTTTCTTGACAGAAGCCAAGAGCTCAAGAATGACGTTCTGTACTGAAAAAAGAACAGCAGAACACCTGTTTATTCTGTGCTGCCATCCAGCTTACAAGCCAATCTTAATAGAGTTACTTCCCATTATCACAAGGTGTGCCCACAAACTACATGCACGCAACTGGGGCTTTTATAGGTGTTCCTATGCGCACCCCTATAATATATATACCATAGTTCTCCTGGCAAGACTTCCTATCATCAGCTGAACCACCTTGCCATAAACCTCTTTCTCCCCCACATTCTAAACAGGCACCAACCACCTCTGCATTTCATTCACAGAAAACTTTATGGAAGCCCCATGTGTCAGGCACTTAACTAATCTTGTCTAAAGATTAGTTAAGTCTTGTCTAATCTTGTCTTTAGAATCTTGTCTAAAGCACTCTGACTTCTAGAAATATCTAAAGTGAAACTTGTTTAGTTCTGACAGTACTATCCAATAAGGGTGGTGCATGCATATCCCTGCTGGTCCCGGTCTGCGTGCGCCCAGCTCCATCAGCCCAGTTCTGTGTGCAGCCATGATATAGCACTTCCAAGGGCAAGCCCAATGTGCACAAAATGCTAGATTCTGGAAGGCACATGACCTGCCCCTTCCAGAAACCAGCACTTCCACACAGATCGGGAATTGCCCCAGGAAGCACTATATTGCGGCTGCACGCAGACCTGTGGCCACATCTGCACCGCCCCTATTGGATACTACCCTAATTGTGCAAACATGTGTGACCCAAAGTGTCTCTCCTAATAGGAGTAAACACTGCAGCAGAGAGCGAGCCAAATTCTGTATGCGGGGGAATGCAGGAACTGGAAAATTCCCTCTAAGTTCACATACTTGAATTAGGCTTGAACAGAGGAGGAAGTATTTGTAGAGGCAGCAAGGAGCATGTATCTGTACTTGCAGAAGATGATCTTTATCTGTGTCTGTATGTGTGTGTGTACATGTGTGTGTATAATAACATTAAAATGTATGCTAGGGATCAACATCAGGAGTTTCATCTTCTATGTTCCTAATATATTTTTCAATTGCTAATGGCCGACACAGTAGGATACTGATAGGAAATGGGGGGGGGGGGTGGATGAATGGAAATCTCACTTTGATTGGAAAGCTGCTTGACAAAATCCATAATCAATGTGGAGTAAAATGACTACTTCTTGTGGCATTGGCAGGAGTACAGGCTGCTCAGGCAACAGTAGGTGGATCGGTCCATCTGCAGGCGAAATAGCTGCAGATGTACTACAGCTTGTACTACGGGAAATACTGATAAGCTGCAAGGGTTAGTGGCCATTGCTGCAGCCTGGGAAAGGTGGGGGCACATTTTCCATTTCCTTAAACAATCCCAATAATGCTTTATAATTCATTAGAATGGTGAATAGTTAATCAAAAATAGTTCGGAGGATTGTATTTTACGCCAAAGATGATAGCTTACTAGGTGAGAGTAACAGTGATAGAGTAATTTTGTTCAGCAGGTGACAAGGAGTGAGATACAAAACCGATGGGTGATTCAGTGTTGTCTGAAATGATATATGACAATATGGCCCCCACATCATAAGGTGAAGAATCTCAAGTAAGGGTTAAAGGCTTGGAAGCATCGTAGTCATAGTGGACCCATAACTGTGCATATCATAGGAAAGATGTAGACTGCTGGAATGCACTTCTTTGGGCAGGACTCTACACTTATTTTGCATCTCTCTGGAGGAGACTGTGCAATGGGCCCAAAATTGTTGAAAGATTTGGTAAGAGTCTCCCATAATAATGAAAAAGACCTAAATATAGGTTCAGTCCCTTTTCACCACAAGGCTCTGGAACTTGATCCGTCAGCCTTATCTTTTCACCAAGTGGTTAAAGGCCATGTGGAATCACTTGAAGTTCAATGTATGCCACCTCAGCAGCTTGGAAAACACATTTGCTATTTTTTTAAACACAGGGCAGCCTTTTCAAAGCATTGAAGGACCTCTTCCAAATTTCTTGCACTGTCTCTTTCAGTTGGCCCTGTGATTAGGGCATCATCAGTGCACAGCAACATGACTAAATGATCCCTCATAACTCTTTGGAAAATGACAGAGAAGATAAAATTCTAAAACAAAGGTGTGTGTATGTGTACAAGTCTTTGTGGGTGTTGAGTGTGACTATTCCTTACAATTCCTTGGCCAGTACTAGATGTTGATATGCATGAGACATGTTCAATTTTGTGAAACTGATGTCTCCTGTCAGCTTTGCAAACCAATCTTCCTGTCAAGGGATTGGGTGATGAACCAGCCTTGTAGCTAGGTTTGATTCAAATTAGCCCATCCTATTTTAAGACAAGAAGGAATTATTGGAGCTGCCCATTCAGAATAGATAACTGAATGAATGACAGCAACAGCTGCTTCCAGTCACACCAATGGTAGCAAGGCTTCTTTTCTTTGTAGGTACTTCTGTGGCTGGGTGCGATGATCTGCGCCCCCCTCCCCTAGGTTTGAGCTACTGTATCTGGTTTAACCTCCATTCTAAGGGTCAGTTTCACTTGGCATCACTTATTATTATTTAGTATTATTTAAAATATTTCTGGGTCACCTTTCAGGGTGGGAAAGGGAGCCCTCCAAAGGTGATGTACAACAATAAAATCAATATAATAAAATTAATATAATAAAAAACTAATGCAGTAAGAAGAACAGCAAATGTTCCAAGAAACTACAAAAACCAGCATAGGGATGTGTGAATCCTGAATGTCTGGTCCAGGGGTGGGGGTTCATCACAGGGAAATCCAACCCTCTTAGGGCTTAGTGGATTTCCCCAAAGCCCCTGACATGTCCTCCTGCACATTGTGGCCACAATTTACATATAACTAAGCGCTTTATGGCTGCAAATGGTGTGAAATACACTAATTATGGTCGTAATTTGACCAAGTTACACTAATTGCAGCCACAACTGGAATATCTTGCCCTACTTCCAGAGAGAGAGAGAGAAACAACAAAATTCAGAGGACATGTCAGCAGGGAGAGCCAGTGTGCTGTGGACTCCGCAGATCGAATTCTCAGGAAGCTGTCCTCATTCAGGTCTGTGGTGGATTTCTGCAGCATCTCTACACCAGCATAAGACAGAACCTACAACACAATTACTGTTACAACCCATTCTGATAAAACATAATCAGGGGAAGGCCAGAGTAAACAAGTCTCATTTTTTGATCAAGTCACCTCCCTTGTAGACCGTGGGAATGCTGTAGACATCATATACCTCGACTTCAGCAAAGCTTTCGACAAAGTGCCCCATGATATCCTGATGAGCAAACTAGCTCGAAGTGGGCTAGATGAAACAACGATCCGGTGGATCCACAGTTGGCTACAGAATCGGACTCAAAGAGTGCTTATCAATGGGACCTTCTCAAGCTGGGGAGAGGTAACGAGTGGGGTACCGCAGGGCTCAGTCCTGGGCCCAGTGCTCTTCAACATTTTTATTAATGACTTGGAGGAGGAGGTGCAGGGAATGCTGATCAAATTTGCAGATGACACAAAATTGGGAGGGATAGCTAATACTTTGGAAGACAGAAACAAAATTCAAAGTGATCTGGATAGACTGGAGTGCTGGGCAGAAAACAACAGAATGGCATTTAATAGGGACAAATGCCAAGTTCTGCACCTAGGAAAAAGAAACCAAATGCACAGTTACAAGATGGGGGATACGTGGCTCAACCACACTACGAGCGAGAAGGATCTTGGAATTGTCGTCGATCACAAGCTGAATATGAGCCAACAGTGTGATGTGGCTGCAAAAAAGGCAAATGCTATTTTGGGCTGCATTCATAGAAGCATCGCTTCCAAATCCCGGGAAGTACTAGTTCCCCTCTACTCAGCACTGGTTAGGCCTCATCTGGAGTACTGTGTCCAGTTCTGGGCACCACACTTTAAGAAGGATGCAGACAAGCTGGAGAGGGTTCAAAGGAGGGCAACAAAGATGATCAGGGGACTGGAAACAAAGCCCTATGAAGAGAGACTGAAAGAACTGGGCATGTTTAGCCTTGAGAAGAGAAGACTGAGGGGAGATATGATAGCACTCTTCAAGTACTTGAAAGGTTGTCACAGAGAAGAAGGCCAGGATCTCTTCTTGATCATCCCAGAGTGCAGGACACGGAATAATGGGGTCAAGTTACAGGAAGCCAGATTCCGACTGAACATCAGGAAAAACTTCCTGAGTGTCAGAGCAATACGGCAATGGAACCAATTACCTGGG
The DNA here is from genome assembly GCF_057233095.1 of Heloderma suspectum. NCBI lineage: Eukaryota > Metazoa > Chordata > Lepidosauria > Squamata > Helodermatidae > Heloderma > Heloderma suspectum. The sequence continues at coordinate 89,525,978 of NC_139461.1, forward strand.
GAGGTGGTGGGCTCTCCCACACTGGAGGCCTTCAAGACGAGGCTGGACAGCCATTTGTCAGGGATGCTCTGACTTGGATTCCTGCACTGAGCAGGGGGTTGGACTCGATGGCCTTGTAGGCCCCTTCCAACCCTACTATTCTATGATTCTATGATTCTATAAGTAAGTCTTCAAGTCCTCCTTAAAAGCTTGCAATGATGGGGCCTTGTGGACATCCCCCCCATGGCAACTTATTCCACTCGTGTGGGGCCACTGTGGAAAAGGCTCTCTCTCATGTAGTGGCCCAAGCCCTGGCTGCACTGCATGACCAAGCAGAAGACAAAATTGGGTACCTTTTATTATTGAAGCCTTCTTCATCGTTCTCTCTTCCCTCCTGGGTTTCAAAGCTTGCACCAGCTCCCTAGAACAGTCAGGGCAGAAAAGGTTAAATCATTTGAAGGGCTGAATTGCTGAAGGGCTCTAAGTCTGAAGTTGGTAAGAGACCCGCTGCACAACTAGTCTGTGCTAGCACTCTAGCAACAGCTGCAGGAGTTTGGCTTGGCTCCCCACACAGTGCATAGGCCCTGTGGTGGTATGACTTAAGAAAAAGGGGAAAACATCTTCATCACCAAATAATATGAGCTGGGCCTCGTTTATGGCACAGCCTTCTGGTAGGAACTCACATTTAATAACAAACAACTCTGCCCACAACAGCGTGCATACCCTGCAAAGAGGAGATTAACCCTAGGCTGCCACAATAACGAATGGCTCAGAAGCATTGAAAGGTGAAATAAGGTGTTTAAGGTCAAGTGAGTCATTCAAGGTTATGTGGCAGACTATGTAGATCTACACCCAAGCCATTCATCTGTCACAGTACAGCACCCAGATTATTCAGTATGACAAGACTCTAGGATTCCATGGCAGTCTATGCAGACATTTTAATGTGGAGTAAATAAAAAAGTGAGAAAGGGAAAATCACAAAATTAACAGTAGTGACTAAGGAGTTTATTACTTCTTTCAATAAACTCCTTATTAACTCCTGTTAATTTTGTGAGTCACACACACAGACACACACATATTGCTTTAGCCATATTTTTATTTTCTTCATTTATTTTCAGAAGAAAATATTCCCAATTGGTTATTTTTTGGCACTAACAATGGAGGCTGAAATCAGCGAAAACAGATTTACAATAAGCTTCCACATAAATCCTTTTCATGGAAGAAGCCATAGCTTTGTCCCAGAAAATGAGGAAAAATATTTCATTTGGTAAGCCCTGTTATCTTTCATTGTAAATATTATGCATTAATTTCCTTTCTTTAACCACAGAATTACTGCCTGGTACTTCATTTTCACGAGGGTAAAGTCATCCAGTTGATGCCGTAGCCAGCTTTGTAAATAGCAACCATTACTTCTTCCACCACCCACTCAGACAACAGTCATTTGAACCATATTCTTCCAATCCCATGGGTAAAACAGTGCTTAAAATGAAGTAATCTCATTCAAAACACTTTCCCATGATTTGAGAGTAAAATGAAAGAACAAAGTTAGTGATGGGGAAATGCTTGCATTCAAAATTATAATTCAAGATGTTACAGCACAGGAAATGATGAATGTACCTCTCAGTGAGCCATTCTTTGCTACCCAAACCAAACAAATGCATGAAGAGATAAATAACAACTTGACAGATTAAAAAAAAATGTTTTGGCAGTGTATTTCTGTAATAATTAGGTAAAAATCACTCTGTATTTTGCCTGCAAATGCCTAAGCTACAATGAGTGACATCTCTATTATATGAAACTCTCCCAAGAAATGATCTTTTTAATTCAGGTTTTGTGAAAATCTGGTTTGATAGAAGGAAACATGCTTACAAGGCATATAATTCCTTCTTTACACACAGTATAATTACTAAAGGAATTACTGATCTAAATCTACATAATACTAATTGAAAAAAAGCCTATCTTTCCACGTAGAACATTCAAATAACATTCAAATACATATGGCAAATTTCCCTTTAAAGTTTTTTGGGCAAACAATTATGATTATTATTTACAGCATTTTGTAAGTCGGGTTTCTTGGCCATATTTGCTGAAGTTGCCAAGCCTTTATTTGATGATAAACTTTTATCTCTTTGTTGTAGCACACAGAAGGATTTCAAATGCGATGTTTTATTCATTTTTCACAGTCCAAAGCTCCTTAAATGTCTCAGAAGATCCCCTCCCCTTTCCTTCCCCTCCTCCTTTGTTTATGGGTGTGAGTGTGTATGTGCACCAGTAACTGGCAACAACAGAGCCATTTTTGTGCCACAAAAGAAATATAATTTCTCCCCTCAGCTCTCAATGCTAAGGGGTCTGTTTTCTGCTTGACCCTCTTATTGACTATAAAAGATTGGGAGTTCAGGGTTATTTGTCACTGAAAGGAGTTGCTGTTTCTTCTTTTTCAAGTGGGAACAAAAAGGCACAATGAAAAAAGTTGCTAAGGACCAAACAAGATATGAAAGTGGAAGAGCTACCTTTAAGTGTATGTCCACACAACAGATAAGGTCCAAGTAGGACATGGTTCAATGCACCCCAATGGTTCAAGTGGTGCTGAGCCCACCAACCTCCATCAGGCTTAAATCTCCACAGACTGTCCTCTGAGAGCATTTCTTTCTTTCTTTTTTTCTTGTACTGGAAGTGGCTGTTTTAAAACTGGCACAATGGGTTCCATTCACTCAGTCCCAGTTGGTAATGCAGCTGTTGTATTTTTGAATCAACTGAAGTTTCTGAACAGCTTCCAAGACAATTCCATGTACAATGCATTACATTGATCCAAATGTGATGTTACCAAAGCATGCATAACTGTGACCAGGGTACAGTCTAGTCAAGAGGGATTGTGATGCCATACTGGCCTCAGCTGGTGAAAGGGACTTCTTGTCATAGAAACCACTTCAGCTTCTGTCTAGCTAACGCTATCCTCAGGCTGCAAAAATGGCCCTTCAGAAGAAATGTAATGCCACAAACAAAAAGACAGCTGCACAAGCAGATATGGTTTCCAGCACATTTTGATGAAATATTTCTACTAAAACAATACAAAACTGCACCGTCCAAAAAGTCAGCGCACAATGCAATAAACTGTATCAAACAAGTATTGATGCATCTAACCACATTGCCGCAGTGCCTATGTATTTATTGGGCTGTGGTTTACTGGGCTTGTGCACCACCTCAGTACGAACCCCAAATAACAAGGTGAAGCGGGCTGATTCAGAGGTGCCTCATCGTGATATGAAGTGGATGGATCAGACCAGCACTGAGGCACCCCAAAGCCAAGTGCTCCTCTACGAAGCTCCTCATCTGCCTCATCTATTCGGAGCTCTTCTTATGCCTTCTGAGCAGCCTAGACAGGCTGTCTCCAAAATGTATCAGCTTCTGAAAGAACACACAGAAGGGCAGGAAGAGAGGAGGAGGAGGGAGGGGGGAAGGCGAGAGGATGCAGAGGCACCAAATTTATCAATTTGAGAGAGATCCAGGCACCAGGAGAGGCAGGGGAAGGGCAGAGGAGAGGGAGGAGGAGGAGGGAGGGAGCTTTGCTGTGAGTCAGACTCGGTTTGCTCATTGTGAGAGAGGTGGTGTTACTGGAGAGGAGGGGAATGTCTGAACATTATTTGGCTAGAGCAGTGGTCTCCAAAGTGGGGTGCATGCGTCCCCGGGAGGGGGGGGCGCAAGACAATCCATTGGGGTGCATGAGCTGCCTGATAATCGAGCAGCTTCCTGCTGCCCTGACAAGCTGCCCTTGTGTGCAATGATGGTGGTGGCAGCTCCATGGCATCTCTCTCTCTGCTCCAGTCCTAGCCACTGGGAGCAACTGTGCCAGTCTCTGTCAGGCATGGCAGAGGAAGCCTTAGCCCTTCCCACTCTCCTTTTGCACAACAAAGCCGAGAAGAAAGCGTGTGCTATGGGGATTGGGTAAAATGAGCATCCATAAAATCAAAAAGGGATCCTCATGATTTCATATGACTTTTAAAGGGGAGACCCACAAAACCACCACCCAATCACAGAGCACATCTGCCTCCCACAAAAATCATGGATCTGTCATTTGTGGGTGCAGCCACAGTGCAAAAACAGAGATCCTTGGCAACGATCCTCGTGATTTCATATGATTTTTCCTGAGCAAATCCCCCAAACCACCAACATATCACAGAGCACATCTGCCTCCACAGACTGAACCAGAAAAATCATGGATCTGCCACTCATGGGCACAGCCACAGAGCAAAAACAGGAGAAAATGGCTCCCTCATTCCCCAGAACAAGACAGCTGCCAGGGTGTGTCCAGAGGGCCTAGGAGCTAGCAGCAGCAGCAGCCCACCCTCATTGTCAGGAGTCGGCCTCCAACCGGGCACTCTCCCCTCCTTCCAAGGAAGGGAGAGAGAGCAGTTGGAGGGCGACTCCTGCCTCTGCCGCCTGACTCAAGCCTTCACAGGCTCCTCGCAATCAAGGAACCTGTGAAGGGTTGAGCAGAGGCAGGAGCTGGTCTCCAACCAGGTGACCTCCCCTCCTTCCAAGCAAGAGAGAGAGTGCAGTTGGAGGGTGACTCCTGTCCTCATGTCTGTTGGTGGTTGGCGGATTGTGACGGGCAGCATTTTCCCAGCAGCATTTTCCCCAGCAGTGCCTTCCCCAGCAGCACCAGCAGCAGTGGCAGTGGCAGCTCCCCTGGTGGCGGCACCCCCCCCCATGGAACAAGGGCCCAGATAAGGAGCTGGGGGCTGGGCAGTGTATTGGGGGGGTGGCAAAGCAGGATTCAGATGTCTGAATCCCGCTTTGGCTTCATAGGCCAAGGTGAGTTGCCCCCCCCCCCCGAATCAGCCCGAGCTGAATTGGGCTCGTCTCAGAAGACCTGAAGCAGCTTCCAAGTCAGATCAGGGGGTCCATGCACAGCCCTAGTTTACAATGCAATCTTGGGCATGCCTACTAAGAAGTACGGTCAGGGCCAGAAATATTGGAACAAGGATAACTGTTTTGGCAGTTGGCCTCTGTACACCACCACATTGAAGTTGAAAGGAAACTCACCCAGATGGGAGCGAAGTCAGGACTTCCAGCTGTAATTCAAGGGGTTTGACAAAAGTGGGGCACTAACCATGCAGGAAGTATGGCCAGTGTCATACACACACACAGACCATTGGTGGCTCATAAGTAATGGAACAAATGGCTGACAAGCAGCTGCATGGCCAGGTGTGGCCTGTTTCCTGGGTACCCCATGACCAATCAAGCAGATAAAAGGCCTAGAGGTGGTTCTGAGTGTTACATTTGCATTTGGTAGCTGTTCACTGGAACTCCCAACATGAGGTCCAAAGAGTGAAGGAGGCCATCATTAGGCTGAGGAAACAAAATAAACCCATCAGAGAGATGGCAAAAACAGTGGGAGTGGCCAACACAACAGTTTGGAACATCCTGAAAAAGAAGGAATTAACTAGCAAGCTCAGCAACAGCAAAAGGCCTGGGAGACCACGGAAGACAACTGAAGTGGATGACTGCAGAATTCTGCTCAGGGTGAAGAGGAACCCTTTCACAACATCTAGCCAGGCCAAGAACACTGTTGCGGAGGTAGGCATGTCGTTGTCAACATCTACAGTCAAGAGATGGCTTTATGAATGTAAATACAGAGGCTTCACAACAAGGTGCAAACCACTGGTAACGCTCAAGAACCCAAAGGCCAGATTAGCCTTTGCCAGCAAACACCTAAAAAAGCCTGCCCAGTTCTGGAATAAGATTCTTTGGACTGATGAAACCAAGATTAACTTGTACCCGAATGATGGGAAGAGAAAAGTATGGAGAAGGAAAGGAACAGCTCATGATCCAAAGCATACCACATCATCTGTCAAGCATGGTGGACGCAGTGTTATGGCATGGGCATGTATGGCTGCCAATGGAACAGGGTCACTGGTGTTTATTGATGACCTGACTGCTGATAAAAGCAGCAGGATGAATTCTGAAGTGTATAGGGTGAGACTTTCTGCTCAGATTCAGCCGAATACTGCCAAACTGATAAGACGTTGCTTCATATTGCGGATGGATAATGACCTAAAACATACAGCAAAAGCTACCCAAGAGTTTCTCAAGGCAAAGAAGTGGGATGTTCTTCAATGCCCAAGTCAGTCACCTGATCTCAACCCAACAGAGCATGCTTTTCACTTCCTGAAGACAAGACTGAAGGCAGAAAGACCCACAAACTAGGGATGTACGAAAGTTCCACCATGGATCTCGGGAAGGCCGAATGACAGCGCATTCGGCCCCCTGAAATCGGTGGCGGAACAGCCTGCCACTCCCCCGCCACTCCCCCGGGACAGGACTTACCTGGGGCGGATCTTCCTGGCGGCGGCGGCTCCGGTGGCAGTTCGTCGGCGGCGGCCGGTCTTCCGACCGGCTGCCGCCGCCACCATTTCCAAGTTTAAAAACAAAAACAAACAAACAAAAAAAGTGATAGGCTACGTAAAGATTTACATAGCCTATCACGGCTAAATTTTAAAAAAACACCATGATAGGCTAGGTAAATGTTTACGTAGCCTATCACGGCTGATTAAAACAAAAACAAAAACACGTGCTTACGCAAATGGCGCCGCCCATGGGCGCCACCATTTGCGTTCCTTATTTTGGCACGTCTTAGTCTACGTAAACATTTACATAGACTAAGACGGCGAAAATAAGGGGAACGCAAATTGCGTAGCATCTACGCTATTTGCGTTCCCCTTATTTTCGCCATCTTAGTCTACGTAAATGTTTACATAGACTAAGACGTGCCAAAATAAGGAACGCAAATGGTGGCACCCATGGGCGCCGCCATTTGCGTATGCGTGTTGTTGTTGTTTTAATCAGCCGTGATAGGCTACGTAAACATTTACATAGCCTATCACGGCTGACTGCAGGGACGCAAACGATGGCGGCTATGGCCGCCTCCATTTGCGAATCTCTGCGGAGCACAGCCGGCTGGCCAGGGTTCTGGGGGGGGGGAATGCCTCCCCCCCAACCATCGGCATAATCCCCGAAAGTAAGTACCTTTCGTACATCCCTACCACAAACAAGCAGCAGCTGAAGGCAGCTGCAGTAAAGGCCTGGCAAAGAATCTCGAGGGAGGAAACTCAGCATTGGGTCATGTCCATGGGTTCCAGACTTCAGGCAGTCATTGACTGCAAAGGATTTTCATCCAGTTATGTCCAGATCCTTAAGTTTGAAATGATGTTGGTTTGCGCCATTACTTATGAGCAATCAATGATGGGTGTATGTGTATGCCACTGGCTGTACTTCCTGAATGGTTGGTGCCCTACTTTTGTCAAACCCCTTGAATTACAGCTGAAAGTCCTGACTTTGCTCCCACCTGGGTGAGTTTCCTTTCAACTTCAACGTGGTGGTGTACAGAGGCCAACTGCCAAAACAGTTATCCTTGTTCCAATATTTCTGGCCCTGACTGTAAGTCTCGCTGACTTGCTGGCACCTGCCATGGCTTAAATAAAGCCATGGTGGGTAGCAGCGCATGCCGGCCTCCACTGTGAATATTCAAGCCACAGTGGGTGGTTGCTGCAGCTTATTGTGATATGTGAACCTGGGCAGGGTGTCTTGTTGCTGTGGGTAACAAGCCACCCATAACTTATGGGCTGTAGTAGGGTTCTGAGGTGGCTTGTTAACCATGGCAACAAGCCACCCGATCTGGGTTTGCACGTCACAACAAGCCATGGCGACACACTGTAGGTTGAATATTCACAGTGGTGGCTGGCACACACTGCAACCGGCCCACTGAGTTCAATGGTGTTTATTTGGTGCTTCTAGGTTGATGCCTCCTAGAACTACCAATCAGAGGGCATTGTACAGCAGTACTGTATTTTTTTTCCCTAAACAGATTCTCTGCCATATGAAGAAAGATGGAAAGAATGCTGAGAGGACATGAGAAGGCTACAAGTGGAATTCCACAGAAAATGCGGAATTTTCTGCTTTTATATGTAAGTAATGTTTTCAAATGATTCTGATTTTTTGAATGCTAAAGGTTTTTATGATTTATATTTTTGTAGGTAGTTAATTGTAATGGGTGATAAATTTTGTTTAAATATTGAGTTTAAGCTATGTGCAATGTATGTATTATGGTTGGGTACTGTAGTTCTTGTTTCATACAGTTTATTAGATGGAATATGATCTTTTAAAATGTGTTTACAAACTTTTCCATTGATAAAGATTTCCTCAAAACGTGTTGGGAACAATACCCATTACAGCTATCCTTTTTGTTCTTGGATTTTTCTATAGCTGTTATTGATTATCTCCATTTGTGGAGTGCAGCCCTATCTAGAACTGGCTGAATATCAGGAGAATCAAACTATCCATCAACAGTGGAGATGCCCTATATGCTTCTCCTAGGATTCTTTTCTGGTAGACTTTTTGATTGTATCAAGTTCTGATTTAGAGTAATCCCTGAAGTTCACTAAAAGAGAAATTTGAGGAGGTGTGGCTTGGGCAAAACATCTTAGAAATGCTGATGGAAGCTTTAAAAAATACAATAAGACAAGGAATATTCCGCAGGGGATTTGCAAATCAAATTCCAGTTAAGGTGAACTTTGAAGCTCCTGTAAAACATCTGAACAATTTTGTAGAAACAAAATTTTGTGAAACATCTTCCAGGGGTTGCCCATCATCCTAATCCTACAAATTTGAGTTTGTCTGCCTGCCTTTGTCATATACGTAATGTCCCTACAATGCTCATACACCACCATATTTCTGACGTAGTACCAGTGCAGCTCTTGAGGTGTATAATCCTAAGCAATTATGTGGTTCTTGTTTGATTTCCAAGTAATTTGAGATAAGCATGTCATGGATTTGACTGTAGGTTAAAAGTAGCACTTGGAATAGATAAAAAATTGGATGGTTTAAAAACAATCTAAATAAACCTGTCTGTCCTCCACATTGAATTCTGAAGCAGAAATATATATATATATATATATATATATATATATATATATATATATATACACACACACACACACACTTCCAAATATATGTTCGAGTTTTCTTATGATGAATCATTTAAGCAGTCAACAAATATGTAAATCTAGCAACTGTGCGCGCACACACACACACACACGGAGAGAGAGAGAGAGAGAGAAGTGCAAACTCAGCTAATTTCTGAGAGCATAAATCAAGTGGATTATTCAGCAGCCTCCATTTTTTTAAAAGGGGTGAAAATGTTTGAGACCAATTTTAGCAGTACTTTAAATGGAATTTTAATTGATTTTTTAAAGCTAATTTGGAATGCAATTCTCTTTATTACAAATGAATTATTGACACAAATCCAATAATCTTATATTAGAAGAAACCGTCCTTCTTCATCCAAATAATTTGTTTTACATCTCGATAAATTACTAGCTATTGTATAAAGGTTAACCATGTGTCCACAAACCTAATAAAGAGAAGTCCCAGCAATATTAATCCCTAACAAGTGAAGCTGGGTACCATTACATTTTTTAAAAAGTCCTCTTGGTTTTGAATGTAACACAAGTTGCGCCATACACATTAAAAACCTTACAAAATAAACAATTTGTTTCTAGAACTAAGTTCCTTGTTGCAAGCCTTTGACCTTAGCCCATTTTCCATTTACTTTTCATTTCCATTTACTTTTCATTTCATTTCTCTATCACGACTGCTACTGCTAACAAAGATTATTTGTCATCTGCTGTCATCTCCTCCATGCAGGGTTGTCCCAAGTCATTTTGCTGCTTGAAGCAAAGAACAAGATGACATTCCCCCTTACTTCAACACCGACAGTGGGATAACTTCATCAATCACACCTTAGGGGAGCAGGCTAGCTTAGGCTCTGTTCCCCAGTATCTGTTACCTGAGGTGGCTGCATCATTTTGCCTAATGGTAGGGCTGGCCCTGCCCCCATGTGTAGTCTGCATTTTTTTATTTATTTATTTATTATTAAATTTATTAATCGCCCATCTGGCTGGTCACCCAGCCACTCTGGGCGATGTACAGCGTACAATAAAACAGTTTAAAACAATACAATTCTACAATAAAAACTTTTTCTAAAATACCCTAACCCACCCCAAATGCCTGCCTGAGCAACCACGTTTTTAATGCACGACGGAAGCTCATTAAAGAGGGGGCATGGCGGAGTTCCCTAGGGAGGGAGTTCCACAGAGTGGGGGCCACCACAGAAAAGGCCCTCTCCCTCGTCCCCACCAGTCTAGCTGTCCTGACTGATGGGACAGAGAGAAGGCCATCCAAGGCTGATCTTGTTAAGCAGCCTGTCTGGTGCTGCTGGAGGCACTCCTTAAGATAGGCTGGGCCGGAACCATATAGGGTTTTAAAGGTCAAAACCAACACCTTGAATTTGGCCCGGAAAACAACTGGTAACCAGTGCAACTTCTTCAGCACTGGAGTGATGTCATCTCACCGGCGGCTGCCTTTAATCAGGCGAGCTGCTGCATTCTGTACCAGCTGCAGCTTCCGAACCATCTTCAGGGGTAACCCCACGTAAAGCGTATTACAGTAGTCTAAACGAGAGGAGACCAGGGCATGTACTACCGATGGGAGCAGATGATCAGGAAGGAAGGGGCGCAGCCGCTGTATCAGATGGAGTTGGTACAGCGCTGTCTGGCTCATCGCTGACACCTGAGCCTCCATGGACAGCTGGGAGTCCAAAATGACCCCCAGGCTGTGGACCTGGTCTTTCAAGGGTAGCCATACCCCATTCAACACCAGGTCAACATCCCCCAGCCTCCTCTTGTCTCCCACCAAAAGTACCTCGGTCTTGTCAGGGTTCAGCTTATTCCTCCCCATCTAGCCACTCACCGTCTCCAGACAATTGGACAGGGATTCTACAGCCAACCTCGGTGAAGATTTGAATGAGAGGTAGAGCTGCTTGTCATCTGCATATTGACGACACTGCACCCCAAACCTCCTGATAGCCCCCAGCGGCTTCACATAGATAGGTGTTAAATAGCATCGGGGAGAGGATGGAACCCTGTGGCACCCCACAAGTAAGTGGCCACGGGTCCGAAACCTCCTCTCCCAGTGCAACCCTCTGGTACCTGCCGGAGAGGAAGGACCGGAACCACCGCAATACGGTGTCTCCAATGCCCAACCCCTCCAGGCTGTCCAGGAGGATACCGTGGTCGACAGTATCAAAAGCCGCTGAGAGGTCGAAGAGAACAAGGAAGGAGCATTCACCCCTATCCACAGCCCTCCTCATATCATCTACCAAGGCAACCAAGGTGTTTCTGTCCCATGCCCAAGCCTGAAGCCCGACTGAAATGGGTCTAGATAATCAGTTTCTTCCAAGTGTGCCTTCAACTGCACCGCCACCACCCGCTCAATCACCTTGCCCAAAAATGGCAGATTTGAGACTGGGCGAAAGTTGTTCAGAACTTGAGGATCCAAGGAGGGCTTCTTTAAGAGCGGTCTTATCACTGCCTCCTTGAGGGCTGATGGCATCACTCCCTCCTCAAGGGAGGCGTTCACCACCGCCTTGATCCCCTCACCCAGTCTCTCTCTGCAGCTCATAATGAGCCAAGATGGGCAAGGATCAAGTAAGCAGGTGGACGGCCTTACAGATGAAAGCACCTTGTCCACTTCGTCAGGAGGAAGAAGCTGGAACCGATCCCACAAAACCGGTTTGCCACAGGCCGCCTCTTGCTCACTAACTGTATCCACACACCTAATCTGATCAATTTTATCTGCAAAGTGCAGACCAGGAAGACCCAGGTTCAAATCCTTGTTCAGCCACAAAGGTTACTCTATGAGTCTGGGCCAGTTGTCTCTTAAACAAACTACCTCACAGAGAATGAATGGAGTTGTTGTTGTTCAGTTGTTAAGTCGTGTCCGACTCTTCGTGACCCCATGGACCATAGCACGCCAGGCCTTCCTGCCCTCCACTCTCTCCTGGAGGGTGCTCAAGTTCATACTCATTGCATCAGTGATGCTATATAGCCATCTCATCCTCTGCCATCCCCTTCTCCTTTTGCCTTCAATCTTTCCCAGCATCAGGGTCTTTTCAAGTGAGTTTTCTCTTTGCATTGTTGTTGTTGTTGTTGTTGTTCAGTCGTTCAGTCGTGTCCGACTCTTCGTGACCCCATGGACCATAGCACGCCAGGCCTTCCTGTCCTGCGCTCTCTCCCGGAGCGTGCTCAAGTTCATATTCATTGCATCCGTGATGCTATCTAGCCATCTCATCCTCTGCCGTCCCCTTCTCCTTTGGCCTTCAGTCTTTCCCAGCATCAGGGTCTTTTCCAGAGAGTTTTCTCTTCGCATTAGGTGGCCAAAATATTGGAGCTTCAGCTTCAGTATCTGTCCTTCCAATGAGCACTCAGGGTTGATTTCCTTTAGGATGGACTGATTTGACCTCCTTGCAGTCCAGGGGACTCGTAAGAGTCTTCTCCAGCACCACAGTTCGAAAGCATCAATTCTTCGGCGCTCAGCCTTCCTTATAGTCCAGCTCTCACAGCCATACATTACTACTGGGAAAACCATAGCTTTGATTAGACGGACCTTTGTCGGCAAGGTGATGTCTCTGCTTCTTACTATGCTGTCTAGGTTTGCCATAGCTTTCCTCCCAAGGAGCAAGCGTCTTTTAATTTCAGGGCTACAGTCACCATCTGCGGTGATCTTGGAGCCCAAGAAAGTAAAATCTGTCACTGCTTCCATTTCTTCCCCTTCTATATGCCAGGAAGTGATGGGGCCAGATGCCATGATCTTCGTTTTTTTAATGTTGAGTTTCAAACCAGCTTTTGCACTCTCCTCTTTCACCCTCAACAAGAGGCTCTTGAGATCCTCTTCGCTTTCTGCCATTAGGGTGGTATCGTCTGCATATCGGAGGTTGTTGATAATTCTCCCGGCAATCTTAATTCCGACCTCTGATTCATCCAACCCGGCATTTCTCATGATGTACTCTGCATATAAGTTAAATAAGCAGGGTGACAATATGCAGCCTTGTCGTACTCCTTTCCCAATTTTGAACCAATCGGTTGTTCCATGTCTGGTTCTTACTGTTGCTTCTTGACCCTCGTACAGGTTTCTCAGCAGACAGGTAAGGTGGTCTGGTACTCCCATCACTTTAAGAATTTGCCACAGTTTGTTGTGATCCACACAATCAAAGGCTTTAGCGTAGTCAATGAAGCAGAAATAGACATTTTTCTGGAATTCTCTTGCTTTCTCCATGATGCAGCGAATGTTGGCGATTTGATCTCTAGTTCCTCTGCCTCTTCGAAACCCAGCTTGTACTTCCGGTAGTTCTCGGTTTGCATACTGCTGAAGCCTAGCTTGTAGGATTTTGAGCATCACCTTGCTGGCATGTGAAATGAGCGCAATTGTGCGGTAGTTTGAACACTCTTTGGCGTTGCCCTTCTTTGGAATTGGAATGTAAACTGACCTTTTCCAGTCTTGTGGCCACTGTTGAGTGTTCCAGATTTGTTGGCATATTGAATGCAGCACTTTAACAGCATCATCTTTTAGGATTTTAAATAGCTCGGCTGGAATACTGTCATCTCCGCTAGCTTTGTTGTTACTAATGCTTCCTAAGGCCCACTTGACTTCACTCTCTAGGATGTCCGGCTCAAGTTCAGTGACCGCACTATCATGGCTATCAGGGACATTCAGATCTTTCCTGTATAGTTCTTCTGTGTATTCTTGCCACCTCTTCTTAATCTCATCTGCTTCTGTTAGGTCCCTGCCTTCTTTGTCCTTTATCATGCCCGTCTTTGCACAAAACGTTCCCTTGAGATCTCCAATTTTCTTGAAGAGATCTCTAGTCTTTCCCATTCTGTTGTTTTCCTCGATTTCTTTGCATTGTTCATTTAAGAAGGCCTTCTTGTCTCTCCTTGCTATTCTCTGGAACTCTGCATTCAGTTGGGTATATCTTCCCCTTTCTCCCTTGCTTTTCGCTTCCCTTCTTTCCTCAGCTACTTGTAAAGCCTCATCAGACAGCCACTTTGCTTTCTTGCATTTCCTTTTCTTTGGGATGGATTTCGTTGCTGCCTCCTGAACAATGTTACGGACCTCCGTCCATAGTTCCTCAGGCACTCTGTCTATCAGGTCTAATCCCTGAAATCTATTCCTCACCTCCACTGTATATTCATCAGGGATATGATTTAGGTCATACCTGAACGGTTTAGTGGTTTTCCCGACGTTCTTCAATTTAAGCCGAAATTTTGCAAGAAGCAGCTCATGATCTGAGCCACAGTCAGCTCCAGGTCTTGTTTTTGCTGACTGTATGGAGCTTCTCCATCTTTGGCTGCAAAGGACATAATCAATCTGATTTCGATATTGACCATCTGGTGACGTCCATGTGTAGAGTCGCCTCTTATGCTGTTGGAAAAGAGTGTTTGCTATGATCAGCGTGTTCTCTTGGCAAAACTCTATTAGCTTTTGTCCTGCTTCATTTTGTACACCAAGGCCATGCCTGCCTGTTATCCCGGTGATTTCTTGACTTCCTACTTTAGCATTCCAATCCCCTATGATGAAGAGGACATCTTTTTTTGGTGTTAGTTCTAGAAGGTGTTGTAGGTCTTCATAGAACCGATCAACCTCAGCTTCTTCGGCATCAGTGGTTGGGGCATAGACTTGAATTACTGTGATGTTGAATGGTTTGCCTTGGATTCGTACTGAGATCATTCTATCATTTTTAAGATTGTACCCCAGTACTGCTTTTCCCACCCTTTTGTTGACTATGAGTGCTACTCCATTTCTTCTAAGGGATTCTTGCCCACAATAGTAGATATGATGGTCACCTGAATTAAATTCGCCCATGCCTGTCCATTTTAGTTCGCTGATTCCCAAGATGTCGATGTTCAATCTTGCCATCTCATGTTTGACCACCTCCAGCTTACCTTGATTCATTGATCTGACATTCCAGGTTCCTAAACAATATTGTTCTTTGCAGCATCGGATTTTCTTTTCACCACCAGACACATCCACAGCTGAGTGTCCTTTCGGGTTTGGCCCAGCCGCTTCACTCTTTCTGGCGCTACTTGGAAATACCCTCTGCTCTTCCCCAGTAGCATATTGGACACCTTCTGACCTGAGGGGCTCATCTTCCGGCGTCATCTCTTTTAGCCTTGTGATACGTTCCATGGGGTTTTCTTGGCAAGAATACTGGAGTGGGTTGCCATTTCCTTCTCCAGTGGACCACATTTTGTCAGAACTCTCTGCCATGACCTGTCCGTCTTGGGTGGCCCTGCACGGCATAGCTTATGGCTTCACTGAGTTACGCAAGCCCCTTCGCCACAACAAGGCAGTGATCCATGAAGGGGCTCTTTGCATTAGGTGGCCAAAATATTTGAGCTTCAGTATCTGTCCTTCCAATGAGCAGTCAGGGTTGATTTCCTTTAGGATGGACTGATTTGACCTCCTTGCAGTTCAGGGACTCGTAAGAGTCTTCTCCAGCACCACAGTTCGAAAGCATCCATTCTTCGTTACTCAGCCTTCCTTATAGTCCAGCTCTCACAGCCATATGTTGCTACTGGGAAAACCATAGCTTTGATTATACAGACTTTTGTCAGCAAGGTGATGTCTCTGCGGTCTAGGTTTGCCATAGCTTTCCTCCCAAGGAGCAAGCGACTTTTAATTTCATGGCTACAGTCACCATCTGCGGTGATCTTGGAGCCCAAGAAAGTAAAATCTGTCACTGCTTCCATTTCTTCCCCTTCTATATGCCAGGTAGTGATGGGGCCAGATGCCATGATCTTCGTTTTTTTAATGTTGAGTTGAGTAGGGTGGTGTCGTCTGCATATCTGAAGTAGTTGATAATTCTCCCAGCAATCTTAATTCTGATCTGTGATTCATCCAATCTGGCATTTCTCATGATGTACTCTGTATATAAGTAAAATAAGCAGGGCGACAATATGCAGCCTTGTCGTACTTCTTTCCCAATTTGGAACCAATTGGTTGTTCCATGTCTGGTTCTTACTGTTGCTTCTTGACCCTCGTACAAGTTTCTCAGGAGACAGGTAAGGTGGTCTGGTACTCCCATCTCTTTAAGAATTTGCCAGAGTTTGTTGTGATCCACACAATCAAAGGCTTTGGCATAGTCAATGAAGCAGAAATAGACATTTTTCTGTAATTCTCTTGCTTTCTCCATGATCCAGCAAATGTTGGCGATTTGATCCCTAGTTCCTCTGCCTCTTTGATACCCAGCTTGTACTTCTGGTAGTTCTCGGTTCACATGCTGCTAGCTTGTAGGATTTTGAGCATAACCTTGCTAGCATGTGAAATGAGCACAATTGTACGGTAGTTTGAACACTCTTTGGCATTGCCCTTCTTTGGAATTGGAATATAAACTGACCTTTTCCAGTCTTGTGGCCACTGTTGAGTGTTCCAAATTTGTTGGCATATTGAGTGCAGCACTTTAACAGCATCATCTTTTAGGATTTTAAATAGCTCCGCTGGAATACTGTCATCTCCTCTAGCTTTGTTGTTAGTAATGCTTCCTAAGGCCCATTTGACTTCACTCTCTAGGATGTCCTGCACAAGTTCCGTGACCGCACTATCATGGCTATCAGGGACATTCAGATCTTTCCTGTATAGTTCTTCTGTGTATTCTTTCCACCTCTCCTTAATCTCATCTGCTTCTGTTAGGTCCCTGCCTTCTTTGTCCTTTATCATGCCTGTCTTTGCACAAAACGTTCCCTTGATATCTCCAATTTTCTTGAAGCAATCTCTAGTCTTTCCCATTCTATTGTTTTACTCGATTTCTTTGCATTGTTCATTTAAGAAGGCCTTCTTGTCTCTCCTTGCTATTCTCTGGAACTCTGCATTCAGTTGGGTATATTTTCCCCTTTCTCCCTAGCTTTTCGCTTCCCTTCTTTCCTCAGCTACTTGTAAAGCCTCATCAGATAGCCACTTTGCTTTCTTGCATTTCTTTTTCTTTGGGATGGATTGAGTTGCTGCCTCCTGAACAATGTTATGGACCTCCGTCCATAGTTCCTCAGGCACTCTGTCTATCAGGTCTAATCCCTGAAATCTATTCCTCACCTCCACTGTATATTCATAAGGGATATGATTGAGGTCATACCTGTATGGTTTAGTGGTTTTACCTACGTTCTTCAATTTAAGCCAAAATTTTGCAATAAGAAGCTCATGATCTGAGCCACAGTCAGCTCCAGGTCTTGTTTTGACTGACTGTATAGAGCTTTTCCATCTTTGGCTGCAAAGGACATAATCAATCTGATTTTGACATTGACCATCTGGTGATGTCCATGTGTAGAGTCGCCTCTTGTGCTGTTGGAAAAGAGTGTTTGCTATGATCAGCGTGTTCTCTTGGCAAAACTCTATTAGCCTTTGTCCTGCTTCATTTTGTACACCAAGGCCATGCTTGCCTGTTATCCCGGTGATTTCTTGACTTCCTACTTTAGCATTCTAATCCACTATGATGAAGAGGACCTCTTTTTTTGGTGTTAGTTCTAGAAGGTGTTGTAGGTCTTCACAGAACCGATCAACCTCAGCTCCTTCGGCCTCTGGGGTTGGGGTATAGACTTGAATTACTGTGATGTTGCCTTGGATTTGCCTTGGATTTGGACTGAGATCATTCTATCATTTTTGAGATTGTATCCCAGTACTGCTTTTCCCACCCTTTTATTGACTACGAGTGCTACTCCATTTCTTCTAAGGGATTCTTGCCCACAGTAGTAGATATAATGGTCACCTGAATTAAATTCACCCATGCTTGTCCATTTTAGTTCACTGATTCCCAAGATGTTGATGTTCAATCTTGCCATCTCATGTTTGACCACCTCCAGCTTACCTTGATTCATTGATCTGACATTCCAGGTTCCTAAACAATATTGTTTTTTACAGCATCGGACTTTCTTTTCATCACCAGACACATCCACAGCTAAGTGTCCTTTCAGCTTTGGCCCAGCCGCTTCACTCTTTCTGGTGCTACTTGGAAATTCCCTCTGCTCTTCCCCAGTAGTATATTGGACACCTTCCGACCTGAGGGGCTCATCTTCCGGCATCATCTCTTTTAGCCTTGTGATACGTTCCATGGGGTTTTCTTGGCAAGAATACTGGAGTGGGTTGCCATTTCCTTCTCCACTGGACCACATTTTGTCAGAACTCTCTGCCATGACCTGTCCATCTTGGGTGGCCCTGCATGGCATAGCTTATGGCTTCACTGAGTTACGCAAGCCCCTTCGCCACAACAAGGCAGTGATCCATGAAGGGGCTTCCAACCCTACTATTCTATGATTCTATAATTCTATGACACCTGCAAAGATCCCTAGACATATATTTGGAAATATAAATGATCAAATAAAAACAATAACCATATATACACAGTTACGTCAATCTGGCCCTAAGATTCTCAGAAATGTAGGTTGAGTAACTGACAAAGATTTCTTTAAACAGTTGGTGTACTCTACAGTTATTTATTTATATTTACTTATATTTACCTGCTACAGCAAAAGGGCTCAGATCAGGTAATAGCTTTTATAAAAAGAAAAATATCAAGGCAAGATGAAATGATAGATATTTATTCAAAATTTAATGTCTACCTACTTGACAAACTGCTGAGACAGTATTATCTAAAACATAATAACAGGGCAATCCTCAGAAGTGAGCCCCATGGAATTCAGTGAGACTTTCCCCCAGGTAAGGAAGTAAAGGATTGCATTGCAGCCTAAACTATAATGCTCAGATAAACCTTGGTTGTTCACATATCCACACAGCATAGGGTTGCAGCTGAATTTTGTCAATAGTGGATTTGAGCTTGAAATATTCAATTGTCAGATTAATGCAAACATGCAGGCTTCGCGGAAATCTGTCAAACCCACTGCATGTCCATCCAGAACATTTTCAGTGTTATTGTGTTTTCAGCGCACACCAGAAACCTGTGGCACTTGCACTCCCTTACTGAGTTCTTGTCAAAATGAAAAGGTCTTACATCACACCTGGAAGTGGTTCATGCTTGGCCTTGAAAGAACTGCAAATGAAAGAGCTCTCCAAACATGTGAATCAACAACAGAGAATAGCCCTTTGTCAGTGTGCCAATATATTCCATATTTGGCTCACAGATTATTAGAGAGCTCTTCCCTAAAATCAAATGATGTTCAGTGCTCAAGCAGCCTGGACTAGAACTTTCAAGAACCTGCCTGAGGCTGCAATCCTATATACACTTATCTGGGAGTAAACCCACTGAACTCAAGGAGACATTCTTTGGAGTAGACATGCATAGGATTGCTGATAAGCTCTGCTGTCTGTCCCATTGCTGCTGGGAAATGCATGGGAGACAGGACAGTGGTACTGAAATTTTGGAATAATCTCCCCACTGCCAAAAGCACCCACCCTTTCTATGGGTCTTTAAAATCTTTTTGTCCAAACAGATGTTCAGTCCTTATTAACCTGTCTGTTAAGACTGTTTTCATTAGAGATGTTGGAGAAATCCACAATAGTCAAATGAGTTTGGATTTCTATGAATCTGACCCACATATTCTGCAGCAGACTGGCATTTCCTGAGTCACACGGATTCTACAGACTTGCAGACCTTTTTTTAAAAATATATATATATTCTGGAATGTTATGCAAATTTAGCTGAAGAAAAATACGTAAAATAAATTAAAAAAAAAAACTAGGGATGTATGAATTGTGTACCTTCAGTGCCGCTTGACTTCCACAGTTTGCAGCCAGTGCTCCGTTCCATCCTTAACAAGCCACCGGAATGCTCCTCTTTTTCTTCTGCTCCGAAAATTACAAAGATAAATCCGTACCGACAACCGTAATTCTGGTGCTCAGCCATCTCCGTGAGTCTGCATAACTTCCATAAGAAAGGCTATTTTTCGTAGATATTTACGTATTTTTTCCCCTGCCCTGAGATGTGCAGCAATTACTTTCAGCCAAAACACTTCCTCCTCCTAGGGGCTTCCCAAAACAAGGCTGCCCTAGGTGTGCCTGAGCAATGCACTCTTTGTTTAAAGCAACGCTGGTTTAAAGAAAGGAAAAACCTTTTAAAATGACCATGCTGGTCCTGGATGAGGTATTATTCTCCCTGCTAAGCTTTATATTTCCACATCCAGCCTTGTTGTTGACGTTGTGAGGCTAAAATGGAGAGGAGAACCAACTCTGTGCATATGTAAATAAACATACCAGGGAAACAGCTGGATTGAGAGAGAATCTCCCCACCCCGCACACACCCACATACACACACATAATGGAAGAATACAGTTCTTCATATTCCCTGGTATGTTTATTCCTCATTTTGTCCATTCCCTGGGCATGTGCAGAGTGTACTTTTTATTCAAAGACAAGCTTGCTAATCTTTCCCTTCATGCTGCATTTGTACAAGTGTGAGTGCTTCAGAAAGAACTTTCCATTATACTGTCTCTTTTTCTTCATGAGTTTCATAACAGAAGTGTGTTAGAGTCCAGCCCAAAGTCACCCAGTGAGATAACTAATAGGAGGTTTGATCATGAGCTGGATGTGGAAATACAAAGCTGAGCTGGGGGCAGGTGGGGTGCTGACATGTGTAGGAGTAAGTTGCATTGAACTCAGTAAGACTTACTTCTGAGTAGACATGCACAGAGTTGGTTCTCCTCTCCATTTTAGCCTCTCAACATCAACAACACTGCTGGATGTGGAAATATAAAGCTTAGCAGGGGGAATAATACCACATCCAGGACCAGCATGGTCATTTTAAAAGGTTTTTTCTTTCTTTAAACCAGCGTTGCTTTAAACAAAGAGTGCATTGCTCAGACACACCTAGGACAGCCTTGTTTTGGGAAGCCCCTAGGAGGAGGAAGTGTTTTGGCTGAAAGTAAACAGAGACGGAGGATTTCAATTTAAAAAGAACACCCACAAACAAGGCGGTGAGCACAATTCATTAAAAAAAAACAACTTATGTATTTATTATGGGAACATACTACATTGCATTTTTATTTACAAAAATTCCACAACACTTTGTGGATGATGAAAAAAAGCTACATGACTGCTGGCTCCGCAGGACCTCATGGTGTCATTCCGGAGGGGATTCCGTGGCATGGACTGAAGGGAATTTGATCCCATTTCAGTCCATGGCGGAATTCTCTGACATCCCTAAAAAAAACACCAGGTGAAACATTTCCCCTATAAGTTAAAACACGAAAATGCACATTTGGGGTAGATTTGTTCATCTTGGGGAGGATTTGTGCAGTTTTGCAAGTCTGAATTTGCACAAGTGCAAATTTGTGCAAATTTGCGAAATTGGAAAAAAATCAAATTCCACCAATGAGCGGACAATGGAACAAAAGGCACCTGACAATCCACAAAATGCAGACGGAACAGATTTTACAAAATCCATACAGCCCTAGTTTTAATCTGCTTCGTTGTGTTATTGTTCCAGTTGTTATTTGGATATCGTATTGTTGGTCTGTTTTATTTTAATTGTTTTATTGCTTTGTATTCTGTTTTTACTTTTTTATAAGTCACTCTGGGCACAGATCGTTGTGGAATGGTGGAGTATAAATCTAATAAATAACGATAATACAACTAGCAAAAGAGACAAGCCTTTCCGGTATGTAGGAGAAGCAACCACTCCGTTAGGGCTTTGTACATTGAGTCTAGGGATGTATGAAAGTCACTTACCTGTTCGCAGATTATGTTGATGGTGGGGGGGCGTTCTGTCCCTCCCCCCGGAATCCTCGCCGGGGGGGAGGTGCTCCGTTCCTCCCCCCCGGAATCCTCCGAGGCCGGCTGTGCTCTGTGGCAGCTCCGCGGAGCAGCTGGCCGGGCCTGGCCAGGCCAGAGCTGTCCGCAGCTGGATTTCCAGCCGCGGAGGGCTCTGGGTAAAAAACAAAACAAAAAACCGTGTAAGCAAATGGTGGCGGCTATGGCCGCCGCCATTTGCGTTCCTTATTTTTGCCCTCTTAATCTACATAAATATTTACGTAGACTATGACGGTGAAAATCAAGGGGAATGCAAATAGCATAGCGGGCGCTATTTGCGTCCCTTTCTGATTCACCGTATTAGCCTACGTTAATATTTATGTAGATTAAGAGGGCAAAAATAAAGAAGGCAAATTGCGGCGGCCGTAGCTGCCGCCATTTGCGTACGCGGTGTTTTTTTTTTTAACCCACCCAGCCATGATAGGCTATGTAAAGATTTACGTAGCCTATCACGTCTTTCTTTTTCTTTTTTTTTACCAGAGTGGAAATGGCGGCGGCGGCAGCAGCCGGTTGAAAGACAGGCCGCCGCCAGAGCTGCCGCCAGAGCCGGAGCTGCCGCTGCCCAGAAGTTCCGCCCCAGGTGAGTCTCGTCCCGGGGGGGATCCATGGGGGGTGGGGGGATGGCAGGCCATTCCACGATGGATTTCAGGGAGCCGAATGCACTGGCATTTGGCCTCACCAAGATCCGTGGCAGAATTCTCTGACATCCTAATTGAGTCCAGCATTTTTGCCCATGTATTGAAATAATACTCAAATTATGCACTGATCTTTTACCTTTAAAGAACTATGCACATCTGTCCTGAATTCTGCATTAAAATGATGGTTAGTTATTTGCTCTCAACGGATGACATCTTGTATTACCAGTTTGCCCCCTTCTGGAACAGCCTCACAGCACATGTTAGCTACATGTTCTCCTGCAAGGCTGTTCCTCCTGAGTCTGCTCCAAGGGGGTTCTGTCCAAGTTCTATAATGAATGATGGCTGCTGTGCCAGTGGAGCCCTTGTGGGTTTCTGTAATAAATAAATGGATGGCATGCTTGAAATACTAAATACAGGACTGGCAGCTGGGACAAGCATATTCCTTGGACATTTTTTGAAGGCGTCAGTGTTTCAGCTCTCCATGTACATAATCTATGGTTATAGGTCTCTCATAGGAAAGTTCTGCTGCACAGATGGAAGAGGAAAGGCAGAAAAAACGAGTGCTCTTCTTTCTTCAGCAGTGTGTCTGCACAAGCTCAGTTTCGCACAATCTGTCACCGAAAACAGTGTAATGTACAAAACTCTCCTTGTTATTTTAGTTTCACAAAAGTGGCAAACGTATTCAGGATACTTGCCTGCAAAAGCTAATATGTACTTTTCTTAAGGATTGCCTCAGTGGTTAATTCACATGTTAGATATTTTAGAGCCTGATATTGGCAAGCATTACTTCCCATTTAAAGGGTCAAAGATGTGGATTGATGCTGTTATTTTTATTTGATGTTTGTATTATTTAAAGTGTTATTCATTTTTTGATGCAGCAAATGAACACAACCAGTTTCCCCAACCCACCCACATCTCTCTAAAATTATCCCTTCCCCACCCTCAATAGCAATCCTGTGTCTTTAACAGCAACTAGCATTCACTCTACAACAGAATATTTACCCACAGAGACTTACAAACAACCAAATCAAATACACAAGAGACAAAGGACAAGGGAGAAGTGGGGGAGGGATAGAAGTGAAGGGAACAGGGTAGGTGACTTCCAAATAATACCTTTCATATTTTCTCAGAGATCTAGGCTAACCATCAAACAGTTCCAAGAACATGGACAAAAATACTTAAATATTTTTTGCTTGCCTCTCACCTGCTAAGTGCTACTTTCTTTTTTACAGCCATGTTCAAGAGATCCTCTGTCCATTGTTCTATATGTGGTGTAGTAGGGGATTTAACAAAAAATCAACTTATATCCCCATACCAAAAAAGGAAGCACCAAAGAATGTTCAAACTATCAAACAGCGGCACTTATTTCACATGCCAGTAAGGTAATGCTCAAGATCTTGCAAGGTAGACTCCAGCAATTCATGGAATGAGAATTGCCAGATGTACAAGCTGGGTTTAGAAAAGGCAGAGGAACTAGAGACCAAATTGCCAATATCCGCTGGATAATGGAGAAAGCCAGGGAGTTTCAGAAAAACATCTATTTCTGTTTTATTGACTATTCTAAAGCCTTTGACTGTGTGCATCATAACAAATTGTGGTAAGTTCTTGGTGGTATGGGGATACCAAGTCACCCTGTCTGCCTCCTGAGGAATCTGTATAACGACCAAGTAGTAACGGTAAGAACAGACCATGGAACAACGGACTGGTTTAAGATTGGGAAAGGAGTACGGCAGGGTTGTATACTCTCACCCTACCTATTCAACCTGTATTCAGAACACATCATGTGACATGCTGGGCTTGATGAAGCCAAGGCTGGAGTTAAAATCAATGGAAGAAACATTAACAATCTCAGATATGCAGTTGATACCACTTTGATGGCTGAAAGCGAGGAGGAGCTGAGGAACCTCATGACGAAGGTGAAAGAAGAAAGTGCAAAAGCTGGGTTGCAGTTAAACCTCAAAAAAACCAAGATTATGGCAACCAGCTTGATGATAACTGGCAAATAGAGGGAGAAAATGTGGAGGCAGTGACAGACTTTGTCTTTCTAGGCGCAAAGATTACTGCAGGCGCTGACCGCAGCCAGGAAATCAGAAGACATTTACTTCTTGGGAGAACAGCAATGACAAATCTTGATAAAATAGTGAAGAGCAGAGACATCACACTGACAACAAAGGTCCGCATAGTGAAAGCAATGGTATTCCCCGTAGTAACCTATGGCTGCGAGAGCTGGACCATAAGGAAGGCTGAGTGAAGGAAGATAGGTGCTTTTGAACTGTGGTGCTGGAGGAAAATTCTGAGAGTACCTTGGTCTGCAAGAAGATCAAACCAGTCCATTCTTCAGGAAATAAAGCCAGACTGCTCACTTGAGGGAATGATATTAAAGGCAAAACTGAAGTACTTTGGCCACATAATGAGAAGACAGGAGACCCTGGAGAAGATGCTGATGCTAGGGAAAGTGGAAGGCAAAAGGAAGAGGAGCCGACCAAGGGCAAGATGGATGGATGATATTCTGGAGGTGACGGACTCGACCTTGGGGGAGCTGGGGGTGGCGACGGCCAACAGGAAGCTCTGGTGTGGGCTGGTCCATGAAGTCACAAAGAGTCGGAAGCGACTGACCAAATAAACAACAGGAGATTTAACAGAGGTGCATGTACTAGTGATGGGAAAATTAGAAAGGCTCAAGCTAGTCAAGGTTCTCCAAGTTCCACCTCGAAGCTCAGTCCATCTTGTTCCTGTTCCAGATTGTGAGCTCCCCTACCAGAGCATTCAAATGGGGGAAAGTATACATTTGGGTGCACATTTTTTAAAAAAAGTGTGCATCCAAATGTGTATTTTCCCCATGTTGGCTAAAGCCTGAAGACGACCATTTCTCCAAAATGCGCATTTTGAAAGTGCACATTTTTCTAAAGCATGCATTTTGCAAATGAGCATTGCAATCTTGGGAACATGTGAACTTTGCCCACAAAATGTGCTTGTGGATGCAAACAGGGCAAGTTTCGGTGTTCAACAAATGGAAATGAAATGCTCACACATCCCTAGCATGTACTCATGTGTGCATATCCTTCCCTTTTAAAAAACAGTAACAACTGCTTTGCTCTTTGGAGAGGTATTGTTAGCCACGGTGCTTAGAATACTTGTCTATGTGTTATCTTAATTTCTTATTGCTTTTGCAAATGGTGGTAGGCTATACTTTGCTTATTTATTATTTGTTTGTTCATTCTGGAGATTCACAGCAGAATCCAGTAGGGCACTTATGCCCCCACTGATTCTCTTGCACCCCACAAGATTCTATTGAGGAAGCAGTGGGTCCCACCGATTCCATTTCAATTCTATTGAGAAAGCAGTGGGACTCACCACTTGTGCAACAGAGATTTAGTGCTTCCCAGATAAAGCCCCCAAACAAGCAGAAATGCTTGTTTCTTGACTGGGGCAGGTCAGTGGAGCTCTCTTATGCAAGTTCCACTGTCGTGCCCTGTTCCAGAAATAAGCACTGTTGCTCATTTTTGGTTGCCCCAGTAAGTGCTGCTTGAGGTTGGGAATTGGCAGGGCACACAAGAATGAGTGGGGGTGTAATCACCTCATTGGATTTTGCCCTTATACCCCAGGTTTTGATCAAATTATCTCCATATCTTCTAACAGCAGATTAAAAAAAAACCAAAACAAATATCGAATGCCCTTATTTCTGTGACCAGTGGGTTATGTGCCACTTACTTCTGTGCCAGGGCAGTCATTTATCACAGTTCTTATATGCTCAGGTTTGCTTATCATTATTTTTAACTGCCATTCTGTTGGTTGCAGATTGTTGCTCAAAAGATTGGGCTATTCCCTATTCTGTAAAATTGGTTAGTTGTGCAACATCTTGCGCATCAAATTGCTTTTGCAGATCTGCAATATTTTTTTTTATTAAAACTGCTGCTATATTTGGAACATTTATCCACTACTGAAAATATGCAGTTTTTACCTTGGGAAATGAAAAACGCAGAGAATTCATTGCACCCCTGGAAAGAAGGCGTCACAGCACTTACCTTATCTTGTGATTTATCCTCTGTTGCTCCTGATTAGATTGCCACATCCTTTTCTTCATAATTTTTAAACACACCTCAAATCTACTCTAGTTCTGCTGCTGCAGCTAAAGAACTCAGGCTTATCCAGTCTCTGGGCTGGATGAATTAGGGTGGAGGATATCATACATTCCAGTTCAAATAATTCCAGCAATGTAATGGCCTATTTGCATTTTAATACAGATTTTGACTGCTGCACCTGAGACTTGCAATGAGGCAAGGATTTAAATTTTAAGGTAATTAAGGATTGATCAGTCTGTGCATTTGTTTTATCTACTTAATAAACTTGCTTACTGCTGTCAGCAACAGTATCTCTGACTGCAAAGTGTTATTATTTATTATTATTTCATTTATATGCTGCCCAATAACCAAAGCTCTCTGGGCAGTTCACAACAATTCACAAAATCACAGATACTAGATAATAAAATACAGCATACAATTTAAATACAGAAAAATGTAAAATAATTTAAACAGCTAAAACAATTTCAATAAAATACTAGACCTGTTAAAGACAGCTGACATTAATGCCCCATCATATGCCATTAAATGCCTGGGAACAGAGGGCAGTCTTAACCAGGCACTTAAAAAATGACAGTGTTGGCATTAGGTGGACGTGGACCTCAGTGGGGAGATCATTCCACAGTCGGAGGGCCACCTGAGAAGGTCCTCTCCCTTGTTGTTAACAAAGTGTTCTAACCTATAATGCACAAACCATGTTGTTGTTGTTGCTCATCTGTTGTTGCTCAACCACTACGACAGTAGTAGTTGTCATCATTATCATAAGGGTAGCAAAACACTTTTTCTATCATCATTATGTGTTTAAACAGAAATGCTATTTCAATAACCAAGTTGTTGGCTTTTCATAAGTAGGGATGTACGAAAATCACTTACCTTTTTGAAGGGTGACATTCACGGTGGGGTGGAGGCGCTCTGTCCCTCCCCCCGAAATTCTCTCTGGCTGGCTCCATTCCACGCCGATTCCGCAGAGCCGCCGGCTGGGGCTGCCCGCTGCCAGACATCCAGCTGCTGGGCAGCCTGCACAGGGACGCAAATGGCAGCTGCTGTAGCTGCCGCCATTTGCGTCCCTGTATTTTGCCGTGATAGCCTACGTAAATATTTATATAGTCTATCACGGTTTCCGCAGGGACGCAAATGGCATCCCTGCATTAGCCGTGATAGGCTACGTAAGTATTTACGTAGCCTATCATGGCCATAATGAAGAAGCAAATGGCGGTCGTGGCCACCATTCGCAAAGCAGTGCAAATGGCAGCAGGTAGTGTCCCGTTTCGTATGCCTTTCGCGGGGGGGGCTTCATTCTGCCACAGATTTTGGGGGGCCGAATGCACTGGCATTCAGCCTCACTGAGATCTGTGGCGAAATTCTCTGACATCCCTATAATCTAGGGGTGCACGAAAGTCACTTACCTGGTCTCGCAGCTTGCTTCGCAGTGGGGGGGAGGCGCTTCGCTGCTCCCCCCAAAGTTCAGGCCGGGGGGGGAGGCTTCCCTCCTCGCCCAGCCGAAATTCAGGCCAGGGGGGAGGCTTCCCGCCTCTCCCGGCCGAAATTCAGGCCGGGGAGGACGCGCCTCGCCTCGCCCGGCCGCGAAATAAAAAGTTAAAAAAAAAACACCCCCGTGATAGGCTATGTGACGATTTACGTAGCCTATCACGGCTAGATCTGCAAAGTCAGCCATGATAGGCTACGTTAATCATCACGTAGCCTATCACAGGTGACTTAAGAAAAAAAAAAAGCGCGTACGCAAATGGCGGCCCCCATAGGGAGCCGCCATTCGCATTCCTTATCTGGTCGCTGTAGTCTACGTAAATCTTTACGTAGACTACGGCGAAAATAAGGGCAACGCAAATAGTGTTGGCCTTATTTTCGCCGTAGTCTACGTAATCTTTACCTAGACTACAGCGACCAAATAAGGAACGCGAATGGCGGCTCCCTATGGTGGCTGCCATTAGCTGTATGCGCTTTTTTTTTTTTAAGTCACCCGTGATAGGCTACGTGACGATTTATGTAGCCTATCACGGCTGACTTTGCAAATCTAGCCGTGATAGGCTACGTTAATCGTCACGTAGCCTATCACGGGGGCGTTTTTTTTTTTTTTACGTTTGTTGGAAAGGCGGCGGCGGCGGCAGCCAGTCGAAAGACCGGCTGCCGCCCCTGCCCCTGTTGAAGCCCTGCCGAACCGCCGCTGCAACCTGCCACCGGGAGCGACATTCGGGAAAGGTAAGTCCCATCCCGGGGGGGGGGCGGGGGGGCAGAGAATTTCTCCCCGAAACTACTTCGGGGGGCCGAATATGTTGGCACTCGGCCCCCCGAAGTTTTGGGGAGAAATTCTCCCCCATCCCTACCCTGTTCATAAGAGAAACTGAAAAAAGGTCTTAAGACATAGACATTGTGACTAGAGTTCACTGGTAACCCATCTGGTTTGGTTTCTGAAATGGATGCTGTAAGTCCACTGGTGCAGGCAATTATCCCAACCCACTTTCTGTCTCCACCTAAAATTAATCTCTGCTTTTGCTAATATAAAGACTGTCATGTTTCTCTTTACTTCTGCTCTTTTCCTATCCAGGAACCTGTGTGTTTTGCTCAAGACAAGGGACAGATCTGTATGTATGTATGTATGTATGTATGTATGTATTTATTTATTTATAAAATTCCTGGCTGCCCTTCAGGGCAGAAGCCTTGCCAAGGCAGCTCACAGCAATAAAATACATAAAAACAGTTAAATATGAAAAGTGAGAAAAACATAAACACAATAAATTAGCAAATAAAAGCAACAATAAAAGCAGACAAAAAAAAACATAAAACGACAGCAACAACAGCAGTCATATCAAGAGAAGGCCATGATAAAGTAGTACATTTTAAGGCTTTCTTAAAAGCCTGCAATGGCACAGCATGGTGGGCCTCTGATGGCAACTTGTTCCAAAGGTATGGGGCCACTTCAGAGAAGGCCCTCTCATGTGTGGTCACCCACCAAACTGCTCTTATGGGTGGGCAAATGAAAAGGGCCTCTCTTTCTGATCTTAAAGTGCAGGCAGGCTGATATGGGTGAAGGCAGTCCTTCAAGTAGCTTGGTCCCAAACCATTTAAGGCTTTAAAGGTCAAAAACAGCACTTTAAATTGTGCTAGGAAACCAGTTGCTACCTGCCTTCCATCTTACAGAAATGGGGGTCAGCCACTGTTTCTTTGCTAGGTGAAATGTGATACCAGTCACCTACCAGTGACTAATTCATTGTCTGCAATCTCCAACTTGAGATCACAGACCTCATGGCCACAAAATCCGGCCTAACTGTTATACTCCCCCTCCTGCCACTTTTTGTATTATCTAGCCTGATGAAGAGTTCTGGAGAAGTCAAAAGCTTGCATACTCTTTTGTGGCATTTTGGTTGGCCCCAATGAAGGCATTGCCCACCTGTGGATTGTAAATAATGAGCAACTTCCACATTTCTACACATGTTTGGATACACATTCAGCTATTTTATTTATTTATTTATTTATTTATTTATTTATGAGATTTCTATACCGCCAACAGCTGAATATCTATTTTGCTTTTATATGTGCATGAAAGCATGAGGAATTTGCTCTTTGTGAATTCCATTACAAAGTGACCTGCTCTGCTCCCAGACTAATGTGCAAATTGAGTTATTCACCAGCTTCACTGCTTCC
The DNA here is from genome assembly GCF_057233095.1 of Heloderma suspectum. NCBI lineage: Eukaryota > Metazoa > Chordata > Lepidosauria > Squamata > Helodermatidae > Heloderma > Heloderma suspectum. The sequence goes on from NC_139461.1 coordinate 89,555,976, forward strand.
CAAATGTTCTGAATGATGCAGTTCTGTATACCCTGGCCATGGGCTGCTAAGGTTTGGAGGTGCCAAGATAATGATAAGCCAGATCAAGGTTTGCTTACACGGAGACTTTATTGAGTACTTACAGCACACAGCCATACCCAATGGTTGGATCAGACAGCTTCTCTGAACCCAGAGCCAAGGGGTAGAATGGGTTTTATGCCATACATGTTAGCAGTGAGGCAGCATGACAGCAGCAAGCATTCATTAGCGTTCATCTGCAACTTTCCCAGCATAGGCTAACAGCCCCACCTCAGAGGGGAAACAATCAGGACTTTCCCAGCACAGACACCTGTAAACAGAGCCTCACTTCATAGGTGTATCATCTCACAAGCTCAGAGGCCCACTAGCAAGGAAATTGCACTTATAATGAACCTGATGATCAAAGGATGATACGAGTCTGAGCATCACAATCTCTTCTTTAAGATACGACAGCCATATGAGCAAGCACACAAAGCTATAAAACTACTTATGATAGTCACGGTTACTGCAACCACTTGCTTCCACCCACCCACCCCCAATTCCTTGAAACCAGTCCAAAATTGGTCTGAAGAGGGAGTCCTCCTCTAGGTAATGTATTTTCTCATTTTGCGCATACAAAGCCCTTACACTGTGATTTATCACATGCTGCTTGTCAGGAATGTACAAGCAGCATTTCAGCTGCAACATGACACAAATACCACCCTGGGCCACTGTAATCATATCTAAGGCCAGGCGGTTCTGCAAAACAGCAGCTCTCATGCTTGACAATGTTATTCTAATGGATTTTAGTGCCTCCGCAGTGGTATGCAATGCCATGTCCAATGCTCTTCTAAAAATATTTACTTTGTACATTATGGTAGCCCCCCACCCCACCCCCAGGGAATAAACTCTAAGCATAATCAGCCTAACTGAAAATGTCTCGTTGCCGTCTCACCTTCCAAGCCTTGTAATTACCAACTGCAGGGCTCTCTAAGGTATTCACAAACCTGTGGGGACCCCATAACAGTCCCAGGAAACACTTTTCATTCCACCCTGGGGGCAGCCATGGCCATGCTTTTTCTCTACTGATCTTTAACTGCCGTTAGGGGCAGCCCAGTTAATACCAGGGTGTTCTTTCCAATTTGTGCACACCCATCGTTGAGTATTGTCACTAGGGCACGAATGTATGGTCTGGCACCCCCTACTGAACCCTACTTGTCATTGAAAGCATGGTGCTACTTTATTGTGTTTCACTTGTTCCCAACACCCTAACAGCCATGGTGGGGCATACACCTTTAATGGGGTAAGCCATCCTATCCTATTGTGTAATTGCTCAAATCTTCTGACTCGCATGGATTTGTTTGTCTTCTGTGTGTTACTCTGAAGGCTCTGTCTTGGGTGGCACGGACATCAAACCATTGGGAACCACACTCAGTATCATTCGGAGTTGTAACTGACATTGATTAAAGACATTTGTAGGTATCATGTCGTATTTAAGAAATCATAAAATGCAGACAACAAACTTTCATTGAAATCTAATGCCATAAGTGGATAACCTCCTGCATGAGGTGAGGCATGATGGAGCAGATCCAGCAATAATACTGCTCCTCTAGACTACCTGGTCAGGGCCCATCAAGATCAAGGGAAGGACATACTCACACATGGAAAGAGTTCTAGGCCGCTTTTGCATCGGCAACTCCATGCTGCATGAGTGCTGGCAGAGGGAAGTCCAAAAGTCATAGATCAAACTCAGCCTGCCGTATACTGAGTTGACTACAAAGACAGACACACAATCCACAGTAGCGAGAGTTCAAGTCTATGAAAAACCTCACAGTACTTTCCATGTCAAGTCTTTAACAGTTCAAAGTTCTAGTCCATGTGCAGAATGCCTCTCAAAAGCCCAGACGATGATGGATCCAAACAGAGGAGGCTTTAGGCAATGAAGATGAGACATTCCTAGCAAAGGCTTTTCACCCTTGCATCAGCTCAAAAGGGAAGGTGTGACTGTACACCCCCTCCAGATCCCTCAACAGACAAGGGTCTTTTCAGCAAGGCTTCTGTCTAAACAGAGCAGCACTGCTCAGCTTTCTAGCAGTGACGCTTCAACCTGGGCAACCTTTCTGCAAATCCCACTCCACCTCTGTCAGGAATTCACAGACATCTTCCAGCCTCCCTGCCCGTCAAGGCTAGACCAGTGGCGGACAGGGAGTTGGGTGACTCTCCCTGTCTCCGCTCTGAGAACATTGACAGAAATAAGCTCACACAGACTTTGACATTCTAAAAACTGAATAGGCCAAAACTCTTCCAGGCTACTTCTAATCAAATCATGGCAATAACTTACAAGGCCTACTGCATTACTGAAGCTGGGCCTTGACATTATCTTTGCTCGCATAGCACCTCTTCACTCAAAAAAATTTACTCTCCTCCCCTCACATTTTTTCAGCTTTGTTGCTCGGAGATTGCTGAGGGGAAGCAACTGTCTAAACTAGGGAGCTTGTAAAAACATTGCCAGTACTTCTGAGCTTTCAATGGCTCTAGTTGGAAAACTAAATCTAAACTATTTCAGACACATTAAAAACAACAAAATAATCTCTTTTGCAAGGAGAAAAGGAGAGATCTATGTGGGGTGTCATTCTTAAAGTTGTTCACGTGGATTTCGACACTATAATCAGCTATGACCCCCTCCCCTTTGCAAAAGTAAACTTCAAGTTACAAGACAGTTTTGAACTGCAAGGCTCTTAACAGTAAGGGAACAACAACGGAACTTTTAAACACTTCTCAAACGAGGACTAAGGAAACTGAGGCTTGAGTTTGGCCACAGCATGAAGAACTTCATCAGGAGGGCTTTAAACTGAATCCAACGGGGAAGGGAGATGTAAAGTTGGGGGTAACAATGGATGAAGGCTTATGCACTGCAGCAGAGAGAACAGCTCTAATAGCGCCCAATAATAGTCTTCAAACACATGTAGGAAGAAAGCCAGACTATGAAGCACATGGTCTTCAATGTCTATATACTAACGCCCAGAGTATGGGGAACAAACAGAACAAACTTGAACTCTTAATTCAAGAGGGAAATTATGACTTGATAGGTATAGCTGAGACTTGGTGGGATGACTCTCATGACTGGAATACAGCAATTGAAGGATATAACTTGTTCCAAAAGAGCAGGAGAAACAGAAAGGGAGGTGGGGTTGCACTGTATGTGAAAAATACATATCTCTGCACAGAAATACAGGAGAATGAGCTTGGTAGCCCCATTGAGAGCATCTAGATCAAAATAAATGGAGCAAAGAATAAAAGGAACCTGATGGTCGGAGTCTACTACCAGCCACCTAATCAAGGAGAAGACGAGGATGGAACTTTTGAAAAGAAAATAGCCAATGCTTCAAGGAAGCATGATGTAGTAGTAATGGAGGACTTCAATTTCCCCAGTATTTGTTGGGAGACAAATTCTGCAAAACGTGGCTCCTCCAGGAAATTCCTGACTTGTGTGGCGGATAACTTCCTCCTACAGAAAGTAGAGGAAGGAACTAGAGGATTTGCTATCCTTGACTTGATCCTAACCAACAGAGATGACTTAGTGGATAAAGCAGCAGTTACAGGAACTCTGGGGAAAAGCGACCATGTTATACATGAGTTCTTGGTTCTAAGGGAAGCAAAAGCTGAGTGTAGTCAAACGCGTACCCTGGATTTTAGGAAAGCTGATTTTAATAAACTCAGAACAATTATCAGTAAGGTCCCATGGCAAGTGACTCTAACAAGAAAAGGAATCCAAGATGGGTGGGAACTTTTAAAAAAGGAAATTCTCAAGGCTCAGTTACAAACAATTCCAACAAGAAGAAAAAGTGGAAGACAACAGAAGAAGCCATTGCGAGCAGAGATGGGTCAAAGAAGACTCAGACAACAAAGTTTGGGTTGACAATTGGGCCACATTTATTGAAAATATCTGCAAAGGGGTACCTACGATGGGCACCTGACTGTGTCAGTGACTAGCTGGCACTTCATGGGTGAAAACACACCCAGCCTGAGGGGTGGCGTTGATTTCACCAGCCCTCCGGACTGCCCCTTGTGGGGGAGGTAGACCTTCCCCTGTCACCCCCTCCCGGTGTTGCACAACACCTGGGTGAGTGAGGAGGGTTGGTCTCCCAGGCAACCCTTATTCCCCTGCTGAGCTGCACAACCCATTTGGGGGGCCTCAGGTGTCACCTGTCACCATAAGGTGCCTCTGCATGCACACCATTCCTAATCTCTTTCTGCTTTTGCCCGTCCTAGCTGCCAACTAAGATGTGACCTATGAGAGATTGGGCCTGATTTGCCTACAGGACGCACTCTACCCCAATAACAGTGTGAAGTAGGCAAAAAGACTCACAGTAGAAGGCCAATTGAACTGTGAGCCAAAAATTCCTACATGGTTCCCAAAAGGCAACCAGTCGTAAACCCACACTGCTTAAGGGAGGGTGGGAGGGAGCTGTGTGACAGAGAGAGCTTTGGTTGGGAGGGGAGCAGAGCTTAAGGCAACTGCCTGCCCCTCCCTGCTTGGGGGTGCCACTGGGGGTGCCCAATGGAATGCTGCCATGTCCTCTCTCCCCACCTGCCCACAATGCCCCCCCCAATGGCCAGACAAGCTGGCGCTGGGGTTAGGGCATATGTGGCTTCACAAAAAGCTTAGAGATGACCTGAAAACAAAAAAGGACACATATAGGAAGTGGAAAGAAGGCCAAACAACAAAGGAAGAGTACAGGCAGGTAGCACAGAATTGCAGAGATGGTGTCAGGAAGGCTAAAGCTGAGAACGAACTGAGGTTAGCAAGGGATGCTAAAAGCAACAAAAAGGCTTTGTTCAGCTATGTGCATAATAAAAGACAGAGGAAAGAAATGGTTGTTCAGCTATTAAATAAGGATGGCAAAATGATAACAGATGACCAAGAAAAGGCAGAGGTGCTCAATTCCTACTTTGGCTCAGTCTTCTCCCAAAAGAGGGTCTATGACTCCCCTGGCAAAGGTGAAGTACAGGCTGAAGGGGCAGGATGGCAGCTTGAGATCGATAGGCATATGGTCAAGGAACACCTAATTACTTTGAATGAGTTCAGATCTCCAGGGCCAGATGAACTGCATCCTAGAGTAATAAAGGAACTGGCAGAAGAACTCTCAGAACCGCTGTCTATTCTCTTTGAGAAATCATGGAGGACGGGTGAAGTGCCAGAGGACTGGAGGAGGGCTAATGTTGTCCCTATCTTCAAAAAGGGCAAAAAGGAGGAACCTGGGAACTACAGACCAGTCAGTCTGACATCAATCCCTGGGAAAATTCTGGAGCAGATGATCAAGCAATCCATCTGGAAGCACCTTGAAAACAATGCAGTGATTACTCCAAGCCAACATGGATTTGTCAAGAACAAATCCTGCCAGATGAATCTGATCTCATTTTTTGATCAAGTCACCTCCCTTGTGGACTGTGGGAATGCTGTGGACATAATATATCTCGACTTCAGCAAAGCTTTTGACAAAGTGCCCCATGATATCCTGATGAACAAACTAGCTCAAAGTGGGCTAGATGAAGCAATGATCCAGTGGATCCACAGTTGGCTACAGAATCGGACTCAAAGAGTGCTTATCAGTGGGATCTTCTCAAACTGGGGAGAGGTAACGAGCAGGATACCACAGGGCTCAGTCCTGGGCCCAGTGCTCTTCAACATTTTTATTAATGATTTGGAGGGGGAGGTGCAGGGAATGCTGATCAAATTTGCAGATGACACAAAATTGGGTGGGTTAGCTAATAGTTTGGAAGACAGAAACAAAATTCAAAGTGATCTGAATAGACTGGAACGCTGGGCAGAAAACAACAGAATGAAATTAAATGGGGATAAATGCCAAGTTCTGCACCTAGGAAAAAGAAACCAAATGCACAGTTACAAGATGGGGGATATGTGGTTCAACAACACTACAAGCAAGAAGGATCTTGGAATTGTTGTCGATCACAAGCTGAATATGAGCCAACAATGTGATGTGGCTGCAAAAAAGGCAAATGCTATTTTAGGCTGCATTAATAGAAGCATAGCTTCCAAATCCCGGGAAGTACTAGTTCTCCTCTACTCAGCACTGGTTAGGCCTCATCTGGAGTACTGTGTCCAGTTCTGCACACCACACTTTCAGAAGGATGCAGACAAACTGGAGAGGTTTCAGAGGAGGGCAACAAAGATGATCAGGGGACTGGAAACAAAGTCCTATGAGGAGAGACTGAAAGGACTGGGCATGTTTAGCCTTGAGAAGAGAAGACTGAGGAGAGATATGATAGCGCTCTTCAAGTACTTGAAAGGTTGTCACAGAGAGGAAGGCCAGGATCTCTTCTCAATCATCCCAGAGTGCAGGACATGGAATAATGGGCTCAAGTTAGGAAGCCAGCTTCTGGCTGAACATCAGGAAAAATGTCCTTACTGTTAGAACAATACGACAATGGAACCAATTACCTAGGGAGGTGGTGGGCTCTCTGACACTGGAGGCATTCCAGATGAGGCTGGACAGCAATCTGTCAGGGATGCTCTGACTTGGATTCCTGCATTGAGCAGGGGGTTGGACTCGATGGCCTTGTAGGCCCCTTCCAACCCTCCTATTCTATGATAGTATTCTATGATTCTATGAGTGAGGGGAACAACTCTTGGGGCTATCAATTACTAGGTAGGCTAGCCAGGGATTCACAACTAGGGATGTACGAATCCCTTACCTGGCTCCGCTCAGGGGCATCCACAGTGGGGGGGAGGCGCTCCGTCCCTCCCCCCGGAATCCTCCCTGGCCGGCTCCGCTCCACGGCGGCTTCGTGGAGCTGCTGGCCAGGGCCGTCCACAGCTGGAGTTCCGTCCACAGTCGGGCTGCTGCGGCTGCAAATGGCGGCCGTCAAAGCGGCTGACATTTGCGTCCTGCCAGCCTGCCGTGATAGGCTACATAAGTATTTACGTAGCCTATCACGGCAAGGAACAGGGACACAAACAGTGGCTGCTACGCCATTTGCGCCCCTGCTGTTTCTGTGATAGGCCATGTAAATACTTACGTAGCCTATGACGGCAGCCTGGCAGGATGCCAATGGCGGTCGCTACAACGGCCGCCATTTGCAGCTGCAGCAGCTGGCCGAGAGACTAGCCGCCGCCGCCGGAGCCACTGCCACCTCCACATCCGCCCCAGGTAAGCTTTGTCCCGGGGGTATTCTGCGGGGTGGCAGGGGGTGGGAGGCCATTCCACCATGGGTTTTGGGGGGCCAAATGCCAGTGCATTCGGCCTCACTGAATTCTCCACCATCCCTATTCACAACGTGACCACCCCCCTTTCTTCTCCCTGACTTGGCACAGAAACTTTCAGGTAAAACCAGCTGTTTAACAGGCAAAAACGTAAGCCTTCGCTAAGCAGAGGGCTGAAACCCAGGATGCCACATGGAGATGGGAGTCATTTTGTACTTGCATATTGTACTCAGCTATCAATCTTCTTTGGGAGGCAGGTGGGGTAATTTGCAGGGCTTGAAAGTGAAGCTTCACAGTTTGTTTGTATTTGTAAATCTTGGGTTTGACACAAGTAATGATGAGGTAAAGGGCAACTGAATCTTTGCTTTGCCAGGGGCGACCAAGGACTCAGGTCAGACTTTTTCCGTTGGGGTGTCAAAAAGAAAAACAGTCTTAGTTTGCAGTTGTAACATAATTTACAGCATCAGCTAGCCAGCTACGCAGATCTCGGTGTCTTTGAAGACAGCTACTACAATATTTTATTTTCCTCTCAATCAGGTTGTCTCTCCCAGCTTACCGGGTTTGTTGCAGCTTGCAGGAGCATGTTAGTAGCATTTTTGGCTTGGCCAGGAACACGCTGTCCGGTTTCTCAATCTCTTCAGTGCACACCCTCAGGCAGTCCGACACTGGACACCCAAATCAGTGAGATTTTTTTATTGCAGGGAATCTCATGGCAAAAGCTTAATGGTTACACTCTTCAGAAATCATATAGCTGATGGTCAGTAGCTACAGGTTCTATGTAATTCTAGAACAGTTCAAAGTTAAACACTGTTACCGTGACTGAAATCTTCAACATGATTTCTCCACTTCATTCTGCTTTGGGACCATCCTCTGGCATGCTTTCTGCTTTAAGAGGGGTCTAGCCCATGCCCTGGGTGCTGCTTCTTCACCTTCATCCTGTTCCTTGGCTTCATCTTCTGGGTCTTCATCTTCAGTTTCCACTTCCTAGAGATTTCATCCCAATCGGGCGAGGCGATGATGTTGCGCACTCTGGCTGGCACTGTTTGGGCACTTCTTCCAAGCTTGGCGTATCAGCCTAATGGGTAATTCTTCAGCCTTATGCTCCCATGCCTCATTGGAGGCTAGGCTGTCCTGCAACATTTCTCTAATTAACAGCCTCAGATCTTGTTCTTTCTCCAGCTCGTCCTTGAGCTGCTTTCTCTTTCCACTCTAGCTCCTTCTGCCCGACAGTTTGCAATGCTGTTGGCAAAAGCCATGCCAGAGTTTCTGCACTCTGCGCCACCTTAGCTGACCACTTTTCCAGCTGCAGAGATTCCAACGCAGTTTTCAGAGCCACTGGTGTTCAGTCCTCCTTGGTCTCCCGGTCCGCACAAGACCGCCAACTACTTTGCGACTGGACCCCACAGCTCCAACTGTGGACAGGCCGGGAGTTGGTTTAACATGCCAACAACCATATCATCCTTCCCTTGGAATCTGAACATAGAAGTATTCTTGGCACCCTGCTCGCTGCACCAATTGTATGCCCCGGCCGTGGGCTCCTAAGGTTTGGAGGTGCCGAGATAATGATAAGCCAGATAGAGGTTTGCTTACAAGGAGATTTTACTGAGTACTTACAGGACACAGGTGTACTCAATGGTTGGATCAGACAGCTTTTCTGAACCCAGAACCAAGGGGTACAATGGGTTTTATACCATACATGTTAGCAGTGAGGCAGCATAACAGCAGCAAGTGTTCATTAACATTCATCTGCAACTTTTCCAGCATAGACTAACAGCCCCACCTCCGAGGGGAAACCATCATAACTTTCCCAGCACAGACACCTGTAAACAGAGCCTCACTTCTCAGGCTCATCCTAGGCCTGATAAGCTTCAGAGCTTGTTAGCATGGAATGTGCTGAGGTGGCAATATCAACCTTTGACTCATCTCACATGCTCAGAGGTCCACTAGCAAGGAAACTGCACTTATAATGAACCTAAAGAGAGCACTATGGATGTCTAGACCCCTTTAAAACTACAGGTGAATTGGTTACAGGCCTGGGGCCATTACAAGTTCTCAGCCAAAAAAAGTATAAGCAACCAAAATATGTCTATAATGTGTGTTTTGAGAGGAAATACAGTTAGAAATGCATGTTTTTGAGATAATAGTATTTTCTTAGAAACACGTAGATTTAACAGGCCACTTAATTGGGCTAACCCATACTCATAAACAGAAAGTGAAACCCAAACTGAAACCAAGCCCAATGGTGTACATGGCAGGCACTCAAGCTCCCTCCCTCCCTCTCCTGAAGTGCTTAGACCTGCTGCACCCCCAAGTAAAATAAAAGATAAATAAAATGATGCACTATAGGAGCTATGAAGTGCTAAAAGGGTCGAATTTTGCTTCTTTGCAAGCTTAATGTGTTAATTTTAGTAGTGGCCACAGAATACCAAAAGGGATAGGGTTAGAGTGAGGAATGTTATGGAGCAGGTTGCCACCAAATTGCAAACCAGATATATATATTTTTTTCATTTTCAGTGTGGGCTGCAGGGGGTGGGGAGTCTAGGGGGCAAGGCCAGACCTCCCACAGTTGTCCACCTCTGCTTTAGAGATATGAAAGCAAAAGACACTATTTGGAAACTTAAACATAAGATGCTGATGAAGCTTCTTTCTAGTGCGGCACCGGTTCTGTTGGCTGTGGAGGACAGCGCGCTTCACCTCGCGAACCAACAGAATTGGAACTTAGTGGCTTGCTTCTGCTCAGCCTTCAGACTTTGTTCGAATCCAATGCACAGAATAGAATGTGGAACGGCTGCATTCCGATGGCCAAACAACACATGACATTAAATGAGTTGTAAGTATTGCACATGCTTTTCTGTTTAAGTAGCAGCTGTGGGGGTGTTCAAGGAGGATCGGGATCACAGCATGTGGGGAGGACAGTTGAACTCTTTCACTGCACACCATGTTCCAATCCAAAATTTCTGTCCCAAAGCTGCTATTAGCCTTTCGCGGTTCTGTTCCATTGCTGCTAACAGAAGCTTCCCTCCCAGGAATAACAGCAGCTTCAGTTGCGGGGGCGGGAGATGTTAATGGTATTGCATCACACGGGAAAAATGTTTACCCCCATCCTAGTACAACATGGTCCCAATCCTGCTTACTGCTCCCCCCTGCAAATACTCTTTTAGGTCAAAGTAAAGCCCACAAACTTATGTAGATCATCAATCAAGGCGGGACCTTATGTCAGTAAAAATGAAAATAGTAACAGAAGAATTGCAATGCTGGATCACACCAAAGTCTTACGAGTCCAGCATTCTTTTTCAGGAGGCAGTAGCAGTCAGCCAACTGCCTCTGCCCATAAGGAGGGTTAGGGATGTCGGAGGAATATGTTTCGGGTGTAGAGCTCTGCAAGTTTTCCCCAGCTCGGCCCCCTGGACTCTGGCTAACACATCTCTGAGCTTGCCCAACTCATGATATGATGAATTGGGCCAGCACACAGCTTTCAGCTTTTTTAAATATGCCCACATCGAGATTTGTGCAAAACCACAGGTATAAATATTTACAGAACTTGCAATTTGCACAAAATCGCGGCCGTAAATAGCTAGGGATGGCGGAGAATTTCTCCCCGAAACTTCGGGGGGCCGAGCGCCAACGTGTTCGGCCCCCTGAACAGGTTTTGGGGAGAAATTCTCCGCCCCCCCTGCCCCCCCCGGGACGGGACTTACCTTTGGCGAATGTCCCTCCCGGTGGCGGGTCCAGCCGGCAGTTCGTCGGGTCTTCGTCCGGGGCGAGAGCGGCAGCCAGTCTTTCAACCGGCTGCCGCTGCCACCTAGGGATGGCGGAGAATTTCTCCCCGAAACTTCCTTATTTTGGCACGTCTTAGTCTTAAGGATGGACGAACGTCCCTTACCTGGTCCCGCAGCTTGCTTCGCGGTGGCGGGGAGGTGCTCCGTTCCTCCTCCCAAAATTCTGGGCGGGGGGGAGGCGCCCCATCCCTCCCCGCCGAAATTCTGGCCGGAGGGGAGGCGCCCCGTCCCTCCGGCCGTGAATCCTCCTGGCCGGCCGGGACGCAAATGGCGGCGGCCATAGCCGCCACCGTTTGCGTCCCTGCAGTCACCCGTGATAGGCTACGTAAGGATTTACATAGCCTATCACGGTGTTTTTTGAAAATCTAGCCGTGATAGGCTACATAAATCTTTACGTAGCCTATCACGTTTGCTTGTGTGTGTTTTTTTTACTGGGAAATGGCGGTGGTGGCAGCCGGTCGGAAGACCGGCCGCCGCCGCCACCACCAGGAGTCGCCAGCACCAGGGACATTCGGCAAAGGTAAGTCCCATTCCGGGGGGGTGGCGGGGGGGTGGCGGACCATTTCTCCACCAATTTCAGGCTGCTGTGATAGGCTACGTAAGTATTTACGCTACGTTACCGCCGCTACGTACGGCGGCCGCCATTTGCATTCCCTATTTTTCACCGTTCTAGCCTACGTAAATATTTACGTAGGCAATTACGGTGAAAAAAAAGGGAACCGCAAATAGCGTAGTGGGCGCTTTTTGCGTTTCTTTCTTTTTTCGCCGTAAATCCCTATGTAAATATTTACATAGGATAAAAAGGTGAGGAAAAAAAAGAACGCAAATAGTGCCCACTACACTATTTGTGGTTCCCTTTTTTTTCGCCGTAATTGCCTACGTAAATATTTACATAGGTTAGAATGGCGAAAAATAGGGAATGCAAATGGCGGCTGCCGTAGCCTCTGCCATTTGTGTACACTGGGTTTTTTTTGGGGGGGGGGGTTAGCCGTGATAGGCTATGTAAATTCTTACATAGCCTATCACAGCTCGAAGGATGGCAATGGCGGCTGCAGCAGCCCGGCCGCGTCTGGCCAGGTGACCAGGCGGAGCCGCATCCGCCCCAGGTAAGTTCCACCCCGGGGGATTCTTTTTTGGGGGGGCGGGGGGGCAGGAGGCTGTTCCACCATGGATTCCAGGGGGCCGGATTCTTTAGAATCCGGCCTCACTGGAATCTGTGGCAGAATTCTCTGCCATCCCTAGAAAAAATACATAAATATCTACAAAAATTAGCCATTCTTACAGAAGCTATGCAGACTCACAGAGATGGCTGGGCACCAGAATTATGGTTGTCAGTATGGATTTATCTTCATAATTTTCATAGTGGAAAAAAAGAGGGGAGAATTCCGGGGGCTTGTTAAGGACGGAACAGAGCACTGGCTGCAAACTGCGGAAGTTAAGCAGCACTGAAGGTTCACGATTCGTACATCCCTACCTACAGCATCCCATAATGGTTATTATATCTATTACAAGAGTCAATATGCCATATTGGATGGATGGGAGTAATCCATCCTCCCAGTGTTCTTGTAGGGATGCTTACAGATTTCTTCCATCTTAATATCTGCCCAGATTTTGGGGTTCTGAATAACGATCTCATTTCTGGAGTGGCACCAATCTGTTAAAATTTCCCATCCTTTAGGTCTGAGTCACAAACTTTGTTTGGATCACTTCACTTGTATAGTTTGTCACAGTTCTCATTTCCCATCTTTTTTCTTTCGGACTCCAGTGCATATTGGTAATTCTCCATTTTAATGACATCAAGCTGCCTCTTCTTCTTCTTCCTCCTCCTTTTCTTGTAGTAGCAGTAGTAGTAGTAGTAGTAGTAATAGTAGTGGTAGTAGTAGTGATTTAATGTGCATGAATGCTGGTGCACACTGGTAACCTGTAAGGGCAGGAAAGGATGGGAACTTAAAACTGGCAAATTGCAGATGTGCCAATTGTGAAATTAGTTTTAGAATTCCACAAGTTGTCCAGGTGGATTCCCTATGGATTCCCTATGTATTTCTGTTTGGTGGCAACACAAAGACAGGTCTTCTCTGCAGTGGCACCCATCCTGTAGAATGATCTCCCCTCTGAGGATGTCAGGCCTCAATGCTGGCATGTTTTAGGTGTTTATTGAAAACATATTTGTTTGCTTTGGCTTTCCCCCAGCAATGAGCTGTCTTTGTACCAACCTCATGATAAAAGTGTGTGTGTATGTGTGTGTGTATTTTGTTTTGTTTGTTTTTATTCTTTTGTAAACAGCTTTCAGATTTGTTGCAAATGAGAAGTGGTATATAAATACTGCTAAGAAAATGAATAAATAAAATGAACAGGACAGCAGGTGGAGCAGAATGTAGGGCAGGGCACACCAATAATAACAGAATGGGAAGGGGGAATCTGCTCTACTGTATGTTCTGGTCACTACTATGAAAGTAGCCTTATGCTCCAGATCCAAGAGATTGCTTTTGTATCACCAGGTATAGGCTTAGTGCATTAAGTTATATATCCCCTGATTCTGTTGAGTTTTCGGAATACCTTGTAGGCATCTCCTACATTTTCAAGGAAGTCATAAATACAACCTGACTCATAATTTCATCTGACATCACTTATTTATTGTGCTCAAAATATTGCTTTTCTTTCCATGAGGAACAATGATGTCCATAATCCATCTTGGTCTCGTTGCTGATTTTAAAAATATACATAGATTTGAGATGCCATGGATATGATACAATATTCCATACAACAGGAGATTTTAAGAAGTTGCAAGCTAAGATAGATTTTCAAGCTTAGAGAGCACAGCACATATGTAAAGAAATAATACAATGATTATGTGCTGACCAAGCTACATAAATCTGACAGTTCATCATAGCATCTAAGCACCAAGAATCCCTTGATCAAAAATCAACAAAAGACTGAAAACACTTTGCAGTATAGATACAGTTGTGAGAAAAAGTTTGCGAACCCCTTAGAATTGCCACATATTTCCAACCCGAAAATGTTATTAGATCTTTATCTAACCCCATAATCCTAGATAAAGAACAATGATAACCCGAGTAAAGAAATGACACACAAGCATGATGCTTTTTCAAAATTTATTTATACACAACTGATTCAACATTCCATATCCATGTGTGGAAAAGTATGTCAGCCTTTAGATTCAGTAGCTGGTGAACAGCAATGACTTTGAGTAAGCATTTCCTATGCTGTTGCACTTGTGTCCTCCTTGTGAGTTCCCAGTTGACAGCTGGTTGGCCACTGTGTGAACAGAATGCTGGACTAGATGGACCCTTGGTCTGATCCAGCATGGCTTGTCTATGTTCTTATGTTTATGTTTTTATGGTATGTGGAACAAAATGTGCTCTGAAATTAGGCCCATAGAAAGTTGCCATTTTCCTATTATCATCTGAATCTTGCCATCTTCATTCCTATTAGCCACTGAGAACAATAACATTGTGAAGAAGGTATCTTCCTGGGCAGAACATTCCATAAATGCCACAGTGGAGAGGCCCTTTGCCAAGTCACTACCTGCCTAATGTCTGAATGTACCTGGAGAAGGGCCCAAGACAAGGACCTTAATACTCAAGGTTATTTCAAGTGGGAGTAAATAGCCTGTTGGACAGCTGGATCCTACCACCAATGAAGAGAATAATTGCTAGAAGTCTAAACCTCACATAGTAAGAAGTGATCCGACCATAACAAGGGAGTTAAGAAGAAAATGACTTACTCCCAGATCACCTGCTATATCAGCAAGTAAAAGACATCTTACCAATTTTGTACCTTCACATAGAAGATTCTGAATTTGACTTTATAATTGGACTTCACTTTTAATATCTAGACTGTGAACCCAAGTATATTGCTGTACCTAAATAAAATCAATACATTCCTATGCCAATGCAGTCTATAGGCATATTGTAAGTTATGCAGTATTTAAGGTCACCAAGAAAAAGCTGCAGGACTCATCTATGCTGTTGGATAATGCGGAGGTTTTGATACTTTAATCCAAGTCAGAAAAAATCTTTGCCAAGCTGTGAAAAAAGGCTGCCCCCAACATCAGCTGAAGAAGCAGCTTTTCATGACAAATATGTGAGAAGGGAGATAGCAATAGCCTTAGCTTCAGATTATCTTCCAGGATTCAGGAAAGGGCAATACGATCTGCTACTCGTATTCATTGTAGGCCTCAGCCACTAAGCTCTGCTGCTGCGCTTTGTGAGTCTATATCCTTTATCAAGGAGAAAATTCTTCAACAATAGAAAGCTATTTATGCTGATGCTGGCAAGCACACGATTAAGAATGCAGATGTGGTAATCACCTCCATATACTGGAAGCTTCTTGTACATTTGAAACTGCCTTGCAAAAAAAGCAAGAGAAAGAAGCCCACACACAAAAACCCTCAGAGCATGTACTTATTATATACAGAGAGATGATGAAAACTGGACAAAAAGGATTGTATCCAGACTTAATCATACTTAAAGCAGACCCATTGAAATAAATGGGATCTAAGTTAGTCATGACTATTTTAAGTCCCATTGATTTCAATGGATCTACCTACTCTAAGCATGACTAAGTCTGGAGTCAACCCAAGATGTGCAGAAAGGAAACAGTGCATTTGGCACATGCTTCCCATTCTTTGCGATGGAAAATTAATGTGTTAGTCTATGGTAGTAGATTTAACACCTGACAAGATCAGCAGTTGTTGACTTCCTGGATAGATCACCTAGTTCCTATTGGCAAGCTTCACCTTGAAAAGTAGTACGAGATGACTGAAAGTGTTTTCATGATCATGAAGAATTTTCCAGGTCACTCCTAACCAAAGCATCTGAAAGCACTATCCATATGAGACAATTCCCTTTGTCCTCTTCACCTTCCATGTACACAATCATGGAAAATAATGTTCAATGCTTCCCACTTCCTTGAACAATGATTCATTCCAGGTTTTGGTTTCCTTTGGAAGAGAGAACACTGGAGACTAATGGCATATTTGTAATATTTTCTTTATAAATCCATAAATATTTAATTTACAGAATTTTTATACTGCCCAATTGACAATGTTCTCTGGGCAGTTAACAATAAATGTTAAAAACTATAAAAGCAATGAATTAGCCCTAAAAAAAATCAAACAGAATAAAACCACAATACAGACTAAGAAAAGAAAAGCTGCAATGGCAAAACACTGACACAGCAAAGGTAAAACACTAAGGATCTTAAAACAATCTTAAAACACTTGAGAGATGAAAAAAAGAAGAAATTTTCACATGGTGTTGAAAAGACCATAATGCAAGCACCAAATGAGCTGCTTTGGGAAGAGCATTTGGCAATTAGGGTGCCACCTCATGTGCCTTGCATAATTTAGCAGGGGCAGGCACCTTAAGAGGGGACTCTGAAGACATTTTTTGGGTCTGGGTAGGTAAATATAAGAGGCAATTCTTAAACAACCCCCAACCCATTTAGGGCACAATCCTATGCATGTTTAGGCTGGGGAATGCTGGGAGTTATAGGACTTTTTCTGCTTAAACATGCATAGGATTGCACCCTTCAGGTTTTAAAAGTTAAAACTAGGGACGTTGCAGGTGCCCAACTGGGTCCAGAAGTCTGTTGGACTCCTCCCCGCCCCCACTCACCCCCAGAACCCAGCTCAGCAAGCTGCTCCCCCACCCCCGGCGAACCATGCCAGTGGCCGGGACTTACTGGACCTGTCAGCTCATGCCCGGCAGCCGCCTATCCTCCATGCAAGCCACCATTTTATGGAAGATGGGGTCTCTAGATTTTTGTATATCAATTGTTGCATGCAACTGCAGCCATAAAGGGCCATTTCCACTCGTTTCATATATCTAATGTTGTGGAATTGTGCTGTAGTCCTGCTCTGAGTCAGGGGTTTATGCATCTACAAAGAGAGGGGTCAACTGCATGCTATGTAAGTAAGGTAATGTGTAGTTAGGGATGCTGGAGAAATCAACCTCATACCCGAATGATACCATGGATTCCTGAGAATCTGGCCTGCGGAGTCTGTGGTAGACTGGCTCTCCCTGCCAGCACATCCTCTGGATTTCATGTGGGTATTTTTCTTTCTAAACAGGGCAAGATATGCCACAATTAGTGTATCTTGAGCAAATTATGGACATAATCAGTGTATTTTATGCTATTTGTAGGGATGTCAGAGAATTCCGCCACGGACTGAAATGGGATCGAATTCCCTTCAGTCTGTGCCACGGAATCCTCTGCGGAACGGCACCATGAGGTCCTGTGGAGCCAGCAGTCATGTGGCTTTTTTTTGTCATCCACACAGAGTCGCGAAATTTTCGTAAATAAAAATGCAAGGTAGTATATTCCGATAATAAATACGTAAGTTTTTTTTTAATTAATTGTCCTCACCGCCTTGTTTGTCGGTGTTCTTTTTCAATTGAAATCCTCCGTCTCTGTTTACTTTCAGCCAAAACACTTCCTCCTCCTCGGGGCTTCCCAAAACAAGGCTGCCCTAGGTGTGCCTGAGCGATGCACTCTTTGTAAGAAAGAAAAAACCTTTTAAAATGACCATGCCCGTCTGGAGCCCTGCATGAGTATTATTCCCCCTGCTAGGCTTTTTATTTCCACATCCAGCCTTGTTGGTGACATGGTGAGGCTAAAATGGAGAGGAGAACCAACTCTGTGCATGTCTACTCAGAAGTAAATCTTACTGAGTTCAATGCAACTTACTCCTACACATGTCAGCACCCCACTTGCCCCCAGCTCAGCTTTTTATTTCCACATCCAGCTCATTAGCAAACCTGTTAGTTATCTCACTGAATGACTTTGGGCTGGACTCTAACCACTACATCATACTTCTGTTATATGAAACTCTTGAAAAAAAAGAGACAGTATAATGGAAAGTTCTTTCTGAAGCAGTCACACTTCACTTGTACAAATGCAGCATGAAGGGAAAGATCAGCAACCTTCTCTTTGTTTGAATAAAGAGCACACTCTGCACATGCTCAGGGAATGGACAAAATGAGGAATAAACATACCAGGGAATATGAAGAACTATATTCTTCCATTATGTGTGTGTGGCGGGGGAAATCTCCCTCAATCCAGCTGTTCCCTGGACCCCCCCCCATTCACCCAAGGGTCTTCTGAGATAACTAACAGGAGGTCTGATAATGAACTGGATGTGGAAATACAAAGCTGAGCAGAGAGGAGAACCAACTCTATGCATGTCTACTCAGAAGTAAGTCTTACTGAGTTCAATGCAACTTACTCCTACACATGTCAGCACCCCACTTGCCCCCAGCTTAGCTTTGTATTTCCACATCCAGCTCATTATCCTACCTCCTGTTAGTTATCTCAGAAGACCCTTGGGTGAATGGGGGGGGGAGGCTTTCCAGGGAACAGCTGGATGGAGGGAGATTACACACACACACACACACACACACACACACTAGAAGAATGTAGTTCTTCATATTCCCTGGTATGTTTATTCCTCATTTTGTCCATTCCCTGAGCATGTGCAGAGTGTGCTTTTTATTCAAACAAAGGAAAGGTTGCTGATCTTTCCCTTCATGCTGCATTTGTACAAGTGTGACTGCTTCAGAAAGAACTTTCCATTATACTGTCTCTTTTTCTTCAAGAGTTTCATATAACAGAAGTATGGTGTAGTGGTTAGAGTCCAGCCGAAAGTCATCCAGTGAGATAACTAACAGGTTTGCTAATGAGGTGGATGTGGAAATACAAAGCTGAGCTGGGGGCATGTGGGGTGCTGACATGTGTAGGAGTAAGTTGCATTGAACTCAGTAAGACTTACTTCTGAGTAGACATGCACAGAGTTGGTTCTTCTCTCCATTTTAGTCACCAACAAGGCTGGATGTGGAAATAGAAAGCCTAGAAGGGGTATAATACTCATGCAGGGCTCCAGACCGGCATGGTCATTTTAAAAGGTTTTTTCTTTCTTTCAAACAGTGTTGCTTTAAGCAAAGAGTGCATTGCTCAGGCAACCTAGGGCAGCCTTGTTTTGGGAAGCCCCAAGGAGGAGAAAGTGTTTTGGCTGAAAGTAATTACCGCACGTATCAGGGGAAAAAAATACATAAATATCTACGAAAAATAGCCTTTCTTACGGAAGTTATGCAGAATTACAGCTGTTGGTACAGATTTATCTTCGTAATTCTTGGAGCGGGAAAAAAAGAGAATTCCGGGGGCTTGTGAACGACGGTACGGAGCACTGGCCGCAAACTGCGGAAGTCAAGCGGCACGGAAGGTACACAATTCATACATCCCTAGCTATTTGTGCTTAGTTATATGTAAATTATGGACCGGATGGCGGGGGGGTGCTCATCCTTATGTATAGTTTGATCATAAGGTGAGATTGAATGGGCAGAATTCAACCTCAATGCCAGGACTATGTGTGAACCAGCCCTCTGAGTCTTGAGATGCTTGAGCAAATAAACATTTCAAGGTGAATTCTAAATCACAACTCTACATAGGGATGTACGGGTTCCCCACCGTCCATTCTGGTGGGGAATCCGCCTGGGGGGGAGGCGATCCATTCCCCCCCCCCCAGAATCCTCCGGAGTGGCTCCGCTCCATGAGGATTTCACAGAGCCACCCGGCTTGAGGGCCGCTTACCTGCTGGACCCATCCCTTTCTCCTCCATGCCGATCGCCTATAAAAAAAAAAAAAGTGATTGGCAGGATGTGCCCATAGACTTATACACAAATTAGAGCCGTGAATCTTGCGTATAAGCCTATGTGTCCATAGAATCTGGCCTCATTTGAATCCGCAGCAGATTTCTCTAACATCCCTAACTCTACATATGTTTTTATAAAGGTGAAGGGCAGTAGTATGATCAACCTGTGATTTAACAGTACTGAACTGGCTGAAACCCAAGAATTTTGACTTAATTGGTACATGGATGAGGATGTTAGAAGCAACAACCCTGCATTGATTTATGTGTCAAAAACAGAGTCATCTCTTGTGTCTACATGTGTAAAAGACGGATTGCTCAAAAGCTGATCTTCTTATAAGTTGAAAAAAAACCTAACCTTCATTCCATTTTAATTCCCTCTACAAATCACAGCTGTAGACTGATCAAACACAGTGTATTCCTAGGACATAACCATTTTTTTTTAGTAGTAGTAACATTTTTAAAAGTTTTAGGAATGTAACAGATCATCTGGTATAGTCTAGTTTTTTCCTACAATAACCACTGATGTTTATCCAGTGGAGGCTGGTGGCTCCAATGTCAGTGGGGTGGTGAATCCCATGCATTAGCATGTTTGCTCAGGACATATGCCTCTATACACATCTGAAAGAAACCTCCTTTTCCATTTCCAGAAATAAGCCTTTCCAGGACATGAATGAGTTGGAGGGGGTGAATTTAGCTCTAGTGCTAGGAGAACCATTTGCTTTCTGTGGCCTGGCACTATTCTGACAGAGGACAGGCTGCTGTCTGTCTGGTAACGTTGGCTCTGAAACTGGCAGGCTTATCAAAGTACACAGGTGCAAGGTGTACTTTGCAACTGCATTCTCTTCTAAGCTGTTAGACCTTGCTAACTAACATTTCACAACAAAATGGAAGCCTGAGAGACAAGGGGCATTTCTACATGAGGCTTTTATCCTGCACTTTTACTGAGACTTTTGCTTCCATATTCTTTGCAGGATTAAGATTGGCTCCTTTACACGTGCTTTTTTCGGGGGGGGGGGGTGTTCTTTCGCTCTGTTTCTATATGTTTCATTATACAGCCACTAGATGGTGCTGTGGTATAGCAGAATTGTGCAATTACAAGACTCTCTTTTCACCATTTCTGAATAATACCAGACTTTCTTTGTTAGGAAACACACACACACACACACACACACACACACACACACACACAATAATGGTTGCAAAGAACAGGAGAGGACCTAGAGGATGACAATGTCATGTAAAGGACCTGCAAACTACTGTGAGTGAGCAATCATGAGTGCACAATAAAAGTCTTGTGCAGAAAGGCTCAAGATGATAGTGTGGTGACCTAAAACAGAAGCAGGCTGGTGCTTTCTGGCAACACTTGCATATTAAAGGGACCCCTCAAAGAATACAGTATTCTCTATACACTGAGATACAAAGCACAACCCATATGAAGCTGCCTTATACAGGGTCCAATTGTTGGTCCATCTAGTCCAGAACTGTGTCCTCTGACTTAGGACAGTTCTCCAGGGTCTCCACAGAGAAAGGCCTCCCCATCCCCATCATCTGCTACCTGATCCTTTTATAGCGAAAGACAGCAGGCATTTAACCTGGGACTGTTTTCATGCTACAGGCCTTCCACCACCAACACCCGGCATGTGCAGAAGAAATGGAAGTGGTGAAGGAAGAAAAGAGTGAAGATATGCAGTTCATGTACACAGTGGCATATGGATGTTAATCCATACTGTGGGTTAATATCATAAATTCATATAATTGCAATGTAACTCCTATGAAATCAATACAATAATACATAACTTGAGAAAAGCTATATTTGCAATATGCCATTTGCATACATTAATACCATCTCCAACAGAATTCTGTCAATCATCTTTGCCCAAGGATAGGGTAGATTGAATTTCTTTCTAAATTGATTCACACAGTAGAAACAGAAAACATACAATTTTCGTTCATTTTGTTTATATCTCTCACAGTCACTAAGAACATCAAGCATAATATCGTTATATAACTCTGTAGTATGGCCACATACAGAACACTGTGTTAAGTTACAGTTTCCATCTAATGAAAACAGGAAAGAAAAAAAAAGGTAAAGAAAGGCAATTAACAGCATCATCCTATACATGTCCCATTGAGTTCAGTAGGGCTCACCCCCAGGTAAGCAGACATGAGATTGCAGCTTAAGATGGCAGCCCTATGCACACTTTTATGAAAATAAGTTTCATTGAACCTAGAATATTTCTACATGAGGCTGTTAATTCACTGTATTTGGTTTTGTCACAGAATTGAGATCCTAGCACTACACAAAGAGCTTTTCCTGCTATTCTGCTACATAGCCTCGAGATGGCACTGTGGTATAGCAGAATAGTGCAAATACACAAGAGGAAATTGCACTTTCTTTTGCTTTCACAATTAAATGCCACATTTTCCCTGCTCTAAAAAACCTCACCAAAAGTCTGGTTAGACAAAGAAGTGAAACTGGAGAGTCATGACATCATCTAAATAACTAGTAAACAACCATGAGTGGGGAAGGATGAGCACACAGTACATGTTTCATGGAGAAAAGTCCCTGGGGGCTTCCAAGTAAAGATGCATAGGATCAGACTACATACTGACTAATCGCTTAATACCCTTTACTATGAAGAAAGGCTAAAGCTTTGGAGATTTTTAGTTAGGAAAAAAAGTCAACTAAGGGAGCAATCCTATGGTCTCTAGACAGCAGCTAGATGGCCATAAGATATCTGGTTTTCCAGCAACTGACTTCGGAGCCCATGCTCTGAGGTCAGTTCCTGGAGGACCAACCTTCCCCCACTTCTGCATTGCCTCAGAGGCAGCATGGAACAACTCTGTGCTCCGCGCTCGCAAGAGGAGCACAGAGTAGCTGAAAAGGGGCACTCTGGGGGGCGTTCTGGGGCAGGGAGGGCGGAAATGCCTGTATGACACATGCC
This sequence comes from Heloderma suspectum, assembly GCF_057233095.1. Classification (NCBI taxonomy): domain Eukaryota; kingdom Metazoa; phylum Chordata; class Lepidosauria; order Squamata; family Helodermatidae; genus Heloderma; species Heloderma suspectum. The sequence continues at coordinate 89,578,593 of NC_139461.1, forward strand.
ATACAGCAGCCTCCCCTGCTCTGCCCTCCTGCAGCTAGACAGCTGTAATCGGCTGTCTAGCCGAACATGCAGGGCACGAGAAGCGCGGAGGGAATGATCCCCTCCATGCTTCTCCTGCCCTGCACTGGATAGGTGGTCGCCTCCGAGTTCGGAGGTGGACATAGGGATGGCGGAGAATTCCGCCACGGATTCCAGTGAGGCCGAATGCCCACAGATTCCAGTGAGGCCCCCGGAATCTGTGGCGGAATGGCCTCCTGCCCCCGCGCCTGCCCCACGGAACCCCCCCCGGACGGCACTTACCTGGGGCGAATGCGGCAGATGTGGCGGCAGCTTCAGCAGCGGGTGCGGCGGTGGCAGGTGCGGTGGAAGGTGCGGCGGCGGAAGGTGCGGCGGCGGGGGCAGCAGGTGCGGCGGGGGCGGGGGGCCGGCAGCAGGGGCAGCAGTTGGGGCGGTGGCAGCGGGGGTGGGGGAGGTGGCAGCTGGTCTCCTGGCCAGCTGTGGCTGGGCGCAGCATACGCAAATGGCGGCAGGTACGGCGGCCCCCATTTGCATTCACTATTTTTAGCCGTTCTAGCCTACATAAATATTTACATAGGCTAGAACGGCGAAAAATAGTGAACACAAATGGTGGCCGCCATAGCTGCCATTTGCGTACGCTTCTTTTTTTACTTTGCCGTGATAGGCTACGTAAATATTTATGTAGCCTATCATGGTTAAGTACAGGGATGCAAACGGCGGTGGCTACGGTCACTGCCATTTGCGTCCCTGCTGCCCAGCAGCCGGATGTCCGGCTGCTGGCGGAGCCGGCCGGCGGCTCCGCAGAATCCCCGCAGAGCAGAGCCGGCCAGGCAGGATTCTGAGGGGAGGGACAGAGCACCTCCCCCCTGTCGAGGATTCCGGGGGGAGGGACAGAGTGCCTCCCCCCCCACCGTGAAGCAGATCCGCGAAATGGTAAGTGACTTTCGTACATCCCTAGGTGAACACCTATCTGAATACGGTTGTGCCCTTAGTGAACTTATGACTGGAGAGATGGCATCAGAGGTGGATCTCCAGTTATGAAACACCCTCCCTAGCATGTTCCAGCTGGCACCAGCTCTCTTATTGTTCAGACAACAAAGCAAAGTCCTTTTTATTTTCCCATGGTGATTGGTTGCTGCTGTTTGGTTCCCCTGTGCACCTGCTTGCTGTCATATATGGTATTATAACAAAGGTGTAGAACCTGAGGCCTGGGGGCCTAACCTGACCTTCCAGGGGTCCTAGTCAGAAGACCATGCCCCCTTCCCTTGGTCCCACCCCCTTTTCCCTCCAAGCACAGATAGTTTGTTGTTTTCCTGGATTTTTGTGCAGTTTTTCCCCCATTCTAAAAGGTTGCAATGCTTCTCCTAGTTACTGGCTGCAGGACCCTTAAGCTAAATAGACTGGTCCTTCCCGTTTTGGGTTTTTGGCCCCACCCATTTTGCCTTTGGCCCCACCCAATGAAACACAGCTGCCGAGAGCTGCTCAGAAATGGAATTTGGCCCTCAGGTTGAAACTCTCTGTATTATAACATACATGATATTAGGCTGTTTATTTGCTTGCTTGTCTTTGGTTACTGCATACTAGAAATTATCTTATTTATTCAATTGTGGGTGTTGTTTCAATAGAAAGTATTGTAAAGCCTCTTTTTGGATATCATTTATAGAAAATGTAGCATGCAAAATAAGTTATATACATGACAGATAAATAAATAAATAAATAAATAATGACAGGAGGGTTCTAAAAGTATGAGGAGTTGGAGAGAGTAACTAATATTCTCTCGGTCATTTATTTATGTTATTTATTTGTTTGTTTGTTTACTGTATATCCCACTTTTCCACTAAAAATAGTGCTTGAGATGGTTAACAATAATCTCATACCAGAACATGGGGATTCCCTAATAAAGTTGACTGGAAGTACATAGATTCAGAATTAATGAAAAGGAAGTTTGTTTTTTCATACAGTGCCCTGATATCATTTGATGACAGGCAGTTTACAAATATCCAAGACAGACAGACAGACAGATAGAACGAACAAACTTAGGGCACAATCCTATTGAAATAGATGGTCACCTAAGCCAGAGGCAACTGCCTATCCAATGCAGGGCAGCTGAAGCACAGAGGAGAGGATTCCTTCCATGCTCTGGCTGCCCTGCCATTTTCCTTAGATGCCTAATTGTGGGTGTCTAAGCGTGACTTTCAGAAATGGGCAGGAACAGGGCTGGAGACTGCATAGGAAGCTGTCTAAAACAGCTTCTGGAGCCCCCTCCCTGCCTCCGGGAATGACCCCTTTCTGCCCTATCCCTGCTCCATGTTATGAGCATGGACAAAACAGAGGTGCAGCCACTGCGGTTCTCTCCACCACAGCTAGGAGAGGGAGGGGAGGGGCGGGGAGCACGTTTTCCCAGCTACGAGCTTGTATTTCTGTCTATGAGCTCAGAGCTGGGAAAGCAGAAAATCCTATCTCCCCCAGACGCTGGCCTGTGGTGTGGCCCATGTGAGAAAGAGGGGATGATTGAAATCATACGAAAGGATTGGCTTGCTCCAAATTCTCCTTCTATAGCTCAGCAATATTGCCAAACCTCTCTGGTTTGTCTGGCCCACAATGCTGGGAAGCCTGTAAAGACAAGGCGAGCAGCACATCCCCTACCCTGGAGATCATTTGTAAATATACAAATAGATTTCATTCAGATGAAAAATGTTGTTCCTTTAAATTAGGGATGTACGAAAATTAGGGTTGGTGGAGAATTTCTCCCCGAAACTTCGGGGGGCCGAGTGCCAACATGTTTGGCCCCCCGAAGAACTTTCGGGGAGAAATTCTCCGCACCCCCCCGCACCCCCCCCCGGGACAGGACTTACCTTTGGCGAATGTCCCTCCCGGCGGCGGGTCCCGGCGGCGGTTCGTCGGGTCTTCGTCAGGGGCGGGGGTGGCAGCTGATCTTTCGACCGGCTGCCGCTGCCGCCATTCCAATAACAGTAAAAAAAAAAAAACAACGCCCCCGTGATAGGCTACGTGACGATTAACGTAGCCTATCACGGCTAGATTTGCAAAGTCAGCCGTGATAGGCTACGTAAATCATCACGTAGCCTATCACGGGTGACTTAAAAAAAAAAAAAAAGTGCTTACGGCTAATGGCGGCCCCCATAGGGAGCCGCCATTCCCGTTCCTTATTTGGTCACTGTAGTCTACGTAAAGATTACGTAGACTATGGCGAAAATAAGGGCAACGCTATTTGCGTTGCCCTTATTTTTGCCGTAGTATACGTAAAGATTTTTTAAACTTTTTTTTAAAGTTTTTTTTTTTTCTTTTATTGGAATGGCGGCGGCGGCAGCCGGTCGAAAGACCGGCTGCCGCTCCCGCCCCGCACGAACACCCGCCGAACCGCCGGCCGGACCCGCAGCCGGGAGGGACATTCAGCAAAGGTAAGTCCCGTCCCGGGGGGTGCGGGGGGGTGCGGAGAATTTCTCCCTGAAACTTGTTCGGGGGGCCGAACACGTTGGCGCTCAGCCCCCCGAAGTTTCGGGGAGAAATTCTCCGCCATCCCTAGAGATAAGTAACAGGAGGTTTGATCATGAGCATGGTCATTTTAAAAGGTTTTTTCTTTGTTTAAAACTGTGTTGCTTTAAACAAAGAGTGCATCGCTCAGGCACACCTAGGACAGCCTTGTTTTGGGAAGCCCCTAGGAGGAGGAAGTGTTTTGGCTGAAAGTAAATGGAGACGGAGGATTTCACTTTAAAAAGAACACCCACAAACAAGGCGGTGAGCACAATTCATTTTAGGGATAACAGAGAATTCCACGATGGATCTCGGTGAGGCCAAATGCCAGTGCATTTGGCCCCCTGAAATCCATTGCGGAACAAAGCCCCCCGCCCCCCACCCCACGAAAGGCGCGCAGGACGAAGTCCCAGCCGCCCCCACCCCACGAAAGGTGCAGGAAATGAAGCACTTACCTGCTCCTGTCCACGCTGCTTTGACAATGGCGGCTGTCCTGGCCGCCATTCGCTTCCTCTTAGGGATCTACGAAAGTCCTTACCTTTTAGTGAAATTGATTTGAGGTGGGGGGGAGGCGCTCCGTCCCTCCCCCCAAAATCCTGGCCAGGGGGGAGGCTCTCCGTCCCTCCCCCCCGAAATTCTGGCTGGCCGGCTCCGCTCCGCAGGGATTCTGCGGAGCCGCCGGCCGGCTCCGCCAGCAGCCGGACATCCAGCCTCTGGCTAGCAGGGACGCAAATGGTGGCGGCCTGCAGTCAGCTGTGATAAATGTTTACATAGCCAATCACAGCTGATTTAAAAGAAAAAACAACAACGCGCGTACGCAAATGGCGGCGCCCATGGGCGCCCCCATTTGCGTTCCTTATTTTGGCACGTCTTAGTCTACGTAAACATTTACGTAGACTAAGACGGCAAAAATAAGGGGAACGCAAATAGCGTAGACGCTACGCGTACACACTTTTTTTCTTCTTCTTTTAAATCAGCCGTGATAGGCTACGTAAACATTTATGTAGCCTATCACGGTGTTTTCTAAAAATCTAGCCGTGATAGGCTACGTAAATCTTTATGTAGCCTATCATGTTTTTTGTTTTTTTTTAACTGGAAATGGCGGCGGCGGCGGCCGGTCGGAAGACCGGCCGCCCCGCCGCCCTGCCGCCCCGCCACCATGCCTCTGCGCCACCGCCGTGCCACCGCTACAGCTGCCGCCGCCAGGAAGATCCGCCCAAGGTAAGTCCCAGCCCGCGGGGGCAGACCGTTCCGCCACCGATTTCGGGGTGCCGAATGCGCTGGCATTCGGCCTCCCCGAGATTCATGGCGAAATTCTCTGACATCCCTACTTCCTCTTCTTCCTAGCCATGATAGGATGCCATTTGCGTCCCTGTGGAAGCCGTGATAGGCTACGTAAGTATTTATGTAGCCTATCACGGCGGGGGGGGGGGGGAACCCCAGCGTACGCAAATGGTGGTGGCTACCACCATTTGCGTACGCTGGGTTCCCCCCCCCCCCCCGCTGTGATAGGCTACGTAAGTATTTACGTAGCCTATCATGGCAGGGGAAAAAAAACACCAGTGTACGCAAATGGCGGCTACCGCAATTTGTGTACGCTGGGCTTTTCCCCCCTGCCCTGATAGGTTACGTAAATATTTCCGTAGACTATCATGGCTCACTACAGGGACGCAAATGGTGGTGGCTATGACAGCCGCCATTTGCGTCCCTGCAGGGCTGCCCAGTAGCCGGATGTCCGGCTGCGGGTGGCCGGAGCCGGCCAGCGGCTCCGCGGCTTGGCCACGGAGCAGAGCTGGCCGGGCAGGATTCCGGGGGGAGGGACGGAGCACCTCCCCCCCACCCTGGATGCCCCTATGCGGACCCAGGTAAGGGATTCATACATCCCTAATTAATTTTTTTAAAAAACTTGTGTATTTATTATCGGAACGTACTACACTGTGTTTTTATTTACGAAAATTCCGCAACTCTTTGCAGATGACGAAAAAAAAGCCACATGACTAGGGATGTACGAAAGTCACTTACCTTTCAGCGGATTATGTTGATGGTGGGGGGGGAGGCGTTCCGTCCCTCCCCCCAGAATCCTCAATGGGGGGGGAGGCGATCCATTCCTCCCCGCCGGAATCCTCCACAGCCGGCTGTTCTCCGCCTATCATGGCTGACTGCAGGGATGCAAACGGCGGCAGCTACGGCTGCCGCCATTTGTGTCCCTGCTAGCCATTGGCCGGATGTACGGCCGCTGGCGGAGCCGGCCGGCGGCTCCGCAGAATCCCTGCGGAGCAGAGCCGGGCGGCCAGAATTTCGGGGGGGAGGGACGGAGGCCAGAGCCGTCCGCAGCTGGATTTCCGGCCGCAGAGAGCTCTGGGTAAAAACAACAACAAAAAACAACGTGTATGCAAATGGCAGTGGCTATGGCTGCCGCCATTTGTGTTCCTTATTTTTGGCCGTCTTAGTCTACGTAAATATTTACATAGACTATGACGGCAAAAATAAAGGGGAATGCAAATAGCGTAGCAGGCGCTATTTGCGTCCCTTTTTGATTCACCGTTTTAGCCTGCGTAAATATTTTCATAGACTAAGATGGGCAAAAATAAGGAATGCAAATGGCGGCGGCCGTAGCCGCCCCATTTGCATACGTGATTTTTTTTTTTTAACCCAGCCAGATTTCGTAGCCTATCATGTCTTGTAAAAAAAAACAACCACCACAAGACTGCAAATGGTCGGAAGACCAGCTGCCGCCGCCGCTGGAGCTGCCACCACCCAGAACATCCACCCCAATTAAGTCTCGTCCTGGGGGGGATCCGTGGGGGGGCCAGGCCGTTCTGCCACGGGGTTCGGGGGGCCGAATGCCAGTTCTCTGACATCCCCACACATGACTGCTGGCTCCACAGGACCTTGTGGTGCCGTTCCTCAGAGGATTCCATGGCACGGACTGAAGAGAATTTGATCCCATTTCAGTCTGTGGCAGGATTCTCTGAGATCCCTAGCTGTAGGGTTGAGGCATGATGCATCATATGGTGCAACATCCTGGCACAATTGGTGATATTGTGATGGCTAGAGATGGGCTGAACCACTCGGTTCCACTTTGGAAACATTTAGAAGGAAACATTTTTTTGGATTCAAATTTCTTCAGACTTCTAGAAGAGGGAACTGGGTTTTTTTTTGGGGGGGGGATGATACCCTACCAAGCCCTCCATGGGCCAGATGCTGTCCCCCATTGTCATCTTGTCCCTACTGCCACTTTGGTCAGAAATCCAGTTACCTGGCCGGGAAAAGCCTACGTGCAGTGAAGCCACCTCAACTGAGGTTTGGGGTGGAGAAGCACTCCTCTACCCAGGGTCTCAGCCAAGTCCACAGCTACAATATGCATTGGACTTCCCCTGCCAGGGAAAGCCTGAACACACTGAAGCCGTGTCCCTGGCTAAGGCAGCATCTGGAGGAGATGTCCTCCTCCCAGCACCTTGGTCGGGGACCCAACTTCATCTTCCCCCATTGGGGAGGATGCAGGATCGACAAAGCATTTAGTATGCTGCCCACTTTCCCAACTGGGATGGTAAGCAATGGACTAAGGGGCATCCCTGCTGTTACCTCCAATCACTGATCAGAGATAACAGCAGGAATGCTGTTCAAGAGATGAGGCTTGGGGGATGTGTCTAACTCTGCAGTCTGGAGATGCACCATCCCTATTCTAGGCTCTGAAATGGAATTCAAAATACTGTTAGGCATAGCACTCCAAGGGCAGAGGCTTTCAGTGCACCACATGGAAAATAATGTCATTGGTTTCTAGGACTCCATGGAATATAAGAGGCCTCCCCACATGCAGAATATGACTTACTGTGACTTGGGGAGTCTTCCAGCATGTCTTGCAGGTTGATGATATTGGCCCTTGTAGTTGAGCAGAAACATACGTGCCTCACCATGATGTAAAACAATGTTTGGTCTCTGTGCAAGTCGTAGTACGGCTTGAAAATATTCAGAACTGAACAGAAATTGAGAATACAGAATTTGATTAGGGCAGAAAATGCAGCCATACAGAAAGAGATACATTAGATAACTCAATAGAAAAAATAGGTTTTACAAACGGATTAAGGGAGCAATCCTATGCATGTTTAAACAGAGAAAAGGCTTACAGCTCCCAGCATTCCCCAGCCAGCATGGCTGGCTGGGGAATGCTGGGAGTTGTAGGCCTTTTCTCTGTCTAAACATGCATAGGATTGTGCCCTAATGGGGGGGAAATAATACTAATTTAGAAGGACAAAATTAATCATTTTTCAGTGCTCATATCTATTTCAATTCTAAATGTTAAGCTCTATCTTGAGTAGCTCAGACTAGGGATGTACGAATCCCTTACCTCCGGGTTCAGCAGGGGGGTCCGCGGGGGGGGGGAGGTGATCCATCCCTCCCCCCGGAATCCGTCTGGGCCAGCTCCACTCTGTGGCAGTCCTGCAGAACCGGCCGCCAGCTCCGCTTCGCTGGAGATATGGCCGGCTGCCATTGCCGTGCCGTATCGCTGGGGTAGGGTGAGTCTTCGGATGCAAATGGTGTAGTAGGCACCATTTGCAGCCGTAAAGCTGGTAGATTAGCTTAAATGCAGCCATTTACACACAATTCTGTAGGGTCCCCAGACCACAAGAACATGTTTCCAGTGGGGTGCAGATAACTGTAGTGAGGAAGAGGAGTGATAACGCCCTATTGCATGAGCAGAACGCTGTTCATACTTCTCTGGATGCAGCCATGGTGTCTAGAACAGTTGGCTCAACAGTCTGGTATAGTAAAGAGCACCTTCAAAAGTAAAATGGAGAAAAGTGAATCCTTGTCTTGGCCATTAGTGAGAAATTTCAGAAGAGTAGTTGTACTTCTCTTTAGCAGCAAGATGCAAAAAAGTGCCATAGTGTGTTTGTTATTAGCATTTGTAGAGCAGGCTCTACTACAGGCCTATACAATTTATTTATTATTTATTTATAATATTTATATACTGCTCCACATCAAAGATTCCAGAGCAGTGAATAACAACAAAAAAGAATAAAAACCCATAATTAAAATAATTAAAACTTTTTAAAAGAATGGATGAACATAATAAACCATGGCTGATTACTCAGGGAAAGCCTCTCGGAACAATAATGCCTTCAGAAGGTGCCAAAAGCAACACAACGTTGGTGCCTGCCTGACCTCCAAAGGCAAGGAATTCCACAGGAAGGGGGCCACCATGCTGAAGGCTTTTTTCCTGGTGGACTCCAACTGGGCCATAGGTCTATGTGGAACCACCAGGAACATGCCCTCTGATCACCTCAGTGGAGGTGCTCTCTCAGATATCCTGGTCCCAAGTTGTTTACGGCTTTGTACACTAATACTAATATCTTAAACCTGGCCCAGTAGTGAATAGGCAGCCAGTGCAGTTCCCTCAGCAAAGGAGTTAAATGCTGAAAAGGGGTAGCTCCCGACAACAGCCGAGCTGCTGCATTCTGCACTAGCTCCAGCTTCTGGATCAGCCTCAAGGGTAGCTCCACATAGTGTTGCAGTAATCCAGTCTTGAGGTTACTAATGTAGGGATGTACGAAAGTCACTTACCTTTTAACGAAATTTGATTCGAGGTGGGGGGAGGCACTCCGTCCCTTCCCCCGAAATTCTGGCCGGGGGGGAGGTGCTCCGTCCCTCCCCCCCCCGAATCCTGGCTGGCCGGATCCGCAAATAGCGGCGGCTGTAGCCGCCGCCGTTTGTGTCCCTGCAGTCAGCTGTGATAGGCTATGTAAATGTTTACATAGCCTATCACGGCTGATTTAAAAGAAAGAAAAAAATGCGCGTACGCAAATGGCGGCGCCCATGGGCGCCGCCATTTGCATTCCTTATTTTGACACGTCTTAGTCTACGTAAACATTTACGTAGACTAAGATGGCAAAAAGAAGGGGAACGCAAATAGCGTACACGCTACGCTATTTGCGTTCCCCTTATTTTCGCCGTCTTAGTCTACGTAAATGTTTACGTAGACTAAGACATGTCAAAATAAGGAACGCAAATGGCGGCGCCCATGGGTGCCGCCATTTGTGTACGCGCATTTTTTTTCTTTTAAAATAGCCGTGATAGGCTACGTAAACATTTACGTAGCCTATCACGTTTTTTTTTTTTACTGGAAATGGCGGTGGCAGCAGCCGGTCGGAAGACTGGCTGCCGCAGCCGCTGCACCGCCGCCACACTGCCGCCGCAGCCAGGAGGATTTGCCCAAGGTAAGTCCCGTCCCGGGGGGGCAGACCGTTTCACCACCAATTTCGGAGGAACGAATGCGCTGGCATTCGGCCTCCCCAAAATTCGTGGCGAAATTCTCTGACATCCCCATACTAATGCCTGTACCACTGTGGCTGAGCTATCCCTGTCCAGGAGAGGCCACAGCTGGTGAACCAGCTGAAGCTGGTAAAAGGCACTCTGATCCACAGCAGCCACTTGGGCCTCCAGTGACAACGGTGGATCTAGGAGTACCCCCAGACCACGAACCTGATCTTTCAGAGGGAGTACAGCCCCATCCAGAACAGGCAATGCACCTGTCTCCTGGACTCAGGAATCACTCACCCACAGGGCTTCTGTCTTGCCAAGATTCAGCTTCAGTTTATTGGCCCTCATCCAGCCCAGTACTGAGTTTAGACACTTATCCAGGACTTGCACAGCCTCTCCTGATTCAAATGTCACAGGGAGATAGAGCTGCATGTCATCAGCATACTGATGGCATTTAGCTCCAGATCCCCTAATGACCAGTCCCAGTGGCTTCATATAGATGTTAAACAACATTGGGGACAAGATGGTGCACTGTGGCACCCCATAGCAGATGCCTTAAGTTAAATTAATGTAAATAAAGTTATATAGACGTTAAACAACATTAGGGTAGGGGTGTACGGATTCCCCATTGTCTGTTCTGGTGGGGAATCCATGGGGGGTGTGATCTGTCCCCCCACCGGAATCCTCTGGAGTGGATCTACTCCGCGAGGATTCCGGGGGGGGGATTGGCTTGGGGGCCGGTTACCTTCCCTCCTGCCAGCCAGAGCCGTTGGCCTCCTCCCTGTCCCTGCCAATTGCCATGTCTTTTCTTTCTTCTTTTTTTTTTTAAAGGCGATTGGCAGGATGTGCCTATAGACTTAGACGCAAAGAGTCATGAATCTTGCATCTAAGTCTATGTGTCCATAGGCTTATACGCAAGATTCACAGCTCTATTTTGCATATAAGTCTATGGGCACATCCTGCCAATCACCATTTTTTTTTTTTAAGAAAAGACATGGCAATCAGCAGGGACAGGGAGGAGGCGAACGGCTCTGGCTGGCAAAAAGCAGCTGAGTGCCATTCTGCCTCCAGTCCTCCTGGAGTGGAGGTAAGTAAGGATGTACGAAAGTTCTGCCATGGATCTCGGGGAGGCCGAATGCCAGCGCATTCAGCCCCCCGAAATTGGTTGCAGAACGGCCCGCCCCCGCCCCCAGGGACGAGACTTACCTTGGGCGGATCTTCCTGGCGGCGGCGGCTCCGGCGGCGGTTCGGCAGCAGTGGCTTAAAAAATAAGCCTTCTTTGCTGCCCACACCAGCACACAATAGGCTCTAGAGCATGCTCAGTCATCTTCACTTCGAGTCTAATGCCATTTGTGCTCTAGCTGACATCCAACCTGTTTCATTCTCCGCAGTTCCCCAGTATACCAAGGAGTGGAGTGGGCTCTACAGTGCTGGAGAGAGCACTCAGGTGCAATCAAGTCGATGGCCCTCCACATCTCACTGTTACACAGTGAGGCTAGGGACTCAGCTGGATCACCAGCTCTCTCCACTGGAAAATCTCCAAGAGCATTCAGAAATCCATTGGATCAGTCTCCTGGGGTGGATCATCCAAAAGTTCCCCGACCCCAGCAGGAGGGGAGGAATTCTATAAGTTCAAATCTCACCAGGAGATGGTCTGACCATGACAATGGGGTTACTTGGACACCCCACCCCCAATCTTCAGACTATCCATCTCACAACGTGGAACAAAAACCAAATCAAGGGTGCACCCTGCTTCATGTGTTGGGCCAATGATAAACCGAGACAGCCCCATGGTTGTCATGGAGGCCATGAAGTTCTGAACTGGAGCTCCAGAGACAGCCTCAGAATGAAAGTTGAAGTCTCCCAGAACCACCATCCTGGATTCCTCCAGCACCACACTTGCAACTGCCTCCACCAGCTCAGTCAGGGAAGATGCTGGGCAGCAGGGTGGGCGGTACAGCAGCAGCATCCCCAATCTGTCTCTATGGCCCAACACCAGGTGCAGCCCCTCAAGGCCTGCTCCAAGGTGGAGTGGTTTCCTGGTGATAGAGATGGAGGGTCTATGAACCACAGTGACTCCTCCCCTGGCCCTCCAACCTATGTTGGTGCTGCACCGAGTACCCAGGTGGGCTGAGCTGAGTCAGGTCAACCCCACCCAGCTCACCCACCCAAGTCTCAGTAATACACGACAGGTCGGCCTTCTCATCTATGATTAAATCATAAATGAGTGCGGTCTTACTGCGGACTGACCTGGCATTAAATAGCAGCACCACAAGGCAGGAGGGCTCAGTGGATGAGCTATCAGGCACATGAGAGCTAGACGAAGGGGCTTAAAAGGGAACAGTGTGTAAACATCTGTGGCCCATTCTACTTTGATGTCCCAACCCCCTCCTCCTGCCATATCTACCTCTGCTCCAAGTCACTGGAATAGTGGTACCCCCTCCTTGGGTCCCTGTATCAATGTTTCCCAAGCACATCCTTACCACCCCCAAACTACCCACACACTCTCAGCATCCACCCACCATTCAAATGTACACTTGACCATTCAACACATCCACTCCACTCATCCAACAGTCACTCCCAACCAAACAACACAATCACAGTTTGTAGCTTGTGGTTATAAAACCAGCCACTGGCCACATCTAAGACATCAGGCTTGCCAACCAACCAACCAATATAAAGAACAAGAAGGTGCTTATTTCGTAGCCATTATGATCCACCAAGGTTGATGCACCTCCTAGCCATGCATGGTGGCCTACCAGGACTTCCTATATGTCCCGATCTAGATTGAGAGAGAAAGGTGGGGAAGGTGTGGGGAGGAGGTTTTCAAGAGCTTGCTTGGCAGGCCACAATACATGGCTGGTGAGCTGAATTCAGCTCTGTGAGTTCACACCACAGCTTGGGCAGGCCTGGTCTACTTCACAGATGCATGAAGGTGATAAGTACATATTCAAGTGGTTTAGGGTACACTAGATGATAAACCAATTTATAGGCTGAGAACTAAATGGGAATGCAAAATACATTTGAATTGAAAGGAATCACTGCCTTGTTGTGGCAAAGGGGCTTGCGTAACTCAGTGAAGCCATAAGCTATGCTGTGCAGGGCCACCCAAGACGGAAAGGTCATGGCAGAGAGTTCTGACAAAATGTGGTCCACTGGAGAAGGAAATGGCAACCCACTCCAGTATTCTTGCCAAGAAAACCCCATGGAACGTATCACAAGGCTAAAAGATATGACACCGGAAGATGAGCCCCTCAGGTCGGAAGGTGTCCAGTATAATACTGGGGAAGAGCAGAGGGTATTTCCAAGTAGTGCCAGAAAGAGTGAAGCAGCTGGGCCAAAGCCGAAAGGACACTCAGCTGTGGATGTGTCTGGTGGTGAAGAGAAAATCCGATGCTGTAAAGAACAATATTGTTTAGGAACCTGGAATGTAAGATCAGTGAATCAAGGTAAGCTGGAGGTGGTCAAACATGAGATGGCAAGACTGAACATCAACATCTTGGGAATCAGCAAAATAAAATGGACAAGCATGGGCAAATTTAATTCAGGTGACCATTATATCTACTACTGTGGGCAAGAATCCCTTAGAAGAAATGGAGTAGCACTCAGTCAATAAAAGGGTGGGAAAAGCAGTACTGGGGTACAATCTCAAAAACGATAGAATGATCTCAATACGAAACCAAGGCAAACTATTCAACATCTCAGTAATTCAAGTCTATGCCCCAACCACTGAGGCCAAAGGAGCTGAGGTTGATCGGTTCTATGAAGACCTACAACACCTTCTAGAACTAACAACAAAAAAAGATGTCCTCTTCATCATAGGGGATTGGAATGCTGAAGTAGGAAGTCAAGAAATCACTGGGATAACAGGCAAGCAAGGCCTTGGTGTACAAAATGAAGCAGGACAAAGACTAATAGAGTTTTGCCAAGAGAACACGCTGATCATAGCAAACACTCTTTTCCAACAGCACAAGAGGCTGTCTACACATGGACATCACCAGATGGTCTACACATGGACATCACCAGATGGTCAATATCGAAATCAGATTGATTATGTCCTTTGCAGCCAAAGATGGAGAAGCTCTATAAAGTCAGTAAAAACAAGACCTGGAGCTGACTGTGGCTCAGATCATGAGCTTCTTGTTGCAAAATTTCGACTGAAATTGAAGAACGTAGGGAAAACCACTAAACCATTCAGGTATGACCTAAATCATATCCCTTATAAATATACAGTGGAGGTGAGGAATAGATTTAAAGGATTAGACCTGATAGACAGAGTGCCTGAGGAACTATGGACGGAGGTCTGTAACATTGCTCAGGAGGCAGCAACTCAATCCATCCCAAAGAAAAAGAAATGCAAGAAAGCAAAGTGGCTGTCTGATGAGGTTTTACAAGTAGCTCACGAAAGAAGGGAAGCGAAAAGCAAGGGAGAAAGGGTAAGATATATCCAACTGAATGCAGAGTTCCAGAGAATAGCAAGGATAGACAAGAAGGCCTTCTTAAATGAACAATGCAAATAAATCGAGGAAAACAACAGAATGGGAAACACTAGAGATCTCTTCAAGAAAATTGGAGATCTCAAGGGAACGTTTTGTGCAAAGACGGGCATGATAAAGGACAAAGAAGGCAGGGACCTAACAGAAGCAGATGAGATTAAGAAGAGGTGGCAAGAATACACAGAAGAACTATACAGGAAAGATCTGAATGTCCCTGATAGCCATGATAGTGCGGTCACTGAACTTGAACCGGACATCCTCGAGAGTGAAGTCAAGTGGGCCTTAGGAAGCATTACTAATAACAAAGCTAGCGGAGAGGACAGTATTCCAGCCGAGCTATTTAAAATCCTAAAAGATGATGCTGTTAAAGTGCTGCATTCAATATGCCAACAAATTTGGAACACTCAACAGTGGCCACAAGACTGGAAAAGGTCAGTTTACATTCCAGTTCCAAAGAAGGGCAATGCCAAAGAGTATTCAAACTACCGCACAGTTGCACTCATTTCACATGCCAGCAAGGTTATGCTCAAAATCCTACAAGCTAGGCTTCAGCAGTATGCTAACCGAGAACTACCAGAAGTACAAGCTGGGTTTCGAAGAGGCAGAGGAACTAGAGATCAAATCACCAACTTCCGCTGGATCATGGAGAAAGCAAGAGAATTCCAGAAAAACATCTATTTCTGCTTCATTGACTATGCTAAAGCCTTTGATTGTGTGGATCACAACAAACTGTGGCAAATTCTTAAAGAGATGGGGGTACCAGACCACCTTAACTGTCTCCTGAGAAACCTGTACGAGGGTCAAGAAGCAACAGTAAGAACCAGACATGGAACAACCGATTGGTTACAAATTGGGAAAGGAGTACGACAAGGCTGCATATTGTCGCACTGCTTATTTAACTTATATGCAGAGTACATCATGAGAAATGCCGGGTTGGATGAATCACAGGTCGGAATTAAGATTGCCGGGAGAATTATCAACCACCTCAGATATGCAGACGATACCACCCTAATGGCAGAAAGCGAAGAGGATCTAAACAGCTTCTTGTTGAGGGTGAAAGAGGAGAGTGCAAAAGCTGGTTTGAAACTCAACATTAAAAAAACGAAGATCATGGCATCTGGCCCCATCACTTCCTGGCATATAGAAGGGGAAGAAATGGAAGCAGTGACAGATTTTATTTTCTTGGGCTCCAAGATCACCGCAGACGGTGACTTAGGGATGTCAGAGAATTCCGCCACGGATCTCGGTGAGGCCGAATGCCAGTGCATTCGGCCCCCCGAAATCTGTGGCGGAACGGCCTGCCAACCCCCTGCCCCCCCGTGGATCCCCCCCGAGACAAGACTTACCTGGGGTGGATCTTCCGGGCGGCGGTGGTTTTGGTGGCGGCAGCAGCGTCGGGCGGTATTCTGACTGGTTGCCGCCGCTGCCATTTCCAGGCTTGTGAAGAAAAAAAAAAAGATGTGATAGGCTACGTAAATCTTTACATAGCCTATCATGGTTGGGGGTGGGTGTAAAAAAAAAAAAGCATACGCAAATGGCGGCGGCTACGGCCGCTGCCATTTGCGTTCCTTCTTTTTACCGACTTAATCTATGTAAATATTTATGTAGACTATGACGGCGAAAATCAAGGGGAACGCAAACAGCGTAGCAGGCACTATTTGCGTCCCCTTTCGATTCGCCATTTTAGCCTACATAACGATTTACATAGGCTAAAACGGTGAATGAAAAAGGGATGCAAATAGCACCCGCTACGCTATTTGTGTTCCCCTTGATTTTTGCCATCATAGTCTACGTAAATATTTACGTAGATTAAGACGGCCAAAAAGAAGGAATGCAAATGCGCGTACATGGTTATTGTTGTTGTTGTTGTTTACCCAGAGCCCTCCGTGGCTGGGAATCTGGCTCCAGATGGCTCTGGCCTGGCCGGCTGCTCCGCGGAGCTGCCGCGGAGCACAGCTGGCCGTTCAAGGATTCCGGGGGGAGGAACGGAGCGCCTCCCCCCCCAGCCAGAATTCTGGGGGGAGGGACGGAACGCCTCCCCCCCACCATCAACATAATGCGCGAAAGGTAAGTCACTTTCGTACATCCCTACGGTGACTGTAGCCATGAAATTAAAAGACGCTTGCTCCTTGGGAGGAAAGCTATGGCAAACCTAGACAGCATAGTGAGAAGCAGAGACATCACCTTGCCGACAAAGGTCCGTCTAGTCAAAGCTATGGTTTTCCCAGTAGTAATGTGTGGCTGTGACAGCTGGACTATAAGGAAGGCTGAGAGCCGAAGAATCGATGCTTTCGAACTGTGGTGCTGGAGAAGACTCTTACGAGTCCCCTGGACTGCATGGAGGTCAGATCACTCAGTCCTAAAGGAAGTCAACCCTGAGTGCTCATTGGAAGGACAGATAGTGAAGCTGAAGCTCAAATATTTTGGCCACCTAATGTGAAGAGAAAACTCTCTGGAAAAGACGCTGATGCTGGGAAAGACTGAAGGCAAAAGGAGAAGGGGACGGCAGAGGATGAGATGGCTAGATAGCATCACTGATGCAATGAATATCGACTTGAGCACGCTCCGGGAGAGAGAGCAGGACAGGAAGGCCTGGTGTGCTATGGTCCATGGGGTCACGAAGAGTCAGACACGACTGAATGACTGAACAACAACAAACATATAAAAGAGAATCCAGTATGTTCTTGAGTGAAATCACAGCGTGTAAGTGTGCTTACTGCTATGTTGGATTGTGGCCATAAAAAAACCAAATACAAAACAGTTTTTGTTTTGTTTTCAGAGAATTATTCAGATCTGGATAAATGCTGCTCATTTTTAAAAATAATAATTGCAGTTATAACACACTATGTCTTCTGCACCATATTTTGGGGGTTGGATGTTATTTTAAACACACTGGTTTTGAAGTGCGAATCACTCCTCTTTCTCAATCTTGTATTTAAAAGTAATGATGACTAATGTGAGCTGTCATGGATCTTGTTCATAGTGAGATTCATAAGCTCAAGAAAGGCTCTGGAGCACACATTTATTTGTTAAAGAAAATATTATCCTAGCTTTCAATTTTAAATTTCCAAAGTAGCGTACAACATTTCTCATAACCAACAATGGAAATATAATATACAATACATAAATACAATCAAACACCACCAGCAAGCAGTACAAAAGCAGTAATAAATCAGATAACTCCCTAATCATATTGAAACTGTACAAAAACAAAACAGTTTTTTAACTGGCTCTTAAAAAGCATCCATTTTGGTGCCAGGTGAAAAGATAAGGAGAAGGGGTTTAGCACAAATCTCATTATGTGTTTCTTAGTTTTGCCCCCTTTTTTAGTGCAAGGATTCAAAAGTTAGCATTAGGGATGTCAGAGAATTCCGCCACGGATCTCGGTGAGGCCGAATGCCGAATTCCCCGAACTCCGTGGTGGAACAGCCTGCCACCCCCCGCCCCCCGTGATCCCCCCGGGACAAGACTCACCTGGGGCGGATCTTCCGGGCAGTGGAGGCTCCGGCGGCGGCTCCGGTGGCGGCTTCGGCGGCCGGTCTTCCGACCGGCTGCCGCCGCCGCCATTTCCAGGCTTGCCTTGTGTAGGAAAAAAAAAAAAAAGACGTGGTAGGCTACGTAAAGATTTACGTAGCCTATCATGGCTAGGTTTTTTAAAAAAAACACGTGATAGGCTATGTAAATCTTTACGTAGCCTATCACGGCTGGGTGGGTTAAAAAAAAACAATCCAAAACCGCGTACGCAAATGGCGGCAGCTATGGCCGCTGCCATTTGTGTTCCTTCTTTTTACCGTCTTAATCTACGTAAATATTTACATAGACTATGACGGCAAAAATAAAGGGGAACGCAAACAGCGTAGCGGGCGCTATTTGCGTCCCCTTTTGATTCACCATTTTAGCCTATGTAAAGATATACGTAGGCTAAAACGGGGAATCAAAAAGGGACGCAAATAGCGCCCGCTACGCTATTTGTGTTCCCCTTGATTTTCGCTGTCATACTCTACGTAAATTTTACGTAGATTAAGACGGCCAAAAAGAAGGAACGCAAATGGTAGTGGCTGTAGCTGCCATTTGCATACGCGGTTTTTGTTTTTTACCCAGAGCCCTCCGCAGCCAGAAATCCGGCTGCGGACGGCTCTGGCCGGCTGCTCCGTGGAGCTGCCGCGGAGCACAGCTGGCCGTTTGAGGATTCCGGGGGGAGGAATGGAGCGCCCCCCCCGGCCAGGATTCCGGGGGGAGGTTCGGAACGCCTCCCCCCCACCATCAACATAATCTGCAAAAGGTAAGTCACTTTCGTACATCCGTAGTTAGCATGAAAGTTTTCCTGGCGACAAATAAGAGTTGAGGTACAGGCAAGGCAACAGAACAGTGAATCAGAGCAGCTAAGCAGAATTTAGACGCAGGGCACAGCAAGACTGGGAACTAGGGATGAGGGAGAAATTTGTTCAGTTCATATTTTAAGTTCTTTTTAATGTGAACTTACCTAGTTTCACACTTTTGAATGACTATGCAAACCAAAACTCCTTTATCCTTCGACATTTGCACTTCTCTGAATTCTGGAGTGGAGTTATCCAATTTAAAAAATGTGTACATGAATGCCTATATTAGGGGAAATAACAGTACAAAATGTATTATATTAGGAAAATGGCTCCTTTAAATGTGTATATTAGGCAAAAATGCATGTATTAGGAGAAATATGCACAAAAATGCTTATGAATTTTCATGGAACTTTAAAAACAAAATTCTCAGCATTCAGGACAATGTCAAGCTTCAGACTTAAACACTTCTCAAAATGTGAAATGAACCAAACTTATGCTTGGAAAAATGAGAAACTGAGAGAATCCCAAATTGACAGATTTATCCATCCCACTAGGAATGAGCAAGTTACTGCTGAGTCAAGATGTACTATAGCTTCAGCAATTATCAGTCCTTCAAAATGGGCTGTGGTTGATGAGAATTTTGCATCAGAAGCTAAACCTGTCCTCCTGACACTGAATGAAGAGACTTTCATTGACCATGATCCCTGCATTCAGGTCCACGTTCTACACCTATCCTTCTAGGTAATGAGTAGTTAACTGCAACTGGCTACATATACAAAATGCATCTAATTATGAATGAGTACTAGTTAAAACCCCTTCATGGATCACTGCCTTGTTGTGGCGAAGGGGCTTGCGTAACTCAGTGAAGCCATAAGCTATGCCGTGCAGGGCCACCCAAGACGGACAGGTCATGGCAGAGGGTTCTGACAAAATGTGGTCCACTGGAGAAGGAAATGGCAACCCACTCCAGTATTCTTGCCAAGAAAACCCCATGGAACGTATCACAAGGCTAAAAGAGATGATGCCGGAAGATGAGCCCCTCAGGTCGGAAGGTGTCCAATATGCTACTGGGGAAGAGCAGAGGGTATTTCCAAGTAGCGCCAGAAAGAGTGAAGCGGCTGGGCCAAACCCGAAAGGACACTCAGCTGTGGATGTGTCTGGTGGTGAAAAGAAAATCCGATGCTGTAAAGAACAATATTGTTTAGGAACCTGGAATGTCAGATCAATGAATCAAGGTAAGCTGGAGGTGGTCAAACATGAGATGGCAAGATTGAACATCGACATCTTGGGAATCAGCGAACTAAAATGGACAGGCATGGGCGAATTTAATTCAGGTGACCATCATATCTACTATTGTGGGCAAGAATCCCTTAGAAGAAATGGAGTAGCACTCATAGTCAACAAAAGGGTGGGAAAAGCAGTACTGGGGTACAATCTTAAAAATGATAGAATGATCTCAGTACGAATCCAAGGCAAACCATTCAACATCACAGTAATTCAAGTCTATGCCCCAACCACTGAGGCCGAAGAAGCTGAGGTTGATCGGTTCTATGAAGACCTACAACACCTTCTAGAACTAACACCAAAAAAAGATGTCCTCTTCATCATAGGGGATTGGAATGCTAAAGTAGGAAGTCAAGAAATCACTGGGATAACAGGCAAGCAAGGCCTTGGTGTACAAAATGAAGCAGGACAAAGACTAATAGAGTTTTGCCAAGAGAACATGCTGATCATAGCAAACACTCTTTTCCAACAGCACAAGAGGCGACTCTACACATGGACGTCACCAGATGGTCAATATCGAAATCAGATTGATTATGTCCTTTGCAGCCAAAGATGGAGAAGCTCCATACAGTCAGTAAAAACAAGACCTGGAGCTGACTGTGGCTCAGATCATGAGCTGCTTCTTGCAAAATTTCGTCTTAAATTGAAGAACGTCGAGAAAACCACTAAACCGTTCAGGTATGACCTAAATCATATCCCTGATGAATATACAGTGGAGGTGAGGAATAGATTTCAGGGATTAGACCTGATAGACAGAGTGCCTGAGGAACTATGGACGGAGGTCCTTAACATTGTTCAGGAGGCAGCAACGAAATCCATCCCAAAGAAAAAGAAATGCAAGAAAGCAAAGTGGCTGTCTGATGAGGCTTTACAAGTAGCTCACGAAAGAAGGGAAGCGAAAAGCAAGGGAGAAAGGGGAAGATATACCCAACTGAATGCAGAGTTCCAGAGAATAGCAAGGAGAGACAAGAAGGCCTTCTTAAATGAACAATGCAAAGAAATCGAGGAAAACAACAGAATGGGAAAGACTAGAGATCTCTTCAAGAAAATTGGAGATCTCAAGGGAACGTTTTGTGCAAAGACGGGCATGATAAAGGACAAAGAAGGCAGGGACCTCACAGAAGCAGATGAGATTAAGAAGAGGTGGCAAGAATACACAGAAGAACTATACAGGAAAGATCTGAATGTCCCTGATAGCCATGATAGTGCGGTCATTGAACTTGAGCCGGACATCCTAGAGAGTGAAGTCAAGTGGGCCTTAGGAAGCATTAGTAACAACAAAGCTAGCGGAGATGACAGTATTCCAGCCGAACTATTTAAAATCCTAAAAGATGATGCTGTTAAAGTGCTGCATTCAATATGTCAACAAATCTGGAACACTCAACAGTGGCCACAAGACTGGAAAAGGTCAGTTTACATTCCAGTTCCAAAGAAGGGCAACGCCAAAGAGTGTTCAAACTACCGCACAATTGCGCTCATTTCACATGCCAGCAAGGTGATGCTCAAAATCCTACAAGCTAGGCTTCAGCAGTATGCGAACCGAGAACTACCGGAAGTACAAGCTGGGTTTAGAAGAGGCAGAGGAACTAGAGATCAAATCGCCAACATTCGCTGCATCATGGAGAAAGCAAGAGAATTCCAGAAAAACGTCTATTTCTGCTTCATTGACTACGCTAAAGCCTTTGATTGTGTGGATCACAACAAACTGTGGCAAATTCTTAAAGTGATGGGAGTACCAGACCACCTTACCTGTCTCCTGAGAAACCTGTACGAGGGTCAAAAAGCAACAGTAAGAACCAGACATGGAACAACCGATTGGTTCAAAATTGGGAAAGGAGTACGACAAGGCTGCATATTGTCACCCTGCTTATTTAACTTATATGCAGAGTACATCATGAGAAATGCCGGGTTGGATGAATCAGAGGTCGGAATTAAGATTGCTGGGAGAATTATCAACAACCTCCGATATGCAGACGATACCACCCTAATGGCAGAAAGTGAAGAGGATCTCAAGAGCCTCTTGTTGAGGGTGAAAGAGGAGAGTGCAAAAGCTGGTTTGAAACTCAACATTAAAAAAACGAAGATCATGGCATCTGGCCCCATCACTTCCTGGCATATAGAAGGGGAAGAAATGGAAGCAGTGACAGATTTTACTTTCTTGGGCTCCAAGATCACCGCAGACGGTGACTGTAGCCATGAAATTAAAAGACGCTTGCTCCTGGGGAGGAAAGCTATGGCCAACCTAGACAGCATAGTAAGAAGCAGAGACATCACCTTGCCGACAAAGGTCCGTCTAATCAAAGCTATGGTTTTCCCAGTAGTAATGTATGGCTGTGAGAGCTGGACTATAAGGAAGGCTGAGCGCCGAAGAATTGATGCTTTCGAACTGTGGTGCTGGAGAAGACTCTTACGAGTCCCCTGGACTGCAAGGAGGTCAAATCAGTCCATCCTAAAGGAAATCAACCCTGAGTGCTCATTGGAAGGACAGATAATGAAGCTGAAGCTCCAATATTTTGGCCACCTAATGCGAAGAGAAAACTCCCTGGAAAAGACCCTGATGCTGGGAAAGACTGAAGGCAAAAGGAGAAGGGGACGGCAGAGGATGAGATGGCTAGATAGCATCATGGATGCAATGAATATGAACTTGAGCACGCTCCGGGAGAGAGCGCAGGACAGGAAGGCCTGGCGTGCTATGGTCCATGGGGTCACGAAGAGTCGGACACGACTGAACGACTGAACAACAACAACTAGTTAAAAATCTGTATGGCTCCAGTCATTCATGTTCCAGTCACTTCCAGATTAGAGTACTGTAATGCACTCTATTTGGGGCTGCCCTTGAAGACGCTATGGAAAATTCAGTTGGTTCAAAATGGAACTACCAGAGTTTTAAGAAGAGCTGGTAAATCATATCGTATCATATTAATCTTCACTGAGGTTTACTGGTTGGCAATTTGTTTCTGGATTCAATTTACAGAGCTGGTTTTGATGTTTAGCCCCAAATGGTCTGGATGAAAATATAGTATCTCAAGAATAGGCTTCTTTCTTTTATTTGAGTCTGCCTGTCAACTTTGTTAATCTTCTGAGGCCCTTCCTTTGCTTCTGGTGCCATCAGAAATACACTGGGTAGATAGGCAGGTACTGGTGAGAGGATATTTTCAGTTGTAGCACTCAAGAGATGATATAACATCACAGGGGAAGTCTACTTGACCCTTTCACTGCTCACTTACAGGCAATAAAGGCTGTTTTATTTCAGGAAGGTTCAGTGAGGTATCATCTTTAAATTGTTTTATGCTGCTAGTTCCCTTCAGTCTTTTAGTTATTTTAGGTTGCAGTCCTATACTCACTTAACTGGAATTAAGCCCAATTGATGCCAGCAGCACTTACCTCTTGAGTAGACATGTATAGGATTGCACTGTCCGATAGTTTATTGTTCATTTACTGATAATTTGAAATATCAGTTCTGGATGGCATGCCACCTAACTTTCCCTATCAGAAACCCCTTGTTATGGATCTATGTTCAAACTGTAGTGGGATGAAAGTGTGTAGAGAATGCTAGGGTTGGCTGTAGGCTTCAGTCTTTTTCACTCCCTTATTGTGAAGGTCCTTGTGGACAAATGCATGTGAGGGCAGGAGGTCGTTCACCTCTCCTTCCTCAAGTGCACTCTGAGCATAGTGCATTCTGGTGGGTCCTCTTCTTCTTCTGTTGGTGGGCAGCAGCACTGGCTGGCTGAAGGCCATCATTTATATTTCCCACAATCTTCTGGAGCAATGGTAAGTCAGGGGTATGATATTGCAGCTGAAACTCTCCCCATGACCTGAGTTCGATCCCAGCAGAAGCTGGGTCTCGGGTAGCCACCTCAGGTCGACTCAGCCTTCCATCCTTCCGAGGTCAGTAAAATGAGTAGCCAGCTTGCTGGGGGAAAGGTAGTCACGACTGGGGAAGGCAATGGCAAACCACCCCGCTATAGTCCGCCATCAAAACGTCGGCGTAAGCAGCGTCCCTCTAGGGGTCAGTAATGACCGGTGCTTGCACAGGAGGAACCTTTCTAGATTCAGTCACCTGTTGTTCAGAGCACTGTACGGGGTGGGGAAATGAAAGGGGCCCATTTAGTGCATACTGGCAGCTCGGCGGAGACTACCGCACTTGCCCAACTCAGCACATGCCAAGTCAGACAAATGGGGGGTCCACAGACTCCAATATGGGGGGGAGCTGGTGGGAACCTCCAACCCTATGCTTGTGACATCCCTAATCTTTAGTCATATATGCCTTAAACTTCTCTTCCCAGTCATTGTTCATGCTTATTGTTATGGCTCACCAAACTAACAGTCAGTGCAAGCATACAGGACTTCCTGAGAAAGGAAACGTTTTGGCCACTCATGTAGGTACAATCTCTGAGTCCCTGCTGTTCGGATGTCCATTTTGTAACACTTTTCTTCAGGGTCTCTCAAGGGACTCACAACAAACGCTTTGTACAAGGACAAGTAACATATATTTTAATATCTTAATTATTAACAATAATAATGCACATGTAATAATTTTACATGCATAACCATACACCTATCACCAAAACAGCAAAAGTGAGTACAGCCCTCCCAAAGTTCTGTCTTTTTTCTGCTAACTGAGGAAAGAAACAGTCTCTTCTCTGTTCACTCCAGCTCCGCAGCAATTTTCTCAAAAGTCGATCTAGCAACACAGGAACAACGTAAACAGCCCTGTCTTAAGGTTCGGGGTCTTACAGGGAGGAAAAAAACAAGCTTCTTCTACACTGCAATTTTGGTAACTGCCTAAAATGGTGGCCACTCCTTATCTCACGCCTATACTGAGCATGTGCAGAATATTCCCTCAGCATTCTTAAAGAAAAATATACCAGTGAATTACACAAGTGCACAACACAAGCTGGTTAGCAAAGGTTTTTCCTCCTGGTTGATGATATCTGAGCATGCATCAGCTCTCTAGTTCCTTCACTCATTATCAGCAGTTCTGCAAACACTGTTCACCATGACTTTGTTATTGCTCTGCAAAAGCCATTTGCAAAAGACAGGTACATTTCTTTTCATAGACAGTCTTAGGTAGAAGAAGTACAATGCCAGAACATTAGTATAAATTCACAGTTTCAAGGTCTTCTTGCCCATGGGTGAGGGGCTTGGTATATACGTCTGGGGGTCTTCTTAAATGCAAGTCTGGGCTCTTTTAGGGTATTTTCTTTTAGGTCTCCCCAAAACCATCATTCAGAACATTCAACCATTCCAGATCAAATTAGCCATCTGCAGTTTGAAGAAACAGCTTCAGTCTTTTGTTAGACAAATTGTTTAACCCTTTCAGGGCCAGATTAACATACATAACAAAAGCAGCTATCACCAGATGGCCCTGCCAGGGTGCTGGGGCTCCAGCAGATACCAGGTGCCAATACCAGCCTTGCCTCCACTGGCTTCATGGGAATAATAATAATAAATCACAATCACTGTACTCCCATCAGTCTGTTTTTCCTTTTGTGAATCTTCAAGTCCCCCTGTCTAAAACTCTGCAACCAATTATCCTCAGAACTCTCTCCCAATCTTCTCAGACAGCACCTTTCTGGCATCTCCTGAGAGGAACCTTCCAGTCTCTGCAGTATATCCTAAGGGCCAAGGAATGCTGTGCTCCAGGCACCCTGCAAGAGGCTACATTGCAAAGGGTTACAGACATATAACATATTAAGCTGGTATAAGTATACAAAACATCTGTTCTATTAAAATTTTATTAAGTTTTGGCTGCTATCCTACACACACTTACTTGGGGGAGTAAGCCCTATTGAGCAAAGTGGGAATTAATTCTGAGTAAACATGCATAGGCCTGCACTGTAGGTCAATAGGAATTCTGGTCTACAAATAGCTTTTGCCAGAAAAAAGGGATAAAAACGGTACAAGGCACATTATATTAAGGAAACCACCAAAACTGAGATACTAAACACTGTGGTGAAAATAAATATCAGACTGTCTTTATACAAAAAGACTGACTGACCCAAAGTGTGCCCCCTGTGCCAAGGGGAACATGTCCCTCTGTCCTGTTTCCATCTGAAATTATCACAGGGACTACATAAATGCAGGAATTATAGATTTTATTAATTCCTGTTATAGCACAGAATCAGTCAAATCAGTAGCTGCAGGATCAGGATCTCCCCTCAGCAACTGTAGTAACTAGTCGCAGGATAAGGCACAGAGTCTCTGGATCAATAACAGTAAGTATCTGCAGGTTCCTGGATCACAGCATGAGATAAATAGTTGCAGGACTGGGATTAACACTCTTGGGGCAATACTGGTATGTATCTGCTGGAGTAAGTTGAAGGTCCACAGGGCAGGTAGCTGTGGGTTTAGAGTGCATAACCTTAGAGCAGTAGCTGTAGGATCTGAGAGACTGCTTATATAATGATGCTTGAGGCTGAGGAGTAGTTCCAGAATCAGGATTCTCTGTTTCTGAGCTTGCTGGGGAATTAAGCAAGTCTTTTCTCATCCACCTGTTCCTATGGGTTTCTGACTGCTGCTGAATGCACAGGTAGGCCTCTTCTGAGTTTGCTAGCAGCCCTTCCTCTGCTTTAGGTCCCTGACCTTCAAGGAAGCCCAGCTGTTCTTCTCACCTCCCAGTCTTTGTTCCATCCAATTGCTCATTTCAGCCACTGATCCTGCACCTTTTTACTCCACCCCCATTGTCCTCTAACCTTCAGGCTTTTATCCTGTGCTTCTGCCCCACCTCTTCCTCCTCCTTCAGAGTCCTGGATCCATTTAAAGAGCCCCTGACCTGGTTCCCTTTTCTTCTGTAATAACCAGCCCTAACTGTGGCTGGCTACTGCTGCTAGGCAACCAGGAATAACTAGGGGATTGTGCAGTGACCCCTGATGCCTCCTCACACTGAGTTTAGAATGCACCACATTCTTTGAATAAATGATCATATCTATCAGCTACATTTACAAATGCAAAAAAAAAAGAAAAAAGCATTCATCTTCCTACCTAAGTAGGAGTAGAAATGGATTATGGCTACATGAAGCTTAATCTGCAAGAGCATAACCTTAATTCATTTCCCTGTGTCATCTAATCACAGATGCAAAAACTTTAGATGTGACTTAAGTAATGGCATGGTAAATATCCCACAAGACTGGCTTATGATTACATCGATGAGTAAAAATCAATTGCATGGCATAGGTGAAGAAAAACATATGCAGAAACTGAGCAATTTATAGAAGCCATTTAAGATCAGATATTGCTCATGAATAACCACAGCAAATTCATCACATAACTACAGATAATGACAAACAGTGTAAATGGTGTTAGTATGCAGAATCAATAGATCACTTCATTGCAAGTTTCCCTGTACTGTCAAATACTGATTACTTAGCAGCCTGCAAACACAGGACAGAACGAGCTTGCCATAGCAAATTGGCTCAAGAATTTGAGAGGGGCAGTCATGTTAATCTGTTGTTGCAGTGACAGAAAAAACACCTGTGGCACCCTAAAGACTAAGAAATTTATTGTGTCATAAGCTTTTGTGGGCATGTGATGGAGAGGGCTTTGGCTAGGGATGTACAGATTCCCCACCGTCTGTTCCGGTGGGGAATCCACCTGGGGGGGGGGGAGGAGATCCGTTCCTCCCCCCGCCCCGGAATCCTCCAGAGCAGCTCTGCTCCATGAGGATTCCACGGAGCCACCTGGCTTGAGGGCTGCTTACCTGTAGCTGTTCTCCTCTGTGCTGATCACCATTTTTTTTTAATGGCGATCGGCAGGATGTCCCCATAGACTTATACTCAAAATAGAGCTGTGAATCTTCCATATAAGTCTATGTCCATACACTTATATGCACGATTCACAGCTCTATTTTGCATATAAGTCTATGAGCACATCCTGCTGATCACCATTTTTTTTTTAAAAAAAATGGCAATCAGCGCGGAGAATGGCTCCAGTTAAGGAAGCAGCCAAGTGCTGTTCCGCAGAGAATCCTCTGGACACGGAGGTAAGTGCAGCGGTTCCACTACAGATTACAGAGGCCAGATTCTTTGGAGTCCAGTCTCATTTGAATCCGCGGTGGATTTCTTTAACATCACTAGCTTTGGCCCACAGTGAATTTGCAGGTCTTTAAGATGCCACCAAGCTCTGTTGTTTTGACTAAAGAATGTCATCTTAAAATGGAACAACTATTTTAAGATCACATTTTAAGATGACAACCACAAGTGCATTCCAAAGAAATGTTGGACTTTAATGGGACAAACAAATGGTCAGTTTTTAATCTTGCCCTCTGTTAAGATAATACATTACTTCAGAATGTATGTTACTTGTGTCTATGAATTAAATGTAAAAGGATTCCATAATTATAGACAAAGGGCCCAGTCTGAGAAAAAGGTCTGAACAGGACCCATGGAAATCAATGGAACTAAAGTTCACAGTTAAATCATTTAAGTTGCACTCAGTTTTAATGGGACTAAGTTCTGAGTGGATAACTTTCCCTGGAGTGGATCAAGCACTCCACTCATTTGCAGCTATAGGTGCATTTCACATATACCTTGATAATTATGAGGTAATACTCTAATCACAGCCTTCACTTAGTTACAATTATTATGTGAATAATTTGATTGTTCACTCATTTCTAAATCACAGATCCCCCCTGCCCTCAATTCATTATTGATCCATACAGCAATTTTATATGAACTTCCTTCTAACTTGTTACTATCTAGATTGTCAATTACAGCAAAAGTGGCCCATTATGCAAAGCACTAGTAACATCTTGTCTTTCATTGTAAAGTCTCAATTCAATTATTACTTTTTACATGCTACAAAGGAGAGATATTTCATCAGAAAATGGGATTGTGACATACACATACATACATTTTTGGCTCCCTTTTGTGCAAAGAAAATGGAACTAAATAGAACAATAACTGGAAGGCCAATTTTTAAAGGAATCAAATATCTAGTGTTGATTTTGCTTCAATATTTCACAAGTTTTGATATAAAATGTATTCTTTCTCTGACAGCAATCATTGGGCTGTCATCACTCAAGCCAGCAATTTCATTACTTCACAGTTTGTGCATCATAAAAAAAAAATGGAGAAAACTGAGACAGAAAGAAAATATTTTTTTTTTCCCAAGTGAGACTGTAATGCTGCAATCCTATGTTCCTGGATGGCATACCAGGGGCTACAGGATATATTAGATCTCCCCCTCCAAGGGTGGAGAAAGAGGTCTATCCTCAGAATGGAGACCCAAGCTTGGAATACCTCTTCCACCTACCTCAGAAACCTGCAAGATGTCTCCAATGTCAGAACGTCAGTGCTAGAGAGGGAGAAAGGAGACATGCCAGGGTGTGTCAGGGGATTGCTAGCAGGCATGCTAGGGGTGTGCTGGTCTCCAGATATGCTCCCAAATCAGCTGTAGATCTAGATTAAATCCCTCCCATTGAAACCAAAAGGATGGAATTAATCTAAAAAAAGAAGAAAGAAAGAAAGAAAGAAAGAAAGAAAGAAAGAAAGAAAGAAAGAAAGAGAAAGCAAGCAAGCAAGCAGACAGGGAGGGGGAAAAACAGTTCCACCCTCACTTTTAGCCTGGCAGGGCTTTGGATTCTTAGGAGCACCCCTACACACACACACACACACACACACTGCCACAAATACAGAGCTAGCCTTAGGGGCGGGCACCTGGGCTGCTGAGCTGGGGCGGGGTGTGTGTGCGCACCAAGTTGAGCCGAGTGCCAGTGTGTGTGTTTTTAATGTACTGTCTGCTGTGAAGTAGGGTGGCAAAAAGCAAATGTCTGTAACCTTTTTCAAGGTTCTATAGGTTGTTTGGGTATTACTACAAAAATGATCATCCTTCAATTAGTTTTAAGTATGTTTCTTTTTCAGTTTCCACTTTGATGTCATTTGTAAAAATCAGTGGAATACAGCTTTACTTTGAGGCAACGTTACTTCAAATACTGTAAAAACTATAAGCACTATATAAATAATAATAAAATAAAGCTGTAAGCTGTAAGAGGTCAACCAGGCACCTTTTTTATTTATAACAATACTTTATTGTTCTTAAAGACAAAAATAATAGATATTCTAAAACAGAATAGGAACTGTTACAAAAAACCCCCAAAATATTATAAGTAAAAACTGTGATAGTTCTGCTATGTTGCATAGCATACTGTATTCTCCATGAGTCCCTGCCAAAGCAAGTGAGGCAGGTGGCTACTAGGAGGAGGGCCTTTTCTGCTGTGGCACCGTGGCTGTGGAATAAGCTCCCTAGTGAGGTTCGCCTGGCACCTACACTGTACTCCTTCTGGTGCCAGGTGGAGACCTTTTTATTTTCCCAGGCATTTTAGCATTTTAGCTTTCTAGAGTCTTTTAGCCTTGCTGTTTTAAATCTGTATTTTAAATCTCTGCATTGCTGCTAGGTTTTATTCTGGTTTTATTCTGGTTGTATTGTTATATTGTGGTTTTAATGCTTTTATATTTTATATTGTTTTACTGCCTGCTTTTTGGTTTTAATTTTTGTGAACCGCCTAGAGAGCTTTGGCTATTGGGCAGTATGTAAATAAATAAATAAATAAATAAATAAATATACTGCAACTGCTCAGAACGTGTCTTTTCGAACTTGGCTTGTGCAAACTGCAGCACAGTGGCTGAGAGATCAAGGTTTTGAGCAATGTCGTTCTCGATGGACATCACAACTGCACCAGGCCCCATAAATGTTCTGGGTGGCCCTGCAAAACTGACTACCAAGGGGGTGGGGACCAAAGGCACTCCTTGCCCAGGGCGCTATGTATCCTAGGGCTGGCCCTGCACAAATAAGATTGTTAGGCTACAGTCTGAAGCGCATTTTCCTGGGAGTAAGTACCATGGATCTCAGGGGAGTTTACTTGTGATTAGATTGCAGAATTGCAGCACAGTCATCTGCACATCTAATACACACTAGCCTGGGGAATACGTTCTTTCAGTTTAACATGTACTAAGGGCTTTCCATGTCCACTCAAGGTCCAAAATGCAGGGAAATTGCAGCTATTAAGGGTCACATCTTTAACTGACATGTTATTTAAGCAATATGGATATGGTATCCTATGCTGTGGTTAGTTACAGTTTCACTGCTACCTTGAAGTTAGATGGCTGTCACTGCCTGTCGGTGGCATAGCAGTGGACCTCAGATTTGTCTGTTCACTGGAGTAGAGACTTGGAGTCTATGCAACTGCAACTACCATTCCACATTACAAGCACCCAACTGGCAACCAATACCATCCACATAGGAATCCCTTAACACAACATTTTAAACTGAAAGCGGTTTTTTTGCTAAGTGAATCACTTACAGAAACAGGAGACTTTCCTACACACGTATGTAGACATTTCTCCCCAAGCATGCATTTTTATGCACCATTTTGCCTAATGTACACATTTTTGCAAGCAATTTGCCTAATATATTGTATTTCTAACATTATTTTTACCACTATATACATTTTTGTTAGCACTTTCCCCAAACATACACATTTTTGTATGCATTTAATTGGAGACCTCCATTGCAAAATTCAGAAATGTTCAAATTTTGAAGGATAACTGAGTTTTGGTTCACATATTGGTTCAGAAGTGTGAAATTAAGTAAGTTCGCATTAAAATGTGAACCAAACATTTTTTTCCCTCATCCCTATGTTAATCACACCCACATTTGGCTAATAAGTAACATCATTCCAGGAACATTCTGGGATGAAATGGGATCAACTGACTAAAGAAGCAGTTACAGGAACTCTGGGGGAAAGTGACCATGTTATACTGGAGTTCTTGGTTCTAAGGGAAGCAAAAGCTGAGTGTAGTCAAATGCGTACCCTGGATTTAGGAAAGCTGATTTTAATAAACTCAGAACAATGATCAGTAAGGTCCCATGGCAAGCGGCGCTAATGAGAAAAGGAGTCCAAGATGGGTGGGAGCTTTTAAAAAAGGAAATTCTCAAGGCACAATTACAAACAATTCCAACAAGAAGAAAAGATCGAAGACAACAGAAGAAGCCAATGTGGCTTCACAAAAAGCTTAGGGATGACCTGAAAACAAAAAAGGACACATATAGGAAGTGGAAAGAAGGCCAAGTAACAAAGGAAGCGTACAGGCAGGTAGCACAGAATTGCAGGGATGGTGTCAGGAAGGCTAAAGCTGAGTACGAGCTGAGGTTAGCGAGGGATGCTAAAAGCAACAAAAAGGCTTTCTTCAGCTATGTGCATAGTAAAAGGCAGAGGAAAGAAATGGTGGTTCAGCTATTAAATAAGGATGGCAAAATGATAACAGATGACAAAGAAAAGGCAGAGGTGCTCAATTCCTACTTTGGCTCAGTCTTCTCCCAAAAGAGGGTCTATGACCCCCCCTGGCAAAGGTGAAGTACAGGCTGAAGGGGCAGGATGGCAGCTTGAGATCGATAGGCATATGGTCAAGGAACACCTAATTACTTTGAATGAGTTCAAATCTCCAGGGCCAGATGAACTGCATCCAAGAGTAATAATGGAATTGGCAGAAGAGCTCTCAGAACCACTGTCTATTCTCTTTGAGAAATCATGGAGGATGGGGGAAGTGCCAGATGACTGGAGGAGGGCTAATGTTGTCCCTATCTTCAAAAAGGGTAAAAAGGAGGAACCTGGGAACTACAGACCAGTCAGTCTGACATCAATCCCTGGGAAAATTCTGGAGCAGATGATCAAGCAATCCATCTGGAAGCACCTTGAAAACAATGCAGTGATTACTCGAAGCCAACATGGATTTGTCAAGAACAAGTCCTGCCAGACAAATCTGATCTCATTTTTTGATCAAGTCACCTCCCTTGTGGACCGGAATGCTGTAGACATCATATACCTTGACTTCAGCAAAGCTTTCGACGAAGTGCCCCATGATATCCTGATGAGCAAACTAGCTCAAAGTGGGCTAGATGAAACAACAATATGGTGGATCCACAGTTGGCTACAGAATCGGACTCAAAGAGTGCTTATCAATGGGACCTTCTCAAACTGGGGAGAGGTAATGAGTGGGGTACCACAGGGCTCAGTCCTGGGCCCAGTGCTCTTCAACATTTTTATGAATGACTTGGAGGAGGAGGTGCAGGGAATGCTGATAAAATTTGCAGATGACACAGAATTGGGTGGGATAGCTAATACTTTGGAAGACAGAAACAAAATTCAAAGTGATCTGGATAGACTGGAGCGCTGGGCAGAAAACAACAGAATGAAATTTAATAGGGATAAATGCCAAGTTCTGCACCTAGGAAAAAGAAACCAAATGCACAGTTACAAGATGGGGGATATGTGGCTCAAAAATACTACAAGCAAAAAGATCTTGGAATTGTTGTCGATCACAAGCTGAATATGAGCCAACAATGTGATGTGGCTGCAAAAAAGGCCAATGCTCTTTTGGGCTGCATTAATAGAAGCATAGCTTCCAAATCCCGGGAGGTACTAGTTCCCCTCTACTCAGCACTGGTTAGGCCTCATCTGGAGTACTGTGTCCAGTTCTGGACACCACACTTTCAGAAGGATGCAGACAAACTGGAGAGGGTTCAGAGGAGGGCAACAAAGATGATCAGGGGCCTGGAAACAAAGCCCTATGAAGAGAGACTGAAAGAACTGAGCACGTTTAGCCTTGAGAAGAGAAGACTGAGATGATCGCACTCTTCAAGTACTTGAAAGGTTGTCACAGAGAGGAAGGCCAGGATTTCTTCTCGATCACCCTAGAGAGCAGGACACAGAATAATGGGCTCAAGTGACAGGAAGCCAGATTCCAGCTGAACATCAGGAAAAAATTCCTGACTGTTAGATAGGGATGTCGGAGAATTTCTCCACGAATCTCCGGGAGGCCGAATGCCAACACATTTGGCCCCCCGAAATTGGTGGAGAAACAGTCCGCCCCCCCCCCGGGATGGGACTTACCTTGGTCGAATGTCCCTGGCGGCAGCGGCTCCTGGCGGCGGTGTGGCGGCGGCGGCCAGTCTTCCAACCGGCCGCCACCGCCACCATTCCCAAGTGTAAAAAACCCCCAACAACAACAAACGTGATAAAGATTTACGTAGCCTATCATGGCTAGATTTTCAAAAAACACCGTGATAGGCTACATAAATGTTTACGTAGCCTATCACGGCTGACTCTGGGGAAAAAAAAAGTGCGTATGCAAATGGCGGTGCCCATGGGCGCTGCCATTTGCATTCCTTATTTGGGCACATGTAGTCTACGTAAACGTTTACGTAGACTATGGCAAAAATAAGGGCAACCAAAGCTATTTGCGTTGCCCTTATTTTCGCCGTAGTCTATGTAAATGTCTACGTAGACTACACGTGCCCAAATAAGGAATGCAAATGGCGGCGCCCATGGGCGCCGCCATTTGCGTACGCGCTTCACCCCCCCAAAGTCAGCCGTGATAGGTTACGTAAACATTTACGTAGCCTATCACGGCTGACTGCAGGGACGCATTTGCAACCTGGCAGGAGCAGAGGATTCGCAGCCGGAGGGACGGGGCGCCTCCCCCCCCGGCCAGAATTTCAGCCGGAGGGACGGGGCGCCTCCCCCCCAGTCAGAATTTCGGGGGGAGGAACGGAGCGCCTCCCCCCCACCGCGAAGCAAGCTGCGGGACCAGGTAAGGGACTTTCGTCCATCCCTACTGTTAGAGCAATACGACACTGGAACCAATTACCTAGGGAGGTGGTGGGCTCTCCCACACTGGAGGCGTTCAAGAAGAGGCTGGACAGCCATCTGTCAGGGATACTCTGACGTGGATTCCTGCATTGAGCAGGGGGTTGGACTCGATGGCCTTGTAGGCCCCTTCCAACCCTACTATTCTATGATTCTATGACTAGGAGCCATTTAGAAGAGCTTCACTACTGCCTATTGCTTCCACAGATTATGGCAAGATGACCCCCCCCAAAAAAAAACCTGTGGGGGAGTACCGTGAGAGAAATATCACCCCCATGGGAGGTTGTGCCTCCTGTCAAAACTGTTTAATAAAGTTTCCCCTCACCCCAAAATCATTCCCTTAATTTTGGGGAGGCTGAAATTGCCCTCCCCCATGCTGAAAGTTTGGGTTCGTCAAATTTTGGTTCAGCCTTAGTATATACATTATTTTCCTACATGATATTTACCTCCATGTAGGGAAAATTTTATTTGAGAAGAAGCCCTACATGAAAATTCCTAGACTATATGGTTCTGTTCAATATTTCCAAATAGCATAGCACAAAGAGCCTAATTCTTATACTCCTCTTTACTTAGAATAGTGTTAATGCCCCTGTTTGCTTTTGATGATGTTACTATTTTAAATTATACAAATTATAAATTCATGCAAGCATGAAATATTTAAGTTGTCATGAATGTAATAAGAGGATCAGCCATTTATATCATAATGTGTTTTCAAACTGCTCATCATAGAAGCACTTAGTTTTAGTTAAACTAAAAGTAGAAATGACCTCATGGGTCAGAAACGGTATCCCATTAGCAGCAAGGCTTAATTATAAACTATAGCTAATAATAGCTATAACAGAAAAAAAAAACCCTTTTGAAACCAGATGTCGGTTATCAGCCACTTCTTTGTGTTTTTATTTTACACATGAAGTTTTAAATTTGGAATGATCCTCATCACAAAACTATTTTAGCTCTATGCAAAACATTCACATTTCACTGTGTCATATAATCTCTCGTGTTAAATATTTTTTCTGCTATCTGGATGTGTCCCTTTGTCTTCTAGCTTTGCTGTACTGGGTTTGCCTCTGCCATACCTCTTCAGTTTCCATAGGTATGTAGATCATTCACTTCATAAGATCTTGCTTACAAAAGCTCAGATAAATAAACTAGGTAGTTTTATGTTGTAATAAATCGTCTTGGTCTAATACATCATGGTGTCATAGATCTATGCGCTGTGCAATGATATCAAGGTTGTTTGCGCTGCAGCAGTGCGGCAAAAGTATCTTGTGAACCAGAAGACAACCAGCACATGTAATTGGAGATAAAACTAGTTTTTGTTTGTTTGTTCATGGGACTTTGCATTGTGTGAGAAACATAATGGAGAAAAATGAAGCCACTGGAGCAGTGGAGCATTGGGTTAACCTTCACGTTTCCTTCTTGGTGTGGCTAGAGGGAGTGTATTGAAAGTTACATTCATGTACTTAGCTTGGGAATAGGATGATGATCTTGATGATGATGATCTTGATGATGATGATCTACATTTATCCCACTTTTCAGAAAATTATTGTCTCCCAAAGCAGCTCACATCAGTAAAAACAGGCGACAGATTCTGCCATCCGACTTACAAACTAAAAAGACAAGACACACAAGGGAAAGGAAGGGGAGTGGAGGGAAAAGGAAGGGAAGAGAGAAAAGGTTTTTCAAGGGCAAAACAAGGTGTTGAGCTATAATGGGCTATTTAAATGCACTCTGGGTCAGTCTGATCTTCCTTCGCTGGTGTTCTTGCCTGAATGAGGTTCTTGTTCCTTAGGCCAATGGACGGGGCCAGAGCCTTCTTTCCCTTTACTTCTGCAATCCCAGGGCAACTCTCAGTTGGAGCCAAGTGTTCTTTCTGGAAGGGAGGAGGAAGCAAGCTCCCTGCAACTGCTCTTTCTCTGGCCGATGGATGGGCCAGGTTGGTCTCCCCCTTGGCTTGATGATATTTTTATGCAGGGGGTGCAGCCGGAAGCAGTGGTTGCATCCTCGCAATGACCGTAGGTCCCCTGGCTGATGGCTGAAGCCAGAGGGTGCTTCCCTTCTGCTTTCCAGTCCCAGGGCAAAGGGCTGGATGTGCCTGCCCTGATCTCATCTGATCTCAGAAGCTAAGCAGGGTCAGCCCTGGTTAGTCCTTGGATGGGAGACTGCCTGGGAATCAGGCTTCCAGCATTGAGCAGGGGGTTGGACTTGATGGTCTTTCAGGCCCCTTCCAACCCTATGATTCTATGAAAGTTCTAAGTTCTGTACCCCTACTGCTATTCAGGTGTTCAGTCCTTCATGGCGCTCCACTTGCTGGCCCTGCCTTCTATATCACATGCTCATCACCCAGCCTGCCACATACGTACAGCGGAGGAAAAGATCTACAGTGGGCAGCCTGCTCTACACACTAGTCGTCCAGTGTTCTAAATCATGCTCAGAGCCTATGTGTGAGGAGCAGCTCTCTTCAGACCTTCTCCAGCACATGGATGGCAGTGGGGCCAGGTAATGGGAACATGACAGAGAAGGTGGGCTCAGCAAATGTGGCCCCACTGTCCTCCCTCATACGATTTTAATCACATGAACAATTGAATGCTTAAATAGGGCACACCTTATGGCCTGATAGTGGGGATGGACCAATCTATGAGTTGTGCTTTCTCCCACATTGACATTTATTAAAGCTCAAGTTCCTTCCATCCCAGATATGAACATATTTGCAA
This sequence comes from Heloderma suspectum, assembly GCF_057233095.1. NCBI lineage: Eukaryota > Metazoa > Chordata > Lepidosauria > Squamata > Helodermatidae > Heloderma > Heloderma suspectum. The sequence goes on from NC_139461.1 coordinate 89,615,821, forward strand.
ATTTTGGCAAATGCTTATTGGTCAAATTCGACAGGTACTACAATTCCAAACACGGAGAAGACCATGTCATGCCTCCCTGATATATAGCTGTTAAAGATGAGGAGCCTATCAGAAAAAAGAATTGTCAACCCTAATGTAGCGCCACAAACATGATTGAATACACAGGGATTCAAATCCAGACTTTTAAGAGCTAAGCACTCAAAGCCTGGGCCTTGATGAATGAATCTGTCAGTTGCAGGTTCTCCCACATTCAATTTTTTTAGTCTATAATTTCAAGTTCTCTCTGTCCCTAATATAAATACATTTGTAAATTTTGGTAAATACTTATTAAAAAATGAACTGAAACTGAGTTTTCACCCATCCCTAGTATCCGTAGGGATGGGTGAAAATTCAGTTTCAGCTCATTTTAAATAAATATTTACCAAAATTTGCAAACGTATTTATATTAGGGACAGAGAGAACTTGAAATTATAGACTAAAAAACACAGGAGCTCATCAAGGTTCTTGAAATTCCATTTCAAAGCTCATTCCAACTCATGTCCATATCAGATTACAAGCTGGGGGGGGGTGACATGAAAATTTCAGTATAGTTTTGTGCACATTTTCCAAATGTACACATCGACTGCGTGCATGTTTTCAAATGTATGCATTTTTCTCCCATTTACTAAAGCGTGATTGTGTGCATTTCAAAAGCATGCATTTTGTCTTCTGTGTTTTTCAAATGTATGCATTTTTCAGATGCTTTTTTTTGCCATGAGAATCACACTGTAAATTCAGAAATGTACAGACTTCAGGCCTCAGATTGCATTTTAGTTGGTATTGAGTTCTGGGAGGTAAACTGGGTAAATTCTAGTAAAAAATGCATTGAAATAAATTTCTCGCTCATCTCTACTCGATAGTTTAAAAGAATGGGGTCACCCACAGTAGTGTGGCCGCTGGTTCCATATGGAACTGCCTCCAGGTGAGTTTCGTCCAAGTGGCCCCTGCCATCCACGTGGGAGCTGCTGCCTTTCATCAAAAAGTCACAATCCCCATGTCAGCCATTCTCACACTGATGGTTCATGCAAATAGCACTTCCACAAAACTCCTGCCAGGCTGTGAAATGCCCTAGGAATGCTGAGTGCTTCCATGGGTGACCATGTGGGGACTTGGGGCTTTTTCTTTGGTTTAATGATCGGAATAGTTTTTTGTTTGTTTTTTAAGACAGGGAAACCATCATTAAACCATTACAGCAGGAGAGTTAAACACCTACGCCCTGTTCAGGTGCTATACCCCATGTGAATCACATGAGAGGACAGCAGGGTTGCCGTCATGGGCTTTGTCTCTGCCGTCACATCCCTGCTGGCCCTGCCTGCCCTCCCACTAGCCACAGATTGTGGGCGGAGGGGGGGAGGTCTGAAGAGGGGAGTCTGCTGTATGCATATAGTCTTCTATTTAACAATGCTGTTCTGCTGATGGAAGGAGTTCTGTCAGCTGAACTGGGAAGGGAGGTGATTTCCCTTCTCATGAACACTTCTGGAGCAGATTTTTGGGTCGTGCATGAGGCTGCATGGGAGAGGAGAACGGGAGAAAGTCTTGTTACACTACTAGACTTCCACTAGCATGAAGCTGAATTTCACCCATAGGCTCCACATATGATCCAGAACCCTAATCACCCCTCTCTTGCCATGGTAATCACATGAGACATAACACCCAAATAGGGTTCTAAGCTAACATGTGATTACAATTTCTTGACTCCAGAACAAAAGATTTACCAGCCGCATTGACTTTGCTTCTAAAAGATTTTTGTCACTGTTAAGGGGTTGTAGGCTGCTTTTAGGAGCATTATGAGACGGAACTGTAACTCCCTGTATTGGCCCCAGGAGTGTAGCCGAGCCATTTGTAGTGTTAGAGGGGCCTAGAGATCCATGATGCTTGCTTAAGTTCATTATTGGTGCATTTCCCACGCTCGTAAGCCTCTGAACATGTGCAGATGAGTCAAAAGGCCGATAACAGCCTTCTTGGTGCATTCCTTGCTAATGAGGAGAGTCTTTATCTCTGATGTGCCTGGGAAGCAAAGTCTGTTTACGGGTGGCTGTGCCTGAGAACCAAACACTTCTAGCCTATGCTGAGAATGAACGCTAGGGGCGCATGCTGCTGAAACGCTGCTTATTGCCAACATGTAGAGTATAAGACCCATTGAACCCAGTGGCTCTGGGTTCAGAGAAGCTGTCTGATCCAACCATTGGGTACACCTGTGTGCTGTAAGTTACCCAATAAAGTCTCCTTGTAAGCAAACCTTTGAGTCTGATTTATCACTATCTTGTAGGGGTGCACGAAAGCCACTTACCTGGTCTCGCAGCTTGCTTCGCGGTGGGGGGGAGGCACTTCGCTGCTCCCCCCGAAGTTCAGGCCGGGGGGGGGAGGCTTCCCGCCTCGCCTGGCCGCGAAATAAAAAGTAAAAAAAAAAAAATGCCCCCGTGATAGGCTACGTGACGATTAACGTAGCCTATCATGGCTAGATCTGCAAAGTCAGCCATGATAGGCTACGTCAATCGTCATGTAGCCTATCACGGGTGACTTAAAAAAAAAAAAGCGTGTACGCAAATGGCGCCCCCCCATAGGGAGCCGCCATTCGCGTTCCTTATTTGGTCACTGTAGTCTACGTGAAGATTTACGTAGACTACGGCGAAAATAAGGGCAACGCTATTTGCGTTGCCCTTATTTTCGCGTTGCCTTATTGCCCTTATAGCGTTGCCCTTATTTTCGCCGTAGTCTACGTAAATCTTTACGTAGACTACAGCAACCAAAAAAGGAAGGGGAATGGCGGCTCCCTATGGGGGCCGCCATTAGCCGTACACACTTTTTTTTTTTTTAAGTCACCCGTGATAGGCTACGTGACGATTTACGTAGCCTATCACGGCTGACTTTGCAAATCTAGCCGTGATAGGCTACGTTAATCATCACGTAGCCTATCACGGGGGCATTTTTTTTTTTTTTTACTTTTATTGGAATGGTGGCGGTGGCAGCCGGTCGAAAGACCGGCTGCCGCCTCTGCCCCTGTCGAAGACCTGCCGAACCGCCACTGGGACCCGCCGCCGGGAGGGACATTCAGGAAAGGTAAGTCCCATCCCGGGGGGGGGGCGGGGGGCAGAGAATTTCTCCCCGAAACTACTTCGGGGGGGCGAACACGTTGGCACTCGGCCCCCCGAAGTTTCGGGGAGAAATTCTCCCCCATCCCTACTATCTTGGCAGTTCTAACCTAAGAGTTCAATGCCCATGGCTGGGGCAACACCCCCCTCCCCCCAAATATGTCCACACTCTTTAAACAGTCTTACTTAATCACATCATTCTAGAACCCCAGAGATACACCTTATACTATGTCATACCATTGTTTATTGCTGCATGGCTAGTACATAACATTAAATTTTATGATGGTTAAGTACTTTTAATTAAACCGAAGCTCTTGGTTAATATAGAGATTACTGTGTGCCATACTTTATTCTCACACAATTACTTATCTTTTAATTAATAATTATTTTATTTGTTACAAGTGCAATCACCTTTAATATTCTACTTACAATCCTGTTTGAACCAGCAAAAAATTAGAGAAAAGCAGCCTGGTAAATGAATTCCATTTATTTACAAGGTGAAAGAGTTCAGAGGCATATATTTTGTCCCATCAATTCATCAACACAAGAAACCTTTGTACTGTACTGCCAGAATAGTAGGACACATGAGTGGAAAAATGAAAGATAAGGAAGTTTTCAGCCCTAGCATAAGGTTTTGAAACAATGTCTAGGACTCACCAGCAATTGAACGCCCCAAAACATGTGTATTCATTCAAGCTCACAAGTAGAATTTCCTAAATGGAAACAAGGGAAGGCTAATAATGCCAGCAACTGAAATCTTCTAGAGCCTTATTCAGCCCACCACACACACTTGCAATTGTGTAAGGGGAAGAGTGGGAATGAGCCCATAGGGCTTGCCCTCTCCATTGTGTTCTCATCGCCCATGTCCACAGCCCTCCACATTGTGGGCTGAATGTCTGCAGTGGGGAGCAAACTGTACTTGTGTGGGCTCCCCACATGTTTTAGAAACCATGGTTCTAAATCATGGGGCAAGCCTACAGAAGTAGCTTTGTATTGCAGAGGTTACCCCTCTAACACACACAGGCAGTGGGGATGAGTGAAGAGGGGCAGGGCCAATGGACTTAACTTCACTCTCCAAACATGTGATTTTTAATCAGATGGAGGAGGGGTGAACTCCAATGGGGACTGCAACTCTTATCAATCTTGAAAGTGTATTCTGAACTCATGCAAGAGAGGGGCTTTCTTAACTTGAAATTCCCCAAGTAGCCCATGGCAGGCATAGCTCACATGGAAACCAAAAGTGGATGCCAAAATGGAGCCAGTGTTATGGGTCAGCATTGTTGGGCACCAGTAGGGGTTCCATTGCCAATCTTTGGAGCCTCCTGGCCCTTCATGTGAACCCCAATGAGCTGAACCCATTTTGTACCTTCCTGGTGCCTTGGACACAATAGCAACAGTGTTTCAGTATTCCAGCTGCCTGGTAGGTGGGAGTGAGGAAGGAAGGAAGGAAGGAAGGAAGACAGACAGACAGACAGACAGGAGGAGGGAAGAATAGAGGAAGGTGGGAGAAGGAAGATGCTGATCTCCCTGCTGCTGCAACCAGTTACATGGCAGTCACCAGGTAATGGGATCTAGTGGATCATGGTTAAGGGGCTGTAGGATTGGCTATACCAGGACATTTAGAACCTTTGAAGAAAATTTACTAAGCTTTCTCCACCATTGCTCATAATTGTTGGTCCAATACAAATTGTGCCTGGAGCTTGTCACTAAGTAGAAGCATCCAAGACTATGTTAACTGTTTATTCAGTGTAATATTCTGTAAATACTCTCTGTGGCTACTAGTAGAATATAATGTATCTGTGTAGGCCAGAGGCCTACTGTTGTTGCTGTGTTTGGGTAATAGCTGCTTAGTGATGTTCTGAAGGGCAGAGAGACAATTACTTTGAATATGTATTGATGGGGCCTGGATCAGGTAAATTAAGTTCTGATTGGCCCCTAGCTAGGTGGAAAAGAGCAATTGGAAAGTGACAGGTGAGGAGTTGGCACTTGAAGATCTGGGATGTCTGTTGGTAGTCAGTGATGGAGGTCTGCTGGTTAGTGTGTAGTGTTACAGTCAGAAGCACTAAGAGAAAGCTGAGGAGAAAGTGAATAGCTAAAGCTTGAATATTAAGCTGTTCCTTCTCTCTGGGATAAACTTATGTGGCTGGTGAAGATCAGGAGGTGACTGCGTTATGCCAGGTGGCTGGCCTAAGATCTTGCCAGAAGGAGGTTAAACAAGCAGGTAGTTAAAACCCAAACTGTCCAAGCAGCCAGAAATACAACAGGAGGAGCTTTGGGAGTCAGAGGAAGACTGTACCCAAGAGCTAGACCTGGTTGTGAGTGTATTTGGCTAGGGTGGAGGCTTAGGGAAGTTGGCCTGAGGTAGAAGAGGCTTGAATTAGCAACAGTGTCTCTTGAAACCCAAAAAAATAGTCAGTAAGCTGGCTTTTGAAAACCCCAAATTAAATATTAGTAATCCCTTGTGTACAAAATATCCCTTTAATAATTAACTTGTTTAATTGTTCATTGTGTCTCTAGTGTTAGTGCTCATCTCATGGCCAAGCCATACCAGGCCATTAGGAGGTTTTAAAGTATTCTAAGAGAATTGGTGGGAGTGGAAAAGGCTCAGCTTGTGGAACCCTGAGTTATAGTGGCACAGAGTTCCCCAGGCCCTGAAATATAAGCATTTGCTATAAGTAAGAATCCGCATAAATGGGATTGCCCAGTGAAGAAGCAGTTTCCCCATAGGTGGTGGCTGTGCCAGCATGAGCAAATTCCCAATAGGCTGGTTCTTGGATAAATTCAATATTAATTTACAAAAAAACAAAAACAAACCCCAAACCCTGTGTATTTTAAGACAATTTGTTGGGGTTTCTGTCATATACTTTGTAAGAAACAGACAGAAGGATCCTGAGGAATTATCACATCTGAAACACACAATGCCATGTGTGATGTTGTCCACAGTATATAACAGATCTTTGGATGCTTTAAACTTCTAGTAATTACCTAAGACAAAACAGTGCTATAAATACAAACAGAATACAAATAGATATGAAGAACTTCTTCTGATAAGCAGCATATGAAAATATGTTGACTATGTAATATGTGTGACACTAACAACAATGAAGTTTGAGCTCCAAATGAAATTCTTAGAGTATTGAAAAATGTGCCACACTTTCCTTTGATGCAAAATAAAATAATACCCAAATAACATTCCATAAGAAGGGAGCCTCTGAATGAAGCAATTTGCACAAATAGAACATGATGAATTTCTGTGAAACAAGATCAAAATTTATAGACAGCTGAAATGAAAAGTTTAGATTTCACATCAATTTCTGTTACAACATTCATAAGAAAAGCTTTCTAAAGTGCATGGTTTATGGATTTGTTTTCATTTTTGTTCACATTTGGAGGTGTTCTTGATCATATAAATTATATGCTAAGTGAAAGTGTAATTACAGAGGTGGAATATCCTAATACTTTCTGAAGTGAATCTTGATGCATAGAAGTAAAGCAAATGTAAGCACATATACATTATCATACAATTCTTATACCAGGCTTTCTTCGAGTCCCTCATCTGTCTCTCCATATCTCACCACTGCCCCTGCTAAATATCTCTTTCTTAAAATTAGTGGTGCTAAAAGGTGATGTTTAATTGGAGAAGACTGTAGTCCTATGTGTATTTTCTTGGACATAAGACCCATAGAGCAAAGTGGAACTTACTTTTGAGTAAATGTGCATAGGATTGGGCTAGAAGTCTCCAGGCAAATATTTTTCTAGATTACTGAGCCAATGTTTAGCATAAATGATAATCCAATGCATTACTTTTGTAGGATTGCAAAGATATATAACACTTATATGCATATACACACATATTACAGAATGGTAGCATGGAATATATATATATATATATATATATATATATATAATAGCATAGCATAGCATACACATAGGATAGAAATAGTATATAGATATATAGATATAAGGCATAGATCATAAGGCCTACTATAGGCCCATAGCCTAACAATAGTAGAGTTTATGTTGGCATCTGTCAGGGATGCTTTTACTTGGATTCCTGCATTGAGCAGGGGGTTGGACTCAATGGTTTTATAGGCCCCTTCCAACCCTACTATTTTATAATTCTATGATACACCTCACCCCTATCTCGCTATCCCAGTATCTGACTGTTTCGCATTTGTCCAGCAATACTTTTGTCCCCTGTCTCACTCTCACTATGCCACTATTCGGGGGCATAGCTATTGCTGGACAAATGTATGATAGTGACCGTGTGACACTGAAAAACCCTTTGTAGGTGTGATTTTTTTAGCGTCTTACCTTTCTGGATGCGTGATTCCTTTCATGTCTCTATGCCTCTATCATGCATTTGTTCAGTCACACAATTGTGCGACAGAGTACTTGTGTGATAGAGCAAATGCATGATAGAGGCACAGAGACATGAAAGAAATCACCCATCCAGAAAGGAAGTTTTTTAAAAAATCACACCTACAAAGGGTTTTTTAATGTCACTTGGTCACTATCATGCATTTGTCTAGCAACAGCTACGCACCCTATATCTCACTGTGTCACTATTGCACATCATGCTATTGCACAATAGTGACGAAAGTGAGATAGTGGTTTCAGAGTGGGAGAAATAAAAAAACAGTTGGAGTAGCTTGGGAAGGGGTGTTCTTAGAAGTAACTCCCATTGTGGTCAGTGAGGCCAAGCTTCCATCCATCGTTTTATGTGAGCATCAGGGCAAGGAAAAAGGAGATCCTAGATGGGGGGGGGAGCTTTTTTATTGGTTGAGCAGCCCCTGCCAGTCAGATTATGTTCACTCCAATCCCCCCACCCCACCTGGAAGTATTTTCTGTGAAGTGACTTATACTGGAGCGGTGCACTCACTTGTGGGGCCGATTACTCTGCGCAGACCAAAGTGCACCAAAGCCGATTACTTGAAAAAGTCCGGGTAAGGTTCCCTTCACTTCTCCCTCCGTTGTCGTAGAGACAGGGTCAGGGACAGGTGTCACCACTGCTGGCGGTTGACCTTACAGATCTACAGAAACATTGTAAGAACTGTGACTTTTGTTTATTTCTGTTTGCATGTGTATAACTTTGATATCTTTAATGAATTTTGTGTTTGTTCACTCTTTAAGAGACTGTGCTGTTGAGTTCAAAGAATGGGTAGCAAACCAGCCAAGGTTTCCTTATGGAGTGGGGTTTATAGTAGGGATGGGTGGATTCCCTGCCTGCTGCTCCTCCGGGGAATCTGCCCTTGGGGGGAGGCGATCCGCCCCTCCCCCTGGAATCCTCGCCGGCTGGCTCCGCTCTGTGGCAATTCTGCAGAGCTGCCGGCTGGCTCTGGAGTGCCAGCAATACGGCTGCCAATGCAATGGTGGCCATATCGCTGGCGCTCCGGAGCCGGCAGCGAGGAGGATCCGGCTGGGGAGGATTTCTCAGGGAGGCAGAGGTAAGTACTCTGTTCCTCCATGGACTCTGGAGGCCGGATTCTTTTGAATCTAGCCTCACTGGGGTCTGTGGAGGAATTCTCCGCCATCCCTAGTTTATAGGACTCATCTTTGTTAAGTACCTCCAGCTGTAATACATTATTGACGCTAAAATACAATTCTCTACACTGTAGTCCTGATTCTGATAAATAACCTATGATATGTTCATATCAGTAAAGCTCACAAATGATATTTGTGACTTTCAATTTAAAAACACAATATTAGGGAGAAAGAATATAGGAATTGTGGCAAAGTTTGAGCATGAAAATGCTTGGTCAGCTTTAACACTTCCAGGATTCTCAAAAAGATTATGTAATGCATACGTCTGTTGTCTTGATGGAATAATAATCCATTTATGCTGTTCACTGAATTACATGGTAATTGTAGATTACCTAGTAGAATACTTGAAATGTCCTAATAGAATACTTGAAAAAAGAGGTTTTAATTAAAATGAGATAGAATACAGAAAGTTAAGAAGCAACAGCTGTGCTATTCTATACCCCCCCCCCCATTTACACGAATGCAAGGGGAGGGGAGATATGATAGCACTCTTCAAGTACTTGAAAGGCTGTCACAGAGAGGAAGGCCAGGATCTCTTCTCGATCATCCCAGAGAGCAGGACACCAATTAATGGGCTTACGTTACAGGAAGCCAGATTCTGGCCGAACATCAGGAAAAACTTCCTGACTGTTAGAGCAATACGACAATGGAACCAATTACCTGGGGAGGTGGTGGGCGCTCCCACACTGGAGGCCTTCAAGATGAGGCTGGACAGCCATCTGTCAAGGATGCTCTGACTTGGATTCCTGCATTGAGCAGGGGGTTGGACTCGATGGCCTTGTAGGCCCCTTCCAGCCCTCCTATTCTGTGAACACAAGGAGGCCTTACACTGGTGGTGCATTTTGCTCTCCACAGTGGTGCATCAGGCGCTGCTGCCATTGGCAACATCCGGTTTGCTGACTTCCCATTCGAAGGGCTGTAATAGCAAACCTCTTCCATAGCAGAATACTACTCTGGAAAGCTGCTCCAGTAAGAGCTTTCTTTTCTTTTTAAAAAAAATTGTAATATATCTTGAGTTGAATTTTATGCCCATTTCCGGGGCAAAAGCCACATCTTTTGCTGTAGCAGCTCAACCTAAAGACAGCAGTAAGCTATCTATATGGATATTGTAAGAAAAAAAGGGCACCTATTCAGACTTCAGACAATGGGAAATCGAATTTTTTATTTTACACTTCATTTGCCTCTTCTCCCCGGCCCTGTTATATGCTCATATTACTTATGTTAGGCTAGATAGCAAAGCCATTATACAAGATATGCAAAATATCAAGATGAATACTTTGAATAAAAGGAACGAGGCACTATTATGTGGAGTAAGATGACTGCAATACAGCCTTGAAAGCACACTACAGGTTCTTTGGGTTGGCAAAGAATAAAAATTAAAAAAATAAAAAGTAAAATAAATAAAAAGAATGTCTAAGCATCCCAATTTTGCTTGCCTAATGTATTGCACATTATTCTCTCTGGATAGCCAACAGTCACAAATCTTTCACAGGAATGGAATCTCTCTGGAAAAGATAATGCTATAAAGTGTATGACCCGCTTCCCGAACTAACTTTAATGATACTGAAATGGATGTGTGTGTGTGTGTGTGTGTGTGTGTATTTTTAATCTTCAAGGTTTATGAGCTGGGCAGCAGGAGGTTATCAATTGTTTAACATTTTGATTTAGACACACCTCAGTGGTTTGGCTGGAGATTATTTTGAAATGAAAAGTATTAAGTTACAGGCTGCCAGAAGAACTCTATCATTGTTAGAGTAATATGTCACAGGAACCTTTTAGCATTAATGCTGCAGTAGACACAGTCAATCTTACCTTTAGATTTCTGGGAACGGAATTACACAGCAAAGAAGCAGTTACATGAGATGTAACTTTTAAAACTTGTCACAGGAAAAAAAAAATGTAGACCTGACTTCTGACTAGCCATGTTGGAAATGTTGAAATAAAGCGCGCGCACACACACACACACACACACACACACACATTGTAGGCTACATGCAAGGGATCAATGTGATGAGGAAAAAAGCCAAATGAACCTCTCTTTCTTTTCCTTTGTAAAATTGCTTGCAAACAGCTGTGAGCAGAACAATTTAAAGTGAGTTGGAGGCGACACAGGAACAATTCAGACACATCACAGAATTTCAGATCAAAGCAACGACCAGGATTAATACTAACTTTTGCATTAGACAAAGTGTCATGCTTGCCAGGTTAAAGACTAAATGGCCTATTTTTTTCCCATTGCTGTCTCTCAACTGTACTATAAAATATTTGATTTACTGTTCATTTCCCATCTCTCATGAAAGTGTACAGTCACACATTTATTCCTGGGAGGTGGGGTGGGGGGAGAGAGAAAAGATATTTACTTGAATACATCAAAAATAAGAAGTAGACTTACATTTGAAACAAACATCCCATGCGTTAGGACGGTTCCATGATGTCAAGAGAGATACCTGTACTTTTAATTGGCAATTAGCACTGTATGCACTTTCAGTTCTAGCTTTTCTATGAACCAAGCATATTTCTGAAATAATGCCACTGCCAACAAACGAACTACTATTCCTTACCAGCTTTTTGAATTTGAAATAGGGTTGACCAACTTCTGTATTCTTAAGGGTCACTCTGTTCTCCAGACAGTGGTCCACTGGCCAAAAGTATGTTTTGGCTGCAATTCGACTACTACCATGACCACTGTTGTACAGCTGCAGCAATTCTGGTGGAGATAAGGTGCACAGGGAGCATACAGCTTGTTTCCCAGCAGAATTTCATTCCCCTCAACTCTCCAAACAGCTGTTTAGTGGACTGGGGCGGTGCAATTCTGTAGAGAAACAGGGTTTGTGATTGTCACAGTTTCTCTGTAGAAATGGTGCTTCATCTGGGAAACAGAACCAGAGCGCACAGGGAGTCGGATGTTGGATAAATCCACAATGGATTAAAATTAGTTTGGTTTTCTTTGAATCTGAAGTGTGGATTCTGCAGCAGACCAGCTTTTTCAGAGTTGTGTGGTTTCTGTGGACTCACAGACTGTTTTGTGTTTTTTTTAAAAAAAAACTTTGGGGGGATTTGCACAAATTCACATTTGTGCTAATGCATACTTGCGCAAGGGAAACAAAATTCTCGTAAGTCTCTATAAATAATCCATTTCTATCAATGGGCAGACAACAGAATGAAAGATGCCTCACAATCCGTGAAACACAGATGGAACAGATTTAACAAAATCCGTACATCCTTAGTGGGGAGCACATGTCTTATTTCCCAGCAGATTCACTGGAAATCTGGCTACACAGCCACTTTCAGTGGGGGCAGTGCCACTTTTCAGTAAGAGCAGCAATGGGGGAGGCTTATAGTGGGTTTCAGGGGGGCTGTGCAGCCCTCCAACCCACCAAAGTTGCTCATGCCTGCTATACACACTGATCTGGGAGTAGGGATGTACGAAAGTTCCACCACGGATCTCGGGGAGGCCGAATGCCAGTGCATTCAGCCCCCTGAAATCGGTAGCGGAACGGCCCGCCACCCCCCCGGGACGGGACTTACCTGGGGCGGATCTTCCTGGTGGCGGTGGCGCCGGCGGTGGCGCCAGCTAGTCTTCTGACCGGCTGCCGCCACCGCCATTTCCAGGTTTAAAAAAAAAACAAAAACAAAAAAACGTGATAGGCTACGTAAAGATTTACGTAGCCTATCACAGCTAGATTTTTAAAAAACCACCGTGATAGGCTATGTAAATCTTTACGTAGCCTATCACGGCTGACTTAAAAACAAAAACAAAAACGCGCATACGCAAATGGCGGCGGCCATGGCCGCCGCCATTTGCATACCTTATTTTGGCATGTCTTAGTCTACGTAAACATTCATGTAGACTAAAACAGTGAAAATAAGGGGAACGCAAATAGCGTAGACGCTACGCTATTTGCGTTCCCCTTATTTTCGCCGTCTTAGTCTACGTAAATGTTTACGTAGACTAAGACGTGCCAAAATAAGGAACGCAAATGGCGGCGCCCATGGCCGCTGCCATTTGCGTACGCGTTTTTTTTTTTTAATCAGCCGTGATAGGCTACGTAAAGATTTACGTAGCCTATCACGGCTGACTGCAGGGACGCAAACGGTGGCGGCTACGGCCGCCGCCATTTGCGTCCCTGCTAGCTAGCGGCCGGATGTCCGGCTGCTGGCGCAGCCGGCCAGCGGCTCCACAGAATCGCTGCAGAGCACAGCCGGCCAGCCAGGATTCCGGGGGGGGGGAGGAACGGAGCGCCTGCCCCCCCCAGCGAGGATTCCGGGGGGAGGGATGGAACGCCTCCCCCCGCACCATCAGCATAATCCCCGAAAGGTAAGTACCTTTCGTACATCCCTATCTGGGAGTAAGTCCTATTTAACCCAATGGTACTTACATCTCTGTAGACATGCATAGGATTATTCTCTTTGTTACATTCTCACAGGTATGTTGTCAGGTTTTGTAATAAAATCAGCACAGCCTAACAGTCAGAGCTTCACAGTTAAAGATTGTAGGCATAGCCAGGATTTTATACAAAATCTGGGTAGTGTAACATTGAAGCATGGAATATCTCCAGCATATCGAACTTTCCTTTGCTTATGAAGAATTTCCATTTCCTTTTGGGAGATGGAGATTGTCCAACCCTTATCTCTAATATCCTGGAAATGAATGTAACTAATTTGATGAAGACATCACTTATTCAATGTTTCATTAGCAAAGTCTCCACTTCTTTTATTAGAGTGAAATGAGTAATGGGTCAGAGACCAGCAGGGTATTTGATAGAGTCGAGCTGAACATGGAGGGCGGGGATGATTTTTTGTCAACATTTTCAGGGATGGCAAAAAGTCATTTTTTCTGTGATCTTTTTTTTCCAGTCACTGTCTCAAAAGCTGGACAAAGGCAGATTGTGAAAACAATCACAGCAAGTGAGATATCGGCTGAGAATATAAGTGAGTGAAGGGTTGGGAAATATTTCTTCTTTGCCTAGAAAAACCAAACCAGCAAGCATTTTGCACAGGTATAGTATTTGGACTATTTAACAGGGGAGAATGGGGAAGACAACAAGACTGGGATTAGGGCAGGGAGCAGCAAGCTTTTCCACCAACCAGAACACAAATGCGAATACCCCAAATGTATATCTTACATCCTATGCATAATTCTAGTTGCAAATGCTACACAGAGTCCAAAGATTCTTTCTTAATCTCACCCATTAATTTAACTCAATTACTTCTCCTAAATTTCATCTAGATCTTAACAATACATTATTCTTCATGTGCTATAAGAGTGTGCACAGGAAATTAGAGGTTGTTGTTGTTGTTGTAGCAATCGGAAGGTGAACATTTCTTGAGAACTTTTGCGTATGGCTACTTAAATTATGCAATTTAGGGCACGATCCTATGCATGTTTAGACAAAAAATGCCCTATAACTCCCAGCATTCCCCAGCTAGTCATGCTGGCTGGAGCATGCTGGGAGCTGTAGGCCTTCTTTTTTTCTCACTAAACATGTATAGGATGGTGCCTTTAAATTATTTTACTCTGCCCTGGAGAGAAAATAAGAAAGAAAAGAATTGACATTGAAGTGTGTGAAGTCAACTACACCATATGGACAATCTATCCTTCAGTACACTCACAGGCAAATTGTTTCCTTCTGTGACAAACAGGAAACAAATCTGTAAGCATTTTATAGCCTCAAAGCTGCACCTGGAAGCAGGGCATGGCATATCAAACTGAGAACGAGTTAGCAGCTCATGAAGCACAAAGCATCACATTTAGTCCCTGGAAGCTTAAAATAACATTGCTACCAATTTACTAAGCAGCACCAGTTGCATGAGCTTCATTGATCTCAGTTGTGCTTGCATTTATCCCACATTAAAATGAATGCAGATCACACAGCAGCAGCAGAAATCTTTGGTGGATTGTATTGTAACCAAACTATCATTGCTTATTGAAGATAATTAAGAGAATGACTATAAATCTATATATTTTTTGATAAATAGAAATGGCAAGTTGGCTGCTTGAGCAAAAACTAATTACCATAAAAATTAAGCCTTAATAACTGAAGGCAGATGTTGTGAACCCCCTAGCTCAACAAAGTATGTCCAACTGTAGTCGCTCACATCCCTCTCTTTTCTTTCTGTGTCAAAGCTAGGCTCAAACTACACATTGTGTTAAATATGCAGTGTGCATATTTCAGTTTTTGGCTTTACTCAAAAGTAAGCTCAGGGGCCTTGATCCCCATCAGGACCACAGCATATGGGGAGGGCAGGTTTAATCATTCCCTCTCTAGCTGCAGCTGCTTCCACCCAAACTGAAGTCCCTTGCATGGCAGTTACTGTTAGTAAAAATTCCCCCATTTGGTGGCATTCCACTTTCCCAAGAGAATGACATACATCATAACGCCTTAATTTTTTTATGAGCAGTTCTTGTTTTATTTGTTTTGAACTGCTTTGCAGACTGTAACATGGAAAAAAGTGGCATACAAACAAATACATAAATGAGTGATATGTGGATACAAGCTCTTATTCCAAATGGATGCCTTTATTTTATCAAGGGGTAGGTGACTAGGGATAGATGAATCTGTCACTTTCAGATTCTTTTGGTTTTTTCCATTATAAGTCCAGTTCATCTCAAAGTTTAAGAATTTCTCCAGTCTTAACTTTGGTTCATCACGAACTTTGAGAATTTTTTTTAAGTTTGCATGAAAATTCATAAGCATTTTTGTGCACATTTCTCCTAATACATGCGTTTTTGTCTAAGATACACTTTTTTGCAAGCAATATTCCTAATATAATGCATTTCTGAACATTATTTCCACTATATGAATTTTTGCACACAGTTTTTGATTGGGAGACCTCCATTGCAAAATTCAGAGAAGTACAGATTTCAAAGGATAGCATAGTCGTTTGAAAGTAACAGAATTAGGTAACTTTGCATTAAAATGCAAACTGAACAAATTTCTCCCCCATCTATAGGCACACATTCAAGTAGTAATCATGAGTTGAACATTTTAACAGAAAATGATTCTTATTTTTCCTACATTTTTCTGATAGGTCATTTTACTTTATGAACATTATCTTCAATATTATTCACTACTGCTTTCAGTGCTAGCATCTCTGTTATACAGTCGTATGCATTAAGGGTGTAACTAATTAGGCTATTTGATACCATTACAATGCATATTCTCATAAAGATTTTGAACAAGCTAATTATACTGGATGACAGATGTATTAAATACTAAAAGTGAGCACATTGCTCATTCACATATCCAGTTAATCCCTATGTGGTAATTTCCTTCCATGAAACAAAGAAAATCTCTCTTCTTTTTTACTATCTGCCAGCTAAATGTAGTTTCTCTTATTCTGCATTATATGAACATAGCTGTCAGGGACTGAAAAGTGCAAATATATCTTGCAGTATACTGTCACAGGAAATTGGGGTGTGCTGATATCAAGATCTGCATTTTTTTTTTTTTACATTTTTGGCCGATGATGAGGCTAATTAGCCATGATGGGAAAAGTGTTAGTAGGCTGAACTTCTCAATTTGAATACAAACATTCTGTCTCATCAGTGAAAATGGCTAACTCACCCCACCCCTCTGAATGTTCCTTCTCTACATTTTTGCACATCCATCATCGGATTTAACGGCCTTTTCCAATGAATGAGTGTCACAAAGCAGCAACATCCTGTTCCGTGTGGGGAAGGGAGATGAGGCAAAACAGTATGCCCCACTCCTTTTTTGCCCTTCCCTTCTTGTGACCTTTCTGCTGCCACCAGGTGGAAATCTTTATTTTCCCCAGCTGCCTCCACCAAACAGCCTAAAAACTTCCTGGATTTCCTCTAACCACTTTTAGGTAGTTGGGATTGGCTACTAGATGTGGGGTGAGTAATCCATCAAGAAATGAGATCACACTGTTTTAAATGACAAAATGTAAAAGTTTACTGGAAAAGATTTTAATGCCTGCATGGATACAATTCACACACACAGGAAAAATAGAACCATAAGAGCAATAGGGTAATAAAATAGTCTGGGTTAAATGTATCCCGCTACTAACTTGATTGTATCCCTATTTTATCCAGGTTCCTTCTCAGCAATATCTTACTATCAGAAGACTTGGCACGTGCCGAGTCAGGCAAGAGCAGGGGGCTGAGGACTGGAGTCTGGGGGGCTGAAATGGCAGGAACCCACTGAGCTAGAGCCCTCAAACAGATGTTCATGATGGGTGTCTGGATAGAGTGGCTGGGTAGCCAGCCAGATGGCAGCTAATTAAATAAATAGATAGATAGATAGATAGATAGATAAATTTCCTATTAGTGCTGTGCCGAAAATTTCTCCCACATTTTTTTCAACCATTCTCATTCAATTTGATAGAAAAGGAATTGCTTTCAAAAAGAAATTCAAAGGAGAAGAAATTTCTGAGACATTCTCATGGGTTAGGTTTGGGGTTTTTGTCCTTACTTTACTTATGAGATGGCTGACGGGTGAGCATGATTGTCCTGTTTTTCATTGTACAATAATCTCTGTGGCAGGCAGCCTGTTGCCTCCTCACGTTCCCACACTTCAATTAAAACTATCATGAGGAAGGCCTCATGAGGTAATTTCTCCCATGGGTTTTTTTCAGTTCAGGAATGGCAGGTGGCCGGGGAGGCTGCAGAACAATGGAAAAATGTGTAGTAGAGAGGGAGAACACACACAGCACCCTTGGCCAACTCACAGACATTAGATAAGCTCAGAAACCAAAAGAAATTCAACATTCTGCCTAAGAGAAGTAGAAGCTTTAACATAGTTGATGCAGTTGCCAGTTGCAGAAGCGGTGCAATAAACCAAAAGCTCTTAGGAGAAAAGAAACCTGTGCTATAGCCCCTGCCAATAGTGAGTCATTTCTGTGAGAAACTGTTGGAGAATCTTCCTCTCCTAGGAGCAGTTTGGTGAAATTGTGCCCCCAATTTCTCTGCCCACAAATAGGCTGGAGAATTTGGAGAGGCCATCTGCTCACAGCTCTAATTCCTATGCCCTTATTCCCATGTTTACTCAGGGATGGATAAACATTCTGTCCTGAAGGCCACATTTGGGTATGAAAATCATATGAATGCCCATAAATGCTAAAACAAAAAACCCACAAAACATGTTCATATCAGCTCCAACCAAGTACCATTATGAGCGAAGGAAAGGGATGGTGGTTGGGTGGGAGATCCTCTCTTTCTCTTTCTCTTTCTCTTTCTCTTTCTTTCTCTCTCTCTCTCTCTCTTTCTTTCTTTCTTTCTTTCTTTCTTTCTTTCTATTCCAAGCATATAACACTATCAACAAGAGTAAGGCAATAAAGGCAGTTTTTGTTTGGTTTTCTGGAGTTATCTGCAAGAATGCATTGTGGTGCCACTCTTGGAAACTCTGCTATTTATTTGCACTATAGTTCATGTTTGAATGACTCTCAGGGACAAACAATATTTTCTTGAATATTTTCATGGAAGGATTTGGTAGTATCAACTCAGTTCCTAGAGTACTAGAGCTGGCATCACAATTACGTAATTGAATTATCACTGAAAGTTTGAACACAGAGACTAGGAGCTGAAGGACTATATCCAGTGAAATCAAATTTTCTTAAGAACTTGAGGTAGAGCCACATTTTTGAAGCATTTCCAGTGTTGCGCTCACTACAGTCAACATGTTCCAGAGCAATTTCTGAAGGGTCTTTTCCAGTGCTGTGCTGAAGTACCACCCTGGGGATACTTTGGCTGAATTTGGGGTATAGTGGCACACAAAATGCTCCCCCCCAACCCTCCTAAGAACTCTTAAATGTGCTTAATAATGGCCTTCCTATGCCCTTAGGATCCCTGATCCTAAGGGCATAGGAAGTCACAGCCCTGCATCACAGCACTGCATCAGAAGATAGGTGTCAGGGCCATCGGCAGTCCTTGACATTATTAGGCAGCTGCCAGGGCCTCAGCATCCTGGGAGTGGCCATTACTGAAGCTGGGTCTGGGGGGCCCTTTAAAAATATGTTCAGGCAGATGCTCAAGCTCCACTAAGCAGCTGGGTCTAGCTGACATTTTAATTTCCCACAATGGGCTAGAGAGGCATTATGTCAAGGGAACTGTGGGAAATTTAAATGGTGGCTTCACCAACTACCCAGCAGTGCTCAGAGGGTGCGGCTGCTGTTACTACTGCCTGTCACCATTGGCACTAGGTAAGCCTGTCAGGGCCTACTGATCAGAGGGCGCTTTGCCTATAAACCAGAAACAAGCACTGATAACATTGTGTAGGCAAGCCCAGAGGCTTATGACACATCACCGTAAAGTAATGAAAATCGGCCAGTTTCCTAGGCAACTGGGGGACTCTCTCTCTCTCTCTCTTTCTCTCTTCCTGAATGGTACTGTAGGCCTCCAGGAAAACAGGGTGTTCTGCTTGGGTTCCTAAGCAACACAGGGATACTATCCTTTCCCTTTAGCCAGCACAAGAAGAGGTTCACCCGTGCTTGTAGGTCCCACTAAAGAATCAAGAAAAGCTGGCCCCTCTTTGCAGTCATGCTGCAAAGTTAGGGACAATCTTTCATTTCAGCCATTTTTCATACTAGGATTAAGCTGTGTTTTGTTGTCCTGAGATCACAACACTTTGAAACCCCTAGACGAACATATGAACGTTAAATCTGAATAGTAAGGATACAGTAATATCTAGTGCCCCCCAGCTCCCGGCATTATCTTCATCCTTTTAGAAATAGATGGCTGTACACCATATGTAGGGGCTTAAAGACAAGTGTTATTATCCCTATATTTTATTCTATGCTGGGGCTTATACTGTGGCTAACACCATCAGATCAGATCAGTATTGACTTGCTCTGCCCTGCTTCTTTTCTTATACTACAGTGAAAATTCTGAAAGCAAGGGACTTTTTTTTTAAAATGAAAAGCTCCACATGTGGGGAATTAAAGACAAGTGTTATTCCTAAATTTTGTTCTGTACAGAGGCTTATATTGTGGCTAACACCATTAGATCTAAATTGACTTGCTCTGCTACATTTCACTTTTTACTTTAAATTTCTGAACACACAGGATTTTAAAAAAATGCAAGAAAAAAAACCTGAAGTGTAATTTAGCACTCTTTTATACATTACTGAATTATATTTAAGGTAGTAATTATGCATATACTTACTTCAGAGTAAGCCCACTAAACTCAGCATTGGGCTGTGTACACAAATATATTTCAGAACTGCTTTAATTAGACATATGTCCTCAACAAATACCTTCCTTCCAGATAACTTCTTAAGGATTTGAAAACCTTATTTCATACATTTGTATGAAGTATGTTTTTACTATTGGTTAAAAGCTAAAATGGATGAAAGGCATTTTTGCATTTAAAAAAGAAGACTACATTTATAGGATTATTTGCTATAAGGTAGCATTGGTATGTTCAGTGTTTTGTGCAAAAAAACAGTACGTTGTGTCAAAGGTATGGGATATGAAATAGTCTTCAGAGTTCTATAAGAAAGCTATTACAATGGCTGCCGGTGCATTCTGGGTAAATACTATGACTGTATGCATTATTTTCTGAGTTTGGCCTCAGGCCTGCTCCATATTTTGGGATCCAGCTGCATGTGAGCTCATATAAATGTAAATCCCTTGTCAAGAAAAAGCAACGAACCTCATTTCATATTCCAGCCTTGCTGCAATTATGCCTTGTCCTGTTGGTATATGACACCTTGCATTAGGAAGAAACAGGAGTTATTCCACCAAATGGATGTTACAAACTGACAATCAGGACAGTTGCTTATAGACTCATTCAGAAGATTAAAACCACCAGCACACAGGCACATAAGTACCCTATTAAAAAGTTGTAAAACGCCATTTTAAGAGGTACTTGTCAAATAACTAAAACTAGGGAATGTAATGATATTGTACATTTGTTTCAGATTATTCACTTGTTTCATGTAGTTACTAGCTGTTTCATTTTCATATTCACAGCAGAACTCAGGTCATAATCTGGAAAGTTCCTCATTTATTTCCACCATTTGCCACCCAAACCCATTATAAACTTTGATTATGCTCAAACCAATCATAAAGAACTGCTGAAACAATAGCATTAGGAATTACATCAAGTCAAATATCAAACACTTGATGCAATTTCATGGTTAATTCTAAAAGCATTATGAACCATAAATAGTTGCAGAGAAACTGGTTTATGTATGATTTTTGGCTGAGTGGTTTCATTCTGACTAGTTCATAATCATTTATGAATATTCATGATCAGCATTTTAACAGGATGGAACATTGCTGATTGTCAAGACCAGGGGTAAGTAACAGAAAACTCAGAAACAAAGAAAACAATGAATTCTCTTCTAGAGTCTAAAAGTGTCCCATTAGAACATTCACCAGGCTTTTATAAAAGTGACTATAAAATGTCTATCTGAAATATTAGGAAGTTGAATAATTGGCATCTTTTTTTATTGTGCCAAAGCAATAATATATCTCTTTTAATGCTACAGGCACATTTCTCTGTTAAGAAAATAATTTATAATTGTTCAATTTCCTGTAGAGTAGAAAATGCAGCTTGCAACATATAAAATGAGTTAATTATGTCATCCCTGTTTCTGAATACAGACTTCACTGGGATCATTGTGTGAATTAAAATGCTTCTACAGTGCAATTGTATGCATGTCTTGTTGTTTATTCGCTCAGTCACTTCCCACTCTTCATGACTTTATGGACCAGCCCACGCCAGAGCTTCCTGTCGGCCGTCGCCACCCCGAGCTTCCCCAAGGTCGAGTCCGTCACCTCCAGAATATCATCCATCCATCTTGCCCTTGGTCGGCCAGTCTTGCTGATGGGCTTACTCCCAGGTAGATGGGTATAGGATTGCAGCCTTAAATTCAGACAGTTGCTCAATTCATCAAGATCCATGCATGGATAAGATATTTCACCTGCGTGGATCTGTTGTCTCAGGAAGTGACACTGAAAGGGGGGGGATTCCTGCTTCCACCTCGAACCAGTTCCATGTTTGAGGGAACCCTTGGCAAAGCACCTTCCAGAGGACCCTCTCCAAGCCATAGTGGGCAGCAGCAGCAGCATTCTGAACTAGGTGCTATGTGGTGCCATGTTACTCTTCACAATAGTCCCATGTTACATACTGTTGCTTCAGGGCATTTTGAGAACTTACATGGTATGGAGGATTTCCCCCTCCCCAGTCCCTCTGAAACACCCCACATCAATCAGCAAACTTTTTCTCACACTTTCCACAGACTAACTAAACTACTAACGATCAACTCCTTAACTGTCATTTCTCAACCACTCTTTTTTACCTAGCTAGAACCTCCAGCCAATCAGAATCAAATTGACTTTATCTAGGCCTCATCTAACAATATTCAAATATTGTAACAATATTCAAATTCAACAATAATCAAAGCATAAACAAAGTTATGCTTATACTGAAATAGATAATCCAATCACACATAGCTATGGTATGCATGATTTGAGAAACATTTTGTTTGGCCCTTGAAACCATAGCCATGTGGGCTTCTGCAGTGCCTACTACAGCTTTATGGACCATGGTGAGGTTGCGTTGCATGGATTTATTGTGGGCCTGAACACTGAAGTCTCAAATATTTTGTATTACTCATAACTCCAATGCCTCACATTCTACCAAAGTGCATTGTTTTTTCCTCAAAAGAGTTCTTATAGCATTTGATATTCAGGATGTTTTCCTTTGCACCAAGTTTAAAAATACCACCTCCACTTTAGATGATATTTTAGCATGATGCCTTTTAAACGCTGGCTCTTTGTTGCTAATGGGCTATTTATTTATTTATTTATTTATTACATTCGTAATCTGCCCAGGAACTAATGTTCTCTGGTATTCAGAAATGGCATTGTTTATCCACCAGATATAATTGTTTTGGATGGCACAATTGTGGCTAAACATGCCTTTTTCTGAACATATAAAATGGGGCAATTAAAATAGCTGATTTGTGCCTCACACTTAGTAGCCAAGCTATCATGCATGAAACACAGCCCAGTACTGCAATTGTTCTGAAAGCTACTTCCTTTGAGCCGGAATCTCGGTTTAGAAACATAACAACCGGTTATTATTTTGCAGTGCTGAGAGATATGCAATCTAGAGAAATTCAGAGACAACCACCTCTCTTTGTGATATTCCAGAGTTGAATTCTATCATTCAAATTAACCCTTTGTCACAATAACAGTGTGCAAAACCTTCATTTTCTTTTATCATATTCTATCTCAGATTATGGAACAAGCTGCCAGAGATAGTCCACACTGATTGTTGCCACTAATATCAGCTGCCTAAAGTAGCCCGAGCCTGAAAACAACCCTGGGTCCTTTGATAATACTCCCTATTGCATACACCCCTCCCTGCCACTTTTTTTTTTTTTAACAGAAAAACTGCTTTCTCGCAAATATCTATAAGAAATGAACACGTGCATAGGTGTTTATGCACATGTGCACAAAAGGAAAATACTGAAGTGGCTCAGTATTTAGTGCAGCTGCATGGAGTATTTCTACCCAGATTTTAGGAACTGCCACAGTGTTTTTTTTTAAAGTATCAGAAAGACAGAGTCATAGACTCTGCAGTGAGCAACTGAGTGGCCTTTAAAAAATAAAAATAAAATCATCTTGTAAGTATAGGACATTTTGCTTGAACTTAATTGTATGCTGATATGATAGAAAAAGCATCCATTTGGTTCTGTGGCTCTTGTCTAACCCTGCTATTTGTTTAATTGTCTGGGGAGGCCTTGTTGAGAATTTTGAGATATATTCCTCAAAATGTGTTTAGAGTATCCAGTGACTGCTGACTTATTATTAAGTTAATAGGTTTTTCTTTTCTTTCATGATAACTTTGATGAAAAATGTTAGCATAATGATTGTACTATGTGTCAGACAGCACATTTTTAAATCTGAACTTGTCCTGTTCTCTGTAGAGCCAGAAAAGTAGAGAATTATTATATTATTTACAGGAACCAATTCACCATTATTAATGCCTAGAGGCCAATGAAAACAGAACGTGGCTATCCTGTGCTCATTTTTTTTATTATTTATTGAATATTAGGAACACACTGTCAGCTTTGCTTGTTAGACTGAAAGGAGGTGTGAATTGTTCACTTCCCAGAATCAGCTTGGCCTCTGGAATGGTCTTATCTGCATTTGCCAAGTTCAAATTCATTCTTCTCAGTGACTGCATTTTTATAAAATGTACAATTTTTCATTCCTTCTCTAGCTTGCAAAAGTTACAATGTTAGTCCTGGTGAAAGGGACAATTTGTTTGTTTATTGGTGATTATTTATAGAGTAAGACACTAATTATGCTGAAGCCACTATAAAACAAAACTATAATTCCCTGGTGATACGTTCTTGCTGCCATGGTGTAACATATTGCCTTATGCTTTACATCTCTTTCTGTTACAAGTTACAGTATATATCATAAATGTGTAAGAGACACTAATTGGGTTTTAAAATGTGGAAGTCCACAGTCAATTATCGTACCACAAATAAGGCATAAACAATTATTTTTTCATTAGTCACATGTAATGTACACTGAATATTGATTCTGATGATACACTGGGCCACGCCTGGATTTGGTGAGCAGTGGAATAGTACGGTAAGTCAGCACCATGCAAATATCAGATATAGCAACTTCCATGATTGTAATGGCTTACGGCTTGGCTGTCTAAGAGGCCACCTGCCTCATTATGAACTTGCCCAGGTATTAAAATCTGCAAGACAGGCCTTTAAAACCTGCAGGAGGGCACCATTACCACCGAGACCTGTTTGTCAGACACACATGAAAGGGTTTTCTCCTGTGTCACTTGTGGAATGTGCTTCCTCAGGAGCTACAATTGGCTCCCTGCTCTCTTGACTTTTAGGGAGCAATCCTAATTAGATAGGCGGCCGCCTCCGACCTTGGAGGCAACCGCTTATCCAAAGCAAGGCAGGAGAGACACAGGGGGATCGTTCCCTCCACGCCTCTCCTGCCTTGCTGTTTTTCACTAGACAGCTGTTTTCAGCTGTCTAGTGGCAGGGGCCCCGATCGGGAGAGGAAGTTGCCATATGACACATTGGATGTGTTGTACACACAGCTCCGCTTTCCCCGCCCCAGAATGCTCCCTGCCCCGCCCCTTTTCAGTCGCTCCACACTCCTGTTCCGAGCGTGGAGGATGGGGGTTCTCCGCGCTGCCTCCAAGGCAACCCAAATGATGGGGAAGGTCAGTTTCCCAGGAACTGACCTTGGAGCACAGGCTCTGAGGTCGGTTCCCGGAAAAGAGCACATCCTATGGCCCTCTGGATAGTGTCTAGTGGCCATAGGATTGCTCCCTCCGAAAGCATGTCAGGACACATCTTTTTAATTTAGCCTTTTAAATGATGTAGATTTTTTAACATTCTAATGTTTTACTGATTTTAACATTCTTATTTTTTATTGTTTTAAGATGTTATTGCTTTAAATTGTGGAACTGAAGATAAATTTCTTTCAAGACATTTTTCTAAGACCATTGTGAAACCTTTCTTTTTCTCACTCCATTAGAAAAAAGGCCACTTTACAGAATTCTCTCTGAATATTCTCTACCATGTTTGGGGTGTGTGGGTGCCATCACCACCACCACCACCACCCCGCATTGTCCCAGAATGATGCTATGTCTGGGACATTGTGGGGGATGCAAAATGGTGGCTAGGCTGCCAACACAACTGCACCTGCTGCCACATGTAGCAGCAGCAAAAAGAAAAAGAAAACCTTAGGGGGAAACAAAGGAAAACGCTGTACTGCTGCCACTGCTAATGATGAGCCCCGCCCCTGAGAAACTGTGGGAGAATTTCTCCTCCCTCAGGAGAAAGTCCGATGAAATGATTCCTGCAGTTCCTGTGCCCACAAATAAAGAAAAGGAATAGGCCATTGGTGTGTGTCTCTAGACAATACACCCTAATGGAAGCAAATTTGCTTAATATCTGCTGTATTTAATTTTGTCAGGATAGGTCCCACATTTACAAAATACAGATAAGAAGCTTTCATTTTCCATTCACATATGCCTGTATTGATGTCATTATTCCTTGGGACAGAAGTTAATTACAAAGCTCATCTATTTTATATGTTCTTGATTCAAAAGTCACTGCGCTCCTTAATTAACGTAAAAGCTATGCACATTAATAAAGGGTTTAAGTGGTTCTATGGTAACTTCAACAATTTATCTAAGCTGTGACTCATCCATATATGAAAGCAAGGAGTTAACAGTGGCTCTTTCCTACCCAAATAAACCCTTCATATATAACTGTACAGGCTATGTGCAAAAAACGAGAGATCAGTGTGAGAATGCAGACTACATCTCAACCTACTCTATGTTTTGCTAGTTCTTGAGGGGAAATAATTAAAAGAGCAAAATACATAATTTCAGAATGCTTACATTTTCACATTTCATGAATTGTTTATGGTAATTCTATCATTCCACTCATGTTTTTAAATTCTTTGCAAGTGGTTTGTTAGAAACTAATTAACATAAAGTGAGCGTGTATACTGAAAGAAGATGGCATGATATGTATACATGAATAGCTGTCATCAAATCGAGGCCTGAAATTCTAAATAATTGGACCAGCATAGCTGGTTTTAACTGAATTAGGGTGCAATCCTATGCATATATGGGCAGAGAAACATCCTAAAAATCCCAGCATTTGTTTGGGGCAATAAGAAAACAAAAAACGAAAGAAGCCTGGTAAATCCTGCAGTCTGAAATTTTTGGAAGACTCACAAGTGGTTTATTAAGAGGCATATC
This sequence comes from Heloderma suspectum, assembly GCF_057233095.1. NCBI lineage: Eukaryota > Metazoa > Chordata > Lepidosauria > Squamata > Helodermatidae > Heloderma > Heloderma suspectum. Next base: position 89,642,233 of record NC_139461.1, read on the forward strand.
ATAGGCTGGATAAAGAATTCAGCTGCCCTCCATGAGTAAGAAATGTTGTTTCAACTGAGGAATTTCTGGCTTGAAGTTGGTTTTGACAAAGCAGTGAAACATGATACAATCCGGAGATCTCGTCAACAAATAATAATAACAACTATTCCACCAGCTACAAACAATTGTAATTGTTTTATAACAAACACACTATATTTATATTGTTTAATCACAGTTATACCCACTTTGTAACTATATAGTTCCTTTCTTTATCTTTTGTACAGGTCGTACAGAATACAGACATGGTAATATGAATATGACAGTTCTATTGAAGTAAACAGGTTGTAGATAACAACCCAGTATTATTTACCTTTCATTGTGAAGTGAAGGACATCCGTTAATATTGTAATAAATGCTGCTAATATTGTAAATGTAAGGGCAATATAATTTATATGGATATTGATCTCAAGTGCCTTGTGATTATTAAACCAAAGGTGTATTTCATTTTTGATAGACACACCAACTAGAGAAAATAATCCAAGGAAATTATCTTGCATGTATTTAGCATTTTAGAATGCATTTAACTGATGTTAAAAACAACTAAAAGATGTCAGAAATGGAGAGACATGAGGGAAAGAAGGTTAATGTCAGGTGGTCTTTATACAGGGATAATTTTTCTGTATGCGGCTGTTATTTCTCTGGAGGCTGCAAACTATTAAACCACACTGATTATACCTGTTACATGAATGCATTATTCATGAAATTGGCACCAGAGCAGCTTCAAACAGCCTGTCATTTTCCATTAGCTTCCATCAATGAAACCATATGCTGTTCTCATGGTATATTGCTATGAGGTCATATAAAAAGCAGACACACAGGCATTATCTGTTTCCAGGTAAGCTTTGCTTTTCCAACAGTTATTCTTAAACACCAGTTTTATGGTTTGTTTGATTATTCAGTGGTTAAACTATGACATTTCAGTGAATGGGAGACTGATGCTTAATTCTCAGACAGCAGAAATGATGTTCTTCTCAAACAAGATAATAAATAGCCTTTCAGCCAATAAAATTACACTGAGAGGATGTTTAAATAATAGTGGATTTAGCTTCCAAGATCAATTCTGCGGCTCTACCCAAATACCCTTGAACTATTTGATCATCACCTCACTTCTCTCCCCTGCACTTTTCTTATTTATTTATTTATTTATTTATTTATTTCATTTCTATACCGCCCAATAGCCGAAGCTCTCTCTTATCCACCTGAATGTACTAAAGAAGTGACAGGTCTGTTCAGCATTTCTTAGGGTTAAGTGTTCTGGTCCTATTGTTTTGGAGTAAACAAATGAATCAATTAAAGAGGTACTGTTAAGAAGGTTTTTCATTTTGGACTCCCTATACAGGCCAACTGAGTGGCACTTCTCATGATGTAGACTTTGGGGAGATGTGGGTAACATATAGACACTGGCGTCACAATTTGTCATATATTTTTTCCTTTTCCTGTTTGTCCCCTGTCCCACCCCACCCCACCCCCTCCTTTTTATAACACTGTTCCTGATTAAGAGATCATAGAACAGTAGGGTTGGAAGGGGCCTACAAGGCCATCGAGTCCAACCCCCTGCTCAGTGAGGGAATCTAAGTAAAAGCATCCCTGACAGATGGCTGTCCAGCTTCATCTTGCATCTGGAGATCTCCAAAGCTGGCATATTTTTTCTGCTCTTTGGTTGCTAATAAAGATATTACACTAATATGTGTTTTGAAAAAGTCTTGTGACACCTTGAAGTCGAACACGTTTATTGTGGCATGAGCTTGGCTACTTCAGCTGTTGCTCAAGATGGCGCCTCAGAGGTGATCATTTGGGAGTGGGAGAGGTTGTATGAGCACTATTTGCATATTTGTTCTTGGTGTTGCACTGGGCCTTCCTTGTTGTGACATCCTGAATATGGAACTCCCCACCCTGGAAGTAGGAATGTGGAACTCCCCACCCTGGAAGTAGGAATGTGGAACTCCCTACCCTGGAAGTAGGAATGAGGAACTCCCCACCCTGGAAGTAGGAATGTGGAACTCCCCACCCTGGAAGTAGGAATGTGGAACTCCCCACCCTGGAAGTAGGAATGTGGAACTCCCCACCCTGGAAGTAGGAATGTGGAACTCCCCACCCTGGAAGTAGGAATGTGGAACTCCCCACCCTGGAAGTAGGAATGTGGAACTCCCCACCCTGGAAGTTTCAGTTGACTCACACTTTACTGGCATACACTGCAACTTGAAAGCACTTCTTTTCCAGCAAGCTTTTAATTTATCTGCTACACAGGATCTTATTTTTAATCTTGGATCATTGTAGTGTTTAACTAGTTTAATTCTTAACCACTACATTATATTTTAATGGATTTCTTATGTTTCTTGTTTAAGAGCCTTTCTACATGAGGGTGTTATTGTGCACTAGTGATTCCTCACTCACGGTGGTTTGTGGGTGCTTTACATGATGTTGTCATCCTCCAGAGCTTCTCCCGTGCTTTGCAACAATTATTGCAGGGTTTTTTTTCTAATAAAGAAAGTCTCGCATTTTTCTGAATAACACTATAGAACTCTCCTGTATTTGCACAATTCCACTATACCACAGCACCACGTAGTGATTGTGTAATGGAACATATAGAAAGGCAGAGAAACAAACCCCAGGGTGGGGGGAACGTGTGTAAAAGAGCCGATCTGAAGTCTGCAAAGAATTCAGAAGCAGACACTTCAGTAAAAGTACAGGTTAAAAGCCTCATGTAGAAAAGCCCTAAGTCTGATTGATGTATCATCCTTATTTGATTTATTGTACGCCTCCTCAAGTGCTTCTCTTTGGAGGTGGAAAGGCAGGTCATACAAATACTGCAATAGGTAAGTAAGGGAGCAATCCAGTGTCTACTAGACAGCATCTGAGGGGGCCATTGGATTACTCAGAGTCCCCCCTCCAAAATAGGAGACAGTGTTCTGGCCTCAGAAGGGGAAGTCAGAGATCTGCTCCCCCCCCACCCCATTGCTGGAACAGAAAGAACCACTGTGGCTGCTCTCTGAGGTCACAAAAGCAGCCTCAGGGAGGGGAGAAAGGGGGTGTTTTGGTGGGTGGGCAGGGGAGGAGACTGGAGAAGCCAGGATACAAGGTATCCTGAGGCCTCCCCAGTTCTGCGCCCTCCGAAGTGCCCCAGCTAGATGGGCAAAAAAGCCTGTCTAGGGAACAATGCAGGGTGGGAGTATGCAGTATGGGGAGACAAAGATTGCCTCCACTGATTCTCCTACCCTGCAAAGGATGAGTATAAGCCATTGAGTTCAGTTAAATCATCGAGGGCACCATCAACAGGATTGCACCCATAGTATATAAATAAAACCTTTCTTCCGAACATCTCTATGCATATGACTCTAGTCAATAATTGACCTCATTACCCTTCAATGAATTGGTAAAAGGAGAATAGATTGGAGGAAGGAGGGAGGGAGGGAGACAATAGGAGTGTGTCTATCAATTTCCAGTTTTCTAAACTAGCAGAAAATAATGAAGTTTGCACTTTCTTTGCATGTTTTGAACTGTGTGGAAGAATCCTTGAACCTTGCGAGTTGATGCATCATTGCATCCTGTGAAGCTTTTACTATAAGAAAAAGGTAGGTAGGGTAGGGCACCTTGGTGTGTGCCAAGAAAGTTGTCTGGGGTGCATTGGTGCCTGCAGGCACCACATTGCCACCCCTAATCTTGGATGTTCTGTGTCCACTTTTCTGTAGGGATGTATGAAACTCACTTACCTTTGCTCTGTCCCTCCCTGCGGAATCCTCGACGGGGGGTGGGGAGGCGATCTGGTCAACCCCGCAGATTCCTCGACGGCTGGCTCCGCTCCGCAGCCAGGCCCGTCGGCAGCCGAATTTCCGGCTGCGGACGGCCTGGTGTGGACGCAAATGATGGCTGCCGTAGTGGCCGCCATTGCGTCCAGCCAGAAAACTGTGATAGGCTACGTAAGAATTTAAGTAGCCTATCATGGCTAACCTAAAAATAAAAAAATAATGTAGCGTATGCAAATGGCGGCAGCTATGGCGGCCGCCATTTGCGTTCCTTTATTTTTTGCCGTTGTAGCCTACGTAAATATTTACGTAGTGGACGCTATTTGCGTTCCTTTATTTTTCGCCGTTCTAGCCTACGTAAATATTTACGTAGGCTAGAACGGCGAAAAATAAAGGAACGCAAATAGCGTCCACTACGCTATTTGCGTTCCCCTTTTTTTTTGCTGTTTTATCTTACGTAAATATTTACGTAAGATAAATCTGCGAAAAATAGGGAACGCAAATGGCGGCCGCTGTAGCTGCTGCCATTTGCGTACGCTGCATTTTTTTTTTTTTTAGGTTAGCCGTGATAGTCTATGTAAATTCTTACATAGCCTATCACGGTCCAAGGACGGCAATGGCGGCAGCAGCAGCCCTGCCGTGGCCGGCCATACGCAAATGGAGCTGCCGCTGCCGCCGAATCAGCCCCAGGTAAGTGCCGTCCCGGGGGGAATCCACAGGGGGCGGGGGGGGGCAGGAGGCTGTTCCACCATGGATTCCGGGGGGCCATATTCTAAAGAATCCGTCCTCACTGGAATCCATGGTGGAATTCTCTGCCATCCCTACTTTTCTGAAAATTGTATTCAGCAGAACTGAAACAATTCCCCCTCACCCATAATTTGTACCAATTCTGTAACTGGCCCTGCCTTGCCTGACAAGTTGTAATCATCTTGCTCTCCACCCACAATAAAATTCTATAGTGCCAGAAATGAAAAAAAGAAAGTGGGCTAAAAAAAAACCCTTGCTCCTTGTTGACCACTTGCTAAAGAATCGAAGACACACCTTTTCAGCTTGGTGCATTTCATGTGTAAATTCATTCAGTAATGAAGGTTTTATTTGCACTGTTTTCTAAGTAAACATCCACTGAAGAGAAATAATCTTCTAATACAAAATACTATGTGCTGCTTTTCTTCAAAATACAGAAACACAATCAAATTTGCTAGCCTCAGAACCAAATTGTGAACTATATGAAAGCCCTTATTATATTAGATGCAGGTTTTTTTGAACATGAGACATTTCAATGTGATCTTACAAGAATAAATGCTTACAGTTGCTTGACTTGGTCAATCTGCCCAGTGAAGCTAGTAGTAGAAATACTTATATTAAGATAATTTAACTGTCAGGCATAGGCATGTTGAGCTCAAAATGTCCTTATCACAAATCTCTAATGTTAGGGTTTTCAGAAGACTGTCATTCTCAGATACATCTAAGTATGGCCATATCATATAAACATACCAGGGAAACAGCTAGGGATGTACGAAAGTCACCTTTTCGCAGCTTGGCTTTGAGGTGGGGGGGAGGCGCTTCGCTTCTCCCCCCGAAGTTCAGGTGAGGGGGGGGAGGCATCCCGCCTCGCCCGGCCGAAATTCAGGCCGGAGGCCGGGGGGGGGAGGCGCCCCGCCTCGCCCGGCCGAAATTCGGGCCAGGGAGAAGCGCCCCGTCTACCCGGATGTGAAAAAAGAAGTGGGGGAAAAAAAAACCCGTGATAGGCTACGTAACAATTAACGTAGCCTATCACGGCTAGATTTCCAAAGTCAGCCATGATAGGCTACGTTAATCGTCATGTAGCCTATCACAGGTGACTTGGGGGGGGGGAAGCGTGTACGCAAATGGCGGCAGCCCATGGGCGCCGCCATTTGCGTTCTTTATTTTGGCAAGTCTAGTCTATGTAAAGATTTACGTACACTACGGTGAAAATAAGGGCAACGCAAATAGCATGCCCTTATTTTCGCCGTAGTCTACGTAAATCTTTATGTAGACTAGATGTACCAAAATAAGGAACGCAAATATTGGCACCTATGGGCCACCGCCATTTGCGTACGTCCTTTTTTTTTTTTCCCAAAGTCACCCGTGATAGGCTACGTGACGATTTATGTAGCCTATCATGGCTGACTTTGGAAATCTAGCCGTGATAGGCTACGTAAATCGTCACGTAGCCTATCATGGGTGTGTGTGTGTTTTTTTTACTTACTTTTTTATTTTGTAATGGTGGTGGCGGCAGCCGGTCGGGAGACAGGCCGCCGCCCCCGCCCCCCACGAACCGCCGCCGAACCACTGCCGGGACCCACCGCCGAGAGGGACATTCGCTGAAGGTAAGTCCCATCCTGGGGGGGGGGGCGGGGGGCCGGAGGGGAATTTCCCCAACACTTTCGGGGGGCCGAATGCCTCGGCGCTCGGCCTCCCGAAGATTCGGGGAGAAATTCTCCGCCATCCCTAGAAACAGCTGGATTGAGAGAGAATCTCCCCCCCACACACACACACACAAACATACATACACATAATGGAAGAATACAGTTCTTCATATTTCCTGGTATGTTTATTCCTCATTTTGTCCATTCCCTGAGCATGTGCAGAGTGTGCTTTTTATTCAAACAAAGAGAAGCTTGCTAATCTTTCCCTTCATGCTGCATTTGTACAACTGTGAGTGCTTCAGAAAGAACTGTCCATTATACTGTCTCTTTTTCATGAGTTTCATAACAGAAGTATGGTGTAGTGGTTAGAGGCCAGCCCAAAGTCATTCAGTGAGATAACTAACAGGAGGTTTGATCATGAGCTGAATGTGGAAATACAAAGCTGAGCTGGGGCCAAGTGGGGTGCTGACATGTGTAGGAGTAAGTCACATTGAATGCACAGAGTTGGTTCTCCTCTACATTTTAGCCTCACAACGTCAACAACAATGCTGGATGTGAAAATATAAAGCTTAGCAGGGAGAACAAAGCCTCATGCAGGGCTCCAGGACCAGCATGGTCATTTTAAAAAGTTTTTTCTTTCTTTAAACCAGCATTGCTTTAAACAAGAGCCAGGGCCTGCAGGAGAAGCTGACACCATCCGGGAAGAGGCATGCCTGCTGCTGCTAGGCCTGCTGCTGCTGCACCGCCGACACTACCACTATCAGTACTGTGGACTCCTGCCTGGCATTATTTTTAAGGGGATTTTTTAGTTGTTGTTGTTTTAATTTCTGGAGGATTCTGTTGAGTTTTTAGGGGTGGGTAGCCTGCCTGAGAGGCTGGAGTGAGGGGGCATGTGTCCATGTGTCCATCTGATAGAGGCAGTGGGGGGAGTGTTGGGGGCCAGAACATACTGAGGCTGGGCAGCAGGCACTGGCGGAGCGCTAGGGGCAGGCCATGCCAGGTAAGGGGAACAAGGGAGAGATGTGTAGTATCTGTCCCCTGCTCCGGGCCTGTCCAGAGCCAAAGGATGGCTGGGGGAGGTGTGACCCCACCTTTTGGCCTTCATTTGCTGCTCTGCAATGCCAGGTCTGTTACCCAGAAAACCTTACTCATCCATGACATGATCCTGGATGAGGGTGCAGACCTGGCATGTATTACGGAGACCTGGCTGGCCAAGGCCGCTGCTACTACTCTTGAGGCCATGTGTCCAGCCGAATTTTCGTATGCACAGCAGCCAAGGGCTGGGGATCGGGGAGGGGGAGTGGCTGTTATCTACTGGGAGTCCTTGGTCCTCACCAGACTCCCTCTCCGAGAGACCAAAATTGCTGAGTAGATGTACTGGAGGTTGGTCTCGAAGGGCAGTCTGGGGATTCTGCTCGTGTACCGTCCACCCAGTTGCACAACTGACTCCCTGGCAGAGGCGTTTGAGGTGGTCTCTGATGTGTGTGTACAGTCCCCTAACTTATTGGTGTTGGGAGACTTCAACGTACATTCAGAGGCCATCCTCACAGGAGCACCTCGGGACTTCATGGAGACCATGGCTTCCTGGGAGCTGCACCATATTCTAACTGGGCCCACCCATGTAGCCGGTCATGCACTAGACCTTGTGTTTGTTTCTGGAGAAGCGGGGAGTGATCTGGAAGTGGGGGGTATATCCCCACCCCCTTGTCATGGTCAGCTCACTATCTGGTGACGTTAGACTTCTCGGTTCCACAACCCCTCCGCAGGGGTGGAGGACCCATTAAAATGGTCTGTCCCAGGCATCTTATGGATCTGAATGGATTCCTGAACATGCTTGGGGGTGCTCTGGGGCATGCCAAAGGCCACTCGGTCGAGACCCTGGTGAGTGGTTGGAATGCCGCAATCACTGGGGCATTAGATCGGGTGGCTCCGAAACGCCCTCTCCTGTGAGGCCTTGGCAAGGCATTTTGAAGATAAAATGATCAGATTAGGAGTAGGGATGTTGGAGAATTTCTCCATGAATCTCCAGGAGGCCGAATGCCAAACGCATTCGGCCCCCCAAAATTGGTGGAGAAATTCTCCGCCACCCCCCAGAATGGGACTTACCTTTGGCAAATGTCCCTGGCGCTGGCGGCTCCCGGCGGCGGTTCGGCGGTGGTTTGGCAGCGGCGGCCAGTCTTCCGACCGGCTGCCGCCACCACCATTTCCAAGTAAAAAACAACAACAACAACAACAAACGTGATAGGCTACGTAAAGATTTACGCAGCCTATCACGGCTAGATTTTCAAAAAACACCGTGATAGGCTATGTAAATCCTTATGTAGCCTATCATGGCTGACTTTGGGAGGAAAAAAAAGCGTGTATGCAAATGGTGGCACCCATGGGCGCCGCCATTTGCGTTCCTTATTTGGGCACGTGTAGTCTACGTAAACATTTACGTAGACTACGGCGAAAATAAGGGCAACGCTATTTGCGTTGCCCTTATTTTCGCCGTTGTCTGCGTAAATGTTTACGTAGACTACACGTGCCCAAATAAGGAACACAAATGGCGGCGCCCATGGGTGCCACCATTTGCGTACGCACTTCCCCCCCCAAAGTCAGCCGTGATAGGCTACGTAAGGATTTACGTAGCCTATCATGGCTGACTGCAGGGACGCAAACGGCGGCGGCTACAGCTGCCACCATTTGCTTCCCAGCAGGAGAAGAGATTCGCGGCCGGAGGGATGGGGCGCCTCCCCCCCGGCCAGAATTTTGGCCGGAGGGATGGGGTGCCTCCCCCCTGGCCAGAATTTCGGCGGGGAGGGATGGGGCGCCTCCCACCCCGCCCAGAATTTCGGGGGGAGGGATGGAGTGCCTTCCCCGCACCGTGAAGCAAGCTGCAGGATAAGGTAAGGGACTTTCTTCCATCCCTAAAATTTAGGTGTGTTACTCCATGCGCTGTGGATACAGTTAGTGAGCAAGAGGCGGCCTGTGGCAAACCGGTCTTGTGGGATCGGTTCCAGCTTCTTCCTTCTGATGAAGTGGACAAGGTGCTTTCATCCATAAGGCCAAGGTGGTTACTTGATCCTTGCCCATCTTGGCTCATTATGGGCTGCAGAGAGAGACTAGGTGAGGGGATCAGGGCGGTGGTGAATGCCTCCCTTGAGGAGGGAGTGGTGCCATCAGCCCTCAAGGAGGCAGTGATAAGACCGCTCTTAAAGAAGCCCTCCTTGGATCCCCAAGTTCTGAATAACTTTCGCCCAGTCTCAAATCTGCCATTTTGGTGCAAGGTGATTGAGCGGGTGGTGGCAATGCAGTTGATGGCACACTTGGAAGAAACCGATTATCTAGACCCATTTCAGTTGGGCTTCAGGCTTGGGCATGGGACAGAAACGGCCTTGGTCTCTTTGGTGGATGATATGAGGAGGGCTGTGGATAGGGGTGAATCCTCCTTCCTTGTTCTCCTCGACCTCTCAGCGGCTTTTGATACCATTGACCACGGTATCCTCCTAGACCGCCTGGAGGGGTTGGGCATTGGAGACACTGTATTTCAGTGTTTCCGGTCCTTCCTTTTCAGCAGGTACCAGGGGGTAGCACTGGGAGAGGAGGTTTCGGACCCATGGCCACTCAGTTGTGGGGTGCCACAGGGTTCCATCCTCTCCCCAATGCTATTTAACACCTATCTATGTGAAGCCGCTGGGGGCTATCAGGAGGTTTGGGGTGCGGTGTCGTCAATATGCAGATGACAAGCAGCTCTACCTCTCATTCAAATATTCACCGAGGTTGGTTGTAGAATCCCTGTCCAATTGTCTGGAGACGGTGAGTGGCTAGATGGGGAGGAATAAGCTGAACCCTGACAAGACCGAGGTACTTTTGGTGGGAGACAAGAGGAGGCTGGGGGATGTTGACCTGGTGTTGAATGGGGTATGGCTACCCTTGAAAGACCAGGTCCACAGCCTGGGGGTCATTTTGGACTCCCAGCTGTCCATGGAGGCTCAGGTGTCAGCGATGAGCCAGACAGCGCTGTACCAACTCCATCTGATACGGCGGCTGCGCCCCTTCCTTCCTGATCATCTGCTCCCATCGGTAGTACATGCCCTGGTCTCCTCTCGTTTAGACTACTGTAATATGCTTTACGTGGGGTTACCCCTGAAGATGGTTCGGAAGCTGCAGCTGGTACAGAATGCGGCAGCTCGCCTGATTAAAGGCAGCCGCTGGTGAGATGACATCACTCCAGTGCTGAAGAAGTTGCACTGGTTACCAGTTGTTTTCCGGGCCAAATTCAAGGTGTTGGTTTTGACCTTTAAAACCCTATATGGTTCCAGTCCAGCCTATCTTAAGGAGCGCCTCCAGCAACACCAGACAGGCCACTTAACAAGATCAGCCTCGGATGGCCTTCTCTCTCTCCCGTCAGCCAGGATAGCTAGACTGGTGGGGACTAGGGCCTTTTCTGTGGTGGCCCCCACTCTGTGGAACTCCCTCCCTAGGGAACTCCTCCATGCCCCCTCTTTAATGAGCTTCCGCCATGCATTAAAAACGTGGTTGTTCCGGCAGGCATTTGGGGTGAGTTAGGGTATTTTAGAAAATGTTTTTATTGTAGAATTTTATTGTTTTAAACTGTTTTATTATATGCTGTACATCGCCCAGAGTGGCTGGATGACCAGCCAGATGGGTGATTAAGAAATTTAATACATAAAAATAAAAAATTAATAAATAAAAAATAGAACAAAGAGTGCATCGCTCAGGCACACCTAGGACAGCCTTGTTTTGGGAAGCCCCTAGGAGGAGGAAGTGTTTTGGCTGAAAGTAATTACTGCACGTCTCAGGGCAGGGGAAAAAGTATGTAAATATCTACAAAAAAGAGCCATTCTTACAGAAGTTATGCAGACTCACGGAGATGGCTGGGTACCGGAATTATGGTTTTCTGTACGGATTTATCTTCATAACTTTTGGCGCGGAAAAAAAGGGGAGAATTCTGGGGGCTTGTTAAGGACGGAACGGAGCACTGGCTGCAAACTGCGGAAGTCAAGCGGTACCAAAGGTACACAATTCGTACATCCCTAAAGAGATGTTCTCTGTGTGTTCAATGATGATCATGTGGAAAGTTACAAATTGTGCTTGCTTGCTGCATGCACCCACACTTTTCCCTTGGTCTTCAGGCCCAATGGCTTTGGCCCTTTCCAAAGAAAAATAAATATTGTCCTCCCCTTGCTTGCCCTTCTATTTTCTCCTAAACCAACGCGTTTCTTGGATGTGGGTTATACTGCAATCCTATACACAATTAACTGGGACTGAAATAGAAATTCTGAAAAGGCATTCATAGGAATGCACTGTTAATCTAAGATTTCCCCCTGCCATTACAGCACGAGACATTTAAACCTCTGTGGCTGATATTCAGTAACACATCTTTATAAAGATAAAAAAAAATTCATTTAATAATAAATTGGGGAAAAGAAGAGAGTGAAACAAAACTGAGATGAGAAGTAAAATCACTTGCAATACATAAAACTATACAGGCAGGAAGAAGCACGCACACACACAATAAAAGATCTATACCAGCATTTCTTTAAAGCATTTACTTACTTTAAAATATCCCAGTTTACTTTCCCATCCTTTGCTTGCTCAGCACATACCCACTAAACTTCCCAACTGGAAATTCTCCTAGCAGGTATCCCTGGCACACTAAGCAGCCACCATTTTGATCCCCCCTCCCAAAATACCAGAAAATTGTTGTTGTTCAGTCGTGTCCGACTCTTCGTGACCCCATGGACCACAGCATGCCAGGCCTTCCCGTCCTCCGCTCTCTCCCGGAACATGATGGAAAAAAACAAATCAGCCACCAGAATGAAACATCCTACAGAACCTGCAGAGTTTTTCTCTCCTTCGCCCTCAACGTTCTAAATCAACAGCTGATAGATATTAGTGGGGCTAGTCCCAATGATTCTCATTAGTTATTTTTTAAAAAAATTATTCCCCCCCCAAAAAATATAAAAAAACTTATGCACTGATTTCAGTACAAGATGAATAGAAAGCCAACAATGATTTATGTGAGACCATTTTCATTTTTATATAAACCTTGACTAAAAATGGTTGCCAAGCTGTTTCTGAAAGCCCCTTCACAGGGGGAGTTTTCTTTTCATTTGTCTTTAAACTATTATTTCTCCCTGAAATAACGATCAATCTAACTGAAAATTTCATGTTATGTAAAACCACCACTTCTTTCTGGCATCTGTAAATTTCAGAAAGATTGGTGAAACCACTCCAATTTTATGAAGGTTAGAACGAGCCCCCAATTACTATTTTACATGGTGGAAACTAGGGCTGTGCACAGACACACACACCCCGCTTTGCTTTGGATGCTGTTTTGGACCCTCCTAATCAGCCCCGCTTCAACTCAGACTGATTTGGACCCCCTCCACTTTGACTCGGTTCCAGATCCAAAGTGAGATTTGGATATTTGGACCACTCAGTTTGGGCGTTTTCCGATTGACTTGCATGGGAAAACACAAATGGCCATAACTTTTTCAGTTTTCATGATAAATACATGAAACTTGGGAACCTCTGTGCTGACATGGAAGGGATCCCACCTGCCAAATTTCAGATGGAGGGACTCCAAATGGTGGAACTCCCTGACTCATGAGAGGTTTTTTTTGTTGTTGTTCAGTGTCTTATGATTTTCTATTACCAAATTTAGATGTTTTTGATTTGGCAGACATTTCCCTTGCCTTCTCTTTGATAGTTTTTAGTCTCCTAGACATATTGATTGCGCTGTGTGGTGGTTTAGCTTTAACAATAATTTTTTTAAAAAATGGTTTTATTGCACTGTAAACTGCCTTGAGAGCTCTCGAAGAAGGTGGAGTATAAGTGAGTAATCCCATGATCCAGATCCCTAAAGGATGGAGGCCTCTGAAACTGGAGTACTTTGTCCATCCTATGTCCTGCTGGGCTCTTGCTCACAGGGCAGGAGGAGCAATGGAAGCTATTTTTGCCTCTCCATCCTCTGTTAGAGCATTTTTCATTAGACAGGCCTCTGAGCCTGCCCAACTTGCTTTCTTTGCTGGATATGGGGGTTAAAAGCTCATTGGATCCAGAGGATCTAAGGTCTCTCCCCTCCCTGCCCATTGACCCTCCCTAACACACCCATTTCATCCCTTCCCAGCCTCAGGAGAGGTGTAGGGATTGTCTTGGGCCTTGCATAGGGATGTGCGAAAGTCACTTACCTTTTTGAGGGGGTGATTTGCGGTGGGGGGGAGGCGCTCTGCACCTCCCCCCGAAATCCTAACCCAGCCAGCTCCACTCTGCAGCAACTCTGTGGAGCTGCTGGCCAGGTGCATTTGCAGGCGTGCGGAGCCTGTGGATGCAAATGACGGCGGCTACGGCGGCCGCCATTTGCGTTCCTGTTTTTTTGCCATGATAGGCTATGTAAATATTTACGTAGCCTATCATAGCCTCCGCAGGGACACAAATGGCATCCCTGCATTAGCCGTGATAGGCTACGTAAGTATTTATGTAGCCTATCATGGCAAAAATGGGGAAACGAATGGCAGCCACATCTGTGGCCGCCATTCGCAAAGCAGCGCAAATGGCACCAGGTAAGTGCTCCCTTTCGTGCTCCTTTCACGGGGGGGGGGGGCTTCGTTCCGCCACAGATTTTTGGGGGCCGAATGCACTGGCATTTGGCCTCACTGAGATCCATGGCGGAATCCTCTGACATCCCTAGCCTTGCAATTTACATTTGGTGCAATATGACGTATGAGGAGTTTAAAGTTTAATGGGTAAGAAATTATGCTTATAGAGGGTTGATGCTTGGGGCAATGGGGCTTAGTAGGAAGATGGGTATGTTAGTTGTTTTCCAGAGCTTAGAGGGGTAATAGGATAAGGGGTTCGATTGACATCATGTAGGCTGCATACATCTCTAAGGATGAGGTGGCTGTAAGTAGAAGGTTATCACAGGACATTGGGGGGGGGTGAAGAACACAGCTGCTTCCAACTGGTTTTAGAAAAAGGAGAAGGAGAAAGGAGTCACTTGACCACAGGAATGGGGAACTGAGACATTCTCATAGTAAACAAAATACGTCAGAGATAGGAGGGAATTGCTGGGAAATGTGTCACGAAAATACACGTATAAAGTGACATGGTCCAATGGAAAAGATAATCTTTGGAATATGTTTTAGAGGAGAGGACATCAAGATAGAGGGGTATTTAAGTTTGGACACAGAAGGGATTGGGATCTCCCCTTTTAGGAGAGGGTCCCTTTTACGGGTAAAATAACTTGTATGAATGGTAACCAAATAGAGCTGCTAGAAGTGTGAGTATCACCTTTATCTTTGCTTTTCTGGCTGAAAATTTGTGTGCTTGTTAAACCTTCTTTATTTTTCTTTAATAAATGCATTTAGCTTACGCCGTTGTTGTAGTCCTTATTTGTAGAATTTAAGTAAATCTGAGTGAATGTGAACACTCTGGTCTTGGTCCCCAAAGGAACCTTGCCTACAACATCTGGGCCAAACTGGAGCTGTTAAAGTAAGTGTACCCTTGGGCATTTACTGCTGGGAATCCTGAAATTTTAGCCTCCAGTTTTTCCATTACAGAGGGAGCTTCTGTGGACATTTCCACAGCAGTTGGGAGGGGCTGGGGGCTAGATCCAGAGTCAGATCTCCAAAGTCAGAGCCCTATCTTTGGCCTCAGAGGCAGAGATCTGCTGCATCCTATGATCCCTTGGGTGCTGTCTGGAGGAAATAAGGTTGCTCTGTCAATAAATAAATAAACTTTGGTTTGTTAAGAAAACACACGAAGGTCAACCTTATCCCTGATATTTATTTTTTTTAATTTTGTGACTGACCATTACCTCTTACTAGGTAACAGAATTGCATTTTGCATGGGAGATGAGGGAGGGGGAGAACCAAAGCACAACTTCTTAAAAAAGTGTTTCTTTTTCTACACCAAAATGGAGATCCTTGGTGGGCATTCTGCTCATAATCACTTTCATAAAAGATTCCACAAATAAAAAGGGAAAGAATGTCAGAAAGTGACATCTTGAAAGCTCAACAGAACACTGAGCTCATTTCATGAAAGCTTTCTATACTACCTTTCTTGGTTGTTGACAAGGTATTCAAGCATTTTAACAGTAAAATAGGCGCTTTATTAGTGACTGGATTTCTTTCCTTTTGCAGATGATGATCTGTTTGTTTCATGCTTGAGAGTGATGAAAATAAAGTAATGACATAAAACATTCAAGATAATATTTTCAACCTTTAATTTATTGATTAAAAAATAGGGAGGGTGTTTTAGCCAAAAGCAGAACTAATTTTGGAAGAGTGGGACTTAGTGGGTGAAGGATAGAGTTTATTAGTATATTACTATGAAGTGCCATTGATTTTAACCACATACTCAACTTCTTGCTGATATCAATTAGACCTAAAAGCACTTCATTTTTGCTGGATCATGCCCGATGCCTTCAAATAATTACGGTGTCTTCAAATAATATCCAGACTTAATCATACCTAGAGTAGACCCACTGAAATCAATGGGACCTAAGTAACTTATGACTAACTTAATTCCCACTGATTTCAGTGGCTCCACTAAGTATGATTAAGTCTAGAATCAACATAATAATTTGAAGCTGATGACATGACTAGGTTGTTGTTGGATTAATTAAAGCCAATTGGGCCCAAACTGCCTCAAACATAAGGATAGACTGAGAATAGTTCATAAGCTTGAGAAGATAAAGGACCTTGACAAAAGCAAAGAGAAGTAGGGATGTCAGAGAATTCCGCCACAGATCTCGGTGAGGCCGAATGCCAGTGCATTTGGCCCCCCGAAATCCGTGGCGGAACTACCCCCCCTGTGAAATGGGCCCGGAACGGAGCACCTACCTGCTGCCATCTGCACTGCATTGGGAATGGCGGCCGCGTCTGCGGCTGCCATGCGCTTCTTCAATATAGCTGTGATAGGCTACGTAAATACTTACGTAGCCTATCACAGCTAATGCAGGGATGCCATTTGCATTCCTGCGGAAGCTGTGATAGGCTACGTAAGTATTTACATAGCCTATCACGGCAAAATACAGGGACGCAAATGGTGGCAGCTATGGTAGCTGCCATTTGCGTCCCTGCAGGCTGCCCAGTGGCCAGATGACTGGCTGCTGGCAGCCCCGGCCAGCGGCTCCACGAAATTTCCACGGAGCAGAGCCAGCCAGAGAGAATTTTGGGGGGAGGGACGGAGTGCCTCCACCCGACCGCGAATGTCACCCTTCGAAAAGGTAAGTGACTTTTGTACATCCCTAAAGAGAAGACAAAGATAAAACAATTCATGGCTTCTTCTTCCCTTTTTAAATTTAACTTTGTTTCTGATGTAGCATGAGAAATAGAGATCCAAAAGCCCAAATAGGCTTCTGGAAGTCATGGATCTAATCACAAAAGAGCTCTCCAAGACCATTACACTGGAAGAGCATTGGAAGATGCCAATATGCCAAGGCTCTTAATTGGGCTGGACCAAAACAGTATTTGATGACCCCATTCTCAGACTGCAAAAGTTTATGGGCCCTTTCAGGAATTTTGGGGGTGAGGGGCAATATTCAGTGGTGAGGGATTACCTCACCCCCAATGGAGCTGAGTCCATAGCAGCTTCAATTTCTTCCCAGAAGTCTCCAGAACACACCACATGATGATATAACAGGGGTGTAGAACCTCAGGCCCAGGGGCCAAATCCAGTCCTCCTGGAGTCACAGTTCAGCCCTGTCACGTTCTTCCGTCCTCTTCCTTCGCAATCAACACACTCCAGGAAACAAAGCTCCAGGCATTAACTTTATTGGTTAATGACTAGCTTCATTTGTTGTTGTTTATTCGGTCAGTTGCTTCCGACTCTTCATGACTTCATGGACCAGCCCACGCCAGAGCTTCCTGTTGGCTGTCGCCACCCCCAGCTCCCCCAAGGTCAAGTCCGTCACCTCCAGAATATCATCCATCCATCTTGCCCTTGGTCGGCCCCTCTTCCTTTTGCCTTCCACTTTCCCTAGCATCAGCATCTTCTCCAGGGTCTCCTGTCTTCTCATGATGTGGCCAAAGTACTTCAGTTTTGTCTTTAACATCATTCCCTCAAGTGAGCAGTCTGGCTTTATTTCCTGGAGTATGGACTGGTTTGATCTTCTTGCAGTCCAAGGCACTCTCAGAATTTTCCTCCAGCATCACAGTTCAAAAACATCTATCTTCCTTCGCTCAGCCTTCCTTATGGTCCAGCTCTCGCAGCCATAGGTTACTACGGGGAATACCATTGCTTTAACTATGCGGACCTTTGTTGTCAGTGTGATGTCTCTGCTCTTAACTGTTTTATCAAGATTTGTCATTGCTCTCCTCCCAAGAAGTAAACATCTTCTGATTTCCTGGCTGTGGTCAGCGTCTGCAGTAATCTTTGCACCTAGAAAGATGAAGTCTGTCACTGCTTCCACGTTTTCTCCTTCTATTTGCCAGTTTATCAATCAAGCTGGTTGCCATAATCTTGTTGTTTTTGAGGTTTAACTGCAACCCAGCTTTTGCACTTTCTTCTTTCACCTTCGTCATAAGGTTCCTGAGCTCCTCCTCGCTTTCAGCCATCAAAGTGGTATCATCTGCATATCTGAGATTGTTAATGTTTCTTCCAGCGATTTTAACTCCAGCCTTGGCTTCATCAAGCCCAGCACTTCACATGATGTGTTCTGCATACAGGTTGAATAGGTAGAGTGAGAGTATACAACCCTGCTGTACTCCTTTCCCAATCTTAAACCAGTCCATTGTTCCATGGTCTGTTCTTACCGTTGCTACTTGGTCATTATACAGATTCCTCAGGAGGCATACAAAATGACTTGGTATCCCCATACCACCAAGAACTTACCACAATTTGTTATGATGCACACAGTCAAAGGCTTTAGAATAGTCAATAAAACAGAAATAGATGTTTTTCTGAAAC
Source organism: Heloderma suspectum (assembly GCF_057233095.1). NCBI lineage: Eukaryota > Metazoa > Chordata > Lepidosauria > Squamata > Helodermatidae > Heloderma > Heloderma suspectum. Next base: position 89,660,324 of record NC_139461.1, read on the forward strand.
TCCCTGGCTTTCTCCATTATCCAGCGGATATTGGCAATTTGGTCTCTAGTTCCTCTGCCTTTTCGAAACCCAGCTTGTACATCTGGCAATTCTCGTTCCATGAATTGCTGGAGTCTACCTTGCAAGATCTTGATCATTACCTTATTGGCATGTGAAATAAGTGCCACTGTTCGATAGTTTGAACATTCCTTTTTTGGTATGGGGATATAAGTTGATTTTTTCCAATCTGTTGGCCATTCTTGTGTTTTCCAAATTTGCTGGCATATGACTAGGGGTGCACGAAAGTCACTTACCTGGTCTCGCAGCTTTTTGCGGTGGGGGGGAGGCGCTTCGCTGCTCCCCCTGCGAAGTTCAGGCCAGGGGGGGAGGCTTCCCGCCTCTCCCGGCTGAAATTCAGGCCGGGGAGGAGGTGCCTCGCCTCGCCCGGCCGCGAAATTAAAAGTTAAAAAAAAAAAGCCCCCGTGATAGGCTATGTGACGATTAACGTAGCCTATCATGGCTAGATCTGCAAAGTCAGCCATGACAGGCTACGTAAATCGTCACGTAGCCTATCACGGGTGACTTGAAAAAAAAAAAGCGCTTATGCAAATGGCGGCCCCCATAGGGAGCCGCCATTCGCGTTCCTTATTTGGTCGCTGTAGTCTCCATAAATCTTTACGTAGACTACAGCGACCAAATAAGGAACGTGAATGGCGGCTCCCTATGGGGCCGCCATTATCTGTACGCACTTTTTTTTTTTTAAGTCACCCGTGATAGGCTACGTGACGATTTACGTAGCCTATCACGGCTGACTTTGCAAATCTAGCCGTGATAGGCTACGTTAATTGTCACGTAGCCTATCACGGGGGCGTTTTTTTTCTTTTATTGGAATGGCGGCGGCGGCAGCCGGTCGAAAGACTGGCTGCCGCTCCCGCCCCGGACGAAGACCTGACGAACCGCCGGCCGGACCCGCCGCTGGGAGGGACATTCGCCAAAGGTAAGTCCCGTCCCGGGGGGGGTGCGGGGGGTGGGGGGGTGCAGAGAATTTCTCCCCGAAACTTGTTCGGGGGGCCGAACACGTTGGCGCTCGGCCCCCCGAAGTTTCGGAGAGAAATTCTCCGCCATCCCTACATATGACATGCATCACCTTGACAGCATCATCTTGCAAGATTTGAAACAGTTCAGCTGGGATACTGTTGTCTCCTGCTGCCTTGTTATTAGCAATGCTTCTTAAGGCCCATTCAACCTCACTCTTCAGGATGTCTGGCTCTAGCTCACTGACCACACCATCAAATCTATCCCCGATATTATTATCCTTCCTATACAAATCTTCCGTATATACTTGCCAACTTTTCTTGATCTCTTCTGCTTCTGTTAGGTCCTTGCCATCTTTGCTTTTGATCATACCCATTTTTTTTCCCCCCTGGAATTTACCTCCAATGTTTCTAATTTCCTGGAAGAGGTCTCTTGTCCTTCCTATTCTATTATCTTCTTCCGCTTCCGTGCATTGCTTGTTTAAAAATAATTCCTTATCTCTTCTGGCTAACCTCTGGAATTTGGCATTTAATTGGGCATATCTCCCCCTATCACTGTTGCCTTTTGCTTTCCTTACAAATGCAAATTCTAGGAAACTCTCGGACTACAATGAATCAGCTAATCCACACATCTACAAATATCAATAGAGGATACAGAGTTGAAGTTAGGAAAGCTGCCAGCAGTCTGGGCAAGAACTTCATGGCCAGACTAGCTTCATAGGGATGCCCTCCCTTAGGGTGGCTCCCTCCTACTTTGGCTTCCATGAGTGGCCAACCTAGCAGAGAGTCTTAGCTCTGCTCCTAACTTTTCCTGCTTCACTCTGCGATGGACTCTCGCATCCCTCAAGGCACACCCTTTCCCCCCTGCCAACTTGTGTTCTCATGGTGGATGAATGGGAGAACCATTCAGCCTGTGCCATCTGTGTGTCAAGGTCCTGCGAAGAAGTCTCTCCATATCTGGGATCACTGGGTAGGCTGCCTCCCCTTGTCTGGCTGTTCCCATTCTGAATCTGAGCTGCGAGTAGGGATGTTGGAGAATTCCTCCACGGACTCCAGTGAGGCAGGAAACTGGCCCCCTGGAGTCCGTGGTGGAACAGGGCAATCCCCTCCACCACCCCGCGGAATCCCCCCGGGACGGAGCCTACCTGGCGGCGGTGGTGGGTGGTCTACTGGCCACTACCGGGCTGCGGCCGCAAATGGCGGCCAGTACGCCGGCCGCCATTTGCGTCCCTGCCAAGCCATGGTAGGCTATGTAAGTATCTACGTAGCATATCACAGCAAAAGGTAGGGATGCAAATGGTGGTCGCTACGCCATTTGCATCCCTGCCTTTTGCCATGATAGGCTACGTAGATACTTATGTAGCCTATCATGGTTTGGCAGAGATGCAGATGGCATAGAGGCCACCATTTGCATCCCTGCAGAGGCCGTGATAGGCTGCGTATATATTTATGTAGCCTATCATGGCAAAAGGCAGGGACACAAATGGTGTAGCAGCCACCATTTGCATTCCTGCCTTTTGCCGTGATAGGCTACGTAAATATATACGTAGCCTATCACAGCCTCCGCAAGGACACAAATGGCGGCTGCCATTTGTGGCTGGCGCAGCCCAGCAGCCAACAGAAGTCCGGCTGCGGGCGGCCCCGGCCAGTGGCTCCACGGAGTCGTTGCAGAGTGGAGCCAGCCGGGGAGGATTCTGAGGGGAGGGATGGAGCGCCTCCCCCCCCCCACGGATGCCCCCACTTGGAACAAGGTAAGGGATTCGTATATCCCTAGCTGCCAGATATCTCCACATGCTCAGATTCATTCCTGACACTGAGCTCCCCAGATGGCCATATACCCCCCCAGGCTTTATTGCAGCCCCCCCCCCAATTCTGAAAGGTTGAAATGCCTTGCCTAAGCCTTAGTTACTTAAAGTAAGTAAGAGCTTTAAGCTAAAATATGTTGATATTTTTTGGCATTTTGGCCCAGCCCTTTGCCTTTCGCCCTGCCCACCACTGGTGTATTGCCCCCAGAAGTTTTCAAAATGAAATTCTGCCCTTGGGCTGAAAGGGATTCTGCACTCCTGTGATATAGCATCTCCGTGAGAGCTGCTTTGGGGGGTGCCACTGAGCTGTGCATCCCACCCCACCCCTCAATATGCATGCTTTGGCCAGGATGATGGCCTGTAGTCATCAGGAGGAGCTCTGGTAGCAGCAGTGAATTGCATCCTCCACCCTGACTTTCAATCCCCATCCCCACTTGAAGGGGTGGCCCCGTGGGGTCAATTTTCATGCCCACGCTCTCCCAAATTCAAGATAATGCCCAGCTCAATTGTGTTCCAAAAATTCAAGCAGGGGTGTTGACATAATCAAGTACATCCAGCTAAATTCTCACCCTATTCCTAGCAAAGTGTTGATTTGAAGACAAGCCATCTTGGTTGTCACTGTCAAATTCACTTCCATGGTAGGAGTGACATTATATCATATAGGGAAACTTCTACCCAGATTTTCTAGGTTCTCATCCATATGGATCTAAATGTTTTGTCTAAGCAACCTGTCTCTGCAAGGAATAAGGAAATGATTGTGAGACCAGTGTAGGGCATGCAGCATGCATGGCTCATTATTATGGGCTGGATCCAAGATCTTCAAAAGGAAGGGCTCCACTTGCGGAAGGTCCTTCCACCCAATTTTGGGGATCTTTGCCATGCACTGCTCACCCCATTCAGCAGGGTCTCCTGACTCTGTGTAGCATTTTCAGGGGGTAGAGAGGCTGCTGTGGGAAGAAGCGGGTGGGGAAGTCCACTTCTGCCAATGCAGTTGATCCACCTTAAATATGGATCCAACCCTAGATATCTGTCTGGCCATACCTTACTTTTCTGTCAATGTTATTCCTCTCATGATTCCACATTAGTACTACAACACTTGGATGGGATTATGGAAATTAAACATGCCTTGGCACAGTCATATTATTGAAAATAATTATGGAAGTTCTGAGGTATGGTCTTGATGAGGGATGTGTGAACGCCCAACATCTGATCTGGGGGTGCAAGTCCATCACAGGGAAATCCAGCCTTCTTGGGGCTCAGCAGATTTCCCTGGAGCATCCTCCAGATTTTGCACTTTTCCCCCTCTGTAACCAGGGCAAGATAGTCAATTCTGGCTGCAATTAGTGTACCTTGGGCAAATTATGGCCGTAATTAGCATATTTTGCTCCATTTGAGACCATAAAGTGCTTAATTATATGTAAATTGCAGACATAAAGTACTTTCAGGTTGCAATTTGCTTCAAATATGCTAATTACGACTGTAATTTGTGCAAGATATGCAAATTGCTTGATTATGTATCTTGCCATTTTTTAAGGGAAAAACTTAGACAAAATCCGCAAGCAGTGCACGACACTCCTTCTCTCCCTGCTGGTGCCAACATCAGCAGGGATTGCCAGTCCGCTATGGAATTTGGAGGTCAGATTCTCAGGAATCTAATCTGTAAGGCCCCAGGCCTGAACCAAGCTATTAGAGTGGCTTAGATCCATAACACTCTCTGGCTTTGGTCAGAGGGCTGCTGTTTCTCTTAACAGGCCTCTTGATTTACCAGAATGAGTCAAAGGGTGAGAAGCGGCTCCAAGCACATTCCTGGCTAATGAGGAGAGTGTCTCATCACTAGGGATGTACGAAAGTCACCATTTCGCGGATCTGCTTCACGGTGGGGGGGGGAGGTGCTCCATCCCTCCCCCTGGAATCCTCAATGGGGGGGAGGCACTCTGTCCCTCCCCCTGGAGTCCTGCCCAGCCAGCTCCGCTCCGCAGGGATTCCGCGGAGCTGCCAGCTGGCTCCGCCCGCAGCCAGACATCCGGCCGCTGGGCAGCAAGGATGCAAATAGCAGCTGCCATAGCTGCCGCTGTTTGCGTCCCTGTATTGAACCGTGATAGGCTACGTAAATATTTACGTAGCCTATCACGGCAAAGTAAAAAAAAAAACGCATACACAAATGGTGGCGGCTATGGTGGCTGCCATTTGTGTTCCTTATTTTTCGCTGTTTTAGCCTACGTAAATATTTACATAGACTACTATGGCGAAAAAAAAGGGGAATGCAAATAGCATAGTGGGCACTATTTGCGTTCCTTTTTTATTTGCCGTTTTAGCCTACATAAATATTTACGTAAGCTATTACGGTGAAAACAAGGGGAAAGCAAATAGCACCCACTACGCTATTTGCGTTCCCCTTTTTTTCTCTGTAATAGCTTACGTAAATATTTACGTAGGCTAAAACAGTGAAAAAAAGAGAACGCAAATGGCAGCTGCCGTAGCCGCCACAATGTGCGTACACGGGGTTTTTTTTCTGGAAGGCTGCCCAGCGGCCGGATGTCCGGCTGCGAGAGGCCCTGGCTGACGGCTCCACAGAATCTCCGCGGAGCGGAGCCAGCCGGATCAGGATTTTGGGGGGAGGTGCGGAGTGCCTCCCCCCCCACCGCGAATCACCCCATCGAAAAGGTAAGTGACTTTCGTACATTCCTAAAGAAAAGGCCAAACTCATTAAGGAGGATGCTTATAGTTTATGTGTTTATTTAGAATTCTACCCTACTTTTGACAAAGGCTGACAAGTAGTTAAATGGTGGTTATAGTAATGTATGGTGTGCATTGCATGTGCAAAACTATTACAACTGCACTAACTTAATTAATGTCATAATAAATGACTGTCTTCATTTTCTACTTGCAGAGTACACACAATTGAAGTGTAGATAACTATATTATTCCTGTGGTTTCATAAAGAACGTCTCATTGACTGTCTCACAAAAACAGGACTTTATTGCCTATTAAATGATTTAAAACAAATATTATGCAGGCATATGTAGCTTGTGACCTAAGCTTGTCACATAAAACACAGGCCACAGCTCTGGGAACAAAGTAAAACGTAAAGTATTCATCTTTTTTTATATGAAAAAAAAATTATCCAGAGGTTTGCTATGAATTTCAGCACAAGCATCTCTTCTGCCACCCATGACACCTTCTGGAAAAGGTGTCAGCAAGTCCCCTTCCCCTATGCAGCAAGTTCAGAGGAAGGAGGTGGTAGCCTTTCAGTGAATGGCTGCACAAGCCAGAGTTCTTTCAGGGTGTTTCGAGATGAGGCTTTTGCAGTGCCTTCACCCTGCCTCATTCATGGAATTTTACACAGGGACAGACATTGATGTCTTCCATTTGTAACGCTTACATGTATTGCCACCACTTTGTCTGTCTTCTCTTCATACTGTGAAAAATCTAGGGATGTACGAAAGTCACTTACCTTTCTGCGGATTATGTTGATGGGGGGGGCGTTCCGTCCCTCCCCTCAGAATCCTCAACGGGGGGGGAGGCGATCCATTCCTCCCCCCCCGGAATCCTCCGCAGCCGGCTGTGCTCCACGGCAGCTCCGCGGAGCAGCCCGCCAGGCCCAGCCAGGCCAGAGCCATCTGCGGCCGGATTTCCGGCCGTGGAGGGCTCTGGGGGAAAAACCAACAAACAACCGCGTATGCAAATGGCGGCGGCTATGGCCACCGCCATTTGCGTTCCTTATTTTTGCCATCTTAATCTACGTAAATATTTATGTAGACTATGACGGCGAAAATAAAGGGGAATGCAAATAGCGTAGCGGGCGCTATTTGCGTCCCTTTTTGATCCACCGTTTTAGCCCATGTAAATATTTACGTAGGCTAAAACGGCGAATCAAAAAGGGATGCAAATAGCGCCTGCTACGCTATTTGCGTTCCTCTTTATTTTCGCCGTCATAGTCTATGTAAATATTTACGTAGACTAAGATGGCCAAAAATAAGGAACGCAAATGGCAGTGGCCGTAGCCGCCGCCATTTGCGTACACGTTTTTTTTTTAAAAAAAAAAACACCAGCCATGATAGGCTATGTAAATCTTTACGTAGCCTATCACATCGGGGTTTTTTTTGGGTTTTTTTACAAGACTGCAAATGGCGGCAGCGGCAGGTGGTTGGAAGACAGGTGGTTGGCCGCCAGAGCCGCCGCCTCCTGGAAGATCCGCCCCAGGTAAGTCTCGTCCCGGGGGGGATTCGCAGGGGGGCGGGGGGTGGCAGGCCATTCCGCCACGGAGTTCGGGGGGCCAAATGCACTGGCATTCGGCCTCACCGAGATCTGTGGCAGAATTCTCTGACATCCCGAGAAAAATCTGTTCAGAAAGAAAGTGCATAATAGCTACACAATGCCTTCTGGAATCCTCTATCTGGAAGGACTTTAGTACCACAGATATTGGAGTGTATCATGAACATTTTACCTGGCTGTTGTTGTTTCTTTATATCTCTGTTAACCTAAACGCCATAGCGTGTGGATGAATTTGCACAGAAATTAATGATAGTTGTGTAAAAAGTGACTGTAACATTATTAAATTGAAGCCAGAATCATTTCTAGATATCCAGCTCAGTCCATACTACCAACACAGAAATCGAGTTAGAGTTCTCATTCCTATAAAGTGAAGAAACAAACTGGGAGTTTATAGTATTAACACGAGTTACATAGTGAGATTAAAGGTGTGATCCTTACCTCTGTGGTCCAGCCACCTTGCATTTCTGGCTAGGTAGGATTTTGCCAGTCTAGCCAGGGAGTTTCCAGGGCGGGGCAGGGGGGAGGGCCTTTCCTGCAGTGCATAGGAAGCTGCATAATGCCGCTTCTGTGGTCTTCTCCCCTCCCTGCCCCTAGGGCCACCCCCTTTTCCCCCTTCTCCATACTCTGTTTCCAAGTGCAGAAATGTAGCCAGTCCAGGGAGAACCGTCCTGGCTATGAGGGGGCAGGGAGTGTGGTTTCTGGGCTCTGAAGTCAGATCCCCAGATCCAACCTTGGAGCCCAGGAACCAAAAAATCCTATGTCCCCCAGATGCTGTCTAGGGGACAAAAGATTTCTCCCTAAGTAAGGCTGCAAGCCTATAAAGATTTACCTGTGAGTAGGCTCCATCAAATGGAGTTGTGCTTGCTTCCATAGAATCATAGAATAGTAGGGCTGGAAGGGGCCTACAAGGCCATCGAGTCCAACCCCCCACTCAATGCGGGCATATATACAATGCAGCCATGTATACAGGCATAGGATTGCACTGCAAAGAAGATAACTTTGTGGCCAATGGAAGTAAAAAAATAAACTGCATGTGACTGAATAGGTGTCTAAAATTATCAAGTGCTGTACAAAGATTAAAAATACCACAGGTCCTGTCTGGAGACTCACAGTCAAGTTAATGATAGGTTGTATATGTGAGGGGTGGAGACAAGGTTGGCCTACCACTGCAGCTATTTCAGTGAATTGATTGGTGCCTTTCCTGCATGGCTAATGTGGGGGTGCTGTTGCTAAGCAATGTCACGATTGGTAGGTTAAAGTAGTGGTTCTAGGGATACTGTGCTATCAGAGTGGCTCTTGTTGCTACATTAGTTTCTCTCTCGTCAGTGAGTGCATGGGAGTCATGGCCATTATGCCAATATTAGCCTTGGCATAGCAGCTGGCCAGCATGCCATGACCATAGAATCAGCCTGACTGTAATAACAGCAGTGGTAAAATGACGCTGTGTTTTTGGACTACAAATCTGACACTTTTTTTTTAACCAGGTGAGAATCATGTTATAATAAAAGCGAAGTACTTCTACAGGCAATACAATACTCATTTCAGAGTTAAGAATTAGCACCCTTTTCATGTCTTCACAGGAGTGCTTTGAATCCATATTCATGGAGGAAGCCTGTCACTTAAATTCAATTTAGGAAAGAAAGGAACAGTTAAAGGATAAAATGTCATGGAGTAGTAGAATATGTTCCCCAAAATGTACAGCATGCCGCTCACATGTGCCCAGTTAGGGGCATAACACCCAATTATAACTTAACGTTCTAGTCCATTGGTGGGACTATAATTGAAAGAAACCTCCCTAATAATAATCAGAGAATTTTAAAAGGCTATGCATGTACTACCAGTAACTTCCTTTCATTCGAAAGATCACACTTTCAGCTTTGACTAAAAGATACCAAAGAATAAACCCTTAAGATCAGATGCATGAAAATTGGCAGAAGCATTTTTTGTCAATGAAGCAGAAGTGGTTCAGTGTATTGCTGTTATTGTCATGTGCTGTTTTAGCTCTGAGGCTCTTTTCACTTATGAAAACACTTTGGACTTAAACAAGGTCACATTAGCGCTCAGGAAAACATTATACTGTATATGCAGAACAGACAGCTCTTCTAATAAACATACTTTATTCTGCAGTCTCAGTTTTGAAGTACTATGGGCTTTTATGTTTGTCATTAAAGGTTGTTAATGATAAGGTATGTAAGGTGTTGGCATAGACACCTGAAACAGCTGTGAAAACAAAGAATCTCAGGATGGAACTATATATGTTTCTGAATGCTACCTTGCCATTTTTGTTCCAGCCTTTAAGCCCATGAAGTCAAGAAGTAGTAGGGATGTCAGAGAATTCTGCCACGGATTCCAGTGAGGCCAGATTCTAAATAGGGCCTCCTGCCCCCTGCAGAATCCCCCCAGGATGGAACTTACCCGGGGAGGATGCGGTGGCAGCTCCGGTGGCGGCGGCTCCGGCTGGTCTCCTAGCCGGCCGCGGCCAGGCTGCTGCAGCTGCCATTTGCATTCTTGCAGCTGTGATAGGCTATGTAAGTATTTACGTAGCCTATCATGGCATAGAGAGGGGACGCAAATGGCAGCCACTATGCCATTTGTGCCCCTGTTCTTTGCCGTGATAGGCTACATAAGTATTTACGTAGCCTATCATGGTAAAGGCAGCCATGCAAATGGCATAGTGGCTGCCATTTGCATAAATACTTATGTAGCCTATCACAGCTGCTTGAAAGGATGCAAATGGCAGCCCCTACGACAGCCAGGGAGGATTCTGGGGGGAGGGATGGAGTGCCTCCCCCCCACCGCGGATGCCCCGGCATGGAGCCAGGTGAGTATTTCATACATCCCTAAGAAGTAGTAGTGTGCAAAATTCTGTCTTCCAGTTTCTGAAAGGTTCCTTCCCCAGTGAAAGAGCCATCTATTTTTGTGCCTTGATCTCAAGACACTTTTGAATTTTTTTGGTGGTGGTTTTTGAGCTTACCTCATTGTAAGGTGGCCAAGGGTGCTGTGTGCATTTTTCTTTCTATTATGCATCTGTTATTGCGCCACAGCCTCCCTGGCTGTTCATGCTTACTGATATGAAAAAAGGCCCATTGGAGAAGTTACGTCACAATGGCTTCCCCTGGGCTTTAATTGAAGTGTGGGAACAGAAGCCAGGGAGGTTGCAGACTGCTGGAAAGAAATGTAAACTGCTGTGAAAAGGCAAATTCCATATTAGGTATCATTAGGAATGGGATCAAAAATAAAGCTGCCAATACCATAGTAACTTTATACAAATGTACGATGCAACCATACTTGGAATGCTGTGCACAGTTCTAGTTGCTTCATCTTAAAGGAGGTATTGTAGAATTAGAAATGGTGCAGAAAACTAAAATGAGCAAGGGGTGGAGAAACTCCCCTATGATAAAAGGCTACAACATTTACAGTTTGGGGCAGGGGAACAAGTAAGAGGAGATGTTATAGAGATGTATAAAATTACGCATGGTGTGGAAAAAGTGGCTGGAGAAAAGTGTCCCCCCCCCCTTTCTCATAATACTGGAACCTGGGTCATCCAGTGAAGCTGAATGGTGGGAGAGTCAGGACAGAAAAGAAGAAGTACCTCTCCACATAGTGAATTCTATAGTATGCACTACTATGAGAAGTGGATGACCTCCAATTTAGATGGCTGTGAAGGAAAGGAGGGGGTTCCTCTTACTCCAGGCAGTGTAGGCAGGGACAAACAATTACCGAAGTAGCCTGCCACTTACCTTGGGTGGATCTTCCTGGTGGCGGCAGCTCTGGCGGTAGTTCGGCAGTGGCGGCGGCTGTGGCGGCCGGTCTTCCGACCGGCTACCACTGCCGCCATTTCCAGTTTGTTTGTTTTTTTAAAGTGATAGGCTACGTAAAGATTTATGTAGCCTATCATGGCTAGGTTTTAAAATAAAACCGTGATAGGCTACGTAAATGTTTACGTAGCCTATCATGTCTGACTTAAAAAAAAAAAAAAACACGCATGTACGCAAATGGCGGCGGCCTTGGCCTCTGCCATTTGCGTTCCTTATTTTGGCACGTCTTAGTCTACGTAAACATTTACGTAGACTAAGACGGCAAAAATAAGGGGAACGCAAATAGCGTAGCGGATGAATTTCCAGCCTCGGAGGGCTCTGGGTAAAAAACAACAACAACGCGTACGCAAATGGCGGCGGCTACAGCCACTGCCATTTGCGTTCCTTATTTTTCGCCGTCTTAGTCTACGTAAATATTTACGTAGGCTAAAACGGCGAATCAAAAAGGGACGCAAATAGCGCCCACTACGCTATTTGCATTCCCCTTTATTTTCACTGTAATAGTCTACGTAAATATTTACGTAGCCTAAGACGGCGAAAAATAAGGAACACAAATGGCGGTGGCCATAGCTGCCGCCATTTGTGTACGCATTTTTTTTTTTAACTGGGATGTGATAGGCTATGTACATCTTTACGTAGCCTATCACGTCTCTGTAAACCCCCCCAACCCCCCCGACAAGACTGCAAATGGCAGTCGGAAGACCAACCGCCGCCCAGAACATCCACCCCAGGTAAGTCTCATCCCGGGGGGGATCCACGGGGGTGGCGGGGGGGTGGCGGGGGGGTGGCAGGCCGTTCCACCACAGATTTCGGGGGGCCGAATGCACTGGCATTTGGCCTCACCGAGATCCATGGCGGAATTCTCTGACATCCCTACCCCATGAACTGGAATCTTTAAACAAGCATTGTTAACTGTTGGTGTATAGTCTACACGATCCAGGCTAATTCACAAGATTAATGATTATATTTATATTAGTTTACTGTCTTTCATCTTTTATTTTTTCTTGCTTTTCTTTATATTTTTTATTTTAAAATAGATAATATATCTAGTATAAAATATATTATTGATGGTTGAAGGTTTATATTAAGTTTTATCATGATTATATAATACTATATATATAATAATGTAGGCTTTGGGGAATGAATTGTAGATCTGATTCTTTGATATAAGATTGATGATATGATATAGAAATGTAAGGTTGTTTATTAAATTGTAAGACTGTTAAGGTTATAGATACAGTTTTTAAAGTAGAATGGCATCAGAGGCCGGGGGGTGTTGGAGTTTAAACTCAATTCTTTAAGTGGGAGGGAGAGGGGGAGGGGAGGGCATTTTTTCTTTTTTCTTCACTTCCTTTCCTCCTCCCTTTTCCCTTTTTTTCCTTTTTTTCCCTCTTTTTTCTCCTCTCTTTGTTATTGCGGTGTCCTCATCAGAATATTATACTGTTGGGAAATAGAAGTATTGATTAGGTTGTTGATAATTTTGGTATTGTTTATATCATTTATTAAAATAAAATAAATAAAAATATATTAAAAAAGAGAGAGTGTTTGTTAATTGGTATTCATGCCCTGTGTGCAAGATATGAAGTGTCACAATATCTAATTCTTGTGTCTTATTAGTTAAAGAATAATCTCCATGGGACAGATCTCTAGCTCATAATTCATATACATGTTCAGTTTAAGTTGTTTTGAAACAAGGATGAGTTGCAGCCTACTTAGATATTTCCGTACTGACCCATTTTCACTATGCTCTTTGAAGTGAAGAAAAATGGATTGTGGGGTGGGGGGAAGCAAAGAGATAATTAGCTTTTATTCATATAGAGAATACCTCTTAATGTCTTCAGGGTTGTAAAGCTGGTATGAAAATGTTAGGCCCGTTCCCTGTGAGATGGGATGAAGTCAGCAGTACAGAATTATAGGTTTTAGTTAATAAAGCATTGGGGTCCCTTGGTCTCCAGTTCTATAATTTCAGATCTGGTTCTGGGATGCATTCATTTCCTTATGCGTGAGGTCGAAATTTACTCTTGATGGCAGATAGCACTGAAAACAAGATTTGAATTATTTTACTTGCATTTCATACAAAGCTTAAAAGGGTCTGCATCCCAATCCTAAATGTGTTTATTTAGATGTCCTATTAATTAAAAAAAAAAGTTACTTTCTGGTAAGCATTTCTACCATTATAGCTTTAAGTAGGCTTGTTTACCACAGTCATGTAAGAGAAGAAGGCAAGCTTACGTTCTGGGCTTATTCACAATAAGACCAGTTAGATTCATCTGCCAGTGTAGTGTAGTGCTTAGAACAGGACTGGAGAACATTCAGCCCGTAGTGTCACCTCCTTGGGCCCATCCCAACTAATGGAAACTTCTATGAAAGCACGCAACTCCTTTGTTAGAAGGGCTTCGCTGGCAACTGGTCTGTTTCCAGGCAGAAGTCAAAGTGCTGGTTATGACCTATAAAGTCCCGTACAACTTGGGACCAGGCTACCTGAAAGACCAGACCTCTCCCATACAAGCCTGAATGGATCTTAAGATCTTCTGGAGAGGCCCTTCTTTCGAAACCACTGCCATCAGAGGCACATTTAGTGGCAATTAGGGATGGCATGGGTGCCCAGCTTAGTTGGGGAGTCCAACAGTCTACCCCCCACTTGTGCCTCTGGGCTGTGCCTGCTGAGCCACTGCACCTGCCCATGCCCCCCCCCCTGCACTTTCTGAGCCACCTTCACCTACCCTGAACTGCCTATGAGCACCTGTCATTACCATGGTTGCCATTTGCAAAAAAACACACCCAGTGGCGACTTGGGAACTTCCGTAAATGTAATATTGTGCACATAGTGGCCATAAAGACCCCATCTATGCACTATTACAGGCATAAATGGGCCATTTACCCCTGTAATGTTGTGTAGATGGGGTCTTTACAGCAGCTTTGTGTGCAATATCAAATTTATGGAAGCTCCTGAGTTGCCTTTTTTTCCCCAAATGATGAGTGTGGGAATGATGGGCACTTGCGAAAAGCTCAGGGTAGGCAAGCACTGGCGGAGGGAGTGGGAGCAGCAGCTCGGCAGTCCCAGATGACCCAGATTGTGTGGGCGGGGACATCCGTCCATCCCTAGTGGCAACGCAAAATAGGGCCGTCTTGGTGGCCGCTCCCTGGCAGTGGAACTCCTTGCCAAGGGAGGCTAGGTTCGCTCCCTCTTTGCTGTCATTCTGCTGGCAGGTGAAGACCACTTTATTCAAGCAGGCCTTTGGTGTGTTGGTCTGGAGGCTGTTTTCACTAATTACTGTTGTGTTTTCAATTGTGTTTAATGCATTTGTTTTATTATTGTTTTTATCAAGTTTTATTAGTGATTGCAAGCTGCCTTGTGTGCCATTTTTGGTAGAAAGGTGGGGTGCAAATCAAATCAATAAATATCAATGTTCAGGGGAGGTCATAGTGGAAAAGGAAGGGCTAACTCACCCTCCCTCCCTGATCATTGTGACAATCCCCTCCCCCTGAAAATCAGTCCTGTGTGGCAATAACTATTTTTAAAGAGCTCCTTGTGGTGCCAATGAATGGTTTTTTAAAACGACAACAACTGAATTGCTCTAAGTCGATGATTAAAAAGCCCTAATGCACTTTGGGAGAAGGGGTTAACCTCCCTTCCCTGCATGCTGCAACTCTTGAACATTGCCAACATGTAACAATTAGGCTGGGGTAGGGCCAAAGGGGGAGGAAAGCATGAAAGAGAAAGAAGAGAGGGGTAGGAAAGAAAGAGAGGAGGGAGAGAATGGAATGGATAGATGAGTGTATGTGTGTGTGTGTGTGTGTGTGTGTGTGAATGTGAATGAATGAATGAATGAATGAATGAATGACAGAAAGGAAGGAAGGAAGGAAGGAAGGAAGGAAGGAAGGAAGGAAGAAAGGAAGGAAGGAAGGAAGGAAGGAAGGAAGGTTGGTTTTGGCTCAGCCTGATTTTGGCTCCAGCCCCGTCTACCACTGGCGTGCATGCCCCAACAGATTTCTCCAGAGGAAATGCAGCCCTTGAGGGGAAAAGTTTTCCAACCACTATCTTAGAATATCAGACTGGGAGCAGGGAGACCTGGATTCAACTCCCATCCTTTCTCCAGATCACTCCGTGCAGTGTACAAGGCCTGTCCTCCACCCATTTTATCCTTTGAAAAGCCAAGTGAGGTGGGTTAGGCAAATAGTGACTGGGACTGGGGAGGTTCCTAGGTGATATCCTGCTGGGGCGGATCTGCCAATCAGTGCTTCTGCAAGCGGGAGAAGCTTAATGCAGGGTGCAGCTACACCATCCCTGGCAGATGGCTGACCAGCCTCCATTTCAATACCTCCAGCGAAGGCAGTCAGTGGGCATCTCTACACCGCCAGTTTATTGCACATTCATGATTGGCCATTCACTGAATTGTGTGGGTCCATTACATGACATCGTCATCGTCCAGTCATTATCCCACCATTTCCACCCACCTATCCGGTGTTTTCCTCAAACAGAAAAAAATTGGTATTTTTCCAAATATGCGCAAATGGAGCGCCATGACCTCCCTGTCTATTTCTCCCCTAGTGCAAATGAACCACGGTGTGTTGGTGGCTGTGGGCCATTGTTCTGGGTTGTTGGTCATGATGTCGAAAGCAATGACGACAGGCTGTGGGGCGTGTCATCTTCCCATGCCTGCAGCACTTTGGCTCCTTGCCATTTTCGGCCTGCAGCATTCTGAACAAACAAGGCAGCAGGTCAGCAGAGCAGCATGCCGGCCTTCCAACCTGCCGGGACATCCCCCTGCAGTGCATTCCCGGTGAGTAAATGGCTGAGTAACAGCAGAGATTATAAAAAAACACTGAACGAGGAGGCGGGGGGCAGGGGCGTGTCAGTCCCCATCCACCAGTAACGTGCAAGGGGAGAGAAAGGGGCAGGAACCAGGGAGGCCACCCGAAGCGCGTGTAATACTTTTTGAGGAAAGGTGGTGATGCCTCTGAGCAGCATCACTACCCCCATGAGAAGGAAAGAAACAAAAAATAACATGACGGGGACAGCCATCTAAAGAGAATGACCCAGTCCTGCAATGATACCAGATGGGGAAAGAACTGGCACTGATGTGGAATTCTCCCTCTGTGTGATGGAGCCCAGTTTGAAACAGCTCCTGCCACTAGGAAGTTTCTCGTTACCTTTAGCTGAAATGTGTGCAAGTTTCATCCATTCTTTCTGGAGCAACAAAGAAGCAAGGCTGCTCCTTCTTTTGCATGAACCACTAGGCCGTCCATTTCCAGTTCTATCCCATCTCTTGCTACGTGTAGAACAGGGATGGCCAAAGGCGGTGTGAAGTGTGAACCAGCCCATGGATTGGCCTAACAGCAGTTTGTCTCATGTTCCATCCTCATCTGTTGGACTTGCATGTATTCAGTGATTTGACCCAAATGAATCTTATAATTCAAAGTTGAATATATCAGCAACAAGGGACAGTTTCTGCCCTGAAAGGCAGCCAAGAAATATTTTAAATAAATACATAAAATTAATTAATTTTAGGGTGAGAGGGACAAATAATAGGCACAATATCAAACAACATGATAAAATATTCGAATAATAGATTCCGCAAACACTATTAGTTTATATGAAGATGGAATTTATAATGTTCATGTTATTTAGATAGATATGTAGTTTACTTTAGTGGCTTTTTGTTTTGTTTTGTTTTGCATTGGCTGATGTTATCCCCTTGCCTGTATACTTTTCACCCCTCCCCAGCCCACCTCCCAAATCCCAGTTTGGGCTATAGTCTGCCTGCCATTTATTTCAACTGCTGCTCTCTCTGAGTGAAAGGGAGTTAGATAACCAGCTTCTCCAGGGGTAAGGGTTTCTTGTGGTTGCTTGGTTATCTATCTTACCCCACACATACCTTTTTCCTGTGTGATGAATTCAAGATTGTCTGCCAAGTGGTAAGGCTGAATGGTCATCTGTATTAACTAACCGTTTTTGGTAAATTTGATGACATTTCAATACCTAAAGTTATTGTTACTTATGTTAACAATATGTCAGGTCTCCACTGGCAATCACACACTCCAAGGCACCAGGCTTCGGGCTCACTACTTTATTAGTTAGCTACCAGGTTCCTTACAAATGTAAATCCTCCAAGACTTGCCAGCTACAAAGCAAAACAGCTGCTCCACATACTGTAATTACAAATATCAATAGAGGAGCCAAGTGGGAATCAGAGATGTTGCCGGTAGTTTGAACAAGAATTTGCCAGCCAGAATAACTTAGGGGGGGGATGCCCCTCCCTTATAGTTGTGCCTCCCTACATAAGCTATCACACATAGCCAACTGGGTGGAACGTCTGAGCTCCGCCTCTAACTTTTCCTGCTTCACTCTGTGCTGGACTCTAGCATCCCTTGGGTCACACCCCACACTCTCCACCTTCTCCAAGACCTGGATTCTCACAGGAGAGGAAAGCGGGGGGGGGGGGGGGCTTCCGGTTGAGCCATCTGCAAGCCAAGTTCCTGAGAAGAACACCTATCCATATCTGAGCTCACTAGGGAGGAAACCTCCCCCAGTTCTGGCTGTTCCCAATCTGAATCTGAGCCACTAGCTATCTCCACACGCTCAGAATCATTCCTGACACAATAACATACGATGTCTGTTATTGCATTAGCTGGGGTGGGGGGGGAGGGGAAAACCTTCCTCCCTCAAACTGACAAACAGCAATCTCAATATGCTCATAGCTGGAGTACAGATGGGTGAGTGGGGGGTGGGGGGATTTTGGTAGGCGTATGTCATTGCTATCTTTTTATTCTATAGTTCATAATTAGAGGTGCTCAGTTTCTCAATTTTCCTGTTTGAAAACAGAGTTGTGCATTGAGTGCACAAATTTGCTTTCAACAGAAAATGTTAGAAAGAATGGTGATGGGGAGAAACCAGAAAGGGTTTTAATGTGAAGAGTTGATGCACATCTAATAGCATTATGACATAGGAAGCTGCCTTATCAGACTATTTGCCTATCTAGCCAGGGCTAGCCCTATCATTTGGCAGAATGAAAGGTCCACCTCAGGTGGCCGCTGTTGGGAGGCAGGGAGCAGGGAGTGTATGCCATGCAACCTGACCTGCACCCCTAGGCTACCCTTTTGCCCTTAGGTGCAGTGCAGGATGCTGTTGCATTGGCAGTGTTGAAGTAAGATTCAATTGCCAGTCTAGTTGGCTTTTGTACATGGAATGGGACGAGGTACCCTCTTGTCTATTGCTCTAGATAGCAATCTGTCTTGGGCCTGCACTGCGTTTAGGCCACCATTGACTACTCTAATTGGCTGCTCTCCAGAGTCTCAGGAAGGAACCTTTCTCAACACCTCCTACGTGATCCTTTTAACTGGAGATGCCAGAAACTGAACCTGACTCCTTCTAGGGATGGCAGAATTCTGCCATGGACTCCAATGAGGCTGGATTCTAAGAATCCACCCCTCCAGAGTCCGCGGCAGAATGAAAGACTCACCTCTATCACCCAGGGGAATCTGTGTGGGGCCGGATCCTACCTGCTACCGTCCGTCTGCTGCCACCTGTTCCGTCTGCTCCTGCCTGTCTTCAGACGCAAATGGCGTCCGGCGTAGTGGATGCCATTTGCATCCCTGCCTTTTGCTGTGATAGGCTATGTAAATCAAATTCAAATATTACGTAACGTAGCCAATCACGGCAAATGGCAGGGACACAAATGGCGTCCGCTATGCTGGACGCCATTTGTGTCTGAAGACAGGCATGGTGGCAGTGGATGGACCCAGCTGGTGGCTCCGTGGACTTGCTGCAGAGCGGAGCCAGCCAGGGAGGATTCTGGGGGGAAGGAACAGATTGCCTCCCCCCCCCTGCGGACTTGGAGGTAAGTTCTGTATACCCCTAACTCCTTCTGCATGCAAAGCACAGCCCCTACCACTGAGCTGTGGTTCTTCGTTGATGCACATCAGTGCACAGCCACTGTGGATTAAAAACAAATGCACACCAAAAAGCAATTTAGCAACTCCCCCCCCTGAATAACACTGAAGCAGATCTGTAAAGAAAATACTGAAAAAAATAGAGATGTATTTTTTAAGCCAAATATTATACATCATAAGCTGAAACTCATAATAAAGTAGGTGAAGAATGTCAGGCTGCAGAAAACCCCCACCATTCATATTCGAAATATTTAATATTTATTTTTGAAACCAATGCACAGATTATTTAACTAACAATTACTATGTCAGCTGTCCTTTATATGATGGTAGCAGCATACTGAAATATTTAAATCTGCATGCTACACAAAGAGCTTTTCCTTTCTTGCTTTTCTGCTACATATCCTCTAGATGACACTGTGGTATAGAAGAATAACATAATTACACAAGTGAGGAAATGCATTTTGTTTTGCTTTCACAAATAATACTGCATTTTCCCTGCTCTAAAAAATCCAAAATACTAAAAAACAAACAAACACGAAACTGCTCTGAAAAAAAAAAGTGAAACTGGAGAGTCACAACATCATCTAATGAACACATAAACAACCATGAGGGAGGAATGATTGCACAATAAATGCCTTGTGTTGGAAAGCTCTTAGATTTGGGGGAAACCTGGGTTCAAATTCCCAATCAGCCAGGAGCTCACCTGGATGGCCTTTTGCTAGTCATATTCACTTCCAGGGCTATTTTGATGATAAAGGTGTGTGTGTGTGTGTGTGGGGGGGTGTCGTATAGGTTGTCTTGAGCTCTTTGAAGCAAAGATGGGATAAAAATGTAATGATGAAAAATGTAATAATGCAGTAATAATAGCAACAGAACAAGCCAGTAACCAAGGAATGGAGCAACAGCACACAGAGAAGAAAAGCTAACCATAGTCTGTATTTTTATAATTATTTTATTACAGATTTAAAAAACAAGCAAACAGACATGCATTACAGTAAACTATGGAGGGTGCTATGCCAGTCTCACATTCCTGTGTCAACTCCCTGTGAATTGTTCACACCTCCTTTGATTCAGAATCATTTGCAGGTGGCTGTGGGATTGCACCAATAAATGGTCTAGAGTGCAAATGAAAGGAATAAATCATTTCTTCCTACATGCCATTTTATAGATGAGTGTTTTGGTCTTCATTTATATGAGTGGAAGCTACCTGATGAGATGTTTGCTCAGTGATTACCTCTGTATAATTTATAAGCACAATTTAAATAAATGCAATTCGTGATTGTTTGCCAGTGGTAAGAAGCTCCCTTCATATGCGATTAAGCCTACAGACCTACAGTTCCAAAAGGAAGCATCATATGAATTGTTGTGAAGATAAATATCCTGTAGACAAGAACAACAAAGTTGATACAGTGGACTTTTTTGTTCACTTTTGCACCTAGCATGATTATGAAAAATAGGATTGCTAATGCTTAGAAACCATAGATTTAAGTTTTTAAATACAATAATTGGGAAGGATGAGGACAAAAGGAATAGACAAATGATGTTAGGGCTTCTTATGGCTCATTTTCCCAGAAGTTTTGAAGCAAAGACTATAATTTCTACAATTACAGTAAACCATTTATATATTTTTTTTAAAGAGAGCAAGAGAGAGATAAAAGAAAATATCTGTCACTGCAATATTTTAAGCTCTCTCCTCTAATATGTTCCTCATAAATGAAGTAATTCACCATGAGGCTACAATGGGCAAGAGATTTGAATACAGAAAGAACCACTGTCATTGTACTGGCTTTAATCTCACATGGTAAGTTCCCAGAGAGCCTTTGCTCTTTGAAGGAAAAGAAAAGAGAAAAGAAAGAAATATTTCTATCACTGTGGTAGCTGCACAAATGCCTTCGCCCACCTTCCTCCCACCCTCCTGCCTCCCTCCCCCAGTCCTCAAAGAGCCATTCATGAAAGCAATTATCAAAGTGAAGAAATGTTGACTTTCTGTTCCCTTACCATGTCACAAGTATTCAGTCAACAGTCTAACCAATATAAAATTTTGTTTATAACTGCCAGCCATGGTGATGATCACAGTCTTCAAGGACTGAGCTGTCACATGCTGGAAAGTCCGGAAGATAGTATTATGTGACATAAGGGCACTCAGTGAATAGTAAAATCAGTGATTAGAAGATGCTAAAAGTAGCACTCTAAACTCGTGAGCAACCCTGATAGAAAAAGTGAACTTCACTAATTATTAATACTACATGCAATTTCAAAATAGGAATTTGATGCTTAGACAGCAAAATCCAGGACAGACAGAAAAAGTGTATGATGAACCAGCATGTTCTTTTTCATTCTTTTTTCATTCATTTTTCCATGAAGCAGTGTGGTGAACATTTAGTGATCATTTACCAGTTTCCAGCTTTGCCAGCAAAACTTTCATCAGACTTAGTTAATTTATTCATTAAACCAATATTTTACCTCAGATCCCCAAAACTTATTTTGATATATTTATTTTACCTCAGATCCCCAAAACTTATTTTGAGATATTATTCATATATATATATATATATATATATACACATATACACACACACACACACACATATATATATATATATACACACACACACACACATATATATATATACACATATACACACACACACACGTATATATACACACACACACACACTGATTTAATGTATACACAGTAGCTACAACCAAGTAAGTTTACATTGTATTCTTTAAAAAATAAATAAATTAGGAACATGATCACAAATCACATTTTCCAGCGCTACTTAACACTTATATAAAAATTCATGAATGTACCATAACTGAGTTTCAGTGAATACAAAATAGGCCTGTATGTATTTTGAATAAGTTGATGAACTTGTCAGAAATATTGCAAAAATATTCATGCTGTAGAAATTTATAGTCTTTATAAGCAGTGCTTAAATCCAGGCCTCCAATAAAGTAGTTGGGAATTGCCACAGAGATGTATTACATCGTCACTGTATATAACATGTGAAGATAAGGCTATAAGCCTATGAGCAGTTACCTGAGATTAATCCCCATTGATCTCAGCTGGACTTACATCTGAATAAACATGCATAATATTGGGCTGCATGCAGCTTATTCCGTAGGATATCACTGCTTTCAGTTTGGTTCTTTTACAGCAAATCAAGTCCACCTGGGGAGTTTGTCATAGAGGATGCTATATATGTGGTACATGGGGAAAGGGTTTATGCCCATTTAAACATGAAGGCTATGAACCAAAGCTTTATAATAAAAGAGGTTGGGACTAAACATTTATACCAGGGGTGAGGAAATGTTTTGGCCCTGGGGACCAGATTGCTTCCCAAGACACTCACCCCCAATGGGCTGAATGATGTCAGGGGGTGGGCTCTTACCTCCCAAAGCCCCGCCCCCTGCCCCAAACCCCACCCCCTGACTTCATCAAAGTCCTTTTCTCGGTGTACAGATAGGCCTGGAGACATTCCCTCTCTGCCTCTCTGTGCAGGGAGAAAGGGATGCCTTTCCTTTGTCAGTGCTAGAGAGAGGCAGTGCTACAGAAAGGTTCCCCTTTTCTAGCACTTACAGGGAAAACCCCACTTTTATTTCTGATCACTAACTGTATATAAGAGTAGATTTCCCTTATCAGTAGTAGAGAAAGGCACCCAGCTGAGCATTGAGCAGAGCTGGGAAAGGGGCCCGGGGTCAGGGAGAGAAGCTAGTGCACTGGATCGGGAACCCCTGTGGGCCGAATCTGACCAGACATTCCCCATTTCTGCTTTACATAAACATTATCACATATGCCCTCCACTAAAGAACTCTTTTTAAAAATGAACTGGTCAGTTCTATTTCTTCTCTGTGGGTTTTCATCAACTATTCACCAAATGTTTGTAAAATATTATTTATTTATTTATTATTTTAAATGTTTTTCCCCTCCCTTCATTATGACATCACAGGGTGGTGTACAGAATAAATTAAAACAACCATTAAAATAAACAGAAGCCACAATCCAAACAAAGCCACAATCAAAACAGAAAAACTGCCAAGCAAAGTACTAAACACCAGCACCACCTGGTTAAACACATAACATTTAAATGGATGCTGAAACACTATCAAGAATGGTGCCTGTGGCACTGCAGGGGGAGAGAATCCCAAACACAGGCACCACAACAAAAAAGGCCCTATTCCTAGTTGCCATCAGATGTACCTAGGGATGGTGGAGAATTCTGCCACAGATACCAATGAGGCTGGATTTTTAGAATCCAGACCCCCCAGCCCAGAGTCCGTGGCGGAACGGACCACTCACCTCTGCTAATCCGCAAAGTTTGCGCTGGCCAGATCCTACCTGCCACTGGGTCCGGGTCCATCCGCTGCCAGACTGTGGATGCAAATGGCGTCCAGCGTAGCAGCCCCTGGTCTTTGCCATGATAGGCTACATTAGTCTTTACATAGCCTATCACATGAAGGAACAGGGATGCAAATGGCGTATTTGTGTCCCTGTTCCTTCGCGCTATAGGCTTTGTAAAGATTTACATAGCCTATCATGGCAAAGAGCAGGGATGCAAATGGTGTCCGCTACGCTGGACGCCATTTGCATCCACAACCCGGCAGTCCGGCAGTGGATGGACCCAGACTCGCTGCGGAGCGGAGCCTGCAAGGGAGGATTCCAGGGGGGGAGAACGGATCGCCTCCCCTCCCGCGGACCCCCTGGCGGACTCGGGTAGGTGGGGTTCGTACACCCCTAGATGTACCTGTGCAGCGAAGGAATAACCAGATCCTGATGAATGAGCAGGTAGATGTAGGAGAAGATGTTCCCTCAGGTAATCTGGTCCCAAGGTTTCTAGGGCATTCTATGTCAACAGCATCACCTTGAACCTTGTCCAGTGACATATCAGCAGCCAACACAGTTCTCTCAGCAAAGGCATTAACATGCTCACAGTGGACTGCCCCAGTCAGCAACCTAACCATCAAAGTCTGCAGTTTCCCAACTAGGGTCAGGGGAAGCCCACATACAGTGCATTGTGGTAATCCAAGCCTGGGATACAAGTCTGGCCCTCTTGGGTTTCTCAGATGCCATCCTCCCTCCCACCCTCCCTCATACTTGACCCCCTTTCACCCAACCACTGATCATTTGATGATTCCCCAGCTTTTGCACAGTTTTTCCCCCATTCTAAAAGGTTGAAATGCTTCTCCTAAGGCTTTGTTACTAGCAAAGCTTTAAGTTATAATATGCTGGAATTTTTGGTAAATTTTGTATTTTCCACCTACTACTGGAATGTGGCCTCTGAGAGCTTCTTTTAAACTGGATTCAGCCCTGAAGCTGAAAGTGGTTCACTAATCCAGTCTTGAGATTAAACCAGTCTTGAGGTTACCAATACACGTGACCATACAATTCCTGTCCAGGAATGGTCGTAGCTACTGTACCAACCAAAGCTGGTAAAGGTAGGGATGTTGGAGAATTCCGCCATGGATCTCAGTGAGGCCAAATGCCAGTGCATTCGTTCCCCCAAAATTCATGGCGGAATGAAGCCCCCCACCCCGTGAAAGGTGCGCGAAACAGAGCACCTACCTGGTGCCGTTTGCGCTGCTTTGCGAATGGCGGCCGCATCTGCGGCCTCCATTCGCTTCTTCATTATTCCCCTGATAGGCTATGTAAATACGCCATTTGCATCCCTGTGGACGCCATGATAGGCTACGTAAATATTTACGTAGCCTATCACAGCAAAAAAGCGAACACAAATGGCGGCTGCTGTAGCCGCCCCCATTTGCGTCCCTGTTTTATTGCCATGATAGGCTATGTAAATATATACTTAGCCTATCACAGCAAAAAAACAGGAACACAAATCGCGGCCACCATAGCCACCGCCATTTGTGTTCCCTTTGTTTTGCCATGATAGGCTACATAAATATATACGTAGCCTATCACGGCAAAAGACAGGGAGGCAAATGGTGGCGGCTATGGCGGCTGCCATTTGCATCCCTGCGCAGCCCAGTGGTCGGATGTCCGGCTGCGGGCGGCCCTGGCTAGCAACTCCACAGAGTCACCGCAGAGTGGAGCCGGCTGGGGGGAATTTCAGGGGGAGGGATGGAGTGCCTCCCCCCCATCGCGGATGTCCCTGGACGAAACCAAGTAAGTGTTTCGTACATCCCTAAGTAAAAGGCACTCATTTTTAGTGATGGCGGAGAATTTCTCCACGATTCTTCGGGAGGCCGAGTGCCGACGCATTCAGGCCCCCGAAATGGGTGGGGAAATTCTCCGCCGGCCCCCTGCCGCCCCCGGGATGGGAGTTACCTTTGGCGAATGTTCATCTCAGCGGCGGGTCCCGGCGGCGGTTCGGCGGCAGTTCGGTGGGGGCGGGGGCAGTGGCCAGTCTCCCGACCGGCTGCCGCCACCGCCATTACAAAAAAAAAAGTACAGTAAAACACACACACACACACACACATCCGTGATAGGCTACGTGACGATTTACGTAACTATCACGGCTAGATTTCAAAAGTCAGCCGTGATAGTCTACGTAAATCGTCACGTAGCCTATCATGGGTGACTTTGAAAAAAAACGCGTACGCAAATGGCGGTGCCCCATGGGCGCCGCCATTTGTGTTCCTTATTTGGACGGGGGTAGTCTACGTAAAGATTTATGTAGACTATGGCAAAAATAAGGGAACGCTATTTGCGTTGCCCTTATTTTCGCCGTAGTCTACGTAAATCTTTATGTAGACCACCCCTGTCCAAATAAGGAATGCAAATGGCGGCGCCCATGGGGCGCCGCCATTTGAGTACGCACTGTTTTTTTTTTTCAAAGTCACCCCGTGATAGGATACATGATGATTTACGTAGCCTATCATGGCTGACTTTGGAAATCTAGCCATGATAGGCTACATAAATTGTCACGTAGCCTATCACGGGTGTGTGTTGTTGTTTTTTTACTGTACTTTTTTTTTTCACAGCCGGGGAGATGGGGCGCTCCTCCTCGGCCTGAATTTCGCCGGTGAGGGATGGGGAGCCCCCCCCGGCCTGAATTTCGGCTGGGTGAGGCGGGGTGCCTCCCCCCCTCACCTGAACTTCGGGGGGAGAACCGAAGCGCCTCCCCCCCACCGTGAACCAAGCTGCGGGACAAGGTAAGTCCCTTTCGTCCATCCCTACTCATTTTATATGAGAATATATATGTATATTTATACTAGGGGTGCACGAAAGTCACTTACCTGGTCTCGCAGCTTTTCGCGGTGTGGGGGAGGCGCTTCGCTGCTGTCCCCACGAAATTCAGGCCGGGGGGGAGGCGCCTCGCCTCGCCCGGCCGCGAAATTAAAAGTAAAAAAAAAAAAATGCCCCCGTGATAGGCTACGATTAACGTAGCCTATCACAGCTAGATCTGCAAAGTCAGCCGTGATAGGCTACGTAAATCGTCACGTAGCCTATCACGGGTGACTTTAAAAAAAAAAGCGCGTATGCAAATGGTGGCCCCCATAGGGAGCCGCCATTCACGTTCCTTATTTGGTCGCTGTAGTAGCGTTGCCCTTATTTTCACTGTAGTCTACGTAATCTTTACGTAGACTACAGCGACCAAATAAGGAACATGAATGGAGGCTCCCTATGGGGGCCGCCATTATCCGTACGTGCTTTTTTTTTTTTTTAAAGTCACCCGTGATAGGCTACGTGACGATTTATGTAGCCTATCATGGCTGACTTTGCAAATCTAGCCGTGATAGGCTACGTTAATCGTCACGTAGCCTATCACGGGGGCGTTTTTTTTTTCTTTTATTGGAATCCCGCCCCGTACGAAGACCCGACGAACCGCCGGCCAGACCCGCCGCCGGGAGGGACATTCGGGAAAGATAAGTCCCATAGGGTTGGCGGAGAATTTCTCCCCGAAACTTTGGGGGGCCGAGCGCCAACGTGTTCGGCCCCCCGAACAAGTTTCGGGGAGAAATTCTCCACACCCCCCCGCCCCCCGCCCCCCCCCCAGGACGGGACTTACCTTTGGCAAATGTCCCTCCCGGCGGCGGGTCCGGCCGGCGGTTCGGCGGGTCTTCGTCCGGGGTGGGAGCGGCAGTCGGACTTTTGACCGGCTGCCGCCGCTGCCATTCCAATAAAAAAAAAACAAACGCCCCCGTGATAGGCTACGTGACGATTAACGTAGCGTATCACGGCTAGATTTGCAAAGTCAGCCGTGATAGGCTACGTTAATCGTCACGTAGCCTATCACGGGTGACTTTAAGAAAAAAAAAGCGCGTACGGATAATGGCGGCCCCCATAGGGAGCTGCCATTCCCGTTCCTTATTTGGTCGCTGTAGTCTACGTAAATCTTTACGTAGACTACAGCGACCAAATAAGGAATGCGAATGGCGGCTTCCTATGGGGGCCGCCATTTGCGTACGCGCTTTTTTTAAATTTAAAGTCACCCGTGATAGGCTACGTGACGATTAACGTAGCCTATCACGGCTGACTTTGCAGATCTAGCCATGATAGGCTACGTTAATCGTCACGTAGTCTATCACGGGGGTGTTTTTTTTTTTTAACTTTTTAGTTCGCGGCCGGGCGAGGCGAGGCGCCTCCCCCCTGGCCTGAATTTCAGCCGGGCGAGGCAGGAAGCCTCCCCCCCGGCCTGAACTTCGCGGGGGGAGCAGCGAAGCGCCTCCCCCCCACCACGAAAAGCTTCGAGGACAGGTAAGGGACTTTCGTGCACCCCTAAAGTCCCGTCCCGGGGGGGGTGCGGGGGGCAGGGGGTGCGAAGAATTTCTCCCCGAAACTTGTTCGGTGGGCCGAACACGTTGGCACTTGGCCCCCCGAAGTTTCAGGTAGAAATTCTCCGCCATCCCTAATTTATACCCAGTCAGAAGGTTCCTGCCTCAGATATGGTGCTGCTACTGAATGCCAGGTTGGTCCAAAACGTAATCTCCCTCATCCATGATTTAATTTTGGATAAGGATGTGTGAAAGTCACTTACCGTTTCGAAGGGTGACATTTGCGGTGAGGGGGAGGCGCTCTGCACCTCCCCCTGAAATCCTAACCCATCCAGCTCCGCTCCATGGCAGCTCTGCGGAGCTGCTGGCCGGGTGCATTCGCAGGCATGCGGAGCTTGCAGATGCAAATTGCGGCGGCTACGGCGGCCGCCATTTGCGTTCCTGTTTTTTTGCCATGATAGTAGATAATAATATACGTGATAATAGGCCACGTAAATATTTACCTAGCCTATCACGGCAAAAAAACAGGGGCACAAATGGCGTAGCAGCCGCCATTTGCGCCTCTATCTTTTGGTGTGATAGGCTACATAAATATTTACATAGCCTATTATGGCAAAAAAACAGGAATGCAAATGGCAGCCGCCATAGCCACCGCCATTTTTTTGTCGTGATAGGCTGCGTAAATATTTAAGTAACCTATCATGGCCTCTGCAGGGACGCAAATGGTGTCCCTGCATTAGCCATGATAGGCTATGTAAGTATTTATGTAGCCTATCAAGGCCTAAATGGGGAAGCAAATGGCGGCTGCAGACACAGCCGCCATTCGCAAAGCAGCACGAATGGCACCAAGTAAGTGCTCCGTTTCGCATGCCTTTCGTGGGGTGGTGGGGCAGAGGGGCTTCGTTCCTCCATGGATTTCGGGGGGCCAAAATGCACTGGCATTCATCCTCACTGAGATCTGTGGCGGAATCCTCTGACATTCCTAATTGTGGGTGAGAAAGTCAACGTCACATGGATTACTGAGACCTGGATGGGAGAACTGGAAGGGGTTATTCTCTCCCAGCTGTGTCCTTCTGGGTATTCGGTGCAGCACCAACTTGAGGGTCAGGAAAGGGGGGTTGCTGTGGTCTACAGAAATTCTATCTCCTTCATAGGGATGTCTGACATGGGGAAATCCAGCCCCCTTGGGGCTTGATGGATTTCCCTGGAGCCCCCGGCATGGCTTGCATTCACGAGCCGAGCTGTGGGCTCCCGACAGGAACTCCTGGATCCGGCAGCTGTGTGCAAGTCTTTCATTCTCCCTGCCGGGCACAGCAGGGAGGATGACAGACTTGCACACAGCTGCCGCCATCGCAATTGCCCTCCAGCAGCTACTGTGCACAAGTGTCTCATTCTCCCTGCCAGTCCCCAGTGGGGAGAGCAAGAGTTGTTCAGAGTGGCCAGCAATAGCGGTAGTGGCAGAAGTCTGCGAGCTGGCCCAACTTGACACAGGACAAGCCGTGCAGGCTCAATGACAAGTGAGCTGGGTGGCTGAGCTGCTAAAAGCTTGGCAGACTTGACTCCCCGGATGGGTTCTGCTGATGTCCCTGCTTCCTCGTTAGGCTTCCTATCCATTTAAGAGCTGATCTTGAGTGTGTGTATCTTATGTTGAGTGCCCGGGACAGATTAGGGATTCTGCTGGTGTACCACCCATCCTGGTTTCCATCAGTCTCCCTGCCCAAGCTGATGGAGGTGGTCTCAGGCATTGTGCTGAGGACTAATGATGGTTCTGGGGGATCTCAACTTCTGTACTGAGAACATCAGATCTGGGGCAGCTCAGGACTTCATGGCTGCCATGATAACTAGGGATGGATGGACTCACCTTCATCCAGGGCCATTGGTCACTCTTCAAGCTGCTGCCACTGCCCACGTCCATTTGTTGCACCACGCAAGCCCCTCGACAGCTCGGCAAGCAACCGACAAGTGCCACAGACCTACCTGCTCCTTCCCTGAGCCACCATTTTGCATAATAATGGTGGTTCAGGCATTTCCGGAAAGGGAATGTTGCATTGACAGCAGCCGTAAAGGGCAATCTACACCACATTACAAGTGTGAACGGGCTATTCATGCCTGTAATGTTGCATAAGTCGCCCTTTACAGGCACAATCTGTGCAACATTCCCTTCCCAGAAATGCCTGAGCCACTGTTGTTGCACAGCATGACAGCTTGGGGAAGGAGTGGGTGGGCTGCCGGATGCGTGCAGACTGCATGGTGCTCATGGGTGGGACCAGTGAGTGCCCACAGTCCATGAATGGGGGTCCGGGTGTCTGAGTGGGAGGGAGTCCATTGGACTCCACCCCTATATTAGGCACCCATGACATCCCTAATGACAACCAAGGGGCACTCGCAATATGTCATTGACCCAACACATGTAGGAGAACACACACTTGATTTCATTTTCTCAACTGGACAGGAGGATCTGAAAGTGTGTGTGTGGGGGGGCATCTTTCCCCTTGTCATGGTCAGATCACTTCCCATTGGGATTTAGACTCTTAGCAGCCTTTGCCCTCTGCAAGGGTGGGGGACACATTAAAGTGGTCTGCCCTCAGAGGCTAATGGATTCTGATGGATTCAGGATTGCTCTAAGGGATTTTTCTGCTGGTATGGCTAGTGGTACTGTCAAAGTCCTGGTTATTCTGTGGAATGTGGAGATGACAAAGGCAATTGACATGAGCACTCCCAAGCATAACCTGGGCAGACACTTGGTATACACCTGAGCTGAAGGCAGTGAAGCAAGACAGAACACAGTTAGAATTAGGGATGTGCGGAACCCCTACCTTTTGTTCCAGGGGGTTCCGTGGGGGGGGGGAGGCAATCCGGTTGTCCCCCTGGAATCCTCCTTCGCTGGTTCCGCTCTGTGGTGATTCTGGGGAGCCTCCAGCTGACTCCATAGCACCAGAAATACGGCCGCCATTGCCGTTCCGTATCGCTGGGTCTATGGAGCTGGCTGGCAGCTCCACATGATCGCTGTGAGGAGGATCTGGCAGAGGAGCATCCCAGAGGGTGGTGGAGGAGAGTTATGCCATTCCGCCATGGACTCCGGAGGGCAGATTCTAAAGAATGCCCTAGAAACCTTGGGACCAGATTACCTGAGGGAACATCTTCTCCCTAATTCTAACTCATTGGGGTCCATGGTGGAATTCTCCACCATCCCTACTTAGAATACAGGTGGAGGAAGACTCATACTGAGTCCGACTGAACACAGGTTAGAGCTCATTATCAAGCCTACTCTGTGGAGGTGTATTGGCCCCAGGAGCATAGCCAAGTAATTTATAGTGTTAGAGGGGCCTAGAGATCCATAATGCTTGCTTAAGTTCATTATTGGTGCAATTCCCATGCCTCTGAGCATGTGCAGATGAGTCAAAAGACTGATAACAGCCTTCTTGGTGCATTCCTTGCTAATGAGGAGAGTCTTTATCTCTGATGTGCCTGGGAAGCAAAGTCTATTTATAGGTGGCTGTGCCTGAGAACTAGGGATGTACGAAAGTCACTTACCTTCTGGCAGAATTGATTTGCGGTTGCAGGGGAGGCGCTCAGTCCCTCCCCCCGGAATCCTCGATGGGGGGGAGGCGATCCTGTCATCCCTCCCAGAATCCTGTCCAGCCGGCTCTGCTCCGTGGCGGCTCCGTGGAGCAGCCAGCCAGGGCTGTCCACAGCTGGACCTCCGGCCATGGATGGGCTGCTGCGGATGCAAATGGTGGCTGCTGTAGAGGCCGCCATTTGCATCCAGCCAGGTTGCCGTGATAGGCTACGTAAGTATTTACGTAGCCTATCATGGCTGGGCAAAACATTTGTGTATGCCGTTTTTTTTTTGCTTGGCTTGCCGTGATAGGCTACGTAAATACTTACGTAGCCTATCATGGCTGGGCAAAACAACAACAACAACGAAACAGCATACACAAATGGCGGCTGCTATGGCGGCCGACATTTCCGTTCCCTATTTTTCACAATTTTAGCCTACGTAAATATTTACGTAGGCTATTACAGCAAAAAAAAGGGGAATGCAAATAGTGTAGTGGGTGCTATTTGTGTTCCTTCTTTTCCCTGCCATAATAGCTTACATAAATATTTACGTAGGCTAAAATGGCGAAAAATAGGGAACGCAAATGGCGGCCGCTGTAGCAGCCGCCATTTGCGTACACCTTTTTTGTTTTGCTTGGCTTGCCGTGATAGGCTACGTAAATACTTACGTAGCCTATCACGGCAAAGACCAGGATGCAAATGGCAGCTGTGGCAGCCAGTCGAAAGACCAGCCGCCGGAGCCGCCGGAGCCGCTGCCGGAGCTGCTGCCGTCTGGAACATCCACCCCAGGTAAGCTTCATCCCAGGAGGAATCCGCGGGGTGGCAGGGGGTGGCAGGCTGTTCTGCCACGGATTTCAGGGGCCAAATGCCAGTGCATTCGGCTTCACTGAAATCGGTGGTGGAATTCTCCACCATCCCTACTAAGAACCAAACACTTCTAGCCTATGTAGGGATGTATGAAAGTGCCCTTACCTGGCTCCACCGGGTTCCACTGGAGGGGGAGGCGCTCTGCGCCTCCCCCCCAGAATCCTGGCCAGCCGGCTCCGCTCTGCGGGGATTCCGCTGAGCCACTGGCCGGCTCCGCCAGCAGCCGGACATCCGGCCGCTGGCTAGCAGGGACGCAAATGGCGGCGGCCGTAGCCGCCGCCGTTTGCGTCCCTGTAGTCAGCCGTGATAGGCTACATAAAGACTTACGTAGCCTATCACGTCTTGTAAAAAAAAAATGACAAGACTGCAAATGGCGGCGGTGGCAGCCGGTCAGAAGACCAGCCGCCGCCGCAGTCACCACCGCAGCCTCCGCCGCCTGGAAGATCTGCCCCAGGTAAGTCTCATCCTGGGGGGGATCCATGGGGGGGGTGGCAGGCCATTCCGCCACAGATTTCGGGGTCCGAATGCACTGGCATTCGGCCTCACCGAGATCCATGGCGGAATTCTCTGCCATCCCTAAGCCTATGCTTAGGGATGTACGAAAGTCACTTACCTTTCTGTGGATTATGTTGATGGTGGGGGGGAGGCATTCTGTCCCTCCCCCCGGAATCCTTGATGGGGGGGAGGCCATCTGTTCCTCCCCCCCAGAATCCTCCACGGCCAGCTGTGCTCCACGGCAACTCTGCGGAGCAGCCGGCCAGGCCCAGGCCAGAGCCGTCCGCAGCTGGATTTCTGGCAGTGGAGGGCTCTGGGTAAAACAAAAACAAAAACCAAAAACCCTGCATACGCAAATGGTGGCAGCTGCGGCCACCGCCATTTGCGTTCCTTACTTTTGGCCATCTTAGTCTATGTAAATATTTACGTAGGCTAAAACGGCGAATCAAAAATGGACACAAATAGCGCCCGCTACGCTATTTGCGTTCCCCTTTATTTTCGCCGTCATAGTCTACGTAAATATTTATGTAGACTAAGACGGCCAAAAATAAGGAATGCAAATGGTGGTTGCCGTAGCCACCTCCATTTGCGTATGCGGTTGTTGTTGTTTTTTTACCCAGCCATGATAGGCTACATAAATCTTTACGTAGCCTATCACATCTTGTAAAAAAAACAAAAAACAAAAAACCGACAAGACTGCAAATGGTGGCTGCAGCAGCCCGTCGGAAGACCAGCCGCCGCAGCCGAAGCCGCCGCTGGAGCCGCCGCCACCTGGAACATCCACCCCAGGTAAGTCTCATCCTGGGGGGGATCTGCGGGGGGCAGGGGGGCAGGCCGTTCTGCCACGGAGTTTAGGGGGCCGAATGCACTGACATTCGGCCTCACCGAGATCCATGGCAAAATTCTCTGACATCCCTACCTATGCTGAGAAGGAACACTAGGTGTGCATGCTGCTAAAACACTGCTTATTGCTAACCTGTAGAGTATAAGACCCATTGTACCCAGTGGCTCGAGTTTCAGAGAAGCTGTCTGATCCAACCATTGGGTACACCTGGGTGCTGTAAGTTACTCAATAAAGTCTCCTTGTAAGCAAACCTTTGAGTCTGATTTATCACTATCTTGGCACCTCTAACCTAAGAGTTCAATGCCCATGGCTGGGGCAACACAGGAGGTCCTTCTCTGGGAGCCCCCACCAAAGGAAGTGAGGTGGCTGGCTACTGTGAAGAGGGCCTTTTCTGTTGTGGCACCCTGGTTGTGGAATGAGCTTCCCAGAGAGGCTCACCAGGCACCTACATTATGCTCTTTTCATTGCCAGGTGAAAATCTTGCCCGCTGCCCAGCATTTTAGTTTTTCAGTTGTAGTTTTAAATCTGGTACTGTATTTAAATCTTTGCATTGCTGCTAGGTTCTATTTGGTTATTATTTTTATTTTATACTGTACTTTTAAACTTTTATATTGTATTTTATCATGTTGTATTTAATGTTTTTAATTGTTGTGAACCACCCAGAGAGCTTCAGCTATTGGGCGGAATACAAATGTAATAAATAAATAAATAAAAATATGAGGTAATTGCTTGATGATTCATTTATAATTCATACCCTATTTTAATTTTTTAGTATTTGACATTCTTGTCAGTAGGTATTTGACACTTGACATGCAATTGTAAGTATTATTTCATTTCATTTCATTTCATTTCTGTACCACTCAATAGCCCAAGCTTTCTGGGCACAAAAATTTGACAAAAATTAAAACCACAAAGTACAACATAAGACAATATAAAATATGAAAGCTTAAAACTGCAATATAAAAATACAACCAGAATAAAACCTAGCAGTAGTTGGGTATTGCATGTATTTCACCCATTCATTTAACCAGTCAGGAAACATCTCCTTAAATATGGAACATAGAGCAATAGAATGATCCAGGGTTATTTGTAATCCAGTTAGGATAGCATGCTGTGATATAGTTTATTATAAGGAGCAGGTGATCCCAGCACTTAAATGTTAACTGAAGTTATTCTGATGGGTTCATATGAGATATCTGTGAACAGGGGCAATCGTTATCGTTATACGTTGCCCTGAGGCAATAACTGGCCAGTGTTGATAATGTTGTTAGGTCACAATATTCAGGAGATGTCTCTCCATGGGAGCTAAAATGGTCCAGGAAGAGTAGGTGAGGTGGTTACTCATCTGGATTTTTCCCCAGGGGAAAAAAGGAAAGGTGTCTCTCTATGAAAAGAATTACAGATGGTAGTTTTGAGTCAGACAGTTAAAGAAGAAGAGAGCTGAGTTTGAGATCTGAAAACATCTTAAGGTGGTGGCTGTCTCCCCAGAGGTATGATGTAGGGCCGTGGACTTTGCTAACTGTTGGTGTACTGTACCTCCAACTCTGCTTAACCTGTATAGTTGTAAACGTACATAAATATTACAAAATGTCAGCATGCCTCCAATGACCTCCTCCCAAAGGTAATCAAAACTGAAAACTCGGTAGCATTGGATGTACTCCTGGACTTTTTACTGCTTGCAGAACTGGGGTGTGCGTAACTAATATATTGAGGCCTATTTTCATTTTCTTTTTGCATTGAGCACTCTTGTCCAGTCTATTGACTCTTTGTTTATTTGACATTTTCTATACTGCTTTTTCTACTAAGTGCCCAAGGCAGCTTTAGTAAACAAATATACATCCAATCGAAAACTATTTAAAATATCAGAAGACTGGCAAGTTGGAAAGATAACAAACATGCTGATGAGGATAAGATGATGTCAAGGATAAGAGCAGCGGTCCAATGATTAAAAACATCAATTTAAAAGCAGCATTTAAAATAATAAAAAAAACTTTAATTTCTATTAGATGTTCTACAATTAACCAAAAATGTTGGATTGCAGGCATCATGATAAATGTCTGATTTAAAAGCCTGCAACATTTTAAATGTCAATATTGCTTGATCCAAGAGAAGATACCAATCCGCTTGTTTTGTGTTTCGCATTGATTAACTAATCTCCAAGAAGCATTTTTAGAAATCTTATGTATGTTGTGAAACTGTTATATAAAAATGGATCAGCACAATTAACATGAATGTTCTAGGTTCTCCTGCCAGTCACCATAAACTCAGCCCAATGTCCTGTTATGACTGGAAATAAAGCTTGATAGAAATTGCACATTAGTCTTGTGAAGAGAAAAGTAAACAATTGTTTTATATGGTGTTTATTCCAGGATGCCAGAAGTGGTAATATGACGCACATTCTGCCACTAAGGTGATTGAAACATATTGGGATTTGTTTACCGCATATGGTTTGCCTGAATAGATTGTTTTGGATAAAGAGCCTTTTGTTTGTGAAGAATTTCCCATTTTCCTTGAGGAAAACAAAATAGGTAAAATATACTATATACGGTACTTATTTGCCAGTTTAAAATGGACTCACAGAATGCTTCCACTAAGTGCTAAAAAGTCATTAGAGATTTTAAAAGAAGCAGAGCCCAGGAACACACCACTTCCATTTTTTTATTTTAGCATAAAACTTAGTGCTGTAGGCCACAACATGTACGATTTTCATTGAGCTGTTTCTTTAAACTTGAATGACCCTGTCTAATGCTCTAATAGCAGCAGCACTTCTCATGGCCTGAAGGAACATCTTTTGCCATACTGTGACTACTCTGTAGCACTTTTAACCTTGTAGTTTACTCTGTAGCACTGAGGCAGCGACAACAACTAGAAATGCAGCATCAGACAGAACCCTTTTGTGCTACATGAGGGCAAAAAAGGGGCTTTCACGAGGTAGAAGGGAAGCAGACAGGGCACAGTCGAGTGGTCCATACCTCACAGTCTGAAGCCATGGCAACATCACTATGCCCCTCTCAGACATTTGTGCTGAGAAAATGCTTTAGCAAAATTTCACCATTCCGCTTGCTTGTTGGAAGTGGTGGTGACTTCACTCCTTGAGTATTATTTTCACTAATATACACATTTTTGTGTGAAATTACCCCTAATGTATGCATTTTTTTTAGTTGAGAGCTCCATTGCAAAATTCCAAGATGTGCACATTTTCAAGGACAACTGAACTTCAGTTTTGCATGGAGGTTTAATAATGTGAAATTATATGAGTTTGTATTAAAATGTGAAGTGATCGAATTTCCCAAGGATGAGGACAAGGACAGGCTATTTTGGCTAGATTGGAAACCTTGGAAAGGGCCAAAAAGATACAAAAAGGGGGAGACAGTGGAAAGTCCTTGGGGGTGCCTACTTGAAAGTTAACCCAACTCCCACAGACCCCTAAACATGTTTTTTAAAATTGCAGCCCTCAGTTTCTTTTGTCCCACTGCTTCCCTGAATCTCCAAAATAGAGTTGTTCTATAAGAACATAAGAAGAGCCCTGCTGGATCAGACCAAGGGTCCATCTAGTCCAGCATTCTGTTCACACAGTGGCCAACCAGCTGTCGACCAGCAAACCACAAGTAGCACCTTCCCACCCATGTTCCCCAGCAACTGGTCCACATAGGCTCACTGCCTTTGGTACTGGAGGTAGCACATAGCCATTAGGACTAGTAGCCATTGATAGCCTTCTCCTCCAGGAATTTGTCCAACCCCCTTTCAAAGCCATCCAAATTGGTGGCCATCACTACATCCTGTGGTAGCGAATTCCATAGTTTAACTATGGACTTTAACTGAGGTTTGACAACTGAGGGGGAAGAACCATGTATAACCTCTAACTTCCTTGGAAGAAGCATGAAAATGCAATAAAGATGAGGAATAAATACATTAGTTATGAATGTGGCTTCACTTGTTGACATCTGTGGTGTTGACCATAGTCCTCTTACTGCACTCCAGTCTACATGTTCAATCAACATATGTAAGAGGTGGGATCATGTTCCACCCAACTCACAGAGGAGGTGATCCTGCTCCCTTCCACACTGATTTAACACAAGGACTGTAGTTTGAAAAGAAGACTCATTGATAAGCCTGTTTGGTCACAGACTTCTTACTTTTAGGGGTGTACGGATTCCCCACTGTCTGTTCCAGTGGGGAATCCATGGGGGAGAGGCGATCCATTCCTCCCCCCCCCGAAATCCTACAGAGCAGTTCCGCTCTGCTTAGATTCCGGAAGGGGGGGAAATGGCTTGGGGGCACTTACTTTCCCTCCTGCCAGCCAGTGGCATTTGCCTCCTCCCTGTCCCTGCAGATTGCCATGTCTAAAAAAAAAAAAAAAAAAGCGATCAGGAGGATGTGCCCATAGACTTATATGCATATAAAGTCATGAATCTTGCATATAAGTCTATGTGTCCATAGGCTTATATGCAAGATTCATGACTCTATTTGCATATAAGTCTATGGGCACATCCTCCTGATCGTCTTTTTTTTTTTTTTTTTAAGGCATGGCAATCGTCAGGGATAGGGAGGAGGCAAACGGCTCTGGCTGGCAAGAAGCAGCCTAGTGCCGTTCCACCTCCAGTCCTCCTGGAGCAGAGGTAAGTGGTCCTGATCCACTGCAGATTCCTGAGGCCGGATTCCAAAGAATCTGGCCTCATTTGAATCCACAGCAGATTTCTCTTACTTTAGGTTGTATCCTATGGTGTCCCAGTGCTAGCGTGAATGACATTGTGCTAATGTAAACCAATGGTTATGCAATGTAACTAGTGCAATGGGAAACAGCAGTGACTTGCTACCAAAGTTTGGCAAATAAATGCTTTTCTCCATTGGTTTATGCTTGCACAACATCATTAGTACTAGCACGGGGACACCATGGGATACTACCCCTGATTTGGTAATTACCAGTTGTCATCGTTTTGTTGTTGTTCAGTTGTTAAGTCATGTCCGACTCTTCATGACCCCCTGGACCATAGCAGGCCAGGCCTTCCTGTCCTCCACTCTCTCCCAGAGTGTGCTCAAGTTCATATTCATTGCATTGGTGACGAAGGTGCATTTATAAGAGAAACAATTGCCACATGGAAATACCCTAACCCCAGCGCCAGCTTGTCTGGCAAAAGGGGGGGGGACATTGCGGGTGGGTGGGGTGAGAAGAGGTGGCTGCTGCCTATTGGATGTCCCCCCGCATGGCACCACCAAGCAGGGGAGGAGTTGGCAGAGCCCTCTTAAGCTCTGCGCCCCCTACAAACCAGCTCTCTCGCTCTCGTGGCTCCCTCCCGCTCTCCCTTAAGCAGTGTGGGTTTATGCCGGTTGCCCTTTTGGGAGCCATGTAGAAATTTTTGGCTCACAGTTAAAATTGGCCTTTTACTGTGTGTCTTTTTGCCTACTTCACACTGCTAATGGGGCTAGGGTGCGTCCAGTAGGTGAATACAGTCTAATCTCTCATAGGTCACATTTTAGTGGCGGCTAGGACGGGCAAAAGCAGAAAGGGATTAGGGATGGTGTGCATGCAGAGGCACTTTATGGTGACAGGTGATGCCTGAGGCCCCCCGAATGGGTTGTGCGGCTCGGTGGGGGGATAAGGGTTGCCTGGGAGACCAACCCTCCTCACTCACCCAGGTGTTGTGCGGCACCGGGTTGGGGGTGACACCGGAAGGTCTACCTCCCCCAGAAGGGGCAGTCCGGAGGGGCGGCAAGATCAACGCCACCCCTCAGGCTGGGTGTGCTTTCGCCCGAGAAGTGCCAGCTAGTCGCTGGCACAGTCAGATGCCCGTCCTAGGTTCCCCTTTGCAGATATTTCAATAAATGTGGCCCAATTTTCAACCCAAGCCTCGTTGTCTGACTCTTCTTTGACCCATCTCCGCTCGCAACTGAGAAAGAAAAGTTATCTCCTGATTATTGAAGAGTAAATGTGCCAAGTTGACCTTGGTCACAACCTTCAAGTAAAGCATCTCAGGCTCTTCCAAAGATTTCTATCCAGTGTGGATTCCTCAATTTTAAATACATCCACTCTGAAGTTCTACTGATTTCATTGCAACAGACTTACAAGCAAATGGTTTTGAATCAAAGCCACAGCCCTAATTTAGACAGATGGTCTCATTCAAGTCTTAAAGGGACAAAGATTCCATAATAGTAATTGTTCTGGAAACTGGATTGTATAATTCACTGCTCATCTTTGTATTTGGATGTATATAGATTGGGATTTTCCTATTTTAAAAGCAAATGTACTAAGCCCAGGCAGTTGCCAATTCACATTCAGGATAAGATGTGAGCTTATCACATATCGGTTCTCAAACAGCATATACTGGCCTTGCTGCAGTCAATGGAGCCAAACCAATTTATATTAGACTGTTCATTTTATTTTGATATTTCATACAGTTTGAAAATGATCTAAACAGATTTTCAATGTATGCAGTAATTTCCCAGAGTACTTCATTTCTGTGCTGTATCAGAGCTCATGAAATTTAGAAGCCCCAGAATGCTAATGCTTAAAATGAATGCACAATCTTAACTTTTCCCAACCGCTATGCTTATCGAGCACATTTGCAGCTAAACATTAACTGATTCAAAAGCTCATTGTTACATTTTGCTCAATAGTTTTATTTTATTTTAAAAGAAAATAATAATGCTTTTAGAAGATTCTGAAGCATGTAGTAGTTTTGTATCAATTGTGGGGTACAAAATTAATTATAGATACTGCAGGTGTGTGTATCTGCATGCCAGATGTACAAAAAAATGTGACTTTTGTCTGATTTGATGGATGTTAGTCCCTTGGGTTTCAGAGATTGGGAAAATACCTTTATGCTATGCAAAACAGTGGTTTCAAGGCCACTATGTTAGAGCGCATACACATGGGAGCTTTTCCTGTATTCAGTTTGGTACCAAATCAAAAATTTGAGGGTCTATTTTGCCACAATCTCAGTTTTGATTGTATTGACTAGATTGTGCAGATCTTTCTATTATCCCTATTGTTTGCACTACTACTGGGCAAATCCTGTTATTGTGTAGTTCCCCCTATTGTCCTGTTTGCACTACTATGCAAATGTTATTTTTTATGAATGAAGGACCAGGATGGATTAGAAGTGGGAATGTAGACTGAGTTGGCGGCAGAAATGAAAGCATTTGGGAGTTGTCCTTTTGAATCAGGACATTAATTGAGGTGAGGAAGGGTGCTACTGTGGTTAATTTGAGGCTGCATGACCGATGTGGCTTGTATTGTATAGATCTTGAGCTCAGGAAACTGAATCAAGTTGAGCCTTTGGCTACAAATGATGACATATCAGCACACTTGATGATATGCATCATGTTTTGAAAGCACATGTTCATGTGAATCCCTTTCTAGGCTATGATGAGAACTAGATTATCACTGCCTTGGGTTCCTTGAAAGAGGAAAAAAGGTGGGATATAAATGCAATGAATGAATAAATAACTAAAAGATTAGCCTCTCCATTTCCTTAGGACAACTCCATTGGTATCAGGCAATACTCAGTGGCTGTTTCCAGTGGTTGTACAAACAAAAGGTAGTTCACACAAGCAAACTTTCTTTCTATTCTTCCCCTTACAGGCTTTGCGCCTCCCAAAAAACCTATCCAGAGGATCAAGTGGCCTTCTGATCAGTGGGGTCTGAGTCATACTGGGCTGTAGGCACACTTGGCTGTAGGACAAGGGGGGAATTGGCTCAAAATTAGGTGGAGGGATTTTGTGCCAGTGGCTGTTCCACTGAAGTTCCACTGGTACAATCACTCCATCCTCTTCCTCACCCCCCCCACCCCTCACAAAATAACCCTGTATGAACAGCCATTCAGGAGGGCCCCTGAGCTTGTAGGGAGAAGGAGAAGGAAAAAGACAAAGATTATTATTATTTATTTATTATTTATTAAATTTATTAATCACCCATCTGGCCGGTCACCCAGCCACTCTGGGCGATGTACAGCGTACAATAAAACAGTTTAAAACAATAAAATTCTACAATAAAAACATTTTCTAAAATACCCTAACCCACCCCAAATGCCTGCCTGAACAACCACATTTTTAATGCACTGTGGAAGCTCATTAAAGAGGGGGCATGGTGGAGTTCCCTAGGGAGGGAGTTCCGCAGAGTGGGGGCCACCACAGAAAAGGCCCTCTTCCTCGTCCCCACCAGTCTAGCTGTCCTGGCTGATGGGACAGAGAGAAGGCCATCCGAGGCTGATCTTGTTAGGCGGCCTGTCTGGTGTTGCTGGAGGTGCTCCTTAAGATAGGCCGGAACCATATAGGGTTTTAAAGGTCAAAACCAACACCTTGAATTTGGCCCGGAAAACAACTGGTAACCAGTGCAACTCCGTCAGCACTGGAGTGATGCGATCTCGCCGGCGGCTACCTTTAATCAGGCGAGCCACCACATTCTGTACCAGCTGCAGCTTCCGAACCGTCTTCAGGGGTAACCCCACGTAAAGCACATTACAATAGTCTAAACAAGAGGAGACCAGGGCATGTACTACCGATGGGAGCAGATGGTCGGGAATGAAGGGGTGCAGCCGCCGTATCAGATGGAGTTGGTACAGTGCTGTCTGGCTCACAGCTGACACCTGAGCCTCCATGGACAGCTGGGAGTCCAAAATGACCCCCAGGCTGCAGACCTAGTCTTTCAAGGGTAGCCATACCCCATTCAACACCAGGTCAACATCCCCCAGCCTCCTCTTGTCTCCCACCAAAAGTACCTCGGTCTTGTCAGGGTTCAACTTCAGCTAATTCCTCCCCATCCAGCCACTCACCATCTCCAGACATTTGGGCAGAGATTCTACAGCCAACCTTGGTGAAGATTTGAACGAGAGGTAGAGCTGCGTTTCATCCACATATTGATGACACTGCACCCCAAACCTCCTGATGATAGCCCCCAGCGGCTTCACATAGATAGATGTTAAATAGCATCGGGGAGAGGATGGAACCCTGTGGCACCCCACAAGTGAGTGGCCATGGGTCCGAAACTTCCTCTCCCAGTGCTACCCTCTGGTACCTGCTGAAGAGAAAGGACCGGAACCACCGCAATACGGTGTCTCCGATGCCCAACCCCTCCAGGCGGTCCAGGAGGATACCATGGTCAACGGTATCAAAAGCCGCTGAGAGGTCGAGGAGAACAAGGAAGGAGGATTCACCCCTATCCACAGCCCTCCTCATATCATCCACCAAGGCAACCAAAGCCATTTCTGTCCCATGCCCAAGCCTGAAGCCCGACTGAAATGGGTCTAGATAATCGGTTTCTTCCAAGTGTGCCATCAACTGCATCACCACCACCCGCTCAATCACCTTGCCCCAAAATGGCAGATTTGAGACTGGGCGAAAGTTGTTCAGAAGTTGGGGATCCAAGGAGGGCTTCTTTAAGAGTGGTCTTATCACTGCCTCCTTGAGGGCTGATGGCATCACTCCCTCCTCAAGGGAGGCATTCACCACCACCCTGATCCCCTCACCCAGTCTCTCTCTGCAGCCCATAATGAGCCAAGATGGGCAAGGATCAAGTAAGCAGGTGGTTGGCCTTATGGATGAAAGCGGCTTGTCCACTTCATCAGAAGGAAGAAGCTGGAACTAGGGATGTATGAAAGTTCCACCACGGATCTTGGGGAGGCCGAATGCCAGCGCATTCAGCCCCCTGAAATCGGTGGCGGAAACGGCCCCCCGCCCCCCCGGGACGGGACTTACCTTAGGTGGATCTTCCTGGCGGCGGCGTTGTGGCGGTGGCGGCTGTGGCGGCTGGTCTTCCGACCGGCTGCTGCCACTGCCATTTCCAGGTAAAACAAAAACAAAAACAAAAAAACGTGATCGGCTACATAAAGATTTACGTAGCCTAATCACGACTAGATTTTAAAAAAACACCATGATAGGCTACGTAAATGTTTACGTAGCCTATCACGGCTGATTAAAAAACAAACAAACGTGCCTACGCAAATGATGGCGCCCATGGGCGCCGCCATTTGCGTTCCTTATTTTGTCACGTCTTAGTCTATGTAAACATTTGCGTACGCGCGTTTTTTGTTTTTTTTTAATCAGCCGTGATAGGCTACGTAAACATTTATGTAGCCTATCACGGCTGACTGCAGGATGCAGAACGGAGTGCCTCCCCCCCTGGTGAGGATTCCGGGGGGATGGACGGAACGCCTCCCCCTACACCATCAGCATAATCCCTGAAAGGTAAGTGATTTTTGTACATCCCTAGCTGGAACCGATCCCACAAAACCAGTTTGCCACAGGCTGCCTCTTTCTCACTAACTGTATCCACAGCGCATGGAGTAACACTCCTAATCTGATCAATTTTATCTGCAAAGTGTCTTGCCAAGGCCTCACAGGAGGCCTTAGAATGCTCCAGTGGTTCCGGAGCCACAGGACCGACTAGGCTCCAGACCACTTGGAACAGCCTCCTGGGACAGCACTCTGCAGACGTGATAGAGGCAGCATACTATTCCTTTTTTGCTGCCTTCACTGCCATGTGATAGGCTGAAGATACAGCTCTAGCCCATGTCTGATCATCTTTGGAGCGAGACTTCCGCCACCGGTGCTCTAGCCATCTCACCTCCTGTTTCAGAGCTCGTAACTGCGGATTGAACCATGGTGCAGTCCAAGCCCTGTTCAGGGGGAGAGGGCATTTCGGAGCCACCCGATCTAATGCCCCAGTGATTGCAGCATTCCAGCCACTCACCAGGGTCTCGACCAAGTGGCCGTTGGCATGCGCCAGAGAACCCCCAAGCACGTTCAGGAATCCATTCAGATCCATAAGACACCTGGGGCAGACCATTTTAATGGGTCTTCCACCCCTGGGAAGGGGTTGTGGAACCGAGAAGTCTAACATCACCAGATAGTGATCTGACCATGACAAGGGGGTGGGGATATACCCCACTTCCAGCTCACTCCCCGCTTCCCCAGAAA
The DNA here is from genome assembly GCF_057233095.1 of Heloderma suspectum. Classification (NCBI taxonomy): domain Eukaryota; kingdom Metazoa; phylum Chordata; class Lepidosauria; order Squamata; family Helodermatidae; genus Heloderma; species Heloderma suspectum. Next base: position 89,704,488 of record NC_139461.1, read on the forward strand.
CAAACACAAGGTCTAGTGCATGACCGGCTACATGGGTGGGCCCAGTTAGAATATGGTGCAGCTCCCAGGAAGCCATGGTGTCCATGAAGTCCCAAGGTGCTCCTGTGAGGATGGCCTCCGAATGTATGTTGAAGTCCCCCAACACCAATAAGTTAGGGGACTGTACACACACATCAGAGACCACCTCAAGCACCTCGGCCAGGGAGTCAGTCATGCAGTAGGGTGGACGGTACACCAGCAGAATCCCCAGACTGCCCTTCGGGCCCAACCTCCAGTACATATACTCAGCAATCTTGGTCTCCTGGAGAGGGGGTCTGGTGAAGACCAAGGACTCTCAGAAGATAACAGCCACTCCCCCTCCCCGATCCCGGGCCCTCGGCTGCTGTCCATACAAAAATCCGTCTGGACACATGGCTGCAAGAGTTGGAGCAGCAGCCTCGGCCAGCCAGGTCTCCGTAATACATGTCAGGTCTGCACCCTCATCCAGGATCATGTCATGGATGAGGGAGGTTTTCTGGGTAACAGAGCTGGCATTGCAGAGCAGCAAACGAAGGCCAGAAGATGGAGTCACACCTCCCCCAGCCATCCTTTGGCTCTGGACAGGCCCGGAGCACTAGGCAGATACATTGGTTGTGTGAGCTGATCCATAAGACCAAAGATTGGTTGTGTGAGCTGACTTCCACTCACACAACCATTGTACACAACCTACTTTATTCACACTAGGAGTGCAACTTTGATTCAAAACCCAAAATAAATGTACAGTATTTTTGTTGTTGATAAAAGTGACTTTTTTTCTTATGCAATTAATGACCCAACTGCTTTAATTATCTCATGTGGGCATATTGCCACCTCATATCTATTTGGTAAAATGGAAACAAAACATAGCTGTGTTTTCTTTCATTTTTGAAAATGGAAGATTACATTACAGCTCATTATCTGGCAATAACTGAAAATGATCTTTACACAATCCACAGCACAGCTAATGTCAGTGTTTTCACTACATATTGAGGTTTTTACAGGAAAGAAGCAGCACTTTGTCTTTCTGACAGCAAAGGTTAGGCTGACCATTGGAAAAGCAGCCAAGTGATGTTCCAGGAACATCTTTGTTTAACATTTTCTAAAGACCAGAAGACAAAAGGGTTACCCCTAGCTGTATATGTATTACTTTGTATTTCTGCAGCAAGTGTAAAGCCTCCAGTGATATTAATTTGGAAAGACAAGAAAGAGTTTTGTGGCACATTAAAGACTAACAGATTTCTTCAGGCATTAATGTTTGTTTTTCCTGCAACAGATTAATATGGCTACCCCTCTGGAAACTGTTAATTTGGAAAGACCTCTGAGTCTAGGAAGGAAGATATATATGCTTAATATAGATTTTAGTTGTAGGTTCCATGAATCCCAACTATTCAAATTCCTGGCCGCATATAGTACTGCCATTGAGCCTCTGCTCAGTTGCACATGCGGGACTGACCACCATTGCAACAGGAAGCTAGCACCCCCTAACCCTGGAAATGAGCCCAACCCCCAAAAGGCTAGTTGTCAGATAGAACTGGTCAGTCGAGCTCCCTTCTGTGAGCTCTGCTGACCTGTCCCATTCCAGAAATGAGCTTTTTGTGTCATTTGAAAAAACCCTGTTACACACAAGGAACAAGATATGGATTCTTCCACTCTGCCTGCTTTCATTTTTTCCCCTTGCTTATGCTATTCTTTGGTTGCCAGGCAGACTTAGGTTTTCCTGCCTTGACTGATACTTCACCAGCTTATGCAAGGGTAGGGAATATGTTGCCCAGGGGCATCAATGCTCCTCCCTGCAGGCACCTTTCTTGGTGCCTGCCAAGGTGCCCTACTCCTCCCACTTTTAAAAACACACACACATTTTCTTATTGGCAGCTGGCATCGCTGTGAAATAGATTTCTGTTGGTGTTGAAGACTCAAAGGAGTGATCAAATGAATTCTTTAGTATGTTGAGGTTCAGACCCTACCTTTGCCTTGTCCTCTGTCTTTGGGGCACGGTGCTTGTCCTTTTCCATGCCTCCTATGGTGGCCATTTTGTGGTGGTGCCCAGGAAAGTTTCACAAACTTCCACATGTGTCCACAGGCCCCACAATTTTGCCCACCTCCATGTTAAACCCTCTCTGAAGCCTTGCCAGACTGGTCTATGTTGCCAGGAGAATTGATGCCATTTGCCAACAGTTATTTTCACTCTAAAAAGGCAGGGCTCAAGTCTCCCAGGAAGTTCAGTGCTCTCTCCCTCTCTCTCTTTATTTATTTACAATATTTATATACTGCTCCACATCAGAAGATTTTGGAGCACTGATCAACAAAAGCTTATGAAAGATCAAGCAGAATTAATAGGGTTGCACTCCCTTTGTCCCTCTCTCAATAAAGGTCATCCATCAGGGTGACCAAGGCTGATCCAGTCCCATAACCAGATTGAAACCCAGACTGGAATGGATCTAGATAATCAGTATCCTCCAAGAGTGCCTGCAGTTGCTCTGCCACAACCCTCTCACGTTGTGAACTCTCTCAAGTTGTAAATACCCCTAGAAAAGGGGTACTGTGACTGGGCATTAGTTATCTAATACCATTGGGTCTAGGGTGGGCTTCTTCAGGAGTGGTCACACTACTGCCTCCTTAAGGACAGCAGGGGCCACCCCTTCCTGTAGGGAAGCATTTATCACTCCCTGGACCCACCCCATCATACTATATCAGCTAGCTTTTATTAGCCAGGTGGGGCAGGGATTGAGAGAGAACATGATCAGTCACCAACACCAACTTGAGGGTTGGGGAGGGGGGGTTGCCGTGGTCTATAGGAATTCAATCTCCCTCTCCAGGCTTCCTGCTCATTCGAGTGCAGATCTTGAGTGTCTGTACCTTGTGTTGGGTACCCGGGACAGATTAGGGATTCTGTTGGTGTACCGCCCACCCCGCTGCCCATCAGACTCCCTGCCTGAGCTGACGGAGGTGGTCTCGGACTTGGTGTTGAGGACCCCCAGGATGATGGTCCTGGGGGATCTCAACTTCCATGCCGAGGCCGCTGTATCCGGGGCAGCTCAGGACTTCATGGCTGCCATGACAACCATGGGGCTGTCCCAACATGTCATCGGCCCAACGCATATAAAAGGACACACGCTTGATCTGGTTTTCTCGACTGGGCAGGAGGATGGTGATCTGAAAGTAGAGGAATTAACATCTGTCCCTTTGTCATGGTCAGATCACTTCCTGCTGAGGTTTAGACTTCTGGCGGCCTTTCCCCTCTGCAAAGGTGGGGGACCTATTAAAATGGTCCGCCCCCGGAGATTAATGGATTCCGATGGATTCCAGAGGGCTCTGGGGGATTTTCCTGCTGGTATGGCTGGTGCTCCTGTCGAAGCCCAGGTCACTTTATGGAATGCAGAGATGACTCGGGCGGTTGACACGATCGCACCCAAGCGCCCTCTCCCTCTGATCAGAGCCCGGCAAGCTCCTTGGTATACACCTGAGCTGAGGGCAATGAAGCAAGAGGGGAGACGGCTAGAACGCAGGTGGAGGAAAACTTGTGCTGAGTCTGACCGAACACAGGTAAGAGCCCACTATCGAGCCTACTCTGTGGCGGTGAGGGTGGCAAAGAGGCAGTTCTTTTCCACCAGCATTGCATCTTCTCAGTGTCGCCCGGCGGAGCTTTTCCGAGTGGTTCATGGCCTGTTACATTCTGGGCCAGGGAGAGAGACGGTGGAACCCTCGGTAGCACGCTGTGACGAGTTTGCGCGGCACTTTGAGGATAAAGTCGCTCAGATTCATCATGAATTGGACACCACCATTAATGCAGTTCCATTGGTAGAGGCGTTCAGAGCACCGTCTCGTCCAGTTTTATTGGATGAGTTTCAGTTACTGAGGCCTGAGGATGAGGACAAGGTGCTTGGCCAAGTCCGATCGACCACTTGTGTGCTTGACCCTTGCCCTTCATGGCTTATTAAATCAAACAAGGAGGGGATGTTCGGCTGGGTCCAGGAGGTTGTAAATTCCTCCTTGAGAGAGGGAGTGGTGCCAGCTGCTTTAAAAGAGGCAGTAATTAGACCACTCCTGAAAAAGCCTAACCTGGACCCAGAGGATGTGAACAATTATAGGCCAGTGGCCAACATCCCCTTCCTGGGCAAGGTGCTTGAGCGGGTGGTTGTAGGACAGCTCCAGGCACTCTTGAATGAAACGGATTATCTAGATCCATTTCAATCGGGCTTCAGGCCTGGTTTTGGAACGGAAACTGCCTTGGTCGCCCTGTGGGATGACCTCTGCCGGGAGAGGGACAGGGGGAGTGCGACCCTGTTGATTCTCCTGGACCATTCAGCAGCTTTTGATACCATCGACCATGGTATCCTTCTGGATAGGTTGTCTGGGTTGGGAGTTGGAGGCACTGCACTACAGTGGTTCCACTCCTACTTGGATGGCCGATTCCAGAAGGTGGTGCTGGGGGATTATTGCTCTGTGCCATGGCAATTGTGCCATGGGGTTCCACAGGGCTCTATTCTATCCCCCATGCTGTTTAACATCTACATGAAACCGCTGGGGGAGGTTATCTGGAGGTGTGGGCTGAGGTGCCATCAATATGCGGATGACACCCAGCTCTACCTCTCTTTTTCATCAAAACCAGGTGAGGCAGTGGCTGTTCTGAACCAGTACCTGGGCACGGTAATGGACTGGATGAGGGCTAATAAACTGAAACTCAATCCAGACAAGACGGAGGTACTATTAGTGGGTGGTTCGTCTGCCCGGCTAGGTGATATTCAACCTGTTCTGGAGGGGGTTGCACTCCCCCTAAAGGATCAGGTCCGTAGTTTGGGGGTGCTCTTGGATCCAGAACTGTCACTTGAGGCACAGGTGAACTCAGTGGCACGGAGCACTTTTTATCAGCTTAGGCTGGTATACCAACTACACCCTTATCTGGACAGAGATAGCCTAGCTACAGTTATCCATGCTCTGATAACTTCTCGTCTGGATTACTGCAATGTGTTATACGTGGGGCTGCCTTTGAAAACGGTCCGGAAACTTCAGCTGGTCCAAAATAGGGCAGCAAGATTGTTAACAGGGACTGGCCTGCGAGCTCATATTACGCCAGTACTTTTCCAGCTGCACTGGCTGCCAGTCCATTTCCGGGCCCGATTCAAAGTCCTGGTGTTAACATTCAAAGCCCTTAACGGCTTGGGGCCAGGTTATCTGAAGGATCACCTCCTCCCATATGTGCCTGCCCGGACCTTAAGATCATCATCAGCGGCCCTTCTCCGTGAGCCCCTACCAAAGGAAGTGAGGCAGGTGGCTACTAGGAGGAGGGCTTTTTCTGTTGTGGCACCCCGGCTCTGGAATGAGCTCCCTAGTGAGGTTCGCCTGGTGCCTACATTGTATTCCTTTCGGCGCCAGGTGAAGACCTTTTTATTTTCCCAGGCATTTTAGCTTTCTAAATTTTTATCTTTGCTGTTTTAAATCTGAATTTTAAACTCCTGTACTGCTGCTAGGTTTTATTGTGGTTGTATTGTTATATTGTGGTTTTAATGTTCTATATATTTTAAATTGTTTTATTGTGTGTTGTTTGGTTTTAGTTTTTGTGAACCGCCCAGAGAGCTTCGGCTATTGGGCAGTATAGAAATGAAATAAATAAATAAATAAATAAATAAAATGATCAGTCACATTGCTGCGAGCACCTTGTCCACATCGTCAGGCCGCAACAACTGGAAGTGATCCCATAGAATTGGGCGGATGGTGGCATCAGACACCTCAACTGGAACTGCACTAACAACAATGTCAAATTTGCTGTGGAGACATGCAATTTTGTCCTCAAAGTGAGATGCAAAGAGGTCACAGCAGGTCCTTGACGGGGCCAGGACCCCACCTACTGGGGAAGGTGTTAACAGCCCTTAGACTACCTGGAAGAGTTCCGCTGGGTGGCTCCCTGAGGATGCAGTGGAGGCAGCAAAATAAGCCTTCTTTGCTTCCTGGACTGCCATGCAATAGGCACAATTATGTTCTCTAGAGTGTGCTCGGTCATCTTCACTTTGAGCCTTGTGCCTTTTGCGCTTTAGCTGATGTCCAGCCTATTTCACTGACGACAGCTCCCAAGTACACCAGGGAGCAGAATGGACTCCACAGTGTCAGAGAGGGCACTCAGGTGCAATCAAATAGTTGGTCCTCCACATTTCACTGTTCCACAGTGAGGCTAAGGCCTTGGCTGGATCACCAGCTCTCTCCACTGGAAAATCTCCAAGAGCATTCAGAAATCCATTGGATCAGTCTCCTGGGGTGGATCATCCAAAAGTTCCCCCACCCCCGCAGGAGGGGAGGAATTCTATAAGTTCAAATCTCACCAGGAAATGGTCTGACCATGACAATGGGGTTACTTGGACACCCCGCTCCCAATCTTCAGACTATCCATCTCACATCATGGAACAAAAACCAAATCAAGGGTGCACCCTGCTTCATGTGTTGGGCCAAGGACAAACCGAGACAGCCCCATGGTTGTCATGGAGGCCATGACATTCTGAACTGGAACTCCAGAGACAGCCTCAGAATGAAAGTTGAAGTCTCCCAGAACCACCATCCTGGATTCCTCCAGCGACTGCCTCCGCCAGCTCAGTCAGGGAGGATGCTGGGCAGCAGGGTGGGCAGTACAGCAGCAGCATCCCCAATCTGTCTCTATGGCCCAACACCAGGTGTAGCCCCTCAAGGCCTGCTCCAAGGTGGGGTGGTTTCCAGGGCCATGTTTCCACAACAACAGAAGTGTGAAGCAAACAAAGGAATACTGGATTTTTCATGGAATTGGCATGGCTCTGCACAGGGCTCCATGAAGGACTGCGCCACACCATTATAAGTCACTGACAGAAACATACTTCCAGGTGGGGTGGGGGAATTGGATATAAATGTCATCAGACTGGCAGGGGCTGCTCAACCAATAAGAGAGGCTCCCCCCTCCTGGCTCTACTCCCCTTTCTCTTGCCCCCCTGGTTAGGCGATGATGCAAAGGGTTGAAGCTGGCAGTAATTACTCCTGCAAATCCTTGAAGCAAACAGCAGAGACACGCAGCTTTGAAAATACTGTTTTACAGCCATTAAGGGAGTTACTGTGCCTTTCACCAGATAAATACATGATGTGCCCTGCTCTCCCTAGTGTTTTTGGCTTAATGGCAATCTCAGTAAATTCAGGAATAAGCCCACTAACCACAGCAGGAGGCACCCCTGAATAAATGTGCGATCATGCAATAGCACACATGCGTGGTAGTGCACTTTCAGGAACAAGCCTCACTGACTACAACAGAAGGAGGCACCTCTGAACTAATGTGCTATTGCCCGATAGCACAAATGCGTATTAGTGCTATTTTACGATTGAGTGAGAGAGTGATAAAGAGATAGCAAGTTACTGACATAGGGGGCATGCATATTGATGGAAGAAATGCACAGTGTTATAATGAGATAGTGAGAGGGGGGTAGAGGTGCTGCTGGAGAACTGGGGCTTTTTTTGCTGCTGAGTGATAGTGGTGCCTTCAAAATGTGCAGCTGAGGATTCTGCAGTAACTACCTCTAGAACTGTAATCTGCCTGGGAACTTATTTATTTACACCTCACCCCATGGCTCTTTTAGTAGTGTAAGCCTTAGCCACTGATAGACTAACAACTTTAAATGTCCAAAATTGATACAGTTGGTGGCTGGTGAATGGGGAGTGTGTACTTCTGGTTTGTGGCATGCCACTAAAGTGCTGTTTCGGTTTAATCCTTTACTTAAAAAAAAAAGAACTCTGGTGGCCAGAGGGGAAATGGCAGAAACATCAGGAAATGCAGGTGGGGAAAACACTGGGAAAACACCGCTTGCCCAGGGTCATGGTGAAAGGTGTGCTACTTCTGGGCAGGGCTAACTAGGGATGTACGAAAGTCACTTACCGTTTTGTGGATCTGCTTTGCGGTGGGGGGGAGGTGCTCCGTCCCCCTGGAATCCTCAATAGGGGGGAGGCGCTCTGTCTCTCCCCCTGGAGTCCTGCCCAGCTGGCTCTGCTCCGCGGGGATTCTGCGGAGCCACCGGCTGGCTCCGCCTGCAGCCGGACATCCAGGCGCTGGGCAGCAGGGACGCAAATGGCGGCGGCCATAGCCACCGCTGTTTGCGTCCCTGTACTTAACCATGAGAGGCTACATAAATATTTATGTAGCTTATCACGGCAAAGTAAAAAAAATGGGTACACAAATGGCGGCAGCTACAGCAGCCGCCATTTGCATTCGCTATTTTTCACCGTTCTAGCCCGCGTAAATATTTATGTAGGCTAGAACGGCTAAAAATAGCGAATGCAAATAGCGGCCACCGTAGCTGCCGTCATTTGCGTATGCTGCGCCCAGCCGCAGCTGGCCAGGAGACCAGCCGCCCCTGCCCCTGCTGCCACCCCTGCACCCTCCACCGCCACACCTGCCGCCCCGCCACCCCTTCCACTGCTGCTGCCCCTTCCACCGCCGCCCCTTCCACTGCCGCTGCCATACCTGCCACCCCTGCTGCTGCACCTGCCGCCCCGCTGCCGCACCTTCCGATGCTACCGCACCTTCTGATGCCCCTGCTGCACCTTCTGCCGCTGCACTTTCCGCCGCCCCCACCACACCTTCCACCACCGTGCCGCCGCCGGATCCACCGCATCTGCCCCAGGTAAACTTTGTCCTGGGGGGTTCCACGGGGCGGGTGGGGGGGCAGGAGGCCGTTCTGCCATGGATTCCAGGGGGCCGAATGCCAGTGCATTCAGCCTCACTGGAATCTGTGGCAGAATTCTCCACCATCCCTAGGGCTAACACACTGGAGTAAATGTGGAGGGTTGGTGTACACCACAACAGAAGCACAGACAAGCCAAATTAAGGAAAAGAATTGGACTATAAGCAGTCTCAGGAAATCAATTTTTTCCCTGATAAGCTCCGGGGTGGCTGCTGGATTGCCACAACATCATGTATCCATAACGACCTCTACATGCAGCCAGTTTGGAGGAAATCACTTGTGGAAACAGGCCCCCGGTGAGAATGATGGAAGTTCTATGTGACTATCTCTGGCTAGTCTGTTTTTTGTGGCTGTAAGGCAGGGATGTACGAAAGGTACTTACCTTTCGGGGATTATGCTGATGGTGCAGAGGGAGGCGTTCCGTCCCTCCCCCAGGAATCCTCGCTGGGGGGGGAGGCGCTCCGTTCCTCCCCCCCCCCAGAATCCTGGCCAGCCGGCTGTGCTCTGCAGTGATTCTGTGGAGCCACCGGCTGGCTCTGCCAGCAGCCGGACATCCGGCCGCTGGCTAACAGGCACGCAAATGGCGGTGGCCGTAGCCACCGCCGTTTGCGTCCCTGCAGTCAGCCGTGATAGGCTACGTAAATCTTTACGTAGCCTATCACGGCTGATTAAAACAACAACAACAAAAAAATGCGCGTACGCAAATGGCGGTGGCCATGGCCGCCACCATTTGCGTCCCTTATTTTGGCACGTCTTAGTCTACGTAAACATTTACGTAGACTAAGATGGCGAAAATAAGGGGAACGCAAATAGTGTAGCGTCTACGCTATTTGCGTTCCCCTTATTTTCTCCATCTTAGTCTACATAAATGTTTACATAGACTAAGACGTGCCAAAATAAGGAACGCAAATGGCGGCGGCCATGGCCGCTGCCATTTGCGTACGCGCGTGTTTTGTTTTGTTCTTTAAGTCAGCCGTGATAGGCTACGTAAAGATTTATGTAGCCTATCACGGTGTTTTTTTAAAATCTAGCCTTGATAGGCTACGTAAATCTTTACATAGCCTATCACATTTTTTTTTTTTTTTAACCTGGAAATGGCGGCGGTGGCAGCCGGTTGGAAGACTAGGCCGCAGCCGCCACCACCACACTGCCGCTGGAGCCGCTGCCGGAGCCGCCGCTGCCAGGAAGACCTGCCCCAGGTAAGTCCCGTCCCGGGGGGGTGGCAGGGGGGGTGGCGGGCCATTCCACCACCGATTTTGGGGGGCCGAATGTGCTGGCATTTGGCCTCCCCGAGATCCATGGCGGAACTTTTGTACATCCCTACTGTAAGGTATATGATTTGCCTGGTGTTCCTAAGAACCTAGGCAACATGTTGTTGACACCATTTTGAAACTCTTAAGTGGCTTGAAAACAAAAACACTTGGGCTAACTGGGGATTTCCAGAATGTGACTGCTATCCTATCTTTGTCGGGTGGTTTAAAATGGCATTTGCCTAAGTAATTTTGCTTTCTTTCAATGTTTATGCTTTTAGACAGATTTCAAACTTTCTTTTTTTTCTTGTATATGCTCTGGAATCTATCATTTTTTAAAGGAATAAATACATTGGACATTTTTATTTGTCATAGGTTTCCATGCCTTTTAGATTTATACTTTTAGAAGCCTATCCATATTAATGGTTTTACTATCTATCTATCTATCTATCTATCTATCTATCTATCTATCTATCTATCATCTATCTAAAATTATTTCGAGGTCATTTTTAAGGGTGGAATCCTCTGTAACTTATGCTACAGATGAACACATTGTGTTAGATCCAGGATCTGCCTTTTGTGTGAGGAAAGGGCCTTCCATGAAAGAAAAGTCTCTGCTCATGGACTGTCCCTCCACCCAATTTTGGGGGATTCCACTCCCTCCCCCATCCCTGCCGCCATAGCACAGCTCACCCCATTCAGCAGGGCCTCCGGGCTTTCTGTGTAGCATTTTCAGAGGGGCTGGAGGGGCTGCCGTGGGAAGGAGGGTACAGGGAAGTCCAATTCCAGCAGTGCGCTTGACCCAGTGTAAATTTGGATCCAATTCATACAAAATGGTGGGTGCTCGCCGGGCAGGTTGGGGTGAGTCTGGGAGAGTGCAGGTGGGCGCAAGCGAGGGCAGGGGCTCAGTGGGCTCAGTCAGGGTGTTCTGTGGGGGGCAATGGACTCCCGGACCCAGTCGGGCATCTGCAACGTCCCTAATCCTTACCAGCCAGAAGGTGATATAGTGGCAAGAGATTGATTAGTAGGTTTTGTGAGTTCCTTCCATGTTTTAGTGCTGAGGTGGTGAACCTGTGGCTGTCCACATTCTGTTGGACTACAGATCCCATAATCCCTGACTGGCTGGGTGATAGGGTTGGAGTTTAACAACATCTGGAGAGTTTATCCACCCCTGTTTTAGTGGGAACTGGCTGAGTCCAAGACAAGGAGGTTAATGTAGCTCCCAGCCCTACTTGGCCCCAGGGCTTGCCACAACAACAAACAATTTTTTAGCCAATTTTTCTAGACACTATTTTTGCTGTTCATTTGCACTCAGGGCATGTGAACCCTGAGGAAAGAAACAAATTCCTCAGCTTGGCTGAAAAGGCTCCATGTTTATCCAGTTTTCACCAGTTGCTGTTGCATCTGGGAAAGGAATGAGATAGGAGAAATAGGTCATCTCCCTCATCTGTCATATAATACTGAAATGTCCAGTTTTTGCCAGCTTGTTAACTCAGTCAGCAAGTGACAATTAACCAGGTGGACCAGGTTTATAATAGGGATGTACAGGAATTTCATTTCCATTCATTTAAGATCAGAAATCACCCCATTCACATCCACAAATGCAAACATGAGCTCATTCCTGGGCTCGCAATGCTCATTCACAGAATGCATACTTTTGAAACATGCACAAAGTCACGCTTTAGTCACTTGTGTGTGTGGGGGGGGAGTATGTATTTGGCAGTGCACTTTTTAAAAAGTGCACACCCAAATGCACACAACACTGCACACCTTTTGTGTTTGAATGGGGCGGAGGGAGCTCACAATCAGGAATGGGAACAAGGTGGATCGAGGTTCGAGGTGGAACTTACAGAACCTCAACAAACCTGATTCTCACCGATAGTTCCATCCCTACTTTATAATCAGAACTGGGTGGTAGGTGGAGTAAGTCTTGAAACTAACCCATCATCTTCAGTGATGACATTTTAACATCTGTTACTCCAACAATTTCCACTTCAGCATTGTTGGGGGTTATATGGAATTGTATAGTATTTCTTTTCTTTGTCTCCACCTTTCCAGCACTTGTTCCAGAATGTGAAGTTGCATTCTTTGTTTTTCATTTTCATTTTTAGAGGTTTCATTTAGAAGTCTCAAGATGTCTTACTAACCCATAAATGATTAGACAACCTTAACCTAACTACACAAGAAACAGAGGGGGATCACACCAATCTTGCCTTGTAATACGCCATGGTTTTCTTCTAGGGAGTATCTCCCTGAGTAAAATTCCTGAAGAAAAACAACCATGTCACTATACTGAATATTTCTGGCCTTCCTCTGGACGAGGACAATTTTTCTTTTTGTCCTCTTATGAATGCTATTTGCTTTCCAAGCTCTATGATGCCATATATTACACGGGATGTAAGATAAAAGACCATGGTTAGACACCACACCTCCAGTCAGATTTATCTGTAGTACAAATAGACACAGTAGCGGTCATGCACTTCAAGTTCAAGTTATGTACAATGGGTAGAAAATGTTTGCAGGCATCAAAGGAATGAATCCATCTGCCATCTTTTTCAGATTTACCTTGGTTTGGAAGTGAGCTGCATTGATTTACTTCATCATCATCATCATCATCATAATCCATACAAACATTTCATGAGAGCTACATTTTTTAATCAACTATGCTGCCACTCTACCCACAGTTTGCACTAGCCAAGCATATGCCAACACCAACCAAAACTCATTTGAAATTAACGTTAGAAATTTATAAGAATAATTGAGAGCTGGTGGGTAAGGGCGCAGTCATACTGAGGTAGTTCGCAGCCTCCGAATTCAGAGGCTGCCAAGTATCCAGTTCAGGGCAGCCATAGCACAGAGGCAATCCTCGTCCCCGTGCTCCAGCCGCCCTGCATGTTTGGCTAGATGGCCAATTTTGGCTGTCTAGCTGCGGCTTCAGGGAGGAGGGGGGAAGAAGGTGCATAGGAAGATGCATAACAGGGCTTCCATAGTCTCCTCCCCTTCCTGCCCCCATGACCACCCCCTTTCCCTGTCTTTGCACTCCATTTCCAAGTGTGGAGATGTAGGTGGCATGGAGAGAACCACACTGGCTATGAGGGGGAGGGGGAGGGGGAGGGGAACACAGTTTCTGGGAGCCACATTCGGAGCCACAGAAAATCCTATGGCCCTCCAGACAGTGTCTAGCAGCCATAGGATTTCTCCTTCCAAGATTGAACTAGGAACCTGGAAGCCCCTGGTTTGAATCTTGCCTCTGCCATAAACTCACTGGGTAGCTTTAGGCAAGTCACTCTGTCTCTCTCAGCTTCAGTTTTCCCCACCTGCAGTAAAGTGAAATAATAATAATAATAATAATAATAATAATGGATTATGACTAGATAATGCATGTGAAGTGCTTGAAGCTCTTGAAATCACTATACAAATGTTGTTGATGATGATGTTCATGACATTGATATATACCACTATGGATGACCAACCTGCCACCATCTCACCAAACCCTTGCCAGCTGTCTGACCCTGCAGGACAAGCCTCCAGACAGTCCGTGGACACCTTGCAAGTGGCAAGCAGTATCTCAACGTCCCACTGCTCTGGCGGCTGCCATTTTGCATGAAATGGTGGCTAAGCTTTCAGCAAATCCCCATTTTGCACAAATGGTGGCCTTAAATGGGGCCATTTATGGAAAGTTACTGGCATAAATGGTCTATTAAAGGCCGCCATTTGTGCAAAATGGGGATTTGCAGAAAGCTTAGCCATCATTTTCTGCCAAATGGCCACCCCTGGAATCCCTGTTGCTGCCTGCCAACCCCTCTTTGTTTCCTGCCTTGCAAGGAGAGAACCAGGGATTGGTGGGCAGTGCAGGACTCCTGCCCCCACTGTCTGCCAACTCCTTGCAAGATATGAGAACATGAGGGGCTGGCAGCGGCAGGTAGTGGTGGCAGGAGTCCCCGTCACCATCTGACAACCACTCATTCTCTCCTTGCAAGGAAGGAGAGTGCGAGGGGTTGACAAGTGGCAGAAAACTGTGAGCTTGCCCAACTCAGCACACACAGAGTTGGGCAAGCCTGGGGATCCACTGACTGTAATCTGGGGTGCTGAGCCCGCAAGAAATCACTGCGCTTCAAGCCCCAACTGGACACCCACACCATCCCTATGTACCACATGCATGGTAATGATATGAATATCATACGGCAGGTACAACACAGCTACATGTGGCAGAAAATGTCAGGTACAGCACAGCTAATTACAGTCAGATTAAAGCCATAGCTACCCAGTTTAAAAATGAGATGTTCAAAAAGAGTTTCGGCTTGGGGACTTTTAAAAATACAATGACCAGATCTATTGCAAGCCTAATTGATAGATTGTACCCTAATGTACAAGTCCTAAACATTTGTCCTCATTTATCTGCCTGAAACTCTGTTGTTATACCCTAACAGTGCTAGTGGTTAGCATGATGTATAAGGTTAATTTGCATGTGATGAACCTGGTCTTAATCCTTTTCTGCTGGTACAAGTCTGAAAAAACTGATTTTCCCCTCTTCCCCCTTTAGTATTTTCCTAAATGTTGAGAAACCCTTTGGTGAGATTAAACAAACACATATTTCCACTCCCAGTTATATTGTTCTTTGAATAATTTAATATGATGTAAGCTATCATTTGTAGGTAACTAGCAATTAATGATCTAATATTTTGTTGTTGTTGTTGTTAGGTTGGGAGGGAAGCGGCCTCTAGGAAAGTGTCAATACCAACCCATCATAAGCTTTAAAAGCCTGGTAAATATTAACTCTGAAATACACTTCTACCAACAGCTATAATTATCTTACTCTTGCCTCTAGGTATTCATTACCACCTATGACTTTAATCCATGATACGTGGGAGATGATATCCTACATTTAAACTATGTACAGTACTTTCATGAGGTCTGTTATTGGGTGGAAGGCAATGTAATCAGCTTCACCCACAGCAATTCCCACATAATGCTCAGGTTAAAATTTGAAAAAAGGGTTTCAAGCCCACAGCCAACGCAAAAATCTAATCTATGTCATAGAGGGGAAAGTATTGGCTTTCTTTCAAAGCTTAATCCTAGCAACAAATAGGGAGAAACAACTTCAAAACACCGGTGTAGGAATTATTAAAGAAAAAGCCTTCCAAATATATCCGAAGGAATTAAGCTTGTATAACTGAAGGTAGAATAATGGTTTAAACTGCATGAATGAAGGTATTAATAAGCTGCAATCATATACAGATATACCGCCTATTGTAATCAGAAATAAATATTGATTACAATACAGGGAGAAGCTAGATGTACCAACATGAAGAGCTTGATGCACTGAAAATAATATACCTTCACAACTGAATTAGGTGTCCCTGTCTGCTCTCTACCAGTTTTGGTTCTACGTCTTCCTAACAAAAATCAACAAATCCCTCTTCAACCAAGTTGCCATTTCATTCACTTGGCTGCCAGGAGATTTGTTAATGTCACTCAGATAAATCATGAGAAGAAGGTGGCAGCAACAGTAAATGAGGGTGTGGGTGGGAAGGAGCAAGACTGAACTTTTGAACCAAGGTTCTATTGGCACATTTCCAGATTCCACAGAGCTCCCTTCTGCATGCTTTGCTTACCTGCCTATTCCTTCAGGATCTGCTAGCTTCTTTTCATGCTCATGGTGGGTGCCGCTAGCACATGGGAAGCACACTGGACACTACCTGATAAGTCTGGCTTCCCCACATTTCAGCACCGTTTTCCTAGTTGCATGGGGGTTAGCTGGCCATGCAGATGAGCTTAACATTATACCCCATATCACCTTGTTAAGTCACCTTTTCTGCTGTGGCATCTAGAATATCAGTTGGGCAGAGTTGAGCAGCCTTCCCCAATCTGGTGTCCCCCAGATGTTTTGGAGTTCAACTTCAAGAATTTCTGAACATCGGCCACGCTGGCTGGGAATTGAAGTCCAAAACATGGGGGGGGGGGATGGATCAGGTTGGGGAAGGCTGGACAAGAGAATTGTTGGTCAGTTTTCTCTGAAGCAGACCCCCCCCCCCAGCTGAATTTGTGGCTGCATATTTCAAAAAATGAAATGAATGGTATGTGTCAAAGATGACAAATAAGACCATTAAAATATGTTTTTCAGACTGATTAAAATATACTGTTTAATGCACTGTTACTGCTTGCCCTCAGGGATGATCTAACACAATTTTGAACAAGGAAAAATAAGTATTTGGCTTTTAAATGCACAAGAGAAGGGAGATGCCAGCAATGAATAATTTGTTTCTGCAGTAGCTCTTACTTTCCTTGAGCAGGTGATCCAATTAGCAGACTACTTATTCTTGAAGTGTAAACTTTGCCAGGATCATCCTTTTTTCTTAGGGGATCTGACATTATGACCCCACATTATTTGAATGCACGTTTGATCTGTGTTAATTAAACTGATCACTTACAGTAGTATTTGCACCCTGTTTGGAACGATGAACCATGTGCAAGCCATGTTCAAGCTTCCATCTCTGTGGAATCCCAGGTGACAGGCAGGAGCCACTTTTACCAATTATATAGATTTGTAATTATTTTGGCAGTATCCAATACTGCTACTGTGCTTCTGCTTATTCCATTGCATCAGCGGGATGCACCACTAGCACAATGAAGACTTAACATTGCCTAAAACAATCCCAGAAATGAGCAGAAATATTCATTTCCAGATCTGGACAGGTCAGTGGAGTTCCCTTCTGCAAGCTCTGATGACCTGCCCCATTCCGGAAACGAGTGTTTCTGCTCGTTTCTGGTTGCTTTAAGAACTGCTAGCTCCCTGTTGTGTTGGCGGTGGGTCCCACTGGCATGCGGGCAACATGGAATACTGCCCCTGGAATTATATAGAAGATAAATCTGATTAATTTCAGCTTTCAGGATTCTTTGCCTACAGGACTGATCTAAGAAAGCAATTCATTCAACCTTTTGTTTTAATCTGATTCCACTACAGCAAATGTCATGCCAAATTGTTATGTAATTTTGCTCTTTTCAGGCCTGAATTCCCATAGACACCTTTTGGGTCTATTAAGAATGAAGCTGCAGAGTAGAGAAGCATCAGAAAGTTGAGTTTCCCCTACTTTTGTTTCTTATCAGGCAATCTACAGCTTTTGTTTAAAGTTTAAACCAGGTGTGGAAAGGGTTCTCTTAAAATGACTTATTGACTGCTGAAGGGAATGCCTGAGGCAGGAAAACATAAATAAGGGGGAAAGAAAGCAAACAAAACAATTACTAAAAGCTTTAGAGCACTCTCAAGGAAAAGAGTCTCAGGACACACATATGCAAGGGAAAAAAATGTTATGCTTGTTCTCCACAGGTCATTCAAACACTACCCAGTAGGGCACTGCATTTCATTTCCGCATTTCAGACAGTTTTTCCAGTAAGAAATTGACATATTGAATTATAGTATGGCATTTTCCATGAAACACAACTGTTAAAAGATGAGGAGCCTAGAATCCTCCATCTGAGATGCAGCTCAGCCAGCATTGTGGTATTCCAAAATATAAACATGCGAAGAATCCTCCGATATGCTACCAACTTGACATGCATGTCATGGATTAAAACAGACTTCTCCTACCTGACATCCTTTCATGCATATCAGCCCCAGCCAGCATGACCAATGGTCAGGAATGCTGGGAGTTGTAGTTCAAAGCATCTGGGGGGGGGGCATCAGGTTGGGGAAGGCTGGACTAGAAGGGAGGGGAATACAGTTCCTATTTGACCGAGTTCCAGTAGCATTTCCATACCTCAGAGTCCTATTAGTATCTGTAAAGCCTAAGGAAATGCATACATAATGAGAGTGGGAAAGCTTTATGGTCTGTGCATGGGTTCCTTGACAACCCTGGCATAGATCATAGAATCACAAGAGACTATACAAGGTAATGGAAAACAGTATGTTCTTGAAATGTTGGATTCTTGACAGTCAATCAAAACAAATCTTAATAAGAGATTGTTAATCTGTTCAGTTTTCATGGGCTCTTTCTCTTTCTTTGGTCCTATCCAGCCGGTGGAATCTTTATGAATTCCACTTTCACCTCTATCCCTTCCATCTATTATTCACAATTCAGGAAGAGAATGAAAGAACCAGACAAATCCCACTCCAAATGATACAATGTTAGGATTACATTGGTTGTCTCACCAGATGTGATACAACCATTATAATCCTATGCCATTATGGGAAGCCTAGAGAGACCTGGGAGTTTCGTGGTGATTGATGTAGTAGGGGGTGGTAGTAAGTGGTGGGCTGAGACCTTAGGCCCCAATCCACTGGCCTGAGAATATAATCAACACGGCATGTCTGAGTCAGTGCCAAGAACATGGAACCAGCCTACTCAATGCCCATTATCCGTATACATTATCATCAGTGATATTCATGTTTTGCTTTTAGAAAAAAACAGGGAAACCCGACCAACTCTGTCTTTACTACATGGCATCCATTTCAGATTTGCTTATGCATGTGCAACAAGTAAAAATGCACATTTCAAATGCTCACTTCTGCACAAGGAGGAGAATGTAATGTCGACAATGAGTCAATGAGAGTTCTACTATATTTTTTAATCAATAGTCTATTTGTTTCATATCAACATTCGTCAAATAACAGCAGGAAGGAGGAATAGGTGAAACAGTCTCTCTCCAACCATCTTGCTTGTGGTTCTGCCTTAGCTTTTTCTGATGAGGTACATCCTCCCACTCTTTCCCCTAGGAGGAACTCTTGCTCCAGGTACGTCCAACTGCTGCATTTGGAAGGAGGAAAGAGAAGAAGAGTTAACCAGGCATCTGCCCACTATGCATACAATCCAGCTCCAGCTGAGGCAATTCATTCAATATATCCTCTAGTAGAAATAGGGCTGCTGGTAGTACTAAAACAGGTACTATCCTGCCATTTCAAGGTCATTTGGGAAGAGACTGAAGTGCAGAAAGAGTTCTGTGGTCTGATTTTTCTTTTTTTTCTATTTCCAGAGATGTTGTCGAAAGGGAGTTTTGTTTTTCTAGGGCAAAAGATAGTATTGAGGAAGAGTAATGTGTTTATATTAGGGATGTACATTCCTCTTTGCAAACAATAAGAACATGTTCCGATCACAACCCCGAACACAAACAGAAATGCAATTCTCAGGAAGTTTTCACAATGTCCCAAACTTGTGTTTGCATTTGAAAGTGTACATGTGCAGAAGGGAGCATTTCCAAAATTGCGCGCTTCCCAAAAAACCACACATGCAAAAGTGCACAAATGTGCACCCCTGCAAAAAAGCTGCATTTTCATGCTGAATGCATTTTTCCCAATCAAAAAGAAAAATGTGTTTTCATTTGGGAACACAAAACGGAGCATTATCACCTCTCTAATTATCAAACCTGTTAGTTATCTCACTGGGTGACTCTGAGCTGGACTCTAACCACTACACCATACTTCTGTTATGAAACTCATGAAGAAAAAGAGACAGTATAATGGAAAGTTCTTTCTGAAGCAGTCACACTTGCACAAATGCAGCATGAAGGGAAAGATCAGCAACCTTTCCTTTGTTTGAATAAAAAGCACACTCTGCACATGCTCAGGGAATGGACAAAATGAGGAATAAACATACTAGGAAATACGAAGAACTATATTCTTCGTGAGTGTGTGTGTGTGTGTGTGTGTGTGTACTCTCCCTCCATCCAGCTGTTCCCTGGAAACCCCCCCCCCTTCATCTTCTGAGATAACTAACAGGAGGTTTGAACATGAGCTGGATGTGGAAATACAAAGCTGAGTTGGGGGCAAGTGGGGTGCTTGACATGTGTAGGAGCAAGTTGCATTGAACTTAGTAAGACTTACTTCTGAGTAGACATGCACAGAGTTGGTTCTCCTCTCCATTTTAGCCTCACAACATCAACAACAATGCTGGATGTGGAAATAGAAAGCTTAGCAGGGAGCATAATACCTTATGCAGGGCTCCAGACTGGCATGGTCATTTTAAAAGGTTTTTTCTTTCTTTCAAACAGTGTTTCTTTAAGCAAAGAGTGCATCACTCAGGCACACCTAGGGCAGCCTTGTTTTGGGAAGCCCCGAGGAGGAGGAAGTGTTTTGGCTGAAAGTAAACGGAGACAGAGGATTTCAATTGAAAAAGAACACCCACAAACAAGGCGGTGAGCACAATTCATTTTTTTTTTAAAGTACATATTTATTATTGAAATAAACTACCTTGCATTTTTATTTACGAAAATTTCACAACTCTGTGTGGATGACAAAAAAAAAGCTGCATGACTGCTGGCTCCGCAGGACCTCTTGGTGCCATTCCGCAGAGGATTCTGTGGCACGGGCTGAAGGGAATTCGATCCCGTTTCAGTCTGTGGCAGAATTCTCTGACATCCATTGGTGCTAGACACCTTATGACTATCCCCTCTTCCGGTTCTTCCCCCAACCAGATGGTTCCTGGCAGCATTACTAGCTTGCCCTCAGGTCTGGTGCTGCTGCTGCTTAATTCCAGGTTGGTCCAAAATAAAAACTCCCTCATCCATGAGTTGATTGTGGATGAGGGGGCTGACCTGGTATGTATTACTAGGGATGTCAGAGAATTCCGCCATGGACTCCAGTGAGGCCGGATTCTTTAGGCCCCCCGGAATCCATGGCGGAATGGCCTCCCCTACCCTGCCACCCCGCGGAATCCCCCTGGGACGGAACATATGTGGAGGCAGATCTTGTGGATCCTGTGGCTCCGGGGGTTCCGGCGGCACCGGTGGCTGATCCAGTGGCACTGGCTCCAGCTAGGGATGTCAGAGAATTCCACCATGGATCTCAGGGAGGCCGAATGCCAGTGCATTCGGCCCCCCAAAATCGGTGGCGGAACAGTCTGCCCCCGCGCCCACTCCCGGGACGAGACTTACCTGGGGCGGATCTTCCTGGGGCTGGCGGCTCTGGAGGTGGCTCCGGTGGCAGATCAGCGGTGGTGGCTGCGGTGGCTGGTCTTCCGACCAGTTGCTGCCACCACCATATGGTGGTGGCAGCAACTCCTCCCATATGTGCCTGCCTGGACCTTAAGATCATCCTCAGCAGCCCTTCTCTGGGAACCCCTACCAAAGGAAGTGAGGCAGGTCTAGGGATGTACGAAATTTCCACCACGGATCTCGAGGAGGCCTAATGCCAGCGCATTCGGCCCCCCGAAATCGGTGGCGGAACGGCCCCCTGCACCCCCTGGGATGGGACTTACCTTAGGCAGATCTTCCTGGCGGCGGCAGCTGCGGTGGTGGTGCGGCGGCGGCCGGTCTTCCAACTGGTTGCCACCGCTGCCATTTCCAGGTAAAAAAAAAAAACGTGATAGGCT
Organism: Heloderma suspectum; assembly: GCF_057233095.1. Taxonomy (NCBI): domain Eukaryota; kingdom Metazoa; phylum Chordata; class Lepidosauria; order Squamata; family Helodermatidae; genus Heloderma; species Heloderma suspectum. Next base: position 89,725,743 of record NC_139461.1, read on the forward strand.
ACGTAAATGTTTATGTAGCCTATCATGGCTGAGTAAAACCTAAAACAAAAAAAATGCGCATACGCAAATGGCGGCGCCCATGGGCGCCACCACTTGCGTTCCTTATTTTGGCACGTCTTAGTCTACATAAACATTTACGTAGACTAAGACGGTGAAAATAAGGGGAATGCAAATAGCGTAGCATCTACGCTATTTGCATTCCCCTTATTTTCGCCGTCTTAGTCTACATAAATGTTTATGTAGACTAAGACGTGCCGAAATAAAGAATGGAAATTTGCGTATGCACTTTTTTTTGTTTTTTGTTTACTCAGCCTTGATAGGCTACGTAAACATTTACGTAGCCTATAACGGCTGACTGCAGGGACGCAAACGGCGGTGGCTATGGCTGCCGCCATTTGCGTCCCTGCTAGTCAGCGGCCGGATGTCCGGCTGCTGGCGGATCCTGTCGGTGGCTCCGCAGAATCGCTGCAGAGTGGAGCCGGCTGGCCAGGATTCCGGGGGGGAGGAATGGAGTGCCTCCCCCCCAGCCAGGATTCCGGGGGGAAGGATGGAACGCTTTCCCCCCAGCATTGGCATAATCCACGGAAAGTTAAGTACCTTTCGTACATCCCTAGGCAGGTCATGGGTGGCTACTAGAAGGAGGTAGGGATGTCAGAGAATCTCTCCCTGAATCTTTGGGGGGCCGAGCGCCAACACATTCGGCCCCCCGAAATCGGCGGTGAAATTCTCCGCCACCCCCCCAACCCCCCCCCCAGGATGGGACTTACCGTAGCCGAATATCCCTCCCGGCGGCGGGTCCAGACGGGCTTTCGGCGGGGGCGGGGGTGATTGCCGCTGCTGCCATTACAAGTAAAGTAAAAAACACACACACCCCGTGATAGGCTACGTAACGATTAATGTAGCCTATCACGGCTAGATCTCCAAAGTCAGCCGTGATAGGCTACATTAATCGTTACGTAGCCTATCACGGCTGACTTTGGAAAAAAAAAAAAGCGTGTACGCAAATGGCAGCCCCCATGGGACGCCACCATTTGCGTTCCTTATTTTGTCCCTGTAGTCTACGTAAAGATTACGTAGACTATGGCGAAAATAAGGGCAACGCAAATAGCATTGCCCTTATTTTCGCTGTAGTCTACGTAAATCTTTACGTAGACTACAGGGACCAAATAAGGAACGCAAATGGCAGTGCCCCATGGGGGCCGCCATTTGCGTACGCACTTTTCCCCCCCCCCAAAGTCAGCCGTGATAGGCTACGTAACGATTAACGTAGCCTATCACGGCTGACTTTGCAAATCTAGCCATGATAGGCTACCTTAATCGTTACATAGCCTATCACGGGGTGTTTTTTCTTTTCTTTTTTACTTTTGTAGTTCGTGGCCAGGAAGACGGGGCACTTCTCCCCGACCTGAATTTCGGGGGGGGGGTGAGGCGGGGCGCCTCCCCCCCGGCCTGAATTTCGGCCAGGCGAGGCGGGGCGGCTCCCCCCCCCAGCCTGAATTTCGAGGGGAGAAGCGAAGCGCCTCCCCCCCACCGTGAAGCAAAGTTGCGAAAAGGTAAGTGACTTTCGTACATCCCTAGAAGGAGGGCTTTTTCTGCTGTGGCACCCCAGCTGTGGAATGAGCTCCCTAGTGAGGTTCGCCTGGCACCTACATTGTATTCTTTCCAGTGCCAGGTGTAGGGATGGCGGAGAATTCTGCCACAGATCTCAGTGAGGCCGAATGCCAGTACATTCGGCCCCCCGAAACCCGTGGTGGAATGAACCCCCCCCTGCGAAAGGTGGGCAAAACGGAGCACTCACCTGCTGCCGTTCGCGCTGCTCTGAGAATAGCGGCCGTGTCTGTCACCGCTATTGGCTTCACCATTTTAGCCATGATAGGCTATGTAAATACGTAGCTACTTACTATGTAGTATGTACTTATTGACTTATTTAAGTACTTTACTTAAGTACTTATTTACTTATTTATTAAGTACTTAAGTAAGTACTTATTTATGTAGTACTTATTTACTATGTAAATGCTACGTAAATACTACGTAAATATGCCATATGCATCCCTGCGGAGGCAGTGATAGGCTATGTTAATATTTACATAGCCTATCACGGCAAAAAAAAAGGGAACACAAATTGTGGCGGCTATGGCCATTTGTGTCCCCGCTTTTGCTGTATTTATGTAGCCTATCACGGCTCAGCAAAGGGATGCAAATGGCGGCCGCTACGTCGGCTGCCATTTGCGTCCGCAAACCTGACGTGCGGATGCACCTGGCCGGCGGCTCTGCAGAGTCGCCGTGGAGTGGAGCCGGCCGGGGCAGGATTTCGGGGGGAGGTACGGAGCGCCTCCCCCCCCGCGAATGTCACCCTTAGAAAAGGTAAGTGACTTTCGTACATTGCTAGCCAGGTGAAGACCTTTTTATTTTCCCAGGCATTTTAGCATTTTAGCTCTTTAGACTTTTAGCTTTGCTGTTTTAAACCTGTATAAATCCCTGCACTGCTGCTAGGTAGTATTCTGGTTTTATTCTGGTTGAATTGTTTACTGTGGTTTTAATGTTTTATATATTTTGTATTGTTTTATTGTGCGCTCTTTGGTTTTAATGTTTGTGAACCACCAAGAGAAAGCTTCAGCTATTGGGCGGCATGGAAATAAAATAAATAAATAAATAAATAAATAAACTGTGAGTGGCGGTTAAACCTTCACCCTGTTTTTTTCCTGAAATCCCCCCCCCCAGGTAGTTTAAAAAAGAGGTGGGGGTAAATCTCAATTCACACACACACACACACACACACACACACTTAACACCTCCCATGGGGATGTGGATTTCAAGAAAAATGGGGTCTACTATTAATATGTAGTGTGCAGCTATGTCTGTTTTTTGTTTTAGTTATACGGATGGATAGGTGCCCCCTCATCCGGGTTCTCCGGGTGCTCACCAAGCCCCTGCCCATGCTCATGAGCCTCCGAACCCATGCTCGACCCCGCTTCTCACCAAGCAACCCACACTTACCCCATGCCCATCCGACAATCTCTGTGGCCACCATTTTATGAAAAAATGGCAGGCACAGATATGCACACATTTGCTCTTATGCAAGGTGGTAGTGAGCATGTGTGGGGGGGTGTCCGCCAGATTCCCAGACCCAGTTGTTCACCCATGCCATCCTTATTTACTTAACAGTAGATTTGGGCTCCTGATTTGAATTGGTACTGCAGAATGAAGCAAGGGGAGGTTTTCACCCTGTACTGCAGGTGGAAAGATTTAAAATGCTCCCACTGCTGCCAATGGAAGCATTTTAAATATCCCTAACTTCTATCTGTGAGTAGGATTCAGGGGGGTTGTGGCTAAGAAGGGAAGGATTTAACCTCACCTCCCCACACACTGCAATCCTGATCTTTTGAATGAGAGAAAATCACAGATAGAGTTGTACATTATAAATTAAAAGTAATGTGTAGTTTGCCCCTAAAACCGCTTAGGATCAAGCTCAAAAGTTTCCATTTTTAAGCAAATTTTAGGAAAATAAAATGAACATGGACTCTGTAGTAGAATGTAATTACAGACCCCTGAATTACCCTGAAAATTACGGGAAGCTATTTCAATTTGATTTAGCTGAAATATTAGACTAGAGACTACTGCATAAGAATGAATATAAGGGAAAGCATTACCTACATGAACAAGTCAGCAAATACTGTACAAGGCTTTCCTCAAGGACTGCTTTTAATGCCTTGTTATATTGAGATACCTGTATCAAATGTTCTTGGTTTGCAGTTACAGCACGGTCAGGTGAATTTTTTTTTATGTGGCTGGTACCATTTGGGATGCCAGTAAGCCCTATTTAGAGCAGTTCAAGGACACACATCAGCAGACTTTTAAAATCTATTTATAATTTTTAACATTTTTTTAATATATAAAGATTTTAAGAAACCAATGCAACATAAATAAAATATAGTTACTGACAACAAAAATAAAATAAAAGCTTGACTTAAAATAAAAATGTCCACAGCCCACATTGATATCTACACAATCCAAGCTGGTGTGATAAATGAAGCATCTTATACAAAAAAAATGATTAACAGTGCAATCCTATACATGCCTGCTCAGAAGTAAGTCTTATTGAGCTCAATGGGTCTCACTCCCAGGTAAGTGGGTCTAGGATTGCAGCCTCCGTTACCCACTAGGGGTAAAACATGACTCTTTGTTCACATGTTTCTTCAATTTATGTATAAAATAATGACATGGCTTTTTTTTTCACAGTTAAGGGCTCTGAATACTAGTCTATACATACAGCATAATGTGGTGATAGAATCCTGAGGTTGTAGATTGGGCCATACCACTTCAGACTACGGGTGGAAGATGCCTTTTTTGTTGTTGTTCATCTCCCATTTATGAAGCTTCCTGTAAGTAAAAAATGAATGTTAGGGAGAAAGGGTCTATCCATCCTCACTTTGTGATGTTCTAGTGCTTTTGTTTTTTAAAAATTATATTTCAGAGAATTTTTAGCACAGGAAATTATTACAAAAAGGTGACCCCCCCCCCCCAGTCTGAAATGATACAATCCATTCTGCCAGCTCAGGACTCTTCTACCTTATTCTGTTGGATTTGTAGATCAGGTCTAATATTTACAACAAAGGGTTCATGTGGGTGAAGCAAACTGAACCTTCACCCACCACTCCATCTTACCTTATTGCACTCCATTTCTGGTAACACTGTCAGCATATGAGAAAAATGCCTGGAACAATGGAGGCTGGGAAGGAAAGATATGTATGAGTGTGTGGGAGGGGAGGGGGATTCTGTTCCCATCACCTGTGCACACCTTCTTTTTTGGGGAAAAAAACCCTATCCCTACCCCCACTTATATGCAAATAGGATAAATGTGAACAGCAAACATGGCTACCCCATTATACCTAATTTGGCCCGAGGCAGGAAAATCAGTCCTCAGGGGCTGTTATCATGAGACCATAATGGATATGTCTTGTTTTGTAATGTTTAGCTTATGATGATGATCTATTAAGTATTGTGTCATATGCAGTAAATGGCACTCATTAATATTGGGTATTAGGTCCATATGAGGTTCTATTAGCTATGTGCAAAATGCTATTAGAATTTTCATTAAAAGAAATGTAACTTTGGGACAATCTTGTAGAGCCTGGCTATTAAAACCACAGCCACACAACCCTGTGTGAGATTGCCCATATGAATACAAACCTTCTAACCTTTCAAAATTTGACTAACGTTTGGTCTTCTGTGAAGATTTATTTGATTCCAAAGGTGGTTTTTCTTTTGAAATTCAGGAAAATAAATTCTTTGGGTGAAACTAAGCTCAAGCTAATGTAACTTAGTCCACTATTCAATTAGCCCTCAGCCATCAACATAGCCAGGCACTCACTAATTTCATTAGCTTGTATCATAATAGCAACAGCAGAACTATAGCTCTATTTGAGTTCGCTCTCCAGCATGCAGATAGTCCTGCGGGCCAATGAAAGTTGTCTGGCCATCTAAGAACTCTGCCTATTGGTAGAGGTCTTTGACGATTCCTAAAAATTGTGTGTGTGTGTGTGTGTGTGTGTGAGAGAGAGAGAGAGAGAGAGAGAGAGAGAGAAAGATTCTAGGTCAGGCACCTCCATTCATTCCCTGAACTAGCACCTACATATTAACCATGCAGCAGCTGAATGCCAAGGGCATAAAGAAAACCACCACTGTTATTGAACTCAGGGAAAAGGAGTAAGGATAAGTAATGGAAAAGAAAAAGAGATACAGAGAAAAAGGATGGAATTGGAGAAAAGAAAAAGAATGGAGTAATGGACTCAGGGAGCAGAGAAACCTGTGGTGTTGAACAGAGATGAGAGTACACTATTTGGATGGAGGGAGAAAAAGAGGGACACAGAGAAACCTACGGGGAGGTGAAAAGAGAAAACGGGGGGGAAGAAGAGAAAACTGACAGATGTGAGACATGGGAGGTGGAGAAGAAGTAGCCTGTTCTGGACAGGGTTCCACGCCCTTTGAAGAAACGGGTATGTAGCTTAGGGGTGCTCCTAGATCTATCACTGTCAATAAAGGCACAAGTGGTCACCATGGCAAGGAGTCCTTTTTTTTCAACTGTGATGGGTTTACCAGCTATAGCCATTCCTGGACAGGGATAGCCTGGCCATGGTGACCACTACTTAGGGATGTTAGAAAAATCCAAAAGAGATTCAAATGACTTCAGTATGAACCAGACCTGAAGATCCTGCAGCAGACCAGCATCTTCAGAGTTGCATGGATTCTGTGAACTTCAGGACCATTTCTTTCTGGGATTGTATGCCAAGTTAGTCATAGAAAAGCACACAAGTTACTGGTAAATATGCTAATGTATACACTTTTAAAAGTAGGGCTGTGCACTGCCTCAATACGAAGCCTGAATATCGAGGTGAAGTGGGCTGATTTGGAGGTGCCTCATCATGATACAAAGTGGATCAGACCAGCATCAAGGCACCCCAAATTAGGGGTGTACGGATTCCCCACCATCTGTTCCGGTGGGGAATCCATGGGGGGGAGGCGATCTGTTCCTCCCCCTGGAATCCTCCAGAGTGGCTCCGCTCTGCTCAGATTCCAGGGGTGCAGGGAGGAACTGGCTTGGGGGCCACTTACTTTCCCTCCTGCCAGCCAGAGCCATTCACTTCCTCCCTGTCCCTGCAAATTGCCATGTCTTAAAAAAAAAAAAAAGCCATTGGGAGGATGTGCCCACAGACTTAGATGCAAATAGAGTCATGAATCTTGTGTCTAAGTCTATGTATCCATAGGATCATACGCAAGATTTACGGCTCTATTTTGCATATAAGTCTATGGGCACATCCTCCTGATCGCCATTTTTTTTTTTTTTTTAAGAAAAGACATGGCAATCGACAGGGACAGGGAGGAGGCGAATGGCTCTGACTGGCAGGAAGCAGCCGAGTGCCATTCTGCCTCCAGTTCTTCTGGAGCGGAGGTAAGTGGTCCCAATCTGCTGTGGATTCCTGAGGCTGGATTCCAAAGAATCCAGTGTCATTTGAATCCGCAGCGGATTTCTCTGACATCCCTACCCCAAAGTGAAGTGGCTCCTCCACAAAGTGCCTCATCTGCCTTGTATATTTGGAGCTCTCCTTATGCCTTCTGAGCAGCCTAGACAGGCTGTCTCCAAACTGTATCAACTTCTGGAAGATCACGTGGAAGGGCAGGAGGAGGAGCGGGTAAGGTGAGAGGAAACAGGGGCACCAAATCTATCAATTTGAGAGAGATCTGGCCACCGAGAGAGGCGGGGGAAGGGGAGAGGAAAGGGGGGAGGAGGACAGAGTGAGCTTTGCTGTGAGTCAGCCTCCATTTGTTCATTGAGAGAGAGGTGGTATTACTGGAGAGGACAGGACTGTCTGAACACTATTTCAGTAGAGCAATGGTCTCCAAAGAGAGGTGAATATGCACCCTGGGGTGGCACAAGACGATCCATTGGAGGGTGCGAGCTGCCTCATAACTGAGAAGCTTCCCACTGCCCTGACAAGCTGCCATTGTGTGCAATGATGGTGGTGGCGGTGGCAGCAGCAGGATGGGAGGGGAGCTGAGAGGGAAGACCCATGGCATTTCTCTCTCCACTCCAGTCCTAGTCACTGGGAGCAACTGCCCCAGTCTCTGCCAGGCATGGCAGAGGAAGCCTTAACCCGTCCCACTCCCCTTTGGCAGAATGAAGCTGAGAAGAAAGTGCATGCTATGGGGACTGGGTAAAATGAGGATCCATAAAATCAAAAAGGGATCCTTAACATAGAACCTTAACATAGAATCATAGGCTTCGAAGGGGCCTACAAGACCATCAAGTCCAACTCCCTGCTCATTGCAAGAAGCTTGATTCCCAGCCAGTCGCCCATCCAAGTACTAACCAGGGCTGACCCTGCTTAGCTTCTGAGATCAGATGAGATGGGGCACATCCAGCCTCATGATTTCATATGATTTTTGACACTTCGGCTTCATAGGCCGAGGTGGATTGGGGGCCGCCTGAATCAGGCTTGCCTCGGAAGTCCCAAAGTGGCTTTCAAGTCAGATTGGGAGGGGGGGGGTCCATGCACTGCCCTATTTTAAAGCACACACACTCTGCAATGTTTTATACCTCTCTGATCTCTCTTCCACCTCAAATGTAGCATGCTATTTTGTGTGCTTTGCTCACTGATTGTATGCTGAGCTAAGAAAAAATGCAACATTTTACGAGTGAGCAAAAAAGTTACGTAAATTGCAGCAGACACTTTTGCAGACTTTTCAGAAGGGGAAAAAATCTGATTCCATCAATGAGCGGATGATGAAACGAAATGCCTGACAATCCATGAAACACAGATAGAATGGATTAAACAAAATCTATACCTCCCTAGCACTAGTAACCTCATGACTGGACTTTATGTGGGGCTGCCTGTGAGGTTGCCCCAGAGGATACCACCAGAGTGAAATGCTGAGGCTAGGCCAGTGAGTTGGCCAGTGTACAGGGAACATATTACACCACTTCTGAAAGAGCTGGACGAGCTGCCAATAAGCTACCAAGCCACATTCAAGGTATTTATGCTTACACACAGATTAGGACCTGGATACCTGATGGAGCTCCTTCTAGGGATGGCGGAGAATTTCTCCCCGAAACTTCGGGGGGCCGAGTGCCAACGTGTTTGGCCCCCCGAACAAGTTTCGGGGAGAAATCCTCCAAACCCCCCCCGCCCCCTGCACCCCCCCCGGGACGGGACTTACCTTCACCGAATGTCCCTCCCGGTGGCAGGTCCGGCCGGCGGTTCGGCGGGTGTTCGAGCGGGGCGGGAGCAGCAGCCGGTCTTTCGACTGGCTGCCACCGCCGCCATTGCAATCAAAGAAAAAAAAAACACGCCCCCTGATAGGCTACGTGACGATTCACGTAGCCTATCATGGCTAGATTTGCAAAGTCAGCCGTGATAGGCTACGTAAATCATCACTTAGCCTATCACGGGTGACTTTAATAAAAAAAAAAAGCGCGTACGGATAATGGCGGCCCCCATAGGGAGCCGCCATTCCCGTTCCTTATTTGGTTGCTGTAGTCTACGTAAAGATTTACGTAGACTACGGCGAAAATAAGGGCAACGCTATTTGCGTTGCCCTTATTTTCACCGTAGTCTACGTAAACATTTACGTAGACTACAGCGACTAAATAAGGAACGCGAATGGCGGCTCCCTATGGGGGCTGCCATTAGCGTATGCGTTTTTTTTTTTTAAGTCACCCGTGATAGGCTACGTGATGATTGACGTAGCCTATCATGGCTGACTTTGCAGATCTAGCCGTGATAGGCTACGTGAATCGTCACGTAGCCTATCAGGGGGCGTTTTTTTTTTTAAAAAAAAACTTTCACGTTCGCGGCCAGGCGAGGCGGGAAGCCTCCTCCCTGGCCTGAATTTCGGCCGGGGCGAGGCGGGAAGCCTCCCCTCCGGCCTGAATTTCGGCCGGGGCGAGGCGGGAAGCCTCCCCCCCAGCCTGAACTTCGCGGGGGGAGCAGCGAAGCGCCTCCCCCCCACCGCGAACGTCCTTCGACGGCAGGTAAGGGACATTCGTCCACCCCTAGCTCCTTCTCCCTTATGTAACTGCCCAGATATTAAGATCTAGAGGGATGCCCTCTTCACAGTGTCACATTTGCCTGGATTTTGATACATGGCAACCCAAGAGAATCTGCTCTCGATACAGGAACCCAAACTGCAGAACTCCCCACCTCATCATTAGGGATGGGAGAGAATTTCTCCCCGAAACTTCGAGGGGCCGAGTGCCAACGTGTTCGGCCCCCCGAAGTAGTTTCGGGGAGAAATTCTCCGCACCCCCCAGCACCCCCCCCCAGGATGGGACTTACCTTTCCCGAATGTCCCTCTCAGCGGGGGGTCCCGGCGGCGGTTCGTCAGGTCTTCGACAGGGGCAGAGGCGGCAGCCGGTCTTTTGACCGGCTGCCGCCGCCGCCATTCCAATAAAAGTAAAAAAAAACAAAACACGCCCCCATGATGGGCTATGTGATGATTAACATAGCCTATCACGGCTAGATTTGCAAAATCAGCCGTGATAGGCTACGTAAATCGTCACGTAGCCTATCACGGGTGACTTAAAAAACAAAACAAAAATGCGTACGGATAATGGCGGCCCCCATAGGGAGCCGCCATTCACGATCCTTATTTGGTCGCTGTAGTCTACGTAAAGATTTACGTAGACTACGGCGAAAATAAGGGCAACGCTATTTGCGTTGCCCTTATTTTCACCGTAGTCTATGTAAATCTTTACGTAGGCTACAGCAACCAAATAAGGAACGCGAATGGCGGCTCCCTATGGGGGCCGCCATTTGCGTACGTGCTTTTTTTTTTTTCCCCAAAGTCACCCGTGACTTTGCAGATCTAGCCGTGGCAGAACATGGCTGCTACAATAGGCTACGTGACGATTAACGTAGCCTATCATGGCTGACTTTGCAGATCTAGCCGTGATAGGCTACGTTAATCGTCACGTAGCCTATCACGGGGGCGTTTTTTTAAAAACTTTTTATTTTGCAGCCGGGCGAGGCGAGTCGCCTCCTCCCCGGCCTGAATTTCGGCCAGGCGAGGCGGGAAGCCTCCCCCCCGGCCTGAATTTCGGCCGGGCGAGGCGGGAAGCCTCCCCCCCCGGCCTGAACTTCGGGGGGAGCAGCGAAGCACCTCCCCCCCACCGCGAAGCAAGCTGCGAGACCAGGTAAGTGACTTTCGTGCACTCCTACTCATCATGTATGGTCATCACCAAGTCTTACAAGCTTTGGCCACCAACTGAAGACCTATTTGTTCACCCAGGCTTTTGGCTGGATCTATGTTGCTGCATCTTGGAAACTGTTATTTATCTGTGTTTCGTTTCTCCCCTGTTTTGCTATTTATTGGTCAGTGACTGCATGATTTACTACACTTTGTTGGTTTTGTACCGTGCTTGGGGAATATTTATAATGAAAAGCAGGTAATAACATTGATAAACAAATAAATAATATTTGTCTCAATTCAACAATATACATAAGGAAGCAGGAATCTATATTTTAGCACTATCAAATATCTCTGTGTATCATGTTCCTTTTCTCTCATTTTCCAAGAGAAGAAAATACTCAAACACACAGTCTGTTCTCAGCATACATTGGCACACGCTAAGCGCTTGAGTAAATAATTGGCTGAATAGGGACCTCCAGTATTGTTCGAAATGTCATAGGCCTTATGATCTGAAATAAACACTGTTCGTCCAAAGAGTTCTTTGCCATGATCAAATAACAAGGCTTTTGGAATTTTGTGTGTATCATTCTACAGCCAAAATGCGACACAGACAACATATTAAGACTGTCGAACATCATCATGGCTGGGAGCAGATGACGCAGTCATTTTAAACTGAATTTTTTTGAGCTAAACAGCTGATTGCAACAAAGTTGCTCCTCTTTTGAAAGTGTAAAGGCATGTGTATAAATAACACCCTATCTTCACCATTTATTATGTCTGTTTGACATATGCACACTGGAAGACTAATTGCACGTTCAGCTCCCCCATGGCAACATCTGAAAGTGTTATAAATTAATAACTCACAAATTGTCATACAAATTAAAAGCAATCATACACGTTAGTCTCTTGACTTATAGCTGGACTTTGCAAGCTCTGCTCATTGTCAGTTATGATAATCCTCAGTAAGTCTTCCTGTTTAATTACTAACCCTCTTGTACGCATATGATTTAATAATTAATGCAAACTACCATGCTGTTCGGTGTGATAAAATTTTTATCTGTGCACACTGGGAACAGATGAGGAGAAGTATTAGTGCTCAGTTTATTCTTCCCCAATAGTTCATGACATTTACATCAGTCTCCTGTGATCATTAATATGCCAATCCAAGAGCTTTCTTCAACCATATTTTGGATGATTGGCATGGTGTCTATAAAAACCTGTTTTTAATAAACAGAAGCTGACAATAGCTCCATTCATCACAAATTCATCATCATCTGGCAGAGGTGTCCAATTTACTGGTCAGCTACTTGCAGGTCTTCTTTGATCATTCTTTATTAGGTGACAGGCTAAGGATTCATCATCAAACTGGAATTATTTGAGTACTGATTCTAAATAAGCAGACTTTATCATACAAGTACAGGAGGAATGTATTAAATGTTAAGTAGAAAACAGATCCATTCATTCAAAAGTTGGCTTCCATTTGGTTTAGCTTTCTTTGGCTGTAATGTGTATGTACGTACCTAGGCCATTCTCATGCTCTGGGCTCTAGCAAGAATGGCTGGTTGAATCCTTTGCTACTTCAATGATAGAAAACTCAGAAACTGGACATAATGTTAATTTCATGTTTGCAATTAACAGGTCTAGGGTTTTTTAAATTGAAAAATCTGTGGGATAGCCTGATCAGAATTGGGACTATGCTGTATGGGGAAGTGAGTTTAACCCTCCCCATATTTCATTAGCCTTCGCCAACATAGTGTCCTCCAGATGTTTTTGGATTATAATTCCCAGCATTCTTGACTATGCTGGTCTTGGTAGATGGGGATGAAGGAAGCTGAAGTTCAAAACATCTGGACAGCATCATGTGGGGGAAGGCTGTCCTATACCATGGTCTCCCCCTACCCAAAAAAAGGCTCAGAAGAGAAATTTCCATTGGTGCCAACAGAAGCTTCCTTCCCAGAACAACTGGGGAAGAGATGATTTGCATCAGTAGTGCAGCATGGAGGAAACATGAGCCCTTCTGCTGCCACTACCACCTAGTGCATCATGGACCTGATTCTGCAGCTGTTATTTAAAATATGAAAACTAGAGATCTGCAGTAGAATCACACACTGAGTGTCAAACACTTGGTATACATTATTTCAGTAGTCCTTAGCCATATGAGCCAGATTTACTACTATTCTTATTTTGCAGATGCTGAGAGATGATGGCTTGCCTCATGCTACCTGGCAAGTATGTGGCTGAGGTAGGGATGTCAGAGAATTTCTCCACTAATCTCGGGGAGGCCGAATACCAGCGCATTCGGATCCCTGAAATTGGTGGCAAAACGGTCTGCCACCCCCTGCCCCCCCGGGACGGGACTTACCTTGTTCGAATGTCCCTGGCGGCGGCGGCCCCAGCGGCGGTTTGGCGGCGGCGCGGTGGCGGCGGTGGCCAGTCTTCCGACTGGCTGCCGCCGCCGCCATTTCCAAGTAAAAAATAACAAAAACAAACAAACGTGATAGGCTACGTAAAGATTTACGTAGCCTATCATGGCTAGATTTTAAAAAACCACTGTGATAGGCTACATAAATGTTTACGTAGCCTATCACAGCTGACTTAAAAAAAAAAAGTGCATACGCAAATGGCGGCGCCCATGGGCGCTGCCATTTGCATTCCTTATTATGGTACGTTTAGTCTATGTAAACTTTTACGTAGACTACGGTGAAAATAAGGGGAACGCAAATAGCTTAAATGTAAATGTAAATGTAAATTTACGCTATGTAAATAGCGTAAATGTTTACGTAGACTACATGTGCCCAAATAAGGAACACAAATGGCGGCGCCCATGGGTGCCGCCATTTGCGTATGCGCTTTTTTTTTTTTAAGTTTTTTAAACATTTACGTAGCGTATCACGGCTGACTGCAGGGACGCAAATGGCAGCAGCTACGGCCGCCGCCATTTGCATCCCGGCAGGAGAGGAGGTTTCGCGGCCGGAGGGACGGGGCACCTCCCCCCCAGCCAGAATTTCAGGGGGAGGGACAGGGCGCCTCCTCCCCGCCCAGAATTTCGGGGGGAGGGACGGAGCGCCTCCCTCCCACCGTGAAGCAAGCTTCGGGATCAGGTAAGGGACTTTCATCCATCCCTAGGCTGAGGTGGGTTTTGTCCTGGGGACTCACCAGCTCACCGCTCACATGCTTAGCCACTCTTGGGGGTGCAAGGGCACATTGAAAGAATGCAAGAGGGCACTGCAGGGCCAAGGGGGCTAACCCTGCCCCTGCTGCTGATACATGACATGGCCAGTGATGACCACAGCAGAACCTTTCATATGGAAGAAGTGACCACTTTCAACAATCTGAAACAAGTTTACGTATTAAATAACAGGCACCCAAGATGCTGCTAGGCCTTCTGGTTTGCACTGGATTTCAATTCGGGATTGGGAAAAGCAGCAGTTTTCGAGCTTGCCTAAATTCTCCCCAAATCACTTCAAAGTTTGCTGTGGCTTGCTCCTGTTTTAGAGGCTTTATACAATATTACAAGTAGCAACCCCTGAAATGAACATGGGGACTGTAGAGAGCCAGTATGGAGCACTTTGTAAAATATGTTGCTAATGACTGATGCCCATCATGAGTCAGGTTGCAAGTTGTGCGCTAGCTGAAGCTTCTAAGCAATCACCTACTGCAGTTTTCATTGGCTGCACTGGAGTAGTCTAAATCTACTGAGGTGAAAGGGGTATCAAATATGAATGAGCAAAAAGGCCTGTTCATGGATGGAGATACTAAAGTATTCTTGAGTATTGCTGCTACCTGGACATCCAGGAGTAGCAATGAAACCTGGATCACCCTGATCTCATAAGGTTGAATGCTAGCAGTGACCACAGTTCCTTTCTTCTCAAATGAGAGGATCCATTGATAATAATTTCTTCTGTTCTGTTAAATTCAGTGTGTCAGATCACCCACATCTAACATCAAGCCATGGCCAGCCACACAGTGGCAAAGACTGAGATGGCAGAAGCTAGGCTAGACAGAAAGGAGATATAAATCGAGGTGTCTTCAATGGTGCTGACATTGAAGAGGAGGAGGAACAGAATGACTCACAAAGAAAGTGTGTCACTCTTCCCACTAGTGGGAAGTGATGTTTAACAGTGATCTATTATTACTCCTTAGAAGTCAGGACCTTTCTACCAGGAATAGTCATAAAAACATTTCTTTTGATTTCTGCCATGTTCCACAATTATGTCAATGATACCTCAGGCTTAATGGAATCAAAGGCATGGTTAGGGATGTACGAAAGTCACTTACCTTTTCTCAGGGGTGATTCACAGTGGGGGGGGGGAGGCGCTCCGTACCTCCCCCCAAAATCCTAACTCGGCTGGCTCCGCTCCACAGCAACTCTGTGGAGCCGCCAGCCGGGTGCATTCGCAGGCATCTGGAGCCTACGGATGCAAATGGCAGCGGCTATGGCAGCCACCATTTGCGTTCATGTTTTTGGTCGTGATAGGCTACGTAAATATTTACATAGCCTATCACGGCGAAAGTCGGGGCGCAAATGGAGGCCACTACGCCATTTGCGCCCCTGTTTTTTTACCGTGATAGGCTAAGTAAATATTTATGTAGCCTATCACGGCAAAAAAACAGGAACGCAAATGGCAGTGGCTATGGCGGCCGCCATTTGCATTCCCTTTTTTTGCTGTGATAGGCTATGTAAATACTTACATAGCCTATCACGGCCTCCGCAGGGATGCAAATGGCATCCCTGCATTAGCCGTGATAGGCTACGTAACTATTTACGTAGCCTATCATGGCCTAAATGGGAAAGCGAATGGCGGCTACAGATGCGGCTGCCATTCACAAAGCAGCACGAACGGCACCAGGTAAGTGCTCTGTTTTGCGCACCTTTCGCAGGGTGGTGGGGCGGGGGGCTTTGTTCCGCCACGGATTTCGGGGGCTGAATGCACTGGCATTTGGCTTCACTGAGATCTGTGGTGGAATTCTCTGACATCCCTAGGCATGGTATAAGAAACAACAGCCTGGATTAATAGATTAAAATTGTTCCTAGTCTTTACACTCTCTAGAGAGGCTCCAGCATGAACCTGCTGAGTTAGAATTCATTGGCCGATACTGTGGCTTTCTCATTACTGCTGAAAATAATTGTTTCATTTCAGGTGTTAACATTACCTTTCTGGCTATGCTAATTTACCATTTCAATACAAACAATCCAGGTTTGAGAGACCTACAAAACTGCACAATAAATAAACCCCACAATAAATTTGTTAGACTTTCAGGTGCCAAAGAACCCTTTTTCATTTCTCCTCCAAAAGACTAGTGATGCTGCCAAATTTTGTAATTAGTTAGCTCATTGGTTGAAACTCTGTGTTTGTAATACTCATCTTTGTAGCAAGCTTGGGTCATCGTCTTACGAATTTGTTACTAAGTTCAGAATAGATTGCAAGCTTCGGAGCATAGACAGTCTGCATCTAAACTATGGCATTTTTGTGCATGTGCTGATGAGGTGATTGGTTTAATCCTTTTCTTTCAGGAAGAAATATGATGAGCTCATCTTTAGGGAAAAGTTGGCATTTGAACTCTTTCCACAAACCAGTCATATTAAAAGAAATTCCTCCTCCTTATGCTGATTGGAGATGACAAGTAAACATTATGTAGAAAGGCCATTGAAACAATAAATCAGGATGGGTACATAATATGGTGATTCATGATGTCACAATGCATTATGGGATTCCAAAGCACAGCTCCCAAGATTCAGTTTGATATTGTGCATGCACACAAACTCATATGCACAGAATAAGAATTCATATTAAAGGACAACTCTCTTGTGAGATTACACAGATAAATCAGTTATTTTCCAAGGATATAATGATTCATTTGGGGTAAGTTTGCCTATCACTACAAATGACTAGCATAACTCACTAAAACATGCATCTATAGAAAGACTCCCATTAAATTTAGAGATAATATGGATGTATTGACTAAATGATGGCTCTCCAAACATTTTTATTTGTTTATGTGTCTGTTGTTTCAACCATCATGGTCATACCAACTAAGAATACAACTGCATACATACACATACATAGACCAACTCTATCAATGAAACATAATAATTCTATAAAATGCATAAATATATAAGCCCTAGGCAAGAGTAAAACTTAAAACAGATGTCTCTATTAGAGGTTTAGAATTTAAAAACCCATAACGTTATATAGGTAAACCTCCAGAAGTCCCATTAGGGATCTAATAGATACATTCAAGAGTAGATAAAAGTAAGTGTAATGTTTTACTTTATAAGTACAATAAGTATAAAATAAAGCTACTACATCAAAACGTCAAATTACTTTTTGCTATGTTAGTCTCAGCAAAAGTTCTCCTCAGTTTTTGAGCACCCACTGAGAATCTTGGAATGCTATCTGTCACGGATTTATCAAAATCAGATAGCAAGTATATAATTTTAATTTGATCATCATCATCAGGTATATCCGTTAGCAATCTCAATATCGATTTTGCTGTGGGTCCCGAATACAGAGAGCAATAGATAATGCTGAAGGTCCTCTACTGCTTGAGCTCCACATATACAAAAATATTGATCTATAGGTTTTTTGCAAATTGCAATAGAGACCTTCTAAGGGCATAGACTGAAAATGCAATGCTGAAAATGCCTTTCTAAATGAAATAACTGACAACTCCTGTAGATATTTCTCAAATCCATGAGTTAATTTTAAAAAGCACAGCTGAAGAGAAAACGATGATTTTTGAATTGCCTCTAGATCTTGTTGGGAGTAAAAATCCCATAGCTTATTTTTATATATTTACAAATCTGTTCTAGAGTCCATTTCTTGATCACCCCAGTTATTAAACCAAAAGCTAACATTTGCTGTTCTGAATTTGCGACCCAAGTGGCCTGTCTATAGGATTTCAATTGTTCCAGAAAGCATTTTCTCGGGAGCCTAAAATCATCCATATTGGGAAGTTTAAAATTATACATAAACAAACCTAGAAAAACATGAAATTGTACTGTCATAATCCTAGTCTCTGCCCTAATATTGGCTATAGGGATAGAATGAGGCAACCCAGTAGTGATTTGAGGAATTTATTTTGGGTAATTTCTAACAGTCATAAAACTATACATTAATTCTAAAACCAGTTTAAAATGAAACAATAACAAAATCAGTATATATCATAAAACCTTTCAATTAAAAGCCAAAGCAAACAATTATGTTTTTAAAAACTACAACAGATGGAACCAGCCAGATATATCTTGGGAAAGAGTTCCATAGAGCTGGAGGCAGTACTGAGAAGTGCGCACCAACCTTGCAGATCTTAATGGCAGGCCAGCAGTCAGGGACCCCTATGATGATTTTAACATGCAGGCAGGTTCATAAGTATGTAGGCGTCCTTCAAATAACTTGGATCCAAAACATGTACTGCTTTAAAAGTCAAAACCAACACTTTGAATTGAGCCTGGAAATGCACCAGTAAAGCTGGTGCATTGGACCATCTAGCCCCAATAAGGACTCAATTTGCCCATTCTGCACCAGCTGAAGTTTCCAAGTCATCTCCAAAGTTACCTCAGTATAGAGCACGTAACAGTAGCCCAGTCTGGAACTAGGGCATGCATAACTGAGGACAAACCTGCAAACATAACTGAGGCCTAAACTTGGATTGGAATGGTCCCAAATAATTAGTATTCTCCAAGACTCACTGGATTTGAGAGTAGAACAGTAGGCATCATTCTCTCCCCCAAAGAGAGCATGCATTACCTCTGAAATTCAGTGTCCCAGCCCTGCTCTGACAGATTTTCAAAACCATGATAGGGAAGCATCTAGAATACAGGTTGTAGGCCTCAATCCTTCTAGAAGCTTGTCTACATCTTCAGGTAGCACAAGCTGAAAAGTATCCATAACAACCTTACCAGATGGTGTCCTAGCTATCTCTGACTCTGACAAAAGTGTGGCTTCCAAGTCAGCATGGATGTAAGTGATTTTATCTGCAAAATGTGATGAAAATTAGTGAAAATTCTACTGGATAGCGTTAATTTCTACAGCCTGAACCCCATGGTCTACATTAAAGAGCCCTTTCACCACTCAAAATAGGTCTGCTGGATGGCATTGGTGGCAGCAAAGCAAGATTTCTTCACTGTCATCGTCACCAAAGAACAGGCCTGAAAGTGGGCTCTCAATTGTGTTTGGATATATTCACTACAGGATTTTCACCACTTGTGCTCTGGTCATTGACCCAACTGTTTCATCATCTTCATCTCCTCAGAATACAAAGTGGCCCACTCAGCTCAACGATCAAGGATGTTTGGGAATTATTCTGTTGACTGTCTGGGTCATCTCCTTATTACAAGCAGTGGAGCTTCAGTGGAACCTCAGCAGCGCTGCTGACTAAAACTGCAGGAAGCTCTCCCCAGAGAGGTCAGGAAACCATCTGGATTCAATAAAATGATCTCTGCCCTTGAAGAAGTTGCCGACAGCCTGAAGGTCCAATTTATTTATTTGAAGACTGTACAAAACAGAAATACTAATTAGAGCCTAATATGGTGTTAGCATGACAGCTTTTATAATTTGCTAACAATAGTTTCCCCACTGGTCATGCCAAGCAGTGGAGGGATTGTTGTGCTCAAGTTTCTTTTTTTCTTTTTCTGTTTTTACCTATTTGTGTTTATTTACTGTTGTCCTAATTGTATGTCAATCATTTCATGACTTCAGAAGAAGAAAAACAACTGCAGATTGCCTTAGTCTCATGGGGTTCCATTTGTTTGTTTGTTTTTCATTTTCCAAAGCAAGTTCACTCACCAGGTGGTTTCCACAAGCAATCAGCATTACAATTAAGAGATTCAAATAAAACTTTTGGGCATTGCACAGGTAAATTAGGTCAGCACCCTAAGGCTAAATCCTTCCTATTGTGAAATTATAATTATCTAGATATGGCTCTAGATACGATTGAATTAGTCAAGGGTGAAGTGATATGTAAGTAAATAGATCAATAAGTGCCTAGTCCAAACATCCTAAACATCAGTGGTTATTCGAACCATTCATTAAAATTACCTTTAAGCTACTAAACAAATACAATATCGTTGTAGAAACTCTAGATGCTGTGACAAGTAAGTTCATGCTTTAGGATAGTCCTGTACCTGTACAAATTGTGATCCAGCAAGCAGGATGCAGCTCATCACTCATGTTCTGTAGTCAGCCATATGCTTAAACCACAACCTCTTTCCCAGTTTTTGAAGTCCATGTCCAGGAAGCCATCTTTTCACTTTTCTATTTCCTTATCCCTTCTCCATGCTTGCAGCAAAGGAGCCATTATACATATTTGCAGAGATAGCATGGGAGCCAAATGTTAATTCCAGAAGTTTGCTTAATATACCTCTGGTGTTGAGGACAAGTAGAAAAATGGAATGGAAGATCTGACATTTTCTGAAGTGGCAGAAACATTTACCCTAGCAAAAGATGAACAAGCAACAATTTAAAAAAGTGTTATCAACTCCATAGTCATTTTATTTTTATTTTTGTTTTTTTCAGTTTAACTGCGTGCCTTCATTTTTTTCATGTATTCTATTTCTCACCTGCTTTTGCCTAAATTACAATCTCATTGTCTCTCTTTATCACACTATTATACCTCATTGCTTTGTATCTCTCTTTCTAATCTTTCTTATTATATTGTGAAACTTTCTTTTTACCATACAGTGCCAAATTCTCTTTTGATACATGCTGCTCTTTTATAACTCTTCCATATTGTGAATGTGAGTTCCTGGTTCCTTTTTATTGCATTTTAGCATGCTTCCCTCCATTTCTATATTCTGAAATTACAAATGAAACCCCATGAGCTTAATTTGGTGTCAAGTGCCATCGCTTCTTAAACAATTGGCTTTAAAACATATAATCCAAGAACAAAAGAAGGCTTTCCATTAAAGGAAAAAAAGAAGAAGAAGAACCCCAGTCATAACAGTATATTATAACATCATCATACATTATTCTAGAGAACAGAATCTAAGGATCAATGCAATTCTTTTTATTATTTTTGAAAACCATTTGACTGAATGATGTGGTTCCTTGCAAACCCTGGGGGCTCCATAGTGAGGCTGATTCCCAAAACACTTAAATGGAGGATGCAGCTCCATATGTATGTGAGTGCTCTGATACCCCTCGCCCCCAGTTGAAGTGAATGGGACAGTGTATTCATTCATTACTGCATACATAGCTCTGGACTGAAGACAATGGGGTCATCTTTTCATGACAAGCATTGCTGCCATAGTGTCTCAACTGTAATGAGCAACCTGATCCAAACCCGATCCAGTCCTCAAACTTGCATCTGTGCTAAATAACTATGGCCAATGACAGGCCAAACTAGAGGTCTTCTAGTCACGCGTAGTGTAGCTATGTGTGATAGTTTGAGTTACTCTTATGTAAGTACACGAGGCCCTGATTCAGATCAGAACTAGAATGTGGGTGGGGTTAAACTTCCCCCAACCATTTCCCCGAAAATTACACCCCCCACAAGGGGGATGTTAAAAAAAGTCTCCATTGTCTTCAATATTCTTCTTTTCAACCCCCTCCCTATGGAGTGTGTGCAGAATTTCAGGAAAAATTGGTAGGGGGAAGGTTTAGTGCTAGCACACCGTCAGAACTAGTGTATGCACACTCTGTCTGAGGTAAGCTATCATATAGACATGAATTATTATGTTCATCACCCTAATTGTGTTGTCTAAAATTGTATGGATAGCTCTGGAAAATAAGTTTTGTGGGTGAGTATGGGCTTTGATGGCGTTTTTGGCACTCTTCTGTTTCTTCATCGACATGTTTGATCCTCCTTCTGGGCACAAAAACAAGAATGAAATTGAGCATAATGGTTGGCAATTGAGCAATTTAATATTTTTGAAACGTCTGACCTGTGAATATCTCTTTTGGGCCTTATTCCATCTCCCCCCCCCCCCATCAGATCACTATAATGCTTAGTGATACTACAAATCTAATCATTTGCCAGAGTTTTCATCATCAGTCACTAGGTTCCATAAATTTATTTAGCTAAAATTATTTTCGGTAAAATGCATAGTATTGACTTGGCATGGAAATTGCTTTGCACAGTTTTCTTTTTAAACCTATTTCTTGAGATGTGCTTGGACAAAAGTTTTGCCTTAAAGAGTTATGAGTGCTCCATACATATTTACATAATAAATCTCAGTTGGAAATTAGGCAGATGCCTTGCTTTCAAGTAGGTTCCAAAGAGTTCAATGGGACTTACTATTAAGTAAAGGAGTGCAAGTTGAGGTATATGGCAGACAGCCATGAACCCATTTAATTGCCATAATAGCACTAACTTTGTCTTCAGCTGGCAAATATTTCAGTTGAACTAGCAGCACAGTCTGATTGAACAGGGCTCTCTGCAACAGAAAAAGAGTGGCTGGCACTATAGTAGCTGAAGAAAAATCAGGTGCCTAGGGTGTAAGACCGTTCTGTCTTGTGTATCATTGAATGTCAATCCCTCCCTTATTACTTGATAAGGTTGGCATCCACTTTTCTTAAAGATTCAAAACTATGGCAGTAACCTAGCTACAGAAAAGTAGGAATGTATGAGAAACTCATTTCCATTCATTTTTGCTCAGGATTCACCTAGTTCATGGAGACAAACGCAATCTGCTGTCAAAGTCTGTACATTTCTGAGCTTGCAACATGATTTGCATGCCCAACTAGGGATGTACAAAAGTCACTTACCATTTCACAGATCTGCTTCATGGTGGGGGGGAGGTGCTCCATCCCTCCCCCCAGAATCCTTGACGGGGGGGGAGGCGCTCCATCCCTCCCCCCGGAATCCTCGTCAGGGGGGAGGTGCTCCGTCCCTCCCCCTGGAGTCTTGCCTGGCCGGCTCCGCTCCATGGGGATTCCACGGAGCCGCTGGCCGGCTCCGCCTGCAGCCGGACATCCGGCCACTGGGCAGCAGGGATGCAAATGGTGGCGGCCGCAGCCGCCGCCGTTTGCGTCCCTGTACTTAACCATGATAGGCTATGTAAATATTTACGTAGGGCCGCACCTGCCTCCCTGCCGCAGGACCTGCTGCACCCGCTGCCAAATCTGCTGCACCTGCCGCCGCTGCCCCACTGCCCCCACTGCTGAATCCGCCGCCCTCACCCCGCCACCCCCGCCGTCACCCCCACTGCACCTGCCACCGCCGCACCTGCTGCCGAATCCACTGCCGCCGCACCTACCACCACCAAATCCTCCGCCACACTGCTGGAGCCACCCCAGGTAAGTGCTGTCCTGGGATTCCGCGGGGGGGGGGGCGGGGGCAGGAGGCCATTCCACCATGGATTCCGGGGGGGGTGGCAGATTCTACAGAATCCAGCCTCACTGGAATCCGTGGTGGAATTCTCCACCATCCCTAGGCCCAACAAACATCCAACAGCATGCGTACATTTGAAAAAATGTGCATGAAAACATTTACTTTTGAAAAATGCTCAGAAACATGCTTTAATCAATGGGGGAAGAATGCAGACATTCCAAAGATGCACACAATTGATGTGTACCTTGAGAAAAAAAGTATGCACAACACACATGGATTTTCATATGAAAAGAAAAGCAACAACTCTCCATTGATCACAATCTGATATGGACCTGAGATGGAATGAGCTTTGAGGTGGAATTTGGAGAACTTCATCAAGCTCAAGTTTTGCTTGTATGCACATCCCTGCAGAAAAGGGGCTAGAGGCTGCTGCGGCCTGAGGCTGCTTGTGACCATTTGTGATGGTAACCATTGATCCCTTGTAATCTGAATCATGTGCACATAGCTTGGGGCAAGTGCAGTAAGTGGTACAGCACATGCTTGTGTACTGAAGGTCCCAAGTTCAATCCCGGACATTTCCAGACAGGCCTAGGAAAAATCCATATCTGAAAATCTAGAGACCTGCTGCCAGTCAGAGTAGACAGTACTGAACTAGACATTCCAATGGAGTGACTTGATATAAGGCAGCTCCCTATGGCTAGGAGGTAAGGAAGTATTGGAATAACCCCCATTCCTTGTTTGTCTGTTTTGGAACTCTGGAACCCTTCCCACATCTGAAATTTGGCAGAGGCAGAAAAATTGGGTTCTAGATATGAGGTGCCTTATTTAAGAAGCTAAATATGAACTGACTCTTGGGGATAAGTCCTTAGTTTAAATAAAAATGGTAGTACAAATTGATCCAGTCTGGCAAAGTTTTTAGGTTTCAACAGGTCCCCCCCCCCCCAACTGATATTATATAAAATGGAGAGGATGGATGCTTTTCAATAAGCTAACAGCTGTGACACAGCTATCTGGCAGATACTTCTGTGCTAACGTAAATGTCTCAGTAGTGATACAACTGTTGCACATATGCAGTTGTCGTATTCATAAGATCTTTAATATGTGGATTGGCCCAACTGCATGCAGACTCTCCACACCAGTACCAATTGCCTGCGGTAAAGTGAGGGGCTAGCGAGGAGGAGACCAACCGAGCAGTATGATAACTTAACAAATTTCACCCCTACCCATGTGGAAATGCTTTTCATATAGTTAAAAGGTGTCCCCAACCAGTCGTGTCCGACTCTAGGATGTGGTGCTCATCTCCATTTCTAAGCCGAAGAGCCAGCACTGTCTGAAGACGCTTCCGTGGTCATGTGGCCGGCATGACTGAACACCGAGGTGCACGGAACGCTGTTACCTTTCCCACCGAAGCGGTACCTATTTATCTACTTGCAATTTCTTGCTTTCGAACTGCTAGGTTGGCGAAGCTGGGACTGAAGCTGGGAGCTCACTCCATCATGCAGCACTCGGGTCTTGAACTGCTGTCCTGCTGACCTTCCAGTCTGCAATTCAGCGTCTTAACCACTAAGCCACCGGATATGCAATTCACAAAACCTGAGCTCACTGGGTTCTCCAAATTCCATCTCAGTGCTTTTTCTGACTCCTGTCTGTATCAGTTTGTAAGGTTTGTTGGTTTGTTTGCACAAAAATTTGTGTACATTTTTGGGTGCATTTTTCAAAATGTATGTATCAGCTATTCACATTCTTAAATGTACACAGTTTCTCCCCTTGATTAAAGCATAGTTGTACACATTTCCAAAGTACACATTTTGTTATGCGCATTTTTCAAATGCAGGTATTTTTCAAACATGTTTTTGTTTGTTTTTGTTCCACGAATTGCATTGCAAACTCAGAAATGTACTGAGTTTGACAGAAGATTGTGTTCAGGTCTAAGTTCAGTTCCAGGAGGTTAGAACTGGATAAAGTCTGATTAAAAGAATGAACTGAAATGAATTTCTCATACATCCCTACATGTAATGCTTTTCATAGTCACCAGTGTGGGGGCAAAACATTTGTATCAGGTCTCAGGCCAGTGGTTTTTGAAGACAGTAGAAGCTGAGCATGCCTTTACGGAGATGTTCAACATATGCTGTTGATCCATTTGTACACATATTTCTTCTATTAACCCCCCCCCCACACACACATGATTTCTCTTTTAATTAGCTATCTAATTGACCTTCTTTAAAAGATCCTACTTCAAAGACTGCATGCCTGAAGGCTTGATTCATATGTTTCTTCTCCCTCAAAAAAGGAAGATGAAGTAAATCAGGATCATCACATGTAAAGAACTCTGTGTGGACCACCTGAACCAGATGTACCATTTTGTGTACTGTGAATGACTTAGGCATGTGCACAGTCTTGCAGTGTGTGTTTCAGCGCTGGCCCAGTAAGTATCTGAACTAGGCTTTATAGGAGGATTTTTTCTATTATAAACTGTCCCAGGAGCACTGGGTGTGAAGATGCCAGTTACAAATTTAAGAAATAAATAAGGGCTCTCTGCAAGCACATCGATAAAATGATGTCCATCTCTAAATATGACGAGCATTTGGTAACACTTTCTAGCCTCAAAAACATTTCTGAAATATTTTTTCACATTGCACTGAAAATCTGTAACAATTAGTTCTAGGAGATCTCTCTCGATGAAATTGTGGCTTCATTCAGAGTCAACCAATTTAGTTCTGTTAAATGAACAACTGTTGTCAATTGCATGTGATATCATCATCTCATTTTACTTATAGTTTCCTGAAGAAACTGATAGAGCTTGATTTCTACTTTGAATCTGGCTCAAAGCAGTAATGGCCAGTGTAAGCTTGGCTGGGAAAGCAAAAATAGGGTGACAAAATCCTTGACAACATAAACACTTTTTAGACATAATGAGCTCAAAAGTTTTATAATTGGCATGCTTCTTTTTTATGCAAATATGTAATACCCCAAGGAGTGCATTTGATATACTTGTCAGTAATTTTCTCCCAACCTGTAGAAATCACGTATTTTTTTTCCCCCAGCAAGTGTGTGGAAAAGAAAAGAAAGGGAAAACATTGCCTATGAGAATTTAGTGGATAATTGCTAATTTAATTTGTGTGATGATACAAAACCCAAATGCTGAGGTATTCTTGGCTCATATGGGGAAAATATATTTTAGCACAGATAATAGTCATCATTGATGGCAACTGAATTCATAACATCTAATATACCTTGTCACAATGTAAGGCAAATTCAACTGAAACTGACTAATGAGACCATTGTTTTCAGTCTAGATTTCTTACCTAAGAATGTAATTGCAGCTGACACAAAAATCTTAAAACACTTTCAGCAGAGGAGTCAAGGCAATTTCCATGCCTCTCTGCAACAGGTCTCTCATCCAGAAAGCGAGGAGAAAACTCGGTATTTAAAAAAGTTTGTGGGAAAGTTAAAGTTTAATATTTTCAGTTAATGAACTGAACACAGTTTAGAATGAGCTCAATTGACAGAGACATATTTTACCAATTAACAAATATATTACAGGTAGAAGCGATTTGTCAGCTCACTTCACAATATGCCTTCAAGCTAATGGCACACTTTAATATAGCACATTATGTGCTGAGTAAATGACTGGGGGAACCTATCAAGTATGTGGAGCCTTAATAAGAAGGAGGATCATCCCAAATCCAAAACCATTGCTTCTACTAAAAAAAAAGGACAAAAAGAACCAGAATGAGAAACAATAAATAATCAATACAAAAATAAGTAACTTTGTTTGCAGGTCCATTCCAAAATAAAATTTTGCCTTTGTTATAGAAATACAAACACTTTGGGCTCACTTTTTAAGCTGAGACTACCACAGTTGCCACTTTGGTATGTATTGTGGGTTTCAAAGGTGGTGTGTATAAGAAGTGTGAGCTGACCTTAATCCTAGTTTTCCAGCTGTCCCCCATGTGCTCCAAGCTTCATGGACATGGACAAGATGGTTCAGGATTGGGTCATATGAATAAGGCTAGGCCATGCTGAAGACTTTGCCACCATCTTGCCTTCCTTCTATCTGTTCTTTTTCCCTTGGAGAACTGGGAAAAAGCAAGGCTGAGCCATCTTGCTTAGTCATCAGCAGGGCAGGGTGTTCCTTCTCCAGGACCTGTTCCCCCCCCTCTCCTGAATGTTTATGTAGGGATGACTAGTGGTGGTTAGTTTCTTTATTTATTAGATTTCTATTTTGCCTTTCCTCCAAGGAGCTCAAGGCGTGGAGTACATTAGGGGTGGGCAGAAGGTAGATCTCCAGATGTTTTGGACCAACTCCCAAAGCCCTTGCCAGCATGGCCAATGGACAGGAATCCTGGGAATTAAAGTACAAAACATCTACAGATGCACTTTCTCCTCACCCTGGTGTACATGGTCCTCCTGCCTGCTCAATTTTATCCTCCCAACCACCCAATGAGATAGGTATGGCTGAGGGATACTGACTGGCTGAAGGTCACCCATTAAGCTACATGGAAGAATGATGAGTGAACCTCGGTCTGCCCAGTCCTAGTCTGAAACTCTAACCACTATACTACACTAGTTGTACTATGTTTTTGAACTTCCCAATTTTATTTATTTACTCATTCATTCCAAAATGTCCACCTTACCTTTCTTTTAAAAGGATTGCAAATAATGAAAATTTTAATAAAACAACAACATAATATCAATGAAATAATCTAAACTATCACAACAAAGTTAGAAACAACAGCAGATTAAGAACAATGATCAGTGAAAACTCAATGAGTAATAAAACCATTTTTATTACTTAGCTCCACAGCAGATTCCACAGGTCAGATTCTTAAAAATCTAAGCTCATTTTAGTCTGTCTCAGATTTCTCTAGCATCCCTACATGTACATGTTAAATAGCATACAGGATACAATGGTACCTTTTAGTGGAGCAGAACATGTCCAGCACCAGTTTCTGGAACTGGGTAATTAGGTAGGCCTGGAACCCCTGGAGCTCAATGCCTCAACCAAATTCAGAGCAGTCAAATTTGGATACCTCTGAGATGTTTAGTAGAACCAACAGGTTCATATTCATCCTGCCATTCTCCTGGTGTAGGCATTCCTCCAGAATTTCCATGTCAAAACCAAGGTGAAACCACACTGAAATGGGTTCAGATAATGCATACTCCAGGAAAGTCTGAAGCTGAGTTGCTAACACACATTGGGTCACCTTATCAAACAAGGGAAGCTGGTGACAGGTCATTAATTGTTGCTGTTGACTCCTTATTCAGGAGTGACATTGCTGAAGTAGTAGGAAAATGTGTATTTCTTACCTATACTGTCTAGCCCATTAGTAGTATCAAATACATCAGTGTAGTTTGTTTTGTTTACCAACATTTGAGATTTTCAGGTATTACAAATTGTGATTATTATTTGTATAATTAACCAACCATTCCAATGTATATATAAGGAAACTAATGTATCCTGTAAAATATCACCTAAATTTTCTAAATATGAGCAGCAAAAAATTAAAGTGTGTTTCACTTAGAGTTGAATAAAATGTGACTCAAATATTAAGGAACCTCAGGCTTCTAAACTGCCTCTTTGAGAGATATGTTAATTCTCTTCTATTTAGTCTCTTGCTCGAACATCATTATGTCCACATCATAATTTATGATATTTTATCATTTATAAATGTGTAAAACCTGGAAAGATGTATAATTTATCCTTCAGAGCAAAGCTAAGCATATAAACTCAAGAGATCTCTGATGTATCCTTCAAAAATCTTATATTTTTTCTGATTATCAGCTTTTAACGATTGGTACACACAGCACAAACAGATTTCTAAAGTTGCAAATTTGGCCATCATGGTTGGTGAAAGAATAATTCATGAATATATTTCTTCACATATCTGCTTAGAAATATATACACCATAAGATACATGTGTAATAATCCTATCAATTTATAAATAAACCTTGGCAATTTCCACTTTTAAGTGAATGAGCTGATTTTCTGACAGACTTGAGACAGACATAAAGACAGGCATTGATGGATGTGAGATCAGGACTTCGTTCAGCTGCCAATAGACCTAGGGACATATTACTACATACTGTATCATGTTGTTCAACAGTTGATCTTTCTTATGCGATCACTCTAAAGGCTGGAGGATATGTTACAGTCACCAAAATGAACCTGCCTCTATTCAGCTTTCCCTATTCAAAGGAAGTAGTGGTGTGTAATCCCCATTTTAACCTTAATATTTAGTGGTATTTATCGCATGGAGGTCCATATAATCTTCTGAGTCTCCATACTTTCAATCCACATTCCTGGTGACTACTGGGGGAGCATGGAAACTCATATTGTGAAGGGAGAGCCCCACATAGTAGATACTTCTATTCATTCCATGGTAAGGATCATTTGTCAAGAGAAGTCAGTTTTTTGATAGAATTCTATGGCAAAACTAACATGTGCTACACATATAAATAGAAGGAATTCTTCATCTTTGCTGTGTGCTTACAGGCTATTGCATCTAATACCTTGGTAGATCCATATCTAACTCCCCACCACTGGATCAGACCAAAGACTATCTGTACTCTAGCATCCTGTTTCCCACACTAGCCAACCAGATGCCTATAGGAAGCCCACAAGCATGAAAATGCATGCATATTTTGGTGTGCATTTCTACAAATCTATGCATCAATTGTGCACATTTTTGAAATGTATGCATTTTCCTCCCATTGATTCAAGTGCATGTGTGTGCACATTTTTCAAAAGAACACTTTTTTTTTTTCCACGCACATTTTCCAAATGTATGCATTTTTCAAATACAGGGGTGTGGTTTTTTACTCCACAAATATTAATGCAAGCTTGGATATGTGTGGACTTCAACTGCAGACTGCACTCAGGTTCCAGGAGATGCAAACTGGGAAAATTCTGGTCAAAAATGAACTGAAACATCATACGTTTCATACATCCCTAGTTGTTCCCCCAGCAACTACTAATTCAAAAGCACGCTGCCTCTGAAACCTAGAGATAGCATGTACCTAATGATCATGACTTGTAGCCATTGATACACTTTACTGTATAATAACAGCTTTACTGGCATGCCATGCAAGGCAAGCCACTTCTAAACCCCATGCTTCAGTGTCCAGCCAAAGTTTACTGGCATAAGGTTCTCAGAGATGTTCTAGCTGTCCTTAAGAGGACAAGTAATAAGGTGCTGTTGCCAATCTTGCCCATCTTCTTAGCCCCATAACAACACTGAGAAATGCTCTTGGTCAACTCGCCTGCATTGCAGTGTTCTCACCATCCTACAGCTTGGGGAAAGGGATCCCTTGTGGTACGTTGGTATGTTGATGGTTAATTCTTTCTAGCTATTTTAAAATTTTATATGCTTTGATTTAAGTCAACTTGAGTGAGTCTCTCTCTCTCTCTCTCTTTTGAGAAAGGCATCTAAAAAGTAACAACAAAACCTACAACCACCACCACCACCCTCAGTTGTTACTTAAATTTTCTTTCCCATGGCGCAGCATGGGACCAGGAATTAGAAAGTAGCAAACTGATTGAAATTCTTCAGCAGTACAGCCTGGTCGGTCCAGTTCCTCTGGAACTGCTGGAGCATTCTAAGGCCTCCTGTGAGGCCTTGGCAAGGCACTTTGCAGATAAAATTGATCGGATTAGGAGTGTTATTCCGTGTACTGTAGATTAGGGATGGGAGAGAATTTCTCCCTGAAACTTCGGGGGGCCGAGTGCCAACGCATTCGGTCCTCCGAAGGTTGTTCGGGGAGAACTTCTCTGCCCCCCCGCCCCCCCCCCCGGGATGGGACTTACCTTTCACGAATGTCCCTCCCGGTGGCGGGTCCCAGCGGCAGTTCGGCAGGTCTTTGTCAGGGGCGGGGGCAGCAGCCGGTCTTTTGACCAGCTGCCACCGCCGCCATTACAAGCAAAGTAAAAAAAACACAAACGCCCCTGTGATAGGCTACGTAACGATTAACGTAGCCTATCACGGCTAGATTTGCAAAGTCAGCCGTGATAGGCTATGTTAATCGTCACGTAGCCTATCACAGGTGACTTAAAAAAAAAGAAAAAAAGAAGCGCGTACGCAAATGGCGGCCCCCATAGGGAGCCGCCATTCCCGTTCCTTATTTGGTCCCTGTAGTCTACATAAAGATTTACGTAGACTACGGCGAAAATAAGGACAACGCAAATAGCGTTGCCCTTATTTTCGCCGTAGTCTATGTAAATCTTTACATAGACTACAGGGACCAAATAAGGAACGCGAATGGCGGCTCCCTATGGGGGCCGCCATTTGCGTACGCGTTTTTTTTTTTCAAAGTCACCCGTGATAGGCTACATGATGATTAACGTAGCCTATCACGGCTGACTTTGCAGATCTAGCCGTGATAGGCTACGTTAATCATTACGTAGCCTATCACAGGGGCTTTTTTTTTTCTTTTGAAGTTCGCGGCCGAGGAGACGAGGCGCTTCTCCCCGGCCTGAATTTTGGCCGGGTGAGGCGGGAAGCCTCCCCCCCGGCCTGAATTTCGGCCGGGCGAGGAGGGAAGCCTCCCCCTCTGGCCTGAACTTTGGGGGGAGCAGCGAAGCGCCTCCCCCCCACCGCGAAGCAAGGTGCGAGACCAGGTAAGTGACTTTCGTGCACCCCTACTGTGGATACAGTTAGTGAGCAGGAGGCGGTCTGTGGCACACCGGTTTCATAGGATCGTTTCCAGGCTTCCAGCTTCTTCCTTCTGATGAAGTGGACAAGGTGCTTTCATCTGTAAGGCTGACCACCTGCTTACTTGATCCTTGCCCATCTTGGCTCATTATGAGCTACAGAGAGAGGCTGGGTGAGGGGATCAAGGCGGTGGTGGGTAGGGATGTACGAAAGTCACCTTTTCAAAGGGTGACATTTGTGGTGATGGGGAGGTGCTCCGTCCCTCCCCCCAAAATTCTCTCCAGCTGGCTCCACTCCGTGGTGATTCCACGGAGCCGCTGGCCGGGGCTGCCTGCAGCTGGACATCTGGCCGCTGGGCAGCCTACAGGTTCTAGGGATGTCAGAGAATTCCGCCACGGATCTCGGTAAGGCTGAATGCACATGCATTCAGCCTTACCGAGATCCGTGGCGGAATTCTCTGACATCCCTAGAACCTGTAGGCTGCCCAGCACATGCATTCAGCCTCCCGAAATCCGTGGTGGAATGAAGCCCCTCCGCCTGTCCACCCCGCAAAATGGGCCTGGAATGGAGCACCTACCTGCTGCCATCCGCACTGACTTGCGAATGGTGGCCGCGTCTGCGGCCGCCATTCGCTTCTTCCATGTAGCCGTGATAGGCTACGTTAAGTATTTACGTAGCCTATCATAGCTTAACTAAGGGAACGCAAATGGCGGTGGCTACGATGGCCGCCATTTGAATTCCTTTTTTTTTTTTTTTGCCATTTTAGCCTACGTAAATATTTATGTAGGCTAAAATGGCAAAAAAAAGGGAATGCAAATGGCGGCCGCCACAGCCTCCGCCATTTGCGTCCGCTGTTTTCTTTCTTTTTTGTCATGATAGGCTACATAAATATTTATGTAGCCTATCATGGCAAAAAACAAACAAACAGCCAGCTATGGCAGCCACCATTTGTGTTCCCTTTTTTTTTTTGGCTGTGATAGGCTACGTAAATATTTATGTAGCCTATTAGGGCAAAAGAGATGGGCACAAATGGCGGCCACTATGCCATTTGCACCCCTCTCTTTTGCCGTAATAGCCAACGTAAATATT
The DNA here is from genome assembly GCF_057233095.1 of Heloderma suspectum. NCBI lineage: Eukaryota > Metazoa > Chordata > Lepidosauria > Squamata > Helodermatidae > Heloderma > Heloderma suspectum. The sequence continues at coordinate 89,758,439 of NC_139461.1, forward strand.
TATGTAGGCTATCACGGCCCCCCCAAAAAGGGAATGCAAATGGTGGTCGCCGTAGCCGCCGTCATTTGCATTCCCCTTTCTTTTTTCCGTGATAGGCTACGTGAATACTTACATAGCCTATCAGGGCAGCCTGGAAGGATGCAAATGGCAGCCGCTACGATGGCTGCCATTTGCGGCCACAGCAGCCGGCTGAGAGACCAGCTGCTGCTGCTGCCGCTGGAGCCGCCTCCGGAGCCGCCTCCACCCCAGGTAAGCTTCATCCCGGGGGGATTCTGCAGGGTGGCGGAGGGTGGGAGACCGTTCTGCCACGGGTTTCGGGGGGCCGAATGCCAGTGCATTCGGCCTCACTGAAATCCATGGTGGAATTCTCCGCCATCCCTAGGTGAATGCCTCCCTTGAGGAGGGAGTGATGCCATCAGCCCTCAAGGAGGCAATGATAAGACCGCTCTTAAAGAAGCCCTCCTTGGATCCCCAAGTTCTGAACAACTTTCACCCAGTCTCAAATTTGCCATTTTTGGGCAAGGTGATTGAGCGGGTGGTGGCAATGCAGTTGAAGGCACTCTTGGAAGAAACCGATTATCTAGACCCATTTTAGTTGGGCTTCAGGCTTGGGCATGGGACAGAAACGGCCTTGATTGCCTTGGTGGATGATATGAGGAGGGCTCTGGATAGGGGTGAATGCTCCTTCCTTGTTCTCCTCGACATCTCAGCGGCTTTTGATACTGTTGATCACAGTATCCTCCTGGACCGCCTGGAGGGGTTGGGCACTGGAGACACCATATTATGAATGTTCTGGTCCTTCGTCTCCAGCAGGTACCAGAGGGTAGCACTGGGAGAGGAGGTTTCAGACCCATGGCTGCTCACTTGTGGGGTGCCACAGGGTTCCATCCTCTCCCCGATGTTATTTAACATCTATGTGAAGCCACTGGGGGCTATAATCAGGAGGTTTGGGGTGCGGTGTCATCAGTATGCAGATGACATGCGGCTCTACCTCTCGTTCAAATCTTCACCAAGGTTAGCTGTAGAATCCCTGTCCAAATGTCTGGAGACAGTGAGTGGCTGGATGGGGAGGAATAAGCTGAAGCTGAACCCTGATGAGACTGAGGTACTTTTGGTGGGAGACAAGAGGAGGCTGGGGGATGTTGACCTGGTGTTGAATGGGGTACGGCTACCCTTGAAAGACCAGGTCCACAGCCTGGGGGTCATTTTGGACTCCCAGCTGTCCATGGAGGCTCAGGTGTCAGCTGTGAGCCGGACAGCGCTGTACCAACTCCATTTGATACTGCAGCTGCGCCCCTTCCTTCCTGACCATCTGCTCCCATCGGTAGAACATGCCCTGGTCTTCTCTTGTTTAGACTACTGTAATGCACTCTACATGGGGTTACCCTTGAAGACAGTTCGGAAGCTGCAGCTGGTACAGAACACAGTGGCTTGCCTGATTGAAGGCAGCCGCCGGCGAGATCACATCACTTCAGTGCTGAAGAAGCTGCACTGGCTACCAGTTGTTTTCCGTGCCAAATTCAAGGTGTTGGTTTTGACCTTTAAAACCCTATACAGCTCCAGCCCAACCTATCTCAAGGAGTGCCTCCAGCAACACCAGATAGGCCACTCAACAAGATCAGCCTCGGATGGCCTTCTCTCTGTCCCATCAGCCAGGACAGCTAGGCTGGTGGGGATGAGGGAGAGGGCCTTCTCTGTGGTGGCCCCCACTCTGTGGAGCTCCCTCCGTAGGGAACTCTGCCATGTCTCCTCTTTAATGAGCTTCCGCCACGCATTAAAAACATGGTTGTTCAGGCAGGCATTTGGGGTGGGCTAGGGTAATTTTAGAAATGTGATGTTTTTAATGTTGAATTTTATTGTGTAAACTGTTTTTATTGTTGTACATCGCCCAGAGTGGCTGGGTGACTGGCCAGATGGGCGATTAATAAATTTAATAAATAAATAAAATAAATAAATAAAAGTACTTGACCGTTCGAACCTCTACAGTGCACTGTGTGTAACCTCTGAATAAATTAAAACAGGCATTTTTTATTAAAGAAAATGAGCAAATATGTGGAAATTAAGTCATATAGTTTGGTTGATACTTTGAAAAGTAAAACACTTTGCCTCAGTCATTTTAAGTGACAGAGAGCTTGACTGGCCTGGAGTACATGGATTTTAGAATAATCCCAGTCATGGGACAGAAGAATTAAATTGCTAAAATATGTTGTATTCATGTTCTAAATTATCATTATCATTGCTGATGACTAAAGTGAATTCTCAAGAGTATTAGAAGGTCTAGATTCATTTTTTTTAATGATCTAGATGTTGGTTTGTACTAGATAATGTGTTACCCTCGAAATGATATTCCTGTTTTATTGGCAGAAATACAGAGATTCTTATTCTTAATGTTTTGCTTTTGAGCTGTTGAATTAGTCTCTTCCAGACCTCTGAACACTTGCAATCACATAGATTAATGAGGGCAGGCCTGACAACATTAGAACAGTTTAAAAATTTAATCATTAAGTCCCAAAGCCACATACAGACCATTCAGAAATGCCTCGGTGCATAGCTATCCCCATTACTGCTAGTTAGTTGAAGGAGTAAGTTGCTCCTTGAAATGAGTGTTATCTGTGAGTTCAGGTTGGTCCCCAATCATTTTTTGCACCCCAATTCTTCATAGTGTCTTCCTTTCTGCCTTGGACCATGGCACTATAATTACTTTCTGGGGAAAAACAGCATTCCATGGGGCAGCCATTCTTTTTGTGTGTGTACAATATCCTTGGAAATGTTGCTATGTCATAACATAGTGTCTTTCCCAGGTTTTGGATAATAGGAGCAACTCCGCATGCTTCCAGACACTAGGGGCGATAGAAAATGTGTGGTGTCAACAGCTGCTTGTCTTATTCATCCCCCTTCTTGTCCTGTAACTTGATCAGTTCCTTTCTCCTACTCCCTCCCCTTCCTTTTCCTCTTTGCCTCTGCAACAAGCAATATGTGCTCTCTCCCTGAGCAAAGCAAGTAACTGTATTTCATGCCTTCACTTATTTACAGCCACGCAACCAGGTTTAGGGGGTGCTTGTGATTAAACAGTATTAGATAGCTTTCTTCGATAATGTGTAGAAAAGCACTAATAAAGTAAGTTGATCTGAACTTCTTCGAAACTGGCTCTAGCCTGTTGTCATGCCCTACCTGGAGGAGGATTCATCTGAGGAAGAAGAGGAGGGGGAGAGCAAGCACAGTGGGTCGCAGCCAGAGCTCAGCAAGGAACAGGAGGCCTTGGCTGACAGTCCTCCCCTGAAAACATTACAGGAGCAACCTGGCCTCTCTTGAGCAGTTCCTCATCTTCCCCAAATGCTGGAAGCAGACCCTGGGGCGATCCATTCCTCTGAACGGCACAGAATCAGACACGAGCAGCAAAAGAACAAAAGGAAGTCACAGCATGGGGCCTCCCTTAAAAGAAACACACAGACCTAATTGGCCAGCTGAGCTGATTAATGACCAGCTATAAATTCAGCCTCACTGATGCCACCCTTCTGCTGCAAACACCGGTGCCTTAACCTTGGCTTTGCTTTCAAGATACCTGATCTGACAGGCTCCTAGACTTTTGACTACCCATCTGGACAACGCTTTCAGACACCTCCCTGACTGGCCTCGACGACGCTTGCTAAAATGGACACTGGTGACCTCTGGACTGCCTCAACCTTGCCTGTGCCTGCAAACCCTCCTTGGAACTTCTGTGTATGACTTTGGACTGAACTGGTTGCTCTCTCGCTGCTGCTCCTAGGATTATCTGCGCCTTGCCCAAGGCCTTTGCCTGCATTGAAATAGGATACCTGTGTTTCTTCCCTCTAATACTAAATGCTGTGTTATCACGCTTTCACTATATAAGGCATCACTGCTGTAAGTCCCACCAGACTTTCCAACACCAGAAACCTTCTCCAGCCCCATTTTGAAAGCATGTAGTGGCAGCTGGGCTTCCTTGCTGCTTGCTGTGGCTTATACCTTTAATAAACATTTAAAAGGAATATCGATTTTGTTTTGAGGATGGGGAGCTAGTTACTACCTCACAAGTCCGAGATGACTAAATATCCACTACCTGAACTTTCACCACCCTCTCCTGATTGTCCACCCCTTCAAATTCTTCAGGAGAGGTTTTTGTCTCCCCCCCCCCACACACACACATACACACACCATCCAAAATTGCTGGATGTTCAGCTGGACTGAAAATTGGCACAACTCTAACTGGGGTATCTGAAGAACCACTTGTCTCCACATGTGCCTGCCTGTACATTAAAATCTTTAAGATAGTTCTTTCTTCAGGAGTCTCTTTCATTCAAGGCATGGTGGCTGGCTACATGAAAAGGGTCTACTTGGTGGTGGTTTGACTTGACTGTGGGATGCTCTCCCCAGGGAGGCTTGGATGGTATCTACATGATGTCACTTCAGTTCCAGATAAAAACTGTTATTATTTTTTCAAGGCTTTCTAATCTCCTTTACATTGCTTCTATGCTGCTTGGTATTTATTCTTTAATTACGCTGGCTGCTTTTATAGTGCTCTTTTGTATTGTCAGGTTTTAATGTTCTTGCTTTAAATATTTATGATTTAATCTTTTCATTGTGTTTTTAACTTTTTGTAAGTCACCCAATAACCTGTTGAAGGGTGGTGTATCAGTCTAAATAAATATTCCACCTTTCTTCCATGATGGAATTAAAAATGGCATAAAGGGGTTCCCATGCAGTCTCCCAGTGTGACCCAGACCAGCTTAGTTTCAGGAAAATAGATGTATCCTTTGCCTTCAGACGATAGCCTTGTTGTAAAGTAAGTTTTCTCTGACCACACTTGAGACATAAGACAACTGCAAGGTTTAAACAGGAACTTTACTTAATAGTAACAAGCATCTTCTTCTTGATACAACTAAAACAGGAGAAGTAAAGTTGGGAATACCAGCACCCCAACTCTCTATGTGTATTTCCCCCTCCATACACTGGTTTTAACCAATGACTGTTGTTCAGTCCAACAAGCCTTGGGTTAATAAGCACCATCAGCTGTTTCTGCACTTTTGAGTCCATTTAGAAATGCACAGGAATGGCATGAAATGTGGCATGGAGGGCTGCAAATGGAGGGGGAATCAGCAAAAGTCATAGGGCTCCCTTTGCATGAGTGTTTTTTATTTTTCTGTTTGCACTAGATTCTTTGGATCCAACCCATAGAAAACTAACATGTCAGGGTGAATGCTGGCCTAGAACTCATCACCTTGAGTGGCTACATTTCCATTGACAGATTATTATTTTTTACATGGGGCTGCATTCAATTAATTTGTAATGACCATGGTGTGGAGAAAGTGGATAGGGATATGTAAATTTTTCTCCCTCATTATCCTTGAAAATGTGGTCATAAAATGAAGTTAAATGGATTCAGGACAGATAATTTCACACAGGGCATAGCTGAACTATGGAAATATGGACTTTGCTACCTCAGGATGTAGTGATATCTGTCAACATGGATGGCTTAACAGGGGATTAGACAAATTCATGGAGGGATAAGGCTACCAATGACTAGTCATAATGGTTTTATTATAGTACCTCCAGTATCAGAGATTGCATGCTTCTGAATACCAGCTGCTAGGGAACATGAGCAGAAGGGTGTTGTTGTGCTCATGCCCTGTTTGTGAGCTTCCCGTGGGCATCTGGTTGGCCACTGTGGTAATAGAATATGTACTTGCATTTGAAAATTGTGCAAATTTCAAGGAAAAAAGCAGTTTGAAATTGAGCAATTACAAAAATGTACAATTTCATACTTTAGTCTATGGGGAAAAGTTGCACATACATGTGTACATATGTACTACAAACAATTCTCTATAGTAAGCATAATTGAACTCTATAGTTTTACAGTCATTGTCCAATAATAGTACTACTACTACTACTACTACTACTTTCTTTTTTTAAGGAAAGGAATTTTTCTCTTGAATTATATAATCATTTCCTTGCTCAACTCCAAAAACAAAATATAACTGTCCATAACACCAGACTGTTTTTAAACCTTGCCTGAACAGTTTCTTCTGAAGACCATCAGGAACGAATCCCAAGGTGCTCTGGAAGTGAGCTGGAAGCAAAAACCTTTCTCCGATCAGCGTTTTTCAAAGATAATTTATGTCAGCCTGATTCCCCACGATTGGCTCTGAGATTGCACATATTTGTCTGGTTATTTCTTCAAGTCCCTGTCAGAAAATTGCATGGCTCCTCAGTTCTTTCTGTTTTTTGAAAGAGAGGACACTTGGACTGCTTCTCGATCAAATTAATTGAAGTCCCTCTCCCCCCGCCAACCCCACCAAAATGCTTTCATGTCTGCCAGTTTCCCAAAGGCGGTCTCGTCTGTCACATAATGACTCTGCCACTGTTCTGCAGTTGACCTGATGCAGGGACTTGGAAGGGAAAAGTGCCCCGGTGCAATGAAATGGAGTCCAGAGTGTACCAAAGACACCTTGATAAACTTATTTAATGCAAGTGATAGAACAGACAACATACAGTAAAGCAAAATGCATTGACAGGAGGTAGCTGCTTTGAAATCTATTCATTAAGGAAGCACAGCATTAAATATGAGGACAGGGCATTGTCTGCATACACACATGCTATACAATGCCTAGTCTCACTTGGAAGAATAAGGAGGACTAGCTGACTTTGGAATAAGTACTGGATATAGGCTTATTTGTGAATTACAGAAGGTCAGGTTTGGCAAATCTAACATAGCCCAATTCCACAAGGGAATTGTTCAATGTCACTTCGGCCTGAACAAAAATTTGAGAAAGTCTACACCAGACACTGAAAATAGATTAGATTCTCTAATCCAACACATTTTTTTTGGCCTTGCTAATTAGCAATTCATTGACTATCAAGTTAGTAAATTGCCACTCCTGTGATTAATACTGCAAGGTTTTAGAACTCTCACTAGTTTGCTTTCTGAGAAGCAAATTATTATTAAATATTCCCATTTGTCATAACTATTTAGAACTATTACAATAGCATTGCTAAGTCTGTTTCTGATATAGCATGATCGGGATGGGTTTAACTGTGAGCCACACAATAGTTACTTCAATGCTTCAGTCGTGGCTTTGTGAAGCCTCTGACCATGCAGTTAAGCTATGTATTTTTCCATCCATCTGCTTTTCCAAATTTCCATGCTGGAAGTAAAAATGTGGGCTTAACAGCACACTTGGATGATACAGCCTGCCCATGCAGTTACATGTACAGCATATTTAAGCTTCCAGCAGTCATCTGAACCCACCAGAAAATGGATTTCAGTGTGAAATATCAAGAAACAATCAACTGCCTGTAATTGTTCTTTTTGAGATATAACATAAGAAGAGCCGTGCTGGGTCAGACCAAGGATCCATCTCATCCAGCATTCTGTTCACACAGTGGCCAACCAGCTGCACATGGGAAACCCACAAGCAGGACATGAGTGCAACAGCACCCTCCTGCCCATGTTCCCCAGCAATATAGATGTCTAGACATTGCAGTGCCTCTATTTTTTCCCTTGGTTTCCAATAACTGATGACCAAATGTATCACTAGGGTAAGTATCCTGCACCACAAGATTCTAAACTTTTCAATGCTCTGGGCTGATTGTCAAATGTATGGCATAATTGTTGGCTACACATCATGCCAAGTCACAACTGCTGTTTTGTCCACAGGACCCAAATTAATAGATATGGACAAATTCACAGAGAACCCTTAATGATCTTCTCACACACAAGTACTTTTTTTTAATAGAACCAAACCTCCCCAACTTGAGATACATGACAATGACATCCATCTGTCCTCTGGACTATCCTCACACCTCCCCTCCCCGTGTCATCTGCTCTTCTCTCTCTCTCCCAGCCTCTCCAACACATCTTACTCACCTCCACACTCCTTGTCCAGCAAATCTCATGCAGCTGTTAGAGTGCCAGTTTAGGAGTACGGAATCCTGGGTTCAAATTCCCATTCCATCACAAAGCTCACTGAGTGACCTTAGGCCAGTCACTATGTCTGAGTGCTATGGTGAAGATAGATGGGCTGGGAGACAACCTTTGGATTTGAGAGCACTTGTGGGATTAAAAATTGCTTAAATAAATGAATATATGAACTGGGATGTGCCTCTAAATGGGGATGTTATCTGTGCTATATTGCTTTCAATATAATGCGTGGTTGAATAAGTATTCATGTGCATCAAGTGCACGTTCTTGATGTATTAGGGCTGGACTGGAGTTTCAGAGTGAGGGCAATGCAGGTTTGTCTGCCCTCAGTAATGTCACAATAGAGAAAAGAACTGACTGGCTCCATATTTCTGATACTCTGTATATACAGAGGCCCAGTGCCAACACTTGGCCTGCTGCTCTCTCCTTTCTTTCAATTCTGGTATACTCCTCTTTCTAGTTCTGAATAATTCTTATGCTTCCTTCCCTTACAGTTTGGTCCTGCAACCAAATTAGCAGTAACTCAATCAGTAAGTGGAAGCAGACACCGTACTTCTTTGGTGTTATCTCACTTCCATTGTTGGAGACATTTGCCCCTTACAAATGTAAATATGGAACCACCTTTCCTCATCACATGACCTCTATGCGTTCTATATCCAGACTGATCAAAAACATTCTACAACACTCAAACACTTCTCAGAAGAAAATGCCTGTCTTCCTAACAACCTGGCCAGATGTTAAGGACTTCTGTCCATGCCCCTGCCATTTGAGGTGAAACATGCGGGGAACCATGAGAAGGTAGGAATGGCAGAGAATTCTGCCACGGATCCCAGTAAGGCTGAATGCCAGCACATTCGGCCCCCCGGAATCGGTGGCGGAGCAAAGCCCCCCCACCCCGTGAAATGAGCGCGAAACGGATCCTACCTGGTACCGTTCACTGGTGGGTGCTCCATGAATGGCGGCCGCATCGGCAGCCACCATTCACCTCCGCAGGAATGCCATGATAGGCTACGTAAGTCTTTACGCCATTTGCGTCCCTGCGGAGGCTGTGATAGGCTACGTAAATACTTCCGTAGCCTATCACGGCAAAGGCAGCCACACAAATGGTGTCCCCTATGCCATTTGTGTCCCCACTTTAGCCGTGATAGGCTATGTAAATATTTATGTAGCCTATCACGGGCTAGCGTAGGGATGAAAATGGCGTCCCCTATGCAGGACGCCATTTGCATCCGTAGCGGCCCTGCAGCGGCTGGAGGCCCCGCTGCGGGTTGGCCCGGCTGGTGGCTCTGCAGACTGGCTGTGGAGCGGAGCCGGCCGGGCAGCATTCTGGGGGGGAGGAACGGATCGCCTCCCCCCCATCAAGGATTCCAGGGGGAGGAACAGATCGCCTCCCCCCAACTGTGGACCCAGTGGAGCCAGGTAAGCGGGGTTTTGTACACCCCTCTGAGAAAGCATTTCCAGACATGGCACCCTGCTTGCAGAACTCATTCCCCAGGGAAGCCTGCCTAACTTCTGCTTTATTCTAAGGTGATATGCAATCCCCTTTCTCTTTTTCCAAGTCTTTTAGGGACTTTATATATGCCTTCTGTTTTAATTAGCATTTATTTATAACCCAATTGTATTTTACATTTTTTAACTGAAATTTGTATGTAAACCATGGGAACTTTTTTTGATATTATTTTGAAGGGCACTATCTAAATCCCCTAAATAAATAAATAAATGAATGAATAAATAAATAAATAAATAAATAAGAATAGAAGCATACATTCTTAGCCAGATACAGTACCTTAAAGGGATAGAAATGTGTGTTATACATGAGAAATGATTAAAAAAAAAATCACAACGGTATTAGAGCTTGATACTGAGGTGCGTCTGTGGATAAAAAGAGCATTCATAAATTCACAATGCCAACCTGAATAATTTCCCAACACACCAGTCCCTTTACAGCAACCCCCCTCCCACAGCAGAGGTGTGCAGTCAGAACAGATAAGCACATGTTTGAATTTTAACAGTATTGCCAGGAAACACAGGGGTATTAGCTCTTGCCTTTTGTTTTCCCCCCGTTTCTTTCGGTTAAATAGTTTTGTTTTTGACAAGTTACCGTGTGCCTTTGTTTCAAATTCACCTTTTATGTGACAATTGCAAATGAAAGAAGGGAGAAAGAAAAGTGTCTTCTCACTTCTGCTTGGGAAAGACACAAACCCTCCGCAAACGTATTTCAGTCAGAAGTGCTGTGAAATATTCAATAATCAGAGGGGAAGGGATGACAGTGAAAACCTTCTTGACCTTTCCCAGAGCCCATTAACACAGTCCACTAGCACCTGCTTTATAATTAATGTACTAATCAAGATTGCAAGGTTCACCAGTTACTATATTTCAGGAAAGCATTTCAGAGATGTTGCTACATTTCTGTCTCAATTAGTTGCCAGCCGTTTGTAAGGCAGTCTCGGACGGCAGCAGGGAGATTGCTTGCAAATTTGTAATGCATGAAAGCAAGGCAATCCCTCAAGTGTATGGGGAAGCGATTATATATTATGCTGAAGCTCATTTTCCTTTCTCGCAGGAGTCACATATGGTTCATATTAGACACACCGCAAACTCGTTTCACTGAAAGAAACTTTTGGGCCACTTTTGAGACCCAACTGGCAGACTTTCAGAAGTACAGAGTTAAAAGGATGAATTGGCAGAATTGGGATTGGCTGGCTTCTGTTCTCTCTCTCTCTCTCTCTCTCACACACGCAGACACACACACACACACACACACACACACACAGGCTTGCATGTCACATACTTCATATCTACTTGCAATATTAATACTGTTGGAATTACTAAAATGTCACCTGAAAAGTAGAGCACATTTTTGAAAACTGTCATGTGAACAGAGTTCCCATGGAAACCAGTTTCTCTGCACAGAACACAACTACCTGCATTTCTGCCCAGTTACTGGTACTTAATAAATAAAAAAGGGAAGAAAAACAATCTGAAACCAAGTTTGTAGTAATGTTGAAATTATTATTGATTATAAGAATATTGTTTTGTTGTATATTATCCAATAACCAACACCCTTTTGCTAGGCTGCAACTGTAGATCTGTTTTCCTGGAAAAAAGACCCACTGAGCTCAATGGTGCTTGCTTCGGAGTAAACATGTATAGGATTGTGCTACTAGTGCTATTCAATAGCTTCAGTATTCGTAGCTTTACCTGATTTGTTTATTCAAGAAAAGGAGATTTCTGTTCATATAGAAAGGACCTAATGCTATACCATCGTTTAGCGTTACAAGAATGACTGTCAGAAAGCCTCAGACTCACATACTCCCTTCTCCTCCTCTGACATGGCTATCAGTTCTGTTTTAGGCTAACCACAACTTGCCATGTTAATGATGTTATCTGAACATGAAAAAACTGTGGTTATCCCTATCTATGGTTAGTTGAAACAAAGTCAACTTTAAACCACAGTTTTTGAAGCTGGGTTATTTTAGGGATGTACGAAAATCATTTACCTTTCAGGGATTATGCTGATGGTGAGGGGGGAGGCGTTCCGTCCCTCCCCCCGGAATCCTGGCTGGCCGGCTGTGCTTCGCAGCGATTCTGCGGAGCCACCGGCCAGCTCCGCCAGCAGCCAGACATCCGGCCGCTAGCTAGCAGGGACGCAAATGGTGGTGGCCGTAGCCGCCGCTGTTTGCGTCCCTGCAGTCAGCCGTGATAGGCTACGTAAATCTTTACGTAGCCTATCACGGTGTTTTTTTAAAAAAAATCTAGCCGTGATAGGCTACGTAAATCTTTACGTAGCCTATCACGTTTTTGTTTTTGTTTTAAACCTGGAAATGGCGGCGGTGGCGGCCGGTCAGAAGACTGGCCGCCGCCACCGCCACACTGCCGCCGCCGCCAGGAACATCCGCCCCAGGTAAGTCCCGTCCCGGGGGGGTGGCGGGGGGGTGGCAGGCCATTCCGCCACTGATTTCGGGCGGCCTAATGCGCTGGCATTCGGCCTCCCTGAGATCTGTGGCAGAACTTTTGTACATCCCTAGGTTATTTCAACTAACCATAGTTAAGATTAACCACGGTTTATGGTTTGGATGTCATGGTAAACTGTGGTTAATCTTAAACAGAAGTGGGATTAAAAATTGCTTAAATAAGCTTCCAATCTCCTCCTTGCAGCCTCATTGGATGAGAAGAGAGCAGGGGGAGCAAGCAAACCCGAGGCTTGTTCTTGTAGTTTAGCATTACAGATCTGAACATAGCCAGCCCGAATCTTTCCAGAGATCCTGAAATCACCAGCAACTAGAGGTTTCCAATGTAAAACAATATGATCTCATTTCCTCACTATCTCAATGGACATTTTGTCACAATTTATTGACATGTTATTATTCTTTTTGTGCCAGCCTAGACATGATATAACGTTTATTCTGATGACACTTATTTCCTCAATAAAAAACAATGAAAATGTGTTTTCAAAACTTCCATGTTCAGAGGGAATCAAGAACATAAGAAATTCAGGAAAGTTATAGACCATGTTTTCAAAAGCCTGCTACCTTAGAAGATTTTCTGAGGTGATGAGGAAGGTACCTTTTATATGTTATAGCATGGTGGAATCTGTCTTTTCATGTTCATCACATGTGATAATGTAATGGCTTGGACTGGAGGCAGGATCAACTGCATGGGTATTTATTTCTTTATTGTTACATGAAATTGTGTCAGCCTGAATCTTTGGCATTGGCCACATGGTTCCAACCCTTTAACATAACTTTAGTAGCATGAGATAACCCATGGGGAAGTATCTCACACAGTGCTAATATAACCATAAAAAGGAACCTGAAAGGAAAGGAAATGTGCTTCTGGATTGTATTCAGAGAAATTACGAGTTCATCAAGTGAATATTGTTCCTCTGAGTTGTCTTGAGAATCATTCATGAGAGTACTGTTCAGATGATACAGGAAGCACTGGGAAGTAGTGTTCAGATGATAAACAAACTGGGATAAACAGAAAAGGACTGTAGCAGCACACCCCACGCCTGACCTCTGCATGTCCAGTTGAAACTCTGTACAGTCTACACATGGCCAAAACAGATGTGCCCTAACCCCGGCGCCAGCTCGTCTGGCAAAAAGGGGGGGACGTTGCGGGCGGGTGGGGTGACTGGTGAGAAGAGGTGGCTGCTGCCTATTGGGTGCCCCCCCATGGCACCACCAGGCAGGGGAGGGGTTGGCAGAGTCCTCTTAAGCTCTGTACCCCCTCCCAAACCAGCTCTCTCGCTCTTGCGGCTGCCCTGAGCGAGAGAGACCCAACTGATGACAACCCCACGATGCCTTCCTCTTTATCTCATGCCTCTGGCTGCCGGCTCGCGCCGTGCCTCCCGGCGCTCTCTCTCACAGCTCATGCGCCCCTCGCCTGCCTCGCGCTGCTCCTAGCCGGACTCTGTGACGGATTCTGTGTCCTCGCCGGCAGCAGTGACTGCGCTGCTTTGCCGTTCTGGCGGCAGCGCTCGCTTCTGTAGTGCACGCCACCCCTTGCCGGCTTGGCGGTAGCGGCAGCCTTCACGGCCTCCTGGGGTGGCGGCGCCCACTTCGGCGGCGCACGGCCCCCTTGCATGCACGGCAGTGGCGGCGTGCCACAGACGTCTGGGGTGGGGGTGCCCGCTTCTGCAGCTTGCCTGTCAGCGGTGGCTGCAGCGCTTCGTGGCCCCTGGGTGGCGGCGCACGCTTCGGCAGCGCACGCTGCCCTTGCTTGTTTGGCGGTGGCGCTCCGCAGACTCCTGGGATGGCGGTGCTTCGGCAGTGCACGCCCCCCCTTGCCTGCCTGGTGGCAGCAGCGCTTCACAGCCTCCTGGGTAGCGGTGCTCGCTTCGGCGGCACATGCCCCCCTTGCCTGCCTGGCGTCAGCACTTTGCGGCCTCCTGGGCAGCAGTGCATGCTTCAGCGGCTCGCACCCCCCCCTTGCCTTGCGCGTGCCCCTCGCCTGCCTCCCACTGCCGCTGGTCCTTGTGCTGCGGTGGACGCTGTGGCCAGCCCTCCTGGTCCCCGTTGGCAGCAGCGGCTGCACCCTGCCACTTCTGAGGGGCTTGCCCTGCCCACCCCCACCTCACTCTTCCACCTGGGCCTTCCTTTTCAGGGCCATTGGCCCAGAGTTTTGGGATTTTAAGGGGGGAGGGCTGAACTGAAACTGATCCCATAAAATTGGGCCGATGGTGATGTCAGACACCCTGACTGGAGCTGCACTAACCACAGCATCAAATTTGCTGCAGAGACAAGTGATTCTGTCCTCAAAGTGTGATGCAAAAAGATCACAGCAGATCCTTGAGGGAACCAGGACCCCATTCACTCAGGAGAGTCTTAAGAACTCCCAGACCACCCAAAAGAGCTCCACTGGATGGCTACTCAAAGATGCAATGGAGGCAGAAAAGTAAGCCTTCTTTGATACCCACACCACTGCATAATAGGCACAATTATGTGCTCTAGAGTATACTCAGTCATCTTCACTTTGAGTCTTATGCCATTTGTACTCTAGCCAACTCTATCTCTCCTTTCCAGTCAAATCCAAGGAAGCTGTTCTATTTCTAAATCAGTGTCTGATGATAGTAATGGACTTGATGAGGGCAAACACATTATAGCTTAATCCAGACAGGACAGAGGTGCTCCTGGTTAGTCAAAAGTAGGGGTGCACGAAACCCACTTACCTGGTCTCGCAGCTTTTCGCGGTGGGGGGGAGGCGCTTTGCTGCTCTCCCCCCCAAAGTTCAGGCCGGGGGGGAGGCGCCTCGCTTCGCCCGGCCGCGAAATTAAAAGTAAAAAAAAAACCCCGCCCCCGTGATAGGCTACGTGATGATTAACGTAGCCTATCACGGCTAGATCTGCAAAGTCAGCCATGATAGGCTACGTAAATCATCACGTAGCCTATCACGGGTGACTTAAAAAAAAAAAAAGCGCGTACGCAAATGGCGGCCCCCATAGGGAGCCGCCATTCGTGTTCCTTATTTTGTCCCTGTAGTCTACGTAAATCTTTACGTAGACTACGGCGACCAAATAAGGAATGGGAATGGCGGCTCCCTATGGGGGCCGCCATTATCCGTACGCGCTTTTTTTTTTTTTTTAAGTCACCCGTGATAGGCTACGTGATGATTTACGTAGCCTATCACGGCTGACTTTGCAGATCTAGCCATGATAGGCTACGTTAATCGTCACGTAGCCTATCATGGGGGCATTTTTTTTTTTAACTTTTATTGGAATGTCGGCGGTGGCAGCCGGTCGAAAGATTGGCTGCCGCCCCCGCCCCTGACGAAGACCCGACGAACCGCCGCCGGGACCCGCCGCCAGGAGGGACATTCGGGAAAGGTAAGTCCCGTCCCGGGTGTTTGTGCGGGGGGTGGGGGGGGCGGAGAATTTCTCCCCGAAACTTCTTCGGGGGGCCAAACACGTTGGCGCTCGGCCCCCCGAAGTTTCGGGGAGAAATTCTCCGCCAACCCTAGAAAAGACAGATCAGGGAATAGGATGGGGTTACACTCCCCCTGAAGACTCAGGCTTGAGTTTGGGTGTACTTCTGGACTCTGCCTTGAACCTAGATGCCCAGGTTTCACTGGTGGCTAGGAGTGTGTTTGCACAGCTGAGGATAGTGTGCCAACTGTGCTAGGTCCTAGAGATGTCTTATCTGGCCACAGTCACACAATCTTTAGTTACATCCACTTTGGAATACTGTAATGTGCTATGGGAGGCTGCCTTCAAAATCTTCAGCTGGTCCAGAATGCTGCAGCCAGACTGTTGACCTGGACATAGTTAACCTGCCAGACTGTCAACAGTGCATAGTTAAGCCATGACATTTGCTACCACAGGATGTAATGACGGCCACCAATTTGTATGGTTTTAAAAGGGGGTTAGATAAATTCCTGGAGGAGAAGGCTATCAATGGCTACTAGTCCTGATGATTATGTGTTACCTCCAGCATCAAAGGCAGTATGTGTATGTACACCAGTTGCTGGGGTACATTGTGGTTGTGTTTTTAATTGTTTTTAACTGTGTTTTAATGTATTTGCTAATTGTTTTTAGCATGTTTTAGCTAATTGTTTTTAGCATGATTATAAGCTGCCTTGAGTATCATTTTTGGTAGAAATGTGGGGTACAAGCAAATAAATAAATTAGAGAGGGTTTTGTTGTGGTTTCTAGTTATTAGAGTGTAATAACAATCCCCCCCCCCAAATGATGTGCAGGTAGAAATTCCAAGCAATGTAAATGAAACAGGGAACATTTCCACATTTGTATTTTCTGTTTCATTGTTTGTATTTTCTGTTCCATGGTGGAGTTCATTGACATTTTTTAATTTCTTATTCTTTTTTTCTCCTCTTATGGTGTCAAGCTAAGAGAGCTGAGGGTTTGTAATTTTTGTTTTCTGTTTTTATTCAGTAATAGCCTACTAATTACTTGGTATATAATTGCATGTTTCAGTATCTCCTATAATTATATCTGAAGTACACTCGCATTTCTGACTTGTGGGAGCCTGTTCATGTTTTTATTTCTGCAGAAAGCTAATCAAGTCATAGTGAATATTCAGCTTCTACTACAGCTACATAAATATGTATTGTAATTTCTCTGGTCTTGATTCAGAATAGAGCAAAACAGATGTCAAAATAAACAAATCTCTGATGCACTAATTAAATGAGCAATGAAGGGCATTGCTTGTCTGGACCCTGTATAAAACAGTTCCAAAGCAGGATCAGAATGAAGCAGCCCTACATTATATTTTATTTCTATTGACACTGTGGGTTTTGCAGTGACTCCACAACTCTCTTTGTTCTTATCTGAAACGCAAGAGTGGGGCAACCATTGCTCAGTTTTGAGGGATGGGGTGAACTGCAGGGGTGGGGAATGAAACTGATGCTGGACCTCCTGGTAGCCACTGGATGGCAGTTGCTATTTTCCCCAAATCCCATCAGAGTAGTGCTATATCATCACATAGCATCATCTTCCAGGGAACTTTGGAGAGAAAAATATCAGCCTCTAACTTCTGGCCATCAGGACTAGCTTTGTTCATCCTGACATATTACTGATATGAATAAACAGACCTGCTGTCCACTTTTGTTGTTAGTTTGGCTGTGCGATGATAAACAGTTAAAGTGTGTGTGTGTGTGTGTGTGTGCGTGTGTGTGCGTGCACCTAGAGCCATTTAGCCAATGTATTAATAATGTAGAGGTCAAAAGTTTAGTCAGAATGTAGAGGTCCAGAAGTTTTGCTCGGGAGACCAGGAGATCATAAAGTTTAGCAGGAGGTTAGAAGAGACAGAAAATGTTTCAGCCCGGGAAATAGAAACTTAGTTGGCAGAAATGGACAAGGAACTACCCTCCTGATTGCCTGGAGTTAGGGGCAGAGAGAGAGAGAGAAACTAATTTCAACAGATAAGAGCTTAAGATAGAGGGGTAGACAGAGAGGAGGAGGGGGGAGGGAGGGAGGGAAAGGAAGAAAGAAAGAAAGAAAGAAAGGGAAAGAAAGAAGGAAAGCAAGCAAGCAAGCAAGTAAGCAAGCCTATACCCACCCCATGTTTAATAGCCAACCCACACTACCTGATGTCTAAGCTGCTGTAGCATTCCAGATACATTCAGGACTGCCTAATCAACCTTTACTCAAATACAGGGATGGCTGAATGTATTCTAGTTTCTCATTTTTCCAATCTTAAAATGAGATTTATCTCAAACATTGGTAATTTCTCCAGTCTTATGTTTGGTTTGTCCTGAACACTGAGGTTTTTTTTCAAAGTTTGCATGAAAATTCATAAGCATTTCTGTGCAAACTTCTCCTAATGCATAAATTTTTGTATGCATATTTGCCTAATATACATATTTTTGCAAGCAATTTTCCTAATATAACACATTTTGAAAGTTCTTTTTCCTAATATACATATATCTGTATTTTATTATTTTATTTTATTTCTTACATTTCTATACCACCCATTAGCCAAAGCTCTCTGGGCAGTTCACAAAACAACTATGCATTTTTCGATTGGAGAGCTCCACTCCAAATTCAGAGACGTTTCAGTCTGAGAAGTAGAAAAAGTGAACTGAACGAATATCTCCCCTATCTCTAATCAAATTGAACCCTGTGGTCCAAACACACATTGCAAGGCAGGATCATCTCCACACTAACATCCTCATTGATCAACACATAGGATTTAGAAAACAATGTCGTATAAAGCTGAAGGCAAAATAAAACACACAGTGGTGATAGAACAAGTCATTCCAGATGAATGAAGAATATGAGTTAAGCCATTTGCTACATGGGAAGGTACTACGCAAGTCACTAACCAGCTTACCTGGAGGAGAAATCTTTCCTGGGCCCAAATATGACGAACAGTCAACTCCTGAATTGTGTAAAATGATCCTCTGTGGGAATTTATCAGAACCAAATACCAACCTGTCTTAATGGCAATCCTTCAGTGACACCTGAAAGAAGGTAAATAATAAAATCCAAGTCCATAGGGCTTGCCACTTGTTTCCTCCTGGCCTTTAACAGTAGGCCTTGACAATGTACGAAGTGAAGGTTTTCGCCACTCCAACTCTGTGCTAAGAATAGCTTCACCTGTTAAATGTCCAACGGCATTTAAAGACATTGGATCGGGAACAGTAAAGATGCTGGTAACTGATTTACCCTAGTCACTCATGTTATATTTGAACAACTGAGCATTGTTAAGTGCTTGCACTTATCCTGAAGGTCCTAAAAAAATCCACAGATACAACAGGACAATGCAGCAACATTAGTATTGAACACATGACTTGGTGTTTTGCTACATCATGGAATTATTGAAGAGTGTACATGAATTCCATTTACTGTGAAACATTAAATGAGATTTGACTGGGCTGTTAATAAAAAAAGAGAGTTTCTTCCCTATTATCTTTCAAGGGGATGATTCTGAATGCTGTATCCCAGGCCCGCATACCTTGTGAGCTGCCCAACTGTAGTCTGCTACTCATGTATGGCAGCTCACTAGAGGCTCAGTTAATATCCTGTATTTCCAGCCTGCAAAAGCTATCAAGCTCTTGGAAACTACCATATGGTGGGCTCTGTTTGGGTTCTTGGATCAAAATTTGTCCAGGTGTGTTATGAATAGGGATGTTAGAGAATTCCGCCATGGATCCCAGGGGGGCCAAATTCCAGTGAAGTCGGGCCCCCGGAATCCATGGCGGAATGGACTCCCCCGCCCCTCCACCCGCGAAAGCCTCACGAAACGGAGCCTACCTGGCTGCGGCTGCAGCTTCGGCTGTGGCGGTGGCGGCGGCTCAAGCCTGCTGCCATGCTGGTCCGGACGCAAATGGCATCCTGAGTAGGGGACGCCATTTGCGTCTCTATGGTAGCCCGTGATAGGCTATGTAAATATTTACATAACCTATCACGGCTAAAGCAGGGACGCAAATGGCGTCCCCTACACCATTTGTGTTCCCGTTTTATCCGATTATTTGTTTTATTTCTTAATTTTTATCCACATGTTATTAAATTACTTGCTTTTCTGTTTTCCTGATAATTTTGTATTTCATCCTATATTTTTATTGTTAATAGCTGCCTTGGGCACCATTTGTTATCGAAAGGTAGGATATAAATTTAGAAGTAAATAAATAAATTCATCTTAAAAGTACAGTTACCCTACCAATAAAAAGATGGCCAACCTAAACGAGAAAAAAAGAAAGAAAACCTTATTTTTAAAAGAAGCATAAACTCATTTCCTTCACTATTTGTTTTTCCTGTGTAATGTTTAGCTATATTTTCTTGTCACATACTGTAGGTGCCTTTGCTTCCCACCTGAAGTACATGAAAATGAAATAATTTAGCTGGCTTAATTAGCATTCCAAGTGCATATTTCAAACTTACTACAAGAACATTAACACTTTAATAGGCCCGTATATCTTACAAGCTGAGAACTTGGCTTGTTTAGCCTAGGGAAAATGGATGCTGAGTGGGGGAGGGGATATGATAGTATTCTACACATTTTTAAAGAGAGATTTACATAGCATATGGCAGGGAGGAATGAGCTGGTTAAAGAAAAAGAAAACTAATGACCACAAATTGGCCATGAAGACATTTAAGTGGGTATCAGAAAAAAAAATGTTTTTAATTCTTAGAGGTGTAACATTTTGAAACAGTATTCCTTTAGACTGTCATGATGGTTCCTGCACCTTTAAGAATACAATCCTATGTCCTATGGGAATGTCAAACTCTGCATAGGACTGAGCTGAAAGAATTGTATTCAAGAGGACATTCCACCAGGTGTGGCTTCTTCCGCCCCTGATTGAAAAAGTATCACCTGGTGAAATACTGCCTAAAATGCAAGTCTTACAGATCAGTCCTAGACACATGTCAAAGATTTAATCCCTGGCATCTCCAGTTAAAAGATATCATCTACTAGGTCCCGTCTGGGAATCTGGTGGAACCTCCCCTGCCCGCAACCCTGAGTTTCACTCACCAAGCCCCTACCCATGCTCACCCCCTGCCCGTGCTTGGTGAGCAGCCCACACTCACCCCAGCGGCCTCATTGAGCTCCACAATCACCATTTAAAAAAAAAATAAAACGGCCATCGCAAAAATGCGCAAAAATGCGCATATTTGCGTATGCATGAAAATGCGCATTTTGCGAAAATGTGCATTTGTGTGCATACACAAATATGTGCATTCGCAAAAATGTGCATTTTCATGCATATGCAAATATGCACATTTTTTCAATCACCATTTTATTTTCCAAAAAATTGCAACCGCGGAACTCAACAAGGCTGCTGGGGTGAATGCAGGCAGCTTGCCAAGTGTGGGAGGGGCTTGCCTGCAGTCCGGGGACCGGCAAATGGGGGCAGGGGCAGGGACTGGGCAGGCACCTGGAGAACCCGGATGGGGTGGGTTTGCACATCCCTGTAAGTGGCACAAGTCTGAGTGAGGGTCAAACTACACACATTACCTTAAATGTGTAGCTGAGGATGCTACATAATACGCTAAGTGTATAACTGAGGATACCTTTTCTTGAGTGTGTATGTCTCCATGAACTGGGAGGGGAGGAGTAAACCTCTCCCCCACCATTTCCCCCCAAATCCTCTAAATGGGGGGAGGGGTTAAAAAAGAGGAAAAAAGCCTCAATTGTCACCAATTTTAGGAAAAATAGTGTGCAGGGGGGGGATTCACTCCTTTCCTCCTAATGTATGATGGTCCAAATCCAACTTGGGGCCATACAAACTTACTCTAAAGCAAGCTTGTCATCAGCTACAAACTACACAATTAACATGTGTAGTTTGACCCTGAGTTTGGTATATAAGATTATGATCCTGTGTATGATAATATGTGTATTTGCACTAAGCTCCATTGAAATCAGTGGGACATAGTTGAGAATAAATACAGATATGGTGATGTCTGAATCAGTAAAACTTCAGCTTGCTGACATTCTCCAAATGCCATCTCAAATCTCATCCTGACTCAAGTCTGTATCAGACTGCGAGCTTTATTTTTTTTTCTTTTCGCATGAAAATCTGTGTGTATTTTGGGGCGTATTTTTCTAAATGTAGTAATCAATTGTGCACATTTTTGAAATGTACACATTCTTCTCCCATTGGCTAACGTGTATTTGTGTATATTTTTCAATGGTACATATTTTTTTCATGCACATTTTTTTAAAAAAATTGGTCTGCAAATTGTATTACAAGCTCAGAAATGTATGGACGTTGACCGCAGGTTGCCTCTGAGTCCATGTTCAGACTGGAAGATGCAAACTGGGTAAAATCCTGATCAAAAATGAACTGAAACTAATTTCTCCTACATCCCTAGCAGATAGTATTGGGCTGCTCATCAGAAGATTTAAACCTGAGCACTATGGGCATGATCCCACATGCATACAATGCATGCATGGTGGGGGAGATGTAACTAGTCTGTAAAGTCCCTAAGCACATGAAAAGTGTGCACATATAGCATTTATGCACTTCATCAGGTCTTGGATTTTTTCAGGAGGCCTAACTGCGCATATCGCACCTATGCATGTACACTTTGTCTGCATGTTGGAACCAGACTTTATCTTTAAACCAGACTTAGACTGGCCAGCCATTCAAAGAGGGTGCTGTCCCCTGTAAAGTAATACACATGGCCACCCCAACTGTAAGTATGTTATCTTTCATAAAATGTCTCTGAAGTCTGGAGACACCTCCTCAACCAAGTTTCATACAAATTGAACAACCTATTTTACATATAACATGTTTTAGAAGGATTAGAATGTCTGTGGTTTGTTTTAACATAATGTAAAATGCCTTATATAATAAATTTGTAATTTGCAATTTCCATTTCTCTAAATCCTCATTTACAACCTGCTTTTAAGCAACATAGATTGTAATTTCATTTTTGTTTTGTTTTACTTACCTGTAACCCCCTCCCCCCCACACACACCTGTATCTGTTTCCCCAAACCCTTGCATTAATTGTGTGCAACACAGCATGGGCTCAAAAGCCAGAAAGGGGGAACTCAAGAGAGAGGGAGGTCCACATTCATTCTTTTGTGTCCCACCCAACCCAATTTAAACTCCATTTCAAGTGACATGGTAGCTATTTCTTTAGTCATTATTGGAGTCTGGCTATGATGAATCAAAAGCTCATCTTCAGTCAGACAGAAAGCTGTCACCACTGGGAGCTGTTATTAAATGAAAATGAACTGGGATAAAAATGGTCTCTCTCATTTTTTTCTTTTTTAACATGATAAAGGAAAACTAACTTAAAAGCATTATTGGAACTTTGAAAGGAAGAACTAGTGGAGGAGTTAGTGTACCAGCTGTCACAGAAGTGCAACAGAAGGTGACCTGTAGTAGAAAAAAAGAAGTGCTCCTGGACTTGTCTGCCTGTCACCACATCAGACCTGTCAGCTTAAATATTCCATAATTCAGGGGGATATAGATGTGTGGTGCAATGTCAAATTTGAGGAAAGAGTACACAAGTGATAGCATTGCTTTTCATGGGACCATATTTTTCTTTCTGGAGACAGAATGCACTAGATAGAAATAAATCATGGTGAATCTGGAAAGTGCTAGTCTACATTCATCCAAGGGCCTTAGAAAGCATACATAAATCTGGGCTGCTTCTGAAGGGATACATATAAGTTGTGATCGTTTCTGTCTCTGAACTGTGCAACTACAATGATCAACTCACTCACAGTGGAATGGATGCTTTCCATGGGCCAAGTAGGGATGGTGCGGGCGCCCGATTCCATCTTGGAATCTAGTGGAACCGCCCCTGCCCACTTCCCTGAGCCCTGCTCGTTGAGCCCCTGCCCCCGCTTGGCCCCTGCCTATGGTTGGTGAGTGGCCTGTATTCACCCCGGCAGCCTTGTTGAGCTCTGCAGTTGCCATTTTTTGAAAAATAAACTGGTGATCGCAAAAATGCATATGCATGGAAATGCACATTTTTGCAAGTGCACATATTTGCATATGCGAAAATGCACATTTTTGTGAATGTGCATATTTGCACATTTTTGCTATCACCATGTTATTTTTTTTTTAAATGGTGGCCATGGAGTTTGACGAGGCTGCCGGGGTGAGTGCGGGCTGATCACTGAGAGCAGAAGGGGCTTGAGTGCAGTCCAGGGACCAGCGAGTGGGGGCAGGGGCTGGGCGGGTACCCAGAGAACCCCCTGGATGGAGGTGGGTTCACACATCCCTAGCCTTAAGGGACACAAGAAGGGGCTGTGAAGAAATATGAGGCTGAAACATCCATGAAATGGACGAAAACAGCTTTCAATCTAATTGGGCTTAGTTAATTGTTGCATCTGTCTATAAATCCCATTGTGGATGCACTTAAGACAAATAAGAAGAGCCATGCTGAATCAGACCAAAGGCCTCTCTAGTCCAGCATTCTGTTCCAACAATTGCCAGCCAGATGCCTTGGGGATCCATCAGTGTGTCTAATCCCATTTTAAAGCCATCCAAGTTGGCTTCCATCACTACATCTTGTGGCAGTGAATTCCATAGTTTAACAATGTGCCATTAAACTGAATTGATGCCAGTTTTACCAATGTTTAATCTGAAGCACCAGCACCATATCACCAGTGAGAACCATTACCTGTGATCCACTCATGTATTGAAGGAGAATGACACATGATGGAAATTAATTGTCAGTCATATAACAAGTGCAAATACTATGTATGTGATGAACATGGCTTTGTGAATCCATTCTTAGCTGAACAGGATCTAATTAAACAGACCACACAGAGTAGATTATAGGAATGTAAATTATGGTGTTCTTTGTATCCATACTACTATAGCATGGGTGAATTCAGAGCAGGATAAAATATTCAGAGTACATAGAAGGAGAAAACCATTTCAGAAGGTAATGTAACACATAAGTTTAGCTTTGAAAGAAAAACAAACAATGAACAGGGGGAATGACATAATTCATGTTATGAAAGTGCAGGTATAAATCCTTCTTCTTGTAGCTGCTGATGAAAATTAGATAGTTCTTGCA
The DNA here is from genome assembly GCF_057233095.1 of Heloderma suspectum. NCBI lineage: Eukaryota > Metazoa > Chordata > Lepidosauria > Squamata > Helodermatidae > Heloderma > Heloderma suspectum. The sequence goes on from NC_139461.1 coordinate 89,782,815, forward strand.
AAGCCTATAAAATTAAATCAAAGTATTCAAACTGTATGAGTTTAAGTTCAAGAATTCAGTTCAAAGACCAAAAAGAAGAAGAAGCAAATATTACACATACATTTGGAGAAGTGACTCTGATTTAGATTCCATCACAGTCAATTGTAAATTGGATTCTTTCTCAGAATTTCAACATTTTTTATCCTTTATTAAAGATGTGAACTAGAGGTTAATTGATGACATTAACATTCCTCTCTATTTGTATCTATTTTACACAAGACCTGAGCTTTGTCTCATGTATCAAGGCTTTTCAGAGCAAGGAATTTGCCACAGACGTTGACTTGCCAAACTGGAGAGCTTGGAACAACAGCTGTGGCAAGTTCATTTCTCTAATATTGAAATGAAAAATTGCCAGCACTGTGTTCTTTTCTGTTGAGTGATTTTCTATTGACTTTAAAAAAAAAGCTTTTTAAAACTTTGATTTCAACTACTGATCTCCAGTTTTGCTTCCTGTAGTCCTGTGTTTATTCTTATGAAAAGTTATTGAAGGTGAGCAGGAATTCTTTGGAAGCCTGGCAGTATCACACAACTACACGGTGGAAGAGCTACCCAGACAACAAACCAACACAAAAGAAGATAACCTCTATAAAGGACTCAGTGAAACATGCCAGTGTCCCATTAAAGTAAATCAACACACAATTACAAGCATTCATTGTGACAGCATGCCAGTCAACCAACCAAAAATAATGGTTTTGATAAATCAGCCAATCATGAGATAACGACGGTACCAATTTCAGGAAAAGGAAATTGTTTCTTTGGACCAGCTGTATAAACTGTAAAGCATGAAAAAGTTAAGGAAGATGGAAGAACTATAGTCTTCAACATCAAGTATAAACAACATGCAGTTTTTAAATAAGAACCAGAATTTGCTGAAATGCAATCTCTTCTGCTCAAGGTCAATAGTTCATCCATATATATTTCTTCTTCAGTTCAGTTCTACAGATGTTTTGAAAGATCTGTTTGTCAAAATAGAGTCAATCTACTGGAAGAAACACTAGCAGTTCATTAGCATTATACAAGAAATTCAACAACGAAATTTATAACATTTTAAGTTAATATATTTCCCTTTTTACTAAAGGAAAATCAGCTTTAAATTAAGCAACACTAACTACCATAATACATTTGCTCACTTAAATAATTTGATTTAAAATTTCAATTATCTCCACAAAGGAGTTCCACAAACTGACCAGAGGAAGAAAACGTTAATTGTCCAAGGAGGAAATATCCAATTATTGAAAACAGCTATACACTAGACTGCACAATGACAACTCTAAAAATAATATGAATGAACAATACTTAAAATACCCTTCTACAATTCTCTTTAATTTGAATTATCGCACACAAATTTTCTCTGTTATGGTAGAGGGTGCAGTCTTCTTCCTACTTACTGCTGGAGTAGCTGTCCTTGAAAATAACACCTTGAAGTCAGGAATTGGATCCAAACGTTACGTGAAGTATGCTGTCCCCCTGGTGCGCAGAATCAGATCCAGGATGTGACAGACAGGTCACCCAGACTTATCAAGCCCACTTAATATTCCTTATTTCTCATCCATGTGGGCATGAATGACACTTCCAGCCACAACTATGCATGTATTGCTTGCATCTGACCACAAAGCTCTGAGCAGGAAGGTGAAGGACCTTAGGGCTCAAGTGGCATTCTCATCAATTCTTCCTGTAAAAGGTAGAGGAGTGCAAAGAATGAGAGGAATACTTCAGGTGAATGACTGGCTATACAGATGGTGTCAATGAGAGAGAACCCCAACATAAGCTTCTTTAATGAAAGATTACTGGCAATATAAAATATTTTGGTAGGAGTGTGGTGAACCTGATTGATAGGGCTTTAAATAGGGATGTGTGAAACCACCCCTGTCCAGGTTCTCTGGATGCCTGCCTAGCTCCTGCCCTCACTCGCTGGTCCCCAGACTGCACTCGAGCCCCTCCCACACTCAGTGAGCAACCTGCACTCACCCCGGTGGCCTCAGCAAGCTCAGCAGCCACCATTTTTTAAAAAATAAAATGGCAATAGCAAAATGTGCATATTTGTGCATGGGTGAAAATGTGCATATGCAAATATGCACATTTTGCTGTCACCATTTTATTTTTTTAAAAATGCCAACCATGGAGCTCACTGAGGACAGGGGGTGAGCAGGGGCAGGGGCTCCTGAGTGGGGCTTGGGGGTGCAGGCAGGGGCAGTTCCACCAGATTCCCAGATGGAATTGGGTGCCTGCACCATCCCTAGCTTTAAACTAAATCCTGTGGGGGATGGAGACAATAGTCTGAATGTTAGTACAGATATAAGCACCAAAGATAGAGCTTACAGAAGAAACTGGGAGGGTTGTGGGGCTGCCTAGCCACAGTAAAATAGCAGGAGCAGGAGCACAGTAAAATTCCATAGTAAAATAGCAGGAGAGATATTGGAGCAGAATATCCAAGGCTTTCGATGTCTATCCCCTAATGCACAGTGTATGGAGAATAAGTAAGATGATCTTGCATTCTTAGTACAGGAATGTAAATGCAACTTTACTGGTATAATTGGGACTTGGTGAGATGACTCCCAGGATTGGGATATAGCAATTGAAGGATATAACTTGGTAAAAAAGAATAGATGCAACAGAAAGGAAGTAGTAGTAGTATATGTCAAAAATGTGTATAGCTGCACAGAAATTCCAAAGAAAGAACACGGTGGCCCTGTGGAGACCATCTGGATAAAAATAATTGAGAAATACATTTTCAATATGCGTTGTCATCAGAGTCTGCTATGGACTGCTAAACCAAGGAGAAGATGTGGATGATGATTTCCTGATACAAACTACAGATGTTTCAGGGAAGCAGGACTTAGCCGTACTGGGGTACTTCAACAACCTTGATTTCCACCAGGAGAGAAACTCCACTAAGCATGGAATCTCCAACAAATTCTTGACACGTCTTGCTGACAACTTCCTCTTTCGGAAGGTGGAGGAAGGAACAAGAGGATTGATTTATCCTTGACTTTACCTTAATCAATAGTCAAGGGTTGCTCAATGGGATTAAGGTAGCAGAAACATTGAGGGAAAGTGATCATGTAATGTTAGAATTCAAGATCTTATGGACATGTGTAAGAAATTGACAAAAAGATGAAAATGTTAATTTGCTGGTGTGTTCTCAGACGTTCGGTTGATCATCTTTGATAAACCCTGGAGCTGATGTGCCACAGGACTGGAGACAGGCAAATGCTGTCCCATTCTTTAAAAAAGAAAAGAAAAAAGAAGTTAATTTGTAAGCATTTTTATTAACCTTTGTATGTTGCCTTGTCAACTTTTGGGGCTGAAAGGCAGCACAGAAAAACTCTATAACATAGCAGAACAACAACCCAGCATTGCTAGACCCTGATTAGGGAGGTTGTGTCTATAAAACAGTACTGTGAAAATTGTCACTGTAGACTACTTCAGGTGTTTGCTTGGGAAATCCGTTCCATTTAGGAAGCTACCCAGTTGATGATGCAATAACTTTGTCAATGCTAGCCTAATCAATCTTTTGGATACCCTTTTTCAAATGCCATATATTAAAAATGTTTCTGCTTAGGTTAGGGATGTTGTGAGCACCCAACTTAGTCAGGGAGGCCAGCAAAATCCTTCATGCCCAGCCCCCCGGCCTCAGTTTGCCCAACACTGATGGGCCACCTGATGAGTGCCCTGGAGCTCGGCAAGTGGCTGAGAACAACTCAGACTTGGTTGCCTAGGCGGCTGTCCTTGACAGCCGCCTAGGCAGCAGCAGCAGGAGGCATGGGACACCCCTTCCACTGGCTGTCTCCTGCTCATGAGCAAGAGAAGGCTAGCGGCTGGGGTGCCCCACACCCCCTGTTGCTGCTGCCTAGGCGGCTACCTTTGACAGCAGACCAGGTAGAAGGAAGAGGAGGTGGCACGCCATCACAGGCACCCTCCTGGATGCTCCCCATACTCACCCCAGCCCCATCTGCCTAGTGCCAGCCATTTTGCCACTTTTTTTTTTTTTAACAAAAATAAGGGAGCTAAAAGGAACTGCACATATTTAAATGTGCACATTTTTTAAGATCTCCTTTTTCATAAGAAAAAAAGGTGGCAAAATGGCGGGCGCTTGCTGGACAGGCCCAGGTTGAGTGTGAGGTTGACTTGTCGAGCTCTTGGGGCATCGAGCACAGGTCTGGGGGGGCGAGTGAGGGCGGCACTTCAGCGGGCGCACGGAGAACCCGGGAGGGGGTGGTTTTGCACAGCCCTAGCTTAGCAAGGGGAAGAATGCATGAGTGATACAGAAAATCGCCTTAGTATCTTTCCCCATTCCATTGTAATGGGGGCAGAACAAACCACAAGCTTCAGCTTTGGTAACAGGGGCAGTTTGTTTCTCTTTTAAAGATGTTGTCAGGAGATCTATATTCCACTACCACTTTTGATGCTATAAAGAAAGTGCAACACAGCGTCTTTGCCCATACATTCGGTATGATTCAGATTCAGCATTCTTTTACTACTCTCATAAAATCAAATGTTGCTGAAGTAATTCACTAGTCATTCTCTAGTGTGCACTTTACCACATAAAGAAACGTGCTGAGTGTTACAATAGTTATCGAGCTTGTATAATTGCAATCTAAATGGAGAAGGGACATCATAGGAAAAAGGACTATATACTAGATCAACTTCCTCCACCTGGTGATTCCTGGGCCCCACCTACACGAGCCATTTACTCCGGGGCTGCTGCGATTCAATTGCCACCTTGCAGCCAAACTGGGTTTTAACCCAGGAAATATGGATTTCCAAAGAGGCATTTTGCTGCGAAGTTTTTGGTTTGCTGCAGGTTTCCCATGTTTGGGGGCTGTCTGTCCCTTCCCTGAACTGACTTGGCGTTTTGTGGTGGGCGTGGGGTAGACGTGCCTACTGTTTGCATCACTCTGTGATGCCCCTTCACTCCTCCCCTTTCCTTCATGGCTTCACAGTTACAGAGGCATGGGGGGGGGGCATTTTCATCTATTTAATCATACTTTCGCACATTTTTGCAGCTTCATATCTTCGCAATGGCTGCTTTGGAGTCAGTGGCCATGGGCCAGGGGAGGGGGTCAGGGGAGCAGAAGGTCCAGGACCAACTTCACTCCAGCCACCATTTTGGAATGATGGGTAGGCACATACCTCTCATGGGCACACACCTTGGCGTGTGCAAACTATCGTGATGGTCTTAGGCTGGAGAACTGCCGAACAGTTGGCATGATAACGAAGGAGCAGACCACCCACATTTTACCTAACAAGGAAGAGACAGGCACAAAAGGGCCCATCAAATACAAAACAGCCACTAAAACCCAAAGCGTTAAACCCCCATCTTCACGTGCCTGTGCATCTGCGCATTTAAATATACTAGTAAAAAAAGAGAGCAGCAGCGTGACTGCTCCAGTTTCAACGGCTATGTGTCAGGGCACAGCAGATTTTCCCATTGGAGAAGCCCACAGTCATGTACCACAGCAGAAGCTAATTCACAGCTGCAATGCTGTGCAGTTATGATGGAATGGAGGTTGAAAGCGGTGCCATGTAGATGGCCCCCAGATGTGTTGGACTGCAGTTCCCATTCGCATCTATCCCATGCTGGATGCAAATCATGGAAGTTGCAATCCAACACTGCTGGTGGTCACCAGGTTGGAGAAGTCTGTACTAGATGTAAGCTATAGCTCAGAGGTGGGCAACTTGTGGCCTACATTCCCATTAGCCCTAGCCAGCATAGCCATTGGTGGGGGATGATGGGAGTTGTAGGTGAAAATGTCTGGAGGGTCAGATGTTGCCCAGCCCTGCTATAGTAAAAAAAAAAAAAAAAAGTATGACAACAACTGACCAAGACTAATATTAACAAAAAGCTGAAACATTCTTTCTGTATTGACAGAAACCTCTGGAGTTCCATTGGTTTGTGTTGAGTGTTTTTTAAAAGCCTCTTTTTACATATATTCATGACACTCTTCAAAGAAGCCACATCTGAAATGTATATACTTATTTTGGAGAGAACCCCCCCCCCCAACACCCAGCAACCTCGGATTTCATATGAAAAACATTAGAAACAAACAATAATAGAATCATTCCTGAGGTGCAAGAAAAACAACCTTCTACTACTACAGTGTACCCTTGCACATACAATATGCAAGTTTCCTCAAGGCTGTCAATTGATTTGATATTTCTGTGGTTGATTTACCTCATATTTCAAGGTTTTCTGCTTCTTTGTTATGTCACCTTTTTCTTTTTATTGACTCTGGTATCGGGAAGCATTATGTCAAGGTGCTCTATTTTCAGAGTGAGCAAAAATTACAGAAGGCAAACAGGAACGCTTCTTTTTCATGTGGCCTCAGCTATATCTAATAAATTTATTTAAAAAAGATCAGATTAAATTCAAGTACTTTAACTTAATTGAACTGTGAATGGAATGAGACTGGGAGTAGGGATGTACGAAACACCTACCTGGCTCCGCGCTGGGCAATCCGTGGTGGGGGGGAGGCACTCTGTCCCTCCCCCCAGAATCCTTGACGGGGGGGAGGCGATCCGGTCCTCCCCCACAGAGACCTGACTGGCCGGCTCCGCTCCATGGCCAAGCCGCGGAGCCGCCGGCCAGCTCCGGCCGCCCGCAACAGGACATCCGGCCACTGGACAGCCCTGCAGGGACGCAAATGGCAGCTGTCATAGCTGCTGCCATTTGCATCCCTGTATTGTGCAGTGATAGGCTATGTAAATATTTACGTAGCCTATCACGGCAGGGGGAAAAACCCCAGTGTACACAAATGGTGGTAGCCGCCATTTGCGTATGCTGGGTTCCCCCCCACCGTGATAGGCTATGTAAATACTTACGTAGCCTATCACGGCTAACGCAGGGACACCATTTGCGTTCCTGTGGAGGCCATGATAGGCTATGTAAGTATTTACATAGCCTATCATGGCCTCCACAGAAATGCAAATGGTGTCCCTGCGTTAGCCGTGATAGGCTACGTAAGTATTTATGTAGCCTATCATGGCTATGAAGAGGAGGAAGTGAATGGCGGCTGCAGGACGGCCGCCATTCGCAAAGCAGCGTGGACGGGAGCAGGTAAGTGCTCCGTTTCGCATGCCTTTCGTGGGTTGGGGGTCGGGGGCTTCGTTCCGCGTTGGATTTCGGGGGGCCAAATGCACTGGCATTCGGCCTCACCGAGATCCGTCATGGAATTCTCTGACATCCCTAACTGGGAGGCTGTAGGATCATCATTTCCACCACATTCACTATGAGTAAGGAGTTTATTTCTTCCCACCTGTTAACTGACAGTGCATTATTCTATGCATCCTTGCCATTGAAGAATTGGAGTCAATGTGTTCTCTTAAATAAGGACATCAGACTTTTCTAGGGATGTATGAGAATATCATTTTTGCTCACAAAACATGCGAGCGTGTCCTGTCCAAAGCTCCGAACATGAGTGCAAGCACATATCCACCAAAAAATATTTGCAAATTGTCCAACATATGCTCGCACTCATGTCATTCCCGATTCCCAGTTTGATTTGCACAAATTTCCTCAGTAGACTGAGGCAGCTCCACTTTAGTCTATGGAGGAAATTTGTGCAAATTACAAAATGTGTCCAAATTTGGGGAGATTTGTGCAAATCTCCTGTTTAATCACTGCTTGATTTGTGGTTTCCTGTTTGCAGAAAACAAGCAGCAATCTCAAATGCAAATGGGAATCAGGCATGAGATAAGTGGTGAGACTTATCTCTGATAAGTGAGAATCCTAGTGATCTCAAACATCACTCGTTCGCCCATGCCTATTCTCTTCTATCTACACAATTCTTACTAATGTCCAACAATGGTCTGTTGGGTGGAAATCACACAGAAAATGTATAATGTGGACATGTCTCTCTTTACTTTTGTTGTGCTCCTGGTTGGTTCACATTGCCAACTGCCAATAGGATTGTACTGTTTCTTAAGCTCTACCTAGCCACCCAAATGTATTTTATTCCCTGTGGATAGGGCAAAGAAACCCAGCTGTAGTTAACACTTAATTCACATTTTAGTCATGCTCATCACTAAGAGCAACAATCTGCCATCAGATTGACAGCTTAAATTTTAATCCAAAATGACAACTTCTCAATGAGACTTTAATTCAGTGGTTCCAAAGAAAACAAATATCAGTAAAGAGAACAAACAACTGAACCAGTAACATTTGGAATGAAAAAAAAAATTACATATTAGCTTTGGAGATTCCCCTGTAGCTCAGCTTTGGAGGTTCTCTCAAAATGAGGATATATCTATTTATGTTTGAGTGTTCAGTTCCAAAAGGAACTGATTTGTTTTAACAATGGAACAGCATTTATTTTTTAGCTGGAATTTGGGATTTCTGGGTCTTAATGTGCTTCAGTTTGGATTCTGCTTCACCATATTTCTGGGAGGAAGAAATCTGCAAATAGAAATTTTGGCTAAATATTAAGCTACAGAATTATTATTATTAACGACAACAACAACAACAACAATTCAGTATTACTGAATATTCTGCTTGTCTCCTAAAGATAACATCATTATGTCCCTGCCCAGTTTTTCTGGTCCTTGGAGGAGCACTTCTGGTGGTGTCACATGCTCCTGAGCTTCATCTCAGGAGTACTTGCAGTAACATTTAGTGTTGTAGCACCTGGTCTCTGGACCATGCTGCCCATTGACATTAGACAGGCACCTACAGTTCTGATCTCTTTAGTCATCTCCTTGAGACCTACCTCTTTATGCAGGCTTTCCCTGAGGTGTGACCCAGCCAGTATAGTTATAGGTTTTTTTTTTTATTTATAGGAAGCACTTTAGAATGCACACGTCTTCAAAAAATATGTATTTTTACACTTTAGTCAATGGATGGAAGTGCCCAGTTTTCACATTTGAAATGCACACTTTCTCCATTCAAACAAATGAAAAACAGGTTGCAAACAAAAATGAGAACAAGGTTAACTGAGCTTCAAAGGGGAATTCAGATAATTTCAGCAAATTCGAACATCCCTGGTTCTCCCGCCCTTACTACTGATTATTTAATATATTTTATTGGTACTGTATATTGTTATTATGTTAACCTCTTTGATAATTTTATTGGAAAGTGGTATACACATTTGTGTAATAAATAAATACACATTTGTAGGATCCTGACAAAATCCAAATGGGAGGTGGAGAAAAAAGTATATGAGAACATAACAATATTTCCATTTTGATTATATTAGATTAGATTAGGCTAGGCTAGGCTAGGCTAGGCTAGGCTAGATTACATGAGACTTTAATTTATATGATGCCTTTCCACAAAGGACACTATGTTCAAAACAGATCACATTATACACAGTAAACAAACAACAACAATGCATAAAAATAAACATTTCAATCACAATATCATTCAACCATGATATTAATATTTTAATATTTCAATAATGTCTATCTTTTTTTAAAAAAAAAGAAGTTTGAGTCCTCCCTTGTCTCAAAACTGCCCCGTATGGCCAGGGCAGCTGGTAGCTGGCAAATTTGGAGTCAGTAGAACTACAATTTATAACCCCTTCCATTCCCCACAGCAAGATTTGTACAGCGCTAATAAAGAAAATAATGCTTTTAGACATGTGCAGAATTCCATGTATACAAACGTTTTAAAATGGAAAAATTTCAACTATTCTCCACACACAATTTGTAGAGAACACTGTATTTTCACCTGTTCATTTATGTTTTGTAATACGTTTAAAGTACTTTGTATGAAATCTGTGATGCTATGATGTAACCCAATAGGCCAGAGGCCTAGCTTTGTTACTGTGTATGGAGCTTTAAACAGTTGTAGTTGCCTTGGTTATGGTGGCATATGAAGGGAGGCTTCAGGCCGTTTAAAATGTTCACAAGGAACATGGTTTGCCAGCAAATTTAAGAATGGTCTGAGAGAAGTCAGTTAGAGACAGTTGGAGAGTGGATGAACAGAAGTTGGAGTTATTGGCAGAGCTCCTGAGAGTAGTGCTCAGATCTGAAGAAAAGAAAGCCAGTCTGAGATAACTCGACTGTGTAGAACAGGAGCCTTGGCTGTGAGGTGGTGACACTTCAGGCAGGCAGCGGAGTCCAGCACTGAGGGAATTCAGTCTGAGGTCTGACCAGAGGGAACTTCCGCAAGTGATCCCTGATACAGCGTCATCATCCCAAAAGCTAGAAGCAACAGGAGGGGCTGAAGGCAGAGGAAGGACTGACTGGGCTAGAGTTTAAGGGAATTGGATTTAGGAAGGAAAGGTATTGAGAGCCATTAGAATGGGAGACGCTCTTGTTAGGTGCAGTAACCAAGGATATTTAATTTAAACATTCCTATCCTATAATTTGAGTAACACTCTATCCCATTATTTAAATAAATCTTTAAGACAGCTCTTAGTTTTGTTCATCTTGTCTCTAGTGGTGGTGTCAATCCCATGCTTATGCCTTAGTTACCAGGCAACTGCAGTATATAAGATACAGAGTGTTTATTTTGTACAAAAGGTTCATTCGCAAACCGTGTCAGATCCTACTCTGAGGAGCTGAGGACAATTAAACAACTGTGTAGGTGATTAGAGTGCAAATGGCAAAAGACTCATAATGAACACAATCAAACACAGGTAAGTATCCATTTATGATCTTATTCTGTAGTGGTGAAATTTAGGGCCCTCCTCTCCACTTCAGATGCTGCTTCAGATGCCATTTTGGATCTTCTGAAGTGGTCCCGCTTTGCTTCGGACTGATTCAGACCTCCTCTGCTTCAACTTGGATCTGGATCCAAAGTGAGATTTGGACATCCAACTCACTTGTTTGGGGTGTTTCCCCACTGACTTGCATGGGAAAACACAGCCATAACTTTTTCAGATTTTATGAAACATACATGAAATTTGGAGAACTGTCAGCCCCCCTGGAGGGAATTCTATCTGCCAAATTTCAGACAGGTAGGCCCAGTGTTTTTTTGTGCTAGGTGCAGGTAAATGTTTGATTTTTTCCACAAAAAATCTCAAAGCAAAGAGCTATAACTTTTCACTGTTTCCACAGAAGTGCTTGAAATCTGGACCTCTCTCAGCCACCCTGGAGGGTATCCCACCTGCCAAATAGGGATGTCAGAGAATTCCGCCACGGATCTCGGTGAGGCCAAATGCTGGTGCATTCGGCCTCCTGAACTCTGTGGTGGAATGGCCTGCCACCCCCCCGCCCCCCTGCAGATCCCCCCCAGGACGAGACTTACCTGGGGCGGATGTTCCGGGCGGCAGCGGCTCCGGCGGCGGCTTCGGCGGTGGTGGCTGGTCTTCTGACCAGCTGCCGCCGCTGCCATTTGCAGTCTTGTTTTTTTTTTTTACAAGACGTGATAGGCTATGTAAAGATTTATGTAGCCTATCATGGCTGGGTAAAAAACAAAAACAAACCGCATACGCAAATCGCGGCGGCTATGGCCGCCACCATTTGCGTTCCTTATTTTTGGCCGTCTTGGTCTACATAAATATTTACGTAGACTATGACGGCGAAAATAAAGGGGAATGCAAATAGCGTAGCGGGCGCTATTTGCGTCCCTTTTTGATTCGCCGTTTTAGCCTACGTAAATATTTACGTAGGCTAAAACGGCGACTCAAAAAGGGACGCAAATAGCGCCTGCTACGCTATTTGCATTCCCCTTTATTTTCTCCATCATAGTCTACATAAATATTTATGTAGATTAAGATGGCCAAAGATAAGGAACGCAAATGGCGGCGGCCATAGCCGCCACCATTTGCATACGCAGTTGTTGTTGTTTTTACCCAGAGCCCCCCACGGCCGGAAATCCAGCTGCGGATGGCTCTGGCCTGGGCCTGGCTGGCTGCTCCGTGGAGCTGCCGTGGAGCACAGCCGGCCATGGAGGATTCCGGGGGGGAGGAACGGATCGCCTCCCCCCCATCGAGGATTCCGGGGGGAGGGACGGAACGCCTCCACCCCCACCATCAACATAATCCGCGGAAAGGTAAGTGACTTTTGTACATCCCTACTGCCAAATCTCAGACCATTTGGCCAAGGGAGATTTGTGCAAGGCACAGGTAAAATGTGCTGTTCTCAGAAACTCTAACCAAGTTCATAAAGGGATAATTAAGTTAGGTATTAAAGCGGTGAGGAGGTCACTATCCCTAAACTCTGCTGTAGGTTGCTTTGAAGTGCAAATAGTACTATGTTCCTATTCACAATCAATAACCTCAGGGTCTCTTTGGCTGAATTGCCTGGGAAAATACTGGCTGGTAAGCAGGAAGCAAACAAAGACAGCAACCCTGCCAGGTAGGCACATTGACTTGAACGAATGTGTGTAGTCTTTTGCCTGCTGTTTTTGGAGATGTGGACTGTGCAGCATGGACAAACTGTTTGCTTGTCCACACTGCACAAGCACACACACACACACGAGCAAAAGAAATGCAACCAGTAAACTACAAGTGTGGGGGGGGGCTATCTGTACTCCTAACAGAAGAGAAAGGTTTGTTGTTTTGTTGTTGTTTTTAGGGGAAAGAGATAAAAAAAATGGGAAGGGAAGGAATAAAGGAAGTGAGAAAGGTAGGGGAGCCCAGAACAAGGAAAGGAAAGGAAAGGAAAGGAAAGGATAGATAAACAGATAGATGGATGGATGGATGTAGACAGAATCAAAGTAAGGGCAAACTAATGGTCAAGAGAGAATTGAAAAGGTGTGTGTGGGGGGCAGATAAGCAACTACAGTGAAATTTTCAGGATTTTTAAATGAACAAGCAACAAGAGTAATTGGTAAACCTATAACAGAAGGATGGGGTGGGGAGATGCTAACATAGCTGTCATAGCATGTGCTTTCTTCTTGACGTCATTTTGCCAAAGGAGAGTGGGAATGGTTAAGGCTTTCTCTGCCATGCCTGGAAAAGACTGGCACAGTTTCTCCCAGTGGCCACAGCAGAGGAAGGATAGGACTGGTGTGGAGAGAGAAACACCATGAAGCTTCCTTCTCAGCTCCCATCTCATCCTGCCACTGCTGCCACCACCATCATTGCACACAATGGCAGCTCATCAGGGCAGCGGGAGGCTGCTCAATTATCAGGCGGCTCACACACCTCAATGGATCATCTTGCCCCCCCCCCCGGGTGCATGCACCCTACTTTGGAGACCACTGCTCTAGCTTCTATTCCTCTCCTCTCCAGTAACACCACCTCTCTCACAATGAGCAAACGGAGGCTGACTCATAGCAAAGCTCACTCTGTCCTCCTTCTCCACTGCCCTTCGCCCCTCCCTCCTCATGTTCTGCCCCTCCCAGTGGCCGGATCTCTCCCAAATTGATACATGTGGCACCCCCATGTCCTCTCCCCTTCCCCCTCCCTCCCCCTCTGTATGATCTTTCAGAAGTTGATACATTTTGGATACAGCTTGTCTGGGCTGCTCAGAAGGCATAAGAAGAGTTCCGAATATACGAGGCAGACTGAGACACTTCATAGGTGACCTGCTTCAGTTCGAGGCACTTTGGTGCTGTTATGATCTGCTTCGTAGCAAGACGAGGCACCTCTGAATCAGGTATAACCTCGTTATTCCAGCTTTGGACTAAAGTGGTGCATGGTCCTAGTGAAATCAGCAAATAAATCTTACTTCTCTGCCATCATTTTATCTGCTCAGTGTCATCTGGCTGAGCTCTTTCGGATGGTTAAAGCTGTCTTGGGTATAGGCTTTAGAACTCAACAACTCAAACCCTCAAAGGCCTGTTGTGAAGAATTTCCTAGACATTTTGCAGGTAAAGTCACTCATATTTGTGCTGACTTGGATGTCACTGTTTTGACAGTCTGAGATGGATGGGGCTAGAGCACCATCTAGTCATATTATGGACAGGATACCTTTCAGGTTGTGCAACCTGAGGATGTGGAAAAACTGCTCTGAGGACTGAGGCTAAGTATGTGCTCTTTAGATCCTTGTCCATTTTGGCTTGTGAAATCTGCCAGATCTGGGCTGGCACCTGGACCTCTGAGGTGAGTAATGGCTCCTTGAGGAATGGTGAGGTTCCTGCAGCTTTGAAAGAAGCAGTGGTGAGGCCCTTGTTGAAGAAACCAAATCTAGATCCTATGGTACAGGGCAGTAGTTATCTGAATCTAGATCCTATGGTTTCAGATAACCACTGCCCTGTATCAAATTTACCATTTGGGTTCAAGGTGCTGGAGCATGTGGTAGTCTCACAACTCCAAGCAGTGTTGGATAATACTGATCATTTACATCCTTTCCAATCAGGTTTCAAACCTGGTTATGGGACAGAAACAGCTTTGGTCACCCTAGTTGATGGCTTACGCTAAGGAATGGATGGTGGGGAGTACAACTCTGTTGGTTCTTCTGGGCCTGTCAGCAGCTTTTGATATCATAAACCATGATATCTTTCTGGATGGTTTATCTGGATTGGGCTTGGGAGGCATGATTTTAAAGTGGTTCCGGTGGTCCATCCTGGAGAAGCAGTCTCAGAAGGTGGTGCTGGCAGACTTTTGTTCTACCTCATGGCCATTAGCCTGTGGGTGCCACAAGGTTCTATTCTGTCCCCCATGCATTGTAACATCTACATGAAACTGCTGGGAAACATCAACAGGAGGTTTGAGCTGAAGTGTCATCAGTATGAGGATGATACTCAGCTCTTCCTCTCATTTCCATCTATACATCCCTGGGAGGCTGTCAAACTTGTGAACCAGTTTGGAGGCTGTTTTGGGGTGGATGAAGGTAAACAAGCTGAAACTTAATCCAGACAAGGAGGTATACAGCATAGTGAGAGAACCGCTATGCTGTATGGAGGTTTACAACTGGTCTTAGTTAGATGGGGTTGCACTCCCTCTCAAAGACTAAGTGCATAATCTGGGAGTCCTCCTGGACTCTGCACTAACTGGGGAAGCCCAGGTGAGTCTGGTGTCCAGACATGGGTTTTACCAGCTTAGGCTGGTATGCAAGCTGACACCCTATCTGGAGAGGATGGACCTTGTTTCTTTTACATGTACATTTCTTTTACATAAGAGGGCATGATCATGTCTTCTGGACAAAGTTGAGTTCCAAAACCTCACATTTAGAAACCATTTTTGTAATTATACATGCACTTAACTTGAATAAATCCCATTGAGCGTATTGGGACTTACTTCTGAATAGGCATGCATAAGGGATTGTGCTCTAAGACATATAGCATTAAGTTACTGAATGTATGCATTTCTTCAAAGAACACACCCATTGCTAAAATAATAAATAGTCTAGATCAATACTTTTTAAATGTCAGTAAACATTTGCTCCTGGTTACCTGAAGAGTCCCCGCAAGCCCCATTCACCCTCTGAAAAATCAAACTATTTCTTTCCCTAGAATTAAAAGAATTCATTATTTCATCCACATGGAGAATGTATGACCTATTTCAAACCAGAGCCCTCTAGTGTTTGGTATCATTTCCTCTAATATGTAACATCCCTGAGCCTTTAGCATTATACAACACAAAACAGGAAGGTTTCAAGAGGAAATTTTCCTTTTCCCCACCTGAAACCTTCTGTGAGTTCCAAACACCATCTGGATCTTATTCCAGGTTGGTTGAGTCCATGAATTTCTGTTGGGAATGGACTGCAACGTTTGTTGCAGGTCTCCACTCATCAGAATCCATTTTCAATGCCATGGGTCAGTCCTGTAAATGTACATATGAAGTAATAACCTATTGCTCTTTCCACAGTTCAATCACATTGCTAAGTTGGGGAGAATATCTTCCAGACTTTTTGAGCAAGGGGTGGATGGGAGAATACAGTGACATTCAGACAGACTTGAAGCACCCCACTTTTCATTTCAGGAAATCATTGGCAAATGTCTCTCAAATGTACCTATAAGAAAGTCAGGAAACACAAAGGAAACTGCAAAGTCAGTGCCTTGCTTGGCACCCTTATGAAACCAACCACAACTAGGCTCCTTGTCCACATCTCACATATGCCATTTTTATAAAAAGAAAGCAAAGCAAAATAACCTGACAGGCACTCCTCCCCACGTAGGGATGTACAAAAGTCACTTACCTGAACCCAAAAGTTGATTTGCGGTGGAGGGGAGGCGCTCCATCCCTCCCCCCGAAATTCTGGCTGGGGGAGGTGCCCCATCCCTCCCCCCCAAAATTCTTGCCAGGGGGGAGGCGTCCCATCCCTCCCCCCCGAAATTCTGGCTGGGGGGGAGGCGCCCCGTCCCTCCAGCCACGAAACCTGTCCTGCCGGGACGCAAATGGCGGCGGCCGTAGCCGCCGCCGTTTGCGTCCCTGCAGTCAGCCGTGATAGGCTATGTAAATGTTTACGTAGCCTATCATGGCTGAGTGGAAAAAAAAAAAAACCACGTGTACGCAAATGTTCCTTATTTGTGTTCCTTATTTTGGAACGTGTAGTCTACGTAAACATTTACGTAGACTACGGCGAAAATAAGGGGAACGCTATTTGCGTTCCCCTTATTTTTGCCGTAGTCTACGTAAATGTTTACGTAGACTACACGTGCCAAAATAAGGAATGCAAATGGCGGCACCCATGGGCGCCGCCATTTGCGTACATGTGGTTTTTGTTTTGTTTTTTCACTCAGCCATGATAGGCTACGTAAACATTTACGTAGCCTATCACAGTGTTTTTTAAAAATCTAGCCGTGAAAGACTACGTAAATCTTTACGTAGCCTATCACGTTTTTTTTTAAAAAAAACTTGGAAATGGTGGTGGCGGCAGCCGGTCAGAAGACCGGCCACTGCAGCCACTGCCGCTGAACTGCTGCCGAACCGCCGCTGGAGCCGCCGCCGCCAGGGACATTCGCACAAGGTAAGTCCCGTCCTGGGGGGGCGGGGGGGTGGCAGACCGTTTCTCCACCAATTTCAGGGGGGCGAATGCGCTGGCATTCGGCCTCCCCGAGATTTGTGGAGAAATTCTCTGACATCCCTACTTCCCAGTGCTATAACAAACAATGGTGAAAAATGATGCAAGCTGATATCCACCATGAGAACTAGATAAATAACAAAGGCTACTGAACTTCAGGGCAGAATCGTATCTCAGTAATAAAGTCCATGCTTTGCCAGCACAATGTCCCAGATTCTGTTCCTGAACTTCCTGGAATCTCCAGTTAAAAGGATCAGGAAGCAGGTGATAGGAAAGACCATCTTTCTGAGAGCCTGGAGCAATACAGTCTAGCCGCTTTGGCATGCCTTGTGTTTCCGGACTTGTTGTTTGGTCCTGACTCCTGGGTTTTTCTTTGATCCTGTTTACCATTTGATACTAATTGCTACTTGGTTCTGACTCCTGGGTCCCATGGCTTAGTCCGGACAATATCTAATATAAAATGGACCCAGGCTTCTGACAAACCTAAACTCATCCAGCTCACAGAAAGAAAATGGGCTGTGAAGTCCATTGTAGACTGAACTGGTGGTTTGGGGGCAAGAAGAAAGGTTTCTTTGTTGCTGACTTCCGTTACCATATTTCTTGAGCTTCATGCCCCCTTGCCCTCTGTTGAATAACACAATTCTCATAATCTGTTATCCACGGGCATTGTGTAATAATTTTACAGTATCTAGAATGGTACAACTATATAACCATAGGCCCAGGGGGCGGGGGACGGGGGAAATGAGACTATTTTTGAACATAATCTTTTGAATGGGATAGACAGCAAGCAAGTCTAAGAATGAAAGCCAATAAGCTTCAGTGAATAAAGTACTGGACTTAGCCCAAGATAAAATGATAAAATTGCCATGTACATCCTCTGGGCAAGTTACGTTACTGCTGGCATGTGCTGCAACCTACCATGGTTTCAAAAAGACACACTAGGCTGTGTTGATCATGCAAACTAACCGAGTTATTTTGTGTGTGCTTTTTCCAGTGCAGGACTACGAAATGACCCATGTATCAATGCTAAGACAACGGAGATTCTAAAGCTCCCTGTATTAGCCAAGACAATTTCACACCTGCTCCCTTTTGTCACTCCATACATTTGTCATCAATGAAAAATCCTCTCCAGAAGAGCCTTTTTGGTGGGAATGATTATTGCACATTTCATTATCTTCCGCAAATTGGATGGCTCAGTCTTTGAACTGTTGAATAATACCTTGTCCACAATGCAGACTATTGCTGGCCAAAAGTGTAATTGAGCTGAACTCATGACATAGAGCAAGCTCTATAAGCTCAGCTGCAAGCTAAAGCTTTTGAACTGTAATACAGAGTGCACATGCAGGTATTCCTCCTTAATTCAAAGTCTACCGATCTTTTAAACAATTTTAAACTGGGCTTTAATAGAAAGGTTGTCCTGACACAAGTCATTCCATGCAGGACTTCAGCGGGACAGCATAGAAGTTCATACAGCTGCACCAGCAATTCTAAAAGCTTTCTGTAAACTGGGTTAGTGCTTGTTCTGACATGGTATCACTGTTACTAATTCATTAATTAATTTTTAAACAGGCTAGGAGAAGGAATTATATTGTAAGACATTTGGCAAAATCAAAGCCCCTGTGAAAAGCTACTGGTGTAGCTGAATTTTTGCTGATTTTTTTAAAAAAATCTAATAATTCTTCTGCAAGGTGAGGCAGACTGGTAAACATATATGGTATTACTGCAGAAAATCATGCATTTTCCATATCCCCACCCCAGCTTTAAAAACTATTTCAAAATGGAAAAGGTTAGTGTTCAGGAAGATGTTTCATTGGCTGTGTATCCTGATTCTAAGCACACGTATTGTTTGGATTTTCTAGCATTCATCAAATGATAAGATGTTTGGTAAAATAACAAGCTCAAGTCACAAGCCTATAGTCCCATAAATCAAGAAATCCTGTATATCAAGAAAAAGGGAGGTTTGAGGAATTTGATCATTCTGAATTCCCATACATGATCGCCACCTCCTAGACTAATATGCACATCAGAACTTAGTTATCTACCAGCTTTTCCATTACCCAAATGTTCTGATACAGTTCATGGCTCGAGAAATTTATCAAAAAGTTTAGAACGTTGTATCTTGAGAGAAAATACATTTAACCCTAAAATTATTTCCTGCTTGAGTTAGTAATTTCTCTCTGTGGTCTACTCATAAAAGGAGCCTCTGTGTTTCAACCAGGATAGAAAACACTTCTGAGAATATTGCCGAAAATGGAGGATACAACATTTCCCATTCCTTCACAGTACCCTTCCTTCACAATTCCAGATCAAATGTATAACCATGACTATTACTTGACTTGCTGAGCCTAATTTAATGCCTGCAGACTCCTCCTCCCACCTTCTACTTTGGGACTAGTATTTGCAGAAAATGTGAGTTGAAAATGTGAGTCATTTTTTTCCTCACCCCCCCCCCACACCCCTCGACCACCTACCTTTTATAACATCTTGCCTGATAAAGAAATATGGAGATCTCAAAAGCTTGCACATTTTTTCTGATCTTTTGGTTGGACTAATACAGGTATTACAACAATATGGATCTTGGAATTTTGTTTATGATCAACATGGCTACCTTTGCGATTTTTGGTGATCTGTTTCAAAGCAATTGCTGGTGTATTTAAGAAGTGTGTTCCTCAGTGGGCAATTATTATCATTTTCCGCAGCTGCTATGCCATTGTTTCTCACTTCTGTGATGCCTTAGAGAACATTTATGCTGCATGGATGGCCAACTTTTATTCCTTTAAAAGCTCCTATGCCTTTGCTTCTGCACTGCACTATGTTGTGTCCTTATGCTTTATGGATAGGCAGTGTTTTGCTCCTCTGCCTTTGTTTCTCCAGCACAAGGTTCACCCCTTGGCTCCACCCATGGTGACCCCCTTGGCTCCACTTCTGCAAGTGGCCCACTTTCTGCCTTCACAGCCCTGCCAGCCACCAGCTGCCATCAATAATAGGAAAAGCAGCTTGTTCTATTTTTTTTTTAAATCCTCAAACCTACAAAATATACAGAAGCCAAAGGAAGCCTTAAAACAAGAACATTTCGAAATACCTTCAATAGGGGACAAGAATCGGAGGCAGAGGATTTTCTTTTTCTTTTCTTTTTATGTGCAAGAAAAGAAAAACAAGAAAAAAAGGCTTTTTAAAGAGAGACCCATAAATACATACACACTTGCCCATTCTTGAACCATGCTCTAAACTAAGGACATTGATGCTGCACAATTCATATGATCTCCATGATTAGTTTATAAGCATTTTTATCATATTAGGGTTGAGGACTTTATGAATAAAGGCATACCTGATGTTATATCGTGTATGTACAGTGGCATCTTTTCATTTTAAACTCCTTCAGTGCACAGTCTCAGGTCATGGGCATGTTACTGGCAATATTGACATGTCTGCTGCAGAACTGACCTAATGCTTGGCTTGCTTTCTTCAGCACATAGGGGAAAACATTCCCTTTCCTCCATTTCCCCTAAAATATCTTAGTATTTGATCCCTGATTATTTGTTAAACTCAATAGATTAAAGAGGCAAAATGACTTGAAGGAGAAAGTTAGATTATTCTGAACTGCAGAAAGTGAAGAAACCCCAAAAGGCCTGACCAAAAATGGGAGAAAACACATTTAGAACAAAAATAGTAACAAAGAAAAAATAACGTTAGGGCTATCAAAAGAACAAAAGCTGTTGAAGTAGGTCATAATGGTACTGTAGGGCTAAGCATGTAGCACATAATAAACCTCTAAGGATACCCACTTGTCTATACTATCTTTTTGCATGTTCTAAATCCAAACAGGAAGGGTGCATAGAGAACAGAATTCTAATGTGAGCAATTGTTCTCCCCCCGCCCCTGACTGGCGGTATTAGGTAGTGGTTCTTCCAAGATAAGGCTAGAGCTGACACAATGCACTCTTCTTTATTTTCATCCACCTCCTGCATGCTAGAAGAAGGACGTGCACAAAAGCTTCTAAGGGAGTTTTTTTAAGGGCCCAGAAAATAGGACACTACTCTGAAAAACCACCAAGATCTGGAAGCAAGAGAGTTGTGCAATCTCTTTACTCACCCATCCAAGCTAGAAAATGCTTCCTACCTAACTGAGGCAGAATCCTTTTACATCATGTCCAAAGCTTACTCCATGGGCCATGTGACTAGTCACTGCCCTGTCCTAGCCTTGTTCCCAGCTATGCCTTCAGTCGGATGGGTGGAAGAACTTATAGACAGTATGTCAGGGGTTGGAAACATGATGCACATGAGCTGCATGCAGCCCCTGCCACTCCCTGGTGGGCCCCCACTACCCCCACTGCCCCTTTCCCCCTCTGCCCCAAAATTGTTTGCAAGCTACATTTGGCCTGTTTGGCACTCCATAGCTGCTACAGAGCACCAAGAGGGTTAAAGTTAAACTGAGCTTGTAAACAAGCTCAGTTCAACAATAGTAGTGCTCTGTAGTGCTACAGACAGAGCACTACTATTTGGCAGTAGTTTGCTGCCAAATTAGTGGCAAACCCATGATCTTGCCCTTTTTTCCCCAAAGGGTGCCCATGGACTGCACAGCATCCTGTGGACCATGGCCCACTGGGACGGGGTGTGTGTGTCCAGGGGACAAAAGTGTCCCTCAGACCTCCCAAAGTTGCCCACCCTTGGAGTTTATTAATAAAACTGATCTGCCCAAGTTTTTGCTCAGCCTAGTTTTGTTTATTTATAAAATGTATATTTCATCTTTCCACTACAAATACAGATTTCATATACAAATAGTTGGAGATTTCTTAGAGCTTGGTTAGATGAACTTAAAGATTACCTACCACATGCTGCCAAGGCCCAGGAGTTTCTGTGAGCTAGCTCAGGGATGGCACAATTAAGCATGTATCTATGAGAATTGTGTATTTGCTCAAAAAACATGCAAGCATGCCCTGTTCAAAGCCCTGAACACGACTGCAAGCTCAAGCACGTGTCTGCCAAAACCATCCGTAAATTGTCAAATGTGTGCTCACATTCAATTTGCACAACTTTCCTAATTTGCACAAATTTCCCACAGAGACTGAATCCGTCCCACTTTAGTCTGTGGAGGAAAGTTGTGCAGGTTAGGAAAGTCATTTATATTGGGGGGAAATTGTGCAGATTTCATATTTGATTGCAGCCCAATTTGCACAATTTTCCCATTTGCGCAGAGCGAGCAGTGATTCAGAATGGGAACAGGAATCAGGCACAAGAGAGAGACAAGCAGTGAGATGATGTTCAGAGAATCCTTGTGATCTCAGTTGTTTTGCAATCCTCAGGCACAGTTCATTGGAGCCTTAAAAGCCAGCCTTTGGGAACTTTTGCACAGCTTTGTCCAAACTAAGACTAGTGTCAAAAAGGCAAAAAGTTGCAAAACACTGTTGGCTGTGGCCCCCAGCCCCCAGAAGTTGTCAATCCCTGAGCTAGATGGTTTGGTTAGATCTATTATCTGCCATAATCTTCATTTTGTTTCTATATTCAAAACTATACCTAGTGGTTGTTGTTGTTGTTCAGTCATTAAGTCGTGTCCAACTCTTCGTGACCCCATGGACCATAGCACTCCAGGCCTTCCATACCTAGTGGTACTGATTCCAAATATATTTATACCATGTTCATTAAGACCATAGCATAACTTTCAAAACATGATTAATTCCATTCCTAGTAATTCTGCAGCAATAACCATGATGGATTTCACTTGGCAATATAGGCAGCCTTTCCTAAGTGCTTTTATAGCATTTTCTTTATAATGCAACATTAATTATGGTAACATTTCCAGCTGTTATACTGGCTTGTTCACTGTGTTCTGATAGTAGCAGTAAGGCTAGGTCATCAGTACGGTGACCATATTTGGTGATTACAACCTATCAATAACTATATTCTTTGCTTATGGTTCTTTTTCTTTTGAGAAATAGCATTGTTATCAAGAAATTGTTCCATGGGTTTCATGCCTCCTAAGTTCTGTTTTAACTAGGAACATTTCTATAGTTAATTTTTAATTGGAAAATGTACAATTTAATGCAGCTTTCAGGTCTTTCAATTTATTTTCATCTTTGCCCCCCCACACCATTACCAATGTTCTTCTCTTACATATAAAATGTCATAAATAAATACAATCACATTAATTAAATTCAGCAAAAAGGTAATCCTGATGTGATTGTAGATTGCGCGATGGTTCATTTTGCATGGCATTTTTATTCATCTGACCCAGTCGATTTGAGGAGAAATGATTTCGTGAAATTGTTTCCCCTCCCCAGTGTTGTCTGAAATGTTGTTTCCCCAAATAATTTCACTGATTCATCAGTGCATTTACTTTGAAGTAAGACTTATTGAACTCAGTGGGGTTACTTCTGACTAGACACGCATAGGCCTGAGCTACTAACCTCTGATTAGGGATGGCGTGGGAGTCCAAGGAGGGGGTGGACTCTGACAGACTCGCCCTCCCACACAACCTCCTGGATCCTGCTTGCCGAGCCAGAGGGCATTGATGGACCCAACCTCCTAGTGCTGTGGAGCTTGGCGACGGCGAGTGGTTGGGAGCACTGCAGAGGACACATCGTGCCTTTGCCAGCTGCCAAGGAAACTCTTGACAACCAGCGTGGGCAAGAGGGGCCTTGCCAGTGCCCAGCACCCTAGCCCTGTCCTCCTCAGGAGGAGGCAAGGGCTAAAGTGCTGGGGGATGGCCAGGGAGGGACCCATCCTGCCTCTGCCCACTGTAAAGGAAGCCCTTGACAACCAGCACAGGCAGGAGGGGCTTTGGTGGTGCCCAGCACCCTAGCCCTGTCCTCCTCAGAAGGAGGCCAGGGCTAGAGCACTGGGGGATGGCCACGGAGAGACCTGTCTTGCTTCTGCCAGCTGTCAGGGAAGCCCTTGACAACCAGCACAGGCAGGAGGGTGCTCAGTAGCAACCCAGTGCTCTAGCCCTGTCCTCCTCAGAGGACAGGGCTAAAGCACGTGGGGAGTGTGCCTTGTTGAGGACTCCAGCAGTCAAGCCCTTGTGCACATAAAGCACAAGGGCTTGACTGCTGGAGTTCTTGGTGCAGAGAGAAGGGATGGCTTGGTGGGGAGAGCAGGGAGGCTCACTGAGCAGATCCAGGCCACACGAGTGGGGGGGAGAGCTCATCAAGCTCCCCTTTGCCCCGGATGGAGATTAGTCCATCCATCCCTATCTCTGATTCCTCCTTCCTCTCCATGTGCCTTTGGGCTTGCTTTTGAATAAAGCACCTCTGGAGTTTTGCAAGACATTCTGAGAAGCAGCAGCAACAGCCAGATATTAAAAAAAAGTTTCTCTGGGTATTTCAGATTTTTATTAAATGGATTGCATGGAATGCCTGTGACTTTATATTTTGTTCTCACCTGCTTCTAGGCACCCACAACTGGATCCAAGGGCACAGGGCTGATAGGATTGCAGAAATGGCAGCTTGGATGAAGCCAGCAAGGCTGGAGGTTGCTCTACCTACATTGTCCTGCCCTAAAGCTCTCCAGTAATCAGTGCCACCACCGTGATATCCTAGATATCAAGAAATTTGTGAATTTTGGTAAATGCTTGTAAGAAACTGAAGCAAAACAGAAGCAGGCATCATGGTAGTTGTATGGAGCATAGCACAACTCAGACCCATCTCACATGATGTGGCATCATTTGAATGCTGGCAGGAATATCTGTCCCTGAGCCATGGCCCCCACCCCCACCCAAAACCAATGTACAGGATCACACCATTTGGGTCAATGCCTGAATTGGCTCTATGTCTGTATGTATATAACTGATTACTCAGTGATCATCTTTAAACAACCGCCATCTCTGATTTTTTTAAAGTGACATGTTTAATCACAACATGTATTTTTATTAAGCCTGAGAGTGACTAATAAGCAATGTGATTTTTTTGTTTTACCATTTCACAATCTGTCGAAATAGCAATTTGTGCTTTTTTTACAACTCATTCATCTTAATGGGTGCTTTGTAATTTCATAGACTTTAGATCATATGGAGACATCAAGAAACAGTAATCAAAGCAAATGCAATGGGTGCCCCTCACCGTGTCATTTGCAGGCATCCTCCGGAGCACACACTGAACGTACTTCTAAACAAATTGCCAGGTGCTGATGAGACTGCCTGGCCTGCTCATTGTACAGGACACAGTGCAGAAAATGGAATGCCATCTAATGGACAACAAGTCATTGCTACCTCAAATTGTATTTTCTCCCTGTAAATAATGGATGCTGACTTGAACCTTGCAGACACTGTCACATTCTCTCCCACCCCATTTTCAGCATGAAATGAACATATCAGATTAAAGTTAGTTAGCAGTGGAAGCAATCATGCTTCTCAAGCCTCTGTGTTTGCACTTAAAGAACCAGGAGGGGATGAAAAAGTTTAAGGACAGATGTTTGGAGCAATACACAGAGAATTCTCACGTGGGGGAGTTATTATGCTTTTGTTTTAAAATTTTAATATTTTGCTATCTATCCAGAGTTCGGAGACAAGTGAAAACATTTGGTGGATGATTTCTGGAGTGAAGAAAATTCACCCCAAGGTTCAGGGTTGCTTAATCCAATGATGAAATAGTGATAAGGTCCCTCCTATTTAAAAGAGAGAGAGAGAGAGAGAGAGAGAGAGAGAGAGCGCACTTTTTTGTGCAGCAGGACACTGTCTACCAGTGTTCATGATTCCCAGTCCTTAATGCCTGGGAATGGTTCTATGTCACAGTCGCAAAGGAATGGGAAATAGCGGTTTCCCAGAGATGTTTTTTTGCCACTGCTGTTGGTATCTGCAGCAGCAGCACAAAGGAGACTCCAGTAACATTGCTGCTATGGTTTTATGTGCAATTGATTTTTTGACTTGGTTGTTGCTTTCATGTTGCAAGTGTTAGCTTTTTTCCTTTTCTTTTTTTTACTGTATAAGCTGTCTTGCATCTGCGTCTGGGCTATAACGTGGGATATAACATTTAAAATAAGTGAACGAATACATAATTATTCAAATAGGTTCATAATAGCAGCATGATTTCTTTTCTGTTTTAAATCATAAAACAGTAAAATCACATCACAAAAATAGAAGGAATGAAGACTCACAAAAATAGAAGGAACTAAGGACTCATCAAATCAGAAACTAAAGATAAAAACATATAGGCTAAAATACCTGGGAGTGAGTCCCAATGAAGTCAATGGGATGTACTTCTGAGTAGACATGAATAAGATTGCACCGTTAAAACCTATTTTTTTCTTAACCTTTTGCCTGTCATCTACAGTTATATAAAGAGGTGGCCCAGTGAACAGCCATAGAAAGGCTGTTCCATAGCTCATAGCCCCACCATTCAAATGGCCTCCAAGGTTGCATTATACAAACTTTCCTGGAAGTAAGTTCCATTAAACTCAGTGGGGTTTACTCCTTAGTAAACATGTGTAGGATTATACTGTAAATTTCCTTATATCCCAAATGGAATGATTCCTGAATCTCATTTGCAGACCTTAATGATATGACTGTGTGTGTGCGTTGGTCTTATTTATTAATTGCAAGCTGCCTCAAGCAGTTGAAGTCATTGGAAATACGTTTCAATGTCAATAGATATGGAAAACAAAGTTCTTTCAGATATATGAGTTCAGTTTATGTAGGACAGTATAAGTGAGCCAAGCCATGAGCAAATTGGAAACCAGTACAGATAAGGAAGAACTGGTTTAATATTCTGTCTGTACTCAGATCACATCAAAATGTAGGAACAGCACTACTTTTATCAACAAATCACTAGAGGAACTCCCCCACAACACACACAGAGAGAATATTGTTGCAGACTAATGTTTTGGATCATGATAGCATTGTTCTAGAACATTTTTAGCATGGTATATATCAGTTTCTATTCTAAACAGTTAAGTCCTATCATTTTCCTTTACACATGCCTGCATAGCTTTGAAAAAGATTTCTCCCCTTTGTGTGTCTAGTTTGAATGATACCTTTTATTAAATTGTAGCATTCACTTACCGTTGAACAATTTCTAGTGGAGTCTGTTGTTAATACAAGTGGCAGGTCTAATCTGAAGCCAATTTATTGTTTATTGCATTCTGTTAGCCATTTTCTTCATTTGATTTAAAAAATAACTGAAATTTCTCAAACATTCAGAAACTGAAAAGGAACAAAGGAAGGAAAATAAAGCACAGGAAAGATTTACTTTTATTTCAGCATCTCTTTAAATAATGACAATTGGTATAAGTACAAGTTTCACATTTGGCATGTTAGCCAAAACGTATATTTTTGTGTTGATACTTGTATGCACTGAATTCTTTCTGAGTAGTCCAATTCTTTCCTCACACTTATTTATTTGTTTAAAATTCTTATGCCCCTCTTTTCCTCCAAAGGATCCCAGAGCAAATTACATTATTGATAAAACATGTTCCAGTAAAACAAAAATAAAATTCTACTATCACAATAAAACAATTTAAAATACAACGATAATTATCTAACCTAAAAACACCAATACCCAACACATCAGGTGCCAAATGCTTTTGTAAATAAAAATGGTATTTAACTTATTTTTAAAAGTATTCACAGCAGGGGTGTATGATCTTTTTTTTTCCAGTTTGTTTTTGTTCAGGATTTACCCAGTTTGTACCTTCTAGACCGAACACAGACCCCAGACACAATCTTTGGTGGAACTCCTGGAAATCTGCACATTTCTGAGCTTGCAGTGTGATTTGCAGACCCCCTCCTCCCAAAAAAGTTTGATGGCATGCATACATTTGAAAAATGCACTTTAAAAAAATGCAAAAATGCAGTTGAAAAATCTGAAAAATGCACATGAAAAATGCATACTTTTGAAAAATGCACACAAATATGCTTTAATCAATGGGAGAAGAATGCATGCCCTTCAAATAGAGCTGTGCGCAAATGGCATCTCAAAATTCTCCAGCCTATTTGTGGGCAGAGAAATTGGGCGGCGGGGACAATTTCACCAAATTTCTCCTAGTGGAGGAGAAATTCTCCAACAGTTTCTTACAGATAGGGCTGATGATCTGCAAGGAACTTGTAACACAGCTTTTTTTGTTTTTTTCCCTAAAGGTTTTTGGTTTATTGCACTGCTCCTGCAAGTGACAGCAGCATCAACTATGTTGAGGCTTCCACTTTTCTGAGGCAGAATTTTGGATTTATTGGTGCTGTGTGTGCTTTCTCTCTCTTTTACACATCTTTCTATTGCTCTGCAGCCTCCCAGGCCACCTGCACTTTCTGAACTGAAAAAGCTCCATGGGAGGAACTCCCTAATGATGCCTTCCTCATGATGGCTTTAACTGAAGTGTGAGAAGCTGAGGATGCTACAGGCTGCCACAGAGATGATTGTACAATGACAGACAGGACACTCATGTACACCCCTCAGCCACCTCACAAGTAAGGTAAGTACAAGAACCCCAAACCCAACCCATGAGAATTTCTCCAAAATTTCTCCTCTGAATTTCTTCTCAAAAGCAATTTCATTTCAATTCAATTGAATGAGAATGGTAAAAAAAAAAAGTAGGATAAGTGTTCAGTACAGCACTAATTTCAAAGTTTCACACAATTGTGTACATGTGATAAAATATGCACAGACATATGCATGGATTTTAATGTGAAAAAGAAGCTCACAGTATTTTTTTGAAATCTGTGGCAGAATTCTCCGCCATCCCTACAAGACCATCGAGTCCAACCTTGACCACTCCTGCTTTAGCATGCCCCCATGTATCTGACTGCTTGCTTGTGATTTGACCTTTGCCTCTTTCATTACCTTGCTTCTTGGTTAGTCCCTTTACTCAGAGTCCAGTGCAGCCAATGCAGGTCTTTCTGAGAACTTAGGCAAACTTGGTTTTTGCTGATGTGTACATCCCTAATTCACAGTGGGGGCTAAGTACACCTCTCCTGAAAGGAAGCTCCACAAGTGGAGGCCACCACTGAGAATACTTTGTCTCTGTCTCTCATGCCCACCCTTCTCACCTCATTTATGGAGGAGAGAGTGAGCAAGGTATCTCCTTCAGATCTCCTTCAAGGTATCTCCTTCAGATCAAGGGGCCCATGTTGGCTGGTAATGGGGGAGGGGTGCTCCTTCAGTCACCAAGTCATTAAGGGCTTTATGTGCTAAAAGCAAGACATTAAATTCGGCTTGGTAATTCACTGGCAGCCTGTCCAGTGCTTTCAGGATAGGTATGATCCCTCGTAGATTCCCCTAACAGCAGCCAGGCTGCAGCATTCTGCAGTAAATTATCTATTTTATTCTATTTGCACCCTGCCTTTCTACCAAGAAAAATGTCACTCAAGCCACTTTACAAACATAAATAAAACTTGATTAAAACAATAATAAAATAAATGCATTAAAACACAATTAAAAACACAATAACAGAATAAAAACAGCATCCAACCCAACAGAACCACTTACATGGCAAAGGCCTACTTGAATAAAAAGGTATTTGCCTGCTGGCAGAAGGACAGCAGGTAGAGGGAATGAACCCAGCGTCCCTTGGCATGAGAAGCCAAGGGCCAAATGCACTTGTGAAGGCAGTGATCTTATAAGAAGGGCTTCTCCAGGACATCTTAAGACCCAGGCAGGCTCGTAGGGGAAAAGTCGGGAACCTGGTCCAAAGCCCTATAGGGCTTTATAGATGATGACTAGCACCCAGAAACAGACTGGTACCCAGTGAATCTGCTGTAACAAGAGAGTCATATGCCCTCTGAAACCAACACCTGAACAGGGCTCATATTTCTCTGTTATGTGGGGGTCGTAGCACAGCAAATGCCACATAAGGTTTGGTTTGATTAAGCAGTTTACCATATCACGCATCGTCCGAGGCTATTTATAGAACTGAAATACCTTTTTAAAGATTTTTCTTTCAGGGCTTCTGTGTATGAGATCTGCTGCGACATGTTTCCTAGCTGGAAAAGGTCAGCAGCTGAAAATAGGCCCTACAGTGATTTAAGCATCAGCAACATGATTTCTAAGAAATTTGGCATACATTTATCTCTGGTTGCTTGACAGATACTACTAAACCACTTGATAGTGACCTTTTATATGTAATCTAATGGGCAAAGCGTGCATTTCCCCCTTCTCACTTCTTGTTGTCAAATTCTAACAAGGAGTGAAGATACGGCAAGCTGAATCCATTTTCACACCAAGGCCCCAACAGAGATGGGAAATGGATAATGCCATAAATTTTGAAGTATGACATGAGGTTGTGTTTTCTTTTGGGAAAACATAGATATGAGGTTTTTAAACAGTGTTCTAGCTTGCGTTTCAATCTTTTTAATATCTACATGAAATTATTAGGTGAGGTCTTCCAGTGGTTTGGGCTGAGATGTCACCAGTATGCAGATGACACACAGCTCTGTCTTTCATTCCCATTGTCTGATGCCAGACAGGAAGTGGAAGTGATACATTGGTGTCTGGAAACTTAATCCAGAAAAGGTGTAGATAAATACTATCAGACAAGAATACTGGTGACTGGGTGAGGCCAGTCAGCCTGTACTTTGCTCCCTTTGAAGGAACAGGGAGTACTCCTTGATCCATCACTCTCCCTGGATGCTCAGGTGGTGGTAGTTGCCAGGTGTGACTTTTAAATATTGTCCTGCCTCTGAAGGATCCTTGCTCTCTCTCCCATCTTGGTATACTTGGAGAGTGAGCATGAGAAAGGGCCTTTTCAGCGGTGGTGGTGATACAGCCTTTCAAACTTATTTTTATTCCCCCCACAATTTAGAGAGGAATCCTATGGCCCGCTAGACACTGTCTAGAAGGTCATAGGATATGCTGTTTTCTGGGAACTGACCACGGAGCCCGCGCTCCAAGGTCGGTTCCCAAAAACCAACTTCCCCTCACATCTGTGCTGCCTCGGAGGCAGCATGGAGAAGCCCCATCCTCCATGCTCGCAAGAGGAGCATGGAGCGGCTGGAAAGGAGCAGGGCTGGGGGGCATTCCGGGGCGGGGAGAGCGGAGCTGCATGTATGACACATCCTATGTGACATACAGCAGCTTCCTCTCCCGGTTGGGCTCCCCGCTGCTAGACAACTGAAAACAGCTGTCCAGCGAAAAACAGCAAGGCAGGAGAGGTGCGGAGGGAACAATCCCCCCCATGCCTCTCCTGCCTTGCTTTGGATAGGCGGTCGCCTCTGAGGTCGGAGGCGGCTGGCTGCCTATCTATTTCAGATTGTGCCCTTAAGCATTGGAGGGAAATTTATGTTCCTTTGACAGTGGTAGCAATTTTAGTCCATAGCAGAATCAATGGACAGCATCTTGTGGCACTATAAAGAATAACAAATTCATTTTGGGCAACATATGCTTTTGTGGAAATTCTTAAAGAGATGAGAGATGGGAGTACCAGACCACCTTACCTGTCTCCTGAGAAACCTGTACGAGAGTCAAGAAGCAACAGTAAGAACCGGACATGGAACAATCGATTGGTTCAAAATTGGGAAAGGATTACGACAAGGCTGTATATTGTCACCCTGCTTATTTAACTTATATGCAGAGTACATCATGAGAAATGCCGGGTTGGATGAATCAGAGGTCGGAATTAAGATTGCTGGGAGAATTATCAACAACCTCAGATACGCAGATGATGCCACCCTAATGGCAGAAAGTGAAGAGGATCTAAAGAGCCTCTTATTGAGGGTGAAAGTGGAGAGTGCAAAAGCTGGTTTGAAACTCAACATTAAAAAAACTAAGATAATGGCATTTGGCCCCATCACTTCCTGGCATATAGAAGGGGAAGAAATGGAAGCAGTGACAGATTTTACTTTCTTGGGCTCCAAGATCACCGCAGACGGTGACTGTAGCCATGAAATTAAAAGACGCTTGCTCCTTGGGAGGAAAGCTATGGCAAACCTAGACAGCATAGTAAGAAGCAGAGATATCACCTTGCCGACAAAGGTTCGTATAATCAAAGCTATGGTTTTCCCAGTAGCAACGTATGGCTGGACTATAAGGAAGGCTGAGTGCTGAAGAATCGATGCTTTCGAACTGTGGTGCTGGAGAAGACTCTTACGAGTCCCCTGGACTGCAAGGAGGTCAAATCAGTCCATCCTAAAGGAAATCAACCCTGAGTGCTCATTGGAAGGACAGATACTGAAGCTGAAGCTCAAATATGTTGGCCTCCTAATGCGAAGAGAAAACTCCCTGGAAAAGACCCTGATGGTGGGAAAGATTGAAGGCAAAAGGAGAAGGAGACGGCAGAGGATGAGATGTCTAGATAGCATCACCGATGCAATGAATATGGACTTGAGCACACTCCGGGAGAGATCGCAGGACAGGAAGGCCTGGCATGCTATGGTCCATGGGGTCACGAAGAGTCAGACATGACTGAACGACTGAACAATACATGCTTTTGTGGATTACAGTCAACTTCATCAGATGCACCTTTTGAAAGATTGCAAAACGGACGTTAAATCAGATGAGCACTTTATTCCTAAAATTTGTTCTGCTCAAAACTCCTGATTTTGGAGCTAAGGCTTGTGGGTTTTTTAGAACATTTTCAATTGGCAGGTTTAAGAAAGGCAGACAAGAAACAAAAGCACATTCCTGAATTCAAAGATAAAGGCATATGGACAGAGCTATTCAAAGCTCCCTGAGATCTTGATGCCTGAACAAGAGGCTCTTGCATTAGCACCAACATGAATTTGCTAAGAGCTGACCGAAGGTACTCACCTACATGGAGTGTATCAAATGCCCCATTTCATTGCTGAGAAATTTGCTCACCCCTCATTTCCCTCTGCTCTGCCTTGTAAGAGCATCCCTTGGCTGAAACACCTTGAAACTAGGGCTGTGCACTGCTTCAGTCCAAAGCCGAATAACAAGTCAAAGTGGGCTGCTTTGGAGTTGCTTCTGCGTGATACGAGGTGGAGCAGAATAGCAACGAGGTGCCCCGAGGCGAAGCAGCTTGCATACAAAGCTCCTCGTCCGACTCAGTGATTCGTTCTGAGCAATCCAGACAGCCTGGCACCAAAAGTATGAGCTTGAGAAAGTTCAGTAAGGGGTTGAAGAGGAGGGAGGGGAGAAGGGAGGAGGAGAGAGGGAGCTTTGGCAAATGGAAACTCTAGTTGCCAAATCAGGCCTGAACATAACCCAGCAATCTCCAAGGAGAAACCGGGGCGGGGGGGAGGACTGAATAACTGGAGAAAAATGGCTGCGTTTCAGAGACAGAGATCATTCTGGTGGTGTTACTTAGGGATGTGAGAGCCCATCCCCATCTGGGTTCTCCAGATGCCCCCCCCCCACAGCCCTTGCTCCACTCCACCTCTGCTGCAATCACCATGCTTTAAAAAAAACCAAAACATGGCAATTGGAAATCTATGTGCACATAGAATTATATGCAAAAAGTGCCGTGAATCTTGAGTATATGGGTAATTCACAGCACTTTTTGCATAAAGAATTGTCCAGGCAGGAGGAGGAAGAGATACGGCACACATCCCTGCCATTCCCTCGTGGTCTCCTCCTCATAAACAGGAGATGGCTAGCTGTCCTTGGGAGTGTTTCCACTAGGGATGTACGAAACCCTTACCTGGCTCCGCACTGGGCAATCTGCAGTGGGAGGGAGGCGCTCCGTCCCTCCCGCTGGAATCCTCCCCAGCTGGCTCTGCCCTGCAGTGACTCTGCGGAGCTGCTGGCCGGGGCCGCCCGCAGCTGGATATCTGGCTGCTGGGCTGCACAGAGACGCAAATGGCAGCCGCCGTAGCCGCCATTTGCATCCGTGTCTTTAGCCGTGATAGGCTATGTAAATATATACAAAGCCTATCACGGCTAAAGACAGGGACGCAAATGGTGGCCAGCATAGCAGCCACCATTTGCAGCTGCAGCCTGGCAGCGGCTGGAGCTGCCGGAGCTGCTGCTGCCTCTGGAACTGCAGCCAGGTAGGCTCCGTTTCAAGGGGCTTTCGCAGGGTGGTGGGGCGGGTTGCTCCATTCCTTCCATTGCTTCGCTGGAATTCGGCCTCCCTGGGATCCGTGGCGGAATTCTCTAACATCCCTAATTTCCACCCATGATTTACCCCCACAATTGACAAGGCACTGTGCAATCTCGAGGCTCTGATTCTTCTTTGTTTAGTTTATTGCCTTAGGAAGAAACTTTGACCCTTTGTTATAGAGATTCTATGGGTTAAAATGGGGGGCTGGTTTCTGTCTTTGTGTTTACTGCTCTCTTTCCCAGCACAAGCACATGTGTGTCTACTTGGAAGTAATTCCCATTGTCGTCAATGAGGCTTGCTCCTGAAATGCTGGTGCGTCTGGACTTTAAGGGGAAAGGAGAAAGCAGAGAGAGGGGGAAAGCCTCTATTATTGGTTGAGCAGCCCCTGCCAGTCAGATGAAATTCACTCCAACCCCCACCCCCACCAGGAAGTACATTCTGTGAAGCTATTTTTACTGCTGCGGAGACCCTGGTTGTGGAGCCCTGCATGGACCACATTGCAGCAAAGCTGGTTCCTTAAAAAAAAAAAAAAAAAACAGTAGTCCTCTATTCACGTCTCCTTCTGTTGTCATGGAAACATGGCCATAGACAGCCGAGCAGGCAGAAGGTGGCAGTGGCGCAGTGCTGAGAGGTAAAGCTCTTTACTTTGAGTGTTTTTGTGGAAAAAAATCAAATTTCAGCTGCACCTAGCACAAAAAGTACTGGGCCAAACTGTCTGAAATTTGGCAGGTGGGATCCCCTCCATGTCAACAGAGAGGCCCCAAGTGACATGTATTTACCATGGAAACAGAAAAAGATATGGCCATTTATATTTTCCAGTGCAAACAAGTGGGCAAATGCCCAAACTGAGTGGTCCAAATATCCGAATCTCACTTCGGTTCTGGAACTGAGTCGAAGTGGAAGGGGTCTGAACTGGTCGAAAGCAGGGCTCATTTGGAGGGTCTGAAGCAGCATCCGATGTGAAGCAGGGGGTCCGTATACAGCCCTATTCTAAACATAGTTTGAGGAGGGGGGAGAAATGATTGATACACTTTCTTGCATGTCGCTTCCTGCATTCAGCTTGTACGTGGTTCATAAAGGGATGTTAATAAAATTCTGGGAACAAACTCAAAGTACAGGCAATACGATCTGTGTGGTACACGTATTACTAAGTCAGAAGCCTGTATGTCTTCCTCCTGAAGGAGTTATTAGCCTGTCTATAAAAGTTCATTCTTGTGAATTCTCTCAACATGAATATCTGAGGTAGTCTGATATTATTAGTGAAGTTCATGTATTTTTATATATGGTCATAGGCGAGAGAAATTCATTTTTCTTGCAGTTAACTTAGGCAGATTCATCAAAGCCACCACAGCTCTGCATATCAAACAGCCATGCCAGCCATTGCAAAAACTGGAACATAGGTCAACAAATGCTTTTCAGTTACTCCAAGAGAAAGCCAATCACCTGCTATCAGTGTAACAAAACAGTAAAAGACATGACTGGACATAGTAATACCTTTAATAGTTGACTCTAGAATGAATATACTAAACTGTATGTTGCAGAGAGGTAGAAAGATGAGTATCAAGTGGGAGGGGCATTGGGAAATGTTTGTTTCTCTTTTTGTGTAAACTGAAAGCCTTTCAATTTTTTTTTTTAAAAAACAACCCATTGATCAGGTTAGTATGCCAACATGTTGTCTCTCACTGAGGCTCTGCTATGGTTTAGCAAACTCCCTTTCAGACCTTGATACTCTTTTAACCTGTGCAATTAAAATATTGTAATCCCCATAGAGAAGCTGCCATAAAATGCATCTCTGCATCAGTGTTTCCCATGGGATCCATAACATTTATGTTCTGCTATCCACCTGGATGGCCCCAATTGCATGGACTGTCTAGGCAGTAGGTTGCATGATATATAAAGATCCCTCAGTGTCATTATAAGTTTATATTTGCCATGCTGTGATAGATAACGCCTTAGATTTTCATTTCACTCAAATGCAGGGAAGGATTTGCATGGGATTAAAAAAAAGGAACATAACCGGTAGACTCCTCCCTGTTACTGATTCATGTCCCATCTTTCCATTGCATGCATCCAATGTGGCTTGCAATATTTAAAGTATATATAATTGAAAAATAAACAATAAAACTCCCAACAGCAGCACTAAAATGAATGTGTCAATGTAAAAACAAGGAAATCCTGAAAAGGAATGGGATGGGGTGTCCTCAAACACCCGAAATGATGGGGAAGGTTATATAGATAGGAAGGTGATATTTTCAGACAGATTTGAGCTCCCCCACAAACATAAAAAAATAAACATTCCCTTTCATGTAATAGTAAGATGGACACTGAAGAAATCACAGCAATAATCCAGTAGCGTCAGGGCCGGCCATCCCATGAGGCAAGGTGAAGCCCCCACCTCAGGCACCATTGTGGGGGGAGCAGTTAATGGTGCCACTTCTCTTCCCCCTGCCCCCTGCTGCCAGCTAGGAGAGCCCACCGCTGTCTCCAGCTGGTTCTCCAAAAAGCCCTACCAACCACTCTCCTGCCATGGCATTTCTCGCAGTGGGAGAGTGGGGCTGGCTGTGCTCTCTGGAGCAGCTGCCTGGTCAATGGCACTAGCAAGTGCTTCCAGAGGGCTCTGCCAGTCCCAGTCTCCCACTGTGGGCAATGCTGCAGTGAGAGAGCAGCTGGCAGGGCTCTTCAGAGCTGCAGCCATCTGACTGACTCACACTGAGAATCCTGCCAGTGCAAGCCAGAAGGTGGGCAGGCAAGTGGGCTCTCTGGAGAGCTGCATCGACTGAGGAAGTGGCTGACACAGCTCTTCCGAGAGCCAGCCAGGCCAAAATTCCTGGGTCTGAGGAGGTTCTTCCTCGGATCCAGGCATTGTGGGAGGGGCATCCCAAGAGATCACTTGTACAGTGGCAGGGTTAAAAAAAGAAAGATGTCTCCATTGGCATCACTAAAATCTCGCACTAATATCTTGTGCTGATTAATCTACTGACTAAATTTCACAGCCTTAAATAAAATAGGCCTGCGAGCTGTAATAGTTTGTTTAATTTGTGTCTTCTACAAAGCCAGACTGATGCAGACAGGCCAGCATTAGCACACGGCATCATTGGGCAGCTGCTAGGGCTTCCCAGTAGTCCCCACTGCCATGTTGATTCTGCCATGGTCCCTCAACATAGATCAGCTTGGAGCCAATGTTCTACATTTCCCATAATGCCCTGGGACAATGTTAAATGCATTGTGGGAAATTTTAAAGGGCAGCTCCAACCTGCCCAGCACTGACCGCAATGCTGCAGTTGGCTGTCACTGCCAGGTGAGCCCTCCAAGGCCCACCACTGTAGCATGGTGCCCACCAAAGTAGGGTGCCAATGTGCCCTTTGTTTTTGTTTCTATTTTAAGGGTCTGTCCTCTATTTTGAAGACATCTTCTGTTTGAAGGGTGTCCAGGCCATGTCCGTTATAATATAAAGAACCATCAGAACGAAGAGCTGGCCTGTGAAGTTGCCCATCAACAGCACCTAGACAGCAGACTGAGCCAGGCACACATGCCTCCTGGTCAGTCTGCTGCGTTATGGTGAAACATACTGTGTTTCTATTTAAATTATAATAATGTCTAAATTTGCAACTATACATATGAATTAGCATATGCAAATATGCAAATGGGTGTCCTCTTTTGCCCTCTCTTTTTGTGATGCGTTTCTTCTTTTTTAGCAATTCTGAAGTGGCCACCAGCACCAGTGGGTATTTTGCTGAAGCCCCCCCACCCAACCTGGAGCCAGCCCTGAATGTGCAGCCAGAACTTGGCTGCCTCCAGTACATCTTACCGCTATGCACAGAACTTATGATCATGTTGAGTGATATCAGCTAGTAACAAAGGGCATGTGCTCCTATCCTGCAGTGAAAGAATAAGATCCATATCAATATTTTTCTGTAGGTTTCTCCCAGGCTCAATGCACTCATAGAAATGTGTGTGGGATAATTGTCAGGCACAGTGCTTCCTAATACTTTGTATTTCTTTTCATTTTCTCCATTCTATAAAGCATCTTCCCAAACAGCATACAAAGGACATTGTTGGCATGTGCCACAAAACAGATGGATCATCTCTCTGTATCTTCCCAACACATCCTCAGACTGCAATCCTGCTGGTCACACTGCCTCTTGAATTTGTCACCTTGTGTTTAAATAGCCACTTTGCTATTCACAGTGTTATCCACCATATGCTCATTCAAACACGTTGTTGTTGTTGTTGTTGTTGTTGTTGTTGTTCTTGTTCTTGTTGTTGAGCTTTGATAGATTTAAAAAGACACAGAATCTTTAACCAAAGTATAAGGTAGGTTCTAAGCAAGACAATTGCATACCTTCTTCAAATGTTCCTAACTGCCAGTGAAAGTGATAAAACAATAAACAATAAAACACCAAAGAGCAGGACTAAACCTAATGTGTCAATTGCAGAAACAAGGCAATCCTTAAGAGGGATGGGGTGCCCTCAAACACCAGAAGACTATATAGATAGGAAGGTAAAGTTTGGGCCAGATTTGATCTCCATCATTTCCACACACACACAGCCCCAAATTAAAACTTGCTTTTGATGTAATAATAACATAGACATTGAAGCAATCACAGTAATAACCCAGTAGTGGCAGCACCAGAAGACAGAGGCAGCCCTCCCATGAGGCAGGGTGAAACCCCCACCTCAGGCGGCAGAGCGGGAGGAGTGTTGAATTTTCCCCTGCTGTTGTCTCCAACAGGTGCTCCAGAAAGCCCCCAGCCCCTGTCCTGCTGTGGCATTTGCAACAGCATGAAAACAATAGCACAATTTGCCTTCATGTGTTACTTGTGGGAAGGGGTTTTCTGTGATGAAAAAGAAGTGGGACCACTCTGGGCTGAAACTGATGACAACATTTAAGCATTCTTCTTAGTTACCTGACTTTCCCATTATGCATAAATGTCATTGCTGTGTACTAAATGTATGCCTAACACTGCAGCTTACCTGCCATTTTTGCTGGGCCCAAAAAGATGTTGGCACCTTCAGCTGACACTCAAATATTCAACATCCATGTGGAAGGGCCCTGTGCTTATACTGCTCCTCCATATGAACAGGATCTCTGTGGTGGTTACTAGTAGGGACTTTGTGAAAGCTGTCCTGTGTGTGCTTCATGGATTGTGCGGTGTCATTTGTTCTGGTGTCAGTTCACAGACTGATTCGATTTTTTTTTGTTATGTGGAAAATATGCAAATAATTCCATAAGAGCGTTCACAACAATTTATGTAATTTATATTAGTGCTAGGGGTGCTGGAGAATTCCTCCAAGAACTCAAATGAGGTGGAATTCCGAAGAATCTGACCTCCGGAGTCCGTGGAAGAGTGGCGGAGTGGCTGCACCAGGTCTGGACATGCAGGGTGGCTCTCCGGCTCCCTATAAGACATGATATGCTAATGGCAGCTGCCATTAGCTTATCGCAGGAAAAATACAGCCATAAATTGCATATTGTACGCCATTTGTGGCTATAAAGCACTTACTTTGACCTAAATACAGCCATAAACAGCTCCAATTTAGGTTTAAGTCATTGGTTTATGGCCGTAAATGATGTACAATATGCCATTTACGGCTACATTTTTCCCATGATAGGCTAATGGCAGCTGCCACTAGCGAATTGCATCTTATAGGGGGCCAGAGAGCTGTTCTGCCAACTCCAGCAGATGTGGCTGGGCTCTGGAGAATTCCATGGGGCCCTGAATAGCCTGAATTGCCCCTCCTCTGACCTCCCCCCAAGACCGGATAGTGGGGGTTTGTACACCCCTAGTTAGAACATAACATTTAGTGTATTGTCCCCATTCCATTCAAATTTTCCCAATGTGTATTTACCAGTCTCAGCAGAAACCTGTGTATTTTCCTATGAATAAATTTGCATACATTTCGGGAAAGTTAACAGAAAAAATTCTGCAGGTTGGATGCTTAGAAACCTGAACTCATTTTAGTCCATCTCAAATTTCTCCAGCATCCCTAATTACTAGGAGTGCAATATGCGTATACAGGGTTACACTCATAGGCAGACACCTTTCACATTAACCTGAAAATACAAATATCAAGTAGGGATGAGTGAGAATTTTGTTTCAGTTTGGTTTTGATAAGAATTTACCAAAATTCACAAAGTTCTCCTTATTTGGAACAAAAAGAACTTGAGATTTGTAAAAATCAACTGTGGGAGAAACTGAAACTAATAGAATCATCCATCCAGACTGGGGGTTTTGAATGCTTTACTCTGTAATGCCTGGATTTGGATCCCTGTGTATTCCATCATATTAGTTCTTAATTTGGATTGCCACCTCATTTTTTTCCTGAGAGGCTCCTCGTACATGGGAGCTCTATGGCAGGCAGGTACATCATGGTTGTCTCCGTGCTGGGGATAGCTGTATCTATTGAATTTGGCTGGTGCAGATGGGTGAGAATTTCAATTAAGTTGGTTTTTGATAAGAATTTCCCAACGTTCACAAAGTTCTTTATACTCATGAGAGAAATAACTTGAGATTTCTTAAAAAATTGAATGTAGGAGAACTGAAGATTTAAAAAAATCAAATGCAGATTCATGCATCCCTAATATCAAGTGTGTGTCATCCCATGCCCCCATGCATGGAGTATATGTGTTGAGAAGGAATGTATGCATACTGCTGTAGTCTGCCTGACTCAAGCTGCTTTTTCCTATCTTTCTACTAGTCTATTCTGAAATTTGAACATTTTAGATCGAGATGCACTGTGAAAATTAAAACACACACATTTAAATGCAGAAGGGTGTATGGTAGGTTGAAGGTGGATTTTCCTCCTGCTTTGATGCTCTCGTGTTGCCATGAGCCTTGTGTTTAAATGGCTTGCAATTTACCAGTCCCCAGACTTTTCACAGTCTAAGCTAGGTTATGCTGAAGTCAAAATTCTACTCAGTAATTACTCTGCCATAATTACCAGCTTACCTTGTATAAAAGTATATGCCAAAGTAATTGGATAGATTGACACCAACAGTCATCAGAGAGAGATCCTCTTCACCTAAATTAACACTTGCATTGAAAAGCTATTAGTATGTAGCACAAAGACCAAAAGGTGAGAGCAGCTAGTTCAGCAGGATTTGCTAAAGGAATAATTTAATTTGCAGTCTAATTTTGGGCCATGTTACTATGACAGTAGAGGAAGGCTTGTAAGAAAGATACAATGGAAACTTTATTTAGTCAGGCTTCCTACACCCTTTTTGAGATATATATGGAGATATTTTATTTCAGTCATAGGCTGTTCTTCTGATAAAATTGCCCCAAATGACATACCTAATTGAAAATATCAATAAAAGCCGCTCATCACCATCATCACCACCACCATCATCACCATCACATACCCTAAAATGAACACAAAGATAAAACAGGACTTGGAGCCAGTCCTACCATTAGGCAGAGTGAAGCAACTGCCTCAGACAGCAGATGCCTAAGAGTATGGCAGAGCTGTAATGGCTGTTCCTCCCGACCCCCTCCCTCACTTGTTCTCCTCTGTTGGAGTACATTGCTGTGTGTGTGCCACATGGCCTGCCCTATGTCCCCTAATCTAATCTGCTGCCTTTAGGTGGGATGAAGACCACTATCCCTTTGCTAGTGTTGAAGAAAGATTCAGCTGCCAGTCCTGTTAGCCTCTGAATATGGAATGGGAGAAGTGCCATTCCAAATCGTAAATCGTCACGTAGCCTATCACGGGTGACTTTAAAAAAAAAAAAAAAAAGCGCGTACGGCTAATGGCGGCCCCCATAGGGAGCCGCTATTCACGTTCCTTATTTGGTCGCTGTAGTCTACGTAAAGATTACGTAGACTACAGCGAAAATAAGGGCAAAACTATTTGCGTTGCCCTTATTTTCGCCGTAGTCTACGTAAAGATTTACGTAGACTACAGCGACCAAATAAGGAACGCAAATGGCGGCTCCCTATGGGGGCCGCCATTTGCGTACGTGCTTTTTTTTTTTTAAAGTCACCCGTGATAAGCTACGTGATGATTAACGTAGCATATCACGGCTGACTTTGCAGATCTAGCCGTGATAGGCTACGTTAATCGTCACTTAGCCTATCATGGGGGCGTGTTTTTTTTTTTTTAATTATTTCGCGGCCGGGCGAGGCGAGGTGCCTCCTCCCCGGCCTGAATTTTGGCCGGGCGAGGTGGGAAGCCTCCCCCCCAGCCTGAATTTTGGCCGGGAGAGGCGGGAAGCCTCCCCCCCCCGGCCTGAACTTCGGGGGGAGCAGTGAAGTGCCTCCCCCCCACTGCGAAGCAAGCTGCGAGACCAGGTAAGTGGCTTTCGTGCACTCCTAGCATGCTCAAGTTCATATTCATTGCATCAGTGATGCTATCTAGCCATCTCATCCTCTGCCGTCCCCTTCTCCTTTTGCCTTCAGTCTTTCCCAGCATCAGGGTCTTTTCCAGTGACTTTTCTCTTCGCATTAGGTGGCCAAAATATTTGAGCTTCAGCTTCAGTATCTGTCCTTCCAATGAGCAGTCAGGGTTGATTTCCTTTAGGATTGACTGATTTGTAGGGATGTACAAAACACCTACCTGGCTCCATGCCAGGCAATCCACTGGGGGGGGGAGGCGCTCCATCCCTCCCCCTGGAATCCTCAATGGGGGGGAGGCGATCTGGTCCTCCCCCCCCAGAATCCTGCCTGGCCGGCTCCACTCTGAGGCCAAGCAGCAGAGCCGATGGCCGGCTCCGGCCGCTGGGCAGCCCTGAAGGGACGCAAATGGCGGCTGTCGTAGCCGCCACCATTTGTGTCCCTGTATTGAGCCATGATAGGCTACATAAATATTTACGTAGCCTATCACAGCAGGGGGAAAAACCCCAGCATACACAAATGGCGGTAGCCACCACCATTTGCGTACGCTGGGGTTTTTTCCCCCAGCCATGATAGGCCATGTAAATACTTATGAAGCCTATCACGGCCTCCACAAGGACGCAACTGGCGCCCCTGCATTAGCCATGATAGACTACATAAGTATTTACGTAGCCAATCATGGCTATGAAGAGAAGGAAGTGAATGGCGGCCGTAGGACGGCTGCCATTCGCAAAGCAGCATGGATGGGAGCACGTAAGTGCTCCGTTTCGCATGCCTTTCGTGGGGCGGGAGCAGCGGGGACTTCATCCTGCATGCCTTTCGTGGGGTGGGGGGGTGGGGGCTTCATTCCACGATGGATTTCAGGGGGCGGCCTCACCGAGATCTGTCATGGAATTCTCTGACACCCCTACTGATTTGACCTTCTTGCAGTCCGGGGGACTAGTAAGAGTCTTCTCCAGCACCACAGTTCAAAAGCATCAGTTATTCAGCACTCAGCCTTCCTTATAGTCCAGCTCTCACAGCCATACATTACTACTGGGAAAATCATAGCTTTGATTAGATGGACCTTTGTCAGCCAGGTGATGTCTCTGCTTCTTACTATGCTGTCTAGGTTTGCCATAGCTTTCTTCCCAAGGAGCAAGCGTCTTTTAATTTCATGGCTACAGTCACCGTCTGCGGTGATCTGGGAGCCCAAGAAAATAAAATCTGTCACTGCTTCCATTTCTTCCCCTTCTATATGCCAGGAAGTGATGGGACCAGATGCCACGATCTTCATTTTTTTAATGTTGAGTTTCAAACCAGCTTTTGCACTCTCCACTTTCACCCTCAACAAGAAGCTCTTTAGATCCTCTTCGCTTTCTGCCATTAGGGTGGTATCATCTGTGTATCTGAGGTTGTTGATAATTCTCCTGGCAATCTTAATTCTGACCTGTGATTCATCCAACCTGGCATTTCTCATGATGCACTCTGCATATAAGTTAAATAAGCAGGGCAACAATATGCAGCCTTGTCGTACTCCTTTCCCAATTTTGAACCAATCGGTTGTTCCATGTCTGGTTCTTACTGTTGCTTCTTGGCCCTCGTACAGGTTTCTCAAGAGACAGGTAAGGTGGTCTGGTACTCCCATCTCTTTAAGAATTTGCCAGAGTTCGTTGTGATCCGCACAATCAAAGGCTTTAGCATAGTCAATGAAGCAGAAATAGACATTTTTCTGGAATTCTCTTGCTTTCTCCATGATCTAGCGAATGTTAGCGATTTAATCTCTAGTTGCTCCGCCACTTTGAAACCCAGCTTCAGCTTGTACTTCCAGTAGTTCTCAGTGCACATACTGCTGAAGCCTAGCTTGTAGGATTTTGAGCATCACCTTGCTGGCATGTGAAATGAATGAGCGCAACTGTATGGTAGTTTGAACACCCTTTGGCATTGCCCTTCTTTGGAATTGGAATGTAAACTGACCTTTTCCAGTCTTGTGGCCACTGTTGAGTGTTCCAAATTTGTTGACATATTGAGTGCAGCACTTTAACAGCATCATCTTTTAGGATTTTAAATAGCTCCGCTGGAAGACTGTCCTCTCGGCTAGCTTTATTGTTAGTAATGCTTCCTAAGGCCCACTTAACTTCACTCTCTAGGATGCCCGGCTCAAGTTCAGTGACCACACTATCATGGCTATCAGGGACATTCAGATCTTTCCTGTATAGTTCTTCTGTGTATTCTTGCCACCTCTTCTTAATCTCATCTGCTTCTGTTAGGTCCCTGCCTTCTTTGTCCTTTATCATGCCTGTCTTTGCACAAAACGTTCCCTTGAGATCTCCGATTTTCTTGAAGTTTCTCTAGTCTTTCCCATTCTGTTGTTTTCCTCGATTTCTTTGCATTGTTCATTTAAGAAGGCCTTCTTGTCTCTCCTTGCTATTCTCTGCAACTCTGCATTCAGTTGGATTACTTATTATTATTATTATTATTTATTAAATTTATTAATCGCCCATCTGGCTGGTCACCCAGCCACTCTGGGCGATGTACAACACACCATAAAACAATTTAAAACAATAAAATTCTACCATAATTTTTTTTTAAAATACCCTAACCCACCCCAAATGCCTGCCTGGACAACCACGTTTTTAATGCATGACAGAAGCTCATTAAAGAGGGGGCATGACAGAGTTCCCTAGGGAGGGAGTTCCACAGAGTGGGGGCCACCACAGAAAAGGCCATCTCCCTCATCCCCACCAGTCTAGCTGTCCTGGCTGATGGGACAGAGAGAAGGCCATCCGAGGCTGATCTTGTTAAGCAGCCTGTCTGGTGT
This sequence comes from Heloderma suspectum, assembly GCF_057233095.1. Lineage (NCBI taxonomy): Eukaryota > Metazoa > Chordata > Lepidosauria > Squamata > Helodermatidae > Heloderma > Heloderma suspectum. The sequence continues at coordinate 89,827,697 of NC_139461.1, forward strand.
TGCTGGAGGCGCTCCTTAAGATAGGCTGGGCCGGAACCATATAGGGTTTTAAAGGTCAAAACCAACACCTTGAATTTGGCCCGGAAAACAACTGGTAACCAGTGCAACTCCTTCAGCACTGGAGTGATGTGATCTCGCCGGCGGCTGCCTTTAATCAGGCGAGCCGCTGCGTACTGTACCAGCTGCAGCTTCCGAACCGTCTTCAAGACTTGGATATATCTTCCCCTTTCTCCCTTGCTTTTTGCTTCCCTTCTTTCCTCAGCTACTTGTAAAGCCTCATCAGACAGCCATTTTGCTTTCTTGCATTTCCTTTTCCTTTGGGATGGATTGAGTTGCTGCCTCCTGAACAATGTTACGGACCTCCGTCCTTAGTTCCTCAGGCACTCTGTCTATCAGGTCTAATCCCTTAAATCTATTCCTCACCTCCACTGTATATTCATAAGGAATATGATTTAGGTCATACCTGAATGGTTTAGTGGTTTTCCCTACGTTCTTCAATTTAAGCCGAAATTTTGCAACAAGAAGTTCATGATCTGAGCCACAGTCAGCTCCAGGTCTTGTTTTTACTGACTGTATAGAGCTTCTCCATCTTTGGCTGCAAAGGACATAACCAATCTGATTTCGATATTGACCATCTGGTGATGTCCATGTGTAGAGTCACCTCTTGTGCTGTTGGAAAAGAGTGTTTGCTATGATCACCGTGTTCTCTTGGCAAAACTGTATTAGCCTTTGTCCTGCTTCATTTTGTACACCAAGGCCATGCTTGCCTGTTATCCCGGTGATTTCTTGGCTTCCTACTTTAGCATTCCAATCCCCTATTATGAAGAGGACATCTTTTTTTGGTGTTAGTTCTAGAAGGTGTTGTAGGTCTTCATAGAACTGATCAACCTCAGCTTCTTCGGCCTCAGTGGTTGGGGCATAGACTTGAATTACTGTGATGTTGAATGGTTTGCCTTGGATTCGTACTGAGATCATTCTATCGTTTTTAAGATTGTACCCCAGTACTGCTTTTCCCACCCTTTTGTGACTATGAGTGCTACTCCATTTCTTCTAAGGGATTCTTGCCCACAGTAATAGATATGATGGTCACCTGAATTAAATTCGCCCATGCCTGTCCATTTTAGTTTGCTGATTCCCAAGATGTCGATGTTCAATCTTGCCATCTCATGTTTGACCACCTCCCGCTTACCTTGATTCATTGACCTTACATTCCAGGTTCCTAAACAATATTGTTCTTTACGGCATCGGATTTTCTTTTCACCACCAGACACATCCCCAGCTGAGTGTCCTTTCGGCTTTGGCCCAGCTGCTCCACTCTTTCTGGTGCTACTTGGAAATATCCTCTGCTCTTCCTCAGTAGAATATTGGACACCTTCTGACGTGAGGGGCTCATCTTCCAGAGTCATATCTTTTAACCTTGTGATACGTTCCATGGGGTTTTCTTGGCAAGAATACTGGAGTGGGTTGCCATTTCCTTCTCCAGTGGACCACATTTTGTCAGAACTCTCTGCTATGACCTGTCCGTCTTGGGTGGCTCTGCATGGCATAGCTTATGGCTTCACTGAGTTACGCAAGCCCCTTCGCCATAACAAGGCAGTGATCCATGAAGGGGTTAACGTGCTGACTCCTGTGCTATTAGTTTTTATTGATTTTTACAGTTTTGGATTGTTATTGTCTTCGTTATGCTGCTTTGGGGACCTTCCGTTGAAATATGGGGTATAATTTTAAAATAATAAATTAACAAATTAAGTCTTGTACTCCATCAGGAACTGTCCCTTAGAATAAGTGACAAAACCCCAAAGGGTCCAATTTCACTGTCAAATTTCAATACTGAGACTCAAATTTCCACTTTTGCGGGTGGGGGTGGGGATTTCAGCATCAAAATGTGCAATGCCATTTTGAATGTGGATAGGCAGAGTGACAGAATTCATGATCTTCAGGGATTTGCACCCGTAATTATGATAATCTGACTTTTTTAATGGAATATCTCTCTTGTGAGTGGCAAGGGACAAAATGATATCACCTGCCTAGGTATCAACTAAAGCTATGAACTATTCATGCAGAAATGATGGCCAGTTTTTGAACTTTCACCCCTAGGTTACACTATCATATTTTATTTTCTGGTCATTCTGGGAAAAAATAGAAGCCTGCACAGACTCCAGACAAAATGCTGTTGTCAGGACTTTACTCACACTAAGTGGCCTCAGAGTGTTGCAAGTATCCTGAGGGAGCTACATTGGCTCCCTGTCAAACATCAAATTGATTTTCAAATTGCTGTGATAGTTTATAAGGCCGGGCAGTTTGGGCACTGTGTATTTATCTGAGGCACTGTCTCAGCATGAGATCAGTCTCTCTTTGAGATCATATGAAGCAAGTAAATTGGCCATTCCGAAATACACAGTAAGGTTAAAAATCTAAGGTTCTCATGCTGAGCTGGTTTGTCCCACAATTCTGATACATATTCAGTGACCAAGCTTTGCAGTGTGCAGTTCACTAGTTCAACCCTAAACTAATATATTATGGTTCAGGTATTTGTGAGAAACAATTGACTGACATAAATTTAACTAGAACTGGGCAGCCCAATCCTCTGGATATCTACCTGGAAGTTGAATGAGATATGCTCTCAAGTAAACTTGCAGAAGTCTGCAGCCCTTGGACAATTATTTTCTCTGTATGGAAGTTGCAGTCATCCCACAACCCTTTAGCCACAGGGAAAAAGTGTCCTTCCTCATAAGAACATAAGAAGAGCCATGCTGGATCAGACTAAGGGCCCATCTAATCCACCATTCTGTTCATAAAGTGGCCAACCAACTGTTGACTGGGAAACCACAAGCAGGACACAAGAGCAACAGCACCTTCCCACCCATGTTCTCCAGCAACTTGTGTATGTAGGCACACTGCCTACTGGAGGTAGCATGTGGCCATCAGAGCTAGTAGCATTGAAAGCCTTCTTCTCCAGGAATGTGTCTAACCCCCTTTTAAAGTCATCCAAACTGGTGGCCATCACTACATCTTGTGGTAGTGAATTCCATAGTTTAACTATGCTCTGTGGAAGAAGTACTTCCTTTTATCAATCCTGAATCTCCCACCAATCAACTTGATGGGATGACCTTGAGTTCTCCGTGTCCCCCCTTTCCCTCCTTTTTTCCAAGCTAAACAATCCGAGCTGTTGTAACCTTCCCTTGTAAGGGAAATGCTCCAGCCTAGGGATGGACGAAGGTCCCTTACCTGGTCCCGCAGTTTTTTTCGGGGGGGGGGAGAGGTGCTCTGTTTCTCCCCCCGAAATTCTTGGCGGGTGGGGAGGCGTCCCGCCCCTCCCTGCCAAAATTCTGGCGGGGGGGAGGCACCCCATCCCTCCCCACCGAAATTCTGGAAAGAAAAAAGAAAAGTAAAAAAAAAAGTGATAGGCTACATAAAGATTTATGTAGCCTATCACGGCTGACTTTGAAAAAAAAAAAGCGCGTACGCAGATGGTGGCGCCCATGGGCGCCGCCATTTGCATTCCTTATTTGGGCATGGGTAGTCTATGTAAAGATTTATGTAGACTATGGTGAAAATAAGGGCAACACTATTTGCGTTGCCCTTATTTTCACTGTAGTCTACGTAAATCTTTACATAGACTACCCGTGCCCAAATAAGGAATGCAAATGGCGGCGCCCATGGGCGCCGCCATTTGCGTACGCGCTTTTTTTTTTTCAAAGTCAGCCGTGATAGGCTACGTAAAGATTTACGTAGCCTATCATGGCTGACTTTGAAAATCTAGCCATGATAGGCTACGTAAATCTTTACGTAGCCTATCACGTTTTTTTTTTTTACACTTTACTTGGAAATGGCGGCAGCGGCAGCTGTTCGGAAAACTGGCTGCCGCCGCACCGCCGCCGCACCGCCGCCAGGACCCGCTGCCGTGAGGGACATTCGCACGAGGTAAGTCCCATCCCGGGGGGGGGGCGGGGGGTGTCGGAGAATTTCCCCACCAATTTCTGGGGGCTGAATGCGTTGGCATTCGGCCTCCTGGAGATTCGTGGAGAAATTCTCTGACATCCCTACTCCAGCCCCTTGATCATTTTAGTTGCCCTTTTCTGTACCTGTCCTACCTGCCCTCATTGTTTCCTAGCTGTCAAACTGGATACAAGGTTGCTTTTTTTAATGCCATCCTGCCTCAGTTCCATCTACCACCAAGCTCTTTGATGTGCATGGCAAGAGTACCTATCTGAAAAAGAATCCCTGTGGGAAAATGTGTACAACCTAGGGATGACTTTTGTTCGGTCTGCAACCAACTGAATCCACACTCTCCAGACTAATATTCTGATTCTTCAGATTACATACTTCTCAGAATTTTGCAGTGCAGTTCTCAGCTCAAAAGACTGTGTACAGAAATGCACATATTAGGGAAAGCTGAACACGAAGCTGCACATTAGAGGAAGTTGTGTACAAAATGTATATGCTAGAGAAAATTGCTTATGCAAATAAATGAAAAAAAATCATATATATTTTTAAAAGATACAGACTGATACAGAAATTCAATGAAATGGACTTATGACCGAATACATAGAAAACTGATGTGGACCAGAAATATACTGATTTGTCCATACTAGTACAAGTTAAGCCACTTGTCAGAAGTTTTGGTTATAAATAATGCTCTGGTAGTGGCAGTAATTTCTAGGTTGACTTCTGTACTGCTCACAAGGCACAGCCTTGTCTCCCATCTCAAAGCTCATATTTCTGCTTTGTTGACATGTCTTCCTAGATGGCCCACTGATGTTTCAGATTATAACTTTTCTACAGCCATGTATTGTCCTGTGGCTTTCAGAGATTTTGTTATTTATCTCTCTTACTTCCCCCCAACACTCAGATGAAGACATGTGCCAATATATGGAATGAACAATGTATTTCCTTATATAGTCATCTGCAATGGGAACAAATAATTTTTTCAGTGTGGGTACTGGTTTAAGATGATGCTAAGAGGGCTCCATCCTGTCTTCATCCCTGTGAGATGGCCACATCCTGACTCCTTGATTCAGCCACCTTCTGTTTCCTTCCCTACTCCTCAGAGCCAATCCTTTCAAAGAGTCAAGTTAGCTAAAGGTAGCATCATCAACTTCAGCCATCTAGCCTTTGAAGTCAGTGAAGCTACTTATGACAGGTTCCCATCCCAATACTTTTTAAAATATAGAAGCATTAAAGTCATGTACCACTTCAGCCTTACTCTGAACTAGTACATCCCAGACAAAGGTTTACAATCTCTGTAAGTACAAGGCCTCAGAACACATCTGTAATCATTTTCTCATTATCATGGATCTTATCTCTGAAGTCTTGGGAGATCTCAGGTAGGTATTGTAATACAAATGATTAATAGATTATGGAAAGAATTGCTACAGCATTTCAAAAAAGAGCTTTTTGCTTATTCAATTAAGTTTTTATTTTATTGTGCATTTTTATAACAGGTATCAACAATCCTGCTGACATTTTCAATATGGCTATCAATGTCTCTCATTACAATTACTTCAAGAGCTTTGAACTTTATGCTTTGACAGCGAAGAAAGAAACACTGATGACATTAGATTTTATGTTTTCTTAACAAGCCTCTGTAGACTACACTTTAAAAAGTAGAAGTGTTCTAGAGCATAAAAATCAATTATAATTATGTGAGATGGAAAGATGAGAAATACAGTTTTTCAACTTCTGGAAGTTAAATGATCTTGACTATTCTAAGATGACTTATGTTAAAATTAAAGTATCCTTATGAAAGTATTTCCATGAAATTTGATATGAGTACATTCTTTCTGGTGTTACTGCCACTCTGTGGTCTACTGTGAACATTATGGATTTCTACCATGAAAATGTAGAGATGTTTTCCATGTAAACCTTTAAAAATCCTTTCAAACAGTTACGAAGTAAGCAATCAAACAAATCAACCAGAAGGAACATGATAATAAAGGAGTCTTAACACGTTTCCTTTACAAAAAAAAAGAAAAAGGTAATGGCTCACAGATGCCTCTAGGGAGAGTAGTCCACAGTCTGGATGCCAAAAGGTTCCGCGCATGGTAGCCATGTGTGGCTAAACTCAGAAGGCTAAGACATCTGACCCAGGGCCTCTGATGGTGATGAAGAACTTAATAACCATGGATAATCATATGGGAAGAGCTGGTCCTAAAAACCTTGGTCTGAGGTCAAGAAAGAGGGAATTTTTCTTCTCCCTCAGAGTATGTGGACCAGAATAAAATCCCAGGGGCACCAAAATGGCTTTCAGAGTCAGGACTGGGATAATTATTTTTGATATGCCTAAAATGTGGCTCAGACCAAATGGCTTCCTCTGATAATGGTAGTCACCTAATGGGTCTAAATAGGCGATCTTATAAGTAATCAGGTAATATAAAAAGTGAAACTAAAATTTCCAAGTTATGTAGGTAACATTTGTCAAAAAATAAATACAAAGTATAATGGAATTTAATGTTCAATATTCCTCTGGCAATCTCAACCGAGAATTCAGAAAAGGCCTAAAAGAAAAGACTCATGAATGAAGTCAAATATATTGTTTTAGCATCTTTTTTTTTCCTTGTGGAAACGCCAGGGAAAAATTATTGACTTCCTACGTTTGTACCCTTTAGTTATAATTGATTTAGTATTTCTCTTCCCACTATTAATCTACACCATCAGACATAAAACAATACCTTAACTACACAACTTACTTTTCTTCTCAAATCATATTGTTCAAACTAAACCTTCTTAAATATCAAAACAATGACACCCTTTGACACAATTCTGGGACAGCAGTATCCAAATATCAATAATATAAAACTCATTGGGAATTCAATTTTGCCATTAGCTTTTCAGCTATGTTGGGCCTATGATCTGTAAAAGTGATATTTATTTCACTGTCAGTTGGCAAATATTTTTTTTAATTTGGGCCTCATTCAGTATAACATACTTTTCCATGGACTGCCTGAAGAAAATGATTGAACAAATAATGCAGTCCCAAGCATGTATAATTTATATTAAAGATTCATGATTGGTTTCAAGGGTTCTTGTGTAAACATCCCCCGTAATACTTTCATCAGAAATAAAGGATAATATGCCAGGTGAGGAAGACAAATACTGTCCTTGGATAAAAGTTAGATAACTGGGAGGCAGTGAAATAATGTTGGCTGACAATATTTATATTGCGTGGGGCAAAAAACAAACCCTCCTGCCCCAACTTTCCAAACTGTTCTCTACCCTGTAGCTACCAAAGTGTGGAAAAATAGTTTCTCATATTGTCAACATGAGAGAAGAAATTACAGGCTGTTAAAAAAAGAAAGAACTAGTAATTGACTAGCTAGGTCAACATTTTGAAATGGAGGGAATCTATGGAGCTCTGGTCTTTGGAGAAACATGATGTCTTCAGATGCACCAGAATAAGGGATATCTATAATTTTATACTTGAAAAACGCCCATCATTATAATGGAAAAAGGAGGAAGAAGAGGCTGTGTGTGTGTGTGTGTGTGAGAGAGAGAGAGAGAGAGGGTGTGTGTGTCATATTATGGTAGAGATTCCTTTGATGGAGAACATGCCTCAGTGATCTGATAATTGTTGTTGTTTACTTCCCATCTTTTTACAACTTTATACAAGACGGCATCCATTAAATGAAAGTACCATATAATACAGTTTAAGCAAAATAAAAATAAGAACAAAATAAGCAACTGTTAAAACAGCAGCAGATACATAATAATTCAACCTCCTGATAAACCCCACTTAAATGAAATAGCATAAAAACAGGCAGCGAGGGGAACCAGTGAGAGGGCACACTGTGTGTGTGTGTGTGTGTGTGTGTGTAACATACAGTTTGGCTGTATGTTTGCCTACACAAACAAACACACACACACACAGCTGCTCCCCGCTGCTCAACAGATTCCCTAGGTGAGCTGACAGAGGTGGTCTCAGGTGTGCTGCTGAGATCCCCCAGACTGTTGGTTCTAGGTAATGTCATCATTCATTCTGAGGACACCCTGTCTGGGGCAGCTCAGGACTTCATGGTCTCCATGAGAGCCATGGCACTGTCCCAACATGTCATGGCCCAACACATGTAGCGGGGCATACTCTAGACCTGGTTTTCTTAACTGGACATGGAGATGGTGATCTGAAGGTAGGGGACTTTGTATCAGTCCTTTTGTCATGGTCAGATCATCAGATCACTGCCTGCTGAGACCTAGAGGAGCTTTTCCCCTCTGCAAGGATGGGGGACCTATTAAGATGGTCTGCCCCTGGAGGCTAATGGATCTGGGTGGTTTCCAGAGGGCTCGGGGGGGGGGGTCTGGCTGATATGGGTGGCACTCCTCTTGAAGCCCTGGTTGATTGTGGAATGCAGAAATGACCTGAGCAATTGACATGATCGCTCCTGAACGCACTCTCCAGAGAAGAGCTCTTACGGCTCCGTGGTATACCCCGGAGCTGAGAGTGATGAAACAAAATAGGAGTGGATTGAGTGCGGGACAGGTGGAGAAAAACTCCTAGTGGATGCAATCGAACTCTGGTGTGTGCCTATGGCCAGGTATATCCAAAGGCAGTGATAGCGGCAAGGACAAAATATTTCACTGCCTCTATTCAATCGTCCATATGCTGCCCAGTGGAGCTTTTTGGGGTTGTCTGAGGCCTTTTACATTCTGGCCCTAAGGACGCAATTGTCATGCCTCCCTTGGACCCTGAGGATGAAGGGGAATGGCAGGCTCCAGACCCAGGGGAAGGGACCAGTACAGAAAGAGCCTGAGCACCCCCATCTCCTGTGGATGTTCCAGACCCAGCTACAGTCTCCCCAGAGGATTCGGAGGGCAAAATGCTACTAAACCCCGCAGAGTGAAGGCAGCTGCATGTCCAGGAGCAACGTAGGTGAGCCTCCATCTGTTTAAGACAAAGACACTCTCAGGGGCAGGAGGACTGATTGGATGCAGCTGCCTCAAGTCGTAGTGGTTAAAAGGGGATGGCAGGCTGGAGCGAGACTGCTGAAGTAGGGATGGCGGAGAATTTCTCCACGAATCTCGGGGAGGCCGAATGCCAACGCATTCAGCCCCCCGAAATTGGCAGTGAAATTCTCCGCCCCCCGCCCCCCGCCTCCCCCCCGGGATGGGACTTACCTCTCTCGAATGTCCCTCTCGGCGGCGGGTCCCGGCGGCAGTTCGGTGGCGTTTTGGCAAGGGCGGGAGCGGTGGCTGGTCTTCTGACCGGCTGCCGCCGCCATTACAAAATAAAGTTAAAAAACCCCAACAACACGTAATAGGCTACATAACGATTTACGTAGCCTATCACGGCTGGATTTCCAAAGTCAGCCGTGATAGGCTACGTAAATCATTACGTAGCCTATCACGGCTGACTTTGAAAAAAAAAAAGCGCATGCGCAAATGGTGGCGCCCATGGGCGCCGCCATTTGCTTTCCTTATTTGGGCCTGGGTAGTCTACATAAAGATTTACGTAGACTATGGCGAAAATAAGGGCAACGCTTAAAGGCGTTTTTTGCGTGCGCGCTTTTTTTTTCCAACATCAGCTGTGATAGGCTACGTAATGATTTACGTAGCCTATCATGGCTGACTTTGGAAATCTAGCCATGATAGGTTATGTAATCGTTACGTAGGCTATCACGGGTGTGTGTTGTTGTTTTTTTTTACATTTTCTTTTTTATTTCACTTCCGGGGGGACGGGGCGCTTCTCCCTGGCCTGAATTTTGGCCGGGCGAGGCAGGGCGCCTCCCCCCCCGGCGTGAACTTCAGGGGGAGAACCGAAGCGCCTTCCCCCCACCGCGAAGCAAGCTGTGGGACCAGGTAAGTGACTTTCGTTAGGAGTGGATGAAAGTCACTTACCTGTCATCGAAGCTTGTTCGCGGTGGGGGGGAGGCGCTTCGCTGCTCCCCCCGCGAAGTTCAGGCCGGGGGGGAGGCTTCCCGCCTTGCCCGGCCGAAATTCAGGCCGGGGGGAGGCTTCCCACCTCGCCCGGCCGAAATTCAGGCTGGGGAGGAGGCTTCCCACCTCGCCCGGCCGCGAACTCCAAAGGTTTTTTTTTTTTAAAAAAAACGCCCCCGTGATAGGCTACGTGACGATTAACGTAGCCTATCAAGGCTAGATCTGCAAAGGCAGCCGTGATAGGCTACGTTAATCGTCACGTAGCCTATCATGGGTGACTTAAAAAAAAAAAAAAGCACGTACGCTAATGGCGGCCCCCATAGGGAGCCGCCATTCGCGTTCCTTATTTGGTCACTGTAGTCTACGTAAAGATTTACGTAGACTACGGTGAAAATAAGGGCAACGCTATTTGCGTTGCCCTTATTTTTGCATTGCCCTTATTGCCCTTATAGCGTTGACTACAGCAACGTTATTGCCCTTATAGCGTTGACTATAGCGTTGACTATAGACTACAGCAACCAAATAAGGAACGCGAATGGCGGCTCCCTATAGCGTTTGCCCTTATAGCGTTGACTACAGCAACGTTATTGCCCTTATAGCGTTGACTATAGCGTTGACTATAGACTACAGCAACCAAATAAGGAACGTGAATGGCGGCTCCCTATGGGGGCCGCCATTAGCCGTACGCGCTTTTTTTTTTTTTAAAGTCACCCGTGATAGGCTACGTGACGATTAACGTAGCCTATCACGGCTGACTTTGCAGATCTAGCCGTGATAGGCTACGTTAATCGTCACGTAGCCTATCACGGGGGCTTTTTTTCTTTTCTTTTCTTGGAATGGCAGCGGCGGCAGCCGGTCAAAAGACCGGCTGCCGCTCCCGCCCCGCACGAACACCCGCCGAACCGCCGGCCGGACCCGCTGCCGGGAGAGACATTCAGCAAAGGTAAGTCCTGTCCCGGGGGGGGGGCGGGGGGCGGGGGTGTGTGGAGAATTTCTCCCCGAAACTTGTTCGGGGGGCCGAACACATTGGCGCTCGGCCCCCTGAAGTTTCGGGGAGAAATTCTCAGCCATCCCTAAATTTCGTACTTCCCTATGCTGAAGAGCAAAGTCGTGTTGCACGTCGGGCCTCAGCCTCAGCCTCCACCCTGACCCACTGCCTTGCTTGTGTTCCCTTGTGTGTTTTGGACCTTGGACTGGACAACAGACTTCTCTTTGCCTTAGATCTTTGGACTCACTGCCTGGACTCACTGTATTCCTCGCTACAGCTGCTTTTTCACTCCCCCAGCCTTGGACAGGTTTACGACCCTGTTATTATCAATAGGGATGTCAGAGAATTCCGCCACGGACTCCAGTGAGAATCTGGCCTCCCCGGAGTCTAAAGAATCTAAAGAATTCCAAAGAATCTGGCCCCCCGGAGTCCGTGGCGGAACAGCCTCCCCCCCTGCCACCCCGCGGAACCCCCCTGGACGGACCTACCTGGTGGCGGATGCGGCAACAGCAGATGAAGTGGCGACAAGTTCCAGCTGCTGCCGGGCTGCTGCAACTGCCATTTGCGTCCCTACGCTAGGGATGGCGGAGAATTTCTCCCCGAAACTTCGGGGGGCCGAGCGCCAATGTGTTCGGCCCCCCGAACAAGTTTCGGGGAGAAATCCTCCGCCCCCCGCCCCCCACCCCCCCCCCGGGACGGGACTTACCTTCCCTGAATGTCCCTCCCGGCGGCGGGTCCGGCCGGCGGTTCGTCCGGTGTTCGAGCAGGGCGGGAGCGGCAGCTGGTCTTTCGACCGGCTGCCGCCCCCGCCATTGCAATGAAAGAAAAAAAAAACACGTCCCCTGATAGGGTACGTGACGATTCATGTAGCCTATCACGGCAAGATTTGCAAAGTCAGCCATGATAGGCTACGTGAATCGTCACGTAGCCTATCACGGGTGACTTTAAAAAAAAAAAAAAAAAGTGTGTACGGATGAATAAGGAAAATAAGGGCAACTTATCAGCAACTAAATAAGAAAAGTGTGTACGGATAATGGCGGTCCCCATAGGGAGCCGCCATTCGCGTTCCTTATTTGGTCGCTGTAGTCTACGTCAATGTTTACGTAGACTACGGCGAAAATAAGGGCAACGCTTATCAGCAACTAAATAAGGAACGCGAATGGCGGCTCCCTATGGGGGCCGCCATTCGCGTACGCGCTTTTTTTTTTTTAAGTCACCCGTGATAGGCTACGTGATGATTAACATAGCCTATCATGGCTGACTTTGCAGATCTAGCTGTGATAGGCTACGTGAATCGTCACGTAGCCTATCAGGGGACGTGTTTTTGTTTTTTTTTTTACTTTCGAGTTCGCGGCCGGGCGAGGCGGGAAGCCTCCTCCCCGGCCTGAATTTCGGCCGGGCGAGGCGGGAAGCCTCCCCCCCTGGCCTGAATTTCGGCCGGGCGAGGCGGGAAGCCTCCCCCCCCGGCCTGAACTTCGCGGGGGGAGCAGCGAAGCGCTCCCCCCCACCGCGAAAAAGCTTCGGCGAAAGGTAAGGGACTTTCGTCCATCCCTACCCTACGCTTGCCTGTGATAGGCTACGTATATATTTATGTAGCCTATCACGGCTAAAGCAGGGACACAAATGGTGTCCCCTACGCAGGATGCCATTTGTGTCCACAGCAGCCTGGCAGCGGGTGGAGGCCCTGCTGCGGATCAGCCCGGCCGTTGGCTTTGCAGACTGGCTGCGGAGCTGAGCTGGCCAGGCAGGATTCCGGGAGGGAGTAGGGATGGCGGAGAATTTCTCCCTGAAACTTCGGGGGGCCGAGCGCCAACGTGTTCAGCCCCCTGAACATGTTTCGGGGAGAAATCCTCCGGACCCCCCCCCGCCCCCTGCACCCCCCCCGGGACGGGACTTACCTTCGCCGAATGTCCCTCCCGGCGGCGGGTCCGGCCGGCGGTTCGGCGGGTGTTCGAGCGGGGCGGGAGCAGCAGCCGGTCTTTTGGCCGGCTGCCGCCGCCGCCATTCCAATAAAAGTAAAAAAAAAATGAACGCCCCCGTGATAGGCTACGTGACAATTAACGTAGCCTATCACGGCTAGATTTGCAAAGTCAGCCATGATAGGCTATGTTAATCATCACGTAGCCTATCACGGGTGACTTAAAAAAAAAAAAAGCACATACGCTAATGGCGGCCCCGATAGGGAGCCGCCATTCGCGTTCCTTATTTAGTCGCTGTAGTCTACGTAAATGTTTATGTAGACTCCGGCGAAAATAAGGGCAACGCTATTTGCTTTTTTTAAGTCACCCGTGATAGGCTATGTGACGATTAACGTAGCCTATCATGGCTGACTTTGCAGATCTAGCCGTGATAGGCTTCGTTAATCGTCACGTAGCCTATCACGGGGGTGTTTTTTTTAAAAAAAAAAACAATGGAGTTCGCAGCCGGGCGAGGCGGGAAGCCTCCCCCCCGGCCTGAATTTCGGCCAGGGCGAGGCGGGAAGCCTCCCCCTCCAGCCTGAACTTCGCGGGGGGAGCCACGAAGCGCCTCCCCCCCACCGCGAACAAGCTTCGATGAAAGGTAAGTGCCTTTCATCCACCCCTAGGAGGGAGGAACAGATTGCCTCCCTCCCTCCTGTTGAGGATTGCAGGGGGAGGAACGGATCACCTCTCCCCACCTGCGGACCCCAGTGGAGCCAGGTAAGTTGGGTCTCATACACCCCTAGTTATCAGCCAGTGATTTATCGCCACCAGCTGTGGTCAGCTGGCAGGATCCGACAACTATGGAACCATCAGAGGCCTGCTGTAATGCACTGGCTAGGCACTTCCAGAATAAAATCTCCTGCATCCTCCGGAATTTAGACTCCAATATTACTGCAGGTGAATCTGGTGAGGTATGCAGAGCACAGTCTTGTCTATTTTCCTTGGATGAGTTTCAGTTGGTACAGCTCGAGGATGTGGACAAGGTGCTTGGACAGGTTCACTTCCATATTGGATCCTTGCCTTTCTTGGCTAATAAAAACCATCAAGGAGGAAACAGCTGGCTCGGCTAGGGAGGTGATTAATGCCTCCTTGCGAAAGGGAGTGGTCCCGGGCTGCCTAAAAGAAGCGGTGGTGAGACAACTCCTGAAGAAATCCTCCTTAGGCCCAAAAACCTTAATAATTATAGGCCGGTTGCAAATGTTCCATTCCTAGGCAAGGTCCTTGAGCGAGTGGTTGCCAGCCAGCTCCAAGCACTCTTGGATGAGACCGATTATATGGATCCATTTCAAGCAGGGTTCAGGCCAGGTTTTGGCACAGAAGCAGCCTTGGTTGCCCTGTATGATGCTAGGGATGGCGGAGAATTTCTCCACGAATCTCGGGGAGTCCGAATGCCAAGGCATTCGGCCCCCCGAAATTGTTGGTGAAATTCTCCGCCCCCCCCCGGGATGGGACTTACCTCCCTTGAATGTAGGGATGGACAAAAGGGACATACCTTGTCCCGCAGCTTGCTTCGCGGTGGGGGGGAGGCGCTTCGGTTCTCCACCCGAAGTTCAGGTGAGGGGGGGAGGCGCCCTGCCTCGCCTGGCTGAAATTCAGGCCGGAGGGGGAGGCGCCCCATCTCTCACCGGCAAAATTCAGGCCGGGGAGGTGCGCCCCATCTCCCCAGCCGCGAAAAAAAAAGTAAAAACAAAACAAAACACACCCGTGATAGGCTACGTAACGATTTGCGTAGCCTATCACGGCTAGATTTCCAAAGTCAGCCGTGATAGGCTACGTAAATCGTCACATAGCCTATCACGGCTGACTTTGGAAGAAAAAAAAAGCGCGTATGCAAATGGCTGCGCCCCATGGGCGCCGCCATTTGCGTTCCTTATTTTGGCACGTCTAGTCTACGTAAAGATTTACGTAGACTACTGCGAAAATAAGGGAACGCTATTTGCAAATCGCCGTAGTCTACGTAAATCTTTACGTAGACTACCGGGACCAAATAAGGAATGCAAATGGCGGCGCCCATGGGCGCCCCCATTTGCGTACGCACTTTTTTTTCCCCCAAAGTCACCTGTGATAGGCTACGTAATGATTAACGTAGCCTATCACGGCTGACTTTGGAAATCTAGCCGTGATAGGCTATGTTAATCATTACGTAGCCTATCACAGGTGTGTGTTTTTGTGTTTTTGTTTTTTACTTTTGTATTTTGTGGCCGGCGAGATGGGGCCCTTCTCCCCAGCCTGAATTTCGGCCGGGTGAGGCGGGGCGCCTCCCCTCCGGCCTGAATTTCAGCCGGGCGAGGCGGGGTGCCTCCCCCCCGGCCTGAACTTCGGGGGGAGAACCGAAGCACCTCCCCCCCACCGCAAAGCAAGCTGCAGGACCAGGTAAGTCCGTTTCGTACATCCCTAAACCTGTGTTGGCAGAAAGACAGGGGGAGTGTGACCCTGTTGATTCTCCTTGATCTCTCGGCGGCTTTTGATACCATCAACCACAGTATCCTTCTGGGACCGCTCTCTGAATTGGGAATGGGAGGAGTTTTACTCCTACTTGGAGGGTCAGCTCCAGAATATGGTTCTTGGGGTATATTGCTCGGCCCTGTGGACTCTCCAGTATGGGGTTCCATGGGGGTCGGTTTTGTCCCCCATGCTGTTTAACATCTGCAGGAAACCATTGACTGTGGTCATCCAGAGTTTTGGAGTGCGTTGTCATCGGTATGCTGATGACACACAGCTGTTTCTCCTTTACATCATCTTCAGGTGAGGCTGTGGATGGGCTGAATTGGTGCCTGGCTGTGATAATGGACTGGATAAGGGCTAATAAACTGAAACTCAATCCAGACAAGACTGAGATGCTGTAGGTGGGTGGTTCTGCTGACCAGATGAAGGGTGTTCAATCTGTTCTGGATGGGGTTGCACTCCCCTTGAAGGAGCAGATCCATAGCTTGGGGGTCCTCCTGGAACCATCTTTGTCACTTGAGGCTCATGGCATGGAGTGCCTTCTACCAACTTCAGTTGGTGGACCCGCTATGCCCCTATGCCCTATCTGGATAGGGATAACCTGGCTTCAGTTGTGTATGCTCTGGTAACCTCTAAGTTAGATTACTGCAATGCCCTCTACATGGGGCTGCCTTTGAAGATGGTTTGGAAGCTGCAGCTCATGGAAAATGCAGTGGCCAAATTGCTAACAGGGACCAGAAGGTCCTAACATATAAGACCAAATCTGGCCCTCTTGCACTGGCTGCCTATATGCTTCCAAGCTCAATTCAAAGTGCTAGTTTTAACCTATAAGGCCCTACTCAGCTTGGGACCACAATACCTGATGGCATGCCTCTCCTGAAATTAACCTATCTGTCCACTACGTTCAGCATCTAAGGCCCTCCTCCACGTGCCTTCTCCAAGGGAAACCTGGAAGGCAGCCATGAGGGAGAGAGCCTTCTCAGTGGTGGCCCCCCATCTGTGGAACAAGCCTCCTGATGAGGGCTGCTTGGTGCCAACATTATTATCTTTTAGGTGCCAGGTTAAGATCTATCTCTTTTCCCAGGCATTTGGCAGCACATAATGAGTTTTAATTGGTCCTGGATGTGTCTTTAGTTTAGGGATGTACGAAAGTTCCACCATGGATCTCGGGGAGGCCGAATGCCAGCGCATTAGGCCCCCCGAAATCGGTGGTGGAACGGCCCGCCCCCCCCAGGACGGGACTTACCTGGGGCAGATCTTCTTGGTGGCAGCGGCTCCGGCGGTGGTTCGGTGGTGGCGGCTACGGCAGCTGTGGTGGCCAGTCTTCTGACCGGCTGCCACCGCCGCCATTTCCAGGTTTAAACAAAAACAAAAAAACATGATAGGCTACATAAAGATTTAGGTAGCCTATCATGGCTAGATTTTAAAAAAACACCATGATAGGCTACGTAAATCTTTACGTAGCCTATCACGGCTGACTTAAAAAAACAAAAAGCAAAAACGTGCATACGCAAATGGCGGCGGCCATGGCCACCGCCATTTGCATTCCTTATTTTGGCACGTCTTAGTCTACGTAAACATTTACGTAGACTAAGACGGCGAAAATAAGGGGAACGCAAATAGACGCTACACTATTTGCGTTCCCCTTATTTTCGCCGTCTTAGTCTATGTAAATGTTTATGTAGACTGAGACGTGCCAAAATAAGGGACGCAAATGGCGTCGGCCATGGCCACCACCATTTGCGTAAGCTCGTTTTTTTTTAATCAGCCGTGATAGGCTACGTAAAGATTTACGTAGACTATCACGGTTGACTGCAGGGATGCAAACGGCGGAGTACAGCCGGTCGGCCAGGATTCCGGGGGGGGGGGAGGAATGGAGAGCCTCCCCCCCCGGCCAGGAGTCTGGGGGGAGGGAAGGAACGCCTCCCCCCGCACCATCAGCATAATCCCGGAAAGGTAAGTACCTTTCGTACATCCCTACTTTAGTTATGACTTCTTCTTCTTTTTGGAAAATACTTTTTATTCTATTTTTTTTCTTTATAAATGAAATAAACAGTACCAACAACGTAGTCATTACCTACAGTTTCCAACACTACAGTATTCTTAGGAGGACACAGCAATAATGAAAAAGAAAAGAAAAGAAAAAAACAGAAGAAGGAATAGGGATGTCAGAGAATTTCGCCACAAATCTTGTTGAGGCCGAATGCCAGCGCATTCGGCCCCCCGAAATTGGTGGTGGAACGGTCTGCCCCCCCGCCCCCCCGGGACGGGACTTACCTTGGGCAGATCTTCCTGGCGGCGGTGGCTCCGGTGGCAGTTTGGCAGAGGTGGCTACGGTGGCTGGTCTTCCGACCGGCTGCCGCCGCCGCCATTTCCAGTTAAAACAAAAAAACCACAAAAAAACATGGTAGGCTACGTAAACTTTTACGTAACCTATCACGGCTAGATTTTTAAAAAACACCGCGATAGGCTACGTAAATGTTTACGTAGCCTATCACGGCTGATTTAAAAGAAAAAAACAATGCGCGTAAGCAAATGGCGGCACCCATGGGTGCTGCCATTTGCGTTCCTTATTTTGGCACATCTTAGTTTACGTAAACATTTACGTAGACTAAGACGGCGAAAATAAGGGGAACGCAAATAGCGTAGACGTCTACGCTATTTGCATTCCCCTTATTTTCGCTGTCTTAGTCTACATAAATGTTTATGTAGACTAACACGTGACAAAATAAGGAATGCAAATGGCGGCGCCCATGGGCGCCGCCATTTGCGTACACGCGTGTTTTTTTTTCTTTTAAATCAGCCATGATAGGCTATGTAAACATTTACGTAGCCTATCATGGCTGACTGCAGGGATGCAAATGGCGGCGGCTACAGCCACCACCATTTGCAGAGCTGGCTGGCCAGGATTCAGGTGGGAAGGGACGGAGCGCCTCCCTCCCCAGCCAGAATTTCAGGGGGGAGGGACAGAGCGCCTCCTCCCTGGCCAGAATTTCGGGGGGAGGTACGGAGCGCCTCTCCCCCACCACAAATGTCACCCTTTGAAAATGTAAGTGACTTTCGTACATCCCTAAGAAGGAAAAGGAAGAAGAAAGCAAGAAAGAAAAAGAAAAAAATATTAAAAAGTTGCTTAAAAGGATTAAATTTAAACTCAATTACACACAAACATCAAATATCATTATACTTAAAAATTATACCTATAACATTGCCAATATTACAATTCAGTACAGCATAGATAATCAACCTTACATTTCAATATCATATCATCAGTCTCGAGGGAGCAAGCCTACAATTCATTTCCAATAACCATATATTGCCCTTCAGTTAACATATAATAGTAAAGCTTAACAATTTAACCAGCCAAAAACATTACTAATCAAAGTCTCATATAAATGATAGTAATAATAATAAAAAGGAAGGAAATTAGAAAGGATAAGTAACAATAATAACAAATCACTTATAAATTTTATGCTATCTGTATTTTAGTGTCATTTCTAAATCTATATATGAATGTATACATATCTATACACACACAACCAGGAATTTTTTTATTATACAATATATCATGTCTAATGTAAAAAAAGAGGAAGTAAGGAAAAAAGGGGGAAAGGGGGGAATATATGTAAACAGTCCCCTGGACTGGCATACTGCCTGGACCTTATAACCCAAACAAATCCAAAGAACAATAATAATTGAAAAGTTCTCAGCTCATGAGGCTGGCGAAGATGTCTCCCATGCCTTACTTTGAATGCCAGCTAGCTAAGCCTCTACCATTTAATGTTTTAAAAACTTTTTCATCTGGCCTTCAAAAAGAATGCAAAATATAGTGGGATATTTGATATAATATTGCAGATTCATTTGTCTTGCCTGATTTGTCGCCTTTGTAAATTGCCTTCTTTTGTCAGCGATTTTCTTTAGTGTAATCTGGAAATAACATAACTTTGTCTTGTGTTGCCCCCCCCCAATTCTCCCACTTCTCTTGCCAAGCGCAAAATATGGTTTTTTGTAGAAACTCTTGCAAATCGAACTATAACAGTATAGGCAGTCCCTTTGATGCCACGAACTGCACCTGGAACACGGTATGCATGCTCAATATCAAGTAAATAATCAGATGGCAGAGCAAGTAGCTCATGCAGAAATTTATATAAGAATTTAGACAGACTTATATCAGCAGGCAGATCTTTGATACCAAGGATATGCAGATTCGCTCTACGAGTATATGCCTCCAGTTGGGAAATTGTCAAGAGACGGGATATTATGAGAGGCATGCATAGCCGTCTCTTGCGCAGACACCTGGTCTTGGAGAGTATTAACCTTCAATTCCATCTTTTGCAAAGAGCTATTAATTAAATCCACAGCCCCTTGAAGGTTAGTAATAGAATCTTGGATTGTATCCAGCCTCTTAGCCTGTTCTGCTAATTAAGAAGACAAAGTTTTTATCAGAGCTAGCAACTCCTCTACATCTCCGGTATCTCTAAAACCTTTGCCAAGGGAGGTGTTGGGGGTCCCACGGCTTTTTTCCTTCCCCTGGATGCCTCTTCCGTAAAGAAAGCAAGTAAGTATAATTACAAACAAACAGTCACTTCAACAGATTTTGTGGGTCCTCAGATATTGTTGGTATTCATAAATACTTTTGGAACTCGTCAGCCCTGAAGTCTCCTGATTACATAGGAGTTTCAAAACAGCTTTGAGTAGATGACGCTCCAGAAAACTGACCTTAGAGTCCAGCTCTTCTGCTGCTCTGCAAAAGGAGTTGTTCTTCCAAGATCTTATCCAGATGTACTCTAGCTTCCCCTTTTAATTCCAGGGGAAGATGAAAAGGTTTTTCACCCTTTTAAAAGCTGTTTGAGGAGGCGACCTGTGGAGCCTCCACAGGACGCTTGCCAGGGTGACATGGCTCTTACCGGAAGTGGCTCAAGTTCAATGTTGGTTTTAGTTATATGTTGTTTGTGTATATTACCTGTGTGCTTTTATGTGCTTTTTTTTTTTTTTTTGTAAATGGCTTTTGCACTTTTTATATTGTATTTAATGTTTTAACTTCTGTAAACTGCCCAGAGAGCTTCGGCTATGGGGCAGTATAGAAATGCAATAAATAAAACAAAACAAAATAAAATAAATAGCTGCATAATATTTCCAAAATTACATCCTTGATATGAACCTGCCCAGGACATACAGAGGTCCTCCTTCAATTCATGTTACTGAAAGTACCCAGGGCCTTTTCCTGGGTACCTGCTTGCCTTATTTCAGGTAGAAGTAGGATCTAAAGAAAGGTCTCTGTTGCAGAACACAGGTCCTGGGCAGGTTACTGAGATGTAATGTGCATGTGCGCACACAGTGAGGGGTGGAGCATGCTTTATGGGAACTAGATAACTCACAGTGGGAGATGAAGTCCAGTTTTCTTTCCAATCCAAGCAATGTTCCTAAGTGCAATATCTTTCTTCCTCCTGTAGGCAGCTGTATGTTGTTTAGATATTTACAAGCTCCACCAGAAATGAAAGCTGCAATCTGTGGGAAAGTAGGAGGCCATCCTAAAACATGGCTAAAAGTTTGCTGTCTGGGCATGTTCTCTTGATTGATGTACTTCTCCCAGTACATCTTCTTTGAACTCGTGGTCATCTTTGGCCATACCGTCGCTTGTGCCAGTGCGATGCCTTCTCTGCCCAACTTGCATTGAGTAAGGACATTCTATTATCTGCAGGTGTACACCACGAGATGGCAAACAGTAATTTTCCTCCTCCTAGTGAACATCTGAGTATGCTCAGTCCTTCTGTTCATTTCACTCATACAAAAACATTGCTTTGTCTGCCACTGTGACCTTGAGCTTGTTTCAGTGAATCTGCTTGTAAAGACAGCTGCATTTTTTTTACCCTTTCTTCAGAGCCAGTTTGCAAAGTCTTAGCTGAAGTCTTAGTTAGTTAGATAACATCATTTAGCATAGAATCAAAACTTCAAGGTCTTCTCTCCCAGGAGTCAAGAGTCTGGAATATAAGTCTAATTCTTAAATATGAATCTAGGGTCTTCTTGTAGGTTTCCCCAAAACTTTCATTCAGATCATTTCACTATTCCAGATCAAATTAGCCATTTTCAGTCTTTTGTTAGCAAAATTATTTGATCCTTTTAGTGCCAGATTAACACTCGGGACAGCCCTAATGAAGTGAATAGCATTTTCAGCTGCAATCCTACACTTACTAGTAAATAAGTGAATGGGACTTACTTCTGAGTAACCATGCATAAGATTGCACTGTCAGTCATGCAAGTCTGATACTGAATTTTTAAAAGATTGCTTTCAAGTATAATGCAGATCTGCAATATTCCATCCTTGGGCAAGGTGTTGGGTCATGTGCTGGCTTCTCAGATCCAGAGCTTTCAGACTGAGGTGGATTATCTAGGGCCATTTCAGTCTAGCTTCAGAACTGTTTATTGAGACTGCTTTCATCACCTTAGTGGACGATATACACCAGGAGGCAGGAACCAGACACGGGGAGTGTGTTCCTTCCTGTTAGTTCTGCTGGACCTTTTGACTGCTTTTCATACCATCAACTATAGTATCCTTCTGAGGCATCTGTTTGAGGTGGGATTGGCAAGCACTGTGGTGCCTCTGGTCCTTCTTGGAGGGGTGCTTTCAGAAGGTGGTGCTAGGGGATTCCTGAAAGATCCTACCTGAAAGATCACCTTCTCTCATATGTGCCTGCCCAGGTTTTAAGATCTTCAGGGGAAGCCCTTCTCTTGGGACCTTCTGGGACCTCCCTTTTCTACTTATGGATCTCAGAGAAATTGTGGAAGTCTTGAACAGTTGCTTGGATGCAGTATTGGGATGGATGCAGGAGAACAAACTGAAACTTAATCAGATAGAGTTTTTGTGAGTTGGGAGATCTGCTGATCTGGATAGTGGTGCTAATCCAGTCCTGGATGGAGCTGTGGAGTTGCACTTCCCCTGAAAGACCAGATATACAGCCTGGGCATGTCATGGGTGTTTCAGCTGCATGCATACTTCATGAAAGAGGAGCAGAGCAATTCTAAGTGGGGCTGGGGAGGAATGAAGTGGCAAATCTACTGCTACATCCCAAGTCTTGTCAGCTCAGGCCACTAAGGGCAGCAGGTTTCACTGGGCTTTCTGGCCTGGTAGATTTTTATATTTTAAATCCTCCCTGTCCCCCTTGGAGACAATGGAAGGGGGGATTAGTTTTGCATACTCCAAGCAGGAGTAGTTGACAAGCCAGATTGGACCTATCCAGTAGATCCAAAACTGGCTCCTACCTGTCCCTTCCTACCCCAGAATGCCCTGTTTTAAGGCTTTTTGCAGGCTACTGCTGGCAGGAACACAGGTGGTGGTAACTTTCTGCTTGCTGAGCTCTCATTGGGTGCAGCAGAGGCCTATCTGGCTTTAAAACCCCTCCCCTCCCCACTGGTGAAATGCCCTCTCCATCAGCAGAGGCCAGTGGATGGGTACCTCAGCCTTCCATCAGGCAGCCTCAGGGGTCTTATTGCACTGTTGATGGCTAAATTGGCTCACACAGTTTGTTGAAAAGGGTCTTAAGCCAATATCAGCCAAGGGGACCCCAAAAAAGGAAAGGCCAAGAGGAAGGGGCAGGATCTCAGGAATGAGGGACAAGCTGTTCTGTGGAGGAAGGGAGGGCTGATTGGAGTGGGCGTGCTCGTTAACTGGACCGGACTGCTAGGGAGGTTGCCATTTTGTAGCACATACAGGGAGAGTATGTAAAAGATATTTCTACCATTTGAGGAGGAAGTTAAGTAGGTGAAAGGGACAGCTGGCTGCTATATGTACAGAGAGTTTGGAATGGCAGAGATTAGGGATGGGATGGTGTTAGCATAAAACAAGGGAGGGTACATCATTGAGAGGTGTGAAGAGGATGAGTATGGTAGGGGAGCAGGACCCATAAAACTGAGAGTGGGTCATGTGGAAGGGGGAACTTAGGAGTGGGATCTCAAAGGGAGGGGAGGAAGTAGGGTTTTCCTATTATAATTAAAGCTGTGATGAAAGTTACTAAGTTTAGTGATAATAGGTCTTTGAAGTCAGTGGACTGGATTAAAAAGGCAGTAGGAGATATTGTGCTATGCAGGCTAGATGCTTGCAAGGAAGGGATTTCTTTGTTGCATGTAAATCCAAGGAACAAATGAAGAAGTTACTTCAGCTTACTGTCTTAGGAAAAATTTAAGTCGTGTGTCAATTTTCTCATTTCTCTGTTGGAAAAGAAAGGAGTTGTTTCATACCTTTGATGTACCTTTGGAACTCTCTGAGAATGATGTTAAAAACACCTTGGAGGGAGATTGGTTTCAAGGTTTGAAGTGTTTGTCTTCACAGTCTGATGGTGAATTATGTCATTCTGCTTCATCAGACATTTCAGGTGTGGCCTTATATTCCCCACCCCATCCCCATCTTCAGTGTTATCGATACTGGAACTTTGGACATGTGGCAGCAGGTTTGTCAAACTCAAGAGTGCTGTGGAAAATGGGAGAAGAATGCATACATTTCAAAGATGCACACAACTGGAAAAAAATGCATGAGAATACAGACAGCTTTTCATGCAACGAAAGAAAGAAAGAAAGAAAGACAGACAGACAGACAGACAAGCTTGCAATCTGATACAGAATTGAATCAGATTCAGAAAGATATTCAAGGTGAAATTTGGAGAAATTCAGCAAGCTCCAGTTTTGCTGTTTCAGTCACACATCTCTAGGCATGATACAATTGATATCAGACTTCCTTTGTCCTCATCAGAGGTTAAAAGCTGTGTGCTGCATGAAATCAAGCAGAATTGGCAGAAACGATAGGAAACTGGGCTTGTTGGAGGAGAGTCATTTCTTTCTGTTCAGCTCTGGATGACTTTCAGATTTTTAAAGTGGTTGGACTCAGTAGGTTGCTATTTTTCAGATCTTGAGTGGACATTGCACTCTACGTAGCAATCTGTTTTGGAGAGATCTGATTCTGTTCTTTGTGAGGTCTATGGAGTGGATGAAACTATATATCATCTTCTCTGGGATTATCTGACATATATGTAGTGCAAAGTGGGCTTTCTTTTTTACTGACTTCCAATGTTTGAGGGTTGCAGAGTATTCTTTGGCATCTGCACTCTTAGAAGTGCAGTCCGCAAAATGTTATGGAGGTTTGTTAAAGTTACTGGCGTTTATGCTCACTGGTAGGAATTAGTTGTGGGGGTTTTCTGTTTTCCAGTTGGTGGCAATCATGGGGCTTTGGGGGCATTGCTCTGCCATTAAATTCCAAAAGAACAAGAAGGGAGCCCAAAATTCAGGATGGAACAGATACAGGTGTCTTAGCATATTTCTTCCCAGGCCATGACTTGTATTTCTTTATTTTCTTTCAGGCTATCAGAGTGGTTAGTGTAAGACTTTCTCAGCCTTTTCACTTTCTATAATTAAAGGTAAATTGATGGGTGCATAGATAAATGAAGTTTGCTTCCGAATAGGAAGGGTCCATCGTAGGGACCAAATAAGACTTTATAGGCCTTTATAATTCACCCCACTGATGGCCAGAAGATTTTTGGAAACCAATGCAGATTCTTAAACACAAGAGATTCCATGACAGATTAAATAATGTTGCTTGATGGCATGAACACATCTTTGCCTTTTCTCACAACCTGTGGAAGCTACCTATATTTATAGAGGGAACCTATGTATCTCGTTAAAGTATGCTACCTATTCTTGGAATACTTTATTCTTGGAACCTATACTACATAGGTTCACCAATTATTTTGGATGGACATCATCTCATTAATGCAGATTAACAAAGAGAAGTTCATAGCATTCTAGCTGAGGGTGACATATCTAGGACACTGTGGAAAACCACAGCATTACCAACAGGACAGACATATGTTACATGTTTTTATTAAGAATACTGGCATTTTCTGAACTGCGACAGGAATGGAATTGGACTACAGTTCCACATTGTAATGAAGGAGGTCATTTTCCTTTTAAACTACACACTTTTCTATGTCTTATACATTTGCCTGCCCTGGTAAAATGACATTATTTGTTGAAGGAATATTATAGATTTTTGTTTATATTACAAATCACCCATGTGCAGAGAAGAACAAAAAAAATGAGGGAATTATAAATTTCCATTTCACAAAAAAACTATGGGGAAAATGAAACAAAAAAAATCCTTATTTTCTTGATTTAAACAAAGCAGCTAATCCACAAATGAAATACAATTGTGTTTATCATCTGCCTTTAGCCGCAGAAATACAATGGCTTTGATATTACATGTATACATAAAGTTTAGTTAACTGCTTAGATAATAAATGTGTGTTCTACCAAATCAGTTATTCATATCTTAAAATGTGGAGGAAATTCCATAGGAATCAATTAGGCATACATGACATTTTTAAGACCATGACTTGCAGGTTCTAGTCTAGCCTTCCCCAACCTGGTGCCTGGTGGTGCGATTATGGGAGTTGTAGTCCAACATGTTTGGAAGACATCAGGTTGAAGAAGACTGATATAGACTAAATGATGGTATACCTAACACTCTGCAATACTTTCTTACTAGAGCTGTGCGCAGGTGACCTCTTGAAATTCTCTCCCATATTTATGCACAGAGAAATTTGGGAGACAACAGACAATTTCACTGAATTTGTCCAGGGGAAGGAGAAATTCTCAACAGTTTCTCACAGCTAGGGCTCCCCATTGGCAGGGCTTGTAACACAGCTTCTTTCTTTTTTGGTTAGGGGTTTGGAGGGTTTGTGCTGCAACACCATCAACTGTCTTGGCAGGCCAGTAGGGATGTCAGAGAATTCCGCCATGGATCTCGGTGAGGCCAAATGCCCCCCCCCCGGGAATTCCCCCTGAAATCTGTGGTGGAATGGGACTTACCTGGGGCGGATGTTTTGGGCGGTGGCGGCTCCGCTGGCAGCTGCAGTGGCGGCGGCTGCGGTGGCTGGTCTTCCGACCGGCTGCCGCCACTGCCATTTGCAGTCTGGAGGGGTTTTTTTTTTTTTTACAGGGACGTGATAGGCTATGTAAAGATTTACGCAGACTATCACAGCTGGGTTAAAAAAAAACAAACCGCGTACGCAAATGGTGGCGGCTACGGCCACAGCCATTTGCGTTCCTTATTTTTCTCCATCTTAGTCTACGTAAATATTTACGTAGACTATAACGGCAAAAATAAAGGGGAATGCAAATAGTGTAGTGGGCGCTATTTGCATCCCTTTTTGATTCGCTGTTTTAGCCTATGTAAATATTTACGTAAGCTAAAACGGCGAATCAAAAAGGGACGTAAATAGCGCCCGCTATGCTATTTGCATTCCCCTTTATTTTCACCGTTATAGTCTACATAAATATTTATGTAGACTAAGACAGTGAAAAATAAGGAACGCAAATGGCGGTGGCCGCAGCCACCGCCATTTGCGTACACAGGTTGTTGTTTTTTGCGTACGTGGTTTTTTTTTTTACCCAGAGCCCTCTGCAGCCAGAAATCTGGCTGCAGACGGCTCTGGCCTGGGTTGGGCCTGGCCAGCTGCTCCACGGAGCCACCGTGGAGCACAGCTGGCCGTCGAGGATTCCGGGGGGGAGGACCGGATCGCCTCCCCCCCGTCGAGGATTTCGGGGGGGAGGGACGGAATGCCTCCCCTGCCCTGAACAGAATCCGTGGAAAGATAAGTGACTTTCGTACATCCCTACAGGCCAGCCCCCATTTTGCATCTACCAGAATGCTGGTGTGTGGGGGGGCAGTATTGTATCAAGCTCCAGGGATGAGGTGGAGTTAGTGCTTTGTGAAAGTCTGTCCTCTGATTTCCTGAAAGTTTTCTTCCCCCATGAAAGGGATTTCCATGGTTGTGCCTCATTCTCAGGACAGTCTATAATTTATGTTGAATTTCTTTTGGTGGTGTTTTTGAGCTTACATAAAGGTAGCCTCCCAGGCTGCCTGCACATCCTGATCTGAAAAAGCCCTACGGGAGGAATTACCTCACAGTGCCTTCAGCTGGGCTTCAGTTGAAATGTAGGGAGCTGAGGAGGCCACAGGCTGCCAAACAGATGATTGTACAATGAAAAGCAGGACACTTGTGCTCACTCCTCAGCCACCTCCAAAGTAAGGTAAGCCCAAGAAACGCAACCCCAACCCTTGAGAACTTCTCCAAAATTTCTTCAGCATTGAATTGCTTTTCAAAAGGAATGTCTCTTCTATCAAATAGAATGGGAGTTGTCAAAAAAACATGTGGGAGAAATTTTTGGCTCAGCACTACTTCTTGCTCACAGTCACAGATGGGGAGGTTTATCCCACAATAGAATGATGGAGGTGGGACAAGAGAGATCCTACCACAGAAATCAGATATTGTTGCTCCATGCTCTAAAGACGATGGGGAAGAAAAGGGGAAAAGAGTGAGTGACTGATCTGAAGCCTCCAGCATCATAGGCATCAAATATGAGCTGTGATTTCTTGTAGTAACTCTTCCTTCTCTTCACCATCACAGCTGATATATCATTGCACTGGTGAAACATTTGTCTGGCAGTATACTTGTGTGGAATGGGAACTGCAGCCACATTTCCAGATGAATGTGAGACCTCTTGGTTTTTATGGCAATACAGAGCTTCTGCTATTCTTGCCTTTATTATTTATCAAAGGAGTCATGGGAAACCTTGCCTCGATTCACACAGCCATTTCCTCACTGCTGCAGGTTTGAGGACAATTGTCTTTTGGTGAAAGAATGCTTTGTAATTCAGACCTTCAACACATACTCAGCTGCTCAAGTTTTGAGCTTTGCCTGGTGCTATGCAATGTAGTAGTCTGCTATGTAAACATGTGTGTTTTGTAATTCTTTTGTTTGCATATGCATTTCTATAATGTGTTTATATCCTTATTTATTTAGAGAGTGGCATCCATGTACATGGTGGCTCACAAGAGTGAAAGGGCAGTTCTGTGCCCTACAGGGAGGGCTTACAATCTAGAAAATGGAGAAAGAAGATGGCAATGGAGGCTGGGCTAAACAAGGGAAAACATAGTTTCAGCAAGATATGGGAATGAAGGGTTGGGTTTTTTTTTTTTTTTCTAAAACAGGGTTAGACAGAAGGCCCAGAAGGCCCTGCCAACATGGCCAATGGTCAGGAATGCAGGGAAATGAAATCCAAGACATCTGGGTATCTACATTCTGCCACCCTGTGCTAAAGTCTTTATGGAAAACCTGGGTTTTGAGGAGGGATTTGAAGGCTATGGATGTTTTTAAGGTAAGGATAAGAACCTTATGTAGGATCCAGGAGCAGTCAGGAAGCCAATGTGAGAATTTAAGGAAGGGCATCATATGAGAGAGGTGAATGATTTTGGCAGCATAATTCTGGTTAGAGATGAGGGGGGCTAAGGTGAGACAATAGAAGACTAGAGATGTAATAATCTGAAATATCATGCCAGAGTTTTTGCTGAGGGGACAGAGAGGAAGGGTGGTATTTTTGTAATGTTGAGAAGGGAGAAGCAACATAAGAACATAAGATGAGCCCTGCTAGATCAGACCAAGGGTCCATCTAGCCCAGCATTCTGTTCACATGGCAGCCAAGTAGCTGTAAACCAGGAACCCACAAGCAGGACAACATGATTTGGTGATTGACAATGTGGGAGGCAAAGGTAAGAGAGGAGTCAGAGAAAAAAGTCTAAGCCATCTGCCTGTTCAACAGGGTGCTGATGCTTCACAAAAAGAGTGAACAAGGAGAGGAGGAAGAGCTGGGAAGAAAGATGGGAAGTTTGGTCTTTGACATATAAGAGATAACCATGAAGCACCCAATCAGAAGTATCAGAGAAGTACTTGGAATGGATGGATCTGAGGTAGAGAGGCAGACCTGGGCATCATAAGCATGTTGGTGGTAATGAAAGCCATGGAATATGATGACGTTGCACAGTTTCAATGTTTAGAGAGAGAATAGCAGAGGGCTAAGAACAGAGCCCTGACAGACGTCTAAAAGGAAATGAAAAACAGACTGGGAGCTTCCCTCTATGGAAACATGGAAAAAGTGGTTAGATACGTAGGAAGAGAACTAAAATCCCAGAGACTTGGGCCATAAAAGGGAATCAAGTAAGAGAAAGTGATCAACTGCATCAAAGGAGGCAGACATATATTTTATTAAACCCAGCTAACATAGTTTCCAAAGGCTAAACATGGCCTTTGGATACTGGAAATCCAATTTTAAAGCACTGTCATATTTTGCCTCCCTTTTTTAAGAAAAGGAAAACACTGTCTTGATACATTTTTTATGAAATGGAGAAAGAGATACTTTGACAGTTTACTATGGCTTCTGATTGTGGGAGGTTAGCCATTGCCATTTAACTAAGTAATTAAAACAACGAGAACGTCGTACCACATATGCTTGGCTTTCACTGGAATCGGAAGGAATTCATTGGAATCCAAAGGAATGCTCTGAGTGAGAACAGATGCACACTCTTATAAAATGTCCATAGGTAGCTGGCATTCTCATCCACATTTGCCTTAGTGTTATTATTCTATCCCATACTAGTTTTCTGACACCAAAAAAAATCAAACTGGCATGGAAAAGCTTTCCTGGATTAAATTTTATAATTGACAGATTGGAGCAGTGGCCAGAGGGGCTTAGTGTTTCTGCATTTCCTGCTTTGAAATGCTGCTGGTTTGTCAGCATCGGAAATTAGTGGCAATGATTGTCCCTGTCTAGCAGCTGAAAGAATTGGGTGCCAACTGGTGACAAGGCTTCAATATGCTGAGCAATGAAGTCAAACTAATCCTCCATTTATTTATTTTTATTTTTTTAGTGTTCAACATGGTGAGATGCAATTGCGAATGGTTTTATACACATTCAGAAAATAAGAGAATGAAAAATTATGGAAACACATATATAGTATTACTCTTATTGTCTACTTGACTTGCACATGGAAAGACTGGCTTGTTGAACTAAACAAACACACAATGATCAAGTCCACATAAGACTACCCTGCAAGGAGAGACAGGATGTCTCTACTGGAGCAGGATCTAGAAAAACAAAAAAACAAAAGAGACTATGCATTGCAATCCATGAAATTGGACCAGGGAGACAGTGTGGAGGAGAAGGAGGATCTCAGACCTTAAAGGTCCAGACAATCCAAGATTTCTGCAGGATGCTACATCCCAGTACTCCAAGGCTAGCCACCACTTTGCAAAACACCTGTAGTTTCTGCCAAGGGCCTTTTGGAATTCACAGAGCTGTGTGATCTAAGCAGGGTGGGCAGATAGTAGATTGGGATATTCTGATAGATCTCTAGGAGATTTTCAGTATATCAGTAAGGGTCTCCAACTCCCAGTTGTTAAAAATAGCCATTTAAGGTCTAAATTAGGCTGTTAGAATTCCTGATCTACAGTAACTCTGATGTAGATTTGTATTTGTATATGAAGGGCTAAATCTATGGTACTGCTTTATAGCAGTATTGAAGTGCACTGAAAACTGTTAGGGAAGATTACACATCCCATATACCACTTTCATAGTGTTATTTCCTGCTTTTTATTCCACATTATCCAAAATATTTCAACAAATGTCATTGTGTGTCCTACAAGGTATAAATGTGGAAATGGGATATAGCGTTACCATGATGGGATTGTAATGATTTGACACAAGGTGTAGATCTGGCCAAGATCATCCCAGCCAATTACATCTCATTGTAACTGGCTCTGCCCCCAAACCACCATTTTGCTACTGGCTCCAGTTGGTAGACCTTGGGGTTCTAGCCACCATTTCCCATCTGGGTCCAGTTGGTGTACCTTGGAGATCTAACAGAAAAAAAGAAAACATAGATGCCATAAGCCTGAAGTCTCCCTTTCCCAATTCCTAGGGCTTACACAAAACAGATCCCTTGGGGGGATTTACACAGGCATGAGATGATGGGATGCAGACAGCATTGGGACTGAGGACTTCTTCACATGGAGCTTATATTCTGCTATTGAGATTGTTCACTCATGGAAGGTGGCAGGCCCTTTAGATGACATTGTGAACCTCAAGGGCATCTCCTGCACTAAATGACCTTTATTCAGTTTTTAAATAGATTGGAGATAATGAGGTATCAAATTACCCCACTTGTGTTCCGCTTGAGTTCCCTCCGTGAAAAAGGAAAAGCAGCAAGAAGAGGAGCTAGACCAAGGAAACATATGGAGGACTAGGATGAGGGGGAGAAGGAGGGGGAAAGGTGGCGGGGGGAAGGATGCACGTGTAAAGGGAGTCTGCATTGATCCTGCATTTAAAACGGAAGCAGAAAGTCCTTGTTTTAAATGCGGGATTTTAGCCTGGTGTAGAGATGCTCTGAATCACACAGTACTGATGTGTTGATAAACCAAATGGATAGGGAAAGTTAGTTTTGTAAGCGGATCACTCAGAAAAGACAACGGGAATGGCAAACTACCACAGTCACTGGTCTTCCCTCTCTTCACTTTCCCTACCCTGCATCTTTCCTCATTCTTGCAGGGGAGAAAAAGCTGACATATATGTATATCTTACAGTTGCATAATAATCTCATATGCTCTCCTATTGCTTCAGTATAGACTATCAATTTCACGTTTCTATATTTTCCCCATTATCTTTCTCCTTGCTAAAAGAAAAAAGAAAAAGAAAAGAAAAAGAAAAAGATATATCAGCAGGGAATATGAGTGGAAAGTAAAGGGGAGATGTAGCATGTGAGCAAGAAGGCAAGGAGGCCGGCCAGCCAAGATGAGGACCCTCCCCTTATCTCGCCTCTTTTCTTCCATCACTTGGTCGTGCTTCTTTCCCTCTCCCTTTGCTACTGGTAGAATCATCTCAGGTGTTTTTTTTTTTTTTTAAATAAACAAAGAAAGAAAGAAAGAGAGAAAGAAAGAATTGGAGGGCAGCAAGTAGATAAAGCAGCACCCCCTAGGTGGGATGAATATGTCCCTGGGAGCTGCTCATCTGAAGATTCACTATAAGCGCCAGTCACAGTGAGCCCATCATGAATAATCACTTTCTCAAATGTTCATGGCAATGTGCTAATTATTAGCTATGTATGATATTTCATTTCAGTTCACAAATCATCTGAAAATGCCCCATTTGAACATGAATGCAAATGGGAGTTCACTTTTCAAAACATGTTAGAACATTCCTGAACTTCCTGAACTAATATAAATTGGTGAAGTGTTCCAGAGCTGCAACCTCATTTTGCCCCTCAAATAGCACTATTTCAAAGTGTGTGTGTGTGTGTGTGTGTGTGTGTGTGTATTTCTCAGTGGTGGTGGGAAATGTTTTTGGGAGGCACACTACTTGCCTTGCCTTTTTTAAAAAAATGGTTTTTACTTAATACTTTTAAGTAGCTTAATCCATCTGTCCCAGTAGTGTATTTTCCTCTCTCTCTCTCTCTCTCTCTCTCTCTCTCTCTCTCACACACACACACACACACACACACAGACATAGGACTGCAGCTCACATTCCCTGCTCATACTGGGACTCCCTCATGTGGGGAGAGGTTTAATACTTCTGTCCCCTGATGCACTTTTGCTGGTAACAATGGTAATACTGGTAATAATAACCTACCAATGGAGGCTTTTTTTCTAATCCCCATAGCTGTGGGAGGTGGGTAATTACTGCTAAAATTATGGCTGGGGAGGGAAGCATTAAATCTTCCTTCCCTGTGTGTGGTGATCCAATAAATATCAGCCCCCCACACCTGGGAGTTCACTATCATGGCACTATCCTTGGTAGACCAGGTTATCATGGACTTAAATCATGTAAGGTATTTTCTCTGATTAGGATATAAAACATTAAAAAGCATGAATTGTAGATGTTTTTAGAGCAGATCATGCATTGTCCTTCTGGCAAGGCAGGCCAAAGAATTAGAACTGTTTATGTCATTCTTTGTAGCAGGAAGCTGACAGGGTTTTTAAAAAGAGCTATTTAAAGTCATTTAACTCTCAAGCTAACATGATAGCGTGCTGTTGGGCATAAAGGAAAGCCGGCTAATTATCAGCCAAGAGTGGACAGGCTGGTAAGTGTTAGGTGATAAGGTTGGGAAAAGATAATACAGTATCAGGTCACATTTCATTGCTCAGTGCCACATTTCTGAAAAGGATAGATGGAAGATGTGATGTTTCATGTCAAGAGTGCACTATGATGGGAAAGTTCCCTTCATGCTCAGGTTTTCAGCACTTTCTTTAAGAAATTAAACACTAAAATGAGACCTTTCTCTTTTGTGTGTTGTCTTTGTTCAGCCAGTGATGACCTTCCAAAGTAATCTTAGGACCAAACTACAACTTATACTTAATGTTGATACAATTATCTCATTTGATTTCATTCCATTATTTCATGTAAACTTTCCTGAAAGTAAGACCATTGAAGACAATGGGATTTAATCCCAAGGAAGCATGCACAGGATTGTCCTCTTTGTTCCAGTATTAAAATGGACAAATAGGAAATCTAAAACCCTTGAGAAAGACCAAAGTAATTAAAGAGTTAATGTTGTTTCTGGCCCATCTGAGGTTTACAAACAAACGTTAGGATTGCAGTACCAATATTTGGATGTGTCAGATTCTGGCTGACAGAAATGAGCATCTTTCAGCAGGATTAGGTTCGCTAGAAAGAATGCATAGCAGCTGGTTCAGGAGGTAGGGTATGTCACAGATGCTGCTGAAGACTGATATTAACCATGTTGTGTACACATTTATTTGGACAAGTGGAATTCATTTCCAAGCAAGTGTTTTTTTTAGGTCTGCAATGCCAAAATAATGTAATTATTTGTAAATGGATAGTGTGTGAATTATGGTAAATGTATCACATTCTGAATGCCTCTAAAATTACAGGTGTTGCATACTTCATGCAAACAAAGCTAATCAGGTAATGAATAATGAGGTTCACAAGTTCAATAAGACTTCCTGTTCCTCATCTCCAATTTCAAAACTAATTATCATCAGATACATACAGCATAATCTGAGACTTGAGTTATGTATTTATGTATATCATTTGTATGCTTCCCAATAAGAAGAAAGTTATCTGGGTGGTTTACAAGATAAAAAAAATAACTGACTGAAATATACAACAAAATATACAATCAAAATACAATAAGATAAAATGTAACTAGGGCACAATCCAGCATGAGTGACTGGCTGGGGAATGCTGGGATGGAGGACTTTGTAGGACTTTGGTCTGTCTAAACATGCATAGGATTGCACCCTAAAGGCACAATCCTATGCATGTTTAGACAGAAAACAGGCCTAGAACTTCCAGCATACTGGGATTTGTAGGCCTTTTTTCTTTTTAAACATGCATAGGATTGTGCCCTAAATGAGTTATGCCTGCTACGTGAGGATAGGATCCTCATCCATCAAGCCCCCTTGCAGTTGGATCTGTACTGGTGTTGCACCACAGTTGTGTTGGCAGAAGCAGAATACTGGCCTGAAACACCAAAATGAGTGAAGTTGGAGGTGTAGGAGTGGGGTGGCTGGGCTTTAGAATCCTGTGCTCAGTCCTGTTCTGAAGGAGGGCATGACCTTACTCCTGCAACAGAAGGGGTGTAACTGAAAATGCTTCCATTGAAATTAATAGAATTCCAACAAAACATATCTCTTTACCTTCTCTCTGGGCTTCTTCACACAGAGCTTTTATCCTGCTATTGAGATTGCTCACTCACGGAAGTCTGCAGGCCTTTTAGATGATGTCATGAACCTCCAGGGCATCTCCCACACTAAATGCCCTTTATTCCATTTTTGAATAGATCAGTGATAACGAGCTATCAAATTACCCCGCCTGTGTTCCGCTTGAGTTCTCTCCGTGAAAAAGGGAAAGCCGCAAGAAGAAGAGCTGGACTAATGAAACATATGGAAGACTCAGATAAGGCCAGAAGGAGGGGGAAAGGGGAGCGGGGAAAGGAAGTACATGTCAAGGGAGTCTGTCATGATCCTGCATTTAAAACAGAAGCAGAAAGCCCCCTTTTAAATGTGGGGTTTTAGGCTGGTGTGGAGATGCTCTCAGTGCCCTTACATTGCCATACAGATGGTGATTATGATGTCTTGCCAAGAGGCAAAGGTTCCTTTTTCCAAAGGGATTTGAAGACAATAAGCACACTAATGGGCAAAGCTTACCTAGCTTATTTAAGAGAAACACAAGATTAACAAAGAAACATACAGTAGCTTAATACAAGAAAATATGTAAGAGAGTGCAGACAGAGAAAGAGTGAAATCACAAGGCTCACTTCTCCTTTCAATTGTCAGGATTTCAGTAACGGCAACAAAGAGAACCCAGCCAACACACAGTATGCAGCAGCACCTTCTTCAGTCCAGGTCCACATAGGGGTGTACGAATTCCCTACCGGTGTCCATTTCGGGGCATCCTTGGGGGGGGGGAATCCGTGCCACCCCTCTGGAATCCTCCCTGGCTGGCTCCACTCTGCAGCGAGTCTGCAGAGCCGCCGGCTGGCTCTGGCCGCTGCTGAACTTCCATCCACTGCCTGTCTGCGGATGCAAATGGTGTCCGGCATAGTGGACACCATTTGCGTCCCTGCCTGCTCTTTGCCGTGATAGGCTATGTAAAGATTTAGAAACCGGCCTCACTGGAGTCCATGGCAGAATTCTCCACCATCCCTACGTCTGCATCAAAATCCACTGTGGGCAATTTTCTAGGTTTCCCAGCTTTTGTGCATGTTTTCCTCCATTCTAAAAGGTCGAATGCCTCTCCTAAGGCTTAGTTATTGTCAGCAAGAGTTTTAAGTTAGAATAAGCTGCTATTTTTTGGCATTTCAGCTCCACGCTTTTTGCCTTTGGCCGCACCCACCACTGGAATACCACCCCCAAGAGCTTCTCCAAAATGGAATTTGGCCTTCAGGCTAAAAAAACTTTTGTGCTTTAGACCATGCCTGGCACTAACTTTGAGAGAGTACTTAAGAGATTTTAGTATGACCAGGGAAGAGAGAATTTCCTGTTTTCTATTCCTTTACTATTCCTCCGGTTCACTGGGCCCTGTATCACACTTCTCCTGACTTTTCAATAGGATGATTTTTAAAAAGAAGAATTAATAATTCCAGAACTGGAACATATTCAGTTAATCAGCATGCTCCTGTGTAAACACAGCAAAAAAGAAAAGAAAATCCACCTCGTCCAATTCTATGTACGATTGCATCAAGATTATTTTTTTTAGAGAGTTTTACTCATGTGCATACTGATTTGCAGTCTGAATATAGATTCAATATTGATTCACTCATGCACATAATCAATTCAAGATGACTTTTCTGCAGGGATTTTATCAATGCACAGATGTGCACCAGTAATGCAGAGAGTGGGAGACAAGGATCACCTGAAGAAGTCAAAAGCTTTGGCAGACTCAGGCCAGATAGGCACGTCATGTTCTATTGATACAATCCCATCATGGTGATGTTATATCCCTCTTGTGCATTTATACCTCATAGGGATGGCCAGCTCATGCCTGCCTGCACTGTGTGCCACTCTCCGGACCCTTGCTGGCTGGCTGCCCTTGCTCACTGCCTGTAATGTTGTGCAAATGGGCCTCTTAACCACCACCATTTACATACAAACAGCCTTTACAGAAAAGGCCAAGCTGCAAAATGGCAGCTCGGTGGAGGAGTGGGGACTGCCGTGTTTGCCCAACTCAGTGCACACTGAGTCAGGCAAGTGCAGGGGTCTGTGGACTGGCATCTGGGGGGCCAGGTTGGTGGTATCTGAGAGTTGTCCTGCAGCCCATGCCTAAACATATTTATTTGTAAAGTTCAACTGAGCTCAGTTGGAGTGATTTACTAGAAAGTACACTTCACATTGCAATCTTTAGTGTAGTCTTTAATGTTGGAACTGTAGAAAATTATTCCAAGTTTCTAAAAAGGAGCATAAATATTACTCAAGTTTTCTCTTTCTACTTCTGCTCCATGACAATTCATTTTACTTTTCTAGCATTTTTCTTCCGTCATTTGGCTGTTTTCTAGTTATGCCTACCAAAACAAGTGTTCTCTTGCAACATTTTTTCCCCACATCCCCATGCACAGTGACAAGCTAAAAAAAAATTCTCTCTCCCTACCTTCATTCTGATAAATGTTTTCCAGTGACTCAGGGTGACTAATCAGATTGTAGACTAGATCTGTGGTCTTCCAGAAACTGGATTCCTAGAGTCAGACAAAAACATTTCCCTAGTGCTTCTCCTCTCCTTTTATTGGTGTTCGTGTGTTTTTGATTTTTTATAAGAAGCAAAAACTTTATTTCTCAAGTATGCTAAGTGCAGTCCTACGTTCCAACACCTTTGCCTTCCAAGTTAAAAAATGCTGGGAAAGGTATGGCAAGAGAGGAAAGTGTAGCCCTATTTAGACATTACTCCAAACCATGAAGAGGGCATGGGGTCATGCATGCTGACTCTTCCCCCAATATTCCATGTGCACAAGACCCACCCGTTCCATCCAAACTGTAACATACTAAGCATAAAGATCTGAAGGGAGATTTTATACATTCCACTGAATGTACTTAAAATCTATATAGCG
Organism: Heloderma suspectum; assembly: GCF_057233095.1. Lineage (NCBI taxonomy): Eukaryota > Metazoa > Chordata > Lepidosauria > Squamata > Helodermatidae > Heloderma > Heloderma suspectum. Next base: position 89,865,393 of record NC_139461.1, read on the forward strand.
GCATGAAAATCAGGATTGGAGATATCAGGGCTTGGGATATTGGCAGCAGGGCTTCCCAATGTGGCTCTGCACCCTCATTTCCATTATTTCATGTCTTATATGTGCTTTGTTTTTAATCTTCTTAAGATCCAGGAACAGGCTCCCAGGAACAGGCTTCAAGTATAGATGTCACAGGAGACCGACTGGGTCTGGGAGTCTGTTAGACTCCTCCCTGCTCACTCCTCCAAATCCAGCTCAGTGAGCTGCTGTCTCTGCCTGCCAAGGTGCATGAGGATTCCGGAGGGAGGACTGGATCGCCCCCCCATGGACCACAGTAGAGCAAGATAAGTGGGGTTTCATACACCCCTAATGGCAGCTCACATGGAGGAGTGGGCAGCTGTTGTGCGCTCCCAGACAGCTCTCTGAGCCCTCCAGGGTCTTGTGTAGGGGTGGATGAAAGTCCCTTACCTTTCGCCGAAGCTTGTTCGCGGTGGGGGGGAGGCACTTCGCTGCTCCCCCCGAAGTTCAGGCCGGGAGGGGAGGCTTCCCACCTCGCCCCGGCCAAAATTCAGGCCAGGGAGGAGGCTTCCCGCCTCGCCCGGCCGCGAACGCGAAAGTTAAAAAAAACAAAACAAACGCCCCCTGATAGGCTACGTGACGCTTAACGTAGCCTATCACGGCTAGATTTGCAAAGTCAGCTGTGATAGGCTACATCAATCGTCACGTAGCCTATCACGGGTGACTTAAAAAAAAAAAAAAAGCACGTACGCTAATGGCGGCCCCCATAGGGAGCCGCCATTCGCGTTCCTTATTTGGTCGTTGTAGTCTACGTAAAGATTTACGTAGACTACGGTGAAAATAAGGGCAACGCTATTTACGTTGCCCTTATTTTCGCCGTAGTCTACGTAAATCTTTACGTAGACTACAGCGACCAAATAAGGAACGTGAATGGCGGCTCCCTATGGGGGCCACCATTATCCGTACACGCTTTTTTTTTTAAAGTCACCCGTGATAGGCTACATGACAATTGATGTAGCCTATCACGGCTGACTTTGCAAATCTAGCCATGATAGGCTACGTTAATCGTCACGTAGCCTATCAGGGGGTGTTTGTTTTTCTTTTTCTTTTATTGCAATGGCGGCGGCGGCGGCCGGTCGAAAGACCGGCTGCCGCTCCCGCCCCGCTCGAACACCCGCCGAACCGCCGGCCGGACCCGCCGCCGGGAGGGACATTCGGCAAAGGTAAGTCCCGTCCCGGGGGGGGTGCGGGGGGGTTCGGAGGATTTCTCCCCGAAACTTGTTTGGGGGGCCGAACACGTTGGCGCTCAGCCCCCTGAAATTTCGGGGAGAAATTCTCCACCATCCCTAGTCTTGTGCAGTCTGGCTCATGCAGGCTGCTCGAGCACCCACCCACCGATAGGGATGTCAGAGAATTCTGCCATGGATCTCGGTGAGGCCGAATGCCAGTGCATTTGGCCCCTCAAAATCCATGGTGGAACGAAGCCCCACCCCCACAAAAGGCGCACAAAACAGAGTGCTTACCTGCCGCCATCTGCACTGACTTGCGAATGGCGGCCGCGGCTGCCATTCCCTTCTTCATCATAGCCGTGATAGGCATAAGTGTGGTAGGCTACATAAATAATTATGTAGCCTATCACAGCAAATGCAGGGACGCCATTTGCATCCCTGCGGAGGCTGTGAAAGGCTATGTAAGTATTTCCATAGCCTGTCATGGCAAGCCAAACCCCCCCCCCAAAAAAAAACAGCGTATGCAAATGGCGGCGGCTACAGTGGCTGCCATTTGCATTCCCTTTTTTTCACCGTTTTAGCCTACGTAAATATTTATGTAAGCTATTACGGTGAAAAAAAAGGGGAACGCATATGGCGCCCACTACGCCATTTGCGTTCCCCTTTTTTTTGCCATAATAGCTTACGTAAATATTTACGTAGGTAAAAACGGCAAAAAAAAGGGGATGCAAATGGCGGCCGCCATAGCCGCCGCCATTTGTGTACACTGTTTTTTTTTTTTTGGCTTGCTGTGGTAGGCTATGTAAATATTAACGTAGCCTATCATGGGCTACAATAGGGAAGCAAATGGCCATTTGCGTCCACACCAGCCTGGCAGCGGATGCAGGCCCTGCTGTGGGTTGGCCCGGCCGGCGGCTCCACGGACCGGCCGGGCAGGATTCCGGGGGGGAGGACTGGATTGCCTCCCCCCTGTTGAGGATTATGGGGGGAGGAACGGATCACCTCCCCCCCCCAGCAGATGCCCCGACCGGAACCAGGTAAGGGATTCATACATCCCTACCCACCGAGCATGGACTCCCTCTTCATAAAATGAACAAATATCCTCTAGCACCAAGGATGTGCCTCTGGGGGGTGAGGGATTGTGATAGTGGAAGATTTGATCAGTAGACACATAGACAGCTGGGTATGTGATGGGTGTATAGACTGCATGGTAAATTGCCTACCTGGTGCAAAGATTGCAGATATCTCATGCCATCTAGATAGCTTTGTACATAATGCTGGGGTGGAGTCAGCAGTCGTGGTCTATGTTGGCACCAATGATGTAATCAATGTAGTTGTGAGATCCTGAAAGCAAAATTGAGGTCATTAGGTAGGAGGTTGAAATCCAGGACCACCAAGCTGGCTTTCTGTGAAATGCAAATGCTACACGTTCCACATAAAGGGCCAGCAAGACAAGCAAAGCTGAAAAGTCATGGATGAGACGGCAGTGTAGGGAGGAGGGCTTCAGCTTTGTTAGGCATTGGGGAACATTTTGGGCCTTTACAAGAGGAATGGGTGCCACTTGAACCAAAATGGAGCCAGACTGCCGCCACTTAACATGAAAAGGTGCCAGAGCAGCTTTTAAACTGAGCACTGGGGGAAAGCCAACAGGAGTTGGGAAGCATATGGTTCAGGATGAATCATCCCTAGGACACAAAGATGAAAATGTTTCTGGTTGCCCAAAGGGGACATGGAGGGACTATCCAGGAGCATATGGTGAAACATGATAGCCAGTCATAGAGGCCTAAGGGCCAGAGCAGAAGATGCACATGCCAGAGACATCTGGGAAAGGATATCATGTATAGGTGTTTCTATGCAAATGCTAGAAACCTCCAAGCCAAAATGGGGTAGTTGGACTGCCTGATTTTAAAGGAGAATATAGATAAAGTGGGCATTACAGAAAACTGGTGGAATGGATAGAACCAGTGGGATATGGTATATCTGGATATAAGGAAGGACATTCTGGAGGAGGTGTTGCTCTGTACATCAAATAGGGCATCGTATCAAGCAGACTAGAAAACCTAGAAGGTGCAGAATCATCCACAGAACTGTGGTGGGTAACAATACTGGGCTCCAAAAGTAATTTAGTACTGGGGACATGCTATTGTATCCCAGATCAGAACACTCAGTATGATCTTGAGATGGAAAACTAAATCAGGGAGGCATCCAAATGAGGAAGTGTTGCAATAATAGGTGACTTCAATTACCCCCACAGTGACTAATACGTCCTTGTTCCAGTCATGACAAAGAAGTTAAATTTTTGGATGCCCTAAACAGCTGTGCCTAGAACATTTGGTCATGGAACCAACCAGAGGGGAGGCAACCCTGCACTTAATCTTAAGTGGTGCCACCCAGGACCTAGCATGAGATGTGAGTGCTGTCAAACTAACTGGAAACAGTGACTACAGTAGGGATGGGGGAGAATTTCTCCCTGAAACTTTGGGGGGCCGAGTGCCAACGTGTTCGGCCCCCCGAAGTAGTTTCTGGGAGAAATTCTCCTCATCCTCAACCCCCTGCCCGGTGGCGGGTCCTGGCGGCGGTTTGTCAGGTCTTCGTCTTCGTCAGGGGCGGAGGCGGCAGCCGGTCTTTCGACCGGCTGCCGCCGCCGCCATTCCAATAAAAGTAAAAAAAAAACAAAAACGCCCCCGTGATAGGCTACGTGACGATTAACATAGCCTATCACGGCTGACTTTGCAGATCTAGCTGTGATAGGCTACGTTAATCGTCACGTAGCCTATCACGGGGGCGGTTTTTTTTTTAAACTTTTTATTTCGCGGCCGGGCGAGGCGAGGCACCTCCTCCCCGGCCTGAATTTCAGCCGGGCAAGGCAGGAAGCCTCCCCCCCACCTGAATTTCGGCCAGGCGAGGCGGGAAGCCTCCCCCCCCGGCCTGAACTTTGGGGAGAGCAGCGAAGCGCCTCCCCCCCACCGCGAAGCAAGCTGCGAGACCAGGTAAGTGGCTTTCGTGCACTCCTAGACTACAGTACTATCAGGTTTAATTCATATTTAAATGGAGAATTGCCCAGGAAGTCCAACACCGTCACATTTGACTTTAAAAGAGGCAGCTTCTCAAATATGAGGGAACTGGTAAAAAGTATGTTGAAAGGGGTGTCAAGAGGACTGGAGAATGGCCAATGTAACACCATTTTTTTTAAAGGGGATCTAGGGGGGATCTGGAAAATTACAGGCCAGTTTAACATCTGTTCTGAGTAAATAGATTGAAAGCATTGTTAAAGATAAAATTAGTAGGCATACAGAAGGCCAAGCCCTCTGAAAAAGAATCAGTGTGGCTCCTGTAAAGGCAACTCATGTCCCACTAATATTTTAGAGTTATCTGAGAGTGTCAGTAAACATAAGGACAGGGGTGATCCATTATTATTGTTATTATTGTTATACCCCACCTTTTCCCCAGTACTGGGACACAAGGCGGCTTACAAAAATTAAAACATATACAATTAAAATATATGAAAATATACAAAAGTAAAAATACGTAAATATTTACGTAGGCTAAATCAGCGAATCAAAAAGGAACGCAAATAGTGCCCACTATGCTATTTGCGTTCCCCTTTATTTTCTCTGTAATAGTCTACGTAAATATTTACATAGACTAAGACGGCGAAAAATAAGGAACACAAATAGTGGTGGCTGTAGCCGCCGCCATTTGCCTACGCGTTTCTTTTTTCTTTTTAACCCAGACGTGATAGGCTATGTATCACATCTACGTAAAAACACACACACACACACACACACAAATGACCAGACTGTAAATGGTGGCAGCGGCAGCCGGTCAGAAGACCAGCCGTTGCCGCCACCAAAGCCGCAGCTGGAGCCGGAGCCACCACCATCCGGAACTTCCACCCCAGGTAAGTCTCATCCTGGAGGGGATCCACGGGGGGTGGCGGGGGGGGTGGCAGGCTGTTCCGCCATGGATTTCGGATCTCACCAAGATCTGTGGCGGAATTCTCTGACATCCCTACTCAAATGGTGTCCGCTATGCCAGACACCATTTGCGTCTATAGCCCAGAAGCAGATGGCTGCGGACTGAAGAGGATGGACCCAGACTGGCCGGCAGCACGTAGGGTCCGTCCTGACCAGACTTTGCAGGGTGGCAGGGGGGAGCAGTCCATTCCGCCACGGACTCCGTGGTAGGGATGTACGAAAGTCACTTACCTTTTTGCGGATTCTATTCATGGTGGGTGGGAGGCATTCTGTCCCTCCCCCTGGAATCCTTGATGGGGGGGAGGCGATCCGGTCCTCCCCCCCGGAATCCTCGATGGCCGGCTGTGCTCTGCGGTGACTCCGTGGAGCAGCCGGACAGGCCCAGGCCAGGGCCGTCTGCAGCCGGATTTCAGGCCACGGAGGGCTCTGGGTAAAAAAACAAACAAACAAATGCGTACGCAAATGGCGGTGGATACGGCCGCTGCCATTTGCATTCCTTCTTTTTCGCCATCTTAGTCTACATCAATATTTACATAGACTAAGACGAAGAAAAGAAAGGGGAACGCAAATAGCATAGTGGGCTCTATTTGTGTTCCCCTTTCTTTTCTTCATCTTAGTCTATGTAAATATTGACGTAGACTAAGATGGTGAAAAATAAGGAACACAAATGGCGGCGGCTGTAGCCGCCGCCATTTGCATATGCGTTTGTTTGTTTGTTTTTAAACCCAGATGTGATAGGCTACGTAAGCCTTTACATAGCCTATCACGTCTATGTGGTGGAAAAAAAGAAAAAGACCAGACTGCAAATGGCGGTGGCGGCAGCCGGTCGGAAAACCAGCCACTGCTGCTGCCACCACCGACACCACTGCTGGAGCCGCCGTCGTCGTCATCCGGAACATCCGCCCCAGGTAAGTCTTGTCCCGGGGGGGATCCACGGGGGGCAGGGGGGTGGCAGGCCGTTCCATGATGGATTTCGGGGGGCCAAATGCACTGGCATTCGGCCTCACCGAGATCCGTCGCGGAATTCTCTGACATCCCTACTCTGTGGGGCCAGATTCTTTAGAAACACCTATACATGATATTCATCTCCAGATGTCTCTGGCATGTGTATCTTCTGCTCTGGCCCTTAGGCCTCTATGACTGGCTATCGTGTTTCACCATATGCTCCTGGATAGTCCCCCCCCCATCCCCTTTGGGCAACCAGAAACATTTTCATCTTTGTGTCCTTCTTTAGAATCCGGCCTCATTGGAGTCCGTGGTGGATTTCTCCTCCATCCCAAGATTCAGGGAAGGCTTCTTCAACAGAGGTCTCACAACTGCCTCTTTTAAGTATAATGGAATAATACCTTGTCCCAAAGAGGCATTAACCACTCCCATTATCCACTCAGCCAGTCCTCCTCTGGCCTCTTTAATAAGCCAGGAGGGGCAAGGATCCAGCATACATGTGGTAGCTCTCATTGCTCCAAGGGTTCTGTCCACATCCTCAGGCTGCAAAAACTGAAAAGAATCCATCAACACTGGACAAGCAGAGCCAAAGTGACATCCACAGGATCTGCATCAACTACAGCATCCAAGTCAGAATGGATCTGAGCAATTTTATCAGCAAAGTGCAAAGCAAATTGTTCACAGTGGGCTGTTGAGTGGTCTGAATTTTTATCACATGGGCCAGGATGTAGAAGGCCCCTGGCCACCGAAACAGCTCCTCTGGCTGGCTCCCTGAAGATGCAATGATGGCAGAAAAGAAAGACTTCTTTGCTGCCCTCACAGCCACAGAGTAGGCTTTCAAATAAGCTCTAGCCCATGTTCGATTGGACTCATTCCGAGTTTTCCACCAATGTCACTCTAGTCTCTGTCTCATTCATGTCATCACTGCCAGTTCCCTAGAGAACCAGGGTGCTGGTTTGGTTCCACTCCATGAGAGGGGATGCTCAGGAGTGATTGTGTCCACTGGCCTAGCCATTTCCCTATTCCAGAGATCAGCCAGGGCTTCGACAGAATTACCTGCTGAGGCAGCAGGAAAATTCCCGAGAGCTGTCAGGAAACTATCTGGATAGGGGTGAGTGGATCATTTACCCGGTTCCGGTCTGGGGCATCTGCTGTGGGGGGAGGCGATCCATCCCTCCCTCCCAGAATCCTCCCCAGCTGGCTGTGCTCTGCAGCAAAGCCGCAGAGCTGCCAGCCAGGGCCAGCCGCAGCCGGACGTCTGGCCGCTGCTACTGCACTGCAGACACAAATGGCAGCCGCTATGCTGGCCATCATTTGCGTCCATGCATTAGGCCATGATAGGCTATGTAAGTATTTATGTAGCCTATCATGGCAAAGAGCAGGGGCTCATTATGCCATTTGTGCTCCTCCTCTTTGCTGTGATAGGCTACGTAAGTATTTACATAGCCTATCATGGCCTAAGGCATGGATGCAAATGGCGACCTCTACGATGGCCGCCATTTGCAGCCTCAGCAGCCTGGCAGCAGCCAGAAGATGATCCGGAGCTGCTGCTGCAGCCGCATCCTCCTAGGGATGGCAGAGAATTCCGCCACGGATTTCAGTGAGGCCGAATGCACTGGCATTCGGCCCCCTGAAATCCATGGTGGAACGGCCTGCCACCTCCCCGCCCCCCCCTGCAGATTCCCCCCGGGACGAAGCTTACCTGGGGCAGATGTTCCGGACGGCGGTGGCCTCAGCGGCGGCTTCGGCGGTGGCAGTGGCCGGTTTTTCGACCAGCTGCTGCGGCCGCCATTTCCATTCTGGTCTTTGCTGTTATAGGCTACATAAGTATTTACATAGCCTATCACGGCAAGCCAAGAGAAAAAAAAAACAACGGTGTACGCAAATGGTGGTGGCTACGGTGGCCGCCATTTGCGTGCCCTATTTTTCGTCATTTTATCCTACATAAATAGTTATGTAGGCTTTTACGGCGAAAAAAAAAAGAAATTACACTATTTGCAGTTCCCTTTTTTTTCGCTGTAATTGCCTACATAAATATTTCCGTAGGATAAAACGGTGATAAAAGGGAACACAAATGGCGGCCACCCTAGCCGCCGCCATTTGCGTATGCTTTTTTGGGGGGGGCATGCCATGATAGGCTACGTAAATACTTACGTAGCCTATCACGGCAACCTGGAAGAATGCAAATGATGGCTGCTACAGCGGCCACCATTTGTGTCCGCAGCAGCCCATCCGTGGCCTGAAGTCCAGCTGCGGACAGCCCTGGCCAGCTGCTCCGCGGAGCCTCCGCGGAGTAGGGCCAGCCGGGCAGGATTCTGGGGGGGGGAGGACCAGATTACCTCCCCCCCATCGAGGATTCCTGGGGGAGGGATGGAGCTCCTCCCCCCCCAGTGGATGCCCGACCAGAACCAGGTAAGGGATTCATACATCCCTACATCCTCCACTGCCTCCTGGTAGGCCCGTTCTAGGGGGGATTTCGGGGGGTGGGGGGGTAGTCTGTTCCACCACGGACTCTGGGGAGCTGGATTCTAAAGAATCCAGCCTCACTGGAGTCCGTGGTGGAATTCTCCAACATCCCTACATCTGTATCCATCAGCCTCCTGGGGTGGACCAGCTTAATCGGTCTCCCACCCCTCCAGAGGCACTGAGTTCCAGTGAGTCTAAACCCCACAAGGTAGTGATCTGTCCTGGAACAACAGAAAGTTCCTCCACACCCAGATCACCGACATCCTGCTCAGCATAGAAAACTAGGTCTAGAGTCTGACCTGCTGTATGAGTGAGGCCAGAAACCACTTGGGACAGACCCATGGTCATCATGGAGGTAGGGATGTCAGAGAATTCCACCACAGATCTTGGTGAGGCCGAATGCCAGTGCATTCGGCCCCCCAAAATCTGTGGAGGAATGAAGCCCCTGCCCCCCCAACCCATAAAAGGCACGCGAAACGGAGCACTTACCTGCTGCCGTCTGCGCTGACTTGCGAATGGCGGCCACTCTGCAGCCGCCATTCATTTCTTCATCATAGCCATGATAGGCTACGTAAGTATTTACATAGTCTATCACGGCAAGTCAAAACAAAAAACAAAAAACAGCGTATGCAAATGGCGGCGGCTGCCATTTGCATTCCCTATATTTAGCCGTTTTAGCCTACGTAAATATTTACGTAAGCTATTACAGTGGGGGAAAAAGGAACGCAAATAGCGCCCACTATGCTATTTGAGTTCCCCTTTTTTTCACCATAATAGCCTACATAAATATTTAGATAGGCTAAAATGGCTAACAATAGGGAACGCAAATGGCAGCCGCCGTAGCCGCTGCCATTTGCGTATGCTGCATTTTTTTTTTTTGGCTTGCCATGATAGGCTACGTAAATACTTACGTAGCCTATCACGGCAGCTTCGCAGGACACAAATGGCAGCCACCATTTGCGTCCGCAGCAGCCCGTCTGCGTCCAGAACTCCGGCTGCAGACGGCCCTGGCTGGCGGCTCTGCAGAGCCGGCCCAGGGAGGATTCTGGGGGGAGGGATGGAGCGCCTCCCCCTCACTGCGAATCCAAGCTGCGAAAAGGTAAGTGACTTTCGTACATCCCTACATGGAGGACATGAAGTCCTGAGCCGCTCCCGACGGGGCAGCCTCAGCATGGATGTTGAAGTCTCCCAGCAGAACAAGCTGAGAGGACTCTATCACCACTGCCGAGATCACCCTGGCTAGCTCAAGAAGGGAGACTGTTGGGCAGCGGGGTGGCAGTACACCAACAGAATCCCTAAGGGCATCCACTTTTAAGTATACACATTCAAACCCAGTAGACTGTGGGCCAGGGCACCTGGCGAGGGGGATAGTATCACAATAAACCACTGCAACTCTGTCCCCCCACCCCCCAGGTCTAGCCTGCTGTTCTACAGAAAACCCTGGGGGACAAAGCTGAGATAGGTTAACACCCCCAGCTTCATCCAACCAGGTCTCTGTAATACATGCTAGGTCGGCATGCTCATCTAGAATCAAGTCCTGGATGGCAGCTGTCTTACCATTCACTGACCTCGCATTCACCAACCGTGTTTTCAGCCCAGGGGAACTGCTGCCAAGACTATCCAGGCTATGCGTATTGGAGGACCGCTTGGGGACAACCAGGACCTTGTTATGGTCCCCGCTCCCCTGAACATGCAACTGTCTCCCCCCACCATATCTCCCTCTGCCCTCTATAGTTGTGATGGCTGCTCCCTGTGTCCCTTCATCTCCCCTTCCTTCTTTGAAGCACATCCCTCAAAAGATAGATGTGTAACCAACAACTCCCCACCCCACCATTGACAAGGGGCAGGGCCCTCAACCTCATGTTCCCCCAAAGTGACTCCCCCAAAGGGGTGAACCCCTTTGGTGTCACCCCTTCAGTGGCGGTCCCGCCCCCATAGGAGCCTAGCTTTTATGCCCCCAGCCCAGGAAGGTGACAGGATTGGGCTGGGAGGTGGTGGCAGTCCTGGGAGAAGCTGCTGAGTCAGGGCCTTAATCCTGCGAAAAGGCAGCACTCACAGTGATGTGGTGGATCAGGAGTAGGGGTGTACGGAACTCACATCCGACTCCTCCGAGGGGTCTGTGGGGTGGGGAGGCAATCCGTTCCTCCCCCCGGAATCCTCCCTGGCCAGCTCCGCTCCTCAGTGAGTCTGCGGAGCCGCCGGCCAGGTCCGTCTGCTACCGGATTGCCAGTCTTCAGATGCAAATGGCATCCAGCGTAGCTGATGCCATTTGCGTTCTTGCCTTTTGCCATGATAGGCTATGTAAATCTTTACATAGCCTAACATAGCAAAGAGCAGGGATGCAAATGGCATTCGCTATGCTGGATACCATTTGTGTCTGAAGACTGGCAGTAAAGTAAATAGTGGGGTCCACAGGGATCTGTATTAGGACAAATGCTTTTCAATTTGTTCATAAATGATCTGGAATTAGGAGTGAGCAGTGAGTTGGCCAAGTTTGCTGATAATACCTAATTATTTAGGGTGATTAAAACAAAAAAAGGATTGCAAAGAGCTCCAAAAGGGTCTCTCCAAATTGGGAAAAGGAGCATCAAAATAGAAAATGTGGTTTAATGTAAGCAAGTGTAAGGTGAACCATATTGGGGCAAAAAATCCCAGCTTCACATATAAGCTAAGGGACTCTGGGCTTGTGATGACTGACAAAGAAAGAGATCTTGGGGTTGTGGTGGACAGCTTGATGAAAATGTGCCACTGCTGTGCAACAGGCAAATTCCATATTAGGAATAATTAGGAAAGGAATCAAAAATAAAACTGTCAACATCATACAGCCCTTATACAAATCTATGGTGCACCCACACTTGGAATACTTTGTACAGTTCTGGTCACCACACCTATAACAGGTGTTGTAGAGTTGGAAAAAGTGCAGAAAGGGATGCCAAAAATTATCAAGCAGCTGGAGCAGCTCCTTATGAGGAAAGGTTACAACAGCTGGGACTGTTCAGTGTAGAGAAAAGGTGAGCGAGGGGAGAATGGTGGTGTACAAAAGTATGCATGGTGTGGAGAAAGTAGATAGGGAAACATTTTTAACCCTCTTTCATAATACTAGAACATTCAAGGGTCATCCCTTGAAGCTACTTGGTGTGAGATTCTGCTGGACAGATAAAAGGAAGTACTTCATACAGCTCATAGTCAAACTATGGAATTAACTACCACAAGATGTAGTGAGGGCCACCAATTTGGATGCCTTAAAAGGGGATTGAACAAATTGTGAGAGAAGAAGGCTGTCAATGGCTACTAGTGATGATGGCTGTATATTACCCCCAGTATCAGAGGCAATATGCCTATGTACATCAGTTGCTGGGTAACATGGGCAGGAGGCGCTATTGCCTTCATTTCCTGCTTGTGACTTTCCAGTTGGCCATTGTGTGAACAGAATGCTGGACTAGATGGACCTTGGTCTGATCCAGCATGGCTCTTATTTATTCTTTATTTATTTTTATTTCTATACCACCCAATAGCCAAAGCTGTCTGGGTGGGTCACAAAAATTATATTCTTCTCTTCTTAGTCCCAAGCAATTAATCTGTTTTGCCCCCTCTGGAGGACTCCTCCTTGGAGGATGACCTAGAATCAAATATCACAGAGGAGATGCCTGTACTGACAGACCTTGAGGCAGATCAGGGGGATCCTGGACCCTGGGTGGAGAAGGCAGCAAACCTTTCCCTCCAGATGTGGATAGCCCCTTCTCTGAATTGGAGGCAGAGACCGAGCAGCCACCTAGCCCCAGGGAGTGTAGGTACCTCAAGATGCAGGCTCAGCTGGCTACCAGATGCCCAGCTGAGGAATTAGGTCTCCTAATGAGTAAAAGTATACTTGTGAGCAAGGCTCCACTTGCAAGTAGACCATTCCTCAGATAGCACTGATCACCCGCAGCTGTGCTCTGGGTAATGCTCTGAAGGCTCACCTTAAAAGCTTTCAGTTCCAGGGACAGAGTGATGGAACATTGTCCATTTGGGGTTGTTGTTTTTCTTTTGTTAGGACCTCCCTGTGTTTGGGCTGCATACTGACTTTGGCTAAATCCCTGGAGTTCTATCCCTATGCCACTCTAAGTAGGATAGTATTTCCCCAAGCTGAGTTCTAGTTCCTGCCTATGAGAAGAACAGATGGTCACCATGTTAAGAATATTCTTTTCTCAACAATTGCTTCCACAGTAGAGCCCTTGAGCACTTCTAAGGAATTGTTTTCCCATAATCAGCTGGAAGTAGGGATGGCGGAGAAATCCGCCACAGACTCCAGTGAGGCCGGATTCTTTAGAATCCAGCCCCCCGGAGCCCGTGGCGGAACGGACTGCTCCCCCCCACCACCCAGTGGAGTCCGGTAGGGGTGGACCCTACCTGGCACCGGCCAGTCCAGGTCCATCCACAGCCATCCACTGCCAGGCTGTGGACACAAAGGCGTCCAGCGTAGCCATTTGCGTCACTGCCCCTGACTGTGATAGGAGTGCACAAAAGCCACTTACCTGGTCTCGCAGCTTGCTTCGCGGTGGGGGGGAGGCGCTTTGCTGCTCCCCCCAAAGTTCAGGCCGGGGGGGGGGAGGCTTCCCACCTCGCCCGGCCGAAATTCAGGCCAGAGGGAGGCTTCCCGCCTTGCCCGGCCGAAATTCAGGCCAGGGAGGAGGCACCTCACCTCGCCCGGCCGCGAAATAAAAAGTTAAAAAAAAATGCCCCCGTGATAGGCTACGTGACGATTAACGTAGCCTATCACGGCTAGATCTGCAAAGTCAGCCATGATAGGCTACGTTAATCATCACGTAGCCTATCACGGGGGTGTTTTTGTTTTTGTTTTACTTTTATTGGAATGGCGGCGGCGGCAGCCGGTCAAAAGACCGGCTGCCGCCTCTGCCCCTGTCGAAGACCTGACGAACCGCCGCCGGGACCCGCCGCCGGGACCTGCCGCCGGGAGGGGCGTTCAGGAAAGGTAAGTCCCGTCCCGGGGTGGGTGCGGGGGGTGGGGGGGTGTGGATAATTTCTCCCTGAAACTATTTCGGGGGGCCGAACACGTTGGCACTCGGCCCCCCGAAGTTTCGGGAAGAAATTCTCCCCCATCCCTAGATAGGCTACGTAAAGATTTACATCCCTGCTCTTACGCCATTTGTGTCCCTGCTCTTTGCCATGATAGGCTTTACATAGCCTATCATGGCCAAGGGCAGGGATGCAAACCGTGTCCACTACGCCGGATGCCATTTGCATGGCAGCGGATGGAAGTCTGGCTGTGGACGGGCCCAGCCGATGGCTCCATGGACTTGCCATGGAGCAGAGCGGGCCGGGAAGGATTCTGGGGGGAGGGAGGGATCCCCTCCCCCCCAGCAGATGCCCCAGACCAGACAGGTGAGTGGGGTTCGTACACTCCTAGCTGGAAGTGACATTAAAAGAGTTGTTCGAGAACTTTAATAACTTGTTTCCCCCCATTTCCCCATTTTGTTTTATAGCAAAATAGTCATTTCACAGTAAATATGGGGAGTGGAAACAGAGAAAACACCAGTAATCAAAACATCCCATAGCCCCATGTGGGAACAGGAACTGATATTAAAAAGCAACCAAGAAGCTTGTTAGAGGGAACTAAGAAATAGTTCATTAGTAATGCTCTGGCACACTCAACTGGAAACAATAATGGAGACAGAAACTAGAAAAGGTTTTTCAGTGCAGTAATGCTGAAAAGCCTCCATAGTTCTTTCCCCGTCCATCCTGGATAGATAGCCTTGCAATTGTATTGTGTTTTCTTTTATGCCATGAATAAGGTCTGAAGAAAGATGAGAGGAGGATGACACAGAAACCACTGAAATGCAGTGGGTTGGCAACAATAGATTCTCTCTAAAAAGTAAGCAAACTAACGATAGAAAATGCCAGATACATCTGCTAATGGGGAAGCAACATACACCAGGTACATCTATTACAGGATAGCCAATCCTACCTCCTCCATTTAATCCTTCCCATCATTACTTCCTTTGCTCCTCCTTTAGCTCCTCCCCTCAACAGGTTTATAGCATAATGAAAAAAAAACACAGAGCCCTTTTTCTTCTCTGTTTATCATCAGTCTGAAATCCTTACCATTCTTTTTTTCCTTTTGCAATGTGAATCTGAGTGTTTTCTCCTCCACCACATTTTTTTCTTAAAAGCATATAGCATCAGAAATGGCCTCTTTAGACATCTGTTGGTGGGTCTTCTAAGTAGCTTTCCCCAGAACTCATTTGGAACAAATGATAACGCATGAATGCACCAGCTGAGCATCTGCTCAATATTGTAAGCATCTTCCTCTATGGAATTCCTGACTCACTTTCAACTAAACTGTCTGTCTGTGTCGCAAATAGGGATGTGTGGATTTTGTTAAATCTGTTGTGTCTGTGTTTCATAGATTGTCAGGCATCTTTCATGCCATCATCTGCTCATTGATGGAATCTGAGTTTTTTTTGCTAGAATTTCATTTTACTTGTGCTACTTTGCATTAGCGCGAATGCACATTAACCTGCATTTGTGCAAGGCTCATTAGCCCAAGTATGCATTAGCACCAATGTGAATTGGCAGAAATCCACCCCAAATATGAAAAACTGCGAGCCCGCAGAATTTTCATGACTTAGAAAAAGCTGGTCTGTTAGGAAATCTGCAGGATGGATTCATAGAAATCTGAACCCATTTGAATCCATTGTGGATTTCTCCTATATCCCTAGTTGCAAATTGTTCTCCAAACACACTCCAACCTTCTTGGTTCGCTCATACTTCTCCATGTTTTTTCCTAAGAAATCCTGCCTTTTCATTTCTGGCCATTCAGCTAGTGCTCTGCTGTAGAAGACGTGTGTGTGTGTGTGTGTGTGTGTGTGTGTGTGTAGGGTGGGGGGAATTGGGCAGAGAACCCCTCACCTGGATTTGTGGATGTTGTTGTTTTGGAATAGTTATGTAAGGCTAGCTCTCATTCTATTAAAATTTCCAGTGAACTGAACAGGATTAGCTTTTCCATTCTTGAAAAAATACCTTGCATGTTAAGAAGCTTGAATTTGATTTTTTTTTTTTTTGTTATAATACAAGGTAGCATGAGAAACAAAATATCATTCTGAAGGCTGTACCCATATTTTTTGCTTTCTTGTAAGGGAAGCAAGGAAAACAAATTTCCACAAAATACCTTTCCTGGCAATGAAGACATAGCCCAGATAAACTGAGAGCAATGTATTGTTATGTGTTCTTGAGTTACACAGATGATATAAATGTTTCAACAATTTAGGACATAATCCTATGCATGTTTAGATAGAAAAAAGTCCTACAACTCCCAGCATGGCTGGCTGAGGAATTCTGGAAGCTGAATGACTTTTTTTTCTTTCTAAGCATGCATAAGCCTCCATTACTACTTCACTCCAGGTGGGAAGATGCAGGTGCAATAATTGGAGTGGGGGAGAGGTGCTCTAGAAAAGATTTGACGTGCATTTGATAAAGGCAAAAATAAAGACATGAAATTAGGCATAAATAAGGAATGATAAAGAAGAGATTGATTATCTGAGCTTTTAAACTAATCATAAATGTGTGAAGCACAAACTCATAAAGAAGGTATAATAAATGGGAAAACATTCAAGATTAATGCCAACTATGATGAGCTGTGATGATTACAGTATTCTCGAAATAATGGCTTTCCAGCAGTCTTTTCAACCGTCTTATGTGGACATAAACCCTATAATTTTTCTTCCCTTTCCCTAGACTAGTTGTAAGCCAGAGTTTGCAAGTGTTTGACAGTAGGTTATGCAATGGGATAAGGGGGAGGAAAACCCCACCCAATCCAAAATGATTATAGATCAAGATGAAAACTTGAATAATTATACTTGAGCATTTTGAGGTCACTTGGCAGGCACACACAAATAAAATAGCCACTTTATCAGTGTTTGAAAATAGTTATTACTTTGCCATTCTCAGAGGGCAGTCTTACAAGATGCACTTTCCTTTCCTGGGCACAAATTACCATGAAGCATCAAGCATTTACTAAATAGTGAAGGGAATGTTTTGAGGTTTAGGTAGCTCTTCCTGTTACATCTGAGCATGACCTTAAATATGAGTCTGCATATATGCAGACCCGAACCACACATTATTTCCAAGTAGGGATGTCAGAGAATTCTGCCACGGATCTCAGTAGGGATGGAGGAGAATTTCTCCATGAATCTCCGGAAGGCTGAATGCCAACGCATTCGGCCCCCCGAAATTGGTGGTGAAATTCTCCCCCCGCCCCCCCCGGGATGGGACTTACCTCTGTCGAATGTCCCTCTCGGCGGCGGGTCCCGGCGGCGTTTCAGCGGCATTTCGGCGGCGTTTCAGCGGGGGGGGGGGGGCGGCCACCATTTCCCCATAAAGTTAAAAAAAAACCAAAAACACGTGATAGGCTACACAACGACTTACGTAGCCTATCACAGCTAGATTTTCAAAGTCAGCCGTGATAGGCTACGTAAATCGTTACGTAGCCTATCACGGTTGACTTTGGGGGGGGAAGTGTGTACGCAAATGGCGGCACCCATGGGCGCTGCCATTTGTGTTCCTTATTTGGGCACGGGTAGTCTACGTAAAGATTTACGTAGACTACGGCGAAAATAAGGGAAACGCTATTTGCGTTGCCCTTAGTTTCGTCGTAGTCTACGTAAATCTTTACATAGACTACCCGTGCCTAAATAAGGAACGCAAATGGCGGCGCCCATGGGGCGCTTTTTTCCCCCCCAAAGTCACCCGTGATAGGCTACGTAACGATTTACGTAGCCTGTCACGGCTGACTTTGAAAATCTAGCCGTGATAGGCTATGTAAATCGTTACATAGCCTATCACATGTTTTTTTTCCCCATTACTTTTTTATTTCGTGGCCAGGGAGACGGGGCGCTACCCCCGGCCAGAATTTTGGTGGCGAGGGATGGGGTGCCTCCCCCCCGGCCTGAATTTCGGCCGGGAGGGGCAGGGTGCCTCCCCCCTGCCAAGAATTTTGGGGGGAGAACCGAAGCACCTCCCCCCCACCACGAAGCAAGCTGCAGGACCAGGTAAGGGACTTTCGTCCATCCCTAGATCTCAGTGAAGCCGCATGCCAGTGCATTCAGCCCCCTGAAATCCATGGCGGAATGAAGCCCCCTGCCCCACCACCCCGCAAAAGGCACGCAAAACAGAGCACTTACCTGGTGCCGTTCGAGTTGCTTTGTGAATGGCACCCGCATCTGCGGCTGCCATTCGCTTCCCCATTTTTGCTGTGATAGGCTACATAAATACTTACGTAGCCTATCACGGCTAATGCAGGGACGCCATTTGCATCCCTGCGGAAGCCGTGATAGGCTACGTAAGTATTTATGTAGCCTATCATGGCAAAAGAAGGGAATGCAAATGGTGGCCGCCGTAGCCGCCACCATTTGTGTTCCTGGTTTTTTTTGCTGTGATAGGCTACATAAATATTTACATAGCCTATCACGGCCAAACATGAATGCAAATGGAGGCCGCCGTAGCCACCGCCATTTGCGTCCACAGGCTCCAGACGCCTGCAAATGCACCTGGTCGGCGGCTCCGTGGAGTTGCCATGGAGCGGAGCCTGCCGGGTTAGGATTTCGGGGGGAGGTGCGGAGTGCCTCCCCCCCACCACGAATTACCCCTGCGAAAAGGTAAGTGACTTTCTTGCATCCCTATTTCCAAGATTGCTTTTATTCAATTAAAATCCTTATGTTATGAACTGCCCAGAGAGCTTTGGCTATTGGGCAGTATAGTAATGTGATGTGATAGAATGTAACTAACTAACTAATTAATTAATTAATTATTCTCAAGTGCAGGGTTCCCAATCTTGTTAGGGACCGCAGCATGGGGTGGGTGGGCTTTAAACCTTGCCCCTGTGGTGGTCCTAATCTGGATCAGGGGCCTTGCATCTGCAATTTATGTCATGAAATAGTGATGGATCGCTATTTGGCAAGATAAATTGCAGGCACACAGGGTCATCTAGACCACAGCAAGCAGAGGGAAAGGCTACAGCCCTCCAGCCTCCCACACTAGGGTCTAGATTAGGCCCCCTGCCGTTACTCTAGAGTAAAAAGGAAAAGAAAAATATAGGTGCTTTGTACATCATTAAAGTACCATGTGACCTTTAGACATTTTTCAATCATTTAGCTTTTGTGGAAGTTGTCTAAGTGACTACTACTAACTACAGAGAACTCCGTTACTGACTTCAAGGCAAGCAAAACTTAATTTTTATTGTGTGCCTTTCTAGGCCTGCCAATCTAATACCAGTATACACATTTGAATAATGCCACAGAAGACATGACCCCAATCTACCAATATGATCAAGGCACACACCTGGCATTTATTGGGTCATTTTTTTCTTAGAACAGCTCCCTACCTTCAGTTCAAGGAACTTGTTGAAGATTAACCAGGAGGACCAGTTAATAGAAAGGGAGCAAATAAATGCCAACGTGTGTACACAGATTTTCTTTGTACACAAAAAGCAAGAAACCATCCTTGTCACCAAGTGAAGCCTTCAAGAGCATCCCAACATAAAATGTGGAGCTGAAATTTTGGAAATTTCAAAATCCATTCAAAATGTCAGAATCTAGGGTGCTCACTGATTGCTTAATCTTTGTTCCTTCCCACTGCTGGCCACCATTCTTTTTTGTGGCCATTGCCACCCCTCCCCTCCCCCCCCCACACCAGAATGACACTACATTCTGGGGCACTTTGGAAAGAAATAAAAAGGTGACTGGCAGTGGCACATCACCACAAGGAGTTCCACTGCCAGTATTAAAACAACAACAACAACAACAACCGTGCAATAATTGCTGCTTCCCACCAATGGTAATCCCGCTGAACATGCTGTGGGTTTTTTAAGCTTCCCTCACCCCAAAGCACCCCATTTGCATTTTGACCTTCCAATTCACCATAGCCCAATTTTCAAACTGAAAGATCAAAATTGAGGATTTTCTGCTCAGTTCCAAAAACTGATCTGGGGACTGGAAGGGATCATATTATTGGAGCTGCCAGCCAACAGATGTCTTCCACAAGTTCTACCAGTTGAAAAATTGAGGAACCCCCTTTTTAATACTCAGCTCAACAAACAAAATGTGTGTCTGTTTACAGAGCAGTGAAACGGCTTTTGCTACACTTTGAATATTACAACTGTATGCAACAAGGAATCTGTTCAGCTTTGATCAGCTCACTTAGAGAGCAATCCTATAATCTACTCAGAAGTAAATCGTATAAAGTTCAATGGGGCTTACTGACAGATGAGTATGTATCACAGGATTCCAGGCAGCCTAAATGGCTTTGGTCAAGTCCTGTTTTGAGGAGCGGGATACAAATAGTGCACTGCTAACCCCATTTCTTCATAACCTGGAAAGAATCAGCCTTTCACAACCTTCGTCTGCATTTTAAAAAAAAAGGTCAAATGTTCAGTATCCCTTGACAGTATTTTGTATTTTTTTCTTTAATATTTGTAGATTTTATGTCAGTATATTTAAGAACTGTATAAATGGCCACCAGTTGTGGCTGCTCCCCCTAATGGAAAAGTCTGCATTTGGTCAAAGAATAGGAACTGCAATAAAACATTGCAAATAGCGTTGCCCTTATTTTCGCTGTAGTCTACGTAAACATTGACGTAGACTACAGCAACTAAATAAGGAACGCGAATGGCGGCTCCCTATGGGGGCCGCCATTCGCGTACGCGCTTTTTTTTTTTTTTTTTAAGTCACCCGTGATAGGCTACGTGACGATTCACGTAGCCTATCACGGCTGACTTTGCAAATCTTGCCGTGATAGGCTACGTGAATCGTCACGTAGCCTATCAGGGGACGTGTTTTTTTTTTTCTTTCATTGCAATGGCGGGGGCGGCAGCCGGTCGAAAGACCGGCTGCCACTCCCGCCCCGCTCGAACACCGGACGAACCGCCAGCCGGACCCGCCGCCGGGAGGGACATTCAGGGAAGGTAAGTCCCGTCCCGGGGGGGGGGCGGGGGTTCGGAGGATTTCTCCCCGAAACTTGTTCGGGGGGCCGAACACGTTGGCGCTCGGCCCCCCAAAGTTTCGGGGAGAAATTCTCCGCCATCCCTAGCTTAAAGCAACGCTGTTAAAGAAAGAAAGAAAGAAAGAAAGAAAGAAAGAAAGAAAGAACCTTTTAAAATGACCATGCCTGTCTGGAGCCCTGCACGAGTATTATTCCCCCTGCTAGGCTTTCTATTTCCACATCCAGCCTTGTTGATGACGTTGTGAGTAGTGATGTACAAAAGGGACTTACCTGGTCCCGCAGCTTGCTTCGCCAATTTTCTTCACCGCCAATTTCGGGGGGCCGAATGCATTGGCATTCGGCCTCCCCAAGATTCGGGGAGAAATTCACAGCCATCCCTAGTTGTGAGGCTAAAATGGAGAGGAGAACCAACTCTGTGCATGTCTACTCAATACTCTGTGCATGTCATTCAATGCAACTTACTCCTACACATGTCAGCACCCCACTTGCCCCCAGCTCAGCTTTGCATTTCCACATCCAGCTCATTATCAAACCTCCTGTTAGTTATCTCAGAAGACCCTTGGGTAAAGGGGGGGGGGTTCCAGGGAAACAGCTGGATGGAGAGAGATTACACACACACACACGAAAAATATAGTTCTTCATATTCCCTGGTATGTTTATTCCTCATTTTGTCCATTCCCTGAGCATGTGCAGAGTGTGCTTTTTATTCAAACAAAGAGAAGGTTGCTGATCTTTCCCTTCATGCTGCATTTGTACAAGTGAAATGTGACTGCTTCAGAAAGAACTTTCCATTATACTGTCTCTTTTTCTTCATGAGTTTCATAACAGAAGTGTGGTGTAGTGGTGAGAGTCCAGCCCAAAGTCACCCAGTGAGATAACTAACAGGACATTTGCTAATGAGCTGGATGTGGAAATACAAAGCTGAGCTGGGGGCAAGTGGGGTGCTGACATGTGTAGGAGTAAGTTGCATTGATGTGGGGCTGCGGTGGCTTAGTGGTTAAGATGCTGAACTGAAGACTGGAAGGTCGGCGGGCAGCAGTTCGAGACCCGAGTGCTGCGTGACAGAGTGAGCTCCCGTCTTCAGTCCCAGCTCCTGCCAACCTAGCAGTTCGAAAGCAAGAAATTGCAAGTAGATAAATAGGTATCGCTTGGGCGGGAAAGGTAACAGCGTTCCGTGCACCTCGGTGTTTGGTCATGCCGGCCACATGACCACGGAAGCGTCTTTGGACAGCGCTGGCTCTTCGGCTTAGAAGCGGGGATGAGCACCGCACCCTAGAGTCGGACATGACTGGTTGGGGACACCTTTACCTTTTTAAGTTGCATTGAACTCAGTAAGACTTACTTCTGAGTAGACATGCACAGAGTTGGTTCTCCTCTCCATTTTAGCCTCACCATGTCACCAACAAGGCTGGATGTGGAAATAGAAAGCCTAGCAGGGGGAATAATACTCGTGCAGGGCTCCAGACCGGCATGGTCATTTTAAAAGGTTTTTTCTTTCTTACAAAGAGTGCATCGCTCAGGCACACCTAGGGCAGCCTTGTTTTGGGAAGCCCTGAGGAGGAGGAAGTGTTTTGGTTGAAAGTAATTACCGCACGTCTCAGGGTAGGGGAAAAATACGTAACTATCTATGAAAAATAGCCTTTCTTATGGAAGTTATGCAGAATTACAGCTGTCGGTATGGATTTATCTTCGTAATTCTTGGAGCGGGAAAAAAAGAGGAGAATTCCGGGGGCTTGCGAATGACAGTATGGAGCACTGGCTGCAAACTGCAGAAGTCAAGCAGCACGGAAGGTACACAATTCATACATCCCTAGCAGGGAGTGCTCCTGTCTGGTATTATAGCCATGCTTTCCTTCAGAACACCAATTCCATTTCACCTCCAGTCCCAGTTTTCCATTTCCTCCCAACGAACATTTGGTCTTCAGTAACTGCACTGAGTATGCGTAGGGCTTCTTCACATGGAGCTTTTATCTTGCTATTGAGATTGCTCACTCATGGAAGTCTGCGGGCCCTTTAGATGATGTCATGAACCTCCAGGGTGTCTTCTGCACTAAGTGACCTTTGTTACATTTTTAAATAGATCAGAGATAATGAGCTATCAAATTACCTCGCTTGTGTTCCATTTGAGTTCCCACTGTGACAAAAGAAACAGCCATAAGAAAAGGAGCTGGACCAATGAAACATATGGAAGACTCAGATGAGGGGGAATAACGGGAGGGAGAAAAGGAAGCCTGTGTAAAGGGATTATGTTGTGATCCTGCATTTAAAATGGAAGCAGAAAGCCCCATTGTAAATGAAGGATTTGAGGCTGGTATAGAATCATAGAATAGCAGGGTTGGAAGCAGCCTACAGGCCCTTGGGTCCAACCCCTGATGAAGACTTGAGATGCTCTTAGTCTTCATTGGGCTATTGTTGGGGGCTTTTTGCCCCCTTGGGGCAGGTGCATCAAACCTCTTTCAGCCTGTGGCCAAATTCAGTTTTGGAGAAGCTTGAAGAGGCTGTGTTCCAGTGGTGGATGGAGCTAAAAGCAGAAGGTGTGGGGCAAATACCACCATATTTTAGTTTAAACCTCCTACCGCCACTAACTAAGCCTTGGGAGAAGCCTTTTAGAAGGGGGTGGAAACTGCACAAAAGCTGGGAAAGCACCAAATGTTCGGTGGTTGGAGGAAAGGCGGTGAGGCCAAGAGAAGGGGGCACGGCCTTCTGGGGAACCCCAGGGAGCTGGATTTACCCCACAGGCATGAGGTTCAAAACCCTGACCTTAGGTTTTTTTCCCCCTAAAGGTCTTTTTTTTCTACTTCTGCAAACTCTGGAATTCCCCTGAGCTGATACCATCCGCTTGTTTCCCCTGAGCTGATACCATCCGCTTGTTTCTCAGTAGACCTGATGGATGCTATCACTGTAATAAGTAAGCACCTGAGTTGCCTAGTAGCATACCTATTATTTTTGTACTGAAGCCCTTTAAGTGACTAGCACTGGGAAACAGGTCAAACGCTCTTCCATCTTTATGAGCAGAAGGGACTTTATGGAAGCCAAGTTATAAATAGGGGTGTGCCAATTGTCTGGAAATTATCAAAAGATCCAGAAAAAAAGAAGTCACCATTCTAGTTCTATCATGAATAAAACACCTTCCCTTTCAGCACAGTTAAATGTCTTGAATATTTAAGCTACAGATAGAAATTGAAATATACAGCTGTTAAATTCCACAGAAATATAGACTTAGGATGATAGCACTCCTAACTTGCTCAAAACCATCACTTGCTGCTGCATAGGCAGGCAGAAACACATGGGCTCTGAAACAACACTCACAACACATGCCAGTGTGGTGTAGTGGCTAGAGCATTAGACTGGGAGTTGGGAGATCCGGGTTCTAGTCCCCACTCGGCCACGGAAGCTCACTGGGTGACTTTGGGGCAGTCACAGACTCTCAGCCCAACCCACCTCGCAGGGTTGTTGTTGTGAGGATAGAATGGAGGAGGAGGAGGATTATGTATGCCGCCTTGGGTTCCTTAAGGAGGAAAAAAGGCGGGATATAAATGCAATAAACAAACAAACAAACAAACAAATAAATGCAGTAATGCACAGTAGGGCTTTCTTCTTTTGTTCTTTGATGACAGATCCTCCCCACCATACTACAGTATGTGCTACACTGCAAGCAGCAGCAGCTTGCATGGTGCTTTGATGGAGAGCAATAGGTTTCTGCTGCTGAGTGACAACCTGGAGGTGCTGCTCTTCACTGCAAGGCCTGACTGAAGGCCACTGGGCTGCATCTCAAGTGCAGCTCTCCACCGCTTTCTCTCATTCGCTCCCTCTTCGTGCAGTAGCTGATCACTCCCAACAGGGGCTCCCTAGCTTTTCCTTATTGTTTGCTTTAGTGGTGGGCCGCCTCCTATGATCTCATCACCTCCTACGCTGAGACTACTGCTCATCAGTTGTACGGTAGAGGGGGGAAGTGGAGCGATCAGTCAGTTAGCTGTGGTGGGCAATGATGCCAAGAGAACACAAGCAATCGGCTAGCTGCAGTCATGCACTGGAAGTGGAGGGGAAATTGAATCGCGGGGTGGGGGGTGGGAGAGGACCTGCACTGGGAGGTTTTGAAACACTGAGGAGAGCCATGCTGGATCAGACCAACGGTCCATCCAGACCAGCGTTCTCTTCACACAGTGGCCAACCAGCTGCCCATTGGAAACACACTCATATTCTGCTTGTGGAACACCACCCTCCTGCCCATGTTCCCCAGCAACTGGTGTATGTAGGCATTCTGATACTGGAGGTAGCCATCAGGGCTAGTAGCCATTGACAGCATTATCCTCCATTAATGTATCTAGTCACCTTTTTAAAGCTATCCAAATTGGTGGCCATCACTACATCTTGTGGTAGCAAATTCCATAGTTTAACTATGTGCTGTGAGAGCAGAACACTTTCTTAGTGGCAAGCAAAAGATCCATCTCCATCCGAGGACCATGTGAGCCTGTTGGACTATGCCTGTGTGTGACTTGCTTAGGTCTTGCTTGGACAACATGGAGGGGGATGAGGAGGAGAGGCCCAGAAAGCTCTCTACCCGAGTCTGGTGCACAACATCACCGCTTGATCAGAGGGGGAAGAGGAAAGGTGGCCCATGGCCTGGGAAAGGCCCCCAAGTGGTGGTGCCTGGAACTAAGTAGCTCCTGCTTGAAAAATAGTGAAGACCACTGACTTGGGGGAAGGACTCTGGACTCTATTGTGCATAGCGTGCAGCTGACCCCAACTTTGTTGCCTGAGGCAGAGCTGCAATATTGCACCCCTCGGACTAGGGCTAACACTTTAAATAGTCTTGCTGCATCACTCAGACACCAATTCCTGCCTTCTTCTACCCCCATGCATGGTGCTGCCTGAAGCAGGTTGCTTCCCCCTGCAGCATGGCAAGGCTGGCAGCTGCCAATGATGGCAGGAGCCTGTGCTGGGCCATGCAAGCTAGCCATCCAGCAGCCACCACACTAGCACAATGCTGAGCTAACAGCCTGTGAAACAGCCTTTTCTGACCTGATGCTTTCAGATGTTTTGGCCTACAGTTCCCAGTATTCCTGACCATTAGCCACGCTGGCGAGGGCTGATGGAAGCTGAAGTCCAAAACATGAGGAGGCTGCCCTGAATCCTGCACCTCTGCTCTGTAGTAGCCTCACAAAAGATATTTGGCTCCCTATTTCCCTCAGTCACCACTCATGGCAGAAACCTTCCAGTGAACTGCTTCAGAATCATGAGACACTGATGACTTCAAGCTGATTTTTTAAACTCCCCTGAGTTAAAGCAGCTTGCAGTTGAGCAAGAAATGTTTATTCATTCATTATTTATTTATTCATTCATTTGATTTATAACCTGCCTTTCCACAAAAGGATAGCACTCAAGGCAGCTTACAAAAACAACCTAAAATAGATTAAAACAATAAAACACATGAAAATACAATAAAAACGTAACAATAACAGATATTTATCTATTGATTTAAGGAAGAAGGCGGCAGTTCAGGAAATGAAGGTAATAGTAATACACACTTCCTGTGCATGTGTTTTATATCTTTTGGGAAGGCTTGCCAGGCTAGCAGCTGAGAGCTGGAACGGAGTCACTGTCTCTGCCCCACTGCCTAAATTATCCATTCCTCCCCCCCCCCCGGAATCTGTGAGGATTCCGCAGAGCCTAGGGCCACCCCGTTCCACCATCTGCATGCCCCAGATTCCCCCATTTGTTTTGGTTCCCCAAACTTAGATAAATAATTCCGGAAGAACTGCCGAAAAATCCTTTCCGCGTGCCCAGCATCGGTCTCCGTAAGCCTCAGGTCATAGGGAAAATGCATATTTATTTTCATAAAAAGGGTAAAGCCCTTCGTGGGCATTCCCCATGTAACTACTACTCACCTGACTTCACTGGACCTGTCCTGACCTCACCTCACCTCACCTGACCTCACCAGACCTGACCTGACCTGACCTGACCTCACCTGAGCTGAGCTGAGCTGACCTCACCTCCACAGACAATAAACAGAAAAGATGGAGGATTTCCATGGAGTTCAAGACTCAGCCCCAGTGAAAGAGAGCTTCGGATCACACGTAAAATGCCTCGTAAAAAGGATAAAGCCGGTCGCGTTCTTCTTCCTCCATTTCCGATTTATGGATCTTTTTTTGTATTTTTTTTTTGTAAAATCTGCCAGAATTACTCTTGCAAAGGAGGTGTTCTTTTTAAAAATATCTCAATGTATCCACCATATTAGGAACTGTTTAGCTCAGAATGAAAACTGATCCAAAATCCAAATTTTAGTCACATTATAAATGTATTTCATTAAAGGCAAGGTCACCACCTAGGATTTTAAAGTTATACTCTCTCTCTCTCTCTCTCTCTCTCTCGCACATGCATATGTGTGTCATGCACACACTTGACTTTACCAGTAGCTTTCAGACATATCTGAGGTGATGCTATTGTTCATCTTACACATTTTTCATATATAAAGTATAAAAACATCTGCAGTCATCTTCCGTCTACCATTCTCTTCATTTTCCCCCTTTCCTTCCTGGTCTCACACTTCATTCACTTTTTCTTTTATGTTGCAATAAAAAGGCTGTTAATTGACTTTATGGAGGTTTATAGACTTGATGGCTAAGCAGGATAGGAAAAAACACACACATTATGGCATGTATGACAGCTTCCTTGATCTACTCACCTTGCTGCTGCCACTGTCTTAGCACTAGGTTGTTTTCTACCCTGGTTGAGATGTCAAAGAGGGTCCCAATATTTTATGAAATCTGTGAAGTTAGAACAGGACTATCAAATGTTACACCTAGTACCTAGCAACTCTCATTCTATTACATCTAGGAAACATCCATAGCTAGCTCTACAGATTAGCACACCATCATGCTCTCTCTCACTTGCTCACGCTGTGCGAATGTATATACACATCCACACTCTCATAAGGTCATCTGAAGCATTAAGAATTCAAATTATTCTCTGCTTTACAATGGGAAATCCAGCTCCTATTATGTGGAATTAATCTATTTTTAAAAATGTTTTCTTCTAGCTTCAGGGAATACACACAGACACACACTCATAGAATAGTAGGGTTGGAAGAGGCCTATAAGACCATTGAGTACCCCTACACACACACACACACACGGGGGCATCATCACATTATTATTTGGGCAGCTGCCTTCACATTTTCAAACCAAGTACCTAATAGTCTAAGAGCCAGTCTATGCATTCAGAATAATCACTTGCCTCTGTGCACATGCAGAGTGATTTTGCTTAGTTTATGTAACTGATACTAGAGTTCCAGTTCAGTCAGGATTCAATTCCACAAACAGTTCTTGAAGCCAAATCTTAGTTCTAGAGTCTCTGAACTATTAACAAAAAGCCTGCCTCATGGCATCTGCAAAGTGATTTAAAAAATTGTTTTAGCTGAAATTGGGATTTAATTGGATCCCTTCCCTCCATGCTCGATTTGCATATTGGAGGCTTAACCAAACAGGACCTTTAAAGTGATATGTAAGTAACAGATGGACATTATCCTTTTTTTTTTTTGCACGTAATAGTAGTTATGCCTTCCTCTACAAGCACTACCTGGCCAGTGTCAGGAATTGGGACTGTTTGACATTCTCCAGCATTGAGAACTTGATCGCAGATTTGGTTGGGCTGTGGCAATAAGGAGTGCACGAAAGCCACTTAACTGGTCTCGCAGCTTTTCGCTGTGGGGGGGACGTGCTTCGCTGCTCTCCCCGCGAAGTTCAGGCCAGGGGGGGAGGCTTCCCGCCTCGCCCGGCCGAAATTCAGGCCAGGGGGGAGGCTTCCCGCCTCGCCCAGCCGAAATTCAGGCTGGGGGGGAGGCTTCCCGCCTCGCCCGGCCGAAATTCAGGCCGGGGAGGAGGCGCCTCGCCTCGCCCGGCCACGAAATAAAAAGTAAAAAAAAAAACAACGCCCCCGTGATAGGCTACGTGATGATTAACATAGCCTATCACGGCTAGATCTGCAAAGTCAGCCATGATAGGCTACGTAAATCGTCACGTAGCCTATCATGGGTGACTTAAAAAAAAAAAAAAGCACGTACGCAAATGGCGGCCCCCATAGGGAGCCGCCATTCGCGTTCCTTATTTGGTCGCTGTAGTCTACGTAAATCTTTACGTATTATTTTTGCCATAGTCTCCGTAATCTTTACGGGGGGTAAAGGAAGGTGCGGGGGACGGGGGGGGGTGCAGAGAATTTCTCCCCGAAACTTCTTCGGGGGGCCGAAAACGTTGGCGCTTGGCCCCCCCGAAGTTTCGGGGAGAAATTTTCCGCCATCCCTAGTGGCAA
This sequence comes from Heloderma suspectum, assembly GCF_057233095.1. Taxonomy (NCBI): domain Eukaryota; kingdom Metazoa; phylum Chordata; class Lepidosauria; order Squamata; family Helodermatidae; genus Heloderma; species Heloderma suspectum. The sequence continues at coordinate 89,894,308 of NC_139461.1, forward strand.
TTTACTAGTGGAAAAGGCTATCTGAATACAGCTGATCTGAAATTTATCAGAAGACATTTTTCTGAGAAATTCTGAGATGGTTCGTTTTCTCACCACCCTAGAAAAAGAAGGTGACTTTGCAGAATTTTTGCTGAATATCCCCCCTCCCTTTTTGTGTGTGTGGTGGTTGTCATTTCCTCCACACAATGCCACAGAATGATGCTACATCTTGGGTATTGTGAAGGATACAAAATGGTGGTCAGGCTGCCAACGCAGTTGCTAGTGTTATGACTTGCAGCAGCAGCAGCAGCAAAAAAAAGGTTAAATTAAAAACAATCTGGTGTGGGGGGGAGAGAAACTGTGTTCCTGCCATTGCTAATAGTGAGCTCCACCTTTGGAAACTGTTGGAGAATTTCTCCTCTCCCTGGAGAAATTTGGTGAAATGGTCCCCCCAGTTTGTCTCCCCATAAATGGAGTAGAGAATTTAGTAGGTCATTTTCATACAGCTCTAAGCCCCATCTGCATGAGCCATTTGCCCCGGTGCCACTTCGAGGGAAGATCTTTGCGACAGATGATGCAGTCCCCGCTTCACAGCCCAACCATGGTTCTCACGGAGAAATCCAGGTTTTCTCAGAGTCCATTTGCTGTGAAGTTTTCACTTGCTTTGGGTTCACTGCAGGGGGGTTGTGCTGTCTGTCCCTTCCTCGGATTGAAATCGCAGTGTTGTTAGTGATGCACCTCTAGGGATATATGAAACTGACTTACCTTTCCGCGGAATCTTTTGCAGTGGGGGGGAGGCGCTCTGTCCCTCCCCCTGGAATCCTCAACAGGGGAGGAGGCGATCCGGTCCTCCCCCCCGGAATCCTCAGCAGCTCCGGTGGTGGTTCCGGTGGCGGCTCCGCTGGTGGCGGTGGCTGGTCTCCTGGCCGGCCGCAGCCAGGCTGTAGCCGCCATCATTGCCATCCTGGCTTGCAGCCATGATAGGCTATGTAAGAGTTTAAGTAGCCTATCACGGCTGGGTAAAAACCAAAACAAAACACCCAGTGTACGCAAATGGCGGTGGCTATGGCGGCTGCCTTTTGCATTCCCTATTTTTCACCAATTTATCTTACATAAATATTTACATAAGATAAAACGGCGAAAAAAGGGGAATGCAAATAGCATAGTGGCAAAAAATAGGGAATGCAAATGGTGGCCGCCGTAGCCACCACCATTTGTGTACGCTGGGTGTTTTTTTTTTTTTAACCCAGCCGTGATAGGCTACGTAAACTCTTATGTACCCTATCACAGCCGTAAGCCAGGATGGCAATGGTGGCGGCAGCAGCCCGGCTGCGGGCGGCTGGCCAGGAGACCAGCCACCGCCGTCGCCGGAGCCACCGCCACCAAATCCGCCGCTGCCAAATCCGCCCCAGGTAAGTACCATCCCGGGGGGATTCCGTGGGGGGGTGGGGGGCAGGGGGCCATTCCGCCACAGATTCTGGGGGGCAGATTCTAGAGAATTCTAAATTCTCCGCCATCCCTATGCCCCTCCCCGTTCCTCCTTTGCAGCTCCGCAGTTACAGAGGCATGAAGGAGGAAGCTGGTGGAAGCCGTGCTGATCAGTGGAAGGGAAAGTAGTCTGGGATGGGGGCGGGAGAGAGCAGAGGGGCAAACATGTCCACCGGGAAGTAACTCCTTGCTTTCAGTTCCACGTAGGGATGTACGAAAGTGACTTACCTTTCGCGGATTATGTTGATGGTGGGCGGGAGGCGTTCCACCCCTCACCCCGGAATCCTTGATGGGGAGGGAGGCGATCTGTTCCTCCCCCCCCGGAATCCTCGATTGCCGGCTGTGCTCCGTGGCAGCTCCACGGAGCAGCCAGCCAGGCCCAGCACAGCCCAGAGCCATCCGCAGCTGGATTTCTCTGTGTGTGGGGGGGAAATGTGTACACAAATGGCGGCGGCTACAGGCGCCGCCGTTTGCGTTCCTTATTTTTGGCCGTCTGAATCTACGTAAATATTTACGTAGACTATGATGGCGAAAATAAAGGGGAATGCAAATAGCGTAGCGGGTGCTATTTGCGTCTCTTTTTCATTCCCTGTTTTAGCCTATATAAATCTTTACGTAGGCTAAAATGGCGAATCAAAAAGGGACGCAAATAGCTCCCACTACACTATTTGCGTTCCCCTTTATTTTTGCCGTCATAGTCTACGTAAATATTTGCGTAGACTAAGATGGCCAAAAATAAGGAACGCAAATGGTGGCAGCCATAGCCGCCGCCATTTGCGTACGTGGTTTTTTTTTTTTAAACCCACCCAGCCATGATAAGCTACGTAAAGATTTACATAGCCTATCATGTCTCTCTCTCTCTTTTTTTTTTTAACAAGACTGGAAATGGCAACGGCGGCAGCTGGTTGGAAGACCAGCCGCCGCCGCTGCCCGGAAGATCCGCCCCAGCTAAGTCTCATCCCACGGGGAATCCGTGGGGTGGCGGGGGGGTGGCAGGCCATTCTGCCATGGAGTTCGGGGGGCCGAATGCACTGGCATTCGGCCTCACTGAGATCCATGGCGGAATTCTCTGCCATCCCTAGTTCCACGTCACTGCCTCTCTCATTTTAAGTATCGAGCTTGAGAGTGGAGACATGCAGCTACAGTACAAGGGAACACAGCTGAGAAATGCCAGGGTGGATGATTTTAATAAACATGTAGTCAGAAGCATTTCATTCAGCCTTTGTGTGTGTGTGTGTGGCGGGGGGCGGGGGAGCCTGTTGACTGGGTAGTTAAGAGACTATGTGCTACTCACTTTCTCCTTCTCAGCTCTGCAGTCTCTGCTCTCAGAGTGGGCTCAATCTCCCAAGGCAGCAGCTATCCACCTGCCCACCTCAGAAATCATAGTAGGGTTGGAAGGGGCCTACAAGACCATCAAGTCCAACCCCATGTGTATGCAGGGTTTGTTATGAACGTCTGCTTGCCAGCAAGTCCCACATGCTAGTCGCACACTCTCCCCTAGCTCTGTGCTCTTTGCTTTTCCCAGCTTGGGAAGCCCGCTTTAACCCTCCCATCTAACACCCCAGTTGTTAATTCACAGTGCTAATACTGCACAGCTTCAACAGAAGGAACAATGAAATCGGTGCCATGTAGATGCAGCCCTAGACTCTGAACATCATCAGAAACTGAAACTATGAACAGATCACATTGGTGATATGAGAAGACCAAGTACCCTCGCTGATCTACCCTAGTTATTTATTAGTATTTATCTTGCCTTCCTTCCATGGCTTCTGGTGAGGTACTGACCAGATCTAGACCAGTTTAGTCCTGCACCATTTGCCTTCAGCATGTGGGACCATGACATGTCTCTGTCCAGTTACAGTGATCACTTAAATATAGGCAGCTAAAGCCAATGTCTTGGGTAAACATGCCCAAGCAAATATGTTGCTCTAAGTCAGGGTTAGGTCACTTTTTTGGCTCCAAGTGTGAAAAGATTGGGTGGTGTTGGTGGCACACATTTGCTCATGCCTCCCCCCAGCATACACACATATCTCAGTGTGCAAGGATGGGGAGGTTTAAACCTCCCTTCCTGCTGAGATCTAGGGATTGCTGGGTCAGGGGTTGAGTTAAAAGCCTCTCCCATTCCACTGCAATCACCACTGAGATGGTTGTTCCTCCACCACTACTAGCAGCAGGCAAACAGCAATCTCAGAAGCCAGGGAACAGGAGGTTTTTTTCCTGCTGGCTGGGGTCCTGCCAGCTTTGGGGGCCACACAGGGAGTTATCAAAGGCTTCATGCAGCCCCAGGGCTATAGGTGGTACATCCCTGGTAACAAAACAAAAACAAAACTGAAGGGAGGAAGGATGGATGAAAGGTAGGTAGTAGAGATGTCAGAGAATTCCGCCATGGATCTCGGAGAGGCTGAATGCACGTCAATCCGTGGCAGAACGAAGCCCCCCGCCCCCCCACCCCGTGAAATGGACCCGGAATGGAGCACGTACCTGCTGCCATCTGTGCTGACTTGCGAATGGCGGCTGCCATTCACTTCTTCCATATAGCCGTGATAGACTATGTAAATACTTACGCAGCCTATCACAGCTAATGCAGGGACGCCATTTGCATCCCTGCAGAAGCCGTGATAGGCTACATAAGTATTAATGTAGCCTATCACAGCAAAACTAAGGGAACGCAAATGGCGGCGGCTACGGCAGCCACCATTCGCGTCCCTGCAGGCTGTCCAGCAGCCGGATGTCCGGCTGTGGGCGGCCCCAGCCAGCGGATCCATGGAATCTCCACGGAGCAGAGCCAGACGGAAAGAATTTCGGGGGGAGGGACGGAGCACCTCCCCCCACCACAAATGTCACCCTTCAAAAAGGTAACTGACTTTCATACATCCCTAGTAGGTAGGTAGGTAATGTGATAAAAAGGGAGGAAATGAATACGGAAACAAATGTAATTTTTACAAATTACTAATGGAATAAATGAGATAGTTAATAATGAGAATTAATGGGGCAACAAAACGAAACAAGAATATTCTTGCATAACCCTACCCACTTGACTTGCAGTACTCCTAGGCCAGCATGGACATAGTGGATGTGATATGCCAGGCGTTTATATGACAGGACAGGCTTTTTCTGCTTTCTTTCCCCCACCAGCATCAGCATGCTCCAAGTCTAACATGTTGCCTGGTTAGCCCTCTTGCTTACCTCTTCTATTCTTCCTCGGCCTAGTGGAAACATGGTAGACCATTGTTATCTTGAGGAGCTGGTGGTACGCCAGTTCTCCTGCCCATGTCTAGAGTGCCGTTTGGGCCAGTTTATTGAGTTGGATAGCTATGTTGGTTCCCAGGGTTAATTCTGTTGCTGTAACAGCTTGAGGCTAGATATGGCAACATCTCAAGATTACGGTTACTTGTTGTCACCAAGGTAGCGGAGATGACAGTTATCTTCTGGGCTGCCTGCCTGATAATGGTTAGGGCCAGTGTTCTCCCAGTCTGAAACATCTCAACATCTGACTAAGTTCAGAATGGGAGGGATCAATGGGATAGTTTATGATCCCCTGGGACCCTCCTAAGGGGCAGAATCTCAACATTATAATTTTGCTTTATATTTTCTTCTTGCTGCCACTATAGTTCTGTACTGTTTCACTGATTAATTCGTTAATCAATTAACCAATTAATTAATACAATCTTTCCTTCACCCATTGGTATGCTTATTGCCTCTGACTATCCTAAAAAGAAGCATTGCCTATTGGCAAAAACACTTGGCTCACCTGTTCACTAATCTGATAATGTATATACTGATCAACTGGAATTTCAGTATTCATGGAACAGCTCTAGAGAGCAGGTTGGTCTGTTAGTCTGCTTGCTAGAGCCTTTCTATACTTAGAAGAGAGTCATTCTCTCTCTTGGAATTTTGTATACTTAGAGCCAGGAAGGGCATGAAAAAATGTGACTCTTTCATGCCTTTGGGGATCCACTTCTTGAACAAAGTATTACAAATATTAAGCACACTACAAAGAGCAAGCAGGTTTATATACTTTTTCCCTTGGGAAATCTTAACAGTGGCCACTGGCTACTACACAAATAAGATATGTTTCTTAAAAATAGCCTTGCATATGGTAATTACCCTGCTGAATATGTTCATTCAAATAAACTGTTGTAGTGGGGAATATTATAGGAGAAATGTAGCTTCATGCAGCAAGCATAGGTTATTTCAAAGTCAAACAAGCTGCCACTGAGGCAAATTAAGAACAAACAGGGGCCGACAACTGAAACCATGTTCAAAGTTATGCATGTATGTTACAGTTAATTAACAGAAATGAATGCATTAGTGCCAACACAGTGGCATGAGGGAAATTATGTAATGGCATGGGGGGATTAATAGTCAGCCACTGTTACTACTCAGTTTACAAGCATTTGCATTTGATCCCATTTAGTTTCCATGGCTACCAGTGGCGGCTGACAACTCCAGTTTGGAGTGGGGGGGATGATTCCATTCTGGGTTTTAGTAACCACCAGCCAAAGCTCTAAAGGTGCTATTCAAGGTACTGAACCTCATCCCCCAAATGGTTCAGCACCTTCAATGGCACCTCTAGAGCTTTGGCTGGTTGTAACAAAAACCCAGAATGGAATCACCACCCCACCAGAACTGGAGTCACCAGCCGCCGCTGCTGGCTACCATGGTACTAAACTGGCTTACGTTTGAGATCTCCTTCTCCCATGGCCTGTGCCCCTTGTTCTCATCCCCCACCAAGGTAATGCCAGAAGTCAGAAGCCAAATGGGAGGAGTCTACCCTATGGCTCCTTTCCAATGCCACCGTTGCATCTCACAAAAACTGAGCAATGCTGGTATGGGAAGGAGTAAGCAGAGATTCATACCATGAGGCCCAGGCTTCTGATGTCACCCCACCATATGAAAGGGCCCTGAAAAGTTTTGGTTCACACTGTTTTTACTATAGAATACAATGCACCCAGCTCCTTACAAGGAGATCTGGCATGATGCAATGCACAGAATGTTTGTCTAATGATGCCTGGATATAAATCCCTGTTCATGAAGCTCAGGGCCAAAGCAGACATTACTTTAAATCTTTATCTAGCAGCTACACCATCCCCTTCCCCCGATTTTTACTCTCAAGTAGGCTCAGCGAGCCCAATATAGATCTTAAAAGTCCCCCCTGCCCCCCACACAAGGGTTCCAATCTGGATTGGGCCCCCATGTGCCTACTCTACAGAAAAAATGGGAGAAAAGGATGCGGCAGCTATATTAGGGATATCACGAGAGTCCGTGGGGGTGAGGAGTAGAGTCTGATGGACTCCCCCTCTCCCACCATCCTGGACCTTGCTTGCTGAACTGCAAGACGCTTGTGGACCTGCTCAGCAAGCACCCCAGGGCTCAGTGGGCACCCAGCAGCTGCCCGCCTTTCTGAGCGAGCTGCCATTGTGCAAAGTAGTGGTGGCTTGGGTGCATCTGGATAGGTAATGTTGCATAATTGGTGGCTGTAAAGGGGGCATCTATGCAACTTTACAGGCATGAAAGCTCCACATTACCTACCTGAAAGCACCAGAACTGCCATTGTTGCACACAATGGCAGCTCTCTAGGGAGGACAGACAGCCCCACAGCTTTATCGGGTGGATGCCAGGCCACGACAAGGATCATGAGGTGCCGTGAGTAGGGGTGGGCAGTGGCAGCAGCTCAGCAATAGGGATGTATGAAAATCACTTACCTTTCGGGCATTATGCTGATGGTGCAGGGGGAGGCGTTCCGTCCCTTCCCCCGGAATCCTCGCCGGGGGGGGAGGTGCTCTGTTCCTCCCCCCCCCCAGAATCCTGGCCGGCCGGCTGTGCTCCGCAGCGATTCTGCAGAGCCGCTGGCCAGCTCCGCCAGCAGCCGGACATCTGGCCGCTGGCTAGCAGGGACGCAAATGGTGGTGGCCGTAGCCGCCGCCGTTTGCGTCCCTGCAGTCAGCCGTGATAGGCTACGTAAATGTTTATGTAGCCTATCACGGCTGATTAAAAACAAAAACAAAACACGCGTGTACGCAAATGGCGGTGCCCATGGGCGCCGCCATTTGCATTCCTTATTTTGGCACGTCTTAGTCTATGTAAACATTTACGTAGACTAAGATGGCAAAAATAAGGGGAATGCAAATAGCGTAGCATCTACAATATTTGCATTCCCCTTTTTTCGCCGCCTTACTCTACGTAAATGTTTACGTAGACTAAGACGTGCCAAAATAAGGAACACAAATGGCGGCGCCCATGGGCACCGCCATTTGCGTACGAGTGTGTTTTTTGTTTTTGTTTTAATCAGCCATGATAGGCTACGTAAACATTTACGTAGCCTATCACGGTGGTTTTTTTAAATTTAGCCATGATAGGCTACGTAAATCTTTACGTAGCCTATCATGGTTTTTTTTTTTAAAAAAAAACCTTTGAAATGGCGACGGCGGCAGCCAGTCAGAAGACCGGCCGCCGCCAGGAAGGTCTGCCCCAGGTAAGTCCCGTCCCGGGGGGGCTGAGGGGCAGGCCGTTCCACCACCGATTTCGGGGGGCTGAATGCACTGGCATTCAGCCTCCCCGAGATCCGTGGCGGAACCTTTGTACATCCCTACTCAGCAAGCACCCAAGGAAGCTGGGCATGGGTGAGTCCGTCCATCCCTAAGCTAGATACATATTTGGACTTGGGCAAGTCCCTTCTCTCAGCCTGCCTATCATCTCTCTCTCTCTCTCTCTCTTAGGATAAAGTGGGATAACCCACATGCAGTAGCCTTGAGCTCCTTTGAGAGAGAGCAGTATACAAATGCGGTATATGAACAAACAAATCAAATAACCTCTGCCTGCCTAGGGAGCTTTAGTAGAGCTGATGATTTCCTGATCTTAGGTTTGGTACATACTAGAGATCTTAGCTTTAGCCTTTGGTGGTAGGGCTAAAATTGGAGATACTTGTATTTATTAATAAAGAACAGAAAAATATAAATATTTATACAAGTATAAATGGGATTTAAATATATTTTGTCTTTCATTTATTACACCAGTGCAGTAAACTTGGGAATCATTTGATTGAAATCCACATATTTCTATGTACAGACAACAGCAACAACATTAAATAAAACTACAGGAGTAAGGTTTGGTGCCCTGCTAAGTATTTCAAAGGAGCCAGGGGGAATAAATTGTTCTGGAAAATCTAGCTTCCATTAGTTGTCTGCACTATGACATTCAGATGGTTCTAAACCATCTCCTAAATAAGATGTTTGATTTATTTTTATGCTATGGAATCATGGAAACCAAAGTATTCTATTATGTGTAGCCCATTTAAGCAGTCACTGAAACTAATGGGTAAAGTCAGCTGAAAGCTGACTCTCAAGACTTCCATTCTATGCACTTTTTAACCTTGAAAATGAATGACTTCCCTATCCTGGTGCTCAAAACAAATTTCCCATTGTTCTCTGTAGAGGGACAGAAGTGATGGATGGTTTCTTCAACTAGTGTTTGGTCCTGAACAAACAGTGCAACTAAGAAATGTTTATGGTAATGGGTCCTGGCGCATTGGAGCCACCCCTTTTAACTCTGCATGTCTTGGATCTAGCTATATTTATAGTGTACCTGCCTAATCATAGTGTTCAGTGTTTGGAGATCCTGCTGCATGGCTTTATCTGGGTAGACTGGGAATTTCCAAAGCACTTAGCCAGGAGGAGTGCTAGTAAAATACACAATATATTAGGGGTGCACGAAAGCCACTTACCTGGTCTCACAGCTTGGTTCGCGGTGGGGGGGAGGCGCTTCACTGCTCCCCCCGAAGTTCAGGCCAGGGGGGAGGCTTCCCTCCTCGCCCGGCCGAAATTCAGGCCGGGGGACAGGCTTCCCGCCTCGCCCGGCTGAAATTCAGGCCGGGGAGGAGGCGCCTCGCCTCGCCCGGCTGCGAAATAAAATAGCGTTGCCCTTATTTTCGCCGTAGTCTACATAATCTTTACGTAGACTATAGCGACCAAATAAGGAACGCGAATGGCGGCTCCCTATGGGGGCCGCCATTAGCCATACGCGCTTTTTTTTTTTTTTAAGTCACCCGTGATAGGCTACGTGATGATTTACGTAGCCTATCACGGCTGACTTTGCAAATCTAGCCGTGATAGGCTACGTTAATTGTCACGTAGCCTATCACGGGGGCGTTTTTTTTTTACTTTTATTGGAATGGTGGCCAATAAGCCCTGTCGAAGACCTGCCGAACCGCCGCCGGCACCCGCCGCCGGGAGGGACATTCGGGAAAGGTAAGTCCCATCCCGGGGGGGGGGGGCGGGGGTGTGTGGAGAATTTCTCCCCGAAACTACTTCGGGGGGCCGAATACGTTGGCACTCGGCCCCCCGAAGTTTCGGGGAGAAATTCTCCCCCATCCCTACAATATATTCGATATGGTTTGCATGTGAGGCACATAGTGGCCTGGGTCGCATGATCGCCAAGCCCACTGTGGCTTATTTAAGCCACTGTGGGTTGCAGCACATGCTAGCAGCCATTGTGAATATTCAAGCTGTGGCGAGTGGTCATTGTGGCATAACATCACATGCAAATTGAGCAAGGGGGGTGGGTTGGTTCCATGGTTACCAAACCACCCACAACAATTGGTTGTTTTGAGGTTGTGGATAGTTTGTTAACCAGGGCAACAACCCACCCTGTGCTAGGGATGTACGAAAGTCATTTACCTGGTCTCGCAGCTTGCTTTGCGGTGGGAGGGAGGCGCTTCGCTTCTCCCCCCGATGTTCAAGCTGGGGGGGGAGGCTTCCTGCGTCGCCCGGCCAAAATTCAGGCCGGGGGGGAGGCTTCCCACCTCACCTGGCTGAAATTCAGGCCGGGGAGAAGCGCCCCGTCTCCCCGGCTGCGAACATCAAAAGAAAAGTAAAAAAAAAAAAAAAGCCCCGTGATAGGCTACATAACGATTTACATAGCCTATCACGGCTAGATCTGCAAAGTCAGCCGTGATAGGCTACATAACGATTTACATAGCCTATCACGGCTAGATTTGCAAAGTCAGCCGTGATAGGCTACGTAAATCGTCACGTAGCCTATCACGGGTGATTTAAAAAAAAAAAAAAAAGCACGTACACAAATGGCGGCCCCCTTAGGGAGCCGCCATTCGCGTTCCTTATTTGGTCCCTGTAGTCTACTTAAAGATTTACGTAGACTACGGCAAAAAAAAGGGCAATGCTATTTGTGCCCATAGAGCCCCAAAGCAGTTCTGATTCTGAGGAAAAGATAGAAACTGTGGGAGAGGAACTCACACACTGTTCAGAGGCACAGCCAGAGGAGAGAGCCCCTCCCTGCTCACATTCCTGAGAGTGACAGTGACCCTGGCAGGGAAAGGGAGGGACAACTGGAGCTTCTGGATGTGAGGCACCGATGCAGGGACAAGCGGGAGATGGCGGGCGCTGAGAAGAGGTGCTCAGCCCGCTTGGCTCAATGACAACAGCTGCACCCCAATGCCCCATGGGAAAAGGGTGGACTTTCTCCTCCTAGCCCTTAAGTTCAGAGGCTTCCAGCCCTTTCCCTCCAAACGGAGACCAACTGATTCCCTAAGGCGAGAACCTCCTGGTATGCAGCTCTTTTAAGTTTCCCTCTTAGGCTCAGGCAATTAGCATGTGCAAGTGTCATTAGGCTGAATGGAAATAAAGCCTTGGAAAAGAGCCCTATTGTCTGTGTGTTGATTCTGGCTGCTTTAGGGATGTATGAAAGTCACTTACCTTTTCGCAGGGGTGATTTGCGGTGGGGGGGAGGCGCTTCGCTTCTCCCCCCGAAGTTCAGGAGAGGGGGGGGAGGCGCCCCGGCCATGAAAGGAAAAGTAAAAACAAAACAAAACAAAACAAAAAAACCCGTGATAGGCTACGTAACGATTAACGTAGCCTATCACGGCTAGATTTCCAAAGTCAGCCGTGATAGGCTATGTAAATCGTCACGTAGCCTATCACGGGTGACTTTGGGGGAAAAAAAAAAGTGCGTATGCAAATGGCGGTGGCCCATGGGCGCCGCCATTTGCATTCCTTATTTTGGCACGTTTAGTCTACGTAAAGATTTACGTAGACTACGGTGAAAATAAGGGAACGATCGTTTCAGCTGAAGTGTACCTCTAACAGACATAAGTTTATTAATGCCCTTTATGAAATAGCCTAATTGACTGTTACTGAAAAATTATTCACAATATGAAGCTGTGACTAGATATCAGGATGTCCACCAATAAGCTCTATGATCTGTAAAGACAGCTCCGCTGTACCACTTCTGTGCTTTACATGCTAAGGCCTAGACCCACAAAAACCATTTTAAGCTGAAAAGAAAGGAAAGAAACACAGCAATCAGAATTTAACCTAATACAGGAGCATGAAAGGATCTATATAATCATGAACTTAGTGAAAGCTGCTTGTGCGGTAATTCTCACTAAGCACTTGTTCCTAATGTCCTTAGTGAAGCACTGCTTAAATAGATGGCAAAACTATTCTTGTCAGCAACTAAAATTACTGCAAGCACAGCAATTCTTAAAATATTTTTTTATTTTTTTTCAAAGCTTGGTACAGTTGCTTTACACTAATCTAGTGGTTTAAGGGAAACTGCTAGAATGAAGGTAGAGGTATTCCACATTTAATGTCATGGCTGATTAACTTTGTTCATCTCTATCTTTCATCAGACCATGTCTTGAGTTGTGTGGACCACAGTAACCACATGTACTTCTAGATTTAGTGGTAGGCATGCAACATGACTAGTGTATAGAGGAAGGTGCATATTTCCAGGCTCAAAAAACAATTATTCCAGCATAAGGGAAATGTGTATTGCTACTAGTCTAGCCTGTATAGGAGACCGATATTCCTCCAGATAATTTTAGGGACAAACAGAATTGTTTAGGGATAAGGTGAACAGGAGTGAGAGATACGATGTACTAGATTATGTTACATTACAGGAAAAAAGTATTTATATAATATAAGATTATTTGATATGGCCCAACTGTTCTTATTTATCAGTGACATATTCCTTTCAAAGCTGCCTCTTGTAAATCACTGCTAGGGGTGTATGGATTACTCACCTCATCCCAGTCCGGGACTTTCACAATGGGGAGGAGGCGATCCGTCCCTCCCCCCGGAATCCTCCCCAGCTGGCTCCACTCTGCAGCGAGTCTGTGGAGCCGCCGGCAGGGGCCACCTGCAGCCAGACCTCCATCTGCTGCCGGGCTGCGGCTGCAAATTTGCGTCTCTGCGTTAGCCATGATAGCCTATGTATATATTTACGTAGCCTATCATGGCAAAAAGAAGGGACACAAATGATGGCTGCTACGCCATTTGCATCCCTGCCTTTTGCCTTGATAGGCTACATAAATATATACGTAGCCTATCACAGCTAAAGTAGGGAGGGAAATTGTGGCCGCAGACCAGGGCAGACATTTGTGGCCACAGACGAGGGCAGCGGACGGCCGACAAAAGGTAGGGTCCGTCCCGGGGAAATTTCACAGGGTGGTGGTGGGGATTGCTCCATTCCACCATGAACTCCGAGGGGCCAGATTCTTTAGAATCTGGAATTCTCTAACATCCCTAATCACTGCCCCTATTTTGAATTTTGGAGCTGTTTGTTTTTAATCCAAAATTGGTGTGCATGTAACCTGACCCAGATTGGCTAGCACAGGTCACAGATGACTTAGATCAAGTGCCTTTAACCTTTGAAGAGATAAATTCATAAAGCTGCTTCTAGGAGGGGGACAGACCAACTATTCGATAGGCATTTTGGTTTTTTAAATCACAATTTGTGGAAATAAGTAACTTGCAAAAAGTTATACAATGAATAAAAAATGTCGATTTCTTTGGTACTCGTCCAAGAGAGTACAGTATTGGGGGGAAACCTGAAAGACATGATAAAACGCAAGAACAACACAAAATGCTATAGAAGTCCTCAGCCAAATTATAGGTCTTCTTTTCTCTGTGGGATGCTGAAAGGGGCGTTTTAGGGTGATACTGCAGCTTGGGCCTATAGGGACAATGTATTTATTTGTCCTGGGCAAATCTCAGTCAGTAAAGGCCACAGGCTTTCTCCCTTGTGTGGAGTTTCTTCTTCTGTTGGCTGGGCTGACTGGAGTATTTTCCCATCTCCACCCTGCTCCATACATGATGACGTGGAAGCAGCTTCATCCAGGTTACATGAATGCACCAGTGCAATCCAAGTTTTAGCCTCAGTTCTCTAGCAATTAAGGGAGCAATCCTATTGGGATAGGCAGCCACCTCTGAACTCTATCCAATGCTGATTTCGTCTGTCTAGCCATGGGGCTTTGGAGCGGCGGGGGGGGGGGGAGGTTGGACGATGCATTGGAACCATCGTACTGGGACTTCTGCACTCTCTGACCCTCCCTGCCCCCAGAAACGCCCCTTTTTGCCCTGCTCTGAGCTGTTCATCCAAGCGCGGAGCCCGGAGAAGATTCGTGCCACCTTTGTGGCAGCAGGGGAGGAGGCAGAGAGGTGGTTTTCTGGGAACTGAACAATCCTATGGCTGTCTAGCCACTGTCTAGCAGCCATAGGATTGCACCCTTAATCTCTAAACTGGGAGATCTTAACTGTGGGACATATGCATAGAAAAGTATGCACATTTCAAAAAGCTAGTGCATTATTTCCTTTCCATTCACCATAACTATTAAACATTTGTGCAGTGCAATCCTACGCATGTTTACTTGGAAGTAAATCCCCCTGCATTCAATGAACGTGCTCCTGAGTAAGTGTACAAAGGCTTGCAGCTTAAGTATGTGTGTTTTTAAAACGGTTACAATTAACTTACTGACATATATTTATGTATTATTTATTTAATTTATGCCACTGACCATATTTAAAAATAACTCTAATTGGTTTACAAGAAAATTAAATTTATTAAAATACATTATGATGTACATTAAAACACATAATTGCTAAAACATTTATACAAAATATTAATAAAAATGTTAAAACCAATACAACAGCATAATTATAAGCCAACAAACTGGGCAGCACACTCACTCAGGGAAGGCCTGGGTAAAGAAGTGGGTCTTTAATTGGCACCTAAAGCATGACATAGTTGGCACCTTCTGAATACCAGGGGGAGGTATTTCCGTATGGTGGATGCCACCATGGAGAAGTCCCCCTTCCTGGTTGCTGCAAGATGGGAATTTGCAGGTTGTGGTACAACCAGCAAGTTCTCTTCCAGTTATCTTAATAATCACACAGGTCTGTATTGGGGAAGGCAATCTGCCAGGTAACCTGGTCCCAAGCTGTTCACGGCTTTATATGCCAGGAGAAAGACCTTGTACTTGGCTTGGTAGCTAAAAGGTAGCCAGTGCAGTTGCTTACACTGGTGTGATTTATGCACATGGCCAGGCACTCAGTATCCCAGCTGCCGCATTCTGCACCAGCTGAAGCTTCTGGACCAAGCACAAAAGTAGCCCCACATAAATTGCATTACAGCAATCTAAACATATAGCATATGCTGATGCAGAGTACATGAATACAGTATGCATCAGGTAAAGAACACCCTTCAATTATGTGCATGTCATGGACCAGCAATGCCCTGTTCTGCAAATGGAAGTGAAAACAGGCAAAATAGCATGCCCACAATCTTCCTTGCTCTTCCCTTCCTGTGGTCTTTTCTGCTGCCGCCAGGTTGAAGTCTTCATTTCTCTGCATGCCTCCACCAAACCAGCCTTAATGTTCTCTGGGTTTCAGGCATCTATTTTAGGTAGTATGGGTTGGATGTGGGCTGGGTACCCAAAAAAGAGACCACAAAATTTCAAATAACAAGGTCTAAATTTTACTGGGAAAAGGAAAAAGGAAAAAAAGTTTAAAAATCTGAATCTACACCCCCCCCCCCAAAAAAAACACCCATGAACAACAGGGTAATAAAAACAACCACAAATAATGCATCCAGCTAACTTAACTAGATAGTGTTCCTATTTTATCCAGGTCTCTTCCAAGCAATATCTTACAGTCATTGGTCCAATGTTCTGCATCCAAGTGCAGCAGCTCTTACTTTTTCTTCCTTCTAGGATTCTGGCCTTCTTTCCTGTTCTGTTTCTCTCTTACTTGCTTTTCCCCTCTGCTTTTGGCTTTTATCTTCTAAAATTAGCTGTTCCTCTCCCCAGCTGCAATCAGTCAGAAGGGTTGTTCATTTCTGCAAACTATGTCTCTGTTTCCTGAGTTAAAAGCTTTTCTCTCTCTTCTTCTGAGCTTCTGTTAAACTTTATAACTTTTCTGCTTTCTGAGCAAAACATCATGTCCTCTACATTCTAAGTAAACTTTTCACCTCTAAACTATTAACCTTTTGACTGAAAAGGACTAATGCACACACATGTCCACATATATGTTTTTAACCCTATAATATTGTATAATCAAAGTAAGAGCCAGTAAGAGTAATCAAAGAGAGCCAGTGTGGTGTAGTGGCAAGAGTGTTGGACTAAGAGCTGAGAGATCCGGGTTCTAGTCCCCACTTGGCCATGGAAGCTCACTGGGTGACTTTGGGCCAGTCACAGACTCTCAGCCCAACCCACCTCACAGGGTTGTTGTGAGGATAAAATGGAGAGGAGGAGGATAATGTAAGCCGCCTTGGGTTCCTTGCAAGAGGAAAAAGGGCAGGGTATAAATGCAATAAATAAATAAATAATAAATCAATAAAGTAAATGCAAAAAATGGACAGTTGTGTTCCTTCACAGTGGGTAGGGAAGGCATGATTAGGCAGTGATAATTGGTTTGAGAATAAAAGTGCTACAACTCCATAGGTGTCTCTATTTTCACCTGTGAAATGTTGGAGAGCATGATACATTGTTAACTAAAAGGCCCTCATGCCCCTTCCCTTGAACCTTTTTTGTGCTGCATTTCCCACCATTACTGATCATCTCATTGAAGAAGGCTTAGCTACCATGAAGCCTCAGGGTTCCACAGAACACAGCCTGAAGACAGAGATCGTGGAAAAAGAGTTCACTTCTTCAAAGGCACTCTAAGCCCACCTTCAAACCTGTACTTTCAAGAATACCAGCAACTTGGGTGAAGCCCTTCATTCTTGTTCTTCACAGCTGCCTCCATCATGCAGTAACCCTTCCTCCTCATCTGCCTTCCCACTACTACCTCCATCTCCTCTGCTACCAAGCTGTGGGCTGAACCTCCAGGAGGGGAAAGAAGCAGCAATGGGCAGAAGCAGTAGCTCAAAGTCTTACTATAAGATACAGATGTTATGAAAACATAGGCAAGAACAGAGGTAGACATCCTGCTGTCCTCCATATGTTTTGGACTACAACTCCCATAATCCCTGACTATTGGCCATGCTAGCTGGGATGTATAAGAGTTATAGTCCAACACATTTGGAGGGCACCAGTTCTCCTACCCCTGGGCACCAGGGGGAACTAGCATAGCATGCAAGAACAGTCATACTGGCTTGGGTTAGGCAACACCTCAAAGCTTGATTAAACAAGTTTGGGGGAAGGAACTTAAGGAAACATTGATATGAGAAGTTTGAAAATACACTGCTTTAGATAATAACAGTGATGTCCCTATTAACCTGTACACTTAATTAAACAGACAACATCATCTCCTTGTGTAAATTATGGTTTTCTTTTTTATGTGTGAATGTGCTGAGATGCAAAAGGAACCAAAATGTCTCTGTAGAACATCTTTCCCCATGCCCTTTCCTGTCTTTAAAAGTCTTTGTGGCTCAACCTATTGTATCTTCACCATTTGCTTTGTAGAGCAGTAAAATTCTTTCTTTGTCAATGTTTAATGTCATGGAAGCCATCTGTTTCCAGAGCAGAGGTTTCCCATAAAAAGAGTGTATCATAAATGAACTTAATGCATAATAATGAGCACTGTCTTTTCTGGCACACTTTCCTTTTTATTGACATAGTTTTCTGCTACTTTTACTTTAAATGTTAAAAAGCAGTAAAAGGACTGGATTTCCAATCCATATTATAGCTTGAAATGGAAATGAAATTCACAAAAATGCAGCAAAAGGAGAAACAAATCAAGAGTTAGGGAGACTGTTTGATATTGTTATGTGTTCCCTATTTCCCTTAGACCCAAAGCACACTTTGCATTCAAGATGCAGCTAGCAGCTATATTTTTGTTTTCTTTTTTAAACTCGAGAGTAAGTACCAGGGCCCTGATCTGAACTGGGACTCTAGCTTCAGAGGTGGGGGTAACACCCCCCCCCCATTGGAGACATACATTTTGTAATATTTGATTTATTTACAAATATACAGACAAAACATAGGTGAAGACAAGCAACTTAAGAAGTCCTAAACAAAGCAAATCCATTGCCCACATCCCCAGAGAGAGGAACCTGCACCCTTTAGGTCAGCCTAAAGATGGGTGAATCAATCTAATGCTGCTCTGTGTCATCTTTGTATGTGCATGTGCATTAGGGATGGACGAAAGGGACTTACCTGGTCCCGCAGCTTGCTTCACGGTGGGGGGGAGGCGCTTCACTTCTCCCCCCGAAGTTCAGGTGAGGGGGGGAGGCGCCCCACCTCGCCCGGCCGAAATTCAGGCCAGGGGGGAGGTGACCCATTCCTCGCCACCGAAATTCAGGCCGGGGAGGAGCGCCCCGTCTACCCAGCCGCAAAAAAAAAGGAAAGTAAAAAAAACAACAACACACACCCGTGATAGGCTACGTAATGATTTACGTAGCCTATCACGGCTAGATTTCCAAAGTCAGCCATGATAGGCTATGTAAATCGTCACGTAGCCTATCACGGGTGACTTTGAAAAAAAAAAAAGCGCGTACAGCCATTTGCATTCCTTAGTTTGGCACGTCTAGTCTACGTAAAGATTTACGTAGACTACGGCGAAAATAAGGGAACGCTATTTGTGTTGCCCTTATTTTCACCGTAGTCTACGTAAATCTTTACGTAGACTAGACGTGCCAAACTAAGGAATGCAAATGGCAGCGCCCCATGGGTGCCGCCATTTGCGTACATGCTTTTTTTTTTTCAAAGTCACCCGTGATAGGCTACGTGACGATTTACGTAGCCTATCACGGCTGACTTTGGAAATCTAGCCGTGATAGGCTACGTAAATCATTACGTAGCCTATCACGGGTGTGTGTTTGTTTGTTTTTACTTTCCTTTTTTATTTTGCAATGGTGGCGGCTGCAGCCGGTCAGAAGACCGGCCACCGCCGCCGCCACCGCCGAACCGCCGCTGAACCGCCGCCGGGACCCACCGCCGAGAGGGACATTCACACGAGGTAAGTCCCATCCCGGGGTGGGCGGGGGGCCGGCGGAGAATTTCACCACCAATTTCGGGGGGCCGAATGCGTTGGCATTTGGCCTACCGGAGATTCGTGGAGAAATTCTCCACCATCCCTAATGTGCATAAGTCTGCACCATCCCATTTCCACATTAATCTGTATTTAAAAAAAAAAAAAAAAATCTTCCTTAACCGCCTGCATTAAAGTGTTATTTTCAAATGTATTTTTTTCAAAGGATTCACATTTCTAAACATATTGTTGCTCAGAATGCAGACTTCTAAACATATCTGCACTCAAAACACACATTTTGATGTGTATTTTGAGTCAAAAACTGTCAGAGCATTTGGGGAAGTATGAAATCCAGGGATCCTTCACATGGAGCTTTTATCCTGCGATTGAGATTGTTTCTTCATGGAAGTTTGCAGGTTCTTTACATGATGCCGTGATCATCCAAGGCGTCTCCTGCACTAAATGCCCTTTGTTCCGTTTTTAACTAGATCACAGATAATGAGCTATCAAATCACTCCATTGTGTTCCACTTCAGTTTCCTCCATGAAAAGAATTAAAGCGGCAAGAAGAGGAGTGAGATCAATGAAAGATAATGGAAAAGTCAGATATGGGGAAAAGGAGGGGGAAGGGGTGGGGGAAAAGGAAGCACGTGAAAAAGGGAGTCATTGTGATCCTGCATTTAAAACAGAAGGAGAAAGCCCTGTTCTAAATGCAGGATTTTAGGCATTTAGTAAAATGTAAAGATGCCCCCAGTCAACAAATAAGTTCCAATATGTATATTAGTCTGGGAGGGGCAGAACAGGTCAGCTCACTTTATAATTTGCAAAGATCAAATATTTAGGTCAAAAGCCTTCCCTGCTACCTCTCTCATGATGTCTCTCTCTCTGCTCCAGAAATACTTCTATTGTTCCCTCACACAGAGAGACCTGACATCTGACCTCATGGGTATGCACAGGTGCACGTGTGGTGGCGGATGGATGGATGAGTCACCTTCTCCGGGATCTGATTTGTTTCTCTACTGCTCTGCTCCAGAGAAATTTCCCACTATTTTCTAGGCCAATTCTAACAAAAGTTCCCAAAGCATACTTTACATTGCAGAACTTACACAGAATTAGACCTACAGCCCAGCCCTCCCATGACATTGTTCATTACTGTCACTTGCATAACATCCCCAAATTTCAGTCTCTTATCATTAACCATTTTCTTTGTCTGGAAGAAAAAGCAACAACATAAGTTATAAAGTATCCTCAGAATCTATTGATTTTGCCATTGGGGTGCATTTATGTCTCCAAAATGAAACAATGCTTTAGGCGTATAAAAAGTCCCCATGGTTTTTTTCCAAAGAAGAAAATTGGTCTAGGGAAGCAGGCTTGGTTACCTACTGACTGGGTGTTGGTAGGTTGCCACAAACAATAGGATTTCATTTGGGAGCTCTTACCTCCTAACCAGAGACAGATTTCTTGTTTGTTTTTTCACAGGACCAAAAATATTAGTTCTTAATACTAGTAGCTTTTATTCTAACGTTTTACCTTCACAGTTATGATAGCTTTCTAACATCTTAAGTTTAAAAAAACTTCCAGCACCACACGCACATTTCTGGTTGTGGGACATTTTAGTATCCCAGGATACATTGGAAAATGGACCCCACTCTACTTCAAACACATCTGTGTATATTATTGGGCATGTTAATACATCATCGGGCCGCGGTGGCTTAGTGGTTAAGATGCTGAACTGCAGACTGGAAGGTCGGCAGGACAGCAGTTCAAGACCCGAGTGTCACGTGACGGAGTGAGCTCCCGTCTTCAGTCCCAGCTCCTGCCAACCTAGCAGTTCGAAAGCAAGAAATTGCAAGTAGGTAAATAGGTACCGCCTTGGCGGGAAAGGTAACAGCGTTCCATGCACCTCGGTGTTCAGTCATGCCGGCCACATGACCATGGAAGCATCTTCGGACAGCGCTGGCTCTTCGGCTTAGAAACGGGGATGAGCACCGCACCCTAGAGTCGGACACAACTGGTTGGGGACACCTTTATCTTTTTAATACATCATCAGTTAACCATTAACATTTTTATTTATACATTCATTACCTGACAAAGGAGATGGCCAGGCCAACTTTCATAACAACATACCATACTTCGTGACAATGATTTGTGCCTAAAATATCACAGGCTTCCTGTTGGTATTCTAGAAATCACTAAATGAGAAAATGGTATGACTGGTGCATTCTTTCCTTATAATCATTTCATGTACTCCAGGATGGATATAGAAGTCCAGTTAATGCTACTGAAGTTATCGTTATACATTTAAAAGCCTAATTTCTGTACATGTGATGCTTCCTATCGGTGTAATTTCATCCCCCCCACTGCATCCTGAACATTTTTGTGTAGCCAAAGAAATGGCTGATAGTGATAGCAATACACAGACATGTGAGGTTAACCAGTTCATTCTTCCTGTGACATGATATCTCTCTGTTGCATTATCCAGAAGAAAGACCAGTGGAATGACATTGAGTTCAAATTGCCTTTTTAAAAAAATCCAAACCTACCTTATTTTATGATCTCTTGGACCTTTCCCCAAATGTATTTCTTTTTGATATTGAATTCCCAGATTTTCTGTTTCTATCTTCTATCTATCTATCTATCTATCTATCTATCTATCTATCTATCTATCGAGCAATTTACAGGTCTCCTGGGGAATCGTTTTTCCCCACCCCCTGCCAATATTTTTTAGTTCACTTTGTATCTTATTTAGGCACTTCCTGCTGTTGCAACATATCCCATTTTTATCATTGGCAAATGCCATTAGAACACTGTTTATCTCCTCTTCCAGATCATTACTGTAGGTGTTATAAACAACTTGAATCCTGTTTTGCCCCAGGGAACATTTTCCTCCATTTGATATATCAAAGTTTATCATCTGTTTTTATGATCCTTCAGCTACTTTTCAATTCTCTTGACAAACTGAGTAGGTATATAATCCTCAAGAATATAGAATCTCCTACTGCTGTCTTATTTACCTTGAGGATTTGTTGGAATTGTTTTTGTTTTGTTTTCCTTTTCCTTTTCCTGGTGTTCAATGCTACATTTTCATTAAGTCCACATAAAGCACTAATTAGTAAGTTTTGTAGTCTTTCAAATACTACTAAAAGTATAAGTTCCTCTCTTATTCGATGTGATGCTGCTCCGACTGGCTTTATGATGTCTGGAAGCACCTGCTGCTTCATAAATATGGAGTATAACTCAGTTGGTGTCAGACAGTCAATCTAGAAAAAATGAGGAACATCTGCTGCCAAACTATTGAGGATCCGCTCCATATTTATCAAGAACTGCTTCATACTTACCAAGAACCAAGTGCTTACATATCGTTGGCAGAAGAATCTAGGTCAGCCTTCCCCAACCTGGTGCCCCAGATGTTTTGGACTACAACTCCCAGCATTCCTGACCATTGGCTATGCTGGATGGGACTGCTGGAAGTTGGAATACAAAACATCTGGAGGGCACCAGGCTAGGGAAGTATGGTTTAGGCTCAATGCAAGTCATTTAATGTGGATTGAATCTGAAAGGCTCACATTTTATATATTTTGCATAGCTTGACATGAAACTGAAACCGTTTACTGTATGTCTTTAAGATGGTCCTGCCCTTATTACCCCTACATTCCATAACCAGTACTCAGTTGTGGCTACCAGCTCACCTATCTGATAAAATGAGCAGTGATGTGTCTTTCATGGTAGAGTGGGAGAAATGGACTGTGGCTGACAGGGGTGCAGTGGTGGGGGCTCTCACTGGGTTGGAAACCCGTGACTTTTTTGGAGCCGGGTCTCAGCCAGGCCCCTCCCACTCCCAGCCTACCATTGTGGGGCAGGTAGCTGGAAAAGCCCGAGATGCTGTTGTGCATGGGTGTTGCTGGTGCTGGCGATGGCAGCTGGAGCAGCTCCCAGCGGCCGTGGGCGCCAGGTTAGCAGAAGGCTATGAGGTGAGAGAGCTGTAGTCACTGTGGGAAGGAGAAAGGGAGCTGGGGGCTTGTGTGGTATGTTTCCCTCCCTCGTCTTGGCTATCTGCATGGAGAGCGCGCCCGACTTTGTACCCTCCCCTTCCTCTGTTCCCTTCCTTCCCCTCCTCTTGATCCTGCCTTTCTCTCCCCCCACCCCATGTTGAAATAGAGAGCTGGGAAGAAAAAACAAAAGCTCCAGCCAGGATGAGGAAGAAAGGGAGGGGGGAAAGAGAGAGAAGGAGGAGGAGGAGGAGGAGACTGGGTCTAAGAAAGGTCCTGCAGCCTTTCTTTGTTTTTCCTTCTGCTTTTCCCCATGTGCTTAGTGAGAGGGAAACTGGGGAAGGTGGAATCTGTCTGTGTTGTGCCACTGCACAGTACATGGTCTTGAGGAGGTTACATTAAAAAAAAAGAGGCAGGTGCAGGCCCCTAGAAGTTAATGGGGTATAAACACTAATGGATTCCTGATATGCCTCTTTGATTTCTTTGTAATAACAAAACAGCCTGTTTGGCTGTTGCATCTGAAAGATGCAGTGAGTCAGTTTAAGTTTCTTTCGTGTGTGTGTGTGTGTGTGTGTGTGTATGAGAAAGCGCATCAATGTGTGTTTATGTTTTCTGTGTCTGTGCACTGTATTTTGTAAAAAGAGAGGCGTGTGTTTGTATTTGAGTTTTCCACCATGGAAAAGATATAAGTCTTTTGCTTCCAGGAAAGCGTGGAAGATGATTTCCACTAAAATATGTAGTGAAAAATGTTTTTACCTTATTATTGTACATTGTTGACTCTCTCTCTCTTTCTCTATGTGTGTGTTGTGTGTGCATTCAGTACTGAGGGCAGAGTAGGAGGCTCACAAGGGATAGCTACTCTGGGGTTCATGCCCATCATGGCCTTGAGCTGGCCCTTGCTGTGTGGCTTTGAGGATATCATCATTAGCAGCGGCAGTAGCCGTTGTTTCAAGAACAAGAGAATGTGGGTCCAGAGGAGTGCTTTTGTGTGCTGTGATTTCCCCAAGGTTGGGACACTGCTCAGAAGGCCACATAAAGGGTTGGATCCAGACTTAGTCTTGTTTAGAGTAGACTCACTAAAATCAATGGGAAAAGTTAGTCACTACTTATGACTATCTTAAGGTCTTCTGATTTCAGTGAGTCTACTCTAAGCATGACTAAATCTGGATCCAACTAAAACACCATAAGAGATGACTGAACTATGGATTCTGGACTCATGAAAAAAAAAAAAACACCTATGAAGTCAGTGGTCTCAGAGGCCACAGAATGTTGAAAGAAACTGAAACAGTGATCAGCAATCTAGATTGCTGCTCTAAGGAGAATATAACAAGATGTGTTTCTGGTACTGTGGGTGATCAATTGGAACTTCTGAAACCTATTATTGCCTTCTTCTTGCTGAATCTCAAAAAGACATGCTCTCATCCTGCATTCATCGCTCAGCAGAACTCCAAAATGACTGAAAGCTCATTTTTATTGTGTAATCTTACAAAGTTGTATAATCTTAGAAGGGGGCATGGCTGTGAGGGGGCATGGCTGTGACTAGCATGAAGGGACCCTGCACTTCTGAATTTGCCACTACACTATAGGGATGTATGAATCCCTTACCTCATTCCGTTCTGGGGCTTCGGCGATGGGCGGGAGGCGATCTGTTCCTCCCCCTGGAATCCTCCCCAGCCGGCTCAGCTCCATGGCAAGGCCACGGAGCCGCTGGCCGGGGCTGGCCACAGCTGGACTTCTGGCCGCTGCCGGGCTGCTGTGGCCACAAATGGCAGCTGTCGTAGTGGCCGCGATTTGCGTCCTTGCATTAAGCCATGATAAGCTACATTAGTATTTACGTAGCCTATCACAGCAAAAGGCAGGCATGCAAATGACGGCCGCTATGCCATTTGTGTGGCTGCCTTTTGCCGTGATAGGCTATGTAAATACTTACGTAGCCTATTATGGCAAAGAGCAAGGGCGCAAATGGCGTAGCAGCCTCCATTTGCACCCCTGCTCTTTGCCGTGATAGGCTACGTAAGTATTTATGTAGCCTATCGCAGAAAAAGGCAGCCACGCAAATGGCGGCCGCTATAATGGATGCCATTTGCGGCCGCTAGGGATGTATGAAAGTCCCTTACCTGAACCGAAACTTGCTTCATGCTGGGGGGGAGGCGCTCCGTCCCTCCCGCCGAAATTCTGGCCGGGGGGGAGGCGCCCCGTCCCTTCCCCCCAAAATTCTGGCCGGGGGGGAGGTGCCCCATCCCTCCCGCCGCGAATCCTGTTCTGCCGGGACTGCAAATGGCGGCGGCTGTAGCCGCTGCCGTTTGCGTCCCTGCAGTCAGCCATGATAGGCTACGTAAATGTTTACGTAGCCTATCACGGCTGAGTGAGAAAAAAAAACCCGCGCGTACGCAAATGGCGGCGCCCATTGGCGCCGCCATTTGTGTTCCTTATTTTGGCACATGTAGTCTACGTAAACATTTATGTTGACTACGGTGAAAATAAGGGGAATGCAAATAGCGTAAGGGGAACGCAAATTCACAGGTCGGAATTAAGATTGCCGGGAGAATTATCAACAACCTCAGATATGCAGATGATACCACCCTAATGACAGAAAGTGAAGAGGATCTAAAGAGCCTCTTGTTGAGGGTGAAAGTGGAGAGTGCAAAAGCTGGTCTGAAACTCAACTTTAAAAAAATGAAGATCATGGCATCTGGCCCTATCATTTCCTGGCATATAGAAGGGGAAGAAATGGAAGCAGTGACAGATTGGATTTTCTTGGGCTTCAAGATCACTGCAGACGGTGACTGTAGCCATGAAATTAAAAGATGCTTGCTCCTTGGGAGGAAAGCTATGGCAAACCTAGACAGCATATTAAGAAGCAGAGACATCACCTTGCTGACAAAGGTTCGTATAATCAAAGCTATGGTTTTCCCAGTAGAAATGTATGGCTGTGAGAGCTGGACTATAAGGAAGGCTGAGCGCTGAAGAATCGATGCTTTCAAACTGTGGTGCTGGAGAAGACTCTTACAAGTCCCCTGGACTGCAAGGAGGTCAAATCAGTGAATCCTAAAGGAAATCAACCCTGAGTGCTCATTGGAAGGACAGATACTGAAGCTGAAGCTCAAATATTTTGGCCACCTAATGCGAAGAGAAAAGTCACTGGAAAAGTCCCTGATGCTGGGAAAGATTAAAGGCAAAAGGAGAAGGGGACGGCAGAGGATGAGCAGACATTCCATGTGATTGTGATTTCTCATCATGCAGGAGTCCCAATCCTGTGCCTACATGTGTAGAGCTGTATGAACATAGGTGCCCCTTGTCAAATACCCACTGACTGTGTGGGCATCAGGTGGTAGAGCCTGCAGGGTGCGATGACATAACCTGATAACTTGTTAGCAGATTTGTGGTGGTGTCTTAACTCTTCCACTGATTTAATGTACTGTGCTTTTCCTGTTTAATTATGTGACAGACAGATGGAAGCCAAAATAATGGCTGGCTCCTTAAAAGGGGGACAGAGAGGTGGGTGTTTATGATCTGTTTTCTTGGGCATTCCTGGGTCTCCCTGCCAATTACCATGTGAAAGAATAAAATGTAATTGTTGGTACTCGGGCCAAATGTCAGGCATGTATGTTTGAGACAAAGTTTTATTCTTTAACTATAAAAATGTCTGCATGGCTCCAGGAATTGCTGGGCATCACACATATAAATTTTCATAAAGGATGCTGAGGGAATTTCCAAACTGTAGCGTCCATTGCTTTTCCCTTGACACTTCCACATAGAACAGAAAGTGCAGGAAGCAGTACCTGAAAACTCAGTGTACCATGTTGCATGGGATTTTGTGTGCCATTCCTTTGTGTGCCATTCCTCTGGCTATAGATCGAGCAGCACAGCCTATGCCTTCAAATATCAAATGCACTGACTCGATTTATCAGAGCCTTAAAAGGTGAAAGGTACCTGCATGCCCTTCTATCCTATATTTTGGCTTTAAAAGACAGCCCAGAAAAATGTCTGCAAGCCAAGGAAGTGTTATATCTTTATTTTATTTCATCCACATAACAACCCAATGAGGTAGGTTAGGCTGAGAGTGTGTTATGCCCCCCAGTTGTCTTGGGTAACTTTCAGGATTGAGCAAAGATTGAGCCTGTGGCTGAATCCAGCACTCTAACTACTACACTACTAGCACCAAGCGGTGATATGTTTGGTGGATTGGAAACTTCCCGTCCAGGGGCCAAATGAGATATTTTGCAGGAGATCCATGATTAGATCTCTCCATGTCATTCTCTTCTCCTAAAACAATCACAGGGGGTGGGGTTAGATTTGGATTAGTGCTACAATATGAAGGAAGGCAGGTCTAGCACTTTCTCACAGCCCTTAAACCAAACTTCCCCCTCTAGAACTACTATTCGCCATGGACATGGAGAGCCAAATATACAGGTGCAATAACTGCTTTCTCTCCCTTCCTTCAGATGCTTAGTGATAGCAGGACAGAATTATAGGGGTGGGTGGATCTCTTTCTCCACCTTTGTGTTCCCATTTATCACCCTCCCCTGCAAAAGTACCAAAGAAGTCCCTTAATGGACTTCAGAACAGCCCTAGAAAATTATGAGGTAAGAACCTATCACAGAATGTCTAGTTTGGCCCTAAGAACCTCAATAATGGAGAAAGCTGGCTTAAAAGGACTGTGGATTCCCATCAGGGAAGTTTTTCAAGAAAAGTCTGGGTGACAAAGATGCTTTTGGTACAGGTTATTTTGTTTCAAGGCAATTGAATTAGATTACCAATACAGTCCCCTTCCAATTCTAATATATTATAGTTAAAATGACAAGCAAAGTGTCTCTCTACTGCACCTTTCCACTTAGCCTATATTCTTTTCTTTTTCTCACCAGCAAGTAATAGGTGTTTGCGATTCATTTTGCTTTTGTTTTTCCACTTTTGCTTCACCTGAGATTTTCTTACTGGTGGATGCAGAAGAGGAGCTAATTGACTGATTTACCTTATCACAATGCCAGTTTTCAGGTACTGAAATGATGCTGGCACTATAAAATACCCACCTAAGAGAAACATGGTAAATAAGTAAGAGGCAGGACTCTCTGTTCACCTGATGTCATTTGAATGTATTTGATGGTTTTTAGATCACTACATTTTGTGCAGATCAACCATACAGATAAAGTGACAGAGAATAATCATTCCGAGCCAATGTTATACTGGCTGTTTGTGCAAACAAAAATACAGTAGGGAAATTTAATTTGGAAGCCTGGCACAATTCCTGAGAGATGAAATGGAATGGGATCATTTTCTGAAGAGCTGGATTAACATTAAAGTGTTTTACTATCATATTATCTAATGTTATACATAAAGTTTTATGTCCACCAGCTTAGCATTTTAAAGATCTTTAATACTGTGACAATAAAATTGAGTGCTGCAGCTAATTTTATATTCCATAAAAAAAATCTGTGCTGGGAAATCAGTCATCTTTTAAGCTCTTAATAAAAGGGAAAAATGCCCAGATGTGAATAGTATTTGGGTTTATGTAAAATGGTTGATTATCGTATTTAAGTTGAATATTGATTAGGGATGGCGGAGAATTTCTCCCCGAAACTTCGGGGGGCCGAGCGCCAACGTGTTCGGCCCCCCGAACAAGTTTCGGGGAGAAATCCTCCGCCCGCCCCCCGCCCCCCGCGGGACGGGACTTACCTTCCCTGAATGTCCCTCCCGGCGGCGGGTCCGGCTGGCGGTTAGTCCGGTGTTCGAGCGGGGCGGGAGCGGCAGCCGGTCTTTCGACCGGCTGCCGCCCCCGCCATTGCAATGAAAGAAAAAAAAAAAAGTCCCCTGATAGGCTACGTGACGATTCACGTAGCCTATCACGGCAAGATTTGCAAAGTCAGCCGTGATAGGCTACGTGAATCGTCACGTAGCCTATCACGGGTGACTTTAAAAAAAAAAAGTGTGTACGGATAATGGCGGCCCCCATAGGGAGCCGCCATTCCCCTTCCTTATTTGGTCGCTGTAGTCTATGTCAATGTTTACATAGACTACGGCGAAAATAAGGGCAACGCTATTTGCGTTGCCCTTATTTTCGCCGTAGTCTACGTAAACATTGACGTAGACTACAGCAACTAAATAAGGAACGCAAATGGCGGCTCCCTATGGGGGCCGCCATTCGCGTACACGCTTTTTTTTTTTAAAGTCACCCGTGATAGGCTACGTGACGATTCACGTAGCCTATCACGGCTGACTTTCCAGATCTAGCCGTGATAGGCTACGTGAATTGTCACGTAGCCTATCAGGGGACTTTTTTTTTTTTTTTTTACTTTCGTGTTCGCGGCCGGGCCAGGCGGGAAGCCTCCTCCCCGGCCTGAATTTCGGCCGGGCGAGGCGGGAAGCCTCCCCCCTGGCCTGAACTTCGCGGGGGGAGCTGCGAAGCGCTCCCCCCCACCGCGAAAAAGCTGCGAGAAAAGGTAAGTGACTTTCGTTCACCCCTAATATTGATTCATACTTGAATCTGATCAAGTTTTATTCTCTCTCAGATTTTGCCAGTGAGAAAATTAATTGGGAGTTCAACACATTTCTAAATAGTTTAATAAAAAGTCACACTTAATTGTGAGTAAGTGTTGGCTATTACAGAAATCCGTGTATTAATGTTGATAAAATACATTAATTTGAATAAGATTTTTGATAATAAATAATTTTGTTTCAATTATAAAGTATATGTAGAGCCATAAACAACAGTAAGATTTCAAATGATGTACACATCTGAATTTGAGCAAATGTAGGTCAAAAGCTCTGGATAATGGTGGAAAAGAAAATGGCATTCATGACTAATTTGGGGATTTGTCTCTAGAGGTGTACAAAACCCCACTCACCTGTGTCCACGGGGGGTCCACAAATGGTGTCCTGCATAGAGGATGCCATTTGTTTCCCCTCTGTAGCCGTGGTAGGCTACATAAATACTTACATAGCCTATCACGGCAGAGCAGGGATGCAAATTGCATCCGCTACGCCATTTGTGTCCCTGTTCTTTGCAGTAATAGGCTATGTAAATGTTTATGTAGCCTATTACTGCAAAGAACAGGAATGCAAATGGCGTAGCGGATAGGCTATTTTGCTCTTTGCCATGATAGGCTACGTAAGTATTTACATAGCCTATCACGGCTAAAGGAGGGACGCAAATGGCGTCCCCTACACAGGACGCCATTCACGGCCGCACATCAAAGCAGGAGACTACAGCGGCCAGATCTGGACTCAACGGAGGCAGGTAGGATCCAGTCTGTGGGGATTTTGTAGGGTGGCGGGGGGAGCAGTCCATTCCTCCACAGACTCCGGCCTCACTGGAGTCTGTGGTGGAATTCTCCGCCATCCCTATTTGTCTCTAAAATGAGGGAACTGGTGAAAAGGAAGTCAAAAGGGGGAGTCAAGAGGATTAAATCCCTTCAAAAAGCTTGGAGATTACTCAAAACCACAATAATAGAAGCCCAGCTAAAATGTATACCACAGGTTAGGAAGTAGCACCAAGTCCAAGAGGTAACCAGCATGGTTAACGAGCAGTGTCAAGGAAGCTATTAAAGAGAAGAAGGCTTCTTTCAGAAAATGGAAGTCTTGTCCAAATACAGAAAACAAAAGGGAGCACAAGCTTACACAAAGATGATGCAAGTAGACAATGAGAGATGCAAAAAAAGAAAAAGAAAGATCATTTTGAAGAGCATAACACTAACATTATCAAAGCCAACAATAAAGAATTCTTTAAATATATCAGAAGCAAAAAACCAGATAGGAAGGCATTATACCACTGGATGACAATGGAGTTACAGGAGTACCGAAGGAGGACAAGGAGACTGCAGAGAAGCTGAATGAATTCTTTTCATCCATTTTCATTGCAGAAGATATAGGAGAAACCTGTGCCTGAACTGATGTTTTCATTAAGGGAGTCTGAGGGACTGAGGCAAACTTCTTTGAGAGTGTCAGTAAACATGTTGACAAGGGTGATCCAGTAGACATGTAGACAAGGGTGTTTACTTGGACTTCCAAAAGGCTTTTGACAAGGTCCCTCACCATTAGGGATGTGTGAAACCCCCTTACCTGGTGACCACGGGGGTCCATGGGGTGGACAATCTGTCCCCCCCGGAATCCTCGCCAGCCGGCTCTGCTCCACGGCAAGTCTGCAGAGCCGCTGGCCTGCTCCAAAGTGCCAGCGATATGGCTGCCATTGCCATATCACTGGCTGGGCGGATTGACTGCAGCGTGGCCGCAAATGGCATCAGGGACACCATTTGTGGCCATAAAGGCCTTAGTTTAAGGTAAATGCAGCATTTACCTTAAACTAAGGTCTTTACGGCCGCAAATGGCATCCTGGACGCTATTTGTGGCCACAGTCAATCCGCCCAGCCAGTGACATGGCAATGGTGGCTGTATCGCTGGCACTCTGGAGCTGGCTGGTGGGGAGGATCCAGCCTGCGAGGATTTCTCCAGGAGGCGTAGGTAAGTCTTCTGATCCTCCACAGACTTCAGAGGGCTAGATTCTTTTGAATCTGGCCTAACTGGGGTCCATGGAGGATTTCTCCCCCATCCCTACTCACCATAAGCTCCTGAGCAAACGTAGCAGTCATGGAATAAGAGGACAGATCCTCTTATGGATAAGTAACTGGTTAAAGAACAGAAAGCAGAGAGTAGGAATAAATGGTAAATTCTCCTAATGGAGGGAAGTAAATAGTGGGGTACCACAGGGATCTGTATTTAGGGATGGGTGGCGGATCCTCTACCTGTTGTTCTGGCAGGGAATCCGCCCTTGGGGAGAGGTGATCCATCCCTCCCCCTGGAATCCTAGACACCTGGCTCCGCTCCACGGTGATTCCGCGGAGCCACCAGCTGCCATTGTCATATCGCTGGCTGAGGCTGACTGTCTCCGGACGCAAATGGCATCCGCTACGCCATTTGCAGCCATAAAGGTCTTTGATTAAGCTAAATGCAGCCATAAATGGCTGCATTTAGCTTAAACTAAGGGCTTTATGGCTGCAAATGGTGTAGTGGATGCCATTTGCATCAGAGGTTTTTCACACAACAGGCAGATGCAGATTTTTTCATAATGCAGAAAAAATGTAAATAATTACTCAAGTAGTTTCGTAACAATTTACATAAGTTACTTTGGTACATAACATTTAGTGCACTGTCCCACATTCCATTCAACTTTTCCTCAGCAGAAATGTGCACCCTTTCCTACAAATAAATATGTGCAAACTTTGGGAAAGTAAAAATAAATAAATAAAAAACATCAGAAAGTCCAGTCTCTGTGAGGCCTGAGGGGGTCACCCTGCAGCAGATTCTGCAGGTTAGATCCTTAGAAATTTGAGCTCAGTTTAGTCCGTCTCGAATTTCTCTAGCATCCCTAAGACCAATACTTTTCAACCTGTCCATAAATGATATGGAAATGTAATTAGGAGTGAGCAGTGAAGTGGCCAAGTTTGCTGATGACACCAAATTATTTAGGGTGGCTAAAACAAAAAGGGATCATGAGGAGCTCTAAAAAGATCTCTCCAAACTGGGAGAATGGGCATCAAAATGGCAAATGTGGTTCAATGTAAACAAGTGTAAAGTGATGTATGCTGGGGCAAAAAATCCCAACTTCAAGTATAGCCTGATGGGATCTGAGCTAGCAGTGACCATCCAAGAAAGAGATCTTGGGGTTGTGGTGCACAGCTCAGTGAAGATGTCCACCCACTGTTCCCCTTTATTTTCACCATCATAGTCTACGTAAATATTTACGTAGACTAAGATGGCCAAAAATAAGGAACGCAAATGGCGGTGGCCGTAGCCGCCGCCATTTGCGTACGCGGTTTTTTTTTACCCAGCCATGATAGGCTATGTAAATCTTTACATAGCCTATCATGTCTTGTAAAAAAAACACACCCCAAAACGACAGGACTGCAAATGGCGGTGGTGGCAGCCGGTCCGAAGACCAGCCGCCACCGCCGCTGCTGCCGGAGCCGCTGCCGCCCGGAACATCCGCCACAGGTAAGTCTCGTTCCGGGGGGATCCGAGGGGGTGGCGGGGGGGGTGGCAGGCCATTCCACCATGGAGTTCAGGGGGCCGAATGCACTCACCGAGATCCGTGGCGGAATTCTCCGACATCCCTAGGGTAAGGGAAGACATGCTAGAGGTGTACAAAATTATGCATGGTGTGGAGAATGTGGGAGACATTTTTTTTCTCTCTCTTAAAATACTAGAACCTGGGGTCATCCCATGAAGCTGATTGTTTGGAGATTCAGGAAAAAATAAAAGGAAGTACTTCTTCACACAGCGCATAGTTAAATTATGGAACTCGCTGCCACAGGATGTAGTGATGGCCACCAATTTGGATGGCTTTTAAAAGGGGTTAGATTCCTGGAGGAAAAGGCTGTCAATGGCTACTAGTCATGATGGCTATGTGCTACGTCCAGTCCCAGAGGCAGTGAGCCTACATACACCAGTTGCTGGGGAACATGGGTGGGAGGGTGCTGTTGTGCTCGTGACCTGCTTGTGGGTTCCTGGTCAACAGCTGGTGAACTGAGTGCTGGACTAGATGGACCCTTGGTCTAATCCAGCATGGCTCTTCTTATGTTCTTATGTCATATAGGAGGCCACGTGTTGCTGAAGAAGAATCTACATGGCATCTCTAAAAGCATGTCCTATCTCACAAAGCTTTTCGAGTTCTTTGAGAGTATCAGCAAACATGTGGATAGGGCTGGTGGATGGTCGGGTCAGAGTCTGGGACCCAAGCCCACAAAAGTGCTCTGAACTTCACCCCCAAACAGATTTCCCCAACATCCCCTATTGTGCTCTTTTTTAATATCATTCAAATGGGAGAAGTATCTTACTTGCTTCTTTGTCTCCAATGCTCCAGAGAGATGTTGGATGAGGGAGAGAAGAGTCAAGAACCATGGCAGGACTAGGATGGGGTCAGAGGGGTTCTCCAGCAAGACATCCCTGAAATGGGAGTTCTGAGGTTGATCCATGCTGAGGAACTTATATCCCCCTCCTCCTCTGAAGAGGTTTGGGCTGTTCAGGAGCCTGACATTGGCTTTAAAATAGGATTAGACAAATGCATGGTGAATCTCTATTCACCCATAATATATACTAGAATTCCATACAACTGTATTTATGTAGACTACATGTGTATGTGTATGTGTGTGTGTGTGTGTGTGTGTGTGTGTATGTTTATCGGTTTGATTATTAATTTATAGTCAACACAAATTTGTAAGTAATAGGAAAGCTTACACCGTGCATAATATTTACAAGAAATGTTGGTTTTTCTATGCTACTTATAATGCAGATTTTCTTTTTCTAAAAATAGCTTCCGTGAATGATCTGAGATCTACATTTTAAAAAGGACATATTTTTAAATTGCAATATCCCCACCCATGCTAAGACACAGAAAATGCTGTCTTAGCAACAGATACACAGACTCACTACATCCTCATCTCAACATCTTTTTTTTCCAGCAGGGTAAGTGAATGACCAATATGAGTTGTGTAAGTTGTAGGGCTGTGCATGGACCCCCCGATCCAACTTGGAGGCTGCTTTCGGGCTTCTAAGGTGGGCCCGATTCAGCTCGGGCTGATTTGCACCCCCTTCCTGGCTTGCTTTGGCCTACGAAGCTGAAGTGGTATTCGGACATCTGAATCCCGCTTTGGCCTCTCCAACATGCCACCCAGACCCGAGCTCCTTACCTGGGCCCATGTTCTGTTCCATTGCCAGCACCATGGGAGCTGCTGCTGGGGGAGCTGCCACTGCCACTGCTGCCACATAGGGATGTGAGAACTCACCCCCATCCAGACTCCTGCTCAACCCCTGCCTCTGCTCGCCAGTCCATGGACTGTGCTTGAGCCCCTCCCACTCTTGGCGAGCAGCCTGCACTCACCCCAGTAGCCTCATCGAGCTCCGCAGTCACCATTTCTAAAAAAAAAAAAAAAAGGCTTCGCGGTGGGGGGGAGGCGAACTGTCCCTCCCCCCCGAAATTCTCTCCGGCTGGCTCCGCTCCGTGGAGATTCCGCAGAACCACCAGCAGGGGCCGCCCACAGCCGGGCATCTGGCCGCTGGGCAGCCTGCAGGGATGCAAATGGTGGCTGCCGTAGCTGCTGCCATTTGTGTCCCTGTATTTTGCTGTGATAGGCTACATAAATATTTACGTAGCCTATCATGGCAAAAACAAAACAGTGAATGCAAATGGCGGTAGCTATGGCGGCTGCCATTTGCATTCCTTTTTTTTTTGCCGTGATAAGTTACGTAAATATTTACGTAGCCTATTACAGCAAAAAAGAAAGGGAACGCAAATGGCGGCTGCTACGCCATTTGTGCCCCTCTCTTTTGCCGTAATAGCCTACATAAATATTTATGTAGGCTATCATGGCCAAAAAAAAAGGGAACGCAAATGGTGGCCGCTGTAGCCTCCGCCATTTGCGTTCCCTTTTTTTTGCCATGATAGGCTACATAAATACTTACACAGCCTATCACAGCTTCCGCAGGGATGCAAATGGCATCCCTGCATTAGCCATGATAGGCTATGTAAGTATTTGCATAGCCCATCATGGCTATAGTGATGAAGCGAATGGTGGCCGCGGCTGCGGCCACCATTCGCAAGTCAGTGCGAACGGCAGCAGTCAAGTGTCCTGTTTTCCGTGCCTTTCATGGGGGGGGCAGGGGGGCTTCATTCCACCGCAGATTTCAGGGGCCCGAATGCACTGGCATTCGGCCTCACCAAGATCCGTGGAGGAATTCTCTGACATCCCTACTCGTTGGGCTTTGGGCCAAAGCAGGGCACACTCTTGCAGTTAAACCATTGCCTTTCTGGCAAGCCATACAGGTTAAATAATAAAATGTGTGCTGTGTTTCAAGATTGCTTGTCCTTAGGGATGGCGGAGAATTTCTCCTCGAAACTTCGGGGGGCCGAGCGCCAACGTGTTCGGCCCCCCGAACAAGTTTTGGAGAGAAATCCTCCGAACCCCCCCCCGCACCCCCCCCCGGGACGGGACTTACCTTCACCGAAAGTCCCTCCCGGTGGCTGGTCTGGCCGGCGGTTCGGCGGGTGTTCAAGCGGGGTGGGAGCGGCAGCCGGTCTTTTGACTGGCTGCCGCCGCCGCCGCCATTGCAATCAAAGAAAAAAACAACGCCCCCTGATAGGCTACGTGACGATTCACGTAGCCTATCACGGCTAGATTTGCAAAGTCAGCCGTGATAGGCTACGTCAATCGTCACTTAGCCTATCGCGGGTGACTTAAAAAAAAAAAAAAAGCACGTACGGATAATGGCGGCCCCCATAGGGAGCCGCCATTCCCGTTCCTTATTTGGTCGCTGTAGTCTACATAAATGTTTACGTAGACTATGGCGAAAATAAGGGCAACGCTATTTGCATTGCCCTTATTTTCACCGTAGTCTACGTAAACATTTACGTAGACTACAGCGACTAAATAAGGAACGCGAATGGCGGCTCCCTATGGGGGCCGCCATTAGCGTACGCGCTTTTTTTTTTATTTAAGTCACCCGTGATAGGCTACGTGACGATTGACGTAGCCTATCACGGCTGACTTTGCAGATCTAGCCATGATAGGCTACGTGAATCGTCACGTAGCCTATCAGGGGGCGTTTTTTTTTAAAAAAAAAACTTTCGCGTTCGCGGCCAGGCGAGGCGGGAAGCCTCCTCCCCGGCCTGAATTTCGGCTGGGGCGAGGCGGGAAGCCTCTCCCCCGGCCTGAATTTCGGCTGGGGCGAGGCGGGAAACCTCCCCCCCTGGCCTGAAATTCACGGGGGGAGCAGCGAAGCGCCTCCCCCCCACCGCGAACGTCCTTCGATGACAGGTAAGGGACTTCCGTCCACCCCTACTTGTCCTTGTCCTCTGTTTCACTGTGTTCAGATTTTCTACTTTCATACAATAAGAGAACTATACTGTCTTCAGAAGGTAACTATTGTCCCATTAATAGGTACTGGACCTTTCCCATCAAATGAGCATTAGTGTTTCCTGAAACTTAGCCTTTTTTGCAGAGCCATGCATACTTTCTGCTTGCTTGAACTAGGACCCCAGTTCAACAAGGTAATGAAAATTTCCATCCGAATCAGATGAACTTGATCCCAGCGAGCTAAGAGACCCAGCCACTGACCCAGTTCCTTCAAAAGCATAAGTCTGAAGGGAATCATATGGGGGAACATCTGGATCACAGTTGGCTTCTTCTAGCTTTTGTGAAATGAATTCCCGGAACACAGCACTCTCAGGGCCAACCTGCAGAGATTGCCTGTAAAGGCTCTGGATCTGTGTTGTGATATTTCTTCGAGGCTTGTGCTTTCTTAGGACAGTTTGGTTCCTCAGTGCTGAAATATCAAAAGCCTCGGTGTCCTGTTCTCCACCTCCTTCATCATCATACTTAACAATGTTTTCTCTGAATGCTTCTCCTTTCTCATGAAATAGAGGTGGCTTTGTCTCATACCTCAAGGCCACGACCGCCAGAACAAACACTGGTGAGCAAACAAATGAAAAAGGGAAAAGATTGAGAACTCCATGAAGAGTCAGATTTGCTAACATTGATGCTGCTGGAAGTTGTAGGAAATTAATATCCATAAAATAAAATTAGAGCACAGTTTAGCTTCACCAAGGTTTGAGGCCTTTAGAAAGTGCAGGCATATAAAAACAGGAAGAAGTAATTCTGAAGTAGGGATGTCGGAGGAATTTCATTGGGGGGTGAAGCTCAATGAGGTTTCATTGGCTCAGCCCTCTGGACTTCAGCTCATCTTCTGCTAGCTGGCCTAACCTGGTCTGTGGTGAGTTGAGCTGGCTAAAGGCTGTTTCATTTTTTTATTTTTTTATTTTTGCAGAAATAACCATTTGCACAAATTTTGATTAAGTTGCATAATGTGCACAAATTTCAGTTGTAATTTGTGCAAATGTCTGTTTCTGCAAACAAAGAAAAAAATATGGGAAAAGTTCCCAGATTTTGGGAAAAAACCCACAGCTTGGCTCAGAAATGCTAGCCAAGCCAGTGTGCTGTGGAACTCCAGCAAGCCCCCAAAGGGGCGGATTTCCCTGCAATAGACTTCTGTACTTTGAAGACAAGAAACACAGAAAAGGGGAACTAAAACTATGGCAAAGGTAGGTACATGAAGTCAGTGAAGACCAAGGGATAAAGAAAAATTGTTGTTTGGGATCAGACAATGCCTGACAGCACAGAGATGTGTTGTCTTATAGTTAACAGGGGTATATGGCCATGGTACGAGTGCAAAGAAAGCAAGAAAAAAAGCAGTGGTGATATATGTTCCATAAAATGAAAAGAACAACACCTTTCTTCTTACCCAGTATTATCAGTATGCAAGCTACTACAGCAACTAAAGCTTGTATACTGATGCCCATTGAAAACAGGATCGCTCCATATCTACATGACAAGAGGTTAACTTTTTCATCACAGTCACACACGGTGACTGTTAGGGTGCTTGTGCTGGTAAGGGGTGGGATTCCATCGTCAGTAATTAGAATTGGCAAGGCAAAAAGTAACTGATCTCGATGATGGAAGCCATTTCTTGTGGTAACAATTCTGGCGGTGTTATCTAAAAACAAAGCAAAACAAAACAAGAGGCATGCATCACCAATGGATCTCTTCAAGTCCAACAAAACAATTAATCTTCAGTCTCTTATATCCTGTTACTATGATTCACAATGCAGATCTCAGTGCCATGCAAATGGACATCCTTGCTCTTGTGCTAAAAAATGGAAGTTGCCACACTACCTGTACTGGTACAGCTACAGGTACCGGCATTCTCACCCCAAAAAGGACCTGTGGCATAGGAGTACTAAAGAAGGGGCTTCTGAAAAGCGTTGCCCTTATTTTCGCCGTAGTCTACGTAAATCTTTACGTAGACTACAGGGACCAAATAAGGAACGTGAATGGCGGCTCCCTATGGGGGCCGCCATTTGCGTACACGCTTTTTTTTTTTCCAAAGTCACCCGTGATAGGCTACGTGACGATTAATGTAGCCTATCACGGCTGACTTTGCAGATCTAGCCATGATAGGCTACGTTAATCATTATGTAGCCTATCACAGGGGCATTTTTTTCTTTTTTTTCTTTTGAAGTTCGCGGCCGGGGAGACGGGGCGCTTCTCCCCGGCCTGAATTTCGGCCAGGCGAGGCGGGAAGCCTCCCCCCTCTGGCCTGAACTTCGGGGGGAGCAGCAAAGCGCCTCCCCCCCACCGCGAAGCAAGCTGCGAGACCAGGTAAGTGACTTTCGTGCACACCTAACCATGAGTAATGGTAGGTGAATAAGTGTGCCATTCATAAAGACATGAAATATATCCAGTAAAGACATTAAAGTTAGTGTCCACTAAAGTCAATAGCCATGGTTTAGTGAGTTCTTAACACGCAGCTAAAGGTTGTACACACATACCTTTGTCTGTCTGGGGAGAGGAGGAGAGCATTTTTACTTCTGGACTGTCCTCTCCCACATGAACGTTACCTTCTTCAGAGGCCCTGCACCCAGTGTCCCATCCCTCTGCCTCATGAGGTATGGTGGATGTTCACTAGTGAGAGGACTTTTTGGTGGTTGCACCCCACTTGTGGAACAGCTTGCCTAGCATTATATGAATTTCTTTTAATATAATCATTGATACATTTTATCAACTTAGGAAGAAACAACAACAAAAAATAGCTGTCCTATATCAAGTCAGACCATTGGGTCATCTATAGTTCAGTATTGGTTACTCTGACTTAGGGATGGTGGAGAAATCCACCACGGACTCCAGTGAGGCTGGATTCTTTAGAATTCACCCCCCTCGGAGTCCATGATGGAACAGACTACCCCCCCCCGCCACCCCCCAATATCCCCCTGGGACAGACCTTATCTGGCGGCAGCAGCTGCTCCGGGTCGGGTCATCATCTTCCTTCCTCAGCTGGACTGCAGAATGAAATGGCAGCCGTCGTAGCAGCCGCCATTTGCATCCCTACCCGTGATTGGCTACGTAAATATTTACGTAGCCTATCATGGCAAAGAGCTGGGATGCAAATGGCATAGCAGACATAGCCTATTACTGCAAAGAACGTAGCCTATTACTGCAAAGAACAGGGACGCAAATGGCGTCCGCTATGCAAATGCCATTTGTGTACCAGTGGCCAGAGCCAGCCGGCAGCTCTGCGGACTCACCGTGGAATAGAGCCAGCCGGGGCCAGCAAGGATTCTGGAGGGGAGGAATGGATCGCCTTCCCCCCCCGCGCACTCCCACGGACCAAAGGTAAGGGGGTTTCATACACCCCTATTC
Organism: Heloderma suspectum; assembly: GCF_057233095.1. Classification (NCBI taxonomy): domain Eukaryota; kingdom Metazoa; phylum Chordata; class Lepidosauria; order Squamata; family Helodermatidae; genus Heloderma; species Heloderma suspectum. The sequence continues at coordinate 89,934,207 of NC_139461.1, forward strand.
TGACTGGCAGCTGCTTTTTAGTGTTTTGGTCAAGCGACTTTCCCAGCCCTTCCTGGAGATGCCAAGGATTAAATCTCAGGCCTTGTGCTCCACTGTTAAGCTACAGTCCTTCCATTTCTCAAATTCCATTAATCTTGACATATAAAAAATAATCTCCAATCTCTGAAAGTCAAAATGATTATTCTGAAACAGGATAAAGAGACGCCATTTCAAGAAAAATAACTGCGCATATATAAACAATTCCTCCTACCATGTAATATATCCATTAATTTGTTCCTATGAACAATTTCTAGGGGCTTAAATAGCCATTCCTTAATAGAAGGAGTTGTTGGATTTTTCAGATATCTAGCCAAGACAATTCTAGCTGCGATTAACACATTTATCATTACATTTGTTTAATAACTGTATTCAAGAAATTAATATTTATTATTTGATGTAATTTGGGAGACTGATCTCCAATTACTTTGGACTTTAGGGCAACCCTAAAGGGTTCTACCCTTAAAGTCGTCCTAAAAATTATTTATACTAACTAAAAAAAACACAAAAACAAACCCATGGTATAGGTAGGATTGTATGAGAATTCTGTTTTTGCTTGCAAAGGTTCAAAGCTCCAAACATGTGCCCAAACATGAGCACATGCACATGTATGCCTAAAATTAGGATTGTTGTGGGAGTCCGAGAGGGGGGTATAGTCTGGCAGAATACACCCCCTGCTCGGTCTCCTGGACTCCAGTCCACAGACTGCCGTGCTTGCCTGATTTGGTGTGCCCTGCATCATGCAAGCATGGTGGTCCCTGCTGGTCTGCAGAGCCACCATTTTGCATAAAAATGGAAGCTCGTTCTTTGACATGAAGGATCTTTTACACAAATGGAAGATGCAAAGCAGCCATTTACACAAGTTTACAGGGATAAACTGACCATTTATGCCTGTAATCTTGAGTAAATGGCCGCTTTATGGCCACCATTTGCATGGTCACATTTGCACATGTGCTCACATTTGCATCCTGCGAAGCTGCCATGATAGGCTACGTAAGTATTTATGTAGCCTATCACGGCAAGCAAAAAAAAACAGCGTACGCAAATGGCGGCGGCTATGGCGGCCACCATTTGCGTTCCCAATTTTTAGCTGTTTTAGCCTCCGTAAATATTTACATAGGCTATTACGGCGAAAAAAAGGGGAACACAAATAGCATAGTGGGCACCATTTGCATTCCTTCCCCCCCTCGTTTTAGCCTACGTAAATATTTATGCAAAAGTAGGGATGGCGGAGAATTTCTCCCCGAAACTTCAGGGGGCCGAGCGCCAACGTGTTCGGCCCCCCAAACAAGTTTCGGGGAGAAATCCTCCGCCCCCCCACCCCCCGCACCCCCCCGGGACGGGACTTACCTTCCCTGAATGTCCCTCCCGGCGGCGGGTCCGGCTGGCGGTTCGTCCGGTGTTCGAGCGGGGCGGGAGCGGCAGCCGGTCTTTCGACCGGCTGCCGCCCCCGCCATTGCAATGAAAGAAAAAAAAAAAACCCGTCCCCTGATAGGCTACGTGACGATTCACGTAGCCTATCACGGCTGACTTTCCAGATCTAGCCGTGATAGGCTACGTGAATCGTCACGTAGCCTATCAGGGGACGTTGTTTTTTTTTTTTTTTTACTTTCATGTTCGCGGCCGGGCGAGGCGGGAAGCCTCCTCCCCAGCCTGAATTTCGGCCGGGCGAGGCGGGAAGCCTCCCCCCCGGCCTGAACTTCGCGGGGGGACCAGCGAAGCGCCTCCCCCCCACCGCGAACGTCCTTCGAGGACAGGTAAGTGACTTTCGTCCACCACTATGCAAAAGGCATCCCTGTGTTAGCTGTGATAGGCTACGTAAGTATTTATGCAGCCTATCACGGCTATGATGAAGAAGTGAATGGCGGCCGCAGGGCAGCTGCCATTCGCAAGTCAGCGCCGACGGCAGCAGGTAAGTGCTCCGTTTTGCATGCCTTTCATGGGTTGTGGGGGGCGAGGGCTTCATTCCACCATGGATTTCGAGGGGCTGAATGCACTGGCATTTGGCCTCACCGAGATCCGTGGCGGAATTGTCTGACATCCCTAGAACCAAGTACCATCAGTATGCAGGTGACACACAACTCTGTCTCCCCATGACATCTGAATAAGGAGAGGCTGCACAAGGTCTGGACCAGTGTCTGAACTCATTAATGGGCTGGATGAGGACAGAAAACGGAAACTGAATCCTGGCAAGACGGAAGCCCTGTGGGTGAATAGTTCCTGGGTCTGGGAGATAGGCTCATTGACTGTTCTAGATGGGGCTGTACTCCCTCTGAAAGATCAGGTTCATAGTCTAGGGGTACTCCTAGATCCATCATTGTCTCTGGAGGCCCAAGTGGCCGCTGCGGCTCAGAGTACCTTTTACCAGCTTTGGCTGGTCTTGTACAGTCAGGGCCAGAAATATTGGAACAAGGATAACTGTTTTGGCAGTTGGCCTCTGTACACCACCACATTGAAGTTGAAAGGAAACACACCCACATGGGAGCGAAGTCAGGACTTTTAGTTGTAATTCAAGGGGTTTGACAAAAGTGGGGCACTAACCATTCAGGAAGCCAGTGGCATACACACACCCTCATCGTTGGTGGTTCATAAGTAATGGAATGAATGGCTGTCAAGCAGCTGCATGGCCAAGTGTGGCCTGTTTCCTGGGTACCCCATGACCAATCAAGCAGATAAAAGGCCTGGAGATGGTTCTGAGTGTTACATAGGCATTTGGTAGTTGTTCACTGGAATTTCCAACATGAGGTCCAAAGAGGTGTCCATGCGAGTGAAGGAGGCTCATTAGGGATATACGAAACCACTTACCTGTTTCGTAAGTGGCATCCACGGTGGGGGGGAGGTGCTCTGGCCCTACCCCCAGAATCCTCCCTGGCTGGATCTGCTCCGCAGCAACTCCACAGAGCCGCCGGCCGGGTGCATTCACAGCTGGACATCGGGCTGCAGCAGGTCTGCCGAGGCAAATGGTGGCTGACGTAGCAGCTGCCATTTGCATCCCTTTGCTGAGCCATGATAGGCTATGTAAATATTTACGTAGCCTATCATGGCAAAGAGAGGGGATAAAAATGGTGTAGCGGCCACTCTTTGCACAGCTCAGCAAAGGGACGCAAATGGTGGCTAGTGTAGCAGCTGCCATTTGCGGCCACAGTCCAGCAGTGGCCGGAGCCACCACCGGAGCTGCCGCCACCACCGGAGCCGCTGCCGCCACCGGAGCCGCTGCCGCCACCGGAGCCGCTGCCAGGTAGACTCCGTTCCGGGAGGCTTCCGCAGGGTGGTGGGGTGGGTTGCTCTGTTCTGCCACGGATTCCAGGGTGGGGGCGAATTCACTGGAATTTGGCCTCCCTGGGATCCGTGGCAGAATTCTCTGACATCCCTAGCTATCATTAGACTGAGGAAACAACATAAACCCATCAGAGAGATAGCAAAAACAGTGGGAGTGGACAACACAACAGTTTGAAACATTCTGAAAAAGAAGGAATTAACTGGCAAGCTCAGCAACAGCAGAAGGCCTGGAAGACCACAGAAGACAACTGAAGTGGATGACTGCAGAATTCTGCTCAGGGTGAAGAGGAACCCTTTCACAACATCTAGCCAGGTCAAGAATGCTCGTGAGGAGGTAGGCATGTCATTGTCAACATCTACAGTCAAGAGACGGCTTTATGAATGTAAATACAGAGGCTTCACAACAAGGTGCAAACCACTGGTAACACTCAAGAACAGACAGGCCAGATTAGCCTTTGCCAGCAAACACCTAAGAAAGTCTGCCCAATTTTGGAATAAGATTCTTTGGACTGATGAAACCAAGATTAACTTGTACCAGAATGAGGGAAAGAGAAAAGTATGGAGAAGGAAAGAAACAGCTCATGATCCAAAGCACATCACATCATCTTTCAAATGAGGTGGAGGCAGTGTTATGGCATGGGCATGTATGGCTGCCAATGGAGCCGGGTCACTGGTGTTTATTGATGACCTGACTGCTGATAAAAGCAGCAGGACAAATTCTGAAGTGTATAGAGCTATACTTTCTGCTCATATTCAGCCAAATGCTGCCAAAGTGATAGGACGCTGCTTCATATTGCAGATGGATAATGACCCCAAACAAACAGCAAAAGCTACCCAAGAGTAGGGATGGGGGAGAATTTCTCCCCGAAACTTCGGGGGGCCGAGTGCCAACGCATTCGGCCCCCCGAAATTGGCGGTGAAATTCTCCGCCACCCCCCTGGGATGGGACTTACCTTTCACGAATGTCCCTCCCGGCGGCGGGTCCCGGCGGTGGTTCGTTGGGTCTTTGTCAGGGGTGGGGGCGGCAGCTGGTCTTTCGACTGGCTGCCGCCGCCGCCATTACAAGGAAAGTAAAAAAAAACACAAAACCCCATGACAGGCTACGTAACGATTAACATACCCTATCACGGCTAGATCTCCAAAGTCAGCCGTGATAGGCTACATTAATCATCACGTAGCCTATCACGGGTGACTTTTGAAAAAAAAAAAAAGCGTGTACGCAAATGGCGGCCCCCATAGGGAGCTGCCATTTGCGTTCCTTATTTGGTCCCTGTAGTCTATGTAAAGATTTACGTAGACTACGGCGAAAATAAGGGAACGCTATTTGCATTGCCCTTATTTTCGCCGTAGTCTACGTAAATCTTTATGTAGACTACAGAGACCAAATAAGGAACGCAAATGGCGGCGCCCTATGGGGGCCGCCATTTGTGTACGCGCTTTTTTTTTTCAAAGTCACCCGTGATAGGCTACGTGACGATTTACGTAGCCTATCATGGCTGACTTTGGAAATCTAGCCGTGATAGGCTACGTAAATCTTTACGTAGCCTATCACGGGGGTGGTTTTTTTGTTTTTGCAGCCGGGTAGACAGGACGCTTCTACCCGGCCTGAATTTCGCTGGCGAGGGATGGGGCGCCTCCTGCCCGGCCTGAATTTTAGCCAGGCGAGGCGGGGCGCCTCCCCCCCTCGCATGAACTTCAGGGGGAGAAGCGAAGTGCCTCCCCCCCACCGCGAAGCAAGCTTCGAGGACAGGTAAGGGACTTTCGTCCATCCCTACCCAAGAGTTTCTGCAGGCAAAGAAGTGGGATGTTCTTCAATGGCCAATTCAGTCACCTGATCTCAACCCAATAGAGTATGCTTTTTACTTCCTGAAGACAAGACTGAAGGCAGAAAGACCCACAAAGAAGCAGCAGCTGAAGGCAGCTGCAGTAAAGGCCTGGCAAGGCATCTCGAGGGAGGAAACTCAGCATAGGATCATGTCCATGGGATCCAGACTTCAGGCAGTCATTGACTGTCAAGGATTTTCATCCAGGTATGAAAGGCGATCCTTAAGTTTGAAATAATGTTGGTTTGTTCCATTACTTATGAGCCACCAATGATGGGTGTGTGTGTATGCCACTGGCTGTCCTTCCTGAATGGTTAGTGCCCCACTTTTGTCAAACCCCTTGAATTTCAGCTGAAAGTCCTGACTTTGCTCCCATCTGGGTGTGTTTCCTTTAGGGATGGCGGAAAATTCCGCCACGGATTTCAGTGAGGCTGAATGCACTGGCATTTGGCCCCCCGAAACCCATGGCAGAACGGCCTCCCACCCCCCGCCCCCCCGCAGAATCCCCCCAGGATGAAGCTTACCTGGGGCAGATGTTCCGCTGGCGGCGGCAGTTCCAGCAGCAGCTCCGGTGGTTGCGGCAGCTGGTCTATCGGCTGGCTGCTGCGGACTCAAATGGCAGCCGCCATAGCTGCCGCCATTTATGTCTGGTCAGGCTGCTGTGATAGGCTACGTAAGTATTTACGTAGCCTATCACGGCAAAGGCAGCCACGCAAATGGCGGCCGCCATGCCATTTGCATAGCTGCCTTTGCCATTATAGGCTACGTAAATACTTACGTAGCCTATCATGGCAAGCTAAAAAAAACACCTGCGTACGCAAATGGCGGCGGCTATGGCGTCCGCCATTTGTGCTCCCTTTTTTTCGCTGTTTTAGCCTACATAAATATTTACGTAAGCTATTACCGCGAAAAAAAGGAAGCAAATAGCACCCACTACGCTATTTGCGTTCCTCTTTTTTTCACCGTAATAGCTTACGTAAATATTTACATAGGGTAAAACAGTGAAAAAAAGGGAACACAAATGGTGGCTGCCATAGCCGCCGCCATTTGCATACACGGGTTTTTTCTGGAAGGCTGCCCAGCGGCCGGATGTCCGGGTACAGGTGGCCCTGGCCAGCGGCTCCGCAGAATCTCCGCAGAGCAGAGCCGGCCGGATTAGGATTTCGTGGGGAGATGCGGAGTGCCTCCCGCCCATCGCGAATCACCCCATCGAAAAGGTAAGTGACTTTTGTACATTCCTAGTTTCCTTCCTTTCAACTTCAATGTGGTGGTGTACAGAGGCCAATTGCCAAAACAGTTATCCTTGTTCCAATATTTTTGGCCCTGACTGTATTTAAACCAAGTTCTCAATATCTGTCCAGGGTTTATTTTAGAGCAAATTACGTTATCTATCGACACCTTCGTCAACCACAAAAGAACATCCAGAGTTCCAAGAGATAGTCCAACTGTTGCTTGTTTTAATAAACCAACATTTCATCCATAATAATTGGGCAGCTTTGAAGTAACGTCTCAAACAAAGGAAAGCCAATCCCCCTTGAATTTAGGTTTCTTGTCAAATTTCTACTTTTCCTCTAGCAGGGCTTTCTTCCCAAATGAACCTCATCAGAAGTTCTCCCCATCCCAGTATCATCTAGTGATTGGTGAGAATTTTGTTTCAGTTGGGATTTGATAAAAATTTAACAACATTCCCAAAGTTCTCCATATTTGGAACAAAAAGAATTTGAGATCAGAAATAGTTGAATGTGGGAGGACCTGAAACTGAGAAAGATATTGAGTCTTATATGTCTGGGTTTGAGTCCCTGTGTGTTCAACATATACTATGTTTATCATCTAAGGCTCTCCTCCAGGTGCCTCCTTAGAGGGAGGCTCAAAAGGCAGCAAGGGAGAGAGACTTCTCGGTAGTGGTCCCCAAAGTAGGGAACGTTAACTTTTTAGCACCAGGTTAAGACCTTTCTCTTCTCTTAGGTATTTGGCAGCATATGATGAGGTTTTTTTTAATCAGGTTCTTGATTTTTCTTATTGTTGTTTAAAATTGATTTAGATATACGTGTCTCTGTGTGTGCTGTCTGTTTATATGTTTGTATTTAAATAGTTTTTATAATGTATTTTTAATGTTTTAATCTTTGTGTACCACTCAGAGAACTTTGGCTATTAGGGGGTATAAATCTGTAATAAATGAGTGAATGAATCCTTGTGGTGCTGAATTAGGGTTGTCACTTTTCTTTTCTTTTTACATGCTCCTCATCTTTAACAGCCACATGACAGTTCCAGTATGGTCCTCTCCATGATGGGAATAGCTGGATCTATTGAATTTGTTTGGTGAAAATGGGTGAGCATTTCATTTCAGTTCATTTTTTATCAGAATTTACCAAAATTCACAAATTTCTTCATATTTGGGAGAGAAAGAACTTGTGATTTTAGAAAATGGAATGAGGAATAAAGCAAAACTGAGAGATTCAGCCATCCCTAGTATCATAATCCACAAATAAAGATAAATCCATCAATAAGAACAAGAATTTAGAGAGAACTGTCATTTTAATAGGGATGGCAGATAATTTCTCCACGAATCTCCAGGAGGCCGAATGCATTCGGCCCCCTAAAATTGGTGGCGAAATTCTCCGCCACCCCCTGCCACCCCCCAGGATGGGACTTACCTCCTTCGAATGTCCCTCTCGGCGGTGGGTCCCGGAGGTGTTTCGGCAGCGTTTCGGTGGGGGCGGGGGCGGCGGCCGGTCTTCCGACCAGCTGCCGCCGCCGCCATTACAAAGTAAAGTAAAAAAACAAAACAAAACACGTGATAGGCTACATAACGATTTACGTAGCCTGTCACGGCTAGATTTTCAAAGTCAGCCGTGATAGGCTACGTAAATCTTTACGTAGCCTATCACAGGTGACTTTGAAAAAAAAAAGCAAGCATGCGTACGCAAAGGGCGGTGCCCACGGGCGTCACCATTTGCATTCCTTGTTTGGGCAGGGGTAGTCTACGTAAAGATTTACGTGGACTACGGCGAAAATAAGGGCAACGCAAATAGCGTTGCCCTTATTTTCGCCATAGTCGACGTAAATCTTTACATAGACTACCCCTGCCCAAACAAGGAATGCAAATGGCGGTGCCCATGGGCACCACCATTTGCGTACGTGCTTTTTTTTTTCCAAAGTTACCCGTGATAGGCTACGTAAAGATTTACGTAGCCTATCATGGCTGACTTTGAAAATCTAGCCGTGACAGGCTATGTAAATCATTATGTAGCCTATCACGTGTTTTGTTTTTTAAAAAACAAAAAACGTAAAGATTTATGTAGCCTATCATGGCTGACTTTGAAAATCTAGCCGTAATAGGCTACGTAAATCGTTATGTAGCCTATCACGTGTTTTGTTTTTTAATTTACTTTTTTTTTATTTCGCGGCCAGGGAGATGGGGCACTCCCCCCGGCCTGAATTTTGGCGGTGAGGGATGGGGCACCTCCCCCCCGGCCTGAATTTCAGCTGGGTGGGGCGGGCACCTCCCCCCCCCAAGAACTTCGGGGGGAGAACCGAAGCGCCTCCTCCCCACTGCGAAGCAAGCTGCGGGACCAGGTAAGGGACTTTCGTCCATCCTTACATTTTAATAGATGGGATTTTAGCATGCCATGGTAGTTTTTACTTTATTCATAGTTCAAATTCTTTATTTATATTAATAGCTAAATTTTGATAATTTAAATTTAAAATATAAGTCATCAGATATTCAGCCTACCAAGTAAACCCACTTTACTTGGTTTAGTGGGGCTTATTCCCAGGTAAGTGGATATAGGATTGCAGCCTAAGTTGCCTTCCAATTAGGGATGTCAGAGAATTCTGCCACGGACTGAAATGGGATCAAACACCCTTCAATCTGTGGAACGGAATCCTCTGCGTAGGGATGTACGAAAGTCACTTACCTGTTCGTGGATTATGCTGATGCTGGGGGGGAGGCGCTCCGTCCCTCCCCCTGAAATCCTGGCTGGCCGGCTCCGCTCTGCAGGGATTCTGCGGAGCTACCAGCTGGCTCTGCCAGCGGCCGGACATCCGGCTGCTGGCTAGCAGGGATGCAAATGGCGGCAGCCGTAGCCGCCGCCGTTTGCATCCCTGCAGTCAGCTGTGATAGGCTACGTAATGTTTACGTAGCCTATCACGGCTGATTAAAAAAAACAAAAACAAAAACGTGCATACGCAAATGCGTTCTTTATTTTGTGTGTGTGTGTGTATGGGGAATCTCCCTCAATCCAGCTGTTCCCTGGAACCCCACCCCCCATTCACCCAAGGGTCTTCTGAGATAACTAACAGGAGGTCTGATAATGAACTGGATGTGGAAATACAAAGCTGAGCAGAGAGGAGAACCAACTCTGTGCATGTCTACTCAGAAGTAAATCTTACTGAGTTCAATGCGACTTACTCCTACACATGTCAGCACCCCACTTATCCCCAGCTCAGCTTTGTATTTCCACATCCAGCTCATTATCCTACCTCCTGTTAGTTATCTCAGAAGACCCTTGGGTGAAGGGGGGGGGGTTTCCAGGGAAACAGCTGGGTGGAGGGAGATTCCCCCCCCCACACACACACATAATGGAAGAATATAGTTCTTCATATTTCCTGGTATGTTTATTCCTCATTTTGTCCATTCCCTGAGCATGTGCAGAGTGTGCTTTTTATTCAAACAAAGAGAAGGTTGCTGATCTTTCCCTTCATGCTGCATTTCAAGTGAAGTGTGACTGCTTCAGAAAGAACTTTCCATTATACTGTCTCTTTTTCTTCATGAGTTTCATAACAGAAGTGTGGTGCAGTGGTGAGAGTCCAGGCGAAAGTCACCCAGTGAGATAACTAACAGGAGGTTTGCTAATGAGCTGGATGTGGAAATACAAAGCTGAGCTGGGGGCAAGTGGGGTGCTGACATGTGTAGGAGTAAGTTGCATTGAACTCATTAAGACTTAATTCTGAGTAGACATGCACAGAGTTGGGTCTCCTCTCCATTTTAGCTAGGGATGTATGAAAGGGACTTACCTTGTCCCGCGGCTTTTTTCGCAGCGGGGAGGAGGCGCTTCGCTTCTCCCCCCGAAGTTCATGCGAGGGGGGGGAGGCTTCCCGCCTCGCCTGCCGAAATTCAGTCCAGGCGGGAGGCGCCCCATCCCTTGCCGGCGAAAGTCAGGGCGGGTAGAAGCGCCCCGTCTACCCGGCCGCGAAAAAAAATACAAAAAACACCCCCGTGATAGGCTATGTAACGATTAACGTAGCCTATCACGGCTAGATTTGCAAAGTCAGCCATGATAGGCTACGTTAATCGTCACGTAGCCTATCACAGTGACTTTGAAAAAAAAAAGAAAAGCGCGTACGCAAATGGCGGCCCCCATACGGAGCTGCCATTTGCGTTCCTTATTTGGTCCCTGTAGTCTACGTAAATCTTTACATAGACTACAGGGACCAAATAAGGAATGCAAATGGCAGCTCCCTATGGGGGCCGCCATTTGCGTACGTGCTTTTTTTTTTTTCAAAGTCACCCGTGATAGGCTACGTGACGATTAACGTAGCCTATCACGGCTGACTTTGCAAATCTAGCCGTGACAGGCCATGTTAATCGTTACGTAGCCTATCATGGGGGTGTTTTGTTTTTTTTTAACTTTCCTTGTAATGGCGGCGGCGGCAGCCGGTCGAAAGACCGGCTGCTCCCCCGCCCCTGACGAAGACCCGACGAACTGCCGCCGGGACCCGCCGCCGGGAGGGACATTCGTGAAAGGTAAGTCCCATCTCGGGGTGGGGTGGGGGGTGGGGGGGTGGAGAATTTCACCGCCGATTTCGGGGGGCCAAATGCGTTGGCTTTCGGCCCCCCGAAGTTTTGGGAAGAAATTCTCCCCCATCCCTAATTTTAGCCTCACAACGCCACCAACACGGCTGGATGTGGAAATAGAAAGCCTAGCAGGGGGAATAATACTCGTGTAGGGCTCCAGACCAGCATGGTCATTTTAAAAGGTTCTTTCTTTCTTTCTTTCTTTCTTTCTTTCTTTCTTTCTTTCTTTCTTTCTAACAGCATTGCTTTAGACAAAGAGCGCATCGCTCAGGCACAGCTAGGGCAGCCTTGTTTTGGGAAGCTCCTAGGAGGAGGAAGTGCTTTGGCTGAAAGTAATTACTGCACGTCTCAGAGCAGGGGAAAAAATACGTAAATATCATAAATATCTACGAAAAATAGCCTTTCTTACGGAAGTTATGAAGAATTACAGCTGTCAGTACGGATTTATCTTCGTAATTCTTGGAGCGGAAAAAAAAGAGGAGAATTCCGGGGGTTGCAAATGATGGTACGGAGCACTGGCCGCAAACTGCGGAAGTCAAGCGGCACGGAAGGTACACAATTCGTACATCCCTACTTCCAATGAAACTACTAATCAACTAATCAATACCTGGAAGTGTAAGATTATGTTTTCTAGGTTCATTATACAGTATTTCCATAGTTTCTTTGTCTTAATCTAAATTTATCTCTGATTCCTTCTTCTTTGCCTTTAAATCCCTAATCATTTTTTTTCTGTTGAAGCTTTAACAAAGCTTCTTGTACTAATGATACCTGATTCTCCACCTTAGTGACTTTCTCTGAGATTGGGTGCATAGTTTCTTCAATTCTTGAACCCTTCCTGAGCTCTCTTTTCTCTGTCATTTTTTCTAATCTAATGCCATGTGTCTATCTTGCCTTTTTTCACATTTAGCTGAAAATTTGTTTGAAAAGAAGAAAATTCCCTCGTTATTTTTTTTCTATCACATTTATAGGAAGATAAGCTTCTCCAGATTCTTCTCTCTCCTGATGATCAAGATCCCCCCCAATAAAATGCATTATATTTGTTTGAACTTCTGCTCAAGTTCATAAAGGAAGGGATAGATATGAATAAATAACAGATTACTGAAGATATAAATTATTAAACAGTACAGTCAATAAATTCAATAAATCCATTTATCTAAAATAAAAGTATGAACTAATTAAATGAAGGATCTTGATAAATTTTGCAATATAGAAATATTGATCTTTTTCTTAATAAGCAGCAATATATAGTTTATTCCTGGATATAGATATAGATAGGTAGATAACACAAATATGTTCTCTACCCTATTTAACTTTTTTCCTTCTATCACTTAGATAATTAGCAGACTTCCTACATTAATTCGTCACTTAATTCTCCAACAGAAGTGTCAAATAATACTTAACACTGTATTTAAAACCAACTATGAGAAATAACATTAAACTCAACCTTGCTCCAGCTATGTATTTCCAAAAGAAACCAGTCTCTTAGGCTGCAGTCATATACACACTAACTTGGGAGTTAGTCCCATTAATTTTAGAAGGACTCACTTCTGAGCAGACAGGCATAGGGTTGCATTGTTAGTATCATAGAATTGTAGAAGAGTAGGGTTGGAAGGGGCCTACAAGGCCATTGAATCCAACCCCCTGCTCAGTGCAGGAATCCAAGTCAGAGTATCCCTGACAGATGGCTGTCCAGCGCTTCGTCTTGAATGCCTCCAGTGTGGGAGAGCCCAACACCTCCCTAGGTAATTGGTTCCATTGTCGTATTGCTCTAACAGTCAGGAACTTTTTCCTGATGTTCAGCCGGAATCTGGCTTCCTGTCACTTCAGCCCATTATTCCGTGTCCTGCACTTTGGGAGGATTGAGAAGAGATCCTGGCCTTCCTCTCTGTGACAACCTTTCAAGTACTTGAAGAGTGCTATCATATCTCCCCTCAGTCTTCTCTTCTCAAGGCTAAACATGCCCAGTTCTTTCCATCTCTCTTCACAGGGCTTTCTTTCCAGTCCCCTGATCATCTTTGTTGCCCCCCTCTGAACCCTCATCTGCATCCTTCTTAAAGTGCGGTGCCCAGAACTGGACACAGGACTCCAAATGAGGCCTAACTAGTGCTGAGTAGAGGGGAACTAGTACTTCCCGGGATTTGGAAGCTATGCTTCTATTAATGCAGCCCCAAAGAGCATTTGCCTTTTTTGCAGCCACATCACATTGTTGGCTCATATTCAGCTTGTGATCGACAACAATTCCAAGATCCTTCTCACTTGTAGTGTTGTTGAGCCATGTATCCCCCATTTTGTAACTGCATTTGCTTTCTTTTTCCTAGGTGCAGAACTTGGCATTTATCCCTATTAAAAGACATTCTGTTGTTTTCTGCCAAGTGCTCCAGTCTATCAAGATCACTTTAAATTTTGTTTCAGTCTTCTAAAGTATTAGCTATACCGCCCAATCATCTGCAAATTTGATCAGCATTCCCTGCTGATAAAAAAGTCCTCCACATCTGAAAATACACTTCTTAACCAGCCACAATTCATCTTCTAACCGCAATAATTTCTATCTTGCCAAAGTAGATTGACCAAGCAAATAGCTCCTCAAGCTGTGTCCCTCCAGTGCCAATTGTCTTTTACTCCTGAAACACAAAACAATCCTCCCCTTCCAACAGTATGGGAGAAGGGGATCTGTTCCACACATCTGTTCCCCCAAAGTGAAGCTGCCTATCTACCATGGCTGTGACAAGATTGCACGGGCAGAGAGGGACGATAGTGGGGGCTCCTTTGCTTCCCTCTGCTACTCAGCTCCCATTCAACTGGTCTCTAGCACTAGCAGGCTTTTATTCACAAAACACCAAACACCTTCCAACAGTCTGGGGGGAAACAATCTGCTCCACACACCAGGTTCTGAGTCCCAAGAAGCGAAGTTGCCTGTCTGCGGTGGTAATGCCTAGCAATCATCTTCATTGTCTTTTTGGTGCCAGGTGAAGCCCTTTGTCAGTCTCTCGGGGCTTTTAAGTAGCTTATGGCATTAAGCCTGGGCCTCTCAGTTTAAGTTTTTGTGTTTTAATTGTGTTTGAGTTTTAATTGTTTGTATTGCTCATGCTGTATTTTAATGTTGAATTTGTTTGTGAACCACACAGAGAAACTCTGTTATAGAGTGGCTATATAAATCATATCATAGAATCATGGAATATCATAGATTCATAGGGTTGAAAGGGGCCTACCCTAACTAAATAAATTACTCAGTCTGCTATTGTGTTCCTGCTGGATCATGACCAATGCAACCAAAAATGTAATTATAAGCACATTCACTCAGAATTAAGCCCCACTTAACTCGGTGGGGCTTACTTCCTCATAATCATGTTTAGCTTCATATTGGCTAAAGTCAAACATATTAGTTGCATAATAATAATTATGGAATAATCATTCTACCAATAATATATCAGCCAATCCTAACAACAACTCTGTAAAATAGATCAGTAATACCTTCATAATTGCTTGAGGTGGGTGCGAGGCTGAGGGATAGTGGTGTGCTTAAGGCTATGCATTATTATGAGCCAAGCTATGTAAGTCTGAAGTCTGAACCAAACAACATTTTATTCAGAATACAGTGAACTTTCCAAAAGTTAGCTGTATTGATTTATTCACCTAGCCAGAACATTCATATAATTAGCAAAGTCAATATGAGCAATGTATACTTTAGTTGAATTTGAAACAGCTCTTCTTCTAAGTCTCAGAAGGCTGCCTTTAAGTGGACTTCTTTCCTGCAATTTCATCAGCTGTTGAACTTAGGTTTTCCCTTCAGATTGCTTTCGATTGGTGTCCCCCAATACGATTCTTTCTCAGCCTCTGGGATCAATACGAATGCTGCATAACACTGCAGCACAGAAAAGTCATTCATATGATGTCATCCGTATATCGATGCAAACAGTGTAATGGGGCACAAGAAACACAGTTAAATAATTGTGAACTATGCCACTGTCTTTAACTTTGTTTCAGCAGAAAGAAATAAAAGTATAAACTTTTATTAATATTAAATCTTGGTTTCATTTAAAAACCTTCCCTTCCCTTCACAGCATTTGGCAGTTTAACAGATAATGGGAAAGTTATTACTACTAAAATCTGCCATATTTAGAAAGCAATTACTAGAGATAAAATGGGCTTTTGAGATTTTGTTCTGAGGATTTTTTTTAAAAAAGGTTAGACTGCTATTACTGCAGATCCGTGAAAGGACCGCGAAACAAGAATCTGCCAAATATGCTTAACCTAGGAATGTAAGATCCTCGATACGCAGGGAATGAATGCAAGGGGCCACCCCTGTTGTTTTGTCCTCAGCATTTGGTATTCAGAAGTTTACTGCCTCTGAAATTACTATTAGAGGTTCTAGTTGGCTATCACACCTAACAGCTTTTGATAAAACCTATCCTCCATAAATCTAATATTTCTTTTTAAAAGCAGGTGTATGAAACATTTTTTTTTTCTGTTGAGGGTTGTATTCCCTTGAGGGTAATAAGTAAGGGGCCACATGCCAGTGGTGGGGAACAGAACCAGCAAACACCAAGTTTCCCAGTTTTTTGTCTTTAACTCAGACCTATTAGAACTAGTATACTGGTCCATGTGCTGGGGGTTGGTATACTAACTTAGCTGATTTTTTCCCCTTCTCTTTCCTAATGCATCTGCATGAGTATGTGCATTAAAAACAAAATCTGTAAAAAAAAAAAATACCTATGCTTTTGGACTTCAATGAGTGTTTGAGCTCATTCCCTCATTTTAGAAGTAGCTATTCCCCATTTTGTTCAGTAAAGGTCTCCTTAATCCTGCATCTGTTGCTGCATGTGTATACATGCAAGTTCATGTGAACACATGAATAAGGATGCATGGCAATAGCAGGATCTTATTGGTGATCCTTTAGATAACTTGATCCCAATCCATTAAGGGCTTTAAAGAAGCGTGGGCAAACTCAGAGGCTCTATGGGCCACTTTTGACTCCTCCACCCAAGGGCACACTCCTGCTGCCACTGCACTGTCAATTTTGCACTGGCTGCCTATACACTTCTGAGCCCAATTCAAAGTGCTGGTATTGATCTATAAAGCCTTACATGGCTCGGGACCACAGTATGTGATGGAACACCATTCCTGGCATGAACCGGCTCATACACTCCACAACACATCGAAGGCCCTCCTCCAGGGGCCTCTTCTGAGGGAGGTTCAGAGGGCGGCAACAAGGGAGAGGATCTTCTCGGTGGTGTCCCCCATTTATGGAATAATCTCCCTGATGAGGCCCACCTTGCACCAACATTGTCATCTTTTTGGCACCAAGTTAAAACTGCCCTCTTCTCTCAGGCATTTGGCAGCGTTTAAAGAGTCTCTTTGATTGTCTCTGGCTGATTGTTTTAATTTGTTTTAGATATATGTTGTTGTGTGTGCTGTTTGTTCTATGTCATTACATGAATGGTTTTATACTTTATATTATGTATTTTAATCGTTCTAAATTTTTGTGAACCACCCAGAGAGCTTCAGCTATGGGGCGGTATAGAAATATAATAAATGAAATAGAATGAACTTTGGTAGTGACAAAATACATTTCCTGATTGTGTTTGCTGCCATGAATTTTGGTGGCATTCGTGGGAACCACATATGGCCCATAGGCCATGTGTTCCCCACCCCTGTTTTAAAGGCGAGCACCAGCAGTTCAAATTGGTAATCAGTGTAGAAACGGTGTTAGATGTTCTAACATTTTGGACCCCACCAACATCCATTCTGCACACGGAAGTTTCCAAACAGCTTACTGTCTTCAAAGGCAGCCCCATGTAAAGCACCTTATAGTAATCCAGCTGAAGTGACTAGTGCACGGGTAACCAAGGCCACATCTGACTGTCTTGACTGGTTCAGATAAAGCTGCAGCACTCTTGTCTGTTCTTCCCCAGAGATCAGTGAGTCCAGGAGCACCCCCAAGCTACAAAGGTGGTCCTTCCAGACCAAGTCAACCTCATCTAGGGATCTACGAAAGTCACTTGTCTTTTTGCAGGTGTGATTCGCGGTGGGGGGGGGAGGCGCTCCGTCCCTCCACCTGGAATCCTCCCTGGCTGGCTTCGTGGAGCCGCCGGCCAAGGCCGTCCGCAGCCAGAGTTCTGGCCGCGGCCAGGCTGCTGTGGATGCAAATGGTGGTTGCCGTAGCGGCCGCCATTTGCATCCTGCCAGGCTGCCGTGATAGGCTACATAAGTACTTACGTAGCATATCACAGCAAGCAAAAAAAAAAACAGCGTATGCAAATGGCAGCGGTTACAGCAGCCACCATTTGCATTCCCTTTTTTTCTCTGTTTAAGCCTACGTAAATATTTACGTAAGCTAAAACAACGGGGAAAAAAGGAACACAAATGACACCAACTCCGTTATTTGCGTTCCCTTTTCTTTTCTCCGTAATAGCCTATGTAAATATTTACGTAGGATAAAACGGCGAAAAATAGGGAACACTAATGGCGGCTGCTGTAGCCGCCGCCATTGTCGTACACTTTTTTTTTTTTTGGCCTGCCGTGATAGGCTACGTAAATACTTACGTAGCCTATCACGGCAACCTGGCAAGACGCAAATGGCTGTAGCTACGGTGGCCACCATTTGCATCCACAGCAGCCCATCCGCTGACATAACTCCAGCTGTGGACGGCCTGGCTGGCTGCTCTGTGGAGCCACCTCGGAGTGGAGCCGGCAGGGCAGGATTCCGGGGGAGAGGACCAGATCGCCTCCCCCCCCCCGTCGAGGATTCTGGGGGCAGGGACGGAGCACCTCCCTCCCACTGCGAATCACATCCACGAAAAGGTAAGTGACTTTCGTACATCCCTACTGCTCTTTGCCGTGATAGGCTATGTAAATACTTACGTAGCCTATCATGGCAGCTTTGCAGGACGTAAATGGCAGCCGCAGCAGCCGGCCGAAAGACCAGCCACCACCGCTGCCACCGCTGGAGCCCCAGGTATGTTTCATTCTGGGGGGATTCTGTGGGGTGGCGGGGGGTGGGAGGCCGTTCCACCACTGGTTTCAGGGGGCTGAATGCCAGTGCATTCGGCCTCACCAAAATCTGTGGCGGAATTCTCCACCATCCCTAACCTCATCCAAGTCTGGTTTCAGATTTCTATCCAGAACAGTCAACTTCCCAGCTTCCAACCAATAGTACATATTGTCCAGACATATAGGGTCTCCTGAGGTTTTTCTGCTGAAAATTGTCCCCCTCCCAGCTGCTTTCCCTGCACAGGGGGAAAAGACAGCTGGAAAGGTCATTTTCAGTGGGGGGAAGTTGCCACATGGTGAACATTTCTTTCCCCGTTCTTCTTGTGTTGGTCTTCTAAAGCAGATTTCCGCCTCTGCTGCTGCAGCAGGGGGAGGAGGGGACCCTTGAGAAAAAAACTGCATTTGGCTCAGTATCACCTGTAGGTGATGCTGCTGAGTTCTTAGGTCATCTAAAAAACATTTTTCCCCACACACTTCAGACATTCCATAAAGAAAAAGTTATTCAGATTCAATAACTCTATCATTTATGATCGCTGTTTTCTTTTCCAGTTCTTTTCTGAGATGAGGGAACTAGAACTGGACATACCATTCCAAATGTTTTTGCAGTTAACAATCCAATGCCTTTTTTGCCTCCTCTCCCAATCCCTAGTCCTTTTATGTCTTGCCTTTTATATTGTAAACCTGCGGGAGAGACTGTCTCATTTTTGATCTTCATAAGCCACCCTGTAAGCCTTTTTGGCTGAAGAGTGGAGTATTTAAAAAAAAAAAAAATGAGCACAACCATCTAAAAAACAAATAAATGTGACCATTGATTTACATAAAGTCATTATACTGCAGGCAACTATATTTTTTTAAATCCTTCTCATAACAGTTTACTCCTTTTGCCCAGTGAGTTGACAGTTTTAACGTGCATTGTATACATTTTTATACATCAGACCAAGTAATTTGTCTAGGCCAGGGATGGGCAACATGCAGCCTACATGGTGCATGCAGCTGCCCCATGGGAGTTGCGCAGCCCCCCTGCCACTGACAAATTTGCAGCACCAAGAAAAAAAGACATGCAGAGGCAGTCCTCTATTTTGGCAAGTTAGCAGAGGACAGTCTTCTATTTTAAGTAACTACTTGAAGAGGTGTCCAGTCCAACTGTGGATTAAAATAAAATAACCTCAAGGAGGGAGAATAGGGGCCTTATAGCTGTCCATCAACAGTTAGCACCTGGACAAGCACACCACTCACCTATTCAGTCTTCTTCATTATGGTGAGATATATTGTATTTCTATTTAAATTACAGTTATTATTTCTGACCCATATTTCTGACCGATGAACTGACCAATACACTATGTTCAGCAACTGAGGCTCTCTTCCTGGTGTCTCCTCTGAGAGAGCTCAGAGGGTGGCAACAAGGGAGAGGGCCTTCTCGATGTTGGCCCACCAATTATGGACTCTCCCTGACAAGGCCTGCCTGACACCAATATTGCTATCTTTTTGGCACCAGATTAAAAACGGCCTGTTCTCTCAGTATTTTGCAACATAGGATGAGTTTTTAATCAGGTCCTGGATTGTCTTTTGTTGATGTTTTTAAAAATTGTTTTGTTTTGGTATATGTTGTCTGTGTGAGGGCTGTCTGTTTATATGTTTTTATGCAAATGGTTTTACACTTCGTATAATGTATTTTTAGTGGTTTTTAATCTTTGTGAACCACCCAGAGAGCTTTGGCTATGGGGGGTATATAAATGTAATAAATGAAATGAAATTATTTCTAAATTTGCACCTGTACATATAAATGTACATAGGCAGATGTTATGCAAATTAATGTCCTCTTTTCTCCTCTTTTTTGGTAATGTGTAAGTGACCACCCTAGTCTAACAGCATCCCTAGGGATGCTGGAGAAATTCGAGAAGGACTAAAATGAGCTCAAATTTCTAAGAATCCAACCTGTGGAATCTGCTGCACAACGACCCCCTCAGGATGAGTGGAGCCGGTGGACTTTCGGATGATTTTTTTACTTTCCCAAAATTTATGCATATTTATTTGTAGGAAAATACACAACTTTCCGCTGAGGAAAAGTCGAATAGAATGGGGAATAATACGCTAAATGTTATGTATGAAGCTAAATTATGTAAATTCCTATGAAACCTCTTATGTAATTATTTGCATATTTTTCTGCATGACGGGGACAAAAATATTCACATCTGTCTGTGAGTGGATGATGGAACAAAAGGCACAATCCATGAAACACAGACGGAGCAGATTTTACACAGTCTGTGCATCCCTAGCTCTCCCTATAGTTTCCTGCTGATGGTACTTCCTCAGATGCCTTGGGAGTGATGCAACCTCACATCACATTGTTCCCAAGGCATTCTAGGAAGTGCAGGTGGCTAGAAACTGTGGCAAGAGCCTCACACCACCATGAACAGTATGGGGCTTTAAAAAAAAAAGTTTTCAAAGCAAGAAAAAAAAATCAGGCACTTTGTGAAATTAAGTAAGTGATACCGCCCCCGTAAAATTCAGGAAAATTTGTGTCCTGAAAGAAAACAGCAGAAATTGGGGTGAGGTTTTTTGGAAACTGGGGAGTGGTTCGGCCCACCCGTAGTTCGAACTTGGCATTTTTACCCCTGAGTGAGCCACACTGATTCTCAGATTTGCACTCTGGTGTGTACCTTTAAAGAGATAGTAGCCACACACAGATTGTAACTCTTAACCATTAAAGAAGTACTCATTTGTTAAAATAATATTTCAAAAGAGAGGTGTCTGATAACCTACTTTGATTATCTTCGACTGAAAAACTGGAGTTGTTTGTGGGCACTTCAGGCAAATAGAAGAAAAAATGGTGGCCTTCCATGGGATCATCTTTATCAACTGCACTGATGGTCTGAATGGGCTAGAAGAAAACATTGACAAACAATATGTTTAGCACCAAATACTATTGGTAGCCTTTTACAATGCACCACCATTACATGCAAGCCATTCCCTTTAATTAACAAGGTTAGTATTTTCCTCCTTGTCTCTGAAGGGCAGGAAATGTATTAGCTGCTGCTACAAACACGCATCACTTAACACAATCCTGTTGGGCTTGTTGATTTTCTAATGTCCTACAATAATGCCACTTGATTTTCTATTGATTGGAAGGAGATAGGCAGTAAAGTCTTGGGCTAATGCAAATGGCTTCTAGAATTGAAATGCAAAGGTTAAATAAAGTTTCCGAGAGCAAAAAAAAAAAGACTAATGTATAAAGTATTCTGCCCTTCCTTTGTTCTCCAAGGTGAAAAGTATATCATTCTATATTTGAACACATCCTTCAGTACAAAAACCTATTTCCTTCCAGCCCACAAACATCATAGGCATCAGTCAAGTGATGTATTATAGTTGCTGTGACCGCAAGATTGTGACAAGTTCATGTGCTGAATTGTTGATTCTTCGAGATTGTAACAGATTGATTATGGGAACACTTGGTTGTATTTTCGAAGAAACAAAATAGCCCACATTTCCAAACATGTTGAACCAGATTGTCATTTGTAAGAGAAAAAAGTCAAAATTAGCATATTTGCATTCAAAAATCATAGATTCTGTCATCTGAAAAAGAAACAAGCCATGCTGCAGTTGTTATAATGAGCAGTCATTCTGCTTGCAAAGAGTAAATATTTGTTACCATTATCGGTTGATGCTTTTCGGCGAATCATACGTTATCAGTTACAACATTCTTTATTTTGCTATTTCAGTTAAACATTATCTTGCCATTTCAATGCAATGCCAACTCATTTCCTTCATTAGGAGGGTAAGTCTTCTAAAGTACTCTTTAATGGGCAATTATTTGGGGTTTAAAAATCTAGTCTTGCCAAGTACAGGGTCAGAGAAGCCCACAGACAGTCACAGAAATTACTTTGTGATTATGGCACAAGCATAGTTCAGTTCAATGATGCTGCAGGCTAATGGAGCTTTTTAAGGAAATGCTTTTTTATTTTCATTGCTAATAGCCTGACGTTATCATCTGCTAGTTTAGTGCTCAGGATAAAGTGCGCGCATCTGCATCTCCCCGACAAAAATAACTATTGTGGATATTACACCTGCGACACCCCTAAGTTATTGAACCACACTAACAGGATTGCAACAGCTGGTTCTCTAGCTCAGGTTTTCTACCACAATATGTCAGTTGCCTCTTTTAAGCAGCAGTTACTGGTCCTGGCTTAACTTTGCATCAGATAAAACTCCATGCTAACAGAACGCAATCACAGAAGTTTTGGGGGTAGCAGTGGGATGAAGATGAACCTCATCTCCCCTCCAGTTTGAAAGCAGACAGCTGTTAATAGTGAGGAAGGGGATTTAGCTTGTGAAGATGCAGGTGGGAGGGAGTAACTATGTGCTAAATGCTCAACTAAGGCAGTTGCCAAAACCTGGCCTCTATTTTTATTTTTTTCACATTATTTATATTTTCATGCTCAGTACTTCAAGTGTCTCCTGCTTCAATAAGGTTTGTAAAACAAACATAATAGTAATGTCTGAATTACTGATTCACATTACTATCACTGTGATGAGAAAACCAATTCACAGTACAAAAGCCTCTTTCACAAGAAAAATAGCTGTGAACAGAGATAAGGACGTAGATAAGACATCATAAATAGCTTAAGTCTCAGGTGTGAAAGTTGAACACTCTAGCAATGCAACCCTATTCAAATGTCGTACTGTGTTCAATGGGGCATACTCACACAGTAAGTATGTTTAGGATTGTAAAGTTAGTTTTGCAACTTTCACCACATGCCTTTTTCCAAATAAGTAATAGAGGAAATATCCTGGTATTAGTCCTATTTTATACCAGCTGAGGGCCAAGCAAAACATTCTGCTAATCATGCATAGCTAGCTAGCTAGCTTACTTACTTAATAACCTACTTACTTTAGTGTAAGGATGTGCGGGACCAATTTGGATCAGGACCATGGTGATTTGGGAGGGAAGATTTAAGTTTCCTCCCTTCTGTTTTTGGCCTGAAATTCCACCCAGCCCCCAAAGGGGAGTTTAAAAAACCATGACTCCACTGGATTCCAATGGAAACCTTTTTTGTTTTTTTTAACCCACCACCACAGAGTGATCTCAAGGAACACCCCTCTCACAATGCCTGGCTCTGAGGGAGGACCCCTCAAGCCAGCCATTTGGGCCTGGCCAGGTCTCTGAAGAGCCATGCTGGCCACGTTTCTAGCCAATGTGGCTCTTCAGAGAGCTGCAAGAGGCTGAGAGATGTGGCACCAAAGGGATGGATGAGTAGGTGGGGTGGGAGGGAGACAGACAAATGTAGTGATTTAGTGAGGGCAAGTGAGTGGACAGATGCATGAGTTGGGGGAGATGGATGCAGCCAGCCAGTGTGTGGAGGTGGGGGAGGTGGATGTTGCAGCGATGATGGCAGGTGGTAACACGTGTGCTCTCGTGCCTCATGCAGCCGGAGAGCTTCCACTGATCCTGGCAGGAATGCAGCTGTTTTATTATCCTTTCTTTTTCTTAGTTCATCCTGTTAGTAGTATTGAAAGCTCAAAATCTATCAAAACATGGCTATCACCTTGTCAAATTCTGTCTAGTTAAAAAAAGTATTTAGTATTTATATACAGCAAAGTCCTCATTTAATAATAATAACTACTACTACTACTACTACTACAACTGAGTTATTTCTAGCAGAACACTGCTAGTGTCTGTCAGTTTTGCTCTTTCCCATATTTGATTTTTTTTTAATCTCAAGTTTTTTCGGTGCCATTTATGAAGAAATGTGTGAATTTTGTTACATTCTAATCAAAAGATGAACTAAACAAAATTCTCATCTAACCCCACACTAGGTAGGCCATAGTCTAAATTTGAAAAATAACAACAGTATACTAATTGTTTCTGAATTACAGTCTAAAATGCCTGCATGCTTTGTGTTAAAGAAAAGGTAACATAGTTGGGTATTGCTGTGGAAAACCTGCATCTGTTGGTTTATTGATTGTGCTGAAATCTAATTGTCAAGAATTGTGTTATATCAAGGCTCATTAATCTGAAA
Organism: Heloderma suspectum; assembly: GCF_057233095.1. Lineage (NCBI taxonomy): Eukaryota > Metazoa > Chordata > Lepidosauria > Squamata > Helodermatidae > Heloderma > Heloderma suspectum. The sequence continues at coordinate 89,958,149 of NC_139461.1, forward strand.
ACTGTAATAATCTACAAGACAGTGGGGAAGACGACTAACTGGGGAGCTTGCCTGATAATTGCTTACACAGAAAATGTGTTAGTATTGAAATTCATTTATTACAACAGGGCCTTTCCTACCATTACAGAGAGAGAGATGGCTGCTTCAGGCAGAAATTCTGGGTGTCATGCAAGGGTTCCAAATCATTAGTTATTTGCAATGCAACCAGGGAAGGGGAGAGAGGCACTTGTGGAATTTTTTGCTTTAGGTGCCAAAATAACTTTACCGGCCTTGGGTACTATGTGCCTTGATTTGGGTGGGGAGGGGGGATTGCTGTTCCAACCCAGACAACAAAATGTCTTGGGCCAGGTCTCTCTTAGAACCACCCTGCACATTACTTGTTCCATGTTGAAAGTAGCCCAGGTCTGCCTGCTAAGAGACTTGAGGCCAGCTTGAATCTTTTCAGCTTGAAGCCTCATTAAGGGCAAATTAGGGGCCAAAATAGACATTATTAACGTCTGTATATAGCAGCTACACTTTTTTTTTTTTTTTTACCTCAGGGTGCGTGCAGGGCCCCAATCAAGATGTTAAAAGCACCCCCATCCCCCATGCTAGGGTCCCAACCTGGACTGGCCACCCTGGGCCTACTCTAGATTAAAACTGGGAAAGAGCTGGTAAATACGAATTTAAAGAAATACCTGTTTGGGCCCAGAGGTAAAGGGCCTTTAAGAGCTCACTTGTGTATGATCTTCCCTCAGGCCCAGCGTGAGCTATCTTGTCACCTGAAGCAGACCTTGTGCCACTGCCGCACACCCTCGCCTGCTTAATTCCTTACTGCTGCCACCACCGTGCATGCACCTGTCCCTCTCCCCTCCTTACCTTTGCTGCTGTGTGGGAGATCTCACGACATCTCACTAGTGGCTATGGACAAGATGAGATCTCACAAGGTGTTGCAGGGCAAGGTCGAGATCTCGCGAGATGTTCTGGAGTACAGCTGAGATCTTGCAATAGATCCAGAGCCTTGCAGCAGCAGAGGGCTGGCAGCAATCCAAACAGCCCTGTGCTGGCCGCTTTCTCAGTGTGGCAAATGCCATAGCAGGAAAGCGGTTGGCGGGGCTCTCTAGAGCACCCACTGGAGGTGGCAGTGGGCTCTCCTGGCTGGGGCACAGTGAAATTCGCCACTCTTCTGGTTCCACCCCCTTGTGTGGGCACCTCAACCTGCTTCATGGGTGGGCTGGCCCTATCTTCCCTCCACTCCAGTCCAGATGAGACATTCCAAACTTTTTTCCCCTGTTCATTATTATCTCCACTAATCTTCACTAGCTGTGGGGAGGAAGGAAAAGGAGCAAGGAACATACAAATGTAGAAAATCATAAGCAAAGTAATTATCCAGCCTTGCACACAAATTTTCAGGAGCTATCCCTATTCAGCTCATCATGTGAGCTGCTCTATTTGCTCCTTCCCCTTTCCTCTCCCCACAAACACATTGCCATAGTGCATGGTTGCCTTGCCCTATGATAATTTCAGGCCTTCCCTCTCCCACTTTCTCCTTTATCAGCATTGAGGTTGCAAGTAAAGAAAAGTAGGGATGTCAGAGAATTCCGCGACGGATCTTGGTGAGGCCGAATGCCAGTGCATCCGGCCCCCCCAAAACCATCACAGAATGAAGCCCCCGCACCCCCACCCCATGAAAGGCACACGAAACGGAGCACTTACCTGCTCCCGTCCACACTGCTGTGCGAATGGCGGCCGTCCTGCGGCAGCCATTAGCTTCCTCCTTCTTCAGCCGTGATAGGCTATGTAAATACTTATGTAGCCTATCATGGCTAACACAGGGACGCCATTTGCATCCCAGCAGAGGCCGTGATAGGCTACATAAGTATTTACGTAGCCTATCATGGCGGGGGGGGGGGGGAACCCAGCGTACGCAAATGGTGGTAGCCACCACCATTTACACACGCTTGGTTTTTTTCCCCCTGCCGTGATAGGCTATGTAAATATTTACGTAGCCTATCATGGTTCACTACAGGGACATAAATGAGGCGGCTATGACAGCTGCCATTTGCGTCCCTGCAGGGCTACCCAGCAGCCGGATGTCCGGCTGCGAGTGCCCAGAGCCGGCCAGCGGCTCTGTGGCTTGGCTGCAGAGTGGAGCTGGCCGGCCAGGATTCCGGGGGAAGGGACGGAGCACCTCCCCTCCCCTGCGGAACCCGGCAGAGCCAGGTAAGCGGGGTTTCGTACACCCCTAAAGAAAAGAGAAAACAAGTAGCTGCCATAAGAAATAATGTTTAGAACTTGAAGAAGCTCAGCACTAGGGACAGCGGAGAATTCCGCCAAGGATTCCAGTGAGGCTGAATGCACTGGCGGGGGTGGTGGGGGCGGCAGAAGGTGCGGCGGTGGAAGGTGCGGCGGCGGGGCTGTCAGGTGCGGCTGCAGTGGGGGAGGAGATGGCAGGGGCAGGGGCGGCTGGTCTCCTGGCCAGCCGTGGCTGGGTGCAGCGTACGCAAATGGTGGTGGCTGCGGTGGCGGCAGGTGCAGCGGCGGGGGCGGTGGGGGCGGCAGAAGGTGTGGCGGCGGGGCCATCAGGTGCGGCTGCGGCGGGGGCAGGGACGGCAGGGGCGGGGGTGGCTGGTGTCCTGGCCAGCCATGGCTGGGCGCAGCATACGCAAATGGTGGTGGCTGCGGTGGCGGCAGGTGCAGCGGCGGGGGCGGTGTGGGCGGCAGAAGGTGCGGTGGTGGAAGGTGCAGCAGCGGGGCCGTCAGGTCAGGTCAGCAGCGGGGGCAGGGATGGTAGGGGCGGGGGTGGCTGGTCTCCTGGCTGGCCGCGGCTGGGCGCAGCGTACGCAAATGGTGGCGGCTACCTCGGCCGCCATTTGCGTTTGCTATTTTTAGTCGTTCTAGCCTACGTTAGGGATGGGGGAGAATTTCTCCCAGAAACTTCAGGGGGCTGAGCGCCAATGCATTTGGTCCTCTGAAGGTTGTTCAGGGAGAACTTCTCCGCCCCCCCGCCCCCCCCCCCGGGATGGGACTTATCTTTCACAAATGTCCCTGCCGGCGGTGGGTCCCGGCGGCGGTTCGGCAGGTCTTCGTCAGGGGCGGGGGCGGCAGCCGGTCTTTGGACCGGCTGCCGCTGCCGCCATTACAAGCAAAGTAAAAAAAAACAACACCCCTGTGATAGGCTACGTAACGATTAACGTAGCCTATCACGGCTAGATTTGCAAAGTCAGCCGTGATAGGCTACGTTAATCGTCATGTAGCCTATCACGGGTGACTTTGAAAAAGAAAAAAAAAAGCGCGTACGGCTAATGGCGGCCCCCATAGGGAGCCGCCATTTGCGTTCCTTATTTGGTCCCTGTAGTCTACGTAAAGATTTACGTAGACTACGGCGAAAATAAGGACAATGCAAATAGTGTTGCCCTTATTTTCGCCGTAGTCTGCGTAAATCTTTACGTAGACTACAGGGACCAAATAAGGAACGCGAATGGCGGCTCCCTATGGGGGCCGCCATTTGCGTACGTGCTTTTTTTTTTTTCAAAGTCACCCGTGATAGGCTACGTGATGATTAACGTAGCCTATCACGGCTGACTTTGCAGATCTAGCCGTGACAGGCTACATTAATTGTTACGTAGCCTATCACAGGGGCGTTTTTTTCTTTTTTTTTCTTTTGAAGTTCGCGGCCGGGGAGACGGGGCGCTTCTCCCCGGCCTGAATTTCGGCCGGGTGAGGCGGGAAACCTCCACCCCCTGGCCTGAACTTCGGGGGGAGCTGCAAAGCGCATCCCCCCCACCGCGAAGCAAGCTGCGAGACCAGGTAAGTGACTTTCGTGCACCCCTAGCCTACGTAAATATTTGCATAGGCTAGAACGGTGAAAAATAGTGAACGCCAATGGTGGCTGCTGTAGCCGCCATTTGTGTACGCGTTTTTTTTTACTTTGCCATGATAGGCTATGTAAATATTTATGTAGCCTATCATGGTTAAGTACAGGGACGCAAACGGTGGTGGCTTTGGCTGCTGCCATTTCATCCCTGTGTCAGGGTGGACACTGAGCCCATGGAATCCCAGAGTAGTTCTGATTCTGAGGAAGAGCAGTCGCTCCTGGGAGGGGAGCGTGCTCCTCTTTCCCAGGGCCAACAGCTGATGGAGATTCCTCCCACCAGCATTCCTAGCTTAGATAGCAGTCCTGGGAATGACAGAACGCGGGAAGCAGACTTGATGGACGTGCGACGCTGACGCAGAGAGCAGTGCCAAATGGAGGGCGCAGAAAGGAGGCGTAGTGCCCGGTTGGTGCGCAAACAACGGCTGCGCCCAGAGGATCCATGGGAAATGGGGAGGGACTCTCCCTAGTCCTTAAGTTCAGGGGTCCGCCAGTAATTCCCTTTCAAACGGGGACCAACTGTTCCAACTTAAGGCATAGGTATTCTGCTGCTCATATCTAGTTGCTAACAGTAGAGTTGTTAAGTTGTAAAAGAGGAATAAAGCTTTGATAAGAATCCCTTTGTCTGTGTCTGGACTTGGCAACTGGATTAGACTGAGAGAGGCCTCCAAGGAGCCCTTGACACCCTGCTGCCCAGTGGCCGGATGTCCGGCTGCTGGTGGAGCCGGCCAGCGGCTCCGCAGAATCCCCACAGAGCGGAGCCAGCCAGGCAGGATTCCGGGGGGAGGGACGGAGCGCTTCCCCCCCCATCGAGGATTCCAGGGGGAGTGATGGAGCGCCTCCCCCACCACCACGAAGCAGATCCACGAAATGGTAAGTGACTTTCGTACATCCCTACTCTGCACTATGGAAACAGAAACTTGGTCTCTTTCTCTTTCCCAGTGGTTCTCTTTTACTAAAACAAACAAACAACAGCAACAACAAACTGTTCACATGAGTTGTCTCCTCACATGCCTGGTGTTATATGGGGGGCACAAACATGCACAAATTCTCTTTTTGTGGAAAAGCAGCTGAAATTCTGTGTGGCTTCATGGCTACCACACAACACTGATCACAGTGTTTGAAATGCAAGTTGGCATCCATCATATCATCAGAACTGACTGTCAGATGCCATCCTGTGGGCCTGAGTTTCTCCAACAGGATTGTGGCAGAATGCCCTGCCATCCTACTAATGACAATTGACAAGATAAGCAAAGGAGATGGCTGTTTAACTACAAGGCTGGCCTAAAGCCTATAAGAAACTGCTGTTACAGGGCTGTAAAAAAAGGTTTGTTATGTGTTCCTACAAACTACAGTTTCTATAACAAGGTAGGATTGCAAAACTAATGGATGGGGCAGAAAATATAGGGATGTTCGAACAAGCTCCTTCACACATTCAGGAACATGTGTGTGTGTGTGTGTGTGTGTGTGAGGGGGTGAATGACAACTCTGCCATGCTTCCCAGCAGCTGTGCATTTGGCACTGGTGAAAAAGATGCACATTTTAGGAAACTCTAGTTAATAAGCATTCCCCAAAGTGTAGAAGAGGTGTATGTATGTACTGATGTAGCTTTGCATGGGCCCTTTCATGCTGAAAATGTGGTCTCTGAGCTGAGGGGTGGGGTGGGGTGGGGGTATGGCGGGAGGGTTGACCACCAGGCATGATCCTGCTTCCTTCTCATACATTCATTGAATGTGTGAGAGGGTTCATATGAACACCAATATCATCATAAATGTCTTTAAAAGGCTGTTCGTCAAAAATAGCTTGATGCCATCTGATGAACCCTACATGCTAATAGCAAACTCATTGAGTGTGGATCCTTATGTAGCCGAAACAGCACCATCCACACACAGGAGGGAGTAAATCAGCAGGCTTGGGGAATCTGAAGGTTTGCAGGGGTACAAAACTATAAAAATGAATGCTATGCGGGACCCCCCAAAAAAACAACAATGCAACCCAATGAGAAATGAGCATGTTCAGCGGGCACAGAATGCTGATTGACCATTGGAGGGAAACCAATGGAAAACTAGGGGGAGAGGGGAGTGAAATGGAGTATCCCAAAAGAAGGCATGTCTGACTGGCTGGAACAATGAACAGGAGCACTCCACACTACAATGTTTTGTTGCAGTTCCCCCTTCTGCTGTACCAATAATGAATCTTAGGGCATCCAAGCCATTACTAACCAACACTGCCCAGAGCGCTCCAACTGCAAAATATTCTTGCTTGTTTTCAAAAAAAGCCAAGAATTAGCTTTATTTTGTTTCTGCCTAAGAAGAGATTTGTGAAAGATGAACCTATAAAATATCACCTTCTCTACTATATGCCACAATTCAGAAAAAAACAAATTTGCCATGCTCCAGAAGTGCATATAAAACCTACTGGTCCTCGCTGAAGTTGGCCAGCTCTTTTAATCTATTCATATTTCTGTTGCCTTGTTTGTTATGATTCACTACATGCAGATTTGTAATACTGTATTCACATCCAAAATGTGTCTCCATTATTATTACTTAAAAAAAAATCTGGCTTGAATTATGTTCTAGCGGTTATTTTTAAAGCATGGGGCTTTTATAGGGAGTTTTTCATGTTATATGTCAAATAAGTGGTCTTCATTTTTCTGTAATTGCTGACTAGTTTATTTTATGCTAAGTGCTGGGTAAATAAGTGTGGTGTTGCTATCTCCGACTCAAAGTACAAAATACACATTCACCCACTTTGCAATCTAATAAGTAAATGGTTGTGTAAATTGCCACATCAAAGTCCATTCACAGATGATCCTCAAATTACAGGTATTTGTGCCAGAATAAATATGTATTAGAGAGGACAGTATTAATTCAGAAAGATATGGGTAAGCTCAATGCCTTGTATTGAGTCGTGTGTCATGTAAAGCAAGATTAGTATCTACATTACCATCCCAACAGGGATCAGTCAAATGTTCTCCACATCTGTTTTTCAACTTGAAATAGTGACTTTGGGGAGCAATCCTCCCCGGCTCAACATCTAAGCCTTCATTTTTTCCATGGATTCCCCCCACCTTTTCCCATGGCAACTACTTTGGTGCCCCTGACTTATTTTATCCCAATGCAAGTGATATAGGCCCATCAGGATCACATACTGCAGGCTTACTGGATGTGAATGTCAAAATAGTATGCAGCCAAGCAGATTTGGTCATCTGCTGATGTTGTTGAGGGCAAATGAATTTTAGAGCATGACTAATGCTTCCTATACAAATAATTTGTGCAATCCTAGACAAACAGGGATCACCAACCATCAGGGATAAAAAATAAAATGAAAAAATGAAAATTCACAATTTCCCCTGCAAAAAAAGCCCCAAAAGTATGGCTTGTTTTGATTCTATTTGTGTGTCTGTGAAATGCCCCCACCCCAGGTGAGCCATACATAGAATACACATCTGACAACATTTTAGCAGCTCAGTTTACTTACTTTTCTAAAAACACATTTGAAGCAGAACATTTCAATCTCCTTCAGTATAGCACCAGGTTGTCGTAATTCTGACTGTGTCAGATTCATTCCTCTGTAGTACCTAAGATAAAGTTGGTCCTCCTTTATATTGTTTGATATACTGCTGCCATTCCTGCACACATGTTTGGAAGTAAGTTCCACTGAAAGCAATGGGATTTATTTGCAAACTGCAAGCCACTCCATACATTTTGGTGACCTGTCTACTTTTGAACTGTTTCAGATGGGACATTAAGCAAGGGTATAGGTAGTGTGATTGACTTGTGCTTCTTGTTCACCATACTATCACATCCAAAGGGATTCTCTCATATCTCCTTGCAGCAAAATGCATGCAGCATCTGCTTGAATACGAGGAAGCAGAGAAAAAGAATTGCCAATCAATTTCCGAATTGATGCTGTGATTCTGATGAAATACCATATTTTGACATTTTCACTGGTGCAGGTATTATTTTGCCTTAACCGGTACATTTATGTTTTGCTGCAGAAAGTCCTAGCCCAAACTAGATGTGATAGCAGCAGACTCATGTCTTCAAATATGGGTCTAGTGGATGGAGGAGGGTTTGTTGTTGTTGTTCAGTCGTTCAGTCGTGTCTGACTCTTCGTGACCCCATGGACCATAGCACGCCAGGCCTTCCTGTCCTGCGCTCTCTCCCGGAGCGTGCTCAAGTTCATATTCATTGCATCCGTGATGCTATCTAGCCATCTCATCCTCTGCCGTCCCCTTCTCCTTTTGCCTTCAGTCTTTCCCAGCATCAAGGTCTTTTCCAGGGAGTTTTCTCTTCGCATTAGGTGGCCAAAATATTGGAGCTTCAGCTTCATTATCTGTCCTTCCAATGAGCACTCAGGGTTGATTTCCTTTAGGATGGACTGATTTGACCTCCTTGCAGTCCAGGGGACTCGTAAGAGTCTTCTCCAGCACCACAGTTCGAAAGCATCAATTCTTCGGCGCTCAGCCTTCCTTATAGTCCAGCTCTCACAGCCATACATTACTACTGGGAAAACCATAGCTTTGATTAGACGGACCTTTGTCGGCAAGGTGATGTCTCTGCTTCTTACTATGCTGTCTAGGTTGGCCATAGCTTTCCTCCCAAGGAGAAAGCGTCTTTTAATTTCATGGCTACAGTCACCGTCTGCGGTGATCTTGGAGCCCAAGAAAGTAAAATCTGTCACTGCTTCCATTTCTTCCCCTTCTATATGCCAGGAGGTGATAGGGCCAGATGACATGATCTTCGTTTTTTTAATGTTGAGTTTCAAACCAGCTTTTGCACTCTCCACTTGCACCCTCAACAAGAGGCTCTTGAGATCCTCTTCGCTTTCTGCCATTAGGGTGGTATCGTCTGCATATCGGAGGTTGTTGATAATTCTCCCGGCAATCTTAATTCCGACCTGTGATTCATCCAATCTTCTTTCTGACCTGTGATTCATCCAACCCAGCGTTTCTCATGATGTACTCTGCATATAAGTTAAATAAGCAGGGTGACAATATGCAGCCTTGTCGTACTCCTTTCCCAATTTTGAACCAATCGGTTGTTCCATCTCTGGTTCTTACTGTTGCTTTTTGATCCTCATACAGGTTTCTCAGGAGACAGGTAAGGTGGTCTGGTACTCCCATCTCTTTCAGAATTTGCCACAGTTTGTTGTGATCCACACAATCAAAGGCTTTAGCGTAGTCAATGAAGCAGAAATAGACGTTTTTCTGGAATTCTCTTGATTTCTCCATGATGCAGCGAATGTTGGCGATTTGATCTCTAGTTCCTCTGCCTCTTCGAAACCCAGCTTGTACTTCTGGTAGTTCTCGGTTCGCATACTGCTGAAGCCTAGCTTGTAGGATTTTGAGCATCACCTTGCTGGCGTGTGAAATGAGCGCAATTGTGCGGTAGTTTGAACACTCTTTGGCGTTGCCCTTCTTTGGAATTGGAATGTAAACTGACCTTTTCCAGTCTTGTGGCCACTGTTGAGTGTTCCAGATTTGTTGGCATATTGAATGCAGCACTTTAACAGCATCATCTTTTAGGATTTTAAATAACTCAGCTGGAATATTGTCATCTCCGCTAGCTTTGTTGTTACTAATGCTTCCTAAGGCCCACTTGACTTCACTCTCTAGGATGTCCGGCTCAAGTTCAGTGACCGCACTATCATGGCTATCAGGGACATTCAGATCTTTCCTGTATAGTTCTTCTGTGTATTCTTGCCACCTCTTCTTAATCTCATCTGCTTCTGTTAGGTCCCTGCCGCCTTTGTCCTTTATCATGCCCATCTTTGCACAAAACGTTCCCTTGAGATCTCCAGTTTTCTTGAAGAGATCTCTAGTCTTTCCCATTCTGTTGTTTTCCTCAATTTCTTTGCATTGTTCATTTAAGAAGGCCTTCTTGTCTCTCCTTGCTATTCTCTGGAACTCTGCATTCAGTTGGGTATATCTTCCCCTTTCTCCCTTGCTTTTCGCTTCCCTTCTTTCCTCAGCTACTTGTAAAGCCTCATCAGACAGCCACTTGGCTTTCTTGCATTTCTTTTTCTTTGGGACGGATTTCGTTGCTGCCTCCTGAACAATGTTACGGACCTCCGTCCATAGTTCCTCAGGCACTCTGTCTATCAGGTCTAATCCCTGAAATCTATTCCTCACCTCCACTGTATATTCATCAGGGATATGATTTAGGTCATACCTGAACGGTTTAGTGGTTTTCCCGACGTTCTTCAATTTAAGCCAAAATTTTGCAAGAAGCAGCTCATGATCTGAGCCACAGTCAGCTCCAGGTCTTGTTTTTACTGACTGTATGGAGCTTCTCCATCTTTGGCTGCAAAGGACATAATCAATCTGATTTCGATATTGACCATCTGGTGACGTCCATGTGTAGAGTCGCCTCTTGTGCTGTTGGAAAAGAGTGTTTGCTATGATCAGCATGTTCTCTTGGCAAAACTCTATTAGCTTTTGTCCTGCTTCATTTTGTACACCAAGACCATGCCTGCCTGTTATCCCGGTGATTTCTTGACTTCCTACTTTAGCATTCCAATCCCCTATGATGAAGAGGACATCTTTTTTTGGTGTTAGTTCTAGAAGGTGTTGTAGGTCTTCATAGAACCGATCAACCTCAGCTTCTTCGGCCTCAGTGGTTGGGGCATAGACTTGAATTACTGTGATGTTGAATGGTTTGCCTTGGATTCGTACTGAGATCATTCTATCATTTTTAAGATTGTACCCCAGTACTGCTTTTCCCACCCTTTTGTTGACTATGAGTGCTACTCCATTTCTTCTAAGGGATTCTTGCCCACAATAGTAGATATGATGGTCACCTGAATTAAATTCGCCCATGCCTGTCCATTTTAGTTCGCTGATTCCCAAGATGTCGATGTTCAATCTTGCCATCTCATGTTTGACCACCTCCAGCTTACCTTGATTCATTGATCTGACATTCCAGGTTCCTAAACAATATTGTTCTTTACAGCATCGGATTTTCTTTTCACCGCTAGACACATCCACAGCTGAGTGTCCTTTCGGGTTTGGCCCAGCCGCTTCACTCTTTCTGGCGCTACTTGGAAATACCCTCTGCTCTTCCCCAGTAGCATATTGGACACCTTCCGACCTGAGGGGCTCATCTTCCGGCGTCATATCTTTTAGCCTTGTGATACGTTCCATGGGGTTTTCTTGGCAAGAATACTGGAGTGGGTTGCCATTTCCTTCTCCAGTGGACCACATTTTGTCAGAACTCTCTGCCATGACCTGTCCGTCTTGGGTGGCCCTGCACGGCATAGCTTATGGCTTCACTGAGTTACGCAAGCCCCTTCGCCACAACAAGGCAGTGATCCATGAAGGGGTTAGGAGGAGGGTTAGGGATGATTTAATGCCAACTTCGTTATTATATTATCTCAGCTGTGCTCTGATACCAGGAGCTATCTGTATCTTGGAGAAAAGTAACCGGGGAAGGAAAAGTAGAGAGCAAAACAGTTGATGTGGAGAGGATTCATCCCATCCCACCCATATGCTCATTTGCATCAAGGTAGGGATGGATGGACTCATCCCCATCCACTTGTTGAACCCCCGCTGGCCATTTTGCAAAAAAAATGGTGGCTCAGGTTTTTCCGCAAATGTAATGTTGCATAAATGGCGGCTGTAAAGGGGCCATTTATGCAACGTTACAGGCGTAAATGGACCATTTACGCCTGTAATGTTGCATAAATGGCTCCTTGATGGCCACCATTTATGTAACATTATATTTACAAAGAAAGCCGGGCCACCATTTTTTCACAAAATGGCAACTCACTGAAGGAATGGTCAGCCACCAGGCTCTTGTGGGCTGTGCAGTGGCTGGGTGAACAGGGTCCAGTAAGAGTAACGGTCCATGGACTGGGACTCGGGAGGCCGAGGGGGGAGTCTGTACTAGGATTTTAAAAACTGTGATTTTCAAATCACAGAAGAGTGAGGCAGAGGTTTTCTAAAACAACCCCCTTGCTTTGATCTGGGGACCTTTTACTACTCCAAGTTACACTGTTGCGCAGCTTGCATTAGAAAAATGTCCCCACAAATATTTTTTTGTAAGATTTTTATGGTTTGGATCAGACCATCCCCTGCTTTAGACAGATCCAACTTTATAGCCATCTCATGTAGTTTGACATTTAGAATCTGTTGGTAAGGGGCACAAATTAAATTTCTGTAGAATAGATTTTTCCAGAGAGATTTCAACCCAGATTGTACAGATGTGACTTCAAATCTCTGCTGCGTACAGCTTTAGGCAAGTCATTCTCTCAACCTCAGTCATTTTTAAAATGAGGATCTAACCAACCTATAAAATCTGTAAAATGAGGATCTTATGTACATATGTGTTGTGAGGATGAATGACATAATTACTTGGCATATTAAGTACTACAGAAATGATAAATAATGATAAATTAACTAAACTATGCTTTATAATTTCATCCAACTTTCACAGCTAGTTCTGGTAGCTGAAGATACACAGTGTAAATTCAAATAAATGTAACATTTATAGTTATAGATTGATAATATTCTGTTACATCTGATGGCTATCAGAGGAGGAGATTTTATTTTATTGAGTTCCTTTCAGGCACAACCTGTTTCAAAGTGTTTTACAGAATAGTAAACCTAGTGCTACTAATGCACTGGACTTGGTTTGTGGAAGAGGAAGCTGGCTATTGTGTAGCTGATGCATGGGTTGGTAGAAGGTACAGAGCTGGAACATAAAAAAAAGTATAATGAAATCTATTTAAAGTGACTGATAAACATGATGGATGGAGTTAGGAAAAAAATAAATTTTCTTTTATATTTAGTTTATCAAGCTTTGCTTTTGTGTGATAGACCCAAGGACTATAAGAGAGAGACCCATTTCCAGAGGATAAATCAAAAAGTTCACCAGCACCCAGAAAGTCACAATGAAGGCATAGTGAGGACACAATCATTTGCAAATGTAGATATGGAACTTTGATGGATGGATACTAAATGAAATTAGGTGGAAACATTTTTCTCCTATGTTGGACTGAATAGCTGTAAGCTATATCAGTAGGTTTGTTTTACCACTAAGGTATCTATAGAGAGGGGAATATGAAATCTCAGCCCTGGTTCATATATTTGACAAGGATCAGTACCAAGACAGTGTTAAAAACATGGCATGAGCCTTCCTCTCCACTATGGAAATGCTCTACCTGGCACCAGCTTGTCTGGCTAAAAGGGGGGGGGCATTGCGGGCAGGTGGGGTGACAAGACGTAGGGGCCTCTGATTAGTGCACCCCAGTGGCCCCACCATGCAGGGAGGGGCATGCTGAGCTGCCTTAAACTCAGCTCCCCCTCCCAATCTCAGCTGTTTGGCATGACGCAGCTCCCTCCCACCCTCCCCTTAGCAGTGTGGGTTTTTGCCGGTTGACCCTTCGGGAGCCATGTAGGAATTTTTTGGCTCACAGTCCGATTGGCCTAGGACTGTGGGTCTTTTTCACCTACATCACACTGTTAGGTGGGGGGGGGGTCCTACAGGGGAATACAGTCTATATCATCGGTCACATTCCACTTGGCGGCTAGGACGGGCAAAACAGGAAAGGGAGTAGGGATGGTGTGCATGCAGAGGCACCTTATGGTGACAGGTAATGCCTGAGGCTAGGGATGGTGGAGAATTTCTCCACGAATCTCCGGGAGACCGAATGCCAACGCATTCGCCCCCCCGAAATTGGTGGGGAAATTCTCCGCTGGCCCCCCGCCCCCCCGGGATGGGACTTACCGTGGCCGAATGTCCCTCTTGGCGGTGGGTCCCGGCAGCGTTTCGGCAGCATTTCGGCGGGGGTGGGGGCGGCGGCCGGTCTCCCGACTGGCTGCCGCCGCCACCATTACAAAATAAAAAAGTAAAGTTAAAAAAAACAACACACACCCGTGATAGGCTACGTGACGATTTACATAGCCTATCACGACTGACTTTGGAAATCTAGCCATGATAGGCTACGTAAATCATCACGTCGCTTATCATGGGTGTTTTTGTTTTTGTTTTTTACTTTACTTTTTTTTTTCGCGGCCAGGGAGACGGGGCGCTCCTCCCCGGCCTGAATTTCAGCGGCGAGGGATGGGGCACCTCTCCCCCGGCCTGAATTTCGGCCGGGCGGGGCGCCTCCCCCCCCTCGCCTGAACTTCGGGGGGAGAACCGAAGTGCCTCCCCCCCACCACGAAGCAAGCTTCGAGAACAGGTAAGGGACTTTCATCCATCCCTACTTGAGGCCCCCCAAACGGGTTTTGCGGCTCGGCGGGGGGATAAGGGTTGCCTGGGAGACCAACCCTACTCACTCACCCAGGTGTTGTGCGGCACCGGGTTGGGGATGACACCGGAAGGTCTACCTCCCCCAGAAGGGGCAGTCCAGAGGGATGGCGAGATCACCGCCACCCCTCAGTCTGGGTGTGTTTTCACCCAAGAAGTGTCAGCTAGCTGCTGACACAGTTAGATGCCCGTCCTAGTTACCCCTTTGCAAATATTTCAATAAAATATGGCCCAATTTTCAACCCAAGCTTGTTGTCTGCATCTTCTTTGACCCATCTCCGCTCGCAATCAATTTCCAGTGTGAAACAGGCCCTGCAAGTGAGCATGCAACCATATAAAGGCCCAGTCTGCATGATTTCTTCCCTTCAAGAACTGGGCTAAGATGTATGAAATGGGACTTGGTCTTAAACTGCTAAGATCATATTGCCCTTATACAAATCTATGGTGCAACCACACTTAGAATAACTCTGTACAGTTCTGGTCATCAAACCTAAAACAAGATGGTTGAGCTGGAAAAAGTGCAAAAAAGGGCAACTGAAATGATCAAGGAGCTGGAGCAATTCCCCTATGAGAGAAGGTCACAACAGCTGGGACTGTTTAGCTTAGAAAAGAGACAAGTAAGGGGAGACATGATAGAGGTGTACAAAGAGGTGTACAAAACTATGCATGGTGTGGAGAAAGCTGGGAGGGAGACATTTTGCTCCCTGTCTCATAATACTAGAACCTGGGGTCATTGCATGAAGCTGATTGGTGGAAGCTTCAGGTCAGATAAAAGGAAGCTTCACAGAGTGCATAGTTAAACTATGGAATTTGTTCCCACAAGATGTAGTGATAGTCACCAATTTGGATAGCTTAAAAGGGGACTGGACAAATTCCTGGAGGAGAGGGCTATCAACGGCTACTAGTCCTGATAGCTATCTGCTACCTTCAGTATCAGAAGCAGTATGCCCATGTACACCAGTTGCTGGGGAATATGGGCAGGACAGTGGTGTTGTGCTCATGGCTTGTGGGTTTCCCAGGGGCAGCTGGCTGGCCAGCATCTAAACAGAATGCTGGACTAGATGGATCATGTTATGTTCTTAACATGGGTGGATATATGTCAGTGGTTAAATGCAGCCTTCTCTAGCTAACTAGTGAGTAGTCACAGTGCTCTTTGATTCAGCTATACTGTTTGTAATGGAAGGCAGTGATGGTGGATCTATGGACACTTCTTGTCAGAGACTGAAACTTTTATTAACAGTACGAACAAATATTACAGGAGTTTGGTACTTAGCGGGCAGGCTGATAGCACTCAGCAGGAGATAAAGGACAGCAGAAATCAACTGCTGCTTTTTGTCTGTTTGCTTTTTTTTGCCATTCCCCCAGTTGCAATTCTTCTTCAGTTCTTGCATACATGCCTAATATAAAAGTTCCAGTGACAACAGTGAAGAATAAAGCACCAGCCAAGGGTAACATACTTTCTTATAGAAGACTGCTAAGCAGAAGGTGAAAACCCAACCTCCTACGGTTAATTACAACCTTCTTTTCCCAAAGATGGCCATCCAAAGCAGTACCCAACAAACAACCGCAGTGAGCTCTTGATAATGAAAGTCAAAGAGAAGGAAATGTGGATGGGAAGCCCCGAGAAGACGGAGATCAAAGCAAGGCCTCACTCTCAATCTATCTCCTAGGGTGGATGGAAAGGAAAAGTACTAAAAACTAAACTGGCAAGCAATATCAGCTGCAGCTGAAATCATTCATCCTGGAATACCTGCCCAAATAATAGTCTTGCAAGATTTCCTACAACCAATAAAATATGAGCACTGGCAGATCTCAGCAAGGAGAAAAGAAGTGCAACAAGAAGTGGCTTGAAAAACAACACCTTACCTGTCCATATCTTGCATTCTCACACACATATGTCTCATAGTATTCAGCAAGTTCTGGTGCATATTCATTAATATCAAGAACTTGGATATAAACGTTCACTTTCGATATTTGATTTGGGTTCACTGAATCAAAGGGAACAAAAATAAGTACAATGAAAGGAAAAGTCAATAGCTCATATTTGATTGTTGTGACATTGCATTTTGGTATATAATTTTGGCATTAAAATGCTTTGTTCAGCTATAGCAGCTGCCTATTGTAAAATAAAAATCTTTTCTGAGGGACATAGTGTGCCTTTGATTTTAATAAGTACCATGTACATAATTGTGTTACATATGTCACAATGAAATAATAATAATAATAATAATAATAATAATAATGTATTTTGTATAATATTACCCATTGTGCTGCTATACAGAGTCTTCAATTGCAGTAATTGCAGAACATTTCTGAACTGCATTGAATGACTCAGTACATGGCAGAGCACTGGACTGGTTCATTCAAGCATGTTCTTCATTTGATTATTGCCATTATTGATTAAATACCACAAATAAACTGTCAGATTTCCTTAAATGTCCTCAGACACAGTGTTTTGCATTACAGTCTGCAAATCATCGTATTGAGTAATCAAGAGATGAGAATAATCAAGAGATTAACATGTAAAAAAACAAGAAAGGAAGGAAGGAAGGAAGGAAGGAAGAAAAAGAGAAGAAGGCAGCTTTGAAATAATTTATGAAAACTGTACTAAACTCAAAAGCTTTCGAACAGATGGATCTTTTACTTAAGGTAGCATGACAAACAGTATATTGCAGTGAATTGTCCCACACTTACATCGGCTTAATTATCAAGATAAATTTGAGAATTTACTTTCAGCTCACAAAAACATACAAAGCCACACTCATTGTTCTTATGTGCATAAGTGAATTAGAGCACAAGCATATGGATGTCTACTCAGATGTAAGCCAGATTTGATTTCAATGGGGCTTACTTCCAGGTAACTATGTACAGGATTGCGGCAATAAACTCCTATAATTTTCTCCATTGGCTTTCTTGGCTCTTATTCTTTAAAAAAAAATTATTGGGCTTTTTTCATGTTTTTATTTGATATTGTTCAACATATCAGTACTTTACAAAAGCAGGGAAGGCTTGATTAAGGTGGAAAGAGACAAGGAATTCTAGGAACTATTTTTTAACCCTTGACCATATTGATAAGTCCATTGTGCCAATAGAAATCTGCAATAGTAAATATATAAATAATGCCAGAAATTCACACTTTGGATAGAAGCAACCTTTTAGGAACCCACACAGTATTAATGTTGGTATTATTTTGAAAATCTGCAGTCTTATAGTATAATTCTCTAAAGTCCTTTGAGATCATTTTCTGACAAAGAATGCCCAACAAATATTTCAGTTTTGTTCTTTGAACAAAATACTTTAGGCTCTTTTATCACAGCACTTGCTGTTCCAAGAGGAAAACATCCTTTTACTCAATTAGTTCTGCCAGTGGTAGATAAAGTAAGCTAACAGCTAATATGCCTTGCTTTTAACAACTGACACAGAATTACAGAAATTAATTCACTTTTAAAAAGGCTTCTGCAGAACAAAGATGCTAAAGCAACATTCCCCATCACATATCCTACATATTAGAATATTCTGTTGTAATACTGAAACATTTTGGATTTCTTTTTCAAAAAAATGTTTTCTACTTTAATATTTGATTTATCAATTACACAATTTATTTACAGTATTTCCATTAAGAACATAAAAACATAAGAAGAGCCCTGCTGGATCAGACCAAGGGTCCATCTAGTCAACAGCATTCTGTTCACACAGTGGCCAACCAGCTGTTGATCAGGAACCACAAGCAGGACACGAGCACAACAGCACCCTCCCACCCATGTGCCCCAGAAACTGGTGTACATAGGCATATTCCCTCTGTTACTGGAGGTAGCACATAGTCATTAAGCCTAGTAGCCACTGATAGACTTCTCCTCCAGGAATTTGTCTAACCCCCTTTTAACACCATCCAGGTTGGTGGCCGTCACTACATCTTGTGGTAATGAATTCCATAGTTTAGCTATGTGCTGTGTGAAGAAGTACTTCCAAATGGATCTGTCCTGAATCTCCCACCAATCAGCTTCATGGGATGACCTTGGGTTCTAGTATTATGAAAGAGGTGGCAAAAAGTCTCCCTATTCACATTCTCCACACCATGCATAATTTTGTACACCCCTATCATGTTTCCCCTTACCCTCCTTTTTTTCCAAGCTAAGCGATCCCAGGTGTTGCAACCTTCCCTCGTAGGGGAGACACTCCAGCCCATTAAGCTATCAAGGGTGTGGTAGGAATATAGCAATTATGGTTTTCACTTTAACATATTACTTCCCAGCTGACTGACAAGATGAAAAACAGCATATAGGTTTATACATTCTAGGGATGTGCTTTTGGTTTGGACAGATCCCAAATCCGAACCAAATTGGCCTGCTTTAGAAAGATTCAGGGCTCTCCCAATGTGAAACAGGTGTCCTCCATGCCATCCCAAATTTAATCAGGCAGTTGCGAACTTGGCTCTTCAGGGGTCCCAGAGTACTCAAACAGATTCAGACCGTGTGTTTTTGTAAAATGGTTATATTTCCCTCCGGTTTCATGATTACATTTCATCCAGAAAACAAAAAGAAATGCCTGAAACTGTTTTTCATTCATCATAACTCTCTACCCCAGTTCCTATTCTTCTGAATTTTTGCAGATTATTTACTCAGCAGCATTGCTAGGATGCATGCCTTTGCCCCCAACCACTCAGGAATAAACCCTTTTTACCTCTCTAAACTTTAAGGTCTCCCCTTGCACAAAACCTCTACATCTTTCCCTTTGATCTTTGGTAGACTTCATACCCTCAGAAGAGGGAACCATGTCTGCAAATAAAGCAGGGATGGGCAACACGTAGCCCAGATGTGGCCCTTGGTCTCTTTTGTGGCCCCTGCCAGACCCCCAAAGTACTACCACCACTGAATTGTGGTGGCATGATGGCAGAGGTGGCAAAAAACCTGTAGTTCCCCTTTAAAACATTTTCCCTTAGTTTTAATGGCAAATTGCCTTCTTCTGGTGATGTGATTTGCCTTTAAAACAAAGTGCATGTTCACCATGCACTTTGTTTTAAAGGGATTTTAAAACAAAATCAAACAACTTTTTGCTGGCACTTCTGCAGCACCAAAATTTGGCAAAAATTTAGTGGTGTGGCAGTATTTTCATTGGTGGGGAGTGCAGCTCTCAGTGGGTTCTCGGGGACAAAATTGGCATCCAGACCCTCCAAAGTTGACTGCTCCTGCTGTGAAGAAATTAAAAAGTTATAGCCATCCTCCTGTAAAAAAACAAAACCAAAACCGAAACTTTAAAGACACCTACCACATAACCCCTGAACCTATTTGTCTAACATTTGGGGTCTTCATCCAATCAGAAGGAGCTACTATGTCTCCAAATTTCACCCATTTCTGTCAAAAAGTAAAAAGTTTACAGCTGTTTGTTGATGTTCCCATTATAGTCAATGGGACCATATGAAATGTTGGATTTTCTAAAGTTTGGGTCTTGCTTGAGAAAATCCAAGCTGAAGCAACTTGCTTTCTGAGGTGTTGAAGCAGAATCTGAACTGAATCTTATATTTGGTGTATACCCCTAATAATTTTTTTCTGGTTAGTTTCTCCAGTTTTTCCTCAGATTATCTATGCCTTTCCGACACACCAACTAATGAAATCATACGCATATTGGATTTCATCATACAACCAACATTCACTGCATTTTTCCTATTTCAGGATTACAAATCTGTTGAAGAACAAAATAAGTTGTAATTCAACATGACATTAAAAAGGCAAATAAGGCTGTCTTCTAACTCTACAGTACGTACTGGAACTGTTTAATCAATTCTACATATAATATCAAAGAAATCTGTGACCAAATTGATTCTGACATTCAGTTATGAACCCTTCATAAGCCTCCTTGATGTGTTACTCATGTGAAGGGGGCATCAGATGAGCCAAATGAAGTGGAGGCATGCACTTGGCCCCGCTCCCATCATGCATGCTTCCTGGCCCTGCCTACAGGCATACAGGCATTATCATAGTCATCTGCCTCTGAAGGGAGAAAAGCCTTTGCATTATGACCCCTTCACATGAGCAACTTTTGAAGGGGATCATAGACAGGGATCAAAGTCTTTCTGAGGAAATGGGTGATTTCCACCCTGAGAATGGAAGTTTAGAATAGGGTAGGAAATATGTAAATAGACAGATAATATTGAGTTCTGGCAACTATTAATAATATTGTATCATGAAAGTCCTTTTATCCTTGTTCTGTGTTTTCTTTTTAAAAAACCCAAGAGAAACTGTGAAAACATAGATTAGAAAACTCACATGATATATTGGACTGTAACAAGGTGGAAGAGAAAAAGAAAAAACAAACCATTTTTAGTTAAACTGAACTCTGTTTATAAACTACTGAGATTCTTTAAAATGATGCAGTGTGATTTTTCCATGCTGTAAGTAATTTTTCTTTTGATATGATTTAATTTTTGTGTGCATTATCCTTTATAATGAAAAGCCCACAGCCCATCTTTTTGAAGAAGCAATCTCAAGTTATCTGAAATTGTTCCCTTGTGATTTTCATTTATACTTTTTATTGCTGGGAACTAAGATTTTGGCACACACTGTTCCAGAGTCACATCTAAGCAATTTTTTTTTTTGGGGGGGGGAATCACATCCCAAAGGCAAGGTGACCTGTAAGTGAGAGCACAAATGAGGGAATTTGCATTTGATTTTGATACAAAACTGACAGGTGAGATCTATATAAGGGATGCTTTTCAAGTTTAATTGCAACAGTATGGAAGTGTGGCTGATTTAGGCCCTGCTTTCACAATTAATTTGAGGCACGGGTTTCTGACTGGTGTTAAATTAAACCCTGGCTAATATCATACCATTCAAAAAACCTGCTGTGAAATTAACCGGAGTCTAGTTTAACATAAGGTCTCGTACCAGGTGAACAATTTTATATGCTTGAGTGCAGCTTAAAATGTTATAGTTTCCATTATATCACATTTCTTCTTTGTTTCTTCTTCTTCTTCTTCTTCTTCTTCTTCTTCTTCTTCTTCTTCTCCTTCTCCTTCTCCTTCTCCTTCTTCTTCTTCAACAAGTACTTTTTTATGAAAGAGTATAAGACTTCAGAGCTCCAACATTATTCTGCTTCCATCAAACTTATCATTTTAATAGTGCTACACAATGTGACAAGCAACAGTGACATAATGAGAAAGTAGCATATATTCTCTGTTCAGAAAGAAAAGGTATTCTGAAGATAATTGCAATGAATAAATATTGTTAAATGCAGTATCTCAAGCACAGGGCTCCTTAAAGTCTTACTCACTTGATTCTGTGGCTGTAACGGTTATGTTGTGCCAAGCTGCTATCTCTCGGTCCAGAGGTTTAGTTATACTGATCGTTCCATTGTGTGTATCAATGCTGAACAATCCCCCTAAATACTTGGTGGGAACAATAGAATACCTGCACCCCAAAGTAAAAAAGAGAGACTTTCTTAGACACTGAGGAAAAAACATTCTGTAGGAAACAAGGACCTACAATCTATTGTCAGTCAAGAAAAGAGAACTACGTAGGCACACATATGGATGTGTGCTCCAGCTATTCAGAAATCATGAAAAATGGACACTGATAAACATTTAATATTCACTGCTGCCAAGATCAAAGCGCTTCTTTTTATGAAACTAAATATGCTTCAGACCTACATTAATGTGAACCAAATCTAAAATGCATTATTCATTCCTATTTCGCAGACGGGCTCACAGCAGGTGAATGACTCGATTCAAAAGAAACAGCCAAGTGCCACTTGTGAAATGACTCACACTGGCAACTAAGTTAGGGTAGAACAGAACAGTACATTTATTTCATCATGGCTGATGCAATGTCAAAGAAGCAACACAAGGAGGGAGAGAAGAAAAGAGTACCTATTTTATCATATGCCTTTCACTTACATTAAGCATAAAGAAAAGGGGAGAAAATCATGGTGCCAGGTGGGGGAGGGAAATACCTGTGGGTATACTTCTCACAAACTGCTTTGTAAGCCAGCAGAGTATTATTTATTTATTTAGCCAGTCAAAGGAACTGGTTTGTACTTTCTTCCTTCCATTGTCAAGAATACGGATGTATGAAAGTCACTTACCTTTTCGAAGGGTGACATTTGCGGTGGGGAGGGAGGCACTCCGTCCCTCCCCCTGAAATTCTCCCCGGCCAGCTCCACTTCGCAGTGACTCCATGGAGCCACCAGCCGGGGCCGCCCGCAGCTGGACATCCAGCCGCTGGGCTGCACAAGGATGCAAATGGTGGCCGCCGTAGCTGCCACCATTTGCGTCCCTGTATTTTGCTGTGATAGGCTATATATATATTTACATAGCCTATCACGGCAAAAAAAAAAAAAAGGGAACACAAATGGCGGTGGCTACGGTGGCTGCCATTTGCATTCCCTTTTTTTGCCATGATAGGCTACATAAATATTTACGTAGCCTATTACAGCAAAAGACAGGGGCGCAAATGGCGGCCACTACACCATTTGCGCCCCTGTCTTTTGCTGTGATAGGCTACGTAAATATTTAAGTAGCCTATTACAGCAAAAAAAAAAAAAAAAGGGAACGCAAATGGCGGCTACGTTGGCTGCCATTTGCATTCCCTTTTTTTTGCTGTGATAGGCTACGTAAATATTTATGTAGCCTATCATGGCCTCCGCAGGGACCCAAATGACATCCCTGCATTAGCCATGACAGGCTACGTAAGTATTTACGTAGCCTATCACGATAATAAGGAAGAAGCAAATGTAGGGATGGCGGAGAATTTCTCCCCGAAACTTCGGGGGGCCGAGCGCCAACGTGTTCAGCCCCCCGAACAAGTTTCGGGGAGAAATTCTCCGCACCCCCCCGCACCCCCCCTGGGACGGGACTTACCTTTGCCGAATGTCCCACCCGGGGGCGGGTCTGGCCGGTGGTTCGTCGGGTCTTTGTCAGGGGCAGGGGCGGCAGCCGATCTTTCGACCGGCTGCCGCCGCCGCCATTGCAATAAAAGAAAAAAAAAACCACGCCCCCATGATAGTCAGCCGTGATAGGCTACGTAAATCGTCACTTAGCCTATCACGGGTGACTTAAAAAAAAAAAAAAGGCATGTACAGATAGTGGCGGCCCCCATAGGGAGCCGCCATTCCCCTTCCTTATTTGGTCGCTGTAGTCTACGTAAATGTTCACGTAGACTATGGCGAAAATAAGGGCAACGCTATTTGCGTTACCCTTATTTTCGCCGTAGTCTACGTAAAGATTTACGTAGACTACAGTAACCAAATAAGGAATGCGAATGGCGGCTCCCTATGGGGGCCGCCATTTGCATACGTGCTTTTTTTTTTTTTTAAGTCACCCGTGATAGGCTACGTGGCGATTTACGTAGCCTATCACGGCTGACTTTGCAGATCTAGCCGTGATAGGCTACGTTAATCGTCATGTAGCCTATCACGGGGGCGTTTTTTTTTTTTTTTTACTGTTTAGTTCGTGGCTGGGCGAGGCGAGGCGCCTCCTTCCCGGCCTGAATTTCAGCCGGGCGAGGCGGGAAGCCTCCCCCCCGGCCTAAATTTCGGCCGGGCGAGGCGGGAAGCCTCCCCCCCCGGCCTGAACTTCGCGGGGGGAGCAACGAAGCACCTCCCCCCCACCACGGGAAATCTTCGAGGACAGGTAAGTGACTTTTGTCCACCCCTAAGCAAATGGCCACCGATGCGGACGCCATTCGCAAAGCAGCACGAATGGCAGCAGGTAAGTTCTCCATTCCGCACGCCTTTCGCGGGGGGGGGGCACTGGCATTCAGCCTCAACAAGATCTGTGGTGGAATTCTCTGACATCCCTAGTCAGGAAACTGCCTCATCTCTGGCCAGACTAGGGATATACGAAACACTTACCTGGTTTTGTCCAGGGACATCTGTGGTGGTGGGAAGGTGCTCCGTCTCTCCCCCCAAAATCCTCCCTGGCCGGCTCCGCTCTTGCGGAGCCACCAGCTCAGGCCTCCCGCAGCCGGACATCCGGCCGCTGCTGGGCTGCGCAGGGACACAAATGGCGGCCACCGTAGCTGCCGCCATTTGTGTCCCTGTCTTTTGCCGTGATAGACTACATAAATATATACGTAGCCTATCATGGCAAAAGACAGGGACGCAAATGGTAAGTGACTTTCGTACATCCCTAGTGTGAAACAAGCTCGCGCATTCGATGAAGCACTGCAATGGGGAAAATGGGTGAGTGTGAATAATCACGTTTTAATGCGAGAGCGTTTAACCCGAAGGGACACTGAATTCATTGCGATGGCGGGCACAATGTAGATCAGCTTCCGGTGACCTCCAAAGCTTTCCTGACCATTAGGTGTGTTGGCAGGGGCCACTGGGTGTCGAAACCCAAAACCTCTAGGGATGTATGAAAGTTACTTACCTTTCCACAGATTATGTTGATGGGGGCGGAGGCGTTCCGTCCCTCCCCCCGGAATCCTCGACAGGGGGGGAGGCGATCCGTTCCTCCCCCTCGGAATCCTCCACGGCCGGCTGTGTTCCGCGGCAGATCCGCGGAGCAGCCGGCCA
The DNA here is from genome assembly GCF_057233095.1 of Heloderma suspectum. Taxonomy (NCBI): domain Eukaryota; kingdom Metazoa; phylum Chordata; class Lepidosauria; order Squamata; family Helodermatidae; genus Heloderma; species Heloderma suspectum. The sequence continues at coordinate 89,982,767 of NC_139461.1, forward strand.
GGCCCAGCCAGGCCAGAGCTGTCCACAGCCGGATTTCTGGCCGCGGAGGGCTCTGGGGGAAAAAAAACAAAAAACTGCATATGCAAATGGTGGCGGCTATGGCCGCTGCCATTTGCGTTCCTTATTTTTGGCTGTCTTAATCTACGTAAATATTTACATAGACTATTATGGCGAAAATAAAGGGCAATGCAAATAGCGTAGTGGGTGCTATTTTTGTCCCTTTTTGATTCACCGTTTTAGCCTATGTAACTATTTATGTAGGCTAAAACGGCAAATCAAAAAGGGACGCAAATAGCGCCCGCTACGCTATTTGCATTCCCCTTTATTTTCGCTGTCATAGTCTACATAAATACTTACGTAGACTAAGACGGCCAAAAATAAGGAATGCAAATGGCCGCCGCCATTTGCGTACACTTTTTTTTTAACCCAGCCATGATAGGCTATGTAAATCTTTACGTAGCCTGTCACATCATGTTTTTTTTTAAAAACCCAGCAATGATAGGCTACGTAAATCTTTACGTAGCCTATCACATTTTTTTTTTTTTTTACAAGACTGCAAATGGCGGTGGCGGCAGCCGGTTGGAAGACCAGCCGCTGGCGCCGCCGCTGCTACAGCCACTGCCACAGCCGCCCGGAAGATCCACCCCAGGTAAGTCTTGTCCCAGGGGGGATCCGCGGGGGGTGGCAGGCCGTTCCGCCACGGAGTTCGGGGGGCCAAATGCACAGGCATTCGGCCTCACCGAGATCCATGGCGGATTTCTCTGACATCCCTAAAAACATCTGGATAACATCAGGTTGTAGAAAGCTCCTCCTGGCACATGATTTTATTCTGGCCAACAAACATTTGTGAATCTTTATTGGTTTGTTTTATAAATTTACCACTCACCTTTCGGCCTAAATACGGCCTCCAAGGTGACTTACAATTGAAACTTAAAACAATTTAAGAGACTTAATTTTGTTTAAAAACCTTTAAAACAATTTGGAAATCATAACAATTTAAAATCTTGTCGAGGGCTTACAGGATCCCTGAGGTAATAATAGCAACCTGTATCTTGCAGGTAACAAATTGCTTTAAAAGACCTACATTGCTTCCCATCTCAATTCCAGCAAAAATGCCAGTTTTAATAGATATTTCATGTATGAATTGTTATTTTTAGGTGTATAATCCATTGTAACAGGATAGTCTGAAAGATAAATCAATAAAATGTACTCTTCAGCATACTTTAAAGTACCATGAAAACACAACATCAGCCATACCTTGAAGCTAAGCTAAACTCTTAATGTATGTGTTTTTGTTTCTTTCCTTTCCCTGCCCTAAGGCCCTTTCTCTTCACAGTTTCTGAAACTTTGGCTCACATTTTGTATCAAGTAACTATAAATATAAATAATAAACAACATAAAAATAAAGAAATAATAAAGTCATATGAAGGGCTCCACTAGTGACATTGTATTATTTGAAGCTCACTGTTAAACTCTGAAATCAAAATGAACCAGTTGGTATTAGTATTTCTTCCTTCACAGCTCAATGAATGGTATAAGTCCAACACACCATTTTGGAACTCAATGGAAATAAAATAGTTAGGAATTCTATTTCGATTGTCTATTTACAAAAATAATGGAGTAAAGTTAAAAAAAAAAGGCTTGATATGATTTATAGAACACAGAGCTGCCTTAATGGTCACCACAACCAAAGAAAGGCAGTCTGTTTAAGGAAAGTAAGCTGTCTATCATTCCTAGATGGGTTGAAGCAGGAGTGTCTATCCCCTTTCAGCCTGAGGGCCAAATTCATTTACAGACAAGCTCTGGGGAGCTGCATTCCAGTGGGGGGCAGGCCAAAAGGGGTGGTGCCAAAAATATCAGCATATTTTGGTTAAGGCTGTTACTGCCAGTAACTAAAACTTCTAGTTCAACCTTTTAGAATGGGAAAACACACACAAAGGCCAGGAAACCACCAAATGATTAGTGGCCAGTGGAAATGGGGTGGAGGAGCCTTGAAAAGGGATGGTGATCATCTGGAGAACCCCAGAGGGTGAGACTGAGATTCCATCTGGGCTGGGTTTGACACATGGGCCTGAAGTTCAACACTCCTGAGTAATCCTGTTTCAAAATATCTGTATTATTTCACAACTTCCCTTTCTTCTATAGCCTTCGCTTTGCTTGACAAAATCTTTATGCTGCTATTATGGAGAAGCACCCTTTCCTAATAATCTTTCCTAGCCCTACAGGTTCATCTATATACACCTGTCCAATAAGTCTTTGCATGCGAAGTATAGATATGCACACAGCACTCCACCATTATAAGGCCTTACAATTATAAACATAAACATGGAGATAACTTCCTCTACTGAAATTAATGGGGGAGCTCTTGATTTGGGATGTTGACTTCAGTGGTATTCAAGAAGCTATGAAAATCTGAGTTCCAATCTTGTGGAATTTAACGTTTACCTGATTGGACTGTTGACATTATCTGGATCTCTGGCACTCACAGTTCCCACAAATGAACCATTCATCTCCTCTTCAGCAATTTCCATCAATAATTCTTCTGACATGAAAACTGGAGGTTCATCAACATCCTCCACTCTGATCCTAAGAATAGTTGTGTCTTCAAATCTAGTGTCTTCTTTCAGGAAGCGCTTATCTATGTGTCTGTTGAAACCTTTCACTTTCATATCATATGTCCTTTGGCTCTCATAATCCACTCTCTGGACAAAAATAAATAAAGAGAAAGTGGATTTTTTTGTTGTTGTTCAGCATTAAGACATTAATAATAGATCAATGATGGGTGTAAGATGGAAGAGTGGCACATTTCTTCTGAGAATGTTTTCAAAGTAGGTATTTCTGTTTTTTTTCTTTCTTTCATCCTTGCTGTGACATATTAATGATTCACCTTTGCCTCACTTCACTTTGCTTTTACTATTAAATTTACTGCCTTGGTTTCTCAATGCGATAGTCTCAATTCAATAGTATCGTGGTGGACACAATCCCATTTTTGTTGGTCTAAGTATGATTTAATGGAGACTGGTCTGTTAAGGGTTTTTTTAATTAGTTTTCCAGGTCAGGTGGCTTCCACTTGCGCACATGGGGGAGGGACAAATATTCCTTTTGGAATAGCATATGGGTGCCATTCTTGAAGGCCACTATTTTTATATTGTATTAATTTAATTAATGTATATCCCACCTCTTAACTGTCAGTGGTTAGAGAAACAGGAAGAAATCAGCTTGGTTCTGCCCACCAGACAGTAAGGTGTTAAGACTAAGATTATAAACGACATGCATCTGCGTAATCTGTCCAGTGTCCATGTATCTCACATAGGATACTTCACTGTGCAGCATACCACAGCCTTCTTATGTTGTGCATATTAGTTAACTCTTCCCTAAAAAGTTATAATGAAAAAAGAGCCTGTAACAAGCAATACACAATACGTTATATAATGCCAACATATAAAGCGACTGGTAATTTATTTTGAGTCTAAACTAGGTCCCCCCTAGTTGTAGGAAAGCTTCATTTAAAGCAGAGTGACTTATGTCTATGTAAACTTGTAAAGGATGCAGTGTTAGCTTTTCTTTGGCCACTAGTGAGAAATGTGAGTCCTCACCACACACATCTGTTTACTCCTATAAAGTAAGTTATATTGAAAGAAAGTGACATGCCAAAGCTTCATAGCTAAGCTAGACGTGACATGGAATGCACACTTAGCTCTGGCATGCATGATTAAAAAACAACCAACCAAACAACCAAAGAGCTAGATCAGGAGCATGGAGTGGGGAGGTAACCCTTTCTCACCATCACAGTCCCACACCCCCACCACCATTCACAATGGGAGGAAACCTTATGTTGGGGCCCAATTCCAATCAGGACGGTGGCAGAGGAAAGGGTTAAACCCCAAGCTCCCCCACACCACACTTCCAATGTGGCTTGCTCCCCCCATGCTGGGTATGCATTTTTTCTTTAAAAATGCATGCCAGGGCTAATCATGTGACTACCATTGGGTCTAGTTGGGCCCTGAGGAGTAGTGATATCACTAACACTTATAGTTACTTGGTTCAAAATACACATTTATGCAGCTTGTGATGCTCAGTCCTATTATCAATGCAGTGTCATTTCCCTGAGAACAAGTTTGCCAGCTCAGAACATAAAACTAGATTCTGCCTATTTCCAACTGGTGAATTTTTAAACGGCCCTCAAAGTTTCATCTGTTTTTCATCCAAACCCTGGACACTAATCACTTCTTAGGCTTCTTCACACAGAGCTGTTATCCTGCGACTGAGATTGGTCCTTCACAGACATTTGTGGGCTCTTTCCATGATGCCATGACCCTCCAGGGCGTCTCCTGCACTAAATGCCCTTTGCTCTGCTTTTAAATAGATTGCAGATAATGAGCTATCAAATTACCCCGTTGTGTTCTGCTTCAGTTTCCTCCATGAAAAGAGAAAAAGAGGCAAGAAGAGGAATGAGGTCGATGAAACATAATGGAAGACTCAAATATGGGGAGAAGGAGGGGGAAGGGGATAGGGGGAAAGGAAGCATGTGAAAAGGGGAGTCGTCGTGATCCTGCGTTTAAAACGGAAGCAGAAAGCCCCATTTATAATTGCAAGATTTAGGCTGGTGTAGTGCTCTTAGAGCTGTACAAAAGCCCCTCAAGGCTTATTTCAAATTGAGCTGAGTGGAGTTCATTTATCACTACTGAGAAGGGCCTCTCTCTACATCCAAACTCAGCTATCCACAGCATTACAGTGGAATTTTTTTTTATCAGTCAGCATTTAAAAGCATCTCAGTGTAACCAACTATAGAAACAGTAAAATATAGGCAACACAGTGTGCCAAGTATTACTCCATTCCTATTCTCTGAGTCGTGGAGCATTTAAAGCAAATTCTAAGTTGCAACTGGCACTCTCTTTATTTTATTTATTTATTATTGCATTTATACCCCGCCTTTTTTCCTCTTGCAAGGCACCCAAGGCGGCGTACATTATCCTCCTCCTCTCCATTTTATCCTCACAACAACAACCCTGTGAGGTGGGTTGGGCTGAGAGTCTGTGACTGGCCCAAAGTCACCCAGTGAGCTTCCATGGCCGAGTGGGGACTAGAACCTGGATCTCCCAGCTCCCAGTCCAACACTCTTGCCACTACACCACACTGGCTCTTTCCATGAAATGACCCATTACATCGTACTATAGTAGACATCGTACATATAGTAGACATCGTACATATAGTAGACATATAGTAGACGTCATACTATAGTAGACATTTTAGACATTTTACTAGTAACATAATATTATAAACTTTATAATATTGTATTTCTAGCAAAATAATGGTGGTGTGTATTTGTATGTCTGTAGGGAATGGTCCTGAGTATTGCAAGGGCCCTTGTGTTGGGGATGAACACAGCATGTTTCTGTTTCCATCTCCCTGCAGGACCCTGACCAGAACTGAGGTTGGAAAGCACATTCTACAACAGTGTTCTCAAGTGCAGAACTTAACTTTTCCTCAATAAGAATATGAATAGCAACTATTCACTTCCATGCAAGAAAAAAAGGGGTGCATTTAGGAGCGAGGAAACTTTCTCCCTGCCCCTGGAAACCCCAACTATTAAGAATAATCTGCTTCTTTCGGCATGCAACAGGCCCATCGTTCTGATTATGCTTAGGGGAAACAGAATTGCAGGAGAATGTTCAAAACTGTGTTTTAAGAACACAAGAACTGTTTAAACTGTCTTTTAAGAACACAAGGATGTAAGATCAGACCAAAGGTCCATCTAGTCCAGCATTCTGTTCATGCAGTGCAGTGGCCAACCAGCTCCCTGTGGGATACCCACAAATAGAACAGGAGTACACTATCAGTGTAGGAATTTAAAGGTATGTACCACCTGTGCACGTGCCTATGCCACACATGCATGTACTTCACGACTGTGAAGTAGTGGCATGGAGTTGACATGGGCATAGGTCAGAGGGGATAAAGGTCTGCAAATAAAGCAACATAGCAATCGTGGAGCTTAGACTGGTATAAATGCAGGATGGTCTGGACAGGCTACAAAGGCAAGAGATGCATTAGGAATAGGGATGTCAGGGAAATCTGAAATGGATTAAAATGAGTTCAGGTTTCTGTAAATCCAGTCTGCCATTTCTGTGTTGGACCATCATCTGCAAATCAGGCAGATTCCACAGATTTATGCCCCCCCCCCCGAAAGTTATGCAAAGTAATTTGTTGGTGGGGGGAAGTAATGAAGTGTATTATACTATTCAGAAAACCTGTGATAATGTATTTGCTGCGTGTACCTTAAAAATATGTAAATATATGTGCCTTAAAAAAATGTATACTGCTACATTCTCTATCTTTCTTTAGCTTCTGGCGTAGCACTCTTTCTATTGTGCACTTTGCTTATTGTACACTGACTGAAATCAAGCCAGAGGGGAGCCATTATTACATGACTGTGGTGTGCAGTTCAACATACTAAGAATGGTGGCAAATAAAAATATGCTAAATGTTATGGAATGTGTGTACGTTGGCATGAAAATGACATACTTCACAGTGGGGGGGGGGTTATGTACTTTTCAGAGGGAAAACAAAAATCCAATTCCACCAGTGAACCAGTGACAGAACAGACAACTTCCAATCTGCATAACTTATGTGGAATGGATCCAATAAAATTCGGGCATCCCTAGTTAGGGCAAAAGTACAAGAATATAACAGATGATGAGGAAGTTGAGGTATCTGGTATAATTCACAATGGTTTCTGGGAGACACAGCCAGATTAACAAGTGACATGAGAGAAGAGGTATGACAGTGGAGGACAGGTGGGGACATAACAATTATATGGACCATCCAGTGATTGAAATGAGCAATATAACAAATCTTGGCATTTGGGGCAGAAGTATAATAAAATGTAAGGGCAAGTGTGGGGTCCACTGTTAATCTGTTGTAATATGTAATGTGTGAGTTGTTCTTTTAAACTTGTATGTCTTTTTTTCTCTTCCTGTTATAAACTTTGTCCCAGCGTACCATGGAACCTATTTACTTTCACCTTAAAGCCTTTTAAATAAACCTGCTGTGCTTTTACATATAAAGTAGCTGTGGTATTCAAATCCTAAGAATGGGTGGAAGCAACAAGCCTAATTGCTGTGGAGCAAAGCTCGTAGGACCCATCTGAAACAGGTCCTGGATATATTAAAATATTTTTGGCTGTGAAAATAAAACCATGGCTAAAAAAGTAAATCCTAGAACAGATACTTTATCACGACGAAAAGCCAGTGCTATAACAAGCAAATATACTTGATCTTGTCTGTTTCAGTGATTTCTGTGATGTTTCTTTGTTAACAGTTGACATCTCACCTTGTTTAATATGACAATTCCTTCTTGAGTCTCATTGTTAGTAATGATGTGCACGATGGGAGGGGTATCTCCTTCAATTATATAATCCATGGCTGCATTCTCTCCTATGTCACTGTCGTCTGCCTTGATTTTGCCTAGGATGGTGCCCACAGCGGCTGTCTCAGATACCCACATCTCATAGCGCTCTTAAAGGAACAGCCAAGTATCAATACAAGCTGCCAATGAAGTCTTGAACATTAATGTGATAGAGACTAAATATAAACCTCTATATATTCTGAAAATTGCTGAGTTATATAAGAGTTGGGGGTTGGACTTGATGGTCTTATAGGCCCCTTCCAACCCTACTATTCTATTCTATGAATTACATACAAGTTTTGAAATATTTCTCAATTCATGTTGCAAGCTCATCTTTGTTGGTAATGCTTGGCTGCCTGTGAGTTTTAAAAGTACCTATTGAGTATACACTCTCTTGTTGTTGTTGTTGTTGTTTTCTTAAAGGCTCTCCCTCCCTCCCTCCCTCTCTGCAAACAGAGATCTTTAATTTAATCAGCCAATTCAATCAACATTCCATCTGTTTGTAAGTTTGTTTGCTTGTTTGTCATACAATTACTCCATTTAAAAGTGAGATATCAAAATGAACGTTCACATGTACATTTGGAACGTATCTCTCTTCAAGTTCAAATACCTGATGGATACCAATTTCAAAAGGTAAAGAGAGGAAAATTCAAAATACAACAACAAATCACGATGGAAGCATTCAAATAAAAGACTGAGACTTCAAGAACATTTTTAAGGGAGACAAGAAATATGTATGATGCACTGCAATATGATACACCACTATATTTCATTAACTAATTTTCTGGAGACTGGAAAGGCTAAACAGTATAAAACTAAATCCAGACAAGGAGGAAGAGATGCTGGTTTTCAAGGTTTATTTTGACTGATATGTGGGGTAGAAATATCCCCATCTGAAAAGCTTCCATATCTAGGAGTGCTTCTGGATCACCTCCTGTTTGTTTTTGAATAAGCAGGTAGTGGTGGTTCACCATTTACTGAGCAGGTTCCAGCCTTTCTTGGATAATTGTAGGGGTGGACGAAAGTCACTTACCTGTCGTCGAAGGCCGTTCGCGGTGGGGGAGAGGCGCTTCGCTGCTCCCCCCGCGAAGTTCAGGCCGGGGGGGAGGCTTCCCGCCTCGCCCGGCCGAAATTCAGGCCAGGGGGGAGGCTTCCTGCCTCGCCCGGCCGAAATTCAGGCCGGGGAAGAGGCGCCTCGCCTCGCCCGGCCGCGAACGCGAAAGTAAAAAAAACAAAACAAAAAAACGCCCCCTGATAGGCTACGTGATGATTCACATAGCCTATCACGGCTAGATCTGCAAAGTCAGCCGTGATAGGCTACGTGAATCGTCACGTAGCCTATCACGGGTGACTTTAAAAAAAAAAAAAAAGCGCGTACGCGAATGGTGGCCCCCATAGGGAGCTGCCATTCACGTTCCTTATTTAGTCGCTGTAGTCTACGTAAATGTTTACGTAGACTACGGCAAAAATAGCGTTGCCCTTATTTTCGCCGTAGTCTACGTAAACATTTATGTAGACTACAGCGACCAAATAAGGAACGGGAATGGCGGCTCCCTATGGGAGTGTATCCGTACACTTTTTTTTTTTTTAAGTCACCCGTGATAGGCTACGTGACAATTCACGTAGCCTATCACGGCTGACTTTGCAAATCTAGCCGTGATAGGCTATGTTAATCGTCACGTAGCCTATCAGGGGGCGTTTTTTTTTATTTTTCTTTCATTGCAATGGTGGCGGCGGCAGCCAGTCGAAAGATCGGCTGCTGCTCCCGCCTTGCTCGAACACCTGCCGAACCGCCGGCCGGACCAGCCACCAGGAGGGACATTCGGTGAAGGTAAGTCCCGTCCCGGGGGGGGTGCGGGGGGCAGGGGGGTGTGGAGGATTTCTCCCCGAAACTTGTTCGGGGGGCCGAACGCGTTGGCACTTGGCCCCCCGAAGTTTCGGGGAGAAATTCTCCGCCATCCCTAGATAATTGGGTTGCCCACCCATGGGATACAGCAGAGGGAAGTTTTGCCTCCAGCCCTTAGAGTGAAAGAAGCATGGATACACATTGACCACACTGCCCCATTGACATTGGGCAGTAGGATCAGTGTGGCTGTCTTATTAAAGGCATAGCAATGGCCTGCAGTGCACTCCCATGCAATATCTGCTTAGCCAGTTGCCAGTAGGATACATAGGAATAAATGTTAGCATACAAATACAGTGTGCATGCTTATACATACTATATTCATACCCAGGCTTAACTCTACGAGATGGAGTCCAGGAGAAAAAGCAAGCCCTGTGCTTTACTAGCTAATGGTTTTTATTTTGAAGCTTTATATTCAATCATTGGCATATATACATATTCAGGTACAAATATTAAGTAATGCAAAACAATCTGGTGCATCCTGGTATCATTAGTCACATCAAGTCTATGTCGGTAAATTCCTGGAGTTTACTACATGTATTTACTACATACCCCAGTTTATACATATTGGCTTGGAACTGCCTACTGCAAGAGCAAGGAACTTTCCATGAGAGGAAAGGCTCCACTCATAGAAGGTCCCTCCACCTGATTTCTAGGGATCCCCCATACATGCCACAGCTCACCCCTTTCAATGGAGTCTCCTGACTCTCTGGGTAGCATTTCAGGGGCTGCCATGGGACACAGAGGGTGGAGGAGTCCATGTCTATCAGTGCGGTTGATCCAGCTTAAATCTGGATCCAATCCAAAAATATTGGCGGGTGGGGGGCATTCCTTGTATAAGTTGTCTGAGCTCCTGCCATCACTTGTTTGGACATTATATGCTATTAGTTTCACCATTTTTGTTTCTAAAACCTTATCAAGCCACTCTTTCTGTCATATTACCATATTGTTCTTCCAGTGCTACCACCTGATTTTGGGCAGCCCTCAGGCAGGGTGTGCTAAGTGGCACCCCACCCCCATCTTCCTGCTATTGCACACTTGCTCTTTTTTTTTCCTTAAAAAAAAAAAAAAAAAGGATATTCATATCCTGCCCCTTCAATGTATCTGCCTAGTTCAGGGCAGCTAACAACAAATGATCCAATACAATCACAAAATCCACCTATTATAAAAACAAAAGCCAATAACAACCCCAAATAAAATAAATTTAAAAAACCCAAATAAAATGAGGACAGGTGGAGCAGATAAAAGCAACCAAAATAAGGGCTCATCATATAAAAATATTCAACCTTTCTACAGCTAAACTCTCAAGGGTTAGTGAGATTCTTCTTAGAGAAAGATTTATTTTAATAAAGCTTACCCATTATATACTAAGGACTGTGATCAGCGAGCTTTCTTTTTCCCTTAGTTATCTACTATTTTGTTGTATTGGTATGTGGTATTCTTCCTTTCTGTTGCCTCTATTTTTAACTGTATTTCAAAATAGAATTCCATGTTAAAAAGAAAAAGAATCTTCAACCTGGCAGGTCAAATAATTCATTCGGAGTGGAAAAAACAAAGTTTTAACCATGCACTGTCTGACAGACAGTGAGAGAGGAGACCAAACACAATTCCTTGGGGAAGATATTCCACAAACTAGGTGCTGCCACAGAGGAGGCCCTCTCTTGCATCCCAACTAGCCATGGTCAGCTACAGGTAGGATTGTCCATCGTGGGGAAATCTAGCCTTTGGGGGGCCTGACGGATCCCCACGACAGACCTGACTCAGCTTGCGAGCCAAGCTGTGCAACCATCACCGAAACCCAGAGGCATTACCAGATTATTTTGCACAAAATTGGGAGCTGATTTGCACAAAATCGTGGTTGTAAATAGCGCAATTTGCACAAATTGCCATGATTTGTACAAATTGTGATTTGCGCACCCCCTGAAAAATCCGTGAGTTGGCCTGATTTGTTACACACTGAGTTGGGCCAACTCACGGATGATCAAGCTGGAGTCCAGGGCACTGAAGTGGTGAAAACTCACCAAGCTCCAACCCTCAAATGGACTCCTCCCACATCCCTATTGGTAATCAGCACAGGTGTTTCAAGGCCAGTGTAATATGCTTCAATTGGTGAGCATCCATTAGCATTGTCACTGCCACGTCCTGAACCAACTAATGTTTCTTCAAAGGTAGTCCCATGTGGAACATGCTACATCCTACCTGGATGTAATTAAGTTATGTCACCATAGGCATATCAGGCCTTCTTAGGAACCGGGCTCAACTGATTACTGGCACCCTTGGCTAGGGATGTTGGAGAACTCCATTTGGGGGATGGAGTTTGACAAGTATTCCTAGGCTCAGCCCCCTGGACTTTGTTTCAGTTCTGCTGTGGTGCCTGATTAGATCTGCAGCAAGTCGGGCCAGTTCATGGATTTCAATGTTGTGCTTTGTGGAGAGGAGGTTCTGCAAATTGCGCAAACTTCTGAGCCATTTGAGCAAATCCAGCTGTAATTTCTGCAAACTGTAGAACCTCCCCTCCCCTCCCCCATGTGCAAAGAGTTTCCGGAGCTTGGGGAACAGCCCACAGCTTGGCTCGCAGATGCAAAGCGAGTTGTACATGCTGCAGAACTCCATCAAGCCAAAAAAGAAATGGATTTCCCAGTGAAGGACATCCTTACTCCTGGCCATATCCACCATTTGGTCATCCGGATGCAAAACTGGATCCAGGAATACCCCCTGACCAGTATCCCCCAGACCACAACCCCCCAGGCTACAACCCTGATTTTCAAAGGTAAATCACTACTCCAGAGTCTGTCCCTTTCCTGACCAGGAGCTTGTCTATCTTGAGTGGTGCATCATCTGCACACTGATGGCAGCGGATGCACTCCAGATCCCCTAGCCACCTCTCCCGATGGTTTCATGTGCATGTTTAATCTGTATTAAGTTGTACATTTCTAAACCATTTTTTCTTCCTGCTTTCACCACACAGTAGCAATCTAGTACCTGGAAAAATAAAAGCTGCTCCTACATGGATGGACAGGCAGAGAGAGAAAAACTTTCTCACAAAGCAGCAATTTTTAAACTTTCTGCCTTCAGGGAAGTTTCCACATGGGGATGTATGGGAATTTTGTTTCAGTTTGTTAAGCATCAGAACTTGCCCCATTCGCATCCCTTAACCTGAATGTGAGCATATCTTTTGGGCAAAGTCACATATTTCCCGAGTTTGCGATCTTGTTCCGAAAATGCATTTGTTAGAAAAATGTGCACTTTTTAAAAAATACACATTTTCACACTTCAGTCGGAAGCGGGGGGGGGGGGGGGCGGAGTATGCATCTGGTGCACACTTTAAAAAAAATGCTTACCCAAATGCACATTTTTCCTGTTTGAACAACAACAACAAAAGCTCACATTTGTGAATGGGAACAAGGTGGACCTTATTTGGAGGTTAAACGTGGAGAACCTCAACAAGCTTGTGGCTTTGCTGATTCTCCCATCCTTGTTTCCACATCAGTCTGTGCACTGTGAGGAACCTCTGCAGAAGATTCTGGAAATGTCCTAGGATGTACAGATCAGAACTGTTGGACTTCACCATTACACTGCATGAACTGAAAGTGTGCCCCCTAAATTATATTCAACACTACCCCTGCAGATGTGCATTGCAGGGCAAGATAGATAATTGTGGGCTTTCTGTCTTTCCGAGAAACATATGTGCCATGACTGCTCTCCTTACTGAGGAATTTCTGATAAGCTTTCTGGGAACCCCTCTGGAACAGAGCTTGAAAACCACTGCCATGAATTATACATTCTCTCTGTTCTTAAGCAGCCAAGGTGTGCCTTACTTTTCCAGCCAGAGCTAAAGCCTGCTAGATTGCAGTGAGATGCATTGCTCCCCAAGTTACTTAGTTTATATTTATCACTTAATTAGTTGGTTCTCGGAGGATTTTTGTCCTTAGTGAAACCTAATTTTATCATTGCCAGTATATCAACAGTAATAAAGAAAAATTAGGCTGCTATCCCCAAGAGAGAGAGAAAAAATGTATTAGATTCTCCAAGTAAGTTTTCTTTTTTTCCTCCCTTTAAATCTCAGAATTAGGGGAGGGCACTAAAGCAAGAGTACAGAAGAAAAACAACTGCTGCCTATATACTAAGGTACAGTGAAGAAATTCTCCCTTTACACTCCAGACATTTTCACCAGTGACTAGCTGGTGCAGCCCCTAGTAACTTGCTATCTATGGATACATGGGTTGTTCAAATGAATTACCTGCTTAAGGGCATGGTCCTATCACGTTTAGACATGGCTGGAGAATGCTGGAAGTTGTAGAACTTTTATTCTGTCTAAACATGCATAGGATTGCACCCTAAAGTGATTTGTGGTAGACATGAAACTATAAGGAAACTATAAGAATACTAAGTCTCTTACCTGTTACCTGTTCATTGTTTTTTAATTTGCTACTTAACTTTAGGGGTTGCTCCCAATGTAGTTGTGTTTACATTGTGTTATTCTACCCTTCTAAATTACTAAGAGCACATCTACATTCTACCAGTTTCCAGTGGCTATATCTGCCATGATCTTTCTGAAAAGAACCTTGGGGATTGTAGTATTGCAGTAGGGTTTACTTTTCTGTGTTAAGGATTCATTGCCAGAATGATATGTCAAGGTTCTTTGGCAGGATCATAACAGGCTCAGACAAACTGGTTTAGGACATAATTCTATGGCCACTAGTAGGTGGCTAGATGGCCATAGGATTGGTCAGTTCCCGGAGAATCGACCCCCACCCCCTCCTATGCCTCCTCGTAGGCAGTGCGGATCAGCCCCACAATCTGCGCTCATAAGAGCAGGGTGGAGTGGGGAAAATGGGCTGTTCCTGGGGGCGGGCCAGGGCAGGGATGTTGGAAATACTGATATGACAATTCCTATGTGTCATCCGGCTGCCACTTCCCACAATCTGAGGTCCTGTGGCTAGACAGCTGAAATCAGCTGTCTAGCCACGAAAGCAAGGCAGGGGGAGTGAGGAGGAGATCCGCTCCTCACCACTCCTCCTGCCCTGCACTGGATAGCCAGTCACTCTCGGGGTTGGAGGTGACCGTCAATCCATATAGGATTGCTCCCTCCAATACGTAATATAAACATAATATATTGTGGATTTGTTTCCTCTCCAGTGAGAATTAACATACTATGAAGGTAAGGTTTCCTTGAATGGGATACAAATGCAAACAACATTTAGGGCACAATCCTATGCATGTTTACCCAGCATTCCCCAGCTGGCTGGGGAATGCTGGGAGTTGTAGGACTTTTTTCTGTCTAAACATGCATGAGATTGCATCCTTACAGTGCAATCCTATGCATGTTTAGACATGGCTGGCTGGGGCATGCTGGACTTGTAGGATTGAAATTGTAGGACTTTTTTCTGTTGAAACTAGGGATGGTGGAGAATTCCGCTGTGGACCCAAATGAGGCTGGATTCAAAAGAATCCGGCCTCTGGAGTCCATGGCAAAATGTATGACTTACCTCCCCCTCCCCCTGGAATCCTCCAGAGCCAGCTCCTCTCTGCAGCGATTCAGAGCTGCATGCCGGCTCTGTATCGCTGGTGATACGGCAATGGTTGCCGCCATTGCCATATCGCTGAGGAATGAATACAGCCACAAATGGCATAGTGGATGACACTTACGGCCATAAAGCCCTTAGTTTAACCTAATTGCAACCATTTACTGCAATGGTCCACTACACCATTCGCAGCTGTATTCATTTCTCAGTGATACAGAGCCAGCATGCAGCTCCGCAGAATCGCTGCAGAGAGGAGCCAGCTTCAGAGGATTCTGGGGGGAGGAACAGATCGCCTCCCCTCCTGGGCAGATTCCCAAAGGAACAAAGGTAATCCACCCATCCCTAGTTGAAACATACATATGATTGCACCCTTGATGAAGGAAATATATGTAATGTAGAATTATGTTAATCAATTGCTGTTTTTCTTATATAACTTATAAAGCACATAACAGATTTCTTCTTGAGATCTATTGAATTGGATGAAGTGTGACTTTGCCCACAATAATTTTGAATCTGAAAGCCATGAGACGTTCTACTCACTGTGCTGAAATCGGGGAGGATTGTCATTCACATCAGAGAGATTGATAGTTACAGTTGTTGATGCTGAATGTCCACCTGTTTGGCCAACTCTGGCTTCGATGACAACAAAATACTGATCTTGTGTTTCTCGGTCCCCTGGGTAAAATGTTCTTACCACTCCTAAAATAGATATAATATGAACATAAGAAGAGCCCTGCTTGATCAGATCAAAGGCCTCTCTAGTCCAGCATTCTGTTCCCACAGTAGCCAACTAGATGCCTGTCGGAAGCCCACAAGAAGGGCGTGAATTCAATAGCATTGTCCCACTCATGCTGCCAGCAATTGGCGCAGAGAGGAATAAAGCCTCTGACACTGGAGATAATATATAGTTATGACTAAAGTATATGTGAAGTTAGGATTTTTTGCCCCAATGTATTCACTTGACACTTGCTTATTTTGAACAACATTTACCATTTTAATAATGTCCATTTTGGAGAGAACCTTTCAGAGCTCTTTGCTCTGTTTTGTTTTCACCTAAATAATTTTGTGCTGTCAGCATAATATTTAGTGACCTATTTAGGGGACTAATAGTGACATTGTTGTCCCACTCTAGATGTGTCTAGATGGAACACTTTTGCATGGGTATGGGCTACATCTAACAGAAAAGATGGTAGGCATGATGGCTGCTGCTCTCTTGGGCTGTGACTACACAGCTGGATAGTAGATCAGCACTGCGAGCACTGGCATGCCAGATACTCAGGGTGTGCACAGCACAAACCATTCAGTTTGGTAATTTGGAAAGCAGTCCGATTTAATTTGGGCCACATTAGAGATCACCTCATTCTGTTCAAATCAGAATCTCACTTTGGGAAATTCAAATCATAGTGCCTTCCGACTGATTATCACTGGCAACCAACGTATGGTTATAACTTTGCTGCCTGCCAAATTTCAAGCAGATAGGTCAAGGAGGGTGGGGGTTTATGTACATGTAGCTTTTAATTTAATTCATTTTTTTTTTTTACACAAGGTAACTGGCAAAAACTTGGCAGAATTTGATTAATTTGCAGGCATAGTTGCCCCTTTTGGGGGGTGAAGCCTGCGAAATTCCTAACAGATAGGAGCATAGATTTTTGTGCAATAGCAGCCTTTACAGTTCAGCTGTTTTCAGAAAAGTGTTTATTTAACTCCTTGTGGGATATTTTTGTGGAGTAGGGGTTCATATGAAAATGACATACATCATACAGGTGCCCCTTGGGGGGGGGAATCACAATGATAGGTTCATGGGGTGTTTTGTGCTAGATGTGTTTAAAGTTGCTTTTTTTTGTAGGGGGGGGGCTAAAATGGGATTTATTCCCCCCTATAGTTTTGTAGGCAATTTGCATGCACACATTGTGGATGTGCCTCTAAGTAAGTTACCTGTAAAATTTTGGAAGAGTAGGTGCAAGGGTTGGGGAGTTATAATGAATGAAAAACAGTTTTACAGTTTTGTTTTGTTTTCCATTCAATTGACAGCATCAAAGTCACATTAACTTGAAGAAAATACATGCACATGTACACTGTAGAGTTAATACACACTGTAGGGTGCAAGGGCAGTCTTTACAATTTGGGGTGTTTCTCTGGGCAATTTGCTGGGTTCTTTGTTGTGTGACTGTGTTACACCAACGTACGGACACAGAATTAAGGGTAGTAACTGGCACATTCATGAAACCCTACTTGCTTGTGAAACCCTGAGAATGAAAGCACCCTTTACCCCTATATTCTTTCAGGCAGAGAGAGGATGTCCTTCTTGGTCTTTGTTTCAGAACAAGAAGCGCTGACCTTTAAATTGAGCAGAACTGGCAAGACCTGTTCTCCATCCTGCACCCACCAGCTATGTTCCCTGGCTGCCTGGAGCATGTGTGTGTGGCCCCGTATTATAACTTACAGGCAGGCATCCCCTTTAGCAAGAACATAGTGCCCTACCCTTCCTATGCTGACAGCCAGAGAGAAAGTGCTGGTTAGGACTGGGGAGCTTGACTCAGGTTGTGGGGACTCAGTGGAACGCCATGACCCAGTTCACATGATCAGAACTTGTTGTAAGCTGCGGCACTTGTGCCGGACACAATTTTCATAATCACTGCCCAACCGCGCCTTATCGTGTCATCCAAACCCAGGCAGCGTGGCTTGTTGGAGGGTTAAACACCCCTCAAATAATCCTTGGCCTTACCCATTATATCTGCTTGAGGAGTTGGTGTCAGCAGCAGCCAGCCACTGAGCAGGCACCAGTGGGGACAGGCATCTACCAGTTAGTGCTGGGAGCCCTGGCCACTGCTTAGATGATAGGGATAAAGCAAATTTGCATCTGTGCATGGAAATGAAAACAGGAAATACAAAATAGCACAACAATGGCAGATATCAAAGTGATCCAGGTGACATGAAGGTTCCAGCCCATGTACTCACTCATAGGGATGCCGCTGGAGTCCAGGAAGACGGCAGACTCCCCCCCCACACACACAGAGTCTCCTGGATTCCAGTCTGCAGACCACCATTTATGCAACATTACATTTACAAAAAAACCGAGCCGCTATTTTTTTCATGAAATGGTGTCTCAGCAAGGGATCAGGCAGCCACACGCTGCACACGGGTGCCTGCAGACCATTCAGTGGCTTGCGTGGCATAGTGAACAGGGCCAGCCAGCTGGTGGGGGTTCAGCAAGCAGTGTGAGGCATGATGGACATGAATCCCTCCCTCCTTACTCACTCAGTAACACTGGATATGTGACTTTCCATCTCAAGGGCAGTATCCAATGGTGTCATTCTGAAAACTCAAACAGCACTAATGGAGCTCTGCTGAATCTTTCTGTTACATAAGCACTTGTGCAACATGTTGCACAACAGTGCTTACACAAATGCAACTTCAGTTTGATTCTCCTCTTGTGCATAGTTTCTACATCATTTGCACTAGTGGAATTACGCAGTTGGATACTGCCCCAAATCCGCATTTCTAGCAAGATAAATACCATCAGTTATGTGCCTTATGGAATCCTCTTGAAGATGGATTTGATGAAAATTATGAAGTGCTATTATGATTCATCAACCATTTATTTTTCAGGTTTTTCTCACGTAAGTGGCTTATTAGCAATACTCAAGTAGCTATATAGATATCAAGCAATACCTGTTGTTTGCTCGACAGAAAAATAGGGTTGTTCTGGAGGAATGCTGTAAAACAGGCGGACACCAGTTGGATCTGTTGCTGTAACCTGAATCACTGAAGTACCTGAAGTACATTAAGTGAAAGACACAGTTATTATGGGAGTATTTGCTTGCTGGAAAAAAAAAATGTTTGCCAGGTTAAAAACAACATCAACCTCAGTTACGTGTTTTGCTACTTTTCTATTTCATATAATATATTTGACATAAACCTTCCTACTTTTCAAGCTCTCTTGAGGGTAAGAGTCAGAGAAGGCTCATACGTCTATATAAACACTACCATAACCACGTTCCTTGGATCTTAAGTCTGCTTCTTGTCCCTTTATTTAATGAAGTATGATCTGTTAGTGCAAGAAATAGAGCTCTCTTTACAGTGGCAACCTGTAATCTGGAATTCTTTGCCTGAAGAGGTATGTCTATCTAATAAATTAGGAGAGTGCCAGAAGCAGGCAGAAGCTATTTTTATCTGAAAGCATTTTCTGATTCCATTTAGTTAATTTAACATTCTCTAAATCTTGTGCAGATCTTTACTCAATCTCACGTTGTGAATGGCTATCATTAACATTATCATGTCAGCTAATTTTGGTTGACATTCTGCCTATGGTAGTAATCTGTAAGTTATGGGTTCTACTGGTAACAAGCCTATCGTGGGCAAAAACGCAGATGCAAATGGTGTATTGGACCGGACGCCACTTGCAGCCGTAAAGCCCTCAGTTTAACCTAATTGCAGCCGTTTATGGCTCTATTTAGGTAAAAAAAACAAGGCTTTACAGCCGCAAGTGGCATCCACTACACCATTTGCGGCTGTATTCCTCCAAGCAATATGGTAATGGCATTCCAAAGAATCTGGCCTCATTTGAGTCCATGACAGAATTCTCCGCCATCCCTATTTACACCTTCAGCTTTTGCAACCGTATTTATGTATGTGTAACCCACTGGCATATCTTTCTTTAAGAATTCTGAGTGGGAATATTCCTGCACTTGCTCAGTAAAGGAGTAAGATAGGGAATGGCCACCATTTTAGGTAGTTACCAATGTTGCAGTGTGGAAGAAGCTTGCTTTCTTCTCTCTATAATACCCTGAACCCTTGAGACAGGTCAGTAGGGAAAGGTTGTTTTGATTTTTTTTAAGAGTCTTTTTTTTTTTTACAAACACTATGAGTTCCTTGTTGTTTATGTTCTTTTATATTGTATAAAGGGCTGTTGAACAAGTTGTTCCTGTGCTGCTGGATCCTGCTCCATTTTGACAAGATTGTTGTGGAGCTGGAGTGAACTGAACAGAGGCTGTTTTCTTTCTTTGACCAGCAGAAAAATCAAACTTCAGAGATAAGTTTTATTCATATTTTTGTTGTGTACTCAAGCTGAAAGACAGAACGCTGGGAGGGCTGTGCTCTGTTCTATTGTTTTGGTGATGAGTGAATTGTTATGCATGTAAAATTATAACATGTGTATTATTATTGTTTTTAAATGAAATATTAGAATGATATATGTTAATTGTCCCTGTACAAGGCCTTTCCTCAGAGTCCCTTTAAAGACCCTGAAGAAAAGTGTTACATATGAACATGAGGTGTCCTCTTAATTTTTCACTGGCTATAGGTTTAAATGGTGGCAATAAAGGACTCTGTATGAAAAACCAAAGCAGGAGTACTATATTAATCCCTAATTTAATGCCTGTAGTGCAGCTTAAAAGAAAGAAAGTCAAAACAAGCAATGCATCTGAGACACACAACAGGATTCTGATAGCTTTTTATATCCTTGAGGTCTATAATGAGCATTTCCACTGAAGAACAGAAAGTACAATCCATCTACAGAAGACAATTTCGTCTCTAGTTGGAAGTCAGCCGTGTCCTAGATCTAAATCTGACTCTGAGACCATCCCCAAGGGCCTTCAGACTAGAGATTATACCCATGAAGGAAATATTCTTCAGCAGTCTGAGATATATATATATATATATATATATATATATATATAAATGTTTATGTCTAACTCAGTTCTTACATAACTTCTAAATAAAAATACAAATCGACCTCCCTCATGGGGAAAGCAAGACCTATAGCCACTTTTCATAGCTTTCTGTCATAGAATCACATTATCACAACTTATCCCAAGACATTCCGCCACTGGATGTTTCACTGATAAATTAGTCAGCAGTACCCTGAGGACTTTTAGCTGCTGATATAAAGCTACCACATTATCTGTAAATATGTTGATAGGGAAGATGGCTGTTTTCAAGACTCAAAAGTAACTTCCTAAACTAACAGCTTGTGTTAGTTATATGGAAACTTATTTGTATGCTTAAGGTAGCAAGCAGTATACATCTTAAATATATCTGGTTACGCTTCTGGAAACTTCACTGGGACCACACCAGTTTAGGTAGAATCACTACTGAGTACTGAAGAAGTACCTGCTTTTTTTGCTGTAGTTAAGTGGCTTTAGGGATGTAATTAATCTGACAGGCCCATGAGTCACTGGAAAATATCACATTGGATATATGAATGGTGTGGAGAATGTGGATAGAGAGACATTTTTCTCCCTCTCTCAAAATACTAGAACCCAGGGTCATCCCATGAAGCTGATTGGTGGGAGATTCAGGACAGATAAAGAGAAGTACATCTTCACACAGCGCATAGTTAAAGTATGGAATTTGCTACCACAGGATGTAGTGATGGCAATCAATTTGGCTTTATCAGGGGGTTAGGCAAATTCCTGAAGGAAAAGGCTGTCAGTGGCTACTAGTCTTTATGGCTATGTGCTACCTCCAGTACCAGAGGCAGTGAGCCTATGTACACCAGTTGCTGGGGCACATGGGTGGGAGGGTGCTGTTGCACTCATGTCCTGCTTGTGGGTTCCTAGTTGACAGCTAGTTGGCCGCTGTGTGAACAGAATGCTGGACTAGATGGACCTTGGACTGATCCAGCATGGCTCTTCTTATGTCTTATTCTTATGGCCCACAAATTGGAGTGCTATTTACATATGCCAGGGATGCAGGACTTCAGACGCCGGGGGCCGTGTTTGGCCCCCCAAGTGTCCCAATTCAGCCCTCCCGGGTTCCCCAGAAGCTCATGCCCCCGTCTCCTGGCCCCTCCCTTTTCGCCCCAACCACCAGTTGTTTGGTGGTTTTCCAGCTTTTGCGCAGTTTTCCCCTTTCTAAAACACTGGAATGCCTCTCCTAAGGCTTAGTTACTGGCAGCTGTAGCCTCAAATATGCTGGTATTTGGGGGTGGTTGGCTCTGCCCACCACTGCAATGTAACCACAAGAGCTTCCTGAAATGGAGTTTACCCCTCAGGCTGAAAGAGGTTCTGCACCCCTAACATATGCTTACACTTGCCTGAGAAAATTTGAGAACATTGAATTCCGAAATCTGCATTATGATAACCAACCACATATTTAGCTTTTTGCATAATCATAATGTCACTCAGGAAAATGTTGGCAATGTGGCAAAATAATAATTTCATAATTTTGGCAGAGGCAAGTCAACAATGGCATTGAACTTGTTCCTCTTCAATAGCTTCCAAACACTACTTCTAATAGCTCTAAAAAAACAGGTGTGTAGAACTGAAGAACTTAAAATTGTTGGTGTGTGTGTGTGTATGTATGTGTGTGTGTATGTATATATACACACACACACATACTCAAGAGTTTTCATGTGTATCTCTTAGATTTCAAAATTTAGCCTGGAATGCAGTATTCACTCACTGGGTGACATTGGGCCAGTCACTATCTCTCAGCATAATTTATCTCCCAGAATGGTTATAAGGATATGGGAGATAGATGTCTGTATCTATATCTATATATCCCCTTACAAGAAGGGTGGGATAAATATGTAATAAATAAAAGATGCTTCAGGATTGACTACTACTAGAAAATAGAGAGAATTAAACAGTATGTATAATATCATGAAATTTACAGAAAAACCACATGGAAAAAGTTTTAAATCAGGCTTCAAATCTACTGAAATGCTAAGTATGAACACTGCATTCCATTCATGCAATTTTTAGAGATGTATTGTGTCTGTAGACATTTGAAACTATACAGATTGCACTTCATGCAAAATACTAAATGCCGGAAGGAAAACTGTAGCCTTGTATTTGCAAAAGATGCCATTTACCATTATGCTTTCTGTTAGTGTAGCAAATTTAAATGCTGCATATCGGGGAGAGGTGGAGAAGACACTAAGAAAGCATGCTAAATCTTAAACTAATGTTATTCATGTTAATACACATACTGATGCTTACACCTCACTTGGGGCTAAATACTGTACTGAAGAGACTATAGAATCTGAAGATCTTGGAAGAGGCTGTGTGCATGTGTGATAGCATCTGGGTGTGTATTTAAATGCACACTATGACTGAAGCCTTTTTTTTTTCTTGTATTGAGGCTACTTTCAACTATCTTGAAAATTGTCAGGAACAGGGACAATCTATGTTCCTCATAGGCTCAAAGGCTCACAGAACCCACAAGATGCTGGAGGGGCATGATCTAGGCCAGGGGTCACCAACCTTTTTGGAGCCATGGGCACATTTGGGAATCCGAGAAACTGCTGTGGGCACCATCACAAAATGACTCCCATGGGAGGATGTGGCTAGTCACATAATGGCTGCTGTGGGGCTGGTTAGTCAAAAGTGAGCTAAAGAGGTGTGTGTGTGTTGTGTGTGTATAAGGGGGGGAGGGAAACAGCAAGGCTTGAGGCTGGGAGGGAGGGAGAAACAGCAAAGCAAAGGGGTAGAGGAAGAGGAAGGCTAGAGGCTGGGGGAGGAGAAACAGTGAGCTAAAGAGGTGGGGTGGAAATAGCAAGGCTAGAGGATGGGAGGGGGAAATAACAAGGCAAAGGGGTAGAGGGGAGAGAAAGAACAAGCCTGGAGGCTAGAAAAGGAGAGAAAGAAGAGTGCCCTAACATTTTCCATTGTTTTTCTTAGAGCGTTTTTTAAGGCAGCAGGGAGAGGAGAGCTTCGTGCGTGCTCCTGGAGGTCTCCACAAGTGCCATGGTACCCATGGATCATTTTGGGAGGCTCTGATATAGGCAAACTATGGTTCAAATCCCAAGAAGCAACCCAGTCCAAAGGAGATAGTTAGAAAGTGAAAATCAGGCTACAGGTTGAATCCAGTGAAGTACGCCAGACATCGCAAACCAGACATGCAGAAACACAAACAAGCGCAGCTGCAGCTCTTGGCTGATCTGCCATCAAGTTCTCCCTACTTTTTTCCATGACTGCTCTGGAACAAGCTGGGATCAAATAATTTAGAGTGGACTTGTTCTAGTTGCCACGACAACCTTCACAGTATATGTGGGGGTAAGCAGAGCTGAACGTGAGTCTCTAGACTGTGAAAAATGCTATAGGAGAGAGAGATTAGACCTGTTTAGAAGAAGATCCAATTTGCACAGCCTAATTCAATCATCATGCCTGCCCTGACCAAATTCAGAGACTTCAAAACTGAAAAGATTTTGAATTTTTCAGGGCTGTACCCTATGGGATTTTCATCTCAGTGTAAAGATCTTCTGGGGTCATTTCTGCACTGTGTCATTTCTGCAGTGTGTATTTATTATTCTGTGCATGCCATAGAAATGCCCCCTTCTTAGATTTGTAATCAAAGTTGAATAGACCAAAGAAAAATGAAGGGAGACAAGAGAGCATTTAATATTGGGGTGGGACCATAGCTTCCCCTTTCAGATGAGTTGGGTGACAACTCCCATCATTCCCAGCCAGCCTGGGCAATGGCCATGCTAGCTGGGAATAATGGAAGTTGTAGTCCAACACATCTGGAGGGCACCTGATTGCAGAAGGCTATGGCAGAGCCTGTGCTTTGCATGCAGGGAGTCCAGGTTCAACCCCTGGCATTTCCAACTAAAGGGTTCAGTGATGGTAAAGCCCCCTGCCTGAGACCCTAGAGAGCCAGTCAGAGTAGAGATTACTGGGCTAGATCAACAAATGGTCTGACCTAGGATATGCCATCTTCCTGTGTTCCTGTCGTATTAGTGGCAGTTCAGAGAAGCAGGTATTTCAGGAGGGAGGAGTGGACAATATGATGATTCCATTAACACTGGCATAAGAATATGTATCCCATTCAGCCCAATGGGACACATGTTTAAGGCCTGCAGCCTTTTCAGTTTTGAATCCTTTAAAAAGTACATCCTAGTAGCTATCCCTTATTTCTGCATTTTTCAAACTGTGAGTCAGGACCCACCACTGGGTCTCAGCCAACCTTCAGGTGGGTCCCAGTGCTGCAGATTGACCTGTGCCATGGCCGCACCATGCACACTGCATATGCATCAGGAGTTGGTTAGATAGTAAGGCGACTATTTCCCTTAATACTAATACTAATAATAACAACAACAACAACTGGGAATAAAGAGGAAGGGAATAAGAAAGAGAAACTGTTACAGAGGAAGTGAATGTAAAAGCGGCAAGAGGGAGAGCTGAAAGAAACTGGCAGTTGATGATAGGGTACAAGTTAAGTGTGAAAGGAGAAGGGGAGAAGAAATGACAGGAGATGGGTAAGAAGACTTTGAGAGGCATGGGGCAGGGTGAGAAAATATATAAAATAAACAGTTTTCTCTACTTAGAACAGGGGTCCCTAAACTTTTGAGTCAATGGGCACATTTGGAATTTTGAGAGTGCTATGGGCCCTCTCACAAAATGGCTGCCATGGAGGGGCTTGCTTATTCATAAAATGGCTGCCATGGTGGGTGTGGCCAGAAGGCAAACTGGTGAGACTACTAGAAAAGTAACTAACCTAAGAACCTAAGTACAAGACAGAGGTGGAAACTCATACTTAGAGCTTTGGAATCTGCAAATTCTTCCCCAAATGAGGAGGCTGAGTAATGGTACCTCCAGAGCCAATGTCTGTACTTAACTTGAGGAAAGCTGAATTATGGAACTCCCCACTACAAGGAAATAGAGTTGGTAAAGGATTTAGCAATTTTCAGAGCGGGCTTAGATACCAATATAAAATGAGATCTGCAGTTGCCAGCTGAATTTGCCAAATTCTGCCTCTATTTGTCACCATTTTGTGACTGGTGGGCTTCAGTCATTTTCAACTCTCTCTCAAGTGGGCCCTGGGGGTAGAAAATTCCTTCATAAACACAAAGACAGCATCAATAGAACGGAAAAGTACAACATACAGTACCTTTAGCAGACATTTCTGGAACAGTGGCTTCATAAGGCCCATCTAAGAACTGTGGCCCATTATCAGCCAGAGAATTATCTTCCTTTTCTGCAACGGTCTTCGCCTGGAAAAGTAATGAGAAACAAGCTGATTTCCAGATAGTATTCAAACAAACAAATCTCATAGTGTTTGATGTTGTTCATGTTTTTGCATACTTCACAATGTTTTTAGGTGCAGATTTATATTAAATAAGATTATAATATTTCATTCCGATTGTAAAGGAAATGGCACATTGGTTGTCTGCACAAATATTTTTTGCAGAATGTTCTCTCTGAAACAGAAAGAAGCAGTTGCAGAATTTGTTATTCTTGCCAGTAGACTAGAATGGTATTGGGATCCATAAATGTATTGGGATCCATAAATGATCACTTTCTAAATCAGAGTTGGAGAGAGCATTCCCTTTTTTTTCATTGAAAAGGGCAAGTTCAGCAGCCAGTGATATGAGAGCAATCAGATATAAATGGTTTGGGATGTTAAAGAGATATCAAATATTTATCAGGCAACTCAGATATTCAATTCTGATTTCCACATTTATGTATTAATCCATTTTTTAACCACCTTGCAAGGCCATAGCCTTCCCAAGGCAACTTACAGATAAAAATACAATTCCACAAAATATTAATAAAAATCATATTAAATGTAAGCCACTTTAAATAAACCCAGTTACAATAAAATACATTTTCAGAATATCCATCAGCAGCAAAACACCATCATATATTTAAAATTTAAAAGCCATGGAAAACAGATGAGTTTTAAGATTTGAGAAAAAACAGTTGGAGAAAAACAAATTGGCTTAATTGAAAAATGCCAGTTCTTTCTCCCTTCTGGCTTGAATCCCAAAGGAAAATGAACAAAGAGATCTAAGTGGAAACTGCAGAATATGTGGGCATACTCAAAATTATAAAGAAGTGTAAATAATAATAATAATAATGACACGAAGTGACAGAACCCTCCACAAATAGCCCAAGTAGGAAAACACATTTAGGGCACAACTCTATGCATGTTTAGACAGAAAAAAAGTCCTATAAGTCCTGGCTGGGGCATGCTGGGAGTTGTAGGACTTTTCTTTCCATCTAAAGATGCATTGGATTGTGCCCATAGTCATACCAAGTGCCCCTGCTGCTATTCCCCCCTCTCATTTCAGCCTGCCTGTACCACTGACCCTCAAGAGCAGCTTTTGAGTGTTAAGGGGCTGCAGCAATAGTGGGGGAGAAACTGTTCATTTATGTTATCTATTAATTTAATTTATTAATAAGATTTATATACTGCTTTACATCCAAGAGGATTCCCGAGTAGGATGTGGGAATCCACCCAGGTTCGGGTTCTCCGGGCACCTGCCCAGCCCCTGCCCCAACTTGCCAGTGCCTGGACCATGCTTGAACCTCTCCTGTTCCAGGGTGAGTGCCCCCTCCACCCATTCACCCTGGCGGCCCCCGCCCACTCACCCTGGTGACTCCACAGTCACCATTTTTTTAAAAAATAAAATGGCGGTTGCAAGATGCATGTATTCGTACATACGTGAATATGCGCATTCATAAAATGCACTTTTCTGCACATACTCAAATATGTGCATTTCTGCGATCACCATTTTATTTCTCACAAATGGCAACCATGAAGCTCAACGAGGCCTCTGGGGTGAGTGCAGGGCAGGGAGTGAGCGCAGGCAGGGGGTGAATGTGGGCAGGGGCAAGCAGGGGCAGGGTTTGGCAAGTGGAGCCCGGGGGTGCGGACAGGGGGAGTTCCGCCAGATTCCTGGACAGAATCAGGCACCCACACCATCCCTATTCCCGAGCAGTGAACAATAAAAGAAAGAAAACAGAATCAAAATACAGAATTAAAACTATCAAACCATGGCTGGTCAATCAGGGAGGGCTTGTTGAAATAAAAATATCTTCAGCGGGTAGGCACCGAAATCAAAACAATGTTGGTGCCTGCCTGGACATCAACAGGCAGGGAGTGCTATAGAGAGGAAGCCAGTACACTGAAGACTCCACTCCAAAATGGACCACAGGTCCATGCAGAACCACCAGGAGCACCCCATCTGATGACCTGGTAAACAGGAAAGCACCCTCTCAAATATCAACAATGGGGACAAACAATGAGAGAGAGAGAGAGAGAGGGCGCTAGTGCCTTCATGGCCTGCTCTGGGCCCAAACATCATTTTTGTGGGCCCAGTACAGATTTGTAACAAGGGCTCCTCCCCAACACATACCACAGTCCCATCCCATAGTACAATTAGTCATGGTAGAAAAGGTTCGATTTTAATTCTGAAATTACGGTTTTCCACAGTTTTGAAATGGATGGCCCATACTGGGACTGGACTGTTCTACGATGCCCCAAACTCCTCATTTTATTTTTTCTGCTATGTTTGTTTACCTTAACATCCCACCTAATGAAGAGTCCATCAGAGCTTGCTTTTATAAAGTTTTGGTTACTCCTAATAAATATATTATTCTGTGTGTGTGTGTGTGTGTGTGTGTGTGTAGATATATAGATATAGATATAGATATAGATATAGATAGTATTATTCCAGTGGACCAATATGGCTGCAAATATTTTATAAATAAACCCAATTCACTTAACAGCTTTATTTTTATTTTCTGACCATTATAATTATGGTAATTTGTCCCCACCACCAGCTGCAGCAAGCAGGGAGTAGTACAAACATGTAATAGAGGACTCCACCCACACCCATATCAGGCTCCTATCCCATGCATACAATCTCATGCCTGTGCGCAAGGAACTCTGGGACTGCTACTTCTGCAGAGAGTACCTGCCATATGGAAGCTCAAGTCTCTTTGTCAGTCAGACTACAAGTCCTGCCTGATCTATACCTCATGGAATATCATTACGATCCCATCATGGTAACACTGTATCCCTCTTGTGCATTTACACCTTGTAGCACACACACAATGACATCTGTTACAGTATTTCAGATAATACAGAATAAAAAGTGGGAAATAACGCTCGAAACGCAGTATATGGAATACGTAACATGCCCCAACAGTTATCAGTCTACTTCAATACCGATAAAAAAACACTACTGTAGATCTAGCCCAAGTTTAATGGCAACTAGGCCAGCAACTGCTTGTTTTTCTCTTACACCACTTCTGATTGGCTACAGCAAGTCACATGAGATCTGGACTATGGCTATACAGATACAGGGAACTGAGTTTCCATAAATGCTCAAGCAAGATCTGCAGTTTAGTTTTAGTTTCCCCACACATGGTAATAGGGTTACAGCCTAGACCTGGCCCCTCTGACTCTAGTAAAGTATAACTTCCTCTTGCCCAACCCCCCAAAGGTTGGCCCTAGGCCTGCTTGTGGGCTTCCCACCAGAGACATCATGTTGGCAGTGGTGAGACACAGGATGCTAGACAAGATGGGCCTTTGGTCTGATCCAGTAAGCCTCTTCTTATGTTCCTGTTTAGAAGGAGTTTCTGAAGCAGCTTATAAATGCAGTAATGGAACCCATGGTGATGAAAGAAGGAGGGGCAGAGGTTGTTCTGCAGGTGCACAACCCTTCAAAGAAATAAAGATACGCTGTCTGTATGATGGCCATATTATCTGCCTTCTGCAATTTAAAAATCTACATTTGTTTTCCCATAGCAGATAGCACTGTTGATTTTAAAAAAGCAAACCTTCAAAACAGCTGGATATTTTTTTGTGGCCTGTCTTTTAAAAGGGTGCACAACATATGCACAAAATTCAAAGTGATTCTCTATTTGCTCCTTTTGAAATGAGACATCATACTTCCAGAATAGTTGCTTCGAAAGGCTGTGAAAAGTAATTAATGAATTTTGAACACTTCACCCTTTGGGCCCAATTAAATTGTTAGTGCTAGTTAATTAGTGGTTAAACTTTTTGCCATTCATTCAGCTCAGAAGTTGACTTACAGGAGAGGATGCAAGATCTAAAGATCAAAAAGGGCTTTGATTTAACATTTTGTTTTCATTTTGTTACATTTTTGAAAAAGGAACTAAAGAGCAATGCCAAAGAAGAGAGAAGAATCATTAAGAAAATTATCAGGCAGTATATGTTTTAAGCAGGGTGAAAAATAATTGCTTATTGTGCCAAAGCCATGTTAATGCAATGAACCGTATGGGTTCCCAGAGATTTCTTACTGGTAAATGGATTTAGTATTAATCTGCTTTGTTAAAAATTAATGAGGGGTAAATCAGCCCCTAGTTAATTGTTAATGTAATTGAATATCTGGCCAATTGGTGTTGGTAAACTCATGCATTGTTGCCTGGTATGTTTACTCTGATGCAAAAACCCCTGCTAAAAAAAAGAAAAAAAAGGAAGCAAAACGTCCAATGTTGATAAATAAGCCCTTTCTTTTGCTTTGGAAGACAGAAAGGGATTTCAAAGCCTTTTTGGCAATACAGTGCTTGATATTATTTTTAAGTGTAGGATGAAATCTCCAGCACAGCCGCCCCAATAAAGATCCAGAAATATGTACATTCCAATTCTGCAGTTACACCCCTGTGACTTGAACACTCCAGCCTATATGGAACTGAATTACAGGGATTGTAAAATTCTTCAGAGGCCCAGGAAAATGCAGTGAAGAGCTTAAACAGAGTGTGGCTTCACCTCAACAATTTTAGTATCAATCACATACTTAGACAGAGGACTTCTAGAATCTTTCATGGCTGCTTGGCCAGGTCTACCTTACATAGGGACAGAACTTGAGGTCTGTATGAAAACTGCGTCTGAACTGCTGTGCTACTATAACACTTTTCTTCAGAGTCTCTAAAAGGACTCACAGGAAAGGCCTTGTACAGTGAAAATTAACATATATCATTTTAATTTCTTAATTAAAAACAATAATGCACATGTAATAATTTTACATGCATAACAATTCACTTACCACCAAAACAATAAAATTGTTGCATTGGGCACAGCCCTCCCAAATTTCTGTCTTTGAGCTGGAGTCTACAACAAAAATATGAATAAAACTTCTCTCTGAAGTTTGATTTTTTTTCTGCTGGCCAAAGAAAGAAAACAGTCTCTACTCAGTCAGTTCACTCCAGTGCTGCAGCAATCTTCTCAAAATGGAGCAGGATCCAGCAACACAGGAGCAACTTGTTAAACAGCCCTGTCTCAAAGGTTCAAGGTCTTACAGAGAGAAGAAAAAAAGCTTCTTCCACACTGCATCTTGGTAAATGTACTTTGGATTGGGAGACATGTTTCTCCCTCCCATGTTAGAACCTGGGGTCATCCTATGAAGCTGATTAGTGGGAGATTTAGGACAGGTAAAAGGAAGTACTTCTTCATACAGCACATAGCTAAACTATGGAATTTTCTACCACAAGGTGTAGTGATACCCACCAATTTGGATGGCTTTAAAAGGGGGCTGGACAAATTCCTGGAGGAAAAGGCTATCAATGGCCACTAGTCCTAGGGATGTACGAAAGTCACTTACCTTGAACAAACTTTGATTCGCGGTGGGGGGGAGGCGCTCCATTCCTCCCCCCGAAATTCGGGCGGGGGGGAGGCGCTCCGTCCCTCCCCCAAAAAATTCTGGCTGGGGGGGAGGCGCTCCGTCCCTCCCCCCAAAATTCTGGCCGGGGGGGAGGCGCTCCGTCCCTCCACCCCCAAATCCTGGCTGGCTGGGCCGCAAATGGCGGCGGCCGTAGCCGCCACCGTTTGCGTCCCTGCAGTCAGCCGTGATAGGCTACGTAAGTGTTTACGTAGCCTATCACGGCTGAGTAAAAAAAACAAACAAGCCCGTGCGTACGCAAATGGCGGCGCCCATGGGCGCCGCCATTTGCATTCCTTATTTTGGCACGTCTAGTCTACGTAAACATTTACGTAGACTATGGCGAAAATAAGGGGAACACAAATAGCGTAGCATCTACGCTATTTGCGTTCTCCTTATTTTCGCCATAGTCTACGTAAATGTTTACATAGACTAGACGTGCCAAAATAAGGAACGCGAATGGCGGCACCCATGGGCGCCACCATTTGCGTACGCGCGGTTTTTTTTTTACTCAGCCATGATAGGCTACGTAAACATTTATGTAGCCTATCATGGTATTTTTTAAAAAATCTAGCCATGATAGGCTACGTAAATCTTTATGTAGCCTATCATGTTTTTTGGTTTTGTTTTGTTTTTTCCACTGGAAATGGCAGCGGCGGCAGCAGGTCAGAAGACCAGCCACCACAGCCGCCGCCGCCGAACCGCCGCCGGAGCCACCGCCAGGAGGATTCGCCCAAGGTAAGTCCCGTCCCGGGGGGGCGGGGGGGCAGGCCGTTTCGCCATCAATTTTGGGGGGCTGCTGGCATTCGGTCTCCCCAAGATTCATGGCGAAATTCTCTGACATCCCTAGTAGGGATGTTAGAGAATTCCGCCATGGACTCCAGTGAGGACAGATTCTTTAGAATGGAGCAGTCCCCCCCGCCATCCCGCAGAATCCCCCCAGGATGGAGCCTATATGTGTGTTGGCCATCTGCTGCCCCGCGAATGGCTGCCCCGGTCTGCGGGCTATGTAACTATTTACATAGCCTATCACGGCAAAAGGCAGGAACACAACTGGCGGCTGCTACGCCATTTGCATCCCTGCGGTAGCTGTGATAGGCTATGTATATATTTACATAGCCTATCACGGCTACCGCAGGGACACAAATGGCGTAGCGGCTGCCATTTGCGTTCCTGCCTCTTGCCCTGATAGGCTACATAAATATATATGTAGCCTATCACGGCTACTGCAGGGACGCAAATGGCAGCCGCAGCCCAGCAGTGGACGGAAGTCTGTCTGCGGACGGCCCCGGATGGTGGCTCCGCGGGCTCCCCGTGGAGCGGAGCTGGCCGGGGAGGATTCCGAGGGGGGAGGGATGGATAGCCTCCCCCACCCCAGCGGATGGCCCCAGCAGAATGGGGTAAGTCATTCGTACACCCCTGCTCCTTTATTGAGCATGTGCAGGTATATTCCCACTCAGAATTCTTAAAGAAAAATATACCAGTGGGTTACACTAGAACTTTTTGTTGTTGTGCTAGAGCTGCTATAAAACAAGTTACAGTAGGACTGCAGAACTTCATTCAGTTTGAGGGCCAAATTCCATTTCAGAGAAGTTCTCAGGCGGCTGCATTCCAGTGGTGGTCAGGCTGAAGGCAAAAGGTGCAGGACTAAAATGCAAAGAATACCAGCATATTGTCACTTAAAGCTCTTACTGCCCCTAATTTGACCTTAGGAGGCCCATTTGAACCTTTGAGTATGGGGAGAAAACTGCACAAAAGCCAGGTAACCACCAAATGATCTGTCGTAGGGGAAAGGAGTGGGGGCAGGAGAAAGTGGTATGGCCTTCCGGGGAACCCCAGGAAGCCAGACTGGAAACCCTGGAAGGCCAGATTTGGCCCTGGGCCTGAGGTTCCACACCCCTACATTACGGGAAGTAAGGACATGGTGTTTATGCTAGCGGCATGTTTCCATGTCAATATGTATTCCCATCCACATCCTTTGAAGAAAGTTGCTGGAATCCAGGGGAGATTGTTCTCTCACGAAGCCAGGTTAAAGGGAAGTTCTGTGAAGCAGCCAGATACTAATCAACACCTTAGTTCACAGCTAAACCTCCCACAGAAGAGTTACTGTACCTGGCCCGATTTCAAAGGATGTGTTAACACGAGTTCCTCCTGTACAAACAGCAAGCTCCGAACACCACCAGGTTTCATTCTCTGAGGTCTCACAAACACTTGCTTCAAGTCTTCAGTGTTACAGCTGTGCATATAGGGAAGTGATGGCCCAAGCTGAGACAGGGTCAGAGCAAGAGAGAGCCATTTATAAGCATGCATGCCGAAATTTCCTTTTCAGTCAATATGCACCTGCAGAAAGACAAAAAGCAACTCTTACAAAGCAGCACAAACATCGATTCTATGTCAAATTGAAGACTCAATTTTCACTATTAGAAATTCTTTCAGTTCTTAGAAGAAAAGAAATAGAATAAAGCTACAGTTTTTTCTTATTAGAACAAATGTAAAAGACATACTGTTAGGCTTTTTTTTTTTTTTTTAGAAATGTATAGACCCCACACAGACACATCTAGCACAGAAAGGGAAATATTTCAGTTAATTCATTGTACAAATCAAGTTTGCTGATTTCTACTGTGCAAGCCTAGCAATAATTTTAACTAGAATCCATGGTCACGTTTGAGCTCAACCAACATTCATTTGGAGCTGTGGGTGCCTAAGGAGTGAACAAACAACATTTGATGATTCCAATAACTATGAGACTTACACTCGGTTCTAAGTGGTGTGAGCACACCTTCCCTAACCTGAAAACAAATGCCTCAGAATGCCGGCCAATTGTGCGATCCTTTCCCTTCATTCAAGGAGATGGGAGTATCATAGAAATGGGGTGAACTAACTGCATTTAAAATTGTACTGGTGAACTCCTGACTCGCCATGACATTAATGTGTAGGTGTGTGAAGTGCTGGCACGAGACATTTGGAGAGCGCAAATGCCCTCCCCATCCACCCCCCCCACCCCCCCCACACACAGAGTTTCTGAATAAAAATGTCACCAGGGCACTCTGTTCTATATTAACAACAATTCTGCATGTGAATTTCCATTGCTTACCTTAAGCATTCTGGATAGTAAGAAAACAGAGCAGTCTATTTTCACAGAGAGCTCTACTTGTGTATCCAGACCTGGTGTCAGGGGTTGACATGGGCGGGCAGCTGCTGAGGGCCCAGTGAATGAACAGGATCCAGCCCTGACCCTGCCACAGGTACCACCAGGACCGGACTACTGCTGCTATGGCAGTGGCAGCTCCTCCTCCTCTCTCTGTCTCCTCATTCAGCCACCCACACTGGGGAAATGAAGTGTTGCAGGCAGCAGCCAGCTGGCTGGACGGGCCTGGAACGGCAGGGCCTGTGCCACACCATTTTAGTGCAGAACTTCCTAACCATAGGTTTTGAGTAGCAGCCATCTGAACCAATTACAGGCAGCATATGGGCAGCATTCTGAGGCATTTGTCTTTGGGGTGGGCAGCTAATGAGGGTACAGAAGCAGCAAAAAGACCACCCCTTTGCCTCTCCTGTGCCATCATTGGACATTCCCTCCCCCAAAGCAACCTATGATTGGTTCAGAATATTGCTGCTACTTGAAACCTACATTTAATGATCTGGCTTAGAATGGCATGGCATTCTGGGTCCTGGAGGAGGAGCCACCACCCTCATTCTGCCACCGCTGTGCCAGGTTTAAAGAGAAAAAAAAGAAGACAAAGAAGAGTGGGGCTCGCTGGCTGATGTGGCAGTAGCAGCGTGGAGGAGGGTGGTGTGCCCAGGTGGTGTGTGGGTGCCCATCACAACACTTTGCCAAGGGGCATGCTGGAGGCTGGTGCCAGTTCTGTGTGTATCAGTGGCCTGGCCCTGCATGTGTATTACAGTTTCATGAATGGGACAGAATCTCAGTAAATCTTCCTTCTAAAGTTGTACAGGAATTAATGTGATTTAAAAGGAAAAGACTAGCATGTGGAGCTCACGAATAAATAATCCAGTTCTTGCCTCCCCACTTAAAAACAACAACAACAACAACAATGACAACCCAAATAAAAAACCCTTATCACTTTTCATGCTATCAGTTCAACTGATAATAAGAAATGTGGCCCACAAGTTCATGGTTTAAAATGGATGCACGATAAATGGATGGCACAAAGTACGCATTTGACAACCCAAGCATTTTCAGAAGATGTACACAATCAGCATTTGCACTGAGTGCTTTCTTTATAGAAGGTTAATAAAACTGTGTACTTGAGCCAAAGCTTTAAATGATGGAGTAAGGCTTGCCATCTTCTACGAGATAAATAAAATATTTCCTAATACCTGGCCACCCATACATTTCAGTTTATTAAGAGGTATGGCTAAATCAAATGTGGTGGGCATTTAGAGTGCTCCGATCCATTATAGAAAAATTTCTAGTGAACATGCAGACGAACATGATTGCTCTCACGTTGCAGTGTGCTTGTCAGCAGCATAGTCATTCCAGGTGCTACATATTTGTGTATTAACCTCCCAGGGCTATGCCATGCTTGGCACAGAACCTTTTTCAGGGATTTATTTCTCCTCCCTGCAGCCCACACAGAGCAGCTGTTTCATTTCATGCTTGTCTCCTGCCCATTCACATAACTCATGGGTATTATTGCAGCCCACTTCAGGCATCACATTAGCTTCCCACGGTGCCGGCTCCAGGTTTTTGAAGGCCCTTGGGCAAGACATCCACAATGGGTTCCTTCCCTCAGTGAATCTCCTTTCTCACTGCCATTGGCACCAGCTGTTATTGCTCCTCATCCTCTTCCTCATCTTTGCTACCACTTTATTGCCAGGAAGAGAGTCAGCAAGCAAGCAGTGGCATCTACTGCTCCTCCTTCTCACCACCTCTGTTGTCCAGGCCAGAGCAAGAAGCAAGCAAATAATCAGGTTGCAATGGTGAAGAGGAGGAACAACTCCGGGAGGCTCTTGTTAGGGATGCCCAACCATTCCTACCCTTGACACCCGCCCTGGCTTCCCATGTGTTGACATTCACTTGGCCCAGGAAAAGAGTCTCTGCCTTGACAGATATGTCCCTCCCTTCTGGATGGGAACTGTAGAGTCCATTTAAATCACAACTGGTTGAGACCTGTAGGTTCTATTTAAATTAGGCAGCAGATATACAGCTGTGCTTCCAGTTATATCCTCCTTTATAAATGAATGATAATGACTAGGGATGGTCAGATTCCCTACCTGCTGGTCCGGCCGGGAATCCACCCTTGGGGGGAGGCGAGCCATTCCTCCCCTCAGAATCCTCTTCAGCCAGCTTCACTCCGTGGAGATTCTGCAAAGCTGCCAGCTGGCTCCAAAGCTCCAGTGATACAGCTGCCATGCCATATTGCTGGCTGAGGGGTATTGACTGCGGACGCAAATGGCATCCAGGATGCCATTTGTGGCCGTAAAGGTCTTAGTTAAAGGTAAATGCAGCCATAAATGGCTGCATTTAGCTTAAACTAAGACCTTTATGGCCGCAAATGGCGTCCTGGATGCCATTTGCATCCCTGCTTTTTTTTTCACATGATAGGCTATGCAAAAATTTGTGTAGACTATCACGTGAAAAAACAGGGCTGCAAATGGCGTAGTAGACACCATTTGCAGCTGTAAAGGTCTTAGTTTAAGCTAAATGCAGCCATTTATGGCTGCATTTACCTTAAACTAAGACCTTTACAGCTGCAAATGGCATCCTGGACGCCATTTGCATCCACAATCAATACCTCTCAGCCAGTGATATGGCATGGTGGCCATATCGCTGGCACTCCAGAGCCAGAGGATTGGGCCAAAGAGGATTCCTCAAGGAGGTGGAGGTAAGTGTTCCATTCCGCCATGGACTCCAGGGGGCTGGATTCTTTAGAATCCAGCCTCATTGGTGTCCGTGGTGGAATTCTCCGCCATCCCTAATAATGACCCATCTACATGAGCCTTTTACTCCAGGGTGGCTGAGAGTCAAGGTCCCTCAGGATAGATGACGCGGTCGCCACTTTGCAGCCATCCATGGTTTTCCTTCAGAAACTGCAGATTTCCGAGATGGCATTTTGCTGAGATTTGGGGGGTTTGCTGTGGGTTTCCCCACAGGTGCCAGCCTTCTGACCCTTCCCTGAACCAACCAACTTCACATTTTGTGGTGGGTGTGAGGCATGAGTATTGCTTGCATTGCTCTGTGACATCCCTTTACTCCCCCCATCCCTTCACAGCTGCACAATTACAGAGGCACACAGGGGCGTTTTCAGTTATTTAATCACACTTTTGCACATTTTTGCAGCTTTGTATCTTCGCAACGGTTGCTTTTGGACTCAGTGCCCAAGGGCCGGGGGGGGGGGTCTTGTGGGAAGACCATCTTCGCTCCAGCCACCATTTCAGATGGCTAGGCATGTACTGCTAACACTTCTGAGTGTGAACCATCGCAAGAGTCTTGGGCTGGGGAACTGACAGGGAGCGTGGAAACGAAAGAGCACAGAATAACCAATGTTTAACTAATGAGGGAGGGAAAGACATGACAGAAACCCTAAAATACAAAACAGCCAAGCACTTCCACACTCACAGGACTGCACAGGCAGATAATGGCAAAAAGGGCACTGCGGGTCTGTTAGGGAAGCCTGCAGTAAATCGCAAGTGTATCACAGGGGATACTAGTTTGAAGCTGCATTGCTGCGCAGTTGCGATGGGGTGTGTGTGTGTGAAAATGGTGCCATGTAGATGGGGCCCAGGGATGGAAAAACTTACTCAAATACCAAAACTCACCTTATGGTCAACATTAACCCAGGAAAACAGGAAATGGGGAGGAAAATGGAGGGAGAAACAGGTTTCCAACTGAACATCTGAATTTGTGTATTTGTGAATTTCACCTGAGCTTCAGGCATCCATAGCAGCTGGTAGAAGGGAAAAAGGGGGAAGAGTGGCAGGCATCCACTGTCCAGTAGGTGCTAGGGGGATCTTGAAAGGGTTTAAGAGATCAAGGGTGCAATGGCTGGCTGGGGCACGCTAAGAGTTGTAGGCCTTTTTCTGTCAGAACATGAATAGGATTGTGCCTTAAATTCACTCAGCATCTTGAATGACTCTAGAAGAGATTGGTGTTGATTGTCAAATACCTATCTAAAGTCAGACATCCCTTTAGCCACCCATCAGACAGCAGTGGTAGTTCAGCACTAATTCAGCCCCCTCAGGTTGTGTTCCATTTAAAAACTTGACTAGTCAATGAGGGTTCTCAAGCATCCTTGCCTGTTGTTTATGCCTCTACCTTACTTTGTGGTTGCAATCCTCTCATAAGTACACAAACACCAGATATCAGGCAATATGGAAATCTTCCCTCCCCACTTTTTTTAAAAAATACTATCTTTGTATTTCTTTTCTGATTTTCCAAGTTTTTACACACACACAGAGAGAGAGAGAGCACAACTATACATTTTATTTATTTCGAGGTTTTCTTTTTATTTCTTAGGGCCATTCCTTTGGGTGTGTTGCAG
This sequence comes from Heloderma suspectum, assembly GCF_057233095.1. Lineage (NCBI taxonomy): Eukaryota > Metazoa > Chordata > Lepidosauria > Squamata > Helodermatidae > Heloderma > Heloderma suspectum. The sequence continues at coordinate 90,021,458 of NC_139461.1, forward strand.
GAATAAGAGGGTTTCACATCCATTGGATCAATTTCTGCTCCCTTATACTTCACCAAGATTCCCAGTTTCCCCCCATACCACCAACAGAACATTGTTGATGAAACATGTATACCAGTGGAGCTTTCCACTGACATGCCGGGATGCCTCTGGAAGCACAAATGTCATCTTGCAAGTGGACCTCCCTCTCCATTGGTGGAACAGAACTAATGCCGCTTCTGAGGCCCTTCAGCCAGCCTCACAGGAAGGTTAGGATTACACTCTTGGTTTCCAAATACATGTAATGTTTAGTTCTGAGAGAATTTCACATTGCATGGGGAAGAATTTTCTCCTGAATTATTTGTATCGGACACCACCTGTATAGTTCAAATTGGCAAAGAATCCATAAAGATTTGAATTTAATCCTATGAAAGAAAGGTATGATTTGACCTAACTATATTATTTTCATCCACTTCATAAATGAAATTATCTCCTTAGCCCAGAAGGTATGAGTCCAGGTTCATGGGCTGGGCACAGAGAGAGAGAGAGAGAGATTAGCTGAGAATTTAATTATCTGTTTTTGACAACAGTTCTTTTGCACAATCAATTTCAAGTGTGTCCTTGTAGTGCATGGAAAGGAGCATTGCAAAGGGAAGCTTGTTAGTACTCTTGGATGATACATGCTATTAATACAGGTATCAGCTTAATAAGCACAGAGAATATGACATTACCACTCTAATGTAAGCATCTGAGAAGGATCAGCAAACAGACATCAGTAGTGGAACACGTTAAGAGTATAACTAGTATCAGTGGCAACTGGTGACACCAGTTCCGGAGGGGCTGTGATTCCTTTCAGGGTTTGAGTTATCACCAGTCATAACTCTAATGATGCTATCCAGGGTTCTGAACCCATTTTGGGGATAGGGTTCAGCATCTTGGATAGCACCTTCCATCACCTTGGATGGTGCCAAGTTTGGGCTGGAGGTAACTCAAACTCTGAATGGAATCATAGCCCCTCCGGAACTGGAGTCACCAGGACTGTCTACTGGATACCTGGGAACTTGCCTCCAAAATCTCAGCCAAAGGCCTTGGGGAATGCTTCTGAATTTTTTCTTTCCTACCTGGATTTTTGAGCTCCAACTTACCTGGCGTTTATAAGAATGGGAGGCATTAGAATTCCTCCACTGTCCTGTTTGTATTTCCCAATGCTGCTCATTCACAATTTTCTACAGCATTCAGTTCCTTCAGTTCATTTGCAGCTTTTCACCACTTCAACATGAATAATGTGCAAGTAGAAAACACTCCACACAGAAAAGTAATCTAACCATGCAAGCAAGCCTCTGCATGCATTCTCACAAGTAAGCAACAGTATGGGATTACTACCCTCACCAGGATTTGTGGGCTCTCAAACAAATTTACCCTATGACTAAAGATGTGCATATCAGCAACACTGGAGCTTGCCAAATTTCATCTCGAAGCTCATTCTGGCTTGAGTCCTTATCAGATTGTAAGCTTCATTTTTTTTTCTTTTGGCATGAAAATACATGCATATTTTCATGTGTATTTTTCAGAAGTGTGCATCAATTGTACAACTCTTAGAAATGTAGGCATCCTTCTCTCGTTAATTAAAGTGTGTTTGTGTTCATTTTCCAAAAGTACACATTTTTCACATGCACAAATGTATATATGTTGAACACATTTGGGGGGGTTGTTGTTGTTGTTCAGTCGTTCAGTCGTGTCCGACTCTTCGTGACCCCATGGACCATAGCACACCAGGCCTTCCTGTCCTGCGCTCTCTCCCGGAGCAAGCTCAAGTCCATATTCATTGCATCCATGATGCTATCTAGCCATCTCATTCTCTGCTGTCCCCTTCTCCCTTTGCCTTCAATCTTTTCCAGCATCAGGGTCTTTTCCAGAGAGTTTTCTCTTCGCATTAGGTGGCCAAAATATTTGAGCTTCAGCTTCAGTATCTGTCCTTCCAATGAGCATTCAGGGTTGATTTCCTTTAGGATTGACTGATCTGACCTCCTTGCAGTCCAGGGGACTCGTAAGAGTCTTCTCCAGCACCACAGTTCGAAAGCATCAATTCTTCGGCGGTCAGCCTTCCTTATAGTCCAGCTCTCACAGCCATACATTACTACTGGGAAAACCATAGCTTTGATTAGATGGACCTTTGTCGGCAAGGTGATGTCTCTGCTTCTTACTATGCTGTCTAGGTTTGCCATAGCTTTCCTTCCAAGGAGCAAGCGTCTTTTAATTTCATGGCTACAGTCACCATCTGCGGTGATCTTGGAGCCCAAGAAAGTAAAATCTGTCACTGCTTCCATTTCTTCCCCTTCTATATGCCAGGAAGTGATGGGGCCAGATGCCATGATCTTCATTTTTTTAATGTTGAGTTTCAAACCAGCTTTTGCACTCTCCTCTTTCACCCTCAACAAGAGGCTCTTTAGATCCTCTTTGCTTTCTGCCATTAGGGTGGTATCGTCTGCGTATCTGAGGTTGTTGATAATTCTCCTGGCAATCTTCTTTCTGACCTGTGATTCATCCAACCCAGCGTTTCTCATGATGTACTCTGCATATAAGTTAAATAAGCAGGGCGACAATATACAGCCTTGTTGTACTCCTTTCCCAATTTTGAACCAATCGGTTGTTCCATGTCTGGTTCTTACTGTTGCTTCTTGACCCTCGTACAGGTTTCTCAGGAGACAGGTAAGGTGGTCTGGTACTCCCATCACTTTAAGAATTTGCCATAGTTTGTTGTGATCCACACAATCAAAGGCTTTAGCGTAGTCAATGAAGCAGAAATACACATTTTTCTGGAATTCTCTTGCTTTCTCCATGATGCAGCGAATGTTGGCAATTTAATCTCTAGTTCCTCTGCCTCTTCGAAACCCAGCTTGTACTTCCGGTAGTTCTCGGTTCGCATACTGCTGAAGCCTAGCTTGTAGGATTTTGAGCATCACCTTGCTGGCATGTGAAATGAGAGCAATTGTGCGGTAGTTTGAACACTCTTTGGCGTTGCCCTTCTTTGGAATTGGAATGTAAACTGACCTTTTCCAGTCTTGCGGCCATTGTTTCGTGTTCCAAATTTGTTGGCATATTGAATGCAGCACTTTAACAGCATCATCTTTTAGGGTTTTAAATAGCTCAGCTGGAAGACTGTCATCTCCGCTAGCTTTGTTGTTACTAATGCTTCCTAAGGCCCACTTGACTTCACTCTCTAGGATGTCCGGCTCAAGTTCAGTGACCGTACTATCATGGCTATCAGAGACATTCAGATCTTTCCTGTATAGTTCTTCTATGTATTCTTTCCACCTCTTGTTAATCTCATCTGCTTCTGTTAGGTCCCTGCCGCCTTTGTCCTTTATCATGCCAGTCTTTGCACAAAACGTTCCCTTGAGATCTCCAATTTTCTTGAAGAGATCTCTAATCTTTCCCATTCTGTTGTTTTCCTCGATTTCTTTGCATTGTTCATTTAAGAAGGCCTTCTTGTCTCTCCTTGCTATTCTCTGGAACTCTGCATTCAGTTGGATATATCTTCCCCTTTGTCCCTTGCTTTTTGCTTCCCTTCTTTCGTCAGCTACTTGTAAAGCCTCATCAGACAGCCACTTGGCTTTCTTGCATTTCTTTTTCTTTGGGATGGATTGAGTTGCTGCCTCCTGAACAATATTACAGACCTCCGTCCATAGTTCCGCAGGCACTCTGTCTATCAGGTCTAATCCCTTAAATGTATTCCTCACCTCCACTGTATATTCATCAGGGATATGCTTTAGTTCATACCTGAATGGTTTAGTGGTTTTCCCTACGTTCTTCAATTTAAGCTGAAATTTTGCAAGAAGAAGCTCATGATCTGAGCCACAGTCAGCTCCAGGTCTTGTTTTGACTGACTGTATAGAGCTTCTCCATCTTTGGCTGCAAAGGACATAATCAATCTGATTTCGATATTGACCATCTGGTGATGTCCATGTGTAGAGCCGTCTCTTGTGCTGATGGAAAAGAGTGTTTGCTATGATCAGCGTGTTCTCTTGGCAAAACTCTATTAGCTTTTGTCCTGCTTCATTTTGTACACCAAGGCCATTCCTGCCTGTTATCCCAGTGATTTCTTGACTTCCTACTTTAGCATTCCAATCTAGGGGTGGACGAAAGTCCCTTACCTGTTGTCGAAGGATGTTTGCGGTGGGGGGGAGGTGCTTCGCTGCTCCCCCCACGAAGTTCAGGCCGGGGGTGGAGGCTTCCCGCCTCGCCCCGGCCGAAATTCAGGCCGGGGGGGAGGCTTCCCGCCTCACCCCGGCCGAAATTCAGGCCGGGGAGGAAGCTTCCTGCCTCGCCCGGACGCGAACGCGAAAGTTTTTGTTTTTTTTTTAAAAACGCCCCCTGATAGGCTACGTGACGATTCACGTAGCCTATCACGGCTAGATCTGCAAAGTCAACCGTGATAGGCTATGTCAATCGTCACGTAGCCTATCATGGGTGACTTTAAAAAAAAAAAAAGCGCGTACGCTAATGGCAGGCGGCCCCCAAAGGGAGCCGCCATTCGCGTTCCTTATTTTCGCCGTAGTCTACGTAAATCTTTATGTAGACTACAGCGACCAAATAAGGAACGGGAATGGCGGCTCCCTATGGGGGCCGCCATTATCTGTATGCGCTTTTTTTTTTTTTAAGTCACCCGTGATAGGCTACGTGACGATTGACGTAGCCTATCACGGCTGACTTTGCAAATCTAGCCATGATAGGCTACGTGAATCGTCACATAGCCTATCAGAGGGCGTTTTTTTTTTCTTTTATTGCAATGGCGGCAGCGGCAGCCGGTCGAAAGACCGGCTGCCGCTCCTGCCCCGCTCAAACACCCGCCGAACTGCCGGCCGGACCCGCCGCTGGGAGGGACATTCGGCAAAGGTAAGTCCCGTCCCGGGGGGGTGCGGGGTGCGGGGGGGTTCGGAGGATTTCTCCCCAAAACTTGTTCGGGGGGCTGAACACGTTGGTGCTTGGCCCCCCGAAGTTTCGGGGAGAAATTCTCCACCATCCCTATTCCAATCCCCTATGATGAAGAGGACATCTTTGTTTGGTGTTAGTTCTAGAAGGTGTTGTAGGTCTTCATAGAACCGATCAACCTCAGCTTCTTCAGCATCAGTGGTTGGGGCATAGACTTGAATTACTGTGATGTTGAATGGTTTGCCTTGGATTTGTACTGAGATCATTCTATCGTTTTTAAGATTGTACCCCAGTACTGCTTTTCCCACCCTTTTGTTGACTATGAGTGCTACTCCATTTCTTCTAAGATTCTTCTAAGATTCTTTCTTCTTCTAAGATTCTTGCCCACAGTAGTAGATATAATGGTCACCTGAATTAAATTCACCCATGCCTGTCCATTTTAGTTCACTGATTCCCAAGATGTCTATGTTCAATCTTGCCATCTCATGTTTGACCACCTCCCGCTTACCTTGATTCATTGGTCTTACATTCCAGGTTCCTAAACAATATTGTTCTTTACAGCATCCTTTCGGACCTCCGTCCATAGTTCCTCAGGCACTCTGTCTATCAGGTCTAATCCCTGAAATCTATTCCTCACCTCCACTGTATATTCATCAGGGATATGATTTAGGTCATACCTGAACGGTTTAGTGGTTTTCCCGACGTTCTTCAATTTAAGCCGAAATTTTGCAAGAAGCAGCTCATGATCTGAGCCACAGTCAGCTCCAGGTCTTGTTTTTACTGACTGTATGGAGCTTCTCCATCTTTGGCTGCAAAGGACATAATCAATCTGATTTCGATATTGACCATCTGGTGACGTCCATGTTTAGAGTCGCCTCTTGTGCTGTTGGAAAAGAGTGTTTGCTATGATCAGCATGTTCTCTTGGCAAAACTCTATTAGCTTTTGTCCTGCTTCATTTTGTACACCAAGGCCATGCCTGCCTGTTATCCCGGTGATTTCTTGACTTCCTACTTTAGCATTCCAATCCCCTATGATGAAGAGGACATCTTTTTTTGGTGTTAGTTCTAGAAGGTGTTGTAGGTCTTCACAGAACCGATCAACCTCAGCTTCTTCGGCCTCAGTGGTTGGGGCATAGACTTGAATTACTGTGATGTTGAATGGTTTGCCTTGGATTCGTACTGAGATCATTCTATCATTTTTAAGATTGTACCCCAGTACTGCTTTTCCCACCCTTTTGTTGACTATGAGTGCTACTCCATTTCTTCTAAGGGATTCTTGCCCACAATAGTAGATATGATGGTCACCTGAATTAAATTCGCCCATGCCTGTCCATTTTAGTTCGCTGATTCCCAAGATGTCGATGTTCAATCTTGCCATCTCATGTTTGACCACCTCCAGCTTACCTTGATTCATTGATCTGACATTCCAGGTTCCTAAACAATATTGTTCTTTACAGCATCGGATTTTCTTTTCACCGCCAGACACATCCACAGCTGAGTGTCCTTTCGGGTTTGGCCCAGCCGCTTCACTCTTTCTGGTGCTACTTGGAAATACCCTCTGCTCTTCCCCAGTAGCATATTGGACACCTTCCGACCTGAGGGGCTCATCTTCCGGCGTCATCTCTTTTAGCCTTGTGATACGTTCCATGGGGTTTTCTTGGCAAGAATACTGGAGTGGGTTGCCATTTCCTTCTCCAGGAAAATTGGGGGGGGGCCCCACAAATTACACTGCAAGCTTGGAAATGCATGGACTTCAACCACAGATTGCATTTGAATCAGTCTGGAAAGTGCAAACTGGGTAAATCCTGATAAACAAACAAACTGAAATGAATTTATCATGCCTCCCTAATCCTTTGAGGTCAGTTAGGCTGAGAGAGAATTATTAGGCCTAGGTCCTGCTGGATCAGACCAAATCTATTCATTCATTCATTCATTCATTCATTCATTCATTCCTTTTATACCCCACCTTTCCTCCACTGTGGAACTCAAGGTGGCTACATGTGGTCCCCAGGTATTGTCCCCTCCAAGCACTGACCAGACCCAGACCTGCTTAGCTTCAGCAAGGTGGCTGCCTCATGTGCCTTTAGACTATGACCTGGGACCAAAGGCCTAAGTAGTCCAGTATCCTCTTTTTACATTGGCCAGATGCCTCTAGAACATGAGTGAAATAGCACCCTCCTACTTGTGTTGCCCACTGGGATCGAAAGAAATACTACTTTTGATACTGGACGTAATATTTCACCATCATGACAAATAGCCATTGACAGATTTAACCTCCATGAATTTGTCCAATGCCCTTTGAAAGCCATCCAAGTTGGTGGCCATCACGACAACTTGTGGTATTCAATTCCATTGTTTAAGTGTGCACTGTGTGAAGAAGTGCACAAATCCCACCATGCAGCTTCATGGCTTAGTGAGGATTTTATGGCTGAGAAAGGTCTCCCCTATCCTGCATTCTAACACTGCACCACAATGGCTCTCCCTAGTAAGTGTGTTTAGGTTTGCAGCCCTGCTCGTTTTCTGATAGTATGATGTGTTGTATGAAGATTCTTTTACAATGGTGTTTAACCAATACATTAGAGCAGATGTGTGCATGAGTAAAACACACACACACAGAATCTTGGTGCAATCAAGATATTTAATCAATGCACAGTGTGCATCAGTAGCATAGGGACGGGGAGAGAGATGCAAATGAGCTGAAAGACCTGAAAGTTGGAGTGAAATGTGCATGCTCCAATTCTGGATTCATTTTAGAAATTATTCTGGTAAATTAGAATTTAGGCGAAGTGGAACACAGAGCAGAGGAACCCATCAAAAAGTAAGGGAACAGAACAAGGGGATCCTCTCATACCCAGAGGTATATCCCAGTCCTTCTATCTATTAAGGTATAGGTTTTAACTGGTGTGTGTGTGTGTGTGTGTATTGGGGGGGTGTCTTTATGCCAGTAGTGGGCAACTGTGGGAGGTCTGGTGCCTCCCTGATTTGCCATACTGCTGCAAAATGCTCAGTAGCATGAAAAGGGCTAAATTTAACTTGCTACCACAGCTCACCCCATTCCGCAGGGTCTCCTTATTCTCTGTGTAGCATTTTCAGTCCAACACCGTAACCACTATACCCCACTGGGTCTTTAAGAGTAGAATTGAAAACAGGGACTCGCTTGAGGTCAAATATATCAGAGCCAACCAGGTTGGAATGTGAACTGCAAATCTGACTTGGGAAACATTTCATACATGAAATTAGGAATTTCCATATGTGTAGAATATTCCCCATCATAGAAAAGAGCAGCTTTCCATGCAAGAAATCCCATGTACCTATTGGAACAGCATAGAGATTGGGATCATACTCTGTAGATTTTCTAGCATTTATCTTACTGGCACAATATTAGGTTTCCTCTTTTAAAAAGCTGTCCCACTACAGGGAGGGGAAAAAAAAACCCATATTATTTATCAACACCTGCAGATGATTTAGGAAGCTTATATTTATGCTTTAAATGTAATCTTCATTATCTCAATAATATCCAAGAGGAGACGCAAACATAAATCAAAGCATGTCATTAATGCATTTGTTAAGCTGGTTCTCTTTGCAACATACTTAGAAGAAACTATAGATCAATTAGGAAATCCGGAATTGTGTGCCAAGCAGTGAATATAATACCATTCTCACTATATTGTATGGTGAAATCCACCAGGATAGTACCTAGCAATTACTGCATCTATAGCACTGATTTATTATCCTTTTGATTGCTTTTCAAATGCACTGTTTATTTTTTGCCGTCAGTGTGAAGGAAGGGCTAATGTAACATTGGCTTCTTAGAACAGATTAAGAGCATTGTGCACAGTGAGCTAGAAAAATGCATATTAGAATTCGGGTTTTTGTTTTTTTGGATTCTTCTTTTTTTCCATGTCACGCTGGTAACGGGTTCTCTGTTGTTGTTATTTTAGGGAATCTAATTAAGATAAAGCTATCATTCTTAGACTTGGAAATTGTTTTATTTTACTACATCAAACATATTTCAATTAGTTGTATTTGTTTCTCAGACATATTTGACTTAGTTATGTTTGATTCTGGATATTAACGTCAGTACTAGCCCCTTTCACATGGGGTGCACAGATGGACCTACTCACAGGTTAAAATCGCATGTGAGCAGGTCGCAGGGCCATGTGGACTAGCCTCATCCTGGCACCCGCACACCCCCTGGCCACATCCCCTGGTAGTTTTGTGTCCCATAGTTGTTAGGAGGATCCACCCTCACATGGACGAGCATTATTCAAAATTATCATTTGGTGCTCTGTATTTTCAATTTATAATTTGGATGCTTAAATATTTGCTGAATATTCTAAGAATATTTAATAGCTGTGTTTGAGTCCTCAGCATCTTTTATGTATATATTTGATATCCGTTTGTATTAGATAGTTCATATTCAGTGGTATATATGGTTGTTTTCAAACATTCTGCCCTCAGAGAACTCTTTCCATGTGGCCCTGTCTTCCAGTTAAACCTTGTCCATCTGCTATCTTGTATCACAGAGGATTCTGGGACATGTTCTAGGGTACATGGTCAGTGAGCATGGTACTGTTGTGTTTCAGTGTTGTGCTTTGTGAAATGGCACATTTTTCCTGATAGTTCTTTATGGATCCACATTGCAGTGAGAATTATGATTTTGATAATTATGATAATATTATGAGATTTTATATTGAAGGCTGCCAAAAAAGGATATGCCAACACAACTAAGAGAACAATACTGATGGTTGGAGGGGGTTCAGATAGTGTGGGCGGAAAATTGGACATTTATTTATTTATTTGGTTTGTATACAACTGCCAAATGCCCTTGGGGCAGTTTACAATCATAATTCTATAATTGGAATAAACTGATTATCTAGACCCATTTCAGTCGGGCTTCAGGCTTGGGCATGGGACAGTAACGGCCTTGGTCGCCTTGGTAGATGATATGAGGAGGGCTCTGGATAGGGGTGAATGCTCCTTCCTTGTTCTCCTCGACCTCTCAGTGGCTTTTGATACCATTGAACACGGTATCCTCCTGGACCGCCTGGAGGGGTTGGGCATTGGAGACACCGTATTGTGGTGGTTCCGGTCCTTCCTCTCCAGCAGGTACCAGAGGGTAGCACTGGGAGAGGAGGTTTCGGACCCGTGGCCACTCACTTGTGGGGTGCCACAGGGTTCCATCCTCTCCCCGATGCTATTTAATATCTATGTGAAGCTGCTGGGGGCTATCATCAGGAGGTTTGGGGTGTGGTGTCATCAATATGCGGATGACACGCAGCTCTACCTCTCGTTCAAATCTTCACCAAGGTTGGCCGTAGAATCCCTGTCCAAATGTCTGGAGATGGTGAGTGGCTGGATGGGGAGGAATAAGCTGAAGCTGAACCCTGACAAGACCGAGGTACTTTTGGTGGGAGACAAGAGGAGGCTGGGGGATGTTGACCTGGTGTTGAATGGGGTACGGCTACCCTTGAAAGACCAGGTCTGCAGCCTGGGGGTCATTTTGGACTCCCAGCTGTCCATGGAGGCTCAGGTGTCAGCTGTGAGCCGGACAGCACTGTATCAACTCCATCTGATATGGCGGCTGCGCCCCTTCCTTCCCGACCATCTGATCCCATCGGTAGTACATGCCCTAGTCTCCTCTCGTTTAGACTTCTGTAATGCACTCTATGTGGGGTTACCCTTGAAGATGGTTCAGAAGCTGCAGCTGGTATAGAACGCGGCGGCTCGCCTGATTAAAGGCAGCCGCTGGCGAGATCACATCACTCCAGTGCTGAAGGAGTTGCACTAGTTACCAGTTGTTTTCCGGGCCAAATTCAAGGTGTTGGTTTTGACCTTTAAAACCCTATATGGTTCCGGCCCAGCCTATCTTCAGGAGCGCCTCCAGCAGCACCAGACAGGCGGCTTAACAAGATCAGCCTCGGATGGCCTTCTCTCTGTCCCATCAGCCAGGACAGCTAGACTGGTGGGGACGAGGGAGAGGGCCTTTTCTGAGGTGGCCCCCACTCTGTGGAACTCCCTCCCTAGGGAACTCCGCCATGCCCCCTCTTTAATGAGCTTCCATCGTGAATTAAAAATGTGGTTGTTCAGGCAGGCATTTGGGGTGGGTTAGGGTATTTTAGAAAACATTTTTATTGTAGAATTGTATTGTTTTAAACTGTTTTATTGTATGCTGTACATCGCCCAGAGTGGCTGGGTGACCAGCCAGATGGGTGATTAATAAATTTAAGAATAAAAAATAAAATCACTTAACCAGAAGTGGAGTATGTGGTGGTGACCAAAGTTACAGTCTTTTCAGTGTTTTCATTCCAGTTGTGGAGTGCTCTCCTGAAGCACACCGCGGTCCTTTTTTGCATCAAGTGAAGAAATCCCTTTTCTTCCTTCCTGGCTTTTAATTGAGATATACTAAGATACTGTTCGGAGGCTCTCCTCTGGGTATCTCCCACTGTGGCTGAGACCATGGAGAGGTCCTTCTGGGTTGTCAGGCCCTTCGTGTGGAATTGTCTCCTCAAGGAGGCGACACTGACACCTACACTTTGGCACTTCGCCTAAGTTTGAGGCATTTGGCATTTCATTGATTACGGTTTTATGTTTAAATGTTTTACATTTCATACATCAGTAAATAAATCCATAAATCCTTGACACCTTGCATTGGGTACTTTTAAGTTTCCCAGAGAGGAAGTTCAGATAGGATGAAGAATCTGATTAGCATGGAATAATCCTTTTTATTATTATTATTTCGTCTGCATAGGCGTCTCTCTGGCCTTCCACTGCTCAGGGGAAAAGGAAAGTGAAACAATTGTTGTTATTAGAAATGCTGCAGCTGAAGATTTAGACTTGCCATTTAAGCACAGGTTTAAAGACCTGAAGAGCCTCGTGTGGTGCAGAGTGGTAGGCAGCAGTACTGCATCCGAAAATCTTCCCACGACCTTAGTTTGATCCCAGCGGAAGCTGGGTCCCAGGTAGCCGGTTCAGGTCGACTCAGCCTTCCATCCTTCCGAGGTCAGTAAAATGAGTACCCAGCTTGCTGGGGGAAAGGTAGTCACGACTGGGGAAGGCAACGGCAAACAACCCCACTGTAGTCTGCCATGAAAATGTCGGCATAAGCGGAGTCCCTCTAGGGGTCAGTAATGACCCGGTGCTTGCACAGGAGGACCTTCCCTTCCTTTTCTTAAAGACCTGAACCTTTTACAGTCATTTGCATGCCAAGGCAGTGCCATGGCTGACGCATGCCTCACAAACACTAGGCAAAGCAGCTTATACACAGACCTTATAAATGCCACTGTTTATCTGGGGAAAATGCTCAGGGCCAAATCATTCCTAGTTTACACTGCTTTTGGCAGCAAACATTCAAACCTGGAGAAAAAAAGAAGTTAAATGTATTTGATTATGCTACTGATTAAGAAGTGTTTGTTTCTGAACACTGATTCGTGAATAATTACTCTTCCATGCAGATTACGCTTGAACACAACAAAATCTTATTTCATTCAGATTGCATCTGGATGCAACTAGGGTGTGTAATCTTCACCTGAAAATGTGATATTGTAGCAACATGTAGACAACATGAAGCAACTACCGTTAAATAACTGCATCAAATGTGTTTTGTTTAAATATCTCAATCCATTAACTCAACTGAACACATATATGTAAAGACTTCTATAGAGTCATAACGACAGTAAAATGTGAACAATCTAGTGCGTGCCAATCTTTAAATTTTTTTTCTTGTAATGGTTCTTGATTATGAGATAATGTTGTGAGTCATTATGTCCTATTATACAAATTGTCTCTCCCTAAGCTTAGATGGCATAATTATTGATAGAGGATAAGCTAATAGCTAGCTACTTTTTCCAAGAACAGAATGTATTGACATTTGGGGGGAGGGGTGTGTAGCTCAGTGGTAGAGCACATACTTTGCATGAAGAAGGTTCCAGGTTCAATACCCAAGTTCTCCAAATAGGGCTAGGAAAGAATCCTGCCAGGGGATGTGCGAAACCACTCCTGCCCAGGTTTTCTGGGCACCCACTGAAGCACTGCCCCCAATCTCTCCCCCTAGACCTGCACTTGAGGCCTCAGGAGCTCGGCGAGACGCCTGCACCAACCCCGGGACCATCCGGTGAATGCCCGCCATTTTGTGACCTTTTTTTAGTAGGAAAAAAGGGAACTTAAATATCTGCACATTTAACTATGCGCAGTTTCTTTTTACTCCCTTCTTTTCTTTTCTTTTTTTTTAAGTGGCAAAATGACTGGCACTGGCTGGGAGGGGCCAGGGTGGGTGTGGGGAGTGTCCAGGAGGGTGCCTGTAACTGGGCTCTGTCAGGGGTGTTTCTGAATGCAGGGAGTGGGATAGCAGTTCCGATTCTGATGGAGAACCATCAGACATGGGGGAGGTGTTTTCCCAGGCTAGTCCAGATATGAGTAGGCCTGCTTCTCAGGTTACAAACATCCAGATGGCTGAGCTTGAGGGTCCCTCCTCACCCCACCCACCCCCGTGAGAGTCAGTGAACAGGAGGTTGACCTAATAGATGCCAGGTGCAAAGCAAAGCAAAGAGAGAGAAGGCAGGGGTGGAACTTAGATGGCCTTCCCGATTGGCCTTGATGAGAAGCTGTGCTTAGAGGCTTCACAAGAAGAGAGGGACTTCCTCCCGCCTAAGTTAAGCTAGCAAGACTGCCTCCCTCTTCAAACGGCGGGCAACTCTTGTAAATTCCATCTGGATCCCCTGAAGACATTCCTTGTAGATGGAGAGTTTCTCTGAGAATTTGCATCTGTATGACCCTGTGAAGTAATGGAATAAAAGCTGCAGACTGAAGCCTCTCATCTGTGTATGTTTGGGCATTGAAGTGAAGTGGGGGCTAAGGGAATCATGACAGGCGCTGCCTCTTCCTGCTGCTGCCCAGGCAGTTGTCAAAGGCCACTGCCCAGGCAGCAGCAGCAGCTGCTAGCCATCTCTTGCTTGCAAGCAGGAGACGGCCGGTGGAAGGGATACCCTGCTACTTCTCTTGCCACTGCCTGGGCAGCTATCAAGAACAGCCAACCAAGCAGCCAAGTCTGAGCTGTTCCCAGCCATTTGCCGAGCTCCAGGGCACTCATTGTCCAGGCCCATCAGTGACCTGGAGTTTGGTGAGCAGAGGCCGGGGGGCCGGGTGTGAGGGATTTTGCTGGCCTCTCGGACTAAGTCAGGCGTACACAAGATCCCTAATCCTGCCTGATACCCTGGAGCATCACTGCTAGCCAGGGTTGACAAGACTAGACTAGAGGAACCATAGGTCTGACTCAGTACAGGTTAGCTTCCTATGTTAAGAACATAAGAAGAGCCCTGCTGGATCAGACCAAGGGTCCATCTAGTCCAGCATTCCATTCACACAGTGGCCAACCAGCTGTCAACCAGGAACCCACAAGCAGGGTATAAGCACAAAAGCACCCTCCCATCCATGTTCCCCAGCAACTGGTGCACATAGGCTCACTGCCTCTGGTACTGGAGGCAGCACATAGCCATCAAGACTAGTAGCCTTTGATAGCCTTGTCCTCCAGGAATTTGTCCAACCCCCCCTTTAAAGCCATCCAAACTGGTGGCCATCACTACTTCCTGTGGTAGCGAATTCCATAGTTTAACTATGCGCTGTGTGAAGAAGTGCTTTCTTTTTCTGTGGACCCATATATATTCATGAGAACAAAGTATATATGTAATCGGCAATTTCAGGAGTTTGATTTCTGTAGTTATTTATATCGTGTCTATTTCAGCATATATTGAGAACTTGTTTTTCAATGCCAGAAAAGTTGTCCTGCACATCAGTTGAGCTCCTGAAGTACAAAGCAATCCTAATCCCCTTGGACAGTTAGGATGGGGTAGAAGTGGCCATCCACCAGTGGACAGGAACTCTGCTTGCAATGACCCCGAGTACACTTATGGAAAGGGCATTTGCTGATAGCTATAATTTTAACTCCCCTCCCAACCCATTGGCCAGTCAGAAGGGCAGTAGTTCTTTGTTAGGTTTCTGTTTCCCATAGCAACTAAATTTATCTTTTTTCCCTTACATGTCATTTCCCATAGCAACTAGTTTTCTCTTCCCCCCTAAGTGTTGGTTTCCATGGCTGACCTTTTAAACCTCCAGGCAAGAACAGTCTAAATAGAAAGCAACCATTTTATAATGAAAAGCAATACACAAAATGACTGAACATTTTCATTCCCAAAACAAGTACCATCAGGTGCTCTGGTCATGTGGTTCACAGCGCTCAACAAGAGTTTAATCCAGAGTTAGCTGCTAATATTAAAGGACTGATGTGTGTGCATCTATTTAGCAGCTGGCTTTGAGTTTCTGGTTGGCCGAACACTCATCGCACATGTGCAGAAACTCATTTAACACTCCGAGACAGAAAAGAACTTTCTGGAAAAATGGAACAAATCATCATACATCTGAACACTTCAAGCTGGACAAATTTATATACCAAATGTTGTAATTATAAATTTTGTCAACATCACTAATCGTTTCCTTAGTTCCAAGTCAAGGCATTTTGACTCTAAGAAACTAGAGTAATACAGTCTCAGACTGCTCCTGAATGGCAATGTAGTTATTAACTGCTGGAAGAATGCCAGTATTCAATTGTACCTTGGTAGTTCCTCATCATTATTCATGATTTAATCAGGAAGCTGGATATGGTTTACATCCTTATTCAGATTTATTTACACATGCATTATTTTCTTAGCTATTTGGAATTGGTTCATGGCTTGAAAAGTATTCAGCCAGGCTTGTCCAGAAGTGAACAATGCTGCAATTTGACAATTTTCCTACCCCTTAACAGTATGTATGTGTAAGTGATTATCATAACTAGAGAAAGAGGCATGGAGGTGTTAATAGATCTTGAGAGGGGGCAGAAGATAGTTTAGGCTTGTCTTAGATCTAGGAAAGATTGTCCCATCTTTTCCTTAGCTCAGTCTATTGGCCAGAAACTACAGCAGGGCAGCTTGCAGCCTGGCAGATGAAAATATAAAGGTAGTTGTAGTTAGGGCTCAGAGACCTTAAACAGATGCTTCTAAAGTTTTCTCAAAGAGCTGGGATTGCATTTGATCCACTCCAGGATGTGTGTGGCTGGCAGGAAGCAGCTGGCCACACTTCCTGGAGTGGGTTGGGGGAACAACATGGGATCATGTTGCATTTCACCAAAGCCATTCTGCAAAGTGCAGTAGGAAGAAAGTAGTAGAGATGGTCTTGTGCCACTGTGTGTGTTGAGGGACTCTTGTTTGCCTTCCCACCATTTCAGCAGGGCTTTAATTCACTCCAAACCACCCCAAGAATGGTCTGGATTCAGCATTTGGTGAGGAAATTACAAATTATGTAATCATGTAAAATATGTGTCTGAATCTATTTTCTGTGTTCACAAAGTAAGCCCTTTGAGATCAGCAAATGACTGGGGAAGTTTAATTTGCTTCTCTTCCCTCTGTGGCCCCTGCCCTGACTCTGTTAATGCTGGAGAACAGGCTGCTGCTGTCAGTCCAGTAAAGCTGGTCCAGAAATCAGTAAATGTGCCAAATTACCAGGAATATAGGATGGTCTTAGAGTATTTGGTCTGGATAGTGATTAAATGACAGCAGTTGGAAGACTGATATTATCAAGGTGCTCTGTGAAGGTTCTAAAATATTTATAGCAAAATACTAAATTATCAGCATTTCCAGTTTTCCTCTAAAAAATCTCTCTTTTCAAAAACAACATAAAACGCATGACTCCTCAGTAAATTTAATGCAGCCAGTTCCCATAATTCATAGATCCTAGCCAGTTATTAGTAGGTCACAGGACTATCTTCATAACCAACAGGATTATCAGCTATTGCACTGTTTTATTTCCAACATTACTCTTAATCCTAAAGACTGTAATGATTTTTAAACAATTCCAGTGCTAATGGATCCCCTGTCTATGTAAGATTATAGTATTCATAAATCATACATAGATTCTTGTTCCTTAAAAGGGTTAAAATTTTGATTGCTCTGTGCTGGCTCAGAAGCTGGTTGCTGTTTGACAGGCAATCAAGAAGTCAAGACAGATGAACTGGAAAACAAGTCATGACTTTTTTCTCTCTCCTGGCAGGTTGGAGAACACAGTGCATTTTTCATTCATTATTGTTTTATGTTTATAATTAAGCAAACCCCCTTCCCACAAAACTTTCCACCCAGAAGATGTGCTCTCTTTGAAACTCTGCAAAAAAAAGGTTGGAAAGGGCAATAGCAAGTATAATGCCACTGCTTTGGGTTTTTAATGCTAATGAGGATATGTCAGCTGGTTCTCTCTGCTCCAGTTCACAAATACAATTTTTGGAGACCAAATAAATGAGAAAGTGGTATGACAGAGAGGAAAATTTGTTTGAAAAATACTTGATGCATCACATCAGTGTGTCATGAAATGTGCCATTTATTTTGATGCATTTTATTCTCTTATGTGGAAATGTGCATGATGTGATGCAGTCTGTATTATATGATGCAATATATCTGGAAGGAAAGTGCCAAGACTAAATAACAGAAAATAATGGTATTCTCTTTGTTCAGACTAATGACCAGCCTTGGACTTCCTTTCTGGGAACAAAACAGCTGGAGATACATTCAGATGACCGAGTGGTGGCCCTATATATATGGAACTTCCTCCCCAAAAGTTATATTTAGTGCCTTTCCTACTTTCTTTTAGGTGGGTCCTAAAAGCATTTTTATTTCAGACCTCTTTTAGTTAAGAGCATCCTTCTCCAACCTGGTTCCCTCCAGATATATCAGACTACAGCTCCTATCATCCCCAGCCAGCACAATCATTGGCCATGCTGGCTAGGAATGGTGGGAGCTGTAGTCCAACACATTTGGAAGGAGCTAACTTGGGGAAGGCTGGTTAAGAGGGTAGGTCAGTGCACCACACTTGTGCAAATGTAACTCAGTTGGATGTGTGCCAGTGGAATGACACAGGTGGATACTGCCCAAATGGAACTATTTTAAAACAACTACCTAACACGTTATACTAAAAAGTCATGCTGTGCGATGCTGAATATTTTGATTCTTCAAATTTCAGCAATTCGGGGGTGGGGGGCAAAATGAAACCTATGGTGAAAGAGGCTGGGGAGGGTGAGCATTTCAAATCATGTTCTCACTGGGGAGAGGGCAGGTGTTCCATTTCCTTTTTTAAGTGTCAGAGGTGGGTAAGGGGGTCTTTCTTTCTTTCTTTCTACAGAAAAAAAAGCCTGTTCTTACTTGCAGCCATACAGGACTCTTTGCAGAGAGGTTTCCCTAGCCATGGTTTCATGGGACTTTAGGATAAGGGTTTGATCTGCCAGGCTGAAAGCCTCTGTGCAAAGAGTCCTGCGATGCTGTAACAATGCATGCAGCATTTTTTAATTAAAAAAAAAGATAGAATGAAGACCCCTTGTCCACCTCCTACACTTAAAAAGGTAAATGAAACCTCTGCCCCCTTTTCCAATGAGCAAATTATTTGAAATTCTCCCCCTCCCTGCAAAAGAGGAAGAAAATACAATACCTCTTTTCACAGGGAAAGAAACATTTGCCAAAGTAGACAGCCGCACATACTTGAAGCACTATTTGCTGTTGTTATTTGTTCATGATGAAATTTAGAAGACATATTTTATAGACTTCGTTATGTTGTTTTATGTTTTAATTATGGCTCAAACTTAAATAGCATGGTAATAGCTTTGTGATACTTTCCACAGAAGAGAACAAAGCATGATAGAACAAAAATAAAATATTATCAGTAGGTACCAATTAAAACAAGATTATACTTGCACTTAGAATGACCTTAAATTGAGTTGAATGCCAAGGTAGTTTGCAACAATGTAGATTCAAGCCTGAATTTATGAAACAAGACAATGCTTTACTTACAGTTTAGTTAAGAGCTGTTTTTAGAACAATTTTATTGGTTTATGAATAGGAAGGCAAATGGAAATATTAGTACACACCCACACACACATGACTCAATATTAAAACTACAAAAGAAAAAATAGTTATCTCCATATCTAATATATTCATTCTGTTTTGTACAAGCTTTCAATTTAATTTTTTGAGGACTACTTATTGTTGCTGTTGCTATTTCTTAGGTCTTTGGATCAATTAAGCAGATGTAGGGTATCCTAGGCTTTTCATGGGTAACACAGTCCATATGAGGGCAAACACCTACTGACACATAAAAGTCTCTTAACCCATTCCTCCTTCCTCTCAGGCAACACAGGTCAAGAGGCTGCACTGTTGCACTGCGTGCACATGTTGCACTGCATGCAACAATGGAAAGGAGGTGAAGCAGAAGGAGCTGATGGCTGCTCACACCTGTCTTGTGCAGCCTTTCCAATAGAAGGCAAGCTCCAGAAGACCTTAAAAGGCCAGGAGCTACACCACCAATGTCAAGTAAAGGTCCCTGCCCACCAGCCAATTGTAACTCAGAAGTCAATGGCGAATGGAGGAGGGACTCGATGGGCAGGAAGATACAGATGATCAAGTCTTTCTTAAATATCCTGTTCCCAATCCACTTAGGGCTTCATAGGTAATGATCATCACCTTGAACTGAGCCTGAAAATGGCCTGGTAGGCAGTGCCAATTTGCACAGAGTTGTACTTTTGTAAAGTGGGCTCTAGGTACCATTCTGGTTGACACATTTTGCGTGAGTTGAGGTTTTGAAATGCTTTTCAGGGGCAGGCCATGTAGAGCACATTACAGTAATCTAATCTGGATGTAACCAAGGCGTGTTGTCTACTGTTGATTAGAACATCGTGTGTGTTAATTTTTTTAATTCTGTCTCCCTTGGGTTTGGGTTTTATGCAGTGTTATTTTTACTGTGTGTTATTTTATTGTATAATTGTATTCTAATTGGTCATAGTTTGTTGTTTAGTATTATAGTTTATTTTTGTTAGCCACTTTGAGCATCTCTGTTTGGAAGGATTAAGAAAAAAAAAATATGTGTGTAACAGTTAGGGATGGATGAACCCACCCCATCCGGTACTGGCATGCACCCGCTGAAGCACTGTCCCTGCTCGAGCAGCCCTGGACCCGCACTCAAGCCCCCACGAGCTTGCCGAGACACCCACACTCACCTTGGATCCTATCCACAAATGCCCGCCATTTTGCCAAGCTTATTTTTATGGGAAAAAGGAGGTCATTAAAAATGCACGTATTTAAATATGCACAAATTTGGGCTGGGAAAGCTTGATATATGCAATATTAGAGGCATAAATAGGCCATTTATGTGCATTTCTGATGACCTCCTTTTTCCGATAAGAATAAGCTCGGCAAAATGGTGAGTGCTCATGGATGGGACCAGGTGAATGCGTGGAACGTCGGGGAGGGCACAAGCAGGGGTGACCGAGGTCAGAGGCTTGGCAGGTGTGGTCCGGGGGCATGGGCGGGGGTAGCCTGATGGACTCCCAGACCCAGTCGGGCATCCACGCCATCTCTAGTGACAGTAGCATGATCTGCTTTATTCAGAAAAGGGTGCAGTTGGCACACCAGCTGAAGAGTCACAAAGGCATTCCTAGTCACAGCACTTGACTATCAAAGATGCAAATTTTATCCTTCGGGTGGAATGCAGTCATGTCCAGAACAAGTTGTGCAACTAATCTGGATTGATTTTCTTACTGACTAACAGAGCTTCTGTCTTATCTTGATGAAGAATCAGCTTGTTAACCTATATTCAGTCCATCATTGCACCCAGATACTGGTTCAGAAACTCTCCTGCTTCCTTAGTCTTAGAAGCAAACAAGAGCTAGAGCTAGGTGTCATCAGAATATTGATAACACACAACTCCAGCCCTCCAGATGACCTCTCCCAATAGTTTCATGTACATCAGCCTTTCCCAACCTGGCATCCTCCAGAGGTTTTGGACTACCACACCCAATGTTCCTGACCATCCATGCTAGCTGGGGCTGATGGGAGTTGAAGTCCCAATCATCTGGAGAGCACCAATTTGGGAAAGGCTGTGATGCTAAACCACATGGGACATAAGAACCCCGAGGAACCAACAGCCAAGTGGCTGGGCACTCATTTTCCTGTACCCTTGGGAAGAAAACCCTGAGCCAGAATATTTAATAAAACAAGTAGTACCTACACCAAAATGGAGTGTATCCCCACTCCCCAAGAGGAATACTCCTGTTCATGGCTCCAGATAACCTGAAACAAGAGCTTTGCATTGCTGTTCAGGTTTTGTGGAGGAGGTGAGTAAATTTCAGGACTAGGAGAATGGATAAAGGACACATTTCTTTCCTTCCCCTGCTCTCCAAGGCTTTCTCCTGTTTTGGTATATAGTTCTAGAGGGCTGCCAACCATATATCTTTGAGTACGTAGCAGGGAAGAGGGGAACATAGCTCTGGAGATGGGAAAGGCACCCCCCCCCATAACCTTTCAAGGATACTTACTGTAATCTGTCAGCAGCTTGAGAAGGTCAATTCCCTCTCTTCCTTTGCCCTCCATTTTCATTTTTCATATTTTTGTTCTGTTTTCCAATGACACACAGACCTTCCTTGTCTCAAACTGTTCTCATACATGGACTTCACTGAAGACTCAGAGTCTGCCTGACTTCCATTAGATACCGCTTTATCCCTTCCTTTCTCTGTAGGGTCAGCTGTAGACAATATTTTGCAAGCTCACAGGTTTCTGCCAGGGAGTTTTGAACTTTTTAAATGCAGGTTTCTTTTAATTCTCAAAGTCACGTACTTCTGCATACCTAAGATGTCCCTTTGACTGCAAACACCTTTCTTTTGAGTAGGAATGTCATGAGTGTCTGGTCGAGGTTCGAAGCCTGGCGACAAGCTGCTGGTTCAGCCCCCCGGACGCCAGTTTGCAGACCTCAGCTCTTGCCTGATTCATGGTGTGCTGAGTCAGGCAAGAGCTCAGGTGCCTGCTCCCTTAACAAGGAGAGGGAAAGAAGACAGCGCCTCTCCTCCTTCCCCCATCCTTGCTACAGCAGCAGTGGTGCGGGAAAGGCGGGTCATTTTCCGTAAGTTTTCCTGGCCTTACGGAAAATGACCAGCTTGTCCCCAGCCGCTGCTGCTGTAGCAGGTGGGGATGGAGGGAAGAAGGAGGCACCTATCCTCTTCTCCCCCACCCACCTGCTGGAGGCCAGGGCGAGAGGCTGTGGGCTGGCTACATTGAGGCCTCTCTTCCCCGCACTGGCCTTTGACAGCTGGTGCGCGGAAGACGGGTGACAGCAGCACCCCAGTGCTCTTGCCCTGGCCTGCTCTAGAGAATACCAGGGTGAGAGGCTGGTAGGGATGTACGAAAGTCACTTACCTGTGAATCGCAAAGCTGATTCGAGGTGGGGGGGAGGCGCCCCATCCCTCCCACCCGAAATTCTGGCCGGGCGGGAGGCGCCCTGTTCCTCCCGCCGTGAATCCCGGCCGGCTGGGAATGCAAATGGCGGCAGCTGTCGCTGCCACCGTTTGCGTCCCTGCAGTCAGCCGTGATAGGCTACGTAAATGTTTATGTAGCCTATCACGGCTGAGTTAAAAAAAAACAAACGTGTGTATGCAAATGGCGGCGCCCATGGGCGCCGCCATTTGTGTTCCTTATTTTGGCACGTGTAGTCTACGTAAACATTTACGTAGACTACAGCAAAAATAAGGGGAACGCAAATAGCGTAGCGTGTTTGCGTTCCCCTTATTTTCGCCATAGTCTACGTAAATGTTTACGTAGACTACACGTGCCAAAATAAGGAACGCAAATGGTGGCGCCCATGGGTGCCGCCATTTGCATACACGCGTTGTTGTGGTTTTTTTTACTCAGCCGTGATAGGCTACGTAAACATTTACGTAGCCTATCACGGTATTTTTTTAAAACCTAGCCATGATAGGCTACGTAAATCTTTACGTAGCCTATCACTTTTTTGTTTTGTTTTTGTTTTTTACTGGAAATGGCAGTGGCGGCAGCTGGTCGGAAGACCAGGCGCCGCCACCGCCGCCGCCGAACCGCCGCTGAACTGCCGCCAGAGCCGCCGCCGCCAGGGAGATTCACCCGAGGTAAGTCCCATCCCGGGGGGGCGGGGGGGGGTGACCGTTTCGCCACTGATTTCGGGGGGATGAATGCGCTGGCATTCGGCCTCCCCGAGATTTGTGGAGAAATTCTCTGACATCCCTAGAGGCTGGGGGTGGCTGCGACGAGGGCCTACTTCCCCACACCGACCTTTGACAGCTGGCGTGTGGAAGAGGGGGAGCTCGCGCAGCTCGCAGGCAGGCAGGGCGAGCAGGGAAGCTCAGCGAGCAGGCCCAGGCTGCACGAACTTTAAGGGGGCAGTTTGTTAAGCTCCCCGATCCCAGATGGAGATGGGCTCACTCATCCCTACTTTTGAGTGCCCCTTCTGACCTCCAAATTGATAGGTGCTCAGCCACATTAGTTTGCTATTAGAGGAATGGTTGAGCTGTAAAATAACTCCTCAAGATAAAGTAAAAATCCCATTCTCTGATTTAAAGTGATAACCTGCTTTTCTGCCCCTTTCTGTGCTCCCTTCAAGTCTAAGGGAGAATAATTAGTGTTCCTTGTATTGCAGATTGCTTCACTGAATGCATATTGGACCCTGGGAGTAACTCCAAACTCTGCAGAGGTCATGAACTTCAAATTAATAAAACTACCATCCTTATATTTAACCTTCAGACAGCAAAGGGCAACCGAAAAGATCAAGGGGCTAGAGCAACTGTGAGGAAAAGTTAGAAAGAAGTTAGGGCTTTTTTAGCTTAGAAGATGTGAGTGGGAGGCACAAATTAGGGATGGCTATCACAGGGAAATCTGGCCCTTTGGAGCCTTGACGGATTTCCCCGGAGTTCCGGCTTGGCTTCCATTTGTGAGCCAAGGCATGGGCTTTTCCCGGAATCCAGGAAACTTCTCAGGTTTGGTGTTTTTCTTTTCTAAAAATTACTATCCATGCAAATTGCAGCCACAATTTGCATAATTTGCACAAATTTCAGCTGTAATTTGCACAAATTTCAGCTGTAATTTGCACAAATTTCAGCTGTAATTTGCACAAATTTCAGCTGTAATTTGCACAAACTGTGGCTTTGTGCCATTTGCATAAATGGTGATTTTAGAAAGAAAAGAAACAGAAATCTATGAGCTAGCCTGACTCATACAGATTGAGTCAGGCCAGCTCATGGGTTAGTAAGCTAGAGTCTGGGGGTTCGAGCTGCTGAAAGCTCAGCAAATTTCAACTGCTGGACGGAGTTCTCCAACATCCCTAGGCATGACAGAGTGTATAAAATTATGCATTGAGAGGGAGAGGTTTTTCATAAAATTAGTACCTGGCATCATCCCAATGTTAAGGATGTACGAAAGTCACTCACCTTTTGACAAAATGTGATTCGAGGTGGGGGGGAGGTGCTCCGTCCCTCCCCCCAAAATTCTGGCCAGGGGGGAGGCGCTCCATCCCTCCCCCCCGAAATTCTGGCTGGCTGGGTGCGCTGGTAGATGCTATGCTATTTGCGTTCCCCTTATTTTCGCCGTAGTCTATGTAAATGTTTACGTAGACTAGATGTGCCAAATTAAGGAATGCAAATGGTGGCACCCATGGGCACCGCCATTTCCATACGTCGGGTTTTTTTTTTTTTTTACTCAGCCGTGAAAGGCTACATAAACATTTACGTAGCCTATCACGGTATTTTTTTAAAATCTAGCCATGATCGGCTACGTAAATCTTTATGTAGCCTATCACGTATTTTATTTTTTACTGGAAATGGTGGCGGCAGCTGGTCGGAAGACTGGCCACCGCCGCTGCCGCCACTGAACCGCCGCCAGAGCTGCCACCGCCAGGAGGATTCACCCAAGATAAGTCCCATCCCGGGTGGGGGGGGAGACTATTTCGCCACCAATTTCGGAGGGCCGAATGCACTGGCATTCGGCCTCCCCGAGATTTGTGGCAAAATTCTCTGACATCCCTACATCCCTTTAAGATGAATAGTGGGAGAGTCAGGACAGACAAAAGGAAGTATGTCTTCAAACAGCACATCATTAAACAATGGAATTCACTACCACAAGATGCCAACATAAATGGCTTTAAAAGGTGATGAGACTAATCATGGATGATGGCAACTGGTTATTAGGGATGGATAAACAAGCAATGTTTGAGATCACCAGGATTCTCTGAAAATCCTCTCGTCTCATGCCTGATTCCTATTGGTGATCGCTGTTCAATCTGCTGAATGGGAAACTTGCACAAATTGAGCAATGATCAAAAGGGAGATGAACAAGAAGAATGCATGTTTTCAACAATTTGCTAATATGTTTGCCAGACATATGCTCATGCTGACATTTGAAGCTTCAAATGGGGCATGCTCGCATGTTTTGTGAGCAAAAACAAAATTCTTTTACATCCCTAGTTATGATTAGGGATGCCAGAGAAATCTACAATGGAGCCAAATGAGTTCAGATTTTTATTAATCTGATCTGTGAATTTCACAGCAGACCAGCTTTCCTCTTGTCAGGCAGATTTCACAGACTTGCAGACCATTTTTCTAACTCTGGGAATTTGTTGCAGATTTCATCCTGGAAAAATACACAAAAATAAAAAGGCCAAAAATGTACATTACCCCACAGGCTAAAGCATGTAAATGAGAATTTGGGGGGGAATTTGCATGTGAGAATTTGCAAATTTTTGGAAGTGTATTTGTGCAAATTCATATTTGCACAAATGCACATTTGCACAAATTTGGAAACTAAACAAATCTGTTTCTATCGATGGGTGGATGACTGAAAGGCACCTGACAATCTGTGAAACACAGATGGAACACATTTTACACCATCTGTACATCCCTAGTTATGATGGCTATGAACTACCACCAAGATCAGAGGCAGCATGTCTCTGAATACCAGTTGCTGGGGAACAATTGTGGGAAAGGGCTATTGCCCTCATGTCCTGCTTGTGGGCTTCCCATAGGCATCTGGTTGGTCCCCTGCTGGGTTAGATAGGCCTTTGGTCTGATCCAGCAAGGCTTTTCTTATATTCTTACAGTAGGATTCATTTCAACTTAAATAACATTCATATGCCAATACATAGTTTGGATAATGAAAGGATGGCAACCAAATCTCAATGGAGATGAAACCGTTAACAAACTATTTTCTTACTTTCTTACATCACAGTTACCATGTAAATTGAATTGGATTCAAATGCCACATCATTAGTAGGGATGTACGAAAGTCACTTACCTTTTCGAAGTGTGACATTTGTGGTGGGGGGGAGGTGCTTTGTCCCTCCCCCCGAAATTCTCTCCGGCCGGCTCCGCTCTGCGGAGATTCCATGGCCGGGGCTGCCCACAGCCGGACATCCAGCTGCTGGGCAGCCTGCAGGGACACAAATGGCGGCAGCCATAGCCTCCACCATTTGCGTCCCTGTATTTTGCCGTGATAGGCTACGTAAATATTTACATAGCCTATCATGGCAAAAAAACCCAACAACCAGCGGATGCAAATGGCGGCGGCTACAGCGGCCGCCATTTGCGTTCCCCTTTTTTCACCGTTTTATCCTACGTAAATATTTACGTAGGCTATTACGGCAAAAAAAAAGGGAATGCAAATGGCATAGTGGCCACCATTTACATCCCCCCTTTTTTTTTTTGCTGTAATAGCATACGTAAATTTTTACATAGGATAAAATGGCGAAAAAAATGGAATGCAAATGGCGGCCCCTGTAGCAGCCACCATTTGCATCCGCTGTTTTTTTTTTGCCGTGATAGGCTACGTAAATACTTATGAAGCCTATCATGGCCTTCGCAGGGATGCAAATGGCGTCCCTGCATTAGCTGTGATAGGCTACGTAAGTATTTACGTAGCCTATCACGGCTATAATGAGGAAGCGAATGGCAGCTGCATACGCGGCCGCCATTCAAAAGTCAGCGTGGATGGCAGCAGGTAAGTGCTCTGTTTCATGCGCCTTTCATGGGGTGGAGGGGCGGGGGGCTTCATTCCGCCATGGATTTCGGGAGGCGAAATCACCGAGCCTCACCGAGATCCGTGGCGGAATTTTCTGACATCCCTAGCTGGAATACATGGCTATTTTCGTCAATAAAGTTACCCATGAAATGCATGGATAGCATTAGGAAATGTCATGCAGAGATAAACTGTGCTGATTGCTCAGTTTTGTATGTGTACACATACAGATATACCAATGACAGCAAATAAGATGCTCTTGAACTGAGATAAGTGACAATGCCTATAAATATTGCACTCCTTGGAAAACTTAAGAATGAGATCAAGGAAGAATTTGAATTGAATCTCCTTAAGGATTATAAAAGTTAAGATTGCCAGAATGCCTTGCCAAAGATGACCAAGGCTGAAGTCTTAAGCCAACTTACTCAGAAGTGAGCCCCATTGGATGTGTTGGTAAACAAAACATTCATGTATTGAACTGCCTCAAATATTGAGTAATCAAGTGATGAGAAAACAACCTATTATTCATGCATGTGTGGAGTAGCTTTCAGTAACGATGCAGTTAGCTGGAAGTGCAAGTTGCCCCCCCCCCTTCAGACAGTGAATGGAGGGCAGGGTGGGGCATCTTCCCAAGAGCAGGAAGCATTGCCCAATCAAAGCCGGCTGCAATGGACAATTTAAAAGGCTGACCACACCTAGCTCACTCCAGAGCACCCTTTGAGTGGCAACCAACCCTCCTGCCCACCCCAAAGGTTGCAGCATGGATTGTCTAGTCATCAATGTTGATGGTGCTAAGTAGGAAATTTTAAGGCAAACTCAAGTCAAGATTGACCTTAGAGTATGGCCCTTTATTCACATCATGCTGTACCAAAGGGTGTGAGTGTAATGGTGATTCAGCTGACTGGTTTTCTTACATCTTGGCACTTACATCTTGACACAGGCGAATACAGTGCAGGCTGGGAGAAACATAAGCCTAGGGTAGCTTGGTGAGCATGCTGAGACATTTGCAAGATGAAGAGATGCTCATCTAGCTGACCTCTTACAGCTGGCCAGCATGAGGGGATACCGAATGATAGCTGTGCTTAGGCCTAGAGGCTTTACAGATGTGGTGTCATCTTGCCTCCACAACACACCTGAATTGTGTGCTGACCAGGACACATGTCAAGCAGGTGACATGCTCACCTGATGCGCAGAGCCAAGGTGTTGTCACCCTTTACAGGTCGACAGCAGGAATAACTTCCCAGCTCTCTCTCTCACACTCTTGAAGATCAAGGGCACACACTGAATGTTGTTAGCCTGGGGTTAACTTGTTCCCCATTGCACATTTTGTTAAATTGAATAAAGTCATGCCCTGTTTGAACCCAGCAGTCATCTCCTATCTTCATTCCTGGGACGATGTGTGTGTGTGTAGAGCACAAAGATGCACAACAGATATGGGCAGTTCTATCCTTGTTCTCCCTTGCAGAACTATTGTTAAAACAAAGACACAGTTTAACTTGAAGTCAATTGTCTCAAACTGATCATCAAGTATTGTATAATGGCTTCAGCTGTTTAAATTAAAAAAAGAAAGAAAAAGGAATTCACCTTTCCTTAAAATGAATAAGAGTTTTCACACAGAAAAGAAATTTAAAGACAGGAAAAATAGTTGGTTCTTTAACTGCTGCTGTTTTGATCTTCCTCAAAGTAAAAGTCATTTTGCTTGATGGAGCTATGGCCATTTCTTCTGCTTTAGACACCTTGGGAAACAGAATTCCATTTTCAGCCTACCTAAAAAAACATATTGTAGCTGAAATAATCTCATGGTGTCAAAGAGATAAAATAAAAACCTTTCATCTTTCAAAATTCCAAGGGAAACTATTTGCTTGTGGGCGGAGAACCAAAAACTAGTGTTTTAAGGTGAAGCATTCTGTTTTATGTCGGCTTTCTGTGGCCAGGGCTGAGATGATTTTAGGCCTAAGGCTCCATTTACAGTGTTATTGTGGTTTTCCTGTTCCTTTTATTGTTTTTAATTTTTTCCCCTTCTATTTTGCATGGCATTTGCATGGAGCAGTTTGATATTTTTTGTTAACTAAAATGGGCACAAACCAGTCAAAATAAGCACCTACTTAACTCTCTCCCTCAATTAAATCAACAAAACTCTAAAAAGGTATTTAACTTTAGAAGAATTGTGCCCTTGTCTTCAAGGTTTAATGTTGTACTTGTCTTCAGTATAAAATTAATTATCTATAAACTGGACAGAATGATAGGTTAAAAAGAAAAAGGGGAAAGGCAACAGCAATATAAGCAGGACATACCCTTTTTAAACATCATCATCTTCATCTGCTCCTGGTTAACAATTTGGAGCAGAAATATGACAAAAGGATTTCTTATCCTTTTGATAAGAAAAAGGATAAGATAACTGCAATAAAGCATAATTGCAATAAAGCAAGGGACATTGATGCAGTTTCCCCACTGCACATTTTTAAAAGCTGAAATTAAATGATCGAATTGTTCTTTGCACAAAGCAACACCCTATGACACATTTAATGCATTGCTGTTTATCACAGCATTGAAGTATGTGCTTGAGAAGTATGATGAATGAGACTTTTTTTTTTTAAGATTGACTCTTGTGTATATGGTGTGCTACATTTGTTACAAATACCTAACAGTAAGATTTATTTCAAAATTGCCATATTGTTATGTGTGCCTGGGATAAAATGAGTAAGACCACATGAAAATTCTCTGTTATATTTTGCCTCTGTATTGGAAATCCCTCTGAAGCTAATTATTTTTTTTCAAGTTTCCAGGGTTTTACAGACAACAGGGCCTGGGAATATGTTGCAGTAGATGGGGAAATGTGTATATATTTAAAAACCCAACAGAATCCTATGCATATCAACTCAGAAAAAACTTCCATTGAACTGCTAGATATGATAACTGCTGAATATGATCAAAAGTTGATTTCCATTCAGAAATA
Organism: Heloderma suspectum; assembly: GCF_057233095.1. Lineage (NCBI taxonomy): Eukaryota > Metazoa > Chordata > Lepidosauria > Squamata > Helodermatidae > Heloderma > Heloderma suspectum. The sequence continues at coordinate 90,051,191 of NC_139461.1, forward strand.
TATGTCAAGTAGAAAATATTTGTACATTCTAGTCCAGTCCACATTGCATTAATTCATATACTTCTCATCACTACATATACACCATGAAACTTTTTCTGCTGTCTTTATTCAGCCTTTCCCCAGGCAAGATATTATGCTTTTGCATATAAATTAAATGAGAAATATTCATGCAGCTTTAATTATGGTATATTTCTTAATAGAACTTTCCTAAAGGAAAATATGTTCATAATACTGCACTGTTGGATATCTGCGATTTGGTAAAAACACAGCAATCAGTTTTTGAGGTTTTGACTATTTGATAATCTGGTATGAAATTAGAAACTAAAATGGAAGAGAGGACTACAAATTGCTGGAGTTGACCACTGTTCTAGTAAGGTGCCAAACTATAGAATAAATGTGGGATCAAAGTTTATTATGAAAGACAGCAGGGTTCAGTCCTGTCTGCAACAGCTACAAAATTAGATGAAGATCTTCTGAACAAAGCAAACAAAAAGCCCAATGCTTCCATGTATTTTCTTTCAAATAAATTATAAATAACAGTCCCTTCCATTAGCAGAGATCGGCTACCATGGTAAGTCTTGGACACAAACAAAAGTAGAAATTTGCATCTTTCAAGAAAGCTTGGTTTCCCAAACCTTAATATATAATTCTGTGTTAAGTCACACTGATTTCAGTGAAACTCACTTCTCAGTTGGTTTCCTTAGGACTGAAAATTAAGTGAAGTAATTGTGGTATGCAACATTTACAAAATAATAATAATAATAATAATGAAAATTTGACCATGCTTACACACCATAACCCAGCAGTAGACAACCTGGTGCCCTCCAAATATTTTGGACTACAACATCCGTTATCCCTGTTCACTGGTCATGCTGGGTGTGTCTGATGAGATTGGTGGTCCAAAACATCTGGAGGGCACCAGGTTGCCTACCCGTGCAATAACCTATTTATATTAGAGTAACCATGGACAAGTCCCACTAACAGTCCCTACTCAGCCACAAAGTTCACTGAAGAGAAGGTGCTCTCCCCATTTTTATATTGATAGGACGATGATACGATAATTGCTTGTCATTGTTGCTTTCTACCCCATTACCATCTCTGGCCAAAGAGGTTGTGCAGATTGTTATAGTGCTTTCAAACATGCAAAGCCTCTTTGATCAGAGATGCCAGTGGACCAAAGAAATAATTGGACAACCATGGCTATACCATATCACCTCTAACTTCTTTTTTTACAAAGATTTTCTGCCTCCACCAGCCCTGATAGTTTTGGACCAAGCACTATCTAATAGTTTATCAGGTTGTTTAGAGGGAAAATAAATGTAAACCATTTAGGAAAGTTGGAAGTAACCAACAGTACTAAAAGATTTACACTATGATCCAAAACACATTTCTTGAAATGTGTAGTCTTCATCTAAATCAATAGATGTCACGTCCAAGTAAATGTGTTTAGAACCAGGGTATGTGTCTTTCAAGAAGTCCCATTCAAAGCTGGTTTAGATTTGATTCTTTTATTAAAACTAGCACAGTTTTTATTCTTTATTTTTTTAAAAAAAGGTATTGAAAACTTACCTGTGTGGCACCAGGCCCTCCTAGCTTTAGAAAAATGAATAATACAAAAAAAAGTTGGCTTAAACGTCTGATGAAAGGAAGGAGAAGTTCTTTTGACTTCAGAGCCTTCTGAAAGCTTTTGAAAGCAACAATTTCCTGCCAGTAAAAGGCACTTATGCTTTTGGGTTTGAAAACTCACAGTATGTCATTGCTTACTGCTTGCTATTTTGGGTGTTCCTAGTAAAACAGAGGATCTTTTGTGCAAAAACATCATAATGCTTCTCTGATGTTCAGGCTGAACCCAGAATTAAAATGCAGCAAGATGGCTCCAGTGAGCAAAATGCAAACTGATTTTTTTACTTCCTTATTTTCCCTTTAAGGGAAAAAGGGGACCTACTGGAAAGTACCAGAGATGATAAGGAGATGATTCATCTTCAGTGCAAGTATGTTGCAAGTGAAACGGACATATCCTCCATTTAGAGATTACTCAGGAAAACAAATGATTAATTTACAGCAGCAACAAAGGTTGCATGAAAGAGGGGAATGGTTCTGCATGCTCACACACCCCGGCTTAGATTCCCCCCCCCTTTTTTTCCTCTTGAAGTAATGGCTTTACCAAATAATTCAGGCCTGTTAAATAAGCATATCTATGAATGGCTTGGGTTCATTCTTTATTTTTTCATGGAACTTTACACCTGAATTTGCAAGCCATGTTGACTTGCATCTCAATATATTTACTTGAAAGTAAGATCAAATGAATTAGGATCAAGAAGGTTTGGCCACGTGTCCTCTTTTACAGAGGGCAGTCCTCTTTTTGAAGAGATGGCAGAGGGTCATCCTCTGTTTAAAAGTCGTCTATATTTGAAGGCTGTCCTGTCCAGGGGAGGCTGGTGGATCCAATTTTGGTGGGGCAGTGATTTCATTCTGGGTTTTAGTTACAACCAGCCAGAAGTCTAAAGGAGCCATCCAAGGTTATGGACCCATTTTGGTAATAGGGTCCATCACCTTGGATAGCTCTTTTAGACTTCTGGCTGGTTGTAACTAAAACTCAGGCTAAAATCTTTACCCCACCAAAATCGGATCCACCAGACTCCCCTGGTCCTATCCAATACCAGTTTAAACAATAAGAACTATCAGAACTGTTGCCTATTATGGATGGGAGAATGAGCAATGTTAGAGCTTGCTGACCATTTTCTACCTCGATGCTCATCTCACTTTGTTCTTGCTCCCAAACATGAGCAACTTCTCTCTTTTTTTTCAAACAGGAAAAGTGTGCATTTTTGAACATGAAAAAATGTGCTTTTTACCCCCAAAGGCTAAAGCATGAAAATGCAGGTTTTTGGGGGGTGCACTTTTGAATCTGCATTTTCAGAGGTGCGCACGTCTACAAATGTGTATTTTCAAACATGAATGCAACATCAGGAAATTGTGAAAACTGGGGTTGTAAACAGAATATGTTTTTAGGGATGTGCAAATCAGCAAAACTCAAGCTCACCAAAGTTCTCCAAATTCCATCTTGAAGCTCGTTCTAACTCCAGTCTGTTTCAGATTGCGAGCTATGCTGTTTTCTTTTCTCATGACAATCCATTCCATGCACATTTTTGTGTGTATTTTTCCAAATGTCCACACATCAATTGTGTGCATCTCTGAAATGTATGCATTCTTCTCCCATTGCTTAAAGAGTATTTGTGTGCATTTTTGAAAAATATGCATTTTTTCATGCGCATTTGTCAGATGTATGCATACTGTCAAACACATTTTTGTGTGTGTGAAGGGGGTGGGGGGACCATTAATCACATTGCAAGCTCAGAAGTGTACAGACTTCAGTGGTAGATTGCATCTGAGTCCACGTTCAGTCCAGAAGATGTGAATAAAATATGCAATAAAAAATGAACTGAAATGAATATCTCTTACATCCCTAGTTTGCATGAATGAAATTCTTGTACATCCCTATTGCCCACCATAGGAGAGCACCTGGGAAGAAGACTCAATTGGCAGACACACAGGTCACTTGGACATAGTCTAGCACACTATGGTGAGGTGTACTTCTGTTAAAATTGTAGAAATTATTCCTAAATTTGCATTGATATATATAAACTAGCACTTGCAAATCTTATGTGCATCGCTGTACTCTTTTGTCTTCTTCTTTGGTGATGTATTTCCTCCTTTTTGGTGATTCATCAGTTGCCCCCTAAGATCAGGGCTGTTACAGCTCTTAGTATTAGAAGCTGTTATCTGCAACTGCAAATAAACAATTGTACGGTACATTTTTCTCCCTTTATACTTTATGGCATTTCAATGACATGTTCATTTTAGTTTCCTAAGCAAAACAGTACATTAAAAACATTAAGAACTAAGTGTTGTTGTTCTAAAAACTTTGCACATACACACGTTTATATCCCCAGTGGAGAAGATGAAAGGTCTCCGTGGTAGCATAGAAGACATGGCAAGTATTAGAGTAGTCTCTGGTGCTGGATGTGGAGTCATCTGTAGGGTGTATGAAGATAAGGATGTGCATACAAACAAAAGTCAAGTTTGTTGACATTCTCCAAATTCCACCTCAAAGCTTGTCCTTTCTCATGTCCATATCAGATTGCAGTTGTTATTTTTTCTTTTCACATAACAATTTGTGCATATTTGTGTGCACATTTTTCTAAATGTATGCATCAGTTGTGCACATTTTTGAAATGTTCATATTCTTCTACCATTGATTAAAGCATATTTTGAGAATTTTTAAAAAGTACTTTTTCTGTTCATGTTTTTCCAATGTGCACATGCTCTCAATCACATTTGTTTTGCTCCACAAATCACATTGGAAAGTTGGAAATGTACAGCCTTCAAATGCAGATTGCTTTCAAGTGTTCAGTCCAGGAGATGCAAGCTGAATACATCTTGATCAAAAACAAAATGAAATTAATTTCTCATGCATCCCTATACATGGAACAACTGCTTTACCTTTCAATGGACTGCAGAAATTAGCTATATATGCTTTGGTCTAGTACTAACTACTAGAATTTGCAACACACCTCATCTGCTTGAAGGAAACAGTTTGCAGTATATTTTGTACAGGGAAGAAGAACATAATGAATGTTCAAAGCATTCAACAAATCATTGTTGTTGTTCAGTTGTTAAGTCGTGTCTGACTCTTCGTGACCCCATGGTAGGGATGTACGAATTGTGTACCTTCCATGCCGCTTGACTTCCACAGTTTGCAGCCAGTGCTCCATACCATTGTTGGCGAGCTCCCGGAATTCTTCTTTTTTTTCCGCTCCGAAAATTACAAAGATAAATCTGTACCAACAGCCGTAATTCTGCATAACTTCCATAAGAAAGGCTATTTTTTGTAGATATTTACGTATTTTTTCCCCTGCCCTGAGACGTGCAGTAATTACTTTCAGCCAAAACACTTCCTATTCCTCGGGGCATCCCAAAACAAGGCTGCCCCAGGTGTGCCTGATGCACTCTTTGTTTAAAGCAATGCTGTTTGAAAGGAAGGAGGGAAGGAAGGAAGGAAGAAGGAAAGAAAGAAAGAAAGAAAGAAAGAAAGAAAGAAAGAAAGAAAGAACCTTTTAAAATGACCATGCCAGTCTGGATCCCTGCATGAGTATTATTCCCCCGGTGAGGCTTTCTATTTCCACATCGAGCCTTGTTGGTGACATGGTGAGGCTAAAATGGAGAGGAGTACCAACTCTGTGCATGTCTACTCAGAAGTAAGTCTTACTGAGTTCAATGCAACTTACTCCTACACATGTCAGCACCCCACTTGCCCCCAGCTCAGCTTTGTATTTCTACATCCAGCTCATTAGCAAACCTCCTGTTAGTTCTCTCACTGGGTGACTTTCGGCTGGACTCTCACCTAGGGTTGGCAGAGAATTTCTCCCCGAAACTTCGGGGGGCCGAGCGCCAACGTGTTCGGCCCCCCGAACAAGTTTCGGGGAGAAATTCTCCGCACCCCCCCGCCCCCCTCACCCCCCCCCGGGACGGGACTTACCTTTCCCGAATGTCCCTCCCGGGAGCGGGTCCCGGCGGCGGTTCGTCGGGTCTTCATCAGGGGCGGGGGCGGCAGCCGATCTTTCGACCGGCTGCCACCGCCACCATTCCAATAAAACTAAAAAAACAACAACGCCCCCATGATAGGCTACATGACAATTAACGTAGCCTATCACGGCTAGATTTGCAAAGTCAGCCATGATAGGCTACGTAAATCGTCACATAGCCTATCATCGGTGACTTAAAAAAAAAAAAGCGCTTACGGCTAATGGCGGCCCCCATGCGGAGCCGCCATTCACGTTCCTTATTTGGTCGCTGTAGTCTACGTAAAGATTACGTAGACTACGGTGAAAATAAGGGCAACGCTATTTGCGTAGCCCTTATTTTCACCGTAAATTTTTACGTAGACTACAGCGACCAAATAAGGAACGCGAATGGCGGCTCCCTATGGGGGCCGCCATTTGCGTATGCGCTTTTTTTTAAAGTCACCCGTGATAGGCTATGTGACGATTTACGTAGCCTATCACGGCTGACTTTGCAGATCTAGCCATGATAGGCTACGTTAATCGTCACATAGCCTATCACGGGGGCGTGTTTTTTTTTAACTTTTTAGTTCGCGGCCGGGCGAGGCGAGGCGCCTCCTCCCCAGCCTGAATTTCGGCCGGGCGAGGTGGGAAGCCTCCCCCCCCGGCCTGAACTTCGGGGGAGAGCAGCGAAGCACCTCCCCCCCACCGCGAAAAGCTGCGAGACCAGGTAAGTGACTTTCGTGCACCCCTACTCTCACCACTACATCATATGTCTGTTATGAAACTCATAAAGAAAAAGAGACAGTATAATGGAAAGGTCTTTCTGAAGCAGTCATACTTCACTTGTACAAATGTAGCATGAAGGGAAAGATCAGCAACCTTCTCTTTGTTTGAATAAAAAGCACACTCTGCACATGCTCAAATGGACAAAATGGACAAAATGAGGCATAAACATACCAGGGAATATGGAGAACTATATTCTTCCATTATGTGTGTGTGTGTGTGTGTGTGTGTGTGCGTGCAATCTCCCTCAATCCAGCTGTTCCCTGGAAAACCCCCCCCCCATTCACCCAAGGGTCTTCTGACTGAGATAACTAACAGGAGGTTTGCTAATGAGCTGGATGTGGAAATACAAACCTGTCTTTTCTTTTGCTGTGATAGGCTACGTAAATATTTACGTAGCCCTATCCTGGCAAAAGGCAGGGATGCAAATGGCATAGGGGCCGCCATTTGTGTCCCTGCTTTTGCCGTGATAGGCTACGTAAATATTTATGTAGCCTATCACGGCTCAGCGAAGGGACACAAATGGTGGCCACTAGGACGGTTGCCATTTGCGGCTAGGGGTGCACAAAAGTCACTTACCTGGTCTCGCAGCTTTTCGCGGTGGGGGGGAGGCGCTTCGCTCCTCTCCCCGTGAAATTCAGGCGGGGGGGGGAGGCTTCCCGCCTCGCCCGGCCGAAATTCAGGCCGGGGAGGAGGCGCCTCGCCCGGCCGCGAAATAAAAAGTTTTTTTAAAAAAACATGCCCCCGTGATAGGCTACGTGACGATTAACGTAGCCTATCACGGCTAGATCTGCAAAGTCAGCCGTGATAGGCTACGTAAATCATCACGTAGCCTATCACGGGTGACTTTAAAAAAAAAAAAAGCGCGTACGCAAATGGCGGCCCCCATAGGGAGCCGCCATTCGCGTTCCTTATTTGGTCACTGTAGTCTACGTAAATCTTTACGTAGACTACGGCGAAAATAAGGGCAACGCAAATAGCGTAGCAGACGCTACTTGCGTCCCTTTTTGAGTCACCGTTTTAGCCTACGTAAATATTTACATAGGATAAAACGGAAAATCAAAAAGGGATGCAAATAGCGCCCGCTACGCTATTTGCGTTCCCCTTTATTTTCGCTGTCATAGTCTACGTAAATATTTACGTAGACTAAGATGGCCAAAAATAAGGAACGCAAATGGCAGCGGCCGTAGCCGCCATTTGCGTACGCGTTTTTTTTTTAAAACCCAGAAGTGATAGGCTACGCCGCTGTTTGCATCCCTGCAGTCAGCCGTGATAGGCTACGTAAAGATTTATGTAGCCTATCATGTTTTTTTTAAAACCTAGCGATGATAGGCTACGTAAATCTTTACGTAGCCCATCACATTTTTTTTTTTTTAACTGGAAATGGCAGCGGCAGCAGCCGGTCAGAAGACCGGCCACTACTGTCACTGCTGCCGAACTGCCGCCGGACCCACCGTCAGAGCTGCTGCCACCAGGAAGACCGCCCCAGGTAAGTCTCGTCCCAGGGGGGTGGGGTGGGCAGGCCGTTCTGCCACCGATTTTAGAGGGCCGAATGCGCTGGCATTCGGCCTCCCCGAGATCCATGGCAGAATTTTCGCACATCCCTACTCTGGCCTGGGCCTGGCCGGCTGCTCCGCGGAGCTTCTGCGGAGCACAGCCGGCCATGGAGGATTCCGCGGGGAAGGAATGGATCACCTCCCCCCCCCGTTGAGGATTCCAGGGGGAGGGACAGAATGCCTCCCCTCCCATCAACATAATCCGCAGAAAGGTAAGTGACTTTCGTACATCCCTAGCCACAGCAGGATGCCCGGCTGCGGATGCACCCGGCTGGCGGCTCCGCGGAGTCGCCGCAGAGCGGAGCCAGCCGGGGAGGATTTTGGGGGGAGGGACGGAGTGGTTTCATACATCCCTACCTGATATTGTTGATAATTCTCCCAGCAATCTTAATTCCGATCTGTGATTCATCCAACCCGGTGATTCTCATGATGTACTCTGCATATAAGTTAAATAAGCAGGGTGACAACATACAGCCTTGTCGTACTCCTTTCCAAATTTTGAACCAATCCGTTGTTCCATGTCCCGTTGTTACTGTTGCTTCTTGACCCTCGTACAGGTTTCTAAGGAGAAAGGTAAGGTGGTCCGGTATTCCCATCTCTTTAAGGATTGCTTTCTCCATGATCCAGTGAATGTTGGTGATTTGATCTCTAGTTCCTCTGCCTCTTTGAAACCCCGCTTGTACTTCCGGTAGTTCTCGGTTCGCATACTGCTGAAGCCTAGCTTGTAGGATTTGGAGCATCACCTTGCTGGCATGTGAAATGAGCGCAATTGTACAGTAGTTTCAACACCCTTTGGCGTTGCCCTTCTTTGGAATTGGAAAGTAAACTGACCTTTTCCAATCTTGTGGCCACTGTTGAGCATTGCAAATTTGTTGGCATATTGAGTGCAGCACTTTAACAGCATCATCTTTTCGGATTTTAAATAGCTCAGCTGGAATACTGTCATCTCCACTAGCTTTGTTGTTAGTAATGCTTCCTAAGGCCCACTTGATTTCACTCTCTAGGATGTCCAGCTCAAGTTCAGTGACCACACTATCATGGCTATCAGGAACATTCAGATCTTTCCTGTATAGTTCTTCTGTGTATTCTTTCCACCACTTCTTAAGCTCATCTGCTTCTGTTAGGTCCCTGCCTTCTTTGTCCTTTATCATGCCCGTCTTTGCACAAAACGTTCCCTTGAGATCTCCAATTTTCTTGAAGAGATCTCTAGTCTTTCCCATTCTGTTGTTTTCCTCGATTTCTTTGCATTGTTCATTTAAGAAGGCCTTCTTGTCTCTCCTTGCTATTCTCTGGAACTCTGCATTCAGTTGGATATATCTTCCCTTTTCTCCCTTCCTTTTCACTTCCCTTCTTTCCTCAGCTACTTGTAAAGCCTCATCAGACAACCACTTGGCTTTCTTGCATTTCTTTTTCTTTGGGATGGATTTAGTTGCTGCCTCCTGAACAATGTTATGGACCTCCGTCCATAGTTCCTCAGGCACTCTGTCTATCAGGTCTAATCCCTTAAATCTATTCCTCACCTCCACTGTATATTCATAAGGAATATGATTGAGGTCATACCTGAATGGTTTAGTGGTTTTCCCTATTTTTAAGCTGAAATTTTGCAATAATAAGGTCATGATCTGAGCCACAGTCAGCTCCAGGTCTTATTTTGACTGACTGTATAGAGCTTCTCCATCTTTGGCTGCAAAGGACATAATCAATCTGTTTTGGATATTGACCATTTGGTGATGTCCACGTGTAGAGTCACCTCTTGTGCTGTTGGAAAGAGTGTTTGCTATGATCAGCGTGTTCTCTTGGCAAAACTCTATAAGCCTTTGTCCTGCTTCATTTTGTACACCAAGGCCATGCTTGCCTGTTATCCTGGTGATTTCTTGACTTCCTACTTTAGCATTCCAATCCCCTATGATGAAAAGGACCTCTTTTTGGGGTGTTAGTTCTAGAAGGTGTTGTAGGTCTTCATAGAACCCATCAACCTCAGCTTCTTCGGCATCAGTGGTTGGGGCATAGACTTGAATTATTGTGATGTTGAATGGTTTGCCTTGGATTCGTACTGAGATTATTCTATCGTTTTTGAGATTGTACCCCAGTACTGTTTTTCCCACCCTTTTATTGATTATGAGTGCTATTACTGCATTTCTTCTAAGGGATTCTTGCCCACAGTAGTAGATATGATGGTCACCTGAATTAAATTCGCCCATGCCTTTCCATTTTAGTTCGCTGATTCCCAAGATGTCAATGTTCAATCTTGCCATCTCATGTCTGACCACCTCCAGCTTGCCTTGATTCATTGATCTTACATTCCAGGTTCCTAAACAATATTGTTCTTTACGGCATCAGACTTTCTTTTCACCACCAGACACATCCACAGCTGAGTGACCATTCAGCTTTGGCCCAGCTGCTTCACTCTTTCTGGCGCTACTTGGAAATTCCCTCTGCTCTTCCCCAGTAGTATCTTGGAACCTTCCTACCTGAGGGGCTCATCTTCCACCATCATCTCTTGTGATACATTCCATGGGGTTTTCTTGGCAGCAATACTGGAGTGGGTTGCCATGTCCTTCTCCAGTGGACCACATTTTGTCAGAACTCTCCACCATGAGCTGTCGGTCTTGAGTGGCCGTGCGCGGCATAGCTTATGGCTTCACTGAGTTACGCAAGCCCCTTCACCACAACAAGGCAGTGATCCTGAAGGGGAACAACAAAGCACAATTACTTACAAACTGAATAACCATAAATGAAATGTGTGAAAATTCTGTGACAATTGTATATAGCATTCATAATGGATTGCATCTGAATTCTGTAACTTAAGAAGAGCCAAACTGGATCAGACCAATGATTGATCTTGTTGTAGCATCCCATTTCCTTCAGTGGCCTATCAGATGTCCCTGGGATACCCACAAGAAGGACATGAAAGCTATAGGTCTCTTTTGTTGTTCCCTAATAACTGGTACATGGATACGTTCTTCTAAACCAGAAGGTTGCATATGTCCACCATTAGTAGTAGCCACTGATAGATTTTTCTTCCATGAATGTGTCTAATCCCCTTTTAAAGACACCTAAACTGTCACTATGGCTGTCATAATATCTTCCAGCACTGAATTCCATAAATCCATTGAACTCTCCCCTCATCCAAAATCCAAAAGATGCTTGGAGAAATTTAAATTGTGGAAATCACACAGAGGAAGTTTTGCCTCCCATGCTTTTCAGTGCTGCACCCCTCCACAAGTGCTCTTATCCCAGGGGGGAAAAGAAGTTAGGGATGGCAGAGAATTCTGCCATAGATTCCAGTGAGGCTGGATTCTAAAGAATCCGCCCCCCGGAATCCGTGGCAGAACAGCCTCCTACCCCCCCCGCCCCCCACAGAATCCTCCAGGGACTGCACTTACCTGGAGCGGATGCGGCGGATGCAGTGGCGGCGGCTCCGGTAGCTGGTCTCCTGGCTGGCCGCAGCCGGGCTGCTGCCGCCGCCATTGCCATCCCTGCAGCCGTGATAGACTATGTAAGAATTTAGGTACCCTATCACAGCTAACTCCCCACACCCAAAACCCAGCATACACAAATGGCGGCGGCTACAAAGGCCACCATTTGCGTTCCCTATTTTTCACCAATTTATCTTATGTAAATATTTACATAAGATAAAACGGCGAAAAAAAGGGGAACGCAAATAGTGTAGTGCACGCTATTTGCTTTCCTTTATTTTTCGCCATTCTAACCTACGTAAATATTTAGGAGGTGGAGGTGGCCACCACCATTTGCGTACGCTGGGGTTTTTTTTTTTGGGGGTAGCCATGATAGGCTATGTAAATTCTTATGTAGCCTATCACAGCTGCCTGGCTGGACACAAATGGTGGCCGCTATGGCGGCTGCCATTTGCGTCTGCAGTAGCCCGTCCGCAGCCAGAAATCCAGCTGCGGACAGCCCTGGCCAGCTGCTCCACAGCCTGGCCGCGGAGCGGAGCCAGCCTTCAAGGATTCCGGGGGGAGGACTGGATCACCTCCCCCCCATCGAAGATTCTGGGGGGAGGGACGGAGCGCCTCCCCCCCATGCCCCCCCACAATGAAAGATTCCGTGAAAAGGTAAGTGAGTTTCGTACATCCCTAAAAAAAGTTCAGGAAATCTGATCTAGGGATGCAGGAATCAACAAAATCCAAATTAGTCAAAGTTCCCCAAATTCCAGTGTGAAGCTTGTTCTGACTCATGTCCAAATTAGATTGTGAGTTTTGTTTTGTTTTTTTGCATGAAAATTCATGCATATTTTCTTGAACATTTTTCCAAAGATACGAGTCATTTCTTCACATTTTTGAAAAGTACAACATTTTTCTCCAATTGATTAAAATGTCTTTCTGTACATTTTTTCAGAAGTACATATTTCTCCTAAGCTCTTTTTCATCTGTACACAATTTTCAAACACATTTTTGTTTGATTCACAAATCAAATCACGAGAGCTCAAAAATGTACAGACTTCGACCATAGATTGCATTTTGGACTGTGTTTGGTTCTGGAAGCTGTGAAAGGGATAAATTCTGGTAAAAAACAAATTAAAACAAATTTCTCATACTGATCATGGGCATCCCACATCACATCTAATTTGGTTCTCAGGTTGTCATTATCACAAATAAAACAGGGAGCACTCAAAGAGGAAGAGCTAAGTGTGTCAGAGTTTCTCTCTTTTCCACTTCTGGAGTAATGCAAAAATAGTAGGGATGTATGAAACCCACTTACCTTTTCCCCCGGAATCCTCGACAGCCAGCTCCGCTCCGGATTTCCAGCCGCGGACGGGCTATTCTGGGTGCAAATGGCGGCGGCCATAGCGGCCTCCATTTGCGTCCAGCCAGGCAGCCATGATAGGCTATGTAAGAATTTACATAGCCTCTCACAGCTACCCCCCCAAAAAAACCCCTAGCGTACGCAAATGGCGGCAGCTACGGCGGCCGCCATTTGCGTTCCCTATTTTTCACTGATTTATCTTACGTAAATATTTACATAAGATAAAACTGCAAAAAAAGGGGAATGCAAATAGCGTAGTGGGTGCTATTTGCATTCCTTTATTTTTCGTCGTTCTAGCCTATGTAAATATTTATGTAGGCTAGAACGGTGAAAAATAAAGGAATGCAAATAGCGCCCACTAAGCTATTTGTGTTCCCCTTTTTTTCACCGTTTTATCTTACGTAAATATTTATGTAAGATAAATCAGCAAAAAATAGGGAATGCAAATGGCGGCTGCCGTAGCTGCCGCCATTTGCGTACGCTGGGATTTTTGGGGGGAGGGGTAGCTGTGATAGGCTACATAAATTCTTATGTAGCCTATCACGGCTGCAAGGACAGCAATGGTGGTGGCAGCAGCCCGGCAGTGGCTGGCCAGGAGACCAGCCGCTGCCGCCGCCAGAACCGCAGCCGTTGAATCTGCCACATCCGCCCCAGGTAAGTGCTGTCCCAGGCGGATTCTGCGTGGGGGGCATGGGGGCAGGAGGCTGTTCCACCACGGATTCCAAAGAATCCGGCCTCACTGGAATCTGTGGCAGAATTCTCTGCCATCCCTAAAAAATAGGAAGTTCAAGATGCAAGGACAGTTTCCTGATCACATCTTATCATAGAAGCAGAAAACAAAGAAGGGCACCTCTTCACAACATAGAAAGGCATACCAAAAATATGTTGGCATTCACTGAAGTTAAGATGTATTCTATTTCAAAAAGAAACTCATCTGAAAATCCCAAGAAGAATTTAAAATCTGCTCAGCCCAGATATTTACTAATGGATTAACATTCCTAAATTCCTTTTAAAATTGGAGTCAATGGAAAAAAAGAATTTTACCCTCAAGAAGTCATACAGTTATTGATGAAATTGCTTTCAGCATCATAGAAATCAGTGGTAAAAGAAAGACTTTCTTTAGGGATCTTTGAAATCTGTTATAAACAGTTCATTGATTAGATTTTTCTGTTCCAACATCAAATCCTGACTGCAATATTCATAGAAAAATGGTGAGACTCTCATATTTTATTCTTCAAAAAATCAGAAGATAAAATGATGGATCTTTTAAAAGATAGATTTTTTTTCACGGTTCTATTAAAAATCTAACAATATAAACAGGAATGTTACTGTCTTTTGTCTTCATTTTTGCCTTTTTTAAACAGGAAACCAGCTATTTTGTTATCAGTATTCCATATATGTAGTGGTGCTATACAGAGATACTCATTAATTTTAGTTCAGACAGGCATTAAGGCTACAACCCTATGCACATTTTCCTTGGGAGGAGTAAACTTTACTGAATCCAGTGGGATTTCTTTCAGATACATAGGATTGTGTTGTATGAAGGACTGTTTTCTCCTTGTCCACCAAAAGAAAACACACAAGGTTATATCACAAGTCCAAGCCATAGTCATGAGTACACCTCAGTCCTCAGGGATGTTTAGCCATTAGTGCAATATAGATTGGTTCTATGTGGAAGTTGCCACCAGACGGTAGCATAGTTTATGGAGCACCCCTTTTCAGACATCTGTCAGTGCAAGGCCAGTGCACATGATGTCAGAAATAGGGAGTTCTGTCATTTGCAAATCTGGCTCTTTGGGGTCCTGACAGACTCCCACTTCCCACTCAGTTTGGCTTGCATTTGCAAGCCAAAATCCAGGAACATTTTCATGGGTTTTCATAGAATCATAGAACAGTAGGATTGGAAGGGGCCTATAAGACCATCGAGTCCAACACCCTGCTCAATATAGGGATTCAAGTCAGAGAATCCCTGACAGATGGCTGTCCAGCCTCATCTGTAATGCTTCCAGTGTTGGAGAGCCCACCACCTCCCCAGGCAATTGGTTCCATTGTCATATTGCTGTAACAGTCAGGAAGTTTTTTCCTGATGTTCAACCGGAATCTGGCTTCCTGTAACTTGAGCCCATTATTCTATGTCCTGCATTCTGGGATGATCAAGAAGAGATCCTGGCCTTCCTCTCTGTGACAAACTTGCAAGTACTTGAAGAGCGCTATCCTATCTCCCCTCAGTCTTCTCTTCTCAAGGCTAAACATGCCCAGTTCTTTCAGTCTCTCCTCATTAGGGATGGGGGAGAATTTCTCCCCGAAACTTCGGGGGGCCGAGTGCCAACACATTCGGTCCTCCGAAGGTTGTTCAGGGAGAAATTATCTGCCCCCCCGCCCCCCGCCACCCCCCCCCGGGATGGGACTTACCTTTCACGAATGTCGCTCCCGGCGGCGGGTCCCGGCGGCGGTTCGGCAGGTCTTCGTCAGGGGCGGGGGCGGCAGCCAGTCTTTCGACCGGCTGCCGCCGCCGCCATTACAACAGAAAAGTAAAAAAAAAAAAAATGCCCCTGTGACAGACTACGTAATGATTAACATAGCCTATCACGGCTAGATTTGCAAAGTCAGCCGTGATAGGCTACGCTAATCGTCACGTAGCCTATCACGGGTGACTTAAAAAAAAAAAAGCGCGTACGCTAATGGCGTACACTAAGCGTTGCCCTTATTTTCGCCATAGTCTATGACCAAATAAGGAATGTGAATGGCGGCTCCCTATGGGGGCCGCCACTTGCGTACGTGCTTTTTTTTTTTTTTAAGTCACCCGTGATAGGCTCCGTGACGATTAACGTAGCCTATCATGGCTGACTTTGCAGATCTAGCTGTGATAGGCTACGTAAATCATTACGTAGCCTATCACGGGGCTTTTTTTTTTTTACTTTTCTTTTGAAGTTTGCGGCCGGGGAGACGGGGCGCTTCTCCCCGGCCTGAATTTCAGCCGGGCGAGGCGGGAAGCCTCCCCCCCGGCCTGAACTTTGGGGGGAGAAGCGAAGCGCCTCCCCCCCACCACGAAGCAAGCTGCGAGACCAGGTAAGTGACTTTCGTACATCTCTACTCCTCATAGGGCTTTGTTTCCAGTCCTCTGATCATCTTTGTTGCCCTCTTTTGAAACTTTTCCAGTTTGTCTGCATCCTTCTTAAAGTGTGGTGCCCAGAACTGGATACAGTACTCTAGATGAGGCCTAACCAGCGCTGAGTAGAGGGGAACTAGTACTTCCTGGGTTTTGGAAGCTATGCTTCTATTAATGCATCCCAAAAGAGCATTTGCCTTTTTTGCAGCCACATCACATTGTTGGCTCATATTCAGCTTGTGATAGACAACAATTCCAAGATCCTTCTCACTTGTAGTGTTGTTGAGCCACGTATCCCCCATTTTGTAACTGTGCATTTGCTTTCTTTTCCCTAGGTGCAGAACTTGGCATTTATCCCTATTAAATGTCATTCTGTTGTTTTCTGCCCAGCGCTCCAGTCTATCCAGATCACTTTGAATTTTGTTTCTGTCTTCTAGTGTTTTAGCAATCCTGCCCAATTTTGTGTCATCTGCAAATCTGATCAGCATTCCCTGCACCTCCTCCTCCACATCATTATTAAAAATGTTGAAGAGCACTGGGCCCAGGACTGAGCCCTGTGGTACCTCACTCGTTACCTCTCCCCAGTTTGAGAAGATCCCATTGATAAGCACTCTTTGAGTCCGATTCATGTAGCCCACTTTGAGCTAGTTTGCTCATCGGGATATCATGGGGCACTCTGTCGAAAGCTTTGCTGAAGTCTGCACAGCATTCCCACAGTCCACAAGGGAGGTTACCTGATCAAAAATTGAGATCAGATTAGTCTGGCACGATCTGTTCTTGACAAATCCATGTTGGCTTTGAATAATCACTGCATTGTTTTCAAGGTGCTTACAGATGAATTGCTTTATCATCTGCTCCAGAATTTTCCCAGGGATTGATGTCAGACTGACTGGTCTGTAGTTCCCAGCTTCCTCCTTTTTGCCCTCTTTGAAGAGAGGGACAACATTAGCCCTCCTCCAGTCATCTGGCACTTCCCCCATCCTCCATGATTTCTCAAAGAGAATAGACAGCGGTTCTGAGAGTTCTTCTGCCAGTTCCTTTATTACTTTTGGATGCAGTTCATCTGGCCCTGGAGTTTTGAACTCTTTCAAAGTAATTAGGTGTTCTTTGACCATATGCCTATCGATCTCAAGCTGCAATCCTGCCCCTTCTGCCTGTACTTCACTTTTGCCAGGGGGGTCATAGACCCTCTTTTCAGAGAAGACTGAGCCAAAGTAAGAATTGAGCACTTCTGCCTTTTCTTGGTCATCTGTTTTCATTTTGCCATCCTTATTTAATAGTTGAACCACCATTTCTTTCTTCTGTCTTTTACTATGCACATATCTGAAGAAAGCTTTTTTGTTGCTTTTAGCATCCCTCACTAACCTCAGCTCGTTCTCAGCTTTAGCCTTCCTGAGGCTATCCCTGCAATTCTGTGCTACCTGCCTGTACTCTTCTTTTGTTGCTTGTCCTTCCTTCCCCTTCCTACATGTGTCCTTTTTGTTTTCAGGTCATCTCTAAGCTTTTTGGGAAGCCACATTGGCTTCTTCTGTTGTCTTCTGCCTTTTTTTCTTGTTGGAATTGTTTGTAATTGTGCCTTGAGAATTTCCTTTTTTAAAAAATCCCACCCATCTTGGACTCCTTTTCTCATTAGTGTTGCTTGCCATGGGACCTTACCTATCATCATTCTGAGTTTATTAATTGGCTTTCCTAAAATCCACGGTATGTGTTTGGCTACACTTGGCTTTTGCTTCCTTTAGAACCAAGAACTCAAGTATAACGTGGTCACTTTCCCCCAGAGTTCCTGTAACTTATACTTTATCCACTAAGTCATCTCTGTTGGTTAGGATCAAGTCAAGGATAGCCAATCCTCTAGTTCCTTCCTCTACTTTCTGTAGGAGGAAGTTATCTGCCACACAAGTGAGGAATTTCTTGGAGGGGCCATGTTTTGCAGAACCTGTCTTCCAACAAATATCAGGGAAATTGAAGTCCCCCATTACTACTACATCATGATTCCTTGAAACATTGACTACTTGCTTTTCAAAAGTTTCATCCTCGTCTTCTCCTTGATTGGGTGTCTGGTAGTAGACTCCGACTACCATATTGCTTTTACTCTTTGCTCCATTTATTTTAACCCAGATGCTCTCGATGGAGCTACCAAGCTCATCCTCCTGTATTTCTGTGCAGAGTTATGCATTTTTTACGTATAGTGCAACCCCAACTCCCTTTCTGTTCCTCTTGTTCTTTTTGAACAAGTTATATCCTTCAATTGCTGTATTCCAGTCATGGGAGTCATCTCACCAAGTCTCCGTTACATCTATCAAGTCATAATTTCCCTCTGGTATTAAGTTTTCAAGTTCGTTCTGTTTGTTTCCCATACTCTGGGCAGTAGTATATAAACATTGAAGACCATGTGCTTCATGTCTGGCTTTCTTCCAACATGTTTGTGAAGACTATTATTGAGTGCTACTAGAGCTGTTCTCTCCGTTGCAGTGCATAAGCCTTCGTCCATTGTTACCCCCAGCTTTACATCTCCCTTCCCCGTTGGATT
Organism: Heloderma suspectum; assembly: GCF_057233095.1. NCBI lineage: Eukaryota > Metazoa > Chordata > Lepidosauria > Squamata > Helodermatidae > Heloderma > Heloderma suspectum. Next base: position 90,069,500 of record NC_139461.1, read on the forward strand.
CAATTTAAAGCCCTCCTGCTGAAGTTCTTCATGCTGTGGTCAAACACATTCTTCCCAGCCTTTGTGAGGTGCAACCCATCCCTTGCCAACAGTCCATCTTCCAGGAGGTATAGCCCATGGTCCCAGAATCCAAATCTCTCTTGTTGGCACCACCTTCATAGCCAGTCATTCTCCTGGAGTATTTTTCTTTCCCTTTCTGTCCCTCTTCTAACTACTGGAAGTTTGGATGAGAAAACTATCTGGGCCCCAAAGTTCTTGAGTTTCCTTCCCAAAGCTTCAAAGTCTGAAGTGATTTCTTCATAGCTCCGCTTGGCAGTATCATTTGTTCCCACATGAATGAGAAGAAAAGGATACCAGTCAGTGGGCTTTATGAGTGTAGGCAACCCTTCAGTCATGTCTCTAATCTGTCCTCCCAGGAGACAGCGTACCTGGCAAGTCCATGGGTCTTCACGACATACTTGGGTTTTGATCCCACACAGCAAGGAGTAACACACTACTACTACTCTTCTCGTTGTTGTAGGCCTTGTTTTTGTAGGCCTTTCCCCAATAAATAGATAGTTGCACAAATTTTGCAAATTCCAGCCAGAATTTGTGCTAATTAAGCACAGTTGCCCCAAATTTCTATTTACAAAAACAACCCCTCTGGAAAACCCTAGAAAACTGATGTATATCAAGTTGAGCCAGTTCCTAGGAAAGGGAACCAAAGTCCCAGAGTTGAGCCAGTTCCTAGGAAGGTGAACCAAATTCTGGGGAGCTCAGCTGATGAAAGCTTGGCAAGCACCACCCCTTGGATGGATTCCTCTGACATCCCTAGTCAGGACTGGGGCCAGTAACATCTTGGCCCCCCTTATCCATGCATACAAGGTACATGTGGATAATGTCTGGACAGAGCTAGAGAAATAATTGAAGCAGGCAAAAAAGAACAGAAAATGGAACAATGGAGGATCTTATGGCTCCTTAAAAAGTCCATGAAAGTTTATGCCATAATACACTTGTCTTCAAGATAGGGGTGCATAACATATGGGGGGGGGGATTGGTCGCCACCAGGCCCTGCATGGGCCAGATGACACTGGTGGATCTGGCCTCATCCTCTGACATCAGTGGGCATGGCTACATTCACTGATGCCATCACCATGCCTCTGGGGCATTTTAGCCTTTCTCCATGCTAGGAGATTCACAGGGTTCTGTGCCTTTCTCAGCACAGAGAAAGGGACTTGGCTGGCATTGGAAGAAGCAGCTGCTCCTCCCAGTGCTGGTCATGGGGTGCCACATAGGGATGTTAGAGAAATCCGCGGTGGATCAGCCCCACTTACCTCTGCTCCAGGAGGATTCCGCGTGGGATGGCACTTGGCTGCTTGTTCCACTGGAGCCATTAAAAAAATGGCGATCAGCAGGATGTGCCCATAGACTTGTATGCAAAATAGAGCCGTGAATCTTGGTTATAAGCCTATGGACACATAGACTTATATGCAAGATTCACAGCTCTATTTTGCATATAAGTCTATGGGCACATCCTGCCGATCGCCATTTTTTTTTTTTTTAAATGGAGATCAGTGTGGAGGAGAACAGCTCCAGCAGTCAAGGTAAGCGGCCCTCAAGCCAGGCGACTCCATGGAATCCTCATGCAGCAGAACCACTCCAGAGGATTCGGGGGGGGGGAGGAACAGATCGCCTCCACCCCAGGTGGATTCCCCACCAAAACGGACAGTGGGGAATAGGGATTGACGAAAGGGACTTACCTGGTCCCGCAGCTTGCTTTGCGGTGGGGGAGGAGGTGCTTCGGTTCTCCCCTCGAAGTTCAGGCGAGGGGGGGAGGTGCCCCACCTCGCCCGGCTGAAATTCAGACCGGGGAGGAGCGCCCCGTCTACCCAGCTGCGAAGAAACAGTAAAACACACACACACACCCGTGATAGGCTACGTAATGATTTCCGTAGCTTATCATGGCTAGATTTCCAAAGTCAGCCGTGATAAGCTATGTAAATCGTAATGTAACCTATCACGGGTGACTTTGGAAAAAAAAAAAAAAGCGCGTACACAAAAGGCGGCTCCCATGGGGACCGCCATTTGCATTCCTTATTTTGGCACGTCTAGTCTACGTAAAGTTTTACGTAGACTACGGCGAAAATAAGGGCAACGCAAATAGCGTGATATAGCAAGTCAGCCGTGATAGGCTATGTAAATCGTTACATAGCCTATCATGGGTGTGTGGGGTTTTTTTACTTTACTTTTTTTTTTTTGCAATGGCGGCGGCGGCAGCCGATCGGGAGACCGGCCGCTGCCCCCGCCCCTGACGAAACGCCGCCGGGACCCACCGCCTAGAGGGACATTCGCCGAAGGTAAGTCCCATCCCGGAGGGGGCGGGGGGCCGACAGAGAATTTCCTCAACACTTTCGGGGGGCCGAATGCGTCAGCACTCGGCCTTCCGAAGATTCATGGAGAAATTCTCTGCCAACCCAGTGGGGAATCCGTACATCCCTAGCGCCACATGAAGTGACTTGGCTTGTGCTGTAAAGAGTGGCTGCTCTTCCTAGACCCAGCCAAGTCCCTCACTGGAGGAATCCCCACTGTCCTCTCCTATCTGAGATTAGGGATGGCGGAGAATTTCTCCCCAAATCTTCAGGGGGCCGAGCGCCAACGCATTTGGCCCCCTGAAATTAGTGGTGAAATTCTCTGCCACCCCCCCACCCCCCCGGGACGGGACTTACCTTTGGCGAATGTCCCTCCCGGCGGTGGGTCCCGGCGGTGGGTCCCAGCGGCGTTTCAGCGGTGTTTCGGCATGGGTGGGGGCGGCGGCCGGTCTCCCGACTGGCTGCCATCTCCGCCATTGCAAAAAAAAAAAACTAAAGTAAAAAAAACCAAAAACCCGTGATAGGCTACGTAACGATTTACGTAGCCTATCATGGCTAGATTTCCAAAGTCAGCCGTGATAGGCTACATAAATCGTCACGTAGCCTATCACAGGTTACTTTGAAAAAAAAACAAAACTGCGTACGCAAATGGCGGCAGCCCATGGGCGCCGCCATTTGCGTTCCTTATTTTGGCACATCTAGTCTACATAAAGATTTACGTAGACTACGGCGAAAATAAGGGCACGCATTTGCGTTGCCCTTATTTTCGCCGTAGTCTACGTAAATCTTTACGTAGACTAGACCTGCCAAAATAAGGAACGCAAATGGCGGCGCCCATGGGCCGCCGCCATTTGCGTACGCGCTTTTTTTCCCCCAAAGTCACCCGTGATAGGCTACGTGACGATTTACGTAGCCTATCACGGCTGACTTTTGAAATCTAGCCATGATAGGCTATGTAAATCGTCACATAGCCTATCATGGGGTCCTTTTTTTTTTTTTTTTACTTTTTGTTTCGCGGCCGGGGAGACGGGGCGCTTCTCCCCGGCCTGAATTTCGGCTGGGCGAGGAGGGAAGCCTCCCCCACTTTGCCTGAACTTTGGGGGGGGGGGAGCGAAGCGCCTCCCCCCCACCGCGAAGCCAAGCTGCGAAAAGGTAAGTGACTTTTACATCCCTATCTGAGATAGGAGATAAAAGTGGGAATTCCCTCCAGGCCAAGCTTCCCCATCTGGATGAATCCCAGGAAGCCCCATAGGCTAGTTTGGGAAACCAGAAGACTGTACTTGGCCTGTGGACCAGGGCTTCTTCACCCCTGCTTTAGGGTGCCTCAAGACTCTTTGTTTTGTATTGTATTGTGTGGCAACATACTAAGACAGCCACCCTTCTAGAAAAATGGAGGGGGTGGATCTCTCCCTCCCTCCCTCCCTCTTTTTCTGTTCTGTGCTATGGAGGAATGGGCAGATTCCCTACCTGCCCATCTGTGGGGAATCCGCCCGTGGGGGGGAGGCGATCTGTTCCTCCCCCCAGAATCCTCTTCTGCCAGCTCCACTCCGTGGCAATTCCGCAGAGCCACCAGTTGGCTCTGAAGCGCCAGCGATATGGCTGCCATGTCATATCACTGGTTGAGGGGTATTGACTGACTGCAGATGCAAATGGCATCCAGGATGCCATTTGCGGCCGTAAAGGTCTTAGTTTAAGCTAAATGCAGCCATTTATGGATGCATTTACCATAAACTAAGACCTTTATGACTGCAAATGGCATCCTGGACACCATTTGCTTCCACAGTCAGTCCCCTTCAGCCAGCCATACGGCATGGTGGCCGTATCGCTGGCAATCCGGAGCTGGAGGATCCAGCCAAAGAGTTTTCCATGGGGAGGCGGAGGTAAGTGTTCCAAATCCGGCCTCATTGGAGTCCATGGTGGACTTCTCTGACATCCCTAGGGCTATGGAGATTATTTCCTTATCCACCTGCTGAACCACAATGCACATGTAAAGTGTTCAGCAGCTTTCACTGATGGGGTTGAGATAGGGATGTGCAAACTCACCCTGTCCGGGTTCTCCCAACGCCCGCCCAGCCCTTGCCCCCACTCTCTAGTCCCCGGACTGTGCTTGAGCCCCTCCCATGCTCAGCAAGCAGCCCACACTCAGCCCAGCGGCGTCGTTGAGCTCTGCGGTTGCCACTTTTTGAAAAATAAAGTAGCGATTGCAAAAATGTGCCGGTTTTTGTATGTGCAAAATGTGCATTTTTGCAAATGTGCATATTCTCATGTGCAAAATGTGCATTTTTTTGCAAAGGCACACATTTTTGTGTGCAAAATACGCATTTTTCAAAAATGCACATTTTTGCACATACACAAATATGCACATTTGCAAAAATGTGGATTTTTGCATACGCAAATATGGGAGTTTTTCAATTGCCATTCTATTTCTCAAAAGATGGCAACCACGAAGCTTGACAAGGCCTCCAGGGTGAGTGCAAATGATTCACTGAGCATGGGCAGGGGGCAACCAGGGGCAGGGGCTTGGCGAGTGGGGTTCAGTCTTCCAGGCAGGGGCAGTTCTGCCAGATTCCTGGACTGAATCGGGTGCCCACACCACCCCTAGGTTGAGAGGAGTTGAGAATTTGGAGGGATGTGTGTCATTTCCCCACATATAAGATTCCATATGAAGGTGGAAACTTTTAAATACTTCAAGGTATGATCATGCTCCAAATCACATGGCTGGGAGTGTATGAAGGCCAACGGGCTTTGCAGCATGCCATATCCTTCCAGGCATGGATCCAGCTCTGTACAGGGTTCCACCCCGCCCCCCGAGAGGGCACTTTGGAGCAAGTAGGGGCAGCAGGAACAGCCTGATTTATGCTAGGAAAAAGTGTGGCAATGGTGGAGGCTTCAAGACCCCATCATGGTTAGGTATAAGTGTTCTATAGTCTCTCTATAAAGGAATACATGGCACATTTTAAACTACTGCAATGTGTTGAACATGGGATTGCATTTGAAGACTTACCGGGAAACAGCATTTAGTTCAAAATACAACTGCTAGGCTGCTAACTGGGAATGAGCATGGAGGACACCGTTGCTTAAAGAACTACACTACGTCTGGTTTATGTCCAATAATAATTCACAGTGCTGGTGATTACCATTATCCTACATGTCTTGTAACCTGAGGGAACATCTTTTCTCACATTACCATGGCCATACATGAAGACCTTCGGAGGCCATCCTGTAGGCTGGGGGCAGGGATTGAACACATCAACCCACAGCCCTATTCATGCATTTTCTTTGAATGACTGAAAAGCACTACAGCCTTGCAAGCCATCCATGATCATACTTCAGCCATAAGCAAAGCTCCCTGCTTACCTGGGAGCCCTTTTTTTTGCTAGGATGTGTGTGGTTGTGGGATTGGGATGGCAATTGTGGGTGCCTGCGGCTGCTCAATCTGCCTCAGGGCCCTTCTCCAGGAACCCCCGCCAAAGGAGTTGAGGCGGGTGGCTATCAGGAAGAGAGCCTTTTCTGCTGTGGCACCCTGGCTGTGGAACGGGCATCCTAGAGAGGTTCGCCTGGCACCTACGTTGTACTCCTTTCAGTGCCAGATGAAGACCTTTTTATTCTCCCAGTATTTTAGCATTTTAGTTTCCTAATCTTTTAGCTCTGGTTTTTTAAATCTGTATTTAAAACCTCTGCATTGCTGCTAGATTTTATTCTGGTTTTGCTGTTATATTGTGGTTTTAAGCTTTCATATTTTCTGTTGTTTTATGTTGCACTCTGTGGTTTTAATGTTTGTGAACTGCCCAGACAGGTTTTGTTATTGGGCAGTATAGAAATAAAATTATTTTTTTAAAAAAACCCCACAGCAATGATGCCCCTTTTGAAGTTGGGTGGCGTGGGCCAGTTGTGAGAGCCAATCAGGGCTCTGATCAACTCAGTGGGGCTGGCATTCTCCTTCTGGTCTGCCCCTGGCCTATATATTTAGGCCTGAGCTGCAACTCCAGCATTGCCACCACCAACTTTCCCACCCACCCACTATTCCAAGCTAAATGCAATAAAATTTTGGCCAAATTTGTTACCCATCCAGGCCTGCATGTCCTTTGTTTCCCTCCCCTTCTCTCTACCCAACTATGTGTTGCCCCACACAAAGTGGAAATGCCTGCTATGAACACAGCTTGCTATGGAGAAAGTAGTCATCACTTTTCATATGAAAAGAGAGACACCTCAGAAGGACTAATGATTAAAAGAACCCCTGTTTAATGCTATTCTCCTGAGCAGTCCACCTCATGAATAGGAATATGTATTGCTTCCTCTTGCTTTAATTGCTCCCTTGCGATAAAAGAGCAGGATAGTTTTTATGTGAACATGGTCTGGGCAACATAAAATGCCACTGATATAACTACTATAACCGCTAGTGTAGGAGGCTAAGGATGAGATAAAAAGGTGCTAAAAACATTGGTTTATTTTTGTTTCTGCAGTTGTTGCCTAAGAGTAAAGTTTCACCACCATTTTCTGATTTCCTAGCACAGGGGTTGGCAATGTGCTCCTTTTGGGCACCAAGGTGCCCCTGGACCTCTTTCTTGCCACTTGCTAAGGTGCCCTACCCCTCCCACTTTAAAAACAACATTTTCTTACTGGCAGCTGGGATTTCTGTGAAAAAGATTTCTGTTGGTGGGTTCAAAGAAGTTGATCAGTATGTTGGGTCTCAGACCCCACATCTGCCTTGTACTCAGTCTTTTTGGCAGGTTACTTGTCCTTTGCCATGCCTCTGTGACAGCCATTTTGTGGTGGCACCCAGGACAGTTTCTCAAACTGCCAAATATGCCCATGGCCCCAAAAGGTTGCCTACCCCTTTCCTAGCACAACATTCAAGTGCTACGTCGTGATATGCTCTAGTTAGACAAACTTGCACACATTCTAATGAGACTCACACACTCACTTATAAGGAATCTCCAGACACTGGCAATAGAACGTCTATGGCTAAGAAGGCAATTCCCACCCAAAGAGATTCACACTCAGACACTGTTGGAGAGGATAAGACCACAATGGCACCTTTATTGAGGTTTAAAGCATTTTAAGACGTCCATTTGAAACTGAATTGCTTGATCTAGTCTTACATGATGCTCTCAACCCCATTCCTGTGCCTTTCTCCCACTTTTGCTGAGGCTGGGGATGAAGATGCCTGGCTTTGTCACTGTGTCTCAAAATGGAGTCAGTACTGTTCATTCAAAAGACAGCTACTTCGTAACACAAACTAATTCCTTTATTTATTCATGTTGTGAAAGGGGCTATTACCTGAACTTGGTAAAGTAATAAACAGATGTGTTTGGAGACGTGTGTCCCAAGTAGGGATGTATGGATTGTGTAAAGTCTGCTCCATCTGTGTTTTGCAGATTGTCAAGCACCTTTTGTTCCATTGTCTGCTCACAGATGGATTCAGTTTTTTTATTGTGCAGGAACATATGCAAATAATTCTGTTAAGAGGGTTCAAAACAATTAACATAATTTACCTTAATATGCAACATTTAGGGTATTGGCCCCCATTCCATTCAACTTTCCCCCCATATATTTACCAGTCTCTGCAGAAATGTGTGTATTTTTCTACAATTAAATATGAATAAATTTCAGGAAAGTTAAAAAAAAAAAAGAAAGATTCAAAATAGGGATGTCAGAGAATCCCGCCACGGATCTCGGTGAGGCTGAATGCCAGTGCATTCGGCCCCCTGAAATCCATGGTGGAATGAAGCCCCTGCCCACCCACCCCACGAAAGGCAGGCGAAACAGAGCACTTCCCTGCTGCCGTCCACGCTGACTTGCGAATGGCAGCCACGTCTGCAGCCGCCATTCGCTTCCTCATTATAGCTGTGATAGGCTATGTAAATAATTATGTAGCCTATCACAGCTAACGCAGGGACGCCATTTGCATCCCTGCAGAGGCCATGATAGGCTACATAAGTATTTACGTAGCCTATCACGGGAAAAAAAACATAACAGCGAACGCAAATGGCGGCGGCTACGGCGGCTGCCATTTGCGTTCCCTTTTTTTTGCCGTAATCGCCTACGTAAATATTTACGTAGGCTAAAATGGCAAAAAAAAAGGGAATGCAAATGGCAGCCGCTGTAGCCGCCGCCATTTGCGTTCGCTGTTTTGTTTTTTTCCCGTGATAGGCTACGTAAATACTTACGTAGCCTATCACGGCAAAATACAGGGACACAAATGGTGGCGGCTATGGCCGCCGCCATTTGTGTCCCTGCAGGCTGTCCAGCAGCCAGATGTCCAGCTGCGGGCGGCCCCAGTTGGCGGCTCCGTGGAATCTCCTCAGAGCGGAGCCGGCCGGAGAGAATTCGGGAGGAGGGATGGAGCGCCTCCCCCCCACTGTGAATGTCACCCTTCGGAAAGGTAAGTGACTTCCGTACATCCCTAAAACAAGCACGATAACAGAATGGCAGGATTTCGGGTAGCCAGACCATGCCTGTTAGGCCAACTCTTTCCTCTTCTTTCACATCATAGATTCCTCCCAGATCATTGGCCCTGAGGATGTGGACAGACTCCTTGGAGAATTGAGACCAACCACATATATGCTTGACATGCTTTAAAGTGGCAAGATTGGCATGCCTAATTTGGTCTCAGAGGTAGTCAAAGAAGCTGTGGTGAGTCATTTAAAGGCTCCTGCCCTTGACCCTGACAATATTAGTAACAATTGCCCTGTGTCTAGGGGCAATTTTATTCAGTTCACATTTTGATACCAACTTACCATATCTGAAACAATTATAGGGATGTACGAAACTCACTTACCTTTTCACGGAATTTTTTGCAGTGGGGGGGAGGTGCTCCGTCCCTCCCCCCCGGAATCCTCAATGGGGGGGAGGCGATCCGGTCCTCCCCCCCAGAATCCTGCCCAGCTGGCTCCGCTCCGCTGCAAGGCCCCGGAGCAGCCGGCCAGGGCCGTCTACAGACGGATTTCCAGTCGCCAACAGGCTGCTGTGGACGCAAATGGCGGCCGCCATAGCGGCCGCCATTTGCGTCCAGCCAGGCTGCTGTGATAGGCTACATAAGTATTTACGTAGCCTATCATGGCAAGCCAATCCCCCCCCCAAAAAAAACGGCGTATGCAAATGGCGGTGGCTATGGCAGCCACCATTTACATTCCCTATTTTTAGCCGTTTTAGTCTACGTAAATATTTACACATTTTGAAGCCCTCGCTCGCTTGCTGTTTTTTTTCTTTTTCTTTCTTTCCCAGAGAAAAACAATAACTTGAAATTGTCTTGAAAGTCTTTCTCTTCCTCTCTCTCTCTCTTTGTATCAATAATAAATTTCATTTCAGATCCTCTCTCTCCCTCTGCAGCATGTGAATGTGTGTGTGACGGGGGGGCGGAGGGAGAGAGAGGAGTGTGCGGGCGGCAGACGTGTGTGTTCACTGCTGGGCACTCCTGGCTCTGGCACAGCGGTTGCAGAGCCAGCCATGGCTGGGCGAAAGTCCTCGTGGGGGAGAGAGAGTGCGACGCGGAGGGTTGGCCCAAGTGAGAGTGCCCAGAGAGAGCCGCTGCGCGCCTGCCTAGGTGAGCCCGGGACTCGGGAAAGGGGCTGAGGTGGCAGCCAGCCTGCACGCCCGCCCTGGTGCGGGAGAGGCTGCAGTGCCCCTGAACTCTGCCATGTGGGCAAGAGAAGAAATCTGGAACTGTAAGTGTGCCTCTAACTTTGGGAGGGGGTGGGATGGTCACCCTGTGGGGTGGGGAGGGAGGAAAAAGGGGGTGGGAGATGGGCTCCACCAGGAGTTTCCTGAGGTGAGGCAGGCTTCCAACTTTTGACAAGTGGCTAGAAAGACCTTTCCGTGGCTGCTTTATTGACTGGGATGCATGTGGAGATGTGTGATGAACAGGAGGGAGCAGGGTGTCTTGCTATGTAATACTTGCTACGTAAATATTTACATAGATTAAAATGGTGAAAAATAGGAAATGCAAATGGCTGCCACCGTAGCCGCAGCCATTTGCATATGCCCACCCGCTCAACCCCCCCGAACTCATCTCTGCCCTCCCTGCTCCCTCCTGTTCGTATCCAAGAAAAGTATCCGTATCTGTTCGTATCCCCCTGGGGCTTCCCTCCCTCCTTCCTCCCACTCTGCCCCCCCGTCCAATCCCAGAACATAATGAAATGCTTTTGTGTGGCACTGAACAATACCAAACAAGTATTCTAATAAACAGCTACTTTCCCCCCCTCATTCCGTCTCGGTGGTGAATAAAACTGATCAGTTGGTTTGAGAGCAGCTGGGATGCTGCTTGGAAGAGGGAGGTGGAGCTCTGTCCTTCTCTCTCTGTCTCTCTCCCCCTGCCTGCCCCTGGCAGAAATCCACTTTCTCCTCAGACCTGATCGGTCCCTTTCCTCTCTCCGGCTGGCCCACTTTCTGTGCTTGCACCTCTGTCCTTCTAGGCTCCTGCCATTGGGTTCAGAAACCCATCTACCTGTGTTGCAGGTAGACAGACCTCCTTGGTTATTCTTATTTTATGCTGTTTAGGATCGCAGCTTAGGTTCCCTTCAGACATCCCCTCCTCCCTGCACCCAGCATTGTCCTGGCCTGGGAGGAGTGGATCACCTCACATTCCTTAGCGCAATCTCGTGTGTAAAAGGCGACTGCGCAGCTAGAGGAAAGGAGGTGTTCTGCTCACTTTTCCCGCCTCCGCCATTTTCTCCTGCTCATACTGGTCTACAGGAGGCTTCATTCGCCTTTCTTCCCTTTCTTTCATTCATTCGTTTTATTATTAAGGAGGGAGGCTGTCTTCCAGTGCCCTCCTAGCTTTTCACTCTTTTCTGGAAGCCTCACTGATGCTTTTGGCGCCATTTGTAATAAGGTCATTGTGTGTGTGTGTGTCTATACACACAGAGAGGTTCATACACACATACAAAATCTGGGGACTCCCTCCCGAAGACAGGTTCATAAAATGGACACCTATAACTGCAGGTAAAGATAAGAGCATCCGCTTTTGCTTTTCTACTCTGTGTCACGTAATACCTTACGTAAATATTTACATAAGCTAAAACTGCGAAAAAAAGGGAACGCAAATGGTGGCTGCCGTAGCCACCGCCATTTGCGTACGCGGTTTGTTTGTTTGGGTTTTTGGTTGCTGTGATAGGCTACATAAATACTTACGTAGCCTATCACGGCCACCAGGGATGCAAAAGACATCCCTGCGTTAGCTGTGATAGGCTACGTAAGTATTTACGTAGCCTATCACGGCTATGAAGAAGAAGCGAATAGCAGCCGCAGGGCAGCCGCCATTCGCAAATCAGCACCGATGGCAGCAGGTAAGTGCTCAGTTTCGCGTGCCTTTTGGGGGTTGGGGGCTCCATCCCACGTGCCTTTCGTGGGTTGGGGTGGCGGGGGCTCATTCCACCATGGATTTCAGGGGGCCGAATGCACTGGCATTCGGCATCACCGAGATCCGTGGCGGAATTCTCTGACATCCCTAAACAATTATACAGCTGAATGATAGTCCGTGATCCATTACTTTTCTTGGATACATACCCAGGCGACAGCATTTGCTAGGTAGGTCTTTTCTCAGCTTCATCTGATTCACTAGCTATGGACTTTTGTTACTAGGGCTGTATGAGAAATTCATTTCTGTTCATTTTTTATCAGGATTTTACCCAGTTCACACCTTCCTGGAGACAGCACAGACTTGGCTGTAATCTGTGATCAATACTGTACATTTCTGAGCTTGCCATATAATTCACAAACCGAAACAACAGTGTCCAGCAGCAAGCATACATATCAAAAACATGTACATTTCAAATGAGTAAATTTTTAAAATGTGCACAAATATGCTTTCATTATGGTAGGGATGTACGAAAGTGACTTACCTTTCACAGATTATGTTGATGGTGGGGGGGGAGGCGTTCCGTCCCTCCCCCCAGAATCCTTGACGGGGGGAGGCGCTCCGTTCCTCCCCCCCAGAATCCTCGATGGCCAGCTGCACTCTGCAGCAGCTCTGCGGAGCAGCCGGCCAGGCCCAGCCCAGCCCAGAGCCGTCCACAGCCGGAATTCCGGTCGCGGAGGGCTCTGGGAAAAAGCAAAACCAAAAAAATACATATGCAAATGGTGGCGGCTATGGCCGCCGCCATTTGCGTTCCTTATTTTTTGCTGTCTGAATCTACATAAATATTTACATAGACTATGACGGCAAAAATAAAGGGGAATGCAAATAGCGTAGCAGGTGCTATTTGTGTCCCTTTTTGATTCGCCGTTTTAGCCTACATAAAGATTTACATAGGCTAAAACGGCGAGTCAAAAAGGGACGCAAATAGCGCCCGCTACGCTATTTACATTCCCCTTTATTTTCACTGTCAGAGTCTACGTAAATATTTACGTAGACCAAGACGGCCAAAAATAAGGAACGCAAATGGCAGCGGCCGTAGCCGCCGCCATTTGCGTACGTGTTTTTTTTTTTTAAACCCACACAGCCATGATAGGCTACGTAAATCTTTACGTAGCCTATCACGTCTTTTTTTTTTTTTTTTACACGACTGGAAATGGTGGCGGTGGCAGCCGGTCGGAAGACCAGCTGCCACAGCCGCCGCCGCCGAAGCCGCCACCGGAGCCGCCGCCGCCTGGAAGATCTGCCCCAGGTAAGTCTCGTCCCGGGGGGGATCCGCGGGGGGGCGGGGGGGCAGGCCGTTTCGCCACGGAGTTCAGGGAGCTGAATGCACTGGCATTCGGCCTCACCAAGATCCATGGTGAATTCTCTGCCATCCCTACATTATGGGAGAACAATGCATATATTTCAAAAATGCACACAATCGATGTGTGGAAATTTGGAAGAATATGCACACATGGATTTTCATGTGAAAAGAAGAAGAAAAAACCCAAATCTCACAATCTGATATGTTATTGAGTTGGAATGACCTTCAAAGTGGAATTTGGAGAACTTTGGTAAGCTTGAATTTTGCTGATTTGCACATCCCTATTTGTTACAGAATTACACAGATAAATGTAACTTCTGCACCACCACCACCCCCAAGCAGTGGAAAACATGTGCATACTGTAGGCCTTTCCAGAAATGTAGTAGCTACTGCCTGACCTTTAACAAAGGATTATATTTTAGGAGCACTGTGGCTCAGATCATGAGCTGCTTCTTGCAAAATTTCGGCTTAAATTGAAGAACGTCGGAAAACCACTAAACCGTTCAGGTATGACCTAAATCATATCCCTGATGAATATACAGTGGAGGTGAGGAATAGATTTCAGGGTTTAGACCTGATAGACAGAGTGCCTGAGGAACTATGGACGGAGGTCCGTAACATTGTTCAGGAGGCAGCAACGAAATCCATCCCAAAGAAAAAGAAATGCAAGAAAGCAAAGTGGCTGTCTGATGAGGCTTTACAAGTAGCTGACGAAAGAAGGGAAGCGAAAAGCAAGGGAGAAAGGGGAAGATATACCCAACTGAATGCAGAGTTCCAGAGAATAGCAAGGAGAGACAAGAAGGCCTTCTTAAATGAACAATGCAAAGAAATCGAGGAAAACAACAGAATGGGAAAGACTAGAGATCTCTTCAAGAAAATTGGAGATCTCAAGGGAACGTTTTGTGCAAAGACGGGCATGATCAAGGACAAAGAAGGCAGGGACCTAACAGAAGCAGATGAGATTAAGAAGAGGTGGCAAGAATACACGGAAGAACTATACAGGAAAGATCTGAATGTCCCTGATAGCCATGATAGTGCGGTCACTGAACTTGAGCCGGACATCCTAGAGAGTGAAGTCAAGTGGGCCTTAGGAAGCATTAGTAACAAGAAAGCTAGCGGAGATGACAGTATTCCAGCCGAGCTATTTAAAATCCTAAAAGATGATGCTGTTAAAGTGCTGCATTCAATATGCCAACAAATCTGGAACACTCAACAGTGGCCACAAGACTGGAAAAGGTCAGTTTACATTCCAATTCCAAAGAAGGGCAACACCAAAGAGTGTTCAAACTACCGCACAATTGCGCTCATTTCACATGCCAGCAAGGTGATGCTCAAAATTCTACAAGCTAGGCTTCAGCAGTATGCGAACCGAGAACTACCGGAAGTACAAGCTGGGTTTAGAAGAGGCAGAGGAACTAGAGATCAAATCGCCAACATTCGCTGCATCATGGAGAAAGCAAGAGAATTCCAGAAAAACGTCTATTTCTGCTTCATTGACTACGCTAAAGCCTTTGATTGTGTGGATCACAACAAACTGTGGCAAATTCTTAAAGTGATGGGAGTACCAGACCACCTTACCTGTCTCCTGAGAAACCTGTACGAGGGTCAAGAAGCAACAGTCAGAACCAGACATGGAACAACTGATTGGTTCAAAATTGGGAAAGGAGTACGACAAGGCTGCATATTGTCACCCTGCTTATTTAACTTATATGCAGAGTACATCATGAGAAATGCCGGGTTGGATGAATCAGAGGTCGGAATTAAGATTGCTGGGAGAATTATCAACAACCTCCGATATGCAGATGATACCACCCTAATGGCAGAAAGCGAAGAGGATCTAAAGAGCCTCTTGTTGAGGGTGAAAGAGGAGAGTGCAAAAGCTGGTTTGAAACTCAACATTAAAAAAACGAAGATCATGGCATCTGGCCCCATCACTTCCTGGCATATAGAAGGGGAAGAAATGGAAGCAGTGACAGATTTTACTTTCTTGGGCTCCAAGATCACCACAGACGGGGACTGTAGCCATGAAATTAAAAGACGCTTGCTCCTGGGGAGGAAAGCTATGGCCAACCTAGACAGCATAGTAAGAAGCAGAGACATCACCTTGCCGACAAAGGTCCGTCTAATCAAAGCTATGGTTTTCCCAGTAGTAATGTATGGCTGTGAGAGCTGGACTATAAGGAAGGCTGAGTGCCGAAGAATTGATGCTTTCGAACTGTGGTGCTGGAGAAGACTCTTACGAGTGCCCTGGACTGCAA
Source organism: Heloderma suspectum (assembly GCF_057233095.1). NCBI lineage: Eukaryota > Metazoa > Chordata > Lepidosauria > Squamata > Helodermatidae > Heloderma > Heloderma suspectum. The sequence continues at coordinate 90,084,767 of NC_139461.1, forward strand.
GGAGGTCAAATCAGTCCATCCTAAAGGAAATCAACCCTGAGTGCTCATTGGAAGGACAGATAATGAAGCTGAAACTCCAATATTTTGGCCACCTAATGCGAAGAGAAAACTCCCTGGAAAAGACCCTGATGCTGGGAAAGACTGAAGGCAAAAGGAGAAGGGGACGGCAGAGGATGAGATGGCTAGATAGCATCACGGATGCAATGAATATGAACTTGAGCACGTTCCGGGAGAGAGCGCAGGACAGGAAGGCCTGGCGTGCTATGGTCCATGGGGTCACGAAGAGTCGGACACGACTGAACGACTGAACAACAACAAGGTCATGTACATAAGGCAAGACACGAAATTATCCTCTCAATCAAAGCTTCATAATATTTTGATGGCCTCAAGCCAGGCTAGATGCAAATTAATAGGTTATGCAAAGAATCAGTTCCTCAGTGATTTCCCCTCTGAATAGACCAGAATACACCTGCCAGGTAGAAATACAAACATGAATGGGTTGAAAAGGGTTTCACAAGTAGGGCAACTGAGAAACCCATCAGTAGGATGCATTAATTCACAATTCACTTTCCTCTATGCTAATTAGGATGGCTCTGACCAAATAACATATTCCATCTGGTCTTGCCACAGGATGCTTGGGTGTTTGGGTCTTCCTGGATCTGCTACCAAAATGTGGGCTGATCCCTTCCTCCAGGAAAGCAAACCATAACATCCCACTAACCCTCATGCTGCTGTGGGGAGGACAGGGTTCATGTAGAAGGTATAGAATACTGAGGTTCTGCCTCTCCCCCCTCCCCGATTACACTTACTCATATTAATTGTAGCCTACAGTCTCATTCCATACTTAGCACATTTCAAGACTTATTTTAAAAGAGACACATTTTTCCAGCTGCCATGCAGAATAGGAGTTTTAATTATCTCCAATGCTGAGACCCCTTTATTGTGCCTCCTTTCTGTCTACTTGAGATTGGGGTCCCACAGTCACCCTACTCTTCTAGAAGAGGTGGCCAACTATGAAGTTCCAGTTGCACAAATAGGGGACCTATGATTGGACAGGCTGGATTAAGTAGGAGGAACACACACAAAGTGAATGAATGTGACTCTGGATAGACCCCTTTCCCCCTCCCTTCCTGCTACAGTGACTTACCAAGGTAGCCAATCCGATCGCATCATTGTGCAGCAAAACAAATCCTTCTCTTCCCCCCTTTCCTTATCTCCTATCCCAACTCTTGCCCCCAACCCCTTTCTTCCTCTTTCTGAAGAGTATTAGGGACTAATCCCTAACCCCAGCAAAAACTTCCCACTGCAAGCTCTACAAACAGTGCATGTCTACAGCCTAGTTTAGCCTCCAAACTCAGCTAGTTTCCCCAGTCTATCAGTTCTTACTCCAAGCTTGAATGTTATTTTTGTGCTTTGTTTGAAATTGCTTTAGCAAGTTAATTTCCCCAAATTAACTTGCGCATTTTCAATTCTTGCTTGTAATCAGTAAATGTGCCCCCCAAGGCTTTCTCTGAATCGTGTGTGTTTGTGTGTGTGTGTGTGTGTGTGTGTGTATCATTTGGGAGGGGGGGCATGGACACCCTATGACCAATATCTAAAGGTCCTTTCTGGGATGAATGTGGGTTTCCTAGAATGTGTGCAAGTTTATACATGTGCCTATACATGCACCTTCAGTAATGCTTTCCTAGAGAAGTTGGACTTGGGTTCAGTCATCCATGCTTCATTGGCATCCAGACTGGATTACTGTAATGCTTTCTACATGGGGCTTCAGTGGTAGTGAATAAAAAAAGCAGTGCCTAGACTTTCATCTGGCATTTGCATATCAGAGAACATAACTCAAATCTTATGTTATCCCATGTTTATGTTGTATGTTGCTCTGGGTATTTTTAGTAGAATACTGGGATATAATAATAAATACCAAATACAACTTGTTGTTGTTTTTGTTGTTGTTCCTATTGAATGGTAGGTGTTTTGTAGCCTAACTGACTTTTCATTTCAATTGACAAAAACAGTCTGTACACCCATTCTATAGCTGCCAATGTTTCTCAGCATGTAGAATGTTCATGACCATGATAAAACATCAGATCACTGAGAGAATTGACCACCACTTCACAGCTTCCCTTAGTGCAATCTGGTGCCCTCCAGATTTTTTGGACTACCAGCCCCAGTTAAAGAAGGACACAAATGAGGGGAGTTGTAATCCCAAACATCCAGAGGGCACAAGGCTGGTTGAGGAAGACTAACTTAGTGCATTACAATATAGACCAATTATCTGTGTACTAAATAGGTCTGTAATGGGATGCAATGAATAATAATGACATGTGCAAGGAAGGAGTGGCAATGAAGAGAAAGGAGAGAAAGCATTACTGAAAGCTGCTGGTGTGAAGCATGGAAGGCTACATCACAAGACGTAGCCTCTACATTTAGGAAGAGATTATCACAGTGCACATTGGATGAAGGATATATGGTAACAGGGCTGAGAGTGACAGAGTTATAACGAAATAGCACTATCAGTTGATGTTTCCAAGAATAAACCAGATGGAAAAGCTGCAACTGGCATAGATTGGCCAGCAGCCAAATAGAGAACTAGCTTACCTAGCAGACAGGACTAAAAGGGAATTATCCTAGGGGCAAAACAACAAAGTCCCAGTTAGATCAAGTGTTGGCAAGATGAGCAGCAAGGTCAATTATTTCTGGAACCAGCTATCCACTGCCCAGATGGAGATATCACTCGTGTGTTAGCCTAGCCAGGCAATTTCAAGATCAGCTTGACCACTGAGCAACAAAAGCAAAGTCACAGGATTTCAAACTGCAAAGTGTCTGAAGGTAAGGAAGGTTATAATTATGATTTCATAAACCTATAAAGAAATTTAGGAAGGCTTTAGCTGGCTGTGGAATCAGACAGTTAGACTGGACAACAGGAAATCAGGTCACCTGTGGACTGTGGTGGCTTTGAAACTACAGTACTCACTAGCTTGCCTATGCCAGGTTCCCTATCCAGTTTATTCTTTACTGCCCCAATTACTGGTGTTAATGAGTTATTATCTGTAATGAAATCAATAATACAACTGGGACCTGCAAGAAAATGTTGCAATGGGAGTGTTCCTGTCCAGGGTTCCAGCCAGTCAGCCATGCGTTTTTTGGGGGTACTCCATTCCATTCTCCCTCCCCTCCTAATTTTCCATCCCCAAAACAGTTAGTCAGCATTCCATAGCCCCTCAGCATGCTCTGTTCTCATTGGGTGGGGTTGGGTGTTTGTTTATTTACTTCTGTAAACCTTGCCATCCTAACCCTAAGCCTATTGATACCCCATCTTGTGTGTAGGGATGGTGCCCTTGTGGCTACATTAAGAACTGGCATTCAGATAATGAGTTTGCTATTAGCATATAGCATATACTTACTACTTAAGATATATGTTACGTTTAGGGATGTACGAAAGTGACTTACCTTTTGCGGATTATGTTGATGGTGGGGGGGGAGGCGCTCTGCGCTAGCGATGTACAAAAGTTCCTCCACGGATCTCGGGGAGGCCGAATGCCAGTGCACTCAGCCCCCTGAAATCGGTGGCGGAACGGCCTGCCCCCCCCGCCCCTCCCAGGATGAGACTTACCTTGGGTGGATCTTCCTGGCGGCGGCGGTGGCAGCGGCAGCAGTTCTGGCGGTGGTTCGGTGGTGGTGGCCGCGGCGGCCGGTCTTCCGACCGGCCGCCGCCACTGCCATTTCCAGTTTAAAAAAACAAAACAAAACATGATAGGCTACGTAAAGATTTACGTAGCCTATCACGGCTAGGTTTTTTTTAAAAAAACCCATGATAGGCTACGTAAAAGTTTATGTAGCCTATCATGGCTGACTTTAAAAAAACAAAAACGTACGTACGCAAATGGTGGCGGCCATGGCCGCCGCCATTTGCGTACGCGCATGTGTGTGTTTTTTAAGTCAGACGTAATAGGCTATGTAAAGATTTACGTAGCCTATCACGTTTTGTTTTTTTTAACCTAGCCATGATAGGCTACGTAAATCTTTATGTAGCCTATCACATCTTTTTTTTTTTTTTTACATGGGAAATGGCAGCGGCAGCAGCCGGTCGGAAGACCAGCCGCCGCAGCCGCCGCAGCTGAACCGCTGCCGCCGCCACTGCCGCAGCCGCCGCCACCCGGAAAATCCGCCCCAGGTAAGTCTCATCCCGGGGGGATCCGCAGGGGGGCGGGGGGCAGGCCGTTCTGCCACAGATTTCAGGGGGCCGAATGCACTGGCATTCGGCCTCCCCAAGATCCATGGCGGAATTCTCTGACATCCCTAGTTACATTATAATTCTGACTAATTATAATTCTATAAGAATTGCAATGACTCCTATTCACTTCCATACCCAATTCAAAGAGCTTGTGATCACCTTTAAAGTCCTAAATGGCTCGTGGCCTGAATATCTGAAGGAATCCTGCCGTGCCATTCTTCAGTGCACTGAGACCTTCAGAGGAAGCCCTCCTTCATGTACCAGCTTTGGGAGAAGTACAGTATTCATCTATAAATGAGAGTGCCTTGTCTGTGGTGGAATGCCATCCCAATGCAGGTAAGGCTGGCCCCAGTTCTGTGTTCTTTTTAGCACCAAATTAAAACATTCCTGTTTGCCCAGGCATTTTAAGGAGGATTTATGAAATTTTAAAATTGTAAACCTGAATTACATTTACAATTGTAACATGTTTTATATTGATCTCTCTTTTTTTGCTGGCTTTAACATTTTTATGCCTCTGTTTAATCTTTATTATGGTGTTTTTATAAATTATATTGTTTTTATAAATTTATGTACACAGCCCTGGGATTGCTGTTGGTAATGGAAGAGCAATTTAGACATTTTTAAAATAAATACCTGTCAGAAACATAATAAACATTGACATTTACTGGTAAGTCTTCAGCAGGCCCAGAGCAAAATGTCAAAAAATTCTAATGTCAGTCAAGTGCCTTCAGTAAATGCTAAAGTGTGATGCTTATTTCCATAATTCACAGGCATTTATGATGCCACTGGTATGAGCATCCATTTTTTTGTCTCTTGCAAAGATTAATTACAACATAAAATGTAATAATTTATTTAGAAAATGATAGCCTCCATAGCCTCTGGATTATAAAACATACACTGAATGTTCTATATAACCAATTTCCTGTATCCCCAGGCTTTACTACAAAGGGGAGGTGTTTCTTTCTGACTCATGAAACACATTGTAAAAAAGAAAATTAGCAGCATTTAAGTTGGATTTTCAAAGGCTTTTTTTTTTAAGAGGAAGTTGCTTCAAACCAACTAATAAATACATAAGTTCAGTTTTCATTGTTAACATGGTGTTTTCAGTGACAATAACTAGAGCTGTGCATCGTTTTGGTACCGAATCCAAATACCAAAGTGAATTTGGCTGCTTCAGGGGTGCCTTGTTAGATCCAAAGCAGATCACACCAGCACCAAGGCTATCTGAAGTGAGGCAGCTCACTGCTGAAGCACCTTGGTCTGCCTGGGAGATTTGGAGCTTTTCTGCAGCCTTCTGAAGCCCAGACAGCATCTCTCTAAAATGTAGGGATGGCGGAGAATTTCTCCCAGAAACTTCAGGGGGCCGAGTGCCAATGTGTTCGGCCTCCCGAACAAGTTTCGGGGAGAAATTCTCTGCAACCCCCCACCCCCTGCACCCCCCCCGGGACGGGACTTACCTTTGGCGAATGTCCCTCCTGGTGGCGGGTCTGGCCGGCGGTTCGGCAGGTCTTCGTCTGAGGCAGGAGCGGCAGCCGGTCTTTTGACCGGCTGCTGCCGCCGCCATTCCAATAAAAGAAAAAAAACAAAATGCCCCCGTGATAGGCTACGTGATGATTAACGTAGCCTATCACGGCTAGATTTGCAAAGTCAGCCATGATAGGCTATGTAAATTGTCATGTAGCCTATCACGGGTGACTTAAAAAAAAAAAAAGCGCGTACGGATAATGGCGGCCCCCATAGGGAGCCGCCATTCCCGTTCCTTATTTGGTCGCTGTAGTCTACATAAATCTTTACGTAGACTACGGCGAAAATAAGGGCAACGCAAATAGCGTTGCCCTTATTTTTGCCGTACTCTACGTAAAGATTTACGTAGACTACAGCGACCAAATAAGGAACGCGAATGGTGGCTCCCTATGGGGGCCGCCATTTGCGTACGTGCTTTTTTTTTTTTAAGTCATTCATGATAGCCTACGTGACGATTTACGTAGCCTATCATGGCTGACTTTGGAGATCTAGCCATGATAGGCTACGTTAATCGTCACGTAGCCTATCACGGGGGCGTTTTTTTGGTTTTTTTTAACTTTTTAGTTTGCGGCCGGGGGAGGCGAGGCGCCTCCTCCCCGGCCTGAATTTCGGCCGGGCGAGGCGGGAAGCCTCCCCCCCGGCCTGAACTTCGCAGGGGGAGTAGCGAAGCGCCTCCCCCCCACCGCGAAAAGCTTCGAGGACAGGTAACTGACTTTCGTCCATCCCTACAGTAAAATGTATCAACTTGAAAGATCGGGGAGGGGGCAAGGAGGGTGATGGAGGGGGAAAGGGAGAGGAGGAGGAGGGAGGAGGGAAGGGGGAAATGGTGAGCTTTTGCGAATGGCAGCTCTAGTTGCCAAATTAGGGCTGAACATAACCCAGCAGTCTCCAGTCAGTGACAGTGGGGGCGGGGGGATACTGCATAGATTGGAGTTCAGCTTGTGTTTTTTTCATTGTGTGAGAGAAGGCTGGTTAGTAGGGATGTACAAATTGTGTACCTTCAGTGCCTCTTGACTTCCGCAGTTTGCAGCCAATGCTCCATTCTGCTGTTCACAGGCCCCTGGAATTCTCCTCTTTTTTTCTGCTCCGAAAATTATGAAGATAAATCCGTACCGAAAACCATAATTCCGGTGCCCAGCCATCTCCGTGAGTCTGCATAACTTCCATAAGAATCACTATTTTTCATAAATATTTACATATTTTTTTAAAAAATTGAAATCTTCCATCTCCGTTTACTTTCAGCCAAAACACCTTCTATTCCTAGGAGCTTACCAAAAGAAGGCTGTCTTAGGTGTGCCTGAGCAATAAACTCTTTGTTTAAAGCAACTAGGGATGTACGAATTTTGTACCTTCTGTGCCACTTGACTTGGTGGCCAGTGCTCCGCTCCACTGTTCACAAGCCCCTAGAATTCTCCTCTTTTTTTTCTGCTCCGAAAATTATGTAGATAAATCTGTACCAACAACTAGGGATGGCGGAGAATTCCGCCACAGATTTCAGTGAAGCCAAATGCACTGGCATTCAGCCCCCCAAAATCCGTGGTGGAACGGCCTGCCCCCCCGCAGATTCCCCCCCAGGATGAAGCTTACCTAGGGCGGATGTTCCAGATGGTGGCAGCTCCAGCGGCGGCTGGTCTTTCGACCGGCTGCTGCAGCCACCATTTGCATCCTGGTCTTTGCCGTGATAGGCTATGTAAGTATTTACGTAGCCTATCATGGCAAGCCAAGCAAAAAACACACACACAAAAATGGCGTACGCAAATGGTGGTGGCTACGGCAGCCACCATTTGCTTTCCCTATTTTTTGCTGTTTTAGCCTACATAAATATTTACATAGGCTATTACGGCGAAAAAAAAAGGAACACAAATAGCGCCCACTATGCTATTTGCATTCCCCCCCTTTTTTTTTTGCTGCAATAGCCTGTGTAAATATTTACATAGGTTAAAACGACGAAAAATAGGGAACACAAATGGCGGCCACCATAGCCGCTGCCATTTGCGTACGCTGCTTTTTTTTTTTTTTGCCCAGCCGTGATAGGCTACGTAAATACTTATGTAGCCTATCATGGCAGCCTGGCTGGAGGCAAATGGTGGCCGCTATGGCGGCCGCCATTTGCATCCGCAGCAGCCCTTCTACGGCTGGAAGTACAGCTGCAGACGGCCCTGGCCAGCTGCTCCGTGGAGCCACCGCGGGGCAGAGCCGGCTGGGCAGGATTCCAGGGGGGAGGACCGGATCACCTCCCCCCCGTAGAGGATTCCAGGGGGAGGGATGGAGCACCTCCCCCCCACCATGAATCAATTCCATGAAAAGGGAAGTGACTTTTGTACATCCCTACCGACAATCGTAATTCTGGTGCGCAGCCGTCTCCGTGAGTCTGCATAACGTCCGTAAGAATTGCTATTTTTCATAAATATTTATGTTTTTTTAAAAAAATTGAAATCCTCTGTCTCAGTTTACTTTCTGCTAAAACATTCCCTCTTCCTAGGGACTTCCCAAAAGAAGGCTGTCTTAGGTGTGCCTGAGTGATAAACTCTTCATTTAAAGCAATGCTGTTTTAAAGAAAGAAAAAAAACCTTTTAAAATGACCATGCTGCTCCAGGACCGCCATGGTCATTTTAAAAGGATTTTTCTTTATTTAAAACAGCGTTGCTTTAAACAAAGAGTTTATCGCTCAGTCACACCTAAGATAGCCTTCTTTTGGGAAGCCCCTAGGAAGAGGAAGTGTTTTGGCTGAAAGTAAATGGAGACAGAGGATTTCAATTTAAAAAGAACACCCACAAACAAGGCGGTGAGCACAATTCATTTTTTTTTAATTACTTATTTATTATTGGAACTGCGTTTTTATTTACGAAAATTCCACAACTCTTTGTGGATAACGGAAAAAAAGCCGCATGACTGCTGGCTCCGCAGGACCTCATGGTACTGTTCCGCAGAGGATTCCATGACACGGACTGAAGGGAATTCAATTCCATTTCAATCTGTGGTAGAATTCTCTGACATCCCTACTGGTTAGAGTTGGTTAGAGAGAGCTGGTTAGTTGGCTAGATCTGTGTGTGTGTGTGTGTGTGTTGTAGTGCAGCTTTGTCGTTCTTCTTTCCCACCCAGACCTTCTCAATTATTCAACTATTCCCTTTCTTTCTTTTTGAGATTCTTTCTTTAACGTCCCCCAAAAAACATTTTAAAAGTATTTTAGTTTCCTCCTTTCCTTGCCTTGTTCTTTGACTCCTCCCACACCCTTCTCATTTCAACCATTCTTATTAGTTTTCCCTTACTTTCTTTCTAGATTGTTTATTTAAAAAAAACAAAAAAACATTAGAAAACTAGTTTCCTGCCTTACCTTGTTCTTTGCCCCCTATCCTTCACAATTCAATTATTTCTTAGTAATCTTCCCTTTCTTTCTTTCTAGATCCTTTATAAGAAAAACAACACACACACACACACACACACACAGATATGTACTTTCTTTTCCTTTTTCTTGGCTCTACCACCACCACCAACCCCTACTCAATTTCTGTATTCCTTCCATTCCCATTTTTGAACTATATATCTTTTCCCTAAAACTAAAATAAATAAATAAAACCCCTTTTCTTTGCTTGTAGGTAGTTCTGTATTTGCTTTCTTTTGCTTTCTTTTTTTTGCTGTTGTGTGTCTTTGTGTGTGTGTGTGCGTGTGTTGTGGTCAAGCAAACTGTGTGTGGCAAAATACTACAAACAAGTCCACATTTCAAAATACAGTGGGCAAAGTACTACATACATTAAAATATATTGTTAAATTTAATACTACACTGTGTGGCAAAGCAAGCCCAACATGAGGCATCTTTGGGGTCTTTGCAGGGGCAGAGGTGGGTGAGGTGCTGCTGGGACACTTCTGTGTAACAACTAAGGATGGCGGAGAATTTCTCCCTGAAACTTCGGGGGGCCGAGTGCCAATGTGTTCGGCCCCTCGAACAAGTTTCGGGGAGAAATTCTCTGCACCCCCTGCCCCCCGCACCCCCCCCCCGGGATGGGACTTACCTTTGGCGAATGTCCCTGCCTGAGGCGGGTCCGGCCAGAGGTTCAGCGGGTGTTCGTCCGGGGCAGGAGCGGCAGCCGGTCTTTCGACCGGCTGCCGCCGCCGCCATTCCAATAAAAGAAAAAAAAAATGCCCCCATGATAGGCTACGTGACAATTAACGGTTGTTACTAAGGAGTTGGATGAATCAGAGGTCGGAATTAAGATTGCTGGGAGAATTATCAACAACCTCCGAGATGCAGATGACACCACCCTAATGGCAGAAAGCGAAGAGGATCTAAAGAGCCTCTTGTTGAGGGTGAAAGAGGAGAGTGCAAAAGCTGGTTTGAAACTCAACATTAAAAAAACGAAGATCATGGCATCTGGCCCCATCACTTCCTGGCATATAGAAGGGGAAGAAATGGAAGCAGTGACAGATTTTATTTTCTTGGGCTCCAAGATCACCGCAGACGGTGACTGTAGCCATGAAATTAAAAGACGCTTGCTCCTTGGGAGGAAAGCTATGGCCAACCTAGACAGCATAGTAAGAAGCAGAGACATCAACTTGCCGACAAGGGTCCGTCTAATCAAAGCTATGGTTTTCCCAGTAGTAATGTATGGCTGTGAGAGCTGGACTATAAGGAAGGCTGAGCGCCGAAGAATTGATGCTTTCGAACTGTGGTGCTGGAGAAGACTCTTACGAGTCCCCTGGACTGCAAGGAGGTCAAATCAGTCCATCCTCAAGGAAATCAACCCTGAGTGCTCATTGGAAGGACAGATAATGAAGCTGAAGCTCCAATATTTTGGCCACCTAATGCGAAGAGAAAACTCCCTGGAAAAGACCCTGATGCTGGGAAAGACTGAAGGCAAAAGGAGAAGGGGACGGCAGAGGATGAGATGGCTAGATAGCATCACGGATGCAATGAATATGAACTTGAGCACGGTCCGGGAGAGAGCGCAGGACAGGAAGGCCTGGCATGCTATGGTCCATGGGGTCACGAAGAGTCGGACACGACTGAACAACTGAACAACAACAACAACAACAACAACAACATGGCTAGATTTGCAAAGTCAGCCGTGATAGGCTACGTAAATCGTCACGTAGCCTATCACGGGTGACTTAAAAAAAAAAAAGCGTGTACGGATAATGGCGGCCCCCATAGGGAGCCGCTATTCCCATTCCTTATTTGGTCGCTGTAGCCTACGTAAAGATTTACGTAGACTATGGCGAAAATAAGGGCAACGCTATTTGCATTGCCCTTATTTTCGCCGTAGTCTATGTAAAGATTTACGTAGACTACAGCGATCAAATAAGGAACGCGAATGGCGGCTCCCTATGGGGGCCACCATTTGCGTACGCGCTTTTTTTTTTTTTAAGTCACCCGTGATAGGCTACGTGACGATTAACGTAGCCTGTCACGGCTGACTTTGCAGATCTAGCCGTGATAGGCTACGTTAATCGTCACGTAGCCTATCACGGGGGCGTTGTTTTTTTTTTTAAAAAAACCTTTTTAGTTCGCGGCCGGGCGAGGCGAGGCGCCTCCTCCCCAGCCTGAATTTCGGCCGGGCGAGGCAGGAAGCCTCCCCCCCGGCCTGAATTTCGGCCGGGCGGGGTGGGAAGCCTCCCCCCCGGCCTGAACTTTGCTGGGGGAGCAGCGAAGCGCCTCCCCCCCACCGCAAAAAGGTTCGAGGAAAGGTAAGTGACTTTCGTCCACCCCTAGTAACAAGTGAAAAGTTATAACTCTTTGCTTTGACAGTATCCGTTGAAAACAGCACATAGCACAAACACTACTCTGCCAGCCTGCCTACCAGCCTGTTCTCCCAGGTAATGTGCATTCCATTCAACCAAAGAGAGCCTGAGGTCATCCACTGTGAAACTGAATAGGAAAGTGGTACTAGGGGAGAGGGGTTATTTGCACTTCAAAGAAACCTACATCAGAGATTAGGGATAGTGACCTCCTCCTAGTCACTGCTTAAACACCTAACTTCTCTGATTATCACTTTATGACCTTTGATTTGAGTTTCTGAGAACAGCACATTTTACCTGTGCCTAGCACAAAAACTACTGAGATAAACTCTGAAATTTGGCAGGTGGAATCGCCTCCATGATGGCTGCCAGGTCCCCAAATTTCATGTATTTATCATGAAAACTGAAAAATTTATGTCCATTTCTGTTTTCCAATGGAAGACAATGGGAAAATGTCAAATCTGAATAATTCGGATATCCGAATCTCACTTCGGATCCGAATCCAAAGCGAAGCAGATTTGGTCTGAATTGGTCCAAAGCAAAGCAGGGCTGCTTCAGAAGGTCTGAACTGACATCCAAAGAGAAGCAGGGGATCCGTGCACAGCCCTAACAATAATGTTCTTCCTATGAAATAAGCACATAAATATATCTGAAAGAGACTGTCTAATGGATGCTGAAATGGCTTCATTGGTTTAAAATGGGGGGCTATGAAATGTATTTTAGGCCTAGGAGACTATTTCTAGAAATGCCATATAAAATACTGTGTACAATGTATAGCATTGTGCACAGTTCACATAGTAAAAAAATAGAAAGACTGCCACTATTATCTACACACACACACACACACACACCATCATTCATAAATTATCACATCTTCTGTACTCGAACGAAAGGGCATCTTTTGATTCCCTTAATTCTTTGGCATTAAATTTGTTGACATTCCTCACATTCATTTAGCATTGCATTGTCAAGTGTAATCAGCTGGACATAATTCCACATGAATGTACTTAGGATCAGAATTTCACTTAGCTTAAAACTAACCATTCTAGCTTAATCAAACTGTAGGTTATACAAGTAACACTAGATAAAAAGTCTGGTACAAAAGAGAAGATATAGGCATGGAGGAAAATATTTCTCTATATTTTCACTATCAGTGTTTGAAGTGATTGGTTCCATGAAAGGAAGTTTATGATTTTATCCCAAGTAGAAAACAGGAACTCATCAAAAACAGAGTCCAATTTGTGCTGAGATCATAAATGTGTGTCTGGATTATATCACTCTAGACTGCAGCTGAAGGAACATGTGGAGCTAGACTGGATTCCCATATCACTTCCCTAGGTATGTCAGGGAGTGACAGCACTCCTTCCTTCCCTCATCACCTAGCCAATCTGTCCCATTTCCAATGACACTGGATGCCCATTGGTGGGTGTAAGATTTGATGTGGTGGGTGTAGCATGTGCATTTAATATTGAACATATGTAGGCTGAACTGTTTGCTACTCAGCTGCATTGTAGCCCAGGCTCTGCCTCAGGAGCTGATTTATTTACTTATTTAAAGTATTTCTTGGACGACTTTTAGGGTAAGCGTAGGGATGTATGGACTGTGTAGAATCCACTCCATCTGTGTTTCATGGATTGTCAGGCATCTTTCGTTCTGTCGTCCGCCCACAGACGGATGCAATTTTTTTTCATCATACGGAAAAATACACAAATAATTACGTAGGTATTTACGTAAGTATTTGCATAATTTACCTCAATACGTAACATTTAGTGTATTGTCCCCCATTCCATTCAACATTTCCTCAGCAGAAACTTATGGATTTTTCTACGGATTTACATGCATACATTTCAGGACAGTAAAAAAAAATCATCCGAAAGTCCATGGACTCCACATGGCCTGAGGGAGTCACTCCATAGCAGATTCCACAGGTCAGATTCTTAGAAATCTGAGCTTATTTTAATCTGTCTCGAATTTCTCCGGTATCCCAAGGTAAGAGCACCCCGCCCAGCCCCCAGGCAGTATACAACAATAGAACACATAATACAAACCAATGTGGTAATAAAAAGAGTAAAAACACAATAAGACAAGTAACAGCAATAAGACAAGAAAAATAGCAACCACTGACAATATTCTAAAAAGCAACAAACACTAGCATAAGATAAAACTTCCAACGAAGAGCTGCAGCTACAATCCAGTCTGATAGAACATAATCAGCAGAAGGCTGGAGTAAAGTAGTAAGTTTTCAGAGCCTACTTAAAAGGCTGAAGTGATCGGGACTGGCTAGGGGTGTACGAGCCCCACTCACCCGTCCAGTCCGGGGCATCCGCTAGGCAGGAGGCAATCCGTCCCTCCCCCCGGAATCCTTCCCGGCCAGCTCCACTCTGGGGCGAGTCCATGGAGCCACTAGCTGGGCCTGTCTGCAGCCGGACTTCTGTCCACTGCCACGCAAATGGCGTCTGGCATAGTGGACTCTATTTACATCCCTGCCCTTGGCTGTGATAGGCTACATAAATATTTATGTATCCAATCTCGGCAAAAGGCAGGGATGCAAGTAACGTCTGCTACGCTGGATGCCATTTGCATCCGCAGCCCGGCAGTGGATGGCTGTGGACAGCAGAGGATGGACCTGGACCAGCCAGTGCCAGGTAGGGTCTGTCCCTACCAGACTTCGCGGGGTGGCGGGGGGGAGCAGTCCATTCTGCCATGGACTCTGGGATGCCGGATTCTAAAGAATCCGGCCTCACTGGAGTCCATGGCGGATTTCTCCACCATCCCTAGGACTGGCAGAGCCCCTAATTGGCTGTGACAGAAGGTTTTGTGGGTCCATTCCCAGGGGGTCTGGTCTAGAGGCTTGGAACTGTGGGCCCAACTATACTATTTGTATGATTGAAGCAGGGATGGGAGAACTTTAGCCGGAGAACCTGAACTGCCCTGCAGAGGTTCCCATCCCATCTGGCCTGTGTAGGCTTAGGCTCCCTCCACAGGCCCCACCTACTCCCCTCCCCAAGCCTTGCCCCTTGACCTAGAGGCTACCAGGTTAAGCTCTAGGTTCCAACTCTGGTTTGTCAGGGAGAGACAAACCAGAATTCAGGGTTCACAAATCACAATAAACAACTCAGAGAGAGATTATCCCTGTGTTGTTTAGCCACTTCCACTGGCAGCAGGGTCATGACATTTCTGAATAAGCTTGTTTGCATTCCTCTTTGCATTGAACTCCTACATATCACAGAAGCTGATGTTCTAGGTTGCACACGCTGTTTACATGGTGCGTGACTGATTTATCAGGCCCCACTGTTGTTCCTGTGAACTGTGGAAGCACTTAATATGTCATAAAAGAAGACTGGTGAATGTGGCAAACTACCTTTCAGGAAAGGTTTTCTGCCATTATTGCTCTTGTGGCTGAGGAGTCCCTGATATTCTGAGGAATTTCCAGGTTCCCAGAATACCATTTGAAAACCATGGGCTTTGATGAATACAATGGATGATTAATCTAGGATCTAGATGAATGGAAGAATGAGAAACTGGATTTAAGATAAATGTATCCCATTAACCTTAATAATCTGTCTACATCCAAATACATCGGCCTAATCGGATTATCAATCAGGCTGTTTATCTATGCAGATGTGGTGGCATTGTGGGAGATACACCTGAAGAAATTTACAGTTTATTTCTATCCAGATGCTGTCTGTTTTGAAGTATTTGCATTTAAGCCACTCTGTCCCCAGTTAAACAAGGGCATAAATGGACTTTGGCATCTGTACCTTGGGTTGAGTGGGTTCTGGTGAGGGCTTCAAAGTACTGTACTGGCTCATTCAAGTGTAGTTTTGATGTATGGACTAGCTTAAAGTTCTGAATAGTACAATTCATCTCTTAATTCAAAAGAAATGGTAGAAATGAGAACCCCTTTAATGGGAAGAAAATATACAGAAGACTTTCTGAAAAAGTTCCCCATTGCCAAATGAAAAAGCCTGATGAATTAACAGATAAGCGCTTTTGTAAGTCACTGTCCTATTCCCCTTAATTATGTCTATACCAAATCACATGCCAACCTTTTGCATTGCTGCTGAAGTTCTTGGCATAAAACCAGGAGTGATTCTGTGTATGATATAAATTAGAAGGGTTGTTGTTTAATAAGTAGAAGAATTAGACACGTATCGGCAAAGCCCTCGAGAAATGTGATTCCTTTCCGTTCCACCATAGCATGCCTCAGTGCCTCTCTCTCCCGCTAAAATGGCAGGCAGCCATTTATTAGAATAAATCCTGCATGGACAACTGGCTTTTGCCCTCTCCTGCTACAAGGACTGACTGCTCCTCAATTTAATGCTCCTGAAAGAGGCGTCTGCCGGTGGACAGCTGAACAATTGTCAAACCAGACAGCTGAACAGTGGGGTGGTGAAGGCCACAATGGTAAAGAAAAGAGGCCTGGCTTTGGATTAAAAAAACCAAACCCCTGAGCAATGAGAATTTGACACATTTTAAGTTATTCTCTCCCCCCCCCCCGATTTGCGGCACTTTCATCACAAGGTAACACATGACATAATTATCTGTTTAACCACAAATGTAATAAAAGAAACTGCAAGTTTCATCCCTTACTTATAAGTCACTGCTCCACGTTATCATTCTAAATGAACTACTTCATTCTCAAGCGATTGTATTTGAACTGAAAGGAGAGGCTAAGCAGAGCAAATTGTAACAGTGACTCTTACCATACTGAAACCCACTTCAGTGTTCTCACACCATGCCATTGGGCAATTGCATTTTTTTTTAAATCTATGGCTGTGAAATGCTTGGCATTCCAGATGTGATTAGCTGCAGCATGCAAACTTTTTGCCGCTATAAAAAGAAGATGCCCATTTTGAGTCCTGCACAAAATAAGTTTACAGTGTTAATCTCATAGGGTTTCTCAGCATCAAAACAAATGTAAAGCAGGGGTGGGCAACTTGTGGCTAGGGAAGTTGTGGGAGTCCGAGACCCTGCTCACTGAGCCCCATTCACTTAGACCCCATTCACCAAGCCGCCACACTTACCAGACCCCACTTGCTGAGCCACCACGCAATCTGTAAGCGCCCGGCAGCTGCCCAACCTCCCAGTGAACTGCCATTTTGCGGGAAAATGGCAGCTCGGGTTTTTCCATAAGTCTAATGTTGTGTAAATGGCAGCCATAAAGGGGCCATTTACACAACACTACAGGTGTAAATGGTCCATTTACATCTGTAATATTGCATAAATGGCCCCTTTACAGCCACCATTAATGCAACATTACATTTATGGCAAAACCCAAACTGCCATTTTCTCGCAAAACGGCAGCTTGGTGAGGGGTCGGGTGGCTGCCAGGCACTTGCCAGGCACCCACGGACTGTGTGGTGGCTTTGTCCAGGGAGTGGAACAGGGGCAGACAGATGGCAGTGGTTCAGCGAGCACCCAGTGGCATAGACAGAGATGAGTCCATCCATACTTACTTGTGGCCCTCTAGATGTCTGGACCTATAGCTGCCATCATCCTTCAACACTGGCTATGCTGGCTAGGGCTAATGGGAGCTGTAGCCCAAAATATCTGGAGGGCCACAAGTTGCCCACCACTGCCATAAAGGCCCTAGTTAAATCATGATTCACCAAATTACTTCACATTACTTGACTGAAGATTTATAAAAACAAGTCACTGTTTTGTTTAGTGATCGATACAAAAATTTGGAAAAATGATCCCAGTACCATTTAAGTCATGCGTACAATGTTTTCAATAGCAAAAGGATTGAGATTATTGCTCCAAGATCTCCGACTGAAGTACTGCAGAAATCATGCAAGCTCATTTTTAAAAAGAAAACATTGATGTCATCAGGAGTCAGTTAATACGAATAGCAACTTGAAACTCAAAATGAAGAGCAACTGGGAGCAGTCTGCAACCTCTCATAATTAGGGATGGCAGAGAATTCTGCCACGGATTCCAGTGAGGCCAAATGCACTGGCATTCGGACCCCCAGAATCCGTGGCAGAACAGCCTCCTGCCTCCCCGCCTGTCCTGCAGAACCCTCCAGTGGAGGAAGGGGCGGCGGGGGCAGCAGGGGCGGTGGCGGGGGTGGCAGGTACAGTGGCGGGGGCAGCAGGTGTGGCAGTGGGGGCGGCGGCAGCGGTGGAAGGTGCGGCAGCGGAAGGTACGGTGGTGACAGTAGCTGCAGGGGCAGCAGCAGGGGTGGCAATTGCGGCGGCGGGGGTGGCAGTTGCAGCGGAGGCGGCGGCGGTGAGGGCGGGGGCGGCTGGTCTCCTGGTTGGCCGCAGCTGGGCGCAGCGAACACAAATGGTGGCGGTGGCCCTCATTTGCGTTCACTATTTTTAGCTGTTCTAGCCTATGTAAATATTTACCTAGGCTAGAACGGCTAAAAATAGTGAACGCAAATGGTGGCTGCCATAGCCGCTGCCATTTGCGTATGAGTTTTTTTTTACTTTGCCATGATAAGCTATGTAAATATTTACGTAGGCTATCACAGTTAAGTACAGGGACGCAAGTGGCGGCGGCTACGACCACCGCCATTTGCGTCCCTGTGGGTGGAGCCGGCTGGCGGCTCTATGGAATCCCCGCAGAGCGGAGCCGGCCGGGCAGGACTCTGGGGTGAGGGGCAGAGTGCCTCCCCCCCACCGCGAAGCAGATCCGCAAAATGGTAAGTGACTTTCGTACATCCCTACTCATAATGACTTCTCAGAAATGCATGTATGCCTAAACAAAAGTGTGGGTGAGTACCAGTGTTTCTGTCGACATTAATGAACCTCTGTGGAGCAGAAGTGGAAATCTTCCTCTTAAGTTTCACATCTGGCAGTAGTCCAACTTAAGCATTCTGGCCACCTTCCAAGGAGCTGCCTTCCTACTGATGGTTTGGAAAGGGCACAGGGTTGACTACTGTTCCCATTGACCAAATGTTTCCTTTAAATCAGGAATGGTGAACCTCTGGCCCATAGGCCAGTTTGGCCTGCAAGCAGCTCATCCAGCAAAGTATGTGCAAATGAGCAATGTTTGAGATTGCTAGGATTCTCCGAACTTCATCTCACTGCACATCTCATGCCTAGGGATGGGGGAGAATTTCTCCCCGAAAATTCGGGGGGGGGGCAAGCGCCAACGCATTCGGTCCTCCAAAGGTTGTTCGGGGAGAACAAATAGCGTTGCCCTTATTTTCGCTGTAGTCTACATAAATCTTTACGTAGACTACAGGGATCAAATAAGGAACATGAATGGCAGCTCCCTATGGGGGCCGCCATTTGCGTACACGCTTTTTTTTTTTCTAAAGTCACCCGTGATAGGCTACGTGATGATTAACATAGCCTATCATGGCTGACTTTGCAGATCTAGCCGTGATAGGCTACGTTAATTGTTACATAGCCTATCACAGGGGCATTTTTTTTTTCTTTTGAAGTTCACGGCCGGGGAGACGAGGCGCTTCTCCCCGGCCTGAATTTCGGCCGGGCGAGGCGGGAAGCCTCCCACCCGGCCTGAATTTTGGCCGGGCGAGGAGGGAAGCCTCCCCCCCCAGCCTAAATTTCGGGGGGAGCAGCGAAGCGCCTCCACCCTACCGCGAAGCAAGCTGCGAGACCAGGTAAGTGACTTTCGTGCACCCCTACTCATGCCTGATTCCCATTCATGTTTGTGTTCGCTGCTTGTTTTGCATGAATGGGAAACCTGTGCAAATCAAACAGCAATCAAACGGGAGATTTGCACAAATCTCCCCAAATTTGCACAAATTTCCTAATTTTCCCCAATTTCCTCCATAGACTAAAGTGGGGCTGATTCAGTCTACTCAGGAGTTATGTGCAAATCAAACTGGTAATCAGGAATGAGATGAACATAAGCATGTGTTCAACACGTTGTGAATATTTTGGGTGGACACATGCTGCTGCTCACATTCAGGTCTTTGAACAGGCGTGCTCACATGTTTTACTAGCAAAAATGAAATTCTCATACAACCCTACATCTAGCCCACAGGGCCTCAGGTGAGGCCCCTCCCTGAAACCCCACTCACTCTGAGGGCAAAGGGGGTAAAAGAGCACTCACTGCTCCATTGCCTTGCCTACGTGTGGAAAGTGATGGAGCAGCAAAGCTGGCACCTCAGTGGGCTTTGCTCCACTGAGTGAGGCTGGCTCCAAACTGGGGTACCGGGTGGAAGAGCTCCAGCTCAGACTGGAACCTGTTGGGGGATGGAGCCCAGGCCTGATGCCATAGATGGGGCCCTGCCCCCTAATATCATGCAGCCTGTGTGGAACCCAACCAAGTTTGATACCCCTGCTTTAAATCCATAGAATTGCAGCATATGTATGGTTCAGATGCAATCTACTTTGCACAGGTTCAAGTTTATCTAGTAGGGGTGAGTGGATCACTTACCTGGTTCTGGTCCGGGGCATCCACTGGGGGGGGAGGTGATCCGTCCCTCTCCCCCGGAATCCTCCCCAGCCGCAGCCAGACTTCCGGCCGTTGCCACCGCACTGCGGACACAAATGGCGGCCATTACGCCAGCTTCCATTTGTGTCCATGCCTTAGGCTGTGATAGGCTACGTAAGTATTTACATAGCCTATCACGGCCTAAGGCACGAACGTAAATGGCGGCCGCTACAACAGCTGCCATTTGCGGCCACAGCAGCCTGGCAGAGGCTGGAAGACGACCCGGAGCCACCGCTGCTGCATTCGCCGCTGCCGCCAGATAGGTCCATTCCAGGGGGGATATCAGGGGGGGTAGTCCATTCTGCCATGGACTTCGGGGGCCAGATTTTAAAGAATCCAGCCTCACTGGAGTCCGTGGTGGAATTCTCCAACATCCCTATTATTTAGAGAGGTCCCCAGTGTTCATGCTTTAGTATCTTTCCCATTGCAAAAGAGACCTAACTAAATGAAGAATTTCAAAATTGGTTTGGAAGTCCTGTCTATATTAATCATGAATGTGCTTTGTTTGAACAAAACTATATATAGATAGTGTGACCATGCTTAATTAATCCATAGAATGTATTAATCCAGTAGCACAAGTGCTAGGCATTAGATAAATTAATGAAGGGTACTTTTGTTGACAGCTATAAGCCATGGCAGCTGGTAATAGAACATCCATGAAGAAATACAGCATATCTCTCACTGTCAGGTACTAAGGCCAAACTACACAGCCTGGTCCACACTGTTTTTGCCTTTGCTTGCAGTCATGTCCCCGGCATCTAGCTGAGTGCTACCAGAGAAAGAAGGCACTAGAGTTTCCTTTGATCTGACACAGTATGCCAATTCTTACATTATTATGTTCTTACTTTGCACTGCATCAAAACAATGATGGGTAATAACTTCATCAGACTTCATTTTTCTACTGCTCAAATGTTATCGGAATGTGTCGACTGCTTACACGATGTGTCAGATAGCAATGAACTGCCATTATTTCTGCATGGATTTCACTATGTATTAAGTTGATAAGGGGAAAGAAAGGCAAATTGGAAAGGGAAAGATTTATTTGCGCTTACGTATTCCCTTAAATGTGTAAATGTGTAAACATGGGTGCATTTGCATGAAATACTTCTGGGTGAAAAACAAATTGAATGTTCAGGAGCTAGATGTAATCTAAAGTGCAGGTTCATTGGATTTAAATGAGAAACCTTGCTACCACCCCCATCCTTTACATATTTTGGCTTGAAGATAAATAGCCTAGTGCCACTTATATTGAATATCTTAAAGCGCTATGCATCAAGAAAAATTACTATCAGAGATATCTGAGCAAATTTGTGCATCACATTAGATTATTTTTTATGTCAGCCCTAAAGATGTATGACTCCTCCACAACATATCTTCAAGAAGATTTAATGGGTTATTTTTTAATGAGTAAGCTTTTCTCCGCCTTCTGGTATTTCTCTGTCATGTTAATTGTTACTAGAGAAAGCTGATAAAGCTCTTTTCCTCCCTCCTGAGTGTTTGGTTAAAAGTTTTGACATAGGGATTTATTTGATGCTTTGGTAAAGTACAGTTCTCAAAAGTATCTTTTCAGTTTCGGTGTTCATTTGCTTTACTTGCTGGTAAGAGTCAACAAAACCTTGACATAATAAAAAATGAGAGATACTAGGAAGAATTCAAGGGAAAATCTGTGAACCAACCTTGTTAAATATATTCAGCCTAGGGATACACTAGGGCTTTCTGTGATTGTGTAAGAGATCCTGGGTGACTTCACTGTTCATCTGGACAACCTCCCTTACTGCAGGGATGGGTGAAAATTCCATTTCAGTTCAGTTTTGATAAGAATTTACCAAAGTTCTCAAAGTTCTCCATATTCTGGGTGAAGAACTTCAAATTTTTAAAAAATAGAATGTGGGAGAAACCAAAAGTGGCAGATTCTTCCATCCAACCCCAGGGTTTTGATTCTTAAAAGTCTTGGATTGAACCCCTGTGTATTCAGCCATGTTACTGCTGAATTAGGGTTGCTGCCTCTTTTTTTTCTGACAGGCTCCTCACTTTTAACAGCTATGTCAGGCAGGTATATCATGGACCTCTCCATGGTGGGAATAGCTGTCCTTATTGAATGTGGTGGTGCAGATGGGTGAGAATTTTGTCTGAGTTCACTTTTTACAACAATTTATCAAAATTTGCTAGGGATGTACGAAAGTTCTGCCACAGATCTTGGGGAGGCCGAATGCCAGCGCATTCGGCCCCCCGAAATCTGTGGCGGAACGGCCTGCCACCCCCCCGGGACAGGACTTACCTGGGGCGGATCTTCCTGGCGGCGGCAGCTCTGGTGGCGGCGGTGGTTCGGCGGAGGTTCGGCGGCGGTTCGGCGGCGGCGGCGGCGGCTGCAGCGGCTGGTCTTCCGACCGGCTGCCGCCACCACCATTTCCAGGTTTTAAAAAAACAAAACAAAACAAAAGTGATAGGCTACGTAAAGATTTACGTAGCCTATCACAGCTAGATTTTAAAAAAACACTGTGATAGGCTACGTAAATCTTTACGTAGCCTATCACAGCTGACTTAAAAAAAACCCGTGCATACGCAAACAGCGGTGGCTATGGCCGCCGCCATTTGCGTCCCTGCTAGCCAGCGGCTGGATGTCCGGCTGCTGGCGGAGCCAGCTGACGGAGCCGACTGGCGGCTCTGCAGAATCGCTGCGGAGCACAGCCGGCTGGCCAGGATTCCGGCGGGGAGAGGAATGGGGCGCCTACCCTCCTGGCGAGGATTCCGGGGGGAGGGACGGAATGCCTCCCCCTGCACCATCAGCATAATCCCCAAAAGGTAAGTGCCTATCGTACATCCCTTGACAACATGCACACATTTGAGAAATGTGCATAAAAAATGTGTACTTTTGAAAAATCCACGCAAATATGCTTTAATCAATGGGATAAGAATGCATACATTTCCAAGAAGTGCACAACTGATGCACTCTTCAGAAAAATACAAAAGAAATTACGCATGTATTTTCATGTCAAAAGAAAAAAAAAGAAGCTTGCAATCCGATAAGGACTCGAGCCAGAATGAGCTTTGAGATGAAATCTGGAGACCTTTGGCAAGCTCCAGTGTTGCTGATATGCACATCTTTACTCATAGGGCAAATTTGTCTGAGAGCCCACAAATCCTGGTGAGGGTAGTAATATCAAGGCCTACTCTAAAATATGCAAGAGAAAAACCCTGTTCTCCTCTCACAACCAATGCAATGGGCTTTGTGCTGCACAGGCAGTGGTGTGGCCCAGCATTAGCATGACAATGCCTGTGGCAGTTGACTGATGATCCACTTACTTAGGTTATGGCACTGGAAAGAGTCCTGTAGCACATGGAAGCAGTGGCAACCATAACCCTACTATAACATATGAAGTAGCCTTTAGCTGTTGGCCAGCACAGGGCAGAGCAAAACAAACACATCACATGTATTTATTTATTTATTTCATTACATATTAAAACTACCAAATAGCTGAAGTTCTCTGGGTGGTGTACAATTCAGATAGGGATGTTGGAGAATTCCACCACAGACTCCAGGGAGGCCGGATTCTTTAGAATCAGGCCCCTGGAGTCTGTGGTGGAACGGAGCAATCCCCCTCGCCACCCCGCAGAATCCTCCCAGGATGGAGCCTACCTGGCTCTGACAGAGGTTCCAGCAGGGGCTCTGGTGGCGGCAGCGGCTCTGGGTCATCTTCCGGCCGCTGCCAGGCTGCGGCCGCAAATGGCGGCCGCTACGCAAGCCGCCATTTGCATCTCTGCCAAGCCGTGATAGGCTATGTAAGTATCTACGTAGCCTATCATGACAAAAGGCAGGTATGCAAATGGCATAGCGGCCGCCATTTGCGTCCCTGCCTTTTGCCGTGATAGGCTACGTAGATTCTTACATAGCCTATCACAGCTTGGAAGGTGTCAGGGTGGACACTGAGCCCATAGAATCCCAGAGTAGTTCTGATTCTGAGGAAGAGCAGTCGCTCCTGGGAGAGGAGTGCGCTCCTCTTTCCCAGGGCCCACAGCTGACGGAGATTCCTCCCACCAGCATTCCTAGTTTAGTTAGCAGGCCAGGGAGTGATCAAGCACAGATAGCAGACTTGGTGGATGTGCGACGCAGACACAGAGAGCGGCGCCAGATGGAGGGCGCGGAAAGGAGGCGTAATGCCAGGTTGGTGCGCAAACAACGGCTGCGCCCAGAGGATCCAAGGGAAAAGGGGAGGGACTCTCCCTAGTCCTTACGTTCAGGGGTCTGCCAGTAATTCCCTTTCAAATGGGGACCAAGCTGTCAAGGGCTCCTTGGAGGCCTCTCTCAGTCTAATCCAGTAGCCAAGTCCAGACACAGACAAAGGAATTCCTTTCAAAGCTTTATTCTTCTTCCTTGCAAGAGGAAAAAAGGCGGGATATAAATGCAATAAATAAATAAATAAATAAATAAATAAATACAACTTAACAACTATACCGACTGCAACTAGATCTGAGCAGCAGAGTACCTATGCCCTAAGTTGGAACAGTTGGTCCCCGTTTGAAAGGGAATTACTGGCAGACCCCTGAACTTAAGGACTAGGGAGAGTCCCTCCCCTTTTCCCTTGGATCCTCTGGGCGCAGCCGTTGTTTGCGTGCCAACCTGGCATTACGCCTCCTTTCCGCGCCCTCCATCTGGTGCCGCTCTTTTCGTCTGCGTCGCGCATCCACCAAGTCTGCTATCTGTGCTCGGTCACTCCCTGGACTGCTTTCTAATCTAGGAATGCTGGTGGGAGGAATCTCCGTCAGCTGTTAGTCCTGGGAAAGAGGAGCGCTCTCCTCTCCCAGGAGCGACTGCTCTTCCTCAGAATCAGAACTACTCTGGGATTCTGTGGGCTCAATGTCCACCCTGACAGAAGGGATGCAAATGGCGGCCGGCATAGCAGCTGCCATTTGTGGCTGCAGCCCTGCAGGAGCCAGAAGTCCAGCTGCAGCCGGTCCTGGCCGGCGGCTCTGCAGCCTTAACATGGAGCAGAGTCAGCCGGACAGGATTCCGGGGGGAGGGAGGGATTGCCTCCCCCCCACCACAGATGCCCCTCAGCGGAGCAAGGTAAGGGATTCGTACATCCCTAAATTCAGAACATAACATGCAAAGAAACAATAAAACAATGATAAAACTAGTCAAAGAAAACAGGATAAAAACAGCGGTGGCACATGATAAAACCAAAAGTAAAACCAGCAACAGGGACAAAGACCTAATAGCATTAAAAGCAGTTTGTAAAATACCTGGGAAAATGAAAAGGTGTGCCAGAAAGAGGTAAGTCTCTCTGAGAAAGGGATTCCACTGATGGGGTGCCACCACTGAAAAGGCTCTCTTTTGGATGAAGTAACGGAAAGGGAATCCTCCAGAAAAGTCTCTAAGAGTTTTTCCCTTGATAAAGACCTGTGTCAAAATGCATTGGGAATTCAGTTGATGCAGCTATTCCTTTTTTGGATTTTGGTTCCCAGCCTTACAGCTGTTTTCTTTTCTTTTTTTCCTGATCCCTAGAGGTCCAAGAGAACCAACAAATTTGCATTTATCCTGACCTTCTCTTGGTGTAACATGTCCCACAAGCTGACAAAGGAGGTTTCTTTTCCAAAACTACGCCTGAAACTAGGTTGAAATGGATCCAGAAAATCAGTTTCATTAAAGAGTGCCTGGAGTTGGTCCATGGCCACTCTCTCAAGCACCTTTCTCAAGAAGGGGACGCTAGCAACTGGTGTATATTGATTTATTATTCTGGGTCCAGATTAGGTTTCTTCAGGAATGGCCTGATAACCACCTCTTTGAAGGAGGCTGGTGCCCTCCCCTCCCTTAAAGAGGAATTTACAACCTTCTGGACCAAGCTCGACATCCCCTCCCTATTAAATATGATATCCCAAGAAGGGTAAGAGTCAAGCATGCAAGTCATTGGCCAAACTTGACCAAGAACCATGTCCTCATCCCCAGGCCCAAACAATTGAAAATCACCCAACATATCTGGACCAGACTGTGTTCTGGACACCTTCACTACTGGAATTGCACTAACTGTGGAACCTAGGTTGTGGCGGATGCAAAAGATTTTATCTACAAAATGTTTCCAAAACAAGTAGGGATAGTGGAGAAATCCTCCATGGACTCCAATGGGGCCAGATTCTTTGGAATCCAGCCCCCCGGAGTTCATGGTGGAATGGACTAGCCCCCCCGCCACCCCCAAAATCCCCCCCCGGGATGGAACCTACCTGGTGGCGGCTGGTCCGGGTCACCATCTTCATCCGCTGCCGGGCTGCAGAACAAAATGGTGTCTGGCATAGTGGACGCCATTTGCGTCCCTGCCATTGGCCGTGATTGGCTACATAAATATTTACATAGCCAATCATGGCCAACAGCAGGGACTCATATAGTGTACCCTACACTGGACACCATTTGTGTCTGCAGACTGGCCGTGGCCGGAAGTCTGGCAGCGGCCAGAGCCGGCTGGCAGCTCCACAGACTCCCCGCGGAGCGGAGCTGGCCAGGGAGGATTCCGGGGTGAGGGACAGATCGCCTCCCCCCAGTGGATGCCCTGGAATGGAACCAGGTAAGTCATCTGCCCACCCGTAAAAACAAGTCGCAGCATGTCATGCAGGGTACAACCAACTCTCTCTCTCTCTCTCTCTCTCTCTCTGTCTCTCTGGACCATACTGCAACAGGCTCCACACCACCTGTAAAAGCTCTGCTGGATGATGCTGTGAAGATGCAATGGCAGTTTTATATATCAATATAGTGATACAGAAATACAAATATTAATAACAGTGTCAAATGTAAGTTAATTTTCAGTATTGTAGGTGCTGGTGGGGAAATAACTTTTAAGGTGTTTGCAAGTGTTTACATAAGCATAGAGTAAAAAAGGGGGGTGCCCCAAAGCTGTTGTTTTTAGATTACTAAAAATGAACATGCTGTGACCCCCTTTAACTTAAATCCTGGTTCCCTTTCTTGTTTTTCACTTCCTTTAGGAGGATACTGGGCCACAAGGCAATTCCTATGGTATTTTATTCTTACTATCACTATAGGAGTCTTGATAATATTGTTGATGGTCTACATGTTAACCCAATAACCCATAATCCTATCTGCTCAGAAAATAAAACAGTGCCAAAGACCCCTAATATGTTGTCGACAGAATCCAGGTATATGCAAACTTCTGTCATCCTACTTCTAGTTCAAACAACCATTGAAGAAGACTATTGCTAGGGATGTATGAGAAATTCAGTTCATTTTTTATCAGGATTTGCCCAGTTTGCACCTTCCGGACCGAACACTGACTCAGACACAATTTGAGCTTGCAATGTGATTTGCGGACCCCAAAAATGATTCGATGGCATGTGACCCCAAAAATGATTCGATGGCATGTGAAAAATGTGCATGAAAAAAATGTGTACTTTTGAAAAATGTGCACAAATATACTTAAATCAATGGGAGACGTATTCATACTTTCAAAGATGCACACAGTTGATGTGTACACTTGGGAAAACATTCATGAAAATTTGTACATATTTCCATGCAAAAAGGAAAAAAAAACGAAGCTCGCAATCTGATATGGATTCAAATCAGAACAAGTTTTGAGAAAGAATTCAGAGAACTTTGGCGAGCTTGAGTTTTGCTGATTTGCACATCCCTAGCTATCGCCTATCCATAGGCACACAGTCAGGTACTATACAAAGTGTCATAGCATTTTTTTTTGTTTTTCAGACTTATTCTATGCTCTATTTAATCTGGTAAAATGTAATGAAAACAATAAGGAAAAGCAACTGAGCAATAAAAAAAACCCTTCTGCTCTAAGCCTTATCTCTTTCCACAAACAGAAATATATAGTCAAGCATAGATTTCCTTGCACCCATCAAAGATCCATTATCCAAAAACTGGTGTAAAGGCTAAAAGACATCAATTGTGTAGAAGCTGATTGACTTTATCATGAAGCGGGGTTGTTATCAATGCTAGCAGGCATCTGGCTGTATTCACTTTGATTTACTCTGCTGAGCATTTTTACGGATGTAAACCTGTTTTGCCAAGACAAATGGAGTGGTAAATATAATAAACTAAATGCTCATTGTATAAGAAGAGGAATTGTGTCAAGACTTGAGCCATAGCAGAAGGGAGGAAAAAAACAACACAGGTTCCTAAGGTACAGCCTTCATCTTTCCTAGAGGATAGACTGAAGCCCAAATAAAAGCATTTCAGGAGAGAGAAACAGCCATAAAGGCAGAGGGAAAAACAGCCCTGCTGAGGTTAATCATTTTATTTATTTCTCCTCCTACAAAAGGCATCTCAGCAAACAGTGGCAGATGTCACCCTGACAGGAAAAGTGGCAAACGGCCATCTCACTTCTGTTTGTGACTTCTTTCACCAGAGTCAAGCTGTTTTTTCCACTCCATTCAGCATGTTTGTGAATGCTTGATTTGGTTGGAAGAAACAAAAAAAGAGGGGGGCAAGAGCTCTGGAATTCAATAGAAGGTCAAAATGGCAATCTTTTCTCTGGGTCCAGCTTCCTTTTATACTCTGACATCTGGTGCCCATTACCAGGACAAATTGGAGCAATTCAAATAGTTAGCAGGGGGAGGGGGGGATAGAGAGAGGGGGGGTTCTCTATTTTTCATAGCACACCAGCTACAAATTCGATGACAGGAACTGGAGCTCTGCACAGCATAGTAATAGATTGGCCACACTTGTTTCACAGGCTCACACTGCAACAAATGCAATCATTTGGTGATTACACCAAAGATGGCCACCCTGCAGTCTGTCTCTCCTACAAAAAGAAAAGAAATAATTATCCTGATGAGTTTGCACTGCATTTTCAGCCTGTTACAGCACGAAGCTCAAACATGAAGCTGAAGGATTCACATTATGGCCATCTGCAAGGTGCTACCAAACCCATCCCTGATCCACATACTTAGTATTTCTTCTTCAAGAAATGGCATTTGCTACTGTGACCCAAGGCATCACATAGGATCGTGATGCTTGCAAGTAAAAAGGTATCTTCTTCTGTCCAGAACTCTGCATAAAGATGCAATGTTAAACAGCTTCCCAGAAGTTCTCTCTTTCATTTCATTCTAATGTGCTTCTGTTTCCTCTTTAACATCAATTCATCCAGTTGAGAAAACATTCACTTGGAGACCTACGGTGCACTGTTAACAACCCTACTCAGTACATCTGCTACAGCAACAACAGCTCTTAAACACATAATCTATACTTATAAGTGAGGTTTGCTTCAGAGAAAAGGCAGCACATTATGTCCAATTGGGTTGCATTTCACAAGGGAGGCAATAACCTCTCCATTTAGACTCTTTCCATTGAAGCACTTATTCCATATCCATGGCAGAGATTTAGTTTTCATATGAGTGTCTCCTACCAGTGACACTTTATTCCAATAACCAAGTTAACTCTTAAGGAAGTAAAGATGGGGAAATCAGACACTTTAAAAATGGTCCTTCTGTTACAAATTGCATAAAGGTCTCTTTACACATTGGAGCAAATGTGACTGATGTAATACTGATCCAGACATTAGACACTTCACAATACTATTACAGAATAATATTGAAGCCCCTTTGCCTTTTAGGCTGGTAGATACTTCTGCATGGGTTGATTTATACTATAGAAGAAAAGAACATGGTTGTCCATAGAATTTGGGATGCTTCACTCGTCTCTACTGACACCTGCAAAATATAGCACTTTTGAGAATTTATTTTGGAGAATTTTTTAAAATCAAAATACATTATTTGGTCAGGACAAGCAAATATTCTTGCCTGCTTTGCTCTTACTCTCAGACTTTTAATCCTCTGTTTCTTCTGCTAAGCTGTGCGTTTAAGTAGTTTTATAGATATTTTAGTTCTTCTTCTAATGCCTATTTTATTCCCTGCTGCTTTTAATTGATTTCACTTTCTTTTAAGTGTAAAAAAAGGAGGAAAATCCCTCAGCCGTCTTGTCTAAATTAAAATAAGCTAATCACCTCTACCATAGAAAATTTCTCAGAAATTTGCCTGTCCCCAGTTTTTTTTGGGGAGGGGGGCATTTGTTCCCCTCTTCCATGAAATGACAACAAAAGTTGGGCTTTGGCCCAGTGCTAGACTGCAGGTAATTTTAAGAAATGTAGTGAAATCCTTTTATTTTCCCTTCTAGGAAAAGGTGTGTGTGTAGGGGGGGGGCTCTCTTAAGCTGTGGCACCATTCTGTGGACCATCCACTTACTTTTTTCAGCTCCCTAGCTAGACAGAAAAGAAAATGCATCAATAGGAGATGGTACCTGAATTATATAGCTTGGTGGTGGAGAAGCTGGACCCAAACATTGTAGAGCCTTTTCATACTCTGTTAACTGCTGCTTTTCCTTTTAATGTCTCAGATCTTTCTAGAAAGCCAACACAGATATTTTTCCTCTGAAGGAAATGGACTACTGAAAGGCTACTCTGCAGTAAGATATGGGTATAGATAAAGAAGGAGAGGGTTTCATCATTCCCAATCAGTTTCTTCTTGTGTTATCAGCCAGCTGACTAGCTAACAAAAATTTCTGAAGTTCCTGCTTAAATCTCAGTCCTTAGTAGCATCAGGCAAGAAGTCAATGGACATGGAGCCATCAAGTAATCCATTGTACCTTTCAGCAGCATACTTCACTCACACTGTATTTCACTCATGGTACCATGTGTCATTTGGTTGATAAAATACACAATTCATGAAGACATTTTATAACTGTTATTTAATAACAATAAGCAAGTGCATATAGCTCTAAATTATAATCTGTTCTCACTCCAAGTTCTCCGGTAACCAACCATCTAACTGGCTTTCTTTTTAAGATGCTAATCCTCTTAAAGAGGCAGTAACATGTTATCATCACACTTCCCTATTCCCCCCACCCCTCATTTGGACTCACAATACTTTTCCAGAAGTGATAGGCAATGCTATTGCATAACTAGGAGAGGTTAAGTTGCTTTAATAGATGGGCAGAAGGAAAAATGAGGAATGAAGGGGCATGTGTGTGGCCAGCTGCAGAGAGGGTGTGGGACAGAAGAAGCTGGAAGGTTAATTAAGGTGGAAGATCCTGGTACTGTCACACAACAAAGTGTTTGTTGTTAGTATACATCAGTTTCCAGCATTGGAATAATTCAAAGAATAAAACAAATATTTATTTATTTATTTATTTATTTATTTCTATACCGCCCAATAGCCGAAGCTCTCTGGGCGGTTCACAAAAATTAAAACCAAACAACAAACAATAAAACAATTTAAAATATATAGAACATTAAAACCACAATATAACAATACAACCACAATAAAACCTAGCAGCAGTGTAGGAGTTTAAAATACAGACTTAAAACAGCAAAGCTAAAAATTTAGAAAGCTAAAATGCTAAAATGCCTGGGAAAATAAAAAGGTCTTCACCTGGCGCTGAAAGGAATACAATGTAGGTGCCAGGCGAACCTCACTAGGGAGCTCATTCCAGAGCCGGGGTGCCACAGCAGAAAAAGCCCTCCTCCTAGTAGCCACCCGCCTCACTTCCTTTGGCAGGGGCTCATGGAGAAGGGCCGCTGACGATGACCTTAAGGTCCGGGCAGGTACATATGGGAGGAGGCGATCCTTCAGGTAACCTGGCCTCAAGCCGTTAAAGGCTTTGAATGTTAACACCAGCACTTTGAATTGGGCCCGGAAATGGACTGGCAGCCAGTGCAGCTGGAAAAGTACTGGCGTAATATGAGCTCGCAGGCCAGTCCCTGTTAACAATCTTGCTGCCCTATTTTGGACCAGCTGAAGTTTCCAGACCATTTTCAAAGGCAGCCCCACGTATAACGCATATTCACCCTTCATACCTTTGCATGATTTTCCCAGAAGTGCTAACCACAACTAGTTTTTAATAAGAGGACTAGGCAGGGAGAAGTCAACAGAGGAAGCAATAGCTTTCTGGAAGAGAAGTCTATTGTTATGTATTGAGAAAGCTGTTCTTTGAGTGCATAGCTGTATCATACCTCTAGTGGAAAGCAAATCTTTCATAATTTTGTTCTCTTTCTTCCTCTCAATCTCTCTCCTCACAACCCACATATTTCAAGGAATGATGATTGGAGACAAGGGAGGGGGGAATTCTCTCTGTTATTCTGTTAATAATCTTCTTATGACTTTTCCAGAGGAGACAATGATATTTTTATGGAATGAATATTCCCACCCCCCACCACATACACACACAAGAAAAGGAGGTAGGACAGTCTAAAACACTTCTGTATGCGCAAAGTGACAAGCATCCTTGTTGAAGGCGTATTGTACAAAAAAGCTTCACCATGGGCTCAAAGCCAAGCACTTTATGCAGCAGGCTAACAATAGCAAATGATTTCACTAGTATGGGCCTGCTCTTCAGATCTGCCAGAGGCCTTGACTCATTTACCCCATCATTTCCCATGCCTACTCTATCCTTTCCCTGTTGTCCCTCCTCAATTGGGCTCACAACACTGCCCTTCTTCACTTCTCTGAATTCTATTCTTGTTCAAACCAATTACAGTCTTCCACATAATATATCCCCACACATTTTCCAAGCAACATCTTGAGTGCCAAGTACTCGACTTCATTAATCCTCTAACCCCACCCCACCCCCAACTGCTTCAGAACACAGGTATCTGGTGAGCAGAGCTGGTGCCAGTCTTGGCGGGGCCTTTGGCCCCAGATGGGGCCTCAGCAGCAGTGAAGACCTCACCCCACCACAAGTAGTGGCAAGAGCAGTAGTAGCGGTGAAGCTCCCCTCACCTACAAATTGCCTCCGCTTACTTTACTTGGCTGACAGCAGCAGCTAAATATAGCAACAGCAGTAGCAAAATCAGCTGGTTTCTCACTGACAAGCTCTGCTGCTCTGCTCACCCAACCGCAAGAGCAGCAGTGGAGCTGGTGGGTGGTGGAGTGACCTACCAGGCTGTGAGGCCAAGGCCGACAGCAGCTCAAATCATCTTCCCTTCCCTCGAAGCATGCAGAGAGGGTGCTTCTAGCCAAGAAGCTTGCTCACACCAGCAAGAGCTACTGCTGTGCCCAGCATTTTAATTTCCTCCTGTAAGATATCTGGGCTCCTGATGGAGCATGTGGGGAAATTTAAAGGGTGGGCACAAGCAGCGGTACTTGCTGGCATAGGGGTTGGGCCCTCAGCAAATGCCTGCTGGAGAGAAGTGCTACAAAGCCTAACTACCTTGCTAAACCACTCCTACCACATCTAAACTCAGCTCCACCCACCCAAACCATCTCATACTCACTCCAGTAATGGGAGGCTGGAGGTTGGACTCAACCTAAATGGTCTTTTAGGCCCCTTCCAACTAGGGATGTGCAAAGTCACCCCCGTCCAGTTTCTCTGGACTCCTACCTGGCCCCTGCCCCTGCTTGCCAGTCCCTGGACTACGCACAAGCCCCTCCCACTCTTGGCAAGCAGCCCGCACTCACCCCAGTGGCCTCATCATGCTC
This sequence comes from Heloderma suspectum, assembly GCF_057233095.1. Lineage (NCBI taxonomy): Eukaryota > Metazoa > Chordata > Lepidosauria > Squamata > Helodermatidae > Heloderma > Heloderma suspectum. The sequence goes on from NC_139461.1 coordinate 90,118,098, forward strand.
CGCAGTTGCCATTTCTAAAAAAAAAAAATGGTTTTCACAAAAATGCATGTTTTTGTAAGTGCAAAAATGCACATTTTTGTGAATGTGCATATCCTCATGTCTGAAATGCGCATTTTTGTGAAGCCACACATTAATGTGTATATGGAAATGTGGAGTTTTCGTAAAATATGCATTTTCGCACATACACGAATATGCACATTCACAAAAATGCGCATTTTCACAGTGCTACAGCTCTAATGTTTTCTTCGTATATATGTTGAACTCAGCAGTGGAAGATATTCAGCTGAATAGCACTAAGCCTCTGTAGAATCATGCACTCCATGACCATGCCTAAAGCAAGTTTTTCCTGTGTGGGTTTTCATTTGCATCGCATTGGACCCCAAAGTTCTGTTTCAAGCTTGAAGTTGAAACACAGCACAATTATTTTGAGACATCTATCCATATTGTCGGCAGTCCCATTGCATTTCTTAGTTAATGTCACCAAAAAAAAATGTAGATGGATTTTAGATTTGACATATCATTTTGACATATCACTGTCATCATCAGATGTAATAACTGCTATTCTGCTTCCTACATGTAACATTTTATCTGTAATCCCATTCTATATATGATTGTAGCTTCTTGGAGGGACTGCAGTGCATTTTCAAGGAAGTGCTTCCCCCCCCCCTTTTTAGCTGATTCAGATACAGTACCAAGGCTATGGGGTTGATGCTATGTGAAATGAACCTGGTGTCTATGTACTTTCCCGGGTTCTTCTCTTTTCATTTTACATTCAGATTATTTGTCTTAATTCTGCCTTCTCTGAAAACCCCAGTTTTTGGAGTGCAAACCCCATTCAAGCAATATAAGCTTTCCATGCCCCTCCCCCAATGCAGTGCTACATCATGTTAAAGCAGCAACCATCTTTTAAATGGCCAGTTTGGAAATGTTCCCTTAAATACATTTCTCTAGATGTTTGATATTTACATTTTTGGAGGAGGTTTCTTTTCTTGCATTCTTCCTTGGCCCAGTGAAGCTTTGTGGCTGCTTCCTATTGGACAACTTTTCACCCTGGGTTGTTTAACAGTGTCTGGTGAGATTGCTTGATATGCGGGTAGGGGAAAACTTGGCACTGGCCTGGTGGTCAACATGACTGGATAGCTGCACAGACATCAGATCAGGACATTTTCTCCCTCTCCATCTGGCAAGACTTTTATCTCTCGGCCTCACTACTTTGCCTTCTGAATGTTGTATCAGGATCAGGAAAAGTGAGATGAAAGGTATGGTTTGTCGTTTCAGCTTAGATCCTACCTCTGCCTTGAAATCAGTTTGTGGTCTTTCTAGATGAAGACAAGAAATCACCGTTCTCAACAGTGGCCACCCAAATGTCTCTGGAAAATGTTCAAACAGAGGAAGAGGGCAACAGTCCCCTTGTTGTGCATCTTCAAGAGTTGTTATTTTTAGCTATCATTTCAGAAGTGTCTTAAAGAATAGAAGGGAGTGGGGATGGCATGGGTGCCCGATTCAGTCCAGGAGTCTGGCGGACCTGCTCCTGCTTATACCCCTGAGCCCCACATGCCGAGCCTCTGACCATGCTTGCCCCCTGCCTGTGCTTGGCGAATGGCTTGCACTCACCCCGGCAGCCTTGTCACACTTTGTGGTCACCATTTTCTGAGAAATAAAATGGTGATTGGAAAAAAAGGGTGAATATGCACACATGTGAAAATGAGCTTTTTTGTGAATGCGCATATTCATGTATGCGCGAAAATGCATATTTTACAAAAACTCCACATTTCTGTAAACACATTAATGTGTGCCTTCACAAAAATGCACATTTCAGACATGAGAACATGCGCATTCACAAAAATGCGCATTCACAAAAATGTGCATTTTTGCAATTACAAAAACATGCATTTTTGCTATCACCATTTTATTTTTTTAGAAATGGCAACTGCAGAGCATGATGAGGCCACTGGGGTGAGTGCGGGCTGCTTGCCAAGAGTGGGAGGGGCTTGTGCGTAGTCCAGGGACAGGCGAGCAGGGGCAAGGGCCAGGCAGGAGTCCAGAGAAACCGGACGGGGATGACTTCGCACATCCCCAGTTGGAAGGGGCCTAAAAGACCATTGAGTCCAACCTCCAGCCTCCCATTACTGGAATGAGTATGAGATGGTTTGGGTGGGTGGAGCTGAGTTTAGATGTGGTAGGAGTGGTTTAGCAAGGTAGTTAGGCTTTGTAGCACTTCTCTCCAGCAGGCATTTGCTGAGGGCCCAACCCCTATGCCAGCAAGTACCGCTGCTTGTGCCCACCCTTTAAATTTCCCCACATGCTCCATCAGGAGCCCAGATACCTTACAGGAGGAAATTAAAATGCTGGGCACAGCAGTAGCTCTTGCTGGTGTGAGCAAGCTTCTTGGCTAGAAGCACCCACTCTGCATGCTTCGAGGGAAGGGAAGATGATTTGAGCTGCTGCCGGCCTTGGCCTCACCATCTGGTAGGTCACTCCACCACCCACCAGCTCCACTGCTGCTCTTGCTGCTGGATAAGCAGAGCAGCAGAGCTTCTTAGTGAGAAACCAGCTGATTTTGCTACTGCTGTTGCTATATTTAGCTGCTGCTGTCAGCCAAGTAAAGTAAGCGGAGGCAATTTGTAGGTGAGGGGAGCTTCACCGCTACTGCTGCCCTTGCCACTACTTGTGGTGGGGTGAGGTCTTCACTGCTGCTGAGGCCCCATCTGGGGCCAAAGGCCCCACCAAGACTGGCACCGGGCTCTGCTCACCAGATACCTCTGTTCTGAATCTGAAGCAGTGTGTGTATGTGTGGGGGAGATTTAGAGCTTTAATGAATCTAGTACTTGGCACTCGAGATGTTGCTTGGAAAATGTGTGGGGATATATTATGTGGAAGACTGTAATTGGTTTGAACAAAAATAGAATTCAGAGAAGTGAAGAAGGGCAGTGTTGTGAGCCCAGATGAGGAGGGACAACAGGGAAGGGACACAGTAGGCATGGGAAATGATGGGGTAAATGAGTCAAGGCCTCTGGCAGAACTGAAGAGCAGGCCCATACTAGTGAAATCATTTGCTGTTGTTAGCCTGCTACATAAAGTGCTTGGCTGTGAGCCCACAGTGAAGCTTTTTTGTACAATATGCCTTCAACAAGATGCTTGTCACTTTGTGCATACAGAAGTGTTTTAGACTGTCCTACCTCCTTTTCTTGTGTGTGTATGTGGTGGGGGGAGGGAATATTCATTCCATAAAAATATCATCATCTCCTCTGGAAAAGTCATAAGAAGATTATTGACAAAATAACAGAGAGGAGAATTCCCCCTCCCTTGTCTCCAATCATCATTCCTGCTAGGTGAGCAGGTGTGGGTAAGGACGTGGGCTCAGTGAACAGTTACAGGGGGAGCGAGTGTGGGAGGGAGTCTGCCTGACTCCACCCCCTTCCCAGATTCTCATGACATCTCTACTAGGGGATTGTGTTTCACAATGAACAGGGGTGGGCAGCAGCGGTTGGGCGAGCAGCCAGCGAGGACATATGGAGGTGAGTCCATCCATCCCTAAAATTAAGCATGATGTCTATTATACTGTTGCAAAAACTCATAAGATTCTGTTAATCTCTCTGTGTGAGCAAAAGGGTCCTTGTATGGGAACACTGGATCTTAACCAGAATTGCAAGCTTCTTTTACAGAAACACTATCTGCAAAGCATTTACCTGTGTGTTGCATGCATCACGTGTCAGGATTTGGGGTATCTGGCAGCCTGGTAGAGCAAACATGCTGCACAGCCAAATGTACTGGGAACAATTCATGCATTTACAGAAGAGCGCTAGGAAGTACATGTCCCTTTCAAGGTGGGCTGTCAATTTCCGCATCTGAAACCACTTCTTCTGAGCTTTTTCTATCCTTCTCCATTCTACATGCTCACATAACAGTGAATGCATTTGAAGTGTGATGCTTTCCTGTAACTTAAAATGCAGTCACATGCCTGCTGGTTCTGGTGCCAGCAATATGCCATCTCTGAGCTGAGCAAAGGTTGTTTCAGATATAAGCGGATGACATTATCCCGTTAAGGGATCATCCCCCACCCCTCAGCTTTCAGCTTCCCAAAGAAATTCTGTCCTGAACTGATAAGGGCAATATTAAATATTTTCCAGGTTACTGCATTTTATTTTCTTTGACGCCATCTATTTCTTTTTAAAAAAGAAAGAAAAAGATTAACTGAAAAGGTTATGCTCTACTGGGTCATTTGTATCTCCTTTGCCTCTTTATTTTTATTTTACTGCAGATTAAAATGGCTTGATTAGCTATGTAGTACAACTATATTATCTCAAGACCAGAAAATCATCGTTTTACAAAGGCCCTTGGTAGACTGTAGACTTAACACTGGGAAGTCTAGATTTTGAGGGCACTGTAAATACTTTGTTTCTGAATAGCTTTATGATGTGCTTACATCAGCCTGTTAAAGCTCTACTGCTATTTCAGTAAACTGCCAGCTGTAGAAGATTCTATTCTACCTGCCAGTCAGCAACCATGTGTCATTCGAGCTGACTTGTGACAACCAAAGTATATCAGCCATTGTGGGGGATCCTCTTTTTAGAGGCCTCCTAACATCTAATGACTCCTTCATTATATACCCACTTTATTATTGATTGTGGGGCTGGATTTTATTTTGCCTGTGAGCAACGATATATAAGGTTGCAGTGGAGAAGCACCAGAAAAGGGAATTTCTTCTAGTGTTTAGCCTTGTGCCATTGCAAACAATGGCTTTTTAGGGAAGAGAAGGAAAGATAACATTAGGTGAAGGAAAGGCCTCTCAACAATAATGAAAATGAGACAACCTACAAAGTAAGACAACCTACTTATCTGGAAAATTTATGGATTTGATTTATGTCCCACATTTCCACAAAAAAATGCCACTCAAGGCCATTTATAGGAAATGCTCAAACATGGTGTGAGTTACAGGACTTTTTAAAAAAAGTATCTTGAGTGTGCACACAACTCCCTTTCCTTTTTATAGTCTTTTATTTTCCTTTCTGACTTAGGATTCATTTCCAGGCCAGCCACGTCCTCCTATACAGTAGCTATAGAAAAGCTGTGCACATGCTGCCTGCCTGCTTGACCACACACTGATTTCAACCATGTAAGCTTAAAAGCTTCATTTCAAATAGCACATTAAGAGCTGGCAGGCTGAAATCACCACACAGGCTGGTGGCTCTCTGCCGCCTTTCTACAGAACAGATTGCATATTACTCCCATGTTATAATATGTCCCCCAGGACCCACTCCATAGCATAAGGCAGGGGCAGGAAACTTCTTTCAGCCCTAGGGCTGAATTCCATTTTGTAGAAGCTTGGGGCTGCATGCCAGTAGTGGGCGAGACCAAAGGCAAATGGCACAAGGCTGAACACCAGAAGTAGGGATGGCATGAGCGTCTGCTTGGGGCTCAAGGCCCAGCGAGAAATTGCTGTTTGGCACCCTGGATGCCAGTTCATGGACCTGAGCAATTGCCAGACTCACTGCGTGCTGCTGAGTCAGGTGAGAGTATGGGCGCCCGGTCCCTCAGTGAGCCGCTTATTGCCGAGAGGAAAAGAAGGGAGCACCCCCTTGCTACAGCACTGGCAGCGTGGGACAGGCTGGTCATTTTGCGTAAGCCTCTTACACTTGTAAAAGCACCAGCCTGTCCCTTGCTGCCGCTGCTGTACTGAGGATGGGATGGGGGAGGAGAGAAGAAGGAAGCACCTATCCTCTTCTCCCCCCCCCCATGCCCTGCTACAGTAACGGTGGCGGCAGCGAGGGACTGGCTGGTCATTTTACGTAAGTCTCTTACACTTATGTGAAACCACCAGCCTGTCCCTCACCACTACCGCTGCTGTAGCAGGGTTAGGGAGAAAAGAAGGGAGCACCTATCCTATCCTCTCCCCCCCCCAACAGTGGCGGCAGCTGGGACACCCCTGCAGCTGCCCACACCTCGATGCAAGCTGCCATCTTGCGTAAAAATGGCAGCTCGCATCGAGGAGTGGGAGCTGCGGGAAGTTCCCGGGCTGCTCGCTGAGTCCTCCAGGGATCATGCAGCCCAGCTTGTGGGGGCTGATGGCAACAGAGACTCTGTGAGCGCCCAAGCTCAGCAGGCACAAGTGTGTTCTCACATCCCTAACCAGAAGTTGGTGCCAAAATACAAAAAATGCCAGCAGGGGAATGAGGGTGTGGCTCTCTGGGCTGCTCCAGAAGGCCAGATTAGGATCCCAGGAGGATTCAGCCCTGGGACTGAGGTTCCCCACTCCTGGCTTAAGGAAACCCTCTGCAGCATCTTATGGGCCCCGGTTGTAGTTGCCATCTTAGTTTCCCCAAACACAGTGCCTCAGTCCTTCTGAAATTCCACACCATTATGGGTAAAAAAAATATGGGCTTGCCACGACAATATTGGGGGCTTCCACTTCTTTATCCTGGAGTCCATTTATTATTGTTGTTGTTGTTGTTGTTGTTTTTAAAAACTCCAAAATCTACAATGCTGCAGAATTGAGCACTTCATTTGGGGAAAATTAAGATGGTGGCTATAGCCACCAGGGTCACAGGGCCCCCATCAGTGGTGGACCTCAGCAGGTGTCATTATTGACCATAGGCTCTGGCAGCTGTCTGATCATGTTGGCTGATGATGCTGGGACAAATGTTCTCCATCCGAACTGTTTGCTATTTAGAGCAATACCGGTAAGTAGTTAGTATGGGTTTTATAGCAGGTAGCATATACAGAGGTCTATATATGGGCATAAGAAGTGGAGATAGAAGGCCATTGCTCATTGCTCCTGAATTTACCACATCAATGATGGCAATTCTCCATGTTCCAATCAGTTCCTGATGGCTGATATAAGCAAGATATAGTTTGAATCTCATTTTTATTTATATAATTCATAATGTTTAGGCAGACAAATCATAAGAAAAACTGGCAGTTTGTGAGCTATTATCTTTTAGCAAACATTTTCCTTTCATAAAGTTTGTGGGTGCAGATGACAGAAAAACTTGTTTTGCTTCCCCCAGTTTTCCTTGTGCTTTAAATTTTCATGCATTTGTATTTTTTGTTCTTATCTCTCTCTTCCATGTGCTGGAAAAGACTTTGGTACTCAAAGAGCAGAGGGATGCCACCTGCCATAACTGTGCCCATACAGTGATATATTTGCAACATGAGAAGCAGGCCGCCTTCTCTCTCTGGAATTACAGTGTCAAAGATGTCCCTGTGTATATTACTGTTTTTATCATTTTTTTTCCTATTGAACTGGGGGCACCTTAAATTCTTCAGAGAAACAATTTCCCTAGGTCCCTGACTTAACACTGCAGTAATAATGCTGGAATAGCAATAAATACACACTTAGAAAGGCTCCAGCTGTGATTACTGGCTTTGTAGTCTAGAAAACAGCACTAAGAGACTCGACTCAAGGTTTATGGAAGGCTGTGTTTTTTTTAAAAAAGTTAAGTTTAGGGGTCAAGGAAGGGGAAGAAACAGACATTGAGTGAACCATTCACTGAGAATGCTAGCTTCCAACCAGTGTATATGAGAATTTCATATACAATCTGATATATTATTAGAATGTACTTAACAAACTGAACAAGGTAAGCAGAATAGAACATCAGAAATGCAACCATTACCAAATAAATGAAATGACTGGGTCAGTCAGTTGCCTCTTCTTACTGCTCTGAGGGTGTATTCACACTAAGGCTGACCCTGCCATAGTAGTGCTGGGCCAAAAATTCTGAATGGAGATTTTTCAGCACATTCCTAGGGGTGGGGAAGGGCAGAAGGGGGTGCAGAGATGATTCAGATCTTTGGTGCAGTTGTCAAGGCTTTATGGGGTCGAGAAATTTATGTTTATAATGGACATGATACAGAGCCATGTCTCCCTTCTTTCTCTTTTCTTTTGTCTGTTTTTCAGTAGGGATGTCAGAGAATTTCGCCACGAATCTTGGGGAGGCCAAATACCAGCGCATTTGGCCCCCCGAAATCGATGGCAAAATGGTCTGCCCCCCGCACCCCCCGGGACGGGACTTACCTTGGGCGAATCCTCCTGGCGGCGGCTCCGGCGGCGGCTCCGGCGGCAGTTCAGTGGTGTTTTGGTGGTGGTTCGGCGGTGGTTTGGCGGCAGTTCGGCAGCGGCGGCTGTGGCAGCCGGTCTTTTGACTGGCTGCTGCCACCGCCATTTCCAGTAAAAACACACAAACACACACAAAAACGTGATAGGCTACGTAAAGATTTACGTAGCCTATCACAGCTGATTGCAGGGATGCAAACGGCGGTGGCTATGTCCGCCGCCATTTGTGGACCCAGCTGGCCAGGATTCAGGGGAGGGAGGGACGGAGCGCCTCCCCCTCCCGGCCAGAATTTCGGGGGGGGGGAGGGACGGGGTGCCTCCCCACCAGCCAGAATTTCAGGGGGAGGGACGGAGCACCTCCCCCCCACCGCGAATCAATTTTGTAAGAAGGTGAGTGACTTTCGTACATCCTTATTTTTCAGAAGCAGTAGTGGCTCTGCTAAAATGGTAGCACAAAGTGTTAAGCAAGAAATAAGGCTGTGGGGAGAGAAACCTTTGTTGCTGGCCATTATAAACATCAGTTCCCAATACAGCATCCTGTGATGAGCTCACCTTCTCAAGGCCAGTTCACATTAAAACACAGCTAGGGGTGAATGGATCTGTCAATCTCAGTCTCACCGGGATTGCCATTTTTTTTTAGGTCCATCCCATTTCCTCAGCAGATTGAGATTTATTTATTTATTTATTTATAAATATGTACAGAGATTTGTATGCATTTTTCATGATGTACATATTAATGTATGCATTTTTGTGTACATTTGTCACACACACCTGATCACAGCATGCAGGCAAAAAGGGATGTCTCACATGGACAGTTTATAACCATTTATAGAAGTATTAATCACATCATGTATTTTACATGAGCGGGGGGCGGGGTCATTCCCAAAGCCACCATGTTCCTAGGGGACAAAGAACAAAATTGCTATTGATATTTTTGTAACTTGTCTTTATGTGGAATAATAATAATAATAATAATAATAACAATAATAATACTATTTTTATTTCCATTGGTGTGGTGTTGGTTCTATAAACATTATAACCCCTTTCCCCTCTATAATTAAAAAAATCCCCTTTTCCTATCTCAGTGTGGTTCAGTTTATTTGTATCCCTCCTCTAGGGCCATCATACATATATAATGTAACAACATGGCCATCCCAGTAAAGTTCTGTTTTCAGACCTTCAAGGCTTGAGTCTATGTCACTTCCTTCCATGATATCTAATGAAGTTAGCAGATAGGTATCTCAGTTAGTGAATTTTGCATTAATGAATAAATAAACATAAATCCTTTGTACCTTATAGCCAGCCACAACTGTCTTGTTACCAATACCATGTACCACTTGTTTAAATTATAACCACACTCAGAGGTTACGCTCAGTATATAAACATTACAGAACACACACAACCAGATAACAATACAGTGCTCCTTCACATAGACCTCAACCAACTGCAGGCCACAGTTTATTTGTTTTGTATTGGTGGCAGTTGCTTCTAGCTAGCCTATGAACAATACATTTAGTTATCTGTTGCATACTAATATTTTCTGTGTCATATTCAAAGAGAAGTAAGGGTTTTTAATCTCCCCTTTTCTCTCTTTCTTTCCAAGGCCTGATACCCAGTTTAGCAAAGAGCACTGGACAAGAGAAAAGGCATACTATTTCCCTCTCCAGTTTTGAGTAGGTATTGCCTAAATTCTAGGGTTAAAAGTAATGGGTTGTATCTAAACTGAGTTAGTTCCCAGGGAACACAGTTCCCTCTGAAATCAATGGAACTTAAATTAAGTCAGGGCAGACTTGTCCCATTGATTTCAATGGGAACTAAGCTCCAGTAACTTCATCCAGATCTAACCCAATAGTTTTCCCTTTCATCAGCAGATTAAGCTCTTTTCAGTGAGAATTGATCGAGACAGGTCTGATTTCATATCTTGACATCCTGCATGTAGGTCATCATAGTTTTGCTGAGGATCTGAACATATGGAAGAACAGCCAGAACTGTGCTTTCTTGCTTTTTGGAAGCTCACTGCATGCCATACTTGCCATCTGTTCTGGGAACATATGGATTGGGCCTCAGTCCTATGCTGAGCAGATAGTTGTCCCACCAGAGATTAAGCAAGTAAAGATGGAGAAAAGCACCAGTAACTGTAATGCAGTCAGGGGTGAATGATGTGCTGCTTCCAACACTGCTAATTTATTTAGCATTCAGACTTCATGGAGGAACCTTTTGTCACATCATCCATCACAGAATGGCACTGGAGAAATGGAGTTTAGAAAAATTAAAAACCTGTTTGTTACCGTACACCAAAGAGCATCAAAAACATCCATCAAACACAGGCAGAGGTGGAAGATAAACAAGAGTTGCTTGGAGCCAATTGATGTGCACTGATTTTTTTCTTAGCTCCAATTTATTAAAATGCTTCAGATAGAGATTAACTATCTACAGTACAATATTTATTCCCCACCCACCCCCATTCCCATCCACATGGCTGCACATACGAAAATTAAAACACTTAAAAAAATTAATTTTAAAAAACCCATTTCTACTTTGTGTATAGTTTTACAGCTTGTGTTAGCACGTGTATTTTAGAAGTCACACCACATTTTTCAGTATGTTATAGCACTGAAGATATACAGTACAATTAAAAGCTGCTTGTTTCATTTCTCCCCAGTGTTTGTACAAGTAGTTGGCTCAATAGATAAAGTATTCAACCTATTGCTAGGAAACACTGGGCAGGTTTCTGCCTATCTCAGCCTCAGCTCTATATCTAAAATGGGAATAACAGAAACCAGCCAATCTCATGGGTAGTTCAGTAGTTGTGACCTTAAGCCTGAATCTTAAGGAATGTTTATAATCCTAAATGAGTAAATTTCAGGTTTAAGGTCACAAGTATCCCATTAGATTGGATGGCTACTTCCAATGGGGTGTACATGTGTGAATGACAATCAACACATTCATCACCAAGTGTTCCTAGTACCAGAAACTGCATAGCTTGTATATATAAGTATACACTATACTTATATACACAATACATATAATCTGGTGGTAATCTAGAAAGCTGTAAGCCTACCTCAAGAAAAGTTGCTAGTCTCATCAAAACTCTTTTGACTTCTATCGGAAGTCTTCAGAAGTTTCAGCTGCAAAAGACCTGAAATTTAGCTTTTAATTTTACATTCTGATTGCACTTTTCTCTGAATATTGTGAAACAGTTCTTGGCCCAAAAATGCTTACAAAAATGTGTATTTGAGCAGAAATTGCATCAACAATGCAAATTTTAGGGGAAATTGCATACAAAAATGTGCCTTTTACAGGAAAATGCATAAAATAAATGTGAGTTGTCATGCACTTAAAAATAAAATAAAATTGAGGACTGATGCAGGAATGGGATGGAATACAATTATGATTAAACACATGCAAAACTGTCAGAAACTGGAAAGAGACTAATTTATTTGTCTCTAGTGGTGACACATCCCTTGTTGGTTAACTTTAGTCTTCTGTAGCACTACTTCTTTGAAATGCACTGAAAATGACACTTGGTCAGACTTAAATCCTGTCACCTCTAAGCTTTAGTTATTTTCATGTGTCACCCAGACATTCCATCTTCAGGCTCACTCTTTTTCAATCTTTCTTGACTCTGTGTGTGTGTGGGGGTGTCTTTCCAACAGGACTATTGCCAAATTTATATCTGAATGAAATATCAGTGGATTAGACTTTCCATGTCTTTCCTATCCCTGCTGCTGACTTCTGAGAATTATTTACTTGATTATAAAGCCTAGATTGATGGAATACAATCACAATTTTGTTCTCAATTATGCACCCAGAGCTCTGTTACTCAGAGATCCCTTTGAATAAAAAAAATGACCTAATAGGTTAGTCCTCTGCCATGGAATTCAAATGTCTGTATTCAAATGTCAAGCCCAACTCACCCTCTCTCCCTCTACCCCCCTTTTTTGTTTTAGCTAAGAGTGTAGAAGCAATAAGCAACTTGATCCAAAACTTAAGGACAGTTCATGTGTTGGTAAACCTGGTGATTCTGTACATATGGTAGAGTATAGGCCACATGTCTGCTCATTATTAAACTTACAAAATAAAGTGACTCGGGTTCTTGCCCGAGTACACATAATCCTCACAATCCTTCTATCTTGTCAAGGACAGAATGGACAGTTTTGAAATTATGCACCATCTCACAACAACCCAACCATTCTGTGGTTTAATTTTTGTGAACTGGCCAGAGAGCTTCAGCTATTGGGTGGTATAGAAATAAATAAATAAATCCATTCTGGGAGCACAACTGTAATCATTCCTTTGCAAATGAATAATCTCAAACTCAGTAATAATTTCAAGCATTTTTTTAAAAAAGAAAAAACTACCACTACGTAAGTGGCACCAGAAAAACTGTGAATCTTTTGTACTATTTGAATACTAAGGATATTCCAAAGCCTTTTGTACACTGTACAGTTTTAAACAAAAGCCCATCCCTTTATTATCACTTACCACATTCATATTCCTTGAACATGCCTCTGTTATTTTCAGTGCTTCTTTTATTTTCTCACTGTTAACTCTGAAATGGGAGTAATTAATTTTAGACTCCCTTGAGCCAATCACAACAACCTTGAGAATTGGATAACGGTCTACAAGAGGCAAACTATGTTGTCAAGATTATTTTAATGGCTACTCCCACCATTTGCTGTCTTCCTTTAATACCCTGGGACACCTCTGCATTAATTTATGGCATAGTATGTCAGCTGCTTGCATGCTTAAGATTTTAACCAAGTGCAATAAAATTCACAGTGGCCCATCAACTGAAAGAAGGATAAGCATTTTTTCCCTTTAAATTGCACTCACCTGTGGGAGATACATGGGAGGTTTTCAGCTTTGATTTTAATTGAATCATATAGAGAGGTCTGCCTGTTGAGCAGTATAGAAATGTAATAAATGAAATAAAATGAAAGAGATCATCAGCTATGGTAGTTCAGATAATTACCTATGGGTGGAACCAGGCAATCACTTCTCATGTCACCATTTTAAAATGTTCCTACTTGTAGCTCAAATTACTTAGAATGGACAGCTAGTCATCAGGAGATTCAGGACAGAAAAAAAGATGTATTTCTTCACACAGCACATAGTTAAACTATGGAATCCACTTCCATAACATGTAGTGATGGTCACCAATTTGGATGGCTTTAAACGGGGCTTGGACAAATTCATGGAGGAGAAGGCTATCAGTGACTACTAGTCCTGATGGCTATGTGCTATCTCCAGTATCAGAGGCCATATGCCCATGTACACCAGTTGCTGGGAGCATGATGAGAGGGTGCTGTTGAACTCATGTCCTGCTTGTGGTTTCCCATGAGTAGCTGCCTGGTTGTCCACTGTGTGAACAGAATGCTGGACTCGATGACACTTGGTCCGATCCTGCATGGCTCTTCTTAAGTTCTTAAGTGTCAATATTTGTTGAGGCAAGCATCACCATCAACACCACCACAGGGATTTCCAATTTCAGGAGCACAATAACAGTGTGTTTATTACACTCTTCCTCCCCATCCAGCCAGGTGAGTGGCTGGATGGGGAGGAATAAGCTGAAGCTGAACCCTGACAAGACCGAGGTACTTTTGGTGGGAGACAAGAGGAGGCTGGGGGATGTTGACCTGGTGTTGAATGGGGTATGGCTACCCTTGAAAGACCAGGTCCGCAGCCTGGGGGTCATTTTGGACTCCCAGCTGTCCATGGAGGCTCAGGTGTCAGCTGTGAGCCGGACAGCGCTGTATCAACTCCATCTGATACGGCGGCTGCGCCCCTTCCTTCCTGACCATCTGCTCCCATCGGTAGTACATGCCCTGGTCTCCTCTCATTTAGACTACTGTAATGCACTCTATGTGGGGTTACCCTTGAAGATGGTTCGAAAGCTGTAGCTGGTACAGAACGTGGCGGCTCGCCTGATTAAAGGCAGCCACCAGCGAGATCACATCACTCCAGTGCTGAAGGAGTTGCACTGCTTACCAGTTGTTTTCCAGGCCAAATTCAAGGTGTTGGTTTAGACCTTTAAAACCCTATATGGTTCCGGCCCAGCCTATCTTAAGGAGTGCCTCCAGCAATGCCAGACAGGCAGCTTAACAAGATCAGCCTCGGATGGCCTTCTCTCTGTCCCATCAGCCAGGACAGCTAGACTGGTGGGGATGAGGGAGAGGGCCTTTTCTGTGGTGGCCCCCACTCTGTGGAACTCCCTCGCTAGGGAATTCCACCATGTCGCCTCTTTAATGAGCTTCCGCCATGCATTAAAAATGTGGTTGTTCAGGCAGGCATTTGGGTGAGTTAGGGTATTTTAGAAAATGTTTTTATTGTAGAATTTTATTGTTTTAAACTGTTTTATTATATGCTTATACATTGCCCAGAGTGGCAGGGTGACTAGCCAGATGGGCAATTAATAAATTTAATAAGTAAATAAATAAATTTACCTAATGGCCAGAGCCTATAGATAATCAGCTTTTAATACAATGAGAGCTATCACCAGATAGAAGTGGTAACCCCACAGTAAGTGGTTGTCTGATTCCAACCTGTGTTGCCACACTACAGTATAGCTTTGGGCTGTTTAAATGACACTAAAGGTGCAATTGTATGCATGTTTAGGCAGAAAAAGTCCTATAACTCCCAGCATGATTGACTGGGGAATGCTGGGAACTGTAAGAACTTTTTTCTGTCTAAACCCCATATCTGTGGAAGTTGCATGTTAATTTGAAATAGTCCAATATTGTCTGCAATATTGAAGAGTGAAGTTGGATGCATGAATCTATATATCTATTTGGCACATATCCTGCCCTGTCCTGGAAGTGCAGAGCAAATAACTATGGCCCTGGTCCACACAAACTCACTTTTATCATTTCCCCCACTGTGGTTCTTGTACCTCCTGTGCCTGCAATTTACATTGCCCCGAAGTAACGTAGCACTTTTTACTAACGAACATTGCAAGAAGGCTTCTTGCTAAATATAATGTTTGGAAGACTATGACACAGAAACATGGTGGTGCATTTTCCCCTTTAGTTGTCCTTTTTGGAAATCTGATATGTTGTTGTTCAGTCGTTCAGTCGTGTCCGACTCTTCGTGACCCCATGGACCATAGCACGCCAGGCCTTCCTGTCCTGCGCTCTCTCCCAGAGCGTGCTCAAGTTCATATTCATTGCATCCGTGATGCTATCTAGCCATCTCATCCTCTGCCGTCCCCTTCTCCTTTTGCCTTCAGTCTTTCCCAGCATCAGGGTCTTTTCCAGAGAGTTTTCTCTTTGCATTAGGTGGCCAAAATATTGGAGCTTCAGCTTCATTATCTGTCCTTCCAATGAGCACTCAGGGTTGATTTCCTTGAGGATGGACTGATTTGACCTCCTTGCAGTCCAGGGGACTCGTAAGAGTCTTCTCCAGCACCACAGTTCGAAAGCATCAATTCTTCGGCGCTCAGCCTTCCTTATAGTCCAGCTCTCACAGCCATACATTACTACTGGGAAAACCATAGCTTTGATTAGACGGACCTTTGTCGGCAAGGTGATGTCTCTGCTTCTTACTATGCTGTCTAGGTTGGCCATAGCTTTCCTCCCCAGGAGCAAGCGTCTTTTAATTTCATGGCTACAGTCACCGTCTGCGGTGATCTTGGAGCCCAAGAAAGTAAAATCTGTCACTGCTTCCATTTCTTCCCCTTCTATATGCCAGGAAGTGATGGGGCCAGATGCCATGATCTTCGTTTTTTTAATGTTGAGTTTCAAACCAGCTTTTGCACTCTCCTCTTTCACCCTCAACAAGAGGCTCTTTAGATCCTCTTCGCTTTCTGCCATTAGGGTGGTACCACCTAGCTAATGTCCAATACTTTGATTTAAGCCATGTGAGATCCACTGAGTGAAATGGGATAAAATCATCATAATTGAAATGCTCCATCTTAATGTTGCTGATAGATGACAGAACTGAAAATGTGGTTTTAAATGCCCATTTCTTTCTCACCAGGGTGAAAAGCCTCTCCATAATACAAGCATTTCTGTAAAGTGTAAAACGGAGTCCCTTGTGTAATAGCTGAGGTTTGTATCTGAATTTTGCAGAGGTGCTAATTGGAAGATGAAACACCCCAAGCCAAATGTTTTCCCCATACACTAGATTATTAAAATATCACTTTTGTGCTATCTATGCACCATCTGACACACATTTTAATGATTGATACAGCATCTCTCTGAATTCTATCCAGCAACAACAAAAAAGAGAGAGCATGTTAAGCTGTGGGGGTAAAAAAGAAAGAAAGAAAAAGAAATAGTCATGAGTTGTTTGTGTCACCTATAGTTCACTAAAGAGATTTGTCAGGTAGCTTCACCATAAAGCTTTGTCCACTGAAAAATGAAAATCTTCGGGGAGCTGACATTTGCAGAAATACTTTGGTGTTTGCTAATTGCTTTAGGATCTTCAAAGTTCACTGTATGTTTTGGCTTCTGGTTGTTTTTCAGATGTATGTTGCCAGATGATGGAGCTAATCTCTTTTTATTCACAGATCCATTTGTTCTGAGAGTTCATTTTTTTAAAAAAAGTTGGTATGTCCTCAGAAAAACAGCAACAACAACCTGAAATTGGATCGCTTTATTAAAAAAAAAAAAGTTTCTCTGTGTGTGTGCGTGCATGGAGTAGGGGTGTATGAAACAGACTCACCAGTCCACTGGGGGGGTCCACAGGGGGGAGGCAATCCATCCCTCCCCCTGGAATCCTCCCCGGCCGGCTCCGCTCTGCGGCAAGTCCGTGGAGCCGCTGGCCGGTCCCTTCCGCAGCTGGACTTCCGGCCACTGCCTCACAAATGGCATCCAGCATAGTGGACGCCATTTGCATCCCTGCCCTTAACCATGATAGGCTACGTAAATATTTAATCTAGAAAGCTGTGCCTTGACATATTTTCTTGAGATAGCAAAATTTACCTGTGTGACTAGCACAAAAGCCACTGGACCTAAATGCCTGAAATTTGGTAGGCTCAGTCAGCTCTATGGGGGCTGCCAGGTCCCCAAATTGCATGCACATATGTGGAAGCACAAAAAACGTATAGGTCTTTGCTTTGACAGATTTTCTTGAAAATAGCAAATTTTACCTGTGAGTAGCACAAAAGTCACTGGACCTAACTGCCTGAAATTTGTAATGTACTCCATTAGGTGCATGGAGGCTACCAAGCCTCCAAATTTCATGTTTTTGTCATGTACACTAAAAATGTTATGGCCATTTTTGTTTTCCAATGCAAGTCTATGGGAAAATGTAAAAAAAAAAAAAAAGGCAATTAAAACAGCTCAAAAGATCCAGGGCACAGCTCAAAAACATCTGGGGCCTGTGCACAGTTGGGCCCTCCTCTAATGATGCCCCTGCACTTGATTATGTTATTTCTTCCTTATTATTAAAGAGGATAAAAGATAACAATAGGAAAGAGAGGACTGAGACTGGCATTATGCTATGAAATTGACACCGAAATCCTATGGATCACCTTAGATTGCTGTTGTAGTACAGTCCTAATCACAAAAGATTGATGTTATAAGCCCTGCAAGTCCTGCTCCCTCCTTACTTCTCTGTGTGGCTAATTTCCACCTGGCCTGGGAGGGCCAGGCCCTCATGATCACTGCATTAAGGATGTATGAGAAATTTCTTTCAGTTCATTTTTAATCAGGATTTACCCCGTTTGCAGCTTCCAGACTGAACATGAACTTGGACACAATCTTTAGTCAAAGTTCATACATTTCCACATGTGCTTTAATCAATGGAAGAAGAACGTGTACATTTCAAAGATGTGGACAATTGATACATGCAATTGGAAAAATGCACACAAAATATGCATGGGTTTTCATGCAGAAAAAAAAGTTCTCTATCTGATACGGACTTGAGTCAGAATGAGCTTTGAGATGGAATTCAGAGAACTTCGTCAAGCTCGAGTTATGCCAATTTGCCTATTCCTGCTGAGGGGCTTAGACAGTGTCACACCATTTGGTGAATGTTATGGGAAGGAGTGGTAGTGCATGTTTTTAGGCCCCCTAAAAATTCATCTCATCTCTCAGATGAGAGATTCATCTGCCCCTAATGGAGGATGTCCTAAATGAGAGTTAGGCAGCAAGGTATCCAAGTGAGAGATGGCCTGCCCAGCCATTCTTTGTGTATATTGCTGAACTTCCTTGGCATGGGTTATGCAGGCATTAAAAATGTGACCATGTTTTTTCTGCTGTTCTTATGCTGATTGAGATAAATGCATCCCTCCTTCTGTTGCTTTACTGTAAGACCGCTGCTTTGATAGACTTTGAATTTAATTGGTTTAAATTGTAACACTTCCTGTTGTATTTTCTACTGCTGCTATCTTAACCTTTTGGATGAGTTGGTGAAAAGTTTGTTAGCTAAATGAAGATATCATTTGGTGATAATTCATTTGTTGAGGGAAGTTTTAATTATAATGTTTTGGTTTCCCAATGAGGATATGAATATATTACTTTATTTGATTTATTTAGATATTAATTTATTATATTTATATAAAGCCATTATTCTCTGGGCAGCTTCTAGCACACCATGATAAAATACAGTTGAATATCATAAAATAACAATTTCCAGCATATGAATTTCCCACAAAGAGAAGAATAAAAGCAGTTCACTAACAAATATACAGGACATAAGTAGTGATTCTGAACACCAAAAAGTAAAAACACATATTTTAAAGGTCTGATCCAGAAGTGTCTATCTGAGAAAAAGGGTCTCCGTGTGGGTAATGGTATACTCATGAGCAAGGACCTGTGCCACCTCTTTAGATGGCACTAATGTCCTGCGTCTGTGCTCTGGGTGGGGTGCTGAAGGCTCTCAGGCTTAAAAGCTTTCCGTTCCAGACACCAGATGCTAGAATGATTTCTGAGTATCAGCTCCATGTACCTTTCCTTTCAAGCTTATTTTCCTGACCTTGCTTTTTTCATTTGACTGGTCTCTCATGCTGTTGACCCTTGGATGCCTGATAAGACTTTGCTCCTTGGATTGTGCTTGTGTTGGGCGGTTTGCCTGTGCTTGACTTTGGCTCTGGCTCTCTGCTTGACTGCTCTCTGCTTGACTGGTAACATCGTGCTTCTGACCTTAGCCTACCTTTTGACTTTTGAGATGCATTTGCCTCATAGACTGTCCCAGGACTAAGTCTGAACTAGCCACAGCAGGATGCACAACCAGAATGCCATGCCAGAGACGGTGCTCTTTCTGGTAGCCTTCCATGTCACTGTAGTTGCCTGGGCCACCCAGAGCAGGGCCTCTGAAAGGGATGTCAAGGTTTGGAAAGGCATATATGACAGAAAGTGATCTTTCAGGTATCCTTGTCCCAAGCTTCTAAGGGCTTTAAAAGGTTAAAGCCAGCAATTGGAATTGGGACCAGATATATTTATGATTTTATATCTATTGTTGTATCTGTGGACTGATGAATTGTTTATTGTTCCTGTGAGCCGCTTTGGGTATAATTTGTCTCTCTGTGAGTCCCATCATCATGATCCACCATTGTGGGACAAATGCTGGGTCCCCACTTCTGATAACCCTGGCCTCTGTTACACTTACAGTTACACACACACACACACGTGTGTGTGTGTGTGTGTGTGTGTGTATCTCCAGCAGCTGAGGTGGATTTAGACATCACCATCTTAATTTTCCCAGAATGCCTCTGGTTCCTGACATACAGCCCTGAGGAGTTCTCTGGAAATTCTCTTTAGAGTACTATACTCCACTGCTCATCCCTGCTGCTGCTGCTCACTGCCTTCATTGTCACCTCGGTAATTGGGGGTGGGGGTGGGGCAAAGGCAGCACTACCCATTTCATGGCACAGGCCTCACCATACTGTGAGATTAATACTTGCCCTTGCCTCTGTGGAGAGTTGTGCCTTGCAGTAGGTCATGTCACTTCTTGCTGACTATAAACCCAGTAGCTTGTTCATTCATTTGATGCACAAGATGGGAGTCAGAGTCCCAAGAGCAGGAAAAAAGGAAAGGTTCCTCTTGTGAAAAGCACCAAGTCATTACTGACCCCTAGAGGGATGCCATTTTTCCTCGGTGTTTTCCTGGCAGACTGTATTGCAGGGTGGTTTGCCATTGCCTTCCCCAGTCCTGACTACCTTTCCCCCAGCAAGCTGGGTATTCATTTTACCGACCTCAGAAGGATGGAAGGCTGAGTTGACCTGAGCTGGCTACCTGAGACCCAGCTTCCACTGGGATCAAACTCAGGTCGTGGGGAGAGTTTTGGTTGCAGTACTGCCGCCTACCACTCTGCACCACTGCTTTTCCCTTTCTCGCCTACCCCAGCCCCCACTTTCTTCATGTTAGTTATTTTCCTTGGTGTTCTTAGAGTCCAAGGAAAGACCTCATTTTTAGGCTATTTTTGCAACCCAATTGTTTTGGCTCCGGGGTCCCTAACAATGGCTCGGCCAGCTGTTTGACCTCCTCTTCATTGCCTGTGCTTCTGTAACCAAGAGTCTAATCATATTGGCCTGACTCTGATGTCCTCTCCAGACATTCTGAAAGTGGCTAAAGTATATGTGTGAAGAGAGGAGTGTGCATTAGCCACACCCCTCCTCACACATTTCTGTTGCCTTCCACTTGTGGACGGTGACTTTCTGGAGAGGAGAGCCTCCTACATTCATGGAGGCTATCCACGCAATTGATTACCCTGATTTTTCCAGCATTCTCAACCATGTGGAGAGCCTCCACAGACACAGGAGGCTTTCTTCTTCAGAAAGCCACCATCCACAATGAGTAGTGGGCAACAGAAACGTGTGAAGATCAGGGTAGGGGTAGAGCGCTCCCTTCTTCATGCATTTACTTTAGCCACTTTCAGAATGTCAGGATAGGGCTTGAGATGAGTCTGCTATATTTCTGGGTTCATCAAACACACATATGAAGGTGTAAACAAGGACACAGAGTAACAATTCAAAAAGTGGAGAGTCACAATGGAAGAGGCTCTTTCTCCAGTAGCCACCTGGCATCCACCTCACCTCTGGTGTCAGGAAGATCCAGAGAAGAACTTCTTCTTTTTTTTTAGGGAGAGGCACTAATGCAGGAAAAAAGTAGGACTGAAACAGCTCTCAAAATGCCAGAATAATTCATTTATACCCAATGCATTTCAGAACATTATCATCTTTGCCCTTTTTTTCTATTGTGTAAGTTGAGTCTTCATTCCTATGAATGTGGAGTTTAGCATGAGTTTAGCTTCTCTTTTGGGAGAATGGGTTTGTGTATAAATAAAACAGTATCCTATTTTTAATTAGATTTTTTTTCTAAATAAGATGAGGTAATACAGACCTTCCTTATTGGAAATACAATTTTCAGTTGTTTGTTCATGTAAGAAATTGGCTTGTTAGAGGTTTATTTTTAAATTGTTTTAGAAGCTTTTAAAAAACTTTTTGGTAGACATTTATTTCTGTGTTTGTTTATGTGTTCCTAGTTCGCTCCCAAAGAAGGAATTTTGTTCTGGAATGCATTGACCATAAATAAAACATATCGGCACTTTGAGAATTGTTTCTCTCTTGCTTATTCCTACATCCAGAGAAGAGCCTTTGTTGTTGGTCTTAGCAATAGGCAGGTTCATATGAGATAAAGCAGTCCTTGAATATCCACGTTCTAAGCCATCTAGGGCTTTAAAGTGTAAAACCACTACTTTGAATTCTGCTTGTAAACAAACTTGAAGCCAGGGCCAAACTTTTAAAACTGAACTATGCTCAAACCAGCAATCCCCCATAAACAGTTGGCATTGCTTGGAACAGTCTTCCATGACAGCTCAGTGTATATTAAGAGTAGAGATGTGTGATCCCACCCCCATCTGGGTTCTCTGGGAGCCCATCCAGCCCATGCCCCCACTCGCCAGTCCCTGGACTGCACTCGAGTTCCTCCCGTGCTTGGCAAGTAGCCCGCACTCACCCCAGTGGCCTAGTCAAGCTCTGAAGTTGCCATTTAAAAAATAAAATAAAATGGCGATTGCAAAAATGGACATATTTGCATATGCGTGAATGTGCACATTTTTGCAATTGCCATTTTATTTTTCAAAAAATGGTGACTGCAGAGGTCAACGAGGCTGCCAGGGTGACTGCAGGCTGCTTGCTGAGCACAGTCAGGGGGCAAGCTGGGGCAGGGGCTCGGTGAACAGGGCTCAGGAGTGCAGGAAGGGGGGCTTCCGCCACATTCTCAGATGGAATCAGGCGTCCACACCATCCCTAATTAAGAGAACATGGATAAGAGAAGCAAAGCTTTTTCTGTCCAGGATGATCTGCAGCTGCTGCACCAGCTTAAGCTGGTTGAAGGTTCCTCATACCACCTGAGCTGCTTATGTTAGCTCTGGATCTAACAGCACTCCTAGGGGTGTACGAAACCCCGCTTACCTGGCTCCGCCGGGTTCCGCTGGGTGGGGAGGCGCTCTATCCCTCCCCCCGGAATCCTGGCCGACCGGCTCTGCTCCGTGGGGATTCCACAATGCCGCTGGCCGGCTCCACCAGCAGCCGGACATCCGGCTGCTGGCTAGTAGGGACTCCAATGGCGGCCGCCATAGCCACCGCCATTTGCGTCCCTATGTTCAGCCGTGATAGGCTAGGTAAAGACTTACGTAGCCTATCACGTCTGGGTTAAAAAAAAAAATGCGTACACAAATAGCAGTGGCTACGGCCACTGCCATTTGCATTCCTTATTTTTGGCCATCTTAGTCCACGTAAATATTTACGTAGACTAAGACTGCAAAAATAAGGGGGAATGCAAATAGCGTAGCGGGCGCTATTTGCGTTCCCCTTTATTTTTACCATCTTAATCTACGTAAATATTTACGTAGACTAAGACGGCCAAAAATAAGGAACGCAAATGGAGGCGGCCGTAGCCACCGCCATTTGCGTATGCGTTTTTTTAAAAACACCCAGATGTGATAGGCTACGTAAGTCTTTACGTAGCCTATCATGAATGGGGGGGGGGGAACAGACTGCAAATGGCGGCAGCGGCGGCAGCCGTTTGGAAGACCAGCCGACCGCTGCTGCCGCCGCCGCCGCCACTGGAGCCGCCACCGTCCGGAACATCCGCCCCAGGTAAGTCTCATCCTGGGGGAGATCCGCGGGGGGCGGGGGGGTGGCAGGCCGTTCCACCATGGAGTTTGGGGGGCCAAATGCACTGGCATTTGGCCTCACCGAGATCCGTGGCGGAATTCTCTGACATCCCTAAGCACTCCTAAGCTTCAGACTTGCTATTTAAGGGAGAGTAAGCCCTGTCCAGAACAGGCTGTATACAAAGAAAAAGCAGATTTGATCTCAATCAAACCACTTAGGCACATGTTTCTGGTTTTCAACAGATAATTCATGTCTTGTGGATTTTGCAGCAGTTCACTGTGTGTAGTTTGGCTACAGATTCCACAAATCGAGTTTGTACGTTCTATCTTCAGCTGGATGACAGAGACATACATGGTGGCAGTACTATGGCACAAATCATGTAAGGTTGCAGACATTCATACATGTGTACATACCAAAAGAAAATTTGCAGAAGATTCAAGGAACAAATGGGAGTACTACACCATTGTGTAAATATGCCATCCAGCAACGATTTCAGTGAAATGAACTCTCCCCCCACCCCCCCACCATAGCATCTTAACTCTAGGTTGCAGCCATGAAGCCCAGTCCTATTAATGTTTACTCAAAAATAAGTCTCACTGACTTATTCCCAATGTGCATTTGATCTAATAACTTAATCAGATATAAATTCTGCTTCTGAAATTCTGACTGTTTGGATTCAAGAACTTCAAGACTTACTCCTAGTTATTCTCATGGCTATTGGACTTTATTTTAAGGTTCTTTCCATTCACAGTCATTTTTATTTACACTACCCCATGATTTTTCTGTTCATTTTGCATTTTGATACTTTTCTTCAGCTACCTGTGCCTTGATGGTTAATGACAATTCTGGAACCATCCATCATGTAGTGAGCCATTCATAATATATCTTAGTAGTTTCTAATTTTTAAAATGTCATCTTTTTTTCCTTTTTTTTTTTTAAGGGAGCCACTTTTCTTTCTACAGTGACTAATGGTGCTATGTTTAACATGATGAGACATTTAATATTCAGGGCTGGTTTTACTGCAGTGCCTTTCTTGTATAGTAAACCTTTACACAAAGCTTTTCATGGTTTGTTTTCAATTTCTTCAGATTTGCAGCAATGGCCATTCCTACCAAAGCTGCAGTTCACTGTTGTTGTTGGTTTTTGAAATCGCTCTTCTAGCATGTATACATTTTAATATATACCAATGGGAAAATAAAAACATTTCAGAACCCAAATGACCAGCTCTTGTATTTCTAAAACTCAAAAATCCAGTGTGATGCAATAGCTAGAACTGACACCTCCCAGCAATTTTGGACTACCATTCCCATAAGCCCTAGCCAGCTTTGCAAATGGTCAGGAATTATGGGAGTTATAATTCAAAATCAGCCAGGGAACTTTGGTTATTGGGTGGCATAGATATGTCATAAATAATAAATAAATACACATCTGGGAAAGCACATGATTGCTATGGCAAAACCAGATTCTTGAAATGAAAGCTCTGTAACATGCTCTCAGACTCACTTAATAAGAACATAGGAAAGGACCTGCTGGTTCAGACCATATTGTCTATCAATTTTTCCCTCACACTAGCCAGGCACATGCTTTTGGGGAACCCACCAGTAGGACATGAAAGCAACTGCTCTCTCCCACTGTTGTGTCCCAGCAACTGGTCTGCTATGGCTGAAGATGTATGAGAATTATCTTTGGGAGGTGAAAACTCAACAGATTTTTCTAGTTTGGCCCTGGCAGATTTCTCCCTGCTGGCATCAACTCTATCTGTAGCTAGAGTGTTAAGAATGCAAGGTGACTGAGTACCTCATTCATTCTCTCTAGCTGACTGCCTGGGGATATAACTGAATGTCTATGGTCAATCAGGTATTCATTCACATGCCTGGCTGTGGAAAGGGCAGGGGGGAGGGGGACTGATTTAGGAGCATGCTGCTGTGTCTGAATGGAAGAGGTGCCTTTCCTTTTCTATTCCTACCAAGCAATACCTCTGCTTGAGAATGTTAAACTGTACCCCTTCTGAAAATTTGACTGCCCCATTGTCTCCTGAACAATCTGACTTCAGACATCACTCTAGTAATTAGTAATCAATCAAGGATTTCATTCTGTGAATAAATATGCAATTCCGAATCAGAACACTGTTGGGTTTCCCCTTGAACTCTGCTCTACTCTGTGTGTGTGTGTGTGTGTGTGTGTGCGCGCGCGCACACACGCACATATCGTCCTCCAATTTTAGGGAACCAAAGAGGCAGGAGAAGACAGTGCAGTTGCGGCTTGCTACCCTTCTTAATGATTTCAGAGTGATATGAAACCAAACCAAAACTATGGACTCCTGGAGAAAGATGTGTAAAGACTGATCACCCAGCCTTGCTCATTGATTTTTGTAATAATGGGTGGGGGCTGGGATCTGGTGATGAAGCAATGCTCAAGGTCGGCCAATTTTCCAGATGCAAAACCAAATCTTGCATAACAAAACCACCAGCTTAACTTGCATGAGCACAATTTCAGCCTTGCCTCCACCTCTGGGAAAGGCTGAAATGTTTACATAGACTAAGACGGCGAAAAGAAGGGGAACACAAATAGCGTAGCATCTACGCTATTTGCGTTCCCCTTATTTTTGCCATCTTAGTCTATGTAAATGTTTACATAGACTAAGACATGCCAAAATAAGGAACGCAAATGGCGGCACCCATGGGTGCCGCCATTTGCGTACGCACATTTTTTTTTCTTTTAAGTCAGCCGTGATAGGCTACGTAAACATTTACATAGCCTATCACGGTGTTTTTTAAAAATCTAGCCATGATAGGCTACGTAAATCTTTACGTAGCCTATCACTTTTTTTTTTTTTTAACTGGAAATAGCGGTGGTGGCAGCCGGTTGGAAGACCGGCCGCCGCAGCCACTGCCGCCGAACCACCACCGAACCGCCGCCGGAGCCACTGCCGCCAGGAAGATCCGCCCAAGGTAAGGCCCGTCCCGGGGGGGGCAGGGGGGCAGACCGTTCCACCACCGATCTCGGGGGGCCAAATGCGCTCTCATTCGGCCTCCCGAGATTCATGGCGGAATTCTCTGACATCCCTAAACTGCAGTCCCTTTTGTTTTCCCCATTCTGTGATTAGCATATTTGCAGGCTGTGTTATGGGTATGATATCACTTGTTGTCTTAATGATACAAGCAATTGTATAGTTGTATACAATTAAAATATTCCTGTTCTATGTATTTTAATTGACCGTGCAAAGTAAAGAGACACTCTGTTGTCATGACTTTTGCCTGAATGCATTTATGTTTATGTGGTTGTCACAAGTTTCATGGGACTGGTGTATGGTGTAAGTCACTGCAGTAATCCCAGTGCAATAAGAGCCAGGCTGGGAATGGTATTAGTATAACTGTGCTCCTTGGTTTGTCCTGGGCTCTCTTCCCACGCCTGCAGTCTTTCCTGTCTGCACTGGGATGTCATCACAGAGCCAGCCATGCAAGGGAAACTGGTGTTCAAGTAGCATGCCCCCCCCACATGCACACTCTCCATTGTGTAGTGTATTCTTCATGTAAACGTGGAGGAATGGCCCCTTGTAAAAATACAGCTAGTTGGAAGTGCTGCCTCTCAGAGCATGTGGAGAGAGAAAATGCCATGCAAAGAGTTACATGCTGCCTCATAGCATCCCAACCCAGGATCAAAGCTTCTGGCTGCAGTAGGATAGTGTTCTCAGCTCTCTCTATTGTATTACCAACCAAATACAGGAGCATCTTGTCATAACAGTGGATGGCCCCTCTTTTGTGGGAACACTGGAAACCTCTTCCCATTCCTTGTTGTTGTTGTTGTTCAGTCGTTCAGTCGTGTCCGACTCTTCGTGACCCCATGGACCATAGCACGCCAGGCCTTCCTGTCCTGCGCTCTCTCCCGGAGCGTGCTCAAGTTCATATTCATTGCATCCGTGATGCTATCTAGCCATCTCATCCTCTGCCGTCCCCTTCTCCTTTTGCCTTCAGTCTTTCCCAGCATCAGGGTCTTTTCCAGAGAGTTTTCTCTTTGCATTAGGTGGCCAAAATACTGGAGCTTCAGCTTCAGTATCTGTCCTTCCAATGAGCACTCAGGGTTGATTTCCTTTAGGATTGCCTGATTTGACCTCCTTGCAGTCCAGGGGACTTGTAAGAGTCTTCTCCAGCACCACAGTTGGAAAGCATCAATTCTTCGGCGCTCAGCCTTCCTTATAGTCCAGCTCTCACAGCCATACATTACTACTGGGAAAACCATAGCTTTGATTAGACGGACCTTTGTCGGCAAGGTGATGTCTCTGCTTCTTACTATGCTGTCTAGGTTGGCCATAGCTTTCCTTCCAAGGAGCAAGCGTCTTTTAATTTCATGGCTATAGTCACCGTCTGTGGTGATCTTGGAGCCCAAGAAAGTAAAATCTGTCACTGCTTCCATTTCTTCCCTTTCTATATGCCAGGAAGTGATGGGGCCAGATGCCATGATCTTTGTTTTTTTAATGTTGAGTTTCAAACCAGCTTTTGCACTCTCCTCTTTCACCCTCAACAAGAGGCTCTTGAGATCCTCTTAGCTTTCTGCCATTAGGGTGGTATCGTCTGCATATCGGAGGTTGTTGATAATTCTCCCGGCAATCTTAATTCCAACCTCTGATTCATCCAACCCGCGTTTCTCATGATGTACTCTGCATATAAGTTAAATAAGCAGGGTGACAATATGCAGCCTTGTCGTACTCCTTTCCCAATTTTGAACCACTCGGTTGTTCCATGTCTGGTTCTTACTGTTGCTTCTTGACCCTCGTACAGATTTCTCAGGAGACAGGTAAGGTGGTCTGGTACTCCCATCACTTTAAGAATTTGCCACAGTTTGTTGTGATCCACACAATCAAAGGCTTTAGCGTAGTCAATGAAGCAGAAATAGACGTTTTTCTGGAATTCTCTTGCTTTCTCCATGATGCAGCGAATGTTGGCGATTTGATCTCTAGTTCCTCTGCCTCTTTGAAACCCCGCTTGTACTTCCGGTAGTTCTCGGTTCGCATACTGCTGAAGCCTAGCTTGTAGGATTTTGAGCATCACCTTGCTGGCATGTGAAATGAGTGCAATTGTGCGGTAGTTTGAACACTCTTTGGCATTGCCCTTCTTTGGAATTGGAATGTAAACTGACCTTTTCCAGTCTTGCGGCCATTGCTGAGTGTTCCAAATTTGTTGGCATATTGAGTGCAGCACTTTAACAGCATCATCTTTTAGGATTTTAAATAGCTCAGCTGGAATACTGTCATCTCCGCTAGCTTTGTTGTTACTAATGTTTCCTAAGGCCCACTTGACTTCACTCTCGAGGATGTCCGGCTCAAGTTCAGTGACCGCACTATCATGGCTATCAGGGACATTCAGATCTTTCCGGAGCTTCTCCATCTTTGGCTGCAAAGGACATAATCAACCTGATTTCGATATTGACCATCTGGTGATGTCCATGTGTAGAGTCTTCTCTTGTGCTGTTGGAAAAGAGTGTTTGCTATGATCAGCGTGTTCTCTTGGCAAAACTCTATTAGCCTTTGTCCTGCTTCATTTTGTACACCAAGGCCATGCCTGCCTGTTATCCCGGTGATTTCTTGACTTCCTACTTTAGCATTCCAATCCCTTATGATGAAGAGGACATCTTTTTTTGGTGTTAGTTCTAGAAGGTGTTGTAGGTCTTCATAGAACCGATCAACCTCAGCTTCTTCGGCCTCAGTGGTTGGGGCATAGACTTGAATTACTGTGATGTTGAATGGTTTGCCTTGGATTCGTACTGAGATCATTCTATCATTTTTAAGATTGTACCCCAGTACTGCTTTTCCCACCCTTTTGTTGACGATGAGTGCTACTCCATTTCTTCTAAGGGATTCTTGCCCACAGTAGTAGATGTGATGGTCACCTGAATTAAATTCGCCCATGCTTGTCCATTTTAGTTCGCTGATTCCCAAGATGTTGATGTTCAATCTTGCCATCTCATGTTTGACCACCTCCAGCTTACCTTGATTCATTGATCTGACATTCCAGGTTCCTAAACAATATTGTTCTTTACAGCATCGGATTTTCTTTTCACCACCAGACACATCCGCAGCTGAGTGTCCTTTCGGCTTTGGCCCAGCCACTTCACTCTTTCTGGCGCTACTTGGAAATACCCTCTGCTCTTCCCCAGTAGTGTATTGGACACCTTCGACCTGAGGGGCTCATCTTCCAGTGTCATATCTTTTAGCCTTGTGATACGTTCCATGGGGTTTTCTTGGCAAGAATACTGGAGTGGGTTGCCATTTCCTTCTCCAGTGGACCACATTTTGTCAGAACTCTCCACCATGACCTGTCCATCTTGGGTGGCCCTGCACGGCATACCCATTCCTTAATTACACTCATTTCCCCTTCTTCTATTTACCTTGAACAGTCCAGGTACATTCTATGTGTGATTGCTTGCCCAATAGTTATTGATGCAACCACGTCCTGTCCTGGTCCTGATGCAAAGTATACATTTTCCCAGCATATGCAACCTGAACTGGACCACTGCTATAGTTCCCCTGTACTCTTCCTTCTTTCAGGAATGCATTGCATGTTTGTGAGATGACCCAAATACCCATTCCAGCAGCAATCTGACTATTTGTTATTGGCGAGGAGAATACTTTTCATAACATATAAGTAGGAGGGTTGGAGTAATTCTTGCTGTGCAGAGAAGACACATTTCTGTCTTCTCTTATCAATATTGGAATGTGTTGCTGGTTGAATTCCTCACACAATGGTACTCTGATATGTACAGCTCGAGTTAAATCATAACAACAAAAGGAGAAAAAAAGGAGAGCTTTTAAAAAATGCACTGCACATTCAATGGGCCACAAGAAACTCCAGCCATGCCCTGCAATTCTTCCTACTCATGAAGGTCTTCCAGCTGTTTCCCATGAGACATCGGGGCCCTTGTTGGGGTGGGGAGAGTTTCTGATGGCTTCTACACTGTGACAAACACACAGAAATACATAGAGATGTCAGAGAATTCCGCCATGGATCTCGGTGAGGCTGAATGCCAGTGCATTCGGCCCCCCGAAATCCATGGCGGAATGGCCTGCCACCCCCCCCCACCCCCCGCGGATCCGCCCGGGACGAGACTTACCTGGGGCAGATGTTCCGGGCGGTGGCGGCTCCAGCAGCGGCTGTGGTGGCAGCAGCTGGTCTTCTGATCGGCTGTCACTGCCACCATTTGCAGTCTGGTCGCTTCTGGTTTGTTTTTTTGTTTTTTACATAGATGTGATAGGCTACGTAAAAACTTACGTAGCCTATCATGTCTGGGTTTTAAAAAAAAAATGCGTACGAAAATGGTGGTGGCTACGGCCGCCGCCATTTGCGTTCCTTATTTTTGGCCGTCTTAGTCTACGTAAATATTTACGTAGACTAAGATGGTGAAAATAAAGGGGAATGCAAATAGCACCCGCCATTTGCGTACACTTTTTTTTTAAACCCAGACGTGATAGGCTGCGTAAGTCTTTACGTAGCCTATCACGGCTGAATACAGGGACGCAAATGGCGGTGGCTACGGCTGCCGCCATTTGCGTCCCTGCTAGCCAGCAGCCAGATGTCTAAGGATCTCCACGGAGCGGAACCGGCCATCGAGGATTCCTGGGGGGAAGGACGACGTGCCTCCCCCCCCATCGCGAATCAATTCTGCAAAAAGGTAAGTGACTTATGTACATCCCTAGAAATACAAGAAGCAGAAATAGGGAAAATTAGGTTTGTGTGCATTTCACCACTACTGACAGAAATGTGGGAAGCATAATTGCTAGGGATGTACAAAAGTCACTTACCTTTTCGAAGGGTGACATTCGCGGTGGGGGGGAGGTGCTCCGTCCCTCCCCCTAAAATTCTCTCTGGCTGGATCTGCTCCGCAGAGATTCCACAGAGCCGCTGGCCGGGGCTGCCTGCAGCCGGACATCCGGCCGCTGGGTAGCCTGCAGGGATGCAAATGGCGGCCGCCGTAGCAGCCGCCATTTGCGTCCCTGTATTTTGCCATGATAGGCTATGTAAATATTTACGTAGCCTATCATGGTAAAAAAAACACCACAGCAGACGCAAATGGCAGTAGCTATGGTGGCCGCCATTTGCGTTCCCTTTTTTTTTTGCCATTTTAGCCTACGTAAATATTTACGTAGTATATTATGGGGGGAAAAAAAGGGAACACAAATAGCGTAGTGGCCACCATTTGCGTTCCTTTTTTTTTTTTTTTTGCTGTAATAGCCTACGTAAATATTTACATAGACTAAAAAGGCAAAAAAAAAAAAAGGAACGCAAATGGCGGCTGCTGTAGCCGCCATTTGCGTTCCCTTAGTTAAGCTGAGATAGGCTACGTAAATACTTATGTAGCCTATCACGGCTTCCGCAGGGATGCAAATGTGTTTGCATCCCTGTGTTAGCTGTGATAGGCTACGTAAGTATTTATGTAGCCTATCATGGGTACATGGAAGAAGCGAATGGCGGCCGCAGACGCGGCCACCATTCACAAGTCAGCGCGGACAGCAGCAGGTAGGTGCTCGGTTCTGGGCCCATTTCTCGAGGTGGGGGGATGGGGGGCTTCCTTCCACCATGGATTTTGGGGGGCTGAATGCGCTGGCATTCGGCCTCAGTGAGATCCATGGCAGAATTCTCTAACATCCCTAAAATTGCAGAAAATGAGGTTTGTGCGCATTTCCAGTCTGCATTACAGGGAAGGAGGCACTAGAGGAAATAATTGAGTAGGTATGTTGGTCTGCTCCTGCTACAAAGCCTAGCGCCATGGCCACTGCAGCTGGAAGGGAACTTCCCATTTATATATATATATATATATATATATATATGGAAGGATGAAAGTCCCTTACCTTATCCCGCAGCTTGCTTCGCGGTGGGGGGAGGCGCTCCGTCCCTCCCCCCGAAATTCTGGGTCGGGTGGGAGGCACCCCATCCCTCTGTCAAAAATTCTGGCCGTGGGGGAGGTGCCCCATCCCTCTGGCCACAAATCTCTTCTCCTGCCGGGATGCAAATGGTGGCGGCCATAGCCGCCGCCGTTTGTGTCCCTGCAGTCAGCCGTGATAGGCTACATAAATCCTTATGTAGCCTATCATGGCTGACTTTGGGGGGGGGGGAAAAGTGCGTACGCAAATGGCGGCACCCATGGGCGCCGCCATTTGCCTATGCGCTTCCCCCCCCCAACGTCAGCTGTGATAGGCTACGTAAGGATTTACGTATCCTAATAAGGTGTTTTTTGAAAATCTAGCTGTGATAGGCTACGTAAATCTTTACATAGCCTATCACGTTTGTTGTTGTTGTTGTTTACTTGGAAATGGTGGTGGCGGCAGGCAGTCGGAAGACCGGCCGCCGCCGCCAAACCGCCGCCGAACTGCCACCGGGAGCCGCCAGCGCCAGGGACATTCGCCAAAGGTAAGTCCCATTCTGGGGGGGGGGTGTCGGGAGAATTTCTCCACCAATTTCGGGGGGCCGAATGCGTTGGCATTTGGTCTCCCAGAGATTCGTGGAGAAATTCTCCAACATCCCTAAATAATTCCCGCTAGTGTGACGGTGGTATCATCATTATGGACATATTTCTTGGGCTGTCCTTTTGGTTCTCTCACAGCCCAGTGGTCACCCCAGCCAAGCCAAAACACAAACACACAAAATGCCACCACAACCAAAAGACCAAGACCAAACTGCCCTTTTATTTATTTATTTACTTATTTATGTAGGTATTTCATTTCTATTCTGCCCAAAAGCCAAAGCTCTCTGGGCTACCATTCACAAAAATTACAACCAAAAAAGACACAGTAAAACAATAATTTATTTCCCTATTGAGAAGGACTGCGCAAAGATATGCGTGCATATATTGATTTAAGAATGAATGAAATATCTTTTTCTTTCTGTATTTTCTGCTTTTGAACATATTCTCTCAAATTGTGGAGTAAAATTCTCAATTTTAGGAGAGATTTGCCCTGTAATATAACATCTTCTTGCTTGGTGGCTTTCTCAACTTGCAAGTGTTAAGGAATAGTACTTTCTAATTGTTATGCAGAAATTGAGGACAATGGCCCATTTCACTCTTAATGAAACAACCGTCATTCAGGTAGGAATGCCGGGGCTTGCTCTCACCTTTTTTTATTCCCCTCTTCAATAGAGATGTCTGAGAATTCTGCCATGGACTCCATTGAGGCCAGATTCTTTTGAATCTGGCCTCCAGAGTCCATGGCAGAATGGATCCACCTGTCAGGGTGGAAACAGCCCACAGAGCCCCAGAGCAGTTCTGATTCTGAGGAAGAACAGCAATCTGTGGGAGAGGGGCTCGCTCATCTCTCACAAGCACAGCAGCTGGCACAGATTCCTCCTGCCAGCATTCCTGGGATAGATAGTGACCCTGGCAGTGAGAGAGCACTGGAGGGGGGCTTGCTGGATGCTCGGCACAGACACAGGGAGCGACAACAGATGGAGGGTGCAGAAAAGAGGCGTAGCGCTAGTTTGGCACGCAAACAACGGTCGCGTCCCGAGGACCCAAGGGAAAGAGGGAAGAACTCTCCCTAGCCCATAAGTTCAGGGTCTTCCCGTGGTTCTCCTTTGAATGGGGACCAACTGCCTTACCTGGAGCTTAGGCTACTCTGCTATCTTTCCCCAGTGCTGTTCCTTGCTTTGTCGCTAGTGATTAGTATCTGAGAGTCATAAAGTAGTAAAGGAATAAAGTCTTGGAAAGAATTCCTCATCGTCTGTGTCCTGAGTTGGCTATTGGTGGCCACCACATATTGGTGGCTATTGGTGCAAGAGGCAGCTAGGGCGCTCCTGACACCACCTACCTCTGCCTCCCACCAGACCCACGCGGAGCCGGATCCTCCTTGCCAGCCGGCTCCGTACAGCAAGTGATACGGCCACCGTTGCTGTGCTGTATCGCTGAGCACTCACTACAGGAAGGGTGAGTGCCATTTGTGGCTGTAAAGGTATTAGATTAAGCTAAATGCAGCTGTAAATGGCTGCATTTAGGTCAATCTAACAGCTTTACGGCTGCAAATGGCATCCACTACGCAATTTGTGTCCCTGTTTTTTCACGCAATAGGCTATGCATTTATATTTACGTAGATATTTGCGTAGCCTATCACGTGAAAAAACAGGGATGCAAATGGAGTAGCAGATGCCATTTGCATTCAGATCCCTTCCTGCAGTGGGTGCTCAGCGATTCAGCATGGCAATGGCAGCCGTATCGTTTGCTATATGGAGACAGTTGGCGGATCCATGGAGTCGCTGCAGAGCGGAGCCAGCCGGCGAGGATT
Source organism: Heloderma suspectum (assembly GCF_057233095.1). Lineage (NCBI taxonomy): Eukaryota > Metazoa > Chordata > Lepidosauria > Squamata > Helodermatidae > Heloderma > Heloderma suspectum. The sequence continues at coordinate 90,152,481 of NC_139461.1, forward strand.
CTGGGGGGAGGAACAGATCGCCTCCCCTCCCTGGGGAACCCCCTCCAGATTGGCAGGTAGGGGATTTATACATCCCTACTCCTTGACATCTCCCCACCCCTCACAACACGGGGATCTCTCTGTGGCTGTGGCATTTCTCAATTCATTGAATGCACAAAAGCAGAAGGGACCTGGTAGTAGGAATGTATGAAACCCCGCTTACCTGGCTCTGCCAGGTTCTGCTGGGGGGGGGAGCCGCTCCGTCCCTCCCCCCGGAATCCTCGACAGGGGGGTGGCCTCCCCGCACTTCCCCTTGGAACCCTGGCTGGCCGGCTCTGCTCCGCGGGGATTCCGCGGAGCCGCCAGCTGGCTCCGCCAGCAGCTGGACATCCGGCCGCTGGCTAGCAGGGACACAAATGGTGGCAGCCATAGCTGCTGACATTTGCGTCCCTAAATTCAGCTGTGATAGGCTATGTAAAGACTTACGTAGTCTATCACGTCTGGGTTAAAAAAAAAAACCGCATACGCAAATGGCGGCGGCTACGGCCACTGCCATTTGCGTTCCTTATTTTTGGCTGTCTTAGTCTACGTAAATATTTATGTAGACTAAGACGAAGACAAGAAAGGGGAATGCAAATAGCGTAGCGGACGCTATTTGTGTTCCCCTTTATTTTCATCGTCTCACTCTACGTAAATATTTACGTAGACTAAGACAGCGAAAATAAGGGGGAAAGCAAATAACGTCCGCTACGCTATTTGCATTCCCCCTTATTTTCACCATCTTAGTCTATGTAAATATTTACGTAGACTAAGATGGCAAAAAAAAGGAACGCAAATGGCAATGGCTGTGGCCGCCGCCATTTGCATATGTGTTTTTTTTTTTTTTAACCCAGACGTGATAGGCTATGTAAGTCTTTTCTTAGCCTATCATGAATGGGGGGGAGGAAATACTGCAAATGGCGGTGGCGGCAGCAGCCGGTTGGAAGACCAGCCGCCGCGGCCGAAGCCGCCACCGGAGCCACTGCCATCCGGAACATCCGCCCCAGGTAAGTCCCATCCTGGGGGGGATCCACGGGGGGCAGGGGGTGGCAGGCCATTCTGCCACGGAGTTCAGGGGGCCAAATGCACTGGCATTCAGCCTCACCGAGATCCATGGTGGAATTCTCTGACATCCCTACCTGGTAGCTGCGCAATTAATTTTTTTCACCTAGAAAATGTGCATATATGGAATGAAATAAATGCGCAAAATCAAAAGGACCCTGGCAACTGCACAGTTTTTTTCACACAGAAAATGCGTATATATCCAGATGCACACATTAGGGGAAAATGCGCAAAAAAAGAAGGGATAGCCACTGGAGCCGTTCGCCAAGCAGCTGCTCAGCAAGAGCAGGGGAAAGTGTGCGAACAGGATCCCCATAGCACCTGAGATTTCAGGGGATTGCTCAACTGCAGCCAAGCAGGGTCGGGAGAGAGGGCGGGTTTGCAAACTCCAGTTTGGTAGCCAAACTGAGAGAAAATTTCAGTATTGATAATGAAGCAGGAAACCAATGTTTGTGACATGCCTAAGAAGGTGTTTCACTTCTGAGTTACATGGGTGAGCATGCCCTGCCCAAGTGGGTGGGTGTTATCACCACCCCTTCCCTAAGACACCCCTTCCAGATGAGTAATGAGCCCTTTCTAGTCAAGTGCTTTTTATTTTTTAACTGTGTGTGTGTAATCCTAAGCATCACAGTTTAGAAATAATGGTCTCACACACAACTTTTCTCAACTGATGATTGATACAGAATTATGACAATCATCCATGATATATTTACATCAGTAGTCTCCCTGCAAGATGCTATGGTCCGTAGGGTCACGAAGAGTCGGACATGACTTAACGACTGAACAACAACAGTCTCCCTGCCCCCATGCTCTCTCTGTCCCCCAGATATATCAAAAATAAGATATCAGGATATACGAAGTCATGTTAACACATATAGATAGATAATTAACATAATCATGTTTTTTTTTAACCTATGTTCTAAGGTTTGTTTCTACTTGTAAAAACAGAGCTGCTCAAATTGTTTTTCAGTTTCAGTTTTCAGGTAGAAACAAGTAACCTTGGCAGTAGTGATGTACAAGAATTCCTTTTCTGTTTGCAAAACAGAACAGGCCCTGTTCACAACCCAGAATGTGTGTGTATTTTCTGAAAAACAACATTTGTGTGTTTCCAGATTTGTGAGTGTTTATGAAAAAATACAAATTTTCATCATTACCAAACGGGTGAGGCGTGTGCATTTTGGGTGCACATTTTTCCAAATCAAACATGCACATTTTTTCCCAATCAGGAAAACCAAAAAAGATCTTGTGTTTCAGAATGTGAACAAGATGAACCAAGCTTCGAGGAGGAAACTGAGGTACCTTGATGAGTATGAACATCACATTTTCCCATCCCTATTTGGCAGGATAGGTTCCCTTGCCCCATATAGGCAACCTTTTTGAGCCATGGGCACATTGGCAATTTGAGAAACTGTCCTGGCCACCACCACAAAATGGCTGCCATGGGAAATATGGCAAAGGACAAGTAAACTTCCCAAAAGACTGAGGTCGGGTCTGACACCCAACACACTAAACAACTCCTTCGAACCCACAGTTTTCAACACCATCAGAAACTTATTTCATGGCAATCCTAGCTCCTGGTAAGAAAATATGTTAATTTTTTTTTTAAAGTGGGGATGGTAGGACACCTTGATGGGTGCCAAGGAAGGTGTTTGGGGGTGCATTGGTGCCCATGGACACCACATTGCCTACCCCTGATATACATATATCCTGAAAATATTTACTTTAAAAACATTATGTTCAGCACCTTTGCTTCATCTGGTTGATGCTTCACTGGCACCATTCCACTTCCCATCTTTGGTTGCTGCTGCTTCTTCCTTCAGATGGATGAATCCAGCCAATCAGACGTCAGACAGTGAGTGGGATAGCATAATGATGAATAGCCAGTAGATGGGTTCTAGGATTATGTCATTGAGAATAGCTTATTATTATTTATTAAATATATGTATCACTTCCCACTGCAAAAAGCAGTCTCAAAATCCATCATTAATGTAACAGGAAGAAAAAGCCAAAAACAAAACAGAAAAATGGTGATCGTTTTCACAAGCAGTTCTAACATTTGGCAGGAATGGAAAGATTGTTTCAGCACTACTGAAAATGAAAACCTATGAGTAATTTGGCTCCACTGAAATGATAAGAAACACTAATTATAGGAACATTTAAAAATGGGAGATTGTGACATTAAAAGGAAAAAAAATACTGTAGGGCAAGTTTACCAATCAAAAGAAAAAACAGAGCTGTGGAAATTAATTCAGTACATGTAGGTTGGCTCCATATCATTTTGACAGGTCTGCACCTACCAGTCCTTGAAACCAAAAAAACAAAACAAAAAGTAAATCTTCTCACTACTCCCATCGTCTCCAATATCTATATATACTTAAAAGTCCTTTTCCCAAGATAACTATTTACTGTTTTCTTGAATTGGGCCTCACAATTGTAGACAGAAGGAATGGAATGACTCCAATAAAACAAGCTGCCTTGCCCTAGGGATGTCAGAGAATTCCACCACGGATCTTGGTGAGGCCGAATGCCAGTGCATTTGGCCCCCGAAATCCATGGCGGAACGAAGCTCCCCCGCCACCCCACCCCACGAAAGGCGCGCGAAACAGAGCACTTACCTGCTGCTGTTTGCGCTGCTTTGCGAATGGCAGCCGCCATTCGCTTCCTCATTATAGCTGTGATAGGCTACGTAAATAATTACATAGCCTATCATGACTAATGCAGGGACACCATTTGCATCCCTGCAGAGGCTGTGATAGGCTACGTAAGTATTTATGTAGCCTATCACAGCAAAAAAAAGAAAAAAACAGCGGATGCAAATGGCAGTGGCTACAGCGGCCGCCATTTGCTTTCCCTTTTTTTTTTTGCCATTTTAGCCTACGTAAATATTTATGTAGGCTATTATGGCAAAAAAAAGGGGGGGGAATGCAAATGGCAGCCACTATGCCATTTGTGTTCCCCTTTTTTTGGGGGGGGGGCATAATAGCCTACGTAAATATTTACGTAGGCTAAAATGGCAAAAAAAAAGGGAACGCAAATGGCAGCCGCCATAGCCACCGCCATTTGCATCCGCTGTTTTTTTCTTTTTTTTGCCATGATAGGCTACGTAAATATTTACATAGCCTATCATGGCAAACTACAGGGATGCAAATGGCTACGGCAGCTGCCATTTGAGTCCCTGCAGACTGCCCAGCGGCCGGATGTCTGGCTGCGGGTGGACCCAGCTGGCAGCTCCGTGGAATCTCCCCGGAGCGGAGCTGGCCAGAGAGAATTTTGGGAGAGGGACGGAGCGCCTCCCCCCCACTGCGGATGTCACCTTTTGAAAAGGTAAGTGACTTTCGTACATCCCTACCTTGCCCCCACAGAACTATCAAAGCCTCTGTCATTGTTTTCTAGGTTAAGGATTTAGCATAGTGGAAACTTACTTATTGTACCAAATCTATCTTACTCCCTGAAAACTTTAAACAAATACACTAAGCAATAATGACAGCTTTGGCTATTATTTCTCTTTTAGTTTGTTAAGAAATATACTGCTTTAGGAAGAATCCTTCTTTCTCCCTCCATCCCCCCTTTCTTCTCTTTTTATATATACTTGATGTGACCCTGTCAAAATACACATGACTGTTGCAAATATGAATCTGAAAGGCATTCAAGGTTGTGGGGCAAATTTCTTTGTAAAAAGAGGCAAAAATTGTTGGTGGTCTTTTTATTTCAACATTAATCCTCTTATACTTTAAGAAATGGCATTACTGCCTAGAACTGTATCAATGATTGCGAGCAGAGATGGGCTAAAGAAGACGGAGACAACAAGCTTGGGTTGAAAATTGGGCCACATTTATTGAAATAACTGCAAATGGGTAACTAGAATGGGCATTTAACTGTGTCAGCGGCTAGCTGGCACTTCTTGGGCGAAAACACACCCAGCCTGAGGGGTGGCGGTGATCTCGCCATCACTCTGGACTGCCCCTTCTGGGGGAGGTGGACCTTCCTGTGTCACCCCCAACCCGGTGCCACACAACACCTGGGTGAGTGAGTAGGGTTGGTCTCCCAGGCGACCCTTATCCCCGCGCCGAGCCGCACAACCCATTTGGGGGGCCTCAGGCGTCACCTGTCACCATAAGGTGCCTCTGCATGCACACCATCCCTACTCCCTTTCATGTTTTGCCCAACCTAGCCGCCACAGGAGTCACAAGCCTATTGCTTGTGAAACTCCCCCCACCTGCGCAGGAGAACTTCCTGCAGGCCACTTTGCAGATTGGACAAAAATATGTCGTTCCCTATGTCTGACAGGTGGACAACGTCCTGCCTGTAAAGCTCCCTCCTAGTCCACCAGATTCCCTGGTGGGTAGGGTTGGCGGAGAATTTCTTCGGGAGGCTGAGCGCCGACGCATTCGGCCCCCCGAAAGTGTTGGGGAAATTCTCTGCCGCCCCCCCCCCCGGGATGGGACTTACCTTCGGCGAATGTCCCTCTCGGTGGCGGGTCCCGGCAGCGGTTCGGCGGCGGTTCGGCGGGGGCGGGGCGGCGGCCGGTCTCCTGACTGGCTGCCACCGCTGCCATTGCAAAAAAAAAAAATAAAGTAAAAAAAATACACACACCCGTGATAGGCTATGTAACGATTTACGTAGCCTATCACAGCTAGATTTCCAAAGTCAGCTGTGATAGGCTACGTAAATCGTCACTAGGGATGGTGGAGAATTTCTCCCCGAAACTTCGGGGGGCCGAGCGCCAACGTGTTCGGCCCCCTGAACAAGTTTCGGGGAGAAATCCTCCGCCCCCCCTGCCCCCCGCCCTCCCCCGGGACGGGACTTACCTTCCCTGAATGTCCCTCCCGGCGGCGGGTCCGGCCGGCGGTTCGTCCGGTGTTTGAGCGGGGCGGGAGCGGCAGCCGGTCTTTCGACCGGCTGCCGCCCCCGCCATTGCAATGAAAGAAAAAAAAAAACACGTCCCCTGATAGGCTACGTGACGATTCACGTAGCCTATCACAGCAAGATTTGCAAAGTCAGCCATGATAGGCTACGTGAATCGTCACGTAGCCTATCACGGGTGACTTTAAAAAAAAAAAAAAAGTGTGTACGGATAATGGCGGCCCCCATAGGGAGCCGCCATTTCCCTTCCTTATTTGGTTGCTGTAGTCTACGTCAATGTTTACGTAGACTACGGCGAAAATACGTAAACATTGACGTAGACTACAGCAACTAAATAAGGAACGCGAATGGCGGCTCCCTATGGGGGCCGCCATTCGCGTACGCGCTTTTTTAATTATTTTTTTAAAGTCACCCATGATAGGCTACGTGACGATTCACGTAGCCTATCACGGCTGACTTTCCAGATCTAGCCGTGATAGGCTACGTGAATCGTCACGTAGCCTATCAGGGGACGTGTTTGTTTGTTTTTTTTACTTTGGAGTTCGCGGCCGGGCGAGGCAGGAAGCCTCCTCCCCGGCCTGAATTTCGGCCGGGCGAGGCGGGAAGCCTCCCCCCCCGGCCTGAACTTCGCGGGGGGAGCAGCGAAGCGCTCCCCCCCACCACGAAAAAGCTTCGGCGAAAGGTAAGGGACTTTCGTCCACCCCTAATCGTCACATAGCCTATCATGGGTGACTTTGGAAAAAAAAAAAGCGCGTACGCAAATGGCGGCGCCCATGGGCGCCGCCATTTGCGTTCCTTATTTTGGCACGTCTAGTCTATGTAAATATTTACGTAGACTACGGCGAAAATAAGGGAACGCTATTTGCATTGCCCTTATTTTCTCCGTAGTCTACGTAAACCTTTACGTAGACTAGACATGCCAAAATAAGGAACGCAAATGGCGGTCCCCATGGGAGCCACCATTTGCATATGCGCTTTTTTTTTTTCAAAGTCACCCATGATAGGCTACGTGATGATTTACATACCCTATCACGGCTGACTTTGGAAATCTAGCCGTGATAGGCTACGTAAATCATTACGTAGCCTATCACGGGTGTGTGTGTGTGTGTGTGTGTGTGTTTTTACTTTTTTTTTCACAGCCGGGTAGACGGGGCACTCCTACCCAGCCTGAATTTTGGCGGCGAGGGATGGGGCGCCTCCCCCCCGGCCTGAACTTCGGGGCGAGAAGCGAAGCGCCTCCCCCCCACCGCAAAGCAAGCTGCGGGACAAGGTAAGTCCCTTTCGTCCATCCCTACTGGTGGGTGATGCATCCGTCTACATGCTCTGACAACCCACATGCCAGTTCTCTGTTCACTTTTCACAGGGCCCGTTCAATGGCAGCATTACTCTGCGCCCTCCACGTGATTCTTGGGAGCATTGAGGACCATAATATGGTCACCCCCGCCAACGATGTCGGATCGTCTGCAAATAGATCAACACCTGCTCGACCAAGCCTTTTCCAGGCTTGCAGCTCAGGTCGTTCCCTCCCAGGTGCAACACCAGGACCTGTGGAGGGAAACTGACCAAACTAGGGATGTACGAAAGTTCCACCACGGATCTCAGGGAGGCCAAATGACAGTGCATTCGGCCCCCTGAAATCGGTGGCGGAACGGCCCCCTGCCCCACCCCCGGGACGGGACTTACCTGGGGCAGATCTTCCTGGCGGCAGCGGCTCCGGCGGCGGTTTGACAGCGGTTCAGTGGCAGTGGCGGCGGTGGCCGGTCTTCCGACCGGCTGCCGCCGCTGCCATTGCAAAGTTTAAAAAAAAAAAATGTGATAGGCTATGTAAACATTTACATAGCCTATCACGGCTAAATTTTAAAAAACACCGTGATAGGCTACGTAAATGTTTACGTAGCCTATGCCTATCACGGCTGATTAAAAAAAAAAAAGCGCGTATGCAAATGGCGGTGCCCATGGGCGCCGCCATTTGCATAGGGTTGGCGGAGAATTTCTCCCTGAAACTTCGGGGGGCTAAGCACCAACATGTTCGGCCCCCGAAGAAGTTTTGGGGAGAAATTCTCTGCACCCCCCGCCCCCTCACCCCCCCCGGGTCAGGACTTACCTTTCCCGAATGTGCCTCCCGGCGGTGGGTCCCGGCGGCGGTTTGTCGGGTCTTTGTCAGGGGTGGGGGCGGCAGCCGATCTTTCAACCTTCTGCCGCCGCTGCCATTCCAATAAGACTAAAAAAAAAAAAAACGCCCCCATGATAGGTTACGTGACGATTAACATAGCCTATCACGGCTAGATTTGCAAAGTCAGCCATGATAGGCTACGTAAATCGTCATGTAGCCTATCACAGGTGACTTTAAAAAAAAACAACGCGTACGGCTAATAGCGGCCCCCATAGGGAGCCGCCATTCACGTTCCTTATTTGGTCGCTGTAGTCTACGTAAATCTTTACGTAGCCTACGGCGAAAATAAGGGCAACGCTATTTGCGTTGCCCTTATTTTCACCGTAGTCTACGTAAAGATTTACGTAGACTACAGCGACCAAATAAGGAACTCGAATGGCGGCTCCCTATGGGGTCCGCCATTTGCGTACGCGCTTTTTTTTTTTTTTAAGTCACCCATGATAGGCTACGTGACGATTTACTTAGCCTATCATGGCTGACTTTGCAGATCTAGCCGTGATAGGCTACGTTAATCGTCACGTAGCCTATCATGGGGGCATTTGTTGTTGTTTTTTTACTTTTTATTTTGCAGCCGGGCGAGGCGAGGCGCCTCCTCCCCGTCCTGAATTTCAGCCGGGCGAGGCGGGAAGCCTCCCCCCCCCCGGCCTGAACTTCGGGGGGAGAGCAGCGAAGCGCCTCCCCCCCACCGCGAAAAGCTGCGAGACCAGGTAAGTGACTTTTGTGCACCCCTACATTTGCGTTCCTTATTTTGACACATCTTAGTCTACGTGAACATTTACGTAGACTACGGCGAAAATAAGGGGAACGCAAATAGTGTAGTGTCTACGCTATTTGCGTTCCCCTTATTTTTTCCATAGTCTACGTAAATCGTTACGTAGACTACCCCTGCCCAAACAAGGAACGTAGCCTATCACGTGTGTGTGTTTTAATTTACTTTTTTATTTCATGGCTGGAGAGACGGGGCGCTCCTCCCCGGCCTGAATTTCGGCAGCAAGGGATGGGCCGCCTCCCCCCCGGCCTGAATTTTGGCTGGGCGGGGCACCTCCCCCCCTGGCCTGAACTTCGGGGGGAGAACCGAAGCACCTCCTCCCCACCACGAAGCAAGCTGTGGGACCAGGTAAGGGACTTTCATCCATCCTTAGCTCCTGAAGGCGCGAAACTCCCTACCTGCTCTCTCGTAGGCAGCTCTAGTGCTGGGGGCTATAGAGTTCAGGATAGTGTGTTCGACTTGAGAATGCCCATCTCCCACAATTCAGCTGGCATGGGTTCTGGTAGCGGACGTGGCCACGGAGCCAATGCACAGAACCTGTCGATCTGGTTTCGTGACAAAGCATCGGCAACAGGGTTCCCCAGACCCGGCACATGGCGGGCACGGAACCAGATGTTGTAGAGTAGGCATTGGAGGGTAAATGCTCTAACTAAAGCCATGACCCTCTGGTTTCTGGAGGATAATGTATTAATGACAAGCACAATGGCCATGTTGTCGCACCAAAAAAGGGTGACAGAATTGGCCATCAAGTCTGCCCAAATGTGCACAGCCACATAAATGGGGAAGAATTCCAGGAAGGTGAGGTCCTGACAAATACTGGCAGCGGCCCAGCTTTCTGGCCACTGGCCCAGGCACCAACACTCTCACCATATTAGACCAAAACCAAAGGTGCCGGCAGCGTCCGAATGAATCTGCACGTCGAAGAAGCAACTCACGCCTCCAGAACGAGATGCCATTAAAATCCCTCAGGAATTCAAGCTATACCTGCATGGCGGAGGTGACTCTGGTGTAATGATGCGGGAGTTGAAGACCCCGCATTGCCCAGCAGAGCTGTCACAGGAAGGCGCGGCCAGGGGCCACCACCCTACAAGTGAAGTTCAAATGCCCTACAACTTCTTGGAGGGCTCTAAGGGAGACTTTATCAAGGTGTAGAATGGTCTGGAGCTTATCCCTAAGGACCAGCAGTTTATCATGAGGGAGACGAGAACACTGTGCGAGGGTATCGAGCTCGATCCCTAAGAATGTCAAAATAACAGATGGGCCCTCTGTCTTCTCGTGTGCCAAAGGGACACCCAAGTCTGTGGAAAGGGATATGAATGCCCTAACTAAGTCAGAGCATTGACTGCCACCCCCAGGTCCAGCAAACAGGAAGTCATCCAAATAATGGACCACATCACTGCAGCCCGACTTATCCCTTACAGCCCATTCCAGAAAGGTACTGAATGTTTCAAACGTGGCGCAAGAGATGGAGCATCCCATGGGGAGGGCGCGGTCGATGTAAAATTTGTCCTGGAAGCAGAATCCCAACAAACTGAAGTCCAGGGGATGAACAGGCAAAATGCGAAAAGCGGATTTGATATCACACTTTCCCATCAATGCCCCACGGCCAAGGGTTCTTATCATAGCTACTGCAGTATCAAAGGAGGTAGGGATGGGGGAGAATTTCTCCCCGAAACTTTGGGGGGCTGAGTGCCAACGTATTCGGCCCCCCGAAGTAGTTTTGGGGAGAAATTCTCCCCCCCCGCCCCCCCCCCCCGGGATGGGACTTACCTTTCCCGAATGTCCCTCCCGGCGGCGGGTCCCGGCGGCGGTTTGGCAGGTCTTCGACAGGGGCAGAGGCAGCAGCCGGTCTTTCGACCGTCTGCTGCCGCCGCCATTCCAATAAAGTAAAAAACAAACAAACGCCCCCATGATAGGCTACGTGACGATTAACGTAGCCTATCACGGCTAGATTTGCAAAGTCAGCCGTGATAGGCTACGTAAATCATCACGTAGCCTATCACGGATGACTTTTTTTTAAAAAAAAAAAGCGCGTACGGCTAATGGCGGCCCCCATAGGGAGCCGCCATTCGTGTTCCTTATTTGGTCGCTGTAGTCTACGTAAAGATTACGTAGACTACGGCGAAAATAAGGGCAATGCTATTTGCGTTGCCCTTATTTTCGCCGTAGGCTACGTAAAGATTTATGTAGACTACAGCGACCAAATAAGGAACGTGAATGGCGGCTCCATATGGGGGCCGCCATTTGCGTACGTGCTTTTTTTTTTTTAAAGTCACACGTGATAGGCTACGTGACAATTTACGTAGTCTATCACGGCTGACTTTGCAGATCTAGCCGTGATAGGCTACGTTAATCGTCACGTAGCCTATCACGGGGGCGTTTTTTTTTTAACTTTTTATTTCGCGGCTGGGCGAGGCAAGGCGCCTCCTCCCCGGCCTGAATTTTGGCCGGGTGAGGCGGGAAGCCTCCCCCCCGGCCTGAATTTTGGCTGGGCGAGGAGGGAAGCCTCCCCCCCGGCCTGAAGTTCGGGGGGAGCAGCGAAGCGCTTCCCCCCCACCGCGAAGCAAGCTGCGAGACCAGGTAAGTGGCTTTCGTGCACCCCTAGGTATAACACACAGAACATAGGGAATCTGAGATCTCATCGTTAACAGACTGGCCTTTGGGGAAGGAGAGGTAGTGAATTAACCTGAACTCACCAGGCAATTTCTTGGGGACAATTCCCAAAGGGGGAATCCAAAGTTTGGGTAATGGGGTCGAGGAAAAGGGGCCAATGACCTGACCTGAAATAACTTCCTTGTTGATTTTATCCTGAACCAAGCACCACATGCTAAGGACAGACCAGTGGTTACCGGTCAAACATGGCTTGCGCGGACCCCTAAAGGGGATCCTGAAACCCAGTGTGAAGCCGCATTCCAAGTAGATCGCAGCCCTCCGGTTTGGGTAACACCCGAAAAGTTGAAGGAGTGGAAGGATCTTAACTGGGCTGGGGCCCTTTGGGAGGGGGAGGATGCCCACTGCCCTGTTTTCTGCCACCATGGCCATCCCTTGGGACCTCTCCAACCTCTGGCCCTTGGGCAAGAGGCGCAGGAGTGCTGACCACCACAAAGGGAGCATTCATGCCAGAAGTGGCATGGGTTTCGGGAGCAGGAAGCTTTGGAGCTGAACTCCCAGCACAGCCAGCGGTGTTGAACCCCTGGACCCGCAATAGGCCTGGAGGCCATTGCGGGCGACAGCTTGGCCAGGATGTGGCCACTGTCAGACCTGTCGCCGAAGCCCAGCCTGGAAGGGGTCATGAATTGGAGCCAAAGGTCCTGGTCCTTCAGATCCCAGCGCATGGAAGGGTCAATGGCAGCCCTCCGTCGGAAGGCCTCATCGTAGGCCAGCCATGCGCTCCCTTCATATTCCGTGTAAGCCCTGTATATTATGTCGAGATACTTGGTGAGGACCCAAGCCCTCTCAGGGAATCTCTGTTGGAGGATGCCAGCATAAATTAAGAAGCCTGGCAACCAGTTTGCCCAGGTGCACGGCACCTTACGACCCTTACTCCAATCAGGATCCCTGTCACGGTTCTTATCCTTGTCATTGGGCTTGGGCTCTCAAAAGAGCAGGGTGAAGACATCGGTAAATTCTCCCTGCAAAATCTTTTCCCTGGTGGCAACAGTCAAGTGGAAGCCAATAGGGGAAGAAGTAGCACCTGTGGGCATGGATCCTTGTCCCAGGTTGGTGCATGGGTTAGCCAAGGCCATCTGTGGGCCTGGTAGGGGGGGTGGTACGGGAGACAGGGGGTCCCGAACCGTACTGGCGGGTCCCTGCCAAACGCTGGCGCAGGTGGCGTTAAGTGGCTGAGACTGGAGTGGTGGTGGGGCTGACAAGAAGGCGTCTCCTGCCGGTAGCAGTAAGGGGAATGAGGCGCCAGGCCCCATTGAAGTGTGGGAGCTGGCAACCTGAGCAGTTGAACTGGGAGTTGAGACTGGGGCGATGGGCTGAGGAGTGCTGACTGCAGGGGCTGGAGTGACTGGAGGAAATGGGAGAGGGGGGACTGGGCCACCCTGAGGGGTAAACCAAGGCATCCAACCCCAGGGGTTGACATGCCCCATGTCTGGCCAGGCGAATTGAGGTGCCAAAGCAGTCTCACCTGGACCCAGTGTGGGCATGCTCTGATCCCCAACTGGAAAAACAGATGTTGTTGCTTGTGCACTCGGGGAAGAGGAGGCCGCAGAAGGGAGGAGCTCCACCATGGGCGGTGAGCCATCTGGAAGAGCTGAGGAAGAGGAGGTGGAGGCTTCAACAGCGTCCAGGTGAGCTGAAATAGAAAGAAGTAGAGAGCGTTGGGTCTGCTGGCGCGTTTGCTTGGGCTGGACCGCCAAAGGTTCTTGGGCCTGGCCGGGGGAGGGGGAGGGATCCCTAAGGAATGCTCAGCAGCTTCCAGATGAGCAAGAATTGATGCCAGTACTGGGTCTGCTTCCTCCTCAGACTCGGAATCGGGCCTTGGCAGTGGTCTCTTGGGGAGGGGAGGCGCAGCCCTACCCTTCCCTTTCTTTCTACCTTGGCCCTTCTTGGGGGGCATGATGCAGAAAGTGAGTTAAGCTTGGCACGATATTGGCAAGAAAGAAGCAAGGGCCCGGGTCCCAGGAGGACCCAGTCAAACACTCCAACCACTACCCCTAGGAGTAAATGTGGCAGGAGTCAGAACCCACAGCAAGAGGTTCCAATGGGAACTCACTGGGCTTCCTGGGGAACAGGCAGTACCCCCCAGGCCTCGAGGTCTGAGGACCCGAGTTCAAGGCTAAGGCAGAGAGGCCTGGGGATGGGAAGTGGGGAGCGCCGCTGCTACTGCTTAGACAGGAGGGACGCCCTCTGCGTTCGGCAGCGGCTAGAGAGGAAAGGCACTGCTCTCTCTGAGGATCGAACTTGGGACGTTCAGATTATGAGACTGATGCGCTGCCTACTGCGCTAAGAAGAGGACGGGGGCGGGTTGCCGCCCACTGCAAGGACCGGTGCCCAAGAGGCGTGGCAAGGGCCCACGGCCACGGGAGCCGCACCTGAGCGCAGGCGCCCCCAGCTGAGAGTGCCCGTGACCTGGGAGCCGAGGCAGGTGCACAACAGGGAGCCGCAGCTGCCCCTTTTTTGGGGGGGACACATGTGCTGCCACCGTGAGCGCCCCACGCTCCCGGGAGGTGGCGAGAGCTAGCGCCGATATGCTCTGCGCCCGGGCCCGCATGCCTGCTGGTGAGCAAGGAAGCGGGGGGGGCAGGCACACCGCCGCCATGAGCTCTGGTGCCCCTCAAGGCTGGTAAGCGCCAGCAGTCACCGGCACCACACACGAGTGCGTGTCACCATGAACGCCGGCGCTCTCGCCGGCATGGCAAGCTTCAGCTAGGAGGGGCGGCATGCGAACACGCGCACCCCACTGCGACCTCCGGCAATCCCTGGGGCCGTGGCAGCATAGGCGCACCGCAACGGCTGGAGGAGGCAAAAAAAGGTGGGGGGCGGGCACTCGGCTGCCGCTAGCTCCGGCACCCCCGCAGAGGAGCAGTACAACAAGTGCTGTACCAGGGCGCATGCCACCGGCACAGCCGCTGGCGCTCCCGCCGAGGCGGCAAGCACCGGCTGAGGGGCGGCGCCCGCGCATGTGTGCCCCTGTCGTGAGTGCTGGCAAACCCAGAGCTGCGGCAGGTGCACCGAGCCAACGGCGGGAAGTGAGGAGAAGGAGGGAGAGTGGGCACACTGCTGCCGCAAGTGCCAGGGCCCCCAGGGGGCAGCAACCGCCGGCGGCGACAGGCACCACACCCTAGCACGCGCCGTCACCAACGCTGGTGCTCCTGCCGGCAGGCAGGTGCCAGCCATGAGGGAGCTGCGCTGGAGCGTGCACGCTCCACCATGAGCATCGGTAACACAGGAGCCACGGCAAGCACCAGCGTGGAAGTGACGCTTTGGGCGCGCTGATAGCACGCCGAGTCTAGGTGGCTGGAACGATGACGAAGCCGGTATCCAGCAGGCAGCTGTCCTTGTGGTTTCCAGGCAGAGTTGAAGCTCTCTCCAGCTGTGTCGAACCAGAGATCTGAGATAGGGAGGGGGGTCGAGTTTAAGGCAACTCAGCCTGCCCCTCCCTGCCTGGTAGTGTGCCTGAGGTACACCAATCAGAGGCCCCTACATCTTGTCACCCCACCCGCCCGCAATGCCCCCCCCTTTCATCCACACAAGCTGGCGCCGGGTTAGGTCATTTTCACTGAATTAAACTACCTCAGAATTTTGCACAAAGTCTAGGTTAAAGAGGTTCCAGGGTTGAAAGAAGCATTGAATCTGTGTCCATGGGTCATTTTCTGTTCATTATTCATTTTCCCCTGCCTGCTACTGCTAACATGTCTGAATTGTATGTATGTATGTGTATGTGTGTGTGTGTGTGTGTGTGTGTGTGTATATATATATATATATGCTTAAATGCCAAGTTTTCAAGGGCTTCCTTGAGCTTGGATGGTATGTAAAACAGCTTGTTTTTCCTGAGTCAGGTAGGTTATTTTTGCTTGTATTACTCATTTGAATTTCTAAAGGATCAGCAGCCTGCTTGTCATTGTACAATACAAGAATGTTAATTAAATAGATCAACTTATAAAAGGAACACTTTTTACCTTAAAAACAACATTATACTGAGCAGGTCATGTTTCTTATCTTTAGAAATTGCCAGGAACATTTAAGATGTCTATACATGAAAACAACACAACAACAACTAATTTTCTTTAAGCTCATCTCGGTGTTTGGCTTACTGTGATTTATCGGTCTGCTTATAGTCTGCTTCTTTCTTTTCTATGTGTATGCTGTTTCCATCACATTTCCCCAACATGTGAAAAAGGAGGATTAAAAAATGTCTTGAAAGAGGAATACAAGCAAAAAGGATGGAATTTGTAAAGTCATGCTTAATAATTTGCTCACTTTCTAATTATCAAGGGATTGTCTTCAGTTGGCCACAGATATACCATCAAAGTATACACACAGCCTACAGGCAGAGTACCAACATGCTTTCATTCTATCAACCACTGCACTGGGATTCATTCCCCGCTCTGCTAGCCCTGCTGTTATCTTCTTCCTGGGTTTTTAAGCCTGTGGCTGATCATCACTAGTCCCAGCTATAAATAGTAGTCATGTTGTGGCGAAGTGCAGACAAGCCACAAAGATGGACAGCATTGAATCTCATCTGAGATGACTTTGTCATATGTCTGCCTTGGTCATTCTGTGGCTCAGGGACTATCCCAGCTGAAGTGGCAGGCACAGGCAGTGGCATGATGACACAGCCCTAATACCCTACAACATCATGGTTGCTTAATAACCCTAAAAAAAATCTATTCCTGAAAGGTTACATGAGTAGGGATGACAGAGAATTCCGCCACGGATCTCAGTGAGGCCGAATGCCAGTGCATTCGGCCCCCCAACTCCGTGGCAGAATGGCCTGAACCCCCCCCCGCCCCTCGCGGATCCCCCCTGGGACGAGACTTACCTGGGGCAGATGTTCCGGACAGCGGCGGCTCCAGCGGCGGCTTTGGCGGCGGCGGCAGCTGGTCTTCCGAACGGCTGCCACCGCCGCCATTTGCAGTCTGTTTCTCTCCCCCCCCCATTCATGATAGGCTATGTAAAGACTTATGTAGCCTATCACGTCTGGGTTTAAAAAAAAAAAAAAGTGTACGCAAATGGCGGCGGCTATGGCTGCCGCCATTTGCGTTCCTTATTTTTGGCCATCTTAGTCTACATAAATATTTACATAGACTAAGACGGTGAAAATAAAGGGGAACGCAAATAGCACCCGCTACACTATTTGCATTCCCCCTTATTTTTGCTGTCTTAGTCTACGTAAATATTTATGTAGACTAAGACAGCCAAAAATAAGGAACGCAAATGGCGGCGGCCGTAGCCGCCGCCATTTGCGTACGTGCTTTTTTTGTGTTATTTTAAGCCAGATGTGATAGGCTATGTAAGTCTTTACGTAGCCTATCACGGCTGAATACAGGGATGCAAATGGCGGTGGCTACGGCAGCCACCATTTGCATCCCTGCTAGCCAGCGGCTGGATGTCCGGCTGCTGGCGGAGCCGGCCGGTGGCTCTGCAGAATCCCCGCAGAGCGGAGCAGGCTGGCCAGGATTCCTGGGGGGAGGCATGGAGCGCCTCCCCCCCGGGCAAGGATTCTGGGGGGAGGGACGGAGCACCTCCCCCCCAGCGGAACCCAGAGGAGCCAGGTAAGTGGGGTTTCGTACACCCCTATAGGAAACCCCACAAGAGCATCAAGGTCCTTATGCTTCTTTGTCACCTTAGGAATTTAAGCTTTTGACCACCAAAATGTAAACAAAGAGGATTCTATTTTATTTTTAATGGAAATGGGGAGGTATCTCACCGCTGTGTAGTATAATTTGGTTTGTGTAAGGCTCAGCCCTGGAGTATAGCTGAAAATGTCCCTGAGCAAGTGTGTATTTCCCTGTTGAGCACATAAAAGAGAGTTCCCACACATTAAGGATTAAGGTAGGGATGTACGAAAATCACTTATCTTTCGGGGATTATGCTAATGGTTGGGGGGGAGGCATTCCGTCCCTCCCCCCGGAATCCTCGCCGGGGGGGGGGGAGGCGCTCCATTCCCCCCCCTGGAATCCTGGCTGGCCGGCTCCACTCCTCAGGGATTCTGTGGAGCCACTGGACGGCTCCGCCAGCAGCCAGACATCTGGCCGCTGGCTAGCAGGGACACAAATGGCGGCGGCCATAGCCGCCGCCGTTTGCGTCCCTGCAGTCAGCCGTGATAGGCTACGTAAATCTTTACGTAGCCTATCACGGCTGATTTAAAAGAGAAAAAAAGCGCATACGCAAATGGTGGCGCCCATGGGCGCGGCCATTTGCGTTCCTTATTTTGGCACGTCTTAGTCTACGTAAACATTTACGTAGACTAAGACGGCGAAAATAAGGGGAAAGCGAATAGTGTAGCGACTTCGCTATTTGTGTTCCCCTTATTTTCGCCGTCTTAGTGTACGTAAATGTTTATGTAGACTAAGACGTGCCAAAATAAGGAACGCAAATGGCGGTGCCCATGGGCGCCGCCATTTGCGTACGTGCGTTTTTTTTCTTTTAAATCAGCTGTGATAGGCTACGGAAACATTTACGTAGCTTATCACGGTGTTTTTAAAAAATCTAGCCGTGATAGGCTACGTATATCTTTACGTAGCCTATCACTTTTTTTTTTTTTTTTTACTGAAGATGGCAGCGGCGGCAGCCGGTCAGAAGACCGGCCACCGCAGCCAGCGCTGCCACACCGCCTCCGGAGCCGCTGTCACCAGGAAGATCTGCCCAAGTTAAGTCCCATCCCGGGGGGGGGGGCGGGGGGGCAGACCGTTCTGCCACCGATTTCGGTGGTGAGATCCGTGGCGGAATTCTCTGACATCCCTAGGTTAAGGTAAGGGTTTCGAGAGCAGAAAAATATCCTGTTGTAGAAATTATTAAGCATTGCTGCTATGGAATCAGTCATGACAGCAAAGATACCTGGAGAGGGTGGAGCTGATGCTGGCAAGCTACCCCACAAAATGTATATACTGGAGTTGAGCAGACACTGAACTACTTGTGGTACCATCACTAACACCTCCTGATAAAGGGTAAGGGTGCCTTAGGAGAACCAATCCAAAACGTGGCTTATCCAACTGGAGCAATACTATCACCAAGCAGAGGGTGCACCATTGTGCGCTAAAGAGCAAGCAGAAAATCATAATAAGCGTTTTCAAAGGCCAAGCTCTGAATGCTATGTAAAGGTTGAAGTGACTGACATTGGCTGATAATGGCTGCCCGAGGTCAGAACTGGTGAGAATTTCTTTCGGTTCATTTTTTCAATACGAACTTACCAAAATTCACAAAGTTCTTCATAAACAGAAGCTATGACAGCTTTACCATTAACCAAAGAAGCAGGAAATAAGTGAGAGAATAAGCAGGTAAGGACACAGAATGGTGTTGTTGTTGTTTTCTGTGTAAGTCTACTAAAAATAATTACCTGAGACCATTTTCTGCTTATCCTTGACAAAGTGTCACAACAAAAATGGACTTGTTCATCCAGGCTCAGGGTCTTGAGTCCTTAACTCTTAAAAATCTAGCTTTAAATCTCTGTGCATTCAACCATATTTATGGTGCTCAGTTAGGGTTGCCACCTCTTTTTTACTGAGAAGCTCCTAATTTTTAACACCTACATGGAAGTACAGCATGGTCTTCTCCATGCTGGGAATAGCTCTGCCATTGAATTTGGCTGGTGCAATGGGTGAGAATTTCATTTTGTTTGTTTTTGAAATTATTTCCCCAAATCCACACATTTCTTCATATACACGACAGAATTCGATGCTGACCATCTGCTAGCAGAGCTGGACACTGATTCTGGTCTGCGCAAAGCCAGTCCCATCACTTCTGGTCCACAAGCAGCCACTTGCAGAACAACAATTTAATGCTTCTGGAGGCAAGCCCCCAAATGAGCAGAAATGCTCATTTTGGGGAATTTACCAAAATTTGCAAAGTTCTCCATATTCAGGACAAAAAAATCCTGAGAATGAGATTTTTAAAAATGTGGGAAAACCCCAAACTGACATTTTCCTCCATCAAAGCAGAAAATTTGAGTGCTTAGTTCTTAAAGATGCAGTCCTATGCTTGTTTAGACAGAAAAAGATGTCTACAACTCCCAGCATTCCTTAGCCAGCCATGCAGACTGGGGAACACTGGGAGTTGAAGGACTTTTTTCTGTCTAAACATGCATAGGATTGCACTCTAAATGTGTGGTTTTGAATCCTTATATATTCAGCCATGTTTGCCATGCTGAATTTCATCTGCCACCTCTTTTTTTTCTGGATTGCTTTTCATATTTAACAGTATGGCAAGTTCAGCATGGTCCTTTCCATGCTGACAGTTGTGGTACCTATTGAATTTGGCCAGTGCAGATGGGTGATAATTTCCTTTCACTTCAGTTTTGATACCAACATTCACTAACTTTGGGAAAAGAAATGACTTCAGATAGGGATTTTTAAAAACTTGAATGCAGGATAAAGTGAAATTGACAGATCAGAACTTCCCATACCTATATTCCTTTCATAAAAGGCATAGACAGAGGACAGTGTTGGATGTTCCAAAGATGCCAAGGCCCTGCCTGCACCTTCATTCCAGAAGGCTCCAGTTGCCTGTGAGTTGCTGAATCATGGGTGCTAGTTTTAATAGATTTTCAAGCTGTCTACATCAATTTCAGTTTTTGTATCTGCTTTTGACAAATATTTGAAAAATAACTAGGGATGGGGGAGAATTTCTCCCCGAAACTTTGGGGGGCCGAGTGCCAATGCATTCGCTCCTCCGAAGGTTCGGGGAGAAATTCTCTGCCCCTCCAGGGTGGGACTTACCTTTTATGAATGTCGCTCCCAGCGGCGGGTCCCGGCGGCGGTTCGGCAGGTCTTCGTCAGGGGCAGGGGCGGCAGCCGGTCTTTCGACCAGCTGCCGCCACCGCCATTACAAGAAAAGTAAAAAAAAACAAAAAACGCCCGTGATAGGCTACGTAACGATTAACGTAGCCTATCATGGCTAGATTTGCCAAGTCAGCCATGATAGGCTACGTTAATCGTCATGTAGCCTATCACGGGTGACTTAAAAAAAAAAAAGCGCGTACGCTAATGGCGGCCCCCATAGGGAGCTGCCATTCACGTTCCTTATTTGGTCCCTGTAGTCTATGTAAAGATTTACGTAGACTACGGCGAAAATAAGGGCAACGCAAATAGCGTTGCCCTTATTTTCACCGTAGTCTACATAAATCTTTACGTAGACTACAGGGACCAAATAAGGAACGCAAATGGAGGCTCCCTATGGGGGCCGCCATTTGCGTACGCGCTTTTTTTTTTTAAGTCACCCGTGATAGGCTACATGACGATTAACGTAGCCTATCACGGTTGACTTTGCAGATCTAGCCGTGATAGGCTACGTAAATCGTTACGTAGCCTATCACGGGGCTTTTTTTTTTTCTTTTGAAGTTCGCAGCCGGGGAGACGGGGCGCTTCTCCCCGGCCTGAATTTCGGCCGGGCGAGGCGGGAAGCCTCCCCCCCCGGCCTGAACTTCGGGGGGAGAAGAGAAGCTCCTCCCCCCCAACGCGAAGCAAGCTGCGAGACCAGGTAAGTGACTTTCGTACATCCCTAAAAATAACTATTCAAAATAATAATGCCAAGTATTAGATATCAGAACCACAAGATATTGTTTGACTGGCATTTAAAATTCTGCTAATCCTAGCTAGCATATGGTGGAAAGAAAACTAGCTCAAATTGAACCATTTATGAATAAAACTGTCATTTGGACATACGTTGCTTCTATTTAAAATTGCTCTTTCCATGTTTATACAGTCTGGAAAGTGAAAGAGAGGAAGAAGTGGGACATTTTTGAGCATTTTTAAAACAAGTTAAATTTCACAGCAGAGCACTTCAAATTCTTCTGTTTCTTCATTTCTACTATTTGAGCTTCTATAATGGATAGAAACAGAAGAATTAATTTTTTATCACTGAAAATGCCATTAGTCATAAATATAAAGATAAGCTTCTGACTTGAGTTTTGTACAATGTAACAAGTCAAATCACAAGGTAAGATTGGAACACAATGACAATTAGGTTTGCCAATTTCTAGCTCTGTCTGCCATGTACATAGATAGAAAGCCATACAAATAAAGTGATATGGCATTCCTTTAAGAAATATATCAAAGGGTGTTATACAACAAAGTCATATAGAAACATTTTACCCTTCTGTGAGGTGGAATCACTCCTGCCATGGGAGATGACATAAAGATTCCCTTCAGTTCTTAAACCTCTATTTTATTTTAATTGGGTTGGATCCAGACTTAGACATGCTTAGACTCATTGAAATTAATGGGATAAGTTGGTTGTGACAAATGTAAGTCCCATTCATTTCAATGGGTCAACTCTAAGCATGATTATTAAGTCTGGATCCAACCCACTGTTATAAGAAAAGCAAATACTGGACCTGTACGCTACCGGTTCATAAAATGACATACATTTGTTATCAAAAATCAGATAGAAGTACTACAGTCACATTGATTTAATCATATAACACTAGGCCCACAACATATTTCAGAATGCCTTGGGTTCCTTGCAAGAGAAAAAAGGTGGGATATAAATGCAATAAAAATAAATAAATAAATAAGAATCTAAGAACAACAACAAAATAATAAACAGTGTCCTTTTTCACTATTCTGAAAACATTAAGGCTAACTATTCTTCAAACATTAGAATAGGTATGGCAGAGAAATCCACCACGGAATCCAGTGAGGCTGGATTCTAAAGAATCTGGAGTCCATGGTGGAACGGACTATCCCCCCACTGCCACCCCCCTGAAATCCCCCTGGGCTGGACCTTACCTGGTGGAGGCAGCTGCTCTGGGTCGGATCATCGTCTTCCTTCCACAGCCAGACTGTGGAATGAAATGGCGGCCATCATAGCGGCCACCATTTGCGTCCCTGCCCATGATTGGCTATGTAAATATTTACATAGCCTATCATGGCAAAGAGCAGGGATGCAAATGGTGGCCACTGCACCATTTGTGTCCCTGCTGTTTTCGTGATAGGCTATATAAATATATACGTAGCCTATCACAGCCACAGGCAGGGATGCAAATGGCAGCCACTATGATGGCTGCCATTTGCGGCCGCAGCAGCCCGGCAAAACCTTTTCAGTGACCTTTTCCTTTCTGGAAAGGTCACTGAACAAAGAACATGACCAGGCAGCAATGTTTTGTAGAAATCAAGGTTTCATGACCATGTCCTCTCAGGCTATTGATTACTCAGGTTGAATTTGCCTCCCTGGGAGCTCCCCAACCCCTCTGAGGAATAAAAATGTGTATGTGAAAGAAACTTCCTTTGTCTTTGGGTTGGCAAATAGTCAGTGCAAAATTCTTCCATGTTCTGGTGTCCCAGGCCAGGTGCACCTCATCCCTCTCCCCACCTGAGAGCTGCTTTGGTGAGTTACTCTTAGGGCAGTATACAATATTACCACTGTGCTCCCACTTGTTCTGTTGTGCCAGCAGGATCCACCACCCTGTGACATATCACCCTTCCCCCACCTGTGATTATTGTATCATCACCACTCCTCATAAATATTTTTACAACGCCAAGTAGAAATTCCAGCTCCAGAATTTCAGTACCTCTGTATTATCTCAACCTTTTCTTTGAGATAATACCTTGGAGCGAGTGAGTGTATGGAAGGAATACATCAACTACAACTTCAGCAACCACTGCTGTTATGTTTTTCTTCCCTTTTTAAAGAAAACTTTTTAAAGAAAAGACTTTTTAAAGTCTTTTTATAAACCTGTTTTAGGATGCTGCCACCACCCTCCTCCGCATGAGGAGAGAACCTTCAATTTTTGTGTATGTGAATGGGTGTAACTTCATAGGCTATGGCTTATTTCTTTCACAGTTTCCTCTAACCCTTTTTCTGGTAACAAATGAGACCAAGAATGGTATGGTTTGAAAGAACAAATAAAAAATGAAACATTATTTACAAGGTATAAGATGTTTCAATGCAGTTTGAGTTTTATGTGGTAAAATTATTGTTTCAAGTTTTTATTAATTCCTTACCTACTCTACCCCTTCTAATAATAAACTTTTAAAATAATAAACATACTTTTCTCCACCTCCTAGGGGTATCTAACCACCCCCAAAGCTAGCGTCCAGTGCCCTAATCCAACCCCTCAAAAAGCCAATCCCTGTCTATGCCTCTAAAGAAAACCAAGTGCCTCTTATTCCCTCACTTTTCCAACTGAAAAAAGAACAGCCAATCAGGTCAGGAGACACCATTTAAAATCTGAACATTCTAACTCGCCTCCCCCTTGCTTACATAGCCTTTAGGACAAAGGATACGTTAGAATACATCCATCATGCAGACAAACTTTCAAACATACAATTAAACAACAAAGCAAAATCCCATTTCATTACACATTCATCCAACAGAAAGCTAGCAGTTAAAAAAGCAGCCCTGCAAATAAGCAGAAATACCTATTTCTGGATTAGGACAGGTCAGTGAATCATCCTTCTGCAAGCTATGCTGACCTGCCATATTCTGGAAATGAGCATTTTTGCTCATTTCTAGTTGCTTTTTTAACCTCTAGCCCCCTGTTTTACTGTGGTGGATCCCGCTGGCACATGGACAGACTTGGATATTGCCCATAGGATCCCGGTAAGTAAGGTTTAGTGAGCTGGTTTGACGTTTTTCAAAGCAACTATTTCTGAACCTCTTTCTGCTCTGATCTTTAATAAATATACTGAACTGCAAACTTGAATTGATTTGGTTCTTTACATAGTTTGAAGGCTGGCTTCACTCATGCACTGGAGTGCTTGGCAAAAATGCCAACTTGATTTTCAGGAGTTTAAAGGAAGCTCTGAAAAAGGGGAGCTTCCTCTCCACTTATACAATCCATACGCCTTTCTCATGTGGGTAGACTAAGATATATTTTTAATAAATGTGAGTGGTGGGAGTGGTGTTGTTTCTGAGGAATATAGACAAAAGGTGTATTACAGTGTGTCTTACCTCACAGGTTGGAGGTGCAGAGACACCATTTTGTCACAGTGTTGGCTCCAGATTGGCCATTCTGTTCCATTCAAAGAAGACACCAAGATCCAGCGGAGGCCATTTTTGCCAACTGCCCCTCCCGTTTCACCTCTCATGATGGTTCCCCAGTCCTCCAGAGAAGCTTTTCAGGAGATACAAGGGAAAGAAGGAATCACAAAGATCACTTCCCTGTCCCCTTTCTTCAGAGCAAGCAGACATCTTCTGAGCATTACTCTGGATCCAACCCAATATGTATAAGAAATGTCAAGGCATAATGAGGGCTGAATGAAATATGGATGTTAATAATGCAAGTAGCGAAGGGCAATTTTTCCCTTGCTAGTGTTTCCAAAAGTTATAATGCTTGGAAAGACCAAATCTAGGGGAGCCCACCTTCCCCATAATCCTTCCTGCAAAGGCACCTTTGTAAAGAGTAAGGATGTATGAAAGTCACTTACCTTTTTGCAGGGGTGATTTGTGGGGGCGGGAGGCGCTCTTCACCTCCCCCTGAAATCCTAATCCAGCCAGCTCTGCTCTGCGACAACTCCGCAGAGCTGCCGACCAGGTGCATTCGCAGGCGTGTGGAGCCTGCGGATGCAAATGGTGGTGACTATGGAGGCTGCCATTTGCATTCCTGTTTTTGGCCATGATAGGCTATATAAATATTTACGTAGCCTATCATGGGGAAAAAAACAGGAACGCAAATGGTGGCGACTACAGCGGCTGCCATTTGCGTTCCCTTTTTTTGCCGTGATAGGCTACGTAAATATTTATGTAGCCTATCACGGCCTCTGCAGGGACGCAAATGGCATCCCTGCATTAGCATGATAGGCTACATAAGTATTTACGTAGCCTATCATGGCCTAAATGGGGACGCGAATGGCGGCCACAGAGGCGGCCGCCATTCGCAAAGCAGCACGAACGGCACCAGGTAAGTGCTCCATTTCGTGCGCCTTTTCCAGGGTGGGAGGGTGGGGGGCTTCATTCTGCCATGGATTTTGGGGGGCCAAATGCACTGGCATCCGAATGCACTGGCATTTGGCCTCACTGAGATCCATGGCAGAATTCTCTGACATCCTTAGTAAAGAGCAGGGGAACCAGCAGTGACGAAGACCATCTGATGACAGCAGACATTTTCTGCAGCTCATCTTTAACATCTGGATGCTTCAGATGTAGGGATGGCAGAGAATTCCGCCATGGATCTCGGGGAGGCCGAATGACAGTGCATTCGGCCCCCTGAAATCTGTGGTGGAATGGCCTCCCCCCCGCCCCCTGGGATGAGACTTATCTGGGGCAGATCTTCTGGGCGGCGGCAGCTCCAGCGGCAGCTTCGGCGGCAGCGGCTGCAGCTGCTGGTCTTCTGACCGGCTGCCACCGCCGCCATTTGCAGTTTTTTTTTTTTACACAGACGTGATAGGCTATGTAAGTTTTTACGTAGCCTAAAACATCTGGGTAAAAAAAAAGGCGTACGCAAATGGCGGCAGCTACAGCCGCCGCCATTTGCGTTCCTTATTTTGGGCCATCTTAGTCTACGTAAATAATTACGTAGACTAAGACGGCGAAAATAAGGAAAACGCAAATAGCGTCCGCTACGCTATTTGCGTTCGCCTTATTTTCGCCGTCACAGTCTACGTAAATATTTACACAGATTAAGACAGCCAAAAAGAAGGAATGCAAATGGCGGCTGCCATAGCCGCCGCCATTTGTGCATGCGGGGTTTTTTTGTTTGTTTGTTTTACCCAGAGCCCTCTGCAGCCGGAAATCCGGCTGCGGACAGCTGTGATCTGGCTGGGCCTGGCAGGCTGCTCCGCGGAGCTGCCGCGGAGCACAGCCGGCCACAGAGGATTCCGGGGCAGAGGAACGGAGCGCCTCCCCCCCTGTCCAGGATTCCAGGGGGAGGGACGGAATGCCTCCCCCCCCACCATCAGCATAATCCGCGAAAGGTAAGTGATTTTCGTACATCCCTATAGATGCATAGGAATTATAGTTTTAAACAACTTCTGGGTGACTTACAAGCTATATTTGCATTTTAGAGTGGTGTTGGCTTGTAATTTGGTGTAGAACTCAGAACTAGAAGAGTTTGTTTCTAAATTCTGAAATTTGTAACCATCACTAAACTCTGCAGTGCAGACTGCTGTAGACTTATCAAATCAAAATAATGGTAGAGAGAATAATATGATTTCACCAGTGTAGGCTGGCGGCTCCAATGTGAGTGGGGCTGTAAATCCACTCTGGGTTTCAGTCAGAACCAGCCAGAACTCTAAAGGAGCTATCCAAGGTGCTGAACCTATTTTGAGGCTTGGGTTCAGCACCTTGGATTGCTCCTTTAAAGTTTTGGCTGGTTCTGACTGAAACCCAGAGCAGATTTATTGCCTCACTGACATTGGAGGCACCAGCCTCTACTGGATTTCACAATATTAAATGAGCTAGTACAAAAGCAGAGACTGACCCTTTTCCATTTTTCTCTGTTTGTTTTACAGATGTGAAGATGGATAACTACATAAACAAACAAACAAGAAAATTCACTGTTCTCTCTCTTAGGAAAGTATCATTTTTGTTCACTTTGGAGTGAACAATCCACATATACCCAAACCTATATAGGATATCACCAGACTTCTGTGGAATCAAATGACCATATTATCAGACAAATTTGAGAAAATTCCTTAGAAGGATTCATATCACTATAATTTTCAAGTGAAAATTCAAACCACATCTGATATGACTGATGAACTATGATTGCACTGATGTTGTATAATATAAACATTTGACAACCCATTTTGAGGTAAATGTGTACTGACTAACAGTGTTTATCTCCAGGCCATGCTTTCCGAAGTTTGTTTTGGTGGTGGAGGTGGATAATATTATTTACATTTAGTCATCTTATAGGGGGAAGTTCACTTTATGTTACTTAGCTTAGAATATTGTTATATATCAATTTTAAAATACTTAGTCTAAGGCTCGGATGGATTCTCCCACTGTCACCTTCCATACATCCCAGTTTTCCTCACAGCTAAAACAAAAATGACACATTATTACAAGAGCTGAGCTACTAAACATATTTTCATGGAAGTGCATCTCACCTAAGTCAGTTAAATATATTTTGAAATGAAGCCTAAATATGTGTGATGATACCTTTCACGGGACAATTTCTCTTGCTGAAATTGGAGGCAGGCTTGAAAGAAGCATTCATGCCTTCTTTTTCCATCTACAGAAATTGAAACAAAGGAAATTATGGATACAGTCCTATGCACATTTCATTATGGATATGTCCCACCAGATTCAGTGAGAGTATGATTGCCCCGCCTGCCATACTCATCAGTGGGGTGAAGCAACCTGCTTCAGGCAGCACCGTGTGTGTGTATGTGTGTGTGTGCATGTGCATATGGTGTGTGTGTGTGAGTGTGTGCGCACATTTGAGTTCTACTTCAGGCAGCAAAATGTCTTGGCCTGGCAATGAGTGGGCCTTTCTTCTGAATAAACATGCGTAGGATCAGGCTGCATCTTACACTGGATGGCATTGATGTAAATAAATAAATAAATGAATGAATGAATAAATAAATAAATAAATGTCCATAAATGACATATCTCTGCCTAGTAGGTTTAAATTGACAGCACGCTTCTTTCTCTGAGAAGCTGAGCACAGGGATTCAGAGCTACTGCACAAATTCAGATTGAGCGCTACTGCACCCTCCCCACGGGATGCTGCCAGAGCATTCCAGTAGAGCAGCCTCCCTCAGCCTGGTGCCCTCCAGATGTGATGGACTACAACTCCCATCATCCCTAGACAACATGATGGGGAAGTTGTAGTCAAACATATCTAGAGGGCACCAGGGTAAGACTTCTGTAGATACTTCTTCTGCCATAACATCTGAAAGCTTTTAATGAATGAATGTTCCTCCTGACATTGAATGGATGGATGTTCCTCCTGACATTGAAAGTAAGCCTACTATGTACTCCAAGCTCCTGGCTGCCATTGCTAGGGACATGGCTCTTTTATTATTATTGATTTATTAGTACTACTTATGAAAGTAATGAGTATGGACTTAAAATGAACATCAAGAAAATGAAATACATGGTGATAAGCAAAAAGTCTTTTACTGCACTTAATATTACGATAAATAAAGTGCCAACTGAGTGAGTTACAAAATACAAATACCTAGGAACTTGGATCAGTGAAGGAAATGGACAAACACAAGAAATAAACACAAGAACTGACAAAGCAAGAACAGCATTTGTTAAAATGAAAGGATTATTATGTAATCGGGACCTTAATCTTGTACTAAGGATCTGGAAGGTGAGATGTTATGTGTTCTCAATATTATTTTATGGAGTGGAGGCTTGGACGCTTAAGAAGAACAATCTGAGGAAAATTGAATCCTTTGAAATGTGGATATACCAACACATCTTGAAGATACGTTAGACTGATCAAGTAACAAATGCGAACGTACCATGTAGAGTAAGCAAACAAAGAGAACTAATGTTGTTGTTCAGTCGTTCAGTCATGTCCGACTCTTCGTGACCCCATGGACCATAGCATGCCAGGCCTTCCTGCTCTGCGATCTCTCCCGGAGTGTGCTCAAGTTCATATTCATTGCATCCGTGATGCTATCTAGCCATCTCATCCTCTGCTGTCCCCTTCTCCTTTTGCCTTCAGTCTTTCCCAGCATCAGGGTCTTTTCCAGTGACTTTTCTCTTCGCATTAGGTGGCTAAAATATTTCAGCTTCAGCTTCAGTATCTGTCTTTCCAATGAGCACTCAGGGTTGATTTCCTTTAGGATTGCCTGATTTGACCTCCTTGCAGTCCAGGGGACTCATAAGAGTCTTCTCCAGCACCACAGTTCGAAAGCATCAATTCTTCGGCGCACAGCCTTCCTTATAGTCCAGCTCTCACAGCCATACATTACTACTGGGAAAACCATAGCTTTGATTAGACGGACGTTTGTTGGCAAGGTGATATCTCTGCTTCTTACTATGCTGTCTAGGTTTGCCATATCTTTCCTCCCAAGGAGCAAGCGTCTTTTAATTTCATGGCTACAGTCACCGTCTGCGGTGATCTTGGAGCCCAAGAAAATACAATCTGTCACTGCTTCCATTTCTTCCCCTTCTATATGCCAGGAAGTGATGGGGCCAGATGCCATGATCTTCGTTTTTTTTAATGTTGAGTTTCAAACCAGCTTTTGCACTCTCCACTTTCACCCTCAACAAGAGGCTCTTTAGATCCTCTTCGCATTCTGCCATTAGGGTGGTATCGTCTGTGTATCTGAGGTTGTGATAATTCTCCTGGCAATCTTAATTTTGACCTGTGATTCATCCAATCTGGCATTTCTCATGATGTACTCTGCATATAAGTTAAATAAGCAGGGCGACAATATGCAGCCTTGTCGTACTCCTTTCTCAATTTTGCACCAATCAGTTGTTCCATGTCTGGTTCTTACTGTTGCTTCTTGGCCCTCGTACAGGTTTCTCAGGAGACAGGTAAGGTGGTCTGGTACTCCCATCTCTTTAAGAATTTGCCACAGTTTGTTGTGATCCACACAATCAAAGGCTTTAGTGTAGTCAATGAAGCAGAAATAGACGTTTTTCTGGAATTCTCTTGCTTTGTCCATGATCCAGCGAATGTTGGTGATTTGATCTCTAGTTCCTCTGCCTCTTTGAAACCCCGCTTGTACTTCCGGTAGTTCTTGGTTCACATACTGCTGAAGCCTAGCTTGTAGGATTTTGAGCATCACCTTGCTGGCATGTGAAATGAGCGCAATTGTACGGTAGTTTGAACACTCTTTGGCGTTGCCCTTCTTTGGAACTGGAATGTCAACTGACCTTTTCCAGCCTTGTGGCCAATGTTGAGTGTTCCAAATTTGTTGGCATATTGAGTGCAGCACTTTAACAGCATCATCTTTTAGGATTTTAAATAGCTCAGCTAGAATACTGTCATCTCCGCTAGCTTTGTTGTTACTAATGCTTTCTAAGGCCCACTTGACTTCACTCTCTAGGATGTCCGGCTCATGTCCGGCTCAACCCCATGCTTGCCTGTTATCCCGGTTATTTCTTGACTTCATACTTTAGCATTCCAATCCCCTATGATGAAAAGGACATCTTTTTTTGGTGTTAGTTCTAGAAGGTGTTGTAGGTCTTCATAGAACCCATCAACCTCAGCTTCTTTGGCCTCAGTGGTTGGGGCATAGACTTGAATTACTGTGATGTTGAATGGTTTGCCTTGGATTCGTACTGAGATCATTCTATCGTTTTTGAGATTGTACCCCAGTACTGCTTTTCCCACCCTTTTGTTGACGATGAGTGCTACTCCATTTCTTCTAAGGGATTCTTGCCCACAGTAGTAGATACAATGGTTACCTGAATTAAATTCGCCCATGCTTGTCCATTTTAGTTCGCTGATTCCCAAGATGTTGATGTTCAATCTTGCCATCTCATGTTTGACCACCTCCAGCTTACCTTGATTCACTGATCCTACATTTCAGGTTCCTAAACAATATTGTTCTTCACAGCATTGGATTTTCTTTTCACCACCAGACATATCCACAGCTGAGTGTCCTTTCAGCTTTGGCCCAGCCACTTCACTCTTCCTGGCGCTACTTGGAAATACCCTCTGCTCTTCCCCAGTAGTATATTGGACACCTTCCGACCTGAGGGGCTCATCTTCCGGCATCATCTCTTTTAGTCTTGTGATACGTTCCATGGGGTTTTCTTGGCAAGAATACTGGAGTGGGTTGCCATTTCCTTCTCCAGTGGACCACATTTTGTCAGAACTCTCTGCCATGACCTGTCCGTCTTGGGTGTCCCTGCATGGCACAGTTATGGCTTCACTGAGTTACGCAAGCCCCTTCACCACAACAAGGCAGTGATCCATGAAGGGGAACAGAACTAAGAAATACTACCAAACGAAGAAAATTACAGTACCTTGTCATATTATCTGAGGAGAGAAATACACCATACTCCATATATGAGGGAAAATAGAAGGGAAAAGATCAATAGGAAGAAGACAAACATCATGGTTAAAGAATCTGAAGGAATGGTTCAGCTGTACTTCTGTACAACTATTGAGAGCAAAGGTGTAAAAAATAAAAATAGCTGTAATTTTAGCTAGCCTCTGATAGGAGATGGCACCTTAAGAAGAAGAAGTGTATCACTTAATATAGTAACATCTCTAAGTGGGTAACATGCAAAAAATATTTAAAATTACATTACTGATGGCATTAAAGTTTGGAATAGGGCTGGGGTGGCCGGAGGAGATCACAAAAGAATTTGCCGACTTTGGAAAAGTTACATCAACTATGAGCCAAGCCAAACTCAACATTTTGGTGTGGTTTGTAATTTGGTTACCTCAATGACAGCTGTTCCCAGTCTTCTATGTCAACAGTTCCCCCCTTGAACAGGAACTAAGAAGAGTTCTTGGGAACATGGAGGGCACATATATACAATTTTTGATGGCATTTCCAATGACACACTGAACACTAGTAAGAATGTTCAGAAGCCACCACTGCCACCAGAAATGCTAGGAAGTGTAGTTTTAATTATGGTAGTTGTGTTCATGTGTACATGTATTATCTCAGGGATGACACTTTGGTGGAAACTATGTGACAATGGTAATAACTGCAGCAGCTTAATTCCTCGCTTCAACTTACCCTTCACTGCAGCTTTTTAGGTAGCAGCAGAAATTGTTGTTTTTGTATTTTACTTTACAGTGGCGTTTGAGCTATAAAATGCTTC
Organism: Heloderma suspectum; assembly: GCF_057233095.1. Classification (NCBI taxonomy): domain Eukaryota; kingdom Metazoa; phylum Chordata; class Lepidosauria; order Squamata; family Helodermatidae; genus Heloderma; species Heloderma suspectum. The sequence continues at coordinate 90,184,670 of NC_139461.1, forward strand.
TGATTTTAAGTTATGGTATGGACTACTTTAGCTTTACTATTGCTTATAGTAAATATCCATGGGGAAAGACTTTTGGAAAGTTGTCTGAGAAATGTTAAATAAAAATAATGAATGAATGAAAAATAGGGTGACCAGAGTCAAAGGAAGTCAGGGTTCCTGTACCTTAAATAGCAGTGCAGAAGAGTACATTTCAACAAGGAATTCTGGTCACCCGAATTGAGTATGTGGCCACCTTGCCTGATGCTGAATTCATGGCTACCTTGCCTGATGCATGGATCCAATCAAACCTCATTCTCAATTTGCTTCAAAGAGAATTGGCCTTGACATTTATTATTTTCTGAATTTATTTTCTCTCTCTATTTAGGCACACATTTTCCTTAAATATGCAAAGCACTATCTTTTATTCAACAGATTGTTTTTCAAATGGAGGGGTGGTCTTTGAAATAAATTTGTGTCACTGTACATGTAATTCTAGTTTGATAACTCCAAGGGCTGTGGTGGTCAGCTCAATGAAGATGTCAACCCAGTGTGCAGCCACTGTAAAAAAAGGCAAATTCCATATTAGGCATAATTAGAAGAGGAACTGAGAATAAAACTGCTAGGGATGTCAGAGAATTCCACCACTGACTCCAGTGAGGCCGGATTCTTTAAAATCCAACCCCCAAGATTCCATGGTGGAACAGCCTCCCCCCCCTCGCCACCCTGTGTAATCCCCCCAGGATGGAGCGTACCTGGCGGTGGATGCAGCGGCTCTGGCGGCGGCTCTGGAGGTGGTGGCTGCAGCTGGGCTCCTAGCCACTGCCGGGCTGCTGCAGCTGCAAATGGCGGGCGTCGTAGTGGCTGCCATTTGCATGGCTGCCTTCCGTGATAGGCTACGTAAATATAGGGATGGCGGAGAATTCCGCCACTGATTTCAGTGAGGCTGAATGCACTGGCATTCGGCCCCCTGAAACCCGTGGCAGAACGGCCTCCCACACCCCCGCAGAATCCCCCCCAGGATGAAAGCTTACCTGGGGCAGATGTTCTGGCGGCGGCGGCTCTGGTGGCAGCTCCGGCGGTGGCGGCAGCAGCAGCTGGTCTCTTGGCCAGCTGCTGCAGACTCAAATGGCAGCCACCACACCATTTGCGTAGCTGCCTTTGCTGTGATAGGCTACATAAATCCTTACGTAGGCTAAAACAGTGAAAAAAACAGAATGCAAATGGCAGCAGCAATAGCCGCTGCCATTTACGTATGTGGTTGTTTTTTTCCGGAAGGCTGCCCAGCGGCCAGATGTCCGGCTGCAGGTGGCCCCGGCCGGCGGCTCTGCGTAATCTCCGTGGAGCGGAGCTGGCTGGATCAGGATTTCAGGGGGAGGAGCGGATCACCCTGTCGAAAAGGTAAGTGACTTTCATACATCCCTACGTAAACACTTATGTAGCCTATCACAGGAAAGATCAGGGGCGCAAATGGTGGCCGCTACGCAATTTGAGCCCCTGCTCTTTGCTAGGATAGCCTACGTATTTTCATAGCCTATCATGGCAAAATGTAGCCACGCAAAAGGCGTAGTGGCTGCCATTTGCGGCCGCAGCAGCCCAGCAGCAGCTGGAATTCCAGCTGCAGCTGGGGAGGATTCCGGGGGGAGGGATGGAGTGCCTCCCCCCCACCGCAGATGTCCCGGAGTTAGGGATGTCAGAGAATTTCGCCACGAATCTCGGGGAGGCCGAATGCCAGCACATTCGCCCCCCCCAAATTGGTGGCGAAACGGTCTCCCCCCCCCCAGGACGGGACTTACCTTGGGTGAATCCTCCTGGCGGCGGCGGCTCCGGCAGCGGTACGGTGGCGTGGCGGCGGCTGCGGCGGCCGGTCTTCCGACCGGCTGCCGCCGCTGCCATTTCCACTAAAAAAAAAAACACGTAATAGGCTACGTAAAGATTTACGTAGCCTATCATGGCTAGATTTTTAAAAAATACCATGATAGGCTACATAAATGTTTACGTAGCCTATCACGGCTGAGTAAAAAAAAAAAAGTGTGTACGCAAATGGCGGAACCCATGGGCGCCACCATTTGTGTTCCTTATTTTGGCACATCTAGTCTACGTAAACATTTACGTAGACTACGGCGAAAATAAGGGGAACGCAAATAGCATAGACGCTACACTATTTGCGTTCCCCTTATTTTCGCCGTAGTCTACGTAAATGTTCACATAGACTAGACGTGCCAAAATAAGGAACACAAATGGCAGCGCCCATGGGCGCCGCCATTTGCGTACATGCACTTTTTTCTTTTTTTACTCAGCTGTGATAGACTACGTCGCCTATCATGGCTGACTGCAGGGACGCAAACGGTGGAGGCTATGGCCACCGCCATTTGCGGGCCCGGCCGGCCAGGATTCGGGGGTGGAGGGATGGAGCGCCTCCCCCCCGAGCCAAAATTTCGGGGGGAGGGACGGAGCGCCTCCCCCCCACTGCGAATCAAATTTTGTAAAAGGTAAGTGACTTTCATACATCCCCACCCAGAGTGGAGCAAGGTAAGTGTTTCTTACATCCCTAAAAACTGCCAGTATCATACTGACCCCATACTAGGGATGGGGGAGAATTTCTCCCCGAAACTTCGGGGGGCCGAGTGCCAACGTGTTCGGCCCCCCAAAGTAGTTTCGAGGAGAAATTCTCTGCACCCCCCCACCCCCCGCACCCCCCCCGGGGCGGGACTTCCCTTTGCCGAATGTCCCTCCTGGCGGCGGGTCCGGCCAGCGGTTCAGCAGGTCTTCGTCAGGGGCGGGGGCGGCAGCCGATCTTTTGACCGGCTGCCGCCGCCGCCGCCATTGCAATAAAAGAAAAAAAAAACGCCCCCGTGATAGGCTACGTGACGATTAACGTAGCCTATCATGGCTAGATTAGCAAAGTCATTCGTGATAGGCTACATAAATCGTCACTTAGCCTATCACGGGTGACTTTAAAAAAAAAAAGCGCGTACCGATAATGGCGGCCCCCATAGGGAGCCGCCATTCCTGTTCCTTATTTGCTCACTGTAGTCTACGTAAATGTTTACGTAGACTACGGCGAAAATAAGGGCAACGCTATTTGCTTGCTATTTGCAAACTTGCTATTTGCGTTGCCCTTATTTTCTCCGTAGTCTACGTAAAGATTTATGTAGACTACAGCGACCAAATAAGGAATGCGAATGGCAGCTCCCTATGGGGGCCGCCATTTGCGTACGCGCTTTTTTTTTTTTATTAAGTCACCCGTGATAGGCTACGTGGCGATTTACGTAGCCTATCATGGCTGACTTTGCAGATCTAGCCGTGACAGGCTACGTTAATCGTCACGTAGCCTATCACGGGGGCATTTTTTTTTAACTGTTTAGTTCGCGTCCAGGCGAGGCGAGGCGCCTCCTCCCTGGCCTGAATTTCGGCCGGGCAAGGCGGGAAGCCTCCCCCCCGGCCTGAATTTCAGCCGGGCGAGGCGGGAAGCCTCCCCCCCCGGCCTGAACTTCGCGGGGTGAGCAACGAAGCGCCTCCCCCCCACCGCGGGAAATCTTCGAGGACAGGTAAGTGACTTTCATCCACGCGGAGTTGCCATGGAGCAGAACCGGCTGGGTTGGGATTTCACAAATCACCCCTTTCACGATTTTGCTCCGCACCTCCCCCCCACCATGAATCACCCCTCCGAAAAGGTAAGTGACTTTCACACATCCCTACTGATGGCTATGTGCTACCTTCAGTACCAGAGACAATGAGCCTATGTACACCAGTTGCTGGGGAACATGGGTAGGAGGGTGCTGTTGTGCTCATGCCCTGCTCATGGGTTTCTGGTTAACAGCTGGTTGGCCACTGTGTGAACAGAATTTTGGACTAAATGAACCCTTGGTCTGATCCAGCATGGCTCTTCTAATGTTCTTAGGGCTACATTACACTTTTGCATGGATATAGGCCAGCTAGCCAGCAATGCAACAATGAAGAACTGGGCACTTTCAGTTTCCCACAACAAAAAGGTACACACACACACTAGCGAGAGAGAGAGAGAGGGAGGGAGGGAGGGAGGGAGGGAGGGAGGAGGTGTCCTCTTTCCTGTTTTATGCAACATCCCTTTTTATCACTCTTCAGGATGGTCTATTTGTCCTTTGGACTCATAGTTCATCACTCAGGAACAAAATTATAGCCTCATAAAGTTCTGCAATGGTACTCTAACTATTTAATTAGAACTCAGTATAAAGTAGTGTAGACAGTTCTCTAAAATTGATTGTTTTGTTTAATTGCTAGTAATAAAGTAATATTAAACACATTCTTTGATTAAATTTTTATATGCAAAAATACTGTAACAATATGAGCAAATAATATATATGGGCCAATTATTACATGCCCATAAGGACTTATATAATTTTATTAGGCTTGTTAAATGCTAGGTATTCTTTTTCTAACTGTATAATAGGATGCTCCCAGCTGCAGTGAAATAACCGATTTTGGGAAGAATTTGCTTTAGCTAATCTAAGTCCTTGTTACATACATTGTTTGATATATTAAAAGGCCAGTGTTTCATACAAACAACTTTCAGAAAAATGTAACAACTAGCAGTTAGATTGAGAATAAAAGAGCCAGTAGTTTAAAAAGAGAGGTCTTCATTGCCCCCACAGCCCTGGAATGAAGACACAAGTAAGCCAGTAAAGGCTCAGCCTTTACACTTAACTTCTATGCATGTTTAGACAGAAAAAAGTCCTGCAAGTCCCAGCATGCCCCAGCTGGATGAGGACAAATAGCCTCTCAAAATTCTCCAGCTTATTTGTGGGCAGAGAAAATGAAGGGGGAAGGGATTTCACTGAACTTCTCCTAGTGGAGGAGAAATTCTCCAACAGTTTTTCACAGATAGAGCTCACTATTGGCAGGGGTTGTAGCACAAGTTCTTTCTTTTTTCCTAAGGGTTTTGGGTTAATTGCACTGCTTCTGTAGGTGGCAACAGCATCAACTGTGGTGAGGCTTCCACTTTTTTGAAGCAGAATTTTGCATTTCTTTTGGTGATATTTTTGAGCTTCCATAATCACTGCGAGGTGGCCGAGGTGCTGTGTGTGTTTTATCTCTTTATTATGCATCTTTCCATTGCTCTGCAGCCTCCCAGGTGACCTGCACTTCCTGAACTGAAAAAAGCCCCATGGGAGGAATTGCCTCATGATGATGTCTTTCTCATGATGGCTTTAACTGAAGTGTGGGAAGCCAAGGAAGTACAAGCCGCCACAGAGATTACTTACAATGACAGACAGGACACTCATGCATACTCCTCAGCCACCTCATAAGTAAGGTAAGCACAAGAACCCCAAACCCAACCCATGAGAATTTCTCCAGAATCTCTCATCCTTTGAATTTCCTTTTGAAAGTAATTTCTTGTCTATCAAATTGAATGAGAATATTTAAAAAAAATGTGGGAGAAATTTTCAGCACAGCACTACTTTTTTTGTCTAAACATGCACAAGGTTGCTCCCTAAATGGATTTAGCCACCATAACTTTATTTCCTTAAATCTGCAACCAGACTAATTAAGGCCAGGTAAATTCCCTCAGTGTAGACATGCTTGCTACCAAGGTGAGAATTAGGAAACCTCCTTTTCTGCAACTGACCTTGGACAGTGATGTCAAAGTTTCATGGACCACAGAACAGGGGAGGGGGATCCATTCCCCGATAAGATTAGGTGGGCTGATGGGCATTGAGCATCCCCTCACAGGATAGTCAGTCAAAGAATCCTGCTGTGGTGCTGTTGTTGTAGTCAAAAAGCTAATTGAGAAAGGTGAGGGAGAGGAGCCATCCATTTTTAGGAGAACTCAACAAATGTTTGCTGTGTCTAGGGATAAGAGTTTTACCATGGAGAGTAAGTACAAATGAGTAGTAATGTGTGGAGTGGGGATGGGAAGAGGCAGAGTTGAGGATGAGTGTGAAAAGGTCAACCCTTGAACAGTGGACCTCTAGTTCTTCTACCTATTCTATAATATTCATGAACATGAACTGTGTCTTTTCAGTACAGCTGGGAAGCCTTTGGGTTTGATTTTTAATTTAATATGATACCACCTCGAACCCATCCACCTCCCACTTAAAACACTTATGTTAAAAACAATTTCAGGATTCCTACTCTGCTCCAAGCATCAGATCATTAATACAACTGGTCTTTGCTGTTCGCTTGCCACACACGTTAAAAGTTGGATCCAGAGTCAGGTATTAGGGATGTCAGAGAATTCTGCCATGGATCTCGGTGAGGCCGAATGCCAGTGCATTCGGCCCCCCAAACTCCATGGCGGAACGGCCTGCCACCCCCCCGCCCCCCGCAGATCCCCCCCGGGACGAGACTTGCCTGGGGTCGATGTTCCGGACGGCAGCGGCTCCAGTGGCGGCGGCGGCTGGTCTTCCGAATGGCTGCCGCCGCCGCCATTTGCAGTCTGTTTCCCCCCCATTCATGATAGGCTACTTAAAGACTTGCGTAACCTATCATGTCTGGGTTTTTTAAAAAAATGCGTATGCAAATGGCGGCGGCTATGGCCGCCACCATTTGGATTCCTTATTTTTGGCCGTCTTAGTCTACGTAAATATTTACGTAGACTAAGACAGTGAAAATAAAGGGGAACGCAAATAGCGCCCGCTACGCTATTTGCGTTCCCCCTTATTTTCGCCGTATGAACGAAAGTATGAACGTGTATGAAACCCCGCTTACCTAGCTCCACTGGGTTCTGCAGGTGGGGGGAGGCGATCTGTTCCTCCCCCCAGAATCCTTGATGGGGGAGAGGCGATCCATTCCTCCCCCCCAGAATCCTGCCCGGCCGGCTCCACTCCACAGCCAGGCCGCAGAGCCACCGGCAGAGCCAACCCACAGCAGGGCCTCCAGCCACTGCTGGGCTGCTGCGGACACAAATGGCGTCCTGTGTAGGGGATGCCATTTGTGTCCCTGCTTTAGCCGTGATAGGCTACGTAAATATATATGTAGCCTATCACAGGCCAGAGTAGGGACGCAAATGGCGGAAGCAGAGCCGGAGATGTAGGGACACAAATGGCGAAACCGGAACCGGAGCCGCAGCCAGGTAAGCTCCGTTTCATGGTGCTTTTGCGGGATGGTGGGTCAGGGGGTTCCATTCTGCCATGGATTCTGGGTGGCCGAATTCATTGGAATTCGGCACCCCTGGGATCCGGGGGGGAATTCTCTAACCCCTGCTCCCTAGCCCCTGATCTTTGCCGTGATAGCCTACAGAAGTATTTCTGTAGCCTATCATGGTAAAGGCAGCCACGCAAATGGTGGCCGCTACGCCATTTGTGTGGCTGCCTTTACCATGATAGGCTATGTAAATACTTACATAGCCTATCATGGCAAAGACCAGGGGCGCAAATGGGAGACCAGCCGGAGCCGCCGCCACATCCGCCCCAGGTAAGTTCCATCCCAGGGGGATTCCGCAGGGGGGCGGGGGGCGTTCCGCCACAGATTCCAGGGGGGTGGATTCTAAAGAATCCGGCCTCACTGGAATCTGTGGCGGAATTCTCTGACGTCCCTACCATCTGCTTTTCATATGCCATCTGTTTGTCACTTCTTTCCAAACCAGCTGTACCTGCTGAGATCTATTTATGCAGGCAGCAGATGTTTCAAAGTGGCAATGAAGGAATCCTTAGTACCTTAGTAGAGAAGAGTAGGTGAAAGAGGGTAGGGATGGTGGAGAATTCCACCACGGATTTCAGTGAGGCCTAGGGATGTCAAAGAATTCCACCACGGACTGAAATGGGATCGAATTCCCTTCAGTCTGTGCCACGGAATCCTCTGCGGAATGGCACCACGAGGTCCTGCGGAGCCAGCAGTCATGCGGCTTTTTTTTTGTCATCTGCACAGAGTCGCGAAATTTTTGTAAATAAAAACGCAAGGTAGTATATTCCGATAATAAATACTTTTTTTTTTAATGAATTGTGCTCACCACCTTGCTTGTGGGTGTTCTTTTTCAATTGAAATCCTCTGTCTCCCTTTACTTTCAGCCAAAACACTTCCTCCTCCTCAGGGCTTCCCAAAACAAGGCTGCCCTAGGTGTGCCTGAGTGATGCACTCTTTGTTTAAAGGAATGCTGTTTGAAAGAAAGAAAGAAAAAATCTTTTAAAATACCCATGCTGGTCTGGAGCCCTGCACGAGTATTATTCCCCCTGCTAGGCTCCCTGCTAGCACCCCACTTGCCCCCAGCTCAGCATTGTATTTCCACATCCAGCTCATTAGCAAACCTGTTAGTTATCTCACTGGGTGACTTTGGGCTGGACTCTCACCACTACATCATACTTCTGTTATGAAACTCATGAAGAAAAAGAGACAGTATAATAGAAAGTTCTTTCTGAAGCAGTCACATGTCACTTGTACAAATGCAGCATGAAGGGAAAGATCAGCAACCTTCTCATTGTTTGAATAAAAAGCACACACAGGCTCAGGTAATGGACAAAATGAGGAATAAACATACCAGGGAATATGAAGAACTATATCTTCCATTATGTGTGTGTGTGTGTGTGTGTGTGTGTGTGTAATCTCCCTCCTTCCAGCTGTTCCCTGGAACCCCCCCCCCCATTCACCCAAGGGTCTTCTAAGATAACTAACAGGAGGTTTGCTAATGAGCTGGAAGTGGAAATACAAAGCTGAGCTGGGGGCAAGTGGGGTGCTGACATGTGTAGGAGTAAGTTGCATTGAACTCAGTAAGACTTACTTCTGAGTAGACATGCACAGAGTTGGTTCTCCTCTCTCTGCTGGATGTGGAAATACAAAATATCAACTTTGTATTTCCACATCCAGTTCATTATCAGACTTTCTGTTAGTTATCTCAGAAGACCCTTGGGTGAAGGGGGGGGGGTTTCCAGGGAACAGCTGGATTGAGGGAGATTCCACACACACACACACACACACACACACACATAATAGAAGAATATAGTTCTTCATATTCCCTGGTATGTTTATGCCTCATTTTGTCCATTCCCTGAGCATGTGCAGAGTGTGCTTTTTATTCAAACAAAGAGAAGGCTGCTGATCTTTCCCTTCATGCTGCATTTGTACAAGTGTGACTGCTTCAGAAAGACCTTTCCATTATACTGTCTCTTTTTCTTCATGAGTTTCATAACAGAAGTATGATGTAGTGGTGAGAGTCCAGCCCAAAGTCACCCAGTGAGGTAACTAACAGGAAGTTTGCTAATGAACTGGATGTGGAAATACAACACTGAGCTGGGGGCAAGTGGGGTGCTGACATGTGTAGGAGTAAGTTGCATTGAACTCAGTAAGACTTACTTCTGAGTAGACATACACAGAGTTGGTTCTTCTCTCCATTTTAGCCTTACCATGTCACCAACAAGGCTGGATGTGGAAATAGAAAGACTAGCAGGGGGAATAATACTCATGCAGGGCTCCAGACCGGCATGGTCATTTTAAAAGGTTCTTTCTTTCTTTCTTTCTTTCTTTCTTTCTTTCTTTCTTTCTTTCTTTCATTCAAACAGTGTTGCTTTAAACAAAGAGTGCATCGCTCAGGCACACCTAGGGCAGCCTTGTTTTGGGAAGCCCCTAGGAGGAGGAAGTGTTTTGGCTGAAAGTAATTACTACACGTCTCAGGGCAGGGGAAAAAATACGCAAGTATATACGAAAAATAGCCTTTCTTATGGAAGTTATGCAAAATTACGGCTGCCAGTATGGATTTATCTTCGTAATTTTCGGAGCGGAAAAAAAAGAGGAGAATTCAAGGGGCTTGCGAACGATGGTACGGAGCACTGGCTGCAAACTGCAGAAGTCAAGCAGCATGGAAGGTACACAATTCGTACATCCCTAATGAGGCCGAATGCACTGGCATTCGGCCCCCCGAAATTCATGGCGGAACGGCCTGCAGCCCCCCTGTGGATTCCCCCCGGGACAAGACTTACCTGGGGTGGATGTTCCAGATGGCGGCAGCTCCAGCGGCGGCTGTGGCGGCGGTGGCTCTTTCGACCGGCTGCCACGGCCGCCATTTGCATTTTGGTCTTTGTTGTGATAGGCTACATAAGTCTTTACGTAGCCTATCATGGCTGGGTAAAAAAAAAAAGGCATACGCAAATGGCGGCGGCTACAGCGGCCGCCATTTGCTTTCCTTATTTTTCACCGTTTTAGTCTATGTAAATATTTACGTAGACTATTACAGTAAAAAAAAACAGAACACCAATAGCATAGTGGGCGCTATTTGTGTTCCTTTTTTATTCGCCGTTTTAGCCTATGTAAATATTTACGTAGACTAAAATGGCGAAAAATAAGGAACGCAAATGGCAGCTGCCATAGCTGCCATTTGCATACGCCCTTGTGTTTTTTTTTTACCCAGCCGTGATAGGCTACCTAAAGACTTGCTAAGCCTATCACGGCTCCCTGACTGGACGCAAATGGCAGCCGCTATGGCAGCTGCCATTTGCGTCCACACCAGCCAGTGCGCGGATGGAAATCCGACTGCGGACGGCCCTGGCCTGGCTGGCTGCTCCGCGTTGCTCTCACGGAGCAAAGCCGGCCGTCAAGGATTCCGGGGGGGAGGACCAGATCGCCTCCCCCCTGTCGAGGATTCCAGGGGGAGGGACAGAGCACCTCCCCCCACCACCACGAACACAATCCGCGAAAAGGTAAGTGACTTTCGTACATCCCTAAAAGAGGGTTAGTGGTACTTTGCACGTTGCGACTTTGGTTTTGAGGAGGTGCAGCTGTGGGGTGCAGGTGAGGCTAATGTGTTCCCATGCATCTACCCCTCTATGGACTCCAGAGGCAAAATGCCAGTCCCTGTACTTGTGTGGAGACCATCATAAGATAAAGTTCACTATGCAAAGCACTTTAGAAGTCTCGTTTTTCTTAATAAGAAATTATGTTTTTTCCCTCCCAAAATGTGAAGTGAATAATGACTTTTTCCAGGATAGTTGCTGAGTTCAAAGCTGAAATTTAGCTCATATCAATCTTATTGCTCCTACTACTATTTGTTGTTGCTGTTGTTGTTGTTGCTGTTATTTCATAGATTTATATACTGCTGACTATTTTTTAAAAAATATCTCTAAGCTGTTTACAAGAAAATAAAAAAATATTAAAATACATGATATATGTAAAAATATAATTAGAACACATAATAATTGCTAAAACAGTTGCATAACGTTAATAAAAACATTAAAACCAATGGAACACCATAAACAGCCCAGGAAGTACACCCACTCAGGGAAGGCCTGGGTAAAGAAATGGGTCTTTAATTGCCACCTAAAGCTTGATACAGTTGGTGACTCCCTAATACCGGGTGGGGGGTGTCATTCCATAAGGTGGGTGCCACCACAGAGAAGGCCCCCTTCCTGGTTGTGCAAGATAGCACTTTGCAGGTCATATTACAACCAGGAAGGCCTCCTCCGATAATCTTAATCATCGCACATGTCTGTATTGGGGAAGGCGATCTGCCAAGTTATCTGGTCCCAACTTTATCCATTTCATTATACTGGAATTCTGAAATGTGGCTGAGGTCTGTTCTGGAAAATTATGTAAGTGAAGAACACTTCCTAAAAATGTTCAAAATATGCTAAAAACACATTCAAAACACTTACCACCATTCTGTCACAATGTTTCCTTTCATTTCAGTAGGATATGTCCAGGAGAACGTCCTGCCACATTTTGCTATCAGTCATGTCACAAGTTTGTTCACATGATTTTTGTTCCCCACTTGGGTTCATTTCTATCTATCCCTGAATGAGTATTTAATATAGATATAACTTTCTGATTACTTTGCTTCTGATATGAACATGTTTTGGTTATCTTGGTTGGTTGGTTGGGATTAGCTAAGATCTTTTCAAGTGGGGATGCAGTTCATGATCCTATATGCTCAAAGCATGTTCTCTACTGCTGAGCTATGTGTCTTTCCATACAATGTGCAGGACAAACGTGTCATCTGGCTCCTTGAGCTAGTTTGAAATCCTTTAAATTATACACAAGGGCCTATTCTTTTTTTTCTGAAAACTGAACATATTTTGTACTTAAATGTTTGCATGGCAATAAACAAGGAACACAGTTATGCCTTTTTCTTTCTTTCTTTTTTTTACAGAGTCACCTTAAAGCAACCCGACATGCTGTACAGACAATAAAGTTCTCAAATGACTTCAGAAGAAAGTGTTCATAAATAACAGGAGAGGTGTTCAGAATAAAAATGATAAAACTGACATTTTTTTACCCAGTTTGCTTGCAATATATTCACCAGTGTGCTCTCTGTAGTGATAAGAATATGGAGGCAAGTGTTAATGAGAATAAAAGTGCCCTTAGCCTGCTAGAGATTTTAAGTGCTAACAGATAATCTGCCATTTTCTGAGAGTACAGCTGAAAAAAGGCTCAAGCCTCAAATAGATGGTAAATGTGCTTGAAAATATTAGGCACTTACCAGATCTTCATGGGAAAAGAGAACTGACACAATTATATAATAAAAATGCAATCTCAAATTGCCGGGTCATTTGCCTTTATAATAAATGAGAAGTATGGTCAAGAAATTGAAACTGTAATTTTATTCCCAAATCCTTTTCTTCTAGCACTTTCTAAACATTGGGTTAGGTTTGGCTTAGCTGATGAGGGATTCTTTGCACACTATAAAGGTGAAATATCAATATAGTGATTCTCCAAAGACCATTACAATGGAGAATGCAATATCTTGTGAATATGAGGCTCCCAGTAGAGATGATGTTCTTATTGTTTCACACAACAAATTCTTTGAGGGGGGAAACGGCTTTTTTCTGAAATGTTGTTCAACAGATGAGGCAAGATAGAGGCCCAATTCACATGACACATTTTCTCTAGGTACATTTTTAGAATCATGTTTTTCAATTGTACTTTTGGGTTTTAGAGATGGAGTGCCCTCCTCATAGCTCACTTTCCACAAATATGAAAGAAAAAAAAATCTAAAGAGGTAGATGGGGAAAGGAATGGGGAAATTTGCCTTCCATTGTGAATAATAATTCCTGTGACTGATAAGCACTGAAAGCTGTTACATGAAGGACTCAAGGTGCAATTATCCTATGTATGTTTAAGTACCACTGAAAAATATAATGGAACTTTCTTCTGAACAACACATACATAGGATCAAGAGGATCAAGCAGTTAGCTTCCCAGTGATAATGTAAACATAAATATTTGAAGATCATACTTAGATTCTTAGCAAAGCACAAATTACATCATAGACCCCATTTTTTCTCATTAAGGTGGTGGAAAGGGAGCTACTGCTTCCCACACTACAGGATAAAGTGAGAAGCCCTTGGACAACTGGAGGAGCCCACATTATGGCTGTTTCCTATGCCAAGTTCCCCCACCAAGCCCTTCACATATTACTCCAATGGGGCAAGAAGTGCAAGAAGTCCCCACACTGACAGCATGGCATAAAAAGAGGTCCCAGTGGTCCTGCATAGAACCCTTTTCTCATATTTATGCAATCACGGTAATCATCTGGAGGAGTTGTATGGGTTCACATATTTCTTATACCTTGTAACAAAACATCAATAACACGTGGCCTTGGGCCTATCAATATCTTTCATCCCAACCTATATCAAAGGGTTATTGTAAAGATAAAATGTGGGGCAGGAACGGTGAACCATATATGTCACCTTGAGCTCCTTAGAAAGATGATGGGATATAATTGTACTAAAATAGCCTATGCTTCCCCATGTCCTAAAAACCCTTCAAAATGTAGGTTCAGTCAGGGAGGATGAGCTGTGATCTCACTAGGTAGCATTCAGCAGACCAGACAACTTTAATTTAAAAGTTGCCTCATGATCGCTTCATACTGTGAACTTTATGTCAGAACAAAAATTAAAGAGGTTTGTCTGTATATCTGGATATGAATAATCCAATCTAAATATAAACTAACCAGCCAAACTATGATGGTTTAAATCATATTGGCTTAAATGAAGTGGGTTAAACACCAGAATCTGTTCATCTTCTTGCAGATTAGGTCATCTACAATTTTTTCTCCTCAGTTCATGTTGGGCTAATTTAAAGCCAAAATTTCATGGCATCTGAAAGTACTCCTAACCTTGTGATCCACACACCAGAGTAATAGCTGGTACAATGGGGTTGTTGTAGGAATACATACAATAAGGGAGCAATCCTATGGCCACTAGTCAGTGGCTAGACAGCCATAGAACATCTTGTTTTCTGGGAACTGACCTTGGAGCCCTCACTCTGAGGTCGGTTCCCAGAGAACCGACCTTCCACACACACCCCCATTCCATGCTGCCTCGCAGGCAGTGTGGAGAAGCCCCGTAGTCCGTGCTCACAAGGGGAGCATGGAGTGACTGAAACGGGGCATTCTGGGGGGGCGCTCCAGGGTGGGGAGGGTGGAAATGCTGAGTTTGGAGGTGGCCGCCTATCTGCATAGGATTGTGCTTTAAGTCTGTTGGAGAGTAGAGGAGCTGCAATGCTAGATCCTTCAGCACATGACTCTAGGATAAAATGAGGGGAATTTATCACTTATTTTATTTATTACATAAATTGACATACCACTTTCTACTAAACACTCAAAGCAGTTGACAAGAATAATAAAGGTATAACATATAACACTAAAAGAATAATAATAAAATCACTGGTAGATTATAACCATACTGGCTGGCTCATCCCTCAGGGAAAGTCTTCATGAAGAGGTAGGTCTTGAGGAGATACATGCAGGCAGCCCTCTAATAACCAGTCTGTTCCCTTCCCATATCACCCTGTACTTAGAAAAAATCTCACCAGGGCTTGAAATATGCCTTTCTACTTTAGACAGGTTGTATAATGCCATTGGCAGCTCATCCATTTTAGAAAGTCAAGCAGCTAAACCTTTCTAACAACAGGAAAGAAGCAGATTTTGACATTTGGGGGTTGTTAACCAACAAACTGAACTGAGCTGAAACAGGTTTTCAATCTAAACAGGAATGCTTTGAGTATATCTGAAACATTTCCCACCCGCTCTTGTTTCAACACTGCTACTCCTCGTCGGCTCAGCCAAGGCACCAGATCTATTAAGCCAGCTGTATCCATTTATTGTGGAGAAAAATCACTTTGAAATTAATTGTGGATGCTAATAAAATGCCACATTATCTCATGACAAACTTCTCTTTCATCAGATGAATGAAGACATTTTTATCCAAGAAACCAAAACATCAAAATACCCAAATTAAGTATTTATGCAGAATAAACATAAACAGTCCTTCATACCCCCAGGGAAAGTCTGTCCCTCATTTTCCCTCATTTTCCCTCTTCCTTATCTGACCATCTGAACAGTGCTTTGCCCCTTTAAAAGTCCCTCAGCACAAGAAATGAAGTGTTACGAATAACAGCTCTGTAATTTCAATATGAGACACATTTCTCATTTTAAGAGGTTTATTACAAAGGTCACTGCTGAATGAATAACATGTGGAAATAAGATATTTAATAGAAGTGCACAGAACTGCAACAGCTCTCTAAAATCGAAGACCAAAAGAGGCAGCTAGGATCATTTGAAGGACAGGCATACAAGTTGCTGTTTTAATGTAACACTCCTTGTAGCAACCGTTTGCTTGATATTTTCCCTTGTTATCAAACTTCAGAGACTCACTGGTGGTAGCTTTACTGCATTTTTATATTTAAAGCAGAATTTTAAAGGCTACTAAATCTCAAAAGAAAATGCAGACACAACTATCTGGTGAGAACAAGAGATTGGTAGATAAATGGATTGATGCTGTTCAGAGGCTGGGCTGACATAGCTATGAAAGATCTTTTACATCGGGGAGGTGGATAATTAATGTTTCTATTTTTGTCTTGACAAGGATAAGCAGAAAATGGTCTCATATAATCAACCTAACAATGCATTTTTTTTAGTAGACTTACACAGAGAACACATTCTGTGTTCTTACCAGCTCATTCCCTCGCTATTTCCTGCTTCTTTAGTTGAAAAGAAAAGCTGTTGTAGTTTTGGCTGCTAAAGAAAGAACTCAAAGGCCAAAAGAGCCTTTGGTCAGGTCCACAAAGTTCTGGCCAGGTGATGACCTTTAGTAGAACAAACAGGAAATGTAGATGAGAACATACTGTTAAAAAACCATCTGCTTTCTGCAACTTCACAGAAGTTGACATTACTGAGAAAAGTGAAAGCCCCATACTTTTACTCATCTTCCTCCACTTATATTTGGGAACATATCACATTTTATTGTGTTAACCAGCATGATATATTTGCTTGGTTTATATTTAATTCTGGCAAGTGGCAATTTCTTATTTTAATTATATTTATATATTTATTGTCAGTTTGGATGGAGTAATAAATGAATAAAATGTATATGTCACCAGTGTTATTAATTGATCAGCTAGCACAGACAAAATGAAAAGGGAAGCACACTCTGGCTTCTGTCATCATCCAGGGACCTAAGGCCGTTGGGAAGCTGGACTCCCTGCTTCCCAGGAATAACAACAAGCCAAGGGGGAGACCAACCTGCCCCATCCATCAGCCAGAGAAGGTGCGGTTGCAGGGACCTTGCTTTGCCCTCCCTGCCAGAAAGAATACTCAGCTCCAACTTACAGCTGCTCTGGGACTGCAGAAGTAAGGGGAAATAACACTTTGGTCCCATCTATCAACCAAGGGAACAAAAGCCTCCAATTGCTACTCAAGCAGGAACACCAGCCTGGCTCAAAGTGCATTTAAATGCCTGCTTATAGCTCACCACCTTGTTCTGGCCTTGAAAAAATGGTCTTCCTTTTCCCTTTGCTCCCTTTTCCTTGTGTGTCTTGGGGATGGGGGAAGTGGTACCCATAACATGAGAACTGGGGTAAGTGGTGCAGTCCCCCTTCCCCTTCCCCACACATACATAATATGCCTGGATAACTTCGTTTCAAATGGGATTCATAGGCAAGGTTGTACACTAAATCTCTAGATACAGTGATGAATTGTGAGGTCCAGAGCTTACCTGCAAGCCTTGTATTTCAAAGAATGCATAGGAATGAATGAACTCCATCAGTTCCAGTTCCAAAGTGATCTGAATTTAGTAGATGTCGTAAAGCAGGGGTGGGCGAGTCAGTGGCCTTCCAGATGTTGTTAGACTACAACTCCCATCATCCCTGACCATTGGCCATGCCAGCTGGGGCTTATGGTAGTTGGAATCTAATAAACACCTGGAAGGACACAGGTCCTCACCCTTGTCCTAAAGCTTGTTAATCTGTGGAGTCTGATTTAGCACACTTAGCCCTGGCAGAAGACTAACCCTTTTCTGCTAGTTCTTTGAAGAGAGTAAGGAGCAGAGAACTTTTATGTTATTTAATTGTTTAAAATACAATTGCTGTTGTCCAGGACACATTGGCGTCTTCCGTGTATGATCCAACCAATGATTATCCACAAATATTTGCCATTAACTTGGACCTACAACAGCCTGTAATGGCTTTCGATAAAACATTCATTGTGATGCTCTGAGGCCTTCAATGGCACATAAAATAGATCCCAAACTGCACATTACATGCAGCTTTCCATTACACACTGCACAGAAATGTCCTTGACATTCAAGCCTTTGCCATACATATTTTAGCATGCATCACTCCAGGGTGTATTTGAAAATACCCTCCACTTGCCTTTAATAATAATGACTTGTCATATGGAATCCAGATCCTGGCTAATCTAACATAATACAGACTTGATGGTTTTTATTAACTGTCAAATGAAGCCCAGTTGCCATCAGAAACATTTCCCCCTTCTGTCATGCATTTGTTCCTAGTATGCTTCGTACCTGACCACTAACGGAAAAGGTTAATAAACTACAGTATTAGATGTCATTAATATTCAATATGCATGGCATGTGAATAATTTTGCAGACTTTTGATTTTGAAGATGTGGGGCCATTAATGTGTCTATTCTGCAGCCTTGTAAAAGGGCACCATACTGGATGCATCCCCCTAATTTGAAAGCTGAAAGGTCTGTGAAGATTCTTCACTGTATTAGTCCATTTTCACCTTGATTGAAATTCAGATAGCTTCTTTCTGAATTTCACAGAGCTCATTTTTCCTTCACTTTCTATCTCCTCTCCTCTCCTCTCCTCTCCCATTCTTGTTATTTAGGAGTTATTATTAATCCAATTTTCTTTTATACACATCTTTATTGAGTGTCAAATGAATGTAAAACGGATATAAGACAATAAAGGCTCCAGCTGGCATTTGGGGCTATTTGGTCATTAGTATCAAAAGGTTACTGATCATCTGTTCTTTTTATTTCAACAGTATATTATGAACCTCAAAGAATCCAGAGGTATGTACTCAGGTTGCAAAATCCCCCCCCCCGCCTCCTGCCCCAAACAACTTTCATAATAAAATAGTACTAACCTGGGATGATTTTGTTTGTTAGGCTTAGTTATTGTTTTGAACCTTGGCAGCTTCTGTAGAGCAACAGTGGGGGCAGCTTCTGCTAAGTTGTCACTTTTGTGTGTGCTGAATTAAAGAACAGTCATGTCTGAGGCCAGGAGGCATTCTATCTTCATCGATAAAATACCTTTTTGGCCCTGGGAAGGTGTTGAGGGTTATTTGTTTATTTTTAAAGCATGTTTTTAATGGGAGCGGAAGGAGGTATCAACTGAAGTGCCTTATGAAATGATACATGGAATGTGTGATCACATTTCATGTTATCTCCCCACCCCTAATATTCTTTTTTAAAATCCAATACAATTTCAGGCACACAGATACAAAAGGAGAGAAATGATAACACATGCACACACATGACAAGAATGTATGCAGGTCAAGAAAACAGAGAAAAGAGAATCCAGCATAAAGCAGTTGCATATATTTTGATGTGGTTTATTACTTTTACATCATCAAAATCATACAAGGAAAGCATTATTTTAACATGCATAATGTTTCCCCACCACTGCCACCATTTTTATTACTACCACGTGGGGCATGCACGAAGGGGGCTGAAGCTCCTTTCCCATTGTGAACAGCAGCTCCAAGGTGATAGTACTACTCATCAGGAACATGGCTTGGGATGGGAAGGGTTACACCCCCCGCCCCAGTCCCCTATGCTACCTAAAAAAAATACCTCTCAGTCAGGGCTGCTTTAGATATTACCTCTTCCTGTTTGTGTTGTAAAAACACACACACCTGTCTATTGAATTTTTTTTTTTTTAATTTAAAACATTTGTACTGTACCTGTTCCCAGAAGAGCTCAATGTGGCTAATAACAAAATAAAAGTGGATGGATATCTGTAATTCTGGAGAGTTTGGACACAAGAATGATATGCATAAAAAATCTGGACATAGCATTGGTCACTTCTCTCAGTCAGGGTCAAAGTTAACCACTTATTTATAGCATAATCACAATCTTGAGATGTCCTGCTTAGCAGTTTTACCCAATGAAGCTGTTGATTCTACCTTTGTAATCAGCTAAATATTTTTGTACTGGCAGGAAGAGCTTTAAGCTAAAATAGTCTTGGCATTTGGGGTTTTTGGCCCTGCCCTTTTTGTCTTCAGCCCCACGCCTGCAAAAAATGGAATTTGTCTCTTGAGCTGTAAGAGGTTACTCCTGGTGTATTAGGGTACTGTGGCCCAATTGTTTTCTCAATAAGCAATGGTTCTTTTGGGATATTCAGAGGCAACAAACACATCAACGGTGAGGAAAAGAAGTGTATTTCTCTAAAACAGGCTAATAAAGCAAGAAGAGCAAGACAATACTTTAAAAGCGTAAAGCAGACATCCTTTCAGCTACTGGGAACCCCTGGTATCTTATCAAGATAAGATCAGCAGCAAATATAACCCCATGATGGCCTGGCCCGCCGCACCTGTTGTGGATCAGCCTAAAGTGACGTTCTGCCTTGGGAGGGTCCCAAGGAATTATATACTGTCCCCTCGATCTCTCCCATTCTGGACATGGTCCAACCCTTCAAACTGTTTCATTCATTCTTGTGGACTGAAAAACAACCAGCCTCAACAACTGGCAGGCAGCCAGCCCAACACAGATAGCTCCCATCTCCACTCTCGGCTGGCCTTGACATCTTGCGAACAGCCTGTCTACAAGCCTTTAGCTGTCAATGGCCTGGGGTGGGAACTGAGAGTGTAAGACATGGCTAAGGAGGCCCAAATGCTACTCTAGATATGGGCAAGAGAACTGATGCACCACTAACTCCTTGAAATAAAATTGTCTTCCACATTTCCACTGCAGCTACTGCCTCAGGGATTTAGAGGCCCATGCAACCAGGATTTTAAAGTATGGGGGGAGGGGCTGCACACATACAGCAGCCTCCCCTCTTCAGACCTTTCCTTAGTGTATGGACAGCAAGGAGGTGGGGTCACAGGGAATGGAGGCTGGTGACTCTGATTTTGGTGGGGGTATGAATTCATTCTGGGTTTCATTCAGAACCAGCTGGAACTCTAAAGGAGCTATCCAAGATGTTGAGCCTATTTTGAGGATAGATTGCAGCACATTGGATAGCTCCTTTAGTTCTGACTGAAACCCCACTGAACTCAAAGCCACCAGCCTCCACTGGCCCCAGGGACACAATGGTGGGGTAGGGCCAGAGTATGTGGTCCTGCTGTTTTGGTCCACACAGAGTTAGTTGTTTGTTGTTGAATTCCCGATTGGGGTTTATGCACATACTTTACCAGGTCATTTTCATGTGTGGAGCCATTTGTGCCTCTTCCATGTGAAAACTGGGAAATTTGCACATCAGAAGGAATACTGATTTTCAAGTATTCTCTTTAAATGTGGTGCTTTGGAGTTTTTCACATGGGAATCTCTTTCACATAAGCAGCATCCTACATGAAACAAGGTGGTAAAGCACACGTGGCTTTGATGACCTCAGAATGAAATGTATGAATGGGTTCTGACTTCTGAGAGAGAGATAATAGGTTGTAAGCCTTTAAAGAATCAGAATCAGGAGTGTGACCAGAAAAGCAGAAGACAGCTGAAAAATTTTGACCCATAAATAAATACAAGAAAAAGAAAATATATATGACAACCTAGGAACCAGATGTTCAGTATGACCAAGGGACAGACATTCTAAACTGTTTTTTATATATTTCAGTTTGAACTCAGACATGCCTATTTCTTAGAACATGGGATTTTGTTTAGAAATTAAGATTTTGTGATAGCTAAGAAGGAAATAGACTGTAAGGACATGTAGCTCTATTCACTTTGAAATATTTTTGAACTATGCAGGGATTTTCATTGATTTTATTTTGGAGCAGGGATAGTTTTCTTAGAAGTCAAAATCTTCAAAGACTTTCCTCTCTGGCTTCCTGCAAAGAGATTAAATCATTTAGAAGTCCAGTGTACTTGTAGCCTAGCTCAAAAACTCAGTGTCTGTTTAAATCTGTGTCAGCAGATCAAACATCCTGCATAGATGAAGCCTTGTAGGAGATAGTGACACTGCTAGGGAATACAGTCCCATCTGATACTGAGAGAGAGGGTAAGTGCTCTCACTGATGAATTTCTATCCTACTTCATGTCCATCTTATTTCCTTCAGAACTAATAGGTTATTTAACCCCATGATATGTAGTGCGTTTCTGTTTATAGACCACACTGTAATATTTTGTTTTTTTTTCTTTCATTACTGCTTGTACATTGATTTGTGTTTCTTGCCACTGTTGAGGTAAAGCATAAGTCTGGGTTAAACCAAGGGAAAAAAATATTACTACCACAAAATCTAAAGCTAAAAAGATATTCATGGATGTGAATTAGCCATGAATATTAAAAGGTACCTACTCCGCATGGTCATTCAATCAGCTAATTATCCATAAAAACGTATTGCTACTTGAATTAGTGCTTACCAAAGAGTACTTTTGGCAGACTTTGTGAGGAATCCTAGCCAGAAACACTCTTTCATGTAATGCATGGAGGGGAAACCACCTTGAAATAAGGTTCAGAAATTCTACAATAATTTATTTGATGCAGGGTGAGGATGGAGGACATGTTTCACATCCCAGTGTGTAGTTAATTGGTTTTTATTAATATAAAGAAATCAAATGTATGCAATCTGTTCTGATTTAGACAGTATATGCTATACATTATGTGAAATACATGGGATATTGATTTTTTTGTAAGAAAAACAACAATAGAACCAACTTATACCACTACTTCTAAAAGGTGTTGAAGGCCAACAGAAAAGGAGGTAATGGAGACAATGAGAAACAAAAGAGAGGCATCAGCATAGATGCTCAGGGGGGATACATGCAGAGGTTTGCACAAGTACAACAATATATTTTGGTTTTTAAAAACATATGGAGGCAAACTCCTCTCCCCCATCCCAGTGAGGACTGAACATGCTCAGTAGCCATGAAATGTTGAGTGTCAGCTGGAAAAGAAAAAACAGAAAATGGGGAGCGAGATTCAAGCGGTGGATGGAATGTCCTGCAGGAGGGCATGGCTGGCTGGTTGGAATCCTGAACAGGTCCCACTTGTTGCCCCCTAATTTAGAATAGATTGAACTTCCAAAATGACACTACACATTTCTTATCAAGATGATGAGTTGATGTTAACCCCAATACTTATATACACAAAGACCAGCACATGTGCACTGAGTGGGCCTGGAGTTTTCAGTGCCACCGCCAACTAGAAAGGGGTGGCAAGTCCCCCCCACCAACTGGGAGCCTGCTTCAGTGGCATCACTATTCCTTATGAATATGTAACAATTTGTGATTATACTATGGGCCCTTGTGATTATAGTACAGACCCCTGAATAAGTACGTCATACATACGATGATGCCTTAGAAGATCCACTGCTTGGGGAAGATCATGAAGCATTAATGAGTGCTGAAGTGAAGGCAGAACAACTGAATTCCTCAGCCTTTTCCTGCAAAGGGAAGTGTGTCTATCTTGAAAATGTAGAACAAACATGTGAAGAAATTCCATATATATAATACATTTCTTCTGTAAATACCCTGTGTGGCCTCTGAGATGCTATAATGTATCAGTGTAGATACACTGTGCCTAGTTACTGTGCTGAAGGTCTGTTTTAGTAGTAGCTGCTTTGTGATGTTCTAAAGGGGGAGGAAGAGAGTGACAATCATTTGTAATATTTTTAGATGGGGCCTGGATCAGGTAAATTCAATTTTGATTGGCTGGGGGATTTCTAGCTAGTTTCTTCATAGGTGGTAACTGCAAGGAAAATTGTATCTATCTGGAAAAAGTAGAAGAAACAAGATAAGGAGGGCCTTGTAGCTCATGATAGGTAAGGAGATGGTTAGAGACCATCCAGTCACTTAAGTAAGTTTTCAAAGCCAGATGAATAAAAAGTGGTGAAAGAGGTTGTGGACATTATTTCAGAGCTGCTGTCTGTACTTTTTTAAGAATTCAAAGAGAACCAATGGGGTACCAGAGAATGAGATGGGTTAATTTTGCCCTATCTTCAAAGGGGAGAAAAGACAGTTCCAGGAAACTACAGATCCGTTAGCCTGATGTCAGTACTGTCCAAAATTCTGGAACAGAACATTATGCAGTCAGTTTGTGAGCATCTGAAAAATAATGCATTGATTAGGAGTTAAAATGGGTGTATCAAGAATAAAGCATGCCAGACCATCTTCTATCTCTTTTTTATTGTATTACAAGTACAGTCATTCACTGGAATGTTGTGGCCATAGTATACTTGATTTTAGCAAACCATCTGACAAAGTCTTCCATGCTAAATTTGTTGACAAGCTAGTAAATTGTGGGCTGCATTTACTGCTGTTAGTTGGATTTGCAACTGATCGAACAATGGCACCCAGTGAGTAATTAATGGCTCTGTGCTGACCTGGAGGGAGGTCTTGAGTGGAGTGCCACAGGGCTCTGTCCTTGACCCTGTGCTGTTCAATATTTTAATAAATGACTTGGATGAGGTCATAGAGAGGGTGTTTATCAAATCTGCAGATTACAGAAAGCTGGAAGGATAGCTGACACCAAGACAAAAACAAAATCCAAAACTATTCTGACATGCTGAAACACAGGGACAAAACCAGCAAGATGAAATTGAACAGAGATAAATGAATTGCCCTACAGTTAGGTACAAAACAATCAAAGACACAAATATATAATTGGGAAGATCCACGTTAACCAAAGCATAATGTCATGATTATGAGAAGTAAGTTTCACTCTGTTCTGCATTGAACAGGCTGTCTATTCTAGAGTACTGTTCTGGGCACCACAGGACATTCTAAGGACAGATGAATCTCTCAGTTATACTTTCTCCTGCATTTGCATTTTTTTAATTTCACATTCTTTCCATCCCAAATATGAAGAAATTTGTGAATTTTCATAAAAATGAACTGAAATGAAATTCTCACCCATCTGCTTTGGTCAAATTCAATAGGTATAACCAGTGCCAGTATGGAAAGGACCATGTTATACCTGCCTGCCATATAGTTATTGATTATGAGGATTCAAGTCCAGACTTTTGCAGTCAAAGCCCTGGGTCTGGATAGATGAATCTGTCAGTTTCAGTCTCTCCCACATTCATTCCCCCTCCCCCCTGCCCCTCTTCTTCTGATAAGAATTTTTGAATTCTTATCAGAAATGAACTGAAATGAAATTCTCATCCATCCTAAAATTTACTAACTGGAGCATGTTAGAGAAGCGTAACTAGGATGGAGGGCGATCTTGAAACCAAGTCCTGTGAAAAATGATTGAAAGAGCTCTATGTTTAGACTGGACAAGAGAAGATTAAAGGGAGATATTTGAAGAGATCTTTAAATATCTGAAAAAAACTGTCATGAATAAGATGGAACAGACTTGAAGGCAGAACAAAAGCTAATGGGTGGAATCTGCAAGGAAGTAGATTTGGGGCAAATATACTGTTCCATCAGTATGAGCTGTTCAACAGTGCAAAATACTTCATTGGGAAGTGGTAGGCTCTCCTTCTCTGCGGTATTTAAACAGAGGCTGGATAGCCATCAGCCAGGAATAGTGTAGTTGCATCCTGCATGGCAAATCCTGCAATGACCTCCTGGTTGGACTAGTTGGCCTCCAAATTCACTTCAAATTCTACCATTCTAAATGACTTCTTTGCTGCTATGATGAATTCACTCTATGGATTGTGGTGGGTAAACCTGTATAGGCCTTTTTCTTATACTTTTAATTTATTAAATTGCTGGAGCACCCGTAAAGAATTTTCTCAGAGATGTATAATTCCACTGTGACAGAAGATATATACAGAGGAGGTATAAGCCAGAACTGGGCAAATGAGCTGAAGTACACAGAAGAATGAGCTGCATTTCTACACACCTTTAATTAGGTATCTTTACATGTGTATATAGTTTACAATGGCAATAAGATTCTCCAATGTGAGCTCTGTAGCACTGCTAATTCATGCCTACTTGGATAGGTAGTGAGTTATTCTCGGTCTCACAACTAGCAGCAGCATGGTATGTAATGAATTAAGGCGCTGCAGTTTATGTCCTGCCATGTCTTATGACTTAATTAAAAATGAACTGGTTTATTAAAATGGAGAGATGAAATTCCACCCCCCTCCATGTGTAGATGAGGCTCGGAGCAGCACAAAAACCTGTTCTCAGTTATCTCAGCCTTGTAAAAATAACTGTTATTCTAACACCTCCAGTGAAGGGGCTCAAAGTATTTTCTTGATGTTGTTAACTTTTTTTTTTCTTCTTGTGCTCCAGAAAAGCAACCCTGATATCACTCAAAGCACATACAGATCTTGGGCACTGCTGCATATCACGTTTAGTATGCTGCAGCGGGATAGTGGTGGATGTGGATTTGGGAAACATGAGCTCCAACCCAGGCTCAGCCATGAAAGTCACTGAGTGTCCTTAGTCAATCACCTTCTCTCAGCCTGATCTACTTTACACAGAAGTAGTATGATAAAATGACATTATCTCATGTACGCAACTTTCTGGCTCCAGATGAAAACCTTTTTATTCTCCCAGTATTTTAGCATTTTAGCTTCCTAGACTTTTAGCTTTGGTGTTTTAAATCTGTATTTTAAATCTCTGCATTGCTGCTGGGTTTTATTCTGGTTGTGCTGTTATATTGTGGTTTTAAGCTTTCATATTTTATATTGTTTTATGCTGCGCTTCGTGGTTTAAATTTTTGAGAACTGCCCAGAGAGCTTTGGCTATTGGGCGGTATAGAAATTAAACAAACAAACAAACACATAAATGAGCTCTGGGGGAAGCAATCCTATGGGGAGAGGCAGCCGCCTCTGAACATCCATTTGTGCAATAGCTTAAGTCAAAGGCCATCTGCCAGTTTCTGAATCTGAAAGAATAAGTTAAGTTTCAGATGGACAGACAAATGTTGCAGTGTGGAGTCCTGCTGTTTAGGGTTCCAGACAGCTGGTCATATCCCTTTCTGCTTTTCCTTTTCCCTTCCCCAATAGTCAGCCAGCATTCCATTGTCACTGAGCATGCTCAGTCCACATTGCACTCTCTTTGGGGTCCTCCTCCCCCTTTTAGGGTATATATATATATATATATATATACACACACACACATATATATATATATATATACACATACATACATACATATATATACACATACATACATACATACATACATACACTTTAGTACAATCTTGGGATTCTTGAAGCCTGCTGACACCTCCCCCTTTGTGTGTGGATGGTGCTGTTTTGGCTCCATATCAATCCACACTTGGAGAATTGAATTTGCTATTAGTATATGGGATTTGGGAGCAGGGGAAGATCTTTGGATGAGAAACACAATGATATTTTAATATTCTGTTTATTTTATTGTTGGTAACCTTTTCATTGATGTTATCATCTAAATCTGGAGTTTCCAACATGGTGCCCACAGGCACCAATGTGCCTGCAGACACCCTTCTTGGTGCCCACCAGGCTCCATGCCACTCCTGATTTTTATTTTACTTCTTAAGGTTTTTTAAATTATTTTTTTAAAAAAATACTGGGATAGTGATATGCTGCAAAGCAAAGTGCTGCCCTCCAGTGCCATCTTTATTTAGGTTCAAAAAAGCTGTTTTTTCTTTTGAAACTCAGACCCCACCTCTGCCTTGTAATTAGATTCTTGGGCAAGTTGATTTTATTTTAGTCTTATCAATTTGGTTCTGTGAAATGTTTTGGGACTGGCCATGCTCACCATGGGAGCCATTTTATGAATGGGAAGCCCCTCCTCATGACAGCCATTTTGTGAAAGTCCCAAAGCTGGCCCTACCATTGGGCAAAATGAAGCAGTTGCCTCAGGCAGCAAATGCTGTGAGGCAACAGCAAGGTGTTGGGGGAGAGAAATGTCTATCATGTGGCCTGCCCTGCACCCTGTAAGATAGCCTGTTGCCTTCAAGTGTGGTGGAAGATGCTATCCCATTGTGAGTGATGAAAAAAGATTCATCTGTCAGTCCAGTCTAGGGATGTACGAAAGTGACTTACCTGTTCGCGAATTCTGTTCGCGGTGGGGGGGGCACTCTGTCCCACCCCCGGAATCCTCGACGGGGTGGGAAGCAATCCGGTCCTTCCCCCTGGAATCCTGCCTGGCCAGCTCTGCTCCACGGCAGCTCCGCGGAGCAGCCGGCCAGGGCCGTCTGCAGCCGGATTTCCGGCTGCGGACTGGCTGGTGTGGATGCAAATGGCGGCCACCATAGCAGCCGCCATTTGCGTCCATCCAGGCAGCCGTGATAGGCTGTGTAAGTCTTTACGTAGCCTATCATGGCTGGGCAAAAAACCCCCAAAAACAAAAACGGCATACGCAAATGGCAGCAGCTATGGTGGCAGCCATTTGCATTCCCTATTTTTCGCCATCTTAGCCTACATAAATATTTACGTAGGCTAAAATGAGGAGAAAGAAAGGAACACAAATAGTGCCCACTACACTATTTGAGTTCCCCATGTTTTTTCGCCGTAATAGCCTACATAAATATTTACATAGACTAAAACGGCAAAAAATAAGGAATGCAAATGGCGGCCGCCGTAGCCACTGCCATTTGCGTACGCCGTTTTTTTTTTTATTGGCTTGCCGTGATGGGCTACGTAAAGACTTACATAGCCTATCATGGCAAAGACCACAATGCAAATGGTGGCAGCCGGTCGAAAGACCAGCCGCCGCTGCCACCGCCGCCAAAGCCGCCTCTGGAGCCGCTGCCGTCTGGAACATCTGCCCCAGGTAAGTCTCGTCCCAGGGGGAATGTGCGGGGGGGCAGGCCATTCCACCACAGATTTGGGGTGCCAAATGCCAGTGCATTCAGCCTCACTGAAATCCGTGGCAGAATTCTCCGCCATCCCTAGTCCAGTCAGCTTTTGTACATAGAGTGGGAGAGGGCACCATCTTCTCTTTCTGCCTCAGGCAGCAAAATGTCTTGGGACAGCCCTGGAGAGTGCCTACAAAATTCCAAATGAGCCTGACCCAAAAAGATTGGAGGCATCTGCTGTACACAGATGCATATAGTTTGAAATGTAGAATGTAAACCTATATCCTCAAAAAAACGTTTCAAAAAGGTTGCTTTGCACATTTTAGAACACAAAGTTAAGGGTTAGTTTATCCATGCACGAACTAATATAAAACTTGCTTACAGAGTCTGATTTTGAAATATGGGGAAGATAAGAGGAACTGACTGAAGTAGAAATATAAATTTTAAGCACAGTATGTTAAGAACTTACTGTCCAGATGTTATTTTTAATTCTAAAACACTCTTTTAAGGTTGATTGGTAGAAGGTGAAAACAAAAGTTAATCTGATTTGGTTATCTCCATATGGGAAGAAATTTGGGCATCATGGAGCAGTATGATTATCTTTAATTTTTTAGGAAATGTATGAAATTATGTGCAGATGGTACATTAAATTGTCTAGGCTTAAAAATAACTATAAACACAATGTAGTACATGTTGAAAATGTTGAAAATATCACCGTTATTTAAATGAAGGGCTTTTTTCCTGCATCTATGGTGGAGCTGCCCAGTTTTTAAGACACTTGAATTTTAGACCAGAAATAGGAAATGCATTTGTCATATGATTGTCTATCCTGGGTTTTTCTTTTAGAACTAGCAGCTGTGGGGGAATCAGGGAGGTGATATAGATAGTGAATATGAGATGCAGGGAGAGGGATAGCTTTCTCCCTATCTAGTTTTTATATCCAAAATGCTCCCCCCAGCTGTTCCTTACAGAAGACAGCAACAAGGGGGAGTGCCTTCTTGGTGGTGGCTTCCCAATCCTCTGAGGCCCGCCTGGCACCAACGTTGTTATCTCTTCAGTGCCATGTCAAGACCTTTCTCTTCTCCCAGGCATTTGGCATATGATGAGTTTTAATCAATCCTGGATTTGTCTTGTGGTTATAGTGAATTGCTTGAAGTTGTTTTTAGATATATGCTCTCTCTGTATATATTGTCTGTGTGTTTTTCATGTAAATGGCTTTTAACTTCAGTATACTCTATTTTTAATCTTTGTCAACCACCCAGAGAGCTTTGGCTATGGGACGGTATAGAGCTTTGGCTATGGGCTGGTATAGAAATGTAATAAATAATAGTAAATTATTATTGTTGTTGTTGTTGTTATTTACCCCCCCCCCCAGGGTGTCATTTCATACAATGGCACCTTT
Organism: Heloderma suspectum; assembly: GCF_057233095.1. NCBI lineage: Eukaryota > Metazoa > Chordata > Lepidosauria > Squamata > Helodermatidae > Heloderma > Heloderma suspectum. The sequence goes on from NC_139461.1 coordinate 90,214,099, forward strand.
GGGGACAAAGAGCCATTTGGGGTGCAGTTTTCAGCAGGAGAATGGTGTGTTGAGTAAGGTAAAAAAGAAAAACCTTTTCCAATTAGGGATGCCAGAGGAATCCCTCCAGGGGGCCCAGCCTAACAAGATTCACATTTGGTCCAGTTTGGAGGAGTTCTGCTTCAGTGCAGATATTTCCTGAATCTAGCCCAATTCCATTTGTGATTTGTCCAAATCCTAAGCACACAGCTACTGATTTTGATTGGAGCAATAATACTGGGGTGAGGCTTAACATCCCATTTATACGGTTTAACTCAACCATGATATGCTGTTTGACCTACTGGGGAAAACATACAGCTACTTTCCTCAGCTTGAATGACTTGTGATCCAGTGTGGTGTAGTGGCTTTATTGTTAAGCTTGGACTGGGGCAACCGGCATACAAATTTCTGATTGGCTATGAACCTCAATGTTTGACCTTGTGCTAGTCCCACTTTCCCTTAGCCTAACCTATTTCACAGGGTTGTTATGTAAAGATAAAACAGAATAATAATTTGATGCACACATCCCCTCCCCAGCTCCTTAGAGGAGAAGTGGTATATAAATGTGATTGAGGAAATACTTCTACTAACAGTCTTTAAGAGGAGGTGATTTGGGTGGGACTGGGAACCATGAAGGGCAAAACGAAAGAATAAATGGACTAGAAAGCAGGAAGAGCCTCTTTCATTTTATTGTTTAAAATTCAGAGCAAACTTCAGGATCAATTTAAGTTCCCATACACATCATCCTTCCAAATGAAGCTCTGATCCATGCTGCTGAAATTACAATGTGCCAGATTTACTTTCATTCTCTCCTCAAGACTGAACCTATCCCTGTTTTCATCCAATTATGAGCTCTGTTTGTTCCACTATTTGTATTCCTCTAATTGTCCATTGCTAAAAGTCTGTCACTGGATGATGCCTAAGTACATTATCAAACATTTTGGTAATGACTCATGCGGAGCAGAGATATCTTTCTTTATTTGCCTAATCAGTATCACACTTTTCAATTTTCCTAGATCATTACCTCTGGCATGTGTCACAATACTTCTGGGGCCATGGAAATTAGCTAACAATTCAGAAATAAAAACCAGCAGTTGCTGCCAAATTACTCCTTTCCATCCCAGTCATGTGGCTGACTGTTACACATTGAGGCTTAAGAACATTTACTTCTGAAATAAATATCTGGAGCAGATTTTGAATTCACTGGATTTCCATTATTTGAATGATTGGATTAAAAGCTAATTCACTAATGTCATTCCAAGAAGGAATTGTTTCAAAGTATGAAAATATATTGAGCATTATTAGAGGTGTTTTTCATCCCTGTACAGAACTGTTCACACACATTGTTATGTTTTCAGTATTCAGTGGTTTTATTTTAATTCCTGTATTAAGAAGGCAACCTGATTTTGAAATAATCTTTGTCAGTCACCGCTTCTGAATATTTTAAAGGCATTTGCATGGAATTTTATATGTTTTGCCCTTCACATGTCTACTTTGTACTATGGTATCTGTATGTGGGATGAGAAATTAATTTGGTTTGAAATCCAATGTTAACTTACCAAATTTGTACTTCCCAAACCTGAACACAAACTGAAATGCATTTAGACATTGATATCTGTACCCTTCCAAAGTTTGTGAAGCAGTTTGCAAAACAAAAAGCATTTTAAAATGGTTACATTTGAAAAAAAATGCACACACAAAATGTGTACTTTTGAAACACTTGATAACGAAATCTGTATATATTTGGCAAACGTGCACAAAATGCTTTATTCAATGGAAGAAGCTGCTTGCAAAAATGTATACATTAGAAAAATGCATACAATAGTGCAACCATTTAAAGAAATGCATACAAAGATGGGAAAATGTAACAAAAATACATATGAATTTGAATGCAGACTAAAAACACATACACAAAACCTTGCAATCTGATGTACCCCACTTTGGAACTCCTGCCAGCTTGTGTCAGCCAGGGAGGGTCGTGAGATTTAACTTCCTTTTTCTTATATTTTAATTTCCCCCTCCCATTGGTTACTTTGGGGAACAAAGGGTTTGTGGATCCAACACCACCCCACCCTGTCCCAGGAATGCCCCATTTTGGGACTTAATGCTCCCTACTTTTGGCAGTAAGCATTAGACATACTGGGGCCTCTGGGGCTGATATCCCACCTACCCACCCCTGCTGGCACCTGTCTGACTGGGTTAGGATTGCTCTGCTAGACTCCATTTACAGGTCTGACCATAGTCCTAGACTTCACTATGGTAAGCCAGAGTATTGTACCCAATAAAGTGACCATTAAAGAACAACTTTCCTTCTTGACTTGTTTGAGAGATCAGAGGTATTGTGCATCTTAAAGTGATGTTGCATGAACTTGAAGCAGAGGTAGAAGATTCATTTTTAAAATAAATGTCCAGAAATCCAGTTTGGACCCTCCCATGGCAACTGCATTAATTTTTGTTTCCCTGGAGTGCTTTTTTAAACTTAGTTCTTCAGTGATTTTGAGAGAGAGGGAGAGGGAGGGAGAGACAGACAGAGAGAAAGGGAGGGAGGGAGAGGGAGAGATAGAGAGAAACTTCCCCTAAAATAGTAATATAATGAAGTAATGGCTAGCTGTGATATTTAACACATGTAGTACTTTCGAGCACACACTGAAAAGTAATTGTCCAAACTGACTGACCTGGTTCTCATGATGATGATTGTTGACTGAACAAGCCACCGTGGCTCGCTTGTTTAGCTGATAATGATTGTCTGAAGCAGCCTGTTCTGTTTAGTCATGTGTGGAAAATATGTAGCCATTTTAGAAAAGTATGCTGGAAGAATGTCAGCCTTCAACCTTTACATATTTATCAAAAGAGGTGAGGATGATATACAGTATTATATAATTTATATCAATTTTTGATGTGCTGTTTATGAATCACATCTGCATTAGCGCCTTTGAAAATTTATGGAAAGTTGCCTCTTGGCAGCAGTTACGGGGTCTCTAGCAGTGGGAACCCAATTTCACTTACACTGTTGATAATGGTCCTTGGAGATATTTCTAGTTGGGCATCATTGTCCAGGCACTCAGCCAATCACTTTGTAGCCTGAGGGTTAAAATAGACAGAATGCAGTGGGGATTTGGAGAATTACTTGGATTTCAATACACTAGGTGACAATGGAGAACACAGATAGAGGAAGGCCTGCTGATAGGTGATAATATGCCTCCAGGAAAGTGATATTAGAGATCATAGATTCCTGTGAATTCTATTTTGCAGTAATTGCCACCTAGCAGCAGTGAAGAAAGCACAGATACTTGGTTATGCCTTCTTATGCCGGAGCTAGGCAAAGAGAGATAGAAACAAGTTACGATGACAAGACAAATATATGGATAAAAGATATTCTGGCAATATTATTTGGGGGCTCTTTATGGGGTTCGTCATCATCCAGGTGCTCCACAACAGACCATTTGGACAAATGGTCTGGATTTTATTACCATGTGAAATAGGGGTAGAGGATGGATTACTGTTTGACCCCCACCACCTTTGACCTCCATAAGTAGTGATGGGTGAGAATTTAGTGTTGTTTTTTCTAAGAACATATCAAAATTTGCAAATTTCTCCATAAATGGGATGGAAAGACCTTGAGTGAGGTTTTTAAAAAAACAAAAACTGAACAAGGGAGAAAGCAATATGGACAGATTTGACTATTCAGGAAGAGGGCTTCGGTTGCTTAGGTGTTAAAAGTCTAGCTTGGAATCCCTGGGTATTCAACCATATTTGTGGTGTTGAATTAGAGTTGCCACCACTTTTTTTCTGATGGGCTCCTGTCAAAAAATAAAATAAAATAAAATAATAAGTGGCAAACCTAATTAAGTGCTAATTAACAGGGATTCAACGCCAGATTTTAAGAGCAAAGCACTCAAAGCCTTGGGCCTGGGTGGACACATCTGTCAGTTTAAGTTTCTCCCACATTTGATGTTTTAAAAAAGAAGTTGTTTTTGTCCTGAATATGGAGAACTTTGTGAATTTTGGTAAATTCTTATCAAAGCTGAACTGAACTGAAATTTTCACCCATCCCTATTTTATCCAGCAGGGCTCTTCTTGTATTCCATACAGGGCATTGTCCTGTGCCTCTTCTTGTGACTTGATTCCTTGCAAGTTTCATGTCTCAACCAATGTATAACCCCCCCCACACACACACACCAAGGGAGCACCTTCCTTTCTGCCTTCAGCAAAATTAGTTCCACCCAGAGTTTTTTTTAAAAAAAGCTTGAATGCCTGTTATAATTTTTTAATTTATTCACTATATTGTGGTAATTTTAGATATAGAGTAGGAGTAAATGTGGTTTCTCTCTCCCCCCCCCCAATTCTTTATAAAGAAGCTCCTTCAAAGTGATGATAGATGTCAAATGGAGAGAGAGAGAGAGAGAGAGAGAGAGAGAGATGTAGATAAGATCTGTTTTAAGCTGGTTATTGGGCACACTAAAAAACTCAAGAACAAAACTGTTCTTTAAAAATCTCAAACTGAAAGTGTGCGAAGTGGGAGATAGTTTACATCCTGATAGCAAAATGTGGTCATGCGCTTATAGAACTGTCCCTATAGAACTTGAAATAGTATTGCAGGGACAAAAGACACTGAAGGTCAAACTACCTGCTAAATATTATAGGTGGGCACAAATGGCCTCTCAACATTCTTTACCATATGTGGAGGCAGAGAAATTGGGGGACCATTCCACTGAATTTCTCCAGAGGGAGGAGAAATTCTCCAGCAGTTTCTCAGAGGTGGGGCTCACTATTAGCAGTGGTTGTAGCACAGGGTCTTCCTTTCTTCCTAATGGTTTTTGCTCTGCCTCTGCAAGTTTAAAGCGCAGCAACTGTGTTTGGCATCCTGGTCATGATGTTTCCATTGTCCACAGCGCACATACCTAAGTGTTGTTCTGGGACATTGTGAGGCAGGAGGCAGCTAACACATGCAAAAAGTGGTAGACAAAATTCTGCAAAGTGGCCCTCTACTTCTAGGGGATAAGTAAAAGAAAAACCTCAGACCTTTTCCTTTAAAAATGTCTTCTGAGAAATTTTGGCTTAGCTCTATTGTCATTCTTTGGGGTTCAGCACCTTCCCCAGAGTTTCCCAAGTGTTCACTTTCTGAGGGGTAATTGTGGATGTGTCTTGTCTCTAATGCAGCTGCTTATAATCACACTCTTTCTCTGAAAGCCCTGTAGCAGGTGTGAAGGGAGCAGTGTTGTGTCCAGATCCAGGGAAGAGGTGGAACTAGTGATTCGCTGTAAACTAGTGTGCCAAAATCTGTCCTCCAATTTTCTGAAAGCTTTCTTCCTTTGTAAAAAAGAGCTTTCCATTTTTCTACCTCGTTCTCAGGGCACTTTAGAATTTCCATTGAATTTCTTTTGGTGGTGTTTTGAGCTTGCCTTAACATTGCTCGTTGGCTGGGGGTGAAGTGTGTGTGTGTGTCTTCCGTCCTTCCTTCCTTCCTTCCTTCCTTCCTTCCTTCCTTCCTTCCTTCACATCTCTACACCACTTCTAAAGCCTCTCTGGCTACCTGCTCTTCCCAAACTGGAAAAAAAACCACACGGGAGGAGCTATCTCATGACATCTTCCCCTGGGCTTTAACTGAAATGTGGAAAGCCAAGGAAGCTGTAGACTGCCTGAGATAGGATCATACAATGAAGTACAGGACACACACCACTCTGCCACCTCATCTCTAAGGTAAGCACAAGAACCACACACTCCACCCATGAGAATTTCTTCAAAATTTTCTTCTCCTTGGAACATTTTTTCAAAAACAACTTTTTCCTTTCAAAGTGAATGAGAATGGTCAGGAAAAAATGTTGAAGAAATCTTCAGCACAGCGCTATTAAATACATGGGGCAGTATCCAAGTGGGACATTGCGCAAGCGGGGCCCATCACCAATTCCGTATCGCAAGTGGCTGGCACCCACTGCTTGTGCAACAGGGATTTAGTGCTTCCTCTAGGAAATGGAAACAAGTGAAAATGCATGCTTCTGAATTGGGGCAGAAGTGGCAAAACTCATACAAGGGAACTCTGCCAGCTTGTCCCAATCAAGATTTTCCAGAAACAAGTGCTAAATCTGTGTTGTGCAAGCATTGAGCATTGCTTGCGGAACAGAATCAGTGGTGGGCCCTGCTTGCAGATTAGCCCACTTGGATACTGCCCACTGTATGCTGCTGACCCTCTCTGTTTTTACTTACAAGCATGTAAGGCCCTGATCCAGATCCAGACCACTGCACACAGCTGGAGGAGGTTTAAACCTCCTTCCACAGCTGCTTTTCTGAACACCCCCCCCTTTGTGTGGGGGCTAAAAAAGAAAAATGAAAAAGCCTGTATTGGGAAAACGGGGGGAGAGGAGGAGAAGGAGGAGGAGGAGGGGAGAAAGAAAGAAAAAGTGGGAGGGAGGCCTTGGCTGGTTAGGAAGGGGAGAGGAAGAGAGGGAAAGAGAAGGGTGGGGGAGATGGGAAAAGAAGAAGGGCATAGTGGGAGAGAGACACATGAGGGGGTACATTTTACTGTTATATTTAAAGTATGATTGTGTAGTTTTGTTGTTTTGATGGTATGGTATTGCATGTGTTCACTGCTTTGAAACTTTGTTTATAAATCTGATTAATAAATAAATAATACATACATTTGGACTTACCATACATGTCTAGTCTTGAGAGAGGCATCAGGCAGTCTCCCCCATCTTTGGGAAAGTTCCTCCCCATGGTGGAAAGCAGGGTCATCTTCTGAATTATAAGAAGGAATAGTATCCCTGTCCTCTCAGATTGCCTGTCAAAGCAGCTGCACTCAGCCACCAGTCCTTCTGGCAAACAAAGCTGCTGAAAACTAACATGGCAGCTATGCAACATGCATAATTTTAGAGACATGGACAGCGACATCTAAGATTCTTTCTGCTTTGAGGTCCCATCTACCTCCATCACAATTGCCTAAGAAAGTGTCCTAAGCCATACTCAATTGGCTGGGTAGACTGCCCTCTGGCATCTCTCAAGAATAATAATTTTCATGTCAGAAGTTTGTCTACTCCCAGGACCTATAAAAACTTTATCTTCTCCTATCATCCCCATTTCCTTGGGGTGGGAGGAGACAACCCTCAGAGCAAAGCAACTTGACATGAAAGTTTTCTTGTTGCATTCACTTCTCCTCTGATAACTCAACTTCTTCCCTGATGGAGCCCATGATGATGTAACGGCCCCAGGATCAGACTACCCATATTTGGGTGATGAGGTCATGGACTCTGAGAAAGCAACAGAATGAGGAATGAATTACCTTCAGTGCTGGCCTTGGATGACCCCAGTCCCCCAGAAACTCTAGAAGCTTTATGGAGCCCATCTTGCCACCACATCCCAGATCTGAGGAGGTTGTGTTGCCATAATCCTCAAAGCCGGAGGGCTCCAGCCCTGCAACCACAACACCCCTTTAACCACAAGTGGCTTCTCCCAGCAATGACAGAGCTAGCCCCTCATACTGAGTAACAGCCATAAGAAGCCTTAGTCTAAGCATGGTTCTTTGTTGCTGAAGCAACATTTGAGCCTGAGCTATATTTGGAAATGCCCAGGGTCCTTTTGGAACCTGAACTGCTACCCCTTTGGGGCTTGAACCTGGTTGTGGCCACCACTTTAAGGGACTTCTTTGGGATCCTGACATTTGAATTAGAAAAGGAGCATGTAAATTCCCTTGATAACTGCAATAGGACTAATGAGAAGAATGTGAGTGATCCCTCCTGAGGTTAGGGTGCAAGCAGAGTCCAGGTGCCAGGACTTGAACTCATGGAAGCTTTTGTAATGATTGGAGCACTGATGCTCCTTGTCAGAAGATGACCCAACTACCACACATGCAGAAAAAAAACAGTCCTTTCTAGCCACCACTATTGTACTGACTAGTGCTAGGCTGAGTATTTAGCCTGCCTGAATTTTTTTAGGTTTTAATCTTTGGGGTGGACAAATGTTAAAAATTTTGGCTTGTCTTCTATGAGGTAGCCAAGCATCTTATGTTTATTCATTTTTTCTCCTTAAGGACATAAGAGAAGCCATGCTGAATTAACCAAAGCCCTATGTATTCCAGCATTCTGTTCACACAGTGTCCACCCAGCTGCCCCAGAGAAGCTCACAAGTAGGACATAAGTGCAATAGCAATGGGGATGTAAGAAAATTTTGTTTATGTTCACAAATCATGTGAGCATTCATTCACCACTACAAATGCCAACGTGAGGACAGCATGTTCTCCAAAATGTTCATATATTCCCAAACTTGCACTCACATTTGAAAAATGTGCATTTTCAGTCTTTACCCTATGGGGGAGAAGAAATGCGTGATGCACTTTTTTAAAAAATGTGCATTTTCCCCATTCAAAATGTGCATTCTTCCCCATTCAACCAAAATGAAAAACAAACACAAATATGGGAAATGAGGCGAGGCGAGCTTCACGGTGATGTTGGGAAAATCTTGACAGTCGTGAAAATCGCTCATTCAGCCATCCTGACCCTAAACAGTACCCTCATACCTACTCATGTTCCCCAGCAACTGCCTCTGAATCTGGAAGGAATATATAGCCATCATGACTAGTGCCCATTCACAATGTTCCTGGGTGAATAGGCTCCTCTACAGACCTTATTGCATTCAGCCCAAAGGTCTGAAAAGGGTTTCTAAGGATGTTCACCTGAAGATGCTTAGTAGAAGCCTCCATGCATTCAGGAACCCTGTCTTGATTGCAGTGAGGCTTCTGAAATCCTTTTCAGAAATGTGTGCCAAATGGGAAAAGGTATGTAGACAGTCTACGTACATGAGGAGGTTGGGGAGGGGCTTGTGTGCCCCCCTGCTTACTACACACCTGTGTTCAGGTGAATACTTAAATCCCATTCAATGAGATGTACTGCTGAGTAAGTGTGGATAGGATTGTAGCCCAATGCTCAAGAATAGCTCAGTATTGGATGGGACTCAAGCACTTGCCTGAAAAAGTCACTCATGATAACACCTGCTAATGAATAATCTTCATTAAGTTATAATCTATATAAGTAAAACTTATAAAGAGGAGAAGAGAAATATACAGATTGTGATTGCTGCTAGGTGGACTTAGAAGGTTATAACAGTGACAGTAGTTGAGAGAAAAGGAGCATGGAAGGGCCATTTCATTCCTGCTGTTCCATTCGTTTCACTCACTAGAGTCATGCAGGTTCTGCTAAAAATGGATGGAAGCCAGCAACGGATTATAGATTTTTGAGCAGAAGGTAAAATGAAATGGTGTTAGACTGACACACCACTTTATTTTGTAAAGGAACATGAAACCAGTGCCAGGAGACCGAGAAGCTGTAGTCGATTTCACATCCCTGCTGGTGCACTGCTAACTGGAAAGTGTTTCTGAATTACTTTCCTCTGCATATTCATTTCCTCCTTCATGTACTGGCTCATTGGGGGGTGGGGGTGGACTGCACTTGTAAGGTGAGAAAGTGAAAATGTGTGGTCCATAAGAACCCTTCGAATAAATTGATGTATTTCCATCCACTTTCATTTCAAAACAATTAAGTTGATGGGAGTTATGTACCAACCAAACACTGATTTTTTTGTAAGTTACAACTGGAGAAGCATAACTTATCAGCTTTAATAATGTAATGGCTCATGGCTGATGTCTTAGCATTCCTTTGTTAGACTGACGGTTGTCTAAGTCCAGAATTGTGGTTGATGTTTCATCAGTGGAAGCTAATGACAGAGGGTGGCTCCTAAAAATCTCTCTCTCTTGACTGTTTGGATAAATACCTAGTATAGCTTGGAATAGGTGACCACTCTAACTCAAGGGTGGGCAATATGCACCCCATGAGGCTGCAAGTGCCCCCTGGCTGTTGGGGGGGGGGGTGCCCCTACCAAATTTGCCACAGTAGTGGCAAAAAGTGGTGCTTTGTTAGTGTCTTGTTTAGAAGCAGAACTGTGCTCCCAGAAGCCTCCTGAGAACACAGTTCTTCTTGTAAACAAGGTATGCATTCCCCACAGTGGAGGCTGGTGGCTCCAGTTTCAGTGGGGCTGTGATTTCATTCTGGGTTTCAGTCAGAACCAGCCAGAACTCTAAAGAACCTATCCAACATGCTGAAATCTATCCCCCAAATAGGTTGAGCATCCTGGATAGCTGCTTTAGAGGTCTGGCTGATTCTGACTGAAACCCCGAATGGATTCACAGCCCCACCACAATTGGGGCCACCAACCTCCACTGATTCCCCACATGCTTTGTTTTCTTCTGGGATGGGGGGGGGGGCAGGAGGGCTTGCTGCCAGCACAGCAAATTCAGCAATGTTGGTGGTGGCAAGGGTGGGGTGTGCCTCCAGTTGGTTCCGGGGGGCGGGGACGGACAGGCCTCCCCACTTCCAGACATTCCCTACCCGTGCTCTAGGTGAAGGAAAGAGAGAGAAAGAACACTGGAGAACAAAAAGTAGCAGTTCTTTGACTGGGGGAGAGACAAAGGCCTCCTTCATGTGCTACTCATATGAAGGGGGTCCATGCATTGGAAGAGAAGTAGGGTGCTTCTCCTGGCCTTGCCCCCGATGATATGTGCACTGGCTCACTCCCTCTCCCTCACATCCACCCGCTGACTGTGGATGTCTGCTGCCTGTGGGAAAGCCTGTACACGTATGCTTCCCCACTGCAGACATCCATGCTCAACATGTGGGCTTCAGTGGTTGGGGATGCAGCATTGGGGATAACACTAGTGGTGCAGCACCATTGGACCCCCTTCATGTGAATAATGCATAAGAGGGGCTAATGAGTTGGCTAGTGAGGTTCTTCTAGCTGGAAACTGGAGTGCTTTCTATTTCTTTTCCCATATCCATTTATAACATGTTTCAATATCTCCCTTTTATCTATTACCCAACTTTATATCATTTCATTATGTTGCCGATTAAAATACGAATTTTACTAAATTATATTGTGCAAAGTATCCCAAGTGCCAGATGTCTGCAGTGGCCGAAGACAGCGCAGCGCTACTAAGCATGGATATAGAATGTTTAGGCTGTGTTCAAAGAACTTCACATAATATAAACCTGTGAGGCAGGTCAGTGTTACTATCCCCATACTGAAGGGACTGTGGCGATGCAAGAGCAGCTCACTTAAAGCCATCTAGGAGTCTAGGATGTTCAGGGCAGAGGTGAGATTTTGAACCACAAACATCCTGATTGTTGAGCTCAGTTTTTTCCCTTCATGTAGAGCAAAGCAAACACATGCTGGTAGCTGGGAAACAGCAACGCTTCTTTCTCCACTTTGCACCTGATCACATGGTGACTTATATCACATGGATGCCAGTGCATAGACATAGAGGCTCCAGGTTTGAATCCCATTTGTTTTTTAAGAATTAATTTAATGAGAGCTGTGTAGGCAAAATAATGCTTTCAGGCTGCATCTGAATATGCATTGTTTTTGTTTCTCTTTTGGAGTCATGTAATATTTATAATGTGACTTTTATAAAAGCATCAAATATGTGAAAATGAATACAATATTCTTGGTTAAAATATCTGTGTGAAGTTGATTGTTCAGGGCACAGGGTATAGTTGATAAAAGCTGTATCTTCAGTAAAAGAAGACGAGGGTGATGTTCATTGTCAGTTCTGCCTTCTACAAATGTGTCTTGTTTGTTTGGGTATGTGTGTTTTGCTTTGTCCCCTCGCTGGTAAAGTTAAAAAAACAATACCTTAAGAACTGTGAAACTGATGGACATATTCTTAGCCTTGTAAATTAATGACAAGCTCCACAGAACACAACAAATACAATCAGTTCATATTTTCAAAAGCTCCAACATTGTATGTATAAGCTGGATCAGCCAATATATTTAAAAGGCATTGAGGCTAACAGTGTTTTCCAAGGCTTGACGGTTTACCAAACCCTGTTCATTATTAATAGTGCAGTTCAATGGGGAAATATTTCTTGGGATGATGAATCAATGGTTAACTTGGGCTCTAAGAGAAGCTCTTAGGCATGTTTGTATTGTTGCAATTGATGTCATTATTGTAAACTTGGAGTTCTGCTGTACAAAGGTAAACTGAGAATGTACCATTATGTGTCATCATGTCATTAGGAAAAGATTGCTTTGTCTTGCATATTCGGGATTTATTCACTTCAGTTTAAACTTCATTTTAATAAGAATGAAGAACCTGATTCTTTCAAGGCTAGGACACTGTGCTTAATTTTGTCAGCAGCAGGGAACTAATATGAGCTTTATTGAGGTTCTCTGCTTAAGCACATGAGCTACTGTGCAGATACATGTTTGTGAGAGAGGTAAGCTATTGTATGATGATGCCATGCAGTTTAAGGCTAGAGGTTAAAAAGTCATCCTCCTAGTCCAGTCTTCCCAACCTGGTGCTCTCCAGATTTTCTTGGATTCCAACTCCCAGCATTCATGACCATCAGCCCTGCTGAATGGGGCTGATGGGACTTGAAGTACCAAACAGCTGGAGGGCACTGGGTTGGGGAAGGCTATCCTACAGCTGTCCACAAATGTCCTCTCAAAATTCCTCACCCTATTTGTGGACACAGAATTTGGGAGAACCATTGCACTGAATTTTTCCAAGGGGAGGAGGAATTCTTCAACAGTTTCTCAGACGTGAGGCTCACCATTAGCAGTGGTTGTAGCACAGCTTCTTTCAGCCACAAGAAGATGTGCATTGTTGTAATGGAAGGCTTGGCAATATGGTCCAGAGATTCTGTATTTGCAGCGTGGCACGACATCCTCGCAATTGCTTCTCGCCATCTGTATGATAATATGAGATCAGCACATCTCTGAGCACATGCATACAAGCACGTACCGTTATGGAGAAAAGATTGTGGGAACTAGACTTGCATGCATACGTGTGTTTGTATGCCACAGCTCACCTTTTACATGACACACACGTGTGTATGCGTGTGCATGTGTGTATGTGCCTGCGTGTGTGTGGGGGGGTATTGTGACTGACCATCGCTCAGTAGTAGAAGACATGCTTTGCAAGCAGAAGGTCCCAAGTTCAATACCTGCATCACTCCAGCTAAAAGAATCAGGCAGCAGGCCACATGGAAGACCTCCTCTGGAGACCTGGGAAATTGCTGCTTGTCACAGCAGATCACACTGGGCTAGATGGACATATATTCTGACCTGGTACAAGGCCGCTTTCCATGTTCCTAAGGAAAATGAATATATATATATATATATATATATATATATATATATATATAATCTTTCCACTAGTTGATGAAGATCCTGCACAGTTAATGCGGGGATGGATTAGGAAAGGACTGCTAAATTTTAACTGCATCTGTACCTTTAAGAGCAGCCTGACATGAAGAAATTTAGCAGGTGAAACTTTGTCTACCATACCTCCATGCCAAGGAAAACTTCACCTCATAGATTTCTCTGTGACAAGCCACCCTTAAAGGCTTGCAGAAAGGCCAATGTAAAAAAAGATGGAAACTGTAATGAGGAACCCTGCTAAACTCAATTACAATAAATGGAGAGACAGTGTAAACCAGAGCGTAGTGCACTACAGATGTTGTATCCCACTACAAAGGTAATGCGTTTGCTTAAACCTGTGGTGAGAAGAAAGTATGTACTTTAAAATGGTGGCAGCTGGTTTAGAGCCCCATGAGTCTAATTGCCTTGTTCTCCACTGTTTTAGTGCTGTGCTGAACATTTCTTCCACATTTTTTTCAGCCATCCTCATTCAATTTGATAGGAAAGAAACTGCTTTTGAAAAGACATTCAAAGCAGAAGAAAATTTTGGAGAAATTCTCAAGGGTTGGGTTCAGGGTTCTTTTGCTTACCTTACTTATAAGGTGGCCAAGAAGTATGAGTGAGTTCTGTCTTTCATTGTACGATGATTTCCCCCACAGATTGTAGCCCTCTTGGTTTCCCACACTACAAGCCTAGGGGAAGACATAATGAGGTAATTCCTCCCATGGTGCATTTTTATATCATGAAGTGCAGGCAGCCTGGGAGGCTGCATAGCAATGGAAAGATGTGTAATGTAAAAGATGTGAAAACACACACACACAACACCCTCGGCACCTCGCAGCAATTTGGTAAGCTCAAAAATACTACCAAAATAAATTATAAAACACCCTCTCAGAAGACACTGTTCTCAGAAATGTTCTGAGATTTTTCTTTTCTTATCCCATTAGAAATTAAATGCTACTTTGGCAAATTTTCTCCAAATTTGTCACCATTTTTTTTTGGCTGGTAACCACTTTCCCTCCCCTCCCCAGAACACCTCAGGATGATGCTAGGTATGGTGCATTGTGGAGGATTCAAAGTATGGGCTAAGTGCTTCTGTCGCCACTTGCAAAAAGAAAGAAAAAAATTAGGAAAAAAGAAAGTAACTGTGCTAGAAGTAGTGTCAATGATGAGCCCAGCCTGTGATAAACTGTTGGAGATGTTCTCCTCCCCCTGGAGAAATTTCGTGAAATTGTCCCCTCAATTTCTCTGCCCACAAATAAGGTGGAGAATTTCAGTAGGGCATTTGCACAGAGCTCTACACTTGTTATCATTGCAAGGGTGTTCACAAGATATGAATTTCTGACAAGTTATATAGAAGGGTCAGATAAAGTTCATATTAAATGTCTTATTTTATTTAGAACAGTGTCTACCGTTAAACAAAAAAGTCCTGCAGCGTACTAATTTTCTCTTTGGCCATTTTCTGTGTTAACAGATCACCACTAAGAGATTACCCATTATACATCCTAATGTATAACACTGATAGCATCTTTATTGTCCAACCATTTTCCTTCTCCTTCAGGGGGTGAACAGGAGGCTGAATTGAGCCAAGAACACCTGGCCAAATGAGTCAGGCCCAGCTTCTCATTCATCTTAGTATGAGCAAACATGTAAATAATAGCAGAGTTGTTCTTTAAATATGTAGAGGTGGCCATAATGCCAAGTTCCCCCAAAGACACACTGACCTATACATTACTCCAAATAGTCAGCATATGGCTGAAATGCTTTTCCTGGTATGTGTAAAGGCAGTGATTATCATCTGAGAACAGCAACTGTGATTATGCAAACAGATTCCAAAAGGCATTTTTATATTATGAAGACACTTTCGGCTCATGCATAACAGTCCTGAAAAATTTAGCTAGCGTTGCATCTCCAAGGTGGAACTACATCAGGGAATCCATCTAGATGGGCAGTTTCTATAGTCACTATTGCAATTTTGCCTTTTTCCATGATGGTGTTGGTATGGGTTCGATGCTGCTTGTCAAGAAACTATTTGCCTAAACTATTTACTATTTGATATTTGTTTAACATGTTTGAGTGTATTGTTTTGAAATAAGGACCAAACTTAACTAAGAAAGTGGGGGGGGAGTCTTTTTACTCTTGGCTTGAGCCAGAGGAATTATACAATATTTACCTGATATGCTGGTGGTTTGTCAGTTAACTGTTATTGTTACTACTTAGGGGGTGATGTGAAACTAGGTTTCTGAGTTTTTATATGGTGAGGTGGAATCCAAATTGATATAATCTGAGTGCTGGTTTTTTGAACACTCTAAATGTGTTTATTGAGTTTGAAAGAAGATGGGGTGGTGGAGTGTTGGCCACAATGAAGCTGATTGGCTGGAGGGTTTTGACTGGAACAAATATTAGGAGTTATTGAGAGACATCAGGAGGAGTTCATCAAAGAGTTTGTTGGGAGAGTATCATCAGGGATGCCTTTGTGAGAGGCTGGGAACTTGAGGAATACATCGGCCAGGAAGAAGAGCAGCCACAAGACCAGGAAGCCTGGCCAGTCCAAGAGCTGAGAACATGCGAGGTAGAAGCTGAAGAAAGTATTCAAGCAAAGAGATGACAACACCAGAGGCAACCTTCAGGGAAATAGTTGAGACCTTAGTGTCAGCTGGAGACAGAGCAGGTGCTGGACCAAACTGAGACTTCAGGAGAAGGCTAGTGAGCAGCTTTAAAGGTTCCAGTTTGTAGTCAAACCCTACCAGAAGGAAGTATTTATTAAACCCTGATTGGTAGGCCTAGGAGTTAACTGGGGTGGAGCTTGATAGGGATATTGGCCTATGAGTGGTTAGGTAAAGGAACTAAAGCTTACATAGCCAGATTCTGTTGGCAACAGTAACATTATTAACACCTTTTAAACAAACAGTAATTATAATTTAGAAAGTTGTCTTTTTATTACCTCTTAATAAAACTTTAACATACCTTTGTTTTATACTATGTGACCTAGTGCTTCGCCAAATCGTGCCCCCTGTGGGGGAATTTTTATTCTCCCTGTGAAAGAGGCATTGTTTTTTCTGCCTCCTTCACAGGGAGGGGTAGAATTTCAAATACTTTTCACCTTGGGGAAGGGGACTCAGTTTCTACATATCTTTTTCAGTTTGGGAGGTGGCTGAAGGATCTGATTTCTATTTTTTTTTTAATTACTTGAAAAACATCCATATACTTGCAGCAACATGAGGCTCTTTACAGTCAAGCTTCTCCAGCTTGGGAGCATTTCTTGTGCTAAGATTTGCAAAGAGTCTTGGGGTGCTGCAAATAAGAACAATGGGACTTTTAGAGTATTAGGAAAAAACAACAACAAGCAACTCTTATCTTGCTTGCTCTGTGTTACTGCAATGAAGAACAAAGTTTTTCTAAACCTCTTGCTCTTGCTTTGCAAAGAAGCTTCTGCAGCCTAGGAGCACTTCCTGAATGCCTATAGGAGGTAGCGAGGTCACGAGGGGCTCATGGGAGTTCAGAAAGAGCTGCGAGCTGGAGAAGAGTCCTGGGCTGCTGTAAGCGCAGAGGTGTTTTCTCAAAAAGAAAACTGAAAGAAGAACACTCAGCCACCACCTACACTTAGGGCACAATGCTATTGGGATAGGCAGCCACCTCCAAACTTGGAGGCAACTGCCTATCCAATGCAGGGCAGGAGAAGTGCGGAGGGGATTGTCCCCTCTGCACTTCAGCCACCCTGCATTCATGGCTAAACAGCCGATTTCAGCTGTCTAGCTGCAGGGTCAGAGGGTGGGGGGGATGCCAGATAACATGTAGGAAGAATCAGAATGGCTCTTCCGCCCTCCTTGCCCCAGCATGCCTCCAAGAGCGCCCTGTTCTTGCCGCTTCATGCTCCTCTTCCAAGACTGGAGCGAGGGGCCGTACTTCCACGCTGCCTACGAGGCAGTGCGGGAGGGGGTGGAGGTCAGCTCTCAGGGACCTGACCTCGGAGCGCAGGCTCTGAGGTCAGTTCCCAGGAACTGACCTATCCTATGGCCATCTAGCCACTGACTAGTGGCTATAGGATTGCACCTTTAAAAAGTTAGGCAGAAATCCTGTCCTCCTCCCCAAGGAGAAGGTTATTTGAAATTTTCACCTCTCCCAGCCTCTTTCACCAGAGTTCATGTTTCACCCCCACCCCACTACGAAATGCCCAAAATCTAAGGATCAAAATATTTGGCACAACACTAACATGTACCTCTGGTGTTTTTGTCCCACACCTATGCAGCTACATTAGGCATAAAAAAGGGTTTAACAAATAAGATGGTTAAAGAATATAGATACATTTGGGGGACTACCTGGGGGATGACCTAAGGGGGCATTCCTCCTTCATATTGCGTTGGGTTTAGCAGTGCAGGGATAGCCTAAAGTAGAGGGTTCCTCTTCCCTTGCCACATGTGGAAGCAGTGGTGGAACAACCCAGGAAGGGGATCATTCCCCCTGCACCTCTCCTGCCCTGCTTTTTCTGCTTGATAGCCGTTTTCGGCTGTTTAGCTGTGGGGCAGGGGCGAGCAGGAGAGGAGGCTGCTGTATGGCACATAGGCTGTGTCATATAGGCAGATCCTCTCTTTCCGCTCCAGAAAGCTCCCAGCCCCGCCCCTTTTCAGCCACTTTGCGCTCCTCTTCCAAGCGCAGAGGACAGGGCTTCTCCATGCTGCCTCCGTGGAGAGAGATCAGCTTTCCGGGAAACGACCTCAGAGTGCGGGGTCTGAGGTCGGTTCCTGGAAAACAGCATATCCTATGGCCATCTAGCAACTGTCTCGTGGCCATAGGATTGCTCCCTAAATAATGTGTATGACATGACATGCTATCTGAGGAATGGGGAGGGAGGGAGGGGAGGTGGGGAGAGAGAGAGAGAATAATAAAAAGTACTGGTTTTCTTATCTGTCCCTGTAAAGGGGTAAAGGAGCGAAAGAATGGGAAAATTGGATGACCAGGTAACAAGTAATGTGAAGCCCCTAAGCTCTTTCTAGTGAGGCCAGCTCTTCCCTCAGAGGCTCTTATCCTGATTATAGCGTGAATTTTGCACGAGTTGTAAGTGCACTTACTGTTTGCTCCTCCACTCCTCCTCACACTACAGTTAAACAGTCTTGATTCAAATTACAAAAGAAGATGTTGGAGGCATTATTTATCACATCTGTGGGGCTTAACAGGCCACTTTACAACAACAACAACTTCTGGTTATTTTTGGGGGGGGAATCACATAAGCTAATAGGTGTCCCTGCTGAAAGACCCCCCTTTTTTTTCTTTGTTACAGACTTCAGAAAATGATGGTATACATGCAAAACAGAACTAATATTTCAAAGCAGAAAACATTTCTTCTTAAAGACACACAGTACAAGCAGTACTTAGTGGAGCATAAGTTGAAGAGCCTAAACCCACTTGGGGGCATAAATGCATCTCTGAATGTGTGAACCATATGCCAGGTGACAGAAGGTTACTTGAGTGTTGTTGACTTGCTTTGCTGTGGTGTAATCAGAGTCTAGTGTTGGCACCTTAGCAACTGCAGCCATCCTTATGTTTCAGCATATCGGTATAGGAAGCATTTTGCATCTCTAGCCTGAACATGATATCCTCTTAGTCAAAAAGTATATTCCTGGGAGACAGCTCAGAATAGCTCATGCTAGAGCATGCCAAGGAGTGGTGTGCTGTTTCTCTGAACAAACTATTACAAGGAAACAAGTGAATTCTTAAATATTTTATGTTGTGGGTATTTTGACCAAAGGATTCTTATTCACTTCTTTAGCATTTTCACACCATGAGGACAAAATATTTTGGGGAGTATGATTCCATGGAGATTTTCCCATAGGTATGTTATATGTGAAATAAAGGATATTCTTTAGTTATCTATTGTCATTTGTGACACTACCACAATTATGAATAGAGTTGTGCACATGGGAATAACAATTGTGCAGATGGGAGTTACACAAATGCAGATGTATACAGCATCTCACAAGAGAGATCTTCACAGTTCACAGCTAGATGTTGTCTTTCACATTTTGGCAACAGCTGATCTTCTTGTCTGTCAACCTTCATTCCAACTAACCTGAACATAAATGTTGGGTTCAAAAGAGCTCTAACTTAGCATATGGAGCCTTTGCTCAGAGGAGGAAAAGGACTGGGATCCCACCCAGAAATAAGGAGATGAACAATAGATGTTGAGTAAACTACGGATACAACTTTGTTGGTTTACACTCGGGATGTATGAGAAATTAATTTCAGTTTATTTTTGATTAGGATTTACCCAGTTCACACTTTCCAGACCAAATATGGACTCAAACACAATCTGTGGTCAATGTCCATACATTTCAGAGCTTGCAATGTGATTCACGGACCACAAAAATGTGTTTGACAGCATGTGTACATTTGAAAAATGTGCATGAAAAAGTATGTACTTTTGAAAAATGTGTGCAAACATGCTTTAATCAATAGGAGAAGAATGTGTACATTCAAAAGATATGCACAATTTGCACACATTTGGAAAAATATGCATGGCTTTGGCTGGTTCTAACTGAAACTCAGAATGGATACACAGCCCCTTCAAAATCAGAGCCACCAGCCTCCACTGAAGGGTTGTCTTCCTGAGCTGCCTACAACCCCTTTAAGAACCACAAGTCTAAATGTGTGGCCCATGTAAGCCCCAAAGGTGTTCCTTCCATTGTCCTGGATCCCATAGTTGTGGCTGGCAGGGCATGGGATCCCCTTTCAGCTTCTTAGTGCCTCCAGCTGGTCACTCCTATATGGCCTATGCACACACTGCCCTTCTCCAGTCCTGCCTGTCCTGGTCTGGTTAACAAGAATGGCACCAGCTTCAGGCCAACTAAACCTGGTTGAACAGTACAGAGTAGGTGAAAAAACCAAATGTCCTCTGCCAATCATCTTCTAGGAGTCTATCCCCCCTTCCCAAATGCTCAGCTCAGACTGTCACCCACAGTCACACTCACTGAATCCAGCCCTGAGTGGGGAGGTGGTCGTATACAAAATAGCAAGTGTGTTGGGAAGAAGGTGGAGCTGGCCCCCTGGGCCCCATTCCAACAGCAGTGTGAGGACAAAATATGCAACTGTCTGCTCTGGCCCCAGCATACCTGAAAACTTCTGGGGGTAGGGCAGTCCACTCTCTGACCATGCTGCAGCAAGGGGGGTGGGGGGAGAAGTCTTAGAGTTGCACCCATTCTACATATCAAGTGTGCCTGCCCCATCTATTCTATTATTCTATCTCCAGGCATGCTGGATAGGCATGGGTTGGATGCAATATTTGCAAAGGGCCTACTTACAGTATTCGATGTATATGCTATGTAGACCTGAAATGTACAGTCATTTATGTATTTCTGCCTATACCTGTCGAGTTTATGATCGACTGCGTACAATTCTTTACAATGGAAGTAGGCTCAGAGACTTACCAAGGTAAGGTAGACTTTGTTGTGATTCTTTCATTCTGAGTAGACTATTCTCCAAATTAGCCCTTTGAACACAACAGAGGGGAGCTGTGATCTCAAGCCTAGAATCTCCATAGAATTCAGTGGGATTTCCTTGTGAGTAAAGATGGCTTGGATTGGGATATAAGTTGCAGGGGCTTTTTTTGAGATGAGGAAAAGAGAGGTGCGAACCTGCTGCAGCAAAACTGTAAGGACCAGCACCTTGATGCACAGGCACAAGAATCAGTAATGCAGATTGATAAAGAAAGTTACAGAAAACTCAAGCAACAAAAACTAGGAGGCAGCAGAAAATGGAACAGGAGTGGGCCCTGTATTACAGAAAAGCAAACTGTATGTTTCTACTGAAGTCATGTATTACACTGCAGTGTTTCAAATCGGTCCAGCATCCACAGCTGTCTTTTAATTCCATGAAGCTAATAGCAGCTTCATAGGGGAACTGACAACAGGGAGAAAGGTGGATTAAACACCCACAGCATCACATCCTAACAAAATAAAAGTGGCAGGAGATAATTAAATCATGGATCATCTCCCTCGTATCTGATTTGTACCTGCTGCCCTTCCTTGTATTGTTGCTAAATGTGGACATTTCATTCCCACCAGAAATGCACAGAGCAGTCTCTTTTAGCTACATGCAGTCAATTTAAACATTATTTGGCATTAAATGTTACTTTTGCAAATTGCAAATATAAGCGTATATTTGGTACACTTCCTCCCCCCCCCCCTGGTAACTGATCTCAATTAGCACTCGTCTGAGAACTGAGCTGTCTCTATTTTGCACACATGCCAAGGTTTCTAGTGAGAAGCATTCATTTTCGACTAGCATGTTCCCTTTCTTCCATTACAGTTTATACCACAATGGGGCTGATATACTATTGGTCTGTACAGCGCTGGTGAATTTGCCAAAAATCTCTCTAGCTGAACAATTTCCTGTAATTGCAGTTGTATAGAAGAAAGGGGGAGGGGAGAAATTGGACTCTACCTGTAACATTCTAGCAAATCTTAAAATTGATTTTATATTTTAGAGGTGCTAAACAATTCTTCGTAATATAGAACTTAGCTGTGTGCAGGCCCCGCCCTGGAAGCAGCTGCTCCAAGATCAAAGGCCCTGGTTTTTCTCTGATTTGCAAGCACTAAGCAGCATCTAAGATAAGCAAATAATACCAGTCTTTTGAGCAAAGAATTCTTAAGACACAACCAAATGTGAAGAAGGTTGTCTCTGGGAACTTTTCCCCAGAAAGCACAATGACAGACATGAACACTGTGTAAGTCAAGTTGTGTCAGCTCATGCTGACTGCTTACTTGTCTCTGTTCTCCTTTTGGATAGATGGCAACCAGCGTGGAATGAAGTTCCTGTTCATGCTGAGTGCGGGAATTAGATATAGATATGCTATACAAACTGCATTTGATCATTCATCTTAAAACCTTTGTGTGCTGGTAGAACTGCCCAGGAAGAAGAAGGAAAAATGAACAGCCCTGCTAAACCTAGGGAAGTTGAAATCAAGTTGGTTGGGTTAAGACAATGTGTCCTGTCGTTGTGGCTGACTATATGACTGACCTGTTCATATCCAATTCCAGTATTAGCCCAGGTGCTCAGACATTCAAAATTTTCTCCATGTGAAGCTGAGTGTTCCATAGGACATACACATGAAAAGAACCTAATGTACAGGTCTGGAATGGCTGAGAACATCCCGAGGGCC
This sequence comes from Heloderma suspectum, assembly GCF_057233095.1. Classification (NCBI taxonomy): domain Eukaryota; kingdom Metazoa; phylum Chordata; class Lepidosauria; order Squamata; family Helodermatidae; genus Heloderma; species Heloderma suspectum. The sequence continues at coordinate 90,236,453 of NC_139461.1, forward strand.
CACACTCCAGCAGAGGTCCACTGTAGGGATGTACGAAAGTGACCTACCTTTCATGGATTATGTTGATGGTGGGGGGGGAGGCGTTCCGTCCCTCCCCCCAGAATCCTGGCTGGGGGGGGAGGCGCTCCGTTCCTCCCCCTGGAATCCTCGAACGGCCGGCTGTGCTCCGCGACAGCTCTGCGGAGCAGCCGGCCAGGCCCAGCCCGGCCAGGCCAGAGCTGTCTGCAGCCGGATTTCTGGCTGCGGAAGGCTCTGGGTAAAAACAAAACAAACAAACAAAACACGTACTCAAATGGCGGCGGCTATGGCCACCGCCATTTGCGTTTCTTCTTTTTGGCTGTCTTAATCTACGTAAATATTTACGTAGACTATGACGGCGAAAATAAAGGGGAATGCAAATAGTGTAGCGGGCGCTATTTGCGTCCCTTTTTGAATCCCCGTTTTAGCCTACGTAAAACTTTACGTAGGCTAAAACGGGGAATCAAAAGTGGTCGCAAATAGCGCCCGCTACACTATTTGCGTTCCCCTTTATTTTCGCCGTCATAGTCTACATAAATATTTACATAGATTAAGACGGTAAAAAGAAGGAATGCAAATGGCGGTGGCCGGAGCCACCGCCATTTGCGTACGCGTTTGTTTGTTTTTTAAACCCACCCAACCATGATAGGCTATGTAAAGATTTACGTAGCCTATCACGTCTTTTTTTTTTTTTTTTACACAAGCCTGGAAATGGCAGTGGCAGCAGCCGGTCGGAAGACCAGCCGCTGCCGCCACCGGAGCCGCCACCACCTGGAAGATCCGCCCCAGGTGAGTCTCATCCTGGGGGGGATCCGTGGGGGGGGCGGGGGGGGCAGGCCGTTCCGCCACGGAGTTTGGGGGGCCGAATGCACTGGCATTCGGCCTCACCGAGATCCGTGGCGGAATTCTCTGACATCTCTAGTCCGCTGACAGCAGCCTGCTGGAGCCAGTCCTCCTCTTCACCATTGCAACCTGCTTATTTCCCTGCATTTTGCTCTGGCTCAGACAAGGATGGTGAGGACAAGGAGGAGCAGAATATCCCACAGCCTCCTTGCTCACTGGCTCTCTGCCTCTCAAACAAGTAAATGGTAGCAATGATAAGGAAGAGGATGGGGAGCACGAGCAGCTGGTGACAAGGGTGGTGAGGAGACTCACTGAGGGAGGGGGAGCATTTAAGGTGTCTTGCCCAAGGGCCCTCAAAAACCTGGAGCCAGGACTGCTAATGTGTGTCTGAAGCCATGCACTGTCCTAGATTGGAAGGAACCACTATTGACAGAGATCTATCAGCAACCTGAATAACTTATGTCCCAGAACGTGAAGGGAAAAGCCTTCTTTAATCTGTGATCAATAGATCCATCTCTTTCAGAATCAATCAGTTTTATACAAAGCTAATTGTTCAGACTTCAAATATACATGTAGGTCTTTTTCCTTCATTTAAGATCTTTATTTTATACAAATATAGAATACAATATATTTTATTATTTATTTTATTATTAAATTTATTAATCGCCCATCTGGCTGGTCACCCAGCCACTCTGGGCGATGTACAACATACAATAAAAACAGTTTATTAATATATAATTTTTTATTAATATATTAATAAAAGGCCATTTAAAAATTGAAACATAAAAAATAAAATGAATCAAACAGTATAGTCACTAATGTCCTTCATGCTCTAAGTATATCCTACTGGTATCAATCACCGGGACCAGCCTGTCCCAAAAGGCAGGCACATTTTTTTAAAATTAAAAAAGTGCCTCTCCTTTTTAAATTGTTCTCGCTTTCTCCCCCCTTTAACCTTTTCTTTCTTCTTCCAAAACCGTTTGCTTGCCCTTTGGGCTCCAAGCAACCAGTCTCATCTCTCCACCATGGACAGAAGATTGATGTTATGACTAGCCATTGTTTTTCAGAGGGCTTTAGGTGGCAATTAGGGATGGCGGAGAATTTCTCCCCGAAACTTCGGGGGTCCGAGCGCCAACGTGTTCAGCCCCCCGAACAAGTTTCGGGGAGAAATCCTCCGCACCCCCCCTTCCCCCCCCCGGGACGGGACTTACCTTCACCGAATGTCCCTCCCGGTGGTTGGTCCGGCCGGCGGTTCGGCGGGTGTTCGAGCGAGGCGGGAGCGGCAGCCGGTCTTTTGACCGGCTGCCGCCGCCGCCATTGCAATGAAAGAAAAAAAAACAAAAACGCCCCCTGATAGGCTACGTGACGATTCACGTAGCCTATCACGGCTAGATTTGCAAAGTCAGCCATGATAGGCTACGTGAATCGTCACATAGCCTATCACGGGTGACTTTAAAAAAAAAAAAAAGAGTGTACGGATAATGGCGGCCCCCATAGGGAGCCGCCATTCCCGTTCCTTATTTGGTCGCTGTAGTCTGCGTAAACATTTACGTAGACTACAGCGACTAAATAAGGAAAGCGAATGGCGGCTCCCTATGGGGGCCGCCATTCGCGTACACGCTTTTTTTTTTTTTTAAGTCACCCGTGATAGGCTACGTGACGATTCACGTAGCCTATCATGGCTGACTTTGCAGATCTAGCCGTGATAGGCTACATGAATCGTCACGTAGCCTATCAGGGGGCGTTTTTTGTTTGTTTTTTGTTTACTTTCGCGTTCGCGGCCGGGCGAGGGGAGGCGCCTCCTCCCCAGCCTGAATTTCAGCCGGGCGAGGCGGGAAGCCTCCCCCCCGGCCTGCATTTCGGCCGGGCGAGGCGGGAAGCCTCCCCCCCCAGCCTGAACTTCGCGGGGGGAGCAGCGAAGCGCCTTCCCCCCACCGCGAACGGCCTTCGACGACAGGTAAGTGACTTTCGTCCACCCCTAGTGGCAATTAACAAAACAATGTGGCCTTGCTATTTTTCTGGCTATCTCCAGTTTTGCAAGGCCATGCGTTAGACCTTGTGTTTGTTTTGAGAGGTGGGGAGTGATCTGGAAATCGGGGGTATATCCACGAACCCCTTGTCTTGGTCAGATCACCACTTGGTGGGGTTGGACTTCTTGGTTCCACAACCCCTCCACAGGGGTGGTGAAGGACCCATTAAGATGGTCCGTCCCAGGCGTCTTATGGATACAAATGGATTCCTGACAGCACTTGGGGATTCTTTGGAGCATGCGAACGGACACTTGGTTGAGACCCTGGTGGATGGCTAGAATGCTGCCATCACCGGGGTATTAGACCATGTGGCTCTAAAATGCCCGCTCCCCCTGAACAGAACTCAAACTGCACCATGGTTCACCCCACGGTTGCGAGCTCTGAGGCAGGAGGTGAGACGGCTAGAGTACCAGTGGCAGAAATCTCACTCCGAAGACGATTGGACACAGGTTGGAGCTGTAGCTTCAGCCTACCAGGTGGCGATAAGAGCAGCAAAAAAGAATTTTTATGCTTCTTCTATCGCGTCTGCAGAGTGCTGTCCCAGGGGGCTGTTCCAAGTGGTTTGGAACCTGGTTGGTCCAGTTGTTCCGGAACCAATGGAGCATTCTAAGGCCTCCTGTGATGAGTTTGCAAAGCACTTTGCAGATAAAATCGACCGGATCAGGAGTGCTATTCCATGCACTGTGGATACAGTTAGTGAACGAGGGGTGGCCAGTGGCAGACTGGGTGTGTGGGATCAGTTCCAGCTTCTTCCTTCTGAGGAAGTGGACAAGGTGCTTTCATCTTTTAGGCCGACCACCTGCTTACTCGATCCTTGCCCATCTTGGCTCATTATGAGCTGCAGGGAGAGATATAGGGAGGGGATCAAGGTGGTGGTGAATGCCTCCCTTGAGGAGGGAGTGATGCCATCAGTCCTCAAGGAGGTGGTGATAAGACCACTGTTAAAGAAGCCCTCCTTGGATCCCCAAGAATTGAACAACTTTTGCCCAGTCTAGAATCTGCAGTTTCGGGTCAAGGTGATTGAGTGGGTGGTGGCTTTGCAGTTTCAGGCACACTTGGAAGAAGCTGATTAACTGGATCCATTTCAGTTGGGCTTTGGGCCTGGGCCTGGGACAGAAACAGCCTTGGTCGCCTTGGTGGATGATATGGGGAGAGCTCTGGATAAGAGCGAATACTCCTTCCTTGTTCTCCTCTATCTTTCAGTGGCTTTTTTGATACCATCGGCATCGGTATCCTCCTGGACTGCCTGCAGGAGTTAGGCATAGGGGACACTGTATTATGGTGGTTCTGTTCCTTCCTCTCTGGCAGGTACCAGAAGGTAGCTCTGGGGAGGAGACTTCAGACCCTTGGCTGCTCACTTGTGGGGTGCCACAGGATTCTATTCTCTCCCCGATGTTATTTAACAACTATATGAAGCCACTGGGGGCTATCATCAGGAGGTTTGGGGTCCAGTGTCACCAATATGTGGATGACACACAACTCTACCTCTCATTTAAATCCTTGCCAAAGTTGGCTGTAGAAACCCTGTCCAAGTGTCTGGAGTCGGTGAGTGGCTGGATGGAAAGGACTAAGCTGAAACTGAACCCTGACAAAACCAAAGTACTTTTTGTGGGAGTCAAGGGGAGGTTGGGTGATGTTGACTTGGTGTTTAATGGGGTACGGCTATACCTGAAGGACCAGGTCTGTGGTCTGGGGGTCATTTTAATCTCCTGGCTATCCATGGAGGCGCAGGTGTCAGCTGTGAGCTGGGCAGCGCTGTACCAACTCCATCTGATACGGCGGCTGTGCCCCTATCTCCCTAACCATCTGCTCCCATCAGTAGTTCATGCCCTGGTCTCCTCTCGCCTAGACTACTGTAATGTGCTCTATGTGGGGTTACCCTTGAAGATGGTTTGGAAGTTGCAGCTGGTGTAGCATGCAGCGGCCTGCCTTATTAAAGGCAGCCGTTGGCGAGACTGCATCACTCCAGTGCTGAAGGAGTTGCACTGTTAGCAGTTTTGGGCCCAATTCATGGTGTTGGCATTGACCTTTAAAACCCTATATGGTTCTGGCCCAGTCTATCTTAAGGGGTGCCTTCAACAACACCAGGGATGCCACTCAACAAGATTGGCCTCGGTAGGCTTTCTGTCTGTCCCATCAGCCAGGACAGCTAGGCTGGTGAGGACTAGGGAGATGGCCTTTTCTGTGGTGGCCCCCACTCTGTGGAATTCTCTCCCTAGTGACCTCCGTCATGCCCCCTCTTTGATGAGCTTCCGCTAGGCTTTAAAAACCTGGCTGGCATTTGGAGTGGGTTAGGTTTTTTTAGAGCAGTGTTGTTTTGTTGTTATTTTTTTTCAGTTGATTATGTAAATTTGTTGTTAGTATTGTACACTGCCTAGAGTGGCTGGGTAGCTGGCCAGATGGGCAGCTAATAAATCAAATAAATAAATAAGCGAGAGGGGTAAGCACAATGACTTAGTGTGCATGATCAAAACAGCCTACCATCAGTTGTTTTTAAGCCATAGTGGGCTGCAGTGTGTGCCAGACAGGATTTGCATATTCAACGCCTGGCTGCAGGTTGTGTTTTGCAAACTCAGGGACCATCGCTTATGCGAGGGTTATACAACCCTCACACAACCCAACAATGTAATTGTTATTGCATTACAATGTAATGACCCAACAACAGACCATGGGTTCTGTGAGGTCTGTTTAACCCTCGCGTAATCCACGGTCCCCAGGTTCGCATGACATGACAAGCTGCAGCTGGCACTGAATATTCAAAATGGCTACCTTCATGTACCAGCACATGCTGCAGCCCGCTGTGGCTTAAATAACCTTTGGTTCCTGGAGTCCCTTTCATTTCCATTTGGGCTAACTTCCAGTTGAAGCAATGAGGTTATCAACCATATTAGCTGGAATTATTAGGGAACATGACACATGGATACAATTGTAGCTTCCTAGTGGTGATTTCCATGATCATAGCAGCACATTTTTCAGTGTCTGTAACAATCAGAATTGCTTCCTGGTATGGCTATGATGCATCATGTTAAAAATAATCTAAATAATTTATTTTGCCTTATGGCAGAGCATGTGGTAGATGCCCAGAGCTTTCCCTGGTAACTGTTCTCCTGTTTTCAAAAAAGCATAATTTTAATGTGGAGTTTTAATCTTTTTATTCTTTTTCTGTTTTATCTTTTGTGTTCACTGCTCCAAAATCTGTTTTAGATATGGAGCCGTATACAAATTTTATAAATGAATGAATGAATGACGTGGGACGTGCATTTAATATACCTAAGAGAATTATTCAGCAATGACCACTCTCCTAACTTATGTCAGGAGAAGAAAAATGGCAACAGTTGAGCCACATGAGACCACAGTATGCTTTAAAGTGCCAATTGGAGAGAAACATCATGAACAATTTGACAGTTTGCCCCTGGATATCCAAATGCTTCATTACATTGGTGTGATGGCATTCTGTCTCTTGGCTCTTCCAGTACACTAATTGGTAGGATTTAGGGGCAGGGATGGGCTTCCCCTGGAAGACATCTATTTCTCTCTGCTCACTATGTCTCTGCTTCTGTTGCAATGGAACTATAACCCTTTTCAGCTGAGTGGCACATAATCAGATATACTATTAATGGGACATATCCACAACTCAGAATGCATATTGACACCATAGTCTATGAAATATGGAATTTTGTTTGTGTGCTGTCTGTGAAGTGTTCTGCTCTCAAAGGGTCAAGAGAGCTCAAAGGGGGGAGAAAGGCATCGCAATTATTTCTTGAAAATGCCCAATCACGGTAAGACTCTGTGACTGACTTTTAAGAGTCCCTGATATGGTAAGCCCTTAGACCTCATTAGTAGTAGCAGATGTGGGCAATGACATATCTGATTTAGTCCTGTTGGGATTTTTTTGTCATTTTTCCATAAACCTGACATTTGCATTCCTCTTTTGTCATGGATATGAACTCCTCCTACCCACACATATAAATCGTGTGCTTAGACAAGCCCGAGCTGTCTATGCATCTGTTCGGTGCATTCTTTCATTCCTTTACACATCACATTTGCTGTCACCATTGATTAAAACTTCAAAACCAGTAGGGCATTCTGACCTTTGTGTTTGTATGTGCTTAGAAAAAAAACCTGGTTTAATCAAGAGTTTTCTGCCAATTAGTTCCATACATGTTGACGTGTCACAGCATAGCAGTGTCGGTGGGAGTTTAAGGAGATCAGTAAACTTGATGGAAAGGCTAGTTCTGAAAGGCAAAAACAGTCTAGCATTTTCAAAGAGCTAAATAATAGCCCTTTGTACAACTCCAAATCACCACACAATGCTTTAGTATTCTGCAAACATAGCTAATTAAGCAACTCCAATGAAATCCATGCACAGACATTTGTGTGGAGTTTATACCTGAACATCTCTCTTGCATTCATTGAGGGAGAACTGAATTTTGCCTATTATCCTGGAACTCCTCCTTATTCTCCTATGAATTTTGAGGAAATAATTACCATTGTATTTCCAAAGGGGGTTCAAGTACTCTGAATAAAATTAAAAACATCAATTGTGCCTACTATCAAATTATTATTGGCCTGTGCAATACTCCAATAACAAAAGAACATGGATTAATCTTTGGCAACACTTGGTTTGTAGCAATAGTCTTGAGAGAAGGAACGTGATGGCTGGGAACAGCCATGTGTATGTGAGGGGAGGGATACAGTGCCAGCTGCAGGATTTTGAAGACTGTTGGGCAAGACACCCTCAATGGGCCCTCTCCCTCAGTGAGTCTACCCTTCTCATAGCTGTGGTTACCAGCTACTATTCATCCTCATCCTCTTTCACATCATAGCTATCACTTGCTTGCTTGACAGGTGGAGAGTGGAAGGCAGTGGCATCTGCTTCTTCTCACCACCACCACCACCACCATTTCCTGGGCCAGGATGAGAGGCAGGCCACAGTGGTAAAGAGACGGAGCATGACCAGGCCTTCTCAGTGGGCCACTGCTGGTACCTGACCATGCCTAATCTTGACACCAGTCCTGGGAGGACAGATAAAAGGTTAGTTGTGAACCATTTTCATCCTGAAAAACTTCAGTTTCACCCCTGGAAATATGCAGGTGACAATTCATTACATTACTTATTTATTCATCTCAGTTTCTCATCTTGGCAATTATACTGTTCACATGGCTTGAATCCACTCAGGGAACTTGTGAGGAACTTGTGGGTGGCAGGTTCTGGATATATGGTAAGAAGTTGGTTTTACCAATGCCAGTAGCCATTTGTCTGAAGAAATGTAAGCCATCGTTTTCATGGGGAGAATAGGTCTCTAAAGATATATGGTTTTTAAAATAGAATAATTTCTTCACAGTACCCACATCATTCAGGTGCTATGAAGCATCAGTGGTCGTCGTTGTGCATTGCAATGACTGGCCTAGAATAACTCATGCCTTAGGGTATCTCTTCTTATCATTTGAGGTGCTGCGGTGGGCTCACCAGGGAAAGGGCTTTTTATGTGGTGGCACCAAGGCCTTGGAACTGTTTGCTGATGGCTTTCTGGTGGAAAATGAAACTATTTTGTTCTAAAGCTCATTGGGGGCTCTTTGATCTGTTGTACTGAAGATTGTTGCCTGTATTCTGCTTGGGAAAGGAAAGGTAGGAAAGGTTCCTCCTGTGCAAGCACCAGGTCATTGCTGACCCCTAGAGGGATGCCGCTTGCGCTGGCGTTTTCATGGCAGACTGTAGCAAGAAGGTTTGCCATTGCCTTCCCCAGTCGTGACTACCTTTCCCCCAGCAAGCTGGGTACTCATTTTACTGACCTCGGAAGGATGGAGGGCTGAATCGACCTGAGCTGGCTACCCAAAACCCAGCTTCCACTGGGATCGAACTCAGGTCGTGGGGAGAGTTTCAGTTGCAATACTGCTGCCTACCATTCTGCGCCACACAAGGCTCTTCTGCTTGGCATTACTGTAATTGTTACTACTGCTTTTTGTTCAGTGATGTGTTGTTTTTATGCTTTTAATGGTGTTTTTTTTTTTAAAGTAGCACTGGTCTTCTTTATATGGACTATCAGTACCCTACTACAGTATTGTTAAATACACAGTAATGGGGGCGGCAGTGAAAAACCAGGATGGCAACTTCCATGGGTAGAATTGGCCCAGTTGAGTCAGATTCTAGATGGTTTGCCTTTTTTCACACTATGTGAGAACAAATTCAAAAGTGAAAGGGTGTGAATACCATCTAGGGGCAGAGCAGGAAGGAGCCATAGAACTAATGGAAACCTTCCTGCCTAACTGCCCAAGCTGTTGAAAAGAAAACAACCAATAAAGAACAATGTGTTCCTCTCCTGAGGAGAGTGTGGTGGCACCCAAACTAACAGAGAAAGACAAGCAAAGCATCTTTAAGAAGCGTTAATCCTCATTAACCCTCTTTCTCCTGCTGCTCAGCAGTGGTCTTTGGATTAGAGAGATTTTGGCCTTATGCCAAAGTCAAGTTCTCTCTCCTATAAAACATTTTCTATTGAGGGAGAATAAAGAAATAGTATTTAATATAAATGAGTGTGTGTGTGTGTAGAAAAAATTGAAGTTGAAACAGTAATTTCCAGAGAGCCCAAGAATGTACTATTTGTCCAACATTCCCATTTTTATCTTTCTAAATACCAGCAAACAAACAGCCTTTTTTTTAAAAGAAATGGTGTGACATCCCGAGGAAAGGGCTATTTCATATTGTTCAAAAGCAGGAATTATTCAATCAGGTTGTTTTTAGCACTTCATAAGCCATTTGTATAGTATGGGTCATGGCACTCACCGGGCAGCTTTCTCCACTCAACACAAGATTTCCCATTGAGGGGTCATGGAGAAAATTGCCTAACCTGTGTAGTGGATAGCTGCATACCCATTACTTGCCACAGTACTGGCTCCAGATTTTTGGAGGGCCCCTGGGCAAAACGTCCTCAATGCCCCCCCTCCCTCAGTGAGTCTTATCTTCTCATTAGCATTGTTGCCTGCTGCTAGCCTCGTCTTCCTCATCATTGCTGCCTCCTGTTTGCTTGCCAGGCAGAGAATCAATGAGCATGCAGACAGACAATACTCTGTTGTCTGGGCCTGAGTGAGAGCCAGGTGAACAAGCAGGTTGCAATGGTGAAGAGCAGGCCCAGGCCAAGACCTTCCATGAAAGGAAGGACTTCCTCACACAGCGCATAGTTAAACTATGGAATTGGCTACCACAGGATGTAGTGAGTGATAGCCCCCAATTTGGATGGCTTTCAAAGGGGGTTAGACAACTTCCTGGAGGAAAAGGCTATGGATGGCTACTAGTTTTGATGGCTATGTGCTACCTCCAGTACCAGAGGCAGTGAGCCTATGTACACCAGTTGCTGGGGAACATGTGTAGGAGGGTGGTGTTGTGCTCATGCCCTACTTGTGTGGGTCCCTGGTTGACAGCTGGTTGGCTACTGTGTGAACAGAATGCTGGACTAGATGGACCCTTGGTCTGATCCAGCAGGGCTCTTCTTACATTCTTATGTTCTAAAGCCAGAGCTGGGAGGACATGCCCCTGCCCCTGATGGTGGGAGCATGAACTGCCACTGCTGAGAGTGAGCTACAGCTGCCATCTCCCTCCATATCTTCTGCTTTCCCACCTACCAGCAGCAGCTGCCCAATTCCTTCCCCTCAATATCTCAATCTGAATGACCCTTTGTGAGAGGGAAGCATTGGCAGGGAGGTGGCCTGGGGACCACCTATGCCACAGCAGCACAGGCAGTCTCCAGGGCCACCTTCCCACCAATGCCTCACCCAGAGCAAGGCAATTGGGCTGGGCAGGTTCTGTGCAGAGCCATACCAGCCACTCGCCTGCTGTGGCATTGCCACAACAGGGAAGTGGACAGTGCTGCTCCCCAGAGAGACTACCTGCCCAATGCCTCGCTCTAAGGGGCCCTCAGAGCAAGGGATCCGGTGGGCAGTACTCTGGATAGCCATGCTGGGTGCCCTTGCCACAGCATGGGAGTGGCTGCTGCGGGTCTTCAGAGCAGCTTCCCATCTATGTCTCAGCCTCACTCAGAGTGGGGCACAGGGTGGGTGGTGGTGGCAGCTGCTCCAGAGAACTGCAATGGCTGCTTTTCTGCTTCAGCATTTGCCACAGCAGGGGAGGACAGCAGCCAGTGGGGCTCTCCGTTGCAGTGGCCCACCCTATGCCTCACTTTGAGAGGCGTAGGTCAACAGCACCATCAAGACCCATGGCCCTCCTAGTGGCAGGGCACACAGGACCCACTGATCTTCTGGAACCGCAGCCTGGGGTGTGGGATTCACCCTACCTCATGTTAGGGCAGCCCTGGTGAAGAGGAAGAGCAAGTCCAGGGGTGTCTTCTCAGTGGGGCCTCTATTGGAGTGTGGGCCATTGGCAGGTGCCCAAGTATGCTGACTCCTGATGCTAGACCTGACTTGCCACATGCTTTGGGAAGTGCTTGAAATCCGGCTCCACATGTTTCCCAGAAAACAATGTTGTTCTGTTTCACCAGCCAATCTGAGCAGGGAGGACACTCTTTGGCTCCAAAATTTGCCATCAATTAGCTAAGAATACAAATGTTCAGTTTATTGAACCTTACTAAAAGGAATATATATATATATATATATATATATATATATATATATATATATATATATTTGTCTGAACCTATAGAGAAGACCAGATGACCCAGAGCAAACTTTGTGGGTGGGGGGCTGGATTATTTCATTTCATTTCATTTATTATATTTCTATACTACCCCATAGCCAAAGCTCTCTGGGTGGTTCACAAAAATTATCCATATAATCTTGCCAAGTAGTTAGAATATGCTTGTTTGATGACAGATGCATGGTTAAAGTAGTCATGTCAATGGGCTTTCCCAGGCTTTAAAAAATCTTTGCCCTGACACCTTTAGGCTGCAGCACCTTCCAGAGAATGTGGAGCTTATCCCAAGATTTGGCACAGTTCTAGTTTGGACAGACTGCTTAAGACATGAAGCAAGTCTATTTCAGTAAATCTTAACAGGAGTTCAGTTAGTTACAAAAGGCTAGGAGGAGAAGGGGAACACAGATGGAAGTCTAGAGGGTTCCAGGACCATGTGTAGGGAAACATACTTTTGCTTCAGGTAGACTGGGTATTTCAGATAGGAAAGGAAAGAAAGACCTGTTCAGTGTTGGTGCGTTTTTTTTTAAATCTATAAAGTTTACAGGGTGCTAGAAAGAAAATGTGGTTAGAGAGTTCATTTGTTTGTGTTTTCCTTTGCTGAACCCAATTGGTAGATAAATCAGACTCCACAGAGAACACTCTTTTCCCTTTCTAACCTGTGTTTCTGATAAGCCCTTTTCCATGTCCATAATACTTCCATATAACAAGGTTACCAATAAAACAAAGAAATCCCCTGGTTGTAAACAAACCATAAACCCCCACTGCTGTCCTGTTTCTGAGAAACACAGGAAGATCTCTAGGAATGTGACCATTACAGTCTTGGTTCTTGTTGCATCAATACCACATTATAAATACCCCCCCACCAGGCTAACTTCTGGTAACTCTCACCTCTATTTACCCTCTATGACTGATTGAGACCTCCAGTGAGATTGGGGAATTCCAGGTGGAGAGAAGTGCCCTCACCCCGCACCCAGCTTGCCTGGCCGCGGGGGGGGGGAGGACTTCGCCCCTGGGGTCTCCAAGGGGTGGGTCTAGCTGGCCACTATTTAGGCCGCGCTGCCCCGCAGCCTCCTCATTCCGGCTATTCCAGCTCGGAATTTTCGCGCCCTTTTCAAGCGGCAGCACATCGGCAGCGTCCTCCCCCATCCTCGATCTCGGCAGCAACCCCGGGGACGAGGCGGCAGCTCAACGGTGCGGCGGCAGCAACGCCAGGGACGAGGTGGCTGCTTGGCGGCGTGGCGGCAGCTCTGCAGTGGCGGCGGCATTCCCAGGACAAGGCAGCTATTGAGCTGCGTGGTTTTCACCCCTTCCCTGGCACAAGCGAGAGGCTTTTCACCCTTCCCTCCCCCTTTCTTTGGTGGTCCCTGCTCTGGCTTCCGTGGTGTTTCTGCCCCCTCCAGGCGATTTCAGGAGGGGAAAGGCTCCTGTTTCCGCCCCTTTCGCGCTCCATAACACCTTCCAGTTGTGTGTTTGTGTGGGCTTGGGGGTAGGGATGTCAGAGAATTTCTTCACAAATCTCAGGGAGGCCGAATGCCAGTGCATTCGGCCCCCCAAAATTGGTGGAGAAACGGTCTGCCCCCCCACCCCCCCGGGATGGGACTTACCTTGTGCGAATGTCCCTGGCGGTGGTGGCTCCGGCGGCGGTTCAGCAGTGGCAGCTGCGGTGGCCGGTCTTCTGACCGGCTGCCACCGCCGCCATTTCCAAGTAAAACAAACAAACAAACAAACGTGGTAGGCTATGTAAAGATTTACGTAGCCTATCACGGCTAGATTTTTTTAAAAAAACACCATGATAGGCTATGTAAACATTTACGTAGCCTATCACGGCTGACTGCAGGGACGCAAACGGCGGCGGCTACGGCCACCGCCATTTGCGTCCCGGCAGGAAAGGAGGTTTCGCAGACGGAGGGACGGGGCGCCTCCCCCCCGGCCAGAATTTCCGGGGGGAGGGATGGGGTGCCTCCCCCCCACCCAGAATTTTTGGGGGGAGGGACGGGGCACCTCCCGACCGCCAAGAATTTTGGGGGGAGGGACAGAGCACCTCCCCCCCACCGCAAAGCAAGCTGCGGGATCAGGTAAGGGACTTTCATCCATCCCTACTTGGGGGGGTCTCCGTTTGGCTTCCGGGCGCTTTTGGGAAGCTGTTATTAAGTAGGGATGGGGGAGAATTTCTCCTCGAAACTTCAGGGGGCCGAGTGCCAACGCATTTGGCCCCCCGAAATCGGCGGTGAAATTCTCCGCCACCCCCCCGCCACCCCCGGGATGGGACTTATCTTTCACGAATGTCCCTCCCGGCTGCGGGTCCCGGCGGCGGTTCGTCGGGTCTTCGTCAGAGGCGGGGGTGGCAGCCAGTCTTTCGACCGGCTGCCACCACCGCCATTACAAGTGCAGTAAAAAAACAACAACCCCGTGATAGGCTACATAACGATTAATGTAGCCTATCACGGCTAGATCTCCAAAGTCAGCCGTGATAGGCTACGTTAATCATCATGTAGCCTATCACGGATGACTCTGAAAAAAAAAACCAACGCTATTTGCGTTGCCCTTATTTTCGCCGTAGTCTATGTAAATCTTTACGTAGACTATAGGAACCAAATAAGGAATGCAAATGGCGGCTCCCTATGGGGGCCACCATTTGCGTACGCGCTTTTTTTTTTTTCCCCAAAGTCACCCGTGATAGGCTACGTGACGATTTACGTAGCCTATCATGGCTGACTTTGGAAATCTAGCCGTGATAGGCTACGTTAATCGTTACGTAGCCTATCACGGGGGTGGTTTTTGTGTTTTTTTTTCCTGCGGCCAGGTAGATGGGGCACTTCTACCCGGCCTGAAGTTCACCGGCGAGGGATGGGGCGCCTCCCGCCCGGCCTGAATTTCGGCCGGGCGAGGCAGGGCGCCTCCCCCCCCTCGCATGAACTTCGGGGGGAGAAGCGAAGCGCCTCCCCCCTACCGCGAAGCAAGCTTCGAGGACAGGTAAGGGACTTTCGTCCATCCCTATTATTAAGGTGAGGGAAGGCAAAGGATTCTGGTGCCTGGGCTTACCTCCTCCTTTTCACCTCCGTAGGCCGTTTATCTGCAGCTGCCTTCAGCATGCTATCGGCAGCTTCTTTCCTTGCGTCCCCAGAGTACTGAGATTTTCCCGGGCTTTCTTTAGCACTCTGCTGCCCCCAGTGGCCTGTTGTGCCTTCAACCCCCTTTGCTTCATAAAGGTAGAAAGGGGGAGGGAGGAGAAAATAAAGTATATAAAAAAAAGGGGAGCAGTTGTTTAAGGGGAGCACAAGTAAGGCACAAGGCTTTGCCTGGAAAGTATAGGGTGCGGTTTAATATAAAGAATAATAGCAGTAATTAAAGACAAAGCAAACAAATAAACAAATTAATTTACACACAATTACTGGTATAATATTATTACCAATAAATAAATAAATTGTTGTTGTTGTTGTTCAGTCGTTCAGTCGTGTCCGACTCTTCGTGACCCCATGGACCATAGCACGCCAGGCCTTCCTGTCCTGCGCTCTCTCCCGGAGCATGCTCAAGTTCATATTCATTGCATCTGTGATGCTATCTAGCCATCTCATCCTCTGCCGTCCCCTTCTCCTTTTGCCTTCAGTCTTTCCCAGCATCAGGGTCTTTTCCAGGGAGTTTTCTCTTCGCATTAGGTGGCCAAAATATTGGAGCTTCAGCTTCAGTATCTGTCCTTCCAATGAGCACTCAGGGTTGATTTCCTTTAGGATGGACTGATTTGACCTCCTTGCAGTCCAGGGCACTCGTAAGAGTCTTCTCCAGCACCACAGTTCGAAAGCATCAATTCTTCGGCGCTCAGCCTTCCTTATAGTCCAGCTCTCACAGCCATACATTACTACTGGGAAAACCATAGCTTTGATTAGACGGACCTTTGTCGGCAAGGTGATGTCTCTGCTTCTTACTATGCTGTCTAGGTTTGCCATAGCTTTCCTCCCAAGGAGCAAGCGTCTTTTAATTTCATGGCTACAGTCACTGTCTGCGGTGATCTTGGAGCCCAAGAAAGTAAAATCTGTCACTGCTTCCATTTCTTCCCCTTCTATATGCCAGGAAGTGATAGGGCCAGATGCCATGATCTTCGTTTTTTTAATGTTGAGTTTCAAACCAGCTTTTGCACTCTCCTCTTTCACCCTCAACATGAGGCTCTTTAGATCCTCTTCGCTTTCTGCCATTAGGGTGGTATCGTCTGCATCTCGGAGGTTGTTGATAATTCTCCCAGCAATCTTAATTCCGACCTCTGATTCATCCAACCCGGCATTTCTCATGAAAATAAATAAATACATAAGAATTATAGAAAGAAAAATTGGAAACATACCAAATATATCCATAGGTAAGCTCATTTCATTCAGGGTTCCATTTAAAGCCAGTTGGCAGATCTCCCAACACACAGTGATGCCACCCAAGAAGGGTTTGGGGGGGAGAAAGGCAAGGGCAAAGCTGCTTGCCCCTCAGCTACAGCCCCCTGCCCCCCAGCTAAGCGCCACTTCCGTAGGGCCGACTCTTCCTCATCCGACGATGAGGATCAAGACATGGCCCTCATTCTATCCAGGCTGGAGGCTGCTGAGCGGGACTTAGGGATCCCTGCATTAATCACCCCTGCCAGGCGGGCTCCCCGGACTTCAAGGGTTACTAGAGGGCAAGCTCACAAGGATCTATTAATATCTATTTCAGAGAGGCTGGCAGCAATCGTGGCTTCCAAGGAGGTCGTCACCGTCACTGAGCAAACAGCATCTGCACCAGCCCCAGCGCTCGCATGCTCATCTTCAGAGCAGCCCCCTCCAGTGCAAGGGTCGCCGGCACCCGTCTCTCTGGCTCCTGCAGTTTTAGACTGCAGCCAGATCCCTGACATGGCAAACAACCTTGCTTCAGGTGAGGTTTCGGTCCCTGGGGGGTCCGTGCCAACGACTGGCCGTAACCAGTTCCCGCCATATGGGTGGTTCCCCTTTTCAGCGGGGATGAGTTGGCCTTTTCACTCCTCAGTAGGGGTATCCCAGGGTTCCCTCATCCAGGTGTACCGCCCCACTGCTTCAGCTCAGGTTACACACTCCCGGCACTAAGCCATGCCACACCGGGTGGGGCCGCCATTATGATGGGCATCCCTGCATCTGCCCAACCCCAGGGGGCCGCCATCCCTGCTCCAAACCTCACAGGTGGGGTTTACGGGGGGGAGCACCCGTGGCCCCTCCGGCTGCTGAGCCTCCTTCGGCCGGTGACAGAGTGGCTCCTCAGCACACCCCATCTGCCATGACTGCCTGTAGAGCTGTGTGGCAAGGCCCCATAGGCGAGAGCTCTGAGGAGCTTGGGGCGGGCAGCAATGACCCTTATGCCCAGGTAGAGAATAGGGCAATCCCGACCAGGGGTACATCCACTCCCCTGGGATATCACCTATTGCCAGCAGCAAAAGAGAAAATATGCCAGGGAGAATTTGTTGACATCTTCTCCCTGTTATTCCGTGAGTCTGAAACAAAGGAAGGGGAGACATCTGGCGATAGGGATCAGGAGAGGGTCAGGCGTAAGAAGGTGTCACGCACTTGGGCAAATTGGCTGCCCAGCTTTTTAATATATATGGGTGTCATTCAGCAAAAGCACCCAGAGCGTGGTTGGGTCCTCACTAAGTATTTGGATATTATATATAGGGCCTACACCGAATACGAGGGTGGAGCCTGGCTGGCCTATGATGAATCCTTCCGTATGCAGGCGGCATTTGACCCCATGTTGCACTGGGACGCCAAAGATCAGGATCTTTGGCTGCAGTTTATGACCCCTGCCAGGCCGGGTTTTGGCGAGCGATCTGATAGTGGGCACATATTAGCTAAGCCAACGCCCACCTCAGCCCCTAAGGCTGGGGCAGGACAGCTGGTTCAACACCGCGCTCTCTGTTGGGAGTTTGGTTCCAAAGGCGTATGCTTTAAAAACCCATGCAGATTTCGCCACGCATGCTCCATTTGCGGGGGACAACACGCCTTCATTGGCTGCCCAAAGGCCAAAGGTCAGCGGGGCCCAAATCGTGAATGGCAGGGTAGTAGGAAGCCTAGGGGCAGCACACAACCTCCGCCAAAAGGGACCCAGTCCAATTAAGTTGCAGCCCCTACGGCACCTTTTGAAGCGCTACCCGCTTTGGAAGGACGCCCGCTACTTGGAAGAGGGATTTTCCCTGGGTTTTAGGATTCCGTTTCAGGGCCAACGCCAGGCCCAAATTTGCCGGAATCAGAAATCTATTGCAGGTTTCGAACACCTAGTCTTGGATAAGATCAATAAGGAAGTGGTCGCAGGGCGGGTCATCGGTCCATTCGATTTCCCTCCTTTCCCCAACCTCAGGGTCTCCCCTTTGGTAGGGATGGACGAAAGTCCCTTACCTGTTCTCGAAGCTTGCTTCGCGGTGGGGGGGAGGCGCTCCAGTTCTCCCCCTGAAGTTCAGGTGGGGGGGAAGGCGCCCCGCCTCGCCTGGCCGAAATTCAGGCCGGGGGGGAGGCGCCCCATCCCTTGCCGCCGAAATTCAGGCCGGGTAGAAGCGCCCCGTCTACCCGGCTGTGAAAAAAAAAGTAAAACACACACACACACACATACACACCTGTGATAGGCTACGTAACGATTTACGTAGCCTATCACAGCTAGATTTCCAAAGTCAGCTGTGATAGGCTATGTAAATCGTCACGTAGCCTATCACGGGTGACTTTGGAAAAAAAAAAAAGCGTGTACGCAAATGGCATCTCCCATGGGGACCGCCATTTGCGTTCCTTATTTTGGCATGTCTAGTCTACGTAAAGATTCACGTAGACTACGGCGAAAATAAGGGCAACGCAAATAGCGTTCCCTTATTTTTGCCGTAGTCTACGTAAATGTTTACGTAGACTAGACATGCCAAAATAAGGAACGCAAATGGCGGCACCCACGGGAGCCGCCATTTGCGTACGCGCTTTTTTTTTTTCAAAGTCACCCGTGATAGGCTACGTGACGATTTACGTAGCCTATCACAGCTGACTTTGGGAATCTAGCCGTGATAGGCTACGTAAATTGTTAAGTAGCCTATCACGGGTGGGTTTTTTTTTTACTTTACTTTTTTTATTTTGTAATGGCAGTGGCGGCAGCCGGTCGGGAGACCGACCGCCGCCCCCGCCGAAACGCCGCCGAAACGCTGCCAGGACCCGACGCCAAGAGGGACATTCAGCCATGGTAAGTCCCATCCCGGGGGAGGCGGGGGGCCGGCGGAGAATTTCCCCACCAATTTCGGGGGGCCGAATGCGTTGGCATTCGGCCTCCCGAAGATTCGTGGAGAAATTCTCCCCCATCCCTACCCTTTGGGCATTGTGCCTAAAAAGGCCACAGGTGAATACCGGCTGATCCACAACTTGTCCTTCCCCAGGGGGGAGTCTGTGAATGACGCCATTCCTGAGCACCTGTGCTCTGTTCACTACACGCCGTTTGATGCGGCAGTATCTATGGTGAAGGCACTGGGCCCTGGGGCCCTCATGGGAAAATGTGACATTAAATCTGCATTCCGCCTCTTGCCTATTTTCCCCGATGATTTCGACCTTTTAGGATTCAGTTTTTCCGGTCAGTTCTACATCGACAGGGCCCTACCCATGGGATGTTCCGTGTCCTGTGCTATGTTCGAGAAGTTCAGTTCCTTTTTGGAATGGGCTCTGATTGATAAAACCGGGTCCCATAGCATCATGCACTACCTTGACGATTTCCTATTTGCGGGTCCATCTGGCACCCCCCAGTGCGCACGGCTAATGCAGAAATTTTCCGCCTTCACAAATGAGCTGGGTGTACCTTTGGCGGGGGAAAAAACCGAGGGCCCTTCCCCCACTATTAAATTTTTGGGCATAGAACTGGACTCCGTGAATCACTTGTGTAGGCTCCCAGCGGACAAATTACAGGCCCTAAAGGATAGAATACAGCACATGCTTCATTCTAAGAAAGTCACGCTGTTGGCATTGCTGGAATTTGTTGGGCATCTTAATTTCACCTGTCGGGTAGTTTCCCCCAGCAGGGCCTTCCTTAAGCGCCTTTGTAATGCCATGCAGGGCCTGCGCTTGCCGCACCATCGCATTCGGGTATCATCAGCCATGAAAGATGATCTTTTTGTGTGGCTGCATTTCCTTAATGCATTCAATGGTGTTTCCTTCTGGAGGAAGGAGTTGCTTTTGGAAGCAGAACTTCAGAAAGATTCCGATTCATCTGGGGCCTTAGGCTTTGGGGTTGTGTTTCGCGATCGATGGTGCCACGCACGTTGGCTGGCTGAGTGGTTAGCCCTAGGCGTCGGAAGAGACCTTACTTTCTTAGAGCTCTTTCCGATATATGTTGCCACGCACCTATGGGCAGCCCAGCTTGCTAATTCTGTCATGCATTTCTGGTGCGACAACCAAGCTACTGTCCAGGTCATTAATTCTTTGTCATCGCGCAACAGTAGGGTCATGGCCTTGCTTCGGGCTTTCACTCTGCAGTGGCTGCATTCTAATATTTTATTCCATGCACGACACATTCCTGGCATGGATAATGCCTTGGCTGATGCATTGTCACGAAACCAGGTGCAACGTTTCCGACAACTGGCCCCCTGGGCGCGGGCTATTCCGGACACCATGCCAGCCGCTCTGTGGGAAGTTGGCTGAAAGAGGTGGAACAGGCCATCCTGCAGTCCTTAGCCCCCAGCACGAGAGCGGCTTACGCCAGGTCAGGTAGGGAGTTCTTTTCATTCCGGGTGGCTGCACATCTTCCACAGTGCTGGCCAATACCGGTCGATCACCTACTGCAGTTTTGCATGCATGCCCACAGGCGGGGCTAGCAGCCCAGACCATCGGGGGTAGGCTTGCTGCACTTGCCTTCTGGTCTAAAATGAAGGGTGTAGCAGATAACACCATGGACTTCCGGGTCCGGCGGATGCTTCAGGGCTGGTCCAGGGGGTCCCCAGTTCCTCCTGACCCTAGATGCCCTCTGTCACCAGACATATTGCTGGGCTTGCGGGATCTGTGGCCTTCCTTGTGCAAATCCCCTCAAGAAGCCTCGTTATTTCATGCTGCAGCTCTTACAGCATTCTTTGGGGCATTCAGTATATCAGAGTTGGTGGTGTCCGCTAAGGGCGACCTCTCGGGACGAGCCTTGCAGTTTAATGACTTACAGTTTTCTCAGCAGGGAGCCCTTATTCAGCTTAGGAGGTCCAAGATTGACCAGGGGGGAAGGGGCATCAATGGGTCCCTGTTTCCAGCCCCCGTGCCATGAGGGACTTTCTGAAGGTTCGGGGAAACCTGCCCGGCCCCCTTTTTTGCCATACAGACTCTTCTCCTTTAACCAAATATCAATTTTGGGCAGTCACACAGCGAGCATTAAAGGCGCTGGGTTTGGGTGCTCTTTGTTTCGGCACACATTCCTTCCAGATTGGGGCCACCTCCACCGCTGCGTCTCTGGGGTTCACGTCAGATAAGGTGCAGTCAGTCGGTAGGTGGCGCTCCAAGGCGTATCTGGCATACGTGAGGCCACTGTCGGGCCCTTAGCTTGTGTGGACATTTCCATTCATTACTTTTCTTGTTCTTCTAGATCACTGGAGTGCGAGTGATCCAATGAAGGTGCTCATCTGCGGGCACAGTATGGTTTTTGGGGCCGGTCAAAGGGCCTCCTCCAGCTGTGGATCCCAGCTAGGGCTCAGCCGCTATGCCACCATTCAGTGGTTGGGCAGACGTGGGATGCGTTGGGAGTGCCTCCTGCCCACGTTATTTCAGCAAGGGCTGGTGAAGGTTCCCCCACAGATTCTAGTGTTGCACTTAGGGGGGAACAATTTAGGCCTGCTGAAAGGCAAGGCCCTGATTCTTCAAGCTTGGGAGGACTTGCAGGTGATTCGGCGTCGCTGGCTGGGAATCACCATTATCTGGTCCAACGTGTTGCCTAGAGTGGCCTGGAGGGATGGCTTGGATCCTCGTGCCATGGATAAGGCCCGTAAAAAGGTCAACAGAGAGATTGGAAACTTCCTGATCAAACAGGGCAACCGGACCATCATCCACCCCGACATTTCTCCCACTCGGAGGATACTCTACAGGGCGGACGGTATTCATCTCACCGAACTAGGCAATGATGTCTTTTTGGCCGATCTGCGAAGAGGCATTTGGGAGTGTTTACTGCGCAGGTGGGGGGACAGCAAATAAGCAGAGGCTTGTCGCCCTCCTGTGGCGGCTCCAGGCAGGCTCTCCACTGGGGGAGTGGCCAGGTGAGCATTCGTAGGCACCGTTTCAGGTGACTGGTAAGGCCCGAGGCTTCTGGCTAAGGGTTTTGTGGCCCCAGTTGGGAGATACGGCTTACCTTTGAGGCCAACTCTCCTCACCCACTCAGGTTCTGTGGCTCGAGGGGGGGGGGTGACAGGGGAAGGTCTCCCAGCCCAGAACTGGGTATGTCCGATTGGTGGGCGAGGGCGGACGCCTCACCACAGACAACTAATGCCTCACTCTACACCGTCATATTGGTCTTGTTGTGGTGTGCCCGCCGGTGCTTTCTTTGCAGATTGTAATCTATCAATAAATGTGGCCCTGTTTACCCCAAATTGATTGGTGTCGTCTTGTCATTTCTCCCCTGTCCACTCGCAAGGAAAAAAGCTTTCCTCTCAATACAAAAGAAGTGATCTTGTAGCCTATACCCACAAGCTACTTATTCTTACAACCGAGAGAAGCCACACTGTGCTACAACCTACTCGTTCCAAAATTACCAATAATTATCAGTGAATAATTAATACATTATCAATAATAATAATAATAATAATAATTAATTATCAATAACTATCAAGTTATTTCATGGCCAATACTCACAAGCTACTCAGAGGCCATGCTGTGCTGTAACCTACTGATTCCAAAATTATCAATAATTATCAATTATCAATAATTTTCAAAATTATCAATGGGCTGTACTACTAGGTAGCAAGGCCTTAAAATGGGATACTAGAGCACCACTTATCACTACTGGCAACACTATACTACCAAGGATTAGACAGGGAATCACAAAAATGCAAACAATGTTGTAGCATATATTCAAAATGGGAAAACATTTTTAGCTAAAACAGACATTTCTATTAGTGGATCTTTGTAATAACAATGATTAAAAACAGGGAGATCTCTTCACTTCTAGTAAACACCAAGAACAAAAGATCTATTTAGTCCATTTGGTCTATTTAGTCTATTTGCGGGGGGGGGGCATATGGGGTGTTCACTCAGTGGCACCCACAACAGTAATCTCCCACTCTACTGCAATTCCATAATTGCCTTTTCAATACTTTCCAAACAGATTAGAAACTTACTATCGATTCAAAGATTGGTTCTTTTAAAAGTGGAACAGCCTCATGCTGTTAAGCTTGTATCTTTGAATTGAAGAACTCCCACAGTGCATTAACCTATATGCTGGATGTGGTACATCCCAGCTATCTCACCAATAGGAGAAAAACCAACTACTAGGTAGACCAGTATTGGCATTTCCATTAATAGCATCCAGTAACCTCTGCAAAGCCAACGTCTGTTAAAGTGAACTGTCTACCGGCATTCTGGAAACATTTGCTCCACTGTGAAAATGTCACAGCAATGAAGGGAAAAAGTCACAAAGAATGTTGGAAAAGAAATTATAGTTATTGATTGACAATTAGGTAATTGCAAACAAAAGGCTCACTTGTCTGAAGTCATCAATAGCGTTGATGTAAAGGCCAAACCTGCCCTCAGATTTCTAATTGCTTAGAGATTAGGCCCAGGCTTAAGACAAATTCTTACATGCTTTCTTATTCCTGCACCACTTAAGTGTACCAGGTATAATAACCTAATAAAAATATGGTATCATAATGTCATCCTTTCATCCACTAATACTTCGCAATCACTGAATATTATGCTGAATATGGTTCAAACTAGGCTCTGCCCATGTTAATATTTGGGAGTCATAATCAGTGTTTTTTGGATAGTGGGGAGATAAATATTTCCATTAAAAACCGCACAGACTGCAATCCTAAACACACTTGAGAGGAGGTAAGTGAAATTGAACTCAATGTCTAAATAGACATATATAGCATTGCACTGTTAGTTGTGAGAATATTAACTTTTCTCATGTTTTCCTATATTTGTTGTTGATTCTGTGCCATTTCCTCCTTCTAATTATTTCATATTTTTTCCTAGATTAGTCACATGCAGCCAATCAGGAACTATGCAGCAAATGGAATCCTACATAGCCAATCAGTTTTGAGTGAGCAAATTACACTGAGAGCAAAATTACATTGGCAGAACTTCTGAATGAAGGCAGTGTTTTCTGAAAAGGGGAACACTTTAAAGGCAATCACCTAAACATTGCTGAAAGTAGGGCTGTGCACGGACCCCCTGCTTTACTTCAGATGCTGCTTCAGATCCTCTTAATCAGCCCCACTTTGACTTGGACCAATTTGGACCCCACTCTGCTTTGACTCGGTTCCAGATCCAAAGTGAGATTTGGATATCTGGACCACTTGGTTTGGGCATTTTCCCAATGGCATGCATGGGAAAACACAATGGACCATAACTTTTTCAGTTTTCAGGATAAATACATAAAACTTGGGGCCTCTCTGCTGACATGGAGGGGATCCTACCTTCCAAATTTCAGACTGTTTGGTCCAGTACTCTTTCTGCTAGGTGCAGCTGAACTTTGAGTTTTCCCACAAAAACTCTCAAAGCAAAAAGCTATACCTCTCAGCACCAGGCTGCCACTGCCCCCTGCCTGCTTGGCTGTCTATGGCTGTGTGTCTATGACAATGGAAAGAGAAGCTAATGGAGGATTACTGTATTTTAATTTAAAAGGAATCAGATTTGCTGCAATGTGGTCCATGTAGGGCTCCATGAGCAGGTTCTCTGCACCAGTAAAAATCACTTCTCAGAACATACTTCCTGGTGGGGGTTGGAGTGAACATCATCTGACTGGCAGGGGCTGCTCAACCAATAAGAGAGGCTTCACCCCTCTCCCCCCTTTCTCCTTTCTCTTGAAAGTCCAGATGCACCTGCATTTCAGGAGCAAGCCTCATTGACCACAATGGGAGTTGCGTCTGAGTAGACAGACAGACATTTGTCTAGGAAAGAGAGCAGTAAATACAAAGGGGACTGGGTAAAACAAGGATCCAAAAAAATAAAAAAGGAATCCTCCCAATTTCATATGATTGTTAAAGGGGAGACCCACAAAACCACCATCCAATCACAAAGCACATTTGTCTCCACAGGCTGAAGCAGAAAAATCATGGATCTGCCACTTGTGGGTGCAGCCATGGGGGAAAACACTGGATTCGAGACAGGGCTCTTTAGAGATCCTCAAGATTTTTACAAGAAAGATGGTGGATCGGGATCCACTGGCTTGGGGATGGCACAATTAAGCATGTATGAGAATTTAATTTCTGCTCATAAAACATGCGAGTATGCCCTGTTCGAAGACCCAAACATGCTTGTAATTGCGAGCATGTGTCCACAAAAAATTCATCTCATTCAATTTGCGCGAATTCCCCAGCTTGATTTTGTGCAGATTGTCTATTTTGTGCAAATTCCCCTGTCGGGAGCCCCACCTTAGTCTATGGAGGAAAGTTGTGCAAATTAGGAAGTTTGTGCAAAATTGGGAAAACCTGTGCAAATTTCACAAGCAATCCCTGCTCAATTTGCACAATTTTCCTATTCACGTAGAGCAAGCAGTGATCACAACTGCAAGCAGGAATTGTAGACGAGATGAGTGGCGAGACGATTTTGGAGAATGCTAGATATCTTGAACATTGCTTGTTTGCCCATCCCTAATCCAAAGCCTCCACAAATCCCCCAAGGGGCCAAATCTTCAGGCTTACCTTGTGGCTGTGGTAGCTCCAATGGCAGGAGGAGGAAGGGAGTGGAGAAGTTCATCTCCCCTACCTCCAGGTTCCCAACACTGGGGCTGCTATTGCAGAAAACCAAGCACCAGGAGTGCTGAAAATCCCAGCATTCCTGGTTCACTCTCCTAGCAGCACCCTGTGGTGTGGTCAGACCAGAGGAGGGAGGGACCCATCCTACACCTGGCACTGCTCCAGTAGCAGCAGCAAGGCAAGAGGGCAGGCAAGGAAGATGGGGCTGGGGAGTTGTGGTGGTTTGTAATCCAAGGGTTGGATTCAGCATCTGCCTTCTGCTCTAAGGAGGTGCCAATGCCTGATTCTGGGGGATCCCAGACCCCTTCACACCATAGCTCACACCATTCAACAGGGGTTCCTGACTGCTTAGGGATTTTATTAAATTTAGTGCTATATAGATATCACAAATAAAATAAAATATCACAAATAAATGTAATATTTCCCTGGGGATGGAGATGGCCACTTTCTCCATTGCAGCTGATCCAGCATAAATCTGGATCCAACCCTAAACCTGGAGATTTTGAGCTTTAGTGTCATCTCTATTGGTTTCACATTTTTAACCTTCACAGATTATGGCCAGGATCCATCCAAAGAGGAGATATATACACATGGGAAAGAGCAATATATACTGCCGAGATCTCAGTAGTTGTGTCCACATTTATGAAGACATAAGTGACTGTTAAGTTTTAAAAGAATGTTGTCTGTTTAGCAGTAACTGCTGCAGAGAAAACAACTAGCTAAGCCCTTTTCTCCATTACGACATTTCTTTGAATCTCAGTCTTAGTATTATTTATTACATTAATGAAATGGTTAGATCAAGCACATAAGAAGCAAGGTAACCTGTATTCTCTCAAGCAAACACACCCATATCGCCCATTTAAATAAAGGCATCTTTTATTTATCTGAAAGATTTATATCATGTCATTCTGATTATGTTTGGAAAATATCCAAAACTCAAATGGTATAAATTCAGTACACAATAGCAATAGATTTGCGTAGCAGTGATGAAGATGGTGTATAATTTATATAATGTTTTTCAGTGTACAAGATGTTTTACCATTTTTATTGAGTAAAAACTGTAAATAACATTTAAGAAGTGCTGTTTCCAACATCGGACAACAAATAGTAGGTAGCTGCTTATACTGAGTCAGACCTTTGGTCCATCTAGTCCAGTATTGTCTAGTGGAGGCTAGTAGCTCTGTATTTTGCTGGGGCTGTGGATCCATTCTGGGTTCCAGTCAGAACCAGCCAGAATCCTAAAAGAGTTATCCAAGGTGTTGAACCCTAGCCCCCAGGTTCAGGGCAAAATAGGTTCAGGGCCCTGGGTAGCACTTTTACAGTATACTCTGGTTCTGAGTCTGACTGCAACCCTGGATGGATATAGAGACCAACCAAAATTGGAGCCACTAGCCTCCACTGTTACTGTCTATAGTAGTCTAGAGCTGTGCACAAATGGCCACTCAAAATTATCCACCCTATTTGTGGGCAGAGAAATTGGGTATGTGTGTGTGTGTGTCTGTGTGTGTGTGACAGTTTCAACAAATTTCTCCTAGGGGAGGAGAAATTCTCCAACAGTTTCTTACAGATATAGCTGACTATTGGCAGGGGTAGCACAGGTTCTTTCTTTTTTTCCTAAGAGTTTTGGTTTATTGTGGCAACAGCATCGACTGTGGTGAGGCTTCCACTTCCCACTTTTTTGAGGCAGAATTTTGCATTTCTTTTGGTGGTATTTTTGAGCTTCCATAATCACTGCGAGGTGGCCGAGGTGCTGTGGGTGTTTTCTCTTTCGATTACACATCTTTCCATTGCTCTGCAGCCTCTCAGGCCACCTGCATTTCCTGAACTGAAAAAGCCCCATGGGAGGAATTGCCTCATGATTAGGGGTGTATGAAACACTTACCTTGTTCCGCTGGGGCCATCTGCAGTGGGGGGGGGAGGTACTTCATCCCCCACACCCGGAATCCTCCCTGGCCAGCTCCGCTCTGTGGCGACTCTGTGGAGCTGCCAGCCGGGGCTGCCCACAGCCGGACCTCCGTCCACTGCTGGGCTGCGGCCGCTATGCCATTTGCGTCCCTGCCTTTAGCCATGATAGGCTACATAAATATTAGGGATGTATGAATCCCTTACCTTGTTCTGTTGTGGGGCTTCCGTGGGGGGGGGAGGCACTCCGTCCCTCCCCCTGAAATACTTCCTGGCTGGATCCATGGAGTCGCCAGCTAGGGCCGTCCGCAGCCGGAGTTCCGGCCGTGTCCAGCCAGGCTGACATGATAGGCTACATAAGTATTTACGTAGTCTATCACGGCAAAGAGCAAAGACGCAAACCGTTTGCACCACTGCTCTTTCTGTGATAGGCTACGTAAGTATTTACGTAGCCAATCATGGTAAAGGCAGCCACGCAAATGGCGGCCACTATGCCATTTCCGTGGCTGCCTTTACCGTGATAGGCTACGTAAATACTTACGTAGCCTATCACGGGAAGAGCAGCGGCGCAAATGGCGTAGCGGTCACCGTTCGCATCCCTGCTCTTTGTCGTGATAGGCTACGTAAATACTTACGTAGCCTATCACGGCAGCTTGGCAGGACGCAAATGGTGGCCGCAACAGCCGGCCAGAAGACCAACCAGAGCTGCCACCACCGGAGCCGTGGCCAGGTAGGATCCGTCCTGGGGGGATTCTGCGGGGTGGCGTGGGGATTGCCCCGTTCTGCTACGGACTCCAGGAGGGCAGATTCTAAAGAATCCGGCCTCACTGGAGTCCGTGGCGGAATTCTCCAATATCCCTACTCATGATGTCTTCCTTATGATGGCTTCAACTGAAGTGTGGGAAGCCAAGGAGGCTACAGGCTGCCAGAGAGATTATTATTGTACAGTGACAGACAGGATACTCATGCACACTCCTCAGCCACCTCATAAGTGAGGTAAGCACAAGAACCCTAGACCCAACCCATGATAATTTATCCGAAAATTTATCCTCCTTTGAATTTCTTTTCAAAAGCAATTTCTTTTCTATCAAATTGAATGAAAATGGTTGGAAAATATTGTGGGAGCAATTTTCAGACTAGTCTATAGTGATTCGTAGCAGCTCTCCAGGGTTTTGGACAGGGGCCTTTCTTGGCCCCACCTGTAGATAACTTGGATTGAACCTGGGACCATCTGCAAGCAACACATGTGCTCTGCCACTGAGCTATGATCCTTTCCCAAAATTTTTATATCTATATCCATAACTACCAAAACACAGATGCACACACCAGCAAAAGCCCACACATCACTTTTACTTTAAAGAGTAATGGAGTAATTGGACTGTGCCTTTACATTAAAAACAACTTCATTCCTTAAATGTCCATCTGCCTCGGAATATATATATATATATATCTGTCCAAAGGACCATGCAACTAGTTCTCTGTGGCCTAGATGGCTTGAATTTCTCAAACAACAGCCCCTCTTCTCTTCTCCCCCCCCCCAATCCACAATAGCATGCTGCTTTGTAATGGGGATTTGGAAACTAGCTTGCAATATGTTATGGAGGCAGGCTGTTCAAAGAACAAAAAGTCAGGAAAATCCCATTGCGCATCCCCAAACCCTTCAATACATCTAAGGTAGCTCTTTCAATTCTGGCCAGTAAGTCTTAGGCTAAAGTACACTTTCCAATAAATGAGTTGGATAAATGTCATTTATATGCAGATGCTGCCACTTTATATTCTGGTGGGGATTAATGAGAAGTTACCATCTATCTTGTGAAAGCCTTTAACTGCTTCTAGATAACTGTCTTTGAGAACAAAGCTTTAGCTTACATTTTTTTTAAAGGTCATGCTTCTTTGGATACTAGAAGAATAATATGCCAGTACAAGCATATCATTCAGACAGAAATGTTGGAGCACATTAGAAAAGGTAACAGATGATTAACACCAATATTTAAGATTTTATACACTGGGTTACCTGTTAAATTATCTTCTCATTATAGCAAGATAGCTTGAATGTAACATTGTCCTGAAGAACAAAACATACTTTAAGCCTTCAACTTAAAGGAACAGTAGATTGATTACTATTATTAGTTGGTCTGCTCTAAAAAATTAAAATCCAAGGGGTTTAATGTGAAATTAATGGAAACTAGGGATGTGCATTGGATTCAGACACAGCCCAAAGCCTGAACAGAACTGGGTTCCTTCAGACCATTTCTGGTATTTCCTGAGGTGAAACAGACTTACCTGTGGTGCTACCAGAACTGAAGCCAGACCCGAACAAGGCTTCATTACTAGTATTCAATGCTTGGAGATGCACAGACTTTATGTGACTTGCAAGTAGCATCTTTTGATTTTGTTCCTCTAAAGGGCTGATAAGCAACCTTCAGGCTTCAGTTGAATCCAATTCACATCCCTATTAAAAAGAAAAGAAAAATACAAAGCCCCTCTCTCCCACTGCTAGGCTTCTGCTTGCAGGGCCGGCCCAAAAGATTTTGCTGCCCATGGCAAAGGACAAGATGGTGCCCTCATGCATTCCACAGATAGAATCTAATTGGGCTGGTGCAGGATGGCCATGTGTCCCACTTTACAGAGGACAACCTTCTATATAACCCCTTCCTTCCCGACCATCTGCTCCCATCAGTAGTACATGCCCTGGTCTCCTCTCGTTTAGACTACTGTAATGCGCTCTATGTGGGGTTACCCCTGAAGATGGTTTGGAAGCTGCAGCTGGTACAGAACGCGGCGGCTCACCTGATTAAAGGCAGCCGTCGGCGAGATGACATCACTCCAGTGCTGAAGGAGTTGCACTGGTTATCAGTTGTTTTCCGGGCCAAATTCAAGGTGTTGGTTTTGACCTTTAAAACCCTATATGGTTGTGGCCCAGCCTATCTTAAGGAGCACCTCCAGCAGCACCAGACAGGCCACTTAACAAGATCAGCCTCGGATGGCCTTCTCTCTGTCCCATCAGCCAGGACAGCTAGACTGGTGGGGACGAGGGAGAGGGCCTTTTCTGTGGTGGCCCCCACTCTGTGGAACTCCCTCCCTAGCGAACTCCGTCATGACCCCTCTTTAATGAGCTTCCGTCGTGCATTAAAAACGTGGTTGTTCAGGCAGGCATTTGGGGTGGGTTAGGGTATTTTAGAAAATGTTTTTATTGTAGAATTTTATTGTTTTAAACTGTTTTATTGTATGTTGTACATCGCCCAGAGTGGCTGGGTGACCAGCCAGATGGGCAATTAATAAATTTAATAATAAATAAATAAATAAAAATTTGAAGCGTTGTCCTCTCTTTGGAGGTTTCCGCTATTTGAAGGACTGTCTGGTGGTCCAAGTCTTTTTTAAAGATGAAAAACTATAAGAAAGGAAAGCAGGGGCCTTAAAGTTGCCCATGAACAGTTAGCACCTGGCTGGACAGCCCACTGAGCAGGTACATGGTCCACCTGGTCACAGTTCTCCTCACTAAGGTGAATCTATTTACATCTCAGTGATTGTTTTAACATTTGTATCTCTGCATACATATTACCATATGCGAATCTTATGCAACTCATTGAATTTTTTTGGCAGTGCGTAAGTGGCCACCTACAGCTGAATGTTACTTCAACATTGGTGACAAGATAGCATCCTCTGTCATACCTGTGGGCAGCAGGGTAGCTCAGGGGTGACAGGGCATGCAAGCTTAGGAGATTCAAGGAAAATATTTGGGAGTTGCTGCCCAGTCCCTACCATCTGCTGCCTGAGACAGCTTCCTCACTCTGCCTAATGGTAGGGCCAGCTCTGTTTGCTTGAAAGTGCAGCCTTGCTTAATTGCATTATATATTTTATAAGTTATATATACCTGAAACATGTAGCCAGGTCTATCCTGAAAGAAGAATGTATTTGAATTATCCTTATAAATCAAGGCCTTGCTATTTAGGACTATTAACTAAATGAAAAGTTTTGATATCTGCCAGGGCTTCTACTTAACAGAGACCTAAACAATTAGTTCCTCTTATCTCAGAAGTGTGTCTTATTCTAAATGTCTTACAGCACTAAGGAAATACTGTTATTGCTTCAAGCAAGTGCTGCGGATTATAACCAATGAACATACGCTTTGAGCTAAAGCATCCTTTTAGTTTTTAGCAGACATATCTCTGCTCAGTTCACTGATTTCAAGATGCAAAGTACACATTAGAATAAAGTGTTCTTGGTAATTTTTATCAAGTTAAGCCTTATTAAAGAGGGGAACCAGGATAATAAATATTCCTAACCTTTCTCTGCTACAGCTGTAAACTATGCTAAGGCCAATACTTTCTCAGGGGACTAAAGAGATTCTTGCTATTAATTACCTTTTCCTCCATAAAATATTAACTGTCTAAGAAGTAAGAATGAGGGGAAGAAGTCTTGGCTGTTAACCCACAGTTGTTGGAGGGGTACTATGTTTAAATGCTTTTCATGTTCTATTGATAGTATGTTTATTTGAGCAACAGGATGATGGGCAGCCTTCGTTGGAAGAAGACAAGCACTTGTCACACCTTCGTTGCTACTTTAAAACTCCCGACATTGTAGTTCTAAAGCCTGAAAATGACTTGGACCTTCCATCCATATGTTGGGCCAAATATACCACACTCCAGCAACTACAGGGAGCTGGAATGGAAAGACTCGCAACTGCAAAAGATGGCTTCATAATATAATTTCTGCTAATTCCATAGATTTCTATCCTGCACAGTAGAGCCCCATTAAAATCAATGCAACTTCTACTTACATGTAATAAACACTTACCCAAGAGAATTAAAATGTTACTAAGGGTTAATATTTGACTAACCAAATCAAGCTGATTTTCTCAGTCATCCATCAATCCTGATGAAAGTGGACACTGGGAAGCAGCATAAAGGCCACCTGGCTGGTTACAAAAATCAGTTGGCGTTATATGTCTCATGTGTATACTATCTGCTTTGTTAGGTTCACATAACCCATCCACCACATATGGAAAGAACACGAGGAGGGTCAGAAGGCCAAATGGGTTAGTCTCGCCCCATGCTGATGTGTACTGCAGCCACACCACTGATGCCCATGGTGGAAATGCTTCCCTGACATCCATGCTTTCAGATACCATGGGAAAGGTCTCTCCATGCAAACTGATACATGTAGAGGAGGGACTCTGACCCAGTCAGTTCTGAGAGTGAAACATGATGCCCCTCACACGTTCTTTCAATGTGTGTGTATGGGGGGGGGCTGTCTTGTGTGCCTCTGTATTGTCATAGTTCAAAGACTAGATAAAAAGAACAGTAATATTATAAAAATCACCTAAACTATGTTTATGTTCCCACACTGTGACCCAAAGCCTGTTTAATCAGAGGAATTTATGTTGGATGAAGATATTCTAACATGTGCCTACAGTATAAAGATAACGTATATAAGATACAACATGAAATCACTTACAAAATAAAGCATTTATTTTAGGGATGAGGTGGATCTAGATTGCGTCCAGACCTCCCCCAGAATTTAGGATATCTAACAGACCTTATCTTACTTCTTCCTCCCTCCCTGTTCCTTATTTCTTGTGTGTCATCATGTCTTAAATTTAGATGGTAAGCTTGAAGGCAGGAACTGTTGTGCTACTTATCTTTCTAGGCAACTCTGGGAGTGTTTTCAGCTAAGGGGTGGGATATAAATGCAATTAATTAATTAATTAATTAATTAATCTCCATCTATTATGAAGGGATGATGCCGCGTGGCCTCCTGAACATTCCAGGAACTGCTGCCAGGCTGAAAGCCTCTGTGCAAAAATCCCCATTATGCTGTGATAGTGCGTGGCAGACTTTTAAAGAAAAACAAAAGATAGAAGGAAGACCTCTTGACCACCACCTGCCCTTAAAAAGGTAAATAGAACCCTTGGCCACCTCCCTAATGAGCAAATTCTTCAAAATTCCCACCCTCCCTGTGATAAAGGTGTGTGGGGGGGGAAGCCTTGTTCATGGGGAAGGAATAATTTTATGAAAGTATGTGGCAAGGTTCATCACAATACTAGTTTTAAAACAGAATCTAGGAGTTAGCTAGAGATAGACAAATGTTACTTTAAATCCATATCTAGCAGCTATGAGTTTTTGTTTTTCATTTTTAGTCAAGAGTAGGTACAGGAGGACTGATCTGGATAAAGACCAGATAGTCAGGTAGAGAGGCTCTTATGATCCAGCTTGTGCCCCTTGCACCTATACTAGAGTAAAAATGGGTGTGGGAATATACTGCAGTTAGATGCAGATTTGAAGTAACGCCTGCTTTGGCCTTGCAGAACAAAGGTATCCACAGAATGTCTAAAGATGGCAAGAGAGGGGGCATGTTGGATTGCCCCAGGGAGGAAGTTTCACAACCATGGTGCTACCACTGAAAAGGCACTGTCCTTGATATATGCCAGCCTGACTTTAACAAATGATGGTCCAGCAAACAGGATCTGAAGCCAGTCTTAAGCTTGGGCAGATGAAAGCTTCTCATGAAATGTTTGCCAGTACTCTACAGTGTTGAATGTCTTCCAGATTAATGAAAAATGGAGCCCAGATTTTGGGATCTTCTGCAAAATATAAATGTGTCTCGATGAAATATACTACATAAGTAAAGAATGTTCTCATAAGCCTGGGAGAAAATGGTTTCAAATACACTTTCCATGATGAAATAAAATGCATGTGCAACCAGTTCATTTTTGAACTTATTTATATCCCTGACTTAAAGCATGGCGATATCTCTTAGAAGCATGACACATAATGTGACAAACACATGTACACATTTTGCTGTACCCACAGCAGGAATCCATGTCTAGTCACACCTTCTTACTGTGCATATATACATGGTAAAATACACTGCACATTTGTCACATCTTATAGAATACACAGAATATATGCTCTGTTTCCACACACAGTAGTCATATCTACAAAGGAAATCTCCTTCTTTGAAGCAGCCCTTTGTATGGGTGAAAATTGTCAAACTGTAATTTTCAGGGAGCATCATCAGTAAATAGGCAAAATAGATTAATGAGGGCAGGAGGAGAAATGCAAAAACAAGCAGATTGTGGGCAAGCTTGAGAGCTTAATGGCCCTTATGTAGCATGCTAGGTGCCTATTCAAAAACAAACAAACAAAAAAGTAGTCTTAGGGCACAATCCTACTGAGATAGTTGGCAGCCTCTGAAGCCAGAGGCTGCCGAATAACCAATGCAGGGCAACTGTAGCATGGAGGTGATCCTTGCCTCTGTACTCCAGCGGCTCTGCATTTTTGGCTAGATGGACGATTTTGGTTGTCTTTGGCTTTGGGAAGGGAAGGAGAATGTGCAGTGCATAAGAAGCTGTGTAAAGCAGCTTCTGCAGTCTCCTCCCCTCCCCGCTCTACCCCCAGGACTGCCCCTTTTCATCATCTCCAAGCTCCATTTCCGAGTGTGGAGACATAGCCAGTGTAGAGAGAACTATGCCAGCTAGGGGGGGGGGCGGGGCGGGGGGGGGCAGGGAGCATGGTTTCTGGGGTACCATGTTGGGAGCCCTGGGTCCAACCTTGGTTCCTAGAAACCAAAAATCCCCATAGCCCTCTAGACAGTATCTGGTGGCCATAGGATTGCTCCCTTAATCTTTTGGCATCTGTGACAATAAATGACTATTGTATAAAATGCATAATATTACTAGATTGCACTAGTAAATACCAGAATTGCTATATTTAAGCAGTTATATGAAGTGGAATATGGCAAACTGTCCATCAGTTAAGGACTTAAAAGGCATATTTTATTTTAATTTTTTACTTTTCACCATGAATGGATTCTGCTACTCAGAATAGTGGTGATTCTCCTTATTTCTTCCTGTCTCTAATTTTCCCTGGATGGGAAACATTTACAAAACTGGACATTCTAACTTGGAGAAAAAAATGATCAGACCTTTGGTGTGTCATAGCTGGACTCTAGGAATAATTTAAAAATGAGATTAAAAAATTATTCAAGACGTGATGTCAATTAGAAGGTAACATTATAATCATTATTTGGCAAAAGAGGTCAATGGACCATAGCCACTGGAGATGTGAAAGGGCAGACTAATAATATATAGTGATTATTGCATGGCACCTAGGCTTTCAAAAAGTTATGTAGACATGAGCTAATTAATCTTCATAACACCCCAAGGGAGGCAGGGAAGCATGGTATGTTTTATGGTCATGTCTCTTACTATCTTTGTATAAGTGAGGAGAGAATTTGAAGACAACAGTGTTCTATTCTGGCACTTGTTTTGGGTTGTTATGAACTGAATCACACAAGACCGTATATATTTGATTAAAGGAAATGTCAAGGACAGGCTAGTGACACGCTGTAATATTGTTCCCTGGTTAAAATCTGTCAACTGCTGTCAAAATTTTTGGGGAAATATAAATTCCTGAGGACTTAATGAACTCAAGAAAAGAAAGTATTCAGAAAGTTTGTGCCCAACTTTGCCTCTTGAGGCCTATGGTCCCACTGTTATCATCACTATCACTTCTTTGAGAGAGAGGCCCTTCCCTATACACTGGTTGTGGCAGTATAGGGAAAAGCAGTATACATAGGCATGACACTCAATCATTGGTCAATGACATCACTGAGCAATG
The DNA here is from genome assembly GCF_057233095.1 of Heloderma suspectum. Lineage (NCBI taxonomy): Eukaryota > Metazoa > Chordata > Lepidosauria > Squamata > Helodermatidae > Heloderma > Heloderma suspectum. The sequence goes on from NC_139461.1 coordinate 90,272,383, forward strand.
TTCATGTACATCAACTCAGTCCTAAATAGGACATCTCAGTCTGGGAAAAATGCTAGGTAACCAGATTATTCCCATATGCCCAGCAAACATCCTACGTACTCAAAAGAACTCCAATGATCTAGCTTGTCAGTGCTCCCAACCTGTTACTTCCTTCTTGTCTGGATTAAACTTCTATTTGTTCAAAACTGCTGCCAGACACTGGTCCAGGATTTCCACATCTCCACAGGACTAGAAGATAGAAATGGCATATAATTGATCCTGGATTTTACTTGATCCTGGATTTGTTTTATGGCAGAAAGTTGCTCAGAATCTTTTTTATATATGTTGTAGGGATGTACAAAAATCACTTACCGTTCGGGGATTATGCTGATGGTGGGGGGGGAGGCGTTCCATCCCTCCCCCCGGAATCCTCGCTGGGGGGGGAGGCGCTCCGTTCCTCCCCCCACCCCGGAATCCTGGCCAGCCGGCTGTGCTCCACAGCAATACTGCGGAGCCGCCGGCCGGTTCCGCCAACAGCCGGACATCCGGCCGCTGGCTAGCAGGGACGCAAATGGCGGCTGTAGCCACCGCCGTTTGCATCCCTGCAGTCAGCCATGATAGGCTACATAAATGTTTATGTAGCCTATCATGGCTGATTTAAAAAAAAAACACACGTGTACGCAAATGGCGGCGGCCATGGCCACCGCCATTTGCGTTCCTTATTTTGGCACATCTTAGTCTACATAAACATTTACGTAGACTAAGACGGCGAAAATAAGGGGAACGCAAATAGCATAGCATCTACGCTATTTGCGTTCCCCTTATTTTCGCCGTCTTAGTCTACGTAAATGTTTGTGTATACTGTCTGTTTGTGCGTTCCTTATTTTTTTTTTTTTGAATTTTGCATATTGTATTTTTAATATTTAATCTTTGTAAACCACCCAGGGAGCTTTGGCTATGGGGCAGTATAGAAATGTTGTTGTTGCAGCAACAACAACAATATAGAGCTGAGTCTCTTCCATATACTGATGATGACACTCAGGCCCAAATCTCTTGTCTCTGTATAGACTAGTACTTATCAGTGGCACCTAGTCATGATGACAGTATTAGCTCCAGGATCAGAGTCAGGATGCCTCTTTAGACCAGTTGCTGGTGAACATGTGCAAGAAGTTGCTATCACATTCATATCCTCCTTCTAGGCTTCCCAATGGGAATAGCTGGTTGGCCCAATGGGAACAGAATGATGGACTAGATAGGCATTTGCATTTCTGATGGATTCAGAATGGCTCCTTATGTCCTTAGATGTTGAAAAACATGGGAAAGATGATGGAACATTTAGGCATGGCGGAGAATTCCGCCATGGATTTCAGTGACACCGAATGCATTGGCATTCGGCCCCCTGAAACCCATGGCGGAATGACCTCCCACCCACTGCCACCCCGCGGAATCCCCCCTGGGATGAAGCTTACCTGGGATGGATGTTCCAGCAGCGGTGGCTCCAGCACCGACTCCGGCGGCAGTTTCAGCGGCGGCAGCAGCTGGTCTCTCGGCCGGCTGCTGCGGCTGCAAATGGCAGCCGCCATAGCGGCCGCCATTTGTGTCCTGACAGGTTGCCATGATAGGCTATGTAAGTATTTACATAGCCTATCATGGCAAAGAGCAGGGGCGCAAATGGCGGCCGCTACGCCGTTTGCGCTGCTGCTCTTTCTGTGACAGGCTATGTAAGTATTTACATAGCTTATCACGGTAAAGGCAGCCACACAAATGGCAGCCACTACGCCATTTGCGTAGCTGCCTTTACCATGATAGGCTATGTAAATACTTACATAGCCTATTATGGCAGCCTGGCAGGACACAAATGGCGGCAGCTACAGCAGGCCGCCATTTGCATCCGCAGCAGCCGGCCGTGGCCGGAACTCCAGCTACGGACAGCCCTGGCTGGCAGCTCCATGGAGCCACCACAGAGCAGAGCTGGCCCAGGGAGGATTCCGGGGGGAGGGACGGAGTGCCTCCCCCCCACCGTGAATCTAAGCTGCGAAAAGTTAAGTGACTTTCGTACATCCCTAGGAACATTGCAGCACTCTGTACCGCAAATGCAGCAGAGCAGCAGACTCACAGCACTACCTTCTGGTACCTAGGAAAGAATGCAACCATCTAAGAACACTACTTCCCAATTTCATCCTGGCTAGGTGGCCCAGAAGAACTCATGGTTGATGGTACTTAAGCCACCAAGAGGTCTAGGCCACAGTTCCACTTTCCCTATATTTTTCCAGCACATAACTTCTAGGGATGGGGGAGAATTTCTCCCCGAAACTTCGGGGGGCCGAGTGCCAACGTGTTCGGCCCCCCAAAGTAGTTTCGGGGAGAAATTCTCCGCCCCCCCGCCCCTCGCCCCCCCCCCCGGGACGGGACTTACCTTTCCCGAATGTCCCTCCCGGCGGCGGGTCCCGGCGGCGGTTCATCAGGTCTTCGACAGGGGCAGAGGAGGCAGCCGGTCTTTTGACCGGCTGCCGCCGCCACCATTCCAATAAAAGTAAAAAAAAAAAAAACGCCCCCATGATAGGCTACGTGACGATTAACATAGCCTATCACGGCTAGATTTGCAAAGTCAGCAAATCTAGATCTAGCCGTGATAGGCTACGTTAATCGTCACGTAGCCTATCACGGGGGCGTTTTTTTTTTTTAACTTTTTATTTCGCGGCTGGGTGAGGCGAGGCGCCTCCTCCCCGGCCTGAATTTCGGCCGGGCGAGGCGGGAAGCCTCCCCCCCGGCCTGAGTTTCGGCCGGGCGAGGCAGGAAGCCTCCGCCCCTGGCCTGAACTTCGGGGGGAGCAGCGAAGCGCCTCCCCCCCACCGCGAAGCAAGCTGTGAGACCAGGTAAGTGGCTTTCGTGCACCCCTAATAACTTCCATCAGGGTGACTAAGGTAGTTTCTGCCCCCAAACCAGGCAGGAAAACAGACTGGAAAGTATTTAAATAAACAGTTCTGCCCAAGTTCTGGAGATGCTTCACTATCAGTATATACATATCAATATAACAATATCAATTATATACCAATGTGTTATTCAAAGATGTGCTAATTATGTTAATCATATTTCAAAATATTTTCCTTTCTTATTATTAGTAACGTTTGGTAATACATTTCTTCTTTATTAACTGCAGCATAATCAAAATGCTTGAGTGTTCAAAAACATGAGGGGTTCACATAAAGTATACCATCTGTCTCCACCTCCCTTTCTGCACCTGTGTTACTTTAAAAAAAAGTCTGCCAGTCTCAAACAGTTGTAATATATAAAATATCCTCATAATGTATGAAAGCTGCATTCTGAAAGCTTTATCTTGAAAGGAAAATACTGGAATATCCAATCTGTTTTCTTGCTAAATGCAGGATATGGTGAATGCTAATAGCTTGAGGTGTTCCTCAGAAGTGCTTCTAGAATTATTATCAGGACTTTGGTCCACAGTGCAAATAAAAAAGGGACAATCAAAGAAATGAAAAAGTTACTGCAGCTCATGTTTAGAATTCTGTAGGGATTCAGAAATGTCCCCAAGGCTTACAAATGATTTATTAGGGGAGGGAAAATCGCTTATGTATTCCTCCACTAGCTTTTGGCTAAAGTGAAACCCGGTACGAAGCTCTCTTTTCTTAGATAATGTCTGTTGTCCCATGGCTGCAGAGGTTATGGGAAGGGCAATATGGCTCCAGTCACTGTCCAAAAGAACAAGAGTTCTTCAGGAGTGTCACTGTATTTCCATATCCAAGTGCTTAAATCTCTTCCATCTGGCATTTTAAAACTTCTCTACTTTCCTTTTAGTCCCCCCTTTTTAGGTGTTTAGTCTCTTAGAGTGCAATCCTATGCCCCAGCTGGCTGGGGAATGCTGGGAGTTGTAGGACTTTTTTCTATCTAACTATACATAGGATTGTACCCTTAGATAATAAAACTGAAGTTAGAGCCTATACCTTTATTTTGAGTTATGTAGTGCCTAATTATTTAGGCACTGTAGAAATTCCTCTCCTTCTCCTTCTCCTTCTCCCCTTTCTTTCTTTCTTTCTTATCATCTGAGAAGAGGTCTTCTCATTATCTCAGTACAGTATGCCCTTGAGAAAATATAGATTCGAATACAAAGCCTTTAGATTTCAGTTAGGTTCAGATTTTCCTTCCCCCTTCCCACTGGAAAGCATACATTGATCCAGTAAAGCAGTAGGGTGTGCGAATCAGCAAAACACGAACTCAGTGAAGTTGTTGGAATTCCACCTCGAAGCTCATTCTGATTCAAGTCCATATCAGATTGCGAGCTTTATTTTTGTTTTGTTTTTTTGCATGAAAATCCGTGCACATTTTTCCAAATGTGTGCATTCTTCTTCTCCCATAGAACACATTTTTTTTTGGTCTGCGAATCAGATTGCAAGCTCAGAAGTGTATGGGTTTTGACTGTAGATTTCGTCTGAGTCCATGTTTAGTCCAGAAGGTACGAACTGAGTAAATTCTGATAAACTATGAACTGAAATGAATTTGTCATACATCCCTATAATGCTGATAATTGCTGAACACATAAGGATAGCAGTCTTTGGGGTCACTGCTGTTTGTTTTGCTATTGTAAACTACAGTTAACAGAAAGTGATTTACACATGACAGCAACTGTACCTTACTGCAGGGAGCACATGATGAAAATACTTAGCATTTTCACTGCACATATTGCTAGGAAGGAATGGGGAGGTATCTCTGATTAGTAGGGTTTGTTTGCTCCTGCTGAGCAAATTTAGTCAGCCAAAACAGCACACCATTTTACATTGAATTTCCAGATAAAAATTAGCCCAGTTTATTAAGCAGCGAGCAGGTGGAAGAGAAGGAGATCGTGGAGAAACATTGGAAAATATATTTGAAGTATTAAACAAATACCAGTGCAATTAAATATGCATCATGGATGGATATTTTAGTGTATAAACCTTCTCTCTTACTTCCTCACTGTAATTATATTACATTAGTAGTTGAGATATATCTGAGAACAAATGTCTGCATATAGGCAGAAAATTGTTCCTGCTGGCAGAATTCTGAGGCAGCAGAATTGACATTCATTTAACTTTACCCTTCATGTCAATCACTCTTCACTAGACTAAGCTCTTGACCTACTACACTATTCTTTTGAAAGGAAAACAGAGTCAGAGCTAAACATCCATCTTGAGACTACTCTGAGAGTTTCAGACATCCTATGAAAACCTGATTCAATTTTCCATTTCCCTATATCCTCTGTTTAATATAGCAGGAAAGCTAGATCTTGGAAGTTGTGGCCTTGACTACTTCTGGACTATAGGCTGGAGAGCAGTGGGCCAAAGCAGACATTACATTAAAGATGTAGGAAGCAGTCATATGCATTCTTTTTTTCCCCTCTAGTGTAAGTGCATGGGGCCCAATCCAAATCAGAATGCTAACATGTAGGGGTTTGTGTGTGTGTGTGGGGGGGTTAACCCTTCCCCTCTACACTGCAGATTGGGGGTCCCACACCTCCAATTTATAGTAGAGCTGTGTGCAAATGGCCTCTCAAAATTCTCCATCCTATTTGTAGGCAGAGAAACTGGGGAGACAATTACACCGAATTTCTCCTAGGGGAGGAGATATTTTCCAACAGTTTCTCACAGATAGGGCTGACTATTTGCAGGGGTTGTAGCATAAGTGCCTCCCCCCTGCTGCCAAGGGTTTTGGGCTTATTGCACCGCTCCTGCAAGTGGCAAAAGCATCAATTTTGCTGAGGCTTCCACTTTTCTGAGGCAGAATTTTGAATTTCTTTTGGTTTTTGAGCTTACCTAATTACTGTGAGGTGACCAAGGTGCTGTGTATGTTTTCTGTCTTGATTACACATCTTCCCATTGCTCTGCAGCCTCCCAGGCCACCTGCTGTTCCTAAATTGAAAAAGCCCCATGGGAGGAATTGCCTCATGAGGTCTTCCTCATGATGGCTTTAGTTGAAGTGTGGGAAGCTGAGGAGGCTACAGGCTGCCAGAGAGATTATTTTACAATGAAAGACAGCACAATCATGCACATTCCATGGTCACCCCGTAAGTAAAGTAAGGACAAGAGCCCCAAACCCAACCCATGAGAATTTCTCTAAAATGTCTTCTCCTCTGAATTTCTTTTTGAAAACAATTTCTTTTCTATCAAGTTGAATGAGAATGGTTGAAAAAATGTGGAAGAAATGTTTGGCACAGAACTAATTTATAGTGCCAAATAGCCATCCAGTGACTGCTAAGTTTGCTCAAGAGTCTTTGGTGAGGGACTTTATCAAAAGCCAAATAAACAATGTCTCCTGGAACACCCCTATCCACATGCATGTTGTCACTCTTAAAGACCTCTGAAAGGTTAGTGAGACAGGATTTATCTTTACATATGAACAATGCCAAAGTTAGCATGTTGCTCAGGCCCAACCTGGTAAATATAGCCAGAAAGAAATGAGTTGACTGGGGTGGGGGAACCATGGTAAGACTTGGAGGAACAATAATGTGCCTTCTTCCTCCACACTGTGGGTTTGAGCAGCTCATAACAACAAGGATCACCAGAGTGCATTGACTAGACAATGTTCCTTTTAGTTAGGAACATAGGACCATAGGTCTCCTCCCATAAGAGGCCTGGACCTTAAGATCACCTTCAGCAATCCTTCTCCAGGAACCCCTGCTGAAAGAAGTGAGGTAGGAGGCTACTAAGAAGAGGGCATTTTCTGCTGTGGTGCCCTGGTTGTGGAATGACCTTCCCAGAGAGGCTCGACTGGTACCTACATGGTCCTTTTTCTGGCACCAGGTGAAGACCCTTTTATTTTTGCAGGCATTTTAGTCTTTTTAGTTTTAGTTGTTTTAAAATCGGTTATTGTATTCTAGATCTCTGCATTGCTGCCAGGTGTTATTCTGATTTTTACTTTTATACTGTAGTTTTACATTTTTAATTTTGTAAAATGTATGTTATGCTGTCTTTTGTGGTTTGAATTGTTGTGAGCTGTCCAGAGAGCTTCGGTATAGAAATGTAACAAACAAACAAACAAATCTGTCTTATACCGATTCAGACCATTGGTCAATCTGGTACTATCTACACCACCCTCCCCAAACTGGTATCCTCTGGATGTTTTTGACTACAATTCCCATCATCCCTGATTGTTGGCCATTAGTATATGCTGACTGGCAGACAGGACTCTGGAGATTCCGGGTATTGAACCTTGGATGTTGTGCATGTAAAGTATGTGCTCCATCACTGAGCCTGAGAGTGTGAGAATACATAGGTATCACTTTGTTTAGTTTATCAAATTCTGCTAGCAGCGTGCCTTACTCATTCATTTGGACTGAATTTGTTGGTGTGTGTCAGAGAAGGAGAGAGAAGAGAGAGAGAGAGGGTGTTTCCTCTAGAATGTCCTTTTAATTCTTACTGTTCTTCCCTTTCTAGTACTGTAGTGTGTACCTACTCTGAGTCTGATGGCAAGAAAAAAATAGTCGTCCCCTGAAGCAATGCTGCTTCCTGGCCACCCTCTGTTCAATATATGGGGAAGGGATATCATGCCAGATTGGGGCTAGCAGAAATGTTGCCTTAGGAGGCAAATCCATTTTTTAAAACACCTGAAAAGGCACAGAGTGTGCCAAATATAAGAGAGAGAGAGAGAGAGAGAGAGATACACAAATACTTACACTATTGTGCAGCTATTCAGTTGTAAGCCTGTGTTGCTGCATTTTTATTTTAACATTATTTCTTACATTTTACAGTTCCATGTAATATTCTGTAGTGTCCTCCGGCTAACCTTTGAGGGCCAGCTGCCATAGAGCGATAATCCTGATATGTCTTAGAGCTGTCCAGAAGTCTATGAATGCTACAACCTACAAGAAATGCTCACAGTCGCACTTTTACTGCCATCTAGTGGCACGATTTTAAAATATCTCTGATAACGATCCCTTATGATCATATCTGAATAATCAAGGTCTGGCAACACAACAGCCATCAATAAGGCTCCTTATTTATTGCTTCCTGTTTGGAAAGATAACCATAGTTTGCAGTATGATAAATATGAGCATGTGTTGGGACAACTGACACTTGTGCACATAGCTAGAATTGTGTGGCTGCACTAAGTGCTTGTGTTGTAACGGAGATGGTACTATATTTTGTATGGCACGTACAGTACTGCTTCTGTCTTGATCTGTTACGATTGCATCACCAATGGCATGGACATTACTTCATTCACATCTTTATTAACTATACTGCATTTGGGAAAGATACATTCATATGTAAACTGCCTGGTACTGACAATTAAGCAAACAAAATACAGAAGCATGAATACATACACACACCCCGACACACACACACACACACACATTTAAATGGTCAACTGGAGAAGAGGATAGAATAAGAGAGTGATCTAGATATTTCAGCCTCAGAAGTAATAGTTTCTACTGTGTTGTGTCTGCCATAAACGAACTGAAAACAAATCTTACATTAGGGATGTATGAGAATTTTGTTTCAGCTCACAAATTCCTTGAGAAGGCCGCATTCACAACCCCAAACACAAATGCAAACAGAAGCACATGTTTACCAAAAATGTTCACAAATTCCCAAACTTGTGCTCACATCTGCAAAATGTGCAGTTTAAAAGTGAACAACTTTAAAAATCCATAACTTTAAAATGGACAACTTTAAAAATGGACCACTAAAAATGGACCCAATTTAAAGTGTGCATTTTAACATGTGAGCATTTTCAAAAATGCACACTTTTAAATATTTGCATTTTCATGCTTTAATGGGAGAAAAGTGCAGACTTTGGAAATATGTGCACTTTTCCCATTCGAACAAATGGGGGGGGGGAAGATTGGAAATGAGAACAGGAGAAAACCAACCTGAGCTTTGAAGTAAAGTTCGGAGAATATCAGGGAGTTAAAGAATTCTTTAATCTCCCATCTCTATCCTAAAGAGATGGTGGCATGAATGTTTAAATTTAAACCACAGAGGTGTGTCACTTATTCTTCTCTCTGAAAACAACTGCAGGAACAGTCAGGAATCTTAAGAAGCATTTTTAAAGGTTAGCAAATACATGGATCACTTAGTCCAAAATAGAGCAGGAAGATTGTTAATGGGGGGCAGGATGATTTGATCATATTACATTGGTGCTTTGTCACCCACAATGATTTCCAGGCTGGTTTTGGGCCCAATTCAAAGTGCTGGTATTAAACAAAGCCCTAAATGGCTTGGAGGTAGGCTACCTGAAGGGTTGCGTCATTCCACATGTACACTGTGAGGCCCTTCTCAAGGTACCACCGCCCCCTGCTAAATGAGGTGCAGCTGGTGGCTATTAGAGAAAGGGCCTTTCCATTGGCAGCACCCCAGTTGTGGAATGCCCTGTCCATAGAGGCTTACCTGGCACCTACATTGTAGTCTTTTCAGTGCCAGGTGAAGAAAGACCTTTCTACTTTCCTAGGTTTTTCAATGATAACATCTTAATATTTTCATTCTTTTTAGAACCTTCGTACTAGTGCTATTCAAGGTTGCTTGCTTCTGGTTTTATGCTGTTGCTGGTTTTATATTGTTTTACCATGTTAGTGACTTATTCCTTTCTGTGTTTTAACATTTTACTGTAAACTGCTAAGAGGCTTTTTAGTGTAAACTGCCCAGGGAACCTGAATTATTGGGTGGTATATATATATATATATATATATAAATGTAAAGTTTAAAGGAAACACATGCCTGTGGGGTTGTGATAAGTAGCAAGGCCAATAGAAAGTCTAAGGAACCAAGAAGTGTCAACAATAACATTATTTTGGGAATCTTGGACTCAGAGGCGGATAACTCATTTATACCTTCAGAATTAGGCTAGATCTACTCTAGTGCTTTTTATCAGTTTTGAAGTACACTGATAACTAGGGATGGTGGAGAAATCCGCCACAGACTCCAATGAGGCTGGATTCCTTAGAATCCATCCCCCCAGAGTCCATGGCGGAACGGACTGTTCCCCCCCACCATCCCACGAACTAAGGTCGGGATGGACCCTACCTGGCACTGGCCTGTCCAGGTCTGTCCTCTTCATTCCACAGCTGTCCGCTGCAGGGCTGCGGACGCAAATGGCATCGAGCATAGTGGATGCCATTTGCGTCCCTGCCCTTTGCCGTGATTGGCTACGTAAATATTTGCGTAGCCAATCACAGCAAAGGGCAGGGATGCAAATGGTCTGGCAACTATCTGGCAGTTGATATTTTTCAGTTGATATTTTCCAGTATTTTGCAATATTGAATAATTAACATGCAATTGTATTTAGTATTTGGTACCAATTGGTATATTACAGTGGTTTTTCAAACATTCTGCCTTCAGGGAATACTTGCCAAATGGATGTCTGTCACAGAATCCTGTACATTGCAGAGGATTCTTGGATATGTTCTAGGTAGGATTGACGATCAGTTTACACATTGCTGTGACTGGCTTTATCACTGCCCATTGTGAACTGAGTGTGCCTGAAAGTGAAAGCAAGGATAGCCATGTGTCCTATTTTACAGAGGACCATCCTCTATTTGCAGTCCTCCTCAATTTGAAGAGATGTGCGAAGTCCCATTTATAAGATAAAGAACCATAAGAAAGGAGGGTGGGGGACTTGAAGTTGCCCATCAACTATTAGCACCTGGATAACAGACTGAGCAAGCACATAGATCACGTGGCAATAATGGAGATGCTTTGTATTTCTAGTTAAATTACAGTGATTATATCTAAATTTGCACCTATTCATGTAAATTAGCACATGCAAATTTTAGGCAAATATATGTGCCCTTTTGTCCTCTTTTTTGATGGTATGTGAGTAGCAACCCTACTGAAAGCAGCACATCTAACATTTCCCTGTTTTTGCAGTTGTGGATTGCAGAAAAAGCCATGCATGAACTGAACAAATAGATCGGTAGTGGTGAACAAGCTGACTTCCAGCTGTTCATCTTGATGTGTACTGATAAGAAGCCAGGGTTCCTGGGAAGATAGGTTGAAAATCATATAGTATTTGATGGAACACTATTTGATATTAGATATTTGTTGATAACTTAGTGGTATTTTTATCTAAATGAGCATCCTTCTGAACTAGTCATTTAGTCTGAAATTGCCACCCTTCATTCATGTATTTATTCATTTAGTTTTTAACAGAGGATCCATACAATGTCACTAATCAGTAATCAGATCTTCTCTCTCTCTTTTCAGAAATTACACATATAAGCAACTCTATGCAAACTACAGAAGTTATTAATTTCCCAAGGTAGCCATTTTAGTCTATTTCAGAAAAAAAAACACAAAGTCTTGTGTCACCTTAAAGACTAAAAGAAAATATAGCATAAGTTTTCATGGACTATAGCACACTTCATCAGATGCATGGAGTATTATTGAGAGTTTCCAGGTTTATATACAGTACTTATGGGGGTGGTGGCTGAGAAGAATTGAAGTCTGAAGGAAATTAAATGCAGAGAGTACTGACAGAGTGAATTGTGGTTATTGGACCAACACATTTTTAAAAGCCCTGTAAATTTTCAGATTCCTCAAACAGGTTCGTAATTTCTGAGCAACAGTAACATAAAAACTTGTTTTGTTATACCAAGCAGATTGTTCTTGGTTGGGTCTTCTGCAAAGCATTCTTCCTCTTTTTCTAGGTCAATTCAGGTCCTCTGAGATCCTCTATATGACAAAGGATAGATGTAGCTAAGCAAAATAGCCATTCTATTAGCAAAGGAGAGATTGACATCTAAAGTTAACTCAATTTACCCAGCAGTAGATGTATAAATGTTACATCCTCTCACACCAAAGAGACATCTTATGGTTAAGATGGGAAACCACAAAATGGAAATATCCTTTCCTGTATGTGAGAAATATTGCAAAACATGATTTATGAAGGACACAGGGGTGACCTTGGACCAGTCCTTCTCTCAACTTGGAATTCTATTTTGTAATACAGTTAAAAATATAGACAGCCAAAAGGAAGAATTCCTAACGTAACATAACAATACAACAAAATCATGAATTAAGGAGAAAAGGCAACTTGCTTATACAAAGGTCTCTTTGTATATCATGGCTAAGCTTATGGGGAAATTATAGTAAAACAGCTGAATAAGGAGCTCACTAACTATTGAGGTTCCAATTCTATGATCCCTATGAGGGCATCCTAAGGGTGTAGAGTACTGTGGACCTCTCTTCCTGCAGGTAGAAATGGAGGTCCACAGGTGGAGAAGAATTCTGCCAAAGGCATCCCCATTGTAGCAGTTGAAACCTCTGCCAAAATCCCTTCCGTTCCATCGGTTCTCCAGTGATGGTAGAGGGGAAAGGACCATGTTGGAGAACCCTAAGGGAGGCTGTCAAGAATGGGTTAATGGAATAAGAATTTGAGGGTCATGGGTGAAGTCCCGTATGCAGCAGCCACCTGGAGATTGATGGGTTTTGACCGTTTTTCAGCCTGGCAGCCCAAGGCCATAAGTTGCTCTGCCTAATTGGGAAAGTGATAACAGCGGTAGGGATGTCAGAGAATTCTGCAACGGATCTCGGTGAGGCTGAATGCCAGTGCATTCGCCCCCCTGAAACCCATCGCGGAACGAAGCCCCCGCCACCCCACCCCACAAAAGGTGCGCGAAACGGAGCACTTACCTGCTCCCGTCCGCGCTGCTTTGCGAATGGTGGCCATCCTGCGGCTGACATTTGCTTCCTCCTCTTCATAGCCGTGATAGGCTACGTAAATACTTACATTAGCCTATCATGGCTAACGCAGGGATGCCATTTGCATCCCTGTGGAGGCTGTGATAGGCTACATAAGTATTTACGTAGCCTATCACGGCAGGGGGGGGGGAAACCCCAGCGTACGCAAATGGCGGTGGCTACCGCCATTTGCGTACGCTGGGTTTTTTTCCCCCCTGCCGTGATAGGCTATGTAAGTATTTACGTAGCCTATCACAGCAGGGGAAAAAAAACCAGCATATGCAAATGGTGGCAGCAACCGCCATTTGCGTACGCTGGGGTTTCTCCCCCTGCCATGAAAGCTTATGTAAATATTTATGTAGCCTGTCACGGCTCAATACAGGGATGCAAATGACGGCGGCTACGACAGCCGCCATTTGCGTCCCTGCAGGACTGCCCAGCAGACGGATGTCTGGCTGTGGGCAGCCAGAGCCGGCCGGCGGCTCCGTAGCTTGGCCGTGGAGTGGAGCCAGCCGGGCAGGATTCCGGGGGGAGGGACGGAGCGCCTCCCCCACACCGCGGATGCCCCTGCGCGGAGCCAGGTAAGGGATTTGTACGTCCCTAAACAGCCGTGCCTGGAGGGAAGATGCAACCACCTTGGGAGGCTGGTCTCTTGGCTGGCCGTGGCCAGGCGCAGCGTACGCAAATGGCAGCGGCTACGGCAGCCGCCATTTGTGTTCGCTATTTTTTGCCGTTCTAGCCTACCTAAATATTTACGTAGGCTAAAACAATGAAAAATAGCGAACGCAAATGGTGGCCGCCATAGCCGCCGCCATTTGCGTACGCATTTTTTTTTACTTTGCCGTGATAGGCTACGTAAATATTTACGTAGCCTATCATGGTTAAGTATAGGGACGCAAACGGCGGTGGCTATGGCCGCCGCCATTTGCGTCCCTGCTGCCCAGCGGCCGGATGTCCAGCTGCGGGCGGAGCCGGCCGGCGGCTCCGCAGAATCCCTGCGGAGCGGAGCCAGCTGGGCAGGACTCCGGGGGGAGGGATGGAGCGCCTCCCCCCCACCGCAAAGCAGATCCACAAAATGGTAAGTGACTTTCGTACATCCCTAGTTTCTGGTTTTGCTTAGAGTTTTGTACTATTTAACTTGCTTGTAATTTCCTGTACAACTTACCACCTCTCCCCTATTCCTTCCTTCCTCTTTGCCCTTCCCTTCTTTTTAAATAAACTTTTACCCCACCTTCAGTTGGTGTGGTCCACCTGAATAACTTCAGTGCTAAATACAGTGCCTTTTGGCCTGGGGGGAGCTACTGGGTTATCTTGGGGAAAAATTGTGGCCAAGTTAGGCCTGTCCTACCTTGCAGGGTTGTTGGGGTGAAACCAACCATCCTTCACAGAGGGTTTTGGTTTTTCACAGGCTTTCCACAGGATCCAAAGTCTTCCCATTCCTCCACCCGCCCCCCGCCCAGGGAGGACGTCCCTGGAGCTTGTGTCATTATTTTCCATCCCACAGTGGGAAGTTAAAAACAAACAAAAGGACAAACAAAGAAGAAAATAATGGAGGACAAGAAAAATATGCCCCCTCCCTCCCAAAAGAAAGTTTGCCCTGACCAGCACAAGCATAGGAAGTGGCTGTAAGTAGCAGAATTACAAATTCTGCTGTGGAATTTGTCCCAGCCAACTACATAGGATTGCTCTGCATGAGAGTTTGGATGGGTAAGTTTTATAGCTGAATTGTAGATAGAAAAAAAATCCTTCTTTCTCACACACAGAATAACATGAATTCATCCTATGCACACTCCTCTGAGCATAATCTACATTGTACGTGTGTATCTATGTGTATACATATGCATCTGCGTGTGTGTGTGTGTGTGTGTATGTGTATGAAAGATAGAAAGACCAACAACAGAGTAACAGAGTACTCTGTTAGTTTTTCTATCTTTCTCAGATATTTTACCTTAAGGCCAACTGCATCCATAGTGGAACCAGACCCTGCTTGTTGCTTTGCTGTTGTGCTGCTTTACACGTCTCTCTCTCTCTCTCTCTCTCTCTCCCCCACACACACACACAGAGAGAGAGAGAGAGAGAGAGACCCCCTGTCCCATATCTACTCTGTACCAACCTTTGGGTTTTTAAATTGGACTGGTAGCTGAAAAGTTTAGGCACTGCAGATATCCAACAACAGTACAACTTCTTACTTTGTGCTGTGCAATACATTTTGTTTCTGAAGTTCCTCTTGCTGTTCTGTATATTGCCAGTATATTACTTTATATTGTGGCAAAGAAATTCCAAATGAATCTTGCTTGGAAAAGCACTTTTCAACTGAAATTTGATTTCTGAGTCTAGAAAAAAAAGAGCGAGAGAGAAAAAAATATAGGAAACAGAGAAAAATAACTCCAACGCAATGCTGCAGTTCCATCTGTGCTCAAACTTCATTTTGTCGTGTTACTTCAGGACAGCTTGCCCCTGAAGAACATTTTGTTTTCAAGCTTCTAAGTGTAATAAAACACTCACCAAGTAATTGATTAAATATGTCTATTAACATGCACACATTAGCATCATGGTTCCCTATAGGCTTTGCTCTGGAATTAGCTTGCAAGTCGTGTAGAAAATAATTCATAGCTATGAATGTAAAGCATGCAAAGATTCTATTTCTGATTAAATTGTAGTAACTATTATCAATTAAAAAATATACAGAGATGGGATGGTAACACACTGAATTTATTATGGTGCCTAAGTGTTATTGGCATTTTGACCTGGAGACACCCCAATAGGGATACGCGGGGGGCGGGGGGAAAAATCTGTAAAGCTTGATCTCATCAAGGTTCTCAGTTTTCCAGTGCATTTTTATCTTTGGCAGAACACATCTCAAGCTTGGGAAAGTTTAGATTTGGAACCAACAAGGTAATCTGTGTGTGGAAGTCTATGTCTACCTATGGAACATTTGGTGGGACAGACCATTTGCTATTCTGTATGTGAAGGTTTGAGGCCTACATAGGAAAAGAGGGGAAAGGTCAGGCTTAGAGGGGGTAACCCTGAGAAGAGTAGTTTTGTTTATCCAGTTATGTTTCTGTTTCAATTCCCCAGTTAAGTCTAATTTCTTCAGAGTTGAAACAGCACTTTCAGTTTTGAGGGAGGGTAGGGATGTGCGAATCCACCCCCATCCAGGATCGGCGGGCACCTGCGGAGGCACTGCCCATGCTCGAGCCCCCCTGGACCTGTGCTTGAGTCCCCATGAGCTCGGCAAGCCACCTGCAGTCACCCTGGTCCCTGTCCGGTAAGCGTCTGCCATTTGCCAACTTGGTTTTTTTTAATGGAAAAAAGAAAGCTAAAAAAAAACTGTGCATATTTAAATATGAGCACATTTGGGCTGGGAAAGCTTAATCTACACAATTTTAGAGGCATAATGTCTCTAATATTGCACTGATTAAGCTTTCCTGGCTCAAATGTGCACATATTTAAATATGCACAGTTTTTTTGCTCCCTTTTTTCATATAAAACCAAGTTGGCAAAATGGTGGGTGCTCGCCGTAGAGAGACGAGAGCACTGAGTAGCAGCCTAGAGGAGTCTAAGGACAGCTAGGGTGAAGGAACTTATGTTTTGCAACTTATATTTTATTTTAAGGCCTTTTGTATCACTCAGCTCCATTGTGTAAATACCTTTAGTTGTGTTTTGCTTGTTTAAATTTACTAGTAAACTGTTGTGGTTAAACCCTGTGCCTAGAGTGTCAGTCATCCCGCGTCGACAGCCTGAACCCCACCATACTAGAAAGAGGAAGGTAGAAGAAGGAAGGTGGGACTCTTAATATTTATTTATTTATTTATTTATTTCTATGCTGCCCAATAGCCAAAGCTCTCTCCTAAGGAGGAAAAAGATCCTTAAGGAGTTGCTCATGGAGTCCAGGTCATAAGGGGAACCCTGACACTGTACATTTGCGAAACTGACCATTGTAACCATCTCACACAAATGAATGAATGAATGCTGTTGAAAATGGCTGCCCAGTGTCAAGCTTACCCCTCCTCTCATGTCGCATAGCCCATGTGCTCTATTGGATATAATTACAGGATACCAGGATTCTGGGTAAGTATATAATCCTATGCACGTTTAGACAGAAAAATGTCCTACAAGTTTCTCAGCATTTCCCAGGGAATGCTGGGAGCTGTATGACTTTTTTCTGTCTAAACATGCATAGGCTTGTGCTCTAAGTTGTACTTTATGATACGTAGGAAGGTAGGTGGTGGGGGACTCAATGTGGGAGTGCCATTTTTAGCACCCTCACATTTCTTAACATTTGATTCTGCTGACATGGCACATCAAAAACAGAGATAATTTCAGTAGTAAAAAAACCCTTCCATTAAATGGAAAGTGTAAGGGTCAGCATAAGTATAAGGGCACCCAGCAAACCATAAGGGATCCCTTAGTTAATGGGTAGAAGGTGGACTGGGAACTACTGGTAGACCTCTGGGTGATTTGAAGTAGATCAGTAAGGATTTCTGATTCCCAATGGTAAAATGATGGCAACAATAAATTACTCTCCTTCCTCCACCCACCCAAATTATACATGGAAATGAAGAAAGCTGGGAGTGGGAAATGAGCAGGAGTGGATTTTCATATGGAAGGACTGTGAGCTCAGTTCAATTCTGCTACTCAAGACAAATTCCTGGGCTCAGAATTCTTTAATTCAAAGAAGGCATAGGGAAATCAGCCAAGCTTGATCTTATCAACGTTCTCCAGTATTTCCCTTGAAACTCAGTTCTCTTCCTTTCCATTCCCAATTGCAATCTTTTTTATTTTGTTTAGCTTGAAATTGCACATTTGGGTGCACACTTTTTAAAGGACATACTCAAATGTGCCATCTTCCCCCATTGACTAAAGCATGAAAATGTGTATTTCTCCCCAAATTTTTCTAACGCACACATTTTTTGAATGTAAACACAAGCTCTGTAGTATGTGAGCATTTCCAAAAAATACATTCACAGTCATGTTTGTGGTGTGAGCAGGACAAATTTTGGTGTCCCCCCGCCCCTGAAATAAAAATGAAATTCTTGTACATCTGTAATTCAAAGTGTATATCTTTTGCTCTGGCTCCGGTTGGGATCTCAGGTTTCTAGTAAAAAACAAAGTAGATCCTACAAGCATAAAATCCCCCCCCCCCGCATGCCTTAATGAATTGCCAGCTGGATTGTCTGAAAAAAATTGTACTTCATTTCAGTGGCAGCTAGTGACTCCAGTTCTGGAGGGGTGGTGTTCACATTCTGGGTTTTTGTTGTCACCAGCCATAACTCTAAAGGTGCTATCCAAGGTGCTTAATCTTATCCCCAAAATGGATTCAGCACCTTGGATAACACCTTTAGAGTTTTGGCTGGTGGTAACTAAAACCAGGAATGGAATTACTGCCCCTCCAGAACTGGAGTCACCAGTCACCACTGCTTCATTTACTACCTCAGAGATGTACTGGAGGGTTAAGTATACCATGTATTGCCTACTACTGCTATTGACTTTATGCTGACCACATGATCCAGCTAAACCCAGACATCAAAACAAACATGCTATTAAACTATCTTTAGGCTGTAATCTATACACATTTTTTGAGAGTAAGTCCCACTGAACTCAATAGGACTTACTAAGTAGACATGCATAGGATTTCACTGCTGGTCTTCTGAATGAAGTGTCTGGGATTTCCCACTGTAAAAGCCACTAGGATTCTTTGTATTACATATGCAGTCATATATGAGTAAGACAAAAAAGAGCTGAAGAAAGCTGTTTCTGCAGCTCTCTACAAAACATAATACTTAATTTACTTACAAAAATTGTGCTATCACTTCTGGCAAGCAGTTTCTCTTCTCCATGTCGTCTTTTGGCACTTAGATTTGATAAATGATATTTGTTTAAGTTGGTTTCCAGCAAGATTCATCAATAATATTGTTTTGTTGACACATCATTAGTTTTTAAGTTTGGTAAATAATAACCCTTTCTCTCTCTCTCTGACAAAATTAAACCACTGACACACCACTACGTGGTTTAACCTCCATTTTATAACATAGCAAACAATGGAATGATATCATCAGTGATTATAATAATGTACTTTTGTTGCTTATTTATTTCTTAAAACATGTATATACTCTCATCCTATTTGGATTTCAAATAGGGGTGATGTACAAGAAAATTAACACCATAGTACAAAACAACATTAATAAAAATGGCTGAGAAAATCCTGAAAAGCAGAATAGGATTTGCTTGGAAAACTAGGAAAATAGTAATAAAAAAATTTTGGTACTGAAAAGATTGCAGTGTAGGTGTATTGTCAACCTCTATAGGAAGGCCCTTCCATAAGTCCTTCCATAACAGGGTGCCACTAGCAAAAAAGCCCTTTCCTTTGTGGTTGAGTAACATAGTGAAAGAATGTAACATACTGAAAGAATTAAAGAAGGCACCTGAAAAAGGACACCAGAAAAGATCTTAAACTTTAAGACTCTTCACATTAGAGAGAAATGTCTAACATTGAGGAGATATGCACCTTAAAATAGTATTCCTATGTGGAACCACATAATGCTGAGAGTACTTTTTCTCAATGATGAAAAGAACCACCTTTGTTCCTGGTTAACAAACAAGGGGCAGAATCCAATGGACACTTATTCCCCAGCTGATTCTTGCACCCTGCCAATTCCTCTCTGCAAATGGCACCTACTGCTTGTGGAACGGAGTTATAGCACTTCTGGCTGCTGTTGTTTATTCGTTCAGTCGCTTCCGACTCTTCATGACTTCATGGACCAGCCCACTCCAGAGCTTCCTGTCGGCCGTCACCACCCCCAGCTCCCCCAAGCACTTCTGGGGGCAACTGGAAATGATGAAGAACGCCCATTTCTGGAATAGGGCAGGTTGGCAGAACTCATACAAGGGAGCTGTCCAGAAATGAGTCTGTAAAGGCTCCACTTATCACCTGGACCCCATGAGAAATTCCTTAAGGATCTCTTGACACATTAAAATCCCACATTCCTTCTTTTAAACTTCCCCTTCACAGTAATGTGGGATTTAGGTTGCAGATGTGGGATGACTGACACTCTAGACAAAGGTTTGACCCACAACAGTTTACTAGTAGATTTAAGGCAAACAAATTGCAACTAAAGGTATTTACATAATAGAGCTGAGTGATACAAAAGGCCATAAAAGAAAATAAAAGTTGCAAAATGCGAGTTCCTTTACCCTAGCTGTTCTTAGACTTTCCTCAGTTGCTTCTTCCTGCTCACTCTTCAGACTCTGCTCTTACTTCAGGCTCTGGCTATCTGCTCTTACTGGCTCTTGCTCTGGCTGCAGCCTGGTCTTTCTGATTCTTGCTGGCCCTCTCCCTCTCTTTATATACCCGCCTCCCTCAAAACTGAAAGTACTTCATCAAACCTGAAGAAATGAAACTTAGGTGGAGAAATGAACTGACACTAATCTGGAGAAATGAAACTACTCCTCTCAGGGTCACCTCCTCCCAACAGAAAATTCTAGGCCTCTAAGCCTGACCATTTGTTTTCCCTTTGCTTCTGTAGGCCTCAAACCTTCACAGAGCATTTCTCCTCATTTTGGTGTTTCCTCTGAGAAGCATTATATCTCTGTTGTACATGTGGTGCATCCCACTAGTGCAACAGATAGGTGGGACCAACCACTTGCACAACAGAATTTTGAGGCACAAAGGAATTGGTGGGAGCATAAGTGCCCCATTGGATTTTGCCCAGAAACTTAGAAAGCCAGTTGAGAGTGAGAGTGACATCATTATTAGTGACAGTAGATGTGTTTAAGATTCACCAAGGGAAAGCAAACCTAGTCCTCACATTAGAAAAACAGGCCTAATTGAAGGTTGGTGGTGGCTTAGAGTGAAGGTGGAGGCATCAATGAACAATGTTCAACAAAAGTAAGAATCCAGAACTCAGACATAATCACATACATAATCCCACTCACTTTTGCTTTTGCCCCTGACCATAGCTGGAGTGCAGACCTTGACAGGTTCCCACTGAGGTTATGTGGACCTCAACAGGAGAAATATTCCCCACCCCTGTCTTAAAGCAGGGGCAGGCTGGATTGAAAGCAGAAGCTCCTTCAGGTATTAGGTCCCCAAGCCATTTAGCACCTTGCATTGGCCCTGGTAGTTCTTTTAAAATTGGTATGCAATAACCTGGCCATATCAGTCAAGATTCGACAGTTGTGTTCTATACTAATTGGAACTTCCAGCCATCTTCAAGGACAGCCCCAGTGCACATTATCCAAACAGAAGTTGAGCATGAATCACCATGAGCAAACTATCTGCCCAGAAATAGCCACAGCTGGTGTACCAGCTGAAGCTGATAAAAGGCACTTCATGCCACTGAGGCCACCTGGATCTCTTGTGAAGAAGCTGAATCTAGGACCATTCCCAAGTTGTGAACCTTCTCTCTTGAAGTAGTTCAATCCCATCCAAGATAAGCTGAACATCAATTTCCCTCACCCACAATGGCCATCTGTCCACAGTGCTTCCATCTTGTCAGGATTCAGCCTCAAGTTATTGGCCCGCATCCAGCCCATTACTGAATCTAGGCACTGGCTCAGCCCCTCACCCACGTATGCTGTTTCCATGTACCATTAAGAATTGGGTATGAGAACACTCTTTCATATGAAAGGCATTTTGGAAACGTGTTGAAAGAAGTAATGATGTTTCTTCACTTAATTTATTTTTGAAAATGTCCATTGCCATAGATAACTCTCTGTACTGAATGCTCTTTTTATTCTTGAACTACATGCTGATCACAAGCTTTTGCATTTGTGCATCTTACTCATGTAGGCAGGTTTATCTTTCATCTGCAAATGGCAGAACCAGCCAGCCCAAGACATTTTCCTGCCAGAGGCAAATGATGCTACTTTATACAGTTTGGTGTATAAAACTTTGAATAAAAAATTGTTTCTGGTCTCAGACTCAGGGTATATTTGGATAACCAAGAAATCAGGGACATCTTCCCAGCTGACTTCATCGTGAGTTTGGACATATCCCAGGGGAAAAGATACTTGCATTTTCCCCAAGATTTTCCCATTCCCCTTGCTGTACTACAAAAATTACTGCCAGGTAGAGTTGCCACCTTTTTTCTGTGGCTCAGTGCTCCTGTGATGTTTGTTTAACAACTATAACAAGGGGAAGAAATCCAAGAAGTACAGATTTTCCAAGCATGGAATTGCAATGATGGAATTATTATCATGATATAGTGTTATATAGGTGCATACCTATGAAACACTATATAAATCATGATAATAATGGCATTTTACAGAGTACAAGAAGCAAGCTCTCTGCCCCAAAGTTCTTACAACTGGAAGTTCAATGCAGGAAGGGGAGGAAAGCGAAGGTGGGGGTAAACAGGGAAATCATAGATGATTCTTTCACTTACCAATTCTTAGGCTTCATTGCATACTTACTTAACAGCAGTTACATTAGGGGAATGTACACCTAACTAGAAGCCCTGTTTTTTGTGGCTCCTATGTCCTAAGCTGCCTCTTTAATATTAATTAGAGACACATGACAACCTGCTCCCAGGAAGATTGGAAATCTACTGTGTGAAGATATGTCCCAGTCCCAAATAAATGTGTTGAGAATGGAAAGCATGGAAGCCATCAGTGCAGGATCTATTTCCTATATACCTCCAGTGCTAGATTCTTGCCTTTCTCTCCTCCCCATTCCCCATCCCACACAGGAGCCTTCCCTTTATCCTCCTTTAGCCATCAACATCCCTGTAGTTAAATGCTGAGGAGGGCAGCCACTCAAGTGAACATCAGGGTTAATCCCAGACCCACAGACCTGCAGCTGCTCAACATCCCATTTGTGTCTGTTCCTATTTAAGAATAAAAGTCTCAAAACAATATTTGTGCTTGACAATTTATTTCAAAGGTAGGGCAGTATCCTATGCTGCCACTGCACCCCCACTGTTTCTGTTGTGCCAGGGGAACCCACCGCTAGTGCTACAGGAAGGTAAGGTTGTTGTTGTTGTTGTTCAGTCGTTCAGTCGTGTCCGACTCTTCGTGACCCCATGGACCATAGCACGCCAGGCCTTCCTGTCCTGCGCTCTCTCCCGGAGCGTGCTCAAGTTCATATTCATTGCATCCGTGATGCTATCTAGCCATCTCATCCTCTGCCGTCCCCTTCTCCTTTTGCCTTCCGTCTTTCCCAGCATCAGGGTCTTTTCCAGGGAGTTTTCTCTTCGCATTAGGTGGCCAAAATATTGGAGCTTCAGCTTCATTATCTGTCCTTCCAATGAGCACTCAGGGTTGATTTCCTTTAGGATGGACTGATTTGACCTCCTTGCAGTCCAGGGGACTCGTAAGAGTCTTCTCCAGCACCACAGTTCGAAAGCATCGATTCTTCGGCGCTCAGCCTTCCTTATAGTCCAGCTCTCACAGCCATACATTACTACTGGGAAAACCATAGCTTTGATTAGACGGACCTTTGTCGGCAAGGTGATGTCTCTGCTTCTTACTATGCTGTCTAGGTTGGCCATAGCTTTCCTCCCAAGGAGCAAGCGTCTTTTAATTTCATGGCTACAGTCACCGTCTGCGGTGATCTTGGAGCCCAAGAAAGTAAAATCTGTCACTGCTTCCATTTCTTCCCCTTCTATATGCCAGGAAGTGATGGGGCCAGATGACATGATCTTAGTTTTTTTAATGTTGAGTTTCAAACCAGCTTTTGCACTCTCCTCTTTCACCCTCAACAAGAGGCTCTTGAGATCCTCTTCGCTTTCTGCCATTAGGGTGGTATCGTCTGCATATCGGAGGTTGTTGATAATTCTCCCGGCAATCTTAATTCCGACCTCTGATTCATCCAACCCGGCATTTCTCATGATGTACTCTGCATCCTAAATCAGTCCTAGAAATGAGCAGAAATGCCAGTTTCCAGAATGGAACAGGTCAGCGGAGCTCCCTTCTACAAGCTCTGCCAAGGATCCACGATCTCCCTGTTGTGCTAGCTGGGAGTTCTGCTAGCATATGACAGCACTGGCATATGACAGCACTGCCAGCACTGCCCATGATTTCTATGCAGAGAATCAAAAATTGAACTTAAATCAACAAATGCAGGAACAAGATGTCTTCCTTTTTGGTGTAGATGTAGATATCAAATGAAGTAGTATTTGTCTCCCTGTCCTAAAGCCTGTCTGCTCTTCAGCAGTTATATCATTGTCTTCTTGCCAGACTTCTAATGTTGAAGGAGAGACATAGCATGCATTTTGGCTGAAATTTCAAACAAATAGCTCTGTAATGATGATACTAAATTCCCAGTCCCTTGATGTAGCCTATGACATGTATATAAATAAATAAACCTGCCACCAATGAGGCCCACCAATCCACATTGCTGTTAACATTTTCAGGTGGCCAAAACGCCTCTCCTGGGGCCTTATTGTTCTTCAGAGTCTGTATAAACAGTTTAATCTCTTTAGAGAATATGGAAGGCCATAATGGGATAGTATTTCTGATACAAGAAATTTCCCACAGGTTGTACTTTCTACTACAATCTTTTTCTTTAAATAATTCCAAATAATTATTTTCCCCTGCTGAGGAAGCTATGGGAATGTGTGTGTGTGTGTGTGTGTGTTACTACCCTATGTTTACTTGAAAGAAAGTTCCATAAATAAGCTGAATTTGTCCCACTTCTTGCTTCCAATTCCAAGGAAGCCCAAAATATAGCATGAAAACAGGGTTTCTTGGCCACAATTAAATTCTTGTGATCTTATCTGAGTTTTAACACCAAAACATGTATGCCATGATCTGGATTAGCGCAATGCTGCAAGCTCTTTGCAACTATTTCCTCCTCCTCCTTCTCCTCCTCCTCCTCCTCTTCTTCCTCCTCCTCGTCCTCCTTCAGTATTCTACATCAAGCCATGATGACTTCATTGGCATTGTTTGATCTGAACTCAATCGAGTTGTTTAAAGACATCTCAGTTCAGACCATATACCCTGATATGTTTATAACACTGAATTAATATCAGAGAGGTTTGGATAATCTGTTCCTCATGAAGGGTGGGGAGAGACATCTGCCCCCAGAGGGGTCATATGACCTCAGATGCCCCCTGCCAGTCGCCATGGAAACCTCCACAGCAATTGTGCTTTTGATGGCAGAGCTCTGACATCAGGAAAGGCAACAGGGGAGAGGATTAGGGGTGTGTTGTGGGTGGATCAGAGGAGGCTTTCAGTTTTCAGGACCCAAAGCCCTTCCAGTCTCTAGATATTCCCCCAACATGGGGGGAAATGTGTACCCATCCTAGAGCTGGTGTACTCTGGAACAAGAGGGAAGAGAGGAAAATACTTCTTCTCCCTTCCTTCCACTCTGCTAGCATAAACCCAGTAGGGATTTGCATAAGTTAGTTCATGCACCTTTGGATTGGTAGAATTGGTGGTTGGTAGAATTCCTCTGTAAGTGCGGTGCATTCCGCTTTTAAGAAATATTTTACTGGTGGCTGCTTTTCAAATAATCAGCATCTTCGTACATGCTTTGTATGAGGCTGACAAGCCATTTACTTCATGAGGCTGACATACCATTTGCTTCCGTGTGTGTGTGTGTGTTTTGCTGTTGTTTAAACTGACATTTGTAAGTAATTTATGCCCTAAAAAGTAAACCACCCAAAACTAAAAAGCAAAACAAAACACCAGCCCTGATTTGCTTACAAGAGAGTTAATTGTCAACAATGGGGAATGTGAGCAGTGCACACAGGGACAACATACTGAAAACAAACAACAGCGAAAAATAACCTTAAATCAGAGCAAAAATAAAATGTCTGTTGAATAAATTGCTTGTAAACAATCCTGAATGCATTTTAAAATAATCTACACAATAGATGAAAAAACAAGCTTTAGCTTCTAAAGTGAATAAAAAGCTTAGGTTAATAGGGACAGGCTAAGATCTTTTAACTAATACTGATGCTTACGTTTGTGGTGGTAAATGTGAAATTAATGCTGTCTGGAATGGATCTTATAATAATGAATCAACAGAAGATATTTGATCAACAAGTATAAAGAATATACATTTGTGTGCAGTGGAAGTTTGTACTTCAAGGCAGGAACCTTGACCATCACTGAAGTACATGAGATGGAAGGTTACAGCTAATGGTGACACTTTCTGCATAACTAGCACGATTCATACACAGTTTTTATGAATGCTGAGGACATAATCCTATCCTGGCAAGTGTTTCTTCCACAGCACGGAGTTCAGAAAGTTAATTTAGACCAGAACTAGGCATCACAGAGATGCATAATGCCATTAAAAGAAGAAATTCCATTTTTTTTTCCTGCTTCACTTCCCTTCTATTCCAACTTGGAAACATTTAATAATACAAATTACAAAATGGCAAGCAGTGGCCAAGGAAGCAGAGCGGTGGCAGGAAAACCAGAGAAGAAATGTGTTACATTTGATAATAGTAGAACTTACAGGCAGAAAAGAGAAGGAGAAAGGGATTTTCCATGGTAGCCATGCATATCTTCTATAACGGGTAGGAAATACGTGTTGGGGTGCAAATCCTACCAGCTCTTGCCAGCACAGCCAATGATGAGGGATGCTGGGAATTGTAGTCCAACAACATATGGGGGTCCACATGTTCCCCATTCCTGTTCTATAACATCTAATTTTGGCCATACCCTCCAAGATCTTTGATTCAATCCACTTCACAAAATCGACAAGGAAGGAGCATATTCAAATTAGGGGTGCACGAAAGTCACTTACCTGGTCTCGCAGCTTGCTTCGCGGTGGGGGGGAGGTGCTTCACTGCTCCCCCCGAAGTTCAGGCAGTGGGGGAGGCTTCCCGCCTCACCCGGCCGAAATTCAGGATGGGGGGGGAGGCTTCCCGCCTCGCCCGGCCGAAATTCAGGCCGGGGAGAAGCGCCCCGTCTCCCCGGCCATGAACTTCAAAAGAAAAAAAAAAACACCCCTGTGATAGGCTACATAACGATTAACGTAGCCTATCATGGCTAGATCTGCAAAGTCAGCCGTGATGTTGTTGTTCAGTCGTTCAGTCGTGTCCGACTCTTCGTGACCCCATGGACCATAGCACGCCAGGCCTTCCTGTCCTGCGCTCTCTCCCGGAGTGTACTCAAGTTCATATTCATTGCATCCGTGATGCTATCTAGCCATCTCATCCTCTGCCGTCCCCTTCTCCTTTTGCCTTCAGTCTTTCCCAGCATCAGGGTCTTTTCCAGGGAGTTTTCTCTTCGCATTACGTGGCCAAAATATTGGAGCTTCAGCTTCATTATCTGTCCTTCCAATGAGCACTCAGGGTTGATTTCCTTGAGGATGGACTGATTTGACCTCCTTGCAGTCCAGGGGACTCGTAAGAGTCTTCTCCAGCACCACAGTTCGAAAGCATCAATTCTTCGGCGCTCAGCCTTCCTTATAGTCCAGCTCTCACAGCCATACATTACTACTGGGAAAACCATAGCTTTGATTAGACGGACCTTTGTCGGCAAGGTGATGTCGTCACGTAGCCTATCACGGGTGACTTTGAAAAAAAAAAAAAAGGTTGTCCGGGGAGAAATTCTCCGCCCCCCGCCCTCCCCCCGGGATGGGACTTACCTTTCACGAATGTCCCTCCCGGCGGCGGGTCCCGGCGGCGGTTTGGCAGGTCTTCGTCAGGGGCGGGGGCAGTAGCCGGTCTTTCGACCGGCTGCCGCCGCCATTACAAGAAAAGTAAGAAAAAAAAAACGCCCCTGTGATAGGCTACGTAACGATTAACGTAGCCTATCATGGCTAGATTTGCAAAGTCAGCCATGATAGGCTACGTTAATCGTCACGTAGCCTATCACGGGTGACCTTAAAAAAAAAAAGCGCGTACGGCTAATGGCGGCCCCCATAGGGAGCCGCCATTCACGTTCCTTATTTGGTCCCTGTAGTCTACGTAAAGATTTACGTAGACTACGGCGAAAATAAGGGCAATGCTATTTGCGTAGACTACAGGGACCAAATAAGGAACGCGAATGGCGGCTCCCTATGGGGGCCGCCATTAGCCGTACGCGCTTTTTTTTTTAAGGTCACCCGTGATAGGCTACGTGACGATTAACGTAGCCTATCATGGCTGACTTTGCAAATCTAGCCATGATAGGCTACGTTAATCGTTACGTAGCCTATCACAGGGGCGTTTTTTTTTTCCTTACTTTTCTTGTAATGGCGGCGGCAGCCGGACGAAAGACCGGCTACTGCCCCTGCCCCTGACGAAGACCTGCCAAACCGCCGCCGGGACCCGCCGCCGGGAGGGACATTCGTGAAAGGTAAGTCCCATCCCGGGGGGGGGGCGGGGGGTGGAGAATTTCTCCCCGGACAACCTTCGGAGGACCGAATACGTTGGCACTCGGCCCCCCGAAGTTTCGGGGAGAAATTCTCCCCCATCCTTAATTCAAATGCCTATTCTAGGCAATTTTAAAAAACTAAGTTTAGCCAAATGAATGTCCCAATACAGTTTGATGAAATAGCATCTAGGGATGTCGGAGAATTTCTCCACGAATCTCCGGGAGGCTGAATGCCAATGCATTTGCCCCCCCGAAATTGGTGGAGAAACGGTCCGCCACCCCCTGCCACCCCCCTGGGATGGGACTTACCTCGTGCGAATGTCCCTCGCGGCGGCGGGTCCCGGAGGCAGTGCGGTGGCAGCGGCAGCGGCCGGTCTTCCGACCGGCTGCCGCCGCCGCCATTTCCAAGTAAAAAAAACCAAAACGTGATAGGCTACATAAGGATGGACGAAAGTCCCTTACCTGGTCCCGCAGCTTGCTTCTCGGTGGGGGGGAGGCGCTTCGGTTCTCCCCCAGAAGTTCTTGGCGCCCCGCCCCTCCCAGCCGAAATTCAGGCTGGGGGGGAGGCGCCCCATCCCTCACCGCCGAAATTCAGGCCGGAGAGGAGCGCCCCGTCTCCCCGGCCGCGAAATAAAAAAGTATATTGAAAAAAAAACAAACCACATGATAGGTTACGTAACGATTTATGTAGCCTATCATGGCTAGATTTTCAGTCAGCCGTGATAGGCTACGTAAATCTTTATGTAGCCTATCAAGGCTGAATTTGAGGGGAAAAAAAAGTGCGTACGCAAATGGCGGCGCCCATAGGCGCCGCCACTTGCGTTCCTTGTTTGGGCAGGGGTAGTCTACGTAAAGATTTACGTAGACTACGGCGAAAATAAGGGCAACGCAAATAGCATTGCCCTTATTTTCGCCGTAGTCTACGTAAATCTTTACATAGACTACCCATGCCAAAATAAGGAACGCTAATGGCGGCACCCATGGGCGCCGCCATTTGCGTACACACTTTATTTATTTTTTTCAAAGTCAGCCATGATAGGCTATGTAAAGGTTTACGTAGCCTATCATGGTGTTTTTTGAAAATCTAGCCGTGATAGGCTACATATCACGTGTTGTTGTTTTTTTTTACTTCTTCCCGGCAGAAGAACTTTCGCGGCTGGAGAGGCGGGGCACTCCCCCCCGGCCAGAATTTTGGTGGGGAGGGATGGAGCACCTTCCCCCCGGCCAGAATTTCGGCGGGGAGGGATGGGGCACCTCCCCACCTGCCAAGAATTTTGGGGGGAGAAATGGAGCACCTCCGCCCCACCACGAAGCAAGCTGCAGGACCAGGTAAGGGACTTTCGTCCATCCCTAAATTAGCATCTCAGCTATATCCTAGAATTTGGATCAGCCAATACATAGATGTGCCAGAACATTCATTGTGTTTTCACCCTATCAGGTGGTGCAGGTGTATTGCTGCATGGAGGTCTGGGCCTGACCAATGCCTTGACAGAAGCCTGTCTGAAAGCCCTGTTCATACTGCTCTGAGACTGAGCTCCTCAGAGGAAAGGTACAGGTAACATGAATTATATAGCCATGATGTCAAAAAGGAGTTGTCATCAATGTGGGGTACTTCATCTTTTGCTGCATATTTGGGCCTTTAAACATAGTGTCCTTGAGTCTTGAAGCTTGCTTTGATTCTCAGGAAAAAAAATAAAAATCTGCTTGTTTAAAGGCAGGGAAGAGTCTTTCTAACAAATATCTACTGTCTCTGCCATGTACAAGAGCCATATTCTCCTACATCATATATGTTCTTAATTGTACCTATGATTTGTTATGATTCTTGTCAGATAACAGTCACATGTGTCTACTTTATCCATGGCAATGAGGATAGATCATCTCATCTGAAAGGAAGGGGACATGTTACGTAATGTGAAATGGAGGGTGATTTATTTTCTAGTGGATGGGGATCTTAATGACTACTCATTAGGGTGATTTCCTGTGTTCACAGGAAAATTGGACACATGACAGCATCATCCCCTTCATACAGAGAAGTCAGTAGCAATGCTACAGACACATGCACAAAAGAGCCTTTGTCAAGATGGCATAGAACCCTGAATAAAAAAAAATACATTATGCTTGGTGGATGGCAACAGTTGAGGTCATATTTGCTAGTTTGGTGCGTAGACTGTAAAGAAGAGCTACATCACCATTGGTTTCAAAGTAAAACACTCTTTCTTGTGCTGTGGTTCCCCACCTTCTTACCTCGGTTTTCAATGTTATGTGTTCTTAAACTGGTCTTATTAAAAAGCCGCACTGTCATTTTGCCATTAATGCTAAGAGGCTATGTTCCATTCTGATCTTGTCAGTCCAAGGGCAGGTTGTTCCTGTCAGCTGAGAGAAGAAGTATGCATCTGTGCTATGGTCACTGTTTCCAAATGAGACGCTGTCACCTGGGTGCCTGACAAGCTCTTGTCACTTCAGTGGCGCTCCATTCTAATGTATCTTGCTGTATGAAAAAAGTGTAAAGGTTGCCATGGTAATTCTGTAGCCCCAAACTTACTAAGAATGAAGAAAACATATTCTGGATGCTATTCTTTCCAACCTAAGCATAAGGAAATTCTATTTATTAAAATAATTATACTTATGGGATGGTTACAACTTGGGCATACTTTCATTTTAGTCCCCAAACATCCCCCCACACCAGTGAAATAAATTATTCTCTCTCATTGAAAGATATTCTCTCAGCAGGAGTCCAACTTGCAATAGGGGTATAATGTGACTCAAAAATATTACAGTGTTGTAAACCACTCTTTCAGCCTGCCCTGATCCCCATCATGCAGTATTCAGAATGGATTACCCTGCAGGGCTATCATGCTCATAAGCCACTGTTCTTCTAACCTTCAATATGGAGATAATTAACTGCATTTGCCTTGGAATTTACACTGGCAGGACTACTTAGGGATGGCATGAATGCCCGTCTTGGTCTGGGATTCTGGGGACCACCCACACACCCTGAGCTGCTCCCACCAAGCCCTGCCACCGCTTAACCCTCTCCTGTACTCGCTGAGCAACCCGCAACTCGCCCAGGCCCCATCCGTCTCCACCACAATCACCCATGTTTTGAAATAACATGGCAATCGCAATACTATGCACATAGACTTATACGCAAAATGGCACTACGAATCTTGCATATATGCATGGTTCATGGTGCCATTTTGTGTATAAGTCTATGTGCATAGTATTGTGATCGTCCTGTTTACTTAAAACATGGTGATTGTGGCAGACATGGATGGGGCCCAGGTAAGCATGGGCAGCTTGGTGAACAGGTATGGGGCTCGAGAGCAGGTCTGGGGATGCATGAGCAGGGGCTGGGTGGGTACCCAGAGAGCTCAGACAAGGGGGAACACATCCATCCCTAGGACTAATGAATTGAAAAACTCAGAAAAAAAATGTTTCACACCCAATAAGACCAGAGTTAGAAAAAACAGGAGCTTCTTTCTATTCTGCTTTAGCGGGGTGGGAGGGCGGTGAGGCACTGGTGTCCGCTCTAGCAATGGTTGAGAAATTTGCTCATACCATCTTTTTTCTTTTTAATGGATTTACCTGATTCATACCTCCTAAACGGAATGTGGACCCAAGCGTAATTATGGTTGAAAACTTTTACATTTTTGAGCTTGTGATGAATTGCACAAAACAAAACAAAATCGCATCCATTAAGATGCACACATTTGAAAATGGTGCATACATTTCTAAAATGTGGATAAACTAGGGATGTACGGATTGTGTTAAATCAATTCCATCTGTTTTGCTAATTGTCAGGTGCCTTTTGTTTCGTAATATTTTCAAACATGCACAGATGTGTCAATCCCCCCAAAATGCATATTTTCATGTTTTAACCTATGGGGGAAATGTGCATTTTTGGCCAGTTTTTTTTTTATTTTGCATCTTTTTCTACTATGAATTTTTTTTTATTTTGCATCTTTTTCTACTATGAAATTTGCGCAAAATTTGGGAAAGTTAGAAAATCCTTCCACAAGTCTGCAGAATCCGTCCGACATGGGGAAAGCTGGTCCACTGCAGAATCTGCAGGTCCGATTGATGAAAATCTGTGGTGGATTTCTCTGACATCCCTAGCACAAACACAGTTTAGTCAATGGGTGAATGCATACAAAAATGCATACATTTGAAAATGTGCATAAAATTTTTGAGTGGGGGGAGAAAAGCCTGGAATGAGCATGGTGGTGGAAAAATGAGAACCTCGCTGAGATCAGGTTTGACAGATCTATCCATCTCTCTAGTCCAGTCACAGATGCAATAAAATCTTGGTTTCTCTCTGATTTCTATGGGAAGCTCTCACTTCTGCCTGGTTGTACTTAAAAGTGGTTTTTCAATGTGAACTGGGAAATGACCTATACAGAGGGATGGGTCACTCTGAACTTTTAATATCTTTGTGTCTCTTCCCTTAATCTCCTTCCCTTCCCTTTCTCATGGGATTTGAAGATTAGATTAGAATGGGGATGGACAACTCCCTTTATTTCCAGTCCATATCAGTTTCACATGTATTCAGTCATAAACCCACTCTATCCAATTTCTGCATCAGCCTGTGAATTTTAAAAGAAAAAATGTACGTATTTTTCTGTGCCATTCCCCCTAATATACACATTTTGTGTGCAATTTCCCTGTGGATAAGCATTTGTAGGTGCTATTTCTCCTAATATATGCATTTTTTGTATGCTACTTTCCCTTATATATCCATTTTTGTACTCAGTTCTTGAGCCAAGAACTGCATCGCAAAATTCAAAGAAGTGAACAGTCCAAAACTTAACTGTGTCCCTAACTACATTTTAGTTCAGGAAGGGCAAAGTAGGTCAGTTCACTTAAAAATGTGGACCAAATGAAATTCTCTCCCATACAAAACTTACTGTGCTCATGGGTTGCATTTACACACTCTTCTGCCCTACCTGTTCCCCCTGGGCCTTATGCCCTCTATGGGCAAAGAGCTGCAAATGCTGTCCAGCCCATATACCCCGATCCTGTCCCTCAGCCCTGATGTGTTCCTTCTCCCAGCCTTTGTGTCTTATGTTTTTCTGCTCAACTTATCAGTGGCACTTTGAAGCTGCTGGGATGGCTGCAGCCACACCTTCTCATCACCAGAGAACATTTTCTGTGTCCCTGCTTGTTCTGGGAATGGCCGTGGCTTTGTGGTGCTCGCAGATGACATCACAGCTGCACCATATCACCTGGCACTGTCTGGAAGGAGGGGGCCTTCCCCCCCATGTCCCCATGCCTCCTCAAATCACCACAAGCAAGAAGATACTGGCAGTGGGGTCTGCATGAAGCCTTCCTGAGGTAATGGGTCATCAGCAAGTGACCATCAATGATGATGCCAGATATGAACTGGGGACTGGGGTCCAGTTCTGGGCACAGCACTTTAAGATGGTCATTGTTAACCTAGAACATGTCGAGTATGGTGACAAAGATGATGAGAGGCCTTTAGATGAAGTCCTATAAGGAAAAGTTACAGGATTGGGGTATTTGTGCTATAGTCCAACACATCTGGTGGGCACCAGGTTGGGGAAGGCTGTCCCAGAGGTATACAAAATATGTATGGGATGCTGTATTTGTTTTGGTTTTGCTTGATAGATCACAAGGATTGATCTAACAAAAGTGAAATATAATGATCATTTCTGACTATGGATGGATCCTGCGCCAGTAAAGCTAAAGGGTTTCTTTGCCACCAACATTAAGAGAAACGGCTAGGGATGGGCCAATTCCCTATCTTCTGGTCTATGGAGGAATCTGCCTGGGAGGGGGAGGAGATCCATTCCTCCCGCCCAGAACCCTCCAGAGCAGCTCCACATCGGGAGGATTCCACAGAGCCACACACTGGCTCCATATCGCTGTGAGGAATACAGCTGCAAATGGCATAGTGGACACCACTTGCGGACGTAAAGCCCTTAGTTTAACCTAATTAGGTTAAACTAATAGCTGCAATTAGGTTAAACTAAGGGCTTTATGGCTGCAAGTGGCATCCACTATGCCATTTGCGGCTGTATTCCTCACTAGGGGTGTATGAACCCCACTCACCATTCTGGTTCGAGGCGTCCGTGGGGGGGGGGGTGATCCGTCCCTCCCCCTGGAATCCTCCCTGGCCAGCTCCTCTCTGCAGCAAGTCTGTGGAGCCACTGGCCGGGCCCGTCTGCAGCTGGACTTCCGTCCGCTGCCGGGCTGCAAATGGTGTCCAGCGTAGCAGATGCCATTTGCGTCCCTGCTTTAGCTGTGATAGGCTACGTAAATATTTATGTAGCCTATCATGGCTAAAGCAGGGATGCAAATGGCGTCCACTACGCTGGACGCCATTTGCGTCCGCAGACCGGGGCAATGGATGGCAGCAGACGGACCCGAACCGGCTGGCGGCAGGTAAGGTCCATCCGGGGAGAATTTTGCAGGGTGGCGGGGGGGGGGGAGTAGTCCGTTCCACCACAGACTCTGGGGGATTTCTCCGCCATCCCTATTCCTCACAGTGATTACCGTATCGCCAGTGGTCTGGAGATGGCCTGCCATTCCGGAGGGAATCCTCGGGAGATGGAGGTAAGTAAGTGATCCATTTCGTCGCGGATTCTGGCCTCATTTGGGTCCGTGGCGGAGTTCTCCACCATCCCTAGAAGCGGCACAGCAGCAGGCCTTGAATTACATAGAAAACCTTGCTGTCAGAACTAGAAGCCGTCCAGATGTCCACCTGACACTCAGGAAGTTTCTCCCATGTAGGATATCTTCCAAAGGCTCTCCACAAACCCCCATTTAAATATAATTGCTGCGTAACACTCTGCAAATGTGTCTTCTATGGCTTGCCTTTTCTAAATGCATCAAATAGTTTGATGGTTTTAGTGTTCATGGCATGAGCAGTTAGTATTTATTTAACTAAAATTGGCAACACATATACTGTACTGTCAGCTTCAATAAGTAGTGGTTGTGTAATTGTGAAGCCCAGTACAATCCTATTAAAACCTAGCTTTTTCTTAATCATCAGTTAATCATTGTATAATCCTGCCTAATACATTTCAATAGAATTCCCCTCATGTTGTTCCTTTCATTTTATTAATAGCATGTCTTGATGGTTGACGTGTTATTAATAAAATGACAAATGCAACATAGCTAATTCCATTGATGAGGATGAAAGGCTGATTACATATTTGACCTAAGCCAGTGGAAGCTACAAGGAAAATGTTACATTCCCTTCAAGAGACCAGGACTCTGTATCTTCCCTGCAGCATGAGTTACGCTTCAGGCTTGTAGATAGTACGTGATGCTGCTCAGCTTCGTGCATTGGTGTTTGATGTCCTCAAGAAAGCTCCTATAATAGTAGATATGGGTTTTTTGGAAATATTTCATTCATATCCATGAAGGGGGCTTTGGTTCCCCCATTCTGACACCACTGTCACAAACTATCGTTGACTGTAATATAATTAATGTAATATATAACCATGACTGGCAACTCACTAAAAGTGGCTCCCTCATGGCTGTGATGATCATAGAATCATAGAATAGTAGGGTTGGAAGGGGTCTATAAGACCATCAAGTCCAACCCCCTGCTCAGTGCAGGAATCTAAGGCAAAGCATCCCTGACAGATGGCTGTCCAGCTTCATCTTGAATGCCTCCAGTGTGCGTGAGCCCACCACCTCCCTAGGTAATTGCTTCCATTGTGGTATTGCTCTAACAGTCAGGAAGTTTTTCCTGATGTTCAGCTGGACTCTGGCTTCCTGTAACTTGAGCCCATTATTCCATGTCCTGCACTCTGGGATGATCGAGAAGAGATCCTGGCCATCCTCTCTGTGACAGCCTTTCAAGTACTTGAAGAACACTATCATATCTTCTCTCAGTCTTCTCTTCTCAAGGCTAAACATGCCCAGTGCTTTCAGTCTCTCTTCATAGGGCTTTGTTTCCAGTCCTCTGATTATCTTTGTTGCCCTCCTCTGAAACCTCTCCAGTTTGTCTGCATCATACTTCAACTGTGGCGCCCGATGAGGCCTAACCAGTGCTGAGGAGAGGGGAACCAGTACTTCCCAGGATTTGGAAGCTATGCTTCTATTAATGCAGCCCAAAACAGCATTTGCCTTTTTTGCAACCACATCACATTGTTGGCTCATATTCAGCTTGTGATCGACAACAATTCCAAGATCCTTCTCGCTTGTAGTGTTGTTGAGCCATGTATCCCCCATCTTGGAACAGTGCATTTTGGTTTCTTTTTCCTAGGTGCAGACCTTGGCATTTATCCCTACTAAATTTCATTCTGTTGTTTTCTGCCCAGCACTCCAGTCTATCAAGATCATTTTGAATTTTGTTTCTGTCTTCCAATGTTTTAGCTATCCCGCCCAATTTTGTGTCATCAGCAAATCTGATCAGCATTCCCTGCACCTCCTCCTCCACATCATTATTATAAGTGTTGAAGAGCACTGGGCCCAGGACTGAGCCCTGCGGTACCCTGCTTCTTACCTCTCCTCAGTTTGAGAAGATCCCATTGATAAGCACTCTTTGAGTCTGATTCATCTAGCCCACTTTGAGCTAGTTTGCTCATCGGGATATCATGGGCCACTCTGTCGAAAGCTTTGCTGAAGTCGAGGTATATTACATTCACAGCATTCCCACAGTCCATAAAGGAGGTTACCTGATCAAAAAATGAATTCAGATTAGTCTGGCAGGATCTGTCCTTGACAAATCCATGTTGGCCTTGAGTAATCACTGCATTGTTCTCAAGGTGCTTACAGACTGATTTCTTTATCATCTGCTCCAGAAGTTTCCCAGGGACTGATATCAGACTGACTGGTCTGCAGTTCCTAGGTTCCTCCTTTTTTGCTAGGGCTGTGCATCACCTTGTTATGAAGCTTGAATAATGAGGCAAAGTGGGCTTATTCAGAGCAAAATCCTCATGATACGAGGTGGGTCAGAGGAGTTAGAACCAAGAACTCAAGTATAATATGGTCACTTTCCCCCAGAGTTCCTGTAACTGCTACTTTATCCACTAAGTCATCTCTGTTGGTTAGGATCAACTCAAGTCAAGGATAGCCGAATCTGTAGTTCTTTTTTCCTCCACTTTCTGTAGGAGGAAGTTATCAGCAACACAAGTCAGGAATTTCTTGGAGGGGCCATGTTTTGCAGAATTTGTCTCCCAACAAATATCAGGGAAATTGAAGTTGCCCATTACTACTACATCTTGCTTCTTTGAAACATTGGTAATTTGCTTTTCGAAAGTTTCATCCTCGTCTTCTCCTTGATTGGGTGGCTGGTAGTAGACTCTGACCACCATGTTCCATTCTTTGCTCCATTTATTTTAACCCAGATGCTCTCGATTGGGCTGCCAAGGTCATCCTCCTCTATTTCTATGAAGAGATATGCATTTTTAACATATAGTGTAACTCCACCTCCCTTTCTGTTCCTTCTATTCTTTCTGAACAAGTAATATCCTTCAATTGCTGTATTCCAGTCATGGGAATCATCCCACCAAGTTTCAGTTACACCTATCAAGTCATAATTTCCTTCCTGTATTAAGAGTTGAAGTTCATTCTGTTTGTTTCCCATACTCTGGGCATTAGTATGTAGACACTGAAGACCATGTGCTTTATAGTCTGGTTTTCTTCCTACATGTTTTGGAAGACTATTATTGGGTGCTATCAGAGCTGTTGTGTTTGTTGTGGTGCATAAGCTTTCATCCATTGTAATCCCCAATTTTACATCTCCCTCCCCGTAGGATTCAGTTTACAGCCCTCCTGATGAAGTTCTTCATGCTGTGGCCAAACACATTCTTCGCAGCCCTTCTGAGGTGCAACTCATCTTGACAACAGTCCATCTTCCAGGAGGTATAGCCCATGGTCCCAGAATCCAAATCTCTCACACCAGCACCACCTTCATAGCCAGTCATTCACCTGGAGTATTTTTCTTTCCCTTTTTATCCCTCTTCCAACTACTGGAAGGATAGATGAGAAAACTATCTGGGCCCCAAAGTTCTTGAGTTTCTTTCCCAAAGCTTCAAAGTCTGATGTGATTTCTTCATAGCTCCGCTTGGTGGTATCATTTCTTCCCATGTGGATGAGAAGAAAGGGATACCTGTCAGTGGGCTTTATGAATGTAGACAACCCTTCAGTCATGTCTCTAATCCACCCACCCAGGAGACAGCATACCTGGCAAGTCCTGGCAATGATGTACTTCATGTGGATGAAATGGCATAGCTGACTGATGCTGCAAATACATGAATGGAAGATGAAAATGGTGTATTGCCCAAATTTCTTGCCCCAAAGATTTCTTGACGAAATCACCCAGCATTTCTACAGGGAAGGGCTTAAGCATCAGGAGCCTGAGTAGAAACCACTACTGAACAGACAGTGTAATAAATATGAAAGGATGTGTAAATATACTGTATATAAGATAAATATGTAAAAAAAAAATATCCCTAACTAGAATACCTGAGTACCAGTGTCCTGGGTTTGAGGGTTGGTTGGGATAGCTGAGTTAAAGGGTGCCCATAGAAAGGGGAGCAAGACTCCTCCCAATGTTTGACTATTCAAAATCACTTCAGGTTTTGCTTTAGGCTCTAATCGGATGAGGTCATTGCGACCAGATGAGGTCCATGTGTCACTTTCATGTTTAGGTGCTCCAGGAAGATCAGTCCTATCAATGGGTGGACTGGAGATCCAAAGGTACAGGAACTACCTGCTGGGATCATGCCTTCCCTCAACTTGACCACGGAATGTCTCTGTTCCATCTCAGGCATCAGATTTTATTTGATATCTGTGAAAAGCCAAATAGTTAAGAGATTACACACCAGTTCTAAGACCCCTTACCTGGAAGTAACCTTAATTGAAATCAATGGGACTAACTTCTAAGTAGACATATTGGATTGCACAATTTAAACCTGGAACACTCCAGATTTGGTTCAAACTTGAATTCTGAAATTCAATTTTTGAAATTTCATTTTTTGTTTGTCTTTGGAACTTCATTGCGAGCAGACATGGGTTAAAGAAGACGCAGACAACAAGCTTGGGTTGAAAATTGGGCCACATTTATTGAAATAGCTGCAAAGGGGTAACTAGGACGGGCATCTAACTGTGTCAGCGGCTAGCTGGCACTTCTTGGGCGAAAACATACCCAGCCTAAGGGGTAGTGGTGATCTCGCCATCCCTCCGGACTGCCCCTTCTGGGGGAGGTAGACCTTCCGGTGTCACCCCCAACCCGGTGCCGCGAAACACCTGGGTGAGTGAGTAGGGTTGGTCTCCCAGGCAATCCTTATCACCCCGCGGAGCTGCACAACCCATTCGGGGGGCCTCAGGAGTCACCTGTCACCATAAGGTGCCTCTGCATGCACACCATCCCTACTTTCCTGTTTTGCCCATCCTAGCCGCCAACTGGAATGTGACCGATGATAAAGACCACATTCCCTTACAGGACACACTCGACCCGCAAAACAGTGTGACGTAGGCAAAAAAGACGCACAGTAATAGTAGGGATGGGGGAGAATTTCTCCCCAAAACTTCGGGGGGCCGAGTGCCAACGCATTCGGTCCTCCGAAGGTTGTTCGGGGAGAAATTTTCCACCCCCCCACCCCCCCGCCCCCCCCGGGATGGGACTTACCTATCACGAATGTCCCTCCCGGTGGCGGGTCCCGGAGGTGGTTCAGCAGGTCTTCGTCACGGGCGGGGGCAGCAGCCGGTCTTTTGACCGGCTGCCGCCGCCGCCATTACAAGAAAAGTAAAAAAAAAAAAAAACGCCCCTGTGATAGGCTACGTAACGATTAACGTAGCCTATCACGGCTAGATCTGCAAAGTCAGCCGTGATAGGCTACGTTAATCGTCACATAGCCTATCACGGGTGACTTAAAAAAAAAAAAAGCACGTACGGCTAACGGCAGCCCCCATAGGGAGCCGCCATTCGCATTCCTTGTTTGGTCCCTGTAGTCTACGTAAAGATTTACGTAGACTACAGCGAAAATAAGGGCAACGCAAATAGCGTTCCCTTATTTTCGCCGTAGTCTACGTAAATCTTTACGTAGACTACAGGGACCAAATAAGGAATGCGAATGGCAGCTCCCTATGGGGGCCGCCATTTGCGTACGCACTTTTTTTTTTTCTTTTCAAAGTCACCCGTGATAGGCTACGTGACGATTAACGTAGCCTATCACGGCTGACTTTGCAGATCTAGCCGTGATAGGCTACGTTAATCGTTACGTAGCCTATCACGGGGGCGTTTTTTTTTTTTCTTTTGAAGTTCGCGGCCGGGGAGACGGGGCGCTTCTCCCCAGCCTGAATTTCGGCTGGGCGAGGAGGGAAGCCTCCCCCCCCGGCCTGAACTTTTGGGGGAGCAGCGAAGCGCCTCCCCCCCACCGCGAAGCAAGCTTCGAGACCAGGTAAGTGACTTTCGTGCATCCCTAAGTAATAGGCCAATCGAACTGTGAGCCAAAAAATTCCTACATGATTCCCAAAGGGCAACCGGTAATAAACCCACACTGCTTAGGGGAGGGTGGGAGGGAGCTGCGTTGAGCCAGAGAGCTGAGTTTGAGAAGGGGGCTGAGTTTAAGGCAACTCAGCCTGCCCCTCCTTGCATGGTGGTGCCACTGGGGTGCACCAATCAAAGGCCCCTGCGTCATGTCACCCCACCCACCCGCAATGCCCCCCCCCCTTTTAGCCAGACAAGCTGGCGCCGGGTGAGGGCATTTGCGAGCGGAGATGGGTTAAAGAAGACGCAGACAACAAGCTTGGGTTGAAAATTGGGCCACATTTATTGAAATAGCTGCAAAGGGGTAACTAGGACAGGCATCTAACTGTGTCAGCGGCTAGCTGGCACTTCTTGGGCGAAAACATACCCAGCCTGAGGGGTGGCGGTGATCTCGCCATCCCTCTGGACTGCCCCTTCTGGGGGAGGTAGACCTTCCGGTGTCACCCCCAACCCGGTGCCGCGAAACACCTGGGTGAGTGAGTAGGGTTGGTCTCCCAGGCAACCCTTATCCCCCCGCCGAGCTGCACAACCCGTTCGGGGGGCCCTCAGGCGTCACCTGTCACCATAAGGTGCCTCTGCATGCACACCATCCCTACTTTCCTGTTTTGCCCGTTCTAGCTGCCACAGGAGTCACAAGCCTAGAGCTTGTGAAACTCCCCTCACCTGCGCAGAAGAACTTCCCACAGGCCCCTTTGCAGATCAGACAGACATATGTTATTCACTAAATGAGACAGGCGGACACCGTCCTACCTGTAACGCTCCCTCCATGTCCACAGAATGCCCTGGCGGGTGGTGCATCCATCACCTCACTCACCTGGCAATAAGCCATTTCTCTGTGCACTTTCCAACATGCCCTGCCACTGGCAATGTCATTCCATTCCTTCCCATTGATCCATTGGAGCAGTGAGGGCTGCAATAGGCTACTTCCGGCCAGGTATACCGGACCACCTGTATCTCAACCAAGGCCTGTTCCATCAGGTCCTCATCTGGCTTACAGCCAAAGTCATTCCCTCCAATGTGCAGCACCTGGACCTGTGGAGGAAGACTGACAAACTTGGTGGGACAGAGTGAGGCGGGGACTCCCACCGTATGCCACATCTATGGAGCCACTGGATCTTAATGTGACAGGTGACAGAAGCTGAATTCTGAAGAAGACATACAAGCTCTTCATGCAGCTCCAGACATCAAAACGTGCCCATGTAAGAGCACCCGTACCGGCGTACAATGAGTCTGCTGGTCTCAGGAATAAGCACATTAAGGGAAACTACACAATTGCCCTTAAGTCAACAGCAAACCGTTGAAGTGATAAAAACGGAGGCCCCTCCTCAGACCCATGGCATGCCATAAAACCCATAAGGTGCCGCCAGAGCTTAATCCATTGACTTGCGTTTGGCCATGGGCCACTGCCGTGCCCTTGCCATGCCGATCAATTTGATCACCAAATATGTAAATGGATTACTTTGGGCCAGACCTGTACCTTGCAGCAAATCAAGGCCCTCCGGGACAAGTCGGCCTTGTGAGCCCAGACCAACCCTGCATTCCGTTAGGGCTGCTACGTGGAACAGGGAAACGTCTTATTGGAAAGCTCAAATGGAGGGCCATGACCCCCGGAGCCCGAAAGGGGTATCCGGAGAGAGAGGGTGGTTAATTTACTAATGCAGGCAAACATCTGTGCCCAGCACTATCTTGCATGCCGAAACCTAAATTCTGACATGGAGTCAGTGAAACCCACCTTTGTGGGCTGGAAGGCTAAATGGCCAGCTTGCGACTTATGGTCCCAAATAGTCTGTTGTTCCTTACGGAGGTGTGAAATTGTGGCCAATGATCTATAGATAAGGGCCATGAATCCTATCGCTGAGGTTTTGCCTAATGCACGGCACACACACCCTGCTCTGTCGCAGGCGGCTCCTGTACGGAGAGCCATGGAATGCAGGCTGGCATGCCTGGCTTCAGTATCCTGATCTCCCATAGTACTGCTAGGATGGGATCTGGGAATGGAGCACCCACGGGGCTAAGGCCCGGAAGATGTTGACCTAATTTCATGACAAGGCATCGACAATTGGGTTTGCCTAACCCAGCACATGGTGGACCCAGAACTAGGGGTGGACAAAAGTCCCTTACCTGTCCTTGAAGGTTGTTCGCGGTGGGGGGGAGGCACTTCACTGCTCCCCCCGCAAAGTTCAGGCCGGGGGGGGATGCTTCCCGCCTCACCCACCCGAAATTCAGGCCGGGGGGGAGGCTTCCCGCCTCGCCCGGCCGAAATTCAGGCCAGGGAGGAGGCGCCTCGCCTCGCCCGGCCGCGAACTAAAAAGTTAAAAAAACAAACAAACGTCCCCATGATAGGCTACGTGACGATTAACGTAGCCTATCACGGCTAGATCTGCAAAGTCAGCCATGATAGGCTACGT
Source organism: Heloderma suspectum (assembly GCF_057233095.1). Lineage (NCBI taxonomy): Eukaryota > Metazoa > Chordata > Lepidosauria > Squamata > Helodermatidae > Heloderma > Heloderma suspectum. The sequence goes on from NC_139461.1 coordinate 90,315,153, forward strand.
AAATCGTCACGTAGCCTATCACGGGTGACTTAAAAAAAAAAAAAAAGCGCGTACGCAAATGGCGGCCCCCATAGGGAGCCGCCATTCGCGTTCCTTATTTGGTCGCTGTAGTCTACGTAAATCTTTACGTAGACTACGGCGAAAATAAGGGCAACGCTAGAACTTAGCATAAACTGTATTCCAAGTTAAGACGCGTTCCCCCAGTTTGTTAGTGTCTTAAAGCCGGAGTATCAGCGCCAACCTTCCTAGGCATTGGCCATCCACAGCTTCCTACTGCCTCGGCTTTTCCAAGGGGACCCTCCCCTCCCCGAGCATTGGACAAGAGGTGCAAGAGTGCTGACTGCGACAAGGGAGCCTTCACGATGAAAGCTGCACGTGTCCTGGGAGCATGTGCCCACTGGGGCTTTACTCCCAGCACAGGTAGCAGTGCAGAAGCAGCGGACCCGCCATCGGCCGAGGGCCAGTGCGGGTGAATGTGGCCACTGCCAGATCTGTTGCCGACCCCAGCTGGGAAGGAGTCAACATTGGAGTGAAAGGTCCTGGTCAAACAGGTCCTTACGCACAGAAGGGCAATGGCGGCCCTCCTGCGAGAGGCCTAAACAAGCCATTCGCGCACCTCCTCGGGCGAAAGACATTACGAGAAGGAGTAGCCCTGGTGACAATACAACTCGCCAGATTAGCGTAGGGATCTGATATGCCCCTTACGTGGATGTCCAAAACGGGCAGGGGCAGGCGAGGGATCCTAATTAATCCAGGAAAAAACCCTGTAAGATGATGCATTAAGCGGCTGGGGTTACTGGGGTGTGACTGACGGAGCTGCAGGCGGCCCGAGCGTCATATAGGGAGATGACATTGGGAGGGACAGCCACCCAATGTCATTGGGTAGGTAAGCTAAGGCAGCAACCCCACAGCCCTAAGGGTCACCCGTCTGAACAACTGGGGTGAGGTGCAATCATCTCACCCATATCCAGGGCAGCCGTGTCTGGGTCCCCGGGAGCAAGGGAGGCGATACCACTTGCATTGCTCCTGATGGAGATGCCTCATGAGGGCGGACCGCGTTCAGGTGTGCTGTGTCACCTGGGCGAAACCCCAAGGAGGAGGATGTTGCTTGGATCACTGCTGACGGAGATGCCGCAGGAAGGTGGACTGCCTACAGTGGTGGGGTGCTGCCATGGTGAACCTGCGAAGGCGAGATGGAGGCCTCAATGGCGTCCGGGTGCCCTGAACCCAGAGACGAGCTGTACCAATCGTGGGCACACTCTGATCCCCAGCTGGAAAAAACCGAGGCTGTTGCTTGTGCGCCCAGGGAAGATGAGGCAGCAGAAGGGAGGAGCTCCGCTGAAGGCGGTGAGCCTTCTGGAAGAGCCGATGAAGGGGACGTGGATGCCTCAATAGCGTCCAGGCAATCTGAAATAGAAACGAGCAATGAGCGTTGGGTCTGCTGTCGTGTTCGCTTGTGCTGGACCACTGAGGATTTTTTGTGCCTGGCCAGGGGAGGAGGAGGGATCCCCGAGGAACGCTCAGCAGCTTCCAAAAGAGAAAAAATTGATGCCAGTACCGGGTCTGCATCCACATCAGAGTCAGAATTGGGCCTTGGCAGCGGACTTTGGGGAGGGGGGGCGGGGCCCTCCCATTCCCTTTCTTACCACCCTGGCCCTTCTTAGGAGGCATGATGCAGGAGGTGAATTAAGCAAGCTATCTGTCAGGATGGACACTGAGCCCATAGAATCCCAGAGTAGTTCTAATGCTGAGGAAGAGCAGTCGCTCCTGGGAGAGGAGCGCGCTCCTCTTTCCCAGGACCAACAGCTGACGGAGTTTCCTCCCCCCCACATTCCTAGTTTTAGTTAGCAGTCAAGGGAGTGACCGAGCACAGATAGCAGACTTAGTGAAGGCGCGCACTCAACGGCTGCGCCCCGAGGATCCAAGGGAAAAGGGGAGGGATTCTCCCTAGTCCTTATATTCAGGGGTCTGCCAGTAATTGCTTTTCAAATGGGGACCAACTGTTCCAACTTAGGGCATAGGGATGCTGCTGCTCAGATCTAGTTGATACCTGTAGAGTTGTTAAGTTGCAAAGGAAGAATAAATCTTTGAAAAGAATCCCTTTGTCTGTGTCTGGACTTGGCTACTGGATTAGACTGAGAGAGCCCTCTAAGGATCCCTTGACACCATCAAAGAGTTAATAAAGCTGCTGGTCACCCCAGACAATAGGCAGCCACCCCACAGTCTTAAGATCTGTGGGTATGAGTTCCAGACTGAGACAGAGAGGCCTGGGGATGAAGATGGGAGTGCTGCACTACCGTTTAGATAGAAAATCAGATTTTCAAGAGGCGCAGCCAGGGGCCAAAGGTGATGGAGCTGCGTTTGAGCGTGGGCGCCCACAGCCGAGGGCACCCTGTCATGGGAGGAGCCAAACAGGCAGTCGCCGCTGTTACGCAATTTTATTAATTAAATATTTAATAATCGTAATTTAATTAATTTTTATTATTTTTATTATTATTAATATTAACATTATTATTTATTTAATTAAAGCTTTCTTTTCATACAAACATAGGAAGCTGCCTTATACTGAGTCCGACCCTGGGTCCATCTAGCACAGAATTGTTGACACTGACTGGCAGCAGCAGATCTCCAAAGTTTCAGGCAGGATTCTTTCGTAGCCCTACCTGGAGACGCTGGGGATTAAACCTGGGGCCTTCCGCATGCCAAGCATGTGCTCTACCACTGAGCCGCAGCTCTTCCTATTTTTTTTAATTATTATTATTATTATTATTATTATTTTATTTATTTATTTATTTATTTATTTATTGGGTGGGAGGGGGAGACGTCCCAAGCCCATGGGAGGCGACCAATCGGGCTGTGATATACACGCCCCGACTCGGCTCAGCAGCCAGGTACCCCTCCAACAGGCAGGCTCGGCTGACCAGTGGGGGGGGCAGTCAGACCGTCGCTTGGAGCGCTGCCGCCGGCAAACACCGGCGCCGCGCTCACCCGCCCGCCGACGCCTCCCGCCGGGAGCAACACCTCAGGGAGGCCGGCAAGGCGAGGAGGAAGAGGCCAGCAAGGCCAGCGGTCGGGTAGACAGGCCGGCCGGCAGGCGGGCCCGTCAGGCAAGCGTGCGGGCAGGGCGAGCGAGCGAGCGGGCGGGCGAGCGAGCGGTCGTGCGGGCAGGGCAAGCGAGCAGGCGGGCGGGCGAGCGAGCGGGCGGGAGAGCGAGTACACGAGGAGACTGAACGGACGGGTGGGCGGGCGAGAGGAAAGGAGCCGGCGAAAGAGGGAGGGAGGCGAACAATATCACCAAGCGAAGATTTTGGTGCGCAGAAGCACGCTGGGTCCAGGCGGCTGGAACGAGGACGAAGCCGTTCTCCAGCAGGCCAAAGTCCCTCATCGTGACCGAGGAGAAAGGAGGGGGTGGGTGCACTGTAGCCTCAAGAGCCGGGGCCCTCAGCATGCGCGACGACACCGGTCTCCAGCAGGCCGGTGTCCTTCGTCGTTTCTGGCAGAGCTGTAGTTCTCTCTAGCTGCGTTGAGCCAGAGAACTGAGTTTGAGAAGGGGGCTGAGTTTAAGGCAACTCAGCCTGCCCCTCCTTGCATGGTGGTGCCACTGGGGTGCACCAATCAAAGGCCCCTGCATCATGTCACCCCACCTGCCCGCAATGCCCCCCCCCCTTTTAGCCAGACAAGCTGGCGCCGGGTGAGGGCATTTTTAGCCACAACCATTAAATCATATTTCAGTTGTGAATTTCAGAATTCCTCCTTGTACCTTTCAATGTTATTTTTCTTTTGAAGCTGGGCTTGTTAAAAACAGGTAGCACAATTTGAAGTGAATGTACATCAGGGAAGACATAATGAGTAACAGCATTGTTTGCATTTGATCATTTATAAGATTTTTATTTATTTTTTTGCCAGACAAATGTTTACTAATTGGCAGATATGCTATGCTACGGGCTTCTAATAGGCAATAAAGTATGCTAATTTTCTGGTGGCAGATGTTTAAATAGCATTAATTGCAGACAGGTAAAGAACTGTATCTGGGACAACCTACTGAATATTTGACTGAGTGATTAAATACAGCAGAACAGTTGCTTAAGGTGCAATTGAGAAAGTGGAAGAGATTGTGGCTGGTTCATGATGCATTATGTCTTTAATTACTTTGGATTTGTGGTAGGACACACATATTTCAAAAGAAGGACAGGGCTTCTTTCCCTTTAAGAGTTCTGAAATGGGGCAACATTTATGATTTAGCAGGAACATTTGATTACTGCAGTACTGTGATGGGCAAAACTGTAACTTTGTGTAAAACTGTGTTTTGCACCAGGTACAGCTTTCCCCATCACAGTACTGCAGTAAAAACAGGCTGCTTTCACAAAAACAAGCTGAACTAATAATTATTTTATTATTATTATTTCTTGCACCTCTGCAATTACATTGCACTGAATTTATGCACATGTAAATATTAAGAATTTTGCACTCTTAGCAATACTATTAGCTGTCATATTGTAGTGAAGGATAGGCCATACATAGCACAGGGACAGGTTCCCAGATGCTATGGCAGAAAATAGGAATTAGTTAAGAGTGATGGCCACGAATTTGGATGGCTTTAAATGGCCTTCAGTGCTGCTGCCGCCCCGGTGCTGGTGCCCTGGGTCTGGGTGGGCAGATAACATGAGCCATCCCAATGGCCCAAATCAGCAGTTATCTTCCCAGGGGAGTGTTTTTTTCTCTCCAGCTTCAGCCTTGGAGGTAGCATCTCTCTCAGGCAGCCACACAGTGCCAGGCAGAGTCAGAAAGGTGGTAAGCTGGCCCCACCTGAGGCTGTAGGATGTCCTGGCTGCCTGTTCATGGAGAACAAGGCTATGAGTATGAACAGATGGGCTACTAGTCATGATGGCTATATATTACTTCCAAATTCAGAGGCAGTGTGCCTCTGTATATCAGTTGTTGGGAAACATGAGTGGGAGTGTGTTATGGCACTTTTGTGGGCTTCCCATAGGCAGCTGGTTGGCCACTGTGTGAACAGAATGTTGGTCTACAAAGGCATTTGGTCTGATTCAGCAGGGCTGTTCTCATGTCCTTTGTTTCTTTCTTTGGCTGGGTTTGCATGATCAAATAAGCCACTATGGCTTAAATAAGAAAGACAGTAGCTTGTTGCCTTGTTTAAATTGGCGGCGAGTGCCAGCGCATGCCAGGTGTAATTAGTCTAAGCACAGCTTGTCGTATGATCCGAACCGAACCTGTGCAGCATAGCTTGTTTGAGGGGGAAACAGATGTACACCAGGTACATCTATCCTCAAATAACCCAAGAACAGGCCATGGTGGCTTGTTTTGATTGTGTGTCCTCCTGGGTCTGTCTGTCTGTCTGTATAAACCATGTCTCCATGATAAGGTGCTTGAGTCAATGTACAAACACACTATTTGTGAAAAGAAATATTGTGGTTACTACTTACACTAAAAGCAATCATCCCATTTTAGTAGTAGTAGTAGTAGTAGTAGTAGTAGTAGTAGTAATTTGTATCTGTGGTATATTTATAGTGGCAATAAATATGTAATGGATTGGATCCAGATTTAGGCATGTGTAACTGGGCTGGCAAAAGCAGACTTCCCTTCCCTCTTCTCCCCATGGCAGCCCCTCCAGCACCCTTGAAAGGCTACACAGAGGGTTAGGGGAACCTGCTGAATGGAGTGAGCTGTGAAGTCAGAGGGGAGGGGGATCCCAGAAAATTGGGTGGAGGCATTTTCTATGGAGGCCCTTGGATCCAACCCAATAATAATATTGTGCAAGGCCTGGATCCAACCCAAAATTATATATATATATATATATCTCAGTGATGCTTTTTCATTATTTCATTTCCAGTGGCCCCTAGTGTTCCACTTAAGCTGTTGTCAGTGTTTGTAACAATTTGGTGTTAGATAATGTATATAACTAATGGACAAAAGTTGAGCTTAAATAGACTGAAATTATGTTGCCCCTGGCAGAAAGTTCTTTTCACATGATAATAAAAGGATTTTGGCTTAATATCATATTCATGGCATACCAAAACAACAGAAATATTTCCTATGGGGGCAAAGCAGGAAGAGAACAAAATGACTTGCAGTGTTACAGATGGGTGCTTCCTAGTTAAGAGGAGGTTCTGATTGCAAACAAACAATGCAAGGCAACTTGTTTGAAGTGTAAGAATAAGGGAAGCAGCTGGAATATCAACCTGGTAGAGGTGCTGGCCTGGCACTAACCTAACTCCCAAAGAAAGTAATATTTCAGTCATTGTCTCAACTTTGAATGTCCTTAGAGGTGTTTTCCCTGAGAGTTGCAATCAGGGCTGGAGTTAGCAGGTGCAGTATGAATGTCAAGGAATTAAAGTCTTTGTCTGTTTTGTTTTTAAAATTCCAATTATTTTCATCCTATCACGGTTACACATTTTGCAATACAGTGACTCTTAGTCTCTTTGCATTTGGGGGAAGATTGCCATGTTTTAAGAAGTAAAGTTCTTTTCAACAGCTTGCTTGGCCAAGTTAAAGTTATCACCTGGGGGTGGGGTGTATGTGATCTGATTTGTGCGTGGTCCTGCCTTGTGATGTGTATTTATCCACTTTTTTTGTTACTGTTATTCTATTCGATAGAAAAGAAATTTCTTTCAAAAATAAATTGAAAGGGGAAGAACATTTGGGAGAAATTCTCAAGGGTTGGTTTCTGGATTCTTGTGCTTACCATATTTATGAGGTGGCTGAGGAGTGTGTGCGAGTGTCTTGTTTTTCATTGTACAATCAACTCTCCAGCAGCCTGTAGCCTTCTTGGCTACCTATGCTTCAATTAAAGCACAGGAGAAGACATCATGAGGTAATTCCTCCCACAGGGCTTTCTTTCAGATCAAGAAGCACAAGCAGCCTAGGAGGCTGCACAGCAATGGAAAGATGTCCAATAGAAAGAAAACGCACACAGCACCCTCAGTCACCTTCAATGATTAGGTAAGCTCAAAAACACCACTAAAAGAAATTCGACATGAATTATAGAACACCCTGAGAATGAGAGGCAGAACAATGGAAGCCCCTTTCATGGGGGAGAAAATGTCACGAAATTGGACGTCAGATTTTGGCACTGGACTAGCTCCACTTCTTCCCTGGAACTAGATACAACACTACTCCCATCACACCTGCATTGTTTAGGGATGTACGAAAATCACTTACCTTCTGGGGATTATGCTGATGGTGCGGGGGGAAGCATTCCGTCCCTCCCCTCGGAATCCTGGCCGGCCGGTCGTGCTCCACAGCGATTCTGCGGAGCCGCCAGCTGGCTCCACCAGCAGCCGGACATCTGGCCGCTGGCTAGCAGGGACGCAAATGGCGGTGGCCATAGCTGCTGCCGTTTGCGTCCCTGCAGTCAGCCGTGATAGGCTACGTAAATGTTTACGTAGCCTATTACGGCTGGTTAAAAAACAAAATTTGTGTTCCCCTTATTTTCGCTGTCTTAGTCTACATAAATGTTTACGTAGACTAAGACATGCCAAAATAAGGAACGCAAATGGCGGTGCCCATGGGCGCCGCCATTTGCGTACGCGCGTTGTTTTTCTTTAATCAGCTGTGATAGGCTACGTAAACATTTACGTAGCCTATCATGGTGTTTTGTTAAAATTTAGCTGTGATAGGCTACGTAAATCTTTATGTAGCCTATCACGTTTTTTTGTTTTTTGTTTTTTTTAAACTTGGAAATGGCGGCGGCAGCAGCCGGTCGGAAGACCGGCCACCACCGCCACCGCTGCCGCACCGCTGCCAGAGCCGCCGCCGCCGCCAGGAAGATCCTCCCCAGGTAAGTCCCATCCCGGGGGGGTGGAGGGGGGGTGGCAGGCCATTCCGCCACCAATTTCGGGGGGCCGAATGCACTGGCATTCGGCCTCCCTGAGATCCGTGGCAGAACTTTCGTACATCCCTAATTGTGGAGGATGCAAAATTAGGTCGAGGCTACCAACACAGTTGATGCTACTTGTGGTAGTGGCACTGTAACAAGAAGAAAAAACCCTTTTTACAAAAAGAAAGAAGGTGCTACCCCCCTGCCAATGGTGAGCCCTACCTGTGAGAAACTCTTGGAGAATTTCTCGTCCTGCTGGAGAAATGTGGTGGAATTGTCTCCCCAGTTTCTCTGCTCACACATAGGGTGGAGAATTCCGAGAGACCATTTGAGCACAGCTGTAGTATTTATAGCAGTTTAATCCCCTCCAGCCCTTTGATTCTCTGCCTCGTTTACTTGTGACAGCTTGGGCCACAATGCATCTTAAAAGTATGAAGTGCATGTTGCCATGGTGCCAGTCAGGCTCATTGTTACTACTGTGGCCAGGTTCCCACAAACAGCAAACAGGGTGGTAATTATGTGTCTGAAATGTACAACTTCCATCTGCAGGTACATAGGAAGCTGCCTTATACTGAGTCGGACCATACTCCATCCAGTCCAGGATTGTCAACACTGTCAGGAGCTCTCTAGGCTTTCAGGCAGGATTCTTTCCTAGCTCTACCTGAAGATGCTGGGAATCGAATCTGGTACCTTCTGTGCATGTACCCCTGAGTTATGGCCCCTCACAGCATAGGAGGAAGGCTCTAGCCTAGCTTTCTAGTTTCTATGAACAGGGAATATTTGTACAGAACAACACTCAGTCGTGTGAGCCTCTGCCTGCAGTCTGAAGTGTATAGTTCAGGCACTAGATGTGGGTGATTATGAGAACTGTGCCTACATAGCAGATGTCATGCCAATTATAGGGATGGGGGAGAGTTTCTCCCCGAAACTTCGGGGGGCCAAGTGCCAACGTATTCGGCCCCCCGAAGTAGTTTCAGGGAGAAATTCTCCACCCCGCTGCCCCCCGCACCCCCCGGGATGGGACTTACCTTTCCCAAAGGTCCCTCCCGGCAGCGGGTCCTGGCGGCGGTTCGGCAGGTCTTCGTCAGGGGCGGGGGCGGCAGCCGGTCTTTTGACCGGCTGCCGCCACCACCATTCCAAGAAAAGTAAAAAAAAAACAACGCCCCCGTGATAGGCTACGTGATGATTAACGTAGCCTATCACGGCTAGATCTGCAAAGTCAGCCGTGATAGGCTACGTAAATTGTCACATAGCCTATCACGGGTGACTTAAAAACAAAAACAAAAAAAGCGCGTACGCAAATGGCGGCCCCCATAGGGAGCCGCCATTCGCGTTCCTTATTTGGTCGCTGTAGTCTACGTAAAGATTACGTAGACTATGGCGAAAATAAGGGCAACGCTATTTGCGTTGCCCTTATTTTTGCCGTAGTCTACGTAAAGATTTACGTAGACTACAGCGACCAAATAAGGAACGCGAATGGCGGCTCCCTATGGGGGCCGCCATTTGCGTACGCGCTTTTTTTGTTTTAAAGTCACCCGTGATAGGCTACGTGACGATTAACGTAGCCTATCATGGCTGACTTTGCAGATCTAGCCGTGATAGGCTACGTAAATCGTCACGTAGCCTATCACGGGGGCGTTTTTTTTAAAACTTTTTATTTCGCGGCCGGGCGAGGCGAGGCGCCTCCTCCCCGGCCTGAATTTCGGCTGGGTGAGGTGGGAAGCCTCCCCCCCGGCCTGAATTTCGGCCAGGCGAGGAGGGAAGCCTCCCCCCCCAGCCTGAACTTCGGGGGGAGCAGCGAAGCGCCTCCCCCCCACCGCGAAGCAAGCTGCGAGACCAGGTAAGTGACTTTCGTGCACCCCTACAATTGGATTGGTTATCTGGTAGCCTTAGGAACACAGGTCAAACTTACAGCCTTGAATTAAAGCAGGGGTGCAAAATCTTAGGCCCAGGGTCCAAGACTAGCCCAACTGGGGTCCCCAGATGGCAATGCCCGCTTCTCTGGACCCATCCCCTTTCCTCCAAGTACCAATTGTTTGGTGTTTTCCCAGCTCTTGTGCATTTTTCCCCATTTTAAAAAGTTGAAATGCCCTCCCTAAAGCTTAAAGCCAAACAGAATAATCTTCAAATCTTGCATAACCTAACATTTTCTTCCAGTTGGAATTCAAGTTTCTGGTGATGACATTTAAAGCCCTTAGCAGCTTGGGACCTCGATATTTGAGGGAGCGCCTCTGCCTATATATGCCTGCCCAAGGACTGAAATCTGCTGGAGGGGCCATCTTCTGCATGCCACCAGCGCGAGACATACACTATAGTGGGGCGTGGGAGAGGGCCTTCTTTGTTGTGGCACCCCAGTTGTGGAATGCCATCCACTTGGAGGCCCGATTGATACATACATTGGTTTCATTTGGGCACCAAGTAAAAACATGGCTTTTTACCAAAGCCTTTGAGGGCTAAATGCATTCCCTAAAGTAGCACACTGTTTAAACTATTTTATTGTTTTAAATTTTTATTGGTATTATCTTGTTTAATGGTTTAATATGTTTTTGGCTGTTTGAATTATTTATTGTTTTATACTGTTTACACTGATTTTATCTGTATGTCCGCCCTGAGATTTTAATGATATAGGGTGGAATACAAATATAATAAATAAATAAATAAATACATACATACATACATACATACGTACGTACGTACCAGAGCTATGTGTGATTGGCTTATTTACTTCAGTGTAGATGTGTGTGGTCCCAAGCTGGATCAGGATGGGGGGGGCAGCTTTTCCCTCTCATGTTTTCATCACAAAGTTCCACCCTGTGCAGGGAAGATGAGGACATTTTTTAAACATGTCCCCATTGATTCCAATAGAGTTGTGTTTTCTTTTTTTAACCCCCCTCTGGGGGGTGGGGTGGAATTTTGGTCCTGATCCAATTTGGGGCCACAGACATCTACACTGAAGTAAATAAGCCAATCACACATAGCTCTACTGTGCATGATTTGAAGAATGTTTAGTCTGTCCCTTCATTACCGGTAGTAAGCTAAAATGTGCTGTTATTTTTGGTTCTCCCTTTTTGTCTTCATGCCCCGCTGGCATGGGCCCCCCTAAGAGCTTCTCCAAAATTGAATTAGGCCCTTGGACCAGAAGAGGTTCAACACCGAGAGTCCCCACAGATCCCGGAGGCCCTCCTCATTACAAAGTCACCCCCCTTGTGCACAACATGACAAGAGAGACAACGGGGGTGGGGGTGGAGCGCTCTCCATCCTTGTGTGTTTGAACAACATACTCAGAGAACGGGGCTTCTTAGATGTAATATTATAGTCATGTACATATACAGACCAACAAGATTCACTCGAATAGCTGGGACAGTTCTTCATATAAGAGCTTATTGCTGTTATAGATGACGTAGCTCGTTTTTTTGAGTCTGTGGCACAGAGAATGAGAACATTTTAGTGAATTTACATTACAGTATACAAGCTGCACCATAAGAAAAAGGCAACTTCATTTCCGTTCTCTTTCTCTCTCTCTCTCTGTTTGTATGTGTAGAATAATTTACTGGACCTTGTTGCTTTCCCACATGCCCACTTATTTGTTTAAACAGGCCGAGAAAGCTTAAAATGTCACTGCAAAGGCCAATCAAATTAACTAGAACACTCACAACAGTAATCTCCAACAGTAAACTTTCACGGTAATTAAGATTGTCATATAACACTTTGAATAATTCAGCAGTTGTGTGGCATTTCCCCCCTATTTCCATGCAAAATTAACGTTTGGAAGACGACACGCACAGGAAGCATCAGCTATTCGTGTGGCTGATCGTGAGGCCAAATAAAAATCAGGAGGAAGTTGGCTAGATAAGAGTTTGTTAACCAATCTTTAGAAGCATGCTATGAAATTGTGTGTGTTTTTCCTGCCTTTCCCTAGCATAGCAAAATACCTAAGGCAGTGCAATCCATCCCACCTCATTCAAAGCAACGATTAATGAACAATGGAAAGCTTTACAAAACAAAGTGAATGAAAGCAAGCTGCCGATCACCAAGTCCTTGTAGGGCAGAGGTAGGCAATGTAAGGCCCAGGGGCAGCTTCCTTGGCACCCATCAAGGTGCCTTAACCCTCCCCCCCTTTTTAATTTATACATTTGTCTTACCAGAACCTGGAATCTCTTCAAAGCAAAGTGAGGGCCTCCAGCTGCTGCCACAATAAACAGAAAGCTCAAATTTGGCTCTCATGCAGTCTTACCCCTTGATTACCACCTAAGTTTGATAACAGACCATTTTTATGCCTCTAATGTAAAACATGAATTCTAGACTTGGTTCGAACACAGCTGACTGGGGAAATTAAAATGAGGAGGTCTTTTTTAACCCATTAAATGCCAGGTGAAATGCTAGGATGCCATAATAGTGGCCTCTCTCAGCAGGAGTTGAGAGAGGACTTGAAGCCTCCCCTCAGTCTGCTTCTTTCCCTGTGTGGATCATAACCTCCATGGAACTCACAACATTTTGCACTGTTTATCAGAGGTTGGTGGGTGCAGCAGACATTCCAGTCTACACCAGGAAGAAGGCACAGGGTGCAAAGATGCCTTGGATCTCCATCATGTGCCTCACTTTTGAAAACAAAACAGAAAAGCCCCCAGGGTTTCCTCAAGAGAAAAGTACTCCAACCCCTTCCCATTCACCATGTCTTTCCAGGCTCTGTTATATTCTTTTAAGGATAGGGTTACTGTATTCCAAAGGTGGCCATAGAATTGAGGCACACAGTGATGTTGTGTTACATACCACATTAGTCTTTGTTTGCTGCTATCGGATCCTGTTTTCCTTTGAAACAAAGTACCATTGGTTTCAACTGAATGTTTATGCATGGGATGCTTGGGATTGCACTTGCAGAAGCCCTTCACAATGGTTTGATATTCTCTTATTGGTGTAGGAGAGCAAAAGTACACATACTGAATGGCTTCTGCATTTATGTCACTGGAGAAGACAGCGCTGGACACAAAAGCTTTACAGCACAGTCCTATGCATTTATACTCAGAAAGAACATCCTTTTTTATCCAGTGGCACTTACTCCCAGGAAAGTAGGATGCAATTCTATACACACTTCCCTGGGAGTAAGTCTCATTTACCGGGATTTATGTCTGATATGTATGGGATTGTACTGTTAGATTGGTAGCTTTATTGATTGATTGGTTGACATGTATTTATTTACATAGCATTCTGTATTGTTAATGTTAACAGTGAAAAGGTTAATTTACACAATCAGAAAAAGCACATGATACAGCCCTTTTGGGGACTGTACTTCAGAAAATAGACAGGCAAATCACATATTTCAATGATCTTCCATGATAAAGTTTCTTGTTATCTATGAAAAGATATATCAGAAGACTGATTTTAGCCTAGATCAGGGCAGCTCTAGGGGTTCATCATAAGGAGCTCTTATCCTGCTATTGAGATTGCTCTCTCTCGGAAGTTTGAGGGCTCTTCAGATGACACCATTCCCCTCCAGGGTGTCTCCTGCCATTTCCTCCAGCCTATCTCGTGTTTCCCCAAATGCAAAAAAAGTGGTGTTTTTTCCAGCCCAAGGAACAGAAGTGCCATGACCTCCCTGTGAAATTCTCCAACAGCGGAAGAGTCTGCTGTGTCTGCCTGCTGTGAGCATTTGTTTTCAGTTGTTGGGGGCACAGTCAGGATGAGACTGACAGGAATGAGGGCAAGAATCTCCTGTTGATTGTGGCTCCTGCCTCTGCATTTCTCGATGCCTCCCTGCAACGAAGGGAGACACATCTGATCCCCCACCCCACCAAGCTCAGAAGCAACATCCTCTGTTGTTTCAGAGTACCCTATTAAGTTCAATGGGGCTTACTCCCAAGTAAGTGTGCCGAGAGTTGTAGATTTACAGGGTGATCTTATGTCTACTCAGAAGTAAGTCCCATTGAGTTCAATGTGGCTTACTCAGACAGAAGTGTGCCAAGGGTTGCAGACTTACAATCTCAAATTTTATGTCTACTCAGAAGTAAGTCCGAGGTTTCCTGGGGGCTGCAAGAAAACAGTACAGCAGAAGTTAAGCTATAAAAACAAGACTCTCCCCCCCTCCTTTGCACACATGCCAGGGAGGAAGGAAAGCACTCCCTCAGTTCAAACAGTGTGGCTGCCATGTAAAGAAGCTCTTCCTCATCCTGCAAAGACGCCAAAAGCAGGAAGCTCTGGAAAGGATGTGGGGTTTTTTTGCAGGTTTTTTGCTTAATGTAGGAACACCCCTAGACTAGCTTCCAGAAACTGGCATCCTAGGCAAACCATGCAATCAGTACCCCCAAGGGCAGATCTAAGCTGAGGGTTTTGGTAAACTGGGAACCATTTTTCCCCCTATTTTCCATTTAATGAAGTGGCAGCCCACTCCCAGAATCTTCAGAAGCACAAATATTATCATTTGTAATAAGACATGCCCCAAATGGGTTTTTTGTTTGTTTGTTGTTTTTACCAAGCGCTGTATCAGCACAGAGGGTTTGATAAAAACAACAGTGGAAACTAGCACAACTGTCTGCTCTGTGAAGGAACCGAAGTCCCTTCCACAATGCTCAAGAGTCGTCCCTGGAAGAAGGGTCCCAGTTCCATCCTCAGGAAGAGATGGCCAAGGAGGCACAGGGAAGCAGCTGCACAGGGGAGACCCTCACTTCTAGGGATGGCAGAGAATTCCACCACGGATATCGGTGAGGCTGAATGCCAGTGCATTCGGCCCCTCAAACTCCGTGGCAAAACGGCCTGCCACCCCCATCCCCCCACAGATCCCCCCCGGGATGAGACTCACTGGGGTGGATCTTCCGGGCGGCGGCAGCTCTGGCAGCAGCTTCGGTGGCAGCTGCTGCGGCGGCTGGTCTTCCGACCAGCCGCCGCCACCATTTCCACTCTTGTAAAAAAAAAAAAAAGACGTGATGGGCTACATAAAGATTTATGTAGCCTATCATGGCTAGGTTTAAAAAAAAAACACGACGTGATAGGCTATGTAAATCTTTACGTAGCCTATCATGGCTGGGTGGGTTTAAAATAGGGATGGCGGAGAATTTCTCCCCAAAACTTCGGGGGGCCGAGCGCCAACGTGTTCGGCCCCCCAAACAAGTTTCGGGGAGAAATCCTCCAAACCCCCTGCCCCCCGCACCCCCCTGGGATGGGACTTACCTTCGCCGAATGTCCCTCCCGGCGGTGGGTCCGGGTGGCGGTTCAGCGGGTGTTCGAGCGGGGCAGGAGCGGCAGCTGGTCTTTCGACCGGCTGCCGCCGCCGCCATTGCAATCAAATAAAAAAAAAATGCCCCCTGATAGGCTACGTGACGATTAACGTAGCCTATCACGGCTAGATTTGAAAGTCATCCGTGATAGGCTACATCAACCGTCACGTAGCCTATCACGGGTGACTTTAAAAAAAAAAAAGCGCGTACGGATAATGGCGGCCCCCATAGGGAGCCGCCATTCCTGTTCCTTATTTGGTCACTGTTGTCTACGTAAAGATTTACGTAGACTACGGTGAAAATAAGGGCAACACTATTTGCGTTGCCCTTATTTTCGCCGTAGTCTACGTAAATCTTTACATAGACTACAGCGACCAAATAAGGAATGTGAATGGCGGCTCCCTATGGGGGCCGCCATTAGCGTACGCGCTTTTTTTTTTTAAAGTCACCCGTGATAGGCTACGTGATGACTGACGTAGCCTATTACGGCTGACTTTGCAGATCTAGCCGTGATAGGCTACGTTAATCGTCACGTAGCCTATCAGGGGGCATTTTTTTTTAAAAAAAAAACTTTCGCGTTCACGGCCAGGCGAGGTGGGAAGCCTCCTCCCCGGCCTGAATTTCAGCCGAGGCGAGGCAGGAAGCCTCCCCCCCCGGCCTGAACTTCACGGGGGGAGCAGCGAAGCGCCTCCCCCCCACCGCGAACATCTTTCGAGGACAGGTAAGGGACTTTCGTCCACCCCTAGTTTAAAAAAACAACAACTGCGTACGCAAATGGTGGCGGCTACAGCCACCGCCATTTGCGTTCCTTATTTTTGCCCGTCTTAGTCTACGTAAATATTTACGTAGACTATGATGGCGAAAATAAAGGGGAATGCAAATAGCATAATGGGAGCTATTTGCATCCCTTTTTGATTCCCTGTTTTAGCCTACGTAAATATTTACGTAGGCTAAAACGGGGAATCTAAAAGGGACGCAAATAGCTCGCACTACACTATTTGCATTCCCCTTTATTTTCGCCATCATAGTCTACGTAAATATCTACGTAGATTAATAGGGCAAAAATAAGGAACGCAAATGGCGGCGGCCGTAGCTGCCACCATTTGCGTATGCGGTTTGTTTTTTGTTTTTTTACCCAGAGCCCTCCGTGGCAGGAAATCCGGCTGCGGATGGCTCTGGCCTGGCTGGGCCTGGCCGGCTGCTCCACGGAGCTGCCGCGGAGCACAGCCGGCCACGGAGGATTCTGGGGGGGAGGAACGGAGCACCTCCCCCCCATCGAGGATTCCGGGGGGAGGGACGGAATACCTCCCCCCCACCATCAACATAATCCACAAAAGGTAAGTTACCTTCGTACATCCCTACTCACTTCCTGCATCTCACTCCCCAACTGGGAGCAGCAATGGAACCGGGGGATATCCCATGCCTCCTCGCTCCCGTCCACAGCCTCTGTGCTATTCCTTCTGCACGTGCATGTATTTTTTTGTATTTTTTCCCTTGAATTTGGCACTTCATTCACCTTAGCGACCAGCTAGTTTGCCTATATAGAAGGGCCAATTGCCGCTGCCTAGCCTTCTTCTTGACAATATTCATTTTGAACTTGTTGGGTGTGCTTTACAAAATCATGTT
This sequence comes from Heloderma suspectum, assembly GCF_057233095.1. NCBI lineage: Eukaryota > Metazoa > Chordata > Lepidosauria > Squamata > Helodermatidae > Heloderma > Heloderma suspectum. Next base: position 90,331,824 of record NC_139461.1, read on the forward strand.
GACAAGGAAGTATTTGCACATGCAACCTTTTTTCCTGCCTTCTGAATACTGTACCACATGCTTTTTCTGATTACAAAAGATTCAGTATATTAAAACAAGGTAACTCCACAAAATATCATAGTAAAAACAACAGATTGGAGAAAAGCCAGTCCTTAATACAAGACTTAAATATTGACACATTTACAAATAATCACTTTCCTACTGAAGAACAACTGATACACTATTAGTAATTAGCACAGAAATAATAAGTAGGCTTGTCTTTGTTTACGACAGAACTTTCAAAAATTGCTTTTTAAATTATGATGATAGTTGGCTATTTTTTCTTGAAAATAATTATAAGAATGAGCAATTATTTTCCTTCCTTGTTCTTATCTCTTTAGTCAACAAGGAAATGAAACAGCCTGGCATATGTTTGATGATGATTTATAAAGTAATAGTAATGGTATATGCAAATTTTGGAACAAGATAATTTCCTTTCTTACTCTGCCTGATTTGTTGTTGGAATCATTTTACAGTAAATATACATAGATGAGATTGTTTATGTTGCAGAAAGATTCACTTCAGTCAGAGGATAAGGGGAAAAACACACACACTTAAGTCATAAAGGTTACAATTCATATTTTTAGAAGAATAATATTCTGTCATTGCCATGTTTACATGGAAAATAGGCGTGGATGAATCTGTCAAATTTGGTTTCACTCAGTTTCTCATTTTTCCGGCCTCGTTAATTTTGTCCTTTTAACATGTCATTTATTTTAAAAGGTCTGCATGAAAATTTTAATGCATTTTTGTGTGTGCATTTCTCCTAATACAGTATATGCATTTTGTCTGCAACTTTGCCTGATATACACAAGCTATTTTGCAAGCAACTTCCCCTAATGTCATGCATTTCTGTACACTGGGTTAGATCCAATAATGTAATGTCACTGACTGAACTGCTTCTGTCAGTGGAACCAGGAGGGGGGCATGTTTTCCTCCTCCTGCAGCCCCCCATGCATAAATATGGACAAACTCACCCCATCCTGCTTGCGCACTGCATGCTGGACCCCTGCCAGCTGCCCAATCCTGTTCATTGCCCATGGCATGGTGCCTCCTGCTCCTTTGCTGAGTCGCCGTTTTGCATAAAAATGGTGGCTTGGACATTTTTGTAATATAATCATTTATGCAAATGGCAGCTGCAAAGGGCCATTTAAACAACGTTACAGGTGGGCATGGTCTCTTTTTGCCTGCAATGATGTGTAAATGGCCCCTTTACAGCTGCCATTTGTGTAAATGGTCATTTATGAAAAAAACCGAGCCGTCATTTCTACACAAAATGGCGTCTCAGTGAAGGAGCGGGTGCCCATGCGCTTATCCGACTCGGTGCATGCTGAGTTGGGCAAGCGCGGAGATCCATGGACTGGCATCCAGTGGGCTGAGCCAGCAAGAAATCACTGAGCTTTGAGCCCCAACCACACACCCGCAGCATCCCTACCCATGCACCCTCAAAATCTGTTCCAGCAGGCTGAGAAATCCTCTGGAGCAGATTGTCAGGTGGTGCAGAATGGAAAAAGAAATATAGAAAGTCCTGTTATACTAGGGGACTTCCACTAGCATGATCTTCAATGTAACCCATCATTTTCTCTAATGTATGCATTTTTGTGTGAACCTCCCCTAATATACACATTTTTGTACATATCTTTTGACTGGAGAACTACATCCTAAAATTCGGAAAAGTGAAAATATCAATATGTAACTGTGTTTCAATTCACATATGGGTTCAGGAAGTGTCAATTAGGCAAGTTTGCATTAAAATGAAAACTGATTCAAACAAAGAAATTTGTTTCCCATTCCTAATTGAATCCCAAAATAAATATGTATTGTAATAATAAGAAGAATAAGAATAACACAGCATATTGAGTATTAGAATAAGTCATATTTATTATAGCATACTGATTATTGATTGAAAGCAAGCATTAAGATTACAAAAGTGTTTCCCAGGATTTCCAGAGACTGATGTTTTCCTAGTATTGAGTCCATAAACTCCATATTCTTCTTTTTCTAAAAATGGAAATGCAAAATGTGCAGCTAATTTCATTTAAATCAATAGATGAAATGGAATACCCCAAAAGCACAGTTGAATATATTAAGAACCAATTCATCATATCCTTCCTGATTCTTTTTATAGCATTATACATTCATTTGTTAATGTGCAGAAATGTAGCAACCCCTGAAGATCAGATTGCAGTGTTCAGGTAGGCACATGGGACAGTCCTCTACAGAACTGTACCACCTCAGGGCATTATACTATGTATTACCAAGATCACAGGTAAATGCCAAACCCATGTAGAGGTTTTTTGAAATAACAACAACAACAACAATAACAGTAATACTATTTAAAGCATTTACATACTGCCCTTCATCAAAATGGATTCCAGGGTGGTTTACATGGTTAAGAAATACAAATATATAACATTACAAATAAAATATGAGACAGACAATAAAATAATCTGTCTCTTAAAAAAAGAAAGAAAAGATTTTCCCCTCCCTTCTCATTTGCAAGGAGAAATCAGTTGCACGTGGAGGAAATGGAGGGAAAAAGAATAGCCTTATCCGTTTGTTTATTTATTTATTTATTTATTTATTTATATTTATTTCATTTCTATACCGCCTAATAGCCGAAGCTCTCTGGGCGGTTCACAAAAATTAAAACCAAACAACACACAACAAAACAATTTAAAATATATAGAACATTAAAACCACAATATAACAATACAACCACAATAAAACCTAGCAGCAGTACAGGAGTTTAAAATACAGATTTAAAACAGCAAAGATAAAAATTTAGAAAGCTAAAATGCCTGGAAAAATAAAAAGGTCTTCATCCGTTCTGTTCAACAACTTCGTGCCACAGTCTGTGAAGGAAGAAACCCTCCCCTGAGCAGCACAAAACTATGGCCATATGCTTGCAGAAACAAGTGTGGTTATTCATCAAGCACATAGTGGAATGAGAGCAATTCTGAAGTCCTATGACAGTGAGCTGAGCCCACTGGAGCACTCTTCCGTATGCCAGAGGCTTAGAAAATGGTTCAGAAAGTAAAGTACACTGACTGTACTGAAATGGAGGCTGCCATCTCATTCATTCATTCATTCATTCATCCATTCCATTGCTAAACCACCCAATGGCCAAGGTTTTCTGGGCAGTTCACAAAAATTACAATAATAAAATATACTAAATTATTAAAAAAATGAATTCTAACTAAATTCCAATTCCAGAATAAATTCCAGTACATTAATTTTCTAGAATTATATGCAAAATAATATGATCCACTGCAAAACCATTGCAGGCTCACAAAGAGAATGGCATAATCTATCTATCTATCTATCTATCTATCTATCATCTATTTTATTTAGTATTTTTTCCATGTATCTATTTATTTCTCCAAGTTTTGCTCTGTGGATTTACTTATACACATGAAAACGTTACTTTTAAAATATAGGACAATATGAACAAGGGAGGGGGAACCTAAAGGGGAGGAAATGGGGGCAGGGTATACACACACACACATCTATCTGTTAATAACAAAAATGTGATAGAATAGAATATAAACCCTTTAAAACAGTATAAAATCCCCAAACCAGAGTAAAAGCAAGCAGCAGTATAAAGATCTAAAAACATGGTAGCACATGGGCAGAACAATCCTATGTTCCCTGGAAGGCATCCTAGGGCCATAGGATGATACAGATTTCCTTCCCTGTAGGGTGTAGAAAGAAACAGCTCTGACCTCAGGGAAGGAAATCCGTTCATGGATTTTCCCCACCCCACCCCTTACAGCTGCCATGGGAAGCTCCATGATGGTAGCTTCACTTCTGAGCAGCCTCAGAAGAGTGTCAAGAAGAAGAAAAGGGGTGGGATGATGGGTAAGCAAAGGAGGGTGAAAGAGAGCTTATGGGTCTGCAGTGTCCATGAGCTTCCCCATTTCCCTCTCTGCCCACTGAGTGGTAGGTCAGCTAGATAGGCGGAGTGGCCTGTCAAGGGCTAACTAAAAATGTTAGAAATAGGAGCAGAAGACATTTTCACCTCCCTCTCTCCTGCCCTGCCTGTCAGGGTTTAGGATAGAGAGAGGGCTCCAATCTCAGAGCCCTCCATCTGCTGTCAGTCCCTTAGGACTTCAATCTTTAAAAAGCAAAACTGAAAGTGCAATCCTATACATGTTTAGACAAAAAAAAAGAGGCCTACATCTCCCAGCATGCCCCAGCTGGGAGTTGTAGGCCTTTTTTCTGTTTAAACGTGCATAGAATTGCACCCTGAATTATTAAAAAAAAAAAAAAAACCCTAGGAAAATTAAAATTACACCAAAAATGTAGGTACCAGAGGAGCCTTTCTGGGGAGGGCATTCCACAAATTTACCAGGGCAACCCAATATTCTCATTTATGTAGCATTCCTATCCATGTAGCTCCACCTCCATAATGCACAGCTAAGGAACCATGTTGCTAATGTTTCTGCCTCGATGTCAGAATCAGCTTTCAACCCTGCTGAAGCAAAGCAGCTTTTAGAGATGGAGCAGATGGGAAAAGTACAAGGAAGAGCAATGGAGAAATAACATTCTGTTGCCAAAATCTGGTCGCAGGATTTAAGAAGCCTAGCTGGTAATTTCCATTGCCCGTTCATTTCTAGCCCTTCTTACCTTCCACCTTTTAAAGAGATTTCTTCAGGGAGCATGCAGTGAAATATGTTCTGCATTAGTTTTGCGATAAGATGGTCCTTTCGGTATGGGGAAATAAATACCTTTTTAGATTCTGTGACAGCAAGATATGTTTTGCCCAGGATTCCTTCCAAAATGTGGCAGGAATGGCCCTTTTAAGAATTACTAGCCTGCTTGGTCAAATCCAGTAAAAAAATAAAAAAATAAAATCAGACATTGAAAGAGGAATGGGAAAGTTTTCATGAAATGAATCTGAGATTAAATATCAAAGTAACACTGAGGCTACTTGTACACTAAGATGAGTTATCTTCCTTCCTAGAACAGCAACAGAATCTCAGTGGTGGGAGATTTCTCTATTTATCACAACAGTTCCGGTTGTGTATCTTTTGCAGTTGTCCCCTAGAGAAGTGTGTGATTTCTGTCTTTCCTCTTAATCTTATTGACTCATCCTTGTCCAAACAGCCCTGTCTTTCTCCTTATTGCAGAGAAGTGCATTGGTACAATAGTGCACAGAAAGCCACCATGTACCAAACCAGGCTATTTGTCCAACTTGCTCAGCTCTGTCTATTCTGACGGGCAGAATCTGTCCAGGGGCTCAGGCAAAGGACTTCCACATCGCCTGCTACCTGAACCTTTAAGGGATTGAGATGTCAGGGATTGAACTGGGAACTTTCTGCATGTAATGCACGTGCTTTTTATTCGCCAAACTAGGCACTAGCAGTCCTTTGTATTCACCGTTATGTGCTTAGCACATGCAGCAGGTCTGCCCTACTATACTACCTGTCTGTACTACTATCTGTGTAGTTCAGAATTTCTAAATGTTGGTTATATGTATCAACTGACACTGCCTGCTCTGTTGTGACATACATGCATTTGTGATGTTCCATGAGCCAAATCCCATCTCCTCTTTGATCACATTCTTTCCCCTTTGTTTTGGGCATCAGAGACTGCCCAAAACAGAGACAACCTCTCTGTTCTCCCCTGCAGCCCTCCACAGTGCTGGTAAATCTGCTCCATAGGGTTTCCCTATCCACCACAGCAGATTTGAGAGTATGCAAGGGGCTACTGAGGAAAGGAGGGCTGCCCACTCCTGGTTCCACCAATGGAACTGCTCCCATCAGTGGAAAGACAGGGTTTGATCTAACTCTGATCATTAGAAGTGTTTCCATATCATCTTGTGCCACATCAGACTGTCAGCCCTAAACAATAATTTCAGGAATTCCAACCCTCATGGAACCATGAGGTATAGTTGCCACTGCCAAATGTTTTGCTCTGTTATCTTTGAGAAATTTCTCAAACTCCTGGGGTAGAAGGTGGCCAAGGAAACCTGCAAAGACAAAATGATTACTTCTTCTGCCAGGTGTGTTAAAAGCAATTTGAGATAATTGTGTCAATTTGAGATAAATGGCTTTGGGTAAGCAGGCTGTACGCTGAAATGTGTTCTTTTGCATAAAGTCAATACAGGAATACATTACAGTGGAGTATCTGAGATAATTTTCCGGTTAATTCTGAAGGCCTTTAAGAACTCTTGCATTTTGAAATAACATAATATTTCAGTGGAAGTGTAGGTTGGTAGGTTGTTTTTTTATTTATTTATTTTTAAATTTTTCTGACTGAACTTCCAGAAATGGTACATCTATGGCAAGGTAGACAGAAAAGAGAAAATTTTGAGCACTCCTAGGCTACATTTGTTGAGTATATGAATCAAGAATTAAATATTAGTATCAAGCATCACAAATCTTTTTAATTGTTAGTGTAATTATACTTACAATAATTAGGCAATTATAAGGAATTTTGAAATGTGGGTAATTTGAATTAGTATGTCTCTTTGACATATTAATGCTATAAGGCAGCCTTCTATGCCAACAAGTGTCCACATTTTGCAAGTTTGTTTCCCATATCAGCAAAATGTGAAAAAAGTATTCCATAGAGATGGGGCAGGTTTGAGAATTTTGTCAAAATAGGTGATGGGACCCAAACTCATGGTTGATTAGGGATGGCAGAGAATTCTGCCACGGATCTCGGTGAGGCCGAATGCCAGTGCATTCGGCCTAAGGATGGCGGAGAATTTCTCCCTGAAACTTCGGGGGGCCGAGCGCCAACGTGTTCGGCCCCCCGAACAAGTTTCGGGGAGAAATCCTCCGCCCCCCCGCCCCCCGCCCCCCCCCCCCGGGACAGGACTTACCTTCCCTGAATGTCCCTCCCGGCGGCGGGTCCGGCTGGCGGTTCGTCTGGTGTTCGAGCAGGACGGGAGCGGCAGCCAGTCTTTCAACCGGCTGCCGCCCCCGCCATATCAATCAAAGAAAAAAAAAACTGTCCCCTGATAGGCTACGTGACAATTCACGTAGCCTATCACGGCTAGATTTGCAAAGTCAGCCGTGATAGGCTACATCAATCATCACGTAGCCTATCACGGGTGACTTAAAAAAAAAAAAAAAAGCGCGTACGCGAATGGCGGCCCCCATAGGGAGCCGCCATTCCCATTCCTTATTTGGTCGCTGTAGTCTACGTCAATCTTTACATAGACTACGGCGAAAATAAGGGCAACGCTATTTGCGTTGCCCTTATTTTCGCCGTAGTCTACGTAAACATTGACGTAGACTACAGCAACTAAATAAGAAACGCGAATGGCGGCTCCCTATGGGGGCCGCCATTCGCGTACGCGCTTTTTTTTTTTTTTTAAAGTCACCCGTGATAGGCTACGTGACGATTCACGTAGCCTATCACGGCTGACTTTGCAGATCTAGCCGTGATAGGCTACGTGAATCCTCACGTAGCCTATCAGGGGACTTTTTTTTTTTTTTTTTACTTTCGTGTTCGCGGCCGGGCGAGGCGGGAAGCCTCCTCCCCGGCCTGAATTTCGGCCGGGCGAGGCGGGAAGCCTCCCCCCCGGCCTGAATTTCGGCCGGGCGAGGCGGGAACCCTCCCCCCCGGCCTGAATTTCGGCCGGGCGAGGCGGGAAGCCTCCCCCCCTGGCCTGAACATCGCGGGGGGAGCAGCGAAGCGCTCCCCCCCACCGCGAAAAAGCTGCGAGAAAAGGTAAGTGACTTTCGTTCACCCCTAATTCGGCCCTCCGAAATCTGTGACGGAACAGCCTGCCCCCCCACGGATCCCCCCCGGGGATCCCCCCCGGGATGAGACTTACCTGGGGCGGATGTTCCGGGTGGCAGCAGCTCCAGCGGCGGCGGTGGCTGGTCTTCCGACCAGCTGCCGCCGCCGCCATTTGCAGTCTTGTCGCTTTTTTTTTTTTTTTACAAGACGTGATAGGCTACGAAAAGACTTACGTAGCCTATCACATCTGGCTTAAAAAAAAAAAACGCATACGCAAATGGCGGTGACTACAGCCGCCGCCATTTGCATTCCTTATTTTTGGCCATCTTAGTCTACGTAAATATTTACGTAAACTAAGATGGCGAAAATAAGGTGAACACGAATAGCGTAGTGGACGCTATTTGCGTTCCCCCTTATTTTCACCATCTTAGTCTATGTAAATATTTACGTAGACTAAGACGGCCAAAAATAAGGAACGCAAATAGCGGTGGCTACGGCCGCCGCCATTTGCGTATGCGCGTTCTTTTTTTTTTTTTTTTAAGCCAGACATGATAGGCTACGTAAGTCTTTACGTACCCTATCACATCTATGTAAAAAAAAAAAGTTGAGATTGCAAATGGCGGCGGTGGCAGCTGGTCGAAAGACCAGCTGCTGCTGAAGCCGCCACTGGAGCCGCCGCCGTCGTCCAGAAAATCTCGTCGTCCAGGTAAGTCTCGTCCCGGGGGGGATCCACGGGGGGCGGGGGCGCAGGCCGTTCCGCCATGGATTTCGGGGGGCCGAATGCACTGGCATTCGGCCTCACTGAGATCCGTGGCGGAATTCTCTGACATCCCTAGGATTCGGTAATCTGAGCCTTCCTGCTTACCATTGACTAGCCTGGGTTCATTTGTTTTTTAAGCTATAGCTTCTTCTTTTTTCCTTCATCAAAATAATGATGATAATTGCAGGCATACTAGCTCCTTAGGAGGGGAGCTGCCCACCTAGCTGTGGCCAAATGCCATAAAGTCACACGGAACTGCCCCGACTTCTCCACCTGGAGTCAGCTATCCAGGTGTGTGAATAGGTCTACTGAAGAGCAGTGCTGCCAGTACTCAGCCCAGCTGAGTTAAGAGCGCTAAACATAGAAATAACAGAGCACTCATGGACTGCATTTGTAACGTATGGCTTTTCTTGCTCTTCAGGGTAAAGCATTTCTTTCATGGGCTATATTCCCTTGGTGTCTTCAGCTGGTCGGAGAAATACTGCTTTGATTTTGTGCAGGACGTATATTTCATCCATGCTGTGTAATCAGAGCTATCACTGATGATGTGTTTACATTAGAAAATTCTATTCTGATTTCAGTTTCTCAAAGCTGAGTAAAAACTTCAGAAAAACCATGAAGAACTTTTGAAGTATGTGTGTGTGTGTGTGCGTGCGTGTGTGTGGGTGGGTGATTTTTGAGGGCTTTTTTTTTTTTAGTGGAGATGCTAATGAATGTTTTATAATCCAAAATTTTGATTTGTTTGGGATTCCAAAATGAACATGAATATGCATCTGTGCCTACACTTCGTGCTGTGTTGTTTCCATCTAGACTATAATTACAGTTTGAATTAACTACTGTTTCTCAAGCCCCCACATTTTTTTTTTAAACCCAAATAAATCCACACAAAAAGGGGGGCAGATATGAAGAAAACGTCCTGGCTCTGGGAAAGGAAGAGATGAGACTGCAGGGTTACTCCACTGTCCCTGCTGGAAGATTTGGCTCCATTTGGCTCCTCCCTCCATCAGTTGTAGTTACCTGACAGGAGCTATTTGATCGAGTTGCAGCAGAGGGAAAGGTTAAAAGCAAGGCCCAATTCATTCCCTTTGCTGACAGACCTGCATCGTTGGGCTCTTCCTCCTCTTGAACTGTTCCCATTCAAGCTAGTCAGAAGAACCATTTAACTTTGCAAAGTTACCTATCCCTGGACCTCCAGGTGATGGTGATGGTAGCGGCAAGGAATGCATTTGTACAAGTATGCTTGGTGCACCCGCTGTGACCCTTCCTGAGTTGGCCTGACTTGGCAACAGTTATCCCTCCCTTGCTTACAGCATGCTTAGACTATTGCAATATGCTCTGTGTGGAGCTATCCTGGAGAGTGTCCAGAATGGTGTAAAATGCAGCATCTACGTTGCTAACTGGTGCATGGTATCAAGACCATATCACACCTGTCTTGAAAGACCTGCACTAGTTGCCAATTGCATTGTGGGTGCAATTCCGGGTGTTGGTTTTAACCCTTTAAAGCCCTAAGCAGTGTAGGGCCCAGCTGAGGGACCACTTGTCTTGCTCCGAACCCACCTAGGTATTAAGATCTGCAGGAGAAGCCTGTTGGAAGGCGATGTTACCTGCAGAGACCCATTTGTCAGGCATGCGTGAAAGTGCTTTCTTGTGTGTTGTCCTTAAACTATGGAAATTGCTCCCTCAAGAAGTATGATTGGCTCCTGCTATCTTAGGTTTCAGAAGGGGTATGAAGATGCATCTTTTCCATTTAGCCTTTTATATTAGGTAATTTTGTTGTTGTTGTTGTTCAGTCGTTCAGTCGTGTCCGACTCTTCGTGACCCCATGGACCATAGCACGCCAGGCCTTCCTGTCCTGCGCTCTCTCCCGGAGCATGCTCAAGTTCATATTCATTGCATCCGTGATGCTATCTAGCCATCTCATCCTCTGCCGTCCCCTTCTCCTTTTGCCTTCAGTCTTTCCCAGCATCAGGGTCTTTTCCAGGGAGTTTTCTCTTCGCATTAGGTGGCCAAAATATTGGAGCTTCAGCTTCAGTATCTGTCCTTCCAATGAGCACTCAGGGTTGATTTCCTTTAGGATGGACTGATTTGACCTCCTTGCAGTCCAGGGGACTCGTAAGAGTCTTCTCCAGCACCACAGTTCGAAAGCATCAATTCTTCGGCGCTCAGCCTTCCTTATAGTCCAGCTCTCACAGCCATACATTACTACTGGGAAAACCATAGCTTTGATTAGACGGACCTTTGTCGGCAAGGTGATGTCTCTGCTTCTTACTATGCTGTCTAGGTTGGCCATAGCTTTCCTCCCAAGGAGCAAGCGTCTTTTAATTTCATGGCTACAGTCACCGTCTGCGGTGATCTTGGAGCCCAAGAAAATAAAATCTGTCACTGCTTCCATTTCTTCCCCTTCTATATGCCAGGAAGTGATGGGGCCAGATGCCATGATCTTCGTTTTTTTAATGTGGAGTTTCAAACCAGCTTTGGCACTCTCCTCTTTCACCCTCAACAAGAGGCTCTTTAGATCCTCTTCGCTTTCTGCCATTAGGGTGGTATCGTCTGCATATCGGAGGTTGTTGATAATTCTCCCAGCAATCTTAATTCCGACCTCTGAGTCATCCAACCCGGCATTTCTCATGATGTACTCTGCATATAAGTTAAATAAGCAGGGTGACAATATGCAGCCTTGTCGTACTCCTTTCCCAATTTTGAACCAATCGGTTGTTCCATGTCTGGTTCTTACTGTTGCTTCTTGACCCTCGTACAGGTTTCTCAGGAGACAGGTAAGGTGGTCTGGTACTCCCATCACTTTAAGAATTTGCCACAGTTTGTTGTGATCCACACAATCAAAGGCTTTAGCGTAGTCAATGAAGCAGAAATAGACGTTTTTCTGGAATTCTCTTGCTTTCTCCATGATGCAGCGAATGTTGGCGATTTGATCTCTAGTTCCTCTGCCTCTTCGAAACCCAGCTTGTACTTCCGGTAGTTCTCGGTTCGCATACTGCTGAAGCCTAGTTTGTAGGATTTTGAGCATCACCTTGCTGGCATGTGAAATGAGCGCAATTGTGCGGTAGTTTGAACACTCTTTGGCGTTGCCCTTCTTTGGAACTGACCTTTTCCAGTCTTGTGGCCACTGTTGAGTGTTCCAGATTTGTTGGCATATTGAATGCAGCACTTTAACAGCATCATCTTTTAGGATTTTAAATAGCTCAGCTGGAATACTGTCATCTCCGCTAGCTTTGTTGTTACTAATGCTTCCTAAGGCCCACTTGACTTCACTCTCGAGGATGTCTGGCTCAAGTTCAGTGACCGCACTATCATGGCTATCAGGGACATTCAGATCTTTCCTGTATAGTTCTTCTGTGTATTCTTGCCACCTCTTCTTAATCTCATCTGCTTCTGTTAGGTCCCTGCCTTCTTTGTCCTTTATCATGCCCGTCTTTGCACAAAACGTTCCCTTGAGATCTCCAATTTTCTTGAAGAGATCTCTAGTCTTTCCCATTCTGTTGTTTTCCTCGATTTCTTTGCATTGTTCATTTCAGAAGGCCTTCTTGTCTCTCCTTGCTATTCTCTGGAACTCTGCATTCAGTTGGGTATATCTTCCCCTTTCTCCCTTGCTTTTCGCTTCCCTTCTTTCGTGAGCTACTTGTAAAGCCTCATCAGACAGCCACTTGGCTTTCTTGCATTTCTTTTTCTTTGGGATGGATTTCGTTGCTGCCTCCTGAACAATGTTACGGACCTCCGTCCATAGTTCCTCAGGCACTCTGTCTATCAGGTCTAATCCCTGAAATCTATTCCTCACCTCCACTGTATATTCATCAGGGATATGATTTAGGTCATACCTGAACGGTTTAGTGGTTTTCCCGACGTTCTTCAATTTAAGCCGAAATTTTGCAAGAAGCAGCTCATGATCTGAGCCACAGTCAGCTCCAGGTCTTGTTTTTACTGACTGTATGGAGCTTCTCCATCTTTGGCTGCAAAGGACATAATCAATCTGATTTCGATATTGACCATCTGGTGATGTCCATGTGTAGAGTCGCCTCTTGTGCTGTTGGAAAAGAGTGTTTGCTATGATCAGCGTGTTCTCCTGGCAAAACTCTATTAGCTTTTGTCCTGCTTCATTTTGTACACCAAGGCCATGCCTGCCTGTTATCCCGGTGATTTCTTGACTTCCTACTTTAGCATTCCAATCCCCTATGATGAAGAGGACATCTTTTTTTGGTGTTAGTTCTAGAAGGTGTTGTAGGTCTTCATAGAACCGATCAACCTCAGCTTCTTCGGCCTCAGTGGTTGGGGCATAGACTTGAATTACTGTCATGTTGAATGGTTTGCCTTGGATTCGTACTGAGATCATTCTATCATTTTTAAGATTGTACCCCAGTACTGCTTTTCCCACCCTTTTGTTGACTATGAGTGCTACTCCATTTCTTCTAAGGGATTCTTGCCCACAATAGTAGATATGATGGTCACCTGAATTAAATTCGCCCATGCCTGTCCATTTTAGTTCGCTGATTCCCAAGATGTCGATGTTCAATCTTGCCATCTCATGTTTGACCACCTCCAGCTTACCTTGATTCATTGATCTGACATTCCAGGTTCCTAAACAATATTGTTCTTTACAGCATCGGATTTTCTTTTCACCACCAGACACATCCACAGCTGAGTGTCCTTTCGGGTTTGGCCCAGCCGCTTCACTCTTTCTGGTGCTACTTGGAAATACCCTCTGCTCTTCCCCAGTAGCATATTGGACACCTTCCGACCTGAGGGGCTCATCTTCCGGCATCATATCTTTTAGCCTTGTGATACGTTCCATGGGGTTTTCTTGGCAAGAATACTGGAGTGGGTTGCCATTTCCTTCTCCAGTGGACCACATTTTGTCAGAACTCTCTGCCATGACCTGTCCGTCTTGGGTGGCCCTGCACGGCATAGCTTATGGCTTCACTGAGTTACGCAAGCCCCTTCGCCACAACAAGGCAGTGATCCATGAAGGGGAATAGGTAATTTTAGGGATAGACAAAAGTCCCTTACCTCATCCCGCAGCTTGCTTCGCGGTGGGGGGGAGGCGCTCCGTCTCTCCCCGCCAAAATTCTGGCTGGGGGGGAGGCGCCCCATCCCTCCGGCCGCGAATCCTCCTGGCAGGCCGGGACGCAAATGGCGGCGGCCATAGCCGCCGCCGTTTGTGTCCCTGCAGTCAGCCGTGATAGGCTACGTAAATCCTTACGTAGCCTATCACAGCTGACTTTGGGGGAAAAAAAAGAAAAGCGCGTACGCAAATGGCGGCGCCCATGGGCACGTGTCCTTATTTGGGCACGTGTAGTCTACGTAAACATTTACGTAGACTACGGCAAAAATAAGGACAACACTATTTGCGTTGCCCTTATTTTCACCGTAGTCTATGTAAATGTTTACGTAGACTGCACATGCCCACATAAGGAACACAAATGTTCCTTATTTGCGTACGCACTTTTTTTTTTTCCCAAAGTCAGCCGTGATAGGCTACGTAAGGATTTACGTAGCCTATCACGGTGTTTTTTGAAAATCTAGCCGTGATAGGCTATGTAAATCTTTACATAGCCTATCACATTTGTTGTTGTTGTTTTTTACTGGGAAATGGTGGCGGCGGCAGCCGGTTAGAAGACCGGCTGCTGCCACCACTGAACCGCCGCCGAACCGCCGCCGGGAGCCACCAGCGCCAGGGACATTCGCCAAAGGTAAGTCCCATTCTGGGGGGGTGGGGGGGGGCGGACCGTTTCTCCACCAATTTCGGGGGGCCGAATGCGTTGGCATTCGGCCTCCCGGAGATTCGTGGAGAAATTCTCCGACATCCCTAGTAATTTTAATATTTTATTTTTGACTGTTTTTGCTGTTGTTTTTATTTGTTTTTATGTTGTTTTTATTGTTTGTTTTAAAGTTTTATTGTTTTCAGTTGTTGTCCATGGCCTTTAATGGCCTTTTTAGCAGATAAGGTGGCATATAAATGTTAACAACAACAACAACAACTTTAAGAATGGCTGCCTGAGTTTGCTTGTTTTCCTCTTCCCTCTGCACCAATGGTTATATCCTGTATTTTTCAAAAAACAAAGTTTCACTGACATATGTGTTTCCTCCAGTGCATCTCTGGAATAAATTCAAGAGGCATTTAGCTTGCTTTAAAACCACACACATATCACAAATAAGCATAGCTCAGTGAATCCTAAAGGATGGAAAGGAAAGGTTCCTCCTGTGCAAGCACTGAGTAATTACTGACTCCTAGAAGGACGCCGCTTGTGCTGGCGTTTTCCTGGCAGACTGTGGCAGGGTGGTTTGCCATTGCGTTCCCCAGTTGTGACTACCTTTCCCCTCAGCATGCTGGGTACTCATTTTACTGACCTCGGAAGGATGGAAGGCTGAGTCAACCTGAGCCGGCTACCTGAGACCCGGCTTCCACTGGGATCGAACTCAGGTCGTGGGGAGAGTTTCAGTTGCAATACTGCCGCCTACCACTCTGCGCCACATGAGGCTACAGAGACTATCGAAGGTTTAGGTGAAAGGAGACAGAGATATCATGTGAATGGCATTTGCTTGCCTTGTCTGCGTGCTCATTCCCTCTTTACACATGCACTGGAATAGTGTGGTAGTGCTCAAAACTTATGCCCTCTTCTCATCCTATGTAAAACCTACTGCTAGACCTATGCATCAGCTGGACCTTAGAATAAGTTCAGAATCTGTAATGAGGATAAAGATATGAAGCATAGACACCTCTTCCTATGGGTCCCTTATCAGGGTCTATACCTATATTATTTTGTCCACATGGGCTCATGCTTAAGTACTGAAATGGCCATATTTTGTAATGTGAGAATTTTGCTTTGTTTTCAAATTTTACCCTTCTGAAAGCAGAATGTCATGTTAGGGATGTCAGAGAATTTCGCCACGAATCTTGGGGAGGCCAAATGCCAGCGCATTCGGCCCCCTGAAATTGGTGGTGAAACGGTCTGCCCCCTCTGCCCCCCCGGGATGGGACTTACCTTGTGCGAATCTTCCTGGCGGCGGCAGCTCCGGCGGAGGTTCGGAGGCGGTTCAGCGGTGGCGGCGGCTGTGGCAGCCGGTCTTCCGACCGGCTGCCGCCGCTGCCATTTCCAGTAAAACAACAACAACAACAACAAAACGTGATAGGCTACGTAAAGATTTACGTAGCCTATCACGGCTAGATTTTTAAAAAATACCGTGATAGGCTACTTAAATGTTTACGTAGCCTATCACGGCTAAGTGAAAAAAACAAAACAAAACCGCGCGTACGCAAATGGCGGCGCCCATGGGCGCCGCCATTTGCGTTCCTTATTTTGGCTCATCTAGTCTACGTAAACATTTACGTAGACTACGGCGAAAATAAGGGGAACGCAAATAGCGTAGATGGTACGCTATTTGCGTTCCCCTTATTTTTGCTGTAGTCTACGTAAATGTTTACGTAGACTAGACGTGCCAAAATAAGGAACGCAAATGGCGGCGCCCATGGGCACCGCCATTTGCATACGTGCGGGTTTTTTTTTTCACTCAGCCATGATAGGCTACATAAAAATTTACTTAGCCTATCACGGCTGACTGCAGGGAGGCAAATGGCAGCGGCTACGGCCACCGCCATTTTCAGACCCAGCTGGCCAGGATTCATCATGGGAGGGATGGGGCGCCTCCCCCCTGGCCAGAATTTGGGGTGGGTGGGACGGGGTGCCTCCACCCCCGGCTAGAATTTCGGGGGGAGTGACGGAGCGCCTCCCCCTACCGCAAATCAAATTTTGTAAAAGCTAAGTGACTTTCGTACATCCCTACATGTTATAGCTATTTCAATTATATTAATTACATCCCAGATGTGCAAATGAGATGGAAACCTTTCGCTCATGAAATATTTTTCATGAGGTTCATATTGTTAAACTAGGGACGTACGAATCCCTTACCTGTTCTGGTCGGGGCATCTGCTGGGGGGGGAGGCAATCTGGTCCTCCCCCCCGGAATCCTGCCTGGCTGGCTCTGATCCATGGTGGCTCCGCAGAGCAGCCAGCCAGGGCCATCTGAAGCCAGACTTCTGGCCACGGACAAGCTGCTGTGGACGCAAATGGCGGCCGCCATAGCGGCGGCCATTTGCTTCCTTCCAGGCTGCCATGATAGGCTATGTAAGAATTTATGTAGCCTATCACGGTATGCCCCCCCCCCAAAAAAAACGGCATACTCAAATGGCGGCGGCTATGGCCGCCACCATTTGCATTCCCTATTTTTCGCCGTTCTAGCCTATGTAAATATTTATGTAGGCAATTACGGCGAAAAAAAAGGGAACCCGAAATAGCCTAGTGGGTGCGATTTGCGGTTCCCTTTTTTTTCGCCGTACTTGCCTACGTAAATATTTACAAAGGCTAGAATGGCAAAAATAGAGAACGCAAATGGCGGCTGCTGTAGCTGCCGCCATTTGCGTATGCTGTCTCTTTTTTGGGGGGGTTAGCCTTGATGGGCTATGTAAATTCTTACAGCTCGAAGGACGGCAATGGCGGCTAGGGATGTCAGAGAATTTCTCCACGAATCTCCGGGAGGCCGAATGCCAACGCATTCGGCCCCCCGAAATTGGTGGGGAAATTCTCCGACACCCGCCTGCCACCCCCGGGATGGGACTTACCTCGTGCAAATGTCCCTCGCAGCGGCGGGTCCCGGCGGCGGTGCGGCCGTGGTGCGGCGGCGGCAGCAGCAGGTCTTCCAACCGGCTGCCGCCGCCGCCATTTCCAAGTAAAGTAAAAAAAAAAAACCTTATAGGCTACGTAAAGATTTACGTAGCCTATCACGGCTAGATTTTCAAAGTCAGCCGTGATAGGCTACGTAAATCTTTACGTAGCCTATCATGTTTTTTTTTTTAACTTCACTTTTTTCTTTCACGACCGGAGAGACGAGGCGCTCCCCCCCGGCCAGAATTTCGGCAGGGAGGGACGGGGCACCTCCCCACCCGCCAAGAATTTCGGGGGGAGAAACGGAACACCTCCCCCCCCCGAAAAAAGCTTTGGGACCAGGTAAGGGACTTTCGTCCATCCCTAACAATTTGGCAGCCATAGCACCCCGGCTGTGGCTGGCCAGGAGACCAGCCGCCGCCGCCGCTGCCGGAGCCGCCACCGGAACCGCCACTGCCGAATCCGCCACATCCGCCTCAGGTAAGTGCCACCCCGGGGGATTCTGTGGGGGTGCAGGGGCGCAGGAGGCCGTTCCGCTACTGATTCCGGGGGGCTGGATTCCTCACTGGAATCCGTGGCGGAATTCTCAGCCATGTCTATGTTAAACATGTTTTCCACACTACTGCAATTCATACACCTTTGGCCATTGATCTAATGATCCTTTTCCTTTCTTCTCCTTTGCATCACTTTGGCCCTCTCCACATAAACATCAAAATTTCCATTTGCCAGTTGTTACACTTAGCCTAATTATTCATGCTAAACAAGTTTGTGCATATTTATATATTCTTCAATGAAATCAAGTTCTGAATATGAACCTTTTTTTGACTTTTAAATAAAATAACCTTGGTCACTTTGATATTTTCTTGAGTCATTTTAAAAGAGTTGTAGCAACCTATTTGCAAATTAGTTGGAAAACTAACATCTGATCTGACACTGTAATAATTAAGATTGGCCTACAGTGGATTCCCTTTTTTGTTTCTTTTCTGCTACCAGGTTACCAGCAACTGATAGAAAGGAGTAGTATTTGCAAGACAAATGCTATTTATTTAATAGCTGCTTTTATATTTCACCCCCTCTTTGAAGATATATGTTTCTCCATCTTTTCCAATTACATGATGCCAGCATTCTAGGATAAAACAGAAACAGCAATAAAAAAAAAATGCTACAACCAATCTTTTGAGTCCAAAGCTACTGAAAGAAAGAAAAAAGAACTGCACTGCGAAGATGAAAGGCCTTTTTTGGAAATAGGAAAATGCCAGAGAAGCATCTGATGCAATGAAGTTACAGAATTCTATTGATTGTGACTTTTCACAGGAGACTGAAGTTCCTGAATGTACAATAATACATTTACAGAGCAATCCTACTCATGTCAGGGGAGCACTCCAATGTCAGAGCCCTCCAAACTTCTTATGCCCTGTCAGCAGATGCCTGGCAGAGCAGGAGGAGCAACAGACACGATCTTCACCTCTCCGTCCTCCTTTCCACTGATTTTCCACTAGACTTACTTTTGAGCACATGTAGTGGGGTTGCAGGGCTGGCAGCAGGGCTGGGAACTGGGAGGCTTTAGGATCCTGCAAATCCTCAGTCACTCCCCTCTCCATCCTCTTCCTCCTTATTTGCATCCTACCCCAACATCAGAGCAAGGGATGGGCGGATTCCCTACCTGCTTGTCTGGGTGGGAATCCGCTCTTGTGGGGAGGTGATCCGTCCCTCCCCTCGGAATCCGTCTGGGCCGGCTCCGCTCCATGGCAATCCTGTGGAGCCAGCCATTGGGTCTGCATTGCTGGCAATACAGACAGCTGCCATTGCCGTATCGCTGGGCTAACTCCGGACACAAATGGAGTCCACTACACCATTTGCGGCCATAAAGCTGTTAGGTAAACCTAAATGCAGCTGTTAATCCAGCCATTTGCGTCCGGAGTTATCCCAGTGATACAGCACGGCAATGGTGGCTGGCCGTATCGCCAGCAATGCAGACCCGGCGGCTGGCTCCGCAGTATCGCTGCACAGAGGAGCCATCCCAGATGGATTCTGGAGGGAGATGGAGGTGAGTGCCCCATTCCGCCATGGACTCCAGAGGCCGGATTCTCCACCATTCCTAATCGGAGCTCTAACCTCAGGTGAGAGAAGCCACCACAGTGGTGGTTGTGGTGGTGGGGTTATGTTGTAAAGGGTGCTTCTGGATGGAAAGCTCCTAGTGCTACCATTCAGAAAGTGTTGTTCAGCAATTCTTCACTTCCTGGTTGTCCACAACTACTTGGGAATTCACTGAGGGCAATGGCAACCCTAGTTCCATGGACTCCTGACCTCTAATGCTCAATGAGGGTAATCACCCTGTAAGGGGATTAGGGATGTACGAAACTCACTTACCTTTGCTCCGTCCCTCCCCGCGGAATCCTCGACAGGGGGGAGGTGATCCGGTCCTCCCTCCCAGAATCCTCGGCAGCTGGTTCCACTCCGCAGCCAGGTCACGGAGCAGCTGGCCAGGGCCGTCTGCAGCCAGATTTCCAGCTGCGGACAGCCTGGTGCGGACGCAAATGGCAACCGCCATAGCGGCTGCCATTTGCATGCAGCCAGACAACCGTGATAGGCTACTTAAGAATTTACGTAGCCTATCACGACTAACCTGGAAAAAAAAAAAACACGCCGCGTACGCAAATGGCGGCGGCTACGGTGGCCGCCATTTGCATTCCCTATTTTTCACCGATTTATCTTACATAAATATTTACGTAGGCTAGAGCAGCGAAAAATAAAGGAACGCAAATAGTGTCCACTACGCTATTTGCGTTCCCTTTTTTTCCCGCCGTTTTATCTTATGTAAATATTTACGTAAGATAAATCAGCAAAAAATAAGGAATGCAAATTGCGGCCACCGTAGCCGCTGCCATTTGCGTATGCTGCATTATTTTTTTCAGGTTAGCCGTGATAGGCTATGTAAATTCTTAAATTTGGCAATTCAGCCAAAGAGACCCTGAGGTTATTGACTGTGAATAGGAAAGTTGTACTATTTGCACTTCAGAGAAACATACAGCAGAGTTTCAGGATAGAGACCTCCTGACTACTTCAACATCTAACTTGATTATCCCTTTATGAACTTTGGTTTGAGTTTCTGAGAACAACACAATTTACCTATGCCTTGCACAACAAATAGTGGTCCAAATTGTCTGAGATTTGGCAGGTGGGATGCCCTCCAAGGGGGCTGAGAGGGGCCCAGATTTCAAGCACTTCTGTGGAAACAGTGAAAAGTTATAGCTCTTCGCTTTGAGATTTTTTGTAGGGGGGAAATCAAATTTTACCTGCACCTAGCACAAAACATGGTGGGCCAAACTGTCTGAAATTTGGCAGGTGGAGTCACCTCCAGAGGGGCTGAGAATTCCCCAAACTTCATGTATGTATCATAAAAACTGAAATGCTTATAGCCATTTGTATTTTCCCATGCAAGTCAATGGTGAAATGCCCCAAACAAGTGATCCGGATGGCCGAATCGGATCCAGATCTGAGTCAAAGTGGATGGGGTCTGAATTGATCCAAAGCAGAGTGGGGCTGCTTCAGAAGATCCAACACGGCATTTGAAGCAGAGCGGGGGGGGGGGGGTCTGTGCACAGCCCTATTATAAAGATTAAACATATTTAAAATACAGTATGCAAAATTTAAAAACATAAAAAATACACAGAGACAACATATATCTAAAAACAACTTAGAGCAATTAGCCAAACCATAAAACAAATCCAGGATCAATTAAAACTCATTATATGCTTCCAAATGCCTAGGAAAAGTCTTGACCCAGCACCAAAAAGATAACAATGCTGGCACCAGGCAAGCCTCATCAGACAGATCATTCCATGATCTGTTAGACACTTCCATATTGCCATCGGGATCTTTTTGCTTCAAGCTGTCATGTGCAACTTTCTAAAACAATCAAACATAGTAGACAAGGAGCTAGGGTATGCCAAATAAAAATACATGTGTCAAAGCCATCATGGCTGAACTTCTCAGTAATAGTCCACAAGTAGAGACTTAAACCCAGAAATGTGGAGGTTAGTCACATCAATTTTGGTAGTGAACTGTGGTTCAGTAAGCTTATTCTATTAGAAGTTTGTATAAGTATTGCTAGTAAGAACATGAAAAGAGCCCTGCTGGATCAGACCAAGGGTTCATTTAGTCCAAAATTCTGTTCACACAGTGGCCAACCAGCTGTCAACCAGGAACCCACAAGCAGAGCATGAGTGCAACAGCACCCTCCCACCCATGCTCCCCAGTAACTGGTGTACATAGGCTCACTGCCTCTGGTTCTGGAGGTAGCACATAGCCATCAAGGCTAGCAGCCACTGATAGCCTTTTCCTCCAGGAATTTGTACAACCCCCTTTTAAAGCCATCTAAATTGGTGGCCATCACTACATCCTGTGGTAGCCAATTCCATAGTTTAACTATATGCTGTGTGAAGAAGTACTTCCTTTTATCTGTCCTGAATCTCTCACCAATCAGCTACATTGGATGACCCTGGGCTCTAATATTTTGAGAGAGGGAGAAAAATGTCTCCCTATCCACATTCTCCACACCACCATGCATAATTTTGTTAACCTCCAGCATGTGTCCCCTTACTCACCTGTTTTCCAAGCTAAACAATCCCAGCAGTTGTAACCTTTCCTCATAGGAGAGTTGTGCTAGCCCCTTGATCAAGTTAGTTGCCCTTTCTGCACTTTCCCAACTATCTATTCTATTCTATTCTATTCTATTCTATTCTATTCTATTCCAACTAGTCTATTCTGTCTCCCTCAAAGTATCCTCCAGGATTTATAAGCTCCCCACAGATTTTGCCTGGAGAAGCACTTTGAAAGAAGGGTTCCTCTTTGTGCATTCCCACATAGTTGCCTCTGTACTCAGTGTCTGGATGCCAGAGGAAGGAATGCTAAAAGCGTGTTTCTCCTCTTGCTTCAACATGGAAATGCCTTAAATGTAAATAATAAATGTGTATAGGGCTATTTGTCCATATATTTGCATAAGACTGTGGTAGAAGTAAGGATAAATGGATTTGCCCATTTTAGTTTCTCTCCATTTCTTGTTCTTCCACTCTTAAGTTTAGTTCATCCTGAACTTTGAGAGATCTTTTTTTATAAGTTTGTTTGAAAATTCATACACATTTTTGTGCGTGTTTCTCCAAATACAAATACACTCATTTTTAGATGAAATTTGCTCATACACACAAATAAGACTGTGGGAGAAGTAGGGATCAATGAATCTGTCAACAGTGGTTTCTCTCAGTTTCTGGTTTTTCCAATCATAAATTTGGTTCATCCCAAACTCTTAATTTTTTTTCTTGTCTTAAATTCAGTTCATCATGAACTTAGAGATATATATTTTTAAAGGTGTGCATGAAAATTCATGCATATTTTATGCATGTTTCTTCTAATGAATGGATTTTATATGCAATTTTGCCTATACACCTTTTTTTCAACCAGTTGTCTTAATGTGATGCATTTGGGGATGTTCTTTTCACTAATATCTGCATTGTTTGATTGGATAACTCCACTGCAAAATTTGGAGAAATTTGGATTTTGGAGGATAACTGTTTCAGTTCACATACTGGTTTGAAACTGTGAAATAGGGTAAGTTCATATTAAAATGTGAACTGATCAAATGTCTCCCCCGAAACATCTTAATGTGGTTTTCTTTGTGTAGAGAAATTGGCATGAGCATCCAGGAAGCAGTAGCAAAGTCTGCATCTATAAATCTTTGCTCTTGGCTATGTTTGTGTATTTTGCATAATAGTATGAAGCAAATGCCCTTGTATACAAAATGCAGGTCATCTGAGTGAGCTGCAAGGTGTGTGTGTATATATATTTAGCCTCATATCCCATAACTGCCATCATTATTTTTCCATGGCATAATATACATGTCAGTGGGAGGAAGTTCAATGAGCTGTGAGAAGCAAACCTTCTACATTGTTGCTGTTGTTTTTCCTCTATATATACCCTCAGAAATGAGAGAGTGAAGATAAGTGAATGCTAATTAATGCTCCAATTAAAAGTATAGCAATCAGGTTGTATTAAAGTCAGTCAATCCTAAGGGAGAGTCTTTGTCTATGTGAGTTGTGTAAGTGTGAAAGAGACCTTCAGAACTTGATATGCTGCCAGTTCATGCTCACTTTGCTCTCTACCCAGCTCCTTCCAACACAGTTCTTTTAACACTGAAGCAGAAAGTTTAATATATGCCAAGTTTCCTCAGAAAATAATAAAAAAATAAGACTTAGACTTAGGCAATCCTGTTCTTAGGGCTCTCTTGTTAATCTTGACCTTCTGTTCCTGGAAAAATGGAATTGTTGGTGTTACTTTGCCACCCTGTTGACACTGGCCCTGGATTCCCAGCAATCCCTGCAAAAACAGAGTCAAGAAGAGAGTGTGGTAGGGTGTTCAGTGTTGCATTTTTCTGGCATTGGTTTCTGCCGGGAAAGGAGGTTTTCTCCTCCTTACTGATAGTTTGTTATGTTCCTTCTCCATTTTCCTCCTGATACTTGAAGCCAGGACTTGATTCTGCCAAGATTATGAACCCACACAGGTAGTAATGTATCCCAAGGTGAACTCTCATCCTGGGTAGGTTGAGCTCTTTTTGCATGGTGTCAACATGTGTTTTCTGACTGCACATGGGGGATGAGTGTGGTAGCAGGCCCATCCCTGAACTTTGGGGATGTTCAGTAGATTGGGAAAACAGAATCCACAAACAGGATGTTGATAAATGGTATGTGCATAAACTTATTATTAAGATCAGTGGCCATCTACAAACCAGGGTTCCTCTCACATGGATACACTTACATACATCTGCATGTGTGTATAGCAGCTATACTTCCCCCTGTACATGATCAGATAATACACTGACATTGGTAAATTAATGCACCTTTTTAGGGATGGATGAAAGTCCCTTACCTGGTCCTGCAGCTTGCTTCGTGGTGGGGGGGGAAGCGCTCCGTTTCTCCCCCTGAAATTCTTTGTGGGTGGGGAGGCGCCCCGTCCCTCCCCACGAAAATTCTGGCTGGGGGGGAGGAGACCCATCCATCCCCACTGAAATTCTGGCCGGGGGGGAGCGCCCCGCCTCTCCGGCCATGAAAGTTCTTCTGCTGGGAAGAAGTAAAACAAAAACAAAAACGTGATAGGCTACGTAAAGATTTACGTAGCCTATCACGGCTAGATTTTCAAAAAAACACCATGATAGGCTATGTAAATTTTTACGTAGCCCATCACGGCTGACTTTGGGGGGGAAAAAAAGCGCATACACAAATGGCGGCGCCCATGGGCACCGCCATTTGCGTTCCTTATTTTGGCACAGGTAAAAATTGCATTCCTTATTTTGGCACGTTCCTTATTTTGGCATGGGTAAAATTTGCGTTGCCCTTTTTTTCGCCATAGTCTACGTAAATCTTTACGTAGACTACCCATGCCAAAATAAGGAACGCAAATGGCGGCGCCCATGGGAGCCACCATTTGTGTATGCGCTTTTTTTTTTTTCAAAGTCAGCCGCGATAGGCTACGTAAAGATTTACGTAGCCTATCACGATGTTTTTTGAAAATCTAGCTGTGATAGGCTACGTAAATCTTTACGTAGCCTATCACATTTTGTTTTGTTTTGTTTTACTTGGAAATGGCGCCGCCGCCACCAAACCGCCGCCGCACCGCCACCGGGACCTGCCGCTGCAAGGGACATTCACATGAGATAAGTCCCATCCTGGGGGGAGCGGGGTGGTGGTGGACCGTTTCTCCACCAATTTCGGGGGGCCGAATGCGTTGGCATTCGGCCTCCCGGAGATTTGTGGAGAAATTCTCCGACATCCCTACCTTTGCTCCTCTGTAGGGATGGGTGAGAAATTTAGTTTGTTGAGGGTTTTTTAAAAAAATGGATTTGCCCATTTGCACCTCCTGGAACCAAATGTGGAACTGACTGCAATTTGAAGTCAGAAAATCATACATTTCTGGATTTGTGATATATTCTGTGGGGGGGGAAACAACTTTCTGAAAAAATGTGCAAATTGCACAAAAAAACCACCACTGCATACATTTTTAAAATGTGCAGAAACATGCTTTAGCCAATGGGTGCATGCATACAAAAATGTGTACATTTGAAAAATGTGCACAAAATAATGTGTAGATGTGAAAAACAATGGAATCGCTAGCCAGGAGTGTCCTGTTCCAGATGTATAAAATTTTTTAAAGTAGGCTTATGAGACCAAGCTATTTCCAAGGCTAAAAAAGGGCAACGACTTCTTCAAAGTTTAAGAGCACTTCTTCCCCTTAGAAGGAAGCCTCTGTTCTTGGAGGTTTCCAAGTATCCAGTGCTCTTCAGGGCTGCTGCTGCCAACAGAGCAGGGGGATCAACGGAGGCAATTTTTACCTCAATGTTCTTATTTTACTAAACTTTCGTCTAGTCTAAACATGGCATGCTGCTGGGGGCGGGCTGGGGCTGGAGAGGCCATAGGATTTCTTGTATCCTGACCTCCCCACCCACTGGAATTCCCCCTTTTCTGTCCTCCTGAGGCCACATTTGAGACCTCAGGAAGCAGCTGGTATGGTTCTTTCCATGGTGGCTGTGAGGGACAGGGGATCAGAACCTACAGCCCCCCCCCCTGAGGTTGTTGCAGTGTCTACAGCCTCAGGAGGGAGATTCTGAACAATCCTATATTCCCTAGGATGCTGTCTGAGGGAATTGGTCTCTAATTCAGTTTTGACTCACCAGTGCTGGAACCTAAAATCTTTTTTTCAGAACCTGGTGCTGTGTCTTGGTTTCTGAATCCTCTTTTATGATGCATTTTCTAGGGCAGTTGTGTGCAAATGGCTAGGGATGGGGGAGAAATCCATCCAATACACATTTTTACATTTAACTCATCTAATCCCACATTTTAGAACCAATACAAGAACCAAACCCCAGTTATCCTTCACAATTCCCACTTCTTTAAATTTGGCAATGGGTTTCTGTAATGAAAATATGTGTGCAAAAATACATGTTTTGGGAGAAAGTGCAAAGAGAAATGTCCATATTGTTGAAAACAGTTGCCCTGGGACTGGAGGACAGAAAGAAATCACACTGGCTTCTACCTAGGGCCACTAATAGGCTGCACCTACCATGAATAACAACATTTAATGTTAACTGTACTCACTTAGAGTTAAAGAATGTTTGTCTGTGTCACAATCACGAATGTCAGACATTCTACAGACATAAATCTGTGCCAGGTTTGAGGGAGCCTCAGGCAAGGTTACTTCTGGTGGCCCCGTCAGCACGCTAACAAACTCCACAAGTTTACCAGGCAGAGGACAGACAGGGACAGTTCGCAGTGGGCAGAACCATGGACAGCAGTGCACTGGATGCCAGGGGCAGGGCCTGCAGACATTGAGAACGATGATGGAGAGGCAGCTGCAGTCATCTGGCCCAGCACCTCTCTTCACAGCACCAGGCCATTTTTATGTTTATTTTGTTAAAATAATGGTGGGCTCTAAGTGCTGATCCCAGGCCTGTCTGCCATTTTGTTGGTTTCATAATGTCTTATAGAATGTCTCGCTGTTGTGACTAGAAATTTGAAGGCCCAGCGGGGAAGACGACAGAACAAATGTTACTGTGAACATTGTTGCTGGTTTTATTGTTGGCTTTTATTGTTGTTTTTATATTTTTATTACTTTAAATATTTTAACTGTGTTGTGTATTTTATTGCTGTGAGCTGCCTTGGGAGGGCTTCTGCCCTGAAAGGTGGCCAAGAAATATTTTAAATAAATAAATAAAAAATAAATAAAACCAGGATTATTTTCCTGCACTTTTACATTTCTATTTGAGATAAAGATATCCTAATGAGGTGTGGTTGGTTGGGATGAGGAAGAGGTCTTTCTCTGTGACTGTGCCAAGGCTTTGGAACTCCTTCCTAGGAAGGCCAACCAAGCCTCCTCCCTGATTGCTTTTTTGCATCTCATGAAAGCCTTACTTTTTCAGCAGGCATTTTGCCTGCTGTGTTGATGGACATTTTTTAACTGACTCCCTGATGAATGAGTTTTGACTGTGACATTTTTATCTGCCCTCTCTCTCCCTGTCTCTTTAGGTTGCACATTTTTATAACAATTCATTGTTTTAGAATTTATTGTGAGCTCCCTGGACAAGTGTATGTGTTTTATTTTTAATGGAGTCAGAATATCAATATTTTAACAAATGAATAAATAGAAAATAGCAATCCAAGTGCCTTCGTAGGAAGAACTGCATTTTCCAAGGAACAAAACAATGCAGGTTGAATCCTGGGGAAATGCGAAATCTTTATGACAGAAATGTAATCTTGAGGGAAGATGTGTGGATTGTGAATTGCAAGAGAGTATAATAAATGAGTCTTCATTTCACACAGAGAGAGAGACTAAAGGTGCAATCCTATGGCTGCTAGTCAGTGGCTAGACAGCCACAGGATAGGTTGGTTCCCAGGAACTGACCTCCACCCACTCCTGCGCTGCCTCATAGGCAGCGCAGAATGGCCCTTCACTCCGTGCTTGGAAGAGGAGTGCGGAGCAGCAAGAACGGGGTGTTCCTGGGGGCATGCCGGGGTGGGGAGGGCAGAAGTGCCATTCTAATGCTTCCTATGTGTCATCTGGCATCGTCCCCTTGCTCCAACTTCCCACGGCTAGACAGCCAAAATCGGCTGTCTAGCTCTGTCGATGCAGAGCAGCTGAAGCGTGGAGCTATGATCCCCTCCACGCTGCTCCTGCCCTGCATTGGATAGGTGGTTGCCTCCAAGTTTGGAGGCAGCCACCTATCCTGAAAGGATTGCTCCCTAAGGCTACTTAGAGGTTTCGTGGCTGAGCTGAAATATCAACTGGGGGCTTTTTGGCTCAAACTCTTGCCCTCTATGCAAGGGGTGTTGAATCTTGGGACCATGGACCAAATCTGGCCCACCCAATCTGGTGCTCTGGGGTTTCCCAGAAAGCCATGCCCCTTCCCTTGGCCACACCCCTTTCCCCTGACTGCCAATTGTTTGGGGGTTTCCCAGGTTTTGAGCGGTTCCCCTCCCAGTCATTCTAAAAGGTTGGCATGCTTCTACCAAGGCTTACTTACTGGCAGTTAGATTTTTAACCCGAAATATGCTGGCATTTTTTGATATTTTGGCCCTGCCTAGAGATGTATGAGAAATTCATTTCAGGTCATTTTTGATCAGCATTTACCCAGTTCAGCGAGTTCGCACCTTCTGGGTTGAACTTGGGCTCGGATGCAATCTGCGGTTGAAGTCCGTACATTTCTGAGTTTGCAATGTTATTTGCAGACCTCCCCAAATGTGTTTGATAGCGTGCGTACTTTGGAAAGATGTGCATTAAAAATGCATACTTTGGGAAAATGTGCACAAATATGCTTTAATCAATGGGAGAAGAATGTGCACATTTCAAACATGCATGCAACTGATGCATACATTTGGAAAAAATCTACATGAAAATACACATGGATTTTTGTGTGGAAAAAAAGAAGAAGCTTGCAATCTGACACAAGCTTCGAGATAGAATTTGGAGAACTTTGGTGATTTGGGGTTTGATTTGCACATCCCTAGCCCTTCTCCCTTTGCATTCCACCCTGCCCACCACTGGGATGGGGCCCCTGGGAGCTTCTCTGAAACTGAATCCAGCCCTCGAGCTGAAAGAGGTTTGACACAGAACTGTGTGCAAAGGGCCTCATGAGATTCACTACCTTATTTGTGGGCACAGAATTTTGGGAGAGAATTTCACCAGATTTCTCCAGGAGGAAGGGAAATTCTCAACCATTTCTCCCAGGTAGGGCTCCCCATTGTCAGGGCCTGCAGCACAGCTTGGTTCTATTTTAGTAAGGGTTTGGAGGGTTTCTTGTGCTGCAACAGCACCAACTGTCTTGGCAGGCTGGCCCCCGGTTTGCATCTGCCGCAATGCAGGTGGGAGCAGTGTTGTGTCCAGCTCCAGGGACGAGGTGGAGTTAGTGCTCTGCCAAAATCTGTCCTCCAATTTCCTGAAAGTTTTCTCCCCCCCTCCCCCGCCATGAAAGAGGCTTCCATTGTTCTGCCTCATTCAGGAGGTTTTATAATGTATTTTTGTGCTGTTTTTCAGTTTACCTAATCACAGCCAGACACAGGCTGCCTGCACGTCCTGATCTAAAAAAGCCCCATGGGAGGAATTACCTCATGTTGCCTTCCACTGGACTTTAATTGAAGTGTAGGAAGCTGAGGAGGCCACAGGCTGCCAGAGAGAAGATTGTAAAATGAAAACAGAACACTTGTGCTCACTCCTCGGCCACCTCCTATGTAAGGTAAGCCCAAGAAACCCAAACCCAACCCAGGACAATTTCTCCAAAATTTCTGCAGTACTGAATTTCTTTTCGAAAGGAATGTATCTTCTATCAAATAGGATGAGAATGGTCGAAAAGCATGTGGGAGAGATTTCTGGCACAGTACTAGTTTGACACCTCTGCTCTATGCCATCTCTCATAACTCAGTGAATCTCTACTGTATGGAATAGGTGGTCGTCCTCTTAAAAGACCCTACTTCTTTACCTCAACATTAAAAAGGGAAATGCTGTGATAATCAAATAATCTGTGGCTCAAGAAGTTCTTTATCTTCAGAGACAACTGAGCTAGTACTTACTTGAAGATTCTATTAACCTCAAATTATCCTTACAAAGTAGCACAGAAACAAGTAACATGCAGCATACAGCCTGCTTGTTAAATCAATACAAGAACATAGAGCAAGCACTTGCATGGGAAAAATATGCTGACGGCTCTTGCAGAGACCCTCGGCTGAAGAGATTGCCCAGCAGCAATATTATTGCTCATAAATATAAAGTGGCAACACCATCATATTTATCACCATGTATTTCATTACAGAATAGCAAGGCATTATAATCCCACATAAATAGATGTAAGTCTCAGGGCCAAGCTAGACAAGACGGCATGCCCACGTTTAGTGACTGCATGAACAGCTTTTTTTTTTTAAAAAAGCAAATTGAAGATAGTTGGGGCAGATCCTGACATGGGGGCGGGGCAGGTTAAGAAGGGGCTTTAACCCTTTGCTCCCTGCTGCAGTCCCAGTCTGGAGTGCACCCACTGTATGTACTATTTGCATTGGAAAAAAAGTTCAATTGGCTACAATGGCAGCCCCCCCCCCCCATGCAAACAGCAGATATGGGGGACCCAATCCAGATTGGGACCATATTGGGTGCAAAAGGTTAATGCCACTTTTACACCAGTGCGGGGGGGGGGGGGCTTTAATCCCAATCTCAATTGGGATTAAAGCCCAATTGAGATCCCAATCTCAATTAGCCACCCTCCCTCCCCCCATGCCTGCCATTTACTTAAAAACACACACAAAAAACACCCTCATTTCATACAATTGCTAATTGTGTGAATGGCTTTGTGTCTAGTTTGGCCCCCCATCCTCATTTTGGCACAAAGCATCCAGAGCGTAGTGTGAATGTGTAATTTACACATTACGCAGAAGCAAACTGCAGTTTGCCACCAGTATGCCCTCATCAGGAAGTGGTAGTCAGTCATGACTCGCTATCACACGCAGCACAGGAAGCAAATACTCGTACACTTGAAACCTGTAGGTTGGATCCAGATTTAGATGTGTGCCATTGGACTGGTGGAATCAGCCCACCCTGCCTCCTCCCCATAGCAGCCCCTCCAGCCCCCACGGAAATGCTACACAGATGGTGTATGGGGGGGGTGAATGAGGTGAGCTGTGGTGCATGAGAGATGGGGTATCTCCGAAAATCAGGTCCAGATTTTTTCTGTGAGCAGAGCCCTTCCTTCCATGGAAGGGAGATTCTGGATCCAGCCCCTTGATTGTACGCCTGAGAACTATAATGTAGGAAGTGACCATTAGTGCACTGTATGAACTGATATGTTTGATAGAAAATGAGTCTCCATCCCTGAGTTGGGAAACTGTTTATGTGAAATGCACAAAGATTAGTGCCATGACACTGAGGGATAAATGAAATGTGACAAGAAGCACACCCTATGGGTGAAACTACAAAAAAAGTGGTACCCTTCCAGTAACCTATCATTCAACTTAGCTTGTGACCTTGTGCCATTCTGCTGAGTGTTTTCCCATCCCACTCCACAGCATTGACTACCATGGCAGAGAACTCCTTAGTGTAATAATGCCCATGTTAATAATGCCCTGACTGCATAAGTGCTAAGCTCCTCAGGTCTCCCTAATGCTGTGAGTGGCTTCAGTCTTTGTTCTGCAAGCTTGACTCGTCTTGGTGCAAAGATAGGCCATAAACAAAATGCATGTCGAATGTATTATTCAGCCACTTATGTCATCACAAAACTCCCTTAAAATATTACAACAAAAAACCAGAAAGGCATTGCATGCTATATCTCATTACTGTTTGTAACAGTAACATCGTACAGATATGACATCATCTTTATCACCATCATCACCACAATTCATTGCATTTGCTGCTGTAAGACACATCCTTGGCTACAAAACATATCCCCCCACAACTATTCACATTTATTTAAAAAAAAAATATTGGGCAGGATTATGGATGTCGGAGAAATCCACAATGGAACTAAATGAGTTTGGATTTCCATGAAGATGACCCATGGATTTTGCAGTGGACCGGCTTTCCCTGTCAGGCAGATTCTATGGACTTGTAGACCATTTTTCCAACTTCCTGAATTTTGCATAGAAAAATACACAAAAAAATTAAAAAACAGCCAAAAATGAGCATTTCACCCATAGGCTAAAGCATGAAAATGCACATTTGGGGGGAATTTGCACATTTTCACATGTGCAAATTTGCACAGATTTGGAAACAAAAAAAAATCAATTTCTGTCAGTGGGCAGATAATGGATCAAAAGATGCCTGACAATCCATGAAACACAGACAGAACAGATTTTATACAATCCATACATCTCTAGGCAGGATGCAAAGAGCTGGGGAGATCTTTGCATTATATTCAATGATTGTATGTGCTTTTTTATTTTAAGGAAGCATTATCTTATGGTTTGAGAAAACTGGGGAAAGGACTATACTCTGCATGGTAATGCCCAAGCTTTGTATGGAGAAGGTCTCAGGTTCAGTCACCCAGGTAATTCTAGTTATAAAGTGATCTCATAACAGGTGCTGTGGAAAAAAAATAATCCTGCCTGAAAAGCTGGAGAGATGTCCATCAAAACAGACAATACTGGGATTGATGGGCAAATAGTCTGGCCTGGTAGCTCTATAAATCAGATTTAAGGTGCAATCCTATGCATGTTTAGAGAGAAAAAAGCCCTACAACTCCAAGTATTCCCCAGCCAACTATAGGATTGCACCTTTAGGGATTGATATCAACTTCTCATTTTCATTCAGCAGCCTCATACCCTTACTTATTCAGCTCAGTTAATTCAACTGCTACAAGAACCATACTATAACAAAGAACTATATTATAAAAGAAAGAAAGAAAGAAAGAAAGAAAGAAAGAAAGAAAGAAAGAAAGAATCTGGCAGTTGAGCTCTATTTAAATAACACTCATTTTAGCTGCTCTTCCAGTACAGTTGTTTTCATCGCACCTGAGTCCATGCACACAACCTCCTTGCAATGAAATACCATTTATCATATAAAGGAGAAAGTTAGGTATTAAGGAACCCTTTCCCTCTTTGCTTTCTACTTAATGCTCCATTGTGAAATGAGAAGATACGCAATGTAAAACATTGTTGGGGACACAAAATTAGCTTGTGCTCTGTGAGACATCAGAAATGTCAGCAAGGGCAGGTTTTTGTGCTGTCTCCAATTCCCACAGTAATGGAAATGACACAGCTGAGGTGTGCATCTCCAACAACTCCCATTTTGTTTTGCTTGCTTTGAAATATCTAAAGTAGTGGACCTCAGCACAACTTAGAAATCATTTCCCTTGAAATGAATGAAACTTACTTTTAAGTAAAAGTGTTTAAGAACAACATGAAATGGCTTAAACATGTTGCAGATCACACACTGAGGGCAAACTAGAGCAAATCTATGGATGCTTTCTCAGAAGTAAATCTTATTAAGTTCAATGGGAATAAATTAGGGATGTCAGAGAATTCCGTGACGGATCTCGCATGGGTGAATTTAATTCAGGTGACTATTATATCTACTACTGTGGGCAACAATCCCTTAGAAGAAATGGAGTAGCACTCATAGTCAATAAAAGGGTGGGAAAAGCAGTACTGGGGTACAATCTCAAAAATGATAGAATGTTCTCAGTACGAATCCAAGGCAAACCATTCAACATCACAGTAATTCAAGTCTATGCCCCAAACCACTGAGACCAAAGAAGCTGAGGTTGATCGGTTCTATGAAGACCTACAACAACTTCTAGAACTAACACCAAAAAAAGATGTCCTCTTCATCATAAGGGATTGGAATGCCAAAGTAGGAAGTCAAGAAATTACCGGGATAACAGGCAAGCATGGACTTGGTGTACAAAATGAAGCAGGACAAAGGCTAATAGAGTATTGCCAAGAGAACACGCTGATCATAGCAAACACTCTTTTCCAACAGCACAAGAGCTGACTCCACATATGGACGTCACCAGATGGTCTATATCAAAATCAGATTGATTATGTCCTTTGCAGCCAAAGATGGAGAAGCTCTATACAGTCAGTCAAAACAAGACCTGGAGCTGACTGTGGCTCAGATCATGAGCTGCTTGTTGCAAAATTTCCACTTAAATTGAAGAACGTAGGGAAAACCACTAAACCATTCAGGTATGACCGAAATCATATCCCTTATGAATGGAGATGAGGAATAGATTTCAGGGATTAGACCTGATAGACAGAGTGCCTGAGGAACTATGGACGGAGGTCCATAACATTGTTCAGGAGGCAGCAACGAAATCCATCCCCAAGAAAAAGAAATGCAAGAAAGCCAAGTGGCTGTCTGATGAGGCTTTACAAGTAGCTGAGGAAAGAAGGGAAGCGAAAAGCAAGGGAGAAAGGGGAAGATATATCCAACTGAATGCAGAGCTCCAGAGAATAGCAAGGAGAGACAAGAAGGCCTTCTTAAATGAACAATTCAAAGTGGCTGTCTGATGAGGTTTTACAAGTAGCTGAGGAAAGAATAGGGATGTATGTAAGTCACTTACCTTTCCACGGATTCTGTTCATGGTGGGGGGGAGGCGTTCCATCCCTCTCCCCGGAATCCTCGATGGGGGGGAGGCGATCCGGTTCTCCCCCCCCCCGGAATCCTTGATGGCCGGCTGTGCTCCACAGCAGCTCCGTGGAGCAGCCGGCCAGGCCCAGGCCAGGGCCGTCCGCAGCCGGATTTCCAGCCGCGGAGGGCCCTGGGTAAAACAAACAAACAAACACGTAAGCAACTGGTGGCAGCTCTGGCCGTCGCCATTTGCGTTCCTTATTTTTCTTCGTCTTAGTCTACGTCAATATTTATGTAGACTAAGACGAAGAAAAGAAAGGGGAATGCAAATAGCATAGTGGGCGCTATTTGCGTTCCCCTTTCTTTTCTTCGTCTTAGTCTACGTAAATATTGATGTAGACTAAGATGAAGAAAAATAAGGAACGCAAATGGCGGCGGCCGGAGCCGCCGCCATTTGCGTATGCGCTTTTTTTGGTTTTTTTTTTACCCAGACGTGATAGGCTACATAAGTCTTTATGTAGCCTATCACATCTATGGGGGGAAAGAAACAAAAAAAACCACAGACTGCAAATGGTGGCGGCGGGAGCTGGTTGGAAGGCCGCTGGAGCCGCCACCACCTGGAACAACCGCCCCGGGTAAGTCTCGTCCCGGGGGGGATCCGCGCGGGGCAGGGGGGTGTGGCAGGCCATTCCGCGATGGATTTTGGGGGGCTGAATGCACTGGCATTCAGCCTCACCAAGATCCATAATTCTCTGACATCGCTAGGAAAGAAGGGAAGCGAGAAGCAAGGGAGAAAGGTAGGGATGGCGGAGAATTTCTCCCCGAAACTTCGGGGGGCCGAGCGCCAACGTGTTCGGCCCCCCGAACAAGTTTCGGGGAGAAATCCTCCGCACCCCCCCCGCACCCCGCACACCCCCCCGGGACGGGACTTACCTTCCCTGAATGTCCCTCCCGGCGGCGGGTCCGGCTGGCGGTTCGTCCGGTGTTCGAGCAGGGCGGGAGCGGCAGCCGGTCTTTCGACCGGCTGCCGCCGCCGCCATTGCAATAAAAGAAAAAAAAAAACACGTCCCCTGATAGGCTACGTGACGATTCACATAGCCTATCACGGCTAGATTTGCAAAGTCAGCCGTGATAGGCTACGTGAATCGTCATGTAGCCTATCACGGGTGACTTTAAAAAAAAAAAAAGTGTGTACAGATAATGGCGGCCCCCATAGGGAGCCGCCATTCCCGTTCCTTATTTGGTCGCTGTAGTCTACGTAAATGTTTACGTAGACTACGGCGAAAATAAGGGCAACGCAAATAGGGCAACCCTATGGGGGCCGCCATTCGCGTACGCGCTTTTTTTTTTTTTAAAGTCACCCGTGATAGGCTACGTGACGATTCACGTAGCCTATCATGGCTGACTTTGCAAATCTAGCTGTGATAGGCTACATGAATCATCACGTAGCCTATCAGGGGACTTTTTTTTTTTTTTTTTACTTTCGTGTTCGCGGCCGGGCGAGGCGGCAAGCCTCCTCCCCGGCCTGAATTTCGGCCGGGCGAGGCAGGAAGCCTCCCCCCCGGCCTGAACTTCACGGGGGGAGCAGCGAAGCGCTCCCCCCCACCGCGAACAAGCTGCGAGAAAAGGTAAGTGACTTTTGTCCACCCCTAGAGAAAGGGGAAGATATATCCAACTGAATGCAGAGTTCCAGAGAACAGCAAGGAGAGACAAGAAGGCCTTCTTAAATGAACAATGCAAAGAAATCGAGGAAAACAGCAGAATGGGAAAGATTAGAGATCTTTTCAAGAAAATTGGAGTTCTCAAGGGAACATTTTGTGCAAAGACAGGCATGATAAAGGACAAAGAAGGCAGGGACCTAACAGAAGCAGATGAGATTAAGAGGTGGACAGAATACACAGAAGAATAGGGATGGGGGAGAATTCCGCCATGGATTTCACTGAGGCTGAATGCACTGGCATTTGGCCCCCGAAATGCGTGGCAGAATGGACTGCCCCCCCACCCCCCATGGATCCCCCCCAGGATGTGACTTACCTGGGGCAGATGTTCCGGACGGCGGCGGCTCCAGCGGCAGCGGCTGGTCTTTCGACCGGCTGCTGTGGCCGCCATTTCTAATCTTTTTTTCTTTTTTTTTACGCAGACATGATAGGCTACGTAAAGACTTATGTAGCCTATCACGTCTGGTTAAAAAAGAAAAGCAAAAGAAAGGCGTACGCAAATGGCGGCGGCTACAGTGGCCGCCATTTGCGTTCCTTATTTTTCGCCGTTTTAGTCTACGTAAATATTTACATAGACTATGATGGCAAAAAAAAGGGGGAACGCAAATAGCATAGTGGGAGCTATTTGCGTTCCTTTTTTATTTGCCGTTTTAGCCTATGTAAATATTTACATAGGCTAGAACGGCGAAAAATGAAGAAACACAAATAGCGCCCACTACGCTATTTGCGTTCCCCTTTTTTTCGCTGTTTTATCTTACATAAATATTTACGTAAGATAAATCGGCGAAAAATAGGTAACGCAAATGGCGGCCACCATAGCTGTCACCATTTGCGTACGCTGGGTTTTTTTTGGGGGGGGTTAGCTGTGACAGGCTACAGAAATTCTTATGTAGCCTATCAAGGCTGCCTGGCTGGATGCAAATGGTGGCCGCTATGGCGGCTGCCATTTGCATCTGCAGCAGCCCGTCCTTGGCCAGAAATTCAGCTGCGGACAGCCCTGGCCGGCTGCTCCGCAGCCTGGCCGCAGAGTGGAGCCGGCTGTCAAGGATTCTGGGGGGGAGGACTGGATCGCCTCCCCCCCCCACTGCGAAAGATTCCGCAAAAAGGTAAGTGGGTTTCGTACATCCCTGCAGAAGAACTATACAGGAAAGATCCTAATGTCCCTGATAGCCATGATAGTGTGGTCACTGAACTTGAGCCGGACATCCTCGAGAGTGAAGTCAAGTGGGCCTTAGGAAGCATTAGTAACAATAAAGCTAGCCGAGATGACAGTATTCCAGCTGAGCTATTTAAAATCCTAAAAGATGATGCTGTTAAAGTGCTGTACTCAATATGCCAATGAATTTGGAACACTCAACAGTGGCCACAAGACTGGAAAAGGTCAGTTTACATTCCAATTCCAAAGAAGGGCAATGCCAAAGAGTGTTCAAACTACCGTACAATTGTGCTCATTCATTTCACATGCCAGCAAGGTGATGCTCAAAATCCTACAAACTAGGCTTCAGCAGTATGCGAACCAAGAACTACCAGAAGTACAAGCTGGGTTTCGAAGAGGCAGAGGAACTAGAGATCAAATCGCCAACATTCACTGCATCATGGAGAAAGCAAGAGAATTCCAGAAAAACGTCTATTTCTGCTTCATTGACTATGCTAAAGCCTTTGATTGTGTGGATCACAACAAACTGTAGCAAATTCTTAAAGAGATGGGAGTACCAGA
Organism: Heloderma suspectum; assembly: GCF_057233095.1. Classification (NCBI taxonomy): domain Eukaryota; kingdom Metazoa; phylum Chordata; class Lepidosauria; order Squamata; family Helodermatidae; genus Heloderma; species Heloderma suspectum. The sequence continues at coordinate 90,369,516 of NC_139461.1, forward strand.
CCACCTTACCTGTCTCCTGAGAAACCTGTACAAGGGTCAAGAAGCAACAGTAAGAACCATTAATGGAACAACCGATTGGTTCAAAACTGGGAAATGAGTACGACAAGGCTGGATATTGTCGCCCTGCTTATTTAACTTATATGCAGAGTACATCATGAGAAACGCCGGGTTGGATGAATCACAGGTTGGATTTAAGATTGCTGGGAGAATTATCAACAACCAAAGATATACAGACGATACCACCTTAATGGCAGAAAGCGAAGAGGATCTCAAGAGCCTCTTGTTGAGGGTGAAAGAGGAGAGTGCAAAAGCTGGTTTGAAACTTAACATTAAAAAAACGAAGATCATGACATCTGGCTCCATCACTTCCTGGCATATAGAATGGGAGGAAATGGAAGCAGTGATAGTTTTTATTTTCTTGGGCTCCAAGAATACCGCAAACGGTGACTGTAGCCATGAAATTAAAAGATGCTTGCTCCTTGGGAGGAAAGCTATGGCACACCTAGACAGCATAGTAAGAAGCAGAGATATCACCTTGCTGACAAAGGTTCATATAATCAAAGCTATGGTTTTCCCAGTAGTAACATATGGCTGTGAGAGCTGGACTATAAGGAAGGCTGAGCGCCAAAGAATTGATGCTTTCAAACTGTGGTGCTGGAGAAGACTCTTACGAGTCCCCTGGACTGCAAGGAGGTCAAATCAGTGAATCCTAAAGGAAATCAACCCTGAGTGCTCATTGGAAGGACAGATACTGAAGCTGAAGCTCAAATATTTTGGCCACCTAATGCGAAGAGAAAACTCTCTGGAAAAGACCCTGATGCTGGGAAAGATTAAAGGCAAAAGGAGAAGGGGACGGCAGAGGATGAGATGGCTAGATAGCATCACTGATGCAATGAATATGAACTTGAGCACACTCCGGGAGAGAGCGGAGGACAGGAAGGCCTGGCATGCTATGGTTAATGGGGTCATGAAGAGTCGGACATGACTTAACGACTGAACAACAAACATGCATAGGGTTGTGCTACTGCCCTTTTAAAGTGCAATTCTATATGTGTCTACTCAGAGGTAACTTTCACTGAATTCAGTGGGGCTTACTCCCAGGTAGGTAGGTATAGGTCTGCAGTCTTAGAGCAGACCCACACCAGGCTAAAATCCCTCAACTTTACCAGAGCTTTCTGCTTCCTTTTTAAATGCAGAATCATGAAGGTCTCCCTTAACACATGCTTCCCTTCCCTCCCTTTTCTCCCTTATCTGTGTTGTTCTATATCTTTCACTATACAGCCACTAGATGGTGCTGTTGTCTAGTTCCTCCTATTGTGAAATTTCCTCTTTTCACAAGGGAACTCAACACACTATAATTTGATAGCTCATAATTTCCAATCTTTTTAAAAAAATGGGATAAAGGTCATTTAGCACAGGAAATGCCCTGGAAGCTGACAAAGTCATGTAAAGGACCCACAAACGTCCATGAGTATCTCGATAGCATAATAAAAGCCCTATGTGGAGAAGCCCTTACTGCCATTTCACTGTGATCCTAGCAAGTTTTACTTAGAAGAAAGTTTCATTAATTGCAAGAGAAGTTCTTTCTAAGTAAACCTCCAAACTACTGCATGTGTGAGTGGTCTCCTCATGCAAGCAGTAGAAGTGAGCTCTTCTTCTGTGGTTAGAAAGCTGCAGTCTTCTCTGAGACTTTCCTCTGATACTAAACTGCTCACATGAGTAGACCACTGAGCAGTTATTTGTGCAAGCAAGGCAGCTACAGAAATGTCTGCGCTTGGTGAATGGGGAGCATATGAGTTTAATTTTCTCCTGCTACAATCGGTGGCACATACATTATTTAACCACAGTAAGCCTTGTGGCTAAATAGCAAAGTGAAAAAAACCATCTGGTTTTGATTAGCTAATAGTGCAAACTTATGCACTTTTATCTGGGAATAAGCCCCACTGAATGCAGGAGAACTTTTTGGAGTCATCATTCCTAGAATCTTTTTTCTGACTAACCATTCATAGTATAGTATAAGGCTACTACTCACCTGGATGCAAATCCTGCTGAAATCAATGGGATTGGCTGGTAAGTGATCCTGTTTAGGGCCAGGGGCAGGCTATTACTGTCCTGTTCCCCCCCCCCTCCCAATGAGCACTGCACACTGGAGAGCTTTCCCACTAGAGCAAGGCAACGGAAAGAACCAATGGAATTACAGGTTGTGATACTCAAAATGAAACCTCATTAGCGATGGCAATGCAAACAGTGGCTTGTATTGCCAGACCTAAGACTGATCCTTTGCACACATGCTTGAGAAAGAAAGAAAAATCCTGTTGAATTAAGTGGCATTTACTTCTGAGTAAACATGCACAGAACTAGGTTGCATAGTACTATCTTAATTGACCTGCAGCACAGAGCCACTGGGCTATATGCCTTTCCATGGTAATCGTGTTGGAATGGATTCTCTTGTGGCCTTCAGATTTTGTCAGCATCCTCTGCAGGGACATTATTGGTGCGAAATGTGAACAAAGGCCTTCTCAGTAGCTCCTCCCAGGTTCTGGAACTCCCTACCAAGGAAGGCTAAGTTGGCCACCTCTCTGTTGTCCTTCTGCAAATGCATTTTTATCCAAGCATATAAGATGGTCTGTTGTTGAAAAGCTTTCTAATTGGTTGGTGCTGTTTATTCGTTTTATTGTTTTGTTTTTGGATTGTGCTTTAATTTATGTGTTTTATGGTTTAATGAAGATTTGGCTTTTAATCAGGATTCTATCATTAGCCACTTTGAGCACCAGTTGTTGGCAGAACAGAAATTAAACAAACTAGCTAACTAACAGATATTGTTCTTGCCTTTGCCTTGTTCTGTTGTTATGTACTGTCTGTATAGGTGCCGTAGCTAAGCAGGAGGCAAGCTCTGAACTACTTCTGTGTTGGGGCTTGGCTGGTTCCCAGCACCAGTACAAGAACACCAGCTGTGAGCACATGGACTGATGGACATCTTTTTGAAATGCTATACCAGTGAGGTTCAGACCATTTGGCCTGCAAGATATTGTATCATATAACCTGATCATCCTAAATGGCCTGTTAATTACTTTTCTGTCTAGAAGCTGGCATATATATACACATTGCCATTCTCTTATGTTTTCTAGTTTTTGCTTGGGGGCATAATTTTCCAGATGCAATGTTCATATCATCTATTTTTAGGATTAATTATTTAAAGTCTTCCCTGTCTTATTAGGTGCTTTAAGAAGTACCAAGCTGGGTAGACCTGAAAAAGTCTAATCTGTAATAGAAACAGTAAGTAAACTTAAATGTTTTTCCAAGTCATCAGAAATAGTTTTCGGAGAACGCTTCCTATTTAATGGAAATACACAATAATAAATACTAAATGTCACAGTGTGAATATGAGAGAAGAACAAAATTATACTTTAAAGGTTAATCCTTCATTTTGCAGGTCTTATTCCTTTCCTTGAATAAAATTTATGCTTAAGAATAAATATCGTAACATTTCAAACCTGATAGATTTTTATACCTCCCTTGCCTGGTTTTAATATTAGCTTAGAATTCAGTACACTGTATGGTATAGTAGGAATGAGTGAGGATTTCACTCAGTTCAGTTTTTGATAAAAACCTACCAACATCCACACATTTCTTCATAAGCAGGATGGAAAGAACCTGGTATTTTAAAAATTCAAATGTGGGACTAAATGAAAATGAGAGATTCACCCATTAAGGTAGAGAGATTTGAGTACTTAGCTCTTAAACATCAGGGTTTAAATTCCTATGTATCCAGCCCTGTCTGTGGTGCTAAATTAGGGTTGCCACTTCTTTTGTTCTGACAGGCTCCTCTTCTTCGACAGCTACATGACCGGTATAAGTATAACACAGTCTTCTTCATGCTGAGTAAAACTTTACAGAGTGAATTTGACCAGTGCAAATGGGAGAGAATTTCATTTGGTTCATTTTTTAATAAGAATTTACCAAATGTTACAAATGTATTCATAACGGGTCAGAAAGAACTTGAGATTTAAAAATTTTGAACGTGTTCGAAAGTGAAACTGACAGGTTCATCCAGCCCTATTGTATAGATCTGTACTGTGATCTCAGGCAACCTATGTCTAATGTAGCATTAATAATGATCATTTGTAGGTCCCAAATGGCTTTCCTATAGCTGGGTTCCACATCATACTAATCACGTCAGCTGTATTCAGACATTCTCCCACATGCAATCACAATTGTATGAGAAGGGAGAAAGGGGAATATGCTCTCTGCCCCCTCTGTTACATCCCTCCTGTCTGGTCCTGCTGCCTGCCACATGTTAGAGAGGGAAGGTCTGAAGTGGGGAACCATGTTAGGTATGTAGGCCTGCTGTGAAATTTAGAACCCTAAACAATCAGGGTTCTAAATCATGCAGGGAACTCACATACATACAGTACACAACATTCACTACCCACCATTCTCTCCCCTCACGCAATGAGGGTGAACACCCAAATAAGGCTACAAAAATTCTGAACATATAGGTTGGCAGGGGCTGATATATTTACTTCCCATACAAACATTGGCAGCCCCAGCAGAGGAGGAATGTAAGTAACCTCATCTGCAAGTAGCCTCATCTGCCAGATCAGAGTTTGCATACGTTTTTGTGTGGAATGGAATACGGTTGGATGAAGCTATCTGTTTCTGGTTTGTGTGATTTTCACATATTTTTACCCATAATTCCATTCCACTTGGCAATTACAAAAAAAATCCTCTCAAAATGTGGCCCCTTCTTTAAGCAAGAGAGAAAGGGATGGGGGAGAGAAGCCTTGTGGGACCTTTCCTTCCATATGGCTGTAGGCCCTTCCCATTGCCTGTTACCTTCTCCCCCTTCCTGATGGTAAAGCTTGGTGGGGGGAATCTCATTTTGGGTCAGATCCAGCTTGAGGAAGGCTTCACCCAACTAAAAATGTGGTCACACTTTTAAAATCAAGGAGGAAGTTCCTATTTCCAACTTTCCTGAGTCAATAGGAAACTGTCAATGCTTTTGATAAGACTAACAGCACTTCTCAGAGTGAATTAACTTGTGCCTAGTTAATAGTCTGTTGATGAGACTGTAATTCCATAGGGTTCCTTTTCTTTTCTAATTCTCATTTTGGATTGACTAGCAGAGAAGTCAGCAATAGTTCTGTTCACACAACCAATGTGTGGACAATGAATGAGAGAGGGAAAGAATGGGCTGGCCCTCACTGCCCCAACCACAACTTCCATGTGTTCATTCTGTGCGCATAGAGGTCATGAATGGGGCCAGAAGGCATGAACCCAGTCCCTCTTGCATACATTGGTTGTGTGAACAGAGCTATTGCATAGTATAATTAACCAGCTTGTGAGGAAATGAACAACGTTAAGCAGCAGTATATACTCTCTCAATTTGATGCTAGTTAATGAATTTTATTTATAAGGCTGAATATAAAGGGATGGGAAACCCTTTAAAGGCACATTGTTTTACACACTTTTTTTTAGTGAGGAATGTTCTGTTAACAGAATAGGAAGTGCAGTTAAAAAACAGGCATACAAACCATTTTCCCAGCAAGTCCTAATGTCAGCATAGTGGGTGAAATATACTCGAGTGAATAATTTATTACATGATTACAATATCAAAGCAGTTTTCTGGGAGACTTTGAGAGAACTTCTTGTGGATTTGATTTGAATTCGTTTCCCCTTATATTCTTAGTAGATAGGCATTCATTCATATAGCATACCATGTGCAAAGTAAGTAATCTTTTTAAACACTTCATTTTAGTTGTATACACTTTTATGCCACATTAGCGAGCACAGAAAACAAAGTCTTTCTCATTTGTGCCATTGTGGTTTGGTCAATCTGCTTTGATATTGTAGCACAGTGGGTGATAATAATAGCTTTGTAGCAGCTGCAGTTTCATACTCGGATATACAGTTTCTTGTTCAAAATGGCTGACAATTGTATTGATAGACTCACACATCTGCAGACAGCCCAGGCCAACACTGAATGGCTTTATTGCTATTAGAAAAACATCCTAAGACCTTAGAAGGGAGCTGTCTCATTGTGGTAAGGCTTGATAATCCCTCTGTGTTTAACTCTCAGTCAAGCTTTCCATAATGAGCACAATCAACCCCGTTTCTGTTCTGTCAGTACTCCCCCTTTATCTCCCTCTCTCTGTATGTGTTTGTATAACATATATCAGGGATACAGAACTGTTTTCAGCCCGAGGGCCAAATTCCATTTTGGAGAAGCCCTCAGGGGACACATTGCAGAGCCACAGGCAAAAGGGGAAAGACCAAAAACCCAAATACACTGCTGCATTAATTAGCATATGTTAGCTAAATAAGCCAGCATATATCAGCTAAAAGCTCTTACTTCCCATAACTAAGCTTTACGAGAGATATTTCAACCTCTTTAGAATGGGGAGAAAACTGCCCCAAAGCTGGGAAACCACCAAACAATAGGGATGTTGCAGGAGTCCGACAGGGGGGTGGAGTCTGGTGGATCCCCCCCCCCGCTTGGCCTCCCAGACCCTGTTCGCTGAGCCACTGCACTCACCTGAAGATCCTGCTTGCCAAGCTACCACATGGTCTGCAAGCGCCCACTGATTCCCGACCCCTCAGTGAGCCACTTTGCAAAATTTTACCATTTTGCAAAAAAAATGGTGGCATGGGGTTTACCGTAAAAGTAATGTTATGTAAAGGGTAGCCATAAAGAGGCCATTTGCACAATATTACAGGCATAAATGGCCCATTTACACCTGTAATGTTGCATAAATGGCCTGTTTTGCTGGCAGGGGATCAGCGAGCGGCGCATGGGGCAGGCGGAGGTAAGTCTCTCCATCCCTACCAATCAGCAGTCCAAGAGAAAGGGGTTTCTCTTGGATTGCTGATTGTTTGGAAGAAGCCTCTCCTCCCTGAGGGATGGACTTTTGATCCTGGGACTGAAGTTCTACACCCCTGACACACGTAGGATATACCAGGCTTTTATCACATACCTTTACCAGGGCTTTTGCTTCTGGATTCTTTACAGGATTAAGATCAGCTACTTTACATGTGCTTTTTTTCAGAGATTGTATTTTTCTGCAAGTTCTACATGTTTCTTTATATAGCTACTAGATGGTGCCATGTGATGTGGTATAGCAGAATTGTGGAAATATGGGAGCTGTTAGAGCACTTCGAAGCACCATTAGAATTAAATGCTGCATTTTCCCCATTAAGAAAAAAGCTGAAATAATGGTCATCAAGCACTGGAGAGGCCCAGGAGGTTGACGACATTGTGTAAAGGACCCACAAACTACCTTGAGTGACCAATCACAAGCACACAATAAAAGCCTCATGTAGAGAAGCCCATATCTTCCATTGGGTTTATGCAGCAATGAATCCCAACACAAATACTCATTTTGTTCATGAGCAGAAGAATTGTTTCAGGCATCATTGCCCTTTCCATATCTTAAAAATATGCAGTGATAATATATAGTAAATATAACTTGAAGATCTCATGATGGGCGTTCCTATTGTGCCCATGAGCTTGTGGGAGTGGCTGCTTGTACAACGGGGCTTTGGTGCTTCTAAAAGTAACCCCAAACCAAGTGGAAACATCCATTTCCAGAGCAGGTTAGGTCAGGGGAGGTTGCAAAACCTGCTGACCTGTCCCAATTCTGAAATAAACATTTCCACTCATTTCTGGGGTAGTTTTTAGAAGTGTGAAAGCCCTGTTGCACAAGCAGTCACTCCCGTGAGCATAACGGAACCAGTGGAGGTGAGCCACCCCCATTGGATGCTGCCCAGTATGTTTATTGTGTACATTTTTTCCCTTCCAGATAGGGATGGATGAATCTGTCAATTTCTGATCCGTGGCACGTTCTCATGTTCTGTTCCATCACTGTGTTAATCTGCTAGTTTAATCCACACACAAAAATCATATTTAAATATGCATTTTAAATGTTTTTTTTCCCTCTCAAAATGCACTTTACAAAATACATGTTGAGAATTCTTTTGAGCAAAGGACTGTGTCACTATATTTGGGAAGTATGAAAGCTGGTGTGTAACTATGTTTTGATCCACATATCAGTCCCGGAAGTACAGATCAGGTCAGTTCATACTGGAATTCACAAAGATTGAAAATGTATACTGTACTAAAAGAATTAAAGCATAAAAGCATAAACTTTAAAAAATGTATATTCTATTAGAAAAATTAAACACAGAATTATTATATTTTTGTTGATTCTTGGTCTTTAGTTTGACATTGAGGATCTTGTTTAGGTTATTTTTGATTGTTCTATCACCAAGAAATGCTAGAAAAGTCAAGGGTAGCTTAAAACTATTGGACAAATGCTCTGCTCATGCACATATGGGGTGTGCCATTCATTTCATTTAAAGCAGGGGCAGTTTTTATTGTTGTTGTTCAGTCGTTCAGTCGTGTCTGACTCTACGTGACCCCATTAACCATAGCATGCCAGGCCTTCCTGTCCTGAGCTCTCTCCTGGAGTGTGCTCAAGTTCATATTCATTGCATCGGTGATGCTATCTAGCCATATCATCCTCTGCCGTCCCCTTCTCCTTTTGCCTTCAGTCTTTCCCAGCATCAAGGTCTTTTCCAGAGAGTTTTCTCTTCGCATTAGGTGGCCAAAATATTTGAGCTTCAGCTTCAGTATCTGTCCTTCCAATGAGCACTCAGGGTTGATTTCCTTTAGGATTCACTGATTTGACCTCCTTGCAGTCCAGGGGACTCGTAAGAGTCTTCTCCAGCACCACAGTTCGAAACCATCAATTCTTTGGCGCTCAGCCTTCCTTATAGACCAGCTCTCACAGCCATACATTACTACTGGGAAAACCATAGCTTTGATTAGATGGACCTTTATCGGCAAGGTGATGTCTCTGCTTCTTACTATGCTGTCTAGGTTTGCCATAGCTTTCCTCCCAAGGAGCAAGCGTCTTTTAATTTCATGGCTACAGTCACCATCTGCGGTGATCTTGGAGCCCAAGAAAGTAAAATCTGTCACTGCTTCCATTTCTTCCCCTTCTATATGCCAGGAAGTGATGGGGCCAGATGCCATGATCTTAGTTTTTTTAATGTTGAGTTTCAAACCAGCTTTTGCACTCTCCTCTTTCACCCTCAACAAGAGGCTCTTTAGATCCTCTTCACTTTCTGGCATTAGGGTGGTATCGTCTGCATATCGGAGGTTGTTGATAATTCTCCCAGCAATCTTAATTCCGACCTCTGAGTCATCCAACCCGGCATTTCTCATGATGTACTCTGCATATAAGTTAAATAAGCAGGGTGACAATATGCAGCCTTGTCGTACTCCTTTCCCAATTTTGAACCAATCGGTTGTTCCATGTCTGGTTCTTACTGTTGCTTCTTGACCCTCGTACAGGTTTCTCAGGAGACAGGTAAGGTGGTCTGGTACTCCCATCACTTTAAGAATTTGCCACAGTTTGTTGTGATCCACACAATCAAAGGCTTTAGCGTAGTCAATGAAGCAGAAATAGACATTTTTCTGGAATTCTCTTGCTTTCTCCATGATGCAACGAACGTTGGCGATTTGATCTCTAGTTCCTCTGCCTCTTCGAAACCCAGCTTGTACTTCCGGTAGTTCTCGGTTCGCATACTGCTGAAGCCTAGCTTGTAGGATTTTGAGCATAACCTTGCTGGCGTGTGAAATGAGAGCAATTGTACGGCAGTTTGAACAGTCTTTGGCGTTGCCCTTCATTAGAATTGGAATGTAAACTGACCTTCTCCAGTCTTGCGGCCATTGTTGAGTGTTCCAAATTTGTTGGCATATTGAATGCAGCACTTTAACAGCATCATCTTTTAGGATTTTAAATAGCTCAGCTGGAATACTGTAATCTCCACTAGCTTTGTTGTTTGTAATGCTTCCTAAGGCCCACTTGACTTCACTTTCTAGGATGTCTGGCTCAAGTTCAGTGACCGCACTATCATGGCTATCAGGGACATTCAGATCTTCCCTGTATAGTTCTTCTATGTATTATTTCCACCTCTTGTTAATCTCATCTGCTTCTGTTAGGTCCCTGCCTTCTTTGTCCTTTATCATGCCAGTCTTTGCACAAAACGTTCCCTTGAGATCTCCAATTTTCTTGAAGAGATCTCTAGTCTTTCCCATTCTGTTGTTTTCCTCAATTTCTTTGCATTGTTCATTTAAGAAGGCCTTCTTGTCTCTCCTTGCTATTCTCTGGAACTCTGCATTCAGTTGGATATATCTTCCCCTTTCTCCCTTGCTTTTCGCTTCCCTTCTTTCCTCAGCTACTTGTAAAGACTCATCAGACAGCCACTTGGCTTTCTTGCATTTCTTTTTCTTTGGGATGGATTGAGTTGCTGCCTCCTGAACAATGTTATGGACCTCCATCCATAGTTCCTCAGGCACTCTGTCTATCAGGTCTAATCCCTGAAATCTATTCCTCACCTCCACTGTGTATTCGTAAGGGATATGATTTAGGTCATACCTGAACGGTTTAGTGGTTTTCCCTACATTCTTCAATTTAAGCCGAAATTTTGCAAGAAGCAGCTCATGATCTGAGCCACAGTCAGCTCCAGGTCTTGTTTTGGCTGCTCCATCTTTGGCTGCAAAGAACATAATCAATCTGATTTCGATATAGACCATCTGGTGATGTCCATGTGTAGAGTCATCTCTTGTGCTGTTGGAAGAGTGTTTGCTATGATCAGCGTGTTCTCTTGGCAAAACTCTATTAGCTTTTGTCCTTCTTCATTTTGTACACCAAGGCCATGCTTGCCTGTTATCCCGGTGATTTCTTGACTTCCTACTTTAGCATTCCAATCCCCTATGTTGAAGTGGACATCTTTTTTTGGTGTTAGTTCTAGAAGTTGTTGTAGGTCTTCATAGAACCAATCAACCTCAGCTTCTTCAGCATCAGTGGTTGGGGCATAGACTTGAATTACTGTGATGTTGAATGGTTTGCCTTGGATTCGTACTGAGATCATTCTATCATTTTTAAGATTGTACCCCAGTACTGCTTTTCCCACCCTTTTGTTGACTATGAGTGCTACAGTACTGTGCCAAATCTATTTATTTTTTACCATTGGGTAGAAGGGCAAGAAGAAATTGCACCTGAAAATTGTGGGAAGATTTGAGAATTTGAGACAGTAAGGACTTCTTCTTCTTCTTCTTCTTCTTCTTCTTCTTCTTCTTGTTAAAAGGACTTTTAACAACAACAAAACCAAACCAAAAATGCCTTGCTCAGCTTTCAGGCCATGAGCAGGCAGCAGCACCCAAGGGAGGAAGTCCTGGTTAAGTCCTCTAGGGAAACAATCTTGTGCCCACCCAGGAAGTGTTGGGGGCGGGGGGATAGGATAATGCACTTTCCTGGATCCAAGGTCGGAGCCAGGAAACCACACACCCCACCCCTGCTCCCTCCCCTTTGAAGCTGGCATGGAAAAAACTGTGCCAGCTCCCTCTCCATGCTCTGAAAATGGAGTGTGGAGAGGGGAAAAGGGGACTCCCTGGAGGTGGGGAGGTGAGGAGACCGGGGTGGCTGCAGTATGATGTATCCTATGACTGCCCCAGCCTCCTTCCCTCCCTCTCTGAGGTGCCACCACAAGATGGGCAAAATCACCCATCTAGCAGAAATGCAGGGCGGCTTGTCTGCAGAAGCGAACATCGCCTCTGCTCTCCTCCTGCCCTGTGTTGGATAGTCGGCAGCCTCTGAGTTTGGAGGCTGCTGAGTATCCACATAGGGTTTTACTCTAGGAGACTTTTCAGAAAGCTCAAACAACTGGAGAGGGTGCAAGAACAGAATGGGATAAAAATGGTAAAATAAAGAGCATGCACAAACCCCTCAGCCACCTCCTTACTGTAAGGTATGCCGCAGAGGCACCCTGAGAAATTTCTCTGAACTTCTCAACATCCCTGCAAAAGAGGCAGAAAAACAATTGCCTCTTTCATGGGGAAATGGAGAGGTTGCAAAAGGGCAGATGGGGTTTTGGCACATCACTAGTTTTTTATGGACAGAGATCTTCTTCATAACCACTGGAGTTTCTGCTCCTACAACAAACATATGGATGTTGGAAGTGTCTGAGCCTTTATGACAGGGGTGGGCAACTTGTGGCCCTCCAGATGTTTTGGCCTAAGTTGTAGGCCCACCATTGTTCACCATTGACTCTGCTGGCTAGGGCTGATGAGAGTTGTAGGGCAAAACATCTGGAGGACCACAAGTTGCCCACCTCTGCTTTACAAACTGTCATAACCTCCATTTATTTGTCTCTAACTTCCCCAGCCTCCTCTCCACAGTCTATGCCAGTCAAGAATGGCATTGATAAAGGCTACAGAGAAAGTGTGGATCCATGGAGTTTCCCTGGATGTTGTTTGGGGGTGGATACATGGAGGAGTATTCCAGCAGGGTATTCCCCTACAATGCAGCTCCCATAGGCTGACTGCACTTGATCAGTCTCAAGAATTAAATGCAGTTCACCAAAAAGAAAACAGAACTTAACTGTGAGATATTTCAGCATATTGTAAATACCATAGCTGCATGTTCAAATCCCATACTCTTTCCTATGTTCTGCTGGTTTGCACTTATTTAGGTTGTGAACACCTGATTCTACCTCACAGATATACCCAGGCCTTTGAACTAAAGGTGACTTATTTGATCAGATTCTGCATTAATTTGTGCTACAGTACTGCGACTCACCTATGGCTATCTCTTGCATTGCTTGATCTTTTAGCCTCAGTTTGTGAAACTTTTCTTTTAGCATTCTATCTATACCACTGATGGTATGTGCACACACACACCGATCCCCTTAGGTGACCACTTCAAGTGTTTGACAAAGCAGACTCTGGCTTATGTCACAATAAATTTGTTAGTATTTAATGTACCACCAGGCTCTTTGGTTACCTTTAAGTAAATTCCTCCCCAAGAAACAATCTTGCTGGCGGAAGAGGTGTCCTGTGTACATGAAGGCTGTATATCTTGTTAAGAGAACTCTTTTAATCACCCTCTGAAGTAGCACGGGAGATTTAAGCCTCTGATACAAACAGTTAGTGTTTATTTAATTACAGTTCTGTGGGTTTTTATCACCTCGGTGGGAGACATGCTGCTTGGTGAGTGAGATTTTCTTCGCACCATGATGTGCTCTTTCGCAGTTCTCAGCTCTATTAACTTAATTAAGAAAATGCAATTAGAGAGGACGTGCCTATTAAACATTTATTTTGAACACACTAAGGGGGTCTGCACAAAGCCTTTTATTTCCCTAAAAAAATCCTATCGTATCATTTTTACCAGTGACAACTTTAGTAAAAATCGTATGGGGAATTTCATGCTTATGGCTACAAAGCTGATCAAAGGTGCTGCCTTGCAAATTAAACCCAAAGCACTGGGGTGTTCCATACTTGTACTGCTCACCTGTGCATTCACCTGCTAAGTATTCGGGATGATCCTCAATCCACTTAGGGATGCATGAGCATCTTGTTGCTCAATCCAAAAGGGTTCAAGTCTTTGCGAGCGTTCAAATCTAATGTCACTGAGAAACATGAAAGAACTATCAGCATGCCAGTGGAAAGCCCAAGGTTTGCAGAAGTTCAAAATATCCTTTAAAATAAAGCACTGAAGTGGTAAAAACAACATCCCCAAACACAGCCCATTTGAGGACTGGACATGTTAGATGTGCAAGTTGTGGCAGCAATGTGTGCAAATTATGCAAATTTCTGCAAATTGCAGCCACAAATCTCCATTTGCGCAAATTACGTCTGGCTCAATGGAGTTCAGGGGATAATCCATGGCTCAGCCCCCAAATGCAAACAGAGCCAGGCACCCCAACAAAAACTCCATCGAGCCAAAAGTGAGACAGAGTTCCAAGCGACAAACATCCCTACTATGAAATATTGACTGGCAATGAGAAAAGAAAAGAAAAAAACACCAGAAAATGGAGGGGGGATGGAATGTTGTGCTGGAGTAGAGCATGGTTGACTGGTTGGAACCTGAAATGGAGCACTCCAATTATATTACAGTTTAATGTTTGAAAGGTCTCTCTGGTACTTTATTTTGAGAGAAATATTATTTGAGGGTGAATTGATAGACTTCTTATGTTATGCTGGGATAGATTAATCCAGCCTCCCCAACCTGGTGCCCTCCAGATATGTTGGACTACAACTCCCGGCATTCCCAGCCAGGTTGAGGAAGGCTGGTCTACTCTATGTTCATCGATAGGCTGATTTGCAAGACAAAAACCCAAACTCTTTCCCCCTGGTCTTGCAGGCTTTGCATGCATGGCTGGCTGGGCAATGCTGGGAGCTGTAGTCCAACACATTGGATGGCAACAGGCTGAGGAAGGCTGGATTAGTGCAACCTACTCCTGGAAGTAGAAGTGCCTGAGATCTCACAGGTTATTGTGACCATACTGGAAAGTAAGAGGCAAGGCCTCTTGGTATTGCTTAAACTACAGCCACTTTTATTGGCCATTTTATTATACAAGAGGAAAGAAAAAAAAAACATCTGGCAGAGTGGGCTCTGGATAAGGCAAACACCCTCTCAGGCCTGCCCCTCACATGCCACATTAGCTATGGAGCTGTTCCCATGATACGACCTGAAACAGTACAGCTGGGGCAGAGCTGACTGATAAAACTCATCCCCCTGCTCACAGACCGTCCCACTTCACCTCTGAAATGGTGGCAACACTGCTCCTCCCTTCTTGCTTCTTTGGGCAAAGGGAGCTAGCGGAACACGCATTTGCTTATGAAAATCCACAGGGATTACTTTCGCATGTACAATAAGCTATGCCAGTGTAACCTGAGAACTGGCCCTTAATTGTTTCCTTTGAAGTTCAAGGTTTGAATACATCTCTCTCTCTTCCTCTCTCTTCTTTTCCCTCCCCTCCCTTCAAAGTAATAGGGAAAAATTATCCAAGCAAACTCAGGCTCTGTTTTGAGGAGGGAAATAGTCCAATCTTTCACAGAAAAATAATACAATCTAGGCATTTTTGTTATGATTACTTAATCCTCAAAGCTATCAACCAATCCACTTTTAAGACATTCCCTTGTCTGTTGTCAAAATAAGAAAGAAAAAAGAAAAGACAGATCTCCCGAATGACACATTTTAACAGTGTAACATAAAAGCTAACACACATTCCATTTGGTTTTGGAGAAAGTTTCAAGCCATGGTATATTAGCTGCAGGGTACAGAAAAGGCAAGCAACAGTTTACAGTGAATGAAGCCGCAGTGGGAAAGAATTTAAAGGGGGAAGCCGCAGTGGGAAAGAATTTAAGGGAGGCATTTTGAAACCCATGAATGGAATGGGGTGCACACCAGGTTTTAAACTTTTCCATGAAATTTTATTTTATTTTGAAATAAAGTTTTTAAAAATGAAAGGAACAAAGAAGAAGAATAGACATAATAATATAACAAAATCACTAAAGAAATAAATTAACTCACTAAGGGAGCAATCCTATGGCTGCTAGTCAATGGCTAGACAGCCATAAGATATATGGTTTTCTGAGAACCAACCTCAGAGTCCTCAGTCCAAGGTTGGTCCCCGGAGAACTGACCTTCCCCCCATTCTGTACTGCCTCTCGCAAAGAGCGGAACAGCCCTGTGCTCCGCGCTTAGAAGAGGAGCACAGAGAGGCCAAAACGGGGTGTTCCGAGGGGCGTTCCAGGGTGGGGAAAGCAGAAATGCCGGTACAACACATCCTATGTTTCGTCCGGCAGCTTCCTACCCCGCTCCACCTTCCCACGACTACACAGCTGAAATTGGCTGTCTAGCTGCAAATGCAGGGCAGGAGAAGCACGGAGGGAAATATCTCCATGCTTCTCCTGCCCTGCATTAGATAGGTGGTCACCTTCAAGTTCAGAGGCTGCCACCTATCCCAATAGGATTGTACCCTAAGGGCATAATCCTATGCATCTTGAGAGAGAGAGAAAAAGGTCCTACAACTCCCAGCATCCTTCCCATGGGTGGGCCATGCTGGGAACTGTAGGACTTTTCTGTAGGATTGTGCCCTAATTCACCAATATTGTGGAACACCTAGAGTAAAATAGCCTAAGTAGAGGCTCTCATGAGAGAATGAAAATGCAAGCTATATAGCATAGACATGGGGGTTGGGGTGGGGGGATCATGAACATGTGTGTAATGATTTCACATAATTGATAGCCTGTTATTTTTAACTTTTTAAAAGCAGACTGTTAATTATGTGTTATAGGATGTTCTATGTAGGGGGATCAGTAATTCAGTAAACCACAAGTTCATTGAGGTTCTCAGTTTTCCACCTCAAAGCTCATTCCAACTTGTGCCCATATCAGATTGTGTGCTCCCCCCCCCAAATAATAATAATAATAAGTATGCATTTTCAAACACATTTTTTTCCAAATGTATCAACTGTGAGCAAATTTTTCTCCCATTGACTGAAGCATATTGTGCATATCTTTCAAATGTACACATTTTCCATGTGAATTTTTCAAATGTACACATTTATTGACACCCCCCCCCTTTGGCACAAATTGCATTGCAAGCTCAGAAATGTGTGGATCTCAGACTGCAGATTGCATTTGAGTCAGCATTCATTTCTGGGAGTTGTGAATTTGTATAAATTCTGGTTGGAATGAATTGAAATAGAGTTCTCACCCATGCTATTTTCAAAGATATAATACACTGAGGCTCAAACTACATATTAATTAACTATGTAGGGTGTAGCTGACCCCTCTTTGCTTTTCTTACTCTAGTGTAAGTGTACATGACCTCAATTCAGATCAGGATGACAGTACACAGGAAGGGGAGGATTAAACTGTTTCCCCAACCATTTGTTTGAACCCTACCTCCAGGAGGTAAAAAAAAATAACATAAAGGGCTCCATTGGTGTCAATGGAGACTTCTTTAATTAATCCCTGTGTGTGTGGGATTTCAATTAGCAAATAGTGTTGTGGGGGGATGTTTAATCTTCCCCTCACAGTGCATTGTGGTACCAATCTGTATCAGGGCTGTGCACACTTCTTTTAATTTAATGTATTTATTTAAAATATTTCCAGGCCACTTTTCAGGGCTAAAGCCCTCCCAAGACACTTACGCTATAGTAAAAACAAAAACAAAAAACAAAGAGAGGATTCAACTACACACTGGACCGGAGCTGGGCAAAATCAAGTCTAATAAGGTGTGGCTGAATCCCCCAATGTCCGGTCTTGGGGTGGGGGGTCCGCTGCGATGAAATATGGGCAGCTTAGGGCTCCATGGACTTCCCTGGAGCCCTGGTGCATCCACCATAGTTTGCGGGGTGGCTTTCCAGCTGTTTAAAAGGCTTGATAGGCTAATGGCAGCTGCCATTATCCAATTGTGGTAAAATTACAGCCATAAATTGCATAGTTTATGGCATTTGCGGCCATAAAGCACTTCCTTCTATATAACTTGCAGCCTTTTACATCACAATTTACATAGCCTGTATTTTTTCCGCGGTAGGCTAATGGCAGCCTCCATTAGCCTATCACACGTTTTAGACAGCCAGAGAGCTGCCCCATGAACAATGGTGGATGAGCCAGGTCAGGGGGTGCTGGTCTGCTGTGGAATCCAGGGGTCAGATTCCTGGGAATTTGACCTCATTTGGGTCTGTACCAAATTTCTCTGGCATCTTTAAATAAGAGAGAGAGAGAGAGAGAGAGAGTAATAAGAGAAAGAGCCAGAGTGGTATAGTGGTTAGCATATTGGCCTGGGACTTGGGAGATATGGGTTCTAGTCCCCGCTCGGCCATGAAGCTCACTGGGTGACTTTGGGCCAGGCACTGACTCTCAGCCTAACCTACCTCAGAGGGATGTTGTGAGGATAAAATGGAGAGGAGGAGGAGAACCATGTAAGCTGCCTTGGGTTCCTTGCAAGGCTGGGAAGGGGATAAAATGTGACAAGTAAATAATAAACACTGATTTATTTACTGAGATGAGCATAGGGCTATTTCCAGTTGGCCCAGCAATCTGCCTAATGCAAATGCCTAAAAAACTGTAATCTGATCCATAGATGAGAACCATCTCGGGACACTCCAACTGTGAATGTTTGCCTTTAAAAAGTGAACATACTTTCACCCTACTTTCATTTGCTTGGTTCAAGATGAAATCTACCCTTTGGATATTACAATGGCATCCAGCAGATGATGTCATTATTATTTGATCTCTATTTTAGTAGTTCATTAAATTGATGCAATCATCTCTTAAAAACTCTCCAAAGCATCCTTACATGAAAAGAGCAAATAAGAAATGGACCCCAGTGTTTCCCCAAGACATTTCTATGACATAAAAAAGAGAGGCCAGATCACAATTCCCCTCTGCTTGATAGAAGGGAAATTCCACAGCATATTTATCTGCAATAATACACCTTCTTAGAAGTCATTTGCATTCCAGCGTGGTGGTTTTAAAAGAGCGGATGTGTTTCCAGAAGCAGTATAGCTTTGTCTCACTTTGGTGATAAGGGGGAGAACTGAGATACATAGAGTAATGTATGTAGAATATCTACATTTTCTCCAGTTGCTTTGTGATCCTTTTATCCTGTCTGAATGTTATTCTAGATCTGTGTATATTACTGCAAGGCACAATAGTTCCATATAACCCAGCAGTAGTCAGTTCTAGATAAAATATAGAGGGAATGTAAAAAAAAAACAAAACAAAACACCTCACCAAAAACAAAAAACAAAACCCCAAACAAAAACATTTGCTAAAAGAAACCCAGTCCCTTCTGGACCACTAGCACTTTCTACAAGACAATGGATGTTCTGCCCATCTTGCTTAACAGCTTATCTGTTTCCCAGTGTCTGATAATTCACCTGGGCTTTTGTGGTACATAATTGACCACTCAAATCAGTGCTTTTTTCTCTGATGAAAAACACAGGCAGCTAAGCCTGGACTTCTGCTTTGGAACTTCTTCCTCCTAATAACAGATGTCTGTGCAGTTGACAGTAGTTATTCTAGGTGGCTAGATGTCCTACTTTACAGAGGAGAGTCTTCTATTTGAAGAGTTGTCAAAGAACAAACCTCTGTTTAAAGGTGTCTTCTATTTGATGGGCTGACCAATCCAAGCCTGGTTTAAAATCAAAGAACCATAAGGATGGAGAGCACAAAAGGGCTTTGAAATTGCCTTGAATAAGGTTACAACAGCTGGGGTTGTTTAGCTTGGGAAAAAAGGAGGGTAAGCGGAGACATGATAGAGGTCTACAGAATTATACATGGTGTGGAGAATGTGGAGAGGGAGACAATTTTCTCCTTCTCTCAAAGTATTAGAACTCAGGGTCATCCTATGAAGCTGATTGGTGGGAGATTCAGGACACATAAAAGGAAGTACTTCATCACACAACACATAGTTAAACTATGGAACTCGCTACCACAGGATGTAATGATGGCCACCAATTTGGCTTTAAAAGGGGGTTGGACAAATTCCTGGAGGAAAAGGCTATCAATGGCTATTACTCTTGATGGCTATGTGCTATGTCCAGTACCAGAGGCAATGAGCCTATACACCAGTTGCTGGGGAACATGGGTGGGAGGGTGTTGTTGCACTCATGCCCTGCTTGTGGATTCCTGTGTGAACAGCTGGTTGGCCACTGTGTGAACAGAATGCTGGATTAGATAGACTCTTGATCCAATCCAGCATGGCTGTTCTTATGTTCTAGCGTTCTTATGCCCATAAAAAGTTAGCAAATGGACAGCAGACTGAGCAGGCCCACAGGTGAACTTTTCAGCCTTCCTCACTATGGGAATGTATTGTATTACTATTTAAATTATTGTTGTTATTTCTAAATTTGCATTTATCCATATGCATTTGCATATGCAGACATTACACAAATTGGTATCCTCTGTTGTCCTCTTTTTATGTGATGCATTTGCTCTTTCTTGGCAATGCGTAAGTGGCCACCTTAGGTTATTCTGTAGTAGTGGAGACAAGGAAAGTCTCAGGCTGAGCCCTACTAAATCTCCTTGCAATGTATTACAAAAATTACTTATTCATTCCTAACATTGGGTTTTTTAATTGGTTTAAAAAGAACATAAGAAAAGCCATGTTGGATCAGACCAAGGGTCCATCTAGACCAGCATTTTGTTCACACAGTGGCCAATCAGCTGTCAACCAGGAACCCACAAGCAGGACACGAGCACAACTAGGGATGGTGGAGAAATCTGCCACGGACTCCAATGAGGCTGGATTCTTTAGAATCTGCCTCCCTGGAGTCCATGGCGGAATGGACTGCTCCCCCCACCGCCACCCGGCCAAGGCTGGTTGGGACGGACCCTACCTGGCACCAGCCGGTCTGGGTCCATCCTCTTCATTCCGCAGCCGGCTGCTGCTGCGCTGCAGCTGCAAATGAAATCCAGCATAGCAGACGCCATTTGCTTCCCTGACCTTTGCCATGATTGGCTATGTAAATATGTATGTGGCCAATCACAGAAAGAGCAGGAACACAAGTGGCATCCGCTACACCATTTGCGTCCCTGCTCTTTGCTGTGATAGGCTACATAAATATTTACGTAGCCTATCACGGCAAAGCAGGGATGCAAATGGCGTCCCCTATGCAGAACGCCATTTGCAGCTGCAGCCCGGCCGTGGCCAGAAGTCAGGCTGTGGCGGGTGGCCCTGCGGACTTGCCGCGGAGCGGAGCCGGCCGGGGAGGATTCCGGGGGGAGAGGAATGGATCGCCTCCCCCCCGCCATTGAGGATTCCGAGGGGAGGAACGGATTGCCTCCCCCACTGGTGGACCCCCCACGGATGCAGGTAAGTGGGGTTTCGTACACCCCTAACAGGAATGGAAATCAATGGCGTCCCCTACGCCGGATGCCATTTGCGGCCACAGCCCGGCAGCGGACAGAAGTCTGGCTGTGGGCAGCCCTGGCTGGCGGCTCTGTGGACTCACCGGGGAGCGGAACTGGCTGGGGAGGATTCTGGGGGGAGGGACGGATCACATTCCCCCCCAGTGGACCCCGGAGCAGAACGATAAGTGGGGTTCATACACCCCTAAGTGCAACAGCACCCTCCCACCCATGTTCCCCAGCAACTTGTGTACATAGGCTCACTGCCTCTCGTACTGGCACATGGCCATCAAGACAAGTAGCCATTGATAGCCTTTTTCTCCAGGAATTTGTCCACCCCCTTTTTAAAGCCATCCAAACTGTGGCCATCATTACATCCTGTCATAGTGAGTTCTGTAGTTTAACTATGTGGTGTAACAATTTCCTTTTCCTTGTTTTGATCATTTTATTGGTGCATGTCCTGCTTTCAAGCAAAAATATGCTCCTGGGAGGCTTCCAGAAGGACAGTTTGGCTTGAAAACAAGCAGAATTGTTTTAGAGGAGAATAGCCCCCTTTTTGCCACCACTCCACCAAATTTCCCATTGTGCTTGCAAGAACTATTAACATTGTGCAAGTGTAGGTTTACGGACACTGTTATATCCTTTAGTGTATGGACACTGTTGTATCCTTTTCCAGGCACATCATAAGTGACATATTTGTTATGCTTATAGTTTGTTTTTTGAGGAAAGTAGGCTTTTTTAGGAAATTGCTTGCTAGGAGAAAGGTGAAAGCTGGTGCATGGAACTGGGACCATGGGAGTTCACTGCTCATGGGAAATGGGGTAATCTAACAAATAGGGCAGTTGTTAGCATTGGGCAGTTGTTAGCATTGAATAACTGTCATTCCACAAACTCAAACAGCACTAGCAAAGTTCTGCCAAATTGTTCTGTTGTGCAAGTGCTTGCACATTATGCCTGCACAGCTGCTGGCTTGACTGCTTACACAACTGCTTTGTGCAACTGTTTGTGCAACTGCACATGTGTAAAGGTACCTTTAGTTGGATTCTTCTCTCAGGCTTAGTTTGGAACCTGGTTTCCACTAACACAACGTAATTTGTGCTAGCAGAATGACATGGTTGGATATTGCCCATTAGCTCTAAGCCATATGACACTGAACACCCTGGTGTATTACCTCTTGGACTGTAATTGCCTAAACCTTATAAAAGCAGCCATCTCTAAATGATGAAATAAGAGAACCAATATTGAAAATTAATGAGCTGCAGAGTTAAAGGGCTTTTTAAAAATATGTTGTTATATATTGCATATGGATGATAGATAGGACAGAAAGGGTCCATATGTCCATATGTCCTTGGACAAATATGTCCAAGGCATCTATAATAATCTTTGGCATCAATTTAGCATGTCACATGTATGTGCAATGTTATAATGGAAGACTGTATACCAAAAGGAATGGATACCATAGGAAGAAATATTGTGAAAATGTAACTTGAATTGTCCTGTACAAACAAGCACTTGAATTTGTCATAGAAATTACTTTACTGCTAATGCTGAAACTGTGAGAACCTCAAGGTGTGTTCATATAGCCTCTAAATCTATACTTCTTACTTTTTTTGGCAGTAAATTGAGCATCCTGTCAAGGGATCTTCTAAAATGCAGATTTGTGCAGCCAAGCATTAGAAATTTAAAAAATGGCTATGTAGATTTTTCATCTTAAACATCCTGAAAACTTGACTTGTGTTCCTATTATTCCAATGAGGATTGATTCATATTAAAATTCCAACCCATTTTACTCTTTGTAATGAGCCTAAAATAGCTGCCAGCTTGCAATGCTGGAATTAATGATAATTAAATGTAACACAAAATGTATTTCCATATTTTGTATTGCTCAAATGATTTCATCTCAGATGTACTCTGATTCTTTTTTTTAGCAATGACTACTTCTATTTAATCTCTTTTCCAATTTTAATTTGAATTTCATATTGTTCCTGACTGTTTAATGAATATTTTGGGAGATGGCCACAGTGTTGTTAATTATACCAGAGACTGAATATAATTAATTCTTTTGGACCCGAAGTCAGTTGGTTAATCGATTTCTGATGGAACTGGAGATTAAACACAGATAGTTCACTTCTCCTTTCATTCATTTTAATTTTTCCCTCTTCAGTAGAATCAGATTACTATGGAAAGGTGTTGCTGATAAATCAGTTTTGGGGGGCACATTTTCGTCATTATCCGGGTGTTAATAAATGGACAGTCCTTTCAGCTATTCACCTTCCTATTGATCTTTCAGTGGGTGGAAACACAAGGACTTCAAGTTTTGTTCTTTTAAAGAAGATTCTGCCAAACGTATTTGTAATTCACTTTTTAGTAATGTTAAAATGCCTATGAACAGGAAAAACCTTAAGTGAGTGCAAAATGAAAAGGCATCTGAACATAGTTCTCCAGGAGATCCAACAAACCAACAGGGTAAGAGGGTAAGAGGTCGGAAAGATGCCAAAGTCAAACTTAATGTAAATGCAGAATTAATTTGTGCAGCTAAATTTGATTTTGGAGAATGGCTTTAAAGGGCTTAAATGAACAATGACAAGACATTAGTATGCCAGGCAGATCTCCCTTCCTCCCCCCACCCCTAAGGCTATAAATAATGGTATATTTTAATTTTTGACAGCTAGAAAAGCCCCAAAGGCTTCAAGGAGATAATGAAAAAGAGTGAGTGAAAAAAACTAAGAAGAACAAATGAAGAACCTTCCAGCTAGTCAATGAGACCTTGAAGATTTTTCAGTTGTTGTTGTTACTCAGATATGAGTAGATGGATTTAGGTTCCATTCAACAATATCTCATTGCCTTGTCATTTTTCACACTCTTGAAAAATCATTTAAGAACTTTCTGGTTCCCATTGTTTAGCAGTTTCACATTACACATCCTCCATCAACAGGCACAACATTCATCCAGAACTCTGTATGTGTATCAAGGTACACATAGCTCTTCTCTCTTCTATTCTGGACAGGGCAAGTCCACATGCAAAGGAATGCATCTGCAGAACTTCCCCCTCCACTGAAACTCAGAGAAGCTTTTGCAGGAAGGTGCCACCATGGACACCTCAAAGCCCCTGTGCCTTTGAGTTATCATTGAATCAAAGCAGTGGTGTTGTAGCAGCTGTATGCAGAGATCCTTCCCAATCACTCCTCTGCTTGCCAGAATTATCTGGGCTGGTAGATATCTATAGTGTGCAGAAGGGTAGGGGAGTTTGCCTGTCACAGCTTAGAGCCAGATGGTACTACGACTGGGTGAGAACTTGGTTTCACTTCAGCTTTAATAAAAATGTATTAAACATTCCAAAGTTCTCCATATCTGGCATAAAAGAACTTGAGATTTTTATTTTAACTGAATGAAGGAGAAACAAAAATTGACAGATTTGTCCATCCAGGACCAGGACTTTCAGTGCTTAGCTCTTAGAGGTCCGGGTTCAAATAACTGTGTATTCAACCATGTTAGTGTTGAATTAGGGTTGCCACCTCTTTTTTCCTAACAGGCTGCTGCTCATCTTTAACAGCTATACAGCAGGTAGATACATCATGAATCTCTCCAAAACTGAAATAGCTGTACCTATTGAATTTGACTGGTACAGATGGCTGAGAATTTTGGCTTGTTTTTCATAAGAATTTACCAAAATTTGAGAAGTTTTTCATATTTGGGAGAGAAAGAATTTGAAAAAAAGAAGAAGTGCAAGACAAAGCAAAACTAATAGATTCACACATCCCTAGATGGTACTGCCATGTTTGGCATTCTTAGGATACCAGGTTATTTGCAGTGGTGCACACCACTAATAATGCCATCCCAGGTCCAATGGCTTGATAAGGACAGTCTGTCCGAATGTCAAGAAAGGGAAACTCCTTGCGGCTGCTTCCAAATGGAATATTGTCCATCAGGCAGGTGAGTTCATCCAACGGAATCTCAGCAAAGTGATCCATTTGGCCATGGTAGTCCTCAGACATCCTATTAATCTCATGGTATGACAGCTGTTACACCAAGAACTGGGGGCCTGGTAATCCTTTTTATCACCAGAGAGATGCAGTGGGTGGGTTTGCACATAGCAAGAACCCGCTACCTCCCTAGGCAATTGGTTCCATTGTCGTATTGCTGTAACTGTCAGGAAGTTTCTCCTGAGGTTCAGCCGGAATCTGGCTTCCTGTAACTTGAGCCCATTATTCCGTGTCCTGCTCTCTGGGATGATCACGAAGAGATCCTGGCCTTCCTCTCTGTGACAGTCTTTCAAGTACTTGAAGAGTGAGATCATATCTCCCCTCGGTCTTTTCTTCTCAAGGCTAAACATGCCCAAATGTTTCAGTGTGGGGGTTCATTGGGATATTTGGGGGCTTTAAGGAGAAATGGCTGAAATAAAACATATTTGAACAAGGAACCTGGAAAAGAATTTCCACTTTCCCAGGCTTAGACTGTGAAATCAATAACACTGCAGATTCAGTGCATGATTACTGGTGTCCTTGTTTCAGAAGGAAACCACAAAGAAGCCTTCCCTGCTTCCTTAGTGAATTTTTTTAACCCCCTTCAGTTAAGGTAGCATAAATAGCATAGTGAATCGCTGAGAGGGAAAAGAAAGGAAAAATGGATTCAAAATGGCTGCTATTGTTCTAATGTCCCATTTGCTATTTAATTTGTTACCTGCTAAGGAACATTCTGCTGCACAAGTAGCATTTGGTGGATTGCAATAGTACAACCTTCCCCAACTTGGAGCCTTCCAGATGTTTTGGACTTCAGTTTCCATCAGCCCCAAACAGCATGGCCAATGATCAGGAATGCTGGAAATTTTATTCCAAAACATCCAGAGGGCATAAGGTTGGGGAAGGCTGAAACAGAAGAACAGATAAGCAGATCTTCAGATATTATCCAGGGTATTTCCTCTGGAGACATAGACTGGATCCAGACTTAGACATCTTTAATTTCAGTGGGAAGTCCAACACAGTCACATTTGACTTCAAAAGAGGAAACTTCTCTAAAATGAAGGAACCAGTAAAAAGGCAGTTGAAAGGGGGAGTCCAGAGAGTTAAATATCTTCAAAATGCTTGGAGGTTACTCAAAACCACAGTAATAGAAGCTAAGCTAGAATGTATGCCACAGGTTAGAAAAGGTAGCATCAAGTCCAAAAGGTCACCAACATGGTTAATGAAAAGTGTCAAATAAGCTATGAGAGAAAATAAGGCTTTCTTCAGAACCTGGAAGTCTTGCCTAAATGCAGAGTACAAAAAAGAGCACAAACTTGCATGAAGGAAATCCAAGTGCTACAGATGCAAGACAATAAGAAATCCAAAGAAGCATTTTAAGGAGCATATCACTAACAACATCAAGGCCAACAATAAAGAATTATTTAAATATATCAGAAGCAGGAAAAAAGCTAGGGAGGCAGATGGACCATTGGATGACAATGGGGTTAAAGGAGTATTAGAGAAGGATAAGGAGACTGAAGAGAAGCTGAATAAATTTTTTACATATGTTCACTGGAGAAGATGTAGGACAGATACCTGTGTCTGCACTGAAGTTTTCAGGAAGAGAGTCTGAGGGACTGAGGGAAATAGTGGTGACAAAAGATGAAGTTCTCAACCTTTCTGAAGGCTAATAAGGGCCAGATAGTATCCATCCGAGAGTTCTTGAACAACTCAAAATATGTAACACGTCCATAAGATCACTTCTGTACCAGAAGACTGGAAAATGGCTGATGTAGCACCACATTTTTAAGAAGGGATCCAGGATGGGGAAGGTGGAGATCTGGGAAATTACAGGCCAGTTAGCCTAATATAAATTGGTTGAAAGCATTAGTAAATATAAAATGACTAAGCACATAGAAGGACAAGCCCGGCTGAAAAAGAATCAACACAGCTTCCACAAAGGTAAATCTTGTCTCATTAACCTTCTAGAGTTCTTTGAGAGTGTCAATAACCATATGGACAGGGGTGATCCAGTAGACATTCCAGTGTACACATATGTGCATGTATGCACACACATTGTTACACCTGCACACATATACATATGCTAAACAATCTAGCTGTACATTAGAGCAGGGAGTGAGGAGATAACTGTAGATGGAGCAACCACCGCAGCCATTGCCCTGCCATTTTGCTGTGAGCATGGTGGGAAGAGGGCATGGCTTTGTTTTCTTCCATGCCACTGACAACAATGGGAGGAAATTAAGAACATCAGCTTCAGGTCTGGTATAAGTTTGCACCATTTTTGTGGTCATGGGGAAATGAAGGAACTTTGGACATGGCATATCCATGCCTGACTGCACCCTGCCCTGTTTGTCCCCAATAGCTGGTGGGATAACACCAGTAGAACATCTACAGCAGTGAATGTTTCCATCAGCATGGTTGGGAGCTTACACTGCTTTCTATGGCCCCTCTGCCAGTCCGCCTCTCTGGTGGCGCCAGGATTACACCAAAAAGAAATTTCTCAATCATATGATTAAATTTGTATAATCTTGCATATGGGTTTTTTAAAAAAACCACTCAGAGAACAAGAAGCATAGGCTTGCATAGACTTTACTTTTTTTTGCCAACAATGACCCTGCCAGTGAAGGCTGTTATATTCTCCCAGTGTGCAGGTAGGAATTAAAGGGTGAGAGAGAGAGAGTGACTTTGGCAAGGTCAACCAAGGAGGACATGGATGAACAGGTGTTTGGATCAAGGTCCAAGTCCTGCATCCTATCATGAAGACCACACTGACAATTAAAACATCAGTATAATGGAATGCTTGCTTCTATGTATACAATTTGTAAGGTTTATACAAATATGGGATTAGAGCAGATGCTCCACCCGTAACACACTGCCAGTATGATTTGCTGTACTCTACCTAATATATTTCATCCACTTATGTTCTATTTCTGATTTCTAGCAACCAGGATAAAAGAAAATGCAAAAGCATCTGTAAACAGCCACATTAACAGACAGTTCACATTAGGACAGCGCAATCAAAAGTCAGGCGTAAAGGACAAAACAGCATCCCATGCAGTGTTTGTAGTGTTGGTCTTAATTTATCTTTCCAAATGTAATTATAGATATGCTGATTATGACGGTGGTGGTGGTGATGATGATGATAATAACTATAGCAGCTGGTGCTCTATAAGTTACTGCAATCTAACAGCTAAATTGGGCTCATTTATTTTATGTTTGTTTGTTTTAAAAAAATGATCTAATATACTTCAGGATATTACTAAATGGATCTACCACTCAGGGGGTACCAAAAATTACTACTATATATATTTCCAGGGTGAGTGTATCATGAAGACCACACTGACAATTAAAACATCAGTATAATCTAATGCTTCTGTCATACAATTTATAAGGTTTATACAAATATGATATTAGAGCAGATGCTCCACCCTTAACACATCACCAGTATGCTTTGCTGTACTCTACATAATATAAGGGATGATGGGAGCTGTATGCCAAAACATGTGGAAGGCTACAAGTTGCCCAGCCCTGATGTAGCGGAACTATCTACTTAAGTGTGATGAATCAGTTCACAACTATCATTTCATAGTTTAATTAAGCACCCATTACTTCTAACTGAGGTCATTACAGAGATGCATTCCATGCAAATGATGCTGTTCAACCAGAAAGTTGAGGAGTCATGGCAGAGCCACAGTCTCTCTGTTCTAAAGATTTCCTGACATGCCAGCAATCATGCCTGTGTCCTTTTCAAAAAACACAAACATTTGGCCATTTGGATGAAATGAGACAATGGTTTGGGGCTTATAACTCAGAAAAATTTTATTGGATAACCACTTCTAATGACATGGATAAGAGTTGTGCAAGGATTACTGGGCAGCAAGACCAATTGGGCTGCAATCCTTTGATTGCCTAGGACTAAGTCCCACTGACTCAGAGGGCCACTACAGAGGCCCTAAAGTGTGTGTGTGTGAGCACGCATGTCTGTCTGTCTTGTGTATAGGGATGTATGAAAGTCACTTACCTTTTCGCGGATATGATTCACGGTGGGGGGGTAGGCACTCTGTCCCTCCCCCCAGAATTCTTGATGGGGGGAGAGGCGATCTGGTCCTCTCCCCCCGGAATCCTGCCCGGCTGGCTCCGCTCCATGGCGGCTCCGCAGAGCAGCTGGCCAGGGCCGTCCGCAGCCAGAGTTCCGGCCACAGCCAGGCTGCTTCAGACGCAAATGGCGGACGTCGTAGCAGCCACCATTTGCGTCCAGCCAGGCTGCCGTGATAGGCTACGTAAGAATTTATGTAGCCTACCACGGCAGGCCAAAAGAAACAAACAGCGTACGCAAATGGTGGTGGCTACGGCGGCCGCCATTTGCGTTCCCTATTTTTTGCTGTTTTATCTTACGTAAATATTTGTGTAGGCTATTACGGCGAAAAAAAAGGGGAACGGAAATAGCGCCCACTACGCTATTTGCGTTCCCCCTTTTTTTTGCCGTAATAGCCTACATAAATATTTACGTAGGATAAAATGGCAAAAAAGAGGGAACGCAAATGGCAGCTGCCATAGCCGCCCCCATTTGTGTACACTGTTTTGTTTTATTTTTTGGTTGCCATGATAGGCTACGTAAATACTTACGTAGCCTATCACTGCAAAGAGCAGGACGACAATGGTGGCTATGGTTGAAAGACCAGCCCCCGCCGCTGCCACCGTCGGAGCCTCTGCCACAGCCACCTCAACATCTGTCCCAGGTAAGCTTCATCCTGGGGCTATTCCGTGAGGTGGCGGGGGGTGGGAGGCCATTCTGCCATGGGTTTCGGCGGGCTGAATGCCAGTGCATTCGTCCTCACTGAAATCCGTGGCGGAATTCTCCGCCATCCCTACTTGTGGAGGCTAGCCTGCAATTCAAGAACTAGCATGTTATTATCTGCTGGTAGGGATGTACAAAAGTCACTTACCTGATCCCGAAGCTTGATTTGCGGTGGGGGGGAGGTGCTCTGTCCCTCCCCCTGAAATTCTGGCTGGGGGGGGAGGCACCCCGTCCCTCCAGCCGCGAAACCTCCTCTCCTGCCGGGACGCAAATGGCGGCAGCCATAGCCGCCGCCGTTTGCATCCCTGCAGTCAGCCGTGATAGGCTACGTAAATGTTTACGTAGCCTATCACGGCTGACTTTGAAAAAAAAAAGCGCGTATGCAAATGGCGGCGCCCATGGGCACCGCCATTTGCGTTCCTTATTTTGGAACGTGTAGTCTACATAAACATTTACCTAGACTACGGCGAAAATAAGGGGAATGCAAATAGCATTCCCCTTATTTTTGCCGTAGTCTATGTAAATGTTTACGTAGACTACATGTGCCAAAATAAGGAACGCAAATGGCGGCGCCCATGGGCGCCGCCATTTGCGTACGGGCTTTTTTTTTTTTTTCCAAAGTCAGCTGTGATAGGCTATGTAAACATTTACGTAGCCTATCACGGTGTTTTTTAAAAATCTAGCCGTGATAGGCTACGTAAAGATTTACATAGCCTATCATGTTTGTTTGTTCGTTCGTTTGTTTAACTTGGAAATGGCAGCTGCGGAAGCCGGTCAGAAGACCGGCCGCCGCAGCCGCCGCTGCCGAACCACCGCCGAACTGCCACCGGAGCCGCCGCCACCAGGGACATTCGAACAAGGTAAGTCCCGTCCCGGGGGGGGGGGCGGGGGGCAGACCGTTTCTCCACCAATTGCAGGGGGCCAAATGCGCTGGCATTCGGACTCCCCAATATTCATGGAGAAATTCTCTGAGATCCCTATCTGCTGGTACTGTTCCCATTCCCTGTAAATTATCTAGGAATAGCAAACTGGGCTAGGTATAATTCTAAGCCAAATGCCACAGATAATCTCAAATTGGGCATTCTGTTATTAAGATGATGTCCATAGTGCAGCTCTCCATACTCCCAGATTAGTGCTGTAACAAACAACCAAGCACACTGGAAACAAGCTGTGGAAAGGAAGCCCTTAGGAAGTTGTGTGGACCACACAGTCCATTGCTGGACCCTGTCAGTTATGTGGACAAGCAGAGGACTAGTTGCAAATGGAAGCATTGGCCATGTGGGCTGTGGAGATCAGAAACGCTGGGAAAACCACATCCCCAACTCCAAAATATATTTGTTTGTTTTTGGACTTTACTCCTACTTTCAAGGGGACCGCGGTGGCTTAGTGGTTAAGACTAGGAGTGTATGAAACCCCGTTTACCTGGCTCTGCTGGGGTCGGCAGGTGAGGGGAGGTGATCCGTTCCTCCCCCTGGAATCCTTGACGGGAGGGAGGTGATCTGTTCCTCCCCCCCAGAATCCTACCCGGCCGGCTCCGCTCCACGGCCAGTCTGTGGAACCGCCAGCCAGGCCAACCCGCAGCAGGGCCTCCAGCCACTGCCGGGCTGCTGCAGATGCAAGTGGCGTCCTGCATAGGGGACGCCATTTGCATCCCTACGCCAGCCCATGATAGGCTACGTATATATTTACGTAGCCTATGAAGGCTAAAGAAGGGACGCAAATGGCGCACCCGATGCCATTTGCATCCCTGCTTTAGCCGTGATAGGCTACGTAAATATATACGTATCCTATCACGGGCCGGCATAGGGATGCAAATGGTGGCCGCTACAATGGCCACCATTTGCGGCCGCAGCAGCCCAGCAGCAGCCGAAGCCGCTGCCACTGCTGCCGCTACCGCTTCATCCGCCACTGGAGCCACTGCTGGAGCTGGAGCCGCAGCCGGATATGCTCTGTTTCGCGGGACTTTAGCGGGGTGGTGGGGCGGATTGCTCCATTTGGCCACGGATTCCAGGGAATTCACTGGAATTTGGCCTCCCTGGGGTCCGTGGAGGAATTCTCTAACATCCCTAGTTAAGACACTGAACCGCGTGACGGAGTGAGCTCCCGTCTTCAGTCCCAGCTCCTGCCAACATAGCAGTTCGAAAGCAAGAAATTGCAAGTAGATAAATAGGTACCGCTTCGGTGGGAAAGGTAACAGCATTCCGTGCACCTCGATGTTCAGTCATGCCAGCCACATGACCACAGAAGTGTCTTCAGACAGCGCTGGTGCTTTGGTTTAGAAATGGAGATGAGCACCACCCCCTAGAGTCGGACATGACTGGTTGGGGACACCTTTACCTTTTACCTCCTTTCAGGATCATGGTTTATTACTTATTGATTTATTGATTTGTTCCTGACATTTATATACTGTCTTAGCTGCTAAAAATCATCAAGACAGTGTACAACATTTAAAACAATGAAAGACACAATCCTATGCATGCTTAGACAGAAAAATGTCCTACAATTCCCAGCATTCTCCAGGCAGCCATGTTGGCTGGAGGATTCTGGGAAATATAGGACTTTTTCTGCCCAAACATGCATAGGGTTGCAATAGCCAAAACCTTAAAACAATACAAAGAGAGCATTAAAACAATAAAACATTAAACCTAAATATTCTGGAAGGCCATACTGAAAGGATTTGTCTCTACACCCTTTCTAAAGGCCCAAAGAGTGGAAGACAATCATCATTTTTGAGGGAGTAATTTGGGGGCAACACAGGAAAAAACCTTTTCATGGGTACCTGACAAAAATGGGCCTCACAGTTAATGGTGCCCTCAAAAAACCTCTCCTGCAGATCATAAATGCAGGAGAGGCATCTAAGAATGGTCAAGAATGAGAATGGGTCAATCTGTCAATTTCAGTTTTTCTCAGTTTCTCTTCTTCTTTCTTTTTCCACTCTTAACTTCAGTTCACCTCAAACATCGAGAATTTTTCCTGTATTAAGTTCACATCATTCCAAACATTGAATATTTTGTTAAA
Source organism: Heloderma suspectum (assembly GCF_057233095.1). Lineage (NCBI taxonomy): Eukaryota > Metazoa > Chordata > Lepidosauria > Squamata > Helodermatidae > Heloderma > Heloderma suspectum. The sequence continues at coordinate 90,402,007 of NC_139461.1, forward strand.
ACGTTTTGTATGAATGAGCATTTCTGTGCACATTACTCCTAATACATGCATTTTTGTACACACTTTTGTCTAATATATATATATGTTTGTAAGCAATTCTAATAAAATACATTTTTTAACATTATTTACCCTAATAATGCATTCTTAGATGCATTATGCATTTGGCACACTTTTTTTTTTAATTGAAGAACTCTATTGAAAAATTTGGAGAAGTATGAATTTTGGATAACTACATTTCAGTTCACGTAGGAGTTTGAAAACTCAAAATTAGGTAAGTGCATATTAAAATGCAAACTGGACAAATTTCTACCCCAACACTACTCAAGAGCTACCTGGACCTATCCCAAGTCTTTTGAATAATGTGTACTTCCTGCAAGTGCTTTATATCATTGCAGATGTAGTCACTCAAATTGAGAATGTAATTCTGAGTCAGCGGTGTAAACTAGGACTGTGCACTGCTTCGCCCTGATGCCTGAACCCTGAGTCAAAGCGGGCTGCTTCGGGTCACTTTGTGCCCCTTCCAAGGTGAAGCGGAAGGTCCTTACCTGAGCCACTGCTGCCGCCATTGCCACCGCCATGCTCACTGCTGTCACTGCTGCCGCTGCCCTCACCACCAACAACTGCTGAGGCCTCGATGCCCGTGGCGACTCTTACTGCAGGGAGTCACCATTTTTAGAATGGCAACCTCCAGGAAGTTCCAGGAGGTTGCCATTTTAAAAATGGCAACTCCCTGCAGTAAGAGTTGCCGCGCACGTCCAGGCCTCAGCAGTTGGTGGTGGTGAGGGCGGCGGCGGCAGTGACGGCAGTAGCCTCAGCAGTTGGCAGTGGCGAGGGCGGTGGCGAGGATGGAGGCAATGGCAGCAGCGGAGAAGGCAGTGAGGACGGCGGCAGGGGTGGCGGTGACAAGGACAAAGACAGTGGCGGAGAAGGTGGTGAGGATGGTAGTGGCGGCCAGGTAAATGGTTTGCACAGGAGCATCAGGGTGGGTCCCACAGCAGAGTTCAACTTCCGAATCCCACTTCTGGTTCGGGCCCGAGGTGGGTTGGGGCCCCCCAAATCTGACCGAGCCAGATCAGGCCCACCTTGGAAGCCACAAAGTGGCTTCTGAGTCTCATCAGGGGGTCCCTGCACAGCCCTAGTGTAAACTGAAGTATTTTTTTCCAGTTTTTGCCAGAAGCCATGAAACTTACTTGAGGTTTAGTTTTGACTTGCACAAAATGACTGAAGAGTTGCAAACAGACCCTTTAGGAAGTGAGTGAAAGCAATATTAAATGAGAGAAGAATTTGATGTAAATTAGTTTTCCTCCTTTCTGATAGCCTTTTCTTTACTTTTTCTGGTATTTTATAAATTTGTGCTCCCTCAGCTTTTATCAGGGGAGATTTTGCCCCACCTCTATTCCTGCAATGAAGTGTTGTGAGATGGGGGGACAGGAAAAGGCCTTCATAATGCTGCTGCACCTCCTTCTTGGCCTTTTTGGGCTCTGCAGTCTCGAACCCCCCATCCTTTAGCAGTATGGGTTTATCCAGTCACCTTTGGGGGCTGAGCTGGAATTTGGGGGGCATCCTCTGATTGGCTATATGGATCACTCTTTTTTTGCTTTGTTCATACTGTTATTTTGTCCTTAGTGTTTTCTTTTCATTTGTTGGTTGGTTTTTATTTTGTCACATCTGGCAGATAAAGCAGTCTGGGAGGGTATTAGTTAACTGACCCTGGTGAATACGCAGAGGCACCTTTATAGTGAAGGGTTACTCTTCCTGACTACCCCTTATTGCCTGATGACTTGAGGAGATGGGGAGGGGAAATGGACCCTTGGGGCCCTAGAGACTTCATCCTTCTGAATGCTGCCCAGTGGAGGAGAGCAACAAAAGGCCACCCTTGGCTTGCCTTACTGGTGAGCAGGCATTGATAAGCATTGATCTACTCTTTAGCTGATCCAGAACTTGAAGTCAGGATGGAGTCATGCATAGTGCAGTCTGCTAGGGCATACCCAGATGGCTGCCATTAAATAGGTGGCCTGCATCTGCTTACTTTAGATTATTGTTGCATTTCCTCACATTATTGAAGATGTGGACTTTCACCCATATCCTTGTCTTGCACCTTCATTCTGGAGCAATTGCTGCAATGTTGCAGCAAACATTATAGAAGCATAGAATCTTAGAATAGTAGGGTTGGAAGGGGCCTACAAGGCCATTGAGTCCAACCGCCTGCTCAATGCAGGAATCCAAGTCAGAGCATCCCTGACAGATGGCTGTCCAGCCTCGTCTTGAACGCCTCCAGTGTGGGAGAGCCCACCACATCCCTGGATAATTGGTTCCATTGTCGCATTGCTCTAACAGTCAGGAAGTTTTTCCTGATGTTCAGCCGGAATCTGGCTTCCTGTAACTTGAGCCCATTATTCCGTGTGCTGCACTCTGGGATGATGATCAAGAAGATATCCTGGCCTTCCTCTCTGTGACAACCTTTCAAGGACTTGAAGAACGCTATTATATCTTCCCTCAGTCTTCTCTTCTCAAGGCTTAACATGCCCAGTTCTTTCAGTCTCTCCTCATAGGGCTTTGTTTCCAGTCCCCTGATCATCTTTGTTGCCCTCCTCTGAACCCTCTCCAGTTTGTTTGCATCCTTCTTCAAGTGTGGTGCCCAGAACTGGACACAGTACTCCAGATGAGGCCTAACCAGTGCTGAGTAGAGGGGAACTAGTACTTCCCGGGATTTGGAAGCTATGCTTCTATTAATGCAGCCCAAAATAGCATTGGCCTTTTTTGCAGCCACATCACATTGTTCGCTCATATTCAGCTTGTTATCGACAACAATTCCAAGATCCTTCTCGCTTGTAGTGTTGTTGAGCCATGTATCCCCCATCTTGTAACTGTGCATTTGGTTTCTTTTTCCTAGGTGCAGAACTTGGCATTTATCCCTATTAAATTTCATTCTGTTGTTTTCTGCCCAGCGCTCCAGTCTATCCAGATCACTTTGAATTCTGTTTCTGTCTTCCAAAGTATTAGCTATCCTGCCCAATTTTGTGTCATCTGCAAATTTGATCAGCATTCCCTGCACCTCCTCCTCCAAGTCATTAATAAAAATGTTGAAGAGCACTGGGCCCAGGACTGAGCCCTGCGGTACTTCACTCATTACTTCTCCCCAGTTTGAGAAGGTCCCATTGATAAGCTCTCCGATTCTGTAGCCAACTGTGGATCCACTGGATCGTTGTTTCATCTAGCCCACTTTTAGCTAGTTTGCTCATCAGGATATCATGGGGCACTTTGTCGAAAGCTTTGCTGAAGTCAAGGTATATGATGTCTACAGCATTCCCATGGTCCACAAGGGAGGTTACTTGATCAAAAAATGAGATCAGATTCGTCTGGCAGGACTTGTTCTTGACAAATCCATGTTGGCTTGGAGTAATCACTGCATTGTTTTCAAGGTGCTTCCAGATGGATTGCTTTATCATCTGCTCCAGAATTTTCCCAGGGATTGATGTCAGATTGACTGGTCTGTAGATCCCAGGTTCCTCCTTTTTATCCTTTTTGAAGAGAGGGACAACATTAGCCCTCCTCCAGTCATCTGGCACTTCCCCCGTCCTCCATGATTTCTCAAAGGGAATAGACAGCGGTTCTGAGAGTTCTTCTGCCAGTTCCTTTATTACTCTAGGATGTAGTTCATCTGGCCCTGGAGATTTGAACTCATTCAAAGTAATTAGGTGTTCCTTGACCATATGCCTATTGATCTCAAGCTGCAATCCTGCCCCTTCAGCCTGCACTTTGTGTTTGCCAGGGGGGTCATTGACCCTCTTTTGAGAGAAGACTGAGCCAAAGTAGGAATTGAGCACCTCTGCCTTTTCTTTGTCATCTGTTATCATTTTGCCATCCTTATTTAATAGCTGAACAACCATTTCTTTCCTCTGCCTTTTACTATGCACGTAGCTGAAGAAAGCCTTTTTGTTGTTTTTAGCATCCCTCATTAACCTCAGCTCATTCTCAGCTTTAGCCTTCCTGATGCCATTCCTGCAATTCTGTGCTACCTGCCTGTACTCTTCCTTTGTTACTTGGCCTTCTTTCCACTTCCTATATGTGTGCTTTTTTGTTTTCAGGTCATCCCTAAGCTTTTTGTGAAGCCACATTGGCTTCTTCTGTTGTCTTCCACCTTTTTTTCTTGTTGGAATGGTTTGTAATTGTGCCTTGAGGATTTCCTTTTTTAAAAGCTCCCACCCATCTTGGACTCCTTTTCTTGTTAGCATCACTTGCCATGGGACCTTACTGATCATTGTTCTGAGTTTATTAAAAGTCTAAATTCCAAGTCTAAATTCTACATTTTTCCCTCTTCCGGTGCGTTGTTGTTGTTGTTGTTGTTTCTAATGAAATGTATTTATTCTCAAGCTCTCTTCCCGCTCTCCAGTACAAAAGCTTTTCTGGGGCCTATTGCTGACAGGTAGAACATGCACATGTGTCATCCCTTTGTGGAATGTGGCATTGCTTGTTGGGAATGCAGGAATTTACTCTCATGTCAGACAACATTAAGTGGGTGCTTGAATGTTGGTCCTTTGGCAGCAATAATGCTTAGAATTCAAGGAGGATGACATTTCAGATGTCAGAAATGTTGGCCAATGGGGAAAGTGATTATAGGAGGCAGTTTAAATGATTCAGCATTTCATGTATTAATCTCTTTTCAACATAACAAGTTTCCAAAGTTCACTTGTGCACTCTGTTCACATTTGAAAAGTGAAAATTCAACACAGATGTGACAGCTCTGATATTCTGATTTGTAAGCTGCTTGAGCAAAGTATTAAGCAGTTGGGTGACCTAGATAAATACTAAAATGATTCTTTCCCTTCTTCTTCAAAGGATCCTGGAACTCCATCTTAAGGGATATCAGGGTGGCTCTGCATGATTTTCATATTAAATTGTTTGAGTCCATTCAGTATCCTTCCTTAGACAACTTTTTTTAAAAGTACTTTACTGAGATGCTGTTTATTTTTGACAGTGCTGTCAATCCTTTTCTTTAAAAAAATCAGGCTTTAAAAATAACAATATTAATGTGTATTATTTACCAGTCTGTTTTTCCTCTTCGGAGAGCCTCTGTGACGCAGAGTGGTAAGCGGCAGTATTGCAACCAGAACTCTCCCCATGAACTGAGTTCGATCCCAGCGGAAGCTGGGTCTCAGGTAGCCGGCTCAGGTCGACTCAGCCTTCTATCCTTCTGAGGACGATAAAATGAGTACCCAGCTTGCTGGGGGAAAAGTAGTCACGACTGGGGAAGGCAATGGCAAACCACCCCGCTATAGTCTGCCATGAAAATGCCAGCATAAGCAGCGTCCCTCTAGGGGTCAGTAATGACCCAGTGCTTGCACAGGAGGAACCTTTCCTCCCCCCCCCCTTTTTTTTCCTCTTCACCAGCAAACCTGAAAGCTAAACTTCAGGACAGTTCTTTGCATTAAAGTAAAGTTGAAAGAATGACGAAGGTATATGTTTTATGTATTGCATTTAAATAAAAATATGGTTTTTTTAATTACCTGAATTTTTTGACCTATTTATTTTTGACCATTCATTGGAGGGAAGGGGTTAAAAGAAACTGCACCTGAAAATTGTTGGAAGGGGTATAAACATCAGAGAAATTTATCTGGGTGCAGAGCTTCAGTGGTTACCTTACTGGAAGGAGGTGGTGGAGGGGCTCCTGTGTGCAATTTCTTTTACCTCCCCCCACCCCCAGCCTCTCCAGCTGCTTGAGCTTCTTGGAAAGCCCCCTGAGGACTTAGCCGGGACTTTCTTCGTTGGGGCTTTCCAGTGCTGCTGCCTGCTCAGTGCCTGAAAGCCGAGAGAGAGAGGCATTTTGGTTTTGCTCTGTTGTTATTAAATGCCCTTTTAACAACAACAACAACAACAACAACAAGAATAACAACAACTCCTCTGTCAGCTTTCAGGCACTCAGCAGACACAGCACTGGAAAGCCCCAGGGGAGGAAGTCCTCCTGGCTAAGTCCTCCAGGGGGCTTTTCAAGAAGCTCAAGCAGCCACCAGCATGGCTGCAAGGACCAAATTGGGGGGGGGGGAATGGTAAAACAAAGAGCATCACCATTCCCCTCAGCCAGCTCCTTCCAGTAAGGTAAGCACTCAAGCCCTGCACCTTGAGAAATTTGTCCAAAATTCTCAACATCCCAATGAAAGAGGCAGAAAAAACAACTGCCTCTTTCACAGGGAAGCGAAGAGGCTGTGAAAGGGCAGCTGGGGTTTTGGCACAGCACTACTTTTAATGATGTGCCCTGTTTGCCCAGTGTTGTCTGTTGTACCCTCGAGTACTCATTCAGGCACCACACAGCTGTCGGGAATGTCATTCTGCTCTTCCCCTCCTGCCCTTCCCCAATATCATGGGTGAGTGAGGACCACATTTTGCATGGAATGTGGGAAAGAAGGTGGCACAAAGATGGCTAACTCATGCCTTTGTGACTGGCAAATTTGACTCAGGCAAGCTGTTTAAAACTAGAATCTGCCTCCCAGCCTAGTCTGAGGGCAGCTTGGCACTCTCTCACCCTGCAGTGCAGGATTAGCTGATCACTTTCAGATCAAGCAGAAATTTCCCCCACCTCTTATTCATTGGAATATGCAGGGGTTCCCCACCTGCTTTGCACTGCCCCATAGCAAAAGCAAGTATATTGTTTAACTGGGCATGGCCTTTTCTGGTGACAGCTAGCCAAGACAGTGCAGGTCTCAAGGGGGAATGGGAAGAAGAGATATTGGTGGGCATCCCTGAAATATCGTGTGGAAGGTGAAAAGTGCTTCCCTGACTCACTTTTTGGGTTTAAGGGGTTAGCGGCCCAAAGCCAGTGCTGTAGTGGAGCCAGGGCTCACGGGGATGCAGTGCTGACATATTTATTAGCAGGGACACTGATGTCATTTGCCAGCCCTTCAGAATTCCCTGTTCCTTCTGAGCTTAGCTGCAATTCTCACGGTAGCTGGGGGGAAATGAATTTTACCAGCAACAATATTGTTCCCTGTAATGCAAAGTATTTTGGGATTACTTGGTCATGAGGAGGCCATCAAGACCCATTAGCTTTACAAAAGACCTGCTCCTAGCAGAGACAAAACTGCAGGTTTGTGGACATGGATCACCACAGCTGCCTGAACTTTTGGACTATCCCGGGGGGTATGGTAATGGGGACTGCCATGATGGGCACTAGCACTTCAACATTTACTACTACACCATGGCCAAAGCCTCATTGGGGCATGACTGTCTCGCCCATCCAAAGCAAAAGGGCCGAGGCAATGATAACTGGGCCTAGGCCTCAAAGCATCCCAACGAGCAATTGTAGAAACAGTGAAGTTTGGCCTGATGGATGAAGCACGGAGAAACTTGCTATCTGCTGTGTCAGCTGAGGGAGGGAGTCATGCCCACACTGAGCGGTGCATGGGTGTGTACAAAGATAGCGAACAGAAGTTATCCTATTGCAGTTATTTTAATGTTTGATAAAATTGCAATCCTTTGATTACCCCCCCCCCCCATTTCTCATCTCCTCATCCCTGAGTTCATGCATTGCTTTATTATATGGACACTCTATACGCCTTCACTGCAGGGATATAAACACAACACCCAGGCCTACAACATTTGCCCTAGCCCAAGGAAGAAAGAGGGGGGAAGACTTAAGCCAGGCTGTACTGAAAGGAACAATGTGTGCTATCTCCTTACAAGTACTTTTGACAGGTCCAGGAGGCAAAAATTAAGGCATGTGTTGTCTACTTTATTTTATTACTTGTTTGAAAATATTTATATACTGTTGTTGCTGGTCTTTCCACACCTAGTTTCTTCTTTTAAGTCTTTTTTGAGTTAGTCAGCTTGTTGAAATTGAGCCAAGTAGCACTCCCTTAATTAACAGCTGGCTCCTTTCTCATTCCAGCCTAACCAGGAATAGGGGTGTACTTGCTATGTATTTTATCTCCCACTTGATTGGCAAGTCAGGGGGGTGTTTGTGACTCCTTTGCCCTCCTCTTTTGGCTATCCTTTGAGAGTGGGGGTCTGTTGGTAGCTGGGTGTGTTGTTGTTCTGGACCCTGGCTCCCCTCCTGACAGGGGGGTGGATGTGCCTGCGGTATTCCTCAATGACTGCCTTAGAATTATAGAATAGTAGGGTTGGAAGGGGTGTATAAATCCAATCCCCTGCTCAGTGCAGGAATCTAAGACAAAGCATCCCTGACAGATGGCCATCCAGCTTCATCTTGAATGCCTCCAGTGTGGGAGAGCCCACTACCTCCTTAGGTAATTGGTTCCATTGTCATATTGCTCTAACAGTCAGGACGGTTTTCCTGACGTTCAGCCGGAATCTGGCTTCCTGTAACTTGAGCCCATTATTCCGTGTCCTGCACTCTGGGATGATCAAGAAGAGATCCTGGCCTTCCTCTCTGTGACAGCCTTTCAAGTACTTGAAGGGTAGGATCATATCTCCCCTCAGTCTTCTCTTCTCAAGGCTTAACATGCCCAGTTCTTTCAGTCTCTCCTCACAGGGCTTTGTTTCCAGTCCCCTGATCATCTTTGTTGCCCTCCTCTGAACCCTCTCCAGTTTGTCTGCATCCTTCTTAAAATGTGGTGCCCAGAACTGGACACAGCACTCCAGATGAGGCCTAACCAGTGCTGAGTAGAGGGGAACTAGTGCTTCACATGATTTGGAAGCTATACTTCTATTAATGCAGCCCAAAATAGCATTTCCCTTTTTTGCAGCCACATCACATTGTTGGCTCATATTCAGCTTGTGATCGACTACAATTCCAAGATCCTCCTCACTTGTAGTATTGTTGAGCCAAGTATCGCCCATCTTGTAACTGTGCATTTGGTTTCTTTTTCCTAGGTGCAGAAAGTGGCATTTATCCCTACTAAATGTCATTCTGCTGTTTTCTGCCCAGCACTCCAGTCTATCCAGATCACTTTGAATTTTGTTTCTGTCTTCCAAGGTATTAGCTATCCCGCCCAATTTTGTGTCATCTGCAAATTTGATCAGCATTCCCTGCACCTCCTCCTCCAAGTCATTAATACAAATGTTGAAGAGTACTGGGCCCAGGACTGAGCCCTGCAGTACCCCACTCATTACCTCTCCCCAGTTTGAGAAGGTCCCATTGATAAGCACTCTTTGAGTCTGATTCTGGAGCCAACTGTGGATCCACTGGATCGTTGTTTCATCTAGCCCACTGTGAGCTAGTTTGCTCATCAGGATATTATGGGGCACTTTGTTGAAAGCTTTGCTGAAGTCGAGGTATTATGACGTCTACAGCATTCCCTTGATCAAAAAATGGGTGACTTGATCAAAAAATGAGATCAGATTCAGCTGGCAGGACTTGTTCTTGACAAATCCATGTTGTCTTCAAGTAATCACTGCATTGTTTTCAAGGTGCTTCCAGATGGATTGCTTTATCTTTTGCTCCAGAATTTTCCCCGGGGTTGATGTCAGACTGACTGGTCTGTAGTTCCCAGGTTCCTCCTTTTTGCCCTTTTTGCAGATATGGACGTTAGCCCTCCTCCAGTCATCTGGCACTTCCCCCGTCCTCCATGATTTCTCAAAGATAACGGACAGCGGTTCTGAGAGTTCTTCTGCCAGTTCCGTTATTACTCTAGGATGCAGTTCATCTGGCCCTGGAGATTTGAACTCATTCAAAGTAATTAGGTGTTCCTTGACCATATGCCTATGGATCTCAGGCTGCAATCCTGCCTCTTCAGCCTGTACTTTGCGTTTGCCAGGGGGGTCATTGACCCTCTTTTGGGAGAAGACTGAGCCAAAGTAGGAATTGAGCACTTTTGCCTTTTCCTTGTCATCTGTTATCATTTTGCCATCCTTATTTAATAGCTGAACCACCATTTCTTTCCTCCGTCTTTTACTATGCACATATCTGAAGAAAGCCTTTTTGTAGCTTTTAGCATACCTCGCTAACCTCAGCTCATTCTCAGCTTTAGCCTTCCTGATGCCATCCCTGCAATTCTGTGCTACATGCCTGTACTCTTCCTTTGTAGCTTGGCCTTCCTTCCACTTCATATATGAATTCTTTTTTGTTTTCAGGTCAACTCTAATATTTTTGTGAAACCACACCAGCTTCTTCTGTTGTCTTCTGCCTTTTATTCTTGTTGGAATTGTTTGTAATTGTGCCTTTAGAATTTCTGTCCCACCCATCTTGGACTCCTTTTCTCATTAGAGTCACTTCTTTTTTTTCTTTTTTTTGCCGTGATAAATATTTACGTAGCCTATCTAGGGATGTCAGAGAATTCTGCCATGGACTGAAATGGGATCGAATTCCCTTCAGTCTGTGCCACGGAATCCTCTGTGGAATGGCACCACAAGGTCCTGTGGAGCCAGCAGTCACGCGGCTTTTTTTTGTCATCCGCACAGAGTCATGAAATTTTTGTAAATAAAAACGCAAGGTAGTATATTTTGATAATAAATACATAAGTTGTTTTTTTTTTTAATGAATTTTGCTCACTGCCTTGTTTGTTGATGTTCTTTTTCAATTGAAATCCTCCGTCTCCATTTACTTTCAGACAAAACATTTCCTCCTCCTCGGGGCTTCCCAAAACAGGGCAGCCCTAGGTGTGCCTGAGTGATGCACTCTTGATTTAAAGCAACACTGTTTGAAAGAAAGAAAGTAAAAACCTTTTAAAATGATCATGCCGGTCTGGAGCCCTGCACGAGTATTATTCCTCCAGCTAGGCTTTCTATTTCCACATCCAGCGTTGTTGTTCACATTGTGAGGCTAAAATGGTGAGGAGAACCAACTCTGTGCATGTCTACTCAGAAGTAAGTCTTACTGAGTTCAATGCAACTTACTCCTACACATGTCAGCACCCCACTTGCCCCCAGCTCAGCTTTGTATTTCCACATCCAGCTCATTAGCAAACCTCCTGTTAGTTATCTCACTGGGTGACTTTGGGCTGGACTCTCACCACTACACCATACTTCTGTTATGAAACTCATGAAGGAAAAGAGACAGTATAATGGAAAGTTCTTTCTGAAGCAGTCACACTTCACTTGTACAAATGCAGCATGAAGGGAAAGATCAGCAACCTTCTCTTTGTTTGCACACTCAGCACATGCTCAGGGAATGGACAAAATGAGGAATAAACATACCAGGAAGTATGAAGAACTATATTCTTCCATTATGTGTGTGTGTGTGTGTGTGTGTGTGTGTGTAATCTCCCTCCATCCAGCTGTTCCCTGGAAACCTCCCCCCATTCACCCAAGGGTCTTCTGAGATAACTAACAGGAGGTAGGATAAAGAGCTGGATGTGGAAATACAAAGCTGAGCAGAGAGGAGAACCAACTCTGTGCATGTCTACTCAGAAGTAAGTCTTACTGAGTTCAATGCGACTTGTCTCCTATACATGTCAGCACCCCACTTGCCCCCAGCTCAGCTTTGTATTTCCACTTCCAGCTCATTATCAAACCTCCTGTTAGTTATCTCAGAAGGCCCTTGGGTGAATGCGGGGGGCAGTTTCCAGGGAACAGCTGGATGGAGGGAGATTGCACACACACACACACACACAGACACACACGTTTCTTTCAAACAGCATTGCTTTAAACAAAGAGTGCATCGCTCAGGCGCACCTGGGGCAGCCTTGTTTTGGGAAGCCCCGAGGAGGAGGAAGTGTTTTGGCGGAAAGTAATTACTGCACGTCTCAGGCAGGGGGGAAAATACGTAAATATCTACGAAAAATAGCCTTTCTTACGGAAGTTATGCAGAATTATGGCTGTCGGTATGGATTTATCTTCGTAATTCTTGGAGCGAAAAAAAAAGAGGAGAATTCCGAGGGCTTGCGAACGACGGTACGGAGTACTGGCCGCAAACTGCAGAAGTCAAGTGGCATGGAAGGTACGCAATTCGTACATCCCTAAGACTATCACACGGCAGCCACTATTTGAGTCCCTGCAGGCTGCCCAGCGGCCGGATGTCCGGCTGCGGGTGGCCCTGGCCGGCGGCTCTGCGGAATTGCCGCAGAGCGGAGCCGGCCGGAGAGAATTTCGGGGGGAAGGACAGAACACCTCCCCCCACCGCGAATGTCACCCTTCAAAAAGGTAAGTGACTTTCGTACATCCCTACAATCAAGTCAAGGATAGCCGATCCTCTAGTTCCTTCCTCCACTTTCTGTAGGAGGAAATTATCAGCAACACAAGTCAGGAATCCTTTGGAGGGGCCATGTTTTGCAGAATTTGTCTCCCAGCAAATATCGGGGAAATAGAAGTCCCCCATTACTATTACATCACGCTTCCTTGAAACTTTGGCAATTTGCTTTTTGAAAGTTTCATCCTCTTCTCCTTGATTGGGTGGCCAGTAGTAGTTCCGACCCCCATGTTCCTTTTATTCTTTGCTCCATTTATTTTAACCCAGATGCTCTCGATGGAGCTACCAAGCTCATCCTCCTGTATTTCTGTGCAGAGATATGTATGAGAAACATTACCAAGGCATGTTACCTGGGTCCTGGAAGGGGGAGTTGCTGCATAAGGAGATTTGAGTAAACTTCATCTCCATCACAACCAATTTCCATTTAACACCACCACTCCTCAAAAAAGTTTACACATTATAAAATGATCAGTATAAAAGTATGAAAATATTATGACAGATTAATAGTTGGGAAAAGCCAGGGTAATGTCATGTCCCCTGATTCTGAGGCTCTGCATTATCCCAAGGAGAACTTCAATTCAGCTGGGTCGCAGGCCACCCCACTACAGAAGAAGCCCTTGGCACTTCCTTCTACATTGTTTCAGCCTGAGGATGTAGCTCTCCCATTAACTGATTTGAGGATGACTCCCCTATAACCTCTCTGGTGCCTCAGCCACACACAAGCATGAAACAAACACTAGCCCTTCATGAACTGCAGTCAGCATCCAGTGGGGGTGGAGCCATTGAAAGACCAGCTTCTGCCATCCTTCTTCAGAATCAGGCCTCAGTTGACTACAGAGCCAGACCAGGAGGATACCATGGTCAATGATGTCAAAAGCTGCTGAGAGATCAAGTTAAGAGCTACAGTGTTGCGCTTCCTCTGTCCTTGTCCCAGGAAAGGCCATCCATCAGGGTGACCAAAGCCAGTTCTGCCCCATATCTGAGCCAGAATCTGGAATGGAATGGGTCTCTGGATAATTGTTATCATCTAAGAACAACTGCTGCTGGGTTGCCACCACCTACCAAAAAGGGAGTATTAGTGACTGTGCAATAGTTGAGATTTTACCATTTCAATGGCTTAAGCAGTCATTATCTTCTGCAGATCCCAATCTTAGAATTATTGAACTGTTATAGAAATTTCAGTTGTAGTATGTCTGCTATCCCATGATTTTATAAGCTAGGCTATGTCTGTTTTACCTCAGTGTGAGACTGCTCTGCCATGCTAAACAAAGACACAACGCCTTATCAGAGACTCAGGAATGCCAAGAATGTGTTTACTAGAGTACAAGGCTACCTCTCTGCGCATGCCTAAATATGTAAAAGGTGCTGTCTGTTTTTTGTTTCCCGCTCAGCTAGACAAAGAGATTAGTACAGCGCAGGCGTAAGACAGCCCCCAAAGGTCTTGCCTATATAAACTTTTGAATCACATCACTTGATTGTGACCTTTGTTGGAGCGTTAGCCCCAAGGGTTGCCTTATTCTGCAGAATAAAATCGTGTTGGACCAGATTCTGTTGGACCAGAACACAATTTTTGTAACAAATTTGGCGACGGCGGCAGGATGCCCTGTGTGACCTGGGAGCTAGGCAAACGCTGGATCAACCCAAGCGGAGGGCGCCCTGGACCTTGTTTGGTTCACCGTGAGGTTTGTTGCCTGGCAACCCAGCTGTTGCCTGGCAACCCAGCTAGCAAAGGACTCCTGAAGAGACGAGGCGAGTGGCGGTCCTTGGAAGACAGGACGAAACGCTGTCTGACTCTGGGGTCGTTTGGAGGCTGAGCTACGAGGTAAGTTGGATCGCACTGTCTGGGCCGTCTGGGGAGTGCAAATCTCCCAATCTTGTCTAACTGAGGCTTGCTCAAGTAGCAGCAGTTGGGAAAGAAAAAATAAAAAAAATTGGCCAACAGGATAGGATCGAAACTTTCATAGGAGAAAATAGCCAAGACCCACTGGGATGCATGCTTAAGAATTTCAAGTTGTTTAAGTTAGATTATGGTGTCAAGATGACAAAAGATGAGCTCATAAAGTTTTGTAATGGGAAATGGGTAACATTTGGTGTTGGCTGGCCAACTGGGGGAAGCTGGGAGAAAAATGTTGTGTCCAAGGTATATAATAAAGTGATTGTTGATAACCATGGGGATCAGCTGCCTTATATTGATGCTTGGCAAATGTGGATATTGAAAAATCCTGATTGAATAAGAAAACATAAAGGTCAATATTGTAAAGTCATGATGGTATGCTCCGAGATGAAGCCCAAAGCCCCTGTTCTCCCTGACTCAAGCCCCACGGAAAGAGCTTGGAGATTAAGAGATCCTGCCCAAGGCTCCCTAGGTTTCCCCTGCCCTATTCAGCCTGTTAGGTTGGGAGGAGAGGTTGGTGGGGGGAGGAGGGAGAGAAGCCCCCCCCACATGGAGAACCCATCTGTTACATCCCCATGTCTCGCTCCGTCTCACTCCTTTTAAGTTGAAGCATCTTCCAGTGTATTCATGTTTGTTAGAGGAAGCAAGAACAGCTGAAAAGGTTGTAAATCCTGAGGAAAGAGATTTATTTGAAGTCTTAAAGATTGTGGCAGAATCAGGAAGTAGAGAGGATATTTTGAATGTTGTGGAAAAAGTTGCGGATGTATATTCGCCCCCTCTTTTGAGATCTACAGCCAGAAAGGGCTCATATGAGTGCAAGATGACAAAGGTGGGAAGACAGCTCCCCCTGCAGGAAGTAGTTGGCCCTAACGGAAGGGCTCTTGTTTATGTTTCACTACATCTGACCTGTTTAATTGGAGGAATCAGAACCCCTCCTTAAGGGAGGATCCTCAGAAGATGTACAGGCTGTTTGAATCTATTTTCCGAAGTCATAATCCTACCTTGGGAGATGTGCAAACCATGTTAAATGAACTTTTAACTCCAGATGAAAAGCAGATGGTAGAAACACAAGCCTTAAGGCAAGCCCAGACTGAGAACGGAGCTGGTGGACCGCTCCCAGCCCAGGCATTGCCAGATCGGGAGCCGGGTTGGCAGGCTGGGTCAGAGAAGCTGATCCGCTACAGGCGGCTCATTTTACATGGAGTTCAAACTGCAGTCCCCAAGACTACAAATTTAAGCAAATTATATGAAGTCCGGCAGGGACTGACTGAGGACCCTAGTGCATACCTGCAGAGGTTGTTTGATGCATTCCATCAGTATAGTGATATTAACCCTGACACTCAAGAGAATTTAAGGATGTTTAACATGTTTATTGCTCAAGCAGCAACGGACATTAAGAGAAAGTTGCAGAAGACTGATGGGGCAGCAGCAATGTCTCTGCCCCAGTTGATGGAGATTGCTTATAAGGTGTTTGTGAATCGTGAGAAAGTAGAGAAGAAGGAAGCAGATAAGAAGGGCAGACAGAACGCAGCTTTGATTGCAATGGCAATCACAGGGCAAGTCCCTGATTGGGCAGATAAAGGTTTGAAGAAGGATTTTGGGAATCAGAGAAAGCTGCATTTGGGAAGAGATGAATGCGCTTACTGTAAAGAGAAGGGACATTGACGAAAAGACTGCCCAAAGCGAAAGGGGGAGAAGAGGGGGGCAATGGTGGCCATGGAAGGAGAAGGATCAGACTGACGGGGACCAGGGTCTGAGACCTCCACCCTGAAGAGCTGCCTGGCTCTGAAGGACCCTCTGGTTACAATAAGGGTGGAGGGAAGAGAAATAATGGGACTTATTGACACTGGAGCAACTTATTCCATGCTGCCAAAAGCACAAAAGCCACAAATTAATAAAGATAAAACCGCAATAATTGAAGGGATCGAAGGCCAACCCACTAAGGTCCCTTATACTTTTCCCCTTCTCACGAAGGTTGGAAGTTGTCATTTGGAGCATGAACTTGTTGTGTCTGAAAGGTGCCCAGTTGCACTTCTTGGACGGGACTTGTTGACAAAGTTACAAGCAGAATTTTTTTTTCAAGATGACAGGATGGTTGTTAGGTTGCCAAAGCAACAAGGATCTAACTATCAAATGTGTTTGCAAGTTTATGTGGATGAGAACATGCGACAAACAGCAGATCACTACTGGGCAGCTGATGTGGCAAAAAGGGCCCCAGAAGATGTATGGGCAGGGAAGGCACCTGCAAGAGCAAAGTTTGTTAAGCCTGTGCAGATCAACCTTAAGCCTGGAGCTCAACCAGTAAAGATTAGACAATACCCCTTGTCACTAGAGGTCAGAAGGGGACTGAAACCTTTGATTGAAAAGTTTAAATGATATGGCTGGTTAAAAGAAGGAACTTCACCCTTTAATACTCCTATAATTGGGGTGAAGAAACCCCCCAAACCTGGAAAGGGGATTGCGTTCCGCTTAGTCCAAGACTTAAGGTCCGTCAACAATATTATCAGCGCGGATCATCCTGTGGTTTCAAACCCACACACCATTATAACCCAAATTCCCAAAGAAGCCAGATGGTTTTCAGTACTGGACTTAAAAGATGCGTTCTTTTCAATCCCTTTACATAAGGAAAGTCAGAAAATATTTGCATTTGAATGGGAAGATACCGATACCCATATTAAGGTTCAGCTCTTATGGACCGTCCTTCCGCAGGGACTGACCATGAGCCCAACAATCTTCATGGGTGCACTGCAGAATGACCTGAGGCAATGGAAAGAGGACCGGCCGAGGGTATCCTTGCTTCAATATTCAGATGACCTTCTTCTGGCCACCCGGACAGAGGACTCATGTGCTGAAGCGACTATCTCCCTCCTGCAAGAATTGAACTTGAAAGGCTATAAAGTGTCAAGAGAAAAGGCTCAGATTTGCCAGACCCATGTCACCTTCTTGGGCTACCTGATTCAAAAGGGAACCAGAGACCTGAGCACTGCTCGGTTGGATGTCATACAGAAGACACAGAGGCCTAAAGACCCTCGAAAGTTGCGAGCCTTCCTTGGGCTTACTGGGTTTTGTAGAATGTGGATACCTGATTATGGGGGGAAGGCGAAGCCCCTGTATGAAGCTTTGACAAAGGAAAATATCATCCACTGGAAATGGACAAATGAAATGGAAAAGGATTTTCTTGAGATGAAGCAAGCCTTGGTGTCGCCACCCACTCTGGCCTTACCAGATCCCAACAAACCTTACCGGCTCTATGTACATGAAAATAAAGGAGTGGCATCAGGGGTTTTGACCCGAAAGACAGGTCCTTCCTGGAGACCTGTAGGATACTACTCGAAGACTCTGGATCCAACCGCAAAGAGATGGCCTGTTTGCTTAAGGGCTGCGGCAGCGACTGCGCTTTTATCTGTCACACCAGTCACGCTATGAGATCTCCCTGCTTTCAAGCCCAGGCCTCATCCTGCCACCTTGCACCCTAAGCCAGATCTAAATTGTCATGACTGTTTAAAAATTTTGAGTCAGGTGACTCTGATCAGGCCTGACCTCACTGATTCCTTGTTACCAAAGCCAAACCTTGAGGTGTTTGTAGATACACAAGATGTGCAGTAGTTACTCTCGAAAAAGCGCATGGAAAGAGTGCCAATCCCGGAAAAAGAAGAGGCAATGCTTTGGCAGATAAGGCTGCAAAGGAAGCCGCACGGATGGGAGGTGAGGAGGTGCATTATGAAAGAGCCCTAATCCCATATTTGAGTACAGATTTGGTTCCAATCTACTCTCCAGCTGAGCATGAGAGAGCTCTTGAATACAAGGCAAAGCAAACTAAAGATGGATGGTAGATAGTCCCAAGAGGCAAAGTGTTCATATCCAGGCCTCTTCTGAGCTTTATAGTGAGATACTTGCACCAGGCTACACATCTAAGAAAAATTGCAATAGAAGATCTACTCGTGAGACACAGTGTAGCCCCTAAATTAAAATGGCCATAGGCCTTGCCAATCGCTTTAACTCGAATACAGTACACCCCCAGGGAAAGTATTAAATTGACACCCTTTAAATGTTATACGGGCGCCCACCTCAGATGTTACCTATGGCTGATAGCTTAAATATAAACTTAGAAGTAAGGGCTTTAAAGATCCATGAATATGTTACTGCCTTGCAGTCTGTTTTGTTTTGTCTTCACAGGTTCACAGCACCATACCAATCCTTGCCTTTAGATGCTCCAGTGCATAATTTCAGTCCTGGTGATTGGGTGCTGATCCAGTCCTGGAAAAATGAACCACTTACTGAGAAATGAAAGGGTCCATTCCAGGTTCTACTCACCACTCACACAGCTATAAAAGTCGCTAGAAGAAAGAAGTGGATCCATCACACCCACATAAAAGCATCACCTGCACCAGAGAGGGTCACACCGGAAGCTGACCCACCTGAAGGCCACCGTTAAAGTAGCAAACCACTAGAAAAATAGGGCAACTTATAAAACAAATGAGTAAAAACTGTGATGACAATGTAATAATTGGAAAACAACTGTCAGATTCAGAACCAAACAAGGTAGGGGGTGAACTAGTTACAGGATTGCTTACCCTGGGTTTATACCCAGAAATTATTGCAGAAAAAGTATCCTAGGCCTCACTTGCCGTTTAGAAGAGACCATCAGTGCCACAGCCATAATGGTAAGGGCCATGCAATCTGAAATTGAAGATCTCAGCCAGCTAGTGGCCCAGTATCAGTTTGTTTTAGATTATCTCTTAGCACGCCAAGGTGGCTTCTGCACCCTAGTGAAGCAAGGGTGTAGAGTAAAGTTCCATGATTTAAACAAAACCATAGAAGATGAAATCGCCAAACTACAAGATATGATTGGACAGAATTATTCAGGAGCAAGTGATCCTTAGTTATAGTTGACTTCCTGGCTCCCTGATTTTGCATGGTTAAAACAACTTGTAATCAATGCAGTCGTGTTTGTTATGATACTATTGATGATGATTTGTGCCTTTAAGTGTGTAGTCCACTGCTGGACCAAACAGAGGTATGAGATTTAAGAAAAGCCTTTTGAAGGGGGAGTGTTATAGAAATTTCAGTTGTAGTATGTCTGCTATCCCATGATTTTATAAGCTAGGCTATGTCTGTTTTACCTCAGTGTGAGACTGCTCTGCCATGCTAAACAAAGACACAACGCCTTATCAGAGACTCAGGAATGCCAAGAATGTGTTTACTAGAGTACAAGGCTACCTCTCTGCGCATGCCTAAATATGTAAAAGGTGCTGTCTGTTTTTTGTTTCCCGCTCAGCTAGACAAAGAGATTAGTACAGCGCAGGCGTAAGACAGCCCCCAAAGGTCTTGCCTATATAAACTTTTGAATCACATCACTTGATTGTGACCTTTGTTGGAGCGTTAGCCCCAAGGGTTGCCTTAATCTGCAGAATAAAATCGTGTTGGACCAGATCTCTGCCTCCTCTCATTCTTGGTAAACTAATTGGAAAGTCTACCAGGGAAAAGAACACAATTTTTGTAACAGAACCACTGAGTTGGAAGGGACACTGAGGGTCATTCTGTCCCACCCCCAATCTCATAACAACGTTAAATCATTAACTTCATAACAGAGACAAAGCTTGTTAGTTTAAAATGTATGTAAATCTAAAACATGATCAACATGGCTTTCCCCCCAAACCTTGTGAATTCTAGGACCATTTTACTATTATTGAATGGATAACATACTTGGTAAATAAAAAATTAGGGATGTACAAAAGTCACTTACCTTTCCACGGATTCTGTTCATGGTGGGGGGGAGGTGTTCCCTCCCTCCCCCCGGAATCCTTGACGGGGGGAGGCAATCTGGTCCTCCCCCCCGGAATCCTTGATGGCCGGCTGTGCTCCACAGCAGATCCGCAGAGCAGCTGGCCAGGCCCAGGTCAGGGCAGTCTGCAGCTGGATTTCCAGCCACGGAGGGCTCTGGGTAAAAACAAAACAAAACAAAACGCGTACACAAATGGCGGCTATGGCCACCGCCATTTGCGTTCCTTATTTTTCGCCGTCTTAGTCTACGTAAATATTTACGAAGACTAAGACAAGAAAGGGGAACACAAATAGCGTATTGGGCACTATTTGCGTTCCCCTTTCTTGTCTTCGTCTTAGTCTACGTAAATATTTACGTAGACGAAGATGGCAAAAAATTAAGGAATGCAAATGGCGGCGGCCATAGCCGCCGCCATTTGCATACGCATTTTTTTTATATATATATATACCCAGACGTGATAGGCTACATAAAGACTTACGCAGCCTATCACGTCTATGGGGGAAAAAAAGAGAAAAAAACACAGACTGCAAATGGCGGCGACGGCAGCCGGTCGGAAGACCAGCCACTGCCACCGCCGAAGCCACCACTGGAGCCGCCGCTGTCCAAAACATCCGCCCCAGGTAAGTCTCGTCCTGGGGGGGATCCGTGGGGGGTGGGGGGGTGGCAGGCCATTCCACCATGGATTTCGGGGGGCCGAATGCACTGGCATTCGGCCTCACCGAGATCTGTCGTGGAATTCTCTGACATCCCTAGTAAATATTGTAGCATAATGCTTGTGGTATCTTAAAGAAAATATATTTAATGGTTTGTGTGCTTTTTGTACATCTATGTATTTAGGACTAGAAAACAGAAATGATTGTATAATGCTGCAAGGTTGCTTACATCATGATTATTTTTCCCAGGTATTGTTTTTTATTTGGTATCCAGACGTTATCATAACATATATATCTATTACGTTAGTCTACATTATACCTGACATGTATAAAAAGGCCAAAGCTAGTTTACTCTTTCCTGTTGCCACCTAGCCCAATATTCGTTAGATTTTCATTCCTCTGCACTTAGACTAGCAACTGAGTTTGAAATATTTCCTTTTAGTTGATTAAGCATTGCAAGAGCAGGAAGTGGTGTTTGCAGGAAAGGTAATGTTCTTTTGATGGCTTCCTTTGTAATTACATTGTGTCACATGGCATCCATCACAGCTCTTTGCATCGTTTTATATCAGGTTGTGTCAGCTCACTTGTTGTGACAATGCAGTGCACTAAATGATAGAATGGAATATATAGCATCACATGCTGGAAGAACACTGCTACTTTTTATTTAAATTGTTGCCTGCCACATTCCAGGCACAATGGATCATTCTGTTAGATGTGACAGTAGATCTAGAGAGCGCTACTCACATAGGTTCAGGCACGGAGTGTTCAGAAATGCTTCCAGACCACTGATTGCTATCAGTGGAACTTGCTTTCACTGTGTTGGGAAGCTTTTAAGGAAGGGGGAAAATGTTCACATTTTCATGTTTAGTTGGGCCTTTTGCATGAGATTTCAAATGGTACCAAATTCTAAACAATAGCTCTGGAATACAAAAGATGCCGGCAACAATTGGATACTGAATTAGAGTCCGCATAGATGACCACTTTACCATACATTCACTATACATTTTACCACACATACTTATGTTATTTGGTAAACCCTTCTTACCACTTGGCAGGATGCTACATTGTTACCCCAGAGTGAGAGAACTCAGCCCAGGAAACATCCATATGGGATAATCATGGCCATGCATGCACAAATTGTATGAAGTGGACAAATTAAGTGTGATAGTTCACATGTAACCAAATGTTGAGAACTTCAGAAGGGGTTAATCCAGGCCTGTACAACTTGCAATCCACCAAACTGAACAAAGCCCATTTTTGGTGGAGAGGTGAGAAGATATTTTATTTATTTATTTATTTATTACATTTCTATACCATCCAATAGCCAAAGCATCCTGGGTGGTTCACAAAAAGTAAAACCGCAAAATACAGCATAAAATACAATATAAACGCTTAAAACTACAGTGTAAAATGTGGCATTCAACATAAATGTAATAAATAAAATAAAACCATATACTGTGGTACATCATGGCTTAATGAGTAAACCTGTTTTTGCTGCCTGCCTAAGGTGAAGTAGTTGACATATATTATGTTTGTATCTCATCTTTCCTCTAAGAAGTGCAAAATAGTGCACATGGTCCTGTCCCCCCATCCTCATTTTCATCCTCATAAATACCCTATGGATATTGGAAATACCAATTGTCCCAGAGTCACCCAGTGAACTTCATAGCTGAGTGAAGACCTGAATCTGAGTCTCCTCAGTCCTAATCACAGTACTCTAACTTTTCCCCAACTCTGCACCATCCAAATGTGTTGGATTGCAACTCTTATCATTCCTATCCAGCATGGCCAGTAAGCAGAAACATGCCCAGTTTTTGATGCTGACAGGATATTTCAGGCTGTACAGTGATGCAACACACAAAGGCTTTGGAGCTCAGAGCCAGTGAAGGGGTCAGTTCAGGGCCAGGCTAGTGAGTTCTCTCGAAGACAAGTTCTGAAGAAGATTCAAGGATCAGAGCACACCAGATCCAAAGGAGAACTAGATAGGAAGGGAGCAGAAGTCCGGGAACTGATGCTGTTCCAGCAACCATCTGGCCAGAATTGAGGGCTTTTAAGGTTGAGCTCTTGGAGTCCTGTACATCATCAGAAATACTTTGTAAAGTTCTTATTCATGAGGAGATCCTTACTTGTGAGTAGGCCTCTACTCATGAGGAGTTATGATCCTGGCAACCAGCCGAGCCTCCACCCACAGGCATCTGCATTCCATAGTACTCATCGAAGGCTCGGCTTCCATCTCGGAATCAGAATGGGGACATGCTTCATCCCAAGGAGAGTCACTCCCAAGGGCATAGGATCTCCCTGATCACCCCTGGGGTTTCTTAAAATGGTCTGCTACTCTAGGTTGTGTAGCTCAGGTAGGGTTGTACGAAAGTCACTTACCTTTTCGAAGGGGGTGATTCATGGTGGGGGGGAGGCGCTCCGTCCCTCCCCCCCCTTGAATCCTGGCTGGCCGGGTCTGCAAATGGTGGCGGCCGTAGCCGCCGCCGTTTGCGCCCCTGCAGTCAGCCGTGATAGGCTACGTAAATGTTTATGTAGCCTATCACGGCTGATTTAAAAGAAAAAAAAAAACCGGCTCATACGCAAATGGCGGCGCCCATGGGCGCCGCCATTTGCATTCCTTATTTTGACACATCTTAGTCTACGTAAACATTTGCTATTTGCTATTTACGTTCCCCTTATTTTCGCCATCTTAGTCTACGTAAATGTTTTACGTGCTTTTTTTCCCTTTTAAATCCGCTGTGATAGGCTACGTAAACATTTACGTAGCCTATCATGGTATTTTTTAAAAATCTAGCCGTGATAGGCTATGTAAATCTTTATGTAACCTATCACGTGTTTGTTTGTTTTTTACTGGAAATGGTGGCGGCGGCAGCCGGTCAGAAGACCAGCCACCGCCGCCGCCTCGTCGCCGCCGCACCACCGCCAGAGCCACCACCGCCAGGAAGATTCGCCCAAGCTAAGTCCCGTTCCGGGGGGCGGGCGGGGGGGCAGACCGTTTCGCCACCGATTTCGGGGGGCCGAATGCGCTGGCATTCGGCCTCCCCGAGATTCATAGTGAAATTCTCTGACATCCCTAAGCTCAGGTAGCTACGATCTGAATCATCCTCCAGCAAGGATTCATTGCGGGGTAGGGGGATGATACTGAGGGCAATTTGAAAAAGGCTGCATTAACCACTGTATCACACCAAGTAAGGAGTTTCCTTTGGCTTGCACAGGCCTATGCTAATCTGAGAATGATGAAAGAAGCTCAGCAGTAGCCATTTAAATAACTTTAATGATATTGTTCAATGTTTGCTTGTTTTATTAGGTCTACTGCTGCACCAAAATATGTCCTCCATTTCAAAGTTTTCTCCCCTCACAAAAGAAGCATCTGTTTTTCTGCTTCATTCTGGGGGTGCTTTAGAAATGTGTTAGAATTTCTTTTGGTGGTGCGTTTGTGCTTACCTTTTCACTGCCCAAGGGTGCTGTATGTTGTGAGCGGAGGGATGGTGTGGGCACCTGATTGAGTCCAGGAGTCTGGTGGACTGAACCTGCTGAGCCCCTGCCCCTGCTCTAGCCCCGTCCCGCACAACCTGCACTCACCCTGGACCCGTCCGTGAGTTCTGCCAGCACCATTTTGAGAAAGAAAATGCCAGTTGCAAGCATGCACACATCTGGTCTTATGAAAAATGATGCCATGAATGGCTGATATATGCAAGATTACAAAATGGCCCATTGACACCTGTAATCTTGCATGTATCATCCATTCACAGTAACATTTTGCATAAGACCAGATGTGCGCATATTTATGACTGCCATTTTCTTTTGCAAAATGGTGCTTGCAACGCTTGTGGATGGGTCCAGGTTGAGTGCGGGCAGCTCAGCAAGTGGGGAGAGCTCAAGCATGGGTCTGGGGGGGGGTTGCATGAGCTGCATCAGTGGCTTAGCAGGTGCCCAGAGGACCCAAACTCTGGGGCATCCATCTATCCCTATGTGTGCAGGTTCCCCTATGTGCGGGGAAAGCTGCAGACCACCAGAGAGACAATTGTACATTGAAAGACAGCACACTCACAAACACACCTTAGCCAGAATGGGATGCAAGGTACCCCTGTGCTGCTAGCACAGTTGTATCAGATCCTAGACTTTCCTGCCACTGCTGCCCTAGTAGAAGTTTAAGTTTGCATTGAAATGCTCGAAAACGTTTAGGACAAATGGGTTGTTGCAACAAACATTTCAGTGCACATGATTGAATTCCACAGAATGGAACATGGATCAGGCCTGTAATGGATTGGGGTGGTGCTTTCTCATTCATTTTTCTTTCTAGCTAGGCTTCTATTTGAAAGCTTTCCTCTGTTCTTCAGAAACTTATCGGGAAAGACAGGATAATTAAATGTTGAATATATGCTTTGAACAACTGGAATATCCCTTTCCCATTCGCTCAGTCAGTCAAAGGAAGAGAAAAGGATTGCAAGTGTGATTTCTTTTAGAAAGTTAATTCAGTCTGTCTTCAAAGCTAGGTGGTAACATTTTGCCAATGAGTGCAATGACTCCTTCTTGTAAATTATTAGCTATTCTGGTTACACCTTCCAATCCTCAAACCTTTGTATAGATAATTGGATTCCATCTGCAGTTGTGGGCATAACAATAAGCAATCAGTCAATTCCATTACAGTGAGGGTGTGATACCATGAGGGGGCTACACCAATGTCATTTGCTTTTTTGTTAACATATAAACACCACACTCCAGTTCCCAGTGTTTTCCTGTTATTACATTTTAAATCACACAGCTAACAATAGGTTTACAGTGACTTTGAGGCATGTCTGCTACGAATACAAATGCCAATATTTTCTTGCAGGAAAGCAGCAGTTTGTACTTCTGAAAAGGGATACATTGAAAGCAAAATGTAACCTTCTTACTCTGATATGCAACTAGTTTTCATGAAGCTAGTCATCATGATGAAATTAAAATAGTGAGACATAGTCATACATTGATCAAATTGTGTGCTAGTTCAAGGTTTCAAAGTTGCTCTATTTTTATCCACGCATAGAGTCAATCACAGTCTCTAGAGAAGAAAAATGGTATGGCTACCGCTTCCTTTAATCAGAATGTTGTTATAATAATAGAATTTGAGGTGATTAACAAGTTGATGGGAGATTTCAAAAAGTTGGAGGCTCAAAGAAAATGCACCTGAGCAATTTTCATTAGGATGTGAAGCCAGGCATGAATCAATTTGACCTCAAAAGCTGAAGTGAAAAGGATCCTGCCTTTAATCCCTTATCTTACTCTCCAAAGTGGAATTTTAAAGTCTGCAGATAGGAAAACACCTCACGTTCTTTGCCGCATAAAGTGGGGTTGGACTCGATGGACTTATAGGCCCCTTCCAACTCTACTATTCTGTGATTCTAGTCTCCAGGCCAAAATTGCATGTGTGTGTGTGTGTGTGTGTGTGTATAAACTACCCATTTTAATGTCAGCATTGTCAGAACTACATCAACAATGATCAGCATAGTCAGAAATAAAGAGGAATTAAAGCTGTAATCACAGAAAAAAGTTCTACAACTTCCAGCATTCCCCAACCAGCATGGCTTGATGGAGAATGCTGGAAGTAGCAGGAGTTCTTTCTGTCTAAACATGCATAGGACTGCATCCTAAAGGACTTAAGGATTGGATGTGAGGAAGGCTTAGAAGAAAGTATCTGGAATCTTACCCCAAACAAAAGTTCACAGGACATTTTATGCATGGTATCAAAATGATATGGTAATTGATGCCCTTAAAAAGAGCTGAGATCAAGGCAAGATTCTATTTTGCAACATAGTTAAGTCCTTTGTCAGAGAACTAATACTGTGCAGCACATCTCAACTCCTTGGCAAGCTGAAAAGGTTATTAGCTTTTATCTTTCAAGCTCAACTCTTGAGGATTAATAAGGCTTGCAAAAATGTGAGATTCCGGCCTAAACTGTAAAGGCTCTTTACAAAGTAAAGGCTCTTTACAAAGACCTTGGCAACTTTGCAAATTGTTTAAGATACACTTTACTAAATCAGACCTACTTAATAGTTGAGATCTATGGCCTACAGATGCCAGATCTACAAAGCTCATAATATGCCAACAGAATCACATTGTAGAGCCAGGTTCATTCAAATCTCCACTCTGCCAGGAAGCTCTCTGAAATTAACTTCTGCCTCACAGCAATATTGTAAAGATAAAATGGGAGGGGAGGAAATGTTATATATATGGCCAGTTTTACAGGTGGGTAGGGATGGGAGAGAATTTCCTTTCAATTTGGTTTTGATTAAAAGAAAAGAAAAGAAGAACATTTGCAAAGTTTTCCTTATTTGGGGAAAAAAGAAAGTGAGTTAAAAAAGAAAGAAAGAAAGAAAGAAAGAAAGAAGAATGATTAAGAAACCATGCCCAGGGCTTTGAGTGCTTTGCTCTTAAAAGACTATATTTGAATCCCCATATATTCAACCATGTTAGCGTAGCGCTGAATTAGGTTTGTCTCCTCTTTTACTGATAAGTTCCTCATCTTTAACAGTGATATGTCAGGCAGGTACATCATGGTTCTTTCCTTGTTGGGCATGGCTGAACCTACTGAATTTGGCTGGTGCAGATAGGTGGCAACTTCATTTCAGTTTGGTTTTTATAAAAAAATTACAAAAGTTTTTCATATTGAGGAGAAAAAAACCTTGAGATTTAAAAAAAAAATCAAATATGGAAAAAGTGAAATGCACAGATTTGCCCATCCCCCTAGTGGTGGGAAAATGGGATGCTTTCTCTGAGCATGCGCTGAAGGGAATACTGAGCAGATCTCGGTGACACAGTGTTAGTTGAGTGTACTGTCTGTGGAGGGCTAGGCTTAGAAAAAGCAGTGATCATCTTTAACCTTCTTTTCAAGGTTCAACAGGTTGTTTAGGTTATAACTACAAAAATAAACTTCCACAAATTAGCTATAAAGTATTCTCTTTTTCTGTTAGGTGTCATTCATTCTAGATAAAAATAAGTGGAAAGCGGCTTTGGACAACAGGTGGTATCGAAATCAGGTAATAATTTTCAACTACAGAGCTATTTTACTGCTATTTTGCTGCAATTTCATCTTCATTTCTAATACTGAATTCATCCACAGGTCAGGTCAGTTGTAACTGTCAACCCTGCTCAGCGAAATGCTACTTTACCTGACTGACTGGCTACTTGTCACATTCCTCATGGTTGGATTTTTCCTACCAGTAGATAGATTTATATGTAGCAAAATACTTTGTGGCCACAATGTGGGATGTGCAAGGTGCCAAATATTTATCCCAGTTGTACACACTTTGGGACCTAAAGCATAGGGAAGTGTACAGTCCATGTACTAACGGCACACAAAACAGAAATGGCAATTTTTTATGATTCTAAATGGACAGCTAGCCACCCAGAATAGATATGTGTTCACTCACACACTCACTCACTCAATTATTAAAGGAGGCAATGTGCATTTATTTTATTTCTTTTTATGTGCCACTTTCCAAAATAGTGGCTTATATGTGGTTTCAAGACAGTCCCCCATCCGGGCACTGCTCAGTTCAGCGTTTACCTTCAGCAGTTGAATGGCAGCATGTGGCCTCAGAAAACAAGAACCTCACCCAATAGCTGGAAAGCGGAACAGACACACCCCGCTCTATCTCACATAGCCTAATCTCCTCTTACTAGCCTATTAAGGGAAAGCAAGGCAGTACTGTGCTAGATCTGCAGTCAATCGATGGCCCTTAGGATTCAGCATAAGTAAGGTTGCCATGCCCATGCCCAGTCCATCCCAAGCAATGGGCAGTGTCCACATATGGATGCACATTGGAATATGTATGAATGTGAATCTAATTCATGCCCTTCCTACAATCAAGACTATCCAAAACCATGGAGAAAAGGTCCACGCAAATAAAGGGTTTTGCGTGGACCTTTTCTCCATAGATGTTTTATAGATGTTTCATAACATCTATAAAGACCAGGCAAGTGGCTTTGCAGGCAAAGATAGGAGATTAATCTCTCATTAAAAACTGGACTCAGCAAATATAGATTAATTTCTCATTAAAAGCTGGAGTCGGCCAAGGCACATGACATGGAATTTTCTCCCAGTCTACGTTTCAGGGTGAGTTTAGTGGGAGGCAATCGAGGTGGCTGCCTGGAGTACCAGGCTTGAGGACAGCTATCCCCTCAATTATCCATTCAACAGCCAACAAAGATAGTATGAACAGTTCATCTTTAATTCTGAAGCTCATGGCACTGACCAGTGTGGTGAATGTCACACTGGGCTGGCATCCTTTATTTGTAGAGAAATGTAAAGAAGACAGTCATTTCTTTCTTTATACATGTCAAGCCTTCATTTGGCCATGCTGAAAGTGCATATAATGATAAAACCACCTGTGTGTGTGTTATCTTGGGATGTCTCTTAGTTCCAAGGTCAGAACAAGACCCAGTTAACTGGACTTAATGATCTCAGCTGCATTTCTGTGGTGACTCCAAGCCCCTTTTAGGGACTTGGGAACACTGTTGCAGCTGGCCTGTGATTGGCTTACAAGGATCTTCTTGGAGCTGTCAGGGGCTTGAGCATAAAAAGAGGGGGGCTGCAGCCGCCCTTTGTCTTCATTTCTCAACTTACTTTTGGCTTGTGACTTCACTCTGAGCATCACCAGTGAGGGTCCTGTCCTATTGAAGACCCATGCCAATGTACGTAGACAGGTGTAGGTAACTTCTGTTATTTTCTGCCTGAACTATTGCTTCCAAATATTACTCTGATTCTTGTATCCCTTTTACTCCTTTTCCCCTTTGTAAATGACCCCTACTTCAAGAGTTGTGTGTGCTTCCTTCCAAGTAAGCCTTGGTACTAAATCCAGACCCAATTAACCCTTGGCTAATTGCTACTATGAGCCTCGTGTGGCGCAGAGTGGTAGGCGGCAGTATTGCAACCGGAACTCTCCCCACAACCTGAGTTCGATCCTAGCAGAAGCCGGGTCTCGGGTAGCCGGCTCAGGTCAACTCAGCCTTCCATCCTTCCGAGGTTGGTAAAATGAGTACCCAGCTTGCTGGGGGAAAGCTAGTCATGACTAGGGAAGGCAATGGCAAACCACCCCACTATAGTCTGCCATGAAAATGCCAGCGCAAGCAGTGTCCCTCTAGGGGTCAATAATGACCCGGTGCTTGCACAGGAGGAACCTTTCCTTTCCTAATTGCTACTATATATGTTTCAGGCTTGAGTCTTGGGAATAGGGTGTGGTGGATTGAACCCCTACTCCCTAAGCCTCAAGAATGTCCCACAAGGTCTGAGAGTCAACTGGCTCAGGCTGAGGGGAACATAAGGAGTGGTGGCAGCCTACTTTGCTGGGTTGTTGCTTAGGCCAAGCAACCTTTTGTCCCTGCCTACACTACTAGGAGTTAGGGCAGCCCCTTTCCTCCCTTCACAAGACAATAGTCCCTGAAAAGGAATAAGACATTATTTCCCTGCCTAGAGGCATTTGAGGTTTCCATTTGCACCATCCAGGATGCAGAAGAGATCAAATCAGCTGATGGCTTGTCTTTGGTTAGGTTAATTCGGTACTTAAAAGACAGATTCCCCCCTCCACCAGAAGGAAATCACAACATGCATGCCTGCCCACCTATTTATGTTGAATGTAATTTGAGCAGGGGTGGGTAATGATGTGGTGATTGAACTGGTGTACTTATAGTTGAAATGAAATTCATTTTGCAGCAGGATTTGGATCATTTGGGGGCAATTTAATTGAAGAAGAGAACTGATTTGGGAGATTGAGGGTGGGGTACAAATTAATTTAAGAAGTTGGGAGTGATTTTGGATTGTAAATGAATGTGTTTTAACATTTGTGAAATTTAAGTTCTACTAGTTTTTAAATGTTATACAAACTGGTGTTTTCTTTTGTCTTCTTTTTCAATGGTGTCCTTTGTCTACTTTGGAAGTGCATAAGCGGCCACCCTAGGGAAAATGACTGGCAAATATTTGGGGATAATTGGGTGCCAGTTCAGTGTTTGAAATTCACACCAAAACCTGTGACTGCTTTTGTTCCCTACATAGTTAGCAACAGCAATGGAGAGTATAACTGGATTCTTAAAACAAACAAACAACATGCTGAGATATGTCTTCAATCCATTCTTTCTTTTCTCTTTTTATAAACCTTGTCTGTGCTTTACAAGCCATGTTGGCTAAATTATTGTTGTACTCAACCTGAATTTGTTTCCACAACAGTTTTACCATCTTTCCAAACATTTTATAGCACATTAAGGGTAAGAGGCAGGGAGACAGTGCAAAATAATAGGAAACAGTGTAATTTAATGTTATGTTTAATTGAAAATAGATTGGCAGAGGAAGATATTGAATTGAAATCCATCAGTTTATATTGTTTGGTTAACC
The DNA here is from genome assembly GCF_057233095.1 of Heloderma suspectum. NCBI lineage: Eukaryota > Metazoa > Chordata > Lepidosauria > Squamata > Helodermatidae > Heloderma > Heloderma suspectum. The sequence goes on from NC_139461.1 coordinate 90,432,784, forward strand.
AGATTTATGATTCATGGCAATTAACACAAACAAAGTAAGCTGGGAATAGATCTGCTGTTTACATCTAATTATTTCCCTTGAAATATGGATAAATAGCTATACCTCAAGCTGCCTCTTCCTGAAGCAGTCCCACTGAAATCAGTAGGACTGCTTGAGGAAATCAGTGGTATTGTTGCAGCATAAACAAGCTAATTCTTCTGATCCAGAGCTCCATCTGCACTCCATTAAGATCACTAAATCCCAACCTGAGTTGGGAAAATGCATGGAACACTTTGCATGTGAACAGCAGTAGCCCTGGCAATGTCAGGGTGGACACTGAGCCCATAGAATCCCAGAGTAGTTCTGATTCTGAGGAAGAGCAGTCGCTCCTGGGAGAGGAGCGTGCTCCTCTTTCCCAGGGCCCACAGCTGACGGAGATTCCTCCCACCAGCATATTAGAAAGCAGTCCAGGGAGTGACCGAGCACAGATAGCAGATTTGGTGGATGCGCGACGCAGATGCAGAGAGCGGCGCCAGATGGAGGGCGCGGAAAGGAGGCGCAGTGCCCGGTTGGCGCGCAAACAATGGCTGAGCCCCGAGGATCCAAGGGAAAAGGGGAGGGACTCTCCCTAGTCCTTAAGTTCAGGGGTCTGCCAGTAATTCCCTTTCAAACGGGGACCAACTGTTTCAACTTAGGGCATAGGTACTCTGCTGCTCAGATCTAGTTGCTACCTGTAGAGTTGTTAAGTTGTAAAAGAAGAATAAAGCTTTGAAAGGAATCCCTTTGTCTGTGTCTGGACTTGGCTACTGGATTAGAGTGAGAGAGGCCTCCAAGGAGCCCTTGACAAGCAAGATGCAGCATTAAAGTTTTTCCAAGTGTTTTTTGTTAAGGAGTATAAATCATTTTGAAATGTGTCACGAATACTACCAAATACCAATCCTTTCTTGTTCTTTTTATGAGTGCAGCTGCCAACCTGCTCAAAATGAATAGGGAAGGCATTGCGATGAGCAATACTCTATAGGAGCCCCAGAGTGCCCGCACTTGCAAGGAATTACTGGATTGGATGAATCTGGGAAAAAGTTGGCTCTGCATCACATATACGAATAGCAAACTCATTGTCTGAGCGCGATCACAGCGTAGCCAAACTGAGACCGTTCACACAGAAGAAGGAAGGATCAGAAGAAGGAAGGATCAGCAGGATTAAAGGAAAACCAAGGCTTGCGGAAGTACCAATAATAATAATGATGATGATAGTGATGTTAGAAAAAAATCCAGGGGGGTGGGGGATACACACACCAAAAACAGTTCAATGAGGACTGAGCATGTGCAGTGAGTACAGACTGTGCTGAGTAACTGTTGGGCAGGGGGACAGAAAATGGTGGAGGAGAATGGAACAGTAGAGTATCTTGCAAAGGAGTCTGGATGGCCAGCTGGAACCCTGAAGAGGAGCTTTCTACATGGTTACATTTTGTTGTAGGTCCCACGTTTTTCATATAATAGCTGTTGTCATTCATAGAACTTACAGCATGATAAATAATACTATTTTACACAGCAGAACTGTGAGGAATTGAGCACTAGTGATATCCATGAGGTAATAGCCAGTGCTGTGCTTTATCATTGCTGGTTGGAAGTAGGGATGTACGAATCCCTTACCTGGCTCTGCGCAGGGGCATTTGCAGTGCGGGGGGAGGCACTCTGTCCCTCCCCCCAGAATCCTCCCTGGCTGGCTCCATGGAGCTGCCAGCCAGGGCCGCCCGCAACCGGAGTTCCGGCCGCGGTCGGGCTGCTGTGGCCGCAAATGGCGTCCATCGTAGCAGCCGCCATTTGCGTCCTTGCAAGTAGCTGTAATAGGCTACGTAAGTATTTATGTAGCCTATCACGGCAAAAAGCAGGGACACAAATGGTGGGTGTTATGCCATTTGCACCCCTGCTCGTTGCCTTGATAGACTACATAAGTATTTACGTAGCCTATCACGGTAAAGGCAGCCACACAAATGGCAGCCACTATGCCATTTGCATGGCTGCCTTTACTGTGATAGGCTATGTAAATACTTACGTAGTCTATCAAGGCAACGAGCAGGGGCGCAAATGGCGTCGCAGCCACCATTTGCGTCCCAGCTCTTTGCCGTGATAGGCTACGTAAATACTTATGTAGCCTATCATGGCTGCAAGGATGCAAATGGCGGCCGCAGCAGCCTGGCCGCGGCTGGCCAGGAGACCAGCCGCCACAGCCTCCGCCGCTGCCGCATCTGCCCCTGGTAAGTTCTGTCATGGGGGGATTTCATGGGGGGATTTCACGGGGGGCGGGAGGTCATTCCACCATGGATTCTTTAGAATTCAGCCTCATTGGAATCCGTGGCGGAATTCTCTGACATCCCTAGTTGGAAAGGATGGGTAGATCTGTTAATTTTGGTATCTTGGAGTTTCTAATTTTTCCAATCTTAAGGGCGCAATCCTATCTAGATAGGCGGCCACCTCCGAACTCGGAGGTGACCGCCTGTCCAAAGCAAGGCAGGAGAAGCACGGGGGGATCATTCCCTCCGTGACTCTCCTGCCATTCTTTTTCTGCTAGACGGCCTTTTTCAGCTGTCTAGCCATGGGGGTGCTGAGCAGGAGAGGAGGCTGCTGTACATGTCGTACATGCAGTTCCGTTCTCCCCACCCCAGAATGCCCCCAGCCCCAGCCCTTTTCAGCAGCTACGTGCTCCTCTTCTGAGTGAGGAGGATGGGGCTTCTCCGTGCTGCCTCCGAGGCAGCACAGACTTGGGAGGAGGTCATTTTTCCGAGAATCGACCTCGGATTGCGGGCTCCGAGGCCGGTTCCCGGAAAACAGCATATCCTATGGCCGTCTAGCCACTGTCTAGTGGCCATAGGATTGCTCCCTAAATTTGGTTCATCCCCCCCAAACTTTGATTTTTTTCCCCCAAACGTAAGTTCAGATCACCTTAAACTTCAAGGAAAACATTTGTATGATGATGCATGCACAATTTTGTGCACATTTCTCTAATATATGCATTTTGTAGACAATATTGCCTAATATACAGACTTTCTGTAAGCAATTTTCTTACTATAATGCATTTGTGAATGTTATTTTCACGAATACATGCATTTTGTGTGTGCCCTTCCCCATATATGCAAATTTTCTTTTGCATTTTTGAATGGGAGAACATTTGGAAAAGTGCAAATTTTGAAGAATACCTGAGTTTTGGTTTGCATATTGGTTAAAAGTGCAAACTTGGGTACATTTGTATTAAAATGTGACCTGAATGAATTCCTCCCCCATTCTTACCTGGACATGCAAACTACCCAAGGCTACTCATCAGCCTGTTTTTCCCCACCTCTTCTTGTTTGCTGGAACCATATTTGCCCAGAGTTTGTGATAACTCTTCACACACACACACGCACACACACACACAACACTAGTATAGTGGCAAATTCAGAAGTGCAGGGTCCCTTCATGATAGTCACAGCCACACCCCCTCACAACCACACCCCCTCTAAAATTATTAATTATACAACCTTGCAAGATAATACAATACATATGAGCTTTCAGTCACTTAGTTTGGAGTATCTGGTCACCCAAATTCAGAATTATTAAAAGGCCCATTTGAAATGAAAACACAAAGTCATGTCCAGCAACTTGCTAGAAAATATTATTTGGTTAATCATAAAATCAAAGAATAGTAGGGTTGGAAGGGGCCTATAAGACCATCGAGTCCAACTAGGGATGTACGAAAGTCACTTACCTGAACCCGAAAGTTGATTTGAGGTGGGGGGGAGGCGCCCCGTCCCTCCCCCCTGAAATTCTGGCCAGGGGGGAGGCGCCCCGTCCCTCCGGCCGTGAATCCTGTGCTGCCGGGACGCAAATGGCGGTGGCCGTAGCCGCCGCCGTTTGCGTCCCTGCAGTCAGCCATGATAGGCTACGTAAATGTTTACGTAGCCTATCACGGCTGAGTGAAGAAGAAAAAAAAACCGTGTATGCGCAAATGGCGGCGCCCATGGGTGCCGCCATTTGCGTTCCTTATTTTGGCACGTGTAGTCTATGTAAACATTTACGTAGACTACAGCGAAAATAAGAGGAACACTATTTGTGTTCCCCTTATTTTCGCCGTAGTTTACGTAAATGTTTACGTAGACTACACGTGCCAAAATAAGGAACGCAAATGGCGGCACCCATGGGCGCCGCCTTTTGCGTACGCGCGGGTTGTTGTTGTTGTTTTTTCACTCAGCTGTGATAGGCTACGTAAACATTTACGTAGCCTATCACGGTGTTTTTTAAAAATCTAGCCGTGATAGGCTATGTAAATCTTTACGTAGCCTATCATTTTTTTTTTTAACTTGGAAATGGCGGTGGCGGCAGCCGGTTGGAAGACCGGCCGCTGCTGCCACTGCACTGCCGCCACACTGCTGCCGCACCGCCGCTGCCGCACTGCCGCCGCACTGCCGCCGCACTGCCACCGCACCGCCGCCGGAGCCACCACCACCAGGGACATTCGCACAAGGTAAGTCCCGTCCCGGGGGGGGTGGGCGGGCAGACCGTTTCTCCACCAATTTCAGGAGGCCGAATGCGCTGGCATTCGTCCTCCCCGAGATTCGTGGAGAAATTCTCTGACATCCCTAAGTCCAACTCCCTCCTCAGTGCAGGAATCCAAGTCAAAGCATCCATTGACAGATGGCTGGCCAGCCTCGTCTTGGATGCCTCCAGTGTGGACTAAAAAGGTTAGTCCTTTTTAATTCAAGAAACACGTAGTAGTAGTAGTAGTAGTAATATAATCATAGTACATTTATTATTGATTATTATTATGAAGAGGCATTTCAACCAGGTGTGAAACAATGCCCCATTAAAATACATGGAACAGTCCATGATGACCCACAACTCTTTTAAGGCTGCAATCCTATACATACTTATTTGGGAGTAAATCCCATTGAACATAATGGTACTTACTTCTGAATAGACAAGTGGGATTGCCCTACAAGGCTACAAGCATAACTATTATCACTAGGGGAGTAAACCGAAGTCCAAATCAGCCCCCCCCCCCACCTAGCCATGGATGTAGACAAAACACACTCGAGGGGAGGGTTAGGAACAGACTTTTACTGGAGATATAACAAACTTGCATCTCAACGTAAGCTGGCTAAGGTCATCGTCACTTGCAGGAGGAAGACTGAAGAAGATAGGAAAGTAGACGGAGAAGACAAGGAAAAGGCAGAACGACCTCTCAGAGATCCCCTCCCACTTTACTCAAATTAACCCTTCAAGTTCAGGTTAAGTGACTCATGGCCCTAGTCCCTCCAACATAAACTCCAATGAACACATTGAGACTTACTTCTGAGTAAACAAGCCTAGGATCCTACTGTCAACCAGAGGGGTTGGATCCAACCCCAGGCCCCCTCCTGCACCTCCAAGGACAAACTTGATGTGCAAACAAACAGCAGTTGAAAACTTTCCACTGCATGGAGCTAAAAACATGACCCCCTGCTAGCATCTGCACATCAAGCCCACCAGAATCCCTCTCCCATGCACAGCAAACCCCATGCATAAGCACAAGCAACAGACAATGGTGGTGGCACCATCCCCACCTGCTCCCGCCACCTGTGGCCAGCAGCATCAGCTCTGAATGGGCAGCCAGTGCTGCAGGATGATGAGGGCAGTGCCAGGCATGCAGGCACAGTGCAGGGATGGGCGGCAAGGGTGGGGAAAGGGTCAGGAAGCTGAGGGGCTGGCTGGGGACAGTCAAGTTGTGAGGCATGGCAGCTGCCCAGGGGATGCAAGGCGGAGAAGCTGAGAGCTGAGGAGGAGATTAGGAGGCACTGAGAGGAGGCTGCAGAGCTCCTTCAGGCTCCCTCTCTTGCCCCCTTTGTCTGGCTGGCTCTGCGTGGTAGGTGAGAGGCAGCCACCAGTTGCCCACACTCCCTTCCTCTGCACCACATCTGCCCCCATAGCAGCAGATTGTGACCCAGCTGGGAGTCGGCCCCAATGAAAGTGCAGGAGCAAAGCCCCGGTGCAACCCCTCAGCACAACACCACACATGTGCACAGACACACACACGCACGCATCAGCTTATCTTTATTGGTGAAGCTGCAATTCATATTGCAATAGTGCTCCTGTTGACATGACACTTCACCTCCACTCTGATTAAATGAAACCTGTGTAGATAACTCATCTTTTAAAATGTAATGTTCATGTCCTGTCATTACCACCACCCACCCTCGCTTTTTTAAAGGGAACAACTTGCATCTTTTCACCTTACCACTTCTGAGTTAATAAGCTGTTAAAGAAAGTACTGCTCTGTGAACCTTCAAGGAGACTAACCTGATAGAAGTGATAAATTGCACTTCTGTGCCATTGTGGTGTTATGTTAAATGATCAGTCCCATAGCACATGACAAGAGGTACAGTGCACACTGTGCAGCTTCTCTTATGATGCCTGGCAGGAATTTCTTCCAAAGGACTTGTGCTCTTTTTCTTATTAAACCTCTCTTATCTGACCTTGGTTCTTTGGATTCCAAAATATACTCAGAAACACCTGCCATTTTCATTTTGGCTAAGAATTTGTCAGTGTTTATACATTTTATCTGTATTGTCATTCATCTTTCCTTAGCCAAGAGTGGATTCCCAAACTTATTTTCCTCCCGTAAAAATTCATTTCTTAAAATCCTATGCATGTTGTGTTGACTGTGAAGTAAGTCCTACTGTGTTCAATTGGACTTATTCCCAGGTAAACTTGCTTAGGAGATTCCAGCCTTACCACTCAATAGTGTACACGTTGATTCAGAAGTAATTTCAATTAATTTCAGTGGGGTTTACTCCCATCTACGTTTGCACAGGACTGCAGCCGTGCAGTGCAATCCTATGCATCCATTTGTTGTTGTTGTTGTTCAGTCGTTCAGTCGTGTCCGACTCTTCGTGACCCCATGGACCATAGCACGCCAGGCCTTCCTGTCCTGCGCTCTCTCCCGGAGCGTGCTCAAGTTCATATTCATTGCATCGGTGATGCTATCTAGCCATCTCATCCTCTGCCGTCCCCTTCTCCTTTTGCCTTCAGTCTTTCCCAGCATCAGGGTCTTTTCCAGGGAGTTTTCTCTTCGCATTAGGTGGCCAAAATATTGGAGCTTCAGCTTCAGGATCTGTCCTTCCAAGGAGCACTCAGGGTTGATTTCCTTTAGGATGGACTGATTTGACTTCCTTGCAGTCCAGGGGACTCGTAAGAGTCTTCTCCAGCACCACAGTTCGAAAGCATCAATTCTTCGGCGCTCAGCCTTCCTTATAGTCCGGCTCTCACAGCCATACATTACTACTGGGAAAACCATAGCTTTGATTAGACGGACCTTCGTCGGCAAGGTGATGTCTCTGCTTCTTACTATGCTGTCTAGGTTGGCCATTGAACATATACGCAGACTCCATTCCAAAGAAACATGTATAGAATTGCACTGCAAGCTCAGTCTGTGTGTGGCTGTCTGACCTCCACAGAGACTGCAAGGCTCAAAAGCCATAATTCCCAAACATTTGGTAGTTTGCATGCTGTACATTTGTAGATCTTTCAAGTAATCTGTTTCACAAAGAGATCACTATAAGTAGCTACCTGGGGGGAAAATATGACCGAAGGAAAAACTGGCAGGTAAATTTATCTGTTGGGCTGGAAAACTGAATATAATATAGGAGACTTTAAGAGCCCATGCATATGCCTGATTTACATTGATCTTACATGGTGCCACCCATTAAGTATTTGCTTAGATTGAATGGAGTGCAAGGTGAATACAGGTGCAATCCTATGCATGTTTAGACTTAGACTATCATGCAGGTAAGAGTTGGGAGGATGCATGATATGAGGTAAAAACAAAAAAAAAACCAAAACACCTTTCTTCCCATACTTTACTTCTCTCACCTGCTTTAGCAATAAAGCATATGACTCACTGGAGTCCATGGCGGAATTCTCTAGCATCCCTACTCTGATTTGGATTGGAACTGTGGGGATTTGGGATGTGGGATTTAAGTCCCCCACCCCCAAATCACCAGGGTCCCTATCTGAATCAGAGCCATACACACTTACACTCAAATAAGTGAGCCAATCATGCATAGGCCTGCTACATGTGATTAGCAGGATGTTTAATTTAGCCCTAAAAGTAGGGCTGAGAAAAAAACCTGTCTGAAACTTTAGAGAGCCTCTCCCAGTCAATGTAGACAGTGCAGAGCTAAATGGACCAATGGTCTGGCTCGGTAGAAGGCAGCTTCCTATGTTCCTAAGAATCCTGCAGGATCAAAATGAGGCTCCATGTAATGTAGTATCCTGTTACCAACAGTGACCACACATACATCTCTGCAACCTCCAGAAGAAAGCATAAAAAGTGACAGTAACCAGTATTGTATGGTAGGCAAAAGTTGTGGCTTTGCAAGGGAAAAAAAGCCAACCCCATCTGTTTATACCTGTCATGCCCCCACTGGAGGAATCCTCCTCAGAGGAAGAGCTGGAGCTTCCAGAAACTGAGTGCACCCTAGGTCAGCCACTGTCATCAGACCAGGAGGAGCCTAGGCCCTTGGGGGAGATGGCTGCAGGTCTGTCCATGTCAGGGGGAGGGGACTTGGCCTCTGAGGCAGAGAAACCCCCAGGCCCCCAGGAGCCTCATTGCCTCAAGCGACAGGCCAGGAGAGCTGCAGTGAAAAGGGGTGCCCGCTTGCAAAGAAGGACTCCTCAGGAGAAAGTGACTCCTCATGAGTAGAGCTCTGACAAGAGAGCTCTACTGTACTGCAGCTCAGTCCTGGGTGGGGCTCAGCAGGCTTTCCTGCTGAAAGCCTTCAGTGTCTGCTTAGCCAGTGCTGGAAACAACATCTTTACCAGTTCCTAGTGCTTTATTTCCTGATCTTGCCTTGAGACTGAAACTCTGTGCTACTGACCTTGGATTCCTGCTTGATTCTTATTCTTGGACTGTGTATAGTATCTGACTGTTTATCTGTGTTTTGATGTCGGATGTTCTTCGGAACTCTCTTTTGGATTGCTCTCTCTTGCCTGGTAAAACTGCCTGACCATTGCCTACTGATTTCTTTGTTTTGGGGTTGCCCCTTAGTTTAACCTGAGTCTGATCCCGTCATAGCAGGACAATACCAGGCAGGCATGGCCAATCCAGAGGGTTCATCCTGCCTGACAATCAAGGTAGTTAATGTTGATCACCTGTATTTCCCTCTGTTTCTGAAGAGGGCTCTGAGACCAGAGCAAACACTCTGTCCTTGGTAGTTCAGTAGGTCCCATCCCAGATTCACATTGCAAGTCCATCTCTATTCTCTTTGCAAAATGAACCTGGCAGGACACTGGGAATATCATACTGTTCATTTATCCTTGTTGCAAGTACATCAGAGGACCAAATTAGATGCGACATTATTCATGTTTCTAGCCCTGACATGCTTGCTTTTTAAAAATAAATAGCTGGCTATGGCAGGGCAGAGTGGGTACTTAAACCTTTATCCCTGCTGCAGTCCCAGATAGAATCAGTCCCCCTTCACTCATTGTGTGTAGCAGGTGGTGGGGTTGTTGTTTCTGATCAGGACCATGCTGCAGGCAAAGGCTTAAAGTCCCCTCCCTCTCTGACATAGTCCTGATCCAGCTCACTTCCTCCTACAAAGGCTATTTATTTCTTTAAAACAGGGACTGGGGAACATGTGGCCCTCCAGATGTTTTGGCCTACAACTCCCATCAGCCCTAGCCAGTATAGCCAATGGTGAGGGATGATAGGAGTTGTAGGCCAAAAACATCTGGAGGACAAAAAACTTCTGAAAGGCCACAGGTTGCCCACCTCTACTTTAAAAGTGTGCAACACCAGGGCTGAAAAAAGTCATGTCTCAATCAGTCCTTTTTTTCCTGATGAAATAATATGAAATTATCTGTTGGGATAATTATGTAACTTTATGTAACCTGGCAAACTATGTAACTTTAGCCTTTGTCCAATTGTGGGTTATAGTTTAATCTACTATAACGTGATTCTCATCCTGGACCCTGCAAACTCTGAAATGCATTTCTAATGAGAAAGAATGATGTATTATAACCCTGCTCAGTAAACTGATTCAAGCCTGTTTTTGCTTTTTGGTAAATGTTTGGCAAACCAAGATACTAAAAAACAAAACAAAACATCATAACGAACTGCCATTTTAAAATGCAACCACAACACAAGAAAAATAAATAGAGTTAGATCAGCTGTCAAAAGTGTGCAGTGTGGGTGACAGAAATATAATCACTTATTGTTTGGGTGACAGCACAAAAATTACATTGGGTAGTTTAGTTTACAAACCATAGCTGCAGTCTCATTAAAAGGGTCTGTGCATGCATTTTTTAGTTCCTTGGGAGCTAAGCTTGTGGAAGGATTGAAAGCGGGGGAAAGTGTCCTCAAGCTTCGTGAAGGTCTCTCCCCCCTCCCCGCCTCCCGCCCAGTTAGGCATCATAATGGAAACTGTCTAATTCTGTTGAACTCATATATTATGAACAATCCCAAACTGTGACAAGTTCAGCTTTGAAAGAAGTGGTGTTGTGAGTGACAGCATGTTCTAATGAAGCCCCACACCCTGGGAAGCCATTTTGCTCATGGAATGGGAAGAGAGAAATGGCATGGGGCTAGTGACTAAAAAGAATCTTAAGCTACAAGCTTTTGAAAACTTTGGGAAGATTGTTTTAATTATCGATGATGAATGAAAGTGTACTACTGGAGCTGAACTATTTTCCTTCTGCTTGATTACTATGTGGAGTAAATGCGGTGCTGATTTTCCACCATTCATATCTAGGGATGGACAGATCTGTCAATCTCAGTCTCATCAAGATTGTTGTTGTTTTTTAGGTCAAGCTCATTTTGTCCTATTTCCATACAGGCTTACTTAAAACAATAATAGAACAAAAACCATACAGCAATTCATACTTTTGTAATACACATTTTTCATAACATCTTCATTCTCTGCATGCATTTTGAAACATACACACTTTTTTCCCAAGTACTTTACATAGCTGAAATGCTGTTTTGTGCACCTCTTGCCCTGATTTGCACCTTTCTCTGTGTGTTTTCCCCAAGGCAAGCTGCACTGGAAAGCTTGCAGAAATGCAGATTTTGGAATGCAACTACATCTCAGCATGCTAAAAGACTGGGGCAGTGCAAACTTCTCATCCCTATGCAGATCAACAGACAACATACTCCAAAATGCCTCCCCCTACTTTGGGTTCAGAGATGTAGCGTGGGATGTATCTCTTCCCATACAAGTATCCCCACTGCAGTGCAATAAACCAGTTGGGACCGACCAATACTAGATGAAAGATTGAAGATCCTTTATCAAATCTCCTGCCTCTTTGAATTTCTTTAAACAGCAGTCATTGGCACAGGAGGGGTGGACAAATGAATCAGGACCACAGTGCTGAGGAGGGAGGGGTTAATCTCTCCCACCCCCCTCTGGACCATTTTCCTTATGTAAGTTGCCCTCTTCCAGGTTGTAAGTTCTCCCATTATAGAAAATGTAGGGGTACACATTTCACAGCTTGAACTCATCTCAGACCAGTATCAGCTGTACAGGCTGCAGAGACCAGAAGGCTGACACACTCCAGCTATCTTTAGCACAGGTACTGGAGGTGTTCAAGTTCTGGTTTGGTTCTTGATCTTACATCTAGAACATGAACAAGAACCAAATTTTTACACTGCCTTGTTTTTCACTATTTCAGCAGCAAACCATCAATTCGGCAGCATGGTGGCAGTGGCAGGAGTGCACCCCATGGGAAGGTTAAGGGAGTCAAAAGTGGTCCACCCCTGAAGTAAACAGAACCTTTTACAAGTACCTGGACTGGCATGTGAGTAATGAAGACAGAAGTAGTCGTGTCAATAAATTATATGGGGTGGCACATATTATTTTCATGAAACAGCCACATAACTTCATGTTGACTCCATGACATGGCAAGTGCAGGCTACTATAAATAAGCTTGCTCATTTATTTATTTATTTGTGACATTTGTATGCCACCCCATAACGTAAAACTTTTCTCATCGGCTTCCTGCGATTTAATCTTGCAGCCCTAGAGGAATGCTGCAATGACATCATTTTATAAAGATGGATAGTTGCCAACCACAGACTAATTAGTTAGCAAGCGACTAGACATATAAGACAGGCAGTGCAAGCCCCAGAGTATCATGGGTCCCCACCCCGATAATTTACATATTGCTTCTGCTAGGCAGAAATATCTTGGCAACCTTTCTTGGTAGCCATCAATGCTCATTTCTCACATTCTCTCTGGCCATATTCAAACTACTCTCAATTCTCCTTTCACAAACATGTTTTTCTCTCAGACTTGGCACTCCACAACCTTCCCATACAGAGTAGTTAGGTATGGCTTGAGGTACTTTCCAGAGTGGGTTTTAGAGAAAGCCTAGCCAGATGGGCCATAGTAGCACCACTAAGAAAACACCTGTCATTCACTGCCTACTAGTAGACTACACAAGAATCCAGAGACAGAGAGGATTGTTCCTTCTCTTGGAACAATACACTAGCATACATTCTAATTAAAAGAACTGTAGTTGCAATGAATTTATTCTCAAAGAATGGAACCAGAAGGTTCACACGATAAGGCCTACTTTTTATCAGTGATGGGCACTGGAGTGTCACTTTCCCATTTTATATTTCAACTCAGTTTTATGAGATGAGAAAGCAGCAGTTTTAAGACTATGTTTCAGAATCAGGTCATTCATCATAACCACTTTCGCTTTCTAGATCACTGGGTATCTGGCCATTTATCATACACACCTCCTCTTTTGGGATCACTAGATATCTAGCGCAACAGAAGGGTTCTGACTTCTAAAAGCACTTTGGAAGTTGTTTTGTTTTGTTTTTTCTTTAGGAGTTTAAACTTTGGCTGAATCCATATATATCAGGTAAGGTGGAATAATTGGTTTTAAACCTGTTGACTGTAACAAACCTAGGAGTTAACTGAAGTAATGTGACATGAACTGATCTAGCCCTACTGAATAATATGGGAAGAAACTGTTATAAATCCCAGTAGTCTATCTGTGGATTGGATTTTACATTTTTACATTTTCAAACATTTATTCAAATTAAATTCTTCATAATTCAGACAATTTATTTTGTTTGTAACACTGCTGCTCACTGCTGGAGAGAGAGAGAGAGAGAGATGCTTCATTGGACTCTGGAAGAGCTTCCCTGCCCCTGCCCCAGCATCAGACATGCTCTTGCTCTGCCAAGCATGCCTCATTGATGCAGAATGTTCATTTCCCAAATATTGACTGCCTCTTCTCCGTGTACCACTACTGGGAAGTGTGGAAGGGATGGGGGTATTTTAGCCTGCACAAAGGACATGTGGTTTAATGAGGGGGTTTCTTCTGCTGTTGAGACAGTAGAGACTCAGGTCTCAGATGATAGTTGGGGTTCAGTTCTTCCTTAGATAGAAGGGATGTGACTGAAATAACAGGAAAGTCATTCAGTCATCTTCCTGTTCTGTCCTTGCAGAGTATGCACCCAGGGATGGTGCAGGAGTCTAAGCAGGGAGTGGAGTCCAATGCATGCCCCCGCTCCATTCACCTGGATCCTGCTCGCTGGGCTGCTGGGGGCTCACTTGCCCACTTGGCGATCATCTAAGAAGTGCTGCAAGGCCATCCCTTTACACCTGTAATCTTTGGAGTCCTTGCCCCTTTAAGGCAACCCTAGACATGACCTTAGATATGTAGAAGTAACCAAGAGCCATGATTGTGTGCACAATTGCAGCTGGGTAAGGGGACAGTCTTGCAGTGCTTCTCAGGCAGTCGCCAAGCTGTCCTTTATCCCCCGCAGCACAGCTCGAGTGGTCAGGCAGCAACAGCAGTGCTGTGATCACCCAGAGAGACTGGGTGGAGGTAAGGGAGAGAGAATCTTCCAAAAGGATCTTCAAGAGTTTGTAAGTAAGCCTTTTTTAAAAAAAGTTTCCTGCTTGATCATCATTGGATATCTGAATACAGAGAATCGCACCATCATTTTTAAGACAGCTGTCATATTTTGCAATTTTTAACTAGTCATTTCAGGGTATCCAGAGATATAAACTTGCATTTTAAAAGCCTGTATCAATATGTTTTTTTTTAAAAAAACATTTGTCAGATTATAAAACTTACATATTCATATTTAGAGAATTTTAACATTATTTTTTAGGATAGTGTAGTATGTTTTGAAGATTTTAATTAGTCAACACATATTATTTAAGAATTCTTTTGGATACATGTAAAATGTATTTTAAGTGTTTTGGTATACATTATATATCACTTATCACAAATTTATATTTTGTATTCTTCAGTTCCTTTGATAAAGACCAAGTGTCAAAATGCTTTGGGAATTCAATTGGTGCAGCTGTTTCTTTTTTGACTGTGAGTCCATCCATCCCTATACGCACCCATGGAGAGTGTGAGTTCTTGGAGACGGCCCTTCACTTACATTAGGGATATTGAACCTCTTTCAATCTGAGGGTTGGATTCCATTTTGGAGAAGCTCTCAGGGAACACCTTCCAGGGGTGAGCAAGGCTGAAGGCAAAAGGAGTGGGGCCAAAAGACCAGCATATTTTAGCGTATAGTTAATACGGGACATAACTAAGCCTTGGGAGAGGCATTCTGATGTTTTAGAATTGGGAAATCAGTGCACAAAACCCAGGAAACCACAAAACAATTTGTGGTTGGGGCAAGGGGATGGGGCAAGGGGACATAGTCTTATGGGGAGCCCCAGATTTGTCACCCGGGCTGGAGGTTCCGCAACCCTGACTTATATCATGGAGACTTTCTTGTAAAGGTACAAGAACGAATTTTTCATTCTCCTTGGAAATGTAATTTAAACATAGGTGAGGATATTATAGGGACAAGATTATACCCAGGATCTTATACACACTTACCTGAACTTGCTGGGGCTTTCTTCTGAGTAGACAAATATAGGGCAGTTAGCAGACTTCCACATGTTCCAGATGGAATGTGATGAGGCTGCGCTTTCACAGAGATGGGTGCCAACACCACAGAAATATGCTCTGATTCATAACAGCCTTTCTCCTCCTCACAGTCATGTATCCACATAAACAAGCATGCAGGAACTTGGGGTAATCTGACCCCACATTACCTCTAAAAACAGGACATAGACCACTCTTTAACATCCAACAGAACTGAAATCTTTACTGAAATATCTAATTCCTTAAAGTTATTTTTTATTATAAAATTTCAATAAAAGAAAAGAAAAAAAGAGACCGAATGTGGCCACACACACACATGAATGAAAATACGGGTTTCTAGTAACTATACATAAACTTCTACAAATAGACCAAATATCCAAATTATCCATTTGCAGGTAGCATTTATACATCACCTCTTCAAATGTTAAAAGTGTTGTAAGGTCTTCAATCCATTGCTTTATATGAGGTGTGCATTTATCCTTCCAATATTGTAATATCAGTCTTTTAGCTGTTGCGAGAGCATGGAGAATCCATTTGCACTCACCATGCATTAACTTCCAGGAAGCAGGGAGATAATTTAAAAGAGCACGTACATAAGTAAATGTTAAGGAGTGTTCCAATACATCATTTCTCTGTATAACGTAGGCATCATGAAGCCCCGGGCTTATTCGGAGCAAAATCCTTGTGATACGAGGCAAATCAGAGCAGTACTGAGATGCCCCAGGGCAAAGCACCCCCCCCATGAAGTGCCTCCCCCGCCTCGTATATTTGGAGCTCTACTTAATGCCTGAGCAGTCCAGACAGGCTGTCTCCAAAAATGTCTCAACCTCTGAATGCTCACACAGAGGGGCAAGAGGAGGAGGAGGAGGAGGAGGAGGGAGGGAGGGAGGGAAGAGGGAAGCGGATGTGGGAAGGTGGGATGAGGTGGAAAGGTGAGCACAGGAGGAGGAGAAGGGAGTGTGCTTTGGTGAAAAGGAACTCTCAGCCAGAACCGATGTCAGGAGCCTCCAATCAGAGAGAGTGGTGGAGGAAGGGGGTATATATGTGTTTGATTATTGTGCTAGCTGTGTTTTGGGGAGAGGGCTGGTGTGGATAGATGATCATGTGTGTGCGTGTGCACATGTGCATGCATTCCTAGGAGCTTCTCCTTCAATTCATTTGATTTTAATCTCCATTAGGCTTTTGTCAAAATTTAAATAAGAAGGAAACAACTTGGTTGTAGTGGGATCGTTCCCTCGCTCCTTGGTCATCCATCCCCTTTAGGATAATGTCTTTTGCAGCACCTCTTCCAGCTGCCTTCTTCTCATATTTCTTTCTACCTCTGACTTGTTTATTATTCGTGTTCGATTAGATTCATCTCTTCTTTCCATATTTTTTTTCAAACTAACATTGCTTTTCCTCGCTTGTTGCTGCTACACTGTCCCCTCCCCCACCATTCCTGTTTGTTTGTTTATCATCTCAGTTTTGGACTCCAGAAAAGGCTGTGTTTGTTGTTTAAGGTTGACCCTCACTTCTGCTTAGGGATGTGCAAACTCCCCCCCGTCCAGGTTCTCTGGACTCCTGCCCAGCCCCTGCCCCCTCTCACCAGTGCCCAGACTGTGCTCAAGCCCCTCCCACTGTTAGTGAGCAGCCTGCACTCACCCCAGCAGCCTCGTCAAACTCTGTGGTCACCATTTCTAACCCCCCCCAAAAAAAGACAATCTCAAAAATGCACATGTTTTTGTAAGCATGAAAATGCGCATTTTTGACATGCATTTTTCATAAAATACACATTTTGCACATCTGCAAATATGCTCATTCACAAAATGCAGATTTTCGCATACACGAATATGCACATCTGCAAAAATGCACATTTTCGCACAAATCTGCACATTTTTATTATCACCATTTTATTTCTCAGAAAATTTTGACCACAAAGCTTGACAAAGTGAGTGCAGGCCATTTGCTGACCATGGGTCAGGGGCAGGAGCTTGGCAAGCGGGGCTCAGGTGCGCGGGCAGGAGCAGGTCCACTGGATTCCTGGACTGAATCGGGCACCTCTGCCATCCCTACTTCTGCTTTCACCATTCTATTTCCTTGTTGTTTTTGTCTGTCAACTCTGTCTCTTTTAGATTTTTAAAAACCCAGTCTTATTTCGATTTTTAAAAGCAAACATTGACTTCTGGACATGTCCCCACCCCCCTTAAGTCATACGCAAGCATTTAGTTTTCTTTCTTTCTTCCTAATTTTTAAAGAAAGGCATATTATAGCAGCCTGTGTGTTTAGTGTTTGTTCCCCACCCACCCCGCATGCTAAAGTGAATTGTCTTCTCTCTCTCTATTCTCCCAAAACAGAAATTAAAGAAGGGTGTTTTAAAAACAAAAAAAACGTTTGTTTGATTTCTGCTCTTATCTTACTGCCTGCGCTGTCCTGTATTTCTTGAAGTTACCCTGCCTTCCAGAAAAGAACATGAAATATAAAACAATAAAAAAGACCCCTGTCATTTGCTTAGGTTGCTCTGCTTTTCTTTAGCTATTGTGTGTCTGTGTCCATGTGTGTGTGCAGGCTAGGTTGTAGTTCCACCAACACTATACATCCATATTTCAGGGCGGTGTTGAAAAAGCATAAGACACATAGTATTTATATTAATTACCTTCTTATTCCAATAATACTCCACTGTGTGGCAAAGCAATCCAGCACAATATGAGGCATCTTCGGGGTGTTGGCAGGGGCAGAGGTGGGGGGGGAGGTTACAGCTCTTGGCTTTGGGAGTTGTCCTGGAAAAACTCAAATTTCACCTGCGCCTAGCACACAAGCCAGTGGGCCAAACTGCCTGGGCTTTGGGGGTGCGAAGCCTTCCAGGGGGATTGGGAAGGGCCAAGGTGTTACATACATGTGTGGAAAACCAAAACCCACCTTCTTTTGAAATATCTAAATTAACCCCTGCATTCAAAAGCCAGTACAGCTATAAAGGTCTTATGGCACTTCTAGAAATGCTTAGGCCTTGGACACTTTTCAAGGAAAATGAGATTCACTATGCACACTGGGTAATAGCCTGTTGTGCCTGTGTGCTTACAGGGCTTTCATGCAATGGAGTTTTGGCATGTCTAGAAATAATCTGTAATGAGCAGAAACATTCATTTGTGGAATGGGACAGGTCAGTGGAGCTTGAGCACTGCTGACCTGTCATGGTCTGGAAATGAGCATTTTCACTCATTTCTGGGGTTATTTTTAGAAGTGCCAAAGCCCTGTTGCACAAGCAGTGGGTTCCACAAGCACATCAGAACCAGCAGAGCTGGATAATACCCAATGGATACTCCCCATTGATCAAATCCAAAGTTCTCCTCAAATAGCTCTCATATATACTCTGTTGCTTTCTTTTGCTTTACTGTTTTCTTCCTTTTTCTTATAATTCTCCTAAAATATAATCAATGTCAGAAAATTAGAGGCCAGGCTGAGCAACATTCAGAAGCCAATATTCAATGCAAAGCTACCGGCTTAGTTGATGCATTCTGTCGTCCAACAGACATAACAGACACTGACACCTCCAAAGATAAAAATGATGAGATAAAAAATTATTTCACCAAGGAACAAAATAATATAGAGGGCTGATGTGGCCATACAACTGCAGCCAACTAATAGCAACAAGCCATCACTGCCCCTGTTTTTTATTAGGTAACATTTGCATGATTAGGTGTTCCTTCAAATACCTGGGGCAGTGTCAAGTTGTGTCATTCCACTAGCACAAATGACACTGCGCTAGTGGAAAGAGGTTCTGAACTTTGCTTACAAAGGGAATCCAACTAAAGTTACATTTGCACAAGTGCAATTGTGCAACCTGTTGTGCAACCAGTTGTGCAATACACTTGTGCAGCCCATTACATAAGCATAATGCACAACTGCTTGAGAAACAGAAAGATTTGGTGGAGCTCTGCTAGCACGATTTGAGTTTCATTGGATACTGCCCCATGGATAACTAAGGCTGCAATCCGATACACAATAAGCTGTATTGAAAACAATGAAACTTACTTCTCAGTATAGGACTGCACTGTAAGGAAATGTGTCCCATCTTGTACTTTTGCACTGGCCATTTAGTTACTCTCGTCCCCTTCCATGTTCTTCAAAAGCGGTGGGACATTCCAGAGACAGTAGCTGCAGCAGTCAACAAAGGTGAATGTCAGCTTCACTGATATTACCAACATTATCATTTTCTCCCCACCAGTTATTTCTTCCTTGATGTTTTAAATAAAACCACATACAGTCAGGGCCAGAAATATTGGAACAAGGATAACTGTTTTGGCATTTGGCCTCTGTACACCACCACATTGAAGTTGAAAGGAAACACACCCAGATGGTAGTGAAGTCAGGACTTTCAGCTGTAATTCAAGGGGTTCAACAAAAGTGGGGCACTAACCATTCAGGAAGTACAGCCAGTGGCATACATACACACCCATCGTTGGTGACTCATAAGTAATGGAACAAACCAACATCATTTCAAACTTAAGGATCGCCTTTAATACCTGGATGAAAATCCTTGGCAGTCAATGACTGCCTAAAGTCAGGGACCCATGGACATGACCAAATGCTGAGTTTCTTCCCTCGACTGCAGCTGCCTTCAGCTGCTGCTTGTTTGTGGGTCTTTCTGCCTTCAGTCTTGTCTTCAGTAAGTGAGAAGCAGATTCTATTGGGTTGAGATCAGGTGACTGACTTGGCCAGTGAAGAACATCCAACTTGGGACGTATGTGGCATTGAGGACTTGTCCTGCCCCATTGGCTGTCTAGCAAGCCCTTAACAGCTGGTGGGGGCAGGATGGGGCCTCGGCACAACACGTACATGTGCCCCAACCAGTCTAGCCATCTCCTTCTTGCAAGGAGGAGATGGCTAGAGTTCTTAGGGCATGCGTGGCACCGAGGACTCTGGAAGTCAAGCCCTTGTGTGCATAAAGCCCTTGTGCACACAAAGGCTTGACTGCCAGAGTCCTCAGCACACAGAGGAGGGGCGGCTCACGCAGCTCAGTGGGTGCGGGTAGGGTGAGCAGAGAGGCTTGCCAAGCAGGTCCAGGCTGTGCAAGTGGGGGTGGTGGCACATCGAGTTCCCGCACACCCTAGAGGGAGGTGAGTCCATCCATCCCTAGTTATAAAGTTAATGTATAATATCATTAGGTAATATTAGGGATGTACGAAAGTCACTTACCTCAACCCGAAAGTTGATTTGCAGTGGGGGGGAGGCGCTCCGTCCCTCCCCCTGAAATTCTGGCCGGGGGGGAGGCGCCCCATCCCTCCCCCCCGAAATTCTGGCCGGGGGGGAGGCGCCCCGTCCCTCCAGCCGTGAATCCTGTCCTGCCGGGACACAAAAGGCGGCGGCCGTAGCCACCGCCATTTGCGTCCCTGCAGTCAGCCATGATAGGCTACGTAAATGTTTATGTAGCCTATCATGGCTGAGTGAAAAAAACAAAAAAACCCACGCATACGCAAATGGCGGCGCCCATGGGCGCCGCCATTTGCATTCCTTATTTTGGCACGTGTAGTCTACGTAAACATTTACATAGACTACAGCGAAAATAAGGGGAACGCAAATAGCCTTCCCCTTATTTTCGCCGTAGTCTACGTAAATGTTTAAGTAGACTACACGTGCCAAAATAAGGAACACAAATGGCGGCGCCCATGGACGCCGCCATTTGTGTACGTGCGGTTTTGTTTTTTTTTCCACTCAGCCGTGATAGGCTACGTAAACATTTACGTATCCTATCAAGGTGTTTTTTTAAAAATCTAGCCATGATAGGCTGCGTAAATCTTTACGTAGCCTATCACTTTTTTTTTAACTTGGAAAGGGCGGCGGCGGCAGCCGGTCGGAAGACCGGCCGCCACCGCCACTGCCACCGAACCACCGCCGAACCGCTGCCGGAGCTGCCACCGCCAGGGACATTCGCACAAGATAAGTCCCGTCCCGGGGGTGGCGGGGGGGTGGCAGACCGTTTCTCCACCAATTTTGGGGGGCCGAATGCGCTGGCATTTGGCCTCCCCAAGATTCATGGAGAAATTCTCTGACATCCCTAGGTAATATACTTCTTTCAATGGCAACCCTGTGAGGAAGGTTAGGCTGAGAGTCAGTGATTGGCCAAAGCCACCCAGTTCGCTTCATGGTCAAGGTGGGACTTGAACCCAGGTCTCCTCAGTCCCAGGAATCCACTATAAATGATTTAAAGGCTATCATGAATATTGAATTTTACAGATATCATGCATTCTGATGTGTGGCAGCTCATATATGACTTTTGATGGAAAATATACATTCTCAAATCTGATTTGATAGTTTGAGCTTTTAGACTTTGTGGGGTTGGGGTTGGTTTTTTTTTTTTTGCCATTTTGTCTTATAGCAGGGTCTGTTTTTGTATGCTTCAAAAGTGTTTATGAAGCTGTGATAAAACTGTGATAGATGTGTTTCTTTCTACAGAAATCAATGTGGGAAGTCAACACATAAAAAATACATCAATGTTCCTGAAGTGAGTCCCAGGATTTTTTTTATTTATTTTTTTTAAAGAGAAAACCTTATTTCTCGTGGTGTAACTGAAGCTTGAACAAAAGATTTAAGAGATTTCCAGCTTGGCCAGTTTAACGCATCACACCCATGCTGTTGCCCTTTGTCCAAGACAAATAAAAATAGAGTTTTTCAATTAATTACGGATTTTTACTATTTCACTGACAGGCAAATTGATTTGGTTTTACACTCAATTTGATTGTGTCTTAGCCAGCAAATGACTCAGATTAGAAATAAAGAAAAGTAGCCTGAACAGGCCTTTAATTAATTCTATTGAATTTTACCTCAACAGCAATGCACCCTGAAGGAAAAAAACTCCATCTATTTTCAATAAAGGTGTGTTTTTTTTTAAGTAATTATTTCCTTTAGGAAATAGAGTAGAAAATTCTTTTTTGTTATTGCTGTTATGTAAAGCTTAAGGAGGAAGCAGGCATTTCTTTGCTCATGTGAAACAGTAGGTCTCTATATCTAACTTTCTTCACCAAGAGTTTTTGATAAAATGAAAAAGAAACCTAAAATAAAAACCATGCCCTGTTCAGAACATTGGTTGTTATAATAAATTAAATACTGATGGATCATACACATCTGTTTCTTTACCAATTCAAATGTTCTTTAGTGTCACATATTTACAATATGGCATAATTCCAAAATGCGTAGGAGAGGAGATGGTGCAAAAGAAGCCATTATTTCTCAAAAAAATGTATTAATCTAGGTATCTGTCCTAACTTTTTTGGGGGGTAAAGAAAAGTTGTGTTTGTGTACAAATTGCTCCAAATTGCTCAGAGTTACTTGGATAAATCTAAAACAATGGTAAGGAACCTCTGACCTGGAGGCCAAATGTAGACCTCCAGGTATCTCAATCTGGACCTGTGGACAATCTCCAATCCACACCTCCTGTCACCAGGCCAGACCTCCCTCATTGGCCCTGCTCCAAATTATTGATATTATTTACTCCATCCTGCTCTTTCCTCCAGCTTCAATGCTGATGAAGGGAACTTTGCACAAGTTTGGGAAGGAGAATACTTGGATGAAAATACCTCACTCTTGATTGTGTACTGAACCAAGGCAAGTGTCACATCTGTAACTCCAACCACTTTTGGTCTTGGACCCACCCAGGTTTCATTCTGGACCCACCAAATTTTGGTTCTGGCCAAACCTGCTGCCAGAATGTGGACACCAACAGGCTTTGACAGAGTTAATGTTGATCTTGTCTGGGAAAAGTTTCCCCACTCATGGTCCTACAAATTTTTATATACAATTTCATGGCCAACAGATATCAGTGGAATTTACTTAGAATTTTGCTTTGAATGAATGAAGCTAGCAGCAAGTGACTGTTGGCTTTTTGTAGCAGATATGGCACCACTCACTCACAAAAGGGAGGTATCAGCTTGCTCTGGGGGAACCCCAAAGTTTGCCAAAATTCCAAAAATCTTTAAGAAAAAGAAATCTAATGAGAAAGAACACAAAAAAAATCTAAAGGAAAGAGCATAATGCCTTAGAGCTGTGCACAAAGGGCCTCTTGAAATTCTCCACCTTATTTGTGGGCAGATAAATTTGGGAGATGATTTCACCAAATTTCTCCAGGGGGAGGAGAAATTCTCAACAGCTTCTCTCAGGTAGGGCTCCCCACTGGTAGGGCTTCTTTCTGTTTTGGTAAGGGTTTGAGGGTCTTCATGCTGCAACAGTATCAACTGTCTTGGAGGCTGGCCCCCAATTTGCATCCACGACAATGCAGGTGGGGGGCAGCGTTGTGTCTGGCACCAGGGATGAGGTAGAGTTAGTGCTCTGCCAAAATCCTCCAATTTCCTGAATGTTTTCTTCCCCCATGTAAGAGGCTTCCATTGTTCTGTCTTATTCAGGATATGTTAGAATGTATTTTTGTGGTGTTTTTGAGCTTACCTAATCACACCTAGCCTCCCAGGCTGCCTGCACGTCCTGATCTGAAAAAGCCATATGGGAGGAATTACCTCTTGGTACCTTAAACAGAACTTTAATTGAAGTGTAGGAAGCTGAGGAGGCCACAGGCTGCCAGAGAGAAGATTGTACAATGAAAACAGAACACTTTTGCTCACTCCTCGGCCACCTTCTATGCAAGATAAGCCCCCAAAACCCAAACCCAGCTAGGGATGGCAGAGAATTCTGCCACAGATGCCAGTGAGGCTGAATTCCAGTGAATTTGGCCCCCCGGAGTCCATGTCGGAATGGAGCAATCCCCCTGCCTCCCCGCGAAGTCATGGCGGACCAGCTCCTACCTGCCTCCGGTGGGTCCAGATCCAGCCGCTGCTGTCTGCCGTCGGTCTGCGGCTGCGAATGGCATCCTGTGTAGCAGACGCCATTTGCATCCTGGCTTTAGCCATGATAGGCTATGTAAATACTTACATAGCCTATCATGGCAAAGCTGGGATGCAAATGACGTCCCCTACATGGGACGCCATTTGCGTCAGCAGCCCGGCAGCGGACGGAAGTCCGGCTGGCAGTGGCTAGGGGTGGATGAAAGGCACTTACCTTTCGTCGAAGCTTGTTCACGGTGGGGGGGAGGCGCTTCGCGGCTCCCCCCGTGAAATTCAGGCTGGGGGGGAGGCTTCCCACCTCGCCTCGGCTGAAATTCAGGCCGGGGGGGAGGCCTCCCGCCTCGCCTGGCCGAAATTCAGGCCAGGGAGGAGGCTTCCCGCCTCACCCGGCCGCGAACTCCATTGTTTTTTTTTTTAAAAAAACCCGCCCCCGTGATAGGCTACGTGACGATTAACGTAGCCTATCACGGCTAGATCTGCAAAGTCAGCCATGATAGGCTATGTTAATCGTCACGTAGCCTATCACAGGTGACTTAAAAAAAAAAAAGCGCGTACGCTAATGGCGGCCCCCATAGGGAGCCGCCATTCGCGTTCCTTATTTAGTCGCTGTAGTCTACGTAAATGTTTACGTAGACTACGGCGAAAATAAGGGCAACGCAAATAGCACAAGATTTGGTTGTCATGTTTTTGAGGAGGGGGAGGGAAGCAGCTTCATTGGTAAGACATATGCCTGATTAGAGCAAACTTGAATCCTGCTATAATCTTATATCCTTAATCTTCAATATTTAATATTAAGTATTAAAGATACAATATTTACCAAGATATTGCTCTTCGATAGGTGTTGTTTACAAAATTCACTGGAACAAGTTTAATTGTTTACTTATTTCCCAGTTCTGTATTTAATGTTCCTGTGAAAAACCTATCCACTGATTTCATCTAGTTCATTCAATATTATAATTCTTAGCTTGGGTGCTACCTAGGTCATAAAAGAGTGTTTCTCTAACATTCACACTGCAACATAGGTTTTGTAGTTTGTAGAAAGTAGAATTTCTCCTAATAACCATGGAAGCATGTATTACCTGTAAGTTCTGGACACTGCCTGAGATACTTTTGATGCTAAATAAATTAGAAGTGGTGGGGCAGTACCAGCAGCAGCCTGTAGACAATCTGGTTGTGTGTGTGTGTATGTGTGTGTGGGGGGTAACACTGAGATCTTAATACCGCTGAATTCTGCATCAGGAATCATAGAATCATAGGGTTGGAAGGTGCCTACAAGACTATCAAGTCCAACCCCCTGCTCAGTGGAAGCCTGATTCCAAGGCGGTCACCCATGATCCAAGTACTAAACAGGGCTGAACCTGCTTAGCTTCCGAGATCAGACGAGATCAGGCACATCCAGCCCTTTGCTCATGTCTTACATGCTTATAATTGTGCAATTTACCTTGGCAACACAGCATCAGGTAAAATCTTTGCCAATTCCCATGGGGTTGGATCCAGAATTAGTCATACTTAGAGTGGACCCATCAAAATCAATGGGACTTAGCTTAGCCACTGCATTTTGCCTACAATTTTTTTGTGTTTGAATTTGAAATAAATGGAACTTAAGTCAGTCATTGCCTACAATTTCTTTGGTCCAAAAGAGACATTGCTGTAGAGTTTGTGTGTATGGGGGGGGCACCTATGTCTTTTTTCTTCTTCATTTTACTCCGGAGTAGGTGTAGGGGTCTTAATCCAGATTAGAAACCTAGCTTGGTTAGTAGGGAGTTTTTAAGATCTGGCTAGTACCTACTCTAGAGTAAAAGGAAAAGAAGACATAGCTGCTAGACACAGATTTAAAGTAAAGTCTGTTTTGGCCCTTTGTGTGGTGATATAAGCTGCTTCTGATTTTTCTTTCAGGAATTTGCAAAGAAAAAATCCAGTGCCCTATCTGAATGGAAAAGAACATATTTTAACCTGTGGATTTACATGCAGTAACACAACTTTCATTCCTGCAACAGCTGAGATAGTCACAATTGCCACAGGTGATGGTTCATAATAGCTAAAATTGTACTGTAATGGTGAAGGGGCTTGCGTAACTCAGTGAAGCCATAAGCTATGCCATGCAGGGCCACCCAAGACGGACAGGTCATGGCAGAGAGTTCTGACAAAATGTGGTCCACTGGAGAAGGAAATGGCAACCCACTCCAGTATTCTTGCCAAGAAAACCCCATGGAACGGATCACAAGGCTAAGAGAGATGACGCCGGAAGATGAGCCCCTCAGGTCGTACAGATGCTGTAAAGAACAATGTTGTTTAGGAAATCATATCCCTTATGAATACACAGTGGAGGTGAGGAATAGATTTCAGGGATTAGACCTGATAGACAGAGTGCCTGAGGAACTATGGACGGAGGTCCGTAACATTGTTCAGGAGGCAGCAACGAAATCCATCCCAAAGAAAAAGAAATGCAAGAAAGTCAAGTGGTTGTCTGATGAGGCTTTACAAGTCGCTGAGGAAAGAAGGGAAGAGAAAGCAAGGGAGAAAGGGGAAGATATATCTAACTGAATGCAGAGTTCCAGAGAATAGCAAGGAGAGACAAGAAGGCCTTCTTAAATGAACAATGCAAAGAAATGGAGGAAAACAACAGAATGGGAAAGACTAGAGATCTCTTCAAGAAAATTGGAGATCTCAAGGGAACGTTTTGTGCAAAGACGGGCATGATAAAGGACAAAGAAGGCAGGGACCTAACAGAAGCAGATGAGATTGAGAAGAGGTGGAAAGAGTACACAGAAGAACGATACAGGAAAGATCTTAATGTCCCTGATAGCCATGATAGTGCGGTCACTGAACTTGAGCTGGACATCCTTAGGGTTGGTGGAGAATTTCTCCATGAATCTTTGGGAGGCCGAGTGCCAACACATTCACCCCCCTGAAAGTGTTGGGGAAATTCTCCGCCGGCCCCCTGCCCCCCACCCGGGATGGGACTTACCTTCGGCGAATGTCCCTCTCGGCGGCGGGTCCCGGCGGCGGTTCGGTGGTGGTTCGGCGGGGGCGGGGGCGGCGGCCGGTCTCCCGACCAGTTGCCACCGCCATTGCAAAAAAAAAAAGTAAAGTAAAAAAACAACAACACACACCCATGATAGGCCACGTAACGATTTACGTAGCCTATCATGGCTAGATTTCCAAAGTCAGCCATGATAGGCTACGTAAATCGTCACGTAGCCTATCATGGGTGACTTTGGGGGGGAAAAAGCACGTACGCAAATGGCGGCTCCCATGGGGCACCACCATTTGCGTTCCTTATTTTGGCACGTCTAGTCTAAGTAAAGATTTACGTAGACTATGGCAAAAATATGGGCATGCTATTTACCTTGCCCTTATTTTCACCGTAGTCTACGTAAATCTTTATGTAGACTAGACGTGCCAAAATAAGGAACGCAAATGGCGGTCCCCATGGGAGCTGCCATTTGCGTACGTGCTTTTTTTTTTCTTCAAAGTCACCCGTGATAGGCTACGTGACGATTTACATAGCCTATCACGGCTGACTTTGGAAATCTAGCCATGATAGGCTATGTAAATCATTACGTAGCCTATCACGGGTGTGTGTGTGTGTTTTTACTTTTTTTTTCATGGCCGGGTAGACGGGGCGCTCCTACCTGGCCTGAATTTCGCTGGCGAGGGATGGGGCACCTCCCCCCCAGCCTGAATTTCAGCCGGGCGAGGCAGGGCGCCTCCCCCCCCTCGCCTGAACTTTGGGGGGAGAAGCGAAGCGCCTCCGCCCCACCATGAAGCAAGCTGCGGGATGAGGTAAGTCCCTTTCGTCCATCCCTAGACATCCTAGAGAGTGAAGTCAAGTGGGCCTTAGGAAGCATTAGTAACAACAAAGCTAGCGGAGATGACAGTATTCCAGCTGAGCTATTTAAAATCCTAAAAGATGATGCTGTTAAAGTGCTGCATTCAATATGCCAACAAATTTGGAACACTCAACAATGGCCGCAAGACTGGAAAAGGTCAGTTTACATTCCAATTCCAAAGAAGGGCAACGCCAAAGAGCATTCAAACTACCGCACAATTGCGCTCATTTTACATGCCAGCAAGATGATGCTCAAAATCCTACAAGCTAGGCTTCAGCAGCCAGTATGCGAACCGAGAACTACCGGAAGTACAAGCTGGGTTTCGAAGAGGCAGAGGAACTAGAGATCAAATCGCCAACATTCGCTGGATCATGGAGAAAGCAAGAGAATTCCAGACAAACGTCTATTTCTGCTTCATTGACTACGTTAAAGCCTTTGATTGTGTGGATCACAACAAACTGTGGCAAATTCTTAAAGTGATGGGAGTACCAGACCACCTTACCTGTCTCCTGAGAAACCTGTACGAGGGTCAAGAAGCAACAGTAAGAACCAGACATGGAACAACCGAGTGGTTCAAAATTGGGAAAGGAGTACGACAAGGCTGCATATTGTCACCCTGCTTATTTAACTTATATGCAGAGTACATCATGAGAAACGCCGGGTTGGATGAATCAGAGGTCGGAATTAAGATTGCTGGGAGAATTATCAACAACCTCTGATATGCAGACGATACCACCCTAATGGCAGAAAGAGCCTCTTGTTGAGGGTGAAAGAGGAGAGTGCAAAAGCTGGTTTGAAACTCAACATTAAAAAAAGAAGATCATGGCATCTGGCCCCATCACTTCCTGGCATATAGAAGGGGAAGAAATGGAAGCAGTGACAGATTTTACTTTCTTGGGCTCCAAGATCACCGCAGACGGTGACTGTAGCCATGAAATTAAAAGATGCTTGCTCCTTGGGAGGAAACCTATGGCAAACCTAGACAGCATAGTAAGAAGCAGAGACATCACCTTGCCAACAAAGGTCTGTCTAATCAAAGCTATGGTTTTCCCAGTAGTAATGTATGGCTGTGAGAGCTGGACTATAAGGAAGGCTGAGCACTGAAGAATTGATGCTTTCGAACTGTGGTGCTGGAGAAGACTCTTACGAGTCCCCTGGACTGCAAGGAGGTCAAATCAGTCCATCCTACAGGAAATCAAACCTGAGCGCTCATTGCAAGGACAGATACTGAAGCTGAAGCTGAAATATTTTGGCCACCTAATGCGAAGAGAAAACTCTGGAAAAGTCCCTGATGCTGGGAAAGACTGAAGGCAAAAGGAGAAGGGGACGGCAGAGGATGAGAGTGCTAGATAGCATCACCGATGCAATGAATATGAACTTCAGCACACTCCGGGAGAGAGCGCAGGACAGGAAGGCCTGGCGTGCTATGGTCAATGGGGTCACGAAGAGTCGGACACGACTGAACAACTGAACAACAATTAGGGTACAATAGATGCAGTCTCTTGCCTAGCCAAAAGGTAGCTAATTCTTGTGCTCTGTTTGGAATCCATGAACCAAAAATGTTTCTGTACACAATGAATCTGTAAGCCTCATAGTCATACCAACTCCACCAGTGAAGGACAGATGAGGGAGATGACACATAGCTTCTTCCCATCACTCTAATTGCTTTCCACTGAGGAACAGTAGCCACATCCATCTTCCTTGAAATGAGATGCCTTTTCTTTCTTCTCAGGTAAGTTCCTGCCAATATTGGCCACATACAAAATGTAATGGAAATTAGGTTCTCACATAGCAAAGGTGTGTATTTTTCTCTCTGTGTGTATGTGTGTGTGTGTGCGGGGGGGGGGTCATTGTCTTCACTATACCCAGAATAGTGCTGGAAGACAGAGATTTGTAATTTGGCTAGAGTGATTAGATTCTTTTCTGTTTTCTAAACCGATTATTACAATTTGCTATTAACCGAATGTCCAATCCGACCATAGGTGTTTGCAGGAAGGGGCAAAGGGGTGCAGTTGCCCTCCCCACCCCCAATGAGCCATAAAAACCAACATAGACATCCAGGAGTTTAGTATAGCTTGGTTTGGGCAATCGTGTGTCTACCCAAAAAATAGAAGGTAGCCGCAAGGACAAGAGTTCATGACCTGTCTAATTCAGATCTTATTAATATTTTTCTGAGTTTATAAACATTAAAAAACTGATCCCAAGATAACATTTGAAAAATTGGTTACAAAACTGTACAACCTTGAAATTAACATAAAAGCACACTAAAGATAATCCACACTACTAACACTGGCCATATTGCACTCCAACGTTCACAGCAGCCTGGATAAATTAGGGGTGTATGGACCCCACCTACCTGGGTCTGCTGGGGGGTCCATGGGGGGGAGGTGATCCAGTCCTCCCCCCTCCGAATCCTCCCCAGCTGGCTCCGCTCCACAGCAAGTTCGTGGGGCCTCAGCTGGTTTACGGACACAAATGGCGTCCGGCATAGAGGATGCCATTTGCGTCCTTCCCCTTGGCCATGATAGGCTACATAAATGGCATCCGCTACACCATTTGCGTGCCTCCCTTGGCCCTGATAGGCTACATAAAGATTTATGTAGCCTATCATGGCGAAAAGGGAAGGACGCAAATGCTGTATGCCATTTTGCATCCGCATGGGGCAGTGGACGGACCTGGCC
The DNA here is from genome assembly GCF_057233095.1 of Heloderma suspectum. Lineage (NCBI taxonomy): Eukaryota > Metazoa > Chordata > Lepidosauria > Squamata > Helodermatidae > Heloderma > Heloderma suspectum. Next base: position 90,463,003 of record NC_139461.1, read on the forward strand.
AGATCCGGAGCTGGCGGTGCCAGCCTGCCAGGTAGGATTTGGCCAGGTCAGACTTCATGGGGTGGTGGGGTGGGGTGGTCCATTCTGCCACGGACTCCAGGGGGAGCGGATTCTAAGAATCCAGCCTCATTGGATCTGTGGCAGAATTCTCCGCCATCCCTAGGTTAAATACAGTTCAAAGGGGGTGGGAAGTTCTCATCAGGCCAGATGTTTCATGGCTGGTTTCATTATCTTCTCCAGCCTGGCAGCCAAAGGGAAGAGCTGGGAACTGAAACAATGGCAGGTTGTCTTCCCCAGATGTTCTGACTGTAGCTGCTGGTCTTACTATGTCATCCCTGTGGGACAGCACAGCTGAAGACCAAAGTGCTAGACTTCAACCTTACAGGAACCAATGAAGTGGGGACAGGGGGGACTTTCTACTCAATTCTGAAGTGATGGGCTAATCTTTCAGTGCTACCAAGGTAGAATTTATGAGCTGCCTTCAAAGATATGCTGGGAACGCAAGTTCCTGGTCTTTTGTAGCCCATGTCCCACAAGGTGGGCAAGGGAGGAGCAGAGTACTGTAAAGAAAAACAGGGGTATTCTTGCATTTTTCAGAATCTGATCATTGCCAAGTTCATAAGCACCTTTTCACAAGGTAATTTTATCTGATGACTGTTTCCGAATCTGATCACTGGCAAGTGTACTGATCTGGGGACATTGATTCTTTCAGGTCCCAGTCAAAATAGACTCTTTGGATTATCAAGATGAAACTAGACCATTTGTGAAAGGAATGAGAGTTTATTGATAGAAAATGGATGCAGAATAAATATGCAAAGAAAACTCTCACCTCTCATCAGCCAATGAAGCCATCACAGCTGGGTGTCTATTAGGGATGGACAAGCCCATCTCTGTCCGGGATTGGGGAGTTTGACAAACTGCTACCCCGCAGCTGATGCAGCCCGGGCCTGCTTGGCGAGCTTCTTTGCTTGCCCTGCCTGCCCGCAAGCTGCCTCTCTTCCCTGCGCTGACTGTCAAGGGCCAACACGGGGAAGAAGGGCGAGGGCGTCCAGCCCCTACCTGCTCTCCCTGGCCTTCTCTAGGGGACACCTGGTGAGAGCTGGGGTGCCGCTGTTTCCCTTCTTCCTCAAGCAGGGCAGGCTGTCAAGGGCTGGTATGGGGAAAAGGGCCTGGGCGGCCAGCCCCCAACCACTTGCCCTGGCCTTCAGCAGGTGGGGATGGGGGAGAAGATGATAGGTGCCTCCTTCTTCCCTCCGTCCCCACCTGCTATAGCAGTGGCAGCAAGGAACAAGCTGGGCCTGGTTGTTTTCCATAAGGCCAGGAAAACTTACAGAAAATGACCAGCCTTTTCTGCTCCACTGCTGCTGTAGCAACAATGGGGGTGCTGCCTTCTTCCCTGCTCTTTGCTGAGGGAGCGGGCACCTGACTCAGCACACTGCGAGTCGGGCAAGAGCTCAGGTCTGCAAGCTGGTGTCTGGGGGGCCAAACCTGCAACTTCTTGCTGGGCTTTGAGCCACAACTGGACACTCGTGACATCACTAGTGTCTATGTGGGTCCTCAAAATAGATGAGAAGTTATTCCCCTAGGACCAACAAGTGTTCTGCAGGCTGGTCGCATGCGTATTCCCCTTTGGAGTGAGACCAAAGAACAAAGCCTGTGGGTTGCATTTTATAGATGTCTCCTTCAGCTCAGGAGCCTGTCATGTGAAACATATTCCCTCCCTGGGGCAGGGGTCCTTCCTGAAGGTGCTCAAAGTATCGCAGGCTGGGTAATCCATCACCCTTTCCCTGAGAACAGGGCCCCAACATTCCAACATGGGAGGAGGAGTTACTCATGACTCCCATATCTTTAGAAGGATGAGGAAGCTTGGCATAGGCCAAACAGCTGTGACTGTACTTGCCTGATACTTATTAAGGCATGTGAAAGGCCTACTTAATTAACTATAAAGCTGCTGGTTAGGCCAAACTACACAGGTCTCTAGGTGGCTACCAACAGCATACAGGAATGCTGTGAAGTTCACCTTATTGCTCACCAACAAACTCAGTATAGCAAGTTTATCATAAGCACCTTTTCACAAAGTAATTTTATTTGATGAGCCCCCCAGTCCCCTTATGATTCATCTTCCTTTTTAAATGGTCCTATGTATTGGCTCTTAGGCTGTAATCCTTGGGCTGCATCCAGGATCTGTCTTCTGCAAGAGGAAGGCCTCTACTTGCGGAAGGCCCCTCTGCTTCATTTTTGGGATCCACTGCCCCCCCTCACCACAGCTCACCCCATTCAGTAGGGTCTCCTATGTGGAGAGAGGGCTGCTTGAGCAGAAGGGGGCAGGGACGTCCACTTCCATCAGTGCAGTTGGTCGAGCATAAATCTGGATCCAACCTCTTATCTGGCAGTAATCCCTGCAGAACACAGTGGGAGTCCTTCTGAGTAAGCATGTATAGGACTGGGAAGTAAGGTTTTTGTTTTGTTTTCTTTTTTAAAGACACACACACCTATTTCAAAGTTAAGTTTCTAAAACCGTTCTACAAGGTTTTGAACCAGAACTCCCCTCCTTCTTCATTCCAGCATGGAACTCAGGTCACTCGCTTGCAAGCTAGGTACAATGTACTTCCTCCTTAAAATTCTGTTGCTGACACCATCTTTTCACCTTCACTTTTTGGTTGCTATTTTCAGTACCCTCTCAGTAGCACAGTATGTAATATTTTTTTTTCCCCCTCAGGCAGGCCATAATCCTTTTCTGTTACCCCAAGGTTACATATCTCTAGTCTAAATGAAGAGTGCTGACTACATTCCTTTTTCTGTATTGTGTTTGGCACCATGTTCAGGGCAAGATTTTACTTGTAGTCTCCTAAGTGAATTAATTCACGTTGGCATAGCCTGTAATCTTTATATTGGGTGAGTGTGTATTTGCAAAGTTAAACCTCTTCTGACTGCACATGTAATAAAATATGCCAGCCTGTACTATCTATTTCAAAACAGTGAACAGAAAGTGAAATTTCTTTTATGAGGAAATGGTAGTAGCATCAAGGCCTTTTTTTTTATCATGTCCAAAACAGAATAAACATGGGCCAGCATTGTGGAGCATTGTGGGTTATAGTTCTGAGGGAGAAAGGCAAAGCCTGGGCTACTAGATCTGAGACAAGAACATTTGAAAGCAAGAGAAAAACAATTTGTTACAAAACATAGCAATATGTTTTGATAAAATTCAACACGTTCTGATCAACGTATTGCACTGAGGGGATGGGAGAAGAAACAGATTAAGCTTGAACTCAAAAGAAAAGAAACTACAGAAAAGAAGGAAGAAAAGAGGAACAAGCCGACAAAGAAATTGCAGCCCAGAAGGACGATAGATGCAGTGTAAACCTGAGTCCAGTTAGTTCAGAATAAGTATATTCCCATCCATTTGGGCAACTGAATCAAGCATCACCATCATGCCTCTTCCCTTCTCTATTGCAGTTCCTTTCCTTGTGTCTTTTTAGATCCAGTTATTGACTGGAGCCTTTTGTTTGAACAGTGGGATAAAAATGCTTGATAGGAATAACTAAGGGTGCCATCCTATGCACGTTTATACAGAAAAAAAGTCCTACTATTACCAGCATGCTACAGCCAGAAATGAGTTGTAGGATCTTTTTTGGTCTGAACATGCACAGGATTGTGCTCTAAGAGTGCAGTCCTATGGGTTGCACTCCCGATAGACAGAGCCAGGCAGGGCAGGAGAAGACAGAGGTGATTTTGCCTCTGCTCCTATTTAAAATACAAAGAGCATCTAGACAGGTTCTCCTCCCACCAGTGTCCCCCCTTTTCTTCCTCTCCAACTGCTCTTATGAAGTCGCAGTTGCAACCTCATAAAAAAAGCTTTGTGCAGTGGATCAGAAGGGTGAGGCAATGAAGGAGGGGAGACCCATAATTGGATCTCCTCCTCTGTGCTTGTAGGTGTGTCTCACAGCTCAGCAGCATCCCTTGGCATCCCAAATGGTGTCTAGGAGCCATAGGGATGCTCTCTCCATAAATGAATAAATAGTTTGATGTAGGGATGGACGAAAGTCACTTACCTGGTCCCACAGCTTGCTTCGCAGTGGGGGGGGAGGCGCTCCGTTCCTCCCCGCCGAAATTCTGGCTGGGGGGGAGGCGCCCCGTCACTCCGGCTGAAATTCTGGCCAGGGGGGAGGCGCCCCATCCCTTTGGCTGAAATTCTGGCTGGGGGGAGGTGCCCCGTCCCTCCGGCCGCGAATCCTCCTGGCTGGCTGGGACGCAAATGGCGGCGGCCATAGCCACTGCCATTTGCGTCCCTGCAGTCAGCCGCGTGATAGGCTACATAAATCCTTACGTAGCCTATCACGGCTGACTTTGGGGGGGGGGAAGCGCGTACGTAAATGGCGGTGCCCATGGGCGCCGCCATTTGCATTCCTTATTTGGGCACATGTAGTCTACATAAACATTTATGTAGACTACAGCGAAAATAAGGGCAACGCTATTTGCGTTGCCCTTATTTTTGCCGTAGTCTACGTAAATGTTTACGTAGACTACATGTGCCCAAATAAGGAACGCAAATGGCGGCGCCCATGGGCACCGCCATTTACGTACGCGCTTCCCCCCCCCCAAAGTCAGCCGTGATAGGCTACATAAGGATTAACGTAGCCTATCACGGTGTTTTTTGAAAATTTAGCCATGATAGGCTACGTAAATCTTTACGTAGCCTATCATGTTGGTTGTTATTTTTTTTTTACTGGGAAATGGCGGCAGCAGCAGCCGGTCGGAAGACTGGCCGCCACCACCGCTGCCGCCGAACCACCACCAGGAGCCGCCAGTGCCAGGGACATTTGGCAAAGGTAAGTCCCATTCCGGGGGAGGCGGGGGGGTGGACCATTTCTCCACCAATTTCGGGGGGCCGAATGCATTGGCATTCGGCCTCCCGGAGATTCGTGGAGAAATTCTCCGCCATCCCTAGTTTGATGGGAGGAAATGAATAGAATGCAGCCAATGAGCTAACAGGCACTTGGCCAGGATATTATGGGATTCTCTGCCTGCTTTCATCAGTTCTTTTCCCTCGCTGTGATATAGAGTTTAAAACAGCCACCATGCAATCCCCAAACATTGTAATTTCCCTCACAACTATTGCCTGTGGCAGGTCTAGACGTGGCATGAGAGATGATTTCCGAATGTAATGTTTTTGTTTTGTTTTTTAAACACTCTTCCCTTTTTTTCTTTGTAAACATTCTCTCTCTCTCTCTCTCTCTCTCTCTCTCTCAGCACCATGCCTAGAGATGTATGGATTGGGTTAAATCCATTCTGTCTGTGTTGTGTGGATTGTCAGGTATCTTTCAATCCATTACATGATCATTAACAGAAATGGAATTTTGTATGAGAGTGTTGTTCATTTGCAAATGCACATTTCCATCAGCTGGTTGGATTCAAAGAAATCCAAATGCATTTGAATCCATTGCAGATATCTCCAACATCCCTAACCATGACCCAGTACAAAGTCCCCCATCCCTTTGGCTGCATTTAACCAAAAAAGAAAAGAGAAGAAGTCAGAAGATTTCATGCCCCACACATCACACTTAGTATTTCCCCCTAAGTCAACAACTCTGCATTTTACGAAGTCAAAGGTAAGAGCAACATGGAGTTCGAACATTCTTAAAAAACAGTATTTATCAAATTATGGAGTGCAAGGCTGCTATATCCATTTTGGAATAACTTGTCTTGAAAGCTTCAGCTCCTCAGAGACCACAGGTATACTTTCAGCCCTGCTGTAACAAGAATATAGAACAATGTTTGAATACTTCACCTAAGATGGATCTATGGTGATATAGTTCCCTTGCTTCTCCCTCCAGTGAAAGCAGTGTCAGGTATAAAAGTAACTATTGAGAAGGTGACTCTTGCTAAGTATTTCTCAGCTTAGAATTGTGATGTATTGCTTGAGGTGAGAGCACCAAATTATTTAAGAAATAATGTATCCATTTCCTTCTTTGTCATGTCCCTTGCCAAGAAAAGAAGGGAGCTCACATTAATGTGCCTGCATGTACTTTTGTCAGTACAGGCATACTCTTGATTGGTCATTGGTTCAATGCCAATGTACCACCTCATTGGTAAACACATTAACAGCCATTGCCAGTTCTTAAGGTTAGGGATTTACAACAAGAATTTGCATGTGGACCTCCCCATTTACACCAGGAATGGATGAATCTGTCCATTTTGGTTTCTAGCTATGTCTCATTTTTTTCCAAACTTACGTTTGGTTCATCCTGAATACTGAGATTTAAAAAACAAACGATTTGCATGAAAATTCATAAGCTTTTTTGTGCACATTTATTTATTTATTTATTTATTTATTTATAATACTTAAATGCCGTGTAATATAATAAAATCTCTAAGCAGTTTATATACATTATCTTCCCCAACATATACATTTTTGTACTTTTTTTTTTTTTTACTGGAGAACTCCACTGCAAAATTTGGAAAAGTGTGAATTTGAAGGATACTGGATAGCCTTTCAGTTCATATAGTGGTTTGAAACTGCAAAATTAAGTAAGTTCATATTAAAATGTCATCTGAATGAATTTCCCCATCCCTACTTTGTACTTAGCATTTTTGCCCTCACCACCCATGACAAGCCTAATAGTACCCTGAATATCCCTTTGCCCTTCTTTTGTTCTTATTAGGGGAAACCCCCTGCCCTAAACCAAGTTCTTAAACAGGAATTCCTTCCAGTAAAAGTTCAGTTTGTGCCACTCCCTCAAGAGAGTTGATCTCTCATAGTCAGTTTTCCTTCACCATTCTCTCCTTCTTCCTCCCCTAGTTTTCCTTCTCCCTCCAGCTCCAGCCTTTGGTCCCCATCATTGTTTTCCTGTGCTCTTAACAGACTGTACTTTGAGGGCCAGGATACTTCATGATCTGGATGACATAGAATTCCTGTATCATATCAAAGGCTTAGATAAATAATATATACTTCATTACATGATATGGAATTATGGCGTCTTGTGAGTTTTCTGAGAATTGCCAGAGAATGTGGACAGCAGCCCTGAAATAACATCCACAAGCTCCTTCAATAGGGAATTGCCAACTTCCATCCTCCAGTCTCCTCCAACTTCCATCCCTCAATATTCAATGAATAATTGTGACTGACTTTACTTACCAATGTGGTGGTGATGGTGGGAGCAGCAATGGCATGCAGGGAGGGAGAAGAGGGAAATCTGTCCCTCCCACCCTCCCTCTCTGTAGCCTTGGAATGTTGTGGAAAAGAAAAGGAGCAGTGACCTTTAGGATTTGTTATCTTCCCAAAGGTAGTATTAGCAGTATTACTAAGGAGCTCAGGGTCACTGTCTTATAAAATATTGTCTTAGTATTTGTCTCAGTCTATATCTCTGTTTAAGCTGATTTCCTCCTTGTAACTTGCCTAATGCTTAAAACAGGCTGACTACCTGTTTCTCATCATTCAAAGGGTCGATCTACATTGCACCTGCCATCGCAATGAATTCGGTGTCCCGTCAGGTTAAATGCTCTCGCATTCAAACATGATTATTCACACTTACCAATTTTCCCCATTGCAGTACTTCATTGAATGCATGAGCTCGGTTCACACTCAAGTGCTGTGCTGTTTTCCTGCTGTTGTGAAGCTTCACAACTTCGAATCTTTGAAGATCATGCCTGAATTAGGAAAAAAAAACATCGCAGAGAAGCCCTGATTCTGTGAGGATACTCCTTAATTAAAAAAACAAACATCTGGAGTGGGGGATAGGACGGGGTAAAACTTAATCTCCTTTGAAGGCGTAGGACAACCCCCTGCTTAGTGCAGGAAGTCTGATTCCCAGGCAGTCGCCCATCCAACTACTGACCGGGGCCGGCCCTGCTTAGCTTCCAAGATCAGACAAGCATGTGCACATCCAGCCCTTTGCTTGTTGCTGAGGAAATAGGGGCTGCTGAGGAAGCTATCCATCAGTAGCCGGAAGAAGACATGGGGCCATCGAGAGCTGTGATTGGACAAGAGGGAAATACAAACACTGCCGCATATGGACAGGCGGGGGAGGGGACTACGACCGGATATGGTAGCAAAGGCGGAAAATCAGAGCACATTAAGGGGAAATACCAGGATATTAGGGTATTGAAACTGGGAACACAGAAGTGGGAAATTCCAGTTCCAATTTGAGGTGGGTACTGCATAGTATGAAAGGTGGGCGGTGAAACCTCATGGGAAGCGAAAAAAGGTGGTAAGTGTAGATCCAGCCAAAGTCCTACTTGTACTGTACATCTTTCTCCAGAAAAGGCCATTCTACACTTAAAAACAAACAAACTCAACAAAAACTGATTAGGTTTTTGTTCAAGAAGTGAGAGAGCTGAAAAACAGTTCCAGAAAGAGCAGGGAGGTAGATTTGTGACAAAATAAGCTCCCAGCTAATCACTACAGTACATAGCCAGCTTCTGTTCCTAGAGAAAGAAAAAAATGTCTGACTGCTGATAAAATGTTGACAGTACTTCCAGAGAGCAGTGTTCTTAAATACGTCTGGCATCTCCCATAAGTATGTATCTGTAGTCTGCAGCACTGCAGATTTCTCGGGTAGTGAACTCACAATTCTGGCAGGGAAGGTATTTTTTTATTATTTCAAGACAATGCATCTGAACACTAGAAATGATAAAAATAGGGTCATTTCCCCCCACTTGTTGCTGTTAAGTGTAGCGTTTTCAGAACTCTAGGTTCTGTCTCTGCTGTGCTTGCAACAGTTGATGAGCTGAGAAGTTGGGTTACCAAGGTGGTTACACAGCCTGGGAAAAGTTTTGTCCTTTTACTAAAGTGTTCTGTAATGTTTTTTTCTGGCATGACCATGAGTTTTCAGGTCATTGTTATTGTGGCTCTCTTGAAAGTAGCTATATCATTCCATACCAACCCTCCTACCCTCCTGATATTTGCAGTAAGAGTAGCTGTACTAGCAGTTTCTCTCCAAACCAAGGAATATATGAATGTGTATATATACAACTTCTGCTTCTTTAAGGGAGAAATCCTATATGGAGAGGCAGCCGCCTCTGAACTTGGAGGTGGCCGCCTATCCAATCCACAGTGGGAGGAGCGTGGAGGGGATCATCTCTTCCACATTCCAGCTGCCCTGCATTTGTGGTTAGATGGCCAATTTTGACTGTCTAGCTGTGAAACGACAGAGTGCGAGGTGGGAAGGCCAGATAATGCACAGGGAGCATCATACCAGTACTTACACATGCCCATTCCTGTCTCTGGGACCACCCCCCTTTTCCCCGCTCTTTGCTGCTCTTACATGTGCAGAGCCAAAGGACAATCCGCACTGCCTATGAGGCAGTGGGGGAGGTGGCAGGGAGGGAGTGCTCCAGGAACCGACCTCAGAGCATGGGTTCCAAGGTCGGTTTCCAGGGACGCTGTTTTTTCATGCGATAGGCTACACAAATATCTATGTAAATAAAATTTGCGTAGCCTATTGCTTGAAAAAACAGGGACACAAATGGTGTAGTGGACGCCATTTGCGACCATAAAGCTGTTAGATTAACCTAAATGCAGCTGTAAATGGCTGCATTTAGGTTAACCTAACAGCTTTATGGCTGCAAATGGCATAGTGGATGCCATTTGCATCCGGAGTTAGCCCAGCGATACGGCACGGCAATGGCGGCCAGCTGTATCACCAGCTCTGCGGGGTTGCTGCATGGAGGAGCTGGCCTGGACGGATTCCAGAGGGAGGCGGAGGTGAATGCTGCGTTCCACCACAGACTCTGGAGAATCCAGCCTCATTGGGGTCCGTAGCAGAATTCTCCGCCATCCCTACAATAAATACATAAGATGACCAGAGCAGCATTACAATACAAAAATATATACAGATTTTTTCAGCAGCTGATTAACAAACCACTCAGAACAGACTTTCAAACTCAGATGAAAAAGAAAAGGTTTTAGCATCCTTTTAAAAGAGAAGATGAAACTGACCTCACCCACTTCCACAGTGATGGAATTCCATGCCACCACCAGGAAGACACTGTCCCTGCCAAGCTGCCCTCCAACCAGGAAGGAGCTCAGAGGAGGGTCTCCTTTGCTGAGCTTAGTGCAAAGGGAGGCTTATCTGAAGCATGGTTTCAGGAGTATCAGTCAAGACTGTTTGGGTCAATTCAGGTCCTGCTGGTCTCAGTTCTGTCCCTACTGCTGAATGAAACTGGCCATAACTACATAGGGCTCTGAAGACTTCGTAGCTGCTTTTCAAATTCACAATGAGAGGCTTCCCAGAAGAAAACGTATCTATCTTAACCTTGGTCACTATGCATTTTCTTCTCCTGTTGGGCATTATAGCATTGATCTAGGTAAGGGGAAGCCACCATCCGGATGAGCCCCTGAATAGAGTAATTATGTTTATTAGAATTTTTCATCATATGTAACCTTATGTAGGCATTTAGCCAGCTCAAGTGAGGCCTAAAAGTGGAGAAGGGATGTGCATACATGCATGCAAGCCTCAACCATCCCTGTTTCCACTCATTCAATCCCCAACCTTTCCATTTTGGGTGCAAGGTCTGAAGGGGACTTCTACCCTCATTCAGCCCATCAGGACCTCCCTGCACAATGGTGGAAGCTCAATGACTGAGGGGACAGGGATATTGAGGGAAGGGCTTGAGTGCATGCCCACATCCTCATCCCACTTTTAACCCTCATGTGAGCAGACCAAATGCCTGCATAGCACAAGAGCAGCATTGTTGAACCTCTTTCAGCCCAAGGGCCAAATTCTATTTTGGAGAAGCTCTCAGGGGCTGCATTCCAGTGTTGGGCAGAGCCAATGGCAAAAGGGGCAGGGCCAGAAGTACCATCACATTTTGGTGTAAACCTCGTACTTCCAGTAACTAAGCTTTAGGAGAAGCATTTCAACCTTTTAGAATAGGAAAAAAAGGTGTGCAAAATCTGGGAAACAATCAAATGATCAGTGGCTGGAGGAAAGGGGTGGTGCTGGGAGAAAGGGGCATGGCCTTGTGGGGCACCCCAGAGAGCTGTATTGAGACTCTAGGCAGGCCAGGGTCAATACCCCTGGGGTAGAGTTATGTGACCTCACTGGAACAGCATGTCTTTTTGAAAGGGACTGTGCACTTTTATGTAGAATCCTGAAAAGTGAGCAACTTAGTAAGTGACGGAAGGTCATTGCTTGATCTTCATTTGTAATACTGAACACTATGTTTTTAAAACAAATTCCACCTTCACCATAATTTAGCCCCCCCCCCTTAATTTCGTATTGGTGGGACCATCTCTACCTGAGTGAAAAAAGTTACTTCTGTAGTCTTTGACTCTCCATGCATTCATAGCAATGCCCAACACACATACAAACCTTCAAGCACTGTGTTAAATCTCTTGCTCCATTTGAAACGTCAAGAGCTGCCTACAGCTGCCTACTCAGCAGGAAATCCGTCAGTGACATCTTTATTAATGGCTTCAGCAAAGGTAAGGAGATAAATACTGAGCAAGGGCATGACCTAGCTTTTTTGAAGCTGTGCTGCCACACACTGTATGTATTTTATTGTCCTCCAAGAAAAGGAAGAAAATATCTTGCCAGCCCTTTGACTGCCACATCCTGGAAGCTGATAGGACTTGTGCTTTATGGATGGCACTTTCAGAGGATTGGGTACTGCACCTCTTTCAACATACCTGATGGAAGTATTGCATAATGATTTCCTGAGATACAAATCTCAACAGAATATCTGTAAGCTATTAGTATATTATTGGGTAGTAGCCTTTCAGATCTCAAATGTGGGATAACTTTCAGAGAGATCAATAACAATGTTGGAGGAGGGGGGGAGGAAGGTTCTAGCTATTAATTTAAAATATTTGTATTCTACTTCTTAGTCAAAAAAAGGTTCCTGGAGCAGTTTACAGTGAATCAGCAAAAAAGAGTCCCTGCTCATATGCTCACAATCCAAAAAGACACAACACAGAAAGAAAAGGGGACAGGGAGAGAAGAGGGGAAAAATAAGTAAACTGGTGGAATGGCCCTGCTTCCCCTCTCATCTCTTGGGGGAGGAGTAGTCCAACTGGACCAGGCTCTCATGTTTCCTTTGCCTGCTCCTGTCTCCTTCACTCCTTCTTCTTGCCCACAGGGCAGAAGATGTCAGCCCTAGGGGGAGATAGTCTGACTGGACTGGAATAGGCCCTGACGTTGCCTTTGCCTGCTCCTGCCTCCCTCACTACAAAGCAATATAACAAATCAAAGTTCTTGTTCAGTGTGAATATCTTCTTAGTTACAAAACTGGTCCTTAAGTAGAAATCTAATTCATGAGCAGTCCAAATGTGGCACTCCTGCCCATACTTGTACTACAGATTTTTGTTTTTTTAAAGAATTATCATTATAATATTTGCCATTCTGATTCTAACTAAGGGGCTGACTTCATTGGCAAAATAGAGGTCTGTGCTGTCGTAGCTAAAATGTGCATGGTAAAGAGCTTCTTCAGGGTGGAGGTAAAACTGGCACAGGATTTCAAGACCATTGTGTAGTATTTCACTTCTACTACAGGGTGGTCCCCAGATATTTTTCTGTCTGGAGCAAAGGACAAGATAGTGCTCTCCCCTTCCACATAGAGAAGATAGTTGAATCTTGCTGCAATGCTGGCTGCCTCCACCACACATGAGCACAGCGGACCAGCTTAGGGGTACAGGATAGGCTGTGTGGTGCATATTCAGCTTCAGCTTCCAACTCCTCATTGCTTTTCTCTGTTTCCCTTTCCCAGCATTCCCTGCCTGTGGTAGTTGCCTCATTCTACCTAATGGTAGGACCAGCTCTGCACTGCTACAGAGAAGGGGTTTCTTAGAACTGGCTGCAGAGGTGGAGAAAAGCTTGTCAGTTTATCACTGCCACAAAAGAACACAAAGCTAGCACAACACTTTGGCATAGGTTTGGAGGTGATATCTGGAGTTCTTAGCACTCGCCATGCCACATCAAGCATATGTCATTTTTATGCTTTTAGTAGTGGTACAAAACTTGGGATTTGTGGCACAAAACAGCAAAAAAAACCACAAAAACCTGGCACATAACTCTGGCATACGTTTGGAGGAGATACTAGTTTGGGGGGTCCATAGTTAACAGAGCCCTTCATAGCCTTTGTGCACAGTTCTCTGACCTTAAGCAAGCAAGCATCATCACCATCATCATCTGAAGGAAAATAGCTCATACAGCAATTAAGACAGTAATAATGTGGCAATTGTAAAAACAAAACAAAACTGCAATACATGCTACCAAAGGTAAAGGTGAAATGGTCAGCTTTTCTCCCACATGTCTGCAGCAAGTCCATAGAACCTCATTCATGGTAGAGATGCAGTTAGAAAGTGGTTTGAAAAACATTGTGTCAATTTCATATAGCTAATGAAAGGGCTTCTTTTGACTCAAGCTTGTCAGTTTCACCTTTATGTATTCTGTAGAGACCCGAGTGCTGCGAGACGAGTGAGCTCCCGTCTTCAGTCCCAGCTCCTGCCAACCTAGCAGTTCGAAAGCAAGAAATTGCAAGTAGATAAATAGGCACCGCCTCGGCGGGAAAGGTAACAGCGTTCCGTGCACCTCGGTGTTCAGTCATGCCAGCCACATGACCACGGAAGCGTCTTCGGACAGCGCTGGCTCTTTGGCTTAGAAATGGGGATGAGCACCGCACCCTAGAGTCGGACACGCCTGGTTGGGGACACCTTTACCTTTTTAGTCTCTACTGCAAGCGTGAAATGACAAGGTGTTTCATACCTTGTCACTTTCACCTCTACAGTATTTTTCCAGACTCATAGCAGAAGTGGGAAAAGCTTGTCTGTTCTTCGTAGACTTTATACACACCCCTCCAAAGGTTTTCTCCAAGAATCATGGGCAAAGAGTTAGTGCATCCAGTTCAGCTGCTGATAAATTATTTTCCCAGTGGAAATTGAATCTGAAATAATTGGACACGAGATGGGTCCAGACTATTTGTTTGCCCCAATGGAATTACAAAATCTGCATCAGAACTTGATTACGATGACAGCCCTAACTTAGAAAAGGAGTTCAACAACACTAAATATTAATGGAGTGCTCTAATCCCTGTTGATCCAGCTGCCTAACTTTTCACAACCTCCTTGACTAGGGAGTATATAACTCAGTATATAATGAAGTGTCTTCATTAATAGCTTAAATCTCCCTGGCTTTCATCAATGTTTCCAGACCCTTTTTCAACCTATCTGGACAGTTGCTTGTGGGCTATGGATCTTTACACAACTGGATGGTGGAGAATGGATGTCACTAGGCTTTTTTAAAGGAGAAAAACAAAAGTAATGCCCTGCCACAATGCACATGCACCTAGGGATGGCGGAGAATTTATCCCCGAAACTTCGGGGGGCCGAGCGCCAACGTGTTCGGCCCCCCGAACAAGTTTCAGGGAGAAATTCTCCACACACCCCCACCCCCCGCACCCCCCCCCCGGGACAGGACTTACCTTTGGCGAATGTCCCTCCCGGCGGCAGGTCCGGCTGGCGGTTCAGCGGGCGTTCGTCTGGGGCGGGAGTGGCAGCCGGTCTTTCGACCGGCTGCCGCCGCCGCCATTGCAATAAAAGAAAAAAAAAAACGCCCCCGTGATAGGCTACATGACGATTAATGTAGCCTATCATGGCTAGATCTGCAAAGTCAGCCGTGATAGGCTACGTAAATCGTCACGTAGCCTATCACGGGTGACTTAAAAAAAAAAAAAAAGCGCGTACAGATAATGGCGGCCCCCATAGGGAGCCACCATTCCCGTTCCTTATTTGGTCGCTGTAGTCTACGTAAATCTTTATGTAGACTACGGCGAAAATAAGGGCAACGCTATTATAAATAAGGGCTATTTGCGTTGCCCTTATTTTCGCCGTAGTCTACGTAAAGATTTACGTAGACTACAGCGACCAAATAAGGAACGCGAATGGCGGCTCCCTATGGGGGCCGCCATTTGCATACGTGCTTTTTTTTTTTAAAGTCACCCGTGATAGGCTACGTGACAATTAACGTAGCCTATCATGGCTGACTTTGCAGATCTAGCCGTGATAGGCTATGTGAATCGTCACGTAGCCTATCACGGGGGCGTTTAAAAAAAAACAAAAACTTTTGAGTTCGCGGCCGGGCGAGGCGAGGCGCCTCCTCCCCGACCTGAATTTCGGCCGGGCGAGGCAGGAAGCCTCCCCCCCCCGGCCTGAACTTCACAGGGGGAGCAGCGAAGCGCCTCCCCCCCACCACGAACAAGCTTGGAGGACAGGTAAGTGACTTTCGTCCACCCCTACATGCACCTAGGATGATCAACATGAGAGGGTTGGAGAGCCATGCCCACCTCTGTATAATTTTATTTATCATGTGGGGTAGGGATGGATGGACTCACCCACACCCGGCTTTGTTGGGTGCTCACCGAGCCACCACCACCTGCTCCTGTTCACTGCACGAGCTTCTGGACAACCTGACAAGTGTCCAGTTTTTATGGACCTGCAGATCCTTGGTGAGTTTCCTGGAGGATTCCCTGTCTACTCCTTATCCAAATTCCTCTGTTTCATTGTTGTTGTTGTTCAGTCGTTCAGTCATGTCCGACTCTTCATGACCCCATGGACCATAGCACACCAGGCCTTCCTGTCCTGCGCTCTCTCCTGGAGCATGCTCAAGTTCATATTCATTGCATCGGTGATGCTATCTAGCCATCTCATCCTCTGCCGTCCCCTTCTCCTTTTGCCTTCAGTCTTTCCCAGCATCAGGGACTTTTCCAGAGAGTTTTCTCTTCGCATTAGGTGGCCAAAATATTTCAGCTTCAGCTTCAGTATCTGTCCTTCCAATGAGCACTCAGGCTTGATTTCCTTTAGGATTGACTGATTTGACCTCCTTGCAGTCCAGTGGACTCGTAAGAGTCTTCTCCAGCACCACAGTTCGAAAACATCAATTCTTCGGCGCTCAGCCTTCCTTATAGTCCAGCTCTCACAGCCATACATTACTACTGGGAAAACCATAGCTTTGATTAGACGGACCTTTGTCGGCAAGGTGATGTCTCTGCTTCTTACTATGCTGTCTAGGTTTGCCATAGCTTTCCTCCCAAGGATCAAGCGTCTTTTAATTTCATGGCTACAGTCACCATCTGCGGTGATCTTGGAGCCCAAGAAAGTAAAATCTGTCACTGCTGCCATTTCTTCCCCTTCTATATGCCAGGAAGTGATAGGGCCAGATGCCATGATCTTAGTTTTTCTGTTTTCTGTTTCATTATTATTGCTCAAATGATATGGAAAGTATATAGTCATGTACAGAAAATCTCATAATCATTTTTAATCCAATCCGTATGTTTTGTAGTTTTTAACTAGTGAACTTCCAGTATCCAGAGATTTTGCTGAGAAAATATATAAACCTGCATTCAAAATGTTTTGGTTTTTAGATTCATGTTATTATCATACCTTTGAATTGTTTGAATTGACTGTAAAATTCATGGACTTATGTGTACAGAATTTTAATTTCACTTTTAGGATAGTCTAGCATGTTTTAAGACTTTTTAACTAGTTAATTCATAATATTTGCTGTAAACATTTGAAATTGTATATTAAATGCTTTGATGTATTTTTTATATTATATTTACCATGTACTTTATATCTTATATTCCTTGTTGTTGTTGTTCAGTCGTTCAGTCGTGTCCGACTCTTCGTGACCCCATGGACCATAGCACGCCAGGCCTTCCTGTCCTGCGCTCTCTCCCAGAGCGTGCTCAAGTCCATATTCATTGCATCAGTCATGCTATCTAGCCATCTCATCCTCTGCTGTCCCCTTCTCCTTTTGCCCTCAGTCTTTCCCAGCATCAGGGTCTTTTCCAGAGAGTTTTCTCTTCGCATTAGGTGGCCTGATAAAGACTTAGGTCAAAACGTGTTGGGAATATAACCAATGTAGCTGTCTTTTCTGATTCTGGTCTCCAGTCTTACAGCAATTTCTATTGATCCCTACTGATACTGGAGTAGGGATGGCGGAGAAATCTGCCATGGACCCCAATGAGGCTGGATTCAAAGGAATTTGGCCTCCGGAGTCTGCAGCGGAGCGGCACCACTCACCTCTGCCTCCCTCCGGAATCCTACGGGGCCGGCCTGGCAAATGGCTACAGCCAATAGGCTAGCCGATAGGCTAGCCTATCGCATGAAAAAACAGGGACACAAATGACGTAGTGGATATCATTTGCAGACGTAAAGCCCTTAGTTTAACCTAACTGCCATTTAGGTTAAACTAAGGGGCTTTACCTAAACCATTTAGGTTAAACTAAGGGGCTTTACAGCCGCAAGTGGCATCCACTACGTCACTTGCAGTTGTAGCCATTCGCTAGGCCAGAGATACGGAGCCACTGCTGGCCTGTGGCTCTGCAGAATCCCCGGGGAGAGGAGCTGGCTCATGAGGATTCTGGGGGGAGGAATAGATCACCTCCCCCCACAGGCAAATTCCCTGTGGACTAGCAGGTAGGGAATCTGCCCATCCCTATACTGGAGACATTTTTCTCCCTCTCTCATAATTCTAGAACCTGGGGTCATCCCATGAAGCTGATTGGTGGGAGATTCAGGACAGATAAAAGGAAGTACTTCTTCACACAGTGCATAGTTAAACTATGGAACTCGCTACCACAGGATGTAGTGATGGCCACCAGTTTGGATGGCTTTAAAAGGGGGTTGGACAAATCCATGGAGGAGAAGGCTATCAATGGCTACTAGTCCTGATGGCTATACACTACTTCCAGTATCAGAGGCAGTCTGCCTAACTGCACCAGTTGCTGGGGAACATGGGTGGGAGGGTGCTGATGCACTTGTGTCCTGCTTATGGGTTCCCAGTCAACAACTGGTTGGCCACTGTGTGAACAGTATGCTGGACTAGATGGACCCTTGGTCTGATCCAACATGGCTCTTCTTATGTTCTTATCACTACTCATAGTATAGCACTACTATAGGCATTTCATACCTATTCACTTGTGGGAGGAGGCAAGCAGGATATTTTCATAACTGTTGGAAAATGTGCCACCATGATCACAGAAATCAGTTAGAGGTAGTGGCTAGATATATGGAGAGGATGGTTCACACTTAGGTCCTCCATGTCCATGTAACTCAGGCATGGGGAACCTCCAATGCATGGGCTGCATATGGTCCATGGGTTTTCCCATCTAGCCCAGCAGCTTCTTGACCATGCCTACCCTCTCTCTCAAGCCCTGCCCCTCTCCTCAGGCATAAGTGTGGTGGCCATGACCACTGGCCACACTGCAGGCCTGTAGGCCCCCTCAAGTTTACCTGGGTGGTAATCTGGCCTCAAGGGTTATACAAAATAAATCCAAAACATCTGAATCAGTACATATACTAGACATCTTCTAAGTGCTGAGGAAATGTAAATGTCCTTCATAAACTCATCTCCTTACATATCTAAGAAATACTGTAAATGTGTGGTTCACAGTATAAATGGCATTTCCACTAGGAATGGGTGAATCCCCCAACATCTGATCCGGGGGGTAGGGTTTGCTGGGAGGGCAATTCGGGCCACTTGGGGCCCCGTGGATTTCTCTGAAGCCCTGTGCATCTGCCAGAGTGGCTTTCCAGCTTTCTAAAGATGCAATAGGCTAATGGCGGCTTTACATACATGCAGCTGATTATGGCTGTATTTATGTAAAGTTAAGTGCTTTATGGCTGCAAATGGCACACAATACTCCATTTACAGGTGTAATTTTCCTGCGAAAAGCTAATGGCAGCCACCACTAGTGTATCACATTGTTTAGAAAGCTGGAGAGCCACCCTGCAGGAACTCTTATGGATGGGGAGGTGAGTGCGGCCGATCTGCTGTGGACTCCAAGGAATCCAACCTCATTTGAGTCCATGGAAGGGTTCTCCAGCATCCCTAATTTCCACTGAACAACATAGGTGGTGGCTTAGAGCAACACATTTAGGGGAAGCATTTGTTTGTTGTTTTAATATATTAATATAAAAGGGCAATATAAATAAATAGATTTTTTTTTTTACAAGCCACAGTGACACCTTTCAATCAAGACAGAGAGGAAGTATGATCTGCTTAAACACAAGCAGAAGTGTAGAATGTAGAACGACTTGAATTTAGGATATAGCTGATGTGAAAACTATCCCAGTAACTCATTCCAGAAGGACTGATGAGCATGTGGCAGTTGTGTTTGGGAGACACCATCGTTGACATATTGAGTAAGAGAACACCACCTTGTATAAATCAAGTCTGCTTCAGTCTGAACCAGACAGGCCTTTTGAAGGCCTGATGCACTAATCTTTCTGACAGTACTATGTGTCACACTCTTGAGTTGGTCAGAGTCAGAGTTTGCTATGTGCCACAACACTGAGTTGATCAGAGTCTTTCCATCTTTTGGCTATGTGCAGTCAAGCTGCCACTAATAAAAATATGGCAAGTTGTTTGTGAAGCAGATCTTTATGAGGACTCATAAAACAAGGGATAATTATGAGTCTTTTTGCATTCATTATTTTTTTTTAAAGAAGCATTTGGGGTGGGGGGTTCATCTCAGTACTGTACTGAGCAACAGTGTTAGATACAGAAAGGCTACCAGGCATAGGAGTTCCAGGAATTTGAATGAGGACGATTGGGAAGGATGAAGAGACGTACCATGTTAATATTTTGCCTAGTATCCTAAAATGTCTGCTGAATGTCATGATTCACAAACTTGTACAAACAAATTTGTGTGAACAAACTTGTACAAACTTGTGACTTGGAGAATACTGAATTTAGCTGTTCAACCATGCAACTGTACACAGGAAGAAGATAACTTTACCCCACTTCAACTGGGACTTCATTCTCTGGAAGTTCATCCCTTCCAACTATTAGGTAAAGCTATCCTATTTAGCTCCTATTGACCTTTACAAAAAACCTTAGTATAACATATAAAATAGTCTCCAGCTTTGTTAATATAAAGATTGCCTAGTTTCTCCCTATTTTCCATTGAAAAGGATCCTGTGTGCTTCACCAAAATTGGAGACATTTCTGAGTAACAGCTGCATTTTAAAAAATGGGGGGAATCAAACTTTTCTACCTTTCTTGCTCCCAGCAGCTCTACAGGCAACTCCAGGTGAAACCTGAAAGCATCACAACATCTGTTAGAGCCTTATTTGAATGTCTGTAGAGCCTACCTCACCCATTCCATCTCAAGACTGCAATCATGCAGTCACCATGACTTCAACATCAAGTCTGTCAGGGGTGTTTCTGAGTGCAGGGAGTGGGGTAGTAGTTCAGATTCTGAAGGAAAACCGCCAGACATGAGGGAGGTGTTTTCCCAGGCTAGTCTAGATATGAGTAGGCCAGGTTCCCAGGTTACAAACATCCAGCTGGCTGAGGATGAGGGTCCTTCTTCACCACCACCACCCCCTGTGAGAGACAGCGAACAGGGGGAGGCAGGGTTTGGGGAGTCTGATCTAATAGATGCCAGGCACAGGTGCAGAGCAAAGAGAGAGAAGGCAGGGGTGGAACTTAGATTGTCTACCCGATTGGCGTTGTGTGAAAAGCTGTGCTTAGAAGCCTCAAGAGAAGAGAGGGACCTCCCCCCCTTAAGTTAGGCTAGTGAGACCGCCTTCCTCTTCAAACGGAGGGCAACTTTCGTAACTACCTTTTGAACCCTCTGAAGGCTTTCCTTGTAGACTGAGAGTCACTGAGAATTTGCATCTGTATGACCCTGTGAAGTAATGGATTTAAAGCTGTAGACATGCACAGCCTTTTGTCTGTGTATGTTTCAGTGTTTGAAGTAAAGTGGGGGCAAAAGGAATCCTGACAAAGTCAGCCGTAGTGGGGGGTTTTCTCCATTCCCTGCCACCACCACCCCAAACCTGTTTTTGTAACATCTTCCCTGAAAAGGAGTTTTGGAGATCTCAGAAGCTTGTAGATTTTTTGTGATCTTTGAGTTGGCCTAATAATGATTTTGGATTTTTGCTTATGGCCAACACAACTACCTTTACTGTAGTATTTTGTGAAATTTGTACAAAAAAGTTTTACTTAATGCAAAATGGCCTGAGAACTCCAGAGTCTAGGGTTTTTCAACATCTATAATTCACAAATTTGTTATGCATCCATGGCTCCTCCGAAAGGCATGACTGAGATGGCAGATAGAACCCAATCATTTTTTTATTTTATGTGTGATCCAAACATACGTAATTGCAGTGAATATTTGTCTATTTGTTTTAGATAAACTGGCAGGAGGAATTTCTCAGACTTGTCACCTCTTAATGCTATGTATTTTTCTTCTCAGAGAAGCAAATCAGCTGACTTATCTCTGCAGTACTCAAGGAACTGCATCCCAAACTTGTTATTGAGTTGCCATCTCTTTCTCAACAGCTGAGAGAAAATGGGTTGTCATAGATGAAGATGGAAGGACGACAAGCACACAAATAGATTCAGATTAAACATCCACAGCTTTGTGAAAGCGGACAAAACTATAATTGGGACACTGAAGTCAATGCAGTTGGCCAATGCCATGAACTCTTTAAGATTCCATAGATCCTGTACAAATGCTGCCCTGTACAACGCAACTGCATAAGAAGAACATATTCTATTCTAGTTCCTCAAAACATGCAACATGAGAGGAGAAATGGGGCACTGACAATTTGACAAAGGATCAAATTCCTTGGACCAATCCTCCAAACTTCCTTTAAACCAGGGATCAGTCTTTCTGTGAGTAAGAAGAATACCTAATTCTGCAGCTAGTTCTTGAGATGAAGATGGCAAAGCTGTTCAACCATTTGTGCCACCCCCATCATCATCATCATTATCACAGTCCTGGAAAATTGCATTAGAGCCAGAGCAAAATCTGATAGTGTACTCTAGAAGTTTCAAAAACAGCACAAAATTGAAGCAGCCCATGGGCACGGTCTAATCAAAATAGTATTGACCAGCATGTGACAATCCCAATATGTCCAAGTCCCTTACTGGAAGAAGCTGAAAATGAACAGAGGACAGGTGCGGGGGGCGGGGGGAACCCTAAGCAATAAATAAATCAGCTTAGGCATTAATAATATCTGGCTGGATTCATCGCTCCTGCTAAAATTTCACCTGCTCTTTCCCCTGGCCCTAGCCTAATTTCTCCTGCAACAGCCTTTTGCCAATCCATACAAAGCAGCAATGAGAAGAGTATGTTGCTGCTGCAGTGAGCTGTGTCATACTATACGCTGAGCTTGTGAGATGCATTTCTTAATAAACTCTACAGTTTTATGTCTCCAAATGAGCCTTTGGTCTGCTAGTGTTTGTCATAATGTTCAACAACTTCATAATATTAAAATAATAAATATTTAAAGGCCTTTCATCCTCTTCAGCCAAAAAAGTATAAAATGCAGCTTATATATTATCAGTAAAAACACTCAATCCCTGCCCATTGGCATAACATCAAAATGGCATGATACAAAAGGAAAAAGGGGAAATGGGAATAAAATAAGTTAAAGCAGCAAATTTTGAAGTTAAATGGTTGTTATAATGACCTGCTTGAATGAAAACAATTTATGAAGAGAAGGAGCTAACCCACTGATATATCATTACATGACATCAGAATATGTCATTACGAGATTTAATGAACTCTGTTAGTTAAGAAGACACAGAGGTAAGAGAGTACAAGAGGCACTGAAAAGTTATTGATAAGCAGAGTTTTCTTTGGTCCTCAGCCACAAGATTACACAGCTGCAAGTGGTCATAACTCTGAATAATATTACCAGGAACACCAACAGAAGGAAATTGAAAAGATGCTGTGAAGAATTCATTTATACTGTGCATGTCTAAAACCTTACTAAATAAGGCAAACAACGTCCCTGAAAGAGAAAACTTGAACTCTATTAAACAAGTATAAAACTGTCCAGAATGATAGAACACCACTTTCACGACCACCAGATAACACAACTGGAATTCTCTTTGAAAGAAAATTGAGGCAAAAGTTCCTGTACAAATAAAGGAAAGATTGGAAACAAACAAAGCATTAAAGTCAAATTGCCAAAAAGGAGAACAACAATGAGAGTCTGTAACACCCTCAACAGAACACAAGAAGGCACTTAAGGAGGCAATCAGAACTAATGGTGGCATTAACACGATAAAGGAATACACATCCAAGGAATCCCTGGAGCAATTTATACCCAGTGAGTATGACATCAGGGAAGCTGCATTTGAAAAATTAACACCCCATTACAGTGGAATGGGGACATTGTGTGGGAGGTTTATAAAAAAGTGAGATACCAAACTTAGTAATTAGACTGGAAATGAAGGATTTGCATGCTTAAAAAAAACTGAAGGAAGATGAACTGGGAGTATCATGGAATGGTTTCCCTGAAAGCACTAGGCCATAGGTTTTGAGCCGTCTTCATCCAGTAGCTAGAACAGGGGTTGGCAATGCAACACTCATTGGTATAGTGGTACCTGCCAAGACCTCTACATATGACTGGCAAACCTGTGCTTCCAACACTGCTGATTTCCTCCTCCTCCTCCTCCGTCAACCCCTGCTGCTGATCTCCTGCCCACACCACTGCCACCTTGGCTGATTTCCTCCCTGCACAACTACCTACCTCCATGTTCACATCAGCAGCCCCAACAAGGAAGGAGGATGCAGAAGGAGGTGATCATGGTGGAGGTGAAGAAAATTATGGTTGGGCAGAGGGGGAGGAAGAAGAGATGGGTGCAGTGGCAGGAAAAAAATGTGGGTGGGAAGGTGGGTGGGAGGAGGAAGGGAGAAGAAATCAATGGAGCAATTGATTAGGTGGGCGAGCAGGCGGAGAGAGGAGGAGAAGGTGAGTGTAGCAGCAAGGAAGAAAAGCAGGTGGGTGGAGAAGGAAGGCATGGTGGCAGAGAAGGAAATTGGGTGAGCAGACAAGGAGAAGAAGGTGAGCACTGTGGTAGAGAAGTTAACCAGATGGGTGGCAGAAGAGGAGGTGAGTATGGCAGAGGGGAGAAAGACAAAAGAAGAGGTGATGTGAGAAGGAACTTCCAAGTGAGGAAGAGAAGGAGGAGGAAGGGTGGGCAGAAAAGGAAGAATCCACGGAGAAGTGGGGAAGAGAGAATCCATAAAGAGCAGGGGAGAAGAAAAGAGGAAATCCACAGAGGTGGCGCAGAAAAGAGAGACTCCCCCCCCAACACCAAAAAACCAAATCCACCCCCTTGCCCAGGGTATGACAGATGCATCCACAGGTCTGAAAAGATGGCCTACCCCTGAGCTAGGGTTTTGGAGTAAGAGAACTAGTCTTAGATCACCCAGTATCAACTCCATGTCTCCCTCCCTTGCCAAAGTGAGAATAAAATTGACTTATCTTCTTCAATCTTCACTATGTTCTGAGAGTGAATGGGAGACTTCTCATGCCTTAGGATAACAGGTATGTGCATTAGGTCTGGGATGGGCATAAGATAGATCTGTCACTACTTTTCCTCTGCTACCATTCCCTTTTGTGGATAGTAGAGTAGGGATATATGGGAATGATCCATCCAGGGGATGAAGTTCGCCCCAGCTTTCAGCAGCTCTAACCCCTGGACTCCAGCTCGCTTACCTATGAGCTGGCCCAACTCGATACAGATTGAGTTGGGCCAGCTTGCAGATATTTTTTTATAAAATTACCATTTATGCAAATTGCAGGTGCAATGTGCATGCTTTGCACAAATTTGGGCCGTAGTTTACTTAATTTGTGCAAATTGCGCCCACAATTAGGGCAAATTGTGGGTGCAATGTGCCCAAAATTAAGCACATTATGGCCAAAATTAGTGCAAATTATGCAAATTGTGGCTGCAATTTGCGTAAGCGGTGATTTAAGGAAGTAAAAGACCTGAGAAAGTTCCCGGATTTCAGGAAGAAGCCCATGGCTCAGCTCACAAATGCAAGCCAAGCTGTGGGCTTCAGAGAAATCTGGTAAGCCCAGAAAGGGCCCGATTATAGGGATGTATGAATTGTGTACCTTCCGTGCTGCTTGACTTCCGCAGTTTGCGGCCAGCGCTCTGTACCGTCGTTCGCAAGCCCCCGGAATTCTCCTCTCTTTTTTCCGCTCCAAGAATTATGAAGATAAATCCGTACCGACAGCCGTAATTCTGCATAACTTCTGTAAGAAAGGCTATTGTTCTTAGATATTTATGTATTTTTTTCCCCTGCCCTGAGACGTGTAGTAATTACTTTCAGCCAAAACACTTCCTCCTCCTCGGGGCTTCCCAAAACAAGGCTGCCCTAGGTGTGCCTGAGCGATGCACTCTTGGTTTAAAGCAGCACTGTTGAAAGAAAGAAAGAAAGAAAGAAAGAAAGAAAGAAAGAAAGAAAGAAAGAAAGAAAGAAACCTTTTAAAATGATGATGCCGGTCTGGAGCCCTGCATGAGTATTATTCCCTCTGCTAGGCTTTCTATTTCCACATCCAGCCTTGTTGGTGACATGGTGAGGCTAAAATGGAGAGGAGAACCAACTCTGTGCATGTCTACTCAGAAGTAAGTCTTACTGAATTCAATGTAACTTACTCCTACACATATCAGCACCCCACTTGCCCCCAGCTCAGCTTTGTATTTCCACATCCAGCTCATTAGCAAACCTGTTAGTTATCTCACTGGGTGACTTTGGGCTGGACTCTCACCACTGCACCACACTTCTGTTATGAAACTCATGAAGAAAAAGAGACAGTATAATGGAAAGTTCTTTCTGAAGCAGTCACACTTCACTTGTACAAATGCAGCATGAAGGGAAAGATCAGCAACCTTCTCTTTGTTTGAATAAAAAGCACACTTTGCACATGCTCAGGGAATGGACAAAATGAGGAAAAAACATATCAGGGAATATGAAGAACTATATTCTTCTATTGTGTGTGTGTGTGTGTGTGTGTGTGTGTAATCTCCCTCCGTCCAGCTTTGCTAATGAGCTGGATGTGGAAATACAAAGCTGAGCTGGGGGCAAGTGGGATGCTGACATGTGTAGGAGTAAGTTGCATTGAACTCAGTAAGACTTACTTCTGAGTAGACATGCACAGAGTTGGTTCTCCTCTCTGCTCAGCTTTGTATTTGCAGTCCAGTTCATTATCAGACCTCCTGTTAGTTATCTCAGAAGACCCTTGGGTGAATGGGGGTTTTTTTTTTCCAGGGAACAGCTAGATTGAGGGAGATTTCCCCCCCACACACACACACACATAATGGAAGACTATAGCTCTTCATATTCCCTGGTATGTTTATTCCTCATTTTGTCCATTCCCTGAGCATGTGCAGAGTGTACTTTTTATTCAAACAAAGAGAAGGTTGCTGATCTTTCCCTTCATGCTGCATTTGTACAAGTGTCCATCTAGCCTAGTATTGGTCCATCTAGATTGGTCCATCTAGCCCAGTATTGATCCATCTAGACTGGCAGCAGCTCTCCAGGGTTTAGGCAGGAGATTTTTTTCCCCCCATCCCTACCTAGAGATGCCAAGGATTGAACCTGGGAACTTCTCCATGCAAAGCAGGTGCTCTAGGGCTGATCTACATTGTGCCTACCATCGCAACGAATTCGGTGTCCTGTCGGGTTAAACGCTCTCACATTAAAAAGTGATTATCCATACTCAGCCATTTTCCCGGTTGTGGTGTTTCATCGAATGTGCGAGCTCGGTTCACACTCGAGCGCTGTGTTGTTTTCCTGCTCTTAAAGTCAGCAGCTGTCATTGGAGGATCAGAAACTTTTCCTGTTTCTGCTGATTCCATGCCCACCACGTGGCTGTGGCACGGGAGAGGCTTGTCATTTTCTGCATGTTTTCCTGGCCTTGGGGAAAACAACCAGCTTGTCCCTTGCTGCCACCGCTGTAGCAGGTGGGGGTGGAGGGAAGAAGGAGGCACCTATCCTCTTCTCCACCCCCACTCACTGGAGGCCAGGGCGAGTGGCTGGGGGGTGTCTGCCAATGCTCTTTTCCCTGTGCCAGCCCTTGACAGCTGGCACAAGGAAGAGGGGCAGTGGCAGCAGCACCCAGTGCTCATGTTTTGGGGAGGCTGCTGGCATCTTTGAAGATTCGAAGCTTCACGTTGGCCTGGTCAGTAGTTGGATGGGCGACCGCCTGGGAATCAGGCTTCCTGCATTGAGCAGGGGGTTATTCTATCCCTTCAAATGAGACTAAGTTTTACTCCCTTCTATCCCCCACTTCGGCTTTTTTTAAAAAATTAAGGCATTATCTTCGGAGAATCGTGGCTTCTCCGCAATGCTTTTCCCCCCTAATTCAAGCATAACCTTTGAAGATTCGAAGATTCAAAGATGTGAAGCTTCACATCTTCGAATCTTCAAATCTTCAAAGATCATGCCTGAATTAGGAAAAAAAAAACATCATGGAGAAGCCACAATTCTTTGAAGATAATGCCTTAATTTAAAAAAAAGCCGAAGCAGGGGATAGAAGTGGGTAACACTTAGTCTCATTTGAAGGGATAGAACAACCCCCTGCTCAATGCAGGTAGCCTGATTCCCAGGTGGTCGCCCATCCAACTACTGACCGGGACTGACCCTGCTTAGCTTCTGAGGTCAGACAAGCGTGGGCACATCCAGCCCTTTGCTTGTTGCTGAGGAAACATTGAGCTCCGAGGAAACTATGCAATCAGTAGCTGGAAGGTGACATGGGGCCATCGAGAGCTGTGATTGGACAGGAGGGAAATATAAACACTGCCGTATATGGACAGGCAGAGGAGGGGACTACGACCAGATATGGTAGCATGGAAAATCAGAGCACATTAAGGGGAAATATCAGGATATCAGGGTATTGAAAGCAGGAGCACGGAAGCGGGAAATTCCAGTTCCAATTCGAAGTGGGTACTATGTAGCGTGAAAGACAGGCAGTGAATCCTCATTGGTAGCAGGGAAAAAAACTTAAGTGTAGATCAGCCCCTACTGAGCTATGACCCTTCCCCATTGATTTCAGTGGGGTAGATTTAAACTAGCCTTTCAGTTAAAACAATGGGACTTTTCCATCGTTTGGAAAACTGTACTATAAGGTCCAGTATTATCTTACTGTTTCAGGGCTATATGAACCACACACATTCTGGCCAACTTTAAAGCAAGAGACCTTGTTCCTGTTTTCATGCAGAAGGGAAACAAACAAAAATGGGTAATTAGGAAGTCTTAATAGTTATGTTAATATCTTGTTGAATCTCCAATGCAAAGCTGTAGGCTGCTATCCTGTCGTTCTGATAACTAAAGAAGTGAGGTGGAATTATACTAAAGGGCACTATTCCAGGTCCATTGAATTTAATGGAGCTGAATAATGAGAACTTTTGAAAAATCTTATATTTCCTGCCCTGTGATGCGAGTGGGCTTCAATAATGAACCAAACAGGTGTTGGTAATCCCTCCAGCTTTGCTGGGTGGTTTTATTAAAACATTGGGTTTTGAATCCTCTTAAGAAAACATTGCAATTTACAATATGTACTCATTTGTGTGTGGGGATTAAATAAGAGACTGAGCCATTATCCTTGGAAATGGACTTGGAACTGAAATTATAATAATAGGGTGAAATAATGAGATCTGAACAGCTATTTTCTTCGTGGTACAGGATCGAGGGACTGTCAAGATATTATTTCTCAGAACTAACAAGAAATTGCCCAGTTCCCTAAAAGATGAAATACACACACATCAGATGCTTATACAGCTGTCCCAGGTGCAAAATATGGATGCAGATTTACTTTTTAGGGGATGTTAATAGGTATGGAAATGTATATATGTATGAGATTTCCTGAGAACATTGTGTTTAATGGCTGGTGCAGTTCTTATGACCACCATACAAAGACTTTGGCTGGGGAAAGAAAATAGTTTTTAAGAGAACTGAAAGTAGTATGACAGAAGCACCAGTATCTGTCGTGTATATGCTCTTTTCTCCTGCCTTAGTGTCACCTCTGGTCAGACTTGCTTTGCATGTTTTTGAAAACTTGCAAAACCTATTTAGTAGATTTGACCATGAGAGGACTGTGCTCAACCAGAATACTGATGTCTCTGTCATACAACTATCATCTGTCTTATGCCTTTAAATCATGTGTCAGCTCTCTGCACATAGAATAATTAAGTATATGATGAATAAATAGGGATGTCAGAGAAATCTTCAATGGAACCAAATGAGTTTGGATTTTTATGAATCCGTAGGCATGGCGGAGAATTCTGCCACGGATCTCGGTGAGGCTGAATGCCAGCGCATTCGGCCCCCCGAAATCCATGGCAGAACAAAGCCCCCTGCCCACCCCGCAAAATGGGCCTGGAATGGAGCCTACCTTTGTCGGCTGTTCCAGTGCTCCTCGAATGGCGTCTGCGTCTGCAGCCACCATTCGCGTTTTTCGAATGGCCGTGATAGGCTACGTAAATACGTACATAGCCTATCACGGCTAATGCAGGAACACCATTTGCATCCCTGCAGAGGATGTGATAGGCTACATAAATATTTACGTAGCCTATCATGGCAAAAAAAAGGGAATGCAAATGGCGGCAGCTATGGCGGCCACCATTTGCATTCCCTTTTTCACGATGATAGGCTATGTAAATATTTATGTAGCCTATCACGGGCTGGTGTAGGGATGCAAATGGTGTCCCCTACACAGGACACCATTTGCATCCGCAGCAGCCCGGCAGCAGCTGGAGGCCCCGCTGTGGGTTGGCCCGGCCAGTAGCTCCACGGCCTGGCTGTGGAGCGGAGCCAGCTGGGCAGGATTCCGGGGTGGAGAAACGGATCGCCTCCCCCCCATTGAGGATTCTGGGGGGAGGAACGGATCACCTCCCCCCACTTGCGGAACCCGGCAGAGCCAGGTAAGCATGGTTTCGTACACCCCTATGAATCTCACCCATGAATTTCACAGTGGACCAGCTTTTTCCCTGTTGTGTGAATTCCGTAGGGATGGGGGAGAATTTCTCCCTGAAACTTTGGGGGGCTGAGTGCCAACCCATTCGGTCCTCCGAAGGTTGTTCAGGGAGAATTTCTCCACCCCCCCGCCCCCTGCCCCCCCCCCGGGATAGGACTTAGCTTTCACGAATATCGCTCCCGGCGGCGGGTCCCGGCGGCAGTTTGGCAGGTCTTCGTCAGGGGCGGGGGCAGCAGCTGGTCTTTCGACCGGCTGCTGCCACCGCCATTACAAGAAAAGTAAAAAAAAAAACCCACCCCTGTGATATGTAATGATTAACGTAGCCTATCACGGCTAGATTTGCAAAGTCAGCCGTGATAGGCTATGTTAATCGTCACGTAGCCTATCACGGGTGACTTAAAAAAAAAAAGTGCGTACGCTAATGGCGGCCCCCATAGGGAGCCGCCATTCGCGTTCCTTATTTGGTCGCTGTAGTCTATGTAAAGATTTACGTAGACTACGGCGAAAATAAGGGCAACGCAAATAGCGTTGCCCTTATTGTCGCCGTAGTCTACGTAAATCTTTACGTAGACTACAGGGACCAAATAAGGAACACGAATGGCAGCTCCCTATGGGGGCTGCCATTTGCATACGTGCTTTTTTTTTTTTTTTTAATTCACCCGTGATAGGCTACGTGACGATTACCATAGCCTATCACGGGTGACTTTGCAGATCTGGCCGTGATAGGCTACGTAAATCGTTATGTAGCCTATCACGGGGCTTTTTTTTTTTTTTTACTTTTCTTTTGAAGTTCGTGGCCAGGGAGACGGGGCGCTTCTCTCTGGCCTGAATTTCGGCCGGGCGAGGCGGGAAGCCTCCCCCCCCGGCCTGAACTTTGGGGGGAGAAGCGAATCGCCTCCCCCCCACCGCGAAGCAAGCTGCGAGACCAGGTAAGTGACTTTCGTACATCCCTAGAATTCCGTGCACTTCTGGGCTATTTTTCTAACCACTGGGAATTTTGTGCAAATGTTGCTGTAGAAAAATATGCACAATTTTAAAAACCGGGCAAAAATGTTCATTGTACCCATAGGCTAAAGCATGAAAATGTGCATCTTGGGGGGATTTGCGCATTTTGTGGAGAGTTGCACATCTTGCTTGTGTGGATTTGTGCAAATGCAAATTTGCACAAATTTGGAAACGAAAAAAATCCAAATCCGTCAATGGGTGGATGGTGGTGGGAAAGGCGTGTGACACCCTGCGAAACACAGATGGAACAGATTTCACACAATCTGTACAGCCCGATGAATAACTGCATGGATTGAATAATTTTCTCCTTGCCACCACAGATCTTTTGTTGGGCATAGGGAATTGTTAGAACCCTTCACCCAGTCATCATACACAGTCTTGTTGTTGTTGTTCGGTCATTCAGTCATGTCCAACTCTTCGTGACCCCATGGAGCATAGCACGCCAGGCCTTCCTGTCCTGCGCTCTCTCCCGGAGCATGCTCAAGTTCATATTCATTGCATCGGTGATGCTATCTAGCACTCTCATCCTCTGCCGTCCCCTTCTCCTTTTGCCTTCAGTCTTTCCCAGCATCAGGGTCTTTTCCAGAGAGTTTTCTCTTCGCATTAGGTGGCCAAAATATTTGAGCTTCAGCTTCAGTATCTGTCCTTCCAATGAGCACTCAGGGTTGATTTCCTTTAGGATGGACTGATTTGACCTCCTTGCAGTCCAGGGGACTTGTAAGAGTCTTCTCCAGCACCACAGTTCGAAAGCATCAATTCTTTGGCTCTCAGCCTTCCTTATAGTCCAGCTCTCACAGCCATACATTACTACTGGGAAAACCATAGCTTTGATTAGATGGAACTTTGTCAGCAAGGTGATGTCTCTGCTTCTTACTATGCTGTCTAGGTTTGCCATAGCTTTCCTCCCAAGGAGCAAGCGTCTTTTAATTTCATGGCTACAGTCACCGTCTGCGGTGATCTTGGAGCCCAAGAAAGTAAAATCTGTCACTGCTTCCATTTCTTCCCTTTCTATATGCCAGGAAGTGATGGGGCCAGATGCCATGATCTTAGTTTTTTTAATGTTGAGTTTCAAACCAGCTTTTGCACTCTCCTCTTTCACCCTCAACAAGAGGCTCTTGAGATCCTCTTCGCTTTCTGCCATTAGGGTGGTATCGTCTGCATATCGGAGGTTGTTGATAATTCTCCCAGCAATCTTAATTCCGACCTCTCATTCATCCAACCCGGCATTTCTCATGATGTACTCTGCATATAAGTTAAATAAGCAGGGTGACAATATGCAGCCTTGTCGTACTCCTTTCCCAATTTTGAAACAATCGGTTGTTCCATGTCTGGTTCTTACTGTTGCTTCTTGACCCTCGTACAGGTTTCTCAGGAGAAAGGTAAGGTGGTCTGGTACTCCCATCTCTTTTAGAATTTGCCACAGTTTGTTGTGATCCACCCAATCAAAGTCTTTAGCGTAGTCAATGAAGCAGAAATAGACGTTTTTCTGGAATTCTCTTGTTTTCTCCATGATGCAGCAAATGTTGGCGATTTGATCTCTAGTTCCTCTGCCTCTTCGAAACCCAGCTTGTACTTCTGGTAGTTCTCGGTTTGCATACTGCTGAAGCCTAGCTTGTAGGATTTTGAGCATCACCTTGCTGGCATGTGAAATGAGCGCAATTGTACGGTAGTTTGAACACTCTTTGGCATTGCCCTTCTTTGGAATTGGAATGTAAACTGACCTTTTCCAGTCTTGCGGCCATTGTTGAGTGTTCCAAATTTGTTGGCATATTGAATGCAGCACTTTAACAGCATCATCTTTTAGGATTTTAAATAGCTCAGCTGGAATACTGTCATCTCCACTAGCTTTGTTGTTAGTAATGCTTCCTAAGGTCCACTTGACTTCACTCTCAAGGATGTCTGGCTCAAGTTCAGTGACCACACTATCATGGCTATCAGGGACATTAAGATTTTTCCTGTATAGTTCTTCTGTGTATTCTTTCCACCTCTTCTTAATCTCATCTGCATCTGTTAGGTCCCTGCCTTCTTTGTCCTTTATCATGCCCGTCTTTGCACAAAACGTTCCCTTGAGATCTCCAATTTTCTTGAAGAGATCTCTAGTCTTTCCTATTCTGTTGTTTTCCTCGATTTCTTTGCATTGTTCATTTAAGAAGGCCTTCTTGTCTCTCCTTGCTATTCTCTGGAACTCTGCATTCAGTTGGATAGATCTTCCCCTTTCTCCCTTGCTTTTCGCTTCCCTTCTTTCCTCAGTCACTTGTAAAGCTTCATCAGACAGCCACTTGGCTTTCTTGCATTTCTTTTTCTTTGGGATGGATTTCTTGCTGCCTCCTGTACAATGTTACGGACCTCCGTCCATAGTTCCTCAGGCACTCTGTCTATCAGGTCTAATCCCTGAAATCTATTCCTCACCTCCACTGTATATTCATAAGGAATATGATTTAGGTCATACCTGAATGGTTTAGTGGTTTTCCCTACATTCTTCAATTTAAGCTGAAATTTTGCAACAAGAAGCTCATGATCTGAGCCACAGTCAGCTCCAGGTCTTGTTTTGACTGACTGTATAGAGCTTCTCCATCTTTGGCTACAAAGGACATAATCAATCTGATTTCGATATTGACCATTTGGTGATGTCCATGTGTAGAGTCACCTCTTGTGCTGTTGGCATTTGGCCCCCCGAAATTGGTGGTGAAACGGTCTGCCCCCCTGCCCCCCCTGGGACAGGACTTAACTCGGGCGAATCTCCCTGGCGGCGGCTCCGGTGGCAGTTCGGCGGCGGTTCGGTGGTGGCGGCAGCAGCAGCCGGTCTTCCGAGCGGCTGCCGCCGCCGCCATTTCCAGTAAAAAAACAACAACAAAAAAACATGATAGGCTACGTAAAGATTTACGTAGCCTATCACGGCTAGGTTTTTTAAAAAATATTGTGATAGGCTACGTAAATGTTTATGTAGCCTATCACGGCTGAGTAAAAAAAAAAACACACACATACATGGGCGCCACCATTTGCATTCCTTCTTTTGGCATATGTAGTCTATGTAAACATTTACGTAGACTACGGTGAAAATAAGGGGAATGCAAACAGCGTAGATGCTGCACTATTTAAACTATAGATGCTACGCTACTTATTTACGTAAACATTTATGTAGCCTATCACGGCTGACTGCAGGGACGCAAACGGCGGCAGCTACGGCCGCCGCCATTTGCATTTCCGGCCGGCTGGGATTCGCAGCGGGAGGGACAGGGCACCTCCCTCCTGGCCAGAATTTTGGGGGGAGGTTCGGGGCGCCTCCCCCCCACCTCGAATCAGCTTTCAGGAACAGGTAAGTGACTTTCGTACATCCCTAGCACCGGCTGGCTCCCCCTCTCCATGCAGAGACAGGCACAGAGCTCTATTCCTCTCTTTACATGGAGAAAGGCAAAATACATGGCGAGGGGGCAGATGACATCAGGGGTGGGGCAGGTCTTTACTCCCCCCCCCAGATGTCATACAGACCACCAGCTTGGTTTGGGGTTGGAGCAGTCTGGCTCTTCAACCAAAAAAGCTTTCCCACCCCTGCTCTAAATGTACTTACCTAGAAATAAGTCTCATTGAAAACAGTGGGACTGAATTCTAAGTAGACATGTACAGGATTGTGTTATTAATTGTTCTGATATTGCCATCAAGTGTATCCATCTCAACATAGCTGGATGACTGTGGATCTTTAAGGAAATATGCTGAGCCTTAGATCTGAAAGACATGTTGGCAGAACAACAAGAGTTTGTTGTGTGGAATCCTTGCTGAAGGAGTATGCTTTCCCCTGGATAAATCACACTGGAGACCCTGGGTCAAAATAGGAAAGCCTGCATTTTTTGCAGGAAATAAATGTTGTATAGAAAGGTCCCCATTTCTAGCTAACTAAAGACCTCAACTCAAGATGGAGGGCGACTCAAAAGATGTCTCCTTGCTGAGAGGTAAAAGCATGAAGAAAAAGGAAGTAGGAAGTGAGATCAGCCTTAATAGTATCAGTCTAGCACCAGAAGGAAGATCAGCATAGATCAGAGGACAAGCAAGGAGTTCCTCTATTTATTATCTTCTCATGGAGACACATCAGCCTCCCCTCCCCTTTTGGAGCTAGCTGAGTTGCATCCACACTTCCAACAAGACACTGAAATGCCTGAGAGAGACACAGTGAACTGTTTGTATTTTTCTTTCTTTGTATTTTTGTTTGAATTTATGTCTCCACTTTCTTGTCACAAGATAATCCAAGGAAGCTCATTATAAAAACACATCTTAAAAAAACACATTAAAGAAATGTGTGTGTTTGTGTGTACACACACATGCGCACAAACAAATGCCCTATCCCATGTCCAGCTTGCCTGGCCATGGGGGAGGTGTTGTGGGGATGCGAGTGAGGAGACATGCCCAGCCACCATTGGCAGCCCTTGGTGGCACCACCAGAGGTGGGAGGGGATGGAGAGGTGTCTTAGCACTCCACGCCCCTCCCAAGCACCTCTTGCACGTGCAGCTGCTGAGGGTGTAGCACTCACTTTGCAGCCTGAAAAGGAGCAGTGGCGACACCAGCAGCCCGATCTGTGGCGGTGAGGCTTCCTGGCAGCGCATCTCTTCTCCAGGCTGAGGATCAGCTGAAGTTCCTGCTGCGGCAAAAGCAACAGCATCCAGGAGTCAGTGGCAGCTGCTCTTCCTGCTTGAGGAGTGGCAGCTCCTTCTGCACCGCCAGCTGTGGAAGGGCCAGCCTGCTGGAGAGGCTGCCCTCATTCCTGGATCTCCCCACCATCCTGATGGGGGGAGGGTCACGTGACCCAGTCTACGACCAGGCAGGTCCCAGTCCAGTCCCCTCTGGGACTTCTTTGACCTCTGGTTTGGTGGACTGCCTACCTGGGGCTCTTCCTCCCTCTTCCTCCCCGGCATTTTTTGATAAGGCAGGGCTCCCTAGCTTAGTTGGACATTTGCACCCAATGGTTGAGTGGGGGCTCATTTCAGTAGCGCTTGCCCGGGGGGTTGTTGGTCCTGGGATACATCCCTGGCAGCTCACAGGTGAGGTGTCTGATTGAGGCCCTGGAGAGTTGATCCCAGGTAGCCTTGCTAATACCTGGAGGATCGAACCAAGACTTTTGATTGTTTATGCAGTACTAGGTGGTGTAGTGTTTAGAGTGTTTGGCCTTAATTGGGTAGGCTTAATTGGGTTGCATTATTCGGATGCTGCTGGGTTGCTGGGCTTTGGGGTCATCTGGCGGGATCATTGGTGTACAGGGTGGTGGCCTGAGAGTTGGATGGTGGATGGAATTTGCAAGGATCTAACCTTTCTGGAGTGCTTCCCCATTTACATAGCAGCACATATTTAGGCTGACCAAATGGCCAACTTGGTAGTTCACTTTTGGTGTGACAATCAGGCCACCATCCACATCATCAACACCCTGTCTTCCAGAAATTGCAGTTATGTTGTTGGTGAGAACATTCACGCTTCATTGCCTGTGACATAATATCTGGTTCTGCTCCCGGGACATACCTGGCCTGGACAATCTGATTGCTGGCACTTTGTCGCATACTAGGGATGTCAGAGAATTTCTCCACGAATCTCAGGGACGCCGAATGCCAGCGCATTCGGCCCCCCGAAATTGGTGGAGAAACAGTCTGCCCCACCGCCCCCCCCCCCCGGGATGGGACTCATCTTGCTCGAATGTCCCTGGCGGCGGCGGCTCCGGTGGCGGTTCAGCGGCGGTTCGGCGGCGGTTCGGCGGCGGTTCGGCGGCGGTTCAGCAGTGGCGGTGGCCAGTCTTCCGAGTGGCTGCCGCCGCTGCCATTTCCAAGTTAAAAAAGAAGAAAAAGTGATAGGCTACGTAAAGATTTACGTAGCCTATCACGGCTAGATTTTTTAAAAACACCGTGATAGGCTATGTAAATGTTTACGTAGCCTATCATGGCTGACTTTTTTTTAAAAAAAGCACGTATGCAAATGGCGGCGCCCATGGGCGCCGCCATTTGCGTTCCTTATTTTGGCACGTGTAGTCTACGTAAACATTTACATAGACTACGGCAAAAATAAGGGCAACGCAAATAGCGTTGCCCTTATTTTCGCCGTAGTCTACGTAAATATTTACATAGACTACATGTGCCAAAATAAGAAACACAAATGGCGGCGCCCATGGGCGCTGCCATTTGCGTATGCACTTGTTTTTTTTTTAAGTCAGCCATGATAGGCTACGTAAACATTTATGTAGCCTATCACGGCTGACTGCAGGGATGCAAACGGCAGCGGCTACGGCTGCTGCCATTTGCGTCCCGGCAGGAGATGAGGTTTTGCGGCTGGAGGGACGGGGCTCCTCCCCCCCAGCCAGAATTTCAGCGGGGAAGGATGGGGAGCCTCCCCCCCGGCCAGAATTTTGGTGGGAAGGGACAGGGCGCCTCTCCCCCGGCCAGAATTTTGGGGGGAGGGACAGAGGGCCTCCCCCCCACCGCGAAACAAGCTTCGGGATCAGGTAAGGGACTTTCGTCCATCCCTACGCATAACCAGATCAACAGGTTCCAGGAGTTGGCCCCGTGGGCACATCCACTGCCAGACCTCATGCCAACTGCACTATGGGAGATTGGAGCCCTGAAGCAGAGCACGCCATGATGAACTCCATAGCTCGCAGCACTAGAGCCATTTACGACAAGGCAGGTAGGGAGTTCCATGTTTTTTGTTCTGACCTGCAGTTACAGCAATTGTGGCCCATTCCTGTGAATCATCTCTTTCAGTTCTGTGTATAGTCCAGGAATAGGGGGCTTTCAGCCAGGACCATAAGCGGTAGGCTGGCTGCATTGGCCTTTTGGTCCAATTTCAAGGGCATGAGTGATACCACTGCAGATTTCAGAGTGTAGTGTACCATTCAGGGCTGGGCCAGGGTATCATCCGCGGTGGCAGACTCCAGGCACCCACTTTCTCCAAATATCCTTTTAGGACTCCAGAGATTGTGACCATCCATCTGCGCCTCCCCCTATGAGGCGTCGCTGTTCCATGCGGCTGCTTTACTGGCTTTCTTTGGAGCCCTCAGAATTTCCGAACTGGTTTGGACATCCAAAGGTGATGTATCTGGAAGGGACCTGAGATATTCTGATGTCAAAGCCCATTTGGACATTGTCCAGATTCAGATCAGGAGATCTAAGACTGACAAGCTGGGCCGGGGTGAGACGGTGTCCCTCCTCCCTGCACAAGTGGAGGAGTTATGCCCTGTCAGGGCGTTAGCTGTTTTCTTGGACCTAAGGGGGTCAGCAGATGGCTCATTATTTTGTCATTCTGATGGTTCTCCATTAACTAAATATCAATTTGGGGCTGTTACTAGACTAGCACTGGGCGCTCTTGGTCTGGGTAAATTATGATCCTTCCAAATTGGGGCTGCTTGGACAGCCACGTC
Source organism: Heloderma suspectum (assembly GCF_057233095.1). Classification (NCBI taxonomy): domain Eukaryota; kingdom Metazoa; phylum Chordata; class Lepidosauria; order Squamata; family Helodermatidae; genus Heloderma; species Heloderma suspectum. The sequence goes on from NC_139461.1 coordinate 90,501,124, forward strand.
TTTGGGTTTTTCATACAATCAGGTGAAGGTGGTGGGTAGATGGAAATCCAAGGCCTTCAGGGTGTATGTGCAGGTTTTCCCTTCATCCTGTGACAAGCCTCCCCTTTTCTCGTTCTTACTGTTCTCTTTATTTCATTTAGATCGATGGAATGGATGTGAACCCATGTGTGTGCTCTTATGTGGACACAGCATGGTGTTCTGGGCTGGTTGGAGGGCTTCCAGGTCTGGCTGTGGACCCCAGCTTGGACTGTCCCAGCATGCCTGTGTTCAGTGGCTTGGCAGATGCAACATGGGGTGGGAGTGCCTCCTTCCCATTCTACTGCATCAAGGTTTGGTGTGTCCCCCCCCCCCCGGCAGGTTTTGGTGCTGCATCTAGGGAGGGAACAACCTGGGTTGTTTGAATGGCAAGGACCTCATTTTGCAGGCCTTGGACAATTTTCAGGTTATCTGGCACAGTTGGCCAGGGGTAACTATTATTGGTCTTGTTTGCTTCCTAGAATTAATTGGAGGAATGTTCAGAACCAAAGGGCCTGCTGGAAAGTGAACAGGGAGATAGCCTTGGGGCTACATAGGTATGGGGATGGGATCATCACTCACCTGGACATTATTCGGACAAAGGGGAAGCTGTACAGACAGTATGGTGTGCACCTGTCCGATTTAGGGAATGACATATTTTTGTTGGATCTGCAAAGGGGCCTGCAGGAAGTTCTTTGGCAGAGGTGGGGGGAGTTTGACTAAGCAATAGGCTTGTCACTCCTGGTGGCTGCTAGGATGGGCAAGGGGGATCAGAATAGGGATGATGAGCATTCAGAGGCACTGTTCTGGTGACCAGTGAAGGCTGAGGCCTCCCGCTCTGGGTTTCACTGCCCATTGGGGAAGATACGGGTGACCTGTGAGGCCAACTCACCTCACCCACCCAGTGTTTCATGGGGTGATTGGGGAACGTCTATCTCCCCCAAAAGGGATAGCCCTGAGGGGTGGAGATGTTGACACACCACTCCACAGGCTGTGAATGTTTTCACCCATTTCAGTGCCAGCTAGCAGCTGGTGCAGTACAGGGCCCATCCTGGGTTTCCCCTTTGCAGATATTCCAGTAAATGTGGCCCACTTTGAATACAAGCACTTGTGTGCATCTCTTTATTATTCATCTCTGCTCGCAAACACACACACACACACACACACACACACACTAAACCATTCTAGAGAGATACCACAAAATACATATTAAAAAGTATTTAAAAAATAGTTTCCTGGTCATTGTCACTAAGAGACTCAGATGGAGAAATGTCATTTTGTTCTCCATCTAAAATGACCATAGAAGTTCTTCCCCAGTTTCTCTGCATTTAAGATGTCATCACACTACACACTTGTGACTTAAGAACTGCATATGTATCGAGAGATAGTGCATGCCTGTAAGTCATGGTACGTGCTTTCTTATAACTTATTTTGTGGGACACTTTCTTCCTAATATGAAAAGTGACTATTGCTGTCTTTTATGATCCTAAATTATAGCCTTTGCAGTGTTTTAATCTTCACTGCTCAGTATTTCCCCCCTAGTTTTTCAGCTTTGTCTGGCGTCTCAATTGCTTCTCAGTAACAGTTTCCTATCACTTTTTATTTTCCTTGTCAATCACAGGAGCAGATAAATTCTCAGCATGGGAGAATATTCATTGTTTACAGATTCAGTTGTTTTATTTTCTGGTGAGAAGGTTGTTTTTGCTCTTTAGCAAAGAGCAATATTTGTTACTGTAGGGTTAACTAAGCTTAGGAGGGAACTGTTTTTGAAAGGATAGCACTTCCGTTTTATGTACTCTGTGTCCAACACATTTAGCCTGGCCCTCTCCTAGGTCTTTATGAGAGGACCAGTCTTTGCATTTACCTAATTACAATGACAGATATTCAGTAATGTGTCAACAGGGCATGGCTTTATGAAAGTTAGCATAGCATACGTATATGTCTTAGACATCAGGTTCAACTAGCGCTGTTTCACAAGTAGGGACAGTACTAATTATAAAGATTATAGATCTCACACAATAGTTTCTTTGACAGGCGCTGCTAGCCAGTGAACAGAATACACCCCAGAAATAGGAGGAATATGTTGCAGTGTGGAATCCTCTTATTTAGACTTCTAGCCAGCCAGCCATGCTTTCTTCCAGGATACTCCATTCCAGCCCCCTTTCCCAGGTTTCCATTTACCTCTTCCTCCAATAGTCAGGCAGCATTTAGTGATCCCTGAGCATGCTCATCCCCATTGGGCTATTTCTGAGCTCCCTTTCCCTTAGGGCAAAATCCTATGGCTGCTAGACATTTTCTAGATTTTTTGGTTTCTGGAAATGGAGCTTGGAGCCAGTACTCTGAGCTCAGTTCCCAGAAATCCAGCTCCCTGCCCCCATCCCCACCCCTGCTGCCTTGTAAGATGTGTGGTTCATCCCCAGCTCAATGCTCAGAAAAGCAGCATGGAGCAGCTGAAAAGGGGTCATTCACAGGGGTGGGGAGGGGAGGGGACTGCAGAAGTGCCGTTACAATGCTTCCTATATACTGTCCCCCCCATCCCCCGTCCCCCCGCTGTGAAGCTCCCTAGTTAGACAGCCAAAAACTGGCTGTCTAACCACAAATGCAGGGTGGCTGGAGGCAGAGGAGATGAACCCCTCCACACCCTGCAGTGGATAGTCACCTGCCTCTGAGTTCGAAGGCAGCCAACTATCCTCATAGGATTGAGCCCTTAGATGGCTAATTTGCAAGTCTGTGAGCTTCCCTTGGAAGGGCAAATCGATGAAGCTTCCTTGCTCATAGGCAATCAATCCTTCCCTAAACTGAACCCTAAATGCCTGTCCCTGGGACTGTTTAAACCTCTCCTGGTGTGATTTGCTGTCCTTGATAGACTCAGATTGGTGTGCCCTTTGTGGGTCTATTGTCTAAGTGTCCATATGTACCTCATCTGCCATTAAACATTGAGAAAGCTTCTCATTATACACTGATAAGACCACCACATCTGAAGTCTGCATGGTATAGACAGCATGGGCAGTCTGATACTTCAGCCATCCAACCTACTGAAATGTAAAATTTCTCCATACCTGGGAAGATGGCTATGCATTAAAATTTGGATCCATCTGTCTCTAATTCCATATGTTTTGGACTACAACTCCCAGTATTCCTGGGCCATGCTGGCTGGGGCTGATGGAAGTTGAAATCCAAAACATCTGGAGGGCACCAGGTTTGGGAAGGCTGGTGTACAGTTTTATTCCTCATTGCCTTCTTTGTTCCATATAGTAAATGGTTTCTACATCAAGTGTTTGCATGCTTTCTTCCCTGCTTAAAATGTGACTGATAAAGCATTCAATGTAAATATTTTTATTCCATAAACATACTTCGTGTGCATGTCTTTTTATTTCAAGCTGTGCTGTTGCTTCACAGATAACAAGCACAACCTCCTGTGGTTAAATAGCCTTTTGGCTGCAGCTTCTATCAATCCGATACAATGGGCCTTAGAGTTCTTTGGTTCTGCTGTAAAGCTCCCACTGATGTCAATTTCCCAGAGTTTGCAAACAGGATCTTAGAGATACAATCTACTTTTCTGTGTAGCCCCATCACACATTTTACTGGAGCTATTAGGTATCTCCATCTTATATTCATGCTTAAAATATTCTATTGGCACACCATCTGAAGTAGAATAATCATATAATCCTTTGTCAGTATTCAGACCTCCAAATAGTTTAAACTGAAATTCATTTTCAGCAGGCATCTGAATGCTTTCCAAAAGTATATGCAACCTCTATTGAGCTAGAAGCTGGAAAGTGTGTGTGTGTGTGTGTGTGTATTTAGAAGCTTTTAGAAAAAATATATCCATGCCATAAATTTTGACTAAACTTGGAAAACAATGGGAATACTTTTTTTTTTTTAAAAAAATGATATTTTTATCCCTGATCAGGGGCGGGGAACACGGGGCTCTCATATCATCCCTCACCGTTGGCTATGCTAGCTAGGACTCATGGGAGATGCAGTCCAACAACATCTGGAGGACCACATGTTCCCCACCCCAGCCCTAAATGCTGAGGTTAAGCACTTGGACATTTCATTGATTTAACTGGGAGAGGCATGGCTAACCCTTCTTCTGAAATCAATGGGACCAATAAGTGCTTGCTGGATCATGTCCTGAGCATTTCACAATATTCTAAAATTGCCAAAGTGAATGCTAATTGTTCTTTCTGTAAATCCATAGAGAACAGGCTATGTTCACAAAGCTCATTTGCCTCAGATGTATTATTTTCAATGTGAAAATATGATTGCCACTTAAAAATCATGGGGTGTGATTGTACTGCACAAAACTGTTTTGTTGAAGTGCAGAGAGAGGTTATAATTTAGAGGCATTTTCATACATGGAACACTAATCCATAGTTATAAAGAAATCATAATTTGATGAAAGGCTGATTAGTCACTCTTTAAAGTTATGTTTCATTCCTGATATTGTCCATGACCTACATCTGGTGTGGGAAAAAATTAATCAAATGGGCTCAAAGGAAGCTGTTGAGCCAGCAAAGAGATTGAGGGCTTTGAATACACAACACAAACTCCTCTTCATTGTGATCCTCTGGTGGTTCATTGCTTGCAGCTGGGTCTAACCTCTTCTCCCCAATAGACTAGGGATGTCAGAGAGTTCCGTCACGGATCTTGGTGAGGCCAAGTGCCAGTGCATTGATCCCCCCGAACTCTGTGGCAGAACGGCCTGCCACCCCCCCGCCCCCATGGATCCCCCCGGATGGTGGCGGCTCCAGCGGAGGCGGAGGTGGCGGCTGGTCTTCCGACCGGCTGCCGCTGCCACTGCCGCCACCATTTGCAGTCTCCCCCCCCCATTCGTGATAGGCTACGTAAAGACTTATGTAGCCTATCACGTCTGGGTTTAAAAAAAAAACAAAAAACGTGTACGCAAATGGCGGCAGCTATGGCCGCCGCCATTTGCGTTCCCTATTTTTGGTTGTCTTAGTCTACGTAAATATTTACGTAGACTAAGATGGCGAAACTAAGGGGGAACGCAAATAGAGTCTGCTACGTAAAATATTTACGTAGACTAAGACAACCAAAAATAGGGAAAGCAAATGGAGGCGGCCGTAGCCGCCGCCATTTGTGTATGCTTTTTTTTTTTTAACCCAGACATGATAGGCTACGTAAGTCTTTACGTAGCCTATCACGGCTGAATACAGGGACGCAAATGGCGGCGGCTACGGCCGCCGCCATTTGCGTCCCTGCTAGCCAGTGGCCGGATGTCCGGCAGCTGGTGGAGCCGGCCAGTGGCTCTGCGGAATCCCTGCGGAGCGGAGCCGGCTGGCCAGGATTCCGGGGGGAGGGATGGAGCGCCTCCCCCCCAGTGGAACCTGGCAGAGCTAAGGGGGGTTTCGTACATCCCTACAATAGACCCTTTCTTGTGAGTAGCTATCTCCTCCCAAGTAGACCCCCGATGATTGAGCTTTCTGATAGTCATATGAGCAGCCTGCTGGTGTTTCTGAGATTCCACCAAACCCACAGCTGCCTTTGCTTTGGAGATTCAGGAGATAAGAAGAATTGTAGCTTGAGGGTGAAGAGCTTATTGGACGACCCCAGTGAAGCATCCCTTGTAACTGAGCTCCTCAGGCTGCCTTTGGTTTGCTGCAGGTTCCTCTGTGTCAGGGCTGAGGACTGTATGGTCCTCCAGAGGTGGTTGGATTACAACTCCCATCAGCCCTATACTGCACAACCAATATTGAGGGATGATGAGAGTTACAGTCCAGCAACAACTGGAGGGCCACATATTCCCCATCCCTGGTCTAGGTCTTTCATGGGACTGGATTCTGTGGCACTGCAGATTCCCAACCCTCTTCCTCTGAAGAAGTCTCTCTGGGGCCTGGGTCAGACAGGATCCTTACAAATATCTGCATTTATAATAACTATAATAATAAATAACTTTGTAACCTTAACTAACTTTCTGCATGCTGCTAATAGGTTTAGAAAGTGATCTCAAAGTTAGGTCAGCAGCCTGACTAAGATGTGTTTGGAATATTCTGGGATATAAACTTGAGAGCCAATGTGGTGTAGTGGGTGGCTAGAGTGTTGGACTGGGAGTTGGGAGATCTGGGTTCTAGTCCCCACTCGGCCATGAAGCTCACTGGGTGACTTTGGGCCAGTCACAGGCTCTCAGCCCAACCTACCCCACAGGGTGGTTGTTGTGAGGAGGAAGAGGATTATGTACACTGCCTTGAGTTCCTTGGAGAAACAAAGGTGGGATATAAATGCAATAATAAATAAATAATAAACTGCCCATATTGAAATCATCATCACTGGCCAAGCCTGGTCCTTAGCGCCAGTGGTACTATTGCTGCTAGAGTGTGTAAAATGGTAGCACAATTGTCACAGATACCTATTTGACAGTGTTTGTGCCATCACTTATGACAATAACACTTTCCCTACTAGTTCTTCAGCCATAGATGTGGAGGGTCGAAGGCAGTCCTGGTGCATCTCAGGTCTGGGCTCCTCAAAGGCACCACAACCAGTGAGAGAAAAGTCCCATCTCTGTAGGATGTCCTTCAGGTGCAAAGGGCTTGCCTAGGAGAAGGCTTGGTACTGCCACCTTGCTCTCCACAATGTCTCAGGTCTTCTCAGGATTTAAGGAACTTCTAAACTTTCAGAAGGTTAAAAAAAAAAATCTATGAGCACTGTTCTGCATTTTGGTCACTTCCACATAAATGCACACATAACTATTTAATAGCATGTGCGTGCACACACGCGCACACACACAGAGCTAGCAGTAGACAGACATAGACATAGAATCATAGGGTTGGAAGGGGCCTACAAGACCACTGAGTCCAACCCCCTGCTTAATGCAGGAAGCCTGATTCCCAGGCGGTCTCCCATCCAAGGACTCACCAGGGCTGACCCTGGTACTGTTTTCACTTGTATACATCCCTTGTGTAGAAATGAACACTTCCTTTTCTTTAAACTTGGTTCAATCTCTCTCTGCAACATTGAAGTTAAGATGTTGTTGTTGTTGTTCTTAAAAGGACAAACCAGCTTTTTCTCCAAAGGAAAGCTACCCCACCTGTTTGTCCAGACATTTGTATAGATGCCCTGCTATTATTATAAGACTGGAGCTATTGGATGGACAGCTCTGCAAGTGCTTAACCTGCTGTTTTTAAAAGATGCTCTGTCTGCACGCTGCCTTAAATGGGTGATTCCTTGCCTTGTCAAGATGGTTCATACCGGTCTAGAAAGATCATTAAAAGACTCTGTGTAAGGCAGCTCCTTATGATTTAGCTTCTAAAGCTTATGCCATTGATCCACTGCCATGCCTGAATTTCTGCCATTTGGATCAACTCTATTTCAAGAAGCTGAATCGTGGCTCAATTCTCTTATACCATCATCTGTTCCCTGGAGTTTTCAAGATTAAGTGGAACAGCCCTGGCAACCTTTTAGCAATGTTTGGCCTTTGTAAAAGCTGGTCTTTCCGTTGATCAAGTTTGATTAATTCTGCACAAATCTGAAGGTCAACCATTTATAAATGATTAAAAAAGAAGGCACTGCCATCCCATCAGCAAACCGTCTTGTCCTAAATAGGAATGTCTAAGGCCCTGTAACAAGTCTGCATTGTCTGACGATAATCTTTCTCATCATACTGATTTCCATCTTGGTGATGACAGCATGTTTTTGTGTTATCCCTGCCTAATCTCTCATCATAAGTATGAGAGAGTATCACCTTTTGTCTCTGGCACTAAGGCCTAAATGGTAAAATAGGATTACATATGACAAACATACACTTTTCAATTTCACCTATTCAGTTTTACCCACTAATTATTTATTTATTTATTTATTTATTTTAATGCATTTATACCCCACCTTTTTTCCTCTTGCAAGGAACCCAAGGCGGCTTACATTATCCTCCTCCTCTCCATTTTATCCTCACAACAACAACCCTGTGAGGTGGGTTGGGCTGAGAGTCTGTGACTGGCCCAAAGTCACCCAGTGAGCTTCCATGGCCGAGTGGGGACTAGAACCCGGATCTCCCGGCTCCTAGTCCAACACTCTTGCCACTACCATGCTATGCATCCAAAGCTTCACTTGTCAGTGGCTGATAAAGGAAGAGTATTCCTGCTTGCAAATCGGTATGCTCATCTTCATTGTAACAGTGACATGGAAATAATCAAGGTCAGAACTTTCAAGATGTCCAACACAGTGACTCTTGGGATTCTAGAAAGGACAAACTGGTCTAGCACTTCCTAGAGGAAGCCCTGAAATTACCAGAATATCACCGGACTTCCAAAAAGTCTCCACAAATAGCACATCTGCTTAAGCCCTCACATGGGGGTATCTAGTAAGTGTAAACCAGTTCTATGAGTATTGTTTCCTTCCATCTTCAAAACATGACTTGGGAAATGGATAATTAGAAATTGTCATGAGAAATCATGGCAGAAGACACATGCTCTGCCTTACTAGAAGTCCCTGCCATGACCAATACAACTGTCAGGGTGGAAACTAGGGATGGACGAAAGTCCCTTACCTGATCCCGAAGCTTGCTTCACGGTGGGGGGGAGGCGCCCCATCCCTCCCCGCCGAAATTCTGGCCAGGGGGGAGGCACCCCATCCCTCCGGCCACGAAACCTCGTCTCCTACCAGGACGCAAATGGCGGCGGCCGTAGCCGCCGCCGTTTGCATCCCTGCAGTCAGCTGTGATAGGCTACGTAAATGTTTACGTAGCCTATCACGGCTGACTTAAAAAAAAAAAAAGCACGTATGCAAATGGCGGCACCCATAGGCGCCGCCATGTGCATTTCTTATTTTGGCACGTGTAGTCTACGTAAACATTTACGTAGACTATGGTGAAAATAAGGGCAACGCAAATAGCGTTGCCCTTATTTTCACCATAGTCTACGTAAATGTTTACATAGACTACACGTGTCAAAATAAGGAAAGCAAATGGCAGCGCCCTTATTTTTGCTGTAGTCTACGTAAATGTTTATGTAGACTACACATGCCAAAATAAGGAACGCAAATGGCGGCACCCATGGGCGCCGCCATTTGCGTATGCGCTTTTTTTTTTTTAAGTCAGCCGCGATAGGCTATGTAAACATTTACGTAGCCTATCACGGTGTTTTTTAAAAATCTAGCCGTGATAGGCTACGCAAATCTTTATGTAGCCTATCACGTTTGTTTGTTTGTTTGTTTGTTTGTTTTAGTTGGAAATGGCTGCGGTGGCAGCCGGTCAGAAGACCGGCCGCTGCCGCCGAACTGCTAGAGCCGCCGCCGCCAGGGACATTCGAGCAAGGTAAGTCCTGTCCTGGGGGGGGGGGCAGACCGTTTCTCCACCAATTTTGGGGGGCCGAATGCACTGGCATTCGGCCTCCCTGAGATTTGTGGAGAAATTCTCTGACATCCCTAGAACTGAGCCCAGAGAGCCCCAGAGCAGTTCTGATTCTGAGGAGGAACAGTAATCCATGGGAGTGGAGCCAGCTCATCCCTCACAGGCTCAGCACCTGGCAGAGATTCCTTCTGCCAGCATTCCTAAGATAGATAGTGACCCTGGCAGTAAGGGAGTGCGGGAGGGGGACTTCTTAGACTCTTGACGCAGACGCAAAGAGCGACGAGAGATGGAGGGCATGGAAAGGAGGCGTAGCGCCCATTTGGCACGCAAGCAACAGCCGCCTCCCATGGACCCAAGGGAAAGAGGGAGGATCTCTCCCTAGCCCATAAGTTCTGGGTCTTCAAGGGACTCTCTTTCAAACGGGGATCAACTGCCTGCCTGAAGCTTAGTCCACGCTGCTGTTCCTTGCTTTAGCTGCTGGTGATTAGCATCTGAAAGAGTCATTAAGCTGTAATGGGATTAAAGCTTTGAAAAGAATTCCCTTTCATCTGTGTCTTGAGTTGGCTATTGGAATCTACTGAGTGAGGCCGCCAAGGCTTCCTGACAACAACATTTCCCTACAGCATGATCCTTCCAGCACATCTGCTGAGAACTGGCTTCTCTGGGTGCAGGTCTCCTCCCACTGGAGAAGGCCCATGCCTGGTGAAGCTGCTTTGCTTGCCTGGTGCCTTCTCCCATTGGGAGTGCAGGCAAAGATGCTTACTCAGCTTCACTCATCCTTCCCCTTCCCCATGTGGGAAACAAGTGGGAGCAAAACTCATTCATCCAGCACTTGCAGGAGGTCCTGCAAGTGCCAAATGAGTCCCCAACCAATGCTTCTCCAATCCCCTTGTTTGGAAATAAACTTCTGAGAAACACCAAATATGTTACTTTATTTTCTCCAAAGAGAAAACCCTTTCAAAAAATAGTTTAAAATATTCTTGTAATGGTTGATAGGGCAAATGACACATCTACAGATTGTTAAACTATTGATGTTTTTCATACGCATTTTACAGTTTTTGGTAAGAATTTTTATTTCTCTCCCACCGCTAGTTATGAAATCAAACTTAGTCTGGTCAACCGAAACTGCACTTGCTAAGTCCTCCTGTCCTAGTAGTCATGATGCTAAGGGAGGGGAAGAGGAAAAGCTATGACTCAACCCTGATATATCCCGGAGTACTTCATCCTAGAGAAATTACTATCAGAGATGCTTTCCCTTAACACACATATTCTATCCTTGCGAGATCATCCTTGTCAAGAAGAACACACCAGGACTTGGACTACAGCAGCCTTCCCCGAACTGATGCTTTTGGACTACAACTCCAACCATCCCCAACCAGCATAGAAAATGATCAAGGATGATTGGAGTTGCAGTCCAAAACATGTGGAAAGCACCAGGTGGGTGAAGTTGGACTAGAGCATACAGAGTTTATGCGAGTATGGTACCTATAATGTTCCCTAGATATGTGAATACTGCAACTACAGAGAGCTGAACCACAATTTATGCTGCCCTATGGATTGTGGGCAGTATCCAATAAATCTATTACTGAAATCTATGGCCACTGTTTCTGCATTGCTTAGAACTTTTGAATACGAAAGTCCTTCATTCAGGCAGCTGGATTCTGGAAAATCCACCCAAGAAGTTCCATATCAACACGCAAGACCAATTTCTATCAATTAAGGATCAAGCTGATTATTCCCACAGTTATCTTCTTAAGCAATAGAGCCACTGATATTTTGTAATCAATCCATTTTGAGAAAAGTTTAAACTTCCACATTCTTTTTCAGCAGTTACCATACAATGAAACAAAAATTATTGCACTAAGCATGAGCAGTGAGGCTAAGTGATTGACAAAAAAATATACTAAAAATATACCAGTAGATATGATTCCATAAGATCTTTGAATACAAATGTAAAAACAAAACAAAAAGAAGATTAAATAAATGTAAAGCTATTACATCAGGCAGATACATTTAGGGAGAGCTGGAGCCGGTAGGTTGGCTCATTTTTATATGAGATGTCTGAATTATGTTGACAATCTAATAATGTGGCTGAGTAGCTAAAGGCTGGTGCAGGCCTGCAGGAGACAGTAATGTTGCTGCAACATCTTATAACATTAAAGACATCATGGAGATAAATGAGACTAATGTAGTTTGAAAATGATCATCTCTCTTGGTTTAAAAAAGAACTTAGGTAGATAAATGAATATTAGCTATGCAGTACACATATCTGTTAATGTGAATGTGTGGTTTATTGTAGATAGTTTTTTCTACACAAGACGTATTGAACCGTGCCTTGCTGCAAAACATCACTGTCTGCTTTCAAAGCCCAACATATAATTAGAAGTGGGGTGTAGGAAAACCACCATTTTCTGGTGCTATCAGATCACAGTGATTGCTTTACACAAAATCACAAAAGTGACATTATACAGCAAAAGTAATGAAGTGTGGGTGGAAAACCAGCTGCATTGATATGCAAAATTAGATCCATTTCCTGACTTCATGTGATTCAAAATGAAATATAGTCAAAATATTGCTCTGTGCTGCATTGGAGAATACAGAACAAATTTATTTTATCCAGCTTTGAACTGCAATATTTATTAAAGCAGGCTGATGGTTTTGCAAGAGGGCAACAATTTTGTTCTCCCCCTATACACCCACATAGTTCAGATTCATTGATATTATATTTCTTCTAAGAAAACATTGGTAATTAACAATGAACTTATTAAGAATCAACTTAACCTTGCCATATCATTTACAGAATCTTAGCGACTCATGATAATTAATTTGATGTCATTATAGTGAATTGAATATTATACTAATATAGGCTACCTACCAGATGGACATTTTGCTCTCCAAATTTCATATGACACACTGTGCTTTATTCCATGGTTTTACTGGGAATAGGGATGTATGAGAATTTTGTTTCTGTTTGCAAATCATGTGAACATGTCCGGTTTGCAATCCTGAATGCAACAAGCAAGAATGTTTTTTATTTAAAAATGTTCACAAATTTCTAAATTTGTGCTTGTCTTGAAAAAATGCACATTTTTTCATACTTTAGTCAATGATGGGAAAGTGCACACTTTTGAAAAATATGTACAGAAATGTGTACTTTTCCTTTTCAAAATGCACACTTTCCTATTCAAATGAGCCAAAAAAACAGGTCAAAAATGAAAACAGAAGTGAGCCGAAATGAGCTTCAAAGTGGGTTTTTTGGAGAATTTGGGTGAGCATGGAAATTTCTTGTTCTCCCATCCCTAATTGTGGATGCTTCATGGATCAGAATTATCATATGGGAGAACAAAAAGGAAACACAAGATTAGTTTAAATCAAAACTGAACAGTCGCATGATATAATATTCTAGAATATGACAACAGAAAGATGTAGACAAAGGTGGGAGAAAGAATCATACAGTTAGCCAGCTGTAAAAATAAAGGTGGGGGAGAAGTCATATATGTGGGATTTCAATTGATACTCTTGTCCCCACCACCTTCTTTCCATAATTTTATACATAGTGTAGAAAACCTGGAAAAATTAGGTTAAATTGACTGTGTGCCTAACAGCCGCTACAAATCTCTAAAATATCACCTATTCACAAGAACAGGCAAATGCCTGTCCACCAAACCATTGAACCACCTTGAAACGTTACATGTCAAATTAAAAATGGTGTATCCCACATAACATCAGTCACAGCGGCAAGCTTCTATAAACTGCATTTGAAACAAAACAGTGTTCCTTTTGAAGGCAACTTTGATTATTGTCTGTTAGCTTTGCTAATGCTAATTATTGTCTGTTACATTTGCTATTGTCTGTTAACTTTGCTTTCTGTCTTTGCCATAAAAGTATGGCACAGATATAAAGTTCCTTAGATGCACAATTTTAAGTTTTGTTTTCCAACTGGATGGGGGAATCAGACGGTGGAGACATGGTTTGTTTACAAAACAGTAGACCTGGATTTCATCAAAAGCAAGATGACTTAGGTAGTATAAAAGTACGCCATTGAGAAAAGGGTGAAGAAGTCAAGCAAAAAGAGAGGTGGTTGGTGATTTTATAGACAGATGGAGAACAAAGCAGATGGAAGGCATAAGAACAAAAATGTGAATTTTGCCATTAGAGATGTAGAATGTTGTGTATGTTCTCACTTCTGTTATGATTTGCAGCAAGTTCTCAGAATGCACCATGTCAGTGTATGAATACAGATGGCCATTTGTCAAGTGCTAACTGATCATGATTTGCATGTTACCATTTGCTCAGCTGGTCAGCTGTATTGGCTTGACAAGTGGTGAGGAGAATCTTCTCACTCCCTTCCTTCCATGGATGACTTTGGCAGTTTTGAAATGGGCCTTACAGACCTGGCTATTCCAAGCTTCTTCTAAATAAAGAAGGTTTTGGTGCATTATTTTGAATGCTTTCATCTGTGGTATGATGTTAGATTTTTAATGTGCTTTAAATGGTTTTTATTATCTTAAGAGCACAATTCTAAGCACGTTTGGACAGAAAAATGTCCTACAACTCCCAGCATGCCCCAGCCAGCCATTCTGGGAGTTGTAGGACTTTCTTCTCTCTAAACATGCATAGGATTGTGCCCTCAGTGTGTGAACTGCTTTGAAGGGGCCTTTGGCCTTGAAAGGCAGTAGAAAAAAAGCAAATAAATAAGTAAATAACATTTCAACTTTGCCAAGTCATTATAAGTTGGATCCAGATTTATACCAGAACAACTCTATTTCCTTATCCCCCACCTTCCCATTCCAGCCCCTTGAACATGTTACACAGAGAGTCAGGAGAACCTGTTGAATAGGGTGAGCTGTGGTGTGGGAACTTTGGGGTTGGAAAGAACATCCACGAGTGGAGCCATTCCTCTTGTGGAAGGTCCCTTCCTCTCGCAGAAGGGAAATCCTGGATCCAACTCCATAAATGGAAACCATGGTAAGTTAGTCCATGGTAAATGGTCTGGGAGCCAGCCACAGGGGCTGTAACAATTATACAACAATTTTCCTGAAGCTCTTTTGTCAGCTTCTTCAACAATTTGTTCTTCCCCCTGGGCTATGACTGCAGGTGGGTAATGCCTCAATATCAGGTAATTGAGTACAGGTAACACAAAGCCATGTATATACCATTATTTCTCCTGTTCTTTTTATTCTGCTCACATGCCCTGTGAAAAATTATCTGGCTTAAAAGTGCCAATCTATACAGCTTAGGCATTTTAAATGCCTCCTGGTGATCGTGCTGCTGTGGATACTGTTTCTTCACATGCAGATGGGAAGCTTTGTCCCAAAGGGCAGACACCATCAGTGGGGAGTCTTTTAACACTGTGTAAATTAAAAGGAATCCAATGAGGTTTCAAACTGAGCAGAAGTTACTTGGTTCTTTTCTCTCTCCTTTTTCCCTTCCAGACTTTACTGAAAAAAGACCATAGTCTATTTGGTGTGCTCCTTAGTTTTCTCTCCATGGCCCCGTCTACATGAGCCATTTACTCCAGGGCTGCTGAGTGCTGAAATTCGAGGTCCTTTGGAACATATGATGCAGTTGCCAATTCGCAGCCTAACTGTGGTTTTCACCCGGAAAATGCGGATTTCATTTGCCAAAGACGTGTTTTGCTGCAATGTTTTGGTTTGCTGCAGGTTTCTCATAGTTGCGAGCTGTCTGTTCCTTCCTTGAACTGACTTCACATTTTGTGGTGGTCATGTGGTAGGTGTGCCTAGTCCTTGTGTCATTTTGTGATGCCCCTTCCCTCCTTCCCATTCCTTCACAGCTGCGCAGTTACAGAGGCATGGGAAAGCATGCTCATCTCTTCAACCACACCTTCGCACAACTTTGTAGCTTTGTATCTTCACAATGGCTGCTTTGGAGTTAGTGGCCAAGGGCTGTGGGGGGGTGACTCGGGGGAGTAGAAGGTCCAGGACCAACTTTGCTCCAGCCACCATTTTGGAATTATGGGTAGGCACGTACCTGTCATGGGCACACGCCTTGGCATGTGCAAACCATTGCAAGAGTCTCAGGCTGGAGAACTGTCAAACAGTTGGCATGGTAATGAAGGAGCAGACCACCCACATTTCACCTAATGAGGAAAGGACAGACACAAAAGAACCCCTAAAATACAAAATAGCCACTAAAACAGAAGGGTTGCACCCCCATCTTCACATGCCTGTGCAGCTGTGCATTTAAATATAATGGTAAAAAAGGAGGCAGTGCAACTGCCACAGTTTACTTCACTTCAACCTCTATGTGTCAGGGCAGAGCAGATTTTCCCGTTGGAGAAGTCCACAGTAAATCACACATGTACCACAGCAGAAGCTAATTTGCAGCTGCAATGCTGCACAGTTATGACAGAGTGAAGGTTGAAAGCGGTGCTGTGTAGATGGGCCCCCTGAGATTAGGGATGTATGAAATCCCTTACCTCCAGTCCACCGGGGGTCTGCAGGGGGCGGGAGGCGATCTGTTCCTCCACCCCAGAATCCTTGCTGGCTGGCTCCTCTCTGCGGCGAGTCCCCAGAGCCACCGGCTGCCTCCATTCCACAAGCGATACGGCCACCACTGTGGTCCGTATCACTGTCTGACTGGAAAGAGGAAGTGATCCGGATGCAAATGGCATCCGCTATGCCATTTGCATCCCCGTTTCTTCCCACAATAGGCTACATGTCTTTATTTCCATAGATACTTACATAGCCTATCGCGTGAAAAAAAAACAGGGATGCAAATAGCATCCACTACGCCGTTTGCATCCCTGTTTTTTTTTTTTCCACGTGATCGACTATGTAAATAAAGACATGTAGCCTATCGTGAGAAGAAGTGGGGATGCAATAGCATAGTGGACGCCATTTGCATCCGATCACTTCCTGGTTCCACTCAGGACAGCGGAATGGAATTGGCCAGGAGGGGAGATTCAGCCTGTTGCGTCTGGGGTGGCAGGGGTAAGTACATTAGTTTTGCCACAGATTCCGGGGGGCCGAATTCACTGGAATTCAGCCTCATTTGAGTCCATGGCAGATTCTGCGGCCATCCCTACCTGAGATACATTGTTCATTGAGGTCCAGAAATAAGCATTGCCTTGTTTTGTCAGCCCTTAAAGCAATGACTAAAACTCTAATGGGGCTATCCCATCTTAAATTCCTGCACATCATTAAAATTCAACTTGGTGAGAAAAAATGAACAGAAATATGTGCATTCAAAGATATTTTGCTTGCTTTCCAAACAATCTGCCAATAGCTGCTATAGTTCATCAAAGACACTGAGAACACATTCCTCTTTTCAATATAAACATTGTTATACAAATAGTTTTAAAATGTTTCTATCACTACAACATGTTTAACCAAATGGCACGATGCCATAACCCTCTCCATGTTACTCATGGGAAGGGTGAAATGGCTTGAAAGGGCTTGTGATCTACACTTCTAGCCACCAAGTATGTGTTGCACCTCCTGGCCCTGCTCCTGCCATTGATGCCTTTGTGTGGACATCTAAGGCAAGGAAGCATTCCTACATGGACTTCTATACAGGAAGGCATCCCCAGATCCTGGAACCCTATGCAATCAGGACTCAAGAACCTGGGGAAACCTCAGTGCACAGAGAACTATGTCAGGAGTGTAGAATCTCAGGCCCGGATGTCAAATCCAGCCCTCCTAGGGTTGCAATCCATACCCCTTTCCCATGGCCCCACCAACTTTCCCCTGACCATTGATCATTTGGTGGTTTTTCCAGCATTTGCATATTTTTTTTCTGGAGCTGTGTGTGAATGGTGCCTTGAAATTCTCCACCCTGTTTATGAGCAATGACACAGATGGGGAGGTGAGGGCAATTTCATCAAATTTCCCCCAGGGGGAGGAGAAATTCTCCAACAGTTTCTCACAGGAAGGGTGTGTGTGTGGGGGGGGGGGTAGAATTGGAAGGATCAGTGCTCACCTCCTGTAGTGCAATGGACTGAGGACTTTACAACGCATTCAGCATTTGAATGGGTGGCATATAAATGCCACTTCCAAATGGATACTTATTTAGATATCTGGTCCACCTACCTATAATTGCTAGGAAGTTGTATTTCTCGTGTGTGTGTGTGTGTGTGTGTGTAAATGTGTGCACGCGTGCATTTCATCTGTATTCATGGATGTGGATATATTTAAAAAATTATGTGTGTTTATTTAAAAAACGCTCAAAAATTAAAAGGGAAAAAATCATTGGCTAGGGTTGTAGCACAGCTTCTTTCTTTTTGTCATAAGGGTGTTGTTGTTTTTTACACTGCTGCTACAAGTGGCAACAGCATCAACTCTGTTGGTAGCCTAGCCTGGCCCCCATTTTGCATCCTTCACAATACAGGTGTGATGGGGGCAGTGTTATGTCTAGCTCCAGGGAAGAGGTGGAGCTAGTCTGTCCTCCAATTTCCTGAAGGTTTTCTCCCCCATAGTGACTTCCAGTTTTCTGCATCATTCCCAGGGCATTTTAAAATGTATTTTGAATGTATTTTACTGATGTTTTTGAGCTTACCTCACCACTATGAGCTGGCCAAGGGTGCTGTGTGTGTGTATGTGTGTGTTCTTTCTATTGCATTCATCTCCATTGTGCTGTCTGGACTTCCTGATTTGAAAAATTCCATTGAAGGAATTACCTCATGATGCCTTTCCCTGGGCTTTAATTGAAGCACAGGTAGCCAAAAAGGTGACAGGCTGCTAGAGAGATGATTGTACAATGAAAGAGAAGACACTCATGAACAATCTTTGGCCACCTCATTAATAAGACAAGTGCAAGAATCCAGAAACTATCCCATAACAATTCCCCCAAAATTTTCTTCTCATTTGAATTTATTTTTGAAAGCACTTTATTTTCTATCAAACTGAATGAGAATGGTAAAAAAGAAAGAAAGTGGAAGACATTTTCAGCACAGCACTAGTTTTTTCTCAATTCTAAAAGCTTGGCATGCCTAGGGATGATGTCAGAGAAATCCGCCACGGACCTCAATGAGGCTGGATTCAATAGAATCCAGCCTCCGGAGTCCGTGGCGGAAAGGATCCCTTACCTCCGCCTCCCTGCAGAATCCTCCCTGGCCAGATCCTCCCTGCCAGCGGCTCTGGAGCACCAGCGATACGGCCGCCATTGCTGTGCCATATCGCTGGCTGAGGCTGACTCCAGACACAAATGGCGTAGCAGATGCCATTTGCAGCCGTAAAGCCCTTAGTTTAAGCTAAATGCAGCTATTTATGGCTGCATTTAGCTTAATCTAAGAGCTTTACGGCTGCAAATGGCGTCTGCTGTGCCAATTGCGTCCGGAGTCAGTTTCAGCCAGCGATATGGCACAACAATGGCGGCCATATCGCTGGTGCTCCAGAACAGGCCGGCGGCTCCACAGAACCACCACGGAGCACAGCTGGCCGGCGAGGATTCTGGGGGGGAGGGAAGGATCGCCTCCCCCCAAGGGCGGATTCCCCAGCAGAGAAGCAGGTAAGGAATCTGCCCATCCCTAAGCATGCCTCTTCTAAGTTCTAAGGCTTCATTGCCGGCAGTAAGAACTTTAAGCTAAAATATGCTGGTATTTTTGGAATTTTGGTCCTGCTCCCTTTGCTTTTGGCTTTACCCACCACTGAAATCCAGCCCCTGAGAGCTTCTCCAAAATGGAATTCAACTTGTTTTACTGTTGTTAAAAGGATTTAACAATAACAGCAACAACCTCACTCAATTTTCAGGCACTCGGTAGGCAGCAGTACTGGAAAATCCCAATGGTTAAATCCTTTAAGTCATGGTTAAATCCTTTAGGGAGCTTTTCAGAAAGCAGAAGCAGTCAGAGAACAGGGATGTCAGAGGAATCCTTTTGCGGGGTGGAGCTAAGCAATCTTTCTCTGGCTCAACCCCCTGGATACCAGTCCAACATCTGTTAGCTGGCCCAGCTCAGCCCACACCGAGCCGGGCCAGTTGGCAAATTTTCTGCCTTTGTTTGCAGGACAGTGTGGCAGTGGAGGTGGGAGGATGAGAATTTAGCCCCATGGCACTCCCTTCTCATCCTCCTTCAACTCCTGCCACCACCACCTGCCACCACTGCCATTTTGTGCAAAAAAAAGTTGGCAAAGTTCCCATTTGGGGGAACTGCCATGTGGCTCAGCTCACAAATGAAAGCCAAACTGGATCTGTTGTGGGGATCTGCCAGGCCCCCAAAGGGCTGGATTTCCCTGTGATGGACAACCTTACCAGAGAGGCTGCAAAGCACAGGAGAATGGGACTTTTATTGAAAATTAAAGCACACACACATACATCTCGGCCACCTCAGTGTGGTAAAGTAAGCTCTGAAGCCCTGCAGGCCCGCACCCCGAGAAGTTTCTCTGAAATTCTCACCTTTTCCCTCAATTTTCACATGTGATTTTATTTTATCCCACCCCTCAACAAATGATTGGAAATAAATAGACAGAAAAATTATGCACAGTGGTAATATGAATACCGATACACATATAACAATCACATATTAAAAATACAATATAATAAAACATGTTGATAACTAAGCAAAAATGCCCTCATTAGCAGCGCAATCCTATACATGTCTACACAGAAATCAATCCCATTGATTTCAGTGGGCTTACTCCTGGGTAAGTGCTCTATAGGATTAAAGTCTGAATTTCAAACTCTTCACCATTCCTTCCACCGCCACCATAAAGGTAAAGGTAAAGGTGTCCCCAACCAGTCGTGTCCAACTCTAGGGTGCGGTGCTCATCCCCATTTCTAAGCCGAAGAGCCAGTGCTGTCCAAGACGCTTCCGTGGTCATGTGGCCGGCATGACTGAACACCGAGGTGCACGGAACGCTGTTACCTTTCCCACCTACTTGCAATTTCTTGCTTTCAAACTGCTAGGTTGGCAAAAGCTGGGACTGAAGACGGGAGCTCACTCCGTCACGCAGCACTCAGGTCTCGAACTGCTGACCTGCCGACCTTCCAGTCTGCAGTTCAGCGTCTTAACTAGGGATGGCGGAGAATTTCTCCCCAAAACTTCGGGGGGCCAAGCGCCAACGTGTTCGGCCCCCCGAAGAAGTTTCGGGGAGAAATTCTCCGCACCCCCCCGCCCCCCGCACCCCCCCCTGGGACGGGACTTACCTTTGCTGAATGTCCCTCCCGGCGGCGGGTCCGGCCGGCGGTTCGGCGGGTGTTCGTCCAGGGCGGGAGCGGCAGCCGGTCTTTTGACCAGCTGCCACCCCCGCCATTCCAATAAAAGAAAAAAAAACGCCCCCGTGATAGGCTACGTGACGATTAACGTAGCCTATCACGGCTAGATCTGCAAAGTCAGCCATGATAGGCTACGTTAATCGTCACGTAGCCTATGACGGGTGACTTTAAAAAAAAAAAAAACGCATACGGATAATGGCGGCCCCCATAGGGAGCTGCCATTCCCATTCCTTATTTTGTCGCTGTAGTCTACGTAAAGATTACGTAGACTACGGCGAAAATAAGGGCAACGCTATTTGCGTTGCCCTTGTTTTCGCCGTAGTCTACGTAAATCTTTACGTAGACTACAGCGACCAAATAAGGAACGCGAATGGCAGCTCCCTATGGGGGCTGCCATTTGCGTACGTGCTTTTTTTTAAAAAAAAAAAGTCACCCGTGATAGGCTACGTGATGATTAACGTAGTCTATCACGGCTGACTTTGCAGATCTAGCCGTGATAGGCTACGTTAATCGTCACGTAACCTATCACGGGGGCGTTTTGTTTTTTTTTAAAAAAAACTTCGGAGTTCGCGGCCGGGCGAGGCGAGGCGCCTCCTCCCCGGCCTGAATTTCGGCTGGGCGAGGCGGGAAGCCTCCCCCCCGGCCTGAACTTCGCGGGGGGAGCAGCGATGTGCCTCCCCCCCACCGCGAACAAGCTTCGAGGACAGGTAAGTGACTTTCGTCCACCCCTAGTCTTAACCACTAAGCCACCACAGCCCATCTATTATCTCATGTGTACTTATTTAGAAAAGCTTTTCAAGCATTCTGCCCCCAAATTAGAAAACTCTCTGGAGGTTTAGGTTTTCAGTACTGATAGAATACAAACATTATTGTTTCTTAAGAAAAAAGGTAGTCAAATAAATGAAAAATAAATAAATAAATAAATAAATAAATAAATAAATTGCTTTTATATCCCATCTTATTCCAAAGGCTCAGGGTGCAGAGCAACAGATTTCAAAGCAGTTGAAACTGAATTGAGAAAATCCTTTTAAAGAAAAACAATTAAGAACAGGAGAATAAAATCTACAAAACTTAGTCATTTGTCGATTATATATATCAGCCATGATAATATAACTGTTATTTAAAGCACACTATGGATATTGTGGGAGAATTGTCATTTTACAATCCTTCTCAAAGATACTTTCCTTAGCTGGGAATAAAAGCGCTAATGAGGTGAGTTTTCTATACCAACACAATTATTAATAAAACATGTTGGCAAAGGGGAGGGGAAAAACCAATTTGACAGATAATTCAGTAGAAGAGTTTGTTTTAATATATACCACTGTATTCATAAATTTTAATAGAACTATTTATCATGGCAAGAACTGTTAAAGAATTCTGTAGGCTTTCTGCCATTGTGGGAAGATGAATGATGAATCAGATGCAACACAGGGCTTCTTAATAATTTATTGGGTCATGAGTTATGGTTTTATTCAATTGAAAATTATTAGATGGGCTTGCCCCGGGCACCAAGCATGCTCTATGAAAAAGGAAAAATAGATTAAGCAAACACTCAATGAGTTTAATCATTTCAAACAGGGCACTGGATAAAGGCCTGGACAGATTTGTCGTTAATTCTACAGACATTTTTACCTCTGCACAACATAATCACAAGATGGGAGTTGTCAGTGATGCCGAGGAAATGTGGTGTTTGTAATGAATAGTCTACATCATCCATTATTTTCATGTGAATGATTTATTCTTTGTGTGTGGGAGGACAAGGGACAACAGAGAAGGGGGAACATCTCCTCTACAGGAGCAGTGATATGGAAGTAGCGTTTTTTGTCTACAGGCTGGGCTACTCAGTCTTTCTCAGCTGGCGTGGCATCACACAGTATGGTCCCATCAGCCAAGAGCTGGGATGAAGAGATGCATCACTGCACTGTTGGTTCTATTTACCTTTCAATGCAATTCTCTCCACAGGGTACAGCAGCTGGATGACCATAGTGTTGCTACTAAATCTCCTTGCTGTGTCACACATTATAGTAGCAATACCGTTAGCAGAATGCCACCAAAATAAGAGGCAAAGCCTGGCAGAACTGGAGGCATAGTGGGAGGAGTTGAACTTAATTTGAATCCTAAGCTCACTAAGAGTATAGGTCTTGCCCCCATGATGCCAGGATAATGTTCATTACAATACATTACGTTACTATACCACTCAAATAGCCAAAGCTCTCTGAGCGGTTTACAAAAAATCAGCACCCTAAAACACAGCATAATAAAACATAATATAAAACCTTTAATATACAGAAATGTGAAACAATTTGAAACAGCAGAAACAATAGCAGTAAAATGTCAGGACCTAATAAAAACAGCTATATTAAAAGCCTTATCCAGGGATGGACAGACTCGCCCTCCGGACCCACTTGCTCAGCCTCCGAGCTCACCCGGACTTGCTCGCTGAGCAGCTGCACACCAGGTGAGTGTGCCTGGCAGCTGCCCATCCTCTTAGCAAGCTGCCATGTGGCATAAAAATGGGGGCTCAGGGATTTCCAGGAATCTAATGTTACATAAATGGCAACCGTAAAGGGGCCATTTGCACAACATTACAGTGAATGGACCATTTACACCTGTAATGTTGTGTAAATGGTCTCTTTATGGCCACAATTTACATAACATTAGATTTACGGAAATCTGTGAGCCACCATTCTTACACAAAATGGTGGCTCATTGAGAGGACAGGCGACTGCCAGACCTACTCACTGGGCACACAGCTGCTCAGCAAGCAGGTCCAGATGAGCGTGGGGGCTTAGCAAGCAAGTCCAGGGGGAGCAAGCAGGGGGGAGTCCACTGGACTCTACCCCCTTCCCAGACTCTTGTGACATCCCTAGCCCCATCACATGCCATCAAATACTTGGGAGTAGAGGAAAGTCTTAACCTGGTGCCCAAAAGGTGACTCTGTCAGTGCCAGGCACACCTCTGGGAAGAGCATTCCAGAATTGTGGGGCCACCACTGAGAAGGACCTCTGCCTTGTTGCCATCTTCCAAAACTCCTTCAGAGGGGGCACTCAGAGGAAAGTCTCAGATGTTGATCGTAGTGTGAGCGTATTATGCCAGGGTATGTCATGCTAATGAAACTGGTGAAGTATTATTTTTTTAAAAACACACACAACCCACTCCCTTTCTAAATAGAGAGCCCTAGGGATGTACGAAAGTCACTTACCTTTTAGCAAAATTGATTCGAGGTGGGGGGGAGGCGCTCCGTCCCTCCCCCCGAAATTCTGGCTGGGGGGGAGGCGCTCTGTCCCTCCCCCCCGAAATTCTGGCCAACTGGCTCCACTCCGCAGGGATTCTGCGGAGCCACCGGCTGGCTAGCAGGGATGCAAATGGCGGTGGCCATAGCTGCCGCCATTTGCATCCCTGCAGTCAGCAGTGATAGGCTACATAAATGTTTATGTAGCCTATCACGGCTGATTTAAAAGAAAAAAACACGCGCGTACGGAAATGGCGGCGCCCATGGGCGCCGCCATTTGCGTTCCTTATTTTGGCATGTCTTAGTCTACGCAAACATTTACGTAGACTAAGACAACGAAAATAAGGGGAACGCAAATAGCGTAGACGCTACGCTATTTCCGTTCCCCTTATTTTCGTCGCCTTAGTCTACGTAAATGTTTATGTAGACTAAGACATGCCAAAATAAGGAACGCAAATGGCGGCGCCCATGGGCGCCACCATTTGCATACGCACTTTTTTTTTTCTTTTAAATCAGCCGTGATAGGCTACATAAACATTTATGTAGCCTATCACGGTGTTTTTTAAAAAATCTACGTAAAACTTTACGTAGCCTATCATGTTTTTTTGTGTGTTTTTTTGTTTTACCTGGAAATGGCGGTAATAGAAATTCTATTCATCATGACCTGGCTCCAGAAAGCCCTACACCATACTCCAAAGGTTCTCTGATGTCACTGCTCCCACATCTTTTCAGGTGGTATTCCCCACCATTTCAGAACTACAAAGGATTCATAAGGCAGGGTTTCATGTTCTGCATAGTCACAAGAACACAAATTAAACTGCAAATTAAAGCAGATAAGATGGGTAAGTGAGTACAACTTGCATACACAAAAGGCTTTTCTAACTAGTGCTGTGCTGAAAATTTCTCCCACATTTTTTTTTTTGACCATCCTTAGTGAATTTGATAGAAGAGAAATTGGTTCTGAAAAGAGATTCAATGGTGCAGAAATTTCAGAGGAATGCTCATGGGTTGGGTTTGGGTTTCATGGGCTTACCTTACTTAGGAGGTGGCCAAGGATGGAGCACAAGTGTCCTGTTTTTCATTCTGCACTCATCTCTCTGGCAGCCTGTAGCCTCCTCAGCATCCTACACTTCACTTAAAGCCCTGTTTAAGGCACCGTGAGGTAATTCCTCCCACAGGGTTTTTTTCAGATCAGGACGTGTAGGCAGCCTGGGAGGCTAGGTGTGATTAGGTAAGCTTGAAAATCCCACAAAAATTCATTCTAACACATCCTGAAGAAGGCAGAACAATGGAAGCCTCTTTCATGGGGGGAGAAAACTTTCAGGAAATTGGAGGACAGATTTTGGCAGAGCACTAACTCTACCTCATCCCTGGAGCTAGACACAACATTCCCCCCACCTGCATTTTGGTAGATGCAAATTGGGGACCTGGGAGAAACTGTGGAGAATTTCTCCTCCTCCTGGAGAAATTCAGTGAAATTACCTCCTAAATTTATCTGCCCACAAATAAGGTGAAGAATTTCAAGAGGCCATTTGTGCACAGCTGTTTCTAGCTACTTGCATGAACCTTCAGGAATGAAGTAGAGCTATACCTCCTAAACCATGAAGGCAATCTGTAAATTCACAGCTTATACAGAGAGTGCACAAGATGTGATCATCTGCTGCTAACTCTAAAGTACTATTATCACATCACCATTCCTGTTGCACTAATAGCTGCAGTGACCTCAGGGCAATAGTAAGCAAGCAATCTTACATTTCAGTATAATGAAAGCTATTTATTTAAAAAAACAGAAGGGCCAAAGTACATGAGTATTGAAACTACAACTTTATTATCCATTATGCCAGGGGTGGGGAAAATGTAGCCTTCCAGATATTGATAGACTCTAATTCCCATCACCCCTGGCTGGGGCTGATGGGGGCTGGAGTTCAACATCTGCTCAGTGGAAGCTCAATGGAAATAAATCAAACCTGTAAAGCAGAAATGATTAGCAGACTGTAACTTTGGCCTATGTGGAACATAAAATGCATTTATCTCTGGGAATTGTCAAATTAACCTATGCATTTGATTTGGCTCCACTTTATAATGCTCAGAGAAATAGAGAAGCCTCAGGCAAATTATTATCAGCCAAGGCATGGTTATGTAAGTGACTTGAATAAAGAGGATGAGTTCTAAATGGGGGTTATAATCTTCAGAAGTACAGACTGCAATATCTGCTGGTAGCACTAATAAAAAAAATATTTAACCATAACTGGGGTTGGGCAAACAAGCAAAGTTCAAGATCACTAAGATTGTCAAAACACCATCTCACCACTTGTTTCAGGCCTGATTTCCATTTGTGTTTGCCATCACTGCTCACTTTGTGCAAAGGGGAGATTTGTGCAAATTAAGCAGTGATTGAATGGGAGATTTGCGCAAGTCTTCTGAAATTTACTGAAGTTTCCTAATTTGGGCAGCTTTCTTCCATAGACTAAACCAGGGCTGATTCAGTCTACTGTGGAAATTTGCACAAATCAAACTGGGAATCAGGAACGAGATGAATGTGAGCACATGTTTGAGAGTTTGGAAATATTTTCAGCAGGCATGTGCTTGTGTTTGCATTTGGCGCTTCAAACGGGGCATGCTCACATGATTTGCAAACAAAAATGAAATTCACATGCATCTCTAATCACAACAGTATTGCAGATGTACAAAATGATGTACAGAACACAGAAATGATACCAGCCCTGCCCAGAGAGCTTGCAATCTACCATTACAGATGGGACTAAAGTTAAGAAAACAGCTTGATGAAGATAGTGTCAGGGATGGGGAGGGGTGGGGAGATTAACAGGCATTGGAAAACGCAAGAAATATGCATATATGATTGCAGGAAGAATGATGTTGCAGAAGTCCATTTTCAGGAGGGATCTGAAAGGGTGGAGGGACTGGCTTAATGGATGGAGGAAAGGGTGGAGGAAATGAAGGAAGAAATAGGAGATGAGATCAACAGAGACCAGCAGGTTTAATTAGGAATGTCACTGAAACTCCGAATTAGGTGGTTCATTGATAGAATCATCATATTCATAATGCCAGTATGTGTACCAAGCTTGGGTAGCTACTTAACAAAGTTTAGTATTTTCATTATCCAACCAAGAATTATTACAAGTGGCTGTGTGGTGAAACTCTGCCATATCTGCACATGTCTTGATGTTGCTTGGTTAAACTCTGATTTCACTACTTTCTGAATGAAATGTAGGCATCCTATTTGCAATGTCCATGCACCTGGAAAGATGCCATTTTAACCCTTTAATTATTGTTTCCCATACCAATCAGTGTAGAAGTCTGGATCTGAAAACCTTAATCAAACTAATCATGTTTGAAATAGGGATGGGCGAACTTACCACAGTCCAAGTCACACACTGCTAGGGATGCTGGAGAAATTCGAGATGGATTGAAATGAGCTCAGATTTCTAAGAATCCGACCTGCAGAATCTGCTACAGAGTGACCCCCTCAGGCCAGGCAGAATCTGTGGACTTTCAGATGATTTTTTTACTTTTCTGAAATTTACGCATATGTAAATCCATAGAAAAATACGTAAGTTTCTGCTGAGGAAACGTTGAATGGAATAGGGGACAATACACTAAATGTTACACACTGAAGTAAATTATGTAAATACTTACGTAAATATTTACATAAGTATTTATGTATTTTTCCACATGACGAAAAAAAATTGCATCCATCTGTGGGCAAATGATGGAATGAAAGGTGCCTGACAATCCACAAAATACAGACAGCATGGATTTTACACAGTCTGTACATCCCAATACACTGCTTGCCAGACCCCCACAGGCCAGCAAGTCTGCGAGCACCTGGCAAGTGGTGTGCGGCCACCCAATCCCTCACTGAGCCATAATTTTCCTTAAAAATGGTAGCTCGGCCTTTTCCATAAAGGCCAATTTTATGCAAATAGTGGCCATAAAGCAGACATTTACACCTGTAATCTTGTGTAAATGGTCACTTTACAGCCACCATTTGAGTAAAATTGGCCTTTACAGAAAAAAAGATCAGCTGCCATTTTGTGGCTCAGCAAGGGATCAGGGGTCTCCGGCTTGACCAGCTCAGAATGCACCAAGTCAGGCAAGCGCAGAGATCTGTGGACTGGCACCCAGGGGGCCAAGCTGGCAATTTCTTGCCAGGCCTCGAGCCCCAGCCATTTGCCTGCAACATCCCTAGTTTGAAGAAATAACCATGTAGCTGAATATATACTAGGGCTTTGCACCGCTTCGGCCCAAGACCCGAACCCTGAGTTGAAATGGGTCACTTCAGGCCATTTTGTGCCCCATCCAAGGCAAAGCGGAGGGGGAACAAAGCAGCCCAGAGTGGGTCGGGGGCTCACCAAAGCCCCCCCAAGCCTCCAGGTCCGTACTTGAGCCACCTTCTCCTTACCTCTGCCACCCTGCTGCCTTCTCCACCATTGCGCTGCTGCCACCCACTGCCCGCTGCCACCATCTCCTGAGGCCTGGATATGTGGTGACTGGTCTTCCAGGGAGTTGCCTTTTTTAAAAGATTGTGGCCTCAGAAGATGGTGGCGGTGGCAGGCGGTGGAGGTGTGTTGCTCCCGCTTTAGCCGCTGCTGCCAGCGCAGCCATCTCCTGAGGCCTGGACACTCAGCAACTCCTCTTGCAGCCACAAAGCAGCTTCTGAGTCAGGTCAGGGGGTCCCTGCACAGCCCTCGTATACAGCCTTTGTTCAACATTTCTTTTTCACTCATAGCTTGGTTTCTTTTCTGTATCCACCTACTCAACTGAAATCATTTCTCTCTAGTATTGATTATAGAATCATAGAATCATAGAATAGTAGGGTTGGAAGGGGCCTACAAGGCCATCGAGTCCAACCCCCTGCTCAATGCAGGAATCCATTGAACAGATTTTTTTCTTGTTTGGTAAGTAAAAGTTCACTCTAGACCCATGTGCTAGTGAATGGCACTGTGAGGGCTTATTGGAAAGGGAATCCAAGAGGAGGAAGTCAGGAAGGAAGCAGTGCAGCCCATGGCAACTGACCAGCAAGGAAGAGAGCTGGGCTTTGGCAGATGGAGGTGCCTCTTCTGCAGCTCCTACTCATGCCACTCATGCATAGCTAGTCGTGCTGCAGCTACTCACATTGGCTCCATACTGACTGTAGACTAAACAGTAGAGCACTTGAAAACAGCTAATCAGAGGATGAGACATAACAGAGTGATGCATGACATCATGATGCACAGAATGATGCACCCTACACTTCCCAAGATGTACTTTGTTGACATGCATGCCCAACAATTCATATATACTCTAGGGATGTACAAAAATCACTTACCTTTCAGGGATTATGCTGATGGTGGGGGGGGAGGCACTCTGTCCCTCCCCCCGGAATCCTGGACGGGGGGGGAGGCGCTCCATTCCTCCCCCCCCCCCGGAATCCTGGCTGGCCGGCTGTGCTCCGCGGCAATTCTGCGGAGCCTCCAGCCGGCTCCGCCAGCAGCCGGACATCCAGCCGCTGGCTAGCAGGGATGCAAATGGCGGCGGCTGTAGCTGCTGCCGTTTATGTCCCTGCAGTCAGCTGTGATAGGCTACTTAAATGTTTACATAGCCTATCATGGCTGATTTAAAAAAAAAACAAAAACGCGTGTATGCAAATGGCGGCGGCCATGGCTGCCGCCATTTGCGTTCCTTATTTTGGCACATCTTAGTCTACATAAACATTTACGTAGACTAAGATGGCGAAAATAAGGAACGCAAATGGCGGCAGCCATAGCCGCCGCCATTTGTGTACGCATTTTTTTGTTTTTTACCCAGAGCCCTCTGTGGCTGGAAATCCGGCTAAATATTTAGTCTACGTAAATGTTTACGTAGACTAAGATGTGCCAAAATAAGGAATGCAAATGGCGGCAGCCATGGCCGCCGCCATTTGCGTACACGCACTTTTTTGTTTTTGTTTTTTTTAAGTCAGCCGTGATAGGCTACGTAAACATTTACGTAACCTATCACGGTGTTTTTTTAAAATCTAGCCATGATTGGCTACGTAAATCTTTATGTAGCCTATCACGTTTTTTTTTTTTTTAACTGGAAATGGCCGTGGCGGCAGCTGGTCGGAAGACCGGCCGCCACAGCCGCTGCCGCCGAACCGCCGCCAGAGCCACCGCCGCCAGGAAGATCCGCCCAAGGTAAGTCCCATCCCGGGGGGTGGTGGGCCGTTCCGCCACTGATTTCGGGGGTCCGAATGCGCTGGCATTCAGCCTCCCTGAGATCCATGGTGGAACTTTCGTACATCCCTAATATACTCATGGACATCTCTCAAACTTTTGTCAGAGATTGGATGGCGGAATTCACAACTTAATGAGCAAATTCAGACCTCTGTTGGAGTAAGTTCACCCATCACTAGTTGCATTGTCATATGGCAATTTCTAAGTATCTTTACAAAACGAACAGTTGATAATATGATTGTAAGATTGGGAGGGCTTGCGCAGGAGAGGATTACTGGCTCCAGAAATACTACTGCTAAGACTCCCTTAACAGTTCTGGCAAAGTTGCCAAGCATATCTTTTCTTATGGAAAGTACAGGTTAATCACCTAGGATATTCAGGTGATCTGTCTCCATGGGAGCTAATTGTTAGATACTTGCTCTTGATAGCTCAATTTTCTTTAAGGGGGCAAACGTATACCTCCCACTGCCACCCAGCTAAGGATAATGTAATCTAGATCTCTGTGTGAAAAAGAAACATAAAAGCAGCACTTTTAAAGCAAGACTGACAGAGAAGAGAGAGTGTACAGCTGTATTTAGGGGGTTCTGTAAACTAACATAATCTATGCTGGAGTCTTTAAGCTGTGCCTCTGCATGCTCAATTTGTATATTTGTAAATAAATTCAGATATTACAAAACACCAAAAGCCTCCAGCAACCTTCTTTTAAAGGAAACCTGTGATGGGTAATCTTAATTTGCTCAGCAAGTTATGAATCCAACATTATAAATTTGGATGAACGTTCTCTGATATGATGAAATTTCACAGTATCTTTGGATTCTTGCATGTGCTCATCACTACAGTGCATCACCCCATACATCAGAGAACATTCTTCATAATGCATTCATTCCCCAATTGGCTGTTATCACATGCTTTTGGTGACAATAGTAGGCTGACATGGAGGCAGAGGCAACAGAAGCAGAACAAGCAGAAGCAGCATCACAAATGCCTGCTCCTTGTGATTGGTTATGTTTTCAAATCCTTACCTTCAAACTGGTTCCTTTGGCAAAGAGTAACTAAAGGGTTAAAGTAAAATTATGCTGCACTTGTGCCTTTAAACAAGATTTCTCTATTTCTTTCAGAAAGTAAAGGGTTATGACAACAAACAACTTAGCATGTGCCAAGATGGCGGAATTTGGCTGCTTAGTCACGCCAGCTATAAACCCATGCAGGTGCAGAAAATATAAATGATCTCATAATCAATCTTGGATTGAAATTAATGTTGAAAATATTACAGTTCGCTGGGTCAAAGTCAGGACTCGTTATATATTTGAGAATTATGAACCTATTAGATTTGGCTGATGAACCAACTAATTTCAAGTTTTAGCAACATTGGTAAAGGAAACCAATCCTGGGTAAAGACTGTGCCCCTGGAACTTCTCTCACCAGTCAAAGACGTGGGGAGAATCAATGTAACAATATACACTGCTGTAAATAACATGAACTGGATTAGTTACAGATTAGCTGAATACTCTCTCCAAGTGTAGCTAGGAAGTGAATTAAGAATAGGATAAAGGAGTCTGATATCCAACATGCAATTCTCACAGTAGTATCATTTTGAACATTAAGTCATGCTCAAGAGACATATCTATATGATGTAAGATTTTGCTCCTCAAGGAAAGGGAACTAATTTTAGACCATGCCTTTGGCCTATTCAGAAGAAAGGTATGCCAAAAAAAAAAAAAGTTAATAACAGTTGGTGCATACATTGCCAACAGTCGTAGAGAATGCAGTACACTTTTTATTATAATGCCATTTGAATGTATCTCCTAGGCAAGAAGCTGTTCAGATATTCTTGCTAGAATTGAAATTAGAATTCAGAAAAAAATGGCAATATACAAAGTTACTGTAATGGAAGGTTTAGACCAGAGTGTTTAACCTCAGGCCCATGGGCCAATCTGACCCACCAAATGGCCATTTGCCCCACCTGTCGCGTTCCTTCATCCTCTCCCTTCTCAATCAACACACTCCAGGAAATAAGGCTTCAGGCTAACACTACTTCATTAGTTAATGACTAGCTTCCTCACAAATGCAGATTCTAGGAAACTCTCAGACTGCAATGAACCAGTAATCCACACATCTACGAATATCAATAGAGGAGCTGAAGTGGAAGTTAGAGAAGTTGCCAGCAATCTGGGCAAGAACTTCTTGGCCAGACTTGCTTTGCGGGGATGCCCCTCCATTAGGGTGGCTCCCTCCTACATAGGTTTTCACGAGTGGCCAACCTGGTACAGCATCTGGGCTCTCCTCTAACTTTTTCCAGTTTGCTTTGCGATGGACCCTAGCATCCCTTAACTCACGTCCTTCACTCTCCTCCTCCTCCTAAATCTGGGTTCTCATGGTGGAGGAATGGGGGAGCTGTTCAGGCTGGGCCATCTGTGAGTCGAGGTTTTGGGAAGATCGTCTCACCGTATCTAGGCTCAATAGGGAGGGTGCCTCCCTCTGTTCTGGATGTTCCCCTTCTGATTCCGAATCTGAGCTGCCAGACATCTCCACACACTCAGATTCATTCCTGACACACACCCCTTTCCCCTGACTTCTGATCATTTGGTGGTTTCTCAGCTCTTGCATATTTTGCCCCCATTCTAAATGGTTGAAATGCAAGACCTTTAGGTTAAAAGATGCTGGTATTTTTGACATTTTGCCCCCATCCCTTTTTGCCTTTGGCCCCACACACCACTGGAATACTGTCCCCAAGAGATGCTCCAAAATTGAATTTGACCGTCAAACTGAATGCAGTTTGACACCCCTGGATTAGACAGTCAGAAAGCTAGAAAAGAACTTGTGTTGTCTCTCTTAAACAAGAACAGAACAGCAACAGGAAACCCCTGACTCCATCCAGCCTGGTGCCACCTAATGACTAAACTATATAATGATGCTATCCACTTTTGACACAGTTACTGTATGCATCTGCTGCTCAGAAAATTGGGCATATATTGGTGCACTGAAATGCAGCATTTTGTGCTGAAAACCATTTATTTTATGCTGATAAATCCTTACCTCCCCCTAAATCCCTAAGAGATTTATGCCTAAATTTCTCCTTTAACAATAATAGACATTACACAGAATTGCAGAAGAAATAAAGCACATGCACACAAAGACACACACACACAGTCACAAAGAAAGCAGTGAAATGCCACCAGTGTTCATAGTGAGCCTAGAGACAAGGCTCTTCCAGTATTTTAAATACAAACAACAACGTTGTAAATCTTTTCCCCCCATCCACTATCCAGGTACATCTGTGTTATTGTGTTTTAGCCTTTAGAGAGCCTAACAAAAGGGCTTGCATTAGTGGGGATGAAAAGAAGCACAACTGTCTGCAATGAGGAAAGAACAGTCTATAAAGAGGCTGAAACAATCTGGGGAAATGAATGGCATGCAGACAGATGTGTGTCATGTACCATTGGCAGCCTTGACAAAAGCAAATTAACAATTCCATTAAATCAGTTTTGTTCGGCAAGTGCAGCTTGCTTCCTTGGGCATATCTTTGCTGAGACCCCTTGGAAGAAACTTTGAGCCATGACCCTGCAAGCAGCAGGCTGAATGTCATTTCTAGCTTTCCTAACATTCCTATGTATTTGGGTTTCCTCTTTCTTTTATATTGCAGGAGGATGTTGTGGTTGTCCAGCTGGGGCTTAAGGCCTGGTGAGAAATCGCTGTCTCAGCCCCCAGGGTGCCAGTGCTAAGATCCCTGTGCTTCTTGTTGTTGTTGTTGTTGTTATATATTTATACCCCACCTTTTCCCCAGACACAAGGCAGCTTATCTGACTTGGTGTATGCCAAATCCCTCACCAAGCAGCAAAATGGCAGCTCGGCCTTTTTTTGTAAAGGCCGACTTTATGCAAATGGCAGCCATAAAGCAGCCATTCACACAAGGTTACAGGCATAAATGGCTGTAATCTTGTGTAAATGGATGCTTTACAGCCACCTTTCGCATAAAACCGGCCTTTACGGAAAAGGCCGAGTTGCCATTTTTATGCAAAATGCCAGCTTGTTGAGGGATCATGCAGCTGCACACTCATGGACTACCCAGTGATATGCTGTATGCAGCAAGTTCGTCCATCCCTAATATTGCACCACCTCTGGGCATACATGCATATCTTTCATTAAACTAGTAAATTTGAAATCTTTCCTATTATTTTGGTGAATATTTCTGCCTCACTAAAAGTGACTTTGTATGTTCAGGACATTTCTAGGGAGAGGCAAATGAGTCATCTTTGAGATTGCTAGGATACTCTAAACTTCATCTCACCACTAGGAATGTACAGATTCCCCACCATTCGTTCTGGTGGGGAATCCACTGGGGGGGGGAGGCTGTTCTTCCCCCCCAGTATCATCCAGAGTGACTCCGCTCTGCAAGGATTCCGCAGAGCCAACCGGCTTGAGGGCCTCTTACCTGGATGGCTGGAGCCGTTCTCCTCCATGCCGATCACCATTTTTTTTAAAAAAATAGAGCCGTAAATCTTGCGTATAAGCCTATGGACACATAGACTTATATGCAAGATTCATGGCTCTATTTTGTGAATAAGTCTATGGGCACATCCTGCCGATCACCATTTTTTTTTAAAAAAAGGCGATCGGCGTGGAGGAGAACAGCTCCGCCTGAGGAAGCAGCCGAGTGCTGTCCTGCACGGAATCCTCGTGGAGCGGAGATAAGTGGGGCCGATCCACCGCAGATTCTGGAGGCTGGATTCTTTGGAATCCAGCCTCATTTGAATCCACGGCAGATTTCTCTAACATCCCTACTCACCACTAGGGATGTACGAAAGTCATTTACCTTTCCGCGGATTCTGTTCATGGTGTGGGGGGAGGTGTTCTGTCCCCCCCCCAGAATCCTTGATGGGGGGGAGGTGATCCAGTCCTCCCCCCGGAATCCTCGACAGCCGGCTGTGCTCCGCAGAGGCTCTGCGGAGCAGCCGGCCAGGCCCAGCCCAGGGCCGTCCGCAGCCAGATTTCCGGCCGCAGAGGGCTCTGGGTAAAAAAGAAAAAAATGCATACACAAATGGCAGCGGCTATGGCCGCCGCCATTTGCATTCCTTATTTTTGCCATCTTAGTCTACGTAAATATTTACGTAGACTAGGAGGAAGACAAGAAAGGGGAACGCAAATAGCATACTGGGCGCTATTTGCATTCCCCTTTCTTTTCTTCATCTTAGTCTACATAAATATTTACATAGACTAAGATGGTGAAAAATAAGGAATGCAAATGGCGGCGACCGTAGCCGCCGCCTTTTGTGTACGCGTTTTTTTTTTTTTACCCAGACGTGATAGGCTACGCAAGTCTTTACGTAGCCTATCACGTCTATGGGGGGAAAAAAGAAAAAAACACAGACTGCAAATGGCGGTGGCGGCAGCCGGTCGGAAGACCAGCTGCAGCCACCGCCACTGCCGAAGCCACCGCTGGAGCCGCCACCGTCCGGAACATCCACCCCAGGTAAGCCTTGTCCCGGGGGGGATCCGTGGGGGGGGATGGCAGGCCATTCCACGATGGATTTCAGCCTCACCGAGATCCGTTGCGGAATTCTCTGACATCCCTACTCACCACTCATCTTGTGGCTGGTTCCCATTCACATTTGCAGTCACTGCTTGCTTTGCATGAATGGGAAATTTGTGGAAACTGAGCAATGATTGGAGAGAAGATTCGCCCAAATCACCCAAAATTTGCCCAGATCCCCTGAAATTTGCACAAATTCTCTCATTTGTGCAAATTTCCTCCATAGACTAAAGTGTGGCTGATTCAGTCTACTGAGAAATTTTGCAAATCAAAATGGGAATTGGGAACAAGACAAATACAAGCATGTGTTCAATGATTTGTGGATATTTTCAGCGGACACATGCTTGCATTTGCATTCAGGACTTCAAACAGAGCATGTTCACATGTTTTGCAAGCAAAAATGAAATTCTCATCCCTCCCTAGAATTTCTTTGTAGTAGTAGATGCACAGATTTTCATTAGGATTTTCTGAATTATTTTGCTTAGGTTGACTTGGATTACATATTTCTCCCATGAGCCAGTCCACTGTTTGGAGGGGAGCAGAAGCATGCCCACCCTCCCCACAAGCCTATCCCATCTGCCCCGCCTCCTTCATCACCACACAAAGATATAATGTTTTAACATGGCCTATGTGTAAAATCCAATGGACATAGGCCAAAATGGTCAGGCTGATCATGTGTGGGACCATCTGAGGTGAGGCAGATATGCTGGGTAGCGGGGCGGGGGTAAGCATGTTCTTTATTCCACAATGAGAGGGAATAGAAGTATAATCTCAGTGTTGGCTCCATATTTGGGGGGGGGGATCTTGTATAAGTGCTTTAGTGCCTCCCTGTGCTTTAGTGCCCCCCCCCCCATGAATGAGCCTATGTCATCCTTCTGTTGCTGCTGACCATTTAGCTGCCTAGCCCTCTGGACCCAACTATCTACCCAGAGAAAGAGGAAGGCGAAAGCAAGTGGAGGATACTGTGCTTCCTTTCAGTGCTCCTCTCCCTAGCTCAGAGAAGGCAAGTGAACAGAGAGCAAAAGGAAGGAGGAGGAGCGGGACCAAAAAGCTTCAAGGATTGGCAGTAGGCCCCTGCCCGTTCAGGTGTGAGTCTTGGCAGGCACCCAATGATGCCGACCCTTGACACTGATCCTATATTGTCAAACCCAACCCCATGCCCATTCATGTTCTAGCATCATTACACATAGATTAGAATTAAAGAAAGGATGGACAACTTCTGGGGTTCTGCAGGGTTACCCCCCCAGAACCTACCAGGAGCCACATGCCTCCCTGCCACTGTCAAAATTGCCACTGCTGCACCCCTGAATTTACTACCAAAATTCAGCCACATCAAAAAGTGGCATTTTTTCTTTAAAACAAGGTCACACTGCCCACTTCCTGTAGTGACCGTGGAGCAACAAAAAAGACCAAGGGGTGCATGTGGCCTGTGGGCAGCATGTGGCCCACCTCTGATTGAAGGGCACAGAGATCTTGCAGTTTCAAAAAATGTTAGAAATGCAAATGTGTGTCTAGCATTCACCCTTCAACAAAACAGAATTAGCAGCTTGTTATCCTAAATGCTATGGTCTATTTCTCCTTATTTAAAGTACTTGTTATTTCACAGATTTCACACATGCATGAGTGCATGCACACACACACACACACACACACACACATTAATATTTGTGATGGGAACAATCCATCCCCTTGTTCCAACACTGTGGCCTTTGACCCCAATGCTTTCAGTCATTCATCAGCAGCCTTTTGTGCTGTATCATTAGTGTGACTAACCCCCACTTCTGATATAGATCCACAGTGCCCCCTAGAGCATCTGGTCAGTTGGCACCCTGCTGGGCAACC
The DNA here is from genome assembly GCF_057233095.1 of Heloderma suspectum. Lineage (NCBI taxonomy): Eukaryota > Metazoa > Chordata > Lepidosauria > Squamata > Helodermatidae > Heloderma > Heloderma suspectum. The sequence goes on from NC_139461.1 coordinate 90,538,437, forward strand.
TGAACAATTTTATCTAGCCTGATCTCACTTCTTCGTCCTCCAAAATGCAGACAAAATCATAATCCCTTTTCTTGTATAGGCTGATTGGTTCCAAGCACTTTGGGCTTTTGAGACATAAGTTACAGCTGTTAAGAAGGTGGGTCCAGACACCAAATTTTCTGATTTTCTGGCTACTGACATCAGAGATGGAAGCTATCACATTATTGGACTGACCAACCATCAGTCACTACAAAGGGGCTGGCTTTCACTAAGCAGAGATCCCCATGAAAAGGTCCCCTCGGTCCTTCTAGATCTTTCCTATATACCATCTAACCATATACCAGACTGTCTGTCTCTCTGTCTCTGTCTCTCTCAGAGGATCTTCTCTGAAATAAAATGGCATATGCTCTGGGGCCCAAGACTCTATTCCAATAGGTGACGTGACTAAATAAGTTAGACTGACTTCTTGGTTTTTCTTTGGAATTCTATGTATGTATGTGATTGTGGCCTTTCCTGTTTTTCCCCTTGTTTCTCCTTTTTGCCCTAAATAAACTCCTTTTTACATTTGGACATTTTGTTGTGTTATTTTCAAAGGGATTTCTCATTGAACTGTTCCCCACATGATTACAAAGCTACCACTTGTGTTTTAAGGTTTTTAAATGTGTTTGGGGAAGTTCTCTGTTTCAGGCCTTTGGGAAGGAAAATTCAAAGCACCTTTCTTTCTTTTTTTCCCTTTTTTTTTGTCCTAGGCCTGGGCTGAAGGGAGCAGTACACTTGGCAATAGGGCTCAGAAACTCCTCAAGCAGTTGGACAGAGTAGGGTGTGTCAGGAGGAAGTTAATTCTGACTGGTAGCAGCCTATGAGAGGGTCTTTTCCTTGGAAACCCACAGAAAAAAAGGGGTCTGCCAGGAGGAAAAGTTATCCCCCCTCCCAGTCTCATAAATTTATCCCCCCCCCCCGGTCTCACAATAATTAGAAAGTCTTGTATAAGACTCTTGTCAGGAAATCTTACGGATATTATTCAGAAGTGAATCCCACAGTGTTCAGTAGGTCTTGCTCCCAGGTAAGTGTGCATAGGATAACAGCCTGTGTCCAAAAAATAAGCATTTTCTGGGTGGGGATGACAACCTACTAATGACACCATAATGTAAGCAGTCCTCTTACCAATACAACATTGCACCATGAAAAGTCAGTGTCTTGGGCCCAGACTAAGTTAGCTGAAATTAGGTCCCATTGAAATTATAATGGCAAGTAAATGTAACTGATTTAGTCAGGAATCTCTAGATCACACATGCTCTTTGGGGTCATTTTGAAGGTGTGATAGAATTCCATGGGTCTACCCCATTTTCATGTATAAAGTGCTGCTATAACAACAGTATCACATCATCTGATCATAATGCTGCAGCAAATTTGCCACCCTAGGGCAGAGCTCTAATGTTTACCTGTAATTAGCATTACAATTGCATTTTGTCCTTCAATTAAAACTCTAGTCTAAAAGCTATGTTTGTCCACCAGTGGAGTGTGTTCTTAATTTTCTTCCTGAAAATTATTAAATAATAATTTCAAGGGAATGGGGTTTCAGACTGTAGTAATTTTGCTACCCTCAAGGTATTTCCATTAGCTTTTTCTAAATTAAATTTTTCTAAATTAAATTCTAACTTAGTTACTTTGAGCAATTTTAATGCACATTATATTCCTCTAATCAGTTTGCACACCATTTTTCACCAGCAGTCAAGCTTAGCTAACAAAAATCTGTTACTTTAAGCACTGTTAGGTTTTCTATTACGTACCTCATTAAAATAAAATTAAAATAGATACTGTTTCTAGATTTATGCTACTATTTTCAAACTAGTTTGTTCTATTTTGTAGTTGGGTATTTTTCCGTACATCTAAAATTACTACTCTCTTAATCAGTTCTTTGGTGTCATTTGCTGTCTACTATTTTAGAATAGGCTGCTGTTTGACTGAACTTAATTATAATGAGATTCTAGAAATAGATTCTTCTGCCAAGATTCTTGCTCACTAATTAGAGTCCTCTGAGTATTTCTTCCTGTTCTGCCACTGAGCAGTCACTCAGGGTTGAGTGTGGACTTTATCCTACCACCGTGATTCATGTGTGGTAGGGTAAAGTGGCTGTCTCAGGCACCTGAATAAAAAGGTACTATATGGTCAGTTATTTACAGTATTTTACAAAAGCAGGAAGAATTTTAAGAACATAGGAAACTGCCTTATACCAAGACAGATCATTGGTCCATCTCATTCAGTATTGTCTACACTAACTAGCAATGACTCTTCAGGTTCTCAGACAGGTTTTTTCCCCCCTCAGCTCTACCTTAAGATGCAGGGGATTGAGCTGGCCCTTTCTGCATGCAAAGCATGCTCTACCACTGGGCTATGGCCACATCATGTCATATGATACTGCCTTATTGAGTCAGGCCACTTGGATGATGTAGCCCTGTTCTGACCAGAAGTGGCTGTCTTAAGGTCACAGATACAGGGGTCCCCAGCTCTCTCACCTGACATTTTTTTAAGTGGAGATGCTGGGGACTGAACCAGAGCAAAGCATGTGTTCTACCATTGAGCCATGGTCCCTTTACATAAATTGGAAGGTCCATGTAGCTGTTCAGTTTGGCCAGGAAGACTGTGAGATATTTTGGATTGACACTGCAATCATTATAGACATGAGATAAGCAATTATTAATAAACATCTGAATTTAACAAGTTATTTTCAAATGGATGATAGGCTTATTTACATCTTAAGGATTCTATTGTTAGGAAAGTGTCAGAAGGACTATATAGCCTACGAACATAATTCCTAGTTTTCCTCCAGGTCTTTCTGTTCATCGGATCCTGTAATTACATGAGAGGATGCTAAATTGTGGAGCACAACTGTCCAGGCCTTGACTGGTCATGAGTAGTGATGAACTTTCCCTGAGTGTATTCATTACTTACTCAGGAAGTAACAGATTCATCCATGTGAGGTTGGATGAGAGTTCTCCTTCAATATGAAATCTCATTCCATGTATATGAGGTTTTGCGCATGTGCAATATCAAAGTGCATCTTCTGAGCTGTAATTTGGAATAGTGTAGCATGATATGACATCATGCATCAACACATTCTGTTACCCCTTTCTGATTGGTTGTTTTCATGTGGTTTGCTCGCATAACGATGTCATATGATGTTTACTCACCATTGCCAATCTCTGGTATGAAGATGGACCTGCAGAGTCCTCTTCCTTCTCAGAGCCAGAACTGTGCTGGCAGTGATGAAGAAATCAGCTAAGTAGACTGCTTCAAGTAAATTTCTGGGGGGTCTAGTTAATAGGACCACTGAAGATTTAAGTTGGGGGCCATCTGCAAACTACTTTACTGCACATGCTTCAAAGCAATCAATTCCGAGCTCAGCAGCAGATCTGTAATACATTGATCCAGGCTTACTACAAAGACGAACATTATGAATGGATGAGTTTTGACCAACTAGCCAACTAATTACAAAATTCAGTGGCTTCACTAGTCATGAGCAGTAGTTGGTGGATTTCTCAGCTCCTAAAGACCACTGAGATGAAAACATCATAGGCCAGCCTTTTTCTTATAACAAGCTGTCCATCTTTAATAAGAGACAATCAAAAGTATTCATGTCTTAGCACACGTCTACCAAAACTGAGCCCAACTGCCGATGAGACACATCTCTGGCCTCAAAGGCGGAAGCCTTCCTTCCAATTAAACTCAGCTTCTAAAATTTACTTAGGTAAAATGCACAAATATCCATGTAACACTACAGAGGGGTTTGGAAATACCTGAAGACGAGCAAAAGAGAAATAAAGAACACAATATAACATTATCAGGAAAGGAAAAGACAAAAGGAATGAGTGAAATGGAGAAGAGAAATTGAAATACACAACTAAGAAGTAGAAGTGAATGAAAGGGGAAAGGGGCACCAGCTTGTCTGGCTGAAAGGGGGGGGCCATTGCAGGTGGGTGGGGTGACAAGACGTGGGGGACTCTGATTGGTGAACCCCAGTGGCACCACCATGCAGGGAGGGGCAGGCTGAGTTGTCTTAAACTCAGCCCCCCTCCCAATCTCAGCTCTCTGGCTCGACGCAGCTAGAGAGGGCTTCAGCTCCACCTGAAAACCACGAAGAAACCTGCCTGCTGAAGACCAGCTTCATCGTCTTTCCAGCCACCTGGACTCAGCGTGCAATCTGGGCACCGAAAGCCTCGCTGATGCTTGCGGCGGGGCACGCGCGCTCCAGCATGGATCCATAGTGCCTGGCACCTGCCCTGCTGGCGGGGGCACCGGCGTTGGTGGCGGCGCGTGCTAGGGCACGGTGCCTGCCACCTCCGGAGCTTGCTGCCCCCTGAGGGCCCTGGCGCTTGCGGCAACAGCATGCCCGCCCCCTCCTTCTCCTCGCTTCTCGCCATTTGCTCAGCGTGTCTGCTGCAGCTCTGGGCTTGCCGGCGCTCGCAGCGGGGGTGCACGTGCGTGGGCGCTCCCCCCTCAGCTGACACTTGCCGCCCCGGTGGGAGCGCCGGCGGCTGTGCTGGCATACGCCCGGGTGTGGTGCCTGTTGTTCGCTCCCCTGCTGGGGCGCCGGCGCTCACGGTGGCCAAGCGCCCACCCCCTTTTTTCTCACCTCCTCCGGTGGTTGCAGCGCGCCTCCGCCGCCGTGGCCCCAGGGTTGCCGGTGCTCATGGCGGGGGCGCGTGTGCGCAGGTGCTGCCCCCTCAGCCAGTGCTTGCCACCCCAGCGGGAGCGCTGGAGGCTGTGTCGGCACGCGCCCGGGTGCGGCGCCTGTTGTCCTGCTCTCCTGTGGTGGCGCCAGCACTCATGGTGGTCAGGCGCCTGCCCCCCCTTGCCGCGGCCCCGGGGTCCCCAGCGCTCACGGCGGGGCGTGCGTCTTCGTGTGCCGCCCCTCCTTGGCCGTAGGTGGCTGAGCCAGTGGGAGTGCTGGCATTCGTGTGGCGGCGTGCGGGGGTGCCGGCGCTTATGGCGGCAGTGTGCCCGCCCCCCCGCTTCTTTACTCGCCGGCGGTCACGCAGGCCTGGGCGCCGAGCATATCGGCGCTGGCTCTCGCTGCCTCCAGTGAGCGCAGGGGGCTCGCGGCAGTGGCACGTGTGCCCCCCCAAAAAACGACAGCCACTGCACCCTGTTGTGCCCCCACCACGGCTCCTGGGTCGCGGGTGCTCTTGGCTGGGGGCGCCCGCACTCAGGCGAGGCTCCCATGGCAGTGGGCCCTTGCCACGCCTCTTGGGCACTGGGCTTGCACCAGGCAGCAACTGCGCCCCCTTCAAAAGCCACTGTGGTGTAGTGGCTACAGTGTTGAACTGGGACTGGAGAGATCCAGGTTCTAGTCTCCTTTCTGGGGGCATAGTTCAGGGCTAGTGCCCCTGCTGGGCATGCAGAAGGTGCCAGGTCCAGTCCCTGGCATCTCCAGGTAAGGCTAGAAAACCCCTACCTAACCCCTGGCAGAGCCAGTGGGGGGCCACTGATTCTCCACCCCTGCCCTGTAAACGAATAAGGTTAATGGCTAGACACACGGTGTCTTAAATGTGAACACACGGAGCCACACAGAAAGAGGATCAATGTTTTTGCGCTCACCTCTCTAACCGCTGCCGGACGTGGAGGGTACCCCCTCCTGTCTAGCGGTAGTGGCGGCGCTGCTGCCTGTTGCCCTGGGTGCCCAGTGAGTAGCCCACTGGAACCTCCTGCTGTGTGCTCTGACCCCTGCCGTTTTCACTTCTAGGGGTGGTGGTTGGAGTGTTGGACTGGGTCCAGGGACCCGGGCCCTTCCTTCTTCTTGCCAATATCATGCCAAGCTTATCTCAATTTCTACATCATGCCCCCCAAGAATGGCCAAGGCTGAAAGAATGGGAAGAGTAGGGCCCCGCCTCCCCTTCCCAACAGTTCGCTGCCAAGGCCCGATTCCAAGTCTGATGATGAAGCAGACCTGGTACTGGCGTCAATTCTTGCTCATCTGGAAGCTGCTGAGCATTCTTCAGGGATCCCTTCCCCCTCCCCCGGCCAGGCCTAAGAAACCTTCGATGGTCCAGCCTAAGTGAACGCGACAGCAGACCCAACGCTCGCTACTTCTTTCTATTTCAGCTCGTCTGGATGCTGTTGAAGCCTCCATCTCCTCTTCCTCGGCTCTTCCAGATGGCTCACCGCCTACGGTGAAGCTCCTCCCTTCTGTGGCCTCCTCTTTCCCGAGTGCACAAGCAAAATCCATTTTCCAGTCAGGGATCAGAGCATGGCCACACAGGGTTCAGTGCATCTGGATGCCATTGAGGCCTCCACCTTGCCTTCGCAGGCTCACCATGGCAGCACACCACCACTGCAGGCAGTCCACCCTCTTGCGGCATCTCCGTCAGCAGTTATCCAAGCAACATCATCCTCCTTCTGGTTTCGCCCTGGTGGCACACCACAGCTGAAGGCGTTCCACCCTCCTGGGGCATCTCCGTCAGGAGCACTGCAAGCGGCATCATCTCCCTTGCTCCCAGGGACCCGGATGCGGCTGACCCGGATTTGGGTGAGATGACTGCACCTTGCCTCACTTGTCCAGACGGGCAACCTTCAGGGCCTTGGGGTTGCCACCTTAGCTTACCTCCCTGGGGCAGCTGTCCCTCCCAATGTCATCTCCCTATACGAAGCCCGGGCCACCTGCAACTCCGTCAGACAAAATTCAGGCCGGGGGGGAGGCGCCCCATCCCTCGCCGGTGAAATTCAGGCTGGGGAGGAGTGCCCTGTCTACCCGGCCACGAAAAAAAAGTAAAGAAAAAAAAAAACCACCCGTGACAGACTACGTAACAATTTACATAGCCTATCACGGCTAGATTTCCAAAGTCAACTGTGATAGGCTATGTAAATCATCACGTAGCCTATCACAGGTGATTTGAAGAAAAAAAAAGCGCGTATGCAAATGGCGGCGCCCTTTGGGCGCCACCATTTACGTTCCTTAGTTTGGCACGTCTAGTTTACGTAAAGATTTACGTAGACTACGGCAAAAATAAGGGAATGCTATTTGCGTTGCCCTTATTTTTGCCGTAGTCTACATAAATCTTTACGTAGACTACCCATGCCAAAATAAGGAACGCAAATGGCGGTGCCCATGGGCGCCGCCATTTGCGTATGCGCTTTTTTTTTTTTTAAGGTCACCCGTGATAGGCTACGTGACAATTTACATAGCCTATCACAGTGTTTTTTGAAAATCTAGCCATGATAGGCTACGTAAATCTTTACGTAGCCTATCACTTTTTTTTTTTTACTTCTTCCCGGCCAGAATTTTGGTGGGGAGGGACGGGGCGCCTCCCCACCTGCCAAGAATTTCGGGGGAAGAAACGGAGCACCTCCCCCCCACCGCGAAGCAAGCTGCGGGACCAGGTAAGGGACTTTCATCCATCCCTACCTGCGGGAAGTTCTTCTGCACAGGTGGGGGGAGTTTCACAAGCTCTAGGCTTGTGACTCCTGTGGCAGCTAGGACAGGCAAAACAGGAAAGTAGGGATGGTGTGCATGCAGAGGCACCTTGTGGTGACAGGTGATGCCTGAGGCCCCCCGAACGGGTTGTGTGGCTCGGCGGGGGGATAAGGGTTGCCTGGGAGACCAACCCTACTCACTCACCCAGGTGTTGTTAGGGGTGGATGAAAGTCACTTACCTGTCCTCGAAGCTTGTTCGTGGTGGGGGGGAGGCGCTTCGCTGCTCCCCCCGCGAAGTTCAGGCTGGGGGGGGAGGCTTCCCGCCTCGCCCGGCCGAAATTCAGGCCAGGGAGGAGGCTTCCCGCCTCGCCTGGCCGTGAACTCAAAAGTTTTTTTTAAAAAAAAAAAACAACGCCCCCGTGATAGGCTACGTGACGATTAACGTAGCCTATCACGGCTAGATCTGCAAAGTCAGCCGTGATAGGCTACGTTAATCGTCACGTAGCCTATCACGGGTGACTTAAAAAAAAAAAAAGCGCGTACATAAATGGCAGCCCCCATAGGGAGCCGCCATTCCCCTTCCTTATTTGGTCGCTGTAGTCTACGTAAAGATTTACGTAGACTACGGCGAAAATAAGGGCAACGCAAATAGCGTTGCCCTTATTTTCACCTTAGTCTACGTAAAGATTTACGTAGACTACAGCGACCAAATAAGGAATGGGAATGGCATCTCCCTATGGGGGCCGCCATTATCCGTATGCGCTTTTTTTTTTTTAAAGTCACCCGTGATAGGCTACGTGACGATTTACGTAGCCTATCACGGCTGACTTTGCAAATCTAGCCATGATAGGCTACGTTAATCGTCACGTAGCCTATCACGGGGGTGTTGTTTTTTTTCTTTGATTGCATTGGCGGCGGCGGCAGCCGGTCGAAAGACCGGCTGCCGCTCCCGCCCAGGACGAACACCCGCCGAACCGCCGGCAGGACCCGCCGCCGGGAGGGACATTCAGCAAAGGTAAGTCCCGTCCCGGGGGGGTGCGGGGGGCGGAGAATTTCTCCCCGAAATTTGTTCGGGGGGCCGAACACGTTGGCGCTCGGCCCCCCGAAGTTTCGGGGAGAAATTCTCCGCCATCCCTAGGTGTTGTGCGGCACTGGGTCAGGGTTGACACTGGAAGGTCTACCTCCCCCAGAAGGGGCCGTCCGGAGGGATGGCGAGATCACTGCCACCCCTCAGGCTGGGTGTGTTTTCGCCCAAGAAGTGCCAGCTAGCTGCTGTCACAGTTGGATGCCTGTCCTAGTTACCCCTTTGCAGGCATTTCAATAAATGTGGCCCAATTTTCAACCCAAGCTTGTTGTCTGCATGTTCTTTAACCCATCTCCACTCGCAAATGCCCTAACCCTGGCGCCAGCTTGTCTGGCTGAAAGGGGGGGGGCATTGCGGGCGGGTGGGGTGATAAGACGTAGGGGCTTCTGATTGGTGCACCCCAGTGGCACCACCATGCAAGGAGGGGCAGGCTGAGTTGCCTTAAACTCAGCCCCCCTCCCAATTTCAGCTCTCTGGCTCGACGCAGCTCCCTCCCACCCTCCCCTAAGCAGTGTGGGTTTCTTGCCGGTTGCCCTTTGGGAGCCATGTAGGAATTTTTTGGCTCACAGTCCAATTGGCCTATTACTGTGAGTCTTTTTTGCCTATGTCACACTGTTTTTGTGGGTCGAGTGTGTCCTGTAAGGGAATACAGTCTATATCATTGGTCACATTCCAGATGGCGGCTAGGGCAGGCAAAACAGGAAAGGAGGGATGGTGTGCATGCAGAAGCACATTGTAGTGACAGGTGATGCCTGAGGCCCCCCAAACGGGTTGTGCAGCTCGGTGGGGGGATAAGGGTTGCCTGGGAGACCAACCCTACTCACTCACCCAGGTGTTGTGCAGCACCGGGTTGGGGGTGACACTGGAAGGTCTACCTTCCCCAGAAGGGGCAGTCCGGAGGGATGGCAAGATCACCACCACCCCTCAGGCTGGGTGTGTTTTTGCCCAAGAAGTGCCAGCTAGCCGCTGACACAGTTAGATGCCCGTCCTAGTTACCCCTTTGCAGGTATTTCAATAAATGTGGCCCGATTTTCAACCCAAGCTTGTTGTCTGCATCTTCTTTAACCCATCTCTGCTCGCAAGTGAAATGCACCTGGGAGTCCTTATCATGGTTATTTCTTTCACAGGATATTTTAATAACGCTGTGTGAAATCAAGTAACCATTTTTTAAAGAGCAAGAGAGAGTTTTAGCAGGATTAAGTAGTGAAAAACTTAATGTATGAGACAAAATGACCAGTGCTGAAGGTTTTTATGATATTGATCCAGGATCGCTATTGTCTACAGCTTCAGATCTTCCGGAAACACTAAAATTAATTTCCTTTGGTAGCAATAACATTGGTCTGCAGTCATGATGAAGACAAAAATTAAACAGATGGGACATGCCTCTTAAATGGTTGATAGGGATGTGAAGAAAGAACGTAATTCTCAAGAGGCAGTGTTTAAAGATCTCTTGTTAAATTAGATTTTTCACCTAGAGGAGCTGAACAGAGGAGACACAGGTTTCAGTAACATGTTACATAACCGTTTGAAACTGCTGAGGAGGGCTATAGAAAATGCTCTAAATGCCAGGAAGTCCCTCAGAGAGTCTATATGGTAATTTTCTTTAACCATCATTCAAACAAACAAACACCTTTGTATTTACTAGGAAACTACTCTGGGTGACTGCAACCTTTAAAGCTTGGCAGCTTGGTATCTAGAGGGATTCTAAAGTCTGACACAATCTAATACGAAATTGAAGAGGCATTGACCGAAATCCGAGAGGAGCAAATGATCTGCAAAATCAAATCCATGCCAAAGGCAAAAGGAAGTCTTTCTGTGTGAAAGGTTCCTGTTACTAAATCTTAAGAACATTAACAAAGCCTGTCCTGAAGGAAGATGCTTTGTGTATGTTACAAGACATAATTCACCTCTAAAGGTTGAAATGAAAAGAAGCAAAAAACAAGAGATTCACTTCTTGTCACTCGGTTGAGGAATAACAGCCCAATCCTGTAAGGTTTCATCCAAAACAATACCCAAGAGTGCAACCTGGCTGTATTTTTTTGTGTTTTGTGATCCTCCTGCAAGTTCTTAGTCCCTGTATGACACAAGATAGATGGGAATATAGAAGTTGTCTTGCAGCAGAGTTTATCAAAAATAAGGAAGTGAAATTGAAAAATTGAAAAAAAAAAAAAACTTCTTTTTTTACATTTCCTATAGGCCTGCATGACAGTATGCTGGAGAGTAAGGGGGGCAACAACACACACACAAAAATTAAGTCCACAAAACACTGCACAGTGGGGGATTGCTATGGCAGGGAAAGTTTTGCTGACATTTGTTTTGTTCAAATGGATTCAATAAATAAGTACACCTAGGTTAAACAGGTACCACAGACTCAGTCCTGAAAGATTTTAAAAACACAATATTATAATTATTATTGATATTATTATTATTATTATTATTAGGCATAGAAAATGGAAATCAGGGAAAAGGGGATGGTGTAACTCCCCATATTGTATAACTCGAATCCACCAAGCATTCAAGGTGAATGCATTTCCTTAGGCAAAACTATACTGAGGTTTGAAGTCTGGGAAGATCCTCATCCCTTTTTAAACTACCTGAAGATTTTCAGAAAGTCAGTTTCCACACGTGCAATGATTTTGTGAAGCTACTGAAGCTACACAGCCCCATTCATGTGCTTAGAAAGGAACTCATGAAATTTGGGTTTATTTTCCTGATTCAGCCACATGCCCTTTCTGACCTCGAACAAAGCCCCTTTATCCCTCTCAAGCACTTTCTGTTTGTGTAAAACTGAGAATAAGTATATTCCCATTCATCCATATACTCCCTCCTTCCTCTCACCTTGCCCATATTTTGTCAAAGCAAAGCTCATTACAGCACACAGAAAAATCTGTTCTCTTTCATGTTCGTTTGAGCTATCCCAAGTTGTGAATCAACAAAATATTTCATTACTTGTAAGCCCCATTTGCTTTAATGGGTCCCCTGCTGTGCAAGTATTTTAAGGATAGCTCTGTAAGTCATTAAAGGACAGCATTCTCCCCAATGACCAACCTAAGGTTTAAAAAGCATTTATGCCAGCAAATACGAAATTTTCATTGTCCGTGACTGAGCTGTTCCATTGCTATCTTTCTCTTTCACTTCATTCACAAACATAGAGAGTTGCTAGGTCCTTACACAGATGTTTTGCAGGTCACTTTATGAATATATAAGCAATGAGAGAGAACAAGGCTTTTGCTCACCATATTCCAGCAGTCCCATTGCTAATCATTTGCCGTTTCCTCCTGAAGCAAACAGGACTTTAGTTGTACCCCGTATCATTTGGATGAGACTGTGCCAAAATGTCTTTAAAAAATTGCATCCCATCTTTCTGCTTATGCCCTCTAAGCTCTGAAAGTGACAGGCAGAGGTTCCAAGTCAGGAATAGGGATGGACAAACCACCCTACGCCCATCCCATGTGCCGCTTACCAGACTGCAGTCTGCTGCCACTTTCCCACCCCTGTTCAGCTCCCTGGACTAGCTGCAGGTGGTCCACAGGCACCTGATAAGTGGCTCGCAGCCACCTGACCCCTCAGTGAGCTGCCATTTTGCATAAAAATGGCAGCTCATTGTTTTATATAAAAGGCCTTTTATGGACATGGAGGCCGTAAAGCAGTCATTTATGCAAGCTTACAGGCATGAATGGACCATTCACAGGGGAGGGTAAGTGGCAGTGGTCTACAGACTGGAGTCCAGGAGGCTGGGGGGGGGGTGTCTGCTGGACTTCACCCCCTCTCAGACTTCTGTAACATCCTTAGTCAGGAACTGGTCACCTAGCACACAAATGCACATTTTGTATTCTTCTAGTGGGGCAATATAAAAGACTGATCATACAATAAGCTTAGATCAGCCTTCTCCAATCTGGCTCCCTCCAGATGTTGAGGACTACAATCCCATTGGCCCTAGCCAGTAGGGACAATGATGATGGGAGATGTAGTTCTCAACATCTGGAGGGATCCAGGTTGAGGAAGGCTTGTTTAGATACTAATGTCAAAGTAAGAGCTTCAGCTTTGTGATTGTGGAGCAATATTTGCTTTACATCAGTTGTGATGTAGCCAAGACTGCCAAGTAACAGTGGCATTTTCCAAATACTTTTTTATTGAACATTTGCTTATAATGATCAAGCCACTACTTAGCAGACGTTCCTCCTCAAGAAGTTGAATCCCATTTCCATGCTCCCCAACTCTGTTACTACCTTCCATCTCTCCCCTTAAAAACAATTGAACATATGGGCTCTATTATAAAATGCTATATCTGCTAGCAGAATGCTAAAGACATTTGGCAGAAGCCTTAAGCTTCCAGCAGGAGAAGAAAAATAATTACTTCTATTTAAACAATAAACACATTTACAAGAATAACATGAAAGTTTCACAAATTTCTGGTTACAGATGGGCTGAATGAGAACTACCTTCTGCTCCTTTCTATCTACAGGGAACAAAGACAACATACACCTTCCTGAGATTCAGTTTTGTGCTATAGTAAAACAAATTAATTATGTGGGGCCAAATTGGCACCAAGAATCCACTTAGGGAGGAGGAGGGGGAGAGGAAGAGTCAATGGGCCACCTTCTGAACTTATTTACATTTAAAGCAGTCATGTTAATTCTGAGTTGTTTCTTCAATAGACCATATGCACATTGTCGTTGTTTGACCATTGTGTGGCTGTACCTGGGCTTCCACAGTATTCTTGGCTGGGTTGATGGCTTGTACAAACATTACATTTTTACTATGGTTGTACTAGCAGGAGGTATCTACTCTTTTGATCGTGAGATGACTCAAATATATGATTCCCAGTGGTAGCTTTTGGAACCTGGTGAACTGGATTATCATTCATGAAAGCTGAGGCCACAATAAATCTGTTAATTTGTAAGGTGCCACAAGGCTCTTCATTGTTTCCAACATATGAATGTATGATGCCACCTCATATTAAATTGGAGTACTGATCCACTGAGGCTTATAGCATTTGCTCTCACCCTTCAGTTCCGCTACCTGAGATCTTGTTAAAACTAGAGATTCAAGGGATTAAGCCTGGGACCTCCTGCATGCAAGCCCCCATATACCCCCCCCATCTTTACCTATTGGTTGTTGTTGTTTTTACAATTTTTTTTTAACTAGAGATGTGCAAATCAGCAGAACTTGAGCTCACCAAAGTTCTCAAATTCCATCCCAAAGCTTGTTCCAACTTGAGTCCATGTCAGATTGTGAGCTTTTCTTTTTTTCTTTTCACATGAAAATTTGTGTGTCTTTTTGTGCATATTTTCTGAAATGTACAAATCACTTGCACACATCTTTGAAATGTATGCATTCTTTTCCCATTGATTAAAGTGTATTTGTGTGCATTTTTCAAAAGTACACATGTTTTCATGTGCATTTTCAAATGTACACATGCTGTCACAAACACTTTGGGGGGCAGGGGGTTCCACGTATCATACTGCAAGCTCAGAAAAGTATGGATTTTGACAGCAGATTGCATCCAAATCTATATTCAGTCCGGTAGATGCAAACTGGGTAAATCCTGATAAAAAAAATGAACTGAAATGAATTTTTCATATATCCCTACATTTTACTGAGGTGGACTTCTCTGTTTTTGGTGCACTGTGATCATGTAGGGTGGTGGTCGTCTGACAATGCACCAGCCTTCCAGCAAGGAATTGAATGTAATGGTCATTTATACCCATCAGCACTAGGTAATGTATTCAATGGGGAGTTTGGTCAAATGTATATCCATGATTAAATAACTTAGATATAAGATTGTTTTATCTTTTAAATATGAGAGATTGCACAAATGACTCAGAAACTATCCATCTATTTTTTACACAGTAACATTCTCCAAAAAGTTTTAATCTTTTTTTTCCCCATATGCAGCATAAAATAAAACTCCTCTTAAATTAAGACCTGTATTTGCCATCCGGAAGTCACTGTTGAGTGGATAAAAAACAACAATAGAAATGCAAATCCAGCTAAAATCATCCCTTCTAGAGTTGAAAAATTCAAAAATTATAAACATAGTCAATACAATAGCAGAGAACTGCATATGCTTGAGTGTTCTTGTTTAACAATAGTTTTGATTAAAAAGCTTGGCAAGATAGGGAGAAAATAAAGTTTAAGCTATGGAAGAACAGGCACCCAATCAACAGAGTGGAAGTTTCAGATTACCATATATTTAACTAGGAGTGTGTGTATGTGTGTGTGTGTGTGTGTGTGTGTGTGTGAGAGAGAGAGAGAGAGAGAGAGAGAGAGAGAAGCCTTATAAACTTGCCAATTTTTATTAAATAGTTTAGCTAATCAAATACTAATCTAGCATTCTTTCTCCTCAGCAAGACTATGGCCCCATTCCAGACTACCTGGAAATCATCAAAAGGCTAAGCATCTACTGCTGGACTTCAGGCTACTCAAAACAAGGGACAGGAATCCAAAGGGGATGTGTGTGTGAGTACACACACACACACACACACACCATCACCTTCTCTCCTTTTCCCAACTGCAGTCTCTTGTAGTCCTGAAAAAGTCAATTTGCTCACAAGATACTGACGACACCCATCTGATTCTGGTCTTTTCCATCTGATTCTGATCTTGGGAGTTTTTGTCTTTCCCCATAGACTGGATGCAGATGACCCAAATGAAAACTCAGGTAAGATGGAGGCACTACTGGTTGGAAGAACTTGCGCATTACGGACAATCCTAAAATCCATTGATTTCAATCCCCTCTGATCTCTAAATGTTTTTCTGATCACACATAGTGTACCTATGTGTAACAGTTTTACTTATTCCTATGTAAGCACATGAGGCTCTGATCAGAGCAGGACCATGGCACCCTGGGAGCCAATGGAGGCTCTCCCCCTTTTTTAACCCCTTGGGGGTGGAATTTGGTGGGAGGAATGGGGGAGGGTAAGGTTTAGCCTGCCCCTTTGGAGTGCCACAAATCAGGGCCACTCATGCTTACACAGGAGTGAATAAACGTATCACACTTAGCTGCATAGTATGTGATTAGGAGAACATTTGACTTGTGGAATGCTTTTGAAGCTGCTCAGGTGTCAGATGTGCCTTCCATAAGAGCAATCCAATGACACTGAATCAGAAGTCATGCAAGCAGACTCCTGCTCATACAGTGGGACTTCTCCATCCTCTCCTCCCACTCGCAGCCCCCCATGTGCCCTCCAAATCTGCTCCAGAGAATACCCCAAACCCTCAATCTTTGATTTGGGAGGGCATGCAGGGGTGCTGAAGGGGGCAAGGAACACCCATTCCACAGTGCTGTCTCCTCTGGAACAGCGCCACTGGATCCAAGGAAAAGTCTTTTCACAGGCTTCCCATTATTTAGCAGGCATGATGAAAGGTGTGCTGATTGACCTTAAGTGGCAGCTTTAACAACTGTAGCTGAGTGGTTGAGCACCTGCTTTGCATGCAAAAGGTCCCAGGATCAATACCTGGCATCTCCAAGTAGGCCTGGGAGAATTCCTGCCTGTAACCCTGGACAGCTGCTGCCAGCCAGGGCAGAGAAAAACACTGAGCCAGAGAGTCTGATGTTGTTTAAGGAAATTCCTATCTCAAATACCATCTTCACCCTAATCCTCCATCACAACACAAACTGAAAGTGTCTTCCTAATTGTACCATAAACGAACCATACGTTAACAGCAAGCACATATGAGAAAGACACTGGGTCAATTCGCACAATCAAACAAACCACCATGGCTTGTTTAAACCAGTGTTGTATGCCAGTGCATGCTGGGCATGCACCTGCCTGGGCACGGCTTGTTGTGTTGTCCAATCCTAGGTGGCATGGCTTTTTTGAGGGGGAAACAACCCTCAAATTAACCAGCAACAGGTCATGAGATATTTGAGGGTTGTTTCTCCCTCAAACAAGCCATGCCACCCGGGTTCAGATGAAATGACAAGCCATGTCCAGGAGGGTGATTAGACCAATGGTGCCTGGCACACACCATTGATTTAAATAAGCCACAGTGGCTTAATAAATAAGCCATAGTGGCTTGTTTTTATCATGAGAATCGGGTAGGGACGTTAGAGAATTCTGCCATGGACTCCAGTGAGTCCATGGTGGAACGGATCAACTCCCCCGCCACCCTACGAAATGTATGCGGAACGGAGCCTCGGCTGTCCGCTGCCCTGTGAATAGCTGCCACAGTCTGCGGCCGCCATTTCCTGTTTACTTTAGCCGTGATAGGCTACATAAGTATTTACATAGCCTATCACGGCTAATGCAGGGATGCCATTTGCGTCCCTGCCTTTTGCTGTGATAGGCTACGTAAATATATACGTAGCCTATCACGGCCTCTGCAGGGATGCAAATGGCGTAGCAGCTGCCATTTGCGTCCCTGCGGAGGCCGTGATAGGCATAGGCTACATATATATTTATGTAGCCTATCATGGCAAAAGGCAGGGATGCAAATGGTGTAGCGGCCGCCATTTGTGTTCCTGCCTTTTGCCGTGAGAGGCCATGTAAATATATATGTAGCCTATCATGGCCTCCACAGGGATGCAAATTGCGGCCGCTACAGCAGCCGCCATTTGCGGCCGCAGCCCAGCAGCGGATTGAAGTCCGGCTGCGAGCGGCCCTGGCCGGCATCTCCACAGAGTTGCTATGGAGCAGAGCCAGCTGGGGAGGATTCCAAGGGGAGGGACGGAGTGCCTCCCCCCCACTGCGGATGGCCCCAGCGGAACAAGGTAAGTGATTCGTACACCCCTAGAATCGGGTCACTCAGTTACTGCGCCTCAGTTATGGGCTTAGATATTCATCAAAGACTCAGCCTCTTTGCTTTCCAAAAGCACTGTTCAATTTTTATAACTGAGATGGTTTCTAAAAGTTAGGGTTAAGCAAGGCTTTGTATTGCCTGAGGAAAGGACAAGGTGGTGACCCTGTTGCACAAATTGTTAGTTTCTAGGGATGTACAAAAGTCACTTACCTTTCCGCGGATTATGTTCATAGTGGGGGGGGGAGGCGATCCGGTCCTCCCTCCCCAGAATCCTCGATGGCCGGCTGTGCTCTGCGGCGGCTCTGCGGAGCAGCCAGCCAGCCCCAGGCCAGAGCCATCCACAGCCGGATTTCCGGCTGCGGAGGGCTCTGGGTAAAAAAAAAAAAGCGTACGCAAATGGTGGCGGCTACAGCCGCCATTTGCGTTCTTTATTTTTCGCCGTCTTAGTCTACGTAAATATTTACGTAGACTATTATGGCAAAAATAAAGGGGAACACAAATAGCATAGTGGGCACTATTTGCGTCCCTTTTTGATTCGCCATTTTAGCCTACGTAAATATTTACGTAAGCTAAAACGGCGAATCAAAAAGGGATGCAAATAGCGCCCACCACACTATTTGCGTTCCCCTTTATTTTCGCAGTAATAGTCTACGTAAATATTTACGTAGATTAAGACGGCAAAAAATAAGGAACGCAAATGGCAGCGGCCGTAGCCACCGCCATTTGCGTATACATTTTTTTTTTTAACCGGGATGTGATAGGCTACGTAAGTCTTTACATAGCCTATCACATCTCTGAAAAAAAAAACAAAAAATGGCAAGACTGCAAATGGTGGCGGCAGCTGGTCAAAAGGCCAACTGCCGCCGAAGCCGCTGCCGGAGCCGCCGCCACCCGGAACATCTGCCCCAGGTAAGTCTCGTCCCGGGGTGGATCCACGGGGGGGCGGGGAGGCAGACTGTTCCGTCACAGATTTCACGAAGCTGAATGCACTGGCATTCAGCCTCACTGAGATCCGTGGCGGAATTCTCTGACATCCCTAGTGTCTCAGGATGGACAAAAGTCCCTTACCTGGTCCCGCAGCTTGCTTCGTGGTGGGGGGAAGGCGCTTCAGTTCTCCCCCTGAAGTTCAGGCCGGGGGGGAGGCGCCCTGCCCCGCCCGGCCAAAATTCAGGCCGGGGGGGAGGCGCCCTGCCCCGCCCGGCCAAAATTCAGGCCGGGGGGGAGGCGCCCCATCCCTCGCCACCGAAATTCAGGCCGGGGAGGAGCGCCCTGTCTCCCCAGCCACGAAATAAAAAAGTAAATGTAAAAACACACACACACACACGTGATAGGCTACGTAATGATTTACGTAGCCTATCACGGCTAGATTTCCAAAGTCAGCCGTGATAGGCTACATAAATCGTTACGTAGCCTATCACAGGTGACTTTGGAAAAAAAAAAAAGCGCGTACGCAATTTTTTTTTCAAAGTCACCTGTGAAAGGCTATGTAACGATTTACGTAGCCTGTCATGGCTGACTTTGGAAAACTAGCCGTGATAGGCTACGTAAATCGTTACGTAGCCTATCACATGTGTGTGTTATTGTTTTTTTACATTTACTTTGTAATGGCAGCGGCGGCAGCCGGTCAGAAGACCGGCCGCCGCCCCCACCGAAATGCCGCTGGGACTCGCCGCCGAGAGGGACATTCGCATGAGGTAAGTCCCATCCCGGGGGGGGCGGGGGGCGGAGAATTTCACCACCAATTTCAGGGGGCTAAATGCGTTGGCATTCGGCCTCCCCGAGATTCATGGAGAAATTCTCCACCAGTGTCTTCCCCTGGAGGCTAGTCCAATTTGCCCCAAAGAGGGAAGTCACACTCAGGCTGGGTCCAACTTGATTTTATTGTTTGTAAACAGTTCAACAGAGGAGCATCAAGGCTCAAAGCAAAGTCGACACTGGGTAATGCCCATGCTAGAGTTTTATCACTTAGCTTGCATTCCTTAGCCAGCATGTCACTTTGCTTGCTAGACGTTTGCCTAGTTACCTTATCTAGGGTTGCTATTCATTCATTCATTCCAGGCATGCACAGCTCTTACAATACTACGTGCTGCTTAAGGCACATACAGTGGCTTTTAGGTAGGGATGGCGGAGAATTCCGCCATGGATTTCAGTGAGGCCGAAAGCACTGGCATTTGGCCCCCCAAAACCCGTGGCGGAATGGCCTCCCCCCCTGCTCCCCCACGGAAACCCCCCGGGACGAAAGCTTACCTGGGGCGGATGTTCCGGCAGCGGCGGCTCTGGTGGTGGCAGCGGCAGCAGCTGATCTCTCAGCCGGCTGCTGCAGACTCAAATGGCGGCCACCATGCCATTTGCATAGCTGCAATTGCCATGATAGGCTATGTAAATATTTATGTAGCCTATCACGGCAAGCAAAAAAACCCCAAAACCAAGTACGCAAATGGTGGCAGCTACAGCGGCCGCCATTTGCGTTCTGTTTCCTTCGCTGTTTTAGCCTACATAAATATTTACGTAAGCTATTACGGCAAAAAAAGAGGAACGCAAATAGAGTAGTGGGTGCTATTTGCGTTCCTTTTTTTTTTCCGCAATAGCTTATGTAAATATTTACGTAGGCTAAAACGGGGGGGGGGGGGAAGGAACGCAAATGGCGCCCACTACGCTATTTTCATTCCCCTTGTTTTTTGCCATAATAACCTATGTAAATATTTACGTAGGCCCAAACAGCTAAAAATAGGGAATGCAAATGGCGGCCGCCGTAGCCTCTGCCATTTGCGTACGCTGTTTCTTTTTTTTTGGCTTGCCATGATAGGCTACGTAAATACTTATGTAGTCTATCATGGCAGCTTCACAGGACGCAAATGGCGGCCACCATTTGCGTCCGCAGCAGCCCGTCCGCAGCCAGAACTCAGGCTGCTGACATCCCTGGCCGGCGGCTCCACAGAGCCGGCCCAGGGAAGATTCCGGGGCGAGGGATGGAGCGCCTCCCCCCCACTGCGAATCCAAAATTACCTTGCAAAGGTAAGTGACTTTCGTACATCCCTTCTCCCAAAATGAACAGGGAACTGGAACAACTCCTCTATAAAGGCTTCAATGTTTGGACTATTTAATTTAGAAGAAAGGCAAATAAGGGGGGGGGAGGTATATAAAATTATATGGGGTAGAGAAAGTGCAGCAGTGCAATTAATTAATAAGCCCCACTGCGTTCAGTCAGTGTGACTTTTCCAGGTAATGTATATTGCAATTTGAAGCCAAAAAGATGTTTAACTTATTAACTGTTCTTTCTTCCCATAATGAGAGCCTCAGGTCAATGGCAGATTCAGAACAGACAAAATGAAAGTACTTTTGCACTTCAAAAACAAACAAACCCAACACCAGAGATTAGGGATAGTGACCTCCTAACTGTCAACTTAAACACCTTCTGATTAGGATCTCTACTCCCCTGTGCAGATGACATCTTTTTACCTTTTGTTTTAGTTTTTGAGATAAGGAAATTTTAGATATGACTAGCACATAAACTACCAGGCCAAACTGTCTGAAATTTGCCAGGTTCAATCATCTCCACTGGGGCTGCCAGATGCCCAAATCTCATGCATTTCTGTGGAACCACTGAAAAATTATATGTCTTTGAGAGATTTCTTTGAAAAAAAGCAAATTTTACCTGTGCCTAGCACATAAACTACTGGACCAAACTGTATGAAAGTTGGAAAGTTCAGTCACCTCCATTGGGGATGCAAGGTCCCCAAATGTCATGTATTTATCATAAAAACTGACAAAATTATGGTCAGTTCTATTTTCCAATGCAAGTCAATGAATCATAGAATCATAGAATAGTAGGGTTGGAAGGGGCCTACAAGACCATCGAGTCCAACCCCCTGCTCAGTGCAGGAATCCAAGTCAGAGCATCCCTGACAAATGGCTGTCCAGCCTCGTCTTGAAGGCCTCCAGTGTGGGAGAGCCCACCACCTCCCCAGGTAATTGGTTCCATTGCTGTATTGCTCTGACACTCAGGAAGTTTTTCCTGATGTTCAGTCGGAATCTGGCTTCCTGTAACTTGAGCCCATTATTCCGTGTCCTGCACTCTGGGATGATCAAGAAGAGATCCTGGCCTTCTTCTCTGTGACAACCTTTCAAGTACTTGAAGAGTGCTATCATATCTCCCCTCAGTCTTCTCTTCTCAAGGCTAAACATGCCCAGTTCTTTCAGTCTCTCTTCATAGGGCTTTGTTTCCAGTCCCCTGATCATCTTTGTTGCCCTCCTTTGAACCCTCTCCAGCTTGTCTGCATCCTTCTTAAAGTGTGGTGCCCAGAACTGGACACAGTACTCCAGATGAGGCCTAACCAGTGCTGAGTAGAGGGGAACTAGTACTTCCCGGGATTTGGAAGCGATGCTTCTATGAATGCAGCCCAAAATAGCATTTGCCTTTTTTGCAGCCACATCACATTGTTGGCTCATATTCAGCTTGTGATCGACGACAATTCCAAGATCCTTCTCGCTCGTAGTGTGGTTGAGCCACGTATCCCCCATCTTGTAACTGTGCATTTGGTTTCTTTTTCCTAGGTGCAGAACTTGGCATTTGTCCCTATTAAATGCCATTCTGTTGTTTTCTGCCCAGCACTCCAGTCTATCCAGATCACTTTGAATTTTGTTTCTGTCTTCCAAAGTATTAGCTATCCCTCCCAATTTTGTGTCATCTGCAAATTTGATCAGCATTCCCTGCACCTCCTCCTCCAAGTCATTAATAAAAATATTGAAGAGCACCGGGCCCAGGACTGAGCCCTGCGGTACCCCACTCGTTACCTCTCCCCAGCTTGAGAAGGTCCCATTGATAAGCACTCTTTGAGTCCGATTCTGTAGCCAACTGTGGATCCACATGATCGTTGTTTCATCTAGCCCACTTCGAGCTAGTTTGCTCATCAGGATATCATGGGGCACTTTGTCGAAAGCTTTGCTGAAGTCGAGGTATATGATGTCTACAGCATTCCCACGGTCTACAAGGGAGGTGACTTGATCAAAAAATGAGATCAGATTTGTCTGGCAGGACTTGTTTTTGACAAATCCATGTTGGCTTCGAGTAATCACGGCATTGTTGTCAAGGTGCTTCCAGATGGATTGCTTTATGATCTGCTCCAGAATTTTCCCAGGGATTGATGTCAGACTGACTGGTCTGTAGTTCCCAGGTTCCTCCTTTTTACCCTTTTTGAAGATAGGGACAACGTTAGCCCTCCTCCAGTCATCTGGCACTTCCCCCGTCCTCCATGATTTCTCAAAGAGAATAGACAGCGGTTCTGAGAGTTCTTCTGCCAGTTCCTTTATGACTCTAGGATGCAGTTCATCTGGCCCTGGAGATTTGAACTCATTCAAAGTAATGAGGTGTTCCTTGACCATATGCCTGTCGATCTCAAGCTGCAATCCTGCCCCTTCAGCCTGTACTTCGCCTTTGCCAGGGGGGTCATAGACCCTCTTTTGGGAGAAGACTGAGCCAAAGTAGGAATTGAGCACCTCTGCCTTTTCTTTGTCATCTGTTATCATTTTGCCATCCTTATTTAATAGCTGAACAACCATTTCTTTCCTCTGCCTTTTACTATGCACGTAGCTGAAGAAAGCCTTTTTGTTGTTTTTAGCATCCCTCGCTAACCTCACCTCGTTCTCCGCTTTAGCCTTCCTGACGCCATCCCTGCAATTCTGTGCTACCTGCCTGTACTCTTCCTTTGTTACTTGGCCTTCTGAGAAAACGTAAAATCCAAATAGTTTGGATATCATAGAATCATAGAATAGTAGGGTGGAAGGAGCCTACAAGACCATCACGTCCAACCCCCTGCTCAATGCAGGAAGCCTACAACACCTGGCTTTCCCAGGCTGTCTCCCTTCCAAGGCTGATCCTGCTTAGCTTTCGAGATCAAAGAATGACAAAGCTGCAGTATCCAAATCAAGATTCGGATTCGAATCTGAAGCAAATCAGATTGGGTCTGAATCGGTCCAAAGCAAATCAGGGCTGATTCAGAAGCTGCCTAAGACAATCCCCCCCACACACTTTGCTGAATGACAGGGCCAGCCCCAGTTTTTTTTTTGTTTGTTTTTTTAAATCATACACACATATTTCATTGGTTAGATTGCTTTATTATATTGTTTCTTAAACTCTCTTAACTTGCTTGTGTCTTGGGAAAAGTCTGAATATAAATTAAAATAAAACTGTACATGGAAGCTTGTTTCCTCAGGCAGATTGCTGTTACTGGATTGAGGCATCTGTTTTCATCATATTTTTCCCCCTGAGGAAAAGCTACAAATGAATACAATGAAGATGAAACACCCAATGAGATTACAACTTGATTACACCACTGATTTTATATCTATGTAACAAGCAGATGTTACCATGCTTGCTCAGGACATGTCTTGACACATGTCTGAAAGCGATTTCCATGTTTGGAGAGTCAACTCTGGCTTCAGAAATAATGGCTGGCTGGAGGAATTTAGACTGGGTGCTAGGAAAAACTCTCCTGGTCCAGCTGGTCCAGAAATTAACATGATTTGCCAAAGTTGGGACACAGCATGGGTAACCTTTGGGTCTTTGCTCTCAGTAGTGGAGCATCCCATAAGGTTCCCAGGAGGGAAAACAGAACCAGGAGTACAGGACTTAACTCAGAAAAGGAGTTTTGAAAGGCAATATTATGGGGAGAGGAAAAGCAGGGGAGCTGAAGTGAGTCAAATACTATTCAGCAGCAGCATCTGGGCAAATGGAAAGGGGCAGAAGGA
Source organism: Heloderma suspectum (assembly GCF_057233095.1). Classification (NCBI taxonomy): domain Eukaryota; kingdom Metazoa; phylum Chordata; class Lepidosauria; order Squamata; family Helodermatidae; genus Heloderma; species Heloderma suspectum. The sequence goes on from NC_139461.1 coordinate 90,562,403, forward strand.
GGCAGAGTAAGAAGGAGAAGGGGGAGTAGGGGAAAGACTGCAACAGATTGTATTTGTCACTGGATTTGCTGAGAATATGCATGGAGGAAGGGAAGGGAAGAATGATCCTCAGTGGCAGGGTAAACCCAGAGGCAGGGGGATCAGGCATTCTCAGGCCACATTAAAGTTTTTACCAGGCAGTTAAAGTATTAGAAAACAAAACCCAGGGTGCCTGTTGAAAGGGAAATGAAAGGAGTGGAGATGCTCGGGCTATTTTCTGAAAACACGCACACTAGATGTTGGGTAGGTGTGTTTGGTAGTAGGTGGAAGAACACAGGGCTATTGCTATTGTCAAATAATGAGTGGCAGGGTGTTGTCTGGATAGCATTAGATACAGAAGAGTTATGGATCTGAGAAGAAAGGCAACTTTCCCCACTGTGGACCCTTTCTTTCTAAACGTTCTCTGCCACCCCAAAAGAAAAAGAGTTACTGGTAGATTACCACGAGTCATGATGACTCTCTCCTGGTACAACCTCATCTGTCCAGCTGGGAAGTTCTAAACTCTTCTGCCAAGGATCGTCCCTTTAGTTCTGCTCTAGAAAAAGAAAGGCACTTTGGATTTTCAAACCCCAGAGAACATAGCAAAAACCAAATGGAAGTCATAAAAACACAGATGGTAGCTTTGCAACCCTGCAGTTCTTCATGTGGAGAAACTTCTACTGAGAAATTCTCTTTAAAAACAAACAAACCCAAACAAAACTGCAGCCAAATGTCTAAATATTTTAAAAGAGCCTATTTGTAAGGGCTGGGGGACAGGAAGTACAAGAGAAGGCAACAATTACACACAGATTCTAAATAAAATCAGTAAAGTCAATCTAACTTAGCCAGTACATTTTTACCTGCTTGAGTAAGATCCTGAGGTTTCAGAGCATATGCAGCATTCATTACAGAGGGAATGGTCTGAGAGAACATCTTTGCCCTTCTGATTAGATAATATTAGGAAGACAACATGGAGTGAGCACACAATTTCTCACTTTTATGAGAATCTGAGTTCAGTAAAAGCTAGGCCCTTAGCAAAAACTGACTGTTGTTTTGTCCCAATAGTGCAATACCCTCTATTTCTGATATCAGTTGTGTAGCCAGAAAATCAGGAAATTATTGAGTGGCTTGTTCTACCACTGTAATGATCATACATTTGAATTCTAAATGGGCTGGCCAGTTCTAACTGGAAAAACCATCATGTGAAAGAGCTTAAGTTTCAGATGTATACTGGGGAACAAAAAGGTAAGATTGTGCCTTTTCAGGTTTCCGAGCATTATGCCAACTTGCTAGATGCTCTAGGGCATACCATTGAGCTACATCAGAATATAGGGTTTTGTCACAGGAGGATTTTAGCTTTTGCATTTTTAAGGGTGCAGTCCTATAGAGATAGTCAGCAGCTTCCGAAGTTGGATGCCAAGTATCCAATGCAGGGTAGCTGAAGCACAGAGGCAATCCTCACCTCTGTGCTTGGACCACCCTGCATTTTTGCTAGACAGGCAATTTCGCCCATCTAGCCACAGTGCTTCCAGGTGGGAAGGAAGGAGGCTGGGACGAGCATGAGAAGCTGCATAACGCAGCTTTCCTAGTCTCCTCCCTTTCCCACCCTCAGGACTGCCCCCTTTTCCCCATCTCCACCCTCCATTTCCAAGTGTGGAAACATAGCCAGAACTGTGCTGGCTACCAGGGCGATGGGCTACAAGGTCAGAGACCTGTTTCTGACCTCAGATCCCAGAAACCAAACAGTCCTATGTCCCCCCAGATGCTGTGTAAGGGGCACAGGATTGTTCTCTAAGTGTAGGGCACTTATTTTATTGTTATTTATTTACAATATTTATATTCTGCTCCACATGAAGGATTTCAGAGCAGTGAACAACAAGATAAAAGAATAAACACCATATTAAAACAATTAAAACATTTTAAAAGGAACAGATTCTGAACTTGAGTGATGCAGCTGGTCACTCAAGGAAGGTCTCCCAAACTAACCGTGTCTTCAGGAGCTGCCAAAACAATTAAATGTTGGCACTTGTCTGACTTCCAAAGGCAGGGAGTTCCACAGGAAGGGGGCCACTACACTGAAGGCTCTTTTCCTGGTGGACTCCAGCCAGGCCATGGACCCATGGGGACCTACCAGGGACATGCCCTCTGATGACCTCAGTGACCAGGCACGTTGGTAAAGAAGAAGGTGCTCTCTCAGGTATCCTGGTCCCAAGTTGTTTATCCTAAGTTATGGTTAGGATACTCTCACTTCCATGTGACAGAGGGTGATGGCCAGTTCTGGAGGTCAAACATCCTTGCCTTGGTTGCCAGCCCTTACCAACTTAGCAACTGTAAGCAGACAAGAAGCTAAGAAACAAAATGGAAGCTTCAGGACAAATGGAAGTGATCAGTAAAGATCAGCGCTCGAAGCTGGGAAAGCAGACTGGGGATGGGGGGGGGGGTTCATTCTTGTAATAGTAAAAATAGAGAATTGGGTCCTTAGTCATTCCCACATTCCACTCATTTATGAGCTCCTTGTTACCCATATGAGTGTCCTTTCTTGTCTTTCATAAGCTATGCAGTCCTGTAAGTTTGACTCTGCAAAGTAATATGCTCTTTGAGTAATCCCCACTTCTTTATCCTCTTTCAACATCCTGCTCCCTTCTTCCCTGCTGTTTCCTGAATCCTGATGCTACCTCCTACCATGGGAAAGGGAACATCTCTTCCTTGTCTTCAGCCCTCTTCCTTCATCTTTCTGCCATAGTATCTGGCAGAAGATGCACCAACAATTACAAATACAGGTTAAAAACTCTTCCCCCTTTCTAACAAGGTTTCAGAATGGATTATTTTACTTCTATCTTTTTTTAGAAATAAATACAAAAGTGTTTCTGAGTACTTTCAAGTGAATGAATACACCATGCTTCCATCCTTAAGGACTGCCATTAAAAAGCTATTTCCTTTCCCACTATGGCAGAGAATGTTGTCCATAGCTTTAGACTTACAACTCAGACAAAAAGAGAATGTGGAATTAATTGCCATATATCATTTCGAGTGTGTGCTTTCTCCATGATGTTACAGAGTCAGTAGTTATGATTATGTTAAGAAAATTAAGTCAAGTCAAGGAATAGGGGTGTGCAATTGACTGTACTGGAAATTATAGCAAACCTCTGTGTGCATGGGACACATAACTAACTGCTTTCACTGAAACTGCCATGTGCTGGTTGGTTTAGAGTAAGCCTGGGCCAAAACAGCTCAGTTGAACTGTTTCAGTCTCAAAAGAGCCACTGATAATGGGAGAAAGTTTTTTTGGGGGGAGGGGGGATTCAGTGCATTCTTCAAAAAAGACAGGATTTTTTAAAAAAATCAAAAATCAAATGCATGCATAGTCTGGGAGCCCTCTCTGAAAGCTCTGCCAGTTTCCACCTGCCATTTGTTTCCCTGAATGGTGACTGCAGAGAGAAAAAGATGAAAAGAAAGTACACAGGCTTAGATTCTCTCTCCTCACACACACACACACACACACACACACGTAACTTGTTCAGCCAGATTCCCCCGCCCCCCATGTGTTGAAATGGCCTTCCCCAGTCTGATTTAAATAGTGAGCGTTTGGAAGCTTCTTCAAAATAGTCACATCTAGGGACTGAAGAAGGTTACCCCAAATCTAAAGAAGTGGGTGATCTAATCATAAGGCGATTTCAGATGGTTTGAGGAAAAGCCAGCATAGTGTACTGGTTAGATTGTTGGACTAGGTTCAAATCCCCACTCATCCAAGTGCTCACTGGATAAGCTTGGTCCACCAATATCTCTCAGCCCAACTTACACCACAGGTTCATTGCAAGGATGTGCGGTTGGATCCAAGATTTGCCTTCCACAAGAGGAAAGGCTCCTCTCTCAGAAGGCCATTCTGCTGCTTCTGCCTGATTTTGTGGGATCCTTCTCTATCACACACCACAGCAAACCCCATTCAGCAAGCTCTTTTCATGGACAGAACAGGTGATCTAGCATTAATCTGGATCCAACCCAAAATGGGGGCAAAGAATCATATAAACTGCCTTGAGCTCTTCAGAAGAAAGATAGGATATAAATGACATTAATGCATGGATGTTTTCTATGGAGGACAATGCTTACTTGTTAAGGTCGGAGTGCTCAATGCTGTATCATTGAAACTTGCCTGGGATGAAGAAATATTGCAGAGAAATGATGCACTTACTGTGCAAGGCCTGTAGCTCCATTCCCCTGCATGGGTGCTCTGGAGGGAAAAAAATGCATGGAATAGGTGGGGTTTTTTTTTCTTTTGCTAAAGCAAAATATTACAGAAGCCATGGTTGAGGCAACATACAGAGAAAGCAAAAATGTTATAAAGGTTATGTTTGAAGCATCCTGCAGGTTACAAGGCTTGCCCAGGTATTGGGGGGACAGTGGTGGTGGTGCTGATGTTTTATGCTACTGTGCATAATGTGTATCTTCATTTATTTTTTAATAGTTCTATTGGGTTCTGTGTGTTTCAGTTCCCTTTGGAATCCAAAAACCTGTAGCTTTAATTAGCCAGCAGCAGGGATTATGGCACAGATTATGGTCCTAACAGTTAGGGTTAGATAGCCATGTGGCTTCATTTAGTTCTGTGATGCTACGGGAACCCTGAACCTGTGCACACCCTAGAACAGGGGTGGGCAACTTATGGCCCTCCTTATAATTTGGCCTACAGCTCCCATCATCCCTCACCAGTGGCTATGCTGACTAGGAGTTGCAGCAGGCTAAAGCATCTGGAGGACCAAAAGTTGCCCACTTCTGCTCTAGAAGAAGAGCCTAGTGCTTGATGTGGATTTGAGAGACTTTGCTTGAATTTCTATCAGCAGTATTGAATGTATGATGGATTCAGGTAGGTGCTAATGGCCCACTCTGGCAATACTTTGTTTTTCCAACACATACACTCCATAATCTTCCCTATTTAAATAACAATTAACCTCATGCAAAAGAAGAACCAACATTCAGCAAATGATTAGATCCACTACAAATAGAAAGGAGGCTTGTCTCAGCTGACATGCATCTAATCAGCATGAACTGCCTTACAGAAGCATCCTATTACAGAAGCATCCTATTGTCATCTCACAATCTCTCTTAGTACTGCAGGCTGAGTTTTCACTGAGGCACAGTGAGGAGTAACTGAATTAGTAAAAGGTGAAGACAATATTGGCAGATAGATTACATTCTAAATAGGGAGTCAGCTTTAAAGAGAAAAAAATTAAAGTCACTGAATGGACCAGAAAAATTAATCTGCCCATTTGTATCCTCAGCTATCTTGAGTAGAGTGAACAACACTGTTGAACAAGTCCTGTTTTATTGACTACAGTGAATATCAGTGACTAACAACCCAGCCCACGCATTTATCTAGCATAGGTTAACTCTGCAGTAGGGATGTATGAGAATTTTGTTTCAGTTAGCAAATGATTTGAACTTACCCTACTTGTAAAAGTTCACAAATTCCCAAACTTGCGATCACATTTGAAAAATGTGTATTTTGAAAGATGTGCACTTTAAAGTGTGGTGTTTTGTTGTTGTTTTTTTTAAAAGTGCACTTTTCCATTTGTACAAAAAAGAAAAAAAAACAGGTCACAAATGAGAACAGGAGCAGGATGAACTGAGCTACAAAGTGGAGGCTGGAGAATCACGGTGAACTGGAACATCTTATCTTTGCAGCACCACTGCCTAGTCAGCCAGGAAGAAGGAGGTCCACTAACCAGATAAGATTTAAATATGCAGAACAGTTATGAAAGCTGGAAATGAGGAAGAGAGAGAACTTTGTGCAGTAGAGAAAAGAGCAAGCCAAAATGCTCCCCCTCTATTCTCACTTCCCCATTTGCAGGTGATAAAATGTGAAGGGGAATTCACCTCATTTGGGTGTGGGTTCAAATCCAATGGTAAGAGGCATTCACTACTCACTTCTGGAGGCCACCATTTGTCTCCCCAATCCCTTCAGGGGTGACTCTATGTGATGACATTGGGGGAGGAATGGTGGCCAGCGGCTCTGAGAGGTTCAATGGTGGACAATGGGTTTTACTCCTACATTTGACCCACCTCCTGAAATATGCTGGGATCAATATGGTTACAGAGAAGCAAATTATGAGTGTGCATATTTACTCAAAAGTCCAATTAATTTCAGTATGGCTTGCTTCCATGTAAATGCATTCTAAAAAATTCCAGTTTGAAAATACAAAAACAAACCAACCCAGCAGTTATCTGATTCTGTCTCTATCATCAGGGATTTTTACCACGAGTCATCATTCATCACTAAGGCTTAGCACCAGAATCTGTTGTGCCGTGCGTGCCCTTGCTCAGTCCGAGAAACTTCTGATAGAAGAGGGAATTTCAGCAGGTGAAGCTTGTCATGCTAGCCAACTATTAAAGGTGCAGGAACCCTCTCCTCTTTTGCATCTGGCTACCCTAAATCCTCTGAGCATGAGCAGAATGTCTTTCTTTCTCCACCAGGTACCCATAAAGAGGCTTCCTGGGAGGAGGGTGTGTGTGAAAGAGAAGTGTTTTGAGATTGGAGAGGATAAAACTATAAGAAAGTGTGTTAATATGAAGAGGGGAAAATAACCCTTTCCCTCTCCAAAAAATACTAGTATAATCAACAACTGCAAAATTCTCTACTCTTCAACCCCCTAGCGAAACATCTTCACTCAATCATAGTTAAGAATGGCAGTTCACAGTTCAAAGCAAACTCCTTCTACCACATTTACATACATTTATACAGGTCTGCTGCAGAAACCAGTGAGAAAAAAAATCCAAATGCAGGCATCAAGGAGGCAGTTCAGAACTCACAAACAGCATTTTGCATAACTGAGCATGCTCACTTCTGCCTTTTTTTCTCTTTGAACTATAAACACACTCACACACTGGAAGGCAAGCAGTAGGAAGACTCTGTTCTAGAGCGAAGAGGTAATTTCTTGGAAGGCTTGTTCTTTTCTGAGAACATGTCTGAAGGGGTTCTTTTTCTCACCCCCCTAAAAAAAGGCTTTGTGGGTGAGTGTGATGCACACACTATCTCTGCCCCTCCCCCCATACACACATGCAATTGCCAGAATGGCAGGAGGTCTAGTGCTTATTGTGAAGGATGCAAAATGGTAGCTAGGCTGCCAACAAATTTGCTCCTGGAATTTGCAGTGAACAGAAAAAGAGGGGGGTGGGAAGCCTTAGGGGGAAAGGAAATAAGCTGAGCTACTGCCATTGCTAATGGTGAACCTGACCCCTAAGAAACTGTTGCAGAATTTTTCTCCTCCAGGGGGAGGAAAAATTCAGTGAAATGGTCCTGCCCACAAATAGGGTGGAGAATTTAGAAAAGCCATTTGTGTACTGTTCTAGCCCATAATAGGTTTTTGGTTGAAACAATGCAAAAGGGTCAGGGTTTACTGAAAAAATCACCATCATTGGCTGAAGTGTCTGAGAACTAAGAGAACAGAACTCATGAGAGTGATGTTGCCTATAACATGCAAAAATCTTGTCATGTGATTCTCTCTGCAAACTCCCCTTTTCCACCACCAGTTCCTTGCTCAAATCTGACACAGGGCAGCAATGGGTTAGTGGAATGACTGTGTAGTAGGGATGGGTGAACCCCCCAATGTCCAGTCTGGGGGTGGGTCGGTTGCAGGGAAATCCAGGCCTCTTGGGACACATTGGATTTCCCCAGAGCCTTGGCGCACCCTCTGGATTTCACAGGGCAGTTTCCTGGCTTTAAAAAAGGCAAGATATGCTAATTGCAGTCCTTCCAGTCCGTTGCAGACTCTGCAGGTTGGATTCTTGGGAATTCGACCTCATTGGAGTCTGCAGCAGAATTCTCCAGCATCCCTATGGTGTAATGCATTGACCATTTTTAATAAAGAGATGGATAGGGATATTTTCTTCCACATGGATGTGCAAATTGAGAGTTGTGGAGTGGCTTTTCATGGATCTTTGATGGGCAGAAAGGGCATTCACTATAATAGAAATAGAGCTGCCACCTCAGGGCCTCCTCAAAGTTATGGATGAGGCAGTGACAGCCAAATGGCTGTGGCTGCTACTGGTGCTGCCATGGAGACCCTGATAGTGGGACCCCAGCAGCAGAGGCTAAAAGCTGCAACAGCTGGCTCATGAATAGCTGCAGTGGCTTCTAGGGATGGCGGTGTCAAGGGCTCCTTGGAGGCCTCTCTCAGTCTAATCCAGTAGCCAAGTCCAGACACAGACAAAGGGATTCCTTTCAAAGCTTTATTCTTCTTTTACAACTGAACAACTCTACAGGTAGCAACTAGATCTGAGCAGCAGAGTACCTATGCCCTAAGTTGAAACAGTTGGTCCCCGTTTGAAAGGCAATTACTGGCAGACCCCTGAATATAAGGACTAGGGAGAATCCCTCCCCTTTTCCCTTGGATCCTCTGGGCGCAGCAGTTGTTTGTGTGCCAACCCGGCATTACGCCTCCTTTCCGCGCCCTCCATCTGGCGCCGCTCTCTGCATCAGCGTAGCGCATCCACCAAGTCTGCTATCTGTGCTCGGTCATTCCCTGGACTGCTTTCTAAGCTAGGAATGCTGGTGGGAGGAATCTCTGTCAGCTGTTGGCCCTGGGAAAGAGGAGCGCGCTCCTCTCCCAGGAGCGACTGCTCTTCCTCAGAATCAGAACTACTCTGGAACTCCATGGGCTCAGTGTCCACCCTGACAGGCGGAGAATTCTGCCACGGACTCCAGTGAGGCTGGATTCTTTGCAATGTGCCCCCCCCCCCAGAATCCATGGCGGAATAGAGCAATCCCCCCCCCCCGCGAAGTCTGCACGGATCGGATCCTACCTGCCTCTGGCTGGTCCAGATCAGGCCGCTGCTGGCCGCCATCCAGGCTGCGGCTGTGAATGGCATCCTGCATAGTGTGCCTCCCTTTTTGCCGTGGGAGCGTGCCTTTCTTTTTGCCGTGATAAGCTACGTAAATCCTTATGTAGACTATCACGGCAAAGCAGGGATATAAATGGTGTCTCCTACATGGGATGCCATTTGCGGCCACAGCCCAGCCGCAGCCAGAAGTCAGACTGCGGCAGTTGGCCCCAGCCGGCAGCGCCGTAGAGCGGAGCAAGCTGGGGAGGATTCCGGGGGGGGGGACAGATCACTTTCCCCCCATCGAGGATTCCGGGGGGAAGAATGGATTGCCTCCCTCCCCCCGGCGGACCCCCCGCAGATGCAGGTAAGTGGGGTTTCATACACCCCTAGTGGCTTCTGGCTCCTACTCTGGGACAGTGCCCACTGCTCCTCCACTGGATGATTTAAACCACCACCACCACCCAATGACCTCCCTGGCTTGCCTGGCCATGCCAAGCATTCCCTTCGGCATGTTCCCATGTGGTTTTTCTTCACTCTTCCTAATCTACTAGGAAGGAATCACTCTGTGTCTCAGAAGAATCCCACCTTTCTTGCCAGTGAAAAGTCTTGTGAAGAGATGGCCACACAGGTGGTGCATGATCGCCTCCTCCCATATGTACTTTCCCAGACCCTAAGATAATCTTCAGGGTCCTTCTCCAGGAGCCCCTGCCAAAAGAGGGAAGGCAAGTGGCTACCAGGAAAAGGGCTTTTTCTGCTGTGGCACCCCAGTTGTGGAACGAACTTCCTAGAGAGGTTTGCCTGGTGCCCATGTTGTACTCTTTCCAGTGTCAGGTGAAGACCTTTTTATTTTCCCAGGGATTTTTAGCATTTTAGAATTCATTTTTTTTAGCTCTGTCATCTTAAATCTGCTATTGTGTTTTAAATATCTGCACTGCTGCTAGGTTTTACTGTCAGATTTTTATTCTGTAATTTTAATCTATTCTATTTTATATTGTAAATTCTCTTGTATTTTTGTGGTTTTAATTTTGTAAACCACCCAGAGAGCTTAAACTATTGGGCAGTGTAAAATAAACAAACAAACAACTTTAATATTAAAAAAGCTCACTGAGAAAAAGGCCATGCAGCAGACTGCTGTTAGCAAGGTAGAACAGAAACGGAAAGCACAGTGCCTCAAAGCTGCCTCAGGCAGTCCTCTCCACCAAGAATATCTTTAAAAAGGATACAACTTCCAATTAATGAAGGCGGGTTCGGTTTTCCAGGTCTAGCTATGTACCATCAGGCCTATTTGCTGACCTCTACTAAATTTTGGTCTTTTCCACTCAAATTAGATTTTCCTCCGTGGTCAGTACTGGAATCTTCTTGTCTGGAGCCTCTCTTTAGATGGATGGCATTAGGTTCTAGGCATATTAAGGTAGACAGAGCTCTTCCCACAATTTTGGCATTTAGGGAAGTTTGGCGTATAATGTCATGTCAATAGAGATGTCAGAGAATTCCGCCACGGATCTCGGTGAGTGCCAGTGCATTCGCCCCCCCCCCGAAATCCATGGCGGAACGAAGCCGCCCCGCCCCATGAAATGGGCCCAGAACGGAGCACCTACCTGCTGCCATCTACGCTGACTTGCGAATGGCGGCCACGTAGCCTATCACGGCTAACACAGGGATGCCATTTGTGTCCCTGTGGAAGCCGTGATAGGCTACGTAAGTATTTACGTAGCCTATCACAGCAAAACTAAGGGAACGCAAATGGCGGTGGCTACGGCGGCCGCCATTTGCGTTCCCTTTTTTTTGCCATTTTAGCCTACGTAAGTATTTACATAGCCTATCATGGCAAAAAAAAGGGAACGCAAATGGCGGCCGCCATAGCCGCCGCCATTTGCATTTGCTGTTTTGTTTTTACCATGATAGGCTACGTAAATATTTATGTAGCCTATCACGACAAAATACAGGGATGCAAATGGCGGCAGCTATGGCAGCCACCATTTGCATCCCTGCAGGCTGCCCAGCGGCCAGATGTCCGGTTGTGGGTTGCCCCGGCCAGCGGCTCCGCGGATTCTCTGTGGAGTGGAGCTGGCCGGAGAGAATTTCAAGGGGAGGGATGGAGTGCCCCCCCCCCACCGTGAATGTCACCCTTTGAAAAGGTAAGTGATTTTCGTACATCCCTACACGTCAACTACAGTTTGATCCATTTTCCCATGCTAAATTGACTTTATGGGGAAATCCGGATTTAAGAATTGGCAAGAAAATGTTTTTATGGCGGACCTGGGCAGATAAGATGATCTTTACTTTAGATCAATTAGTGGGGGTTGCTGATGAGTTTTTGGTATTTTCAACTTTGTGAGATCAATTTGATCTACCGGCTTCAGAGGAATGGCGGTACTTGCAAGTGAAACATTTGTTGCTATCTAGATTTGATCCTGCTGCTTTTACTGTCTCAGAGACTCCTTTGCTATTGGAAATACTTATTGAAGCTGATCAGATGTATCAACCTACGATTCATTTTTATAAACATTTATTATCAATGCATAAATATGATACAAGTGGTTTATAGCAGGAATGGAACAGGGAATTGGAACGTCCTATTTTGCTTAATCAATGGACTGCCTTTTTGGCATCTGTATCAAATTTGAATGGATCTTCAGTTATGCCTTATTCAGCAAAAGCTCTTGTTTGGGGTCTATTGGATGCCACAATGTCTTTTTAGTAAAGGCTTGTCAAATTCAGCTAATTGTTGGAGGTGTAATGCAGTCAATGCTTCTTTTATTCATGTGTTTTGGAAACGTCTAATGGCCGCTTCCTTCTGGGAGGAAGTTATTCTACGGATACATTTTGTATTGGAAAGCTCTTTAATATTTACTGATGTAAATATTCTTTTAAACTATTTACCTGCTTCTCAGAATGTAACACATGGTGAACGTAAATGGGTTTTTTGCACCCTTTTGGTTGTTAAAAGACTCATAGTACGCTATCGGAAGGATAAAAGCTCGCCGCCTATAAAGCAATGGACTGAAGACTTAACAACACTAGCAACATTTGTAAGAGTGGTATATAGGCGTAACTTGCAAATGGACTTATATGCAGATTTCCTGAGTCTCGGTCTAACATCACTACATCACACTGGCTCTCAAGCCTCCAAAAAGTCAAATAAAGAGGCAGAAAGCAGACAAAACATTGCTTTGAATTACAACTCCCAACTGCAGGAGCGGGAACAATATTTTTCCTTTGTACAGCATTAGCCACTATTCAATTGATCTGATATGAGTGTAGAAACCTCTGCATTGATTCCAAGTCTCTGACAATCACTGTCACCTCCTTGCCGCCTATGGCAACTGTCCTGATCCCTTTGACAGCCCTGTCAAGTACTACTGACTTGTCTGTTGTGATGGAAGTTGTATGGTTGCCTGCAGGTTCCCCACTGAATTTCTCCAGCTGTTCCAAGTGACATGAGTTGATTTCATTGTTTTTATTTACTTCTTTAGATTTATACAGAATTGATTTTATAAGCCTTGGACATTGCTTCAATTATTATGATTTACCAGCTCATCAATTTCCCAGTGGGAAAAAAAGTATATCTAGGATGTTACAGACCAAAGCAAAATTCTAAATGCAGCATTCCCTGGCAGAGGATATCTACAAGTGTCATTTTATTACTGCAGGAAACCAGAGAGAGAGAGAGACAGACAGACAGACAGACTTCCTTTGAAAGACTACTGCACTGTGGGACAAAACTCACATAGATACATACTGGATGTTATTCAGAACTTTATCCAGCAATATGCACACCTGTAATTAGTTGTACACATCTGTGTTTTCTCCCCAACATTCTGATTAGCTGCTCTCCTTCTAGACCCTGAAAATTATTTTTCTTGATTTCCAGCACGTTCTGAGGATTCATCAGAAAAGCTGCTAAGGAGACAGAATACCATTTTGCTGGATAATGGCCTCTCTGTGGAGATTGTCATTCTTTTAGACTTATAATTACTTTTATACGAATTGCCACTATCTCCTGCAGCCCTCTGCATCACCTGTCATGCTGTTCTGGACAGTCCTCCAACCATATAGAACAGAACAGGGCTTCAGGAGGCTGCAGAGGGAAGGGTGAAATCAGTGAATATTGCCTCTGCCCTTCCATTCATGGGAAACTCTTCTAGATCAAACAGCCATCCATGAACAAAGTGCACTGGACACAACCCAGGGTTTTTGCCGTCCTTGTTCCAGAAAGTTTGTTAGCACCAGGCGACACTGACTAGCCTTTGGCAAGTCACAATTTGTCAACGGGTCTGTCAAACTACTTCACAGGTTTGTTGTGAAAATAAAATGATGTAACTCAGTCTTCCTCAACCTGGTGCCCTCTCAGTGTTTTGGACTACAATTCCCCAACAACTCCCATGATGGGAGTTGAAGTCCAAACATCTGGAAGGCACCAGGTTGAGGAAAGCTGTTCTACATGCAACTTAGAGGAAGGGGTGAAATAAAAGTGTGATAGACAGATACTTTAAATATTAGAATTTCATAAACATCTTAAAGAATTTATTGAAATCTTTTTCTTGGAATATGACTAGTTTTTTGTATTTCTTTTTAGTATTCCTTGAAAATAGTAGTACTTCAAATGCAGGATATGGGGATCTATCTGAGGTGACAGTTTTAATTTTTGTGTATACCTTTTCATGGATGTATTTTTGTTTATTTTTTAATGTTTTCAATTTGCTTGTTGATATAGCTGCTGTTTGTTCACTTAATAAAATCTCTGACTCTTCACCAAATCAATAGGTGCTTGCTTTGAAAGCTTTATTTCTTTAGTTAACTGAACCTGAAAACATCATTAAGAGCATAATGTGGGCATCAACAGGATGTTTCTGGTTAAATTAAAACCTAGCTAAAAGACCCACAACCTTGAGATGTTTACAAACTACTTACCTAGATAGAATACTGAGCTGCTGAAGAGAGTGGCTTAGAGCATAAGAGAAGTTAACTTACAGTGTAAACCTATACATGTCTTCTCAAAAGTAAGTCCCACTGAGTTTCCACCTGGGGCTTACTCCTAGATAAGTGGGTCTAGGATTGCAGCCTCAAGGAAGTCCATGGAAGGGAAGTTTCCATCCAATTTGGGGCTATCTCCTCCTCTCGCAGTAGACCTCCCTTCCCCATCCCACATAGTTTAGGAGGGCTATCCAACCACCAGAGATGATTGCCAGGGAGCACAGGTGAGTGAAGCTGCCTCATTCTGTGGTAGAGATGTATGAGAATTTCATTCCTCTTCAAAAATCCAGTCAACGTAAGTACATCAGACACAGCAACCTAAGTAAGCCTTCTTGTATAAAAGGCAGCCACAAACAGTCTATGGATTACTCTGAGTAAGCTCTGATAGCTGGCCATTTCATATCCTAGGCTAATGTTGTCTCAGCAGCAAGCTAAAGCCACAAAGCCTTATGAGTAGGTAGCCCTGATCTGTAGTGTGGTCAGCTCCCTCCACCCTGCCATTTCTAGAGAAGTTGGCTGGACTAACCTGATTTTGTAGTCTCACATTCTGCAAGGCTGGGGAAATTATGATTCCTGTGGGGTTTCCTTCTCTGACTCAGAGGTCGATGGCCTGTATTTTCTGGCTAGGGCCAGGCCAGCCTGAATAGGGGACTGGCTGTCCTTCCCCTTGAAGAGCCATCTGATCCTCATCTTCATCAGAGTCTTCTGTTCCTGAAAAGGCTGAGGATTGGAGGAAATGACAGTAGCAGGAAGGATGGGATGGGGAATTTTCCTTCTGTGAACTTTCTTAAGTTAAATTAAGTTACCTGAGGATCTAAGCCAGGACTGCAACCCAGACAGTAGATATTCTCAAGCTGTTATAAAATGTACATTCCCCTTTAACAAAAATTCAGTGGGGAAAAATACCCCTCACAGGGGCAAACTGCATGCTGTCCCACAACTACATAGAAGGAGGCTCCTGCACCTCTTTCTCCCTTTCCGAAGGAAGCCATTTGCATCAGGGAATGCGTAACTCTTCACCTGCCAGTTATTCCCCAACCCCCTGAATCCTCGACCCAGGTTTTCACCACGGTGGTCCCACATCCATGTTTCCAAGATACACATAGAATACTGGGGGGGGGGAATAATTAGGGGTGGAGGATGGATTAGGTTAGCAGAGAAGTGTTAAGCATTCTGTTCCCCTCCTTAGGGCACACCCTCCACAGGTATTCTGTATAATAGCAGCAGCCATCGGGGCTTCTCCAAAACAACCTTTAGTTTTGTCATTATGTTATATGTTATAATATAATGTTGGAGGTAAACCATTAGACCAGATCACTTGAAATACCTTCAAAGCAAGGTAATCTGAATGCCATAATTTTGTGTTCTTAATAGCCAGTACATTCTGACATGAGGTATTAAAAGGAATACAGGTGTCCATTGCAAGTCCCATATGCCAGTCAATATTTAGGCATGGGCTACAATCCAAGTCAATGGGTTATATCCAATGTTAGTCCTACTTAGAGTAGACTCATTGAAATGAATGGGACATACATTAGACTAACATTGGATACAAATCATTATGCTTAACTCTGTTGGACTGTGGCCAGATGCATTGAAGGTTCACAAACTAAAGTCAAAGGTCCTGATGATCCAATAATTCTTGTAGACACATGAACATCAGTGCACAAGAAGAGCTTCCTGCAACAACGTCCTTTATTTCATGGTAGGAACACTCAAGGAAAGGGACAGGAGGGAAGTGCTTAACTTTCCCCCACTAGATGTTTTTTTCTATAACAGATGTGTGTGCAGAATTGTCTTTTACATTAAAAATAATGGGAAGCTTATATGGGCAGGAGTTTCACATGTGCAGTGGAAAGCCCGTGGAGCTTTGGGTTTTAAAGTTTGCAATTGGTTTTTCAAAAATGTCTCCACAAAATATGCATTTCATGGCCATTTATTCAGTTCTTATGAAAACCATATGAGAAAAATAAGATGCAAATGGTTTTTCTCTTGCAACAGGCTCTTTACGGAGGTTTCTACAGCAATAGGAATGCCCAAGGATGGGGGCATTGCCTGTATCATTAATTTATCACATCTGTGCATGCTCCAGCAAGTTATCCCATTTTGTCTTAGCTGTGTGGTAGGGTACACTGAATGACTAGTTTCACAGGAGCTTCACGACTGAATAAGGACTGGAGTCCAGGTCTCCCTGGGTCAAAGTCTGGCATTCCATCTACTACACCACACTGTTTTAGAAGTAGGCATGTATTCATTCCAGTTTGGTTTTGATGATTTACCCAGTTTGCACATTCTGGAACAAACACGGACCTCAAATGCAATCTGTGGTTGAAGTCCATAAATTTCCAAGCTTGCAGTGTGATTTGCCAATTTAAACAAAATAAAATATTTGACGGCATGCATGTATTTGAAAAATGCACCTGAAAGAATGTGCTTTGGAAAAGCATGCACAAACACATTGTGCACATTTAAACACAACTGATGAATACATTTAGAAAAATACACACAAAAATGCACACAGATTTTGATGAAGAAAAAAATGAAGCTCACAATCTGATATGCATACAAGATGAAACAAGCTTCGAGGTGGAATTTGGAGAAGATCGATGAGCTCTAGTTTTGCTTGTATACCCATCCCTACTTAGAAGCCAACTTGAATTTCTATGTTTGTCTTTTAATTAAAAAGAAATCTGTATTACTCTTTCATTACCCCATGTAATTTACTGGCAAAACAGTTCCCTAAGCATCACAGCATCAATATGTCTGGCCAAATTCACATTAATTATTTTCACCTCTTTAGTTGTTGTTGATTTTTAACTCTGCCAATATAATGTTCATTAATGTTCAATAAAATTTTCATTAGTACATTATCAGTTGGGATTCTTCTCCCATAATTACCCAAGAGTATCCCAGAACAGCACTCATTTTCATATCTACTTGGTAAATAATTAGGTTTGCATCACTTCATGTGTTCTATACATCTTTCAAACCCACAGTACATGTCAATTGTATTAATGTCAAAGGATTTCATTTCTCCGTTAAAATCTTGTCAAAATCAAGATGTCCTTTTCCATACCAGGCTGAAGAGGAAGCTTTGGCAATACTGATAATCTCTCGGTATGGAGCTGGTTCCTGGAATCAGTCCCCCGCCCCCCCCCACACACACACACACACAAACCCTAGGTAATTATCACTATCAGGACTAACAGGCAGACCATTTCTTTGATGGAGCCTATTCAGTCATGACATAGGAATGAGAACCATGCACAAAATCCCTGAAAGCAGTCCCCCTCCAGACTTTGCAATTTTCTGTCCTGTCCTGGACTGCAGAAACCCACAGGGATCAATACCCAGCAGCCAGAGCCAGGAGTCAAGGCAGCCATCGCAGCACCCAGAGAAGCTTCTAATGAGCAACTTGCTCCAACAAAGTTTGAGGCCAGACTGAAGCCTTTTTATGCTACAGTTCCAGGTTCCACCCATTCCTTCAGAATGGAAGCCTTAAAGGGGCAGGCCTCCGGCTTGTAGCCTAGCACTCCTCTGTCTCTCCAAGAGTCCATGCCTGGCACAGTGCCAGCATTGGCGCATTGGCTCCCTGGAATGTGGGGCTCTTGTAGATGAGGATGCTGGTCTGGTGCTGGGGCTCGGCTCAGGGGTCCCTGGAGGCTCAGCCTCAGGGGTCTCTGGCAGTTCTGCAGTGGTGCTCAAACCTGGAGTTTCTTCTGTTGGCACCACTGGATCTTCACTTCAGAGTCCATGTCACTGCTGGACTCCTGAGTCATGACATTTTCATGATTCATTTTTAAAAATCAGCTTCCTATTTGGGGAGTTAAATGCATCTTTACGCCCACCCCCAGTTTGTTTCATTTTGTATTGCCCTCTCCATTCTTTAGATGTCTTTATTTTGAAAGTTATTCCTGTTAGTGGTTATATATACTGTATATACGTATTTCCATTTAAAAAGAAGATACATGTATACACACACACACACACACACACACTTTTTAAATGGGAATGCATCACCAAAAAAAGAGAAAAGTACAAACAAGGGCATAGTTTTGCATAACATTTGCATGTGCTAATTTATGTGCATAGATGCAAATTTAGAAATAATTACTAGAATTAAAATAGAAACATAATCTGTTTTACCTGAGTGGGGAAAACTATGACCGGGTGACCTGTGTGCCTGCTCAACTCTGCTGTCCAGGTGCTAACTGTTGATGGGCCAACAGTTGACAATCCCTCCTTATGGATCTTTATCGTTCAGCCAGATTTGGACTGGATAGTCTTTCAAATAGGGCAAGCATGGGGATTCTGTTTCAGCCCAAGGGCCAGACTAGATATACAGTAAACAAACATGTCAGGCCCCACATGCAAGCAGTGGATGGAATCATGGCCCAAACGGGGAAGGGACACTCCCACTGCTGGCATGCAGCCCCACTGTGCTTCTCCCCAGTACACACACACACACACACACACACATACTAATCCAACTTAAAGAGTGAGATCTGGGTGGTGGAGGAAGAGACCGGCTCTCTTCCTCTGTTGCTCAGATTGCTCCTCTGTGCATGAAAAAGAGTGGCTGCCCTTTTCTCCATGCACAGAGATGAGAGTGCAATCTGGGCTGCAGAGGAAGAGACTAGCTCTCTTCCTTCATTGTACCAATTCCCTCTTACCTATATCCACCTCCATACACACAGAAGGAGTAGGGGGGCCTTCAGGGAGGGGGGCCTCCACCAGGGTCATGGGAGTCGGATCCAGTCTATGGGCCAGAAGTATCTCTCCCCTGAAGTAGAAATACCTAAAATAGAGGATTGTCTTCTGTAAAGTAGGACACATGGCCACCTTAATTCCTGTTCCACTTTAGTTGTGCTGTTTATTTTACTGTTGTTCTTACTGCACTTTTAATGTCTGACCTGTATACTTTGAACACCATTTTAGCAACCCAGTATGGGTGGTTGTGGGAGGCGGGGAGGGGGAGGTTTACATTACAATTCTATACATGTATATTCAGAAGTAAAACACACTGAGCTCAATGGGACTTACTCCCATGTAAGTGTGTATAGGATTGCAGCCTTAGTCATCCTATGAGTCCATAAGTTTATGTAAGTCTAACTTTTAAGGGCATAAGGGAAAACCTCAAATAATATCTGAGGAAAATAGCTAATATGGAAACAATTAATGTAAAAATATATTATCAAACAGAAGGAAGAAAATGAAGAAAGGAATTATTACCGGCTGAACAACTGAAGGTCTACAGATTTTAACCTAGCCAGACATCTTACAGAAAACAAAACTGAAAAGCTTTATAATCATGAACATTTCAAATCCAATCAGTACCTGTGCAGCCATTGTCTAGTTTATGACACTAGAATTTTTCTTTTCTCATCTTTAGCTTCAATTAATAGTCTAGACAAAAAGTTTAAAAATAAGCCCTCCCCCTATGCAACAAAATACCAGTTGTTATGCACAGAAAGCAAAGAAGGAAGGCATAAGATTTGCGACTTGCTGCAAAACTGACTCGGTGCCATAACACTCAAGATATTCACTCTTGTTAGTCTTGTATAATCCCAGATGGCATAAATAAATTAAACTGAAACTTCAGAATGAATTGGCTGATGATTTCAGTCCTTGGCTTGTATACAGCTTCTCCCATATTCACACCAAACTTTGTACAAAATGGTAGTTGTAGTATCTTGCTTGTTTGATCTTCTTCATACAAAATATAACATTGTGAATCGACTGAAATGTCAACAGAGGGGAAAACTCAGGTGGGGGGTATTCATACAAACCCTATCTAGGGATGTCCTTATTTTGTTAAATCCTTTCTGTCTGTGTTTTGGGGATTGTCAGGTGTCTTTTATTCCATCGTCTGCTCATTGGTGGAATCAGATTTTTTAAATTTATTTATTTATTGCATTTACATCCCACCTTTTTTCATCTTGCAAGGAACCCAAGGCGGCTTACATTATCCTCCTCCTCTCCATTTTATCCTCACAACAACAACCCTGTGAGGTAGGTTGGGCTGAGAGTCTGTGACTGGCCAAAAGTGACCCAGGGAGCTTCCATGGCCAAGTGGGGACTAGAACCTGGATCTCCAAGCTCCCAGTCTGTCACTCTCACCACTACACCACACTGGCTCTCTAAATGAGAAATGTTTCCCATTTGTACTTGTGCACTTGCACAAATACATAGTAGCACAAGTATGCATTTGCACAAGTTTGCATTTGTGCAAATCCCTTCCCCCCCACAAGTAAAGGGGAAAAAAAGGCCTGCAAGTCTACATAACTCAAAAAAAGCTGGTCAGCTACAGAATCCTCAGGTCAGGTTCATAGAAATCTCAACTCGTTTGAATCTCTTGTGGATTTCTCTGACATCCCTAACCCATCACACATTCAAAGCAAGCATGAAGAGGCTGTGCTTCCACATGGGTGAGCCTTGCCTCCCTGGCACTGAAACAAAAGCCACCACCCCCATCCGTCCACCAACTGTGTGTTTAGGAAGTTAGTAAAGGGGTCCCATATGTGCATCAATGTACCTATGTAGACTAGAGATCCTCTACATGAAAGAACTCTGCGTGCAACAAATGTTTTGAATGCATTAGGGTTTATTTGAATTCTCCCCTTCTCTCACAATTACTCTTGTGGTGTCAGGTTCTCCCCTACGGCAGGGACAGTGGTCTTTCCATATCACCTATGGTCCACAACAGAGATGGGCCTCATGATGTAAATCAAGGTTACATCACCACCACCACCACCACCACCTTTCACCAGAGCTCCTTGGTCTTCCAACTGGAACCATGTATAAAATGATAATTTAGTTGGTGGGGGCAATCACAAAATGGGACTTTGAAGGTGGAGTTTGTCACAAAATGGCAAAAGGATACTTGGTTTGGAGCCAATCATGATTTCCTGTTGTACTCTCTGAGCCATATATACAAGAGATGAGGCTATATAAAAGGTGAGAACAACAACTTTTGGTCCATGGGCCAGATTACTTCCTCCCTCCCCGAGTCAAGCCAGCAAGCTGGATGACCTCAAAGGGCAGGGTCTCACCCCTAAAGCCCTTTCCCTTCCATGATGTCTTCTTCCTCATTCCACCCACTTAACTCCCCCCCCTCCATTGGACTGCTTCTTTCTGCACCACACATCCCAATTGGGACACATATGGTGGGGGAAGGGAGCTGAATCCTTCAAGCCCCAGCCAAGTCAGGGTACTCCTTCCTGTGCCACATAGATCCCCAACAGGAGTGCAAGCAGTGTAGGAACTGGTGAAGGGGAATCCCAGTTTATCTCTGAGTTCAGAGATAAGCTGAGGATTCCCCTTTGTGTCATGACTTTAGGGGGGCGGGGATGCGAAAGGTGCTCAACCCTCCATGTGCGAGATTGGGCCCCAGCATGGGTCAGATTAAGCCCATGGGCCAGATGTTGCCCTGCTAAAAGTATAAACTCATGAATTACTAGAGATCAGGGATTCTAATATCAAAGTTGAGGAAACAACACTTGGTCAATAGCGCAACCTAATGATGCAACTCCCATTTCACAAATTAAGAACTAGGGATGTGTTTGTTTCAGTTCATTTATGACCAGAATTTATCCAGTTTGCACCTCCCAGACCCAAACCTGAACACAATATGTATGGTTGAAGCCTGTAGGTTTCTGAATATATGGTGCAATTCACGGCACAAAAACAATTGCGTACATTTGAATCATCTGTGTGAAAAAGGTGTTCTTTTGAAAAAGGTGCACAAACATGCTTTAATCAAGGGGAGAGAAAAAATTTACCCTTCAAAATGCACACAATTGGTGTGTACATCTGGAAAAATGTGCACACAAATACACACACAGATTTTTGATTGAAAAGAGAAAAACAAAGACTAATACAGACACAAGCTGGAATGAGCTACAAGGTGGAATTTGAAAAACCTCAATGAGTTTGAGTGCACTGATTCGCGCATCCCTATGAATCAAACTGATGCTGAATAATGAAGCGAAGGCCAGGCACTAAATACCTCACTGAGACATTCTAAAATTATTATTTACATTTTTAAAAAAATACCAAGTTTCTTTCAGCATTCTCAACTACTACATTCCATCTGGAGAACAATAAGGCTAAGAAGCACACAACTTCTCTATCAGGGTGAAATTTTATGTCTGAAATTAACAGTAGTAACTAAAAATGAGCCTCACATCACAGACTTAACTTAGTTTCTGTTGGAATTTTGCAAGTACGAAATCTTCAAACTGGTGCACTTGTTGTAGTGATACCTTGCAATGTGTCAATTCCCCATCTATCTTCGTTTCCAATATGTAAGGTGGAATTATTGTGATATGACCTTGACAGCATATCTACTGTGTGGAGACATACAGTTAAAGAATGTTCATATTAAAATAACAGAAAACAAAGATAAGATATGATATCTTATTAAAACCTTTACAGGACAAACATCCGGAAGCTGAATGGAGGAAGATCACTGAAGAAAATATGACTGAGGGCCAAAACAGACATTACTTTAAATCCATGTCTAGCAGCTACATCTTTTTTCTAACTTTTACTCTAGAGTAGGCACATAAGGGCTGATACAGATATTTAAAGCTCACTTGTCTCCCACACCAGGGTCTCAAACTGGAGGCCCCTGCATCTACTCTGGAGTAAAAATGAGAATAAGGCTTTAGATACAGATTTAAAATAATGTTTCTTTTAGCCCTGAGGTTTAACAAATAGAAAAACTTCAGTATCAGAAGTCCACTTGTGAGTAGGGATATCAGAGAATCCCACCATGTATCTCAGTGAGGCCAAATTAGGAGTGCACGAAAGCCACTTACCTGGTCTCGCAGTTTTTCACGGTGGGGGGGAGGCGCTTCGCTGATCTCCCCACGAAGTTCAGGCCGGGGGGGGGGAGGCTTCTCGCCTCGCCCGGCTGAAATTCAAGCCGGGGAGGAGGCGCCTCGCCTCGCCCGGCCGCGAAATAAAAAGTTAAAAAAAAAAACGCCCCCGTGATAGGCTACGTGACAATTAACATGGCCTATCATGGCTAGATCTGCAAAGTCAGCCGTGATAGGCTACGTAAATCGTCTCGTCACATAGCCTATCACGAGTGACTTTAAAAAAAAAAAAAAGCGCGTACGCAAATGGCGGCCCCCATAGGGAGCCGCCATTCACGTTCCTTATTTGGTCACTGTAATCTATGTAAATCTTTACGTAGACTACGGTGAAAATAAGGGCAACGCAAATAGTGTCTTAGTCTACGTAAATATTTACATAGACTATTACGGTGAAAACAAAGGGGAACGCAAATAGCGTAGCGGGTGCTATTTGCGTTCTGCTTTGTTTTCGCCGTAATAATCTACGTAAATATTTATGTAGACTAAGACGGCGAAAAATAAGGAATGTAAATGGCGGTGGCCAGAGCCGCCGCCATTTGCGTACGCGGTTTGTTTGTTTGTTTTAACAAACAAATACGTAATTTGATAGGCTACGTAAATCTTTACGTAGCCTATCATGTCCCTGTAAAAAAAAAAAAACCCCTCCAGACTGCAAATGGCAGTGGCGGCAGCCGATCGGAAGACCAGCCACCGCAGCCACCGCCACCCGGAACATCCGCCCCAGGTAAGTCTCATCCCGGGGGGGTATCCCCGGGGGGGTGGGGGGTGGCAGGCCATTCCGCCACAGATTTCGGGGGGCGAAATGCACTGGCATTCGGCCTCACCGGGATCCGTGGCGGAATTCTCTAACATCCCTACTCAGAAGGAAGTCTTATTGAGTTCAATGCGACTTACTCCTACACATGTCAGCACCCCAGTTGCCCCCAGCTCAGCTTTGTATTTCCACATTCAGCTCATTAGCAAACCTGTTAGTTCTCTCACTGGGTGACTTTGGGCTGGACTCTAACCACTACATCATACTTCTGTTATATGAAACTCTTGAAGAAAAAGAGACAGTATAGTGGAAAGTTCTTTCTGAAGCAGTCACACTTGTAGAAATGCAGCATGAAGGGAAAGAACAGCAACCTTCTTTTTGTTTGAATAAAAAGCACACTCTGCACATGCTCAGGGAATGGACAAAATGAGGAATAAACATACCAGGGAATATGAAGAACTATATTCTTCATGTGTGTGTGTGTGTGTGTGTGTGTGTAATCTCCCTCCATCCAGCTGTTTCCTGGAAAAAAAAAACCCCATTCACCCAAGGGTCTTTTGAGATAACTAACAGGAGGTTTGCTAATGAGCTGGATGTGGAAATACAAAGCTGAGCTGGGGGCAAGTGGGGTGCTGACATGTGTAGGAGTAAGTTGCATTGAACTCAGTAAGGCTTACTTCTGAGTAGACATGCACAGAGTTGGTACTTCTCTCCATTTTAGCCTCACAACGTCACCAACAAGGCTGGATGTGGAAATAGAAAGCCTACCAGCGGGAATAATACTCATGCAGGGCTCCTTGTTTTAGGAAGCCCCGAGGAGGAGGAAGTGTTTTGGCTGAAAGTAAACGGAGACAGAGGATTTAGGGATGGATGAAAGGGACTTATCTTGTCCCGCAGCTTGCTTCTTGGTGGGGGGGAGGCGCTTCGCTTCTCCCCTCGAAGTTCAGGCGAGGGGGGGGAGGTGCCCCGCCTTGCTCGGCCGAAATTCAGGCCGGGGGGGAGGCGCCCCATCCCTCGCCGCCGAAATTCAGGCCGGGTAGGAGCGCCCCGTCTACCCGGCTGCGAAAAAAAAAGTAAAACACACACACACACGTTTCCAAAGATTTCCAAAGTCAGCCATGATAGGCTATGTAATTCGTCACAAAATGGGTGTTGTTGTGTTTTTTTTACTTTACTTTTTTTTTTTGCAATGGTGGC
Organism: Heloderma suspectum; assembly: GCF_057233095.1. Taxonomy (NCBI): domain Eukaryota; kingdom Metazoa; phylum Chordata; class Lepidosauria; order Squamata; family Helodermatidae; genus Heloderma; species Heloderma suspectum. The sequence goes on from NC_139461.1 coordinate 90,587,045, forward strand.
GGCGGCAGCCGGTCAGGAGACCGGCCGCCACCCCCGCCCCCAACGAAACGCCGCCGAACTGCCACCGGGACCCGCCGCCGAGGGGGACATTCGCCGAAGGTAAGTCCCATCCCGGGGGGGGCGGGGGGCCAGCGGAGAATTTCCCCAACACTTTCGGGAGGCCAAATGCGTCGGCGCTTGGCCTCCTGAACATTCGTGGAGAAATTCTCCTCCAACCCTAATTTCAATTGAAAAAAACACCCACAAACAAGGCAGTGAGCACAATTTATTTATTTTTTTAAAAAAAATTGAGTATTTATTATCGAAATATACTACCTTGCATTTTTATTTACAAAAATTTCGAGACTCTGTGCAGTTGACAAAAAAAAAGCCACAGGACTGCTGGCTCCGCAGGACCTCGTGGTGCCGTTCCGCAGAGGATTCCATTGCACAGATTGAAGGGAATTCGATCCTATTTCAGTCTGTGGCGGAATTCTCTGACATCCCTACCATTTGCTTCCCCATTTTTGCCATAATAGGCTACGTAAATACTTACGTAGCCTATCACAGCTAATGCAGGGATGCCATTTGCGTCCCTGCGGAGGCCATTGTAGGCTATGTAAATATTTATGTAGCCTATCACGGCTAAAAAAGGGAATGCAAATGGCGGCGGCTACTCCAGCTGCCATTTGTGTGCCTGTTTTTTTGCCGTGATAGGCTAAGTAAATATTTACGTAGCCTATCATGGCAAAAAAACAGGAACGCAAATGGCGGCCGCCATAGCGGCCGCCATTTGCGTCTGCAGGCTCCGCATGCCTGCGAATGCACCCGGCTGGTGGCTCCGCGGAGTTGCTGTGGAGCGGAGCTGGCTGGGTTAGGATTTCGGGGGGAGGTACAGAGCACCTCCCCCCCACCACGAATCACCCCCTTTGAAAAGGTAAGTGACTTTCACACATCCCTACTTGTGAGGGGGATGTCAGGTCCAGAGCACTGGAGGAAATGGCATTGGAATGGTGACTTGTAACTGGAATCCTTCATGAGCTGCTGCAGCTTTCCTGATTTCCACTTGACCGTAGGGATGCTGGAGAATTCCGCCGCAGACACAAATGAGGCTAGATTCCAAAGAATCTGACCTCTGGAGTCCACGGCACAGCAGCTGCACTTATCTCCAGGTCCAGAGGACTTCACGTAGGGCAGCTCTCAAGCTCCCTATAAGATGCGATATGCTAATGGCAGCTGCCATTAGCTTATTGCAAGAAAGTTACAGCCATAAATGGCATCTTGTATGCCATTTGCAGCCCTAAAGCACTTACGTTAACCTAAATACAGCCGTAAACAGCTTCAATTTAGGTCAAAGTCAGTGCTTTATGGCTGCAAATGGCATATAATAGGCCATTTACAGCTGTATTTTTCCTGCAATAGGCTAAAGGCAGCCACCATTAGCGTACATCTTATAGGGAGCCAGAGAGTCACTCCACCAAAGCCAGTGGATGCAGCAGGGCTCCAGAGGATTCCGTGGGGCCCTGAGAGGCCCAAATTGCCCCTCTATGGACCCCTCCCCTGCACTGGACAGTGGGGGGTTGGTACATCCCTACTTGACCATACTACACCACAGCCCCCCAAATGCTCAAGAACAGCAAAACTGCTTGACTGTCCAATGTTCTTTAATGCCGAGGCTTCCTCTGGGGAAATGATTTTCAAGGGTCTTATTCTGGTCCAGTTTTTTTTCCCCCCAAGAATAAACTTTCAAATAAGAATGGATGAATCTGCCAGTTTGGGCTTTTCTCCCATTTTAGACCAGAATTTACCCAGTTTGTCCTGCCTGAACTGGAATGTGGACGCAATCTGCGGTCCAAGTTCACACATTTCTGAGCTTGCAATGTTATTTGTGAACAAAAGAAAAGCATGTTCATATACATTTGAAAAGTGCACATGAAAGAACTGTGTATTTTTTAAAAAGAAAATACACACAACATTGTGCACCTTTGGAAAATATGCACTGAAAAATGCACAGTTTTTTTGTGTGAACGAAGAAAACAGGCATGCAGAGTGGTGGAAAACGGAGAATTTCAACAAGCTCAGGTTTACGTATCTCTTTTCACGTCTATTTTTCTGTCCCATTTATGAAAACATTTGTGAATTTTAGTAAGTCTTTATTAGAAAACAGACTGAACAAAATCCTCAACTATCCCCACTTTCAAGAAGGCCCTTGGTCGAAGCATGTTAGGCAATCTTCACAAATAAATTGCAACTTTCAAGCACCAACTTAAGGCCTTCCTCTCAATTTGCTCTTCTGGTTTTTAACACTGTCTCCTTTCTTTTCTACCCACATGCCCCGGCATCTCTCTCTGTTCCCAATGCCCTAACTTATGGCCTTCTCCATGGCTTCAGTTGTAATTCTGGTACCAGAACCCTTGCCTTCTCTTCTCTTTCATCATCCTAAACTCCATTTTTGGTATCTTCTTCTGCCTCTTGCCACCTCTTCCTTTCATCATAATGCAGAATGGTACTCAGCCAAGACTGCAGGCTGAAAAAAGGGCAACAATTGCAGATCAAATTAAATACAAAGGTTGACACTTCTACTAGATTGAAGGTAGGGAAGAGGACTGCAGGCCACCCTGGAGAAGACAACCGTTTCTTTTAACTTGACTTGACAATTGGGATCAACATTCTGTCCACCCCTGGTCTGTACATCAACTTCTATTTTGAAGTTTCTGGCCTCAGTAATATCAGAGGGTATCAAAGATTATGAAGGTCAAGTCCAGCTTCCTTTGAAGTCAGTAGATTTTAAAACCATCTTCAGTAAAAGTATGATTGGGCCATAAGAGGTTGTGAATAATGCATATGAACAGAATGCTAATTTTGTAACATCCCTGCAAACAGCTATGGACAAAACAAGAACACAGGGAGTCTACTTACATTCAAAAATATAATTGAAACTCTGATAGAATGGCCCCTTTTGCACAATATATTTCAGTTACTATGCATGGTATATGTGCATTTCCCAGTTTGGTGAATTATTTTAATGGCTTCTAGTAAATTGATCCACGATATTTCACCAACTGAGTCAGCTACTGCAGATTGGCTGAAAGTAGCAGCAGATAAGACAAAGAAAATGAAGAAATTAAGCATATAAAAAGGGTTCTTTATAAATTACCTCCCAACCACTTTGTGTCACTGCACTGTCGCTTGTCAATGCAACCTTTATTAATCAATGGAGGCAGAGAGAAACATCCTTAATAAAAATGAAGAGGACCAAATCTACCTGAGACTTGAGAGCCCTCCAACTCTGTTATGAGAATTTATAAGGGAGCATCAACTCTGCACTTTTAATTTGAAGTAGGAATTGAGAAGCTGTATTTCAGCAGTTAAGTATTGTTAGGAGCAATCTCATCATCTTTCTAAAATGCAAGCTATTTTCGCTTGCTTTCTCACCCCACCCACCTCGGTTCATTGGAACTGTTCAGTGAAAGACAGAGGCACTTTTTTTGGCTCTTCTCTGAAGTTGAAAATGCTAGGATGACCAAGTGATCTAAAGTGCCAGATATAAGAGCCTCCTGTAGGGGGTCACTATTGTGTGAAGGGGGTTAAGTCCCATAGCTTATTGATAAAGCATGTGCATTACACATAGAAGATTCAAGATGTAATTCCTGGTCAAGGCCTATTGCAAGGGGGACCAGGCGGACCTCAAATTTAGACTTGATGTTATCTCCAAATGAGGTTATACATACAGACACGAAGATAAACTGACAGGATTGAAAGAAAAATATGTTCATCATACAACTTTAAACTTGTGTCCCATTACTGAGCCACACTGCCTGTAGTATACTATGAATTAATAATATATTTTTTAAAAAAATCCTGTAATTATCTTTTGAATAGCATAATTATATTGTAGGACATTGCCATCTGTGGTGGAACATTTAAAACTGAATTAAGTCTATGGGTTACAAGTGACACTTAGCTATCATTCAAACCATAATTGGTATAATACTCTTTGTTTTATCGAAAATTCTAAAGTGACATTATTTTGCTGCAAAAATTCTGACGTTTTGCATCTGTCAAATATACTTTAATTGTTATACTTCTGTATTTTCTTATTAAGGCTGTATCTTTCCCCAGTGCATATAGAGATAGCATAAGAGAACAAGGGATGCTCATTTTCTAAATACACAGGTTTTTAGGGCTATTTTATGATAGAGGGGTCTTTTGTCTGAAATATACACCTAGCTATATGACAGATCTTCATGGAGTATAGTTAGGGGTTTACGAACCCCACTTATCTGGGTCCACTGGGGGGCCTGCGGGGGGGGGAGGCAATCCGGTACCATCTGGATGAAATCTTGGGGGGGGGAGGCAATCTTGCTCTGCGGCAAGTCTGCGGACCTGCCGGCCGGAGCTGGCCATGGCCAGACTTCCGGCTGTGGCTGGTCTGTGTCCGCAAATGGCGTCTGGCATAGCAGATGCCATTTGCATCCCTGCACTTTACCGTGATAGGCTATGTAAAGATTTACGTAGCCTATCACGTTAGAGAGCAGGGACGCAAATGGTGTAGTGGACGCCATTTGCATCCGCAGTCTGGCAATAAGGCCATGGTGGCCGTATCGCTGGGTCTTCAGAGCTGGCGGCAGGGAGGATCCACTGGCGAGGGCTTCGTGCTGGAAGAAAAGGTAGGAGATCTGATCTTCCACAGATTTTGGGTGTCCAGATTCAATAGAATCTGACCTCACTGGGGTCTGTGGAGGATTTCTCCAACATCCCTAAGTATAGTTCTTACTGCTGAGATAGACTTTGATTAGTATTTCACACATAAGCACTATGGAGAAGTGGAGTATGAAGTTTGAAGCAATGCAACTGTAGGAATTGAACTGCAAAATTATTGTGATCTTGTTCTCTGTCATCTGGGTGTTTTGTGAAGAGTACTTCATCTTCATCCCCAATGGTGCTCTCTCTGTATCTTTATTCCAAATGGTTCTCTCTGTCTGGGGCAGCTTGGGATTTCATGGTCTCTAGTACAACCATCCCCTTCATGGATCACTGCTTTGTTGTGGCAAAGGGGCTTGCGTAACTCAGTGAAGCCATAAGCTATGCCGTGCAGGGCCACCCAAGCAATTACAAATAAAATAAACACTACCAACAATAACATTACAGTATTCTAAAAGAAAAGAAAGGGAGGATAGCAAAAGAAGGAAGGGGGGGGGGAGAAAAAAACAGAATTATATTAAACTTCAATAAAGACAAACCAAATATCACAACAGTCTTCTAGCACAGAAATAGAAGTAAACAATTCATTTCCATTAGCCATAAATTACTATTCAGTTAACACGTATTAATAAACATTAAAGGTTTAACCAGCAAGGAACAGCAACAACAATAATCCCTTAATGATATTAATAGTGATAATACTAATTAAAAGGGGGGGGGAGAGAAGTTTAAGAGAAAGACAAAAACAGGAACAAACCATTTGTATATTTTAAGTAGTATCGTATCTAAAAATAGATTTATATGTGTATTCACACATACACACACAAATATGCACTTTATTACAATATAACATAAAAAAGAGGAGAGAAAAGAAGAAAAAATGCAAACATTTATCTTTGGCCTGCTGCCTGACCAGTTATCAGCTAAAACCCAAACAACACTTCAAAAGAACAGTAAAAATGGCTAAGTTCCAACTCCAGAGGCTGAGAGAGTTGGTTCCCTGAATTTAATTTTAATACCAATTAAAAATGTTTCTGCAGCGTCAGGATCCAAGAATCTCTTCATCTCATCTTCAAAAAAACACACAAACTGTAGCCAGATATTTAATAAGATATTGCAAGTTACTTTGCATTGCCAAACTTCTTGCCTTGGCAAATTGCCTTCTTCTGTTAGCAATTTCTTTAGTATAATCATGAAAGAGCATAATCTTGTCATTTGCTCTTCCCCACCGGAGCTCACCACGTTCTCTTGGCGAATGCGTAAGGTAGTTTTTTTGTGGCGACTCGTGAAAATTGAACAATAACACTCCCAGAAGTCCCTTTAGTGCCATGCCTTGAACCAGGAACGTGATATGTATGCTCAATATCAAGTATGAAATCAGATGGCAAAGCAAATAGCTCATGCAAAAGTTTATCCATAAATTCCGTCAAGCCTATATCAGTAGCCATGTCTTTAATACCAAGGATATGTCGATTAGCTCTGTGTTTGAAGGCCTCCAGTTGAGAGATTTGAGCAGACAAAACATTATGGGACACTTCCATGGCCGTTTCATGCGCAACAATCTGATCTTCAAGATCATTAACCTTCACTTCCATCTTTTGAAAAGAGATATTAATTAAATCCACAGCCCCCTGAAGGGTGGTTATTGAGTCCTGAATAGTTTCAAGTTTCTTTGACTGCTCTCGTAGCTGCAAAGACATAGTTTTTATCAAAGCAAACAACTCCTCTTCATCTCTGGCATTTCTTGAAACCTTTGCCGGGGGAGCCATTGGGAGGGTAGGTGGCGTTTTCAAGCCTTCCCTTTTTTTCCTTTGGTTCTGCCATCCCCCACGTTCCAAAGCACAACAAGCAAGTATAATAGCAGAAACAAGGAAAACAAACTTACATAAATTTAATTACAAGTCCTCAGATATTGCTGGTAGTTTAAGTTCAGAGATGTTGTTTGGAGCTCTTTGTCCTTGTGTCTCCTAATTGCTTAGAAGTTTCAAGCAGTGTGCAGTGATGACACTCAGGCATCTGTTCTTAGATTTCAGCCCCTCTGTTTCTTCACAAAAGGAACTGTTCTTCCAAGATTTCATCCAGATGGTACTGTAAGCTTCCCCTTTTAATTCCAGGGGAAGAAAAAAGGTTTTTCAACCTTTTCCCCGCTGTTTGAGATAAGCAACCTACAGAACTCTTCAAGTCACTGCCAGACTCCATGGCTCCAACCGGATGTCTCTAGCAGGTGCCTCTCCTGTGGAGTCAAGAGGGGGAGGTTGAACTGTCTTCCAGTGCAAGAGTGAACCAATGCCAGAAGAAGGTGCAAGTGGTTACCTGGCAATGAAGCATTTGTCCCAGGGCCCAGAGGACCAGGCCTTTCAGAAGTAAGGGTCTCCTCAGGAAAACAGGGCTCCTCAGGAGTACAGAGGTCCTGAAGGCTGGCCTAACCAGTTGCAATTAGATCTTATCTCTCAGCTGCTGGCTGCTGGAAAAACATAGGTGTTCAGCTCAGCCCTGTAAAACACAGCTTCTTGACTTTGCTTCTCACACTGACTGAACTTCTGTGCTACTGACACCTGGAACTCTGCTAGACCTTGCTCCTGGAATTATGCCTGCCCTTGGACTGCTCCACTGTGCTTGATCCCAGCTTCTGTACAAGGTCATGCTTGTCTTGACTGCCCTAACACCTGACTGGTACTGTTATTCTCTCGGTCTTGACCAGCTGAGTGGGTGGCACAGACTCACCTCAGCCTGTCACAAGGGATCAAAGTGGTACTTGACCTAAAAGACATTGGACTCTGATGATATTGCCTTTTAAGGATCAAGCATACACATTCTCCTGGATCCACCTCTGCCATTTGAGATTCAGCCAGAACTACTTTTTGCCAATTTTTACTTGTACACCAATGATGCCCTTTACTAGAGATAGAGATTTAGCTCCTGTAATATGTACCATGCGAACTTCAAGATTGGACTGTTACAATGCATTTTACATGTGGCTGCATTTGAAGACTGTTCAGAAACTTCAGGTGTTCCAGAATAGCAGCCAGACTCTCCCCATCGATTTCAGCAAAGCTGGCCAGTTCAGTTCCCCCTCATACAGATATCCTGTACAAGGATCCCTAGAGTGGCATGGTAATATGTGCGTTTTGGGATGTATAAAGTTTTACAAATATCTTAGGAAAGAAGACTGATGACCATAGCTCCGTCATTCCACCATTATGCTAATGCCATATTTCAGCTGTATGAGAAAGCCTACCCATTGTAATTATATCACCCCTTTTATGCTTATATTTTATATTACAGCAGCATCAGTCTGTTGATGCATTAACATATTCCACTGTTTGAGGGATGCTCAGAAGCACTGATGATATGCTAGTTTAAATGATTGTCAGAGTAATACTGCTGTAATGCTCCTAGGTTGATGGCTTGAAGTAATATATTACTAGGGAAATATCTTACTGATTGCATGGCACCATAATACATCATTATGTTGATGTCATCATAAAGATGCTTAAGTATAATTTATAAGCAGACAAAGGAAGAACACGATGGCAAGGCTGTCCTTCAAACATCCACGATGATTGTTTTCAATGTATTTTATTCAAAAGGTACAAAACAAATATATCTTAAGCTGCAAGACTTAAATGTCTAATTAGCATCCGCAGAAATTAAATGTATAAGGTCTACACAGAAATGTGTACTTGGCATTCTGTGAATTCATAGAAGCAAACATGCAAAACTGCAGTCCTCTGAACCTTGATTATAAGTACAGGTTATTACCCTCAGGAAAAGAGGACATGACTACTTTGTCTTTACTAAAGTGGAAACGTGTGTGTGTGTGTGTGAGAGAGAGAGAGAGAGAGAGAGCTGATGTCAAAGTAGCAATATCAAATGGCACAATGTAAAATTTTGTAAACTCTAAAGAAAGGTAGTTTAGTTCTGTTGAAATCACACCTAACTGAAATCCCAAAAGGGCTTCAGTTAGGTGATTTTAACTAGGGATATATGGGGAATTTGTTTCAGTTTATTTTTAATCAGGATATACCCAGTTTGCACTCCTGATAGGGATGTTGGAGAAATCCTCCATGGACCCCAGTGAGGCCGGATTCCATTGAATCCGGCCCCCTGAAGTCTGTGGAGAATCCGATCTCCTACCTTTTCTTCTAGCGCAAAGTCCTCGCCGGTGGATCCTCCCTGCTGCTGGCTCCAAAGACCCAGCGATACGGCCACCATGGCTGTATCGCTGGACTGTGGATGCAAATGGTGTCTGCTATGCCATTTGCATCCCTGCTCTCTAACATGATAGGCGACATAAAGATTTACGTAGCCTATCACGGTAAAGTCCAGGGACGGAAATGGCATAGTGGACGCCATTTGTGTCCCTGCTCTTTACCGTGATAGGCTATGTAAATCTTTATGTAGCCTATCACGGTAAAGTGAAGGGACTAGGAGTGCTCAAAAGTCACTTACCTGGTCTTGCAGCTTGCTTCGCGGTGGGGGGAGGCGCTTCGCTGCTCCCCCCGAAGTTCAGGCCGGGGGGGGAGGCTTCCCACCTCGCCCAGCCGAAATTCAGGCCGGGGGGGAGGCTTCCCGCCTCACCCGGCCGAAATTCAGGCCGGGGAGAAGCGCCCCGTCTCCCGGGCCGCGAACTTCAAAAGAAAAGGAAAAAAAAAACGCCCCTGTGATAGGCTACGTAACGATTAACGTAGCCTATCACGGCTAGATCTGCAAAGTCAGCCGTGATAGGCTACGTTAATCATCACGTAGCCTATCACGGGTGTTGCCCTTATTTTCGCCGTATTCTACGTAAATCTTTACGTAGACTACAGGGACCAAATAAGGAACGCGAATGGTGGCTCCCTATGGGGGCTGCCATTAGCCGTACGCACTTTTTTTTTCTTTTTTTAAAGTCACCCGTGATAGGCTATGTGACGATTAACGTAGCCTATCATGGCTGACTTTGCAAATCTAGCCGTGATAGGCTACGTTAATCATTACGTAGCCTATCACAGGGGCATGTGTTTTTTTTTTACTTTCATTGTAATGGTGGTGGCGGCAGCCGGTCGAAAGACTGGCTGCTGCCCCCGCCCCTGACGAAGACCTGCCGAACCGCCGCTGGGACCCGCCGCCGGGAGGGACATTCGTGAAAGGTAAGTCCCATCCCGGGGGGGCGGGGGGGCAGAGAATTTCTCCCCAACAACCTTCGGAGGACCGAATGCTTTGGCACTCGGCCCCCCGAAGTTTCGGGGAGAAATTCTCCCCCATCCCTAGGAGGGACACAAATGGCATAGTGGATGCCATTTGTGTCCCTGCTCTTTACCGTGGTAGGCTATGTAAATCTTTACATAGCCTATCATGGTAAAGTGCAGGGACACAAATGGTGTCCACTATGCTGGACGCCATTTGCGGCCACAGACTGGCCGCAACCGGAACCGGCTGCAGCCGGACTCACCGCAGAGTGGAGCCGGCCGGAGAGGATTCTGGGGGGAGGACTGGATTGCCTCCCCCCCCCCCGCAGACCCCTCAGCGGACTCAGGTAAGAGGGGATTGTACACCCCTACTCCCAGACCAAATTTTTTAAAAATGTGAATTTTTTAAAAATGTGCACAAACACACTCTAATCAATGGAAGAATGCATATATTTCAATGATGCACACAACTGGTGCATATATTTGGAAAAATATGCACAAAAATACACACACATTTTCATGCAAAAACAACACAAAGATTGTATGGAACGAGCTTGGAGATGGAATTTGGAGAACTCTGATCTGCTCAACTTTTGCTTGTACACACATCCCTAATTTCAGCATGACTTGGGCACATCTCACTACCTTTCTCTTGATAGAATTTGTGACAGAACTCATATCCTATAGGTGCACATTACTATGGGGTATGGGTTTTTAATTACAAATCCTGAAGTTTTAGTATTGTGGATTTCTTGTCTCAAGTTTCAGCATATATTGGCTTAGTTCCCTCTCAAAGTTACTGAATAAAACAAATTGGGCAGACCTCACTCCTTATGAAGTCAGTTTGCAGTATGATCCTAAGATTTATAATTTAGGGTGGATTTGCATACTCTGTCCAAACAAACAAGTGATTTGGAGGTTTTGGCCCAGCTGTTTTTTGTCAACTGCACATACAGACTTAAATAGATGGAAGTCATTTTAGGTAAAATTCTACAGTGATATTACTTCACTGAAAAATAAACCCATTACCATGGCCTCTTTGTGTAGGGAAAGCTCTAAATACAATAGCGTATCTACAGTGCAGTGAGATATGCTGACTTCATTTCTCATCCTGGAGGCAACACTAAAAGGAAAGAAACAATCTTCCCTGTTTGGATGTCGTTGTTGTTCACATAGGGCTGCAGTGTTCTTTGCTAATCGCTGCAACTGCAGTTTCACCTTGTTCTCTGAGTCTTCATCTTACAGTAAAATCAATTTTCAAAGAAAAGATTTGCTTGGTGCACAGCCAGCAGAAGAAGGAAAGCTATGTAGAAAACTCCTGGTGGGTCTTTGTAACATGCTGTTTGTGATATATTGGGTTACAGGAAGCATTCCATGTACCAAAATGGCATCTTTTTAGTCTGGCTGAGCTTCATGTTCTTGCTGCCATTCATTTGACTTAACTGCAGAGGTTAATCAAGAGTCTTGGCTTAAACTAAATCTCCCCATGCAATACTGCATCTCATACAGAAGGTTGCAGCTAGATAGGAAAAAATATACAAAAATAGAATCCTTTTGAGTTGCTTTGAACAGAAGACAATAGTATTCTTTCCTTCTTTTCCATCCGTCAGTCCTTCCTTCCTTCCTTCCTTCCTTCCTTCCTTCCTTCCTTCCAGCATTCAGACTAATCTAGCAATGGTAGGGGCTAAATGGATAAATAAGTTTGTTACTGTGAAATTTATGCCCCTCATTCCATTTTGAACCAGAGAAGCCTGTAAGTACATGGAAAGTGCTTTTACATATGGTGAAAGGGTAGCTGATTTTACTGTCTCCACACCACATTGGGTGCTCCTCCAGGGGGCCTCTGACCTTCAAGATGTGGCTTTTGGGAAAGATGTGGGGGTGGAGGTACTGTAAGAAGGCAGAAGCAAAACAGGCATGCATGAACAGAAGTAAGTTTGCACTTTGCTGGGTCCACGTCACAAAGAGGAAGCATGGAGACAGGAAAAATCTCTTGAACGTAATGCCAGTTCCCTCAGGCCCAAGGGAATCCAGCTACTTGAATCTGGAATGTATCATCTATAGCAGTAGAATATGGTAAGCAAATGTGTGGTCTGAGTCAAAGCCCAAGCATCATTTTGGCGGGGCCCAGTACAAACTTGTAACACCCTCCTCCATATACTTACCAAGATTGCATCCCTTAACACAATCTCATGAATCATGAAAGAAATGTTTATATTTATTTATGAAATTATAGTTACAATAGTGCACCATGGCCCATACTGGATCCCCCACCGCCCCACCCATCCTGTTTTTTTCTTTGGAGGGGGTGTGCACGCTCACGCACGCATGCACGCACATGCAATTTTTGTTTAACATACATCCAGCCTGAAGAAGAGTCCTACAAAGCTTATGGATTGTTATGTAACTTTTTGGTTGATACTAATGAAAGTATTATCCTGTTGGTGTTTTGATTTTAAAAAAAATCAAATGCACCAAAGCAGCTGTAAACATTTTATAAATAGTTAAATTCCCTTAAACATTATTTTGCAGGCCTTTTTCATTGCAAAATCATTAATCATCTCCCAAAGTTATTTTCTCTTGCATGTTCACCCGCAATAGACAAAATACCTAGGTTGCATAACCATTCTTAGCCCATAGTAGAACACCTTCAGTTTTTGATGAGAGCTAGCTTGCTGAAACTAGTTTCAGCTTTTTCCACAGTCACTGGCAAGGTGCAAAAAAATCCATAAAGCTATGCATACTTAATTGTGAATTAGTTGTTTTTGTAAATAATAAGATAAGTGGGGAAGGGGGTCTTTTATACTCTTTTCCTCTTGAAGATTTTTTTTTCAGATGCAGTATTTTACAAGTGAAGTTCTCAGAAAGATCTGTAAGATATTTGCGAGTGGAGATGCGTTAAAGAAGACGCAGACAACAAGCTTGGGTTGAAAATTGGGCCACATTTATTGAAATAGCTGCAAAGGGGTAACTAGGACGGGCATCTAACTGTGTCAGCGGCTAGCTGGCACTTCTTGGGCGAAAACATACCCAGCCTGAGGGGTGGCAGTGATCTCGCCATCCCTCCGGACTGCCCCTTCTGGGGGAGGTAGACCTTCCGGTGTCACCCCCAGCCCGGTGCCGTGAAACACCTGGGTGAGTGAGTAGGGTTGGTCTCCCAGGCAACCCTTATCCCCCCGCCGAGCCGCACAACCCGTTCAGGGGGCCCTCAGGCTTCACCTGTCACCATAAGGTGCCTCTGCATGCACACCATCCCTACTTTCCTGTTTTGCCCATCCTAGCCAACAACTGGAATGTGACCTATGATAAAGACCATATTCCCTTACAGGACACACTCGACCCGCAAAACAGTGTGATGTAGGCAAAAAAGACTCACAGTAATAGGCCAATTGGACTGTGAGCCAAAAAAATCCTACATGATTCCCAAAGGGCAACCGGTAATAAACCCACACTGCTTAGGGGAGGGTGGGAGGGAGCTGCGTCGAGCCAGAGAGCTGAGTTTGAGAAGGGGGCTGAGTTTAAGGCAACTCAGCCCGCCCCTCCTTGCATGGTGGTGCCACTGGGGTGCACCAATCAAAGGCCCCTGCGTCATGTCACCCCACCCGCCTGCAATGGCCCCCCCCTTTTAGCCAGACAAGCTGGCGCCGGGTGAGGGCATTTGCGAGCGGAGATGGGTTAAAGAAGACGCAGACAACAAGCTTGGGTTGAAAACTGGGCCACATTTATTGAAATAGCTGCAAAGGGGTAATTAGGACAGGCATCTAACTGTGTCAGCGGCTAGCTGGCACTTCTTGGGCGAAAACATACCCAGCCTGAGGGGTGGCGGTGATCTCGCCATCCCTCCGGACTGCCCCTTCTGGGGGAGGTAGACCTTCTGGTGTCACTCCCAACCCGGTGCCGCACAACACCTGGGTGAGTGAGTAGGGTTGGTCTCCCAGGCAACCCTTATCCCCCCGCCGAACCGCACAACCCGTTCGGGGGGCCCTCAGGCATCACCTGTCACCATAAGGTGCCTCTGCATGCACACCATCCCTACTTTCCTGTTTTGCCCGTCCTAGCCGCCACAGGAGTCACAAGCCTAGAGCTTGTGAAACTCCCCCCACCTGCGCAGAAGAACTTCCCGCAGGCCCCTTTGCAGATCAGACAGACATATGTTATTCACTAAATGAGACAGGCAGACACCGTCCTACCTGTAACGCTCCCTCCATGTCCACAGAATTCCCTGGCGGGTGGTGCATCCATCACCTCACTCACCTGGCAATAAGCCATTTCTCTGTGCACTTTCCAACGTGCTCTGCCACTGGCAACGTCATTCCATTCCTTCCCATTGATCCATGGGAGCAGTGAGGGCTGTAATAGGCTACTTCTGGCCAGGTATGCCGGACCACCTGTATCTCAACCAAGGCCTGTTCCATCAGGTCCTCGCCTGGCTTACAGCCAAAGTCATTCCCTCCAATGTGCAGCACCTGGACCTGCGGAGGAAGACTGACAAACTTGGTGGGACAGAGTGAGGAGGGGACTCCCACCGTATGCCATGTCTATGGAGCCACTGGATCTTAATGTGGCAAGGTGACAGAAGCTGAATTCTGAAGACATACAAGCTCTTCATGAAGCTCCAGACATCAAAACGTGCCCATGTAAGAGCACCCGTACCGGCGTACAATGAGTCTGCTGGTCTCAGGAATAAGCACGTTAAGGGAAACTACACAATTGCCCTTAAGTCAACAGCAAACCGTTGAAGTGATAAAAACGGAGGCCCCTCCTCAGGTCCGTGGCATGCCATAAAACCCATAAGGTGCCGCCAGAGCATAATCCGTTGACTTGCGTTTGGCCGTGGGCCACTGCTGTGCCCTTGCCATGCTGATCAATTTGATCACCAAATATGTAAATGGATTACTTTGGGCCAGACCTGTACCTTGCAGCAAATCAAGGCCCTCCGGGACAAGTCGGCCTTGTGAGCCCAGACCAACCCTGCATTCCATTAGGGCTGCTACGTGGAACAGGGAAACGTCTTATTGGAAAGCTCAAATGGAGGGCCATGACCCCCGGAGCCCGAAAGGGGTATCTGGAGAGAGAGGGTGGTTAATTTACTAATGCAGGCAAACATCTGTGCCCAACACTATCTTGCACGCCAAAACCTAAATTCTGACATGGAGTCAGTGAAACCCACCTTTGTGGGCTGGAAGGCTAAATGGCCAGCTTGCGACTTATGGTCCCAAATAGTCTGTTATTCCTTACAGAGGCGTGAAATTGTGGCCAATGATGTATAGATAAGGGCCATGAATCCTATCGCTGAGGTTTTGCCTAATGCGCGGCACACACACCCTGCTCTGTTGCAGGCGGCTCCTGTACGGAGAGCCATGGAATGCAGGCTGGCATGCCTGGCTTCAGTATCCCTATCTCCCATAGTACTGCAAGGATGGGATCTGGGAATGGAGCACCCACGGGGCTAAGGCCCGGAAGATGTTGACCTAATTTGATGACAAGGCATCGACAATTGGGTTTGCCTAACCCAGCACATGGTGTACCCAGAACCAGATGTTGTAATACTGACTCTGGAGCGCGAACACACTGACACATGACATGACCCTCCAATTTCGGGAGGACGGAGAATGAATAATGTGGTCATGTTGTCATAGCGAAGGGGGGGGGGTTACTGACTTGGCTATAAGGTTATCCCTCAATGTGCTTGGCAGGGGCGGCAGCCTCCACTCTACAGGCCTTTACCCACTGCATGATTGGACCTGCCCTAAGAATCTGAAACCCCTTGGGGTAGGGGCGGAACCATGTGAGTCCGCAGTCCAGCTTTGAGGAGAGGCTCACGCTTCCGAAAGGAGGTTCCATTAAAGCCCTACTAAGTTGAAGCCATGCCTGATGTATAACTAATTGCAGCTGTGCCTAACGGACCTGAAAATTGTCCTGAGGGAGGTGAGAATAACACCTAAGAGTATCGGATTGGCTTCACCGAATGTTGCTGTGGGAGACAGGCCCTCAGCCTTTGTGAGCTAAGGGGCACCGAAGTAACAGAAAAGGGGAAGCAATACTTGCGTTAGGTCAGAACAATGACCACCATCTTTGGACTCCATGTAGCACATGCCCATCAGGGACCCGTGGCCGGGATCCCAGACAAAGACAGCTGCCTCATCGAAGAGGTGTGACACACTGAGCAGAGATGATCTGGGATCTCGTGATAATTGACTGGCCCTCAGGAAAGAGAGGTTACGAATCAGGATACACTCCCTAGAGGATTTCCTGGGCACCATTTCGAGAAGGGAGATCCCTAGAATAGCTAATGGGGTGTGGAAAAAAGGGGGGGGGGCTAAAACCCTTCTGCCAGTACTGCATTGTTAACCTCTCCTGAACCTGTCGACGCCTAGCGAGGAGAAATGTTGCTTACGAGGTAGGGATGGTCTATGTTGACCTAAAGAAAAAATGCTAGGGGGGCCCTAGAACCTAGCATAAACCGTGTTCCAAGTTAAGACGCGTTCCCCCAGTTGGGTAGTGTCTTAAAGCCGGAGTATCAGTGCCAACCTTACTAGGCATTGGCCATCCACAGCTTCCTACTGCCTCGGCTTTTCCAAGGGGACCCTCCCCTCCCCGAGCATTGGACAAGAGGTGCAAGAGTGCTGACTGCGACAAGGGAGCATTCACGCTGAAAACTGCAGGTGTCCTGGGAGCATGTGCCCACTGGGGCTTTACTCCCAGCACAGGTAGCAGTGCTGAAGCAGCGGACCCGCCACAGGCCGAGGGCCAGTGCGGGAGACCACCTGGTGAACGTGGCCACTGCCAGATCTGTTGCCGACCCCAGCTGGGAAGGAGTCAAAATTGGAGTGAAAGGACCTGGTCAAACAGGTCCTTACGCACAGAAGGGCAATGGCGGCCCTCCTGCGAGAGGCCTAAACAAGCCATTCGCGCACCTCCTCGGGCGAAAGACATTACGAGAAGGAGTAGCCCTGGTGACAATACAACTCGCTAGATTAGCATAGGTATCTGATATGCCCCTTACATGGATGTCCAAAACGGGCGGGGGCAGGCGAGGGATCCTAATTAATCCAGGAAAAAACCCTGTAAGATGATGCATTAAGCGGCTGGGGTTACTGGGGTGTGACTGACGGAGCTGCAGGCGGCCCGGGCGTCATATAGGGAGATGACACTGGGAGGGACAGCCGCCCCCAGGTAGGTAAGCTAAGGCAGCAACCCCACAGCCCTAAGGGTCACCCATCTGAACAACTGGGGTGAGGTGCAGTCATCTCACCCATATCCAGGGCAGCCATGTCTGGGTCCCCGGGAGCAAGGGAGGTGATACCACTTGCATTGCTCCTGATGGAGATGCCCCATGAGGGCAGACCGCCTTCAGGTGTGCTGTGTCGCCTGGGCGAAACCCCAAGGAGGAGGATGTTGCTTGGATCACTGCTGACGGAGATGCCGCAGGAAGGTGGACTGCCTACAGTGGTGGGGTGCTGCCATGGTGAACCTGCGAAGGCGAGATGGAGGCCTCAATGGCGTCCGGGTGCCCTGAACCCAGAGACGAGCTGTACCAATCGTGGGCACACTCTGATCCCCAGCTGGAAAAAACCGAGGTTGTTGCTTGTGCACCCAGGGAAGATGAGGCAGCAGAAGGGAGGAGCTCCGCTGAAGGCGGTGAGCCTTCTGGAAGAGCCGATGAAGAGGAGGTGGATGCCTCAATAGCATCCAGGCGATCTGAAATAGAAAGGAGCAATGAGCGTTGGGTCTGCTGTCGTGTTCGCTTGTGCTGGACCACTGAGGATTTTTTGTGCCTGGCCAGGGGAGGAGGAAGGATCCCCGAGGAACGCTCAGCAGCTTCCAAACGAGAAAAAAAAATTGATGCCAGTACCGGGTCTGCGTCCACATCAGAGTCAGAATCGGGCCATGGCAGCAGACTTTGGGGAGGGGGGAGGGGCCCATTCCCTTTCTTACCACCCTGGCCCTTCTTAGGAGGCATGATGCAGGAGGTGAATTAAGCAAGCTATCTGTCAGGGTGGACACTGAGCCCATAGAATCCCAGAGTAGTTCTAATGCTGAGGAAGAGCAGTCGCTCCTGGGAGAGGAGCGCGCTCCTCTTTCCCAGGACCAACAGCTGATGGAGTTTCCTCCCCCCCACATTCCTAGTTTTAGTTAGCAGTCAAGGGAGTGACCGAGCACAGATAGCAGACTTAGCGAAGGCACGCACTCAACGGCTGCACCCCGAGGATCCAAGGGAAAAGGGGAGGGATTCTCCCTAGTCCTTATATTCAGGGGTCTGCCAGTAATTGCTTTTCAAACGGGGACCAACTGTTCGAACTTAGGGCATAGGGATGCTGCTGCTCAGATCTAGTTGATACCTGTAGAGTTAAGTTGCAAAGGAAGAATAAATCTTTGAAAAGAATCCCTTTGTCTATGTCTGGACTTGGCTACTGGATTAGACTAAGAGAGCCCTCTAAGGAGCTCTTGACACCATCAAAGAGTTAATAAAGCCGCTGGGCACCCCAGACAATAGGCAGCCACCCCACAGTCTTAAGATCTGTGGGTGTGAGTTCCAGACTGAGACAGAGAGGCCTGGGGATGAAGATGGGAGTGCTGCACTACCGTTTAGATAGAAAATCAGATTTTCAAGAGGCGCAGCCAGGGGCCAAAGGTGATGGGAGCTGCGTTTGAGTGTGGGTGCCCACAGCCGAGGGCACCCTGTCACGGGAGACGCCAAACAGGCAGTCGCCGCTGTTACGCAATTTTATTAATTAAATATTTAATAATCGTAATTTAATGGTTTTTTATTATTTTTATTATTATTAATATTAATATTATTATTTATTTAATTAAAGCTTTCTTTTCATACAAACATAGGAAGCTGCCTTATACTGAGTCCGACCCTGGGTCCATCTAGCACAGAATTGTTGACACTGACTGGCAGCAGCAGATCTCCAAAGTTTCAGGCAGGATTCTTTCGTAGAAAGAATGGAGACGCTGGGGATTAAACCTGGGGCCTTCCGCATGCCAAGCATGTGCTCTACCACTTAGCCGCAGATCCTCCTTTTTAAAAAAAATTATTATTATTTTTTATTTATTTATTTGTTTTTTGGGTGGGAGGGGGAGATGTCGCAAGCCCATGGGAGGCGACCAATCGGACTGTGATATACACGCCCCGACTCGGCTCAGCAGCCAGGCGCCCCTCCAACAGGCAGGCTCGGCTGACCAGTGGGGGGGGGCAGTCAGACCGTTGCTTGGAGCGCTGCCGCCGACAAACACCGGCGCCGCGCTCACCTGCCCGCCGACGCCTCCCGCCAGGAGCAACACCTCAGGGAGGCCAGCAAGGCGAGGAGGAAGAGGCCGGCAAGGCCGGCGGCTGGGTAGACAGGCCGGCAGGCGGGCTGTGAGCTGGCCCGGCGGCCGGCGGGCCCGTCAGGCAAGCGTGCGGGCATGCGGGCAGAGCGAGTGAGTGAGCGGGCGTGCGGGCTGGCGGGTTGAGCGACCGCGCGGGCGGGCGGGCGTGCGGGCATGGCGTGCGGGCGTGCGGGCAGGGCGAGCGAGCGGGCGGGCAGGCGAGAGGAAAGGAGCCGGCGAAGGAGGGAGGGAGGTGAACAATATCACCAAGCGAAGATTTTGGCGCGCAGAAGCACGTGGGTCCAGGCGGCTGGAACAAGGACGAAGCCGTTTTCCAGCAGGCCAAAGTCCCTCGGCGTGACCGAGGAGAAAGAAGAGGGCGGGCGCACTGCAGCCTCAAGAGCCAGGGCCCTCAGCGTGCGCGACAACACCGGTCTCCAGCAGGCCGGTGTCCTTTCTGGCGGAGCTGTAGTTCTCTCTAGCTGCGTTGAGCCAGAGAGCTGAGTTTGAGAAGGGGGCTGAGTTTAAGGCAACTCAGCCTGCCCCTCCTTGCATGGTGGTGCCACTGGGGTGCACCAATCAAAGGCCCCTGCGTCATGTCACCCCACCCGCCCGCAATGGCCCCCCCCTTTTAGCCAGACAAGCTGGTGCCGGGTGAGGGCATTTGTGAACTAAAGAGTTGCTCATGAATATTTCAGGCTTGTAAATTCTGCAAGCTGCACTGGCTTCCACTGTCTCTGGGGTCAATCTCCCTGATTATTACGGTGCTTTGTCAGTCCCTTCTGCCTATGCACAAGGAACCCTGAGACATGTAGTCCTTGAGAAAGCATGTCACATAGGGAAGCAGAAATCTGTCTGACTCTCAAAATACAAGTCCTAGTTTAATGGCAAATGGGCCAGCAGCTGGCTGTTTAGAATATAGCTTTGCTTGTTCTTACACTGCTTCTGACTGGCTCCAGCAAATCTCACAAGATCTAAAGAACGGGTACTTACTTACTTATTTCATTTCATTTCATTTCTATACCACCCAATAGCCAAAGCTCTCTGGGCAGTTCACAAACATTAAAACCAAAAAGCGCAGGGTAAAACAATATAAAATATAAAAGCATTAAAACCACAATATAACAATACAACTAGAATAAAACCACAATAAAACCTAGCAGCACTGCAGAGATTTAAAATACAGATTTAAAACACCAAAGCTAAAAGACTAGAAAGCTAAAATGCTAAAATGCCTGGGAGAATAAAAAGGTCTTCACCTGGCACTGGAAGGAATACAGCTGTCAGGAGCGCCCTTGCTGCCTTCTGAAATCCTCAAGTAGCCAGAATCAATACAGAGACAATAGGACTCTTTTCCAAGGCTTTATTTCCATTCAACCTAATGACGCTTACAGATGCTAATTGCAGGAGCCTAATGAGGAAAACTTAAGAGAGCTGCCTACTTGGGATTCTAGCCTTAGTGAATCAGTTGATCTCCATTTGGAGGTAAAGATGGGAAGCCTCTGAACTTAAGGGCTAGGAAGCGAAAGTCCACTCCTTTCCCTTGGGGCATTGGGGTGCAGCTGTTGACATCGCGCCGAGCAGGCTGAGCACCTCCTCTCGGTGCCCTCCATCTCCCGCTTGTCTCTACACCAGCGCCTAGCACCCTGATGCTCCAGTTGTCCCTCCCCCTGCCTGCCAAGGTCACTACCACTCACAGGAATGTGATCAGGGAGGGGCTTTTCCTCCTGCAGCACCTCTGAACAGCGCGCGGGTTCCTCTCCCACAATTTGTATTTCTTCCTCAGAATCAGAACTGCTTTGGGGCTCTATGGGCTCCGAACCAACCCTGACAACAACATAGGTTCCAGGGGAACCTCACTAGGGAGTTCAATCCACTGACAGGGTGCTACAGCAGAAAAGGCCCTCTTCCTTGTAGCCACCTAGGGATGTATGAAAGTCACTTACCTTTCCGACGAGGTGATTCGCGGTGGAGGGGAGGCGCTCTACACCTCCCCCCAAAATCCTAATCCGGCCGGCTCCATTCCACGGAGATTCCACAGAGCTGCCGGCTGGGGCCGCCGGCAGCCAGACATCCAGCAAGCAAAAACAAACAAACAAACAAACAAACAAAACAGCATACGCAAATGGTGGCAGCTATGGCAGCACCATTTGCGTTCCCTTTTTTTCGCTGTTTTAGCATATGTAAATATTTATGTAAGCTATTACAGTGAAAAAAAGGGGAACACAAATAGCGTAGTGGGAGCCATGTGCGTTCCTTCCCCCCCCCGGCATTTTAGCCTACGTAAATATTTATGTAAGCTATTACGGCAAAAAAAAAAAAGGAACGCAAATAGAGCTCACTGTGCTATTTGCATTCCCCTTTTTTTCGCTGTAATAGCTTACGTAAATATTTACGTAGGCTAAAACAGCGAAAAAAAAGGGAATGCAAATGGCGTCCTCTGTAGCCGCCACCATTTGCGTATGCTGTGGTGGGTTTTTTAGCTTGCTGTGATAGGCTATGTAAATACTTACATAGCCTATCACGGCAAAGAGCAGGATGGAAATGGCGGCCGCAGGAGCCGGTTGAAAGACCAGCCGCCAGAGCCACTGCCGCCACCACCGGAGCCCCAGGTAAGTTTCATTCCGGGGCTATTCCGCGAGGTGGCGGGGGGTGGGAGGCCATTCCACCACGGGTTTCGGGGGGCTGAATGCCAGTGCATTCGGCCTCACCGAAATCCGTGGCGGAATGCTCCGCCATCCCTATAGCCACCTGCCTCACTTCCTTAGGCAGAAAATACAGGGAGATTAGTTTCTATGACATTGTATTGTTTGTAATGTAGCCTGTTTCTTCCCTCATGATAATGGTGCTGGAGCCTAGGCACTGCCCTCCTAGATCTCCAGGCCATGGGAAAGTGTATTTTCTCTCCCACCTGTACCCACCTGCCCTGTGGTCATCAGGGCCTGGTCTGAATCAGCAGCAAGTGCCACCACCATTGTAGTTATACTTAGCTTTGTGAAAGGAAGAATTGTTTTGGAGTTATCTGCATGAAAAAAAAACAGAATAACAAGGAGTGTGATATCATCACTCCCCATGACTTATAGCCCATGAGGGAAGTATTGGGGAAAATTCTTCATTGAAGTAAAATCAGTGAATATTTTGGACAGTAAAGATTCGCAGCATATTGGAGGTTTCACGTTTCTGGAACGGCCTCTGCCCAATGTTACATTGTCAAAACTCCATTGCTAAACAACAACAACAGTATTCCAAGTAGGTTTTCATGGGTGCAAACCCAACAATTTCACGAAATATAGAGAGAAGGTTCCACCCTTAAAGGTGGCCTAAAAATAATGTTAAATACATGACATTATTTTTATTTTTAAATGGTTTAAAAAAACACACACAACAACACACACATCTGAAAATAATTTAACAGGCTCAGATCAGATCCAGATTGGCCTGACTGCCTCAGTTCTGGAGTTTGCATCTGTTGTCCTTCTCCTGAAACACTGTATCAGACATTACAACTTGCCAGCAAGGAAGGCCCCTTTGCTGTTTGAATGTGATGCTCTTTGAAAGGATATCAGAAATATCACTTCTAACTTTCTAAGAAATAAAAGCATCAGCCAATCCATACAGTTAAATGTGAAGCAGTAGCACCACCATGCTAACAAGGTTGCATCATTTTTGTGTGTGGCGTTATTGTCTGAAATCACCTCCATGTGAAAACCGCCCACGTTGCAATATCTACCCCCCCCAAATTCTTCAAAATGAGGCCTTTCTTTGACATTGTAACAAGAGGAGTGAAGACTAAAATTCCTCTTCATCAATGGCAAAGAAAAAAATTAGCAACATTAACCAGGAAATGAGTATGTTAGGATTTATGGCATGATTCCCCTGCCATACTACCTCAGGGAGACAACAGAATAATTGTTGCATATCAACTTTCTAGATCCTGTTCAAAAACATGTGAGCATCCCTGCAGCACACCACTGTCCAAATTACTTTACTATCATTTGACACATTTCTGTTTCTCAAACACTGGTCATTTATCATAGGAGAAATTTCTTGGCTCCAAGTTAACATAATTTAGAAATGTTGTCTCTGTGAAATATTGACTTCCAAGTCTACTTCCTTCAAAATATCTCTTGCTAGCTAGGCACTCTGGACTGAAGATGATAATGAACTACCATTTTCTTTTAATTGCTTTCCAATCTTAGGTTTTTTTCTGGTTCATACATTCACTAGGGGCCAAGGCTGAAATAGCATGCTTCCACCGGTGAGAACAAAACTACATGGTGGGTCTATTTACAGAATTTCTCCCACTCTTCTGGAGAGGGATAGATTTCATGAGCAGAGGGTTGAATCCAGACTTAGTCATGCTTAGAGTAGACCCAGTGAAATCAATGTGACAAGACATGGCTAAATTGTCCCATTCATTGCAATGGGTCTACTCTAAGCATGACTAAGTTAGGGTCCAGCCCGGAGCCTCCACACAATTAGACATTCATATGACGAGCCCGCACCCGAGAAAGTAATTAGCTGGGACTTTTCCTCCCCATAAGCATCTGGTTGTCCAACAGGATGCCAGAATAGGTAGATCTTTGGTCTGATCCAGCAGGGCTCTTCTTATTAGGGATGTCACAGGAGTCCAGGAAGGGGGTGGAGTCCGGCAGACATCACCCTGCTTGGCCTCCCAGACTCCAGTCTGCAGACCGCCACACTTGCCCAATGTGGTGATTGCTGAGCCAGGCAAGCACAGCGGTCCCCACTGGTCCACTAAGCAGCCATTTTGTGTAAAAATGGTGGCTCAGCCTTTTTTGTAAATGTGCATTTACACAAATGGTGGCCATAAAGTGGCCATTTACACAAGATTACAGGCATAAATGGACAATTGCGACTGTAATCTTGTGTAAATGGCCCCTTTACGGGCACCATTTGCATGAATGGACATTTATGGAAAAGGCTGAGCCACCATTTGTTATGCAAAATGGCAGCTCAACAAGGGATCAGGTCACCTGGTGGCTCACTGTGAATGGGCAGCTGGCCAGTGAGGATCCGGTGCATGGCATGTGGCACTGAAAGGGGGTGGGTTTGGCCATCCCTACTTCTTACGTTCTTACCACTCTGTTCTAGTGCTAGCTTCTGGTATATATATTAATCAGTGCTTTAGACATCCCACTAACATTCCATCATCAGTATTTTAATACTCCTGGCAAAATGTTGCACACTGTTCCTTCAAGGCTTACTGGGCAATACCAAGGGATGATGGGCCATTCACTTGATTTGAACCTACAATTGATGTTCACTTGTTTTCAACATACAGTGTGTCTGTACTTATACCAAAGCAGATTACAAAGGCACTTATATAATACTAGCTGTCAATAATATAGCCTGTCCTTATATGTTTGCAGCTAAGGAGAATAAGGGTAGTTTTATATTTGGTGCATAGGGAGGGTAATTTTAGTGTCTTCTGTAGTTGCTGCAATTTTCATCTAAAAAGAATGGAAAATTTCCACTTGGTTTCCTTTTATGACAATTATTTGTAGGCTGTTATGGGTGTTCTCTATTTCCTCAATATAAGGTCTGTTCTGAACCATGGTGGCCTTCCATTCCTCTATGAAAGCTTGTTATATAGAGACATCTAGTGGTATATAGGATCATATTTTTTTAATCCCTGCGTTCTTTCTTCTTCTCCTTCCAAATCTCATGTTTCATGTATGAGTCTCACACAGGTAGTATTGAAGGGCAGAGTGATAGGGAAATTCTGCATCCTTTCAGTGATTCTAAAATGGCCTGGAAATTAAATATGCTGCTATCTGCAAATACCATACCACACCACCAAACTACCCTCAGCAAGTAGGCAACATGAAAGAGCCTTGTTAGGTGTTAAACTGTCTGTTTATGGGACATTTCTTTTAAATATATGTGGAGGAAAATATGTATGGTAGCAAGAGAGATAGGCTATCATCCAGCAGTAATATAGCTTCATATAATGATGGAAGTTAATGTGCTGAAGTGAAGATGCATTTTTCTTTACCTGATTATGCTACACAGAGGACCAGAATCTTCTTTGGCATAAGTTGTATGAGTGTTAGAGCTGGCTGGGCCTCCTTACCTTGGGTTTTTAATTATCCTTGGTTGTGTATCTGCCATCGAAGCTGTCACATAAAGTTCTGGGGGAGGGGGGAGTAATGTGTGAGAGATGTGTAATAGAAAGAAAACACACACACACACAGCACCTCACAGCGATTAGGTAAGCTAAAAAAACACCATGAAAAGAAATTCAAAATGAATTATAAAATGCCCTGAGAATGAGTTATAAAAAATGGAAGCCTTTTTCATGGGAGAGAAAATGTTTCGAAACAGGAGGACAGATTTTGGCACAGAACTAGCTCCACCTCTTCCCTGGAACTAGACACAACACTGCCCCACTCACACCTGCATTGTGGAGGAGGCAAAATGGGGGCCAGGCTGTCAACACAGTTGATGCTGTTGTCACCTGTAGTGGCAGTGTAAACCCCCACCCCCCCTGAAAAACGTAGGAAAAAAGAAAGAAGCTGTGCTAAAACTCCTGCCAGTCATGAGCCCTACCTGTGAGGAACGGTTTGAGAATGTCTCCACTCCCTGAAGAAATTTGGTGAAATTGTTCTCCCAATTTCTCTGCTCACAAATACGGTGGAGAATTTCGAGAGGCTATTTTGCTCACAGCTCTAGTTTTAAACTTGTGAATGATTGATATTAGAAAATTCTCAAGTTGTATGGACTAATTCCCTACCAAGTTTCACAATGTTTGGTTTCATTTTACAGCACCTATATGAAGTCTTGTCCTCTGTTATGTTTGCTTTGCAACCTTGACTATTAAGAAGCTAATACAATATTTGCTTATCATAAACTGCTTCATAATTCAGTGTTGCCTGTTTGATGTTCTGTTCTCTCATCATTCTTATTTTCTACTCCAGAAGCCATTCAAGTTGTATTTTGTGCTTGTGGGATGTTCATAGGTACGAACAGCAGTTTTGATCCTGCTCTTCAACCAAATGTGTACTTCTTTTGTAATCTGGAACACTGTAATCTTTCGCCAAAATGAAATTACTTTAAGTCTGTATTTTCAAGCTATGTTCTCCTCCCCATTTTTACTCTAGAATAGGTGCAGGGCGCCAGATCTGGATCAGGACCATAACATGGTGGTAAGGTGGCTTTGATCTGGGTCAGGGACCCTGCATCTACTCTAGAATAAAAAAGACATTGCTGCTAGATACGGATTAAAAGTAATTTCTGTTTTGGCCCTCTAGATACGAGTAACAGAATACAAGCACATATCACACCGAAGATATTCTACTTTGAAAGTTATCCTATGCCCCCAGTGATCTTTATGGTATTAAACAGTCAAGCCTTTCTATTAGGTTTAGTTCATAGGCATGCCCAATTCATAACCATGATGAGTGGAAAGAAAATAATTCAACGCCTGTCTATTTGTATGTACTTATTCTGATCTGCAAAAAAAAAAAAAGTTTCAAAGGACAGAAACCAAGGGATTTTCCCTTCTGCAGCCATAAACCTCTTTTACCTTTCCAACATTACAACTAAATCCTGTTAGTTAAAATGAATTTATGGACTCGACTCGATAAGAACATTTTGGCCTGGTCCTATGATCCAGTGCTCAACCACAAGGCCACAACTGGTGCAATTGCTTCCAAGCTGCTGCAGAGAGAGATGGGAAACAGAGCTATTCCTTTGGCTTTGCTGAAGGACCAGCTTTATAAGGCTCCTCATCACCCTGAACTGTTTCCATTCCAGCTGATCATTAGAATAACTATCATTTAACTTTAGGAATTGTTGTCTAAGTTTCTTCTTCCTTCCCCATCCCCTACTCCTTTTGTGTGATTGTCTTTTAGATTGTAAGTCTGCAGCAGAGACTTCTTGTTTTATTAATTGTATGTATGCCACTCTCAGAGACTTTTCAACTGAAAAGATGGATAAAAATGTTTTCTGCAGCAGCAGCAGCAACTTCACCATCTCCTCTGGACTTTGCCCCGATCAGAGAACAGTTGTGCTACCTCTGTTGGAAGAGATGAGAAGGAGAAAGACAATGCTGGTTCACTTGGACAAAATTCTGTAGATCTTTTTGGACCACAGAAGCTGTGGCAAATATACATAGACAATGCCAAATGTTATAGTTAATAATGAATATGGAGGGTTCTTGACAAGTAGGCCAGTGTTGGTACTATTAAGCTGCCTATATATTAGGGTAGGAAATTTAAAGGCACACCGTCTCTGGCTAACTTTACATATATTGAAATGAATTGAGATTTCATGATTGCCTTCCATGAGAGCCACATCATATCAGTGTTGTGTGTTTTTGAAAAGCCTGCCCTTAATATTTCCAAAAAGAGCTTCAGGAATGTTAGATAAAAAGCACCTTTAGAAGTGTCAATGAAATTTTCCCTTCTTGAAAAGTCTGAAACAGTAAATAGAGAGGGGGGAGGAGGCAAAAGTTATGGAAACTGGCATATATAAAGTTTTATTTTAAAGGCAGAAGCTAATATTT
Organism: Heloderma suspectum; assembly: GCF_057233095.1. Lineage (NCBI taxonomy): Eukaryota > Metazoa > Chordata > Lepidosauria > Squamata > Helodermatidae > Heloderma > Heloderma suspectum. The sequence goes on from NC_139461.1 coordinate 90,614,747, forward strand.
ATGACATTAAGTCCTCTCTTTTTTCCACACCCAGAGTAGAAGCCTATTATCTCACTTGACTTTTAGAAGGTAAAGTATTGTAGCACTTTTCCCCTCCCCTTCTAATTCATTTACTATGCCAATCGCAGTTTTCCTCTGATGAAAGTCTCCACTAATCGTATGGAGAAGGAATTAGAATAAAATGTCAAGATGTAATTTCAGTGATGATCAAAAAGTTAATATTAATGCAGAATCTTGAAAACATCATTTGAATTCTGAAAAATTGTCGGAAGAAAAGGGAGAGGCAAGGTTTCTTTCATCTATAATGAGCTTGAGAGGAAGAGTTTCAAGACACACAGAGAAATGGTTCAAGTTCAAAGAAATTAAACCTCAAACCTTTGTAAGACTGGGGGTTAATGGGAGCGAGTGAGAAAGCTCTTTTACAATTCAAAGTTATGCTAAACCAAAATATATTATCTTGACTTTTTTCAAGTGCTACCTTATTACTATTGTACTTCCAGAGCGAGTCAATTTGCAGAATACCTTAACAAAAATGCCACAGGTTTTTGATTGGCAAGCACGAGTATTGCTGCTGTTGGAATTTATGGCTACTTTTCTTTTAAATGGGGGCATATTTTTTAGGATTGTGAATTTTTCCAACCTACGTCAATAAGCATAGAAAAGGTATGCCCCTATTTATTTGCTGGATCCCATGGCTTGTCGTCTTTTCTACTTCTTTTCTACTTCCACTGGGGGATAGAAAGGGGAGGTCTGGGGTCTGTGTCAGGGCAATGGGAGGTAAGCAGAGTTGTTGTCAATTATCAGTCATTCTCTGAACACATGGAGGGTGAAGGTCCAGCAGTAAAAATGAGAACTTGTCATTCTTCCTTCCCTCTTATATCAGAAAGGAAGGGAAGAAAGAATAGCAACAGAATTAGAAAGAGCAAGAGATGACCAGTGTTAAGGTCCCTGTAAGTAACAGGGACTATGTGGCACCATGGGAGTCTGCTGAGAGAGTTAATAGGTAGGATCCCCTAATCCTTAAAAATCCTTCATGCCACCATAAATTTGTCAGTCTTGAAGGTGCCACTAGTCTTTTGTTATGTGAATCCATTGTGTGTGTATGTGCATGCACGTGCATAGGTAAATGAGAGGCTAGTTAGCAAAGGGTACCTGTGCGTTAAACATCAGGACGTTAGGAAACATGAGACACAAACATTGATCTGCAGAGCTAGTATATCCCATCAGCTTCTGAATTATCAGTTACCAGTCTCCACCACTAAGTCTAAAAATGAATGTGAGAAAAGAAAACACTGTTTTAATGAAAATTATAACACTCAGTTGTGTGTAAGTATGAGAGCTGCCCTCTCTCATGTCCCAGTACTGTAAAAAGTATATATGTATGTGTGTATGTGTGTGTGTATGTGTATGTGCACGTGCGTGTGTAAAATCCTTAAAATCAATGCTTACAGCATAATACAGCAGAACATTCTTTCTTTTTTAAAGAGGCAGCTTGAAATATAAATCTACATTACCTCTTGTGGCTATAATAATAAAAAAGAACCCTGCCAAGCTTAATTGTTATCACACATTCTTTAGGCACAGTCTAATCTGAAGTGTCTTCAGTATTCTTGCTTTTATGACAGCCATTTGCTGAAGGCATATGGGAAGAAGAATGCCACCTCATTTGGGAACCAAATCTTCCTCTAAAATCTCATGCCTACTTCAGTTCATTATGTAGTGTGCACATGATATGACACATTTTGTCCATCGCAGTCTCCCAAATCACAACACAAATGAATGAGACACGCATCACAGCTTTTTAACTATTACTCTTAGATTTTTCACATGACAGGATGTAGCAATTGTAATTTCTATAGGCATGGACGAACCTGAAAATTTCATTTTCTCTGTTTCTCATTTTTCCAGTCTTAAGTTAGTTTTTCCCCAAATTTTGAGAATTTTTTTTTCAAAAACAGTTGATATGAAAATGTGTACACTTTTTTATTCACATTTCTCTTAATACACAGGGGGGGGGTATGTAATTTGCCTAATATGCACATTTCTTGCAAGCAGATTACCTCATAGAATACAGTTTAATCCTATTTTCATTAATATACACATTTTTGTGGGCACTTTTCTCTAATATACACATTTTTGTATGCATTGTTTAGCTGGTGAATTCCATTGCAAAATTTGGAGAAGTGGAAATTTGAAGCATAAATTGAGTTTCACTTCGCATATTATTTCAAAAGGATGAAATTAGGTAGGTATGCATTAAAATTCGAACCAAACAAATTTCTCCCCCATCCCTATGTATATATAGCACCATTAACCTCTGGTATTTCATAGCACAACTGTAACATGGGTCAGTCTCATTATTCAAAGTTACAGAATGATGTTTAGATTTATCCCTACATTTACAATCTATATGCTGAGATGTATCCCACATTCATTTACAGGCCTTAGTATTCCAACTTAACACAATATACTAGTATCAGCCACCAAAGCATCAGGCAATGATGATATGTAGAGAAACAATGGTTGATATATCAAACAATAGAAAACAAAGATTCCACAAGCAGCTCATTCCACTTTTAATACCCAGATGGATAGCTGGTAGTTGAACATTTAAGCTATTGGAAACCTTATAGTGGAGACACCAAAGCAAGGATCAAAGATACACTTTATCTGGTTAACTTGTACTGAATCTGCAGTCCAGACAGTAAAATGTAATATATAAAAACTGTGGGGCTTATTTGTTTACTAGCTGTCATTTAATCTTGGCTATTTCCTCTACTTGCAATGTGCATTCTCTGTATTGTGAGTAGTACTTGACACTTCTTCTAGGCTCCTTTCCTAGATCTCTTTCCTAGATCCACCATCCTTAATAGTCCTATTCAGATGTTCTGTATCTGAAAATAGTAAACATGTGAAGACAACATCAGGTGTAAAATACTAAGGGTCAAAATAGACATTACATTAAACCCGTGTCTAGAAGATACATTTGTTTTTATTATTTTTATTCTAGAGTAGGTGCAGGCCTCCTCATATGTACTGGGACCCTAGCCTGGTGGGTAGAGGGGCTTTTAAGATCTGGATCAGGCCCTCTGCATCTACTCAAAAGTAAACATGGAAAGAAGTGTAGCTGCTAGAAACAGACTTAAAGTAATGTCTGTTTTGGCCCTAAGAGGTATTAGCTATTTCTTCCGAACTTTAAAGCTATATCCCAATCTGGTGCCCTCCAGTTATTTTCAACCATAATTCCCAGCATTCCTAAGCATTGGCCCTGCTAGCTTGGGCTGATGAGGAGTTGAAGTCTAAAACATATGACGGGCACCATTTGGGAGAAAACTGCCATATGCTTTTAGTAACTTCTAGAATGTAATACTGGTTTCTATATGCTGTTCCACCCTTCAGAGAGCATTTTCTTTCTCCAGCTACTGTCTCCTACCCACTGCCTGCTATCTCCTGGAATCATAAAATAAAATAAAAATAAAAATAAAACAGAGCTTTTCTATAGACAGTCTCCCATATATTTCATTCCTCATTAGTTTGGGCCAAACGAACCCCGGTTCTTCTCTTATGCTTTCACACCTTTTACCAGGTGAATTCCATTCCAACCCATATATGTAGTGAACATGCTTGCCTGGAAGACCAAAAGCACCCAGTACTTAGAGGTCTTTTCAAGGATACAATTCCTCAAACACTTATGATCTCTGTCATAGGAAGCAGATATATGTGAAGGCAGGAAAACAGCACCCCTCTAGAATCTGCTGCCAAGAGCACCTACATGTCATTATTACTCCACAATAAGGCCAACCCCTGACAAATCACTTAAGAACATGAGAACAAGAATGCTGGATCAGACCACAGGCCTATCTAAGTCAGCATTCAGTTGGCACAGTGGCCAACCAGATGCCCATGGGAAGCCCACAAGAAGGATGAGTGCAACAGCACCCTCCCTCATATTCCCTAGCAACTAGGGATGGCGGAGAATTTCTCCCCGAAACTTCAGGGGGCCGAGCGCCAACGTGTTCGGCCCCCCGAACAAGTTTAGGGGAGAAATTCTCCGCACCCCCTTGCCCCCCGCCCCCCCCGGGATGGGACTTACCTTTGCTGAATGTCCCTCCCGGCGGCGGGTCCGGCCGGCGGTTCGGCGGGTGTTCGTGCGGGGCGGGAGCGGCAGCTGGTCTTTCGACCAGCTGCCTCCGCCGCCATTCCAAGAAAAGAAAAAAAAACAAAAACGCCCCCATGATAGGCTACGTGACGATTAACGTAGCCTATCACGGCTAGATTTGCAAAGTCAGACGTGATAGGCTACGTAAATCGTCACGTAGCCTATCACGGGTGACTTTAAAAAAAAAAAAAAGCGCGTACGGATAATGGCAGCCCCCATAGGGAGCCGCCATTCCTGTTCCTTATTTGGTCGCTGTAGTCTACGTAAAGATTTACGTAGACTACAGCGAAAATAAGGGCAACGCTATTTGCGTTGCCCTTATTTTCACCGTAGTCTACGTAAAGATTTACATAGACTACAGCGACCAAATAAGGAACGCGAATGGCGGCTCCCTATGGGGGCCACCATTAGCGTACGCGCTTTTTTTTTAAAAGTCACCCGTGATAGGCTACGTGACGATTAACATAGCCTATTACGGCTGACTTTGCAGATCTAGCCGTGATAGGCTACGTTAATCGTCACGTAGCCTATCACGGGGGCGTTTGTTTTTTTAAAAAAAACCTTTTTAGTTCGCGGCCGGGCGAGGCGAGGCGCCTCCTCCCCGGCCTGAATTTTGCCCGGGCGAGGCAGGAAGCCTCCCCCCCGGCCTGAATTTCGGCCGGGCAAGGCGGGAAGCCTCCCCCCCCGGCCTGAACTTCGCGGGTGGAGCAGCGAAGCGCCTCCCCCCCACCGCGAACAAGCTTCGAGGACAGGTAAGTGACTTTCGTCCACCCCTACTAGCAACTGGCCTAACACTGGGGATGCATGAGAATTTTACTTGGTTCATGTTTTAGTAAGGAGGACTTACCGAAATTCCCCAATGTCTTTATAAATGAGTAAATATTAATTTTTTTAAAAAAAAAATGAATGTGGGAGAAAGCAAAACTGACATTCATCCAGTCAAGCCCATTCTTAGCTCTTAAAGGTCTGGGTTTGAATCCCTGTGTATTCAGCCCTATTTGTGGTGTTGAATGACGGTTGCTGCCTCCTTTTTTTTCTGACAGGTTCCTCATCTTTAACACCTATACAGCAGGCAGGTACATCATGGTCGTCTCCTGTAGCTGTACCTATTGAACTTAGCTGTGCCTATTGAATAGCTGTACCTATTGAACTTAGCTGGTACAGATGGGTGAAAATTTTGTTGGGTTTGTTGTTTGATTAGGACCTACCAAAACTGGCAAATTTCTTCATAAACAAGACAGAAAGAATATGAGATTTTTTTAAAAAAATGAATGTGGGAGAAAGTGAAACTGACAGATCTGTCCATCCCTAGATAACATTGATTTAGGCAGACCAATGATCTCACTTGGTATAAGACAGCTTCTCGTGTTCCTAAAAATTAGGGGTGAACGAAAGTCACTTACCTTTTCTCGCAGCTTTTTCGCGGTGGGGGGGAGTGCTTTGCTGCTCCCCCCGCGAAGTTCAGGCCAGGGGGGGAGGCTTCCCGCCTCGCCTGGCCGAAATTCAGGCCGGGGGGGGAGGCTTCCTGCCTCGCCCGGCCGAAATTCAGGCCGGGGAGGAGGCTTCCCGCCTCGCCCGGCCGCGAACATGAAAGTAAAAAAAAAAAAAAAAAAGTCCCCTGATAGGCTACGTGACGATTCACGTAGCCTATCACGGCTAGATTTGCAAAGTCAGCCGTGATAGGCTACGTGAATCGTCACGTAGCCTATCACGGGTGACTTTAAAAAAAAAAAGCGCGTACGTGAATGGCGGCCCCCATAGGGAGCCGCCATTCGCGTTCCTTATTTAGTTGCTGTAGCCTACGTCAATGTTTACGTAGACTACGGCGAAAATAAGGGCAACGCAAATAGCGTTGAAATTTGCAGCCGAAAGACCGGCTGCCGCTCCCGCCCCGCTCGAACACCGGACGAACCGCCAGCCGGACCCGCCGCCGGGAGGGACATTCAGGGAAGGTAAGTCCCGTCCCGGGGGGGGGGCGGGGGGCGGGGGGGCGGAGGATTTCTCCCCGAAACTTGTTCGGGGGGCCGAACACGTTGGCGCTCGGCCCCCCGAAGTTTCGGGGAGAAATTCTCCGCCATCCCTACTAAAAATATAGACCACAGAGAGAGAGGCTTCACTTGTTGCTTGCTAGCAGATGATAATCACACTGCTGCGCTTTTAATGCTCCTAAAGTAGATAATTCACCCATTGTAATATTTCTCTCATATATATATATATATATATATATATATATATATATATATATATAAATTTACTTGCCATTTTGGCAGAATTTAGGCTGGTTGCTGCTTTTTTTTCAAATGAATTCCTTCAACTCTAATTATTATTTTTGCACTAGCAAGCCTAGTATCTCCACTCAGAGTATTAAGAAATTCTGAGCAGCAAATATGTATAGTTTATAGGACATCAAAATTAATGAGGTGAAGTTGAAACTCTAAGATCCAAGCATTTTAATGTTTATTCATACCTTCTATGCTATCATTAATGCAGCATAGCACAATCAGAGGGAAGCAAAGCTTCAAAGATTGAAGTCATGCAGAAAGATTAAGAAAACTGGACTTATTCTCACTGGAAAAGATGAAACTTCACAGTGTCCTAATTAAAGCTTTTAAGATTCCAAAGGTGATGAACAGCATCCTGATCCTAGTCAAGTTCCAGTTTGGCAAATAACACTACGATCTAAAAGTGAAGTGTTGGAAGAACAAAATAACTTATTCTCATATGGTCCTAAAGGGGAAAAAAAAACATGTAAACATAATTGATGCTGAAAGGGAAGCATGAGAAAGATCACACTGGAATTTTCAGGTCAGGAAAGTTTAGTAATAATGACTGGAGCCCCTCTCTAAAGTCCATATGCAGTAATAGAAGCCTGCAGATTATGTCTGCAGAGAGCTTCGGCTATGGGCCAGTATAGAAATGGATAGGGATGTACGAAACTGACTTACCGTTTTGTCTGGGGTCATTCACAGTGGGGGGGAGGCGCTCTGTTCCTCCCCCTGAAATTCTCCCTGGCCAGCTCCAGTCCGCAGCGACTCTGCAGATCCGCCGGCCGGGGCCGCCCACAGCCAGACATCTGCCTGCTGGGCTGCGCAGGGACACAAATGGCGGCCGCTGTAGCCGCCACTATTTGCGTCCCTGTCTTTTGCCATGATAGGCTACATAAATATATACATAGCCTATCACGGCAATAGGCAGGAATGCAAATGGCGGCCACTGTAGCTGCCGCCATTTGCACCCCTGTCTTGCCGTGATAGGCTACATAAATATATACATAGTAAGGATGGACGGAACACTTACCTTCCATTCCGTTCTGTTTCTGCTGGGGGGGAGGCGCTCCGTCCCTCCCCCTGGAATCCTCAACAGGGGGGAAGTGATCCGGTCCTCCCCCCCAGAATTCTGCCCGGCTGGCTCCACTCCGCAGCCAAGCCGCGGAGCCGCTGGCCGGCTCCAGCTCCGGCTGCCCACAGCCGGACAGCTGGCCGCTGGGCAGCCCTGCAGGGATGCAAATGGTGGCTGTCGTAGCTGCCGCCATTTGCGTCCCTGTATTTAGCTGTGATAGGCTACGTAAGTATTTATGTAGCCTATCACAGCTATGAAGAGGAAGCGAATGGTGGCCGCAGGATGGCCGCCATTCACAAAGCAGTGCAGACGGCAGTAGGTAAGTGCTCCGTTTCATGTGCCTTTCATGGGCTGGGGGGCGGGGGGCTTCGTTCCATGATGGAATTTGGGGGGCCGAGTGCACTGGCATTTGGCCTCACCGAGATCCATTGCGGAATTCTCTGACATCCCTAATACGTAGCCTATCATGGCAAAAGACAGGGACACAAATGGAGGCGGCTACTGTGGCCGCCATTTGCATTCCTGCTTATTGCCGTGATAGGCTACGTATATATTTACGTAGCCTATCACGGCTGACTACAGGGACACAAACAGCAGTGGCTATGGCCGCTGCAGTTTGTGTCCCTGCTAGCCAGCAGCCGGATGTCCAGCTGCTGGCAGAGCTGGCCAGCGGCTCCGCAGAATTGCTGCGGAGCACAGCCGGCTGGCCAGGATTCCGGGGGGGGGGAGGTACGGAGCGCCTCCCCACCCGTCCAGGATTCCGGGGGGAGGGACTGAGTGCCTCCCCCCCCATCAGCATAATCCGCGAAAGGTAAGTGATTTTCATACATCCCTAGCGGCCGCAGTCGCGGCCACCATTTGAGGAGCTCCAGAACGGCTGACAAAGGTAGGCTCTGTTCCGGGCCCATTTTGCGGGGTGGTGGGATGGGTGGCTTTGTTCCGCCATGGATTCCGGGGGGCCGAATGCGCTGGCATTCGGCCTCCCTGGAATCTGTAGCGAAATTTTCCAACATCCCTAGAAATGGAATTCAATCATCAAAAAACCTGCCTGTTTAGAAGACCAGATGATAAGGCTATCTCAGGTTGGTCCAAATGCCACAAAGCCAGGAAATTGGAAGCTAAGGATGATGCCTTATCTGACATGCCCCATGATCAGTCATGATGTTGTGCAATGTCACAAATTGTTCTTGCTTACAACTTACCTTCCATGCACCCCCACTTCTCTTGGGTCTTTCAGTCCCAAATCCAGATTGGGAGGATGGAGTGCCTGGGACCAGCAAAGATGCTCCACATTGTCTTGGTCCTGTATTGCCTTATGAAGAATATGAGCCTTACTGTATTGCTAGAGGAATCAGACTGTGAGGTGACACATGCGTATTTGTTGCTTATATCAGTAGCTTGCAGGATTGGTTGAATAGTGAGAGGGAGCCCTCTTCTTGCACCCCTCACCATCCTTATATTATTTTTGTGTGTCACTACAAGGTAAGCCTGTATTACATTGTAATTAGGGATGTACGAAAGTCACTTACCTTTTCGAAGAGTGACATTCATGGTGGGGGGGAGGCACTCAGTCCCTCCCCTCTAAACTCTGTTTGGCCGGGCTCCGCTCTGCGGAGATTCTGCAGAGCCCCCGGCCAGGGCCACCTGCAGCCGGACATCCAGCTGCTGGGCAGCCTGCAGGCAACCCCCCCCACAGCGTATGCAAATGGCAGCAGCTACGGTGGCAGCTACGCCCACTACGCTATTTGCGTTCCCCTTTTTTTCACTGTAATAGCTTACGTAAATATTTACTTAGGCTAAAACACCGAAAAAAAGGGAACACAAATGGCGGCCACCGTAGCCGCTGCCATTTGCATACGCTTTTTTTTTTTTTTTAGCTTGCCGTGATAGGCTATGTAAATACTTACGTAGCCTATCATGGCCTCTGCAGGGACACAAATGGCGTCCTTGCGTTAGCGGTGATAGGCTATGAAATTATTTATGTAGCCTATCACAGCTATGATGAGGAAGTGAATGGCGGCCGCAATGTGGCCGCCATTTGCAAGTCAGAGTGGACGGCAGCAGGTAAGTGCTCCATTTTGCGTGCCTTTTGTGTGGGGGGTGGGGCTTCGTTCTGCCACAGATTTCGGGGGGCTGAATGCACTGGCATTCGGCCTCACTGAGATCCGTGGTGGAATTCTCTGACATCCCTAATTGTAATTCAAGTTTTTATTCAGTTTTTTCTATTGCATCTGCAGGAATGAGACCAAAAAAAACATTCAACCCCATACCAAGATTTCCAGCAGCAGGCATGCTGCAAGATTTTTGGGATTGCTCTCTAATACAAGATGTTTGGTTGTGACAGAATAGGTTTGGATTCTGAAAGGAAAATATTCATTCTCTACCATATTGAGATTTCCACTAGCATCTTGAAGGACCTACCCATGGTTGCTTTGGATCTTGAGATGCTTGGTGAAGATAAAACAATGTGGTGGTATGCTGTTGTAGATTAAAACAAGTGATTAGTGGAAGGCTTAAACACTCTCTTCCAGCACACTACTTATTTGTTTCAGACAGCATCTTCCCAATATCACTTCACCCCAGAAAAGATGTATGGGTTCAGGTTTGTGAGTTCAGTTGTCTGACTTCATATCCTATGTGTCTCTGTGAGTACCTTTTAGAATGGAGAAGGCACTGCCCTACAAGCCTACTTCAATTTAATAAATGTAGCAACTGATCTTCTCAAAATCATTATATTCCCCACCCCACACAATACCAAGTAGGGATGGATGAGCCCATCTCTGTTCGGGGTGGGGAGAATTCAACCAACTGCCCCCCCCCACAGCTGATGCAGCCCGGACCTGCTCGGTGAGCTTCCCTGCTCGCCCCACTTGCCCGCGAGCTGCACGAGCTGCCCCTCTTCCCTATGCTGGCTGTCAAGGGCTGGCGTGGGGGAAAAGGGCCTCAGCAGCCAGTCCCCAGCCTCTCATCCTAGCCTTCTCCAGAGGAAGCCAGGGCAAGAGCACTGGGGTGCCACCGTCACCCGTCTTCCGCGCACCAGCTGTCAAAGGCCAGCGTGGGGAAGAGAGGCCTCAGTGCAGCCAGCCCACAGCCTCTCGCCCTGGCCTCCATCAGGTGGGCGGGGGAGAAGAGGATAGGTGCCTCCTTCTTCCCTCCATCCCCACCTGCTACAGTGGTGGCGGCAAGGGACAAGCTGGTCATTTTCTATAAGGCCAGGAAATCTTACGGAAAATGACCAGCCTCTCCCGTGCCACTGCCGCTGTAGCAAGGATGGGGGGAAGGAGGAGAGGTACTGCCCTCTTCCCCTCTCCTTGCTGAGGGTGCGGGCGCCTGAGTTCTTGCCTGACACAGCTTGCTGCGAGTTGGGCAAGAGCTCAGCTCTGTGAACTGGTGTCCGGGGGGCCGAGCCAGCAATTTCTTGCCGGGCTTTGAGCCCCAACCAGACACTTGTGCCATTCCTACTACCAAGTTCCACTTTTCTTGGTGCCTGCTAGTAATCTTTGAAACAATTTCCTCTACCCCCACCCCAACCTGCTTTGACATTTGTCACCATTACTGGCAACATCATCAATCATGCTGTTGCTAGGAAATACAGCTACATCTACCACACACCATTATTAGCAGTAGTACTGCTCTCAGCCCAACTATGTTATAGGAGACACCCATCTCTCACTAAAAACTCACCCAGTAAAGACTAGGGGTGTACGAAACCCCGCTTACCTGGCTCTGCTGGGGTCCACAGGTGGGGGGAGGCAATCCATTCCTCCCCCCGGAATCCTCAACGGGGGGGAGGCGATCCGTTCCTCACCCCCGGAATCCTGCCTGGCCAGCTCCGCTCCGTGGCCAGTCCTCAGAGCCACCGGCCGGGCCAACCTGCAGCAGGGCCTCTAGCCACTGCCGGGCAGCTGCGGCCGCAACTGGCATCCTGTGTAGGGGAAGCGGCCGCCATTTGCATCCCTATGCTGGCCCATGATAGGCTACGTAAAAATATACGTCCCCTACTCCATTTGTGTTCCCGCTTTAGCCGTGATAGGCTACGTAAATATATACATAGCCTATCATGGGCCGGCATAGGGACGCAAATGGTGGCTGCTAAGGTGGCCGCCATATGTGGCCACAGCAGCCCGGCAGTGGCCAGAGCCACTGCCGTTGCTGCCACCACCGCTTCATCCGCCGCCAGAGCTGCCGCCGGAGCCGCAGCCAGGTAGGCTCCGTTTCACAGGGCTTTTGCGGGGTGTTGGGGCAGGTTGCTCCGTTCCACCACGGATTCTGGGGGGCCAAATTCACTGGAATTCAGCCTCCATGGGATCTGTGGTGGAATTCTCTAACATCCCTAGTAAAGACATTGGTTGACTCACAGAATAAAAGTGTTAATCACTTCACAGTAGGATTCCTCTAGCAATACAGTAAGGCTCAGATGCTTCATAAGGCAATACAGGAACAGGACAATGTGGAGCATCTTTGCTGGTCCCAGGTACTCCATCCTCTCAAACTGGATTTGGGACTGAAAGACCTAGGAAAAGTGTGGGTACATGGAGGGTAAGCTGTAAGCAAGCACGATTTGTGACATCGCACAACATCATGACTGATCAAGGGGCACATCAGATAAGGCATCAGCCGTAGCTTCCCATTTCCTGACCTTGTGGAGTTTGGACCACCATGAAGTAGCCTTATCGTCTGGTCTTTTAAACCAGAAGGTTTGGGGCACAAACCATGCAAAGGGATGGGGTGGGGTGATCACATACCACACAAAAGTACCCCTTTGCATCCACATTTTCCTGTTCTAGCAATAACTCCCATTTCACAGAAAGTCAGGTGACTTAAAGATGATTAATGGGAGCAGAGTGTCCACACAGCCATAATACCAATGATAATAATTAAAATAAGATATGATACTCACAGAGTAGGGGTGTACGAAACCATTCTCCCCCGCCCCCAGAATCCTGCAGGGGCCTCCAGCCGCTGCCGGGCTGGTGCGGATGCAAATGGTGTCCTGAGTAGGGGATGCCATTTGCATCACTATGGTAGCCCGTGATAGGCTACGTAAATAACTACATTGCCTATCACGGCTAAAGCAGGGACGCAAATGGTGTCCCCTACACCATTTGTGTTCCCGTTTTAGCCGTGATAGGCTATGTAAATATTTACGTAGCCTATCACGGCTAAAACAGGAATGCAAATGACATAGGGGACACCATTTGCGTCCCTGCTTTGCCATGATAGGCTACGTAAATACATATGTACCCTATCATGGGGCCGGCATAGAGACACAAATGGCGGCTGCTACGATGGCCGCCATTTGCAGCCACAGCAGCCTGGCAGCAGCCGGAGCTGCTGCCGCCGAAGCCACAGCCGGAGCTGCAGCCACATAGGCTCCGTTTCGCAGGGCTTTCGCGGGGTGGAGGGGTGGGGGGCTCCATTCTGCCATGGATTTCGGGGGGCCGAATGCACTGGCATTCGGCCTCACCAAGATCCGTGGCGGAATTCTCCGCCATGCCTATCTCAGAGTCACATAGAAAAACAGCCTTTGGAAATTAGGAAAAACTTCTGAAAGCCTCCCAACATCCATGCTTTTGTTCTGAAAGCATCCAAAAATCCATCACAAAGCATCCGCCAGAACAGACCTACTCAGAAGCAGCACAGTACAAACTTATGTATTTATTTAGTTAGCTAGTTATTCATTTCATTTCTGTGCCACCCATTATGGATATCTTACTTGTAAGATGTAAGGACTAGACTGCTCCGGAGAAAGTATAGGCATCCCTTTGTATTTAATGATGATAATGATTACATCCCTTGGAAGCCAGCAGGAACCCTTTGCAAACCCCTCCCCCCTTCACACATACACAAAACACCCCATACTATAACATCAATGATAATTATCATAATTAAAATCACATGTGATATTCTCAGAATCACACAGAAAAGCAGCCTTTGGAATACAGAAACAGGTTCACAGCCTTTCTTCACCGATCCATGGTGTACAATTGTTTGCCAACTCCGATTAAAAATAATTGTACTCTGAGCATGTATAGTTTTATACTTTAAACTCACTTAAATTATATCACAACTATAATTGCAGAAATAAAATGGAGCTTGCTTCTGCTATCCTGATGCTGAACAGATTTACTTCAGAATCAGCACCATTTTCTTGTAGAAAAAAATACTCTATTTCAAAAATAAATTGTTTATTAAAAAAAGAAGCCCTACCCTGTGTCCAGTTTGGCTGGCTGTGGGGGGACTGTTGCAGGGAACAGGGGAGAGGACAGACGTGAGTGGCTGCCATTGGCAGTTTCTGGTGCTACTACTGGGTGTGAGAGGGGCCCAAGAGGTGCTTTTAGCTCTCCGGGCCCCTCCTAAATTCCTCTTTGAAGAATGGCTCCCTTCCGCCCTCCCTGTGTGCAGTGTGGGTTCTGCTGATCATCCTTTTGGGGGCCGAGTAAGAATTTTTGGATCACAGTCTGAGTGGCCGGGGCTGTGTGTCTTTTTGCCTACTTCACACTGTAGGTGGGGTGGGTGTGTCCTTTAGGTGAATTTGTCTTTATCTCATAGTTAGGTCTCTTCAGTCACATTTCCCCAGGTAAGCTGCTAGGGACGGGCAATGCTGATGAGTATAGGGATGGTGAGTGTTCAGAGGCACTGTTTTTGTGACAGGTGATGCCTGAGGCCTCCCACACTGGGTTTTGCGGCCCATCAGGGGGATAAGAGTTACCAGTGAGGCCAAGTCACCTCACACACCCAGTGTTTTGCGGCCCTGGAGAGGGTGACAGGTAGGGATGGACGAAAGTCCCATACCTGTTCTTGAAGCTTGCTTCGCGGTGGGGGGGAGGCGCTTCTGTTCTCCCCCCGAAGTTCAGGCGAGGGGGGGAGGCACCCCGCCTCGCCCGGCCGAAATTCAGGCTGGGGGGGAGGCACCCCATCCCTCACCAGCGAAATTCAGGCCGGGTAGGAGCGTCCTGTCTACCCGGTCGTGAAAAAAAAGTAAAACACACACACACCCGTGATAGGCTACGTGATGATTTACGTAGCCTATCACGGCTAAATTTCCAAAGTCAGCTGTGATAGGCTATGTAAATCATCACGTAGCCTATCATGGGTGACTTTGAAAAAAAAAAAGCACATACACAAATGGCGGCTCCCATGGGGACCGCCATTTGCGTTCCTTATTTTGACACGTCTAGTCTACGTAAAGATTTATGTAGACTAAGGCGAAAATAAGGGCAACGCAAATAGCGTTCCCTTATTTTCGCCGTAGTCTACATAAATGTTTACATAGACTAGACGTGCCAAAATAAGGAACGCAAATGGTGGCGCCCATGGGCCGCCACCATTTGCATACGTGCTTTTTTTTTTCCAAAGTCACCCGTGATAGGCTACGTGACGATATACGTAGCCTATCACGGCTGACTTTGGAAATCTAGCCATGATAGGCTACGTAAATCGTTACGTAGCCTATCACGGGTGTGTGTGTGTTTTTTTTAATTTACTTTTTTTTTTTGCAATGGCGGCGGCGGCAGCCAGTTGGGAGACCGGCCGCCGCCCCCGCCCCTGCCGAAATGCCGCTGAAACGCCGCCGGGACCCGACGCCGAGAGGGTCATTCGCACGAGGTAAGTCCCATCCCGGGGGGGGGGCGGGGGGCCAGCGGAGAATTTCCCCACCAATTTCGGGGGGCCGAATGAGTTGGCATTCGGCCTCCCGGAGATTCATGGAGAAATTCTCCGCCATCCCTAGTGACAGGGGAAGGCCTGCCTCCCACAAAACGGGTAGCCCTGGAGGGTGGCGAGCTGCAATGCCACTCTACAGACTTTGAGTGCTTTCGCCCATTACAGTGCCTAGCTAGCAGCTGGCACAGATTAGTCATCCATCTAGGTCTTTCTCCTTTGCAGATTGGTATCAAAATGGGTCTCATTTATTGATCAGTCACTTGAGACCATCTCCTTATTCCTCCCCTCCTTTCTGTCCACAATGTCCATTTCTATAGTTGTGGTTTTTTTTATCCTCTAAAAAATTCTACACCTAAAAGTTCTACCCTTAAAGGTGGACTAAAAATTCCATTCCAGCAGGCTGTGCTGCAGGAGATGAGAGTGAGAAGAGATCCATCTTGGCTCTGTGTTTTCTCCTCCCTCCCAATCTCCTTTCCTTTTGTGTTATGTCTTTTAGAATATAAGCCTGGGAACAGGGGCTGTCTTGTGTTCTATCTTTGTAAGTCACCTTGGAAGACTTTTGAGCTAAACGGCAGAATAAAGTGGAATAAATAAATAGGCTTGCATACAGTTTCAATTTATATCTCTCACTCAAAAGTGGTTTTGAAAAAGTGACTGGCAGTGTGGAAACTTCTGTGATAAAAATTAATGAACATTTCTGAGTGCATGATATGGCATACTTCTGATTCTGTTATACAAAGAACTCTGTGTAACTAGGAAGTTTGCACTTTTCTTTTTGTTTGAAATTGCCCTGAGAAGATGTGAAATTAGGGATGGCGGAGAATTTCTCCATGAATCTTCGGGAGGCCGAGTGCCGACGCATTCGGCCCCCCGAAAGTGTTGGGGAAATTCTCCTCCGGCCCCCCGCCCCCCCCGGGATGGGACTTACCTTCAGCGAATGTCCCTCTCGGCGGCGGGTACTGGCAGCGGTTCGGCGGCGGTTCGGCGGGGGCGGCGGCTGGTCTCCTGACCGGCTGCCGCCGCCGCCATTACAAAATAAAAAAGTAAAACAAAAAACAAAAAACACATAGGCTACATGACGATTTACGTAGCCTATCACGGCTCGATTTCCAAAGTCAGCCATGATAGGCTACGTGACAATTTACGTAGCCTATCACGGCTGACTTTGGAAATCTAGCCATGATAGGCTACGCAAATCGTTACATAGCCTATCACGGATGTGTGTGTGTTTTTTTAACTTTTTTTTCGCGGTCGGGGAGACGGGGCGCTCCTCCCCGGCCTGAATTTCGCCGGCGAGGGATGGGGCACCTCCCCCCCTGGCCTGAATTTCGGCCGGGCGAGGCAGGGTGCCTCCCCCCCTCGCCTGAACTTCGGGGGGAGAACCGAAGCGCCTCCCCCCCACTGCGAAGCAAGCTGCGGGACAAAGTAAGTCCCTTTCGTCCATCCCTAGAAATTACTGTCCTTATACAGTACTTGCCTGACTTGAACCAGAAAGTCATAGACTTTCCCGGGGGGGGGGGCTTTAAGGGTGTGTTGAAATATCAGTACCTTGCAGCATTTTCCCATCCCCTCAGCCAAGTCAATTCCTTTGCTAATTATGCCTTGGAAAGTTGGAATACATGGGATGTGCCTTTTTGTCATAGCAGCCAAACACCGGGTTGACATTGTCATCAACCTGTCAGCCATAAGCCCAAGATCTTCATCTTGGTCAGTCACAAGCATACAAGTGAGGCTGGGATTTCCCCCCCACAATGTGCATCACTTTATACTTCCTTGCATAGAACTGCTGCATTTACCATTTTGATGTCCATTTTTCCACTATGGAGTGATACTTTTGGATCTCTTCACAATCCCTCTTTGTTTTAACTGCCCTAACTCATTTGGTGCAATCAGCAAACTTGGCCACCTTGCTGCTTAGTCCTGGTTCCAGATCATTTGTTGTTACTACTGCTACTACTACTACGACAACGACGACTACAACATTTGTTATTATTACATTTATATCCTGCCCTTTTTCCTCTTGAAAGTAACCCACAGCAGCTTCCATGGGCATCCTCCTCCTCCATTTCATCCTCACAACAACCGTGTGAGGTAGGTTAGGCTCAGAGTCAGTGAGTGGACCAAAGCCACCCAGTGAGCTTCATGGCAGAGTGGGGACTAGAACCAAGATCTCCCAGGTTCCAGTCCAACACTCTAACCACTACACAACCCTGTCTTTATGAACAAATTGAAAAGCATTGGTCCCAATACAAATCCCTGCTATCTAAAAAGCTATCTAAAAGTTCAGGATGTTTGAAAATATATTTTAAAACTTAAGCAGGAAAACAGTGAATACCCTGTTAAGTTGTTAAATAAATGAAATCGTGACACACGAGAAGTCTTAAGATATGAATTGTTTATAAAGAAAATTAAATGCAGAAGAACATATACAGAAGTAAAATGTGAAACATGCAATGATTACAAAAAAATACAAGCGTACACTATGCAAAATACACTACAGTTTAACTCCTGCTAAGGCCTACTAAAAACAAAACAACAAAAACAACAACGTTAGTGTTAGATAAAAAGGGGAGGTCATAAGTAGCTAGTGTAGCTAGTGACTCGGTCACGTAGGCATGACACGTGACAAATGAGTCAGCTTAAACAGAGAGCATGCGCAGAGACAAAGAACTGATAGAAAAGTACTGAGCTGTTAGGGATGGGAATAAAAAGGTTGGGCGCGCCATGTTCTGGGTCCAGACTGCTCAGCACCCGTATTGCAAAACAATCAATAAAACTTTGTTGGCTCCACTGTCGTCTGCCTGGCCTCTCATTTGACCAGAAGCAAGAACTTTTTCTAACTATTTGGTGCCGTGTCTCGGATCGTGCCTTCTGGGGCGCGTTCTCGTGCATCGAGCCAAGGGGCCGCGGTGGGGAAGTGGCCACAGGCGTTTAACTTATACTGCCTTCTCCTTCCTGGTGGCAGGGAGACGCTCGGGGACCAACGCCATTGTAAGGGAGACTGAGAGCACCCTTTTAAGGTACCGGTAGTGGATCCATGAGGCAGCTGGATGCAGCTGCGGGTGGAGTACTGAGACTTCAGGGTAAGTGGCAACTTACACTCGGGGAATTTGCAGGACAGTGGTGTGTGTGTGTCGAGATTTGTGTGAGACGCCTCTGGGCAAAGCGAGTGAGGAGCCCCGATTTGCATTTCCCTACCCCGGCGACGGACGGGGTCAGAGAGGGGCGAAGCGTACGAATTGTTGGCTGAAACCACTGCTGTCATGGGCGGATCCCACTCTAGGCCTGAAGAAAAGTCTCCAACACCCTTGGGATGTTGTTTGCGCAACTGGAATAAGTTTAAGCAAGATTATGGAACAAAAATGACGAAGGACGGTCTCATCCTCCTTTGTACCCAGGAGTGGCCAGTATTGGAACTGTGATGGCCGCCTGAGGGGTCTTTTGATCCAAAAATTGTATCCGCTGTGCATGTGATAGTTACCCAAAGGGGAAGTTGGGACCAGTTTCCTTACATCGACTCGTGGGCAACAAATGTGCCCTTAGAAGGAAAACCAGCAGCTTGGGTGGTAAAATGCATGTCTCTGGCCCTCCCTGTAATAACTACTAGAGTCATCAAAAAACAAAAGCTGCCAGCCGCCTTACCCACAGCGCCGGAAGATCCATTACTCCCCCCACCCTACGGAACAGCCTTGTCAGGCGCCACGCGACCCCATCTGGTTGCTCCCCCTTCCCCCTCCTCAGAAAACTTGCTCAGCAAAGAGGTAAGGGATTGTGATCTTGTGACGGAAGACCATCATCACCTTCAACAGCGTGTGGAGACAATTGAGAGAGCCCTAAAGTTGATGGACGGGGGAAGTGGGGCCCATCTTACAAAAGCAGATAGCCCAGAGAGTAGAGGGGAGAAGGGGGGCTCCACCTATAATTTGTGAAAGGATCCACAACCACCAACCAAACTGACGCTCCCCATAAGAGAGGTCCCGGATCCCACTGCTCAGCATCCCCAAGGGACTATGTTCATATATGTCCCTTTTACGACATCTGATTTGTACAATTGGAAACAGTTCAACCCCCCTTTTGATGAGGGTCCCGGGCTGCTCTTATCCTTAATGGAGAATGTGAGACTTACTCACAACCCCACCTGGGACGACACTCAAATGTTATTGAATACTTGTTTTCTCAGTCAGAAACCTACTATTCTTGCCGGTGCGCGTGCCAAGCTTAGGGAGGATCTCCCCCTAGCGACCGAAGATGAGATAGCAGTGGTGTTGCCTTTAGGATGGCCTGACTGGGGAGTGGCCACCGCTGCACAAAGGCAGAGGCATGCCGAGTACTTTCGGCTCATTTTAGCAGGCATGAGACAAGCCGTGCGAAAGGCCCCAATTTACAAAAGATTTTAACATTAAAACAAGATAAGAACGAGCCGCCCACAGCTTTCCTTCAGAGATTGAGGGAAGCCTTTGGGAAATATACAGACATTGATCTGAGTGATCCCAATAATCTGAGAATTCTCACGACTCAGTTCGTGGGTAATAGTTGCCAAGATATTAGAAAGAAATTGCAAAAAGTCGAAGGAGGGTTGGCAGCGGACCTGGGAGTGTTAGTGGAAGTGGCCGAAAAGGTGTATGAGAGACGTGAAGAAGAAGAGAAAGTGCATGAAAAATGGCAGGCAAAGCTTATGGCAGCTGTGTTTAAAGGGGAAGAAGAGAAGAAAGGAGAAGGGAAAAGAGGGATATGAAGGAGAAAGGGGCCTCGCCTTGGGAAGGATCAGTGTGCCTTCTGCAAGAAAACTGGGCATTGGAAATGTGAATGTGAAGCGTTGAAAAAAAAAAAAGAGAGGGATGACGCTGAGGGAGGAGCTCAGGGAGTCCTCCATGTTAGAGAAGGCTAGGACAGACTGGGGCCCGGCCCCCTCCTGGCCATAACAGAGGCTAGAAGGGACCCTATTGTCAGAATAAAGGTTGGGGACCATCCTTACGATGCCCTCATAGACACAGGGGCCACCATGTCCATCCTCCCTCTTGCTTGGCCACCAGGGGGAACAGGAGGGACTACCACCATAATGGGCATTGAAGGGAAAGCCACCTGGGTGCCCTTGTCCCGACCACTCCTCACAAAGGTTGGAAACACCCATTTAGAGCATGTGTTTATCTGTACCCCCTCTTGTCCGGTGGCATTATTAGGGAGGGACCTATTGGCTAAACTCCAACTCGAGATTGCATTTACCACAGATGGGAAAATGGAGGTGCAGCTCCCCAAACAGCAAAGTAGCAATTATCAGATGGCACTCTTGAATGCCATACCAGACCCCATGCAGAAAAGGGGGAAGAATGGAAACAGATAGAAAACTGAGTTAATCCCCTGGTTTGGGCTGGAAAAGGAGGGGCAGCCTGCGCCAATACAGCCGCACCCTACAGAATACCTCTTAAACCAGGAGCCAGGCCAGTTCATGTGAAGCAGTACCCCCTATCGCGACAAGGAAAAATTGGACTGCAGCCAGTAATATCAAGACTGCAAGAAGAGGGATGCCTAATCGAGGTAATGTCCCCCTACAACACCCCCATCATTGCGGTATCCAAAGGGGAAGGAAAAGGACTTGTGCAAGACCTCCGCCTCCTCAACCAGCAAATAGAAGCCCCCTACCCCGTGGTGCCAAACCCACACACTCTCTTGACAAAAATTCCAGAAAGCCATGAATGGTTTACTGTCATAGACCTGAAGGATGCTTTCTTCAGTATCCCACTACATCCAGACTCGAGGCTGTTATTTGCCTTCCAATGGGAGGACTCAAGAGGCGAGGCCAAGGTTCAGCTAACATGGACAGTGATTCCCCAGGGACTTAACCTATCGCCTGTCATCTTTGGCCAACAGCTTCAGAAGGATTTAGGGCCATGGATCCATCAACACCCTGAGATAAATCTCTTGCATTATTGTGATGACCTCCTAATTAAGTCTCATACCAAGGACGAATGTCTAGAAGGGTCGATCGCCCTTCTAAATCATCGGGCCGAAGGAGGCTACAAGGTGCCCAGAGAAAAAGTACAGCTAGTTCAACAAGTCGTCAAATTTCTTGGATATCAACTAATGAAAGGAACACGAAGCTTGAGCCAAGACAGGGTCGAAGTTATCTGCACTTGCCCTGCTCCCTCCTCTCCTCGCGAGCTACAGGCCTACCTGGGACTGACTGGGTTCTGTCGATTATGGATCGCAGAATATGGAGAAATAGCGCAACCATTATATGAGGCACTGCAAAAGGACAAACTAAAGGAGTGGAGATGGACCAAAGAGATGAATACGTCTTTCCTCAGTTTCAAAGCTGCCCTTGTGAATCCACCTGCCCTGGCTATACCGAACCCCAACCAGCCCTTTAGGCTTTATGTACACGAAAACAAGGGGATAGCTTTGGGGGTTCTCTGCCAGAAGAAAGGGCTGGCCTGGAGGCCTGTGGGATATTACTCCAAGGTCTTGGACATTGTGGCAAGGGGCTGGCCGAGTTGCCTTCGAGCTGTGGCAGCTACAACTAGGGATGGCCGTGAATTTCTCCACGAATCTCAGGGAGGCCGAATGCCAACACATTCGGCCCCCCGAAATTGTTGGTGAAATTCTCTGCCACCCCCTCGCCACCCCCCCCGGGATGGGACTTACCTCATGCAAATGTCCCTCTCGGCGGCGGGTCCTGGCGGCGTTTCAGCGGCGTTTCGTCGGGGGCAGGGGCGGCGGCCGGTCTTCCAACTGGCTGCCGCCGCCGCCATTACAAAATAAAGTAAAAAAAACAACAACACCCATGATAGGCTACGTAACGATTAACGTTGCCTATCATGGCTGACTTTGGAAATCTAGCCGTGATAGGCTACGTTAATAGTTACGTAGCCTATCACGGGTGTTTTTGTTGTTTTTTTCCATTCACTTTTTATTTCGCAGCCGGGGAGATGGGGTGCTTCTCCCCGGCCTGAATTTCGGCCGGGCGAGGCGGGGCGCCTCCCCCCCGGCCTGAATTCCAGCCGGGCAAGGTGGGGCGCCTCCCCCCCGGCCTGAACTTCAGGGGGAGAACCGAAGCACCTCACCCCCACCGCGAAGCAAGCTGCGGGACCAGGTAAGTGACTTTTGTACATCACTAGCTACAGCCCTAATCAACACAGAGGCAGAAAAGATGACTATGGGAGGACCCACTGAAATTTGGGTCCCCCATGGTGTGCCGCAGATCCTGGGATCTGGAGGAGGAAGCAAATTCCTCAACCCTGCCAGGCACTCCAGATATGAGATAAGCCTACTCCTGAATGAGAGCCTCACCTTTAAAGCATGTTCCAGCTTTAACATCACCGCACTACTGCCAATACTCCAGGGCCCAAATAAGCCCGGACCACCCGACCATGATTGCCTTGAGATATTGGACTTAGATACAAAAGGCCGACCTGATCTAGAGCATGAGCCAATTGAAGGGGCTGAGGACTTGTTTGCTGACAGGTCCAGTTACATGCTAGACGGAAAGCGGTATACAGGAGCAGCAGTCGTCACTCAAGACAAGAGCATACATGAAGAATGGCTACCACCACATTTCTCCGCCCAGTCCACTGAATTGGTGGCCCTAACAAGAGCGCTCCAGGCCGGAAAAGGGAAGCGAGTTAATATCTACACTGATAGCAGAAACGCTTTTGCCATCGTACACGTCCATGGGCAGTTATGGAAGGAAAGAGGCTTCCTCACGGCTAATGGATCCCCGTTGGCCAACAACAGCCTAATAGTAGATCTTCTCGATGCACTTCAACTGCCCCTACAAGTGGCCGTCATCGACGTCCGACCTCACGGAAAAGAGAAGGAGGACAGATGGAGAAAAGGAAATAAAAAAGCAGATGAGGCGGCAAAGAGGGCAGCCCGAGAGGGAGTTCAAGGAGTGTTCCTAGTCCTACCGGGGCAGGAGGACCCACCCACATATTCCTCCTCTGAGTTGCAGATGGCGCGGGAACACGGAGTATATCCTCGGGCCGATGGGTGGATCCAGATGACAGATTAAAGGTTACTTCTACCACAGACCTTGCAGAAGGCTGTCTTAGAACAGGTGCATCACTCCCTCATCACCCAGGGGCCTCAGCTATGATTGAGTACTGTAAAAGACTGTTTGTGTCCCCAGGTTTGACAGTCCGCGCCCATCGGCTAGCATCAACTTGTGAGATCTGCCAGAAAACTAACCCTGCAAGATCGCCTCCTCCACCCAAAGGGGGGAGGCCTTGGGCATATTATCTCTTCCAGAGGGTCCAGATTGATTTTGCTGAAATGCCACCTTGCAGGGGTTACAGATACCTGCTTGTCATTGTGTGTCAAATGACAGGATGGATAGTGGCATTCCCATGTAAAAGTTGCCAGGCAAAAACTGTAGTCTCCAAACTATTGCAAGAGGTAATACCACGGTTTTCTTTGCCCGAAACTAATGAGTCAGACCAGGGTTCGCACTTTACTTCCACCGTTACCCAAGGGTTGGCCCAAGCTCTGGGGATAGATTGGCATCTCCATTGCCCCTGGAGACCCCAGGCGAGTGGCCAAGTTGAAAAGGCCAACCGTAGCCTCAAGGAAACTTTAACTAAGCTCCAGAGAGGGGTTAGGCTCACGTGGGTCCTTGCCCGTCGCTCTGACAAAAGTTCGAAGGATGCCCAGAAAGGGGATAAAACTTTCTCCCTTTGAATTAATGTTTGGATTCCCCCCCCCCCGGTGCATTGCGGAAGAAGGGAAGAGGTTAAATGGGAATTGGGGGATCAGATGTTGAGGGGGCAATTAACTACTCTGCAGTCTGTTCTCTCGCAGCTACGAGCTTACTCTGTGCCGTTCCAGAGGCTACCGTTCGATGCACCAATCCACCGATTCCAATCAGGGGACAAGGTGCTGCTGAAAAAGTGGAATAAAGAAACTCTAAAAGAGGGGTGGGAAGGGCCTTATTTAGTGGGACCTACTAGTAGGGATGTACGAAAATTCCGCCATGGATCTCGGGGAGGCCGAATGCCAACGCATTCGGCCTCCCGAAATCGGTGGCGGAACGGCCCACCACCCCCCTGCCACCCCCCAGGACGAGACTTACCTTCCTGGTGGCGGCGGTTTGGCGGCTGTTCGGCAGCGGCGGCAGCGGCAGCTGCGGCAGCTGTGGCGGCTGCGGCAGCTGCAGCAGCTACGGCAGCCGGTCTTCCGACCGGCTGCTGCAGCTGCCATTTCCAGTTTAAAAAAAAAAAAAAAATGATAGGCTACGTAAAGATTTATGTAGCCTACCATGGCTAGTTTTTTTTTTAAAAAAACGTGAAAGGCTACGTAAATGTTTACGTAGCCTGTCACGGCTGACTTTAAAAAACAAACAAACGCGCGTACACAAATGGCGGCGGCCATGGCCGCCGCCATTTGCGTTCCTTATTTTGGGACGTCTTAGTCTACGTAAACATTTACGTAGACTAAGACGGCGAAAATACGGGGAACGCAAATAGCGTAGCTATGTTCCCCTTATTTTCGCTGTCTTAGTCTACATAAATGTTTATGTAGACTAAGACGTGCCAAAATAAGGAACGCAAATGGCAGCGGCCATGGCCGCTGCCATTTGCGTATGCGCATTTTTGTTTTGTTTTTTAAGTCAGCCGTGATAGGCTACGTAAACATTTACGTAGCCTATCATGGCTGACTGCAGGGATGCAAACGGCGGCGGCTACGGCCACGGCCAGGGACACAAGCGAAGAGATCAACCAGGAGCCACAATCGCCTGTTATTTACAAATTCCAACACTTGGGGGAAAGCTAAGGTTTGACTAAGCTTCTACTATACGACACAGCCGAAACGACCAGCTAAGCACTCGGACCACCAAAAACCAAGCTGTGAGACATAAGTAAAGACTTAAAGGGGGGAGTGTTAGATAAAAAGGGGAGGTCATGAGTAGCTAGTGTAGGTAGTGACTTGGTCATGTAGGCATGACACGTGACAAATGAGTCAGCTTAAACTGAGAGCATGCGCAGAGACAAAGAACTGATAGAAAAGTACTGAGCTGTTAGGGGTGGGTATAAAAAGGTTGGGCATGCCATGTTCTGGGTCCAGACTGCTCTGCACCCATTTTGCAAAACTATCAATAAAACTTTGTTGGCTCCACTGTCGCCTGCCTGGCCTCTCATTTGACCAGAAGCAAGAACTTTTTCTAACAATAGTAGGCCCAGTAGGCCCAATGTTATTAGGCCCAAAACAGTGTTCATAGGCCCAAGTAAGCCCAGCAGCAGTTTAAACTGTACTTGTTGTTGTTGTTGTTGTTGTTCAGTCGTTAAGTCGTGTCCGACTCTTTGTGACCCCATGGACCATAGCACGCCAGGCCTTCCTGTCCTCCACTCTCTCCCGGAGTGTTCTCAATTTCCACCAATCCAAACCAATTAAATGCAGTGTTTGAAGCTTTCAGCTATATGGCAGTATGGTCCAAACTTTTAGAGAAAAGGAGCGGGAGCGGGGGTAAAAAAAATGTATAGCTACCTATCCCAACCAGAGATCTGGAGACCAGGCTTTCAAGGATCCAGAGGAAGGTGGAAAGAGACCTCTCCTAGAATCCAAAGTGTAAAACTCAGCAAAGTGCAGGTAAGGAAAATTAATCCAGGGAGAGAATGAAGACAATATTTTAAATTGACAAGTGTTGTGAAGCCCGTGCTTCACCAGTGAGCAAAATAAAATAGCAGGCAAAAACTACAGCAAGCTGCTCAGGCACCAGGTGTCTGGCTCAGAGAAACTGGCTTGGGGAAAGATAACCCAAAATAGTTTCAACGCCAAGAGAAAACATGTTCAAAAAGAGGGAAGAGGACTCTTCTTCTCCCAAAAGAGAGGCAAGAACCAAAAAACCTCTCAAAACAAATCAAAATCTGCTAATAAATTTCAGAGTTAAGCAGAAGGTAAAAGTCAAGCAAGTCAGGTTGGAACAAATGTGGTTCTTGTCTTTTTCACAGGGCACTGTTGCTTT
Organism: Heloderma suspectum; assembly: GCF_057233095.1. Classification (NCBI taxonomy): domain Eukaryota; kingdom Metazoa; phylum Chordata; class Lepidosauria; order Squamata; family Helodermatidae; genus Heloderma; species Heloderma suspectum. Next base: position 90,640,864 of record NC_139461.1, read on the forward strand.
CTTAAATCCCCTGACAGCCCTCAATTTTCTGCTTTTTGATTGGCTCTTTTCTGTAGTTGCTAACTGGAAAATCTGGTTCTGAATTGGTTCTGAATGATGGGGGGGGGGTCAGAAACCTGCAGGGACAGTTTCTCATTGTTTTAGGCCGCTGATGTTATTCTAGGCCAGGGAGTAACAAACGTAACCTTTTCTCATACTGCTCCATTGTTCTATGGCTTGACCACAGCTTTGTCAGCATGATTGCCTGCTTCTCAAACTCCAGGCAGCAAAACTTTCTGCCCTCAAGGAAAGATAGGTCTGCTTATGAAGCAGTTTCCCATTCCATTCCATGCCATAGCTTCCTTCCCAGGCCTCTCTTCCCAGCTCTTGAATCCAGAAAGGGACCTTAGTAACACAAATGATTAAGGGGAAAGGGGCAAGCAGAGGAAGAAGGGGAATAGCCGGGTGTGCAGACCAGTAAACAAAAGCAGTGGGGTCTGGTCACACTGAGGGGATTGCTTGTCTGCGTGCACGCACATAGAGAGAGGACCCAGAAACTCAGTTAGCTACTGCTGCATTTCCTTTACATGGCACTTATTCCCCTCCCCTCCGCCCCCTCAACATTCATAGTGCTGGCTTATGAAATCTCATAGGGATTCATTATACCAGTAAAAATTATTTTAAAAATAAGTACATTGAATTTTTTAAAAAAGAAATTCCATTCCACCAACTACAATAGAAAGGGAATAGGGAAACATACATGGTTTTCTGTGCCTCCAATAATAAATAATTATTTGTGTGTGACTCCAATAATAAATAAATAAATGTGGTGTGTAGACAGCCAAAGAATCTTCCTTATAAATATGAATGCAGTACAGTGGATTTGTCCTTGTATAGGACCCATGGGACAATCCTGGGTGGTATAAGTAGAGCTGTTGATATAGTGCCAAGAAAACCCAGATTTGCATAAAAGCTGTATCAGCGGCAGCAGCAGCAGCAGCTTTTTTTCTAAAATAAGTCAAAGCAGCAAGTTAAAGAATGGGGGACTGTGTTTATTGAGGCTGAGGCTAAAAGAAACTATATTGACATGTTGAGTTACTGCCAAGAGTAGCCATGCTCCAAACTCCTAGGCTCCAGTTTCTGCATGGATCCTCTTGTCCACCAGCTGGTCAAGAGGGGAAACTATGAGATGTCAACCACACATGGATAGGACAGATAGGTACAAGAGGCAGGAGGATGGGGGTGGGCTGAGGGAAGGGAGGACAGTTTGACCAAAGAAAGAAAATAAGGAAGGTGGGTCAGGGTGAGAGCTGAAGGCAAGTACTCTCGGGAGGGAAGTATGTTTTAAAATCTGCTTTTAATTTTGGGGCTGCTGTGAATTTTATGTCTCGTTGAATTTTATGTTGCTTTTGAGTGTATGGTTTAATGTTGTATTTTACATCTAAATTGTTTTTATTTTTATGTGTTGTAAGCCATCCAGAGGACTTTATGTTATGGGGCAGTGTACAAATATTGTGAATAAGTAAATAAATAACAAAATAAGCAGGGCAGGTGAGAGAGCAGGAACCTTTTCATCCAGAACAATATAACCTATTTTTTCTTCACCTCCTATAAATCTCGATTAATATTTAAATACCAAACCTGGCTTATTAAATTAATGTAAGGACTACACTGAATCTGCCTAACAGAATATAATCTGACTGAGGAGCAATTCCTGAGCTAGATCTGTCAGATTGTATAGAGACATTACTAGAATGTGAGAATGGCAGATAACGAAACACAGGGCTGTCTGAGGGAAGAGTTAACCACTTTGTATTAAATCAACCATAATCGTTAAGTCAATAACTTGCTTTAAGTTTAAAGATCTAGGTAAGATTTCATTACACGTTGATGAACTAGATATCACATTGGACAACGGCAATGCAAAGTAGTGCAAAATTCGGGAGAGAACAAGTATCATTCCCACACCCCCATTTTTTTTTTTTTTAATGATAAGATCATGCCCTTGCATGGTTGTCAAAGAAAGTAGATCTTGCACATTATTTGCAGGTTAGATTTCTAGTTTTGGGTTTAAGTTAGTGTTGACATCGTAACATTCGTTTTAAAAAGAACAGTGAAATTAGAGCTGAAATGAATTTTTTTTCTCCAAAACTCACCAAGAAGCTGAAATGTTGATGTCAAATTAGGGGTGGACGAAAGTCCCTCACCTGTCGTCGAAGGACGTTCGCGGTGGGGGGGAGGCGCTTCGCTGCTCCTCCCGCGATGTTCAGGCCGGGGGGGAGAGGCTTCCCGCCTCGCCCCGGCCGAAATTCAGGCCGGGGAGGAGGCTTCCCGCCTCGCCCGGTCGCGAACGCGAATGTTTTTTTTTTAAAAAAACCCGCCCCTGATAGGCTACGTGACGATTCACGTAGCCTATCACGGCTAGATCTGCAAAGTCAGCCGTGATAGGCTACGTCAATCGTCACGTAGCCTATCACGGGTGACTTTAAAAAAAAAAAAGTGCGTACGCTAATGGCGGCCCCCATAGGGAGCCGCCATTCGCGTTCCTTATTTAGTCGCTGTAGTCTACGTAAATGTTTACGTAGACTATGGCGAAAATAAGGGCAACACAAATAGCGTTGCCCTTATTTTCGCTGTAGTCTACGTAAACATTTACGTAGACTACAGCGACCAAATAAGGAACGGGAATGGCGGCTCCCTATGGGGGCCGCCATTATCCGTACGCGCTTTTTTTTTTAAAGTCACCCGTGATAGGCTACGTGACGATTGACGTAGCCTATCACGGCTGAATTTGCAAATCTAGCCGTGATAGGCTACGTGAATCGTCACATAGCCTATCAGGGGGCGTTTTTTTTTTCTTTGATTGCAATGGCGGCGGCGGCAGCCGGTCGAAAGACCGGCTGCCGCTCCCGCCCTGCTCGAACACCCGCCGAACCGCCGGCTGGACCTGCCACCGGGAGGGACATTCGGTGAAGGTAAGTCCCGTCCGGGGGGGTGCGGGGGGCGGGGGGGTTCGGAGGATTTCTCCCCGAAACTTGTTCGGGGGGCTGAACACGTTGGCGCTCGGCCCCTCGAAGTTTTGGGGAGAAATTCTCCGCCATCCCTATGTCAAATATAATTTGAATGATGTAATGTCTCTTTATTTGACACCTGGTAATATGTCATTCAGTGTTTAATATGTAACAGTGGATATTTTGAGGTATTTGATAATGGTTATACAATCATATTTGGAATTTGACAGTATTGATAGTTGATGTACAGTGGTAAATCACGATATTTTCAAGGAACCCCTATAGAACCTCCTGCAGAATCATTATTTGCTAATGATGATGATGGGGTATATTACAGGGTGTATACAGTCAGTCAGCACATGGCTAACTCTTGGGCCTCGACATCACCCTTTGTGATCTGAGACTGCTTCCTGGAAAGCACCCTACTGCTGCAGATTGAAAGTAATGGTGAGCTACCAACTTCTGTCTGTTCTTCTCATTGAAATCCATGTGGTAAGCTTCCAAAGAGCCAGGTTCCTTAGGGGATAGCTTGAACACCACTGGTGTATCATACTTATCATTTGATAGTGCTGTGTGCCAAAAAAATCTATCCTCCGATTTCCTGAAAGTTTATTCCCCCATTCTTAGAGCACTTCAGAATTTATTTTAAATTTATTTTGGTGGTGTTTTTGAGCTTACCCTAGCATTGTGAACTGGCCGAGGGTGGTGTGTGCGTGTGCGTGTGCATGTGTGTGTGCATTCCACATCTCCCCATGACTCTACAACCTCCCTGGCTGCCTGCTCTTCCTCATCTGAAAAACCCCATGGGAGGAGTTATCTTATAACATTTCCTCGGCTTTAATTGAAGTAAAGGAAGCCAGAGAGGCTGCAGACCACTGGAGAGATTGTACAGTGAAAGAAAGAGCACACACACACATCTCATGGCCACCTCATAATTAAGGTAAGCACAAGACCCCACCCATGAGAATTTCACCAGAAGTTCAATTTCCTAAAAAAAATCCTCAAATTATTTTTTGTCAAATTGAATGAGAAAGGTAAAAAAATAAAGATGGAATAAACGTTTTCACAGAACTATAATTTGATAGTGGGCTTGCAATAGTATTTAACATGAAATTGTATTTTTACCTTTTAGTAATGGAGACACAAAATGCAAATGGTAATTAGTATTTCTCAACCAAATCATTCGAGAAGATTTTTCTGGATCTTCCATGAAAGATCTTTGCAGAAAAGGATGGGTGGATAAATCCTTTATCAGGCAATATTTCTATTATGACCAACCAAAGTCACAAAATAGTGAGGTCGCTATTCCCAACTGTGGATTTTATAATGTTTCTAAAGAGCAAAATGGCTTCCTTTTTGCATTTTATTATTATTTCTGGTGATTCCCAGAATAATGAGCGTATTATTAGTTCGTTGCACACTATTGTTCGCACTATTTTGTGCACTATTGGTCTATTGTGTACTATTCATCACACTATTTCTATATGGGACTATCAGAATACACCATTAAACATCCCTCAGTATCTAGCAATGCACAACCCATCACTCATGCCAAGGGACCAACAGCTTTCTTTCAGATCCAACATGGAATCTCATTAATCCCATTGACTCACATCATACAACAATGAACTCTTTTATCCAATATTCTAGTCAAATCACTTAAAAGTCTTGAGTGACTACTTCCTGTAGTATTGAGCTAATCCCTGCAGAAGGTAGCTGGAGTGATTCATTTCCTGTCAGTCTGCTTGAAGCCAATTCTTGCCCAATGCAGAAGAAAGGCAAGATGCACTGAGGTGCCTGCTGAAACCAAGGCCCTTCCAGATTGGAAACTCTTAAATTTTCTTCAGTTGTTCAATAATTCAGTTAATCCCTATTGGTGGACAGATAGGAGTGCACGAAAGCCACTTACCTGGTCTCGCAGCTTTTCGCGCTGGGGGGGAGGCGCTTCGCTGCTCTCCCCCCGAAGTTCAGGCCGGGGGGGGAAGCTTCCCCCCTCGCCCGGCTGAAATTCAGGCCAGGGGGGAGGCTTCCTGCTTCGCCCGGCCGAAATTCAGGCCGGGGAGGAGGCGCCTCGCCTCGCCCGGCCGCGAAATAAAAAGTTTTTAAAAAAACGCCCCCGTGATAGGCTACGCGATGATTAACGTAGCCTATCAAGGCTAGATCTGCAAAGTCAGCCATGATAGGCTACGTAAATCGTCACGTAGCCTATCACGGGTGACTTTAAAAAAAAAAAAAGCGGGTACGCAAATGGAGGCCCCCATAGGGAGCCGCCATTCGCGTTCCTTATTTGGTCGCTGTAGTTTACGTAAATCTTTACGTAGACTACAGCGAAAATAAGGGCAACGCAAATAGCGTTGCCCTTATTTTTGCTGTAGTCTACGTAATCTTTACGTAGACTACAGCAACCAAATAAGGAACGTGAATGGCGGCTCCCTATGGGGGCTGCCATTAGCCGTACGCGCTTTTCTTTTTTTTTTTAAAGTCACCCGTGATAGGCTACGTGACGATTTACGTAGCCTATCATGGCTGACTTTGCAAATCTAGCCGTGATAGGCTATGTTAATCGTCACGTAGCCTATCACGGGGGCGTGTTGTTGTTTTTTTAGTTTTATTGGAATGGCGGTGGCGGCAGCCGGTCGAAAGATCGGCTGCATCCCCCGCCCCTGATGAAGACCCGACGAACCGCCGCCGGGACCCGCCGCCGGGAGGGACATTCGGGAAAGGTAAGTCCCGTCCTGGGGGGGGGCGGGGGGGGGCGGAGAATTTCTCCCTGAAACTTGTTCGGGGGGCCGAACACGTTGGCGCTCAGCCCCCTGAAGTTTCGGGGAGAAATTCTCCGCCAACCCTATGGACAGAAGACATGTAAAATGGAGTAAACTAAGACCATTCTCAGAATCTAAGAAGTAGCAATTAATCCTTCCACTAGCACTTGCACTTAAGAACAATATGACTAGCTTGTAAAACACCTCCCTCTACAAATATATCAGTTTAGATCTTTTAACTCACTGGCAAAGGATCCATGGACCCAGCTGTGTCATTGCAAGCAGAGATGGGTCAAAGAAGAGTCAGACAACAAGGCTTGGGTTGAAAATTGGGCCACATTTATTGAATTATCTGCAAAGGGGAACCTAGGACAGGCATCTGACTGTGCCAGCGACTAGCTGGCACTTCTCGGGCGAAAGCACACCCAGCCTGAGGGGTGGCATCGATCTCGCCGCCCCTCCGGACTGCCCCTTCTGGGGGAGGTAGACCTTCCGGTGTCACCCCCAACCTGGTGCCGCACAACACCTGGGTGAGTGAGGAGGATTGGTCTCCCAGGCAACCCTTATCCCCCCGCTGAGCCGCACAACCCGTTCGGGGGGCCTCAGGCGTCACCTGTCACCATAAAGTGCCTCTGCATGCATACCATCCCTAATCCCTTTCTGCTTTTGCCCATCCTAGCCGCCACAGGAGTCACAAGCCTAGAGCTTGTGAACTCCCCCCACCTGCGCAGAAGAACTTTCCGCAGGCCCCTTTGCAGATCCGACAGAAATATGCTATTCCCTACATTAGACAGGTGGACACCGTCCTGCCTGTAACACTCCCTCCTTGTCCAACAATTTCCTGTGGGTGGTGCATCCATCACCCATTCACATAGTCCATAAGCCATTTCTCCATTCACTTTCTGACGTGCCCTGACAACGGCAACGTCGTTCCGAGTCTTCCAATTGATCCAGGGAGCAGTGAGAATCGTAATGGCTACTTCCGGCCAGGTATGCCGGACCACCTGCACATTAATCAAGGCCCGTTCGATCAGGTCCTTGCCTGGCTTACAGCCCAAGTCGTTCCCTCCATCGTGCAGCACCTGTACCTGCAGAAAAAGACTGACCAAACTTTGGTGGAACAGGGTGAGGGGGGATGGGACTTCCACTGCATGTTCCATCTGCCAAGCCACCGGATCGTAGTGTGTTGGGTAGTGGAAACTAAGATATGAAGTCTGGCATAGAACCATACGTGCAGCCCAAAGCACCATACCGTGCCCGCATAAGAGCACCCGTACCGGCGTACGTCGAGTCCGGCAGTCTGAGAAAGAAAAACGTTAGGGCAAGCAAAGGGAAATTGCAACAGAAAGAAGGCTGTCAAATTGTGAGGGCCCTGCTGGAATGCTTCGAACTGCCATCATTCCACCGCCATAACTTGCCTGTGAGAGACACCTAAAGTGGCTGCCTTGGGGACCGCTCAATACCAAAAGAGGGTTCCTATCGAAAATTACCTGACCTAGCGAGCCAGAGCTGATGTGGTAGCGGCCCAACTGAAATTTTGTTAATAGTGAACTGTTGTACTGACAGGATAAGGGTCCCGTCCAGACGCAGTATCCCAGTAAAACCTGTGATGCCCCTGACGGGCATTAAACTCTGAATGGGTAGGTGGAGTACAGTGGGAAAGATCTGTACATCGTAGTATCTGAAGGCCCTTCTGGACAAGCCAGATAAGGAACCCAAAACTACCCTGAAAATCCCAAGGGCCCCGAAGAGAGCCATTAAGGCTGCAGCGTAGGACAGTGAAATGCCATACAGGGAGGGGCAAATGGAGGACCACTATCTCGGAACCCAAGAAAGGGAATCTGTAGAGAGGGTGCCCAGAATCTGCTGAAAGGTGGAGGCGGCTGCGCCACCACCTCACAGTGGACGCCTGGCACTGGAAGTTAATTTGGTGTCAGTAACTCTCCTTGTTGTGGCCAAGACTTTGTTGACGTACAAAGAAGGTTAACGAGTTGGCTATGAGGCCAGCCCCAATGTGTATGGCTAGGTGAATGGGGAAGAACTCTAGAAGGCTGGTCCTGACAAATTCTGGTGCTGGCCCAACTCTCAGGCTGTTGCCCGGGCACCACCCAAACCAGCCGTGCGATTCTAAAACTCAGGGTACCAGTGGCACCTGGTAAGATCTGCGGGTTGGCATTGAGGAGCAGCTTGCCCCACCGGGAGGAGATGCCATTAAAATCCCGCAACCTTGAAGCTGCAACCACATATCTAGACACACAGCACGAGTGACCTTGGTCCGATGGTGCGGCCGCTACAGTCCCTGCATTGTCGAACAGAGCCGGCCCAGGAAGGCATGACCAGGGTCCACTACCCTACCAGGGAGATTGAGAAAATTGCCCTACAACTTCATACAAGGGCCCCCGAGGGAGACCCCAGGGAGATGTAAAACCACCTGGAGTCAGCCTGAAAGCCAGAGATTTGTCCAGGGGCAGGGGAGAGAACGTTGCCCAAGGGTATCAAACTTGATCCCCAGAATGTAATGCAGCATACAGGCCCACTGTCCTGTGGGCAAAAGTGACATCGAGGTCAAGAGGGAAGGGAACAAATGCTTTAATTAAGTAAGAACACTGCCCCTGCCTCTGGACTCCATGTAGCAACATGCCCAGCAGGGACCAGGGATCGGTCTACCAAACCGAAACAACCATATCTTCAGAAGAAGTGTTTCATACAGGGGCCAGATACCCAGGGGGTCTCGTCATGAATGGGCTGACCTATGGGAAAGAGAGGCTATGGATTAGCCTGGACTCCCAAAGGGATGTCATGGGGGATAGCATTTTAAAAACTGAAGGAGCGGCACCCTTCTGACCAGGCTGGGCCCATTGGGAGGGGCAGTAACCTGCTACAGGCTTCCCGCAGACTTGCCCCCCCCCTGGGGGGGACCCTGCCACCCCCGGGCTATTGGACAGGAGGTGGATGGGTGCTATCTGCCACCAAGGGAGCACACGTGATGGAAAATGGCAATGGTTTGGGAGCATGTGACCATGCAGCTATACTCACAGCTCAGCATGCAGTGCCAAATCACTGGGCCCACAATAGGTGGAGGCCACTGTCAGACCTATTGCCGCAATCTGGCAGGGAAGGAGACATAACTAATAGCCCAAAGGCCCTGGTCTCTCAGGTCCCAGTGCACAGAAGGTTAGTGGCAGCCCTTCCACGGATGGCCTTGACATAAAGCAGCTGTGTCACTCCCAAGGTGAAGGCCAATTGCAGAAGAAGCAGCCTGGATGGGCATTGCTCCTCTCACGGGATTAGCGAAGGGACCTAGCATTGCCACATATGTAGGCATCTGGGCGTGTGGGGGTAGGGAGAAGAGATCCTAAGTTAACCCTGCAGGACTCAGCTGGACACTAGCGAAAGGGAGTGAAGTGCTACTGGAGATATGACTGACGGAGCCGCATGTGGCCCGGGAGTCGTATATAGGGTGTGTGGTTGTCTCACCCATACCCAGGGCAGCCGTGCCAGGGTCCCTTATAGGTAGGGGGGATGATACTGCTTACGGTGCTGCTAACAGGATGTCCCAGGGGGGTGAACCACCTCCAGTGGTGGTGTGCTGCCTGGAAGACCCTGTGAAGATGAGGCATAGCCTCAATGGTGTACAGACATGATGGATCGGGGGCCGCAGCGCCCTGGTCCCCAGCGGACAAGGGGAATGATGCTACTTGCGTCACTGCTGGCGGAGCTGCCTCAGGTGGGCGGGCTGCCTCCAGCAGTGGCGTGCTGCCAAGGTGAGCTTGTGAAGAAGAGGTGGATGCCGCAGTGGCGCCCAGATGTGCTGCAGACGAGGTAGCTGGGCGATGCTTCTATGGCATCCAGATGCACTGAACCCACTGTGGCCATGTTCTGATCCCCAACCGGCAAAGTGTATGGCGTCGCTTGGGTGATGGGGGATGAGGATGTCGCAGGAGGAAAGAGCCCCACTGGGGGCAGTGGGCTCTCGAGAATAGCCGGTGAAGAGGAGGTGGAAGCTGCAACGGCATCCAGACGTGCTGAAATAGAAAATAGCCGTGTTGGATCTGCTGTCGCATCCTATCGGATTGGACCACCAAGGTTTTCTTAGGCCTGGCCAGGGGAGGGGGAGGGGTTCCTGGGGAACACTCAGCAGCCTCCAGGTGAGCAAGGATTAAGGCCAGAACTGGGCCCGCCTCTGCCTCAGACCTGGAGTTGGGCCCAGGCTGAGATCTCCTGGCAGGGGGGGCAGGGGGCCCTACCCTTCCCCCTCCTTCCACCATGGCCCTTCTTCAGGGGCATGATGTAAGAAGGTGAAGTTCCAGGTCAGTGCTTGGTATCAGGCTGCTAGATGCCTAGCGGCAGGGAAGATAACAAGGACCTAGGTCACAGTGCAATACTCCAACCACTACGCGGCCAATTCCTGTAAGCACAAACGCAGGCAGGGGCGTAAACCCACAGGAAAGGATATCCTAGAGAGGGCTACCAGCAGAACCCCAGATCAACCGAGGCAGCACCTATAGCCCCTTACTGTGGGGCAGAGGCAGGCCGAGGGTATGAGTGGGGCAACGCCAAGAATGAATGGCCAGTAGGACTGCCAGATATGAATGGGGGGGGGGGGTAGAGAAGGTACGCGCAGAGCGCATTGCTCTCGGGAAAAGGTATTGCATTATATATATTTCTTATTTCTTATTATTAATTGCATTTATATTATCCTCCTCCTTTACAATTTCACAACAATGACCCTGTGAGGTAGGTTGGGCTAAGAGTCTGTGACCGGCCCAAAGTCACTCAGTGAGCTTCCATGGCTGTGTGGGGACTAGAACCGGGATCACCCGGCCCCCAGACCAATGCACTCACAGCTACATGACTTGGGTCTCCATCGCTGATGCCCCTACAGCAGCAAGAACATCTGCAGAAAGGAGCAGGGACCATGCACTGAGGCAACCAGCGGGCAGGGAGGCGAAGGGCGCATGCACCACCGAGGGAGGGCCGGCGCACCCGGCAGCGCAGCAAGAGGGCTGTGCCTCCCAGCAAACTGGAGGTGAGTGCACTGCAGCAGTGAGCGCCGACACCCCCGGAGTCGCAACCAGACCGAGAGGCTGTGCCTCTCAGTGAGCTGGAGGCGGGGGGTGTGCGCGCTAAAGCCACGAGTGTCAGTGCCCCCAGAGGCATGGCAAGGTTTTTTATTATTATTATTATTATTATTATTATTAATATTATTATTATTTGGGGAGGGCATTGAGAGGGCCACCTCCCCCAGCAAGCAAGAGACTAGGGGCATGTACACCGCCGAGGGAGGGCCGGCGCACCTGGCAGCACGGCAAAAGGGCTGCACCTCCCAGCAAGCCAGAGGCAAGGGGCGGGCACATGCGGCAGCGAGCGCCGCCGCCCCCGCAGCCAAACCCAGCATGGAGCCACGCCTCCTGGCAAGCCGGAGGCGGGGGGCGCGCGCGCTGCAGCCGCGATCATCGGTGCCCCATGGCGCGGGAAGCGCCGGCGAGAGGGCCACCCCCCCAACAACCAGGAGGTAAGGAGGATGCATGCCACCGAGGGAGGGCCGGCACACCCGGCGGCACGGCAAGAGGGCCGCGCCTCCCGGCGAGCTGGAGGCAAGTGGTGGGCACATGCAGCAGCAAGCGCCGATGCCCCCGGAGCCACGGCCAAACCCAGCGCGGGGCTGCGCCCTCCAGCAAGCCGGAGGCGGGGGGCGCACATGCCACAGCCGTGAGCATCGGCACCTCCGAAGGTGCGGCAAGCGCCGGTGAGAGGGTCGCCCCCCCAACAACCAGGAGGCAAGGGCCGGCCCACCCGGCAGCATGGGAAGTGGACCGTGCCTCCCAGCAGGCCGGAGGCAAGGTGCGCACGCACTGCAGCGGCAAGCGGCAGTGGGCGCGCCGCAGCAGCGAGGCTGGTGCCCACGAGGCACACATGCCACTTAAGCGAGCGGCTGCTGGCAGGAAAAATCACATCCTGATGAGCCGAGAGGCAAAGGGCACATGCGCCGCCAAAGCGAGCGCCAGTGCCATCTCAGCGGGAGTGACGAGACGGTTCTGATGACAGTCAGGAGTCGGTCGTCGTTTCTCGGTCAGTCTCTCAAGCCGCGAGAGCGAGAGAGCTGGTTTGGAGGGGCACAGAGCTTAAGAGGGCTCTGCCGACTCCTCCCCTGCTTGGTGGTGCCATGGGGGGGCACCCAATAGGCAGCAGCCACCTCTTCTCACCCCACCCGCCCACAATATCCCCCCCCCTTTTGCCAGACAAGCTGGCGCCGGGGTTAGGGCACTTCTCAAAGCTGCTACTTGTTTGATGTTCAAAACTGCTGGTCCCTAATTCCCAATATTTCAAAGGCTTTATGGGTGTGTGTTGACTAAACTTTCTGGAAGCTGTCTGCATCATCCACACTTAGTTGCCAATTGGTGGAAGCTTTTCCATTGACTTAAATAGGCTCAAGGCCAAGCACAACAACGTTGTTGCCAGAACATGATCTTGATAAAGTGATCCTATGCACTATGACCCCAAATAACGGAGTGCTCCATGTTGAAGGCACCCAATCATTTTATGCCATGCCAGTCTGCTCCTGTCAGGGTAGGAGGAGCAGTAAAAGCCGTTTTTTCCCATCTCTGTCCTCTTTAAAAGCTTCCCCCCCCCTCTTAAGATGTCAGGAAAAGCTCTTCATCTATGAACAATTTGTAAACAAGTTGTTAACTAAATTTGTTCTTTTGGTAATTCTGTTATATTTAAATACTTGATAATCAGCAACAACATAAAAATGAAGGAAAAAGGAGGAAGGTTTTTAAAAACAACAACATAGAACTTTATTTTGTAATGAAGTAAAAAAAAAATGCAGGCAACTAAAAGGAAGAATGCATAGGATATAACCTTACAGTTTATTGCTTTTTAGCCAATCAGGCCATCCACACACAAAACAAATAGAATTCTCACATCAACCCAAAAGGGAGACCGAAGTACAGATTATTAATAAAATAACTAACAAGAGCAAGTTAAAAACATTTTAAAATCCTAAAACAATATCTGCCAGAATGTTATTACCATGTTTACGGATTTAGTTTTTTTATAACAGTCAATGACTTTCGCCTCTCCAGGGCTCGACTGACAAACTTAGCAGTCCTATAAGATGTATAAAGATCTGTCCCAGCTAATAATAATCAAGTTATGCTTGCACCAGAAGTATCCTCAAGCACAGCTAATAAGGGCTCAAGGTATTGCTTCCTCAAATCGATGTACAATGGGCATTCTGCTAGAAAGTGTACCATGTCCTCTACCTTGGGGCAACCAGCTGGGCAATCTGCACTCATGCCATGATGGGTCCTATAACGTGCCTTCACCTCCATCAATTGGAGTGAGTTCAGTCTACACTTAGTCATGAGCCATCTCAATTCATGTGAGGTGATGGAAATCAAATATGGGGGAGCCTTCCCCGGAGAGGTCATGATGCTTTTATAGATCTTGTTAGAGCGACTTTCAGCAGCAACAGCCATTGTTGTTTGAATATCAACATCCTGTAACCTCTTTGAAATCTCATCCCTAGTTCTATCATAGCCCCTCGCAAGCAAATATGATTGTGAAAAGCCCAACTCAGAGATAGATGTGGTTATCTTGTCTGCCCATGAGCCCCTTCCCATAGCTTCATATGCTAATAAGACCAAGGAGGAGGCCAGTTGGAACACTATCTTTAACCAGAAGAAAGTGGCAGCTTTTTGGACAAGCATTCCCACTGAGTGACAAGCTGTTTCTAGTCGGACAATGGCCTTAGAAGTGGATCTGGGAACCCTGAGTACTCTGGATAGAAATTTATGCTGCACTGACTCCAATGAAGCAATGTTAGCATGGGTCCAGGCAGGTGCCCCATATAATATTTGGGGAAGTAATTTGCCCTTGTATAGCTCTATTAAAGGGGCCACCATCTTACCACCTGATCCAGCAGCAAAATGAAGAATGGCATTACTAGTTGCATTAGTTGTCAGGGCTATTGCTTTCAAGTGCTCCGACCAAGATCCTGAACTTTGAAATGTCACTCCTAGGTATTTATATTTGTTGACCTGATCAAGCAGGTGGTTATCCAGCTGCCATCGGTATTTTTTCCTCCTTTTGCCAAAGACTAAGATTTTAGTTTTTTTGTAGTTGACCTGTAGTGCTTCTCTCACACAATGTGAGCTTAGGGCTCTTAAAAGCCTACGCATCCCCACCTGGGTGTATGACAGGAGAACAGCATCATCTGCATATAATAACACTGAAATATTCCTGTCTTTTAAAAGAGGTGGGAAGAAGTCTGGATTAGATAAGTAGGGAACCATATCATTAAGATATAGATTGAATAAAAGAGGTGCAAGCAAACATCCCTGGCGCACTCCTTTGTTAACAATAATGGGGCCTGAAAGATCACCTGAAGACTCTCACACGCAAGATAGAATTCTCATACAGCCCCTGTATTCTCCTGAGCAATTTATGATCCACATTTAAAAGTGTACGCTTCTGCCAAAGGCGGGGTCTAGATATAGAGTCAAAGGCTGCTCGAAGGTCTACAAATGCAGCAAAAAGTGAGTGATAAGGGGGAGATGTGTATTTCCCAGCCAAATATTTTAGTAGAAAACAATGGTCTACTGTAGATCTGCCACATCGGAAGCCTGCTTGTTCTTCAACTAGGAGATTCTCCCTGAGCACCCAATTTTCCAGCTTATCTAAAAGATGTCTTGCATACAACTTACTTATAACATCCAGTAGACTTGTAGGGCAGTAATTCTTAGGGTCTGACCGATTGCCCTTTTTATAAATAGGCACTACAATAGCTACTGCCCAATCTTGGGGAAATTTCCCAGTTCTGTCAATAAGTGTAAATAAGGTTGCTAACATTGGGATCCACCAATGAGGATAATCGATCAAGAAATCTGGTGAAATGCCACTCCTTCCGGGGGCCTTTCCGTGCCTCAACTTCTGTATCAGCATAGCTATTTCCTCACAGGTGACTGGGGGCCAACTAGATGATTCTGGGTCTTCCTCCTGCAATGGGGGAAGACAGGCCATCTCATCATAAAAGAGGGAATGGAAGTGTCATTCCCATTCATGTGTTGTAATAACAGAGTCAATGGATGGAGTCCCAGAGTATCTTAAGTCTGAAGTAAGGTGCCAAAATCTAGGTATATCATTTCTTTCGAGTGCTGATGCTAGTGTAGGATATAACAATACAACAAGATCACTAATTAAGGGGGAAAGAATACTCATTGGTTACAGTTCTTAGTACATATATCATGACTAACCTCATAAAACAATTAGAGTAAAACAGCCTAAGAAGAAGCTTGCTAACTATGGAAAGAGTTTGGATGTGTGAGGTAAGGTAGTCAGGAAAAAAAAAATGCATCTGTACTTGATTGGAATTTTATCAAAAGCTTGAATTGCCTTCCACATAGGACATAAATGGAAACCATGGCACCATGATATTTTTTAAAAGATTAGTTAGTTAGTGTGTGTGTGTGTGTGTGTGTGTACAATGATCCTACTAAAATGAACCTCTGAATGTCTCATAATTCCCTCTATTTCTGATGGTCAGGTGTGAGTACCATTACTTATGTAGCCACAATGGCTCCATCCACAAACAAGAGGGAGGTATCAGCAGGCTTGGAGGAACACCCACATTTGCAGAGGTACAAAATATCTTTAAAAAAAAAAAACTTATGTAGGTAGATCCAAAACAGCCCAATGGGGACTGAGCATGCTTTATGGCAAAGAATGCTAGTGTCAGGTCCCTTGGTTCTCTCCATTGGCAGTCACATACTTCAAGGCACCAGGCTTCAGGCTCACTACTTTATTAGTTAGCTACCAGGTTCCTTACAAATGCAAATCCTTGGAGACTCTCAGACTACAAAGGAAAACAGCTACTCCACATAATTACAAATATCAGTAGAGGAGCCAACTGGGATTCAGAGATATTGCTGGCAGTTTGAACAAGAACTTGCTGGCCAGAATAACTTAGGGGGGATGCCCCTCCCTTACAGGTGTGCCCCCCTACATAAGCTATCATGCATAGCCAACCGGATGGAACATCTGAGCTCCACCTCTAACTTTTCCTGCTTCACTCTGTGCCGGACTCTAGCATCCCTCAGGTCATGCCCCGCACTCTCCTCCTCCAAGACCTGGGTTCTCACAGGGGAGGAAAGGGAGGGGGACTTCCGGTTGAGCCATCTGCAATCCAAGTTCCTGAGAACGCCTATCCATATCTGAGCTCACTAGGGAGCAAACCTCCCCCAGTTTCGGTTGTTCCCAATCTGAATCTGAGCTGCTAACTATCTCCACACACTCAGAATAATTCCTGACAGCTAGCTCATTGTTGTGGGGTCAGGGGGAAGGATAGAAAACTGGATGGGAAGGAGAATGGAATGGAATATCCTGGAGGTGGGCATTGAATTAGAACACTCCAGACTGCAATATGTTTTTACAGGTCCCACTTGTATTTTACAATATACAGCTAATGTCTAAGGCTGCAGTCCTCTACCCACTGACATGGGGGTAAGCCCCACTGACGTCAACAGGATTTACTTTTGAGTAGACAGGCATACAGTAGGATTGCACTGTGAGGAGGCAATCTTATACACACCTACCTATGAGTAAGTCCCATTGAACTCAATGTGACTTACTTCTGAATCGATATGAATAGGATTGCACCATCAATCATTAAAACTAACCCAATCTGTTAAAGTGAAGCATGCTTGCCAGCAAACAGCAATTGGATTCAAAATGATATTACTCATACTTTTAAAGCTGTTTCTTTCCCCCAGTCCTAATTATACTAGTGAAGTTATACGGTTAAAAAGTGATCACTTCTTAAGGTTTCTTTAAATAACTTTGGTATGTAAAAAAGATCCAAACATATCATTCCTGTCTTTTAAGATGAACTTATTCTTATTTGCATAACTAATTCCTCAACACTTCCTCTCAGTTCTAGGATGACTGTTTCCCCACACCACAATCTATTTAAAGCAGAGAGGAAGCTGAAACGGTTCTCCAGAAATCAATAATCAATTAGTGTCATGATTTAAACAGCACAGAAGGCAGCACTGCTTTCAAATATCTATACTTAGTTCTGCTTGGCCATCAGCTAAGAAGAAACATGTCAGATCCCCAGGGCTGCTTCCATATGTCACATCTACCTTATAGTGCCAGCAGTGATGGGAAGGTAAAAACATTTCTTCCTCCAGAGTGTTCCCTGGTTTGTTATCACTTTATGACAAGTGCCATAGAAAAAGTTTTGGAAGGTTCTCCTCCCCGCCCCGCTCCCTAACATTTTATTCTATCCTACAGTAACTGCCACTCTGCACAGCTTTTCTCCCCACATATCTGGTCCTATGGTGAAAAACTGTGGCAAACTGTCTTCATGCTGCAGCACATGGAATTAGGGGTGGGTGGATGCCTTACCTCTGGGTCCAGGGGGCATCTGCAGGGCAGGGGGAGGCAATCCGTCCCTCCCCCCAGAGTCCGTCCAGGCTGGCTTTGCTCTGTGGCGATCCTGCAGAGCCGGCCGCCAGCTCCGCAATGCTGGCGATACGTCCGGCTGCCATTGCCATGCCGTATCGCTATGTTAAGTATCCAGACGCAAATGGTATATTGGGTGCCATTAGCCTAAATGCAGCCATAAATGGCTGCATTTAGGCTAATCCACCAGCTTTACATCCGCAAATGGCACCCAATACGCCATTTGAATCCGGATACTTAACATAGCAATACGGCATGCTATATGGCATATACGGCATAGCGATATGGCAGCTGGCCGTATCACCAGCATTGCGGAGCCAGCAGCCGGCTCCACAGGATCACCGCAGGGAGGGAGCCGACCTGGATGGATTCCGAGGGGAGCCAGAGGTGAGTACACTGTTCTGCCACAGGCCCTAATGGGGTCCGTGGTGGAATTCTCCGGCATCCCTACATGGAAGTGATGCCTTAACAACAACAATTAAAATCGACCACACCACATGCGAGAGTTGAGGTAGGGATGCTGCTGAAGGCAAACTCTTTGTGGTGAACCATCCCCACCAGTCCAGTAACACTTAGAAGCACATACCATGTGGTGCTGACTTTGTGGTGTTCTGAGTCTATTCCCCCATGGGGAAGTGGGCCCCGTGGACAGAAATCCAGAAGTTACATTAAATGTAACATAATACACTGACAATTATGAAAGTTCTTAGAACTTTTTGGACTAATTCTTGGAGTTCCCAGGGGCACAAGGTTTTACAACATCCCTTTCCCAGCTTTTTTATTGCCACATGTTTCACAGCCCTGGTGGCAGTAGCAATGGCACTCTCCAAAGTGTTGGTAGATTGGTGGCCACCAATATTTTCTTCTCAACTGCCCCTAGTGTGAGGGCAGGAAGCAGTGCTCTCAGTCTGATTGGCTTCCTCATGATGCCACATAACATCAGAACTATGCGTTGTCATCACTGATGTCACCAACACTATCCAATCAGATGCTCTTGAGAGATGCATAAATGCCTTGCACACAGCCAATGCCAATGTAGGTAGAAGCTGAAAGGAAAGTCATGTTTAATCAACTGCCTCCAAATTGGAGGGTTCCAGCAGTGTCAGCACAAGATATTGATTTATTTTATTTTGTTTGTGATATTTATATACCACTAAATATAATAAAATCCCTAAGCGGTTCACATATAAATATAAAAATCACATTTAAAATACAATATTAAAAACTCAGAATTAAAAAAAACAGCACAATTCCAATTACAGTAAAAGCAAAACAAGGAGCAATAAAATGCAGCAGCATTATTAATTTAATTACCGCCCAGGGTAGGGATGATTGGATTGTGTAAAATCTGTTCTGCCTGTGTCTCACTGATTGTCAGGCACCTTTCATTCCATCATCAGCCCATCGATGGAATCGGATTTTTTGTTCCTCAATTCATGCAAATTTCCAACGTGAAAATGCGCAAGTTCCCCCCAAATGCACATTTTCACGATTTTGCCTATGGGGGGAATGCACATTTCTGGCCAAGTTTTTTTTTATTGTGGGTATTTTTCTACAACAACATCAACGCAAAATTTGGGAAAGACAGAAAAATGGGTTGCAAGTCTGTGGAATTGGCCCAACAGGGGAAAAGCATGAATCCATTGTGGAATCCGCAGATTGGATTCATGTAAATCCAAACTCATTTGGTTCCGTTCCGAACATCCCTGGCCCAGGAAAAACTTGGGTGAACAACTGTGTTTTCAGGAGGCATTTGAAAGGTGCCACATTTTCTGCCTCCCAAACTGCATGAGGGAGCATTTTCCAGAGTGAGCGCTGCTACCAAGAAGGCCCACCATCGAGGTGACAGTCTTAGGGTTGTACGGATTCCCCACCGTCTGTTCCAGTGGGGAATCCATGGGGGGGAGGTAATCTGTTCCTCCCCCCCAGAATACTCCAGAGCGGTTCTGCTCTGCTTGGATTCTGGGGGAGGGGGAAACTGGCTTGGGGGCGCTTACCTTTCCTCTTGCCAGCCAGAGCCGTTGGCCTCCTCCCAGTCCCCGCCGATTGCCATGTCTTAAAAAAAAAAAAAAGGCCATCGGGAGGATGTGCCCATAGACTTATATGCAAATAGAGTCGTGAATCTTGCGTATAAGTCTATGTGTCCATAGGCTTATACGCAAGATTCACGGCTCTATTTTGCGTATAATTCTATGGGTACATCCTGCTGATCGCAGGGAGGAAGCGAATGCTCTGGCTGGCAAGAAGCAGCTGAGTGCCATTCCACCTCCAGTCCTCCTGGAGCAGAGGTAAGTGGTCCCGATCCGCTGCGAATTCCTGAGATTCTTTGGAATCCAGCCTCATTTGAATCCGCAGCGGATTTCTCTGACATCCCTAGAAAGTCTGTTAATTTTGGAATTACCAGAAAGGCCTCCTTTGATTATTTTAGATGTCGCCTGGGTATTTATAAGGGAAGGTGGTCTGCTAGGTATCCTGATCCCAACTTGTTTAGGGCTTTGCATGACAATAACATAAGCGTGAACATGGCTTGGTAGCTAATAGGCAGCCAATGCAGTTCTTTTAACACAGGTGTTATGTGAGCATAGCTGGGTGTCCCAGTGAGCACCCTAGCTGCTGCATTCTGCACTAGCTGCAGCTTCCGAATCAGGCACAAGGGCAACCCTACATAGAGGGTATTACAGTAAACTAGTTGTGAGGCTACCAGTACGTGGATCACTGTGGCTAGGCTGTCCCTATCAAGGAATGGGTGTAGTTGGCATACAAATTGAAGTTGGTAATAGGTGCTCTGGGCCACCAAGGTCACCTGGGCCTCCAGTGACAAAGATGGATCCAGTGGCACCCCTAAACTACATATCTGCTCCTTCAGAGGGAGTGTAACGCCATCTAGAACAGGCAAACAGCTCAGTTCCTGGAGCTGGAAACTGCCAACCCATAGGGTCTCTGTCTTATCAGGATTCAGCTTCTGTTTATTAGCTGTTTATTAGCTCATCGAAGCTGTAACTGCATCCAGGCACTGGTTCAGAACACACACAGCCAGTCTTGATTCAGATGTCACAGAGAAATAGAGCTGAGTATCATCAGTATACTGGTAACACCTTGTCCCAAAAGATATTCAGAAAGATATTTGTTGTGGGCATGCTCATTTCTTCAAGTTAGAATTGTTGCTATGCAGTGTAAATATATACATCCAATTCTGGCAAAATATGAAGATAAAATGATGTGTTTTACATATATGGGCTGGCAGAGAGAGAGAAAGAGTTTTTGTTGGAAGCATCTTAAAATTATTACCTGCATTATTCATGCACAGAAAAGGGGAGAAAATCCCTGCTAAGTCTAAGATCCTCTGGACCTTTACCATCTGTTTAGAATGCAGATTAGTTGAAAAGGAGATTATTGAGCTCAGGTCAAATTTTGAAACCACTCGATTAAAAAAGTGCTAACTAAGGGAAGTGACTTTTATGTTAAAATTAGAAGAGATAATCCTGCTCGAGGTTGATAAAGGCCCAAATCCTTATCAGCAGCATTGCTAGTTGAGAGCTCTGTGGCTGAGAAGATTAGCTTAACAGCTTCATTTGAACAGCCTAAGCTTGCAAAGTATCCAGCAATAATAACAGTCTTCTCTATAGGGATGCAGGCTATATTATTTAGGGCAGAACACAACGTTAAGTTTTGGACTCACACAATTGAAGGAAACCTTGCCAACTGGTTGAATATCTGTTGATTTGGACAACAGACTCATCATACAGACTTCAGGGGGGTTCTAAAGTTAGGAAGAGAAAGGAAGGTGCCAACAGCCCAGTCCTGAACATCTCTTTTAGCTGTATAATCAAGCCACCCATGCCCCCACCCCACACTTACTGTTGGAAAAGCTACATGCAGACTTATGCCTGGTTGACTTTAATGGTCAAAAGGATGCTAAATATCACACAATGATGGGGCACAGTAGCCATGTTTTCACCACCCCACCTGTCCCTGTCTCCATGATATGTCTCACCATGCCGAAGCTAGTTCAGTAATACAAACGTACCTAATTTTACACTTAAAACTCACTATGCGAACTGAAATTCCATTATCCTTCAGAATTTGCACTTCGCCTAATTTTGCAAGGGAGTTCTCTAATAAAAAATAGATGTTGTATATTAGGGGAAATAATGTTAAAATGCATAAAAATAAACTGTATTGATGTTGCCTGCTTCCCATAAACAAATATAATAGGTAAATTTTTACATAACTGCTACTTCCCAAACTACCAAATATAAATCATAATTTGGAGCATCTTTGTCATTCCAGTCATATAGTGTACTTATTTTGCAGGAGTTAATAACATATGATTAATTCTATATTAAGAAAACTTAGTACAGTACAGTCATGTGGAATATTAGTTCCTGACATATAATTAATATTTTCTAATATCTTTTTTTCCCAAATAGCACATGGTTCCATTAGATACGTTAAACAAGAAATCCTTTCTCTGCATTTAACAACGATGTTTGTGTGATTGTGTTCATATGGGGCCTAATTATTTTCTTGTTATTAAAATGTCAAAGTGCATTTCTCCTTTCTGACCATTCACTCTATAATTTTTTAATCCACTTTCAAAACACTCCTTCTGGTCTTCTCCAGTTCTGGAACATTCTCTTCCACCCTTTTCTTTGGCTATTGGGCACCATGGACTATTGGGTGGTATAGAAATGGTGTAGAGCTGTGCACGGCCCCCCCCACTCCACTTTGAATGTCTCTCCAGATACTCTTTAGTGACCACTATCCACCTTGGAATGATTTGGACCCCTTCCACTTCAACTTGGATCTGAACCCGAAGAGAGATTCGGATATCCAGATCACTCGTATTTGGTGCTTTCCTATGAATTTGCATAAGAAAACACAAACGGTCATAACCTTTTCAGTTTTTATGATACAGTCATGAGATCTGGGGAACTCTCAGCCCCCCTGGAGGGAACGCCATCTGCCAAATTTCAGATAGCTTGGCCCAAGTGGTTTTTGTGCTAGCCACAGGTGAAATTTGATTTTTCCCACAAAAACTCCCAAAGCAAAGAGCTATAACTTCTCCCTGTTTCCACAGATGTGTGTGAAACCTTGGTGCCTCCCAGCCCTCCCTGAGGGCATCTCACCAGCCAAAGTCCAGGCAGTTTGGCCCACTGGCATGTGTGCTAGGTGCAGGTGAAATCTGATGTTCCCAGAAACTCAATCCAAACTCAGAAGGAATAGTGTGTTGAAGTGGAGGTCACTATCCTAATCTGTGCTGCAAGTTTCTTTGAAGTGCAAAACAGCCCTTATTCAGAAGAATCACCTGCTCAGCCTCTCTGTGGCTGAATACACACATTACATGGCAGGGAGGCTGGAAGAGATTCTTTTTTATCTGCTTTTGTTTATTTCTTTGTTGTTGTTCAGTCGTTAAGTTGTGTCTGACTCTTCATGACCCCATAGACCATAGCATGCCAGGCCCTCCTGTCCTCCGTTCTCTCCTGGAGTGTGCTCAAGTTCATATCCATTGCATTGGTGATGCTATCTAGCCATCTCATCCTCTGCCATCCCCTTCTCCTTTTGCCTTCAATCACTAAATGAGTATTTGGAATGTATGTTATATTTTAATGTGTGTGTGTGTGTGTGTGTGTGTGTAGGGGGAAGTTGGCCACACCACTTCTGACAAATTCCAAACAGGTTTTAATTAAAAAACTGATTCTAGGGAACTGAAGGAACTGATAGTGTAGCAAGTGCACATAATTATCCAGTTGATGCAGTTGGTGATCACCGATGACCTCAGGCTCTCAGTGGTCTTCTGACAGAGGCAGGTAGACATAGCAACTCTGCCAGGCAGGACCTGTGGTAGTTCTACAGCTACTACATGAAAACAACTGCTTCTATAGGGAAGAGCTGCCTGAGGAGCAGCCATGGACCTTGGGAATAGTTACATTGGTTTTCTAAATGAAGAATCTACAAAAGAAAGGAAGAAAGAAAGAAAGAAAGAAAGGAAGGAAGGAAGGAAGGAAGGAAGGAAAGAAGGAAGGGACCTAGGGCCTATTGTGTAGGGAAGAGTGGCCTGGGACTGCAAACCAGACAACACCAGGGTATTTCTCTAGGGAAGAGCAGGCTGTGGCCAGAAAGGTGGATAGAAACTGAGTCAAGCCTGCCAAGAAGGCATATTCCTTTCTAGGGGATGACTGTGAGGGGTGACTGCAGCTCTTCCGCCCTGGGGCGAACAGCAACAGCAAATGAAAGACAGATACAGAAAGAAAGGTCCCAACAGGCCAGGGGGTGGGGGGAAGGGAGTGACAGTGCATCACTCATCGCCCACCTCTGCCCCTGCCAACATTCCGAAGACGCCTCATATTGGGCTGGCTTGTCTTGACACACAGTGGAGTGTTATTAGAATAAGAAGTTAATTAATATAAATACTACATCTGTAGTGCTTTTGCCACTTTCTTGTGATGTGGACATATTACTTTTGTGGAAAAAAGCAGCAAAAGCACTTGTGAATACACACACACACACACACACACGCACACACAGAAGACCAAAAGAAAAACAGAACTACCTAAGCAAATAAAAGGGTTTTCTTATGTACTGCTTTATGTTTAATTTTCCTTTAGGGAAGCAGGTAAAGTACAAGAAATATAGGAGGACAGCAGAGGTGATAAGATAACAGGCAAGAGCAAGCAAAGAATAGGAAAAAAACAACAACCCTTCTTTAATTTATGTTTTGGGAGGATCAAGCCAGAAAAGAAACAGATGGTTCACTTCAGGAGGGGGTGGGGTAGCCAAACACTAAACATGTAGGCTGCTATAATATGCCTTTATTTAAGAATTTAGAAAGAAAGAAAGAAAGAAAGAAAGAAAGAAAGAAACAACTAAATAGTTGAATAGTAATTAAAATATGGGAGGGGGGCATAGAAGCATGTGCAGAATTCAATTTTTGCTTTTAAAAATCAAAATAAGACAAAAATAAAAATCTAAAAGGGACAGAATTGAGAGACAAAAATGACAAGGACTCCAGCGAGCAGCAATGACGGTCAAACTTAAAAAACAAACATAGCCTTTTCTGGAGTCCCCAAACGAGCAACTTGACCTATGAGCAATGGAAAGGTGGAGGGGGGGAGCATAGCAACAAGTGAAGAAAAGCTATGTTTATTTGAAAAAATCTTGAAAACAAAGAGTGAAATGAGTACACAGAATGAATGACTCGGAGGAAGAAAGCTGCAACGGGTCCCAAAAAATACAAACAGTCCCAAAGGCACTGCTCACACAATGAGCGAAGGAACAATCCCACAACAAGCTAGCTGTTTGCTTTTAAAAATCTAGGAAAGCCTGAGATCAATGGAGAACTAATGAAGGATTCCAAGAAGGAACTACAGTGACTGTGCACAAACACACACACACCCCAGATCTAATCATACAACAGTCCTCTCCCAAAAAACAGCTCTCTCTCTCTCTCTCTCTCTCTCTCTCACACACACACACACACACACAAAATCTGCAGCCTTTCTCCAAACTCCCCCCATCCTCCACCACTCTCTCTGATTGGAGACTGCTGGCATAGGTACAGCCCGAGAGTTCCCATTCGCCAAAGCACATTCCCTCCTCCTCCTCTGCTCGCCTTCTCACCTCCTCCCACCTCCCACATCTGCTCACCTTTCCCTTCCCTCCTCCTCCTCCTCCTGCCCCTCGGCATGAGCTTTCATAAGCTGATAATTTTGGAGACAGCCTGTTTAGACTGTTCAGAAGTAGCTCTGAATATACAAGGTGAAGGAGGTGCTTCGCCTTGGGGTGCCTCAGTTCTGCTCTAATCTGCTCTGTGTAGTGATGTACGAAAGTCACTTACCTGGTCCCGTAGCTTGCTTCGTGGTGGGGGGGAGGTGCTTCGGTTCTCCCCCCGAAGTTCAGGCCAGGGGGGGAGGCGCCCCGCCTTGCCCAGCTGAAATTCAGGCCAGGGGGGGATGCGCCCTGCCTCACCCGGCCGAAATTCAGACCGGGGAGAAGCGCCCCGTCTCCCCGGCCACGAAATAAAAAGTGAATGGGGAAAAAAACACACACCCGTGATAGGCTACGTAACGATTAACATAGCCTATCATGGCTAGATTTCCAAAGTCAGCCGTGATAGGCTACATTAATCGTTACGTAGCCTATCATGGGTGACTTTGGAAAAAAAAAAAAAAGCACGTACGCAAATGGTGGCACCCATGGGCACCGCCATTTGTGTTCCTTATTTGGGCCCAGGTAGTCTACGTAAAAATTTACGTAGACTACAGCAAAAATAAGGGCAACACTATTCCAGACCACCTGGAAACCGATGTCCTCACTGTGTGGATCCAGAATTGGCCTTCACAGCCACCTACAGACCCACTGCTAAGACTCTACCCTTGGAAGACAATCTTACTCGGTCATGAGTGATCACCATGATGATGATGACTTATCAGTATCTCTCTCCAGAAATACCAGGGAGAAAAGGATGTGATTCATCTACAATATTTATAGTTGGGTTGGATAGAGCATCCTGCTTGGCTGATTTATCGCAGACTTCTACTAAATCAGAAGAAGTATGTCAAAACTCACATTTGAGTCATCTTGATTCTGCTTGGTGTTAAGCACAAAAGAGTTAAGCTTAAAAAGAAAATAATGACATTTCATAATTTTCAACCTTTTTTAAGCCTTTTCTTGGAGAACATGTAACCACCAGGGGTGGGCGGGAGAGGTGATTATCAAGTATTTTTGCAGTGAGAAAAGGTGAGAGGAACAAAGCTCATTTTTTTCAGGTTGTAACCTTTGGATTAGGTAAAGGATCTTCCCATTGTGAAAAAGCATCAGGCTCCTTTCCTCACTCCCTGCTTTGGGCTCTCACATGATTTTTGATAGGATAGATAGATAGATAGATAGATAGATAGATACATATCTTGTAGTTCTGTTGCCTCCTCAGAGCCTTCAAGCTCCAGCCAGCCATATCTCTAAGATGCTTTTTCAGTGATGCTGTTGACGGGATGACTAGAGGGGAATGTCCTGGCTGGAGATTGGAACACTTGCTCCATGGCTGCTCTCCCAGTGATTCCACTGCTGAGATGACTAAATTGGGTGTGGCCTGGCAGGAGCAAGCATTTAAAGAGCCATGGTCAAGATAGACGGGTGCCAAGGTCTGTAGCTGGACTGCAGGCTGGAGGTTCCCCAGCCCAGGGAACCAAGAAATATTGTGTCCTTTAGATCCGTAGTCCTAAGCTTCTCCAAACTAGGGTTGGCGGAGAATTTCTCCCTGAAACTTCGGGGGGCCGAGCGCCAACGCCAAAAGAAAAAAATAATGCCCCCGTGATAGGCTATGTGACGATTAACATAGCCTATCATGGCTAGATCTGCAAAGTCAGCCGTGATAGGCTACGTGAATCGTCACGTAGCCTATCACGGGTGACTTTAAAAAAAAAAAAAGTGCGTACGGATAATGGCGGCCCCCATAGGGAGCCACCATTCCCATTCCTTATTTGGTCGCTGTAGTCTACGTAAATCTTTACGTAGACTACAGCGAAAATAAGGGCAACACTGCGTTGCCCTTATTTTCGCCATAGTCTACGTAAAGATTTACATAGACTACAGCGACCAAATAAGGAACGCGAATGGCGGCTCCCTATGGGGGCAGCCATTTGTGTACGCGCTTTTTTTTTTTTTTAAAGTCACCCGTGATAGGCTACGTGACGATTTACGTAGCCTATCACGGGTGACTTTGCAGATCTAGCCATGATAGGCTACGTTAATCGTCACGTAGCCTATCATGGGGGCGTTTTTGTTTGTTTTTTTAACTTTTTAGTTCGCGGCCGGGCGAGGTGAGGCGCCTCCTCCCCGGCCTGAATTTCGGCCGGGCGAGGCAGGAAGCCTCCCCCCCCAGCCTGAACTTCGCGGGGGGAGCAGCGAAGTGCCTCCCCCCCACCGCGAAAAGCTTCAAGGACAGGTAAGGGACTTTCGTGCACCCCTACTCCAAACTTATTTATTTATTTATTTATGTACGTATGTATGTATGTATGTATGTATGTGTAGTATTTATAAGACACTTACATCTAACGATTTCAAAGTGGTGTACACAATTCATAGAAAGATAAAAAAAGAAAGACCAGATGCATAGAATATATCATGCCTACATGAGATGGTAGGCTACACAACACAGGGAAGGCTTGCATAAACAGATGGATCTTTAACATCTGCCCCAAAACAAGTAGTGTTGGCACATCTCTGTTGAAAGGGGGAAGATTCTTTCACATAGTGGGCACCATTACACTAAATGCCCTGCTCTGAACTACTGGACTATCCTAGTCCAGGAATAGCCATAGCTAGGGATGTATGAGAATTTAATATTTGCTTGCAAAACATGCAAGCATGCCCCGTTCAAAGTTCTGAATGTGAGCATAAGCAAATGTCTGCTAAACTATTCAAACTTGTCAAACATGCGCTTGAGTATATCTCATTCCCAGTTACCAGTTCGATTTGTGCAAATGTCCTAATTCCCACAAATTCCATCAGTAGATTAAGTCAGCCCCACTGTAGTCTATGGAGGACAATTGTGCAAAGTGGGAAACTTGTGCAAATTTGGGGATATTTGCGCAAATCTCCCATTTGATAGCAGCTTGATTTGTGTGAGCTTTCCATTTGTGCAGAGCATTCAAAAACACAAATGGGAATCGGGCACAGGACTAGCAGCGAGACAATCTTGGGAGAATTCTGGTGATCTCAGACATCGTTCATTCGCCCATCCCTAGCCACAGCTAGCACACCAGCCAAAGTGGCTAAAAAGCACTGGGTCGCTGAAGCTACTTTGTCCTCTCGTGACAAAGATTGATCCAGAAGGGCTGCCGGACTGCACCCCTGATTCTTCCGAGGAAGTATTGCCCGCACAGCCACACCTGATTCAGACGTAAATAGAGCTGTATTTCATCAGCATTCTGATGACACTTTACTCCAAATCTCCTAATGACTAGGGATGGACAGACTCACCCATGTCTGCACTCAGCAGGCACTCACCAAGTCGCCGCTTCCTCCTGCTCCTTCTCATTGGGCCACATGAGCCCTAGAGCAGCCCAGGAGCATCCGGCAACTGCCCGCTCCTTGATGTGAGCTGCCATTTTTACACAAGATGGCAACTCTGTATTTTCATATTTTTAATGTTGTGCAAAATGGTGGCCATACAGGGCCATCTCCACAACATTAAAGGCATAAAGGGGCCAGGTGGCAGGGGCAGGAGTTGCCCACCAGCTGCAGGTTGTCCCCTCCATGCAAGGAGCAGAGAACATGTAGTTGGCGGGCAACTCATGCTTCCTCCACCTGTCAAACTTTGTGTAAAAATGATGGCTCACATT
This sequence comes from Heloderma suspectum, assembly GCF_057233095.1. Lineage (NCBI taxonomy): Eukaryota > Metazoa > Chordata > Lepidosauria > Squamata > Helodermatidae > Heloderma > Heloderma suspectum. The sequence goes on from NC_139461.1 coordinate 90,669,427, forward strand.
GAGGACCTGGCAACTGCAGGATGCTCCTGGACTGCTTGGCCTTCGGTGAGCATACCCACAAGCACCCCACAGCTTTCTGAGTGGCGTCCAGGGAGCCAAGTGGGGGGAGTCAGTTGGACTCCAGCCCACTGTTGGGCACTTGCAACATCCCTACTAACGATGCTTCCAATGGCTTCATATAGATGATAAACAACATTGGGGACAAGACTGTACCCCGTGGCACCCCATAGCGCAATTGCCGGGGGGGCAAGAAACTGTCTCCCTCTTTCCCTCTCTGGAAACCACCTTTTAGGTAAGAGTGGAACCACTGCAATTTAGTGCCCTCAACTCCCAATCCACTGAGGCAGTCCAGAAGGACATCAGGGTATCAAAAAGCCACTGAGAGATCAAGCAACAGGGTTGGACTCCCACTGTCCCTCACTCCAAAAAAGTGACCAAGGCTGACTCAGTCCTGAATCCAGGCCTGAACCCAGACTGAAATGGGTCTAGATAGGGATGTATGAAACACCCACCTGCTGTTCCGGGGGGGGGGGGTCTGCAGGGGGAGAGGCGATCTGTCCCTCCCCTCAGAATCCTTGTTGGCTGGCTCCGCTCCATGGCGATTCTGCAGAGCCGCCGGCCAGCCCCGTAGCTCCAGAGATACGGCTGCCATTGTTGTACCGCCAGCTGAGGCTGAGTGACTCCAGAAGCAAATAGTGTCCGCTATGCCATTTGCAGCTGTAAAAGTCTTAGATTAAGCTAAAAGCAGCCGTAAATGGCTGCATTTAGCTTAAACTAAGGGCTTTACAGCCACAAATGGTGGCTGCTACACCATTTGCCTCTGTGGGTTTTCACGCGATAGGCTATTACGGCCGCAAATGGTGTAGTGGATGCCATTTGCATCCAGAGTCAGCCTCAGCCAGTGGTACGGCAATGGCGGCCATATCGCTGACACTATGGAGCTGGAGGCAAGGAGGATCCAGCCAGGGAGGATTCCTCAGGGAGGCGGAGGTAAGTGTTCCATTCCTCCACGGACCCCAGAGGCCGTTTTCAAGGTCCATGGAGGAATTCTCTTCCATCCCTATAATCAATATCACCAAAAAGCATCCATAGTTGTATTCTCTTTTCTGTCCACTTTCTTCCTATGAACAGTCCCTTTGATTCCTAGGCCCTATGTGCAGATTTGCTCCCATCCTGCTTTTTCCTTGACTCCATGTTTCTTCAACTCCATGTCTTCACCATCCCTTTCTTCCTTGGGTCCCTTCCATTGTTGCTGCATTTGCTTTTGCTATCCTAACCTTGGATCAACATCCTATTTGGAGACCCTCTTACCTCAGTTCCTTGACACTCTGCCCTTCTCCTCAAAGCTCATTTTTCTACCTACATTTCTTCAGTTGTTCTTTCTCTGTCTGTTGCCTATGGTACTCCTCCTTCAGGCTCCCTTGCCTCTATGCTCCCTGTAGTTTCCCTATAACCCCAGCCTTTTCTCATTCCTCAGCTTGCCCCTATATGATGTTTTAATTCTAGCCAAAGTGACATGATTTCCTTCCTGCTCTGATACTGGATAGCGAACTATGTAGTTCCCTGAGCAAAGGAACATTCAGTCCTACCTAGGGATGCAGGAGAAATTTGAGATTGATTAAAATGTGCGCAGATTTCTAAGAATCCCCCTTGTGGAATCTGCTGCAGAGCATGCCCCTCCCCCCAGGCCATGTGGAGGTTGTAGACTTTTGGACCTTTTTGGGTTTTGTTTACTTTCCCCAAATGTACACATATTTATTTGCAGGAAAATACATAAGTTTCTACTGAAGAGAAGTTGAATGGAAGGGGGGCAGTACTCTGAGTTATGTACAAACAATTACGTAAATTGTTACGAAACCTCTTATTTGCATATTTTTCCGCATGGTGAAACATTTTTTTCGCATCCATCTGTGAGCGGATGATGGAGCAAAAGGCACCTGGCAATCCGTGAAACACAAATGGAGTGGATTTTACACAGTCCGTACATCCCTAGTGCTACCACACCAGCTCATCCAAGCACAGTCAGAAGCTTTGCTGCTACAAGCATAGTGCGATATAGGTTGTCTGTTTTTGTTGTGCCCTGTTGTGCTTCTGGAATATGTGCCCTCAACAAAATGGAAAGCAAAGATACAAAGTCTTTGCAGCTTGCAAGGGGTGGGTGAGAAAGACAGCCAGCCAGCCAGCCAGCGAGAGGGAGGGAGGGAGGGAGAGAGAGACAGAGAGAGAGAAAGAGAGAAGTAGTGAGAGAGAGCTACTCTAACTCTCAAAGGAGCTGGAAGTTCTGAGATAATGGCAAGCCATTGCCATAGTAGAGAGTAGCACTTGACCTGGATTTAGAACTAGGCCTGGATGCTTTCTGAAAGGAATGTGGATTACTGGAGAATACTCATGCCAGAATGTAATAAAGCACAAGAAACCTAGCAAATCAACATGAATATGATGCATACCTTCAAAACTGCATGAAATAATGGCTCAATTTTCATATAATGGTTAATTATACTCCATATTTAAGAGGATGTAAAAGCACATGCTGTGAACAGGGAAGGAAGGAAGGAAGGAAGGAAGGAAGGAAGGAAGGAAGGAAGGAAGGTATACAGGGAAATATGGCCCAGTACTGTATGAGGTTTCTTTAAAGTGCATATAGTGAGCTTTAGAAGCTATATGTTTGGTCATTCCCAAACACCGTCCCCCAAAGCTACATAATGCCAGCTAGTAGAATTCATGCTTGATTAGCTGTCAGTGGCTAAGCTGCATAGTAGTGCAAAGAGAGCTTTAGAACAAGAGTTATGCTGGGATCCAGAGGGGTGGACTGCACTTGAGGTCCCAGCTGCCTGCCATCCCACAGTGTGGCTCCCACCACCCACAGTAACTCCCTACCATGCCTATTTTTTCAGTGGAAAAAATCAAAACGTCACAGTTAATGCCAAAATTCAGCAGCAGACCATTACAGAAGCATAGAATGGATGATTTTTGCTTGAAAGCAGGCTCTGTAGCAGCAATGGGGGGTTCAGAATGGACAAATTTAGCTCATTTTCAACATAAAATTGTCCATAGTAATTCTACAAAGAGGCAAAAGATCACTTTTAAAAATGTGCTCCCTTTTTTGGGGTAGCATGACAGTGGTGGAAGTGGAAGTATGGTCTGCAGCAGGTCAGGGGGGATGATTTCCTCAGCAGAAACTTACATATCTTTCTACGGATTTATATGTGTACATTTAGGGAAAGTAAAAAAATCATCCGAAAGTCCATGGACTCTGCATGGCCTGAGGGGGGCACTCCACACTAGGGATGTCAGAGAATTTCGCCACGAATCTCGGGGAGGCCGAATGCCACCACCTTTGGCCCCCCGAAATCGGTGGCGAAATGGTAGGCCCCCCGGGCCCCCCCCCAGGACGGGACTTACCTTGGGCGAATCGTCCTGGCGGCGGTGGCTCCGGTGGCGGTTTGGCGGTGGTTCGGCGGCAGCAGCTGCGACGGCTGGTCTTCTGACCAGCTGCCGCCGCCGCCGCCATTTCCAGTAAAAAAAACCCCACACACAAAAATGTGATAGGCTTCGTAAAGATTTACGTAGCCTATCACGGCTGAGTAAAAAAAAACCGCGCGTACGCAAATGGCGGCCCCCATGGGCGCCGCCATTCGCGTTCCTTATTTTGGCACGTCTAGTCTACGTAAACATTTCTGTAGACTACGGCGAAAATAAGGGGAATACAAATAGCGTAGACGCTACGTTATTTGCATTCCCCTTATTTTCGCCGTAGTCTACTTAAATGTTTACGTAGACTAGACGTGCTAAAATAAGGAACGCAAATGGAGGCACCCATGGGTGCCACCATTTGCGTACGTGTGTTGTTGTTTTTTTATTGTTATTCAGCCGTGATAGGCTACGTAAACATTTACGTAGCCTATCACGGCTGACTGCAGGGACGCAAACGGCGGCGGCTACGGCCGCCGCCATTTGCGGACCCGGCCGGCCAGGATTCAGGGGGGGAGGGTCAATGTCTGTGAAAACATTTGGGTCAATGTCTGTGAAAACATTAAAGAACACATAAAATAACACAAATAAATCAATTCTTTTAAATAACTGAAATATTTTTGCATCTGTTTTCCTTTTTCAAAGTGCTATTTGAAAACAGAACCAAAAATAAAACCATTTCTTATTGCAGTTGATGTAAGAACAGTTTTATTGTAGTTGATGTAAGAACAGAACTTATTGTTCTGTCTCTGACATGTTTTCCTGTCTTTCTGTCACCCTCCCTCTCGCCTTCTCTGCCACATCTCCTTCCAATTCTCTTTCCATCACCCCTCTTTCTCTCTCACTCTTCCAGCAGTGGTGAAAAATCTAGCATATTGTCTACCACTCTGTACCTTAGGAAAGGTCATTTGTAGGGATGTACGAAAGTCACTTACCTTTTAGCGAAATTGATTCGAGGTGAGGGGGAGGCGCTCCATCCCTCCCCCCGAAATTCTGGCCAGCCGGCTCTGCTCCACAGGGATTCTGTGGAGCCGCCGGCTGGCTAGCAGGGACGCAAATGGCAGCGGCCGTAGCCGCAGCCATTTACATCCCTGCAGTCAGCCGTGATAGGCTACGTAAATGTTTACATAGCCTATCATGGCTGATTTAAAAGAAAAAAAAAACATGTATACGGAAATAGCGGCGCCCATGGGCGCCGCCATTTGTGTTCCTTATTTTGGCACATCTTAGTCTCCGTAATCATTTACGTAGACTAAGGCAGCGAAAATAAGGGGAACGCAAATAGCGTAGATGCTACGCTATTTGCGTTCCCCTTATTTTCGCCGTCTTAGTCTACGTAAATGATTACGGAGTACGCGTGTGATTTTTTTTTCTTTTAAATCAGCCGTGATAGGCTACGTAAACATTTACGTAGCCTGTCACTGTGTTTTTTTAAAATCTAGCCATGATAGGCTACGTAAATCTTTACGTAGCCTATCACATTTTTTTTTTTTAACTGGAAATGGTGGCAGTGGCAGCCAGTCAGAAGACCGGCCGCCGCAGCTGCCATCGCCGAACCGCCGCTGAACCGCCGCCGGAGCCACCGCCGCCAGGAAGATCCGCCCAAGGTAAGTCCCGTCCCGGGGGGGCAGGGGGGCAGACCGTTCCGCCACTGATTTCAGGGGGCCGAATGCGCTGGCACTCGGCCTCCCTGAGATTCGTGGCGGAATTCTCTGACATCCCTAGTCATTTGTGAGGGAAGTGTTGGGCACATTGCTGGAAGATGCTCAGAACACTTTTCAGCGGAAGTGTTACGGATGGGCAGGGGGGATTTGTTCAGCTACAAATGTGAAATGTGAACCCAAAGTTGGTGATTCATGCACTTTGGAACCACTAGGTGAACCAGATATCTCAGAAATCCTTCAAAATTCACACTTGTCTGGATTTTGCCATCGAGTTCTCCAATAAAAATATGCATATAAAAATACATATATCATAGAAACCAATATTCAAGCATGCATTATATGAGGAAAACCACCTGCAAAAAATGTGTCTATTCCTCAAAAATGCATGCAAATATGAGAAATGTGCACAAAAATGTAGGGATGTACAAAATGTACTTACCTTTCTGCGGATTATGTTTATGGGGGGGGAAGCATTCCGTCCCTCCCCCCGGAATCCCCGATGGCCGGCTGTGCTCTGCGGCAGCTCCGCGGAGCAGCCAGCCAGGCTCAGGCCAGAGCCATCTACAGCCATATTTCCAGCCACAGAGGGCTCTGGGTAAAAAAAAAAAAAAAAGCGTACGCAAATGGCGGCGGCTATGGCTGCCACCATTTGTGTTCCTTATTTTTGGCCATCTTAATCTACGTAAAAATTTACATAGACTATGATGGCGAAAATAAAGGGAAACGCAAATAGCGTAGTGGGCGCTATTTGCGTCCCTTTTTGAATTGCCGTTTTAGCCTACGTAAATATTTACGTAGGCTAAAATGGCAAATCAAAAAGGGACACAAATAGTGCTCGCTACGCTATTTGTGTTCCCCTTATTTTCGCCGTCTTAGTCTACGTAAATATTTAAGTAGACTAAGACACCAAAAATAAGGAACACAAATGGCGGCGGCCATAGCTGCTGCCATTTGCGTATGCAGGTTTTTTTTTTTTCCCAGCCATGATAGGCTACGTAAATCTTTACATAGCCTATCACGTCTTGGGGGGAAAAAAAAGAACCACAAGTCTGCAAATGGCGGCGGTGGCAGCCGGTCGGAAGACCAGCCGCTGCAGCCGCCACTGCCGGAGCCACCGCCGGAGCCGCCGCCACCCGGAAGATCTGCCCCAGGTAAGTCTCGTCCTGGGGAGTATCTGCAGGGGGGGGTGGCAGGCCAGTCTGCCACAGATTTTGGGGGGCCAAATGCACTGGTATTCGGCCTCACTGAGATCCGTGGTGGAATTCTCTGCCATCCCTACAAAAATGCTAATGAATTTTCGTACAAACTTATGAAAAAAACCTCAAAGTTTGGGATGAACCAAACTTAAGACTGGAGAAATTCTCAACATTCAAGATGGACTGCTTAAAATGGGAAACTGAGAGAAAGCAAAATTGACAGATCTCTCCACTCCTAGCACCCATGCAGCTCCTTTCCATGTCTTTCAAAGGCTTTCCAGTGATGGGCAGCTCCCAGCTGAGGGAAGCTTTGAAGGTGAAGATCAGGCTGGCATCTGGGCTTTCCGTGCCATTCCAGTTCTGCCCCCCATCCTGGCCTTTCTCAAGAGAAAGGCTGCTGTGTGGCGGAAGGGTGTGTTGTTATCTCTGCTGCCTATAGGCAGGCCGGGCGACTTTAGTTCTCCCAAGAAAGGCCAGATGGGGAGTAAAGCACATAGAGTTGGGCACTGCTGCCTGAGGGCATGCTGAGCCTCTTGAGGCAGCAACAACCAATGCTTCCTCCTCCTGGCGGGTGGCTACAAAGAAGAGGGCCTTTTCTGTTGTGGCACCCCAGTTGTGGAATGAGCTTCCCAGAGAGGCTCGACTGGCACCTATGTTGTGCTCTTTCTGGCACCAGGTGGAGACCTTATTTTCCCAGGCATTTTAGTCTTTCAGTTTCTGTTGTTTTACACCTGTTACTGGATTTTAAATCTTTGCATTGCTGCGAGATTTTATTTGTAAAATAGAAATGAAAATAGAAATAGAAATTTTGGTATAGAAATGAAATCAATGAAATCAATAAATTTGGGTTTTTACTTTTGCTTTCTACTGTAGTTTCAAACTTTTAAACCTTTTATCTTGCATCAGTTGTTGTATTTGATGGTTTACATTGTTGTGAACCACCCAGAGAGCTTCAGCTATCGGGCAGTATAGAAATGTGATAAAAGATAATAAATAAACTAAGAAGCACATAGTGTTGGCTGCTGCTGCTTAAAAGTGCCCCAGGTGGAGGGAGCAGAGATCAACACCCCCCGGCCCCACTGCCCATTTACATGGGGTAGGCCAGACGGATAGCATGCTCGTGCACTGTTATGAGCTCTCCCTAGAGCAGGGGTGGGCAGCTTCTGGCTCTTCAGATATTTTGGCCTGCAACTTCCATCATCTGTCACCATTGGCTATGGTGGCCAAAGCACATGGGAGTTGTAGACCAAAACATCTGGAGGGTCACATGTTGGTGTTGCCCACCCCAGGGCTAGAAGAATGCCAGGCACCATTAGGACCAATGCTTCCCCCTCCCCCATCCAATCTGGCGCTTTTTAAGGGCAAAGCAGGGTAAAGAAAATGGGCAATCAATCCCAGTGTAAAATAGGAGTCAGCCAGTGAAAGTCAGCAGCAGGACAACCTGCAGGCTGTAGGTTATCCGCCCATGATTTAAACCAGGGGTAGGCGGCCTTTTTGAACACATAGGCACATTTGGCAATTTGGGAAACTGTCCTGGGCACCACCACAAAATGGCTGCGCTGCAGATGAAAGCACCAGCCTGCAGCCACCCGCCATCCTCATTTCCTAAGAATGTGTCTCAGCCCCACATGTGGCCCAGAGACATTCCTGGGAGGAAAAGATGGGAGCTTTGAAGTGATCCCAGCTGCCAGTAAGAAATGCTGTCCTTTTTTAAAAAAGATAATAATTAAAATACAGAGTGGGAGAGGTCAGGCCCTTTGGTGGGCAACGGAAGAGGTGTCCGAAGGTGACTGGTGCCCACCAGCACCACGTCGCCTATCCCTGATTTAAACAGCGCAGGGGGTGGGGGGTGGGGTGAGGAATCAGCAAGGCTCTAAAGTGAAAATAAACGCCTCATCTCTCCCCCCCCCCTTTGTGTATGAGCCTTAACATGTTTATAATGTTCTTCTTAGACAAAAATATAGGGCAGAACATATTTTGTAACAGAGCCTTCATGCATCATTGTGCACTTGTCATGTTGGACTTATAGCGGACTTCGATAGACCGGATAAGATCATTTCTCTGATCTAATCCTCTTTGACTGCAAGCTACTTATGGCCCACCAGATGGCAATGTAGCATTATATTTGAAGGCATCCAGCTGGGTTGAACTAAAGTTTTTCATGTTCAACTTTTTAAATAGAACTGATGTGGCCAATGATAAGATTTAAATTTCCAAGAGTGCACGCTCAGGATCTGTTAATCGCTAAGGCATGTTTGATCTGTGTTAAGTGATCCTGAGTGCACAGTCTTGCTTAAGATCATTAAAAGGCTCCTACCCACTTTAGCATCTACCCACATTAGCATTCCTTTATGAATGCCCTGGACCATGGTATAGTATGCCTATTTCTATTCTAACCCATGCACGTTTCAAAATAGGGATGGGGCAGGCATCTGTCTCAGTCCGGGAGTCCAACGGACTCCCCCGCCTCTATACCTCCGGGCCTTACTCGCTGAGCCACTGATCTCGGTTGCACCCCCCACACACACACACACACTCACTGAGCTGCCCTCAAGTACCCTGAGCCATCTGTGAGTGCCCATTATTCCCACGGTCACCATTTGGCAACAACAAAAAAGGCACCTCAGTCACTTCTGTAAATTTATTATTGTGCACCTAGCTGCCATAAAGACCCCACCTACACAATATTACTGTATAATTGCATAGATGGGGTCTTTACCGCCGCTATGTGTGCAATATTAAATTTATGGACATTCCCGGGGTGCCATTTTTTCACAAAACAGTGACCACAGGAACAACAGGTGCTTATAGATGGCTGAGGGTAGGTGAGGGCAGCTCAGCTAGTGTGGAGGGGCGCACAAGTGTGTCCCAGGGTGCATGAGTGGGGGCAGTGGCTTGGCAGGCACCTGGAAGACACAGACGGTGGGGAGGGATCTGTCCATCTCTATTTCATACTAAGGCTGAGCTCAATGCTCTCTAGTGATATTTTCTGGCATATTACTGGAGGAAAAAGCTATCAACAGCTACTAGTTCTGATGGTTATGTGTTACCTCCAGTACCAGTGAGCATATGTACACCAATTGTTGGGGAACATGGGTGGGAGGGTGCTGTTGTGCTCATGCCCTACTTGTGGGTTGCCGGTCAACAGCTGGTTGGCTGCTGTGTGAACAGAATGCTGGACTAGATGGACCCTTGGTCTGATCCAGCATGGCTCTTCTTATGTTCATATATGAAAGGGGCTTTCTGAACTTCCCAAAATGCTTTGCAAAATTCTCAAAATACATTACTTTTTCATGCCAGTTCACAGAGTTCGGTGCCTTGGTTGGATGCTGCTTCAGTGCTACTTTTGGGGATGTGGCGGGGGGGCAGTTAAAATCAACCTTCATCTACTAACAGTACCATCATTATATAGCCAATCAAACTTGGACACATCACTGAGGTCAAACAAAGCTAAATCAGAGTGAGGGCAATGCCTATTCAGGAAGCATTAACCTCAGTATGAATTAGCTCTATTTGCCCTCAGTGACATTGTCACATAGCTGAATCTCATTGGGAATATAATGATGTCACTGCTGCTAGGAAGAAAGCCAATTTGAAGAGAAAGAGACAGGAACAGCACAGAAGCTGTTGCTGATTGGAGTAGGGACGTAAGAGAAACGCTTTTCAGTTCGTTTATGACCAGAAATTATTCCATTCACACCTCCTGAAACCAAATATGAACACACAAATGCAATCTGCATTCAAAGCTTGTACATTTCTAAGCTTGCCGTTATGTTCCATGGGGAGAAAAGCATTTGGAAAATGCATACATTAGAAAAATATGCATTAAAATGCATACTTTTAAAAAAGTGCTCATGAAAGTGCTTTAATCAATGGAGGAAGAGTGCATAGCCTTGAATGTTCACCCAAGATCTTTGCATGGAAAAAGACCCCTTGCAATCTGATACAGACACGAGTTGGAGAGCTGGAAGGAAATATAAGAAAAAGGGGATGTGTGATGTATGTGAGGGACACCTGGAGAAGGTGATGGGGTAGGGATGGATGAATTTGTCAGTTTCACTTCCTCTCAGTTTCTCATCTTAAGTTTGGTTCTCACCTGACTTTGAGATTATATATATGTTTGTATGAACATTCATATGTGTACATTTTCTTTTGTACACATTTTTGTCTAATATACACATTTTTTCAAGTATTTTTCCCAGTATAATGTGGTCCTCAACATTATTTTCACAAATATACGCATTTTTGCATGCACCTCTACCTAATATATTCACTTGTATGCATTGTAGGGGAAACTGTGGGGAAACAAAAGAGAATGAGAACCACCCCCGCCCAAAGGATGAGGCTGGTGGTCATGTAACTGAAATCACACTTTATTCAGAACGTGTATACATAGATAATTCACAAAGGAACTACAATTTGAGAACAGGTTACATGGGTTTTTAAAGGAAAATGAAGTACATAGTAAAAATATTAGGCAAAGGTTTTAGCCTATCAGAAGCTAGGATATGTTATCTATATCCAATTACATTAGGGTTTATGCTGATCACGCACACGCATCAGGCATTTATCACGTGTACAGGATGCTACTTTCTATCTATGAATACACTCTTAAGCACAGCTTTGCAAATTCTAGCAAGGCAGTACCTTATCTCATTAAGTGATGGGGTTTTGCCCATGCCCTCATGAGATAGGAGTTGGAGCCTGCTTTATCTGTGTGCAGGAATGTTTATTCTACCCTCTTACCCAGTTCTTTGTGTCTTGTTTTTTTCAGCTACTCCCTTACAATATTACAATATTCTCTGTGTTCTCTGTATTTTTCCATCTTGGAGATTTGGTTCAGGCCTAACACTTAGACCTTTCCCCCCACAGCATGTGTCAGAGTTCCCCTTATGACCTGGACCCCCTGAGTAACTCCTTAAGGATTTCTTGCCTCCTTAAGAGTCCTACCTTCCCTCTTTTACCCTCCTCTTTCCAACAACATGGGGTTTAGGGGGTGATTGACACTCTAGACACAGGGTTTAACCACAACATTTTACTGGTAAATCAAAGCAAGCAAATCACAACTAATGGTATAGACAAAATAGAGCTGGGTGATACAAAAGGCATTAAAAGAAAATAAAGGTTGCAAAACACAAGTTCCTTTGCCCTAGCTGCACTTAGACTTTTCCAGGCTGCTTCTTCCTGCTCCCTCTTCAGGCTTTGGTCTCCATGACTCTGCTCTTACTGGCTCTCTTGCTCTCTTTATAAACTTTCCTTCCTCAAAACCAAAAGTACTGTTTCAAACCTGAAGAAATGAAATTTAACTGGGGAAATAAAAATGAAACCTAACTGGGGAAATGAAACTACTAATCTCAGGGATGCCTCCTCCCAACAAAAAACCTCCAGGCCTCTAGGCCTGATTGTTTTCCCCTTCACCTCTGTAGGCCTCAAACCTTCACAGCATGTTTGATAAGAGAATTCCATTGCAAAATTCAGATAAGTGTGAATTTCAAAGGATAACAGAGTTTTAGCTTGCATATTGGTTCAAAAGTGCAAAATTAGGTAAGTCCACATTAAAAAGTGAACCAGATGAATGTCTTCCTTTTCCCTAGTTCGGTGGACATTAGCATTAGATGGCTTGGGGTTCCAGTAAAATGGTAATTTAAATTAATACTATGGCCCTTGCACCATATTATCAGAAGGTTTCTGTTTTCACACTGGGGATGGCACAGGAGTCCAAGGAGGAGGTAGAGTCTGACAGGCTCCCCCACCCACCCACATCAGGCCTCCCAAACCCCGCTCACCAAACCATGAGCGCTGATAGACCTGGCCAAGCACGCTGGAGCTTGGCGAGCAGCTGGAATTGCTGCCAAGGACTCATCCTGCCTCTGCCAGCTGACAAGGAAGCCCTTGACAACTGGTGCAGTCAGGAGGGGCCTTGGCAGCGCCCCAGTGCTCTAGCCTCCTCGGGAGGAAGCCAGGGCTCGAGCTCTGGGAATGGCCATGCTGGGACCCGTCCTGCCTCCACCACCTATCAAGACAGCCCTTGGCAGCATGGGCAGGAAGGGCTTTGGCAGTGCCCCAGCACTCTCACCCTTGCTTCCTCAGGAGGAGGCCAGGACCAGAGCACTTGGGGGGTGCGCCACACTGAGGACTCTGGCAGTCAAGCCCTCATGTGCATAAAGCACAAGGGCTTGACTGCCGGAGTCCTTGGTGCGGAGAGGAAGGATGGCTCACTCAGTGGGCAGGGTGAGCAGGGGAGGGACAGCTCGTCGAGCTCCCACACGCCCCAGACAGAGATGGGTCCATCCACCCCTATTTCACACAGATGCATGCAAAGACATTTCTGCATATATCACATTTTATAGAATGACACAGAATTTAATCGAAAAGTAGCACAAAGTTTGAACGATGTCATTATTACATCAAAAAGAGCACAATGTATAAAAGTGGAGAGAGACAAAGAGGGACTTGAAAGTAATCTAACACAATTAGCTCCAGTTGTGTTGGTTTTAGACAAGGTGACTCTCAGTCTTTCAATAAGGACTACCTGGCCAGTTGATGTGAGGATGGGCTAGAGCGCTGGGGATGCTGTATTCCTAGTGCTGTGCTTAATTCTCACCCCCCATTCTGTGAAACATTTCACCCTCCATGAAAGTGGAGTGTATTTTTCTGCCACTTTCACAGGAGATGGGAGAAATTTGGTGAACATGTTGTGCAGGGATGGTCTCTTTTGGCTTGCTCTTAACTGCTGGTTTCTGGCACTCTTCAGTCTCCCACACTTCCTGGAATGTCTGTGGAAGGATGTGATATCATGACATCCTCCCATGGCCATATCAGAAAGTGAGGCCAGCCAAGAGGCTGCCTGTGGAACACAGGTGGGTAGTGGAAGATTTTCAAAAGCAAGTTATCTTCCCCTTAAAAGTTAAAAGTAGTGGAGAAACGGCTGGAAAATATTCTCACAGTAGTCACTCCATCAGTGAATCCTTGATGGACTGACCAGAAAAGGTCTAGATTTTTCTTCTAGTGGCCACCCCCCTTCACTGACACTGATAAGAGTGTACTGTAAACCATCAACATTTGGCAATTATCCCCTTCTGTGCCAAGCATTGTTGGGAGGTTTATTGTAGTTGGCTCTTGGGGGCAATGTTTATTGAAGTGATGGTTTGAGGGCAAAGTTATACTTGTTTCATTATTGAACGAAACTGAGTTGTATATTTTCCCCTTTGGTGATCTGAATTCCTGTTCCCAATTACATGGTCTGATTAGCATTTAATCTGTCCTGTGCCAATGCTGCTTACAAAATGGCATATGCACCCAAAGAAATAGGGTTAAATCCAACATCGCGCTAGCAGGAGTCCAGAGCAGATTTTGAGGGCATGCGGGGAAGGGGCTGCATGGGAGGGAGAATCGCCCATTCCTCATTCTGCTGATGGAACTGCTTCCATCAGCAGAATGTCACCATTGGGTATAACTAGTGATGGGCCTGAGTGAATTCATTATATAATCAGAAAGTAACCAATTTGTCCATGTGAGATTGGATAAGAGTTCTCCTTTAATATGAAATCTTGTTCCATATATATGAGTTTTTGTGCATGCGTAATATCAAGGTGCATCTTGGGAGCTGTAGTTTGGAATTGTTCAGTGTGGCATGGTGTCTTGCATCACCATGTTATGTGGTCCCTTTCTGATGGGCAGGCCACATTCATCATGTGGCTTGCCTGCGTGATGATGTCATGTGATGTTTAGTCACCATCACCAATCGTCAGTATGAAGATGGACATTCAGAGTCCTCTTTGTTGCCCTCCTCTGAACCCTCTCCAGTTTGTCTGCATCCTTCTCAAAGTGTAGCGCCCTGAACTGGACACATTACTCCAGATGAGGCCTAACCAGTGCTGAGTAGAGGGGAACTAGTACTTCCCAGGATTTGGAACTATGGTTCTATTAATGCAGCCCAAAAGAGCATTTGCATTTTTTGCAGCCACATCACATTGTTGGCTCAGATTTAGCTTGTGATCGACAACAATTCCGAGATCCTTCTCGCTGGTAGTGTTGTTGAGCCACGTATCCCCCATCTTGTAACTGTGCATTTGGTTTCTTTTTCCTAGGTGCAGAACTTGGCATTTTTCCCTATTAAATTTCATTCTGTAGTTTTCTGCCCAGCACTCCAGTCTATCAAGATCCCTTTGAATTTTGTTTTTGTCTTCCAAAGTATTAGCTATCCCGCCCAATTTTGTGTCATCTGCAAATTTTATGAGCATTCCCTGCACCTCCTCCTCCAAGTCATTCATAAAAATATTGAAGAGCACTGGGCCCAGGACTGAGCCCTGCAGTACCCTGCTCATTACCTCTCCCAAGTTTGAGAAGATCCCATTGATAAGCACTCTTTGAATCTGATTCTATAGCCAACTGTGGTTCACCAGATTGTTGTTTCATCTAGCCCACTTTGAGCTAGTTTGCTCATCAGGGTATCAGGACATATAAAGAGAGGGAGAGAGCCAGTAAGAGTAAGAAAGACTAGGCTGCAGCCAGAGCGAGAGCCAGTAAGAGGAGAGACAGTCAGAGCCTGAAGTGAGAGCAGAGTCTGAAGAGTGAGCAGGAAGAAGCAATCTAGAAATGTCTAAGGACAGCTAGGGTAAAGGAACTTTTCTTTTAGTGCTTTTTTATCAGCTTTATTGTGTAAATACCTTTAGTTGTAATTTGTTTGCTTTAACTCTACTAGTAAACCATCATGGTTAAACCCTGTGTCTAGAGTTCATCCACCCTACATCTACAGACTAAACCCCATGTTACTGGAAAGGGGAAGGTAAAAGAAGGAAGGTGGGACTCTTATGGAGGCAAGAGATCCTTAAGAGTTGCTCAAGGGGTCCAGGTCATAAGGGGTACTTGACATAGCCAAAATGTACTAAGATCAAGGCAAAATTATTGGGTATCTGCATGTTTGGGTGTGAATACAGTAAGCAACTTCGGAGGCAGTGGTGGGAGGAATAAGAATAATCGAATGGCAGAACAGAATATTTACTTTTTCATGCATGCACATGTCACACTTTCCATTTCTCATACCAGAGAATTCAAATGATAAAAATAGGATTATTCATATTTGGAGAGCTCAAGGTCCAAATAGTGAAAGGCAAAAAAGTTCTGTCGGGTTCCATCTGACATATTAAAATATTCTTCAGCATAAGTATTGGCACTTTTGCACTTTTTTGAATGAGGAAAGAAACTACATTTTTATGAGTTTCTGGTTTTGCTTATTGTTATTGTGTCTGTCACTTATTTGAGACAGACAAAGAATGCAATTTGGTGCAATTTGAGTCCATCATTCCACCCCAATCACTTATGAAATAAAATATATTTTATGATTCACAGCAATGCTTTAGCTACAATAGAGAAACCCCCGGTGAGCACAAAATGCATGCTTCCAATATATTATATCGGATAATTTCATCCCCGAAATCACTTATTTTCCTTTTGCCTTTCTCTTTGTATTGCTAACCATTTGCGGTGGTATGTATTGTTTCCTTGTCTCAATTAACCTTTTTGAAGCAAATGCTACACAAAAAGAACAAGAAAACAGCGTAACAGGAATACTTTCGAAGTCATGTAATGCATCATTCTCCGTTCTGACAGACATTTAAATAAGTTCTGTGTTCCGTTTCCTCTCTCAGCTGAATCTTTGAATCAAAGAGTAAGCTGCAGTGAAGGGCATTACCCATAATTCAGGAAGCTAATGTTGACCTCAGTGTTTGCTGAAATGGTTGTAACTAGCAGCCAATGCTTGTGCTTGGGTCAAGAGTAAATTGATACAGTCATTGCATGACAACCTCCTCAGTCTTGTTCTTCAGTAAATTATTCTTAGAGATGTCCAAAACACTTACCTTGCTCAATTCTGGGGCATCTGTGGTGGTGGGGAGGCGCGCTGTCCCTCCCCCCGGGATCCTCCCTAGCTGGCTCTGCTCTGCGGCGACGCTGCGGAGCCGCCGGCCAGGGCCGG
The DNA here is from genome assembly GCF_057233095.1 of Heloderma suspectum. NCBI lineage: Eukaryota > Metazoa > Chordata > Lepidosauria > Squamata > Helodermatidae > Heloderma > Heloderma suspectum. Next base: position 90,685,734 of record NC_139461.1, read on the forward strand.
CCACAGCCGGAATTCTGGCTGCTGCCTGGCTGCTGCAGCCGCAAGTGGCGGCCACTATGCCGGCCGCCATTTGCATGGCTGCCAAGCCGTGATAGGCTACGTAAGTATTTACATAGTCTATCACAAAAGGCAGCCACACAAATGGTGGTCGCTATGACGGCCACCATTTGCGGCTGCAGCAGCCTGGCAACGGCCTGGAGACCAGCTGGAGCTGCTGCCGCCACCGCATCCGCCACCACCGCTGCCAGGTATGCTCTGTCCCGGAGGGATTCCACAGGGTGGTGGAGTGGGGGAGGCTGTTCTGCCACAGATTCCAGGGGTCCAGATTCTAAAGAATCAGGCCTTACTGGAGTCCTTGGTGGAATTCTCTGACATCCCTAATTATTCTAACCAGCAAAATCTGTACCTCAGAATATCCACAATGTAGCACTGAGCAGTCACAAGATGAGTGTGATGCGCTCAGCAAACCCATGGAGCGATATGCATTCGGGGCTTCTGAGGTGCTGAGTCCACACACTGTGTCCTATGCTGCTTGATTTCTCTCCTTCCCCTTGTAGCAGCCATGTAAAAAAATCAGAAATGTCCTTGCTGAGCTGGCATAAGATAGCAGAAGCAGCAATGTGGAAATTCCCCGAATTATTGACAGGACTGGGTCTCTCTGACACTGGCATATCATGTTCCAGTCCTCTGCTTGGCTTGCATATTGCTTGGATACATATCAAGGTCTCATTCTTTGCAAATCATGCCCTATTACCCATTTTCATAGACCTCGCAGTTAGAAACCGTGACAGAAGGGGAGGGGGAAACTGTTTGCTGTCATATCTATAAAAGTCATGTATTACTGTGATTCGGGGCTTCTGGCTCTTTGGAAACGATTCCAGCCTTAAGCCCGCGCGTTAAATAAAGAAGAATCTCTTTTTCCTTCACTCCGTGGTCTCTCTGACTCTGATTTCTGCTACATAAATGGTGCCGTGACTCGGATGTGGCAGGCTCTGAGCCAGACAGGTGGCAGTTGCCTGCTCTTGATCGCCGCACCGGGGAGACGGGCTCGGCGCATGCCTCCCTTTCTTGGCGCCACCGACCTTTTTGTTGGATGAACGGGAGACAGCCTGAGCTGGGACCGCCCGAACGGTAGCGAGCGGCAAGAGAACCTTGGGAAGCGGTGGAAGGAATTTGAGCCCTGCCTGTGAATTCCACATTGGAAGCCTTCAGGAAAAAGGCAAGTATATGGGAAAAAGAGGGCCCCGCCTTTAGGGAGAAAGGCCACTGGGCAGAAAAAAAGAGGGCCCCGCCTTATGAAAAAGGTCAGTGTTGGTGGTATACGTATACAAAAGAACCTACTCCTTGCGGGTAGAAGGGGGGCCTGATCACACCCCCGAGTGGGCGCCAGTACCTAGCACGCCAGTACTCAGTAGGAAGCTGAGGAAGCTGGGGAAGCCGTTTTCCGCTCTGGTAAAAAAGTGGGAAAAGTGGGTGGCAGGGACATATGGAAGCAGTGGAGAGAATGATGATTGTGTGAGTGGCTACTGCGGTTTCTGAAGCATACCGTTGACCGTCCGGGTGCCCAGGCCAGTAGCAAAGTGCGTGGTGTGTAAAATCCTCTTGTGTCGGCCAGTGAGACCCCTTACTCACTGACCAATCCCATTCCCTCATTGTGTCTGTCTTCAATTTAGGAGGGAGGCTATGGGTGGCGGGGGAAGCAAACCTTGCACCCCCTTGGGATGTATGTTAGCAAATTTTAAGAAAGGTTTTAGTGGAGATTATGGGGACCCCCCCATGAATCCTCAACGGTTGCGAACTTTATGTGAAATAGAGTGGCCATCTTTTGGTGTAGGATGGCCTACTGGAGGCTCTTTGGAGCCCAGCAAAATCAGTCGCGTATATGCCATCATAGTTGGGAACCCTGGGCACCCTGATCAATTTCCCTACATAGACTCATGGGATTCCATAGTCCGTGTTTCTCCTCCGTGGCTAAAGAAATGCCTTGAATCCCAAGCAAAAGTTTTGGTGCTCAGAAAAGAAAAATTAGCAAAAAAATTACAGCCAGTGTTAGAAGCCCCGGGTGAAGATCTGGCAGAGCTAACGGCATTTCCACCCGCTTATGCCCCGCTTCCACCCCGGGCCCATGTTACTGTAAGACCGCCTCGTCGAAATCCTGAGTCCCTGCCATCCTCCCCTTTCGGAGGCCCTGCCCCGCGCCTCGACTTGGAGTTGACGCCATCAGTTACAAGCCCCACGGGCAGTAATTCGCCGATTTCAGCTACAGTCCTCAACTCTCAGATATTGCCTGCTGAGGCTTCCATCTCTGCAGGATCGGGAGAGTCCCCTCTTACACCTCAGTCAGCATTAATAAAAGAGGTTGCAGAATTGAGAAGTTGGGTAGAAGAAGTAGTAAAATCAGCAACGGCCCTTACAGAGATGTGCTCACAAGAAGAAGAGGGGTTGAGCCCATCTACGGCTCAGCAGTCAGGGAGTGAAGCCCAGCCTCTGCTTCCTCTGAGGCAGATAACTCAGATGGTGCACAACCCAGATCCCGAGGCGGCAGAGCATTATATCCCCATCCAAGCCTACACTTATGCACCCTTTACAACTTCAGACTTGTTAAACTGGAAGACCCATTATGCTTCATATACCACAAAGCCTAATGAGCTAGTGGAACTATGCTCCAGCATTATGGCCTCGCATATGCCTAACTGGCAAGATTGCCAACAGTTGCTTTTGACGTTATTTACCACTGAGGAAAGGCGACGAATCCATCAGCAAATGGAGCAAATCGCCTTAGAAAGAGCCCCAGAAAATTATGTAAATCCCCAAGGATGGATGAGAGAGAGAGTGCCCTTAGAAAATCCCCATTGGGATCCCAACCTACCGGCAGGGTTAGAACGCATCACACAGTACCAAACCTTGCTGTTGCAAGCAATGAGAGCAGGAATGAAAAAGTCTATTAATATGACAAAAGTCTCTGAAGTGTTGCAAGGAGCAACCGAAGCCCCTGGAGAATATTTAGAACGTCTCCTGGATGCGTATCGCCAGTACACCCCTCTCGACCCAGAAGCCCAAGAAAATATGAAAGTGATTAATATGGCTTTTGTAACTCAGAGTTATAAAGATATTCGAAGAAAGCTACAAAAGTTAAATGGTTTTGCTGGGAAAAATTTAACGGAATTATTAGAAGTTGCTCAGAAGGTGTATGTAAACAGGGACCAAGAAGAAAAGAAAGAAAAGGAGAAGAGAATGGTGAAAAAGGCGGAACTGCTTGCTGCAGCACTAGTAGGTCCACAAGATGGAGGACTGGGCGGAGAGCAAAGAGGACGTGGACGAGGGAAGGGGAGAGCAGGAAGAAGAGAATTTTTGAGAAGGAATCAGTGTGCCCAATGTGGACAAGATGGGCATTGGTGGCGTGAGTGTCCAAATGGAACCAATCCGATGTATCAGGCGGAAAATCGAGGGGGCCACCACGGACGAGGGAGGGGACAGCCGCCATGCTGGCAACCAAATAACTGGCAAATGCAAAGAGAATCAACTGGGAATTACGAAGTGAATCCCTTTACGGGAATGGCTGCAACTGAAAGTCTTGAATAGGACAGACCGGGCCCCTTTAATCTTGGCCCCGGGGAGCCCATGGTCACTGCCACTGTGGGGGGCCAAAATATTGATTTTATGATTGACACTGGAGCAGCGTCATCAGTGGTGACCTACCCCGTTGCTCCCCTCACCCATCAAAAAGTGCGGGTGATTGGGGCAACTGGTGCAGTAGAAGAAAAGCATTTGTTGCAGCAACGGACTTGTCGGCTTGGAAGCCACATAGTAGAACATCAGTTTTTATATTTACCTGAATGCCCTATGCCATTGTTGGGACGTGATTTATTGTCAAAGCTGAGGGCCCAAATATCCTTTGAAGAAGATGGAACAACGGCTGTCGCCTTCCGCAGGCCCCAAGAAGGTCAGCTCCTGTCACTCACATATCCACAGGAAGAAGAGTGGAGGCTACATTGGACCATGCCAGTACTTGATGAAGAGCCATGGCAGGCTTTCCATGTGCCTGGAGTGTGGGCTGAAGATAATCCACCAGGAATGGCAAGATGTGTGCCCCCTGTTGTAGTTGAATTAAAACCAGGAGCAATACCAGTGCACGTACGTCAGTATCCACTGCCGCGCCGAGCGGTGCTAGGAATTCAGAAGCACCTAGACCGTCTGTTACAATATGGTATCCTTCGAGAATGTCAGTCTCCATGGAATACCCCCCTTCTGCCAGTCAAGAAACCTGGCAGCATAGAAGATTACCGTCCAGTACAAGATCTCAGACTGGTCAACCAAGCAACTGTGACGATACATCCGGTGGTCCCGAACCCTTATGTCTTGTTGGGATTGATTCCATCTGAAGCAACTCATTTTACTACCTTAGACTTAAAAGATGCTTTTTTTTGTATCCGACTGGCACCTAAGAGCCAAGCTATTTTCGCCTTTCAATGGGAAGATCACATGACTGGGAGGAAGACCCAACTGACCTGGGGCCGTCTTCCCCAAGGTTTCAAAAACTCCCCCACATTATTTGGGACGGCCCTAAGTCAAGACCTCCAAAATTTTCATTCCGAACCCGGGAAAAGAGTTCTATTGCAGTACGTTGATGATTTGCTCTTAGCAGCATCATCAAGACTCGAATGCTGGCAAAGCACCCAAGAACTGTTGCAACTTCTGTGGGAACGAGGATATAAAGTATCCCGGAAAAAGGCACAACTTTGTAAAACCCAGGTACGATATCTAGGGTTCATAGTATCTCAACATCAGCGAGAATTGGGTCCTGAACGGAAAGAGACTGTGTGTGCCCTGCCAGAGCCCACTACTAGGAAGCAGGTGCGGGAGTTCCTTGGGGCTGCAGGGTTTTGTAGAATCTGGATTCCCAACTTTGCTGTAATGAGTAAGCCTCTTTATGAAGCTACCAAAGGTTCAGAGGCAGATCCGTTTCAGTGGGGAGAGCCACAAAAACAAGCTTTCATAGATATTAAGAAAGCATTACTCCAAGCGCCTGCTCTAGGACTTCCTGATGTGGCTAAGCCTTTCCTGTTGTATGTCCATGAACGAGATAATGTAGCTGTAGGGGTGCTGACACAGCAACTTGGATCATGGCAGAGACCTGTTGCATATTTATCCAAGCAGTTGGATGTAGTTGCCAAAGGCTGGCCAGCTTGCCTGAGAGCCATTGCCGCAACCGCCCTCCTGGTTAAAGAGGCAGATAAGTTGTCAATGGGACAAGAACTAACCGTCCGGGTTCCACATGCAGTACTCACGCTAATGGAGTATAAAGGAAATTACTGGTTCACCAACGAGCGCATGACCAAGTACCAAGCTCTGCTCTGTGAAAATCCACGTATCAAGTTAGAGGTGTCATCCAACTTAAATCCAGCCACGTTGCTGCCAATAGAACCAGGAGGTCAGCCTGAACATGATTGCATCAAAACTATGGATGAAGTTTATTCCAGTCGTCCAGACTTGCGTGATAGCCCCTGGCCTCACCCAGACGTCACCTACTTTACTGATGGAAGCAGTTTTGTCCGAGATGGGAAAAGATACGCCGGCTATGCAGTAGTAACTAAAGACAAGGTTATCGAGGCCAATCCTCTGTCTGTGGGAACTTCAGCCCAAAAGGCAGAATTAATTGCCCTAATTCGAGCCCTGACGTTAGCTGCTGGACTCACGGTCAATATTTATACGGACTCTAAGTATGCTTTCACCACCCTCCATGCCCATGGAGCATTGTACCGTGAGAAAGGATTAATAAACTCCACCGGACAAGGTATCAAAAATATAACAGAAATATCGGCTCTATTAGACGTCGTATGGCACCCCAAACGTGTGGCAGTAATACATTGCCGAGGGCATCAAAAGGGAACAAGTGAGGTGGCAGAAGGCAATCGATGGGCAGATCACGTAGCCAAGCAAGTTGCCCTCAGAAAAGAGCACAATAGAGAAAAAATTGAGATGACCATCTCGGAAGCCCCGTTGTTCCAAGTTAACTTGACAGATGTGTATCCAACCTACACTCCAGAAGAAGATCAAATGGCTGTTGAGACCCTGCAAGCTAAGAAAATAGCCCAGAAGTGGTGGGAACTGCCAGATGGACGAATCTATGTGCCACAACGGCTAGCTTGGAGCATTGTCCAGACTGCACACAAAGCTACCCATCTGGGAAAAAGTGCTCTGGCAGCACTACTACAAAAGCAAGTCTACATCAATGGACTACACAGTTATGCCAATTTAGCATCTATGCGATGTGTAGAATGCTCCAGAAATAACCCCAGACAAGGGAAGAAACCCCCTCCTGGCATTCAGCAACTTGGCACTCTTCCTTTTGAGGCCCTAGTTGTTGACTTTACTGAAATGCCTAGGGTAGGCCATTATCGTTATCTACTAGTTTTTGTGTGCACTTACACAGGATGGGTAGAAGCCTATCCTACCCGAACTGAGAAAGCACGTGAAGTTATAAAAGTCTTAATGAAAGACCTAATTCCGAGACACGGATTACCCCTATTTATTGGATCCGATAATGGCCCTGCATTTGTTGACCAGGTGTTGCAAGGAGTTAACCATTTATTAGGCATTCAGTGGAAGCTTCATTGTGCGTACCGTCCGCAAAGTTCTGGACAAGTGGAAAGGATGAATCGGACCCTCAAGACCCACTTAGCCAAGCTGTGTCAGGAAACTCAGCGAAAATGGATAGAGATGCTGCCCTTAGCTCTGTTCAGAATTCGATGCACTCCACACAAAACTACTGGTCTGTCTCCCTTTGAATTAATGTATGGCAGGCCTCCCCAAATTTTGGTAGGATTAAAGGGAGACCTGCAAGAATTGGCTAATGTTAGTTTAACCCAAGAGGTTCAGGCACTGGGCAAAGTTCTTCAAGCCCAGCGTCGGTATATTTTGGAAAATAGACCCCCAATTCCTATTACTGAAATCCATCCTTTCCAGCCGGGAGACGAAGTGTGGGTCAAAGATTGGAAAAATGACCCTTTAACTCCCAGATGGAAAGGACCAAATACTGTTATACTTTCCACCCCTACAGCTGTAAAAGTAGCTGGAGTTAAACCTTGGATACATTGGACGCGAGTCAAGAAAGCAAAAGGGGGGGAGTGGATTGCAAACAGAAATCCTGACAATCCTTTAAAAGTTGTACTGAAAAAGAAAAAGCAGTAAAAGAAGACTCAGGCTAGACCTTACTGGGGACAAACCAGGAACTTGTTCCCCCTGCGTACGGTCAGACCTGCAGCTGGAGAATTGAAGAAGGGGACTAGACCCTACTGCAGCTTGCCAGGTGAATAGCTGCCCTGCGTACGGTCAGATCCCGAAGAAGATTAAACATGTATATTGCAATGTTAGTAGTGATAAGCTGCACCTCCTCAGTATTGTGCGCAAAAGGAGGGCCTGCTTTAGGAGAGGGGAGTATGCCCTTAAGGTTTGCTGATAATTATTGGCTTCACTTAGCTAATATCACTGGAGTAAAGCATTTTTGTTTGCCAGAAGATATACCAGCCAATAGACTCATTAGTTCCTGTTTAATACCTGTTTGTAGGCATCCCGATGAGATTCAAAATGATACTATGTTAAGCCATTACTATATAAATTTGACTTATTCCCAAAATGCAAACTGGGGCGCAGTTACAAAAACTCTGCCTCCTACTGAATTTACTTTACGCACTCCCATTGTAGCCGGTATAAATGCCACTTGTGCTCGTATGATTAATTGTCAAAAATCTTCTGGAAAATGTAAAGCTATCCCTGGACCCCCCTTCCACTGTAACGAAATTCAAAACATATCCTTTAATTATGCACATATACTTCTGCCTCATGGATGGTTTTGGACCTGTGGTTCCCGTACCTGGTCTTTCATCCCTGCCAATTTGTCTGATAACCACCCATGTTGCCTTAGCCGTCTGGTACCAGTCCTTCCCCCATGGCCTGAGAAAATTTGCCAACGACAGCCCCGGGCACTCCAGCTGACTGAGAGCTGTACTAGTCATGTGAGTCTGTACTCTGATTCAGAGAAACTAGCATTAGCAGCATCTCTGGTTGGAGTGCCAGGCCTAGCCCTGGCCGATGGTCTGGAGATTAACAGGTTAGCCTGTAGCTTAGCCAAAAGCATAAATGCCACCTCACGAGCTCTGTCATTATTAAATAAAGAATTACGTGACCTAAGAGGTGCCGTCTTAGAAAACAGAGCTGGTATAGATTATCTTTTCCTTCTCCATCACCTGGGCTGTGAGTCACACCAGAAGCTTTGCTGTTTTAATTTAACTGATAACAGCAACGCTGTAAATGTGCAGATCAATAATCTGCGTAATATAGTAGCAGATATAACAATAGGAAAACATGATTGGCTCGATTGGTTGACCTCTTGGCTTCCAGACCTCAGATGGCTAAAAGCATTGTTCGTTCTAATATTGCCAGTAATAGTGGTAGGAATGCTGTTGTGTTTCTGCATCCCCTGGTTCATGCGTTGCTTGAAACATCAGTTTACTGCCTCGGCCACCAAAACAGCTGCCCGCTATGCTTTAATAGCTCAGCAAGATATACAGTAAAAGTGCTATAGTAATCCTGTGTTATGCATTGCCAACTTCTTGTGTAATTTAATGCTATAATTGTAATAAAATTATGCATCAAAGGGGGGAATGTAGCAGCCATGTAAAAAAATCAGAAATGTCCTTGCTGAGCTGGCATAAGATAGCAGAAGCAGCAATGTGGAAATTCCCCGAATTATTGACAGGACTGGGTCTCTCTGACACTGGCATATCATGTTCCAGTCCTCTGCTTGGCTTGCATATTGCTTGGATACATATCAAGGTCTCATTCTTTGCAAATCATGCCCTATTACCCATTTTCATAGACCTCGCAGTTAGAAACCGTGACAGAAGGGGAGGGGGAAACTGTTTGCTGTCATATCTATAAAAGTCATGTATTACTGTGATTCGGGGCTTCTGGCTCTTTGGAAACGATTCCAGCCTTAAGCCCGCGCGTTAAATAAAGAAGAATCTCTTTTTCCTTCACTCCGTGGTCTCTCTGACTCTGATTTCTGCTACACCCTAACACATTTGCCTGTCGAAATGGAACTTCTAATAGGCTCTGTGAAGAGTCGAACTACACTTTACATGAATTACATCACATATAGCTGCCCCACCCATTTTTTTCTCTAGTGTTAGTGTGTGGGGCCCCAATTTGGATCAGGTCCACAGTGCACTGGGAGGGGAGGATTAAACCTTCCCCTCTTCCACAGCTTGCTTCCTGAAATCACCTCCTGTGTAGGAGTTAAAAGGAGAGAAAAGCCCTGAACATGCAGTTCTGGGAGGATGAAGCATGTATCTCCGAAGCTAAGCAGGGTCAGCCCTGGTGAGTACTTGGATGGGAGACTGCCTGGCAATCAGGCTTCCTGCATTGAGCAGGTGGTTGGACTCAATGGTCTTGTAGATCCTTCCCAACCCTATGATTCTATGATTCTATGTTTCATTGGTGTATAATATACACACATATGCACGCACACACACACACACACACACACACACACACTTGAGAGAATGTCTTGTCCCTTATGCTCCTGTTCACTCACTTCAGTCCATTAGGGGAGGCCCTTTTGGTTTGCATGCTTCCTGAATTCAGTTCCTCTGGCAGCCACTCCAAAAAGGACATTTAGTGCACTTGCCTCTAACCCCTGGAATACTTTCCCCCTGGAATACAGGCATGCACCAACTATTACGAGCTTTAGGTGCATGCTAAAAAAAATTCCCTTTACCCAACCTTTCCCTGTTTAATTTGTGTTGACTGGGTATGCTGCTGGTTCCTTTTTTTTAGAAAGGTATAGGTTGAAATAGATATTTTACTATTTGTATGTTGTACGTTATCATGATTGTGATTATATATTTGTATTGACAAAACTTTGGTAAATTATTTTGTTAAACAGTATATAAATTTATAGCACAAATAAATATATTTTCTCTGAACATATTATTTTTTACATGTATTTTCATACTTTTTTTCTCTTTTTTTTAAGGAGAAAAGTGCATCTGACCATTCAGGAAGTGTGAAAGTCTGGGAGTTCTCCTGGAGTCATCACTGTCACCTGAAGCTCAGTGGCCTCAGTGGAACAGAGTGCCTTCTACCAACTTCAGTTAGTGGCCTACCTATGCCGCTATCTGGAAACGGATAAGCAGAATTCAGTAGTCTATTACTATTTGTATTTTTTTAAAAAAATGTTTAAATAAGCCAATGCTGGTAATAGCTTCATTCACAGTAGCCTTGGAGAAAGTCAGTGTTGTGATAATTTAGAAGCTTGTGCAAATTCAGCAGCCAGCCTGATTGAAGAGACAAGGCGTTCTGAGCATATAACACCAATTCTGGCCCACTTGCACTGGCTGCCTGTACCTTTCCAGGCCCAATTCAAGGTGCTGGTTTTGACCTAAAAAGCCTTACACTGCTCGGGACCACAGTACCTGATTGACTGCCTCTCCTGGCATGAACTTATCTGTATGATCAACATCCGAGGGCTTCTGTTACGTATCTGGGGGGCGGGGGGAGCAGGGCAGGGTACTGTGGCTTAGTTATTGTTTTGAACCTTGGCAGCTCCTGTAGAGCCGGGAGCAGCAGCAGTGGGTGGAGCTTCTGCTAAGTTGTCACTTCTGTGTGTGCTGAATGAAAGAACAGTTGTGCTTGAGGCCCACTGATCCTGCAGCCATTCCTTCTACCTATACAATATTTTTTGGTGATGATGAGGATGGGATCCTGAGAGCTACACAGGCAGCAAGGACTGTGAGCCCATTTACACAACTAACTGGTAAGCAATCAGCTAGACCCACTTAAGAACTTGAGCGACTTCTGTGTGTGTTTTTAAAAGAGAGAATTAAAATCAAAATGGCTGCTCGTGGACATATTGAAGAGTTTGATGTTAGTCAACCTGCTTCCTGGGATTCTTATGCAGAACAGCTTGTATTCTATCTTGAAGAAAATAAGATAGCCAGTGCAGAACAAAAGTGAGCTGTGCTCTTAACTGTTTATGGGCCACAGACGTTTTCCATAATAAGATCCCTCACTGCTCCTAAGACATTTGATGAACTTTTAGGATTACTGAAGATACATTTCTCACCAAATCCTTCAGTTATTGTGCAGAGATTTAAATTTCACAAACAAATGCAGCAACCTGGAGAGGTCATTATTATTATTTCTTCTTCTTCTTCTTCTTCTTCTTCTTCTTCTTCTTCTTCTTCTTCTTCTTCACATTTCTATACCTCCCCATAGCTGAAGCTGTCTGGGTGGTTTACAAAGATTAAAAACATTAAAAATGCTATACATTAAATGTTATATTGCAGAGCTGCATCGTCTTTCTCAACACTGCAACTTTGGGGATTTTCTAGAGGATAAGTTGAGGGATGACACCTCCTGTCTGAGCCAAACTTGACATTTGCCATGGCTCAAGAAAAGGCACTAGCTAGTGAGACTGTATCACTATATGTCACAGAACCCAAGAGAGATACAGATGATGTAAATGCCATCCAGAGCAAGCGGGCTGAGAAGTCTGGGCAGCAAGGTCAACAGAACAGAGGAAATGCACCCTCCATAAAATCTGCAGATGGGCCCTGGCTTACCTGTTCCAGGTTAGGCTGTGGAGGACCACACCAGTGCTCTCTGTGCAGGTTCAAGGATGCTGAGTGGAGGTTTTGCAAGAGGAAGGGTCACCTTGACTGACTCTGCTGTTCTAAATCTGTCAGCACAAGGCCAAGGAACTATAACAAGGAGTCACTCCACCTAGCGTCTCATGGGGTTGATTATCCACAGGGTGATGAAACTCAACAGCTATGTCACATTCAGAAGATCTATGGCAAAGAACCTCATGATTCTGTGTTGTATGCAACAATATTAATCAATGGTCGGAAGTGCAAAATGGAAGTGGATTCGGGGTGTGGGGTATCCATAATTAACAGAGACATCTTTAAGCACATATTTTCTGGGGCTCTTGCTCCAAAATTGTCAAGTCCATCATGCATTCTGCATGATTACTATGCAAAGAAAGTCAGTACCGTGAATGCTGCACTGTAGATGTACTGTATGGCTCCTTCCAAGGGAAGCTTCCATTTATAATTGTGGAAGGGCAGAGGAAAAACCTCTTGGGGAGAAACTGGTTCTCATCGATAGGGATTAGCGTTCAAGGAATTCACACCCTTACTACAGGTTGGCTTGCAGCAATTCTTAATACATTTATTTTCTGAAGAAATGGGAGAATACAAAGGGAAGCCAGTGTCACTCCATATGGATCCATCTATTCCGCCAATTTGCATGAAAGTCAGGAATGTGCCTTTTGCATTGCAGTGAAAAATTGAAGAAGAGATTGCGCATCTCATCAAGCAAGGTGTGCTAGAACCAGTTACACAGACCCATTGTGCTGGTAGTAAAGCCTAATGGGAAGGTGAGACTGTGGAGATTACAGTAGGGGTGAACGAAAGTCACTTACCTTTTCTCGCAGCTTTTTCACGGTGGGGGGGAGCGCTTCGCTGCTCCCCCCGCGAAGTTCAGGCCGGGGGGGGAGGCTTCCCGCCTCGCCCGGCCGAAATTCAGGCCGGGGAGGAGGCTTCCCGCCTCGCCCGGCCGCGAACACGAAAGTAAAAAAAAAAAAAGTCCCCTGATAGGCTACGTGACGATTCACGTAGCCTATCACGGCTAGATCTGGAAAGTCAGCCGTGACAGGCTACGTGAATCGTCACGTAGCCTATCACGGGTGACTTTAAAAAAAAAAAAGCGCGTACGCGAATGGCGGCCCCCATAGGGAGCCGCCATTCGCGTTCCTTATTTAGTTGCTGTAGTCTACGTCAATCTTTACGTAGACTACGGCGAAAATAAGGGAAACGCAAATAGCGTTGCCCTTATTTTCGCCGTAGTCTACGTAAAGATTGACGTAGACTACAGCGACCAAATAAGGAATGGGAATGGCAGCTCCCTATGGGGGCCGCCATTCGCGTACGCGCTTTTTTTTTTTTAAAGTCACCCGTGATAGGCTACGTGACGATTCACGTAGCCTGTCACGGCTGACTTTCCAGATCTAGCCGTGATAGGCTACGTGAATCGTCACGTAGCCTATCAGGGGATGGGTTTGTTTTTTTTCTTTGATTGCAATGGCGGGGGCGGCAGCCGGTCGAAAGACTGGCTGCCGCTCCCGCCCCGCTCGAACACCGGACGAACCGCCAGCCGGACCCGCCGCCGGGAGGGACATTCAGGGAAGGTAAGTCCCGTCCCGGGGGGGGGGGGCGGGGGGCGGGGGGGTGAGGAGGATTTCTCCCCGAAACTTGTTCGGGGGGCCGAACACGTTGGCGCTCGGCCCCCTGAAGTTTCGGGGAGAAATTCTCCGCCATCCCTAGATTACAGGCACACTGTGAATAAGGCATTTATTTATCCATACCCAGTGCCTGCCGTCAATGAACTCCTCGCTGTTCTTGATGGAGGGAAGGTCTTTGCAAAACATGATCTGGCCCAAGCATATCAACAGTTGGTTATCAATGATTCTACAGCAGATGCCCAAACAAGAGTCACTCATCGAGGGGCATTCTAAGAAAAGGGTTTACAATTTGGAATTTCTGTGGCCTCTGGACTGTCCCAGCAATTCATGGAAACCCTACTTTCTGGAATTCCAGGTATTGTACCATATTTTGACGAGTTCCTGCTCATGGGATCAACAGAGGAAGAGCTTGCTGAATGACTTCAAGAAGTCCTACGTTGTTTTGACACATCCGGCATTCATCTAAAAAAGGAGAAATGTGAAATTGGAACCTCCAACATAACCTTTTGGGGCTATCATATTGATGCTTCTGGCACTGATGAAAAATACATGCAATTCACAATGCACCTGCTCCAAAAACAAAGCAGGAACTTCAAGTCTTCTTGGGACTTCTCAATTTCTACCATGTGCATCTTCCACAAAAGGCTGCCACTGCTGAGCCACTGCATTGCTTGCTGGGAAAAGGAGTTCCGTGAAAATGGACCAGCCAGCATGAGAATGCTTTCCAGAATGTCAAGCACTTGTTGAGTTCAAATTCTGTGCTTGTACATTATGATGAAAAGAAACAAGTCTTAGTACCATCACAAACAGCCACTGCAAGAATCATAGCACTGCGCCACTTATTTGCGACCCATAGGTTGCCTGATGCTATAGTCTCAGACAACGGGACTGCTTTTTAGGGATGGTGGAGAATTTCTCCCCGAAACTTCGGGGGGCTGAGCGCCAACATGTTCGGCCCCCCGAACAAGTTTTGGGGAGAAATTCTCCGCACCCCCCCCCCGCACCCCCCGGGACAGGACTTACCTTTGGCGAATGTCCCTCCCGGTGGCGGGTCCGGCCGGCGGTTCGGCGGGTGTTCGTCTGGGGCGGGAGCAGCAGCCGGTCTTTCGACCGGCTGCCGCCACCGCCATTCCAATCAAAGAAAAAAAAAACAAAAACGCCCCCGTGATAGGCTACGTGACGATTAACGTAGCCTATCACAGCTAGATCTGCAAAGTCAGCCGTGATAGGCTACGTAAATCGTCACGTAGCCTATCACGGGTGACTTAAAAAAAAAAAAAAGCATACGGATAATGGCGGCCCCCATAGGGAGCCGCCATTCCCGTTCCTTATTTGGTCGCTGTAGTCTACGTAAAGATTTACGTAGACTACAGCGACCAAATAAGGAATGCGAATGGCGGCTCCCTATGGGGGCCGCCATTTGCGTACGCGCTTTTTTTATAAAGTCACCCATGATAGGCTACATGACAATTAACGTAGCCTATCATGGCTGACTTTGCAGATTTAGCCGTGATAGGCTACGTTAATCGTCACGTAGCCTATCACGGGGGCGTTTTTTTTTTTTCTTTGATTGGAATGGCGGTGGCGGCAGCTGGTCGAAAGACCGGCTGCCGCTCCCGCCCCAGACGAACACCCGCCGAACCGCCGGCCAGACCCGCCGCCGGGAGGGACATTCGCCAAAGGTAAGTCCCGTCCCGGGGTGGGGGTGGGGGCCGGGGGGGTGCGGAGAATTTCTCCCCAAAACTTGTTCGGGGGGCCGAACATGTTGGCGCTCGGCCCCCCGAAGTTTCGGGGAGAAATTCTCCGCCATCCCTAAAAAGCAGTCCCGTTGTCTGAGACTATAGCATCAGGCATAGATAGATAGCAGCGGGGATGAGAGATGCAGCAGGACTTGCCTGTATGGGAGGAAGAGCAAGCACTCTTCCCCTTCCCCATGCAGGCAAGTCCCAACCCCTGCTGCCTCTCATCCCTCTGCTGTGTCCAAGACTCCAAGATCTGAGGTAGCACCAGGGATGAGAGACGGTTGGACTCACCCACTTAGAAAAGAGTCACTGCTCTTAGGAGATCAGGTGCCTCTTTGGAAACCAAGAAAGCAACACAGGAGAGGGCCGTCTCAGTGGTGGCTCCCCAATTGTTGAATGATCTCCCCAATGAGGCCTGCCTGGTGGCAACATTGTTATCTTTTCAGCACCAGGTTAAGACCTTTCGCTTCTCCCAGGCATTTGGCAGCATATGATAAGTTTTAATGGCTCCTGGATTGTCTAATGTTTATGGTTGTTTGCTTGAGATTGCTTGTTTGCAGTTGTTTTAGATATATGTTCTCTTGTATATATTGTCTGTTCATGTGTTTTAATGTAAATGACTTTTAATCTCTGTATACTGTATTTTTAATGTTTTTAATCTTTCTAAACCGCCCAGAGAGCTTTGGCTATTATAAAAATGTAAACAACAACAACAAGCAGGGACTGATGACAATAACCCTCCCTCACTTTTGCCCCCCTGCAACTTGTATTCAGCAGCATACTTTTCTAAACAGAGAAGGCCTTGCTGGTCATTCCAAAATGAATGGAATGTTTCTGTGAAATAACCAGACGGAGGGCCTTCTCTGTAGTGGCACCCACCCCCTGGAAAACCCTCCCTCATGTAGTTCAGGAGGCAGAAAACATGACATCTTTCAAATGCCTCCAGAAAACATGCTTGTTCAACCAAGCTTTCCCTGGGCTGTAAGTAAATTAATTATGCTGCTCCATTTTACTGCGCCTTGATTTTTTTTCTTCCTGTAGTTGGAAGTGTTCTAATGCTGTGTTTTAATGCTGTGTTTTACTGTTGTGTTTTTAATCTTGTATTTTAATACTGTGAATTGCTGAGAGCTTTTATTATATTCAGTGATATATAAATGCCACAAATAAATAAATAAACATGAAGTTTCTATGTAGCCCTCATAGGAAATAGCCACTGGTAAGTCTCTATGACCATCGGATTTCCTTTGACTGACATCTGTGCTAGTAGCCACCATGAACTTTCATGGCAATAAATTCATAAAATCATTATGCCTTGTGTGAATAAATCCTTTCTTTTGTGTGTTCAAAATCTAGTGCCAATCAATGTCATTGAACGACATACCATGGAACATATTCAGATCCCCTCCCTCCAATCCACCCACAACAACAGTACAGGTGGTTGGTTTGTTTTTGTTTGAGATCTATGGCTGGAAATTGATTCAACATTTTGTATTTATGCTTACCTTTGAAATCAAAGTAATAATTATACTTCTATCGACTTCCTGTTGGTTCCTGTACTAGCTCACTCAGATCTATATGTACATCTACAGACTCCTCTGTGTTTTTCCTATACAGAAATTTTAGCAAGGTCTTTTTTGTGTGTGTGTGTGTGTGTTTTCTACAATTATATGTGGTGCTAACTTCCCCCATATATGCCTAAGAGCACATGCCAGGCTCTGGATCAGGTTGATAGCCTGCAAAGGACTCTAGAAGTCATATGATTAAGCTTCTGTTTCCTGAATAGCTGTACAAATTCTCATGATATCCTCAACCCATTATACTCCAGCTATATTATTTCTGACATTGTTGTGCCTACTCCTTTCAAAATGGGAAGAAATTGAAATACTGTAATATTTTAGACTGACAACTTGATACAAACGGAGTGATTTTTGCAAGGGAAGTCCATTTGTATTTTGGTGAAAGCTGAGTACAGAACCTGAGCCTCCTTTGAAAGCATTGTTGCCTTGGCATTTCTGCATGCAAAATATGACCCAATTGTTAGTCATGGTGGGAGAACTCTTTGCTCACCTTACTTGTTTTCTGTACAGTCATTCCTTGTGGAAAAACAAAACCATGAGATTTTGAGCATTCACAAGGGACTGAAAAAAAAAATGTCTTAGGTGACCATTCTCCCTAGCCCCTGTGATCCCTCTGCCCTGTGAATCTCAAGACCTTTTCATACCATTTCCCAGGGCTCCTTGCACCAGGGCTACTGCTGTTACAGAATTCTAGGTTCCACCAGAAAGCAAGAGGAAGAGGAGGAGAGAGATGATGAGAGAAAGACAGAGATGTAAGTTGCCTTAGGGTAGAAGAGAAAGAGACCTTTCTGCCACTATTCCTACAGAGGCAACCTCTGCTCCACTGTCTGGTAAGTCAGGGAGCACAGAAGGGGGCATCAGGGAAGGAATAGGGAGCTGGGTCATGGCAGCAGTAATGATGTTGAGGAAATACGAAACCATGTTAGTGGTTTCCAAAAACCCCAAATTTTGAAGGGTTTCAGCTTGCTCTTATTAGACAGAGGCATTCTGAACTGGGGAAGTTTGTATTCCACATTTCCCCATTTTAAACCTCATCACTACAAATTATGGGCAGTGCCTTGAACATGAACAGGATCTGGAAATGCTATATAGTCACTGAATTTTCTAACCTTCCTAATAGGTCCAGTAAGGGTTAATGTAAGGAGGCTGCTAAACATATAACCTTCCATCAGCCATAAAACAAGTCCTTAATGTTAGGGCAGCCACTGCCTATAGGGCAGCCGCTTCTGAGTGGGGAGAAGTTTCAGGGGTTCTACTAGCATTGACCCAGGATTTGGTTTCCTTAGAAGGAAGAAGGAAGTTCATTTACACAGATATACAGGCTGAGCATAAGATTAGGGCATTAACACTGCAATAGATTCCTGTCCCCCCATTAGATTTCTGGGAAAATCCATAGTGCAATAGGATTTCTTCAGAGAGCAAGTGAGTACTCTGCCTTCTTTCCAGATTCAGATGAAGCACATAATGTCCTCTACACACATAGACTTAGCTCACTTCTATTGTTTTCACCCCAGACTGTTAGCACATTCCTTTACTGGCTATTGGTTGTCTATTGTTAGGTCTAACTTGAGAAGCGCTGCATCAGGCATCTAAACTGATAATTCTGCTTATAGAAATCTTAGGATCACATCTTAGAATTAGATCGTAGAATTACATCAGAGGATGGGTCTCCAATCTTTTTGCTTTGGTGGACACATTTGGCATTTTGAGACATGTGTTGCGTTGTGGGAACTTTCACAAAATAGCTGCCATGGGGAGGCTTGCCCATTCACGAAATGTGTGCCATGGTGGGTGTGATAAGTCATAAAACACCAGTTTCACGGGAGAAAAAATGGTGAGATGTAAAGTAAAAAATGGTGGATCTGCACTGCAGTGGTGACTCTGCACTTTTATACATGCTGCACTGGATGTAATACATATTACATAGACAGAAAAAGAAAAGAAAGAAAAAAAGTAAGCTATGTGTGTATTGGGGGGGTAGGAAGTGAAAGAGGGTGTTTTGCCTGTGCTGTGTAGATACTTCACCTGTGTGTGTTTGTATTTCTCTGAGCCCTCTGTGAAATGGGTATTTTGTTGTGCTTTGTGGGAGAAAATATGTAATTTAGCACTTGGGGCTCTACTTTGCATTCAGTTTCTTGGCCAAGTTTTTTGTCATTGAGCCCCATCAGTTTGCTTTCTGTGAAATGGGTATTAGAGGAGAAGACCATATGTTCAAAAGAGTGGAGTTTTGGAGCTGAGACACCACCTCTGCTTTGTACTTAGAATCTTAAGAAAAGTCTCTCTCTCTCTCTCTGTCTGTCTGTCTCTTCGTCTTTTCCTCTGTTAAATTGGTGTTTTGTTACTGGTCACACCCAGTTCTGGCATTTATGACCCTGCTAAGGTAGGATCCACAACTACGCTGAGAGTTCTCCTCATGTTCAAGTGAATGTGAGTAGACCTCCCTTTCAAACCTTGCTGATTCAACATCACAGGGTCTGAATTGAGGGCACAGGGATGCATGCTGGGAGATGTACGGGATGGGGCCAGCATCTATGCCCTGTAACTCTACCCACTTTCAGCCATCACACATTCAGGCAAACACCTGAAGAGGGCTCCTGACTTTCCATTTTGTCTCATAGCAGATGTCAACAGAAATAACTTTTAAAACTTAATTGTATTAAATGCCAAAAGACAACATTCAAAAAATGGAAAGAAAATAAATGACGATTCTAATAGATACTAGTTGTTGCAGTTGTGGATCAAGCAAGATAGATCTAACTTTGGGGATTGTGAATGGAATGCCTATTTCCAATCCTGCAGGTATAAGCCATTTGCTGTTTCATGCAGCATGGCAAAGAGCAGTAGTCTATGACCGAAGGCAGATAGCCTAGAGGAGAATCTGCAGAGCTGTTTACTGCTGGCTGTGATAGCTGAGTAGAAGAATAAAGTAAGTATTCAAAGCCTCAAAGCTAGTGACTCAGGAGATGATGTGATCAGTCAGTGGGAACAAAATCAATAAAAAATTAATTACAGACAAAGAAGAGAGAGGAAAATGGATGGCACAGATAACATTATTTCTTTTATCTGGGGACTACAAGCTTTAAAGGATTATACTATTAATACTGCTGAATGCCTTTAGGTGGAAACAATATTTCTTCATCTACCTGTATCCACATGTAAATACAGTGAGTCAAATCTTATTAACAGATTGTTGCTCACATTCATCATGTGTTACCTTGTTCTTTCTTTTCACTTCTTTCTATCCTGTACTTTTACTTCTTTCTGTCCTGTACTTTTCTCACCCATTGTCAAAAAACCAAATATAGGCTGCTCAAGGTACATCCAAAGCAGACCCAGTGAGGGTAGACAATGACATTTGACCAATGTGTTGCTGCTGCTGTCTACCTGGCTTATAAAAGTGCCCCCAAAGGGAAAGTGGCCAAGTGAGTAAGGGTGGCAGTAAATGCCTTCTCTCTTGCCTAAAGGAGGAGGTGGTAAGACATCTGCTAAAAAAAAAACAACCCCACCCCCCTCAGACCCCACTGTATTAGATAATCTCCAGCCATTCTCCAATATTCCATTTGTGTGTGGTGTGGTGGCTTCTCAGCTCCAGTGATTTCTGGATGAGGTAGATTTTCTACATCCATTTCAATCCATTGTGAGGCCTGGTTCTCTATGCTGGTCAGTTTAGTGGCAAATCTACGCCAGGAAGTGGTCAATGGAAATATGTCCCTGTTCGTTCTGCTGGGCCTCTCGGCAGCTTTTGACCATGGGCTGAGGAGTTTGTCTAGGATGCGACTTGGAGTTCTACAGTGGCTCCAGTCCTTCTTGGAGGGATGATCTCAGAAGGTGGTGCTGTGGGATTCTTGTTCAACACCATGACCTGTGGCATCCCTAAGAGTTCCATCTTGTTCCCCCATGCAATTTAGCATATACATGTAGGGATGGCGGAGACTTCCGCCACGGATCTCAGTGAGGCCGAATGCCAGTGCATTCAGCCCCCCGAAATCCATGGCGGAATGAAGCCCCCCGCCCCACCACCCCGCGAAAGGCGCACAAAACAGAGTACCTACCTGGTGCCGTTCACGCTGCTTTGCGAATGGCGGCTGTGTCTGCGGCTGCCATTCACTTCCCCATATTTGCCATAATAGGCTATGTAAATACTTATGTAGCCTATCACGGCTAACACAGGGACGCCATTTGCATCCCTGCGCAGGCCGTGATAGACTACATAAATATTTATATAGCCTATCACGGAAGAAAAAAGGAACACAAATGGCGGTGGCTACAGCAGCCGCCATTTGTGTTCCTGCACAGCCCAGCAGTGGCCGGATGTCGCTGTGGGCGGCCCCGGCTGGCGGAGTTGCCGCAGAGCGGAGCCGGCCAGCAAGGATTTCGGGGGGGGACGGAGCGCCTCCCCCCCACCACAGATGTCACAAAACGAAACAGGTAAGTCGTTTCGTACATCCCTATATATATGAAACCTCTGGAAGAGGTTGTCTGGAGCTTGGGGATTCAGTTAGGGATGTACAAAAGTCATTTACCTTTTCGAAGGGTGACATTTGTGGTGGGGGGGAGGTGCTCCATCCCTCCCCCCAAAATTCTCTCCAGCCGGCTCCACTCTGCGGCGATTCCGCAGAGCCACCAGCTGGGGCCACCTGCAGCCGGACATCCGGCTGCTGGGCAGCCTGCACAGGGATGTAAATGGCGGCTACCGTAGCCGCCGCCATTTGCGTCCCTGTATTTTGCCGTGATAGGCTACATAAATATTTACGTAGCCTATTACGGCAAAAGAGATGGGCGCAAATGGTGGCCACTACGCCATTTGCGCCCCTCTCTTTTGCCATAATAAGCTACATAAATATTTACGTAGCCTATCACGGCCAAAAAAAAGGGAACGCATTTGCGTTCCCTTTTTTTTGCCGTGAAAGGCTACATAAATACTTACGCAGCCTATCACAGCTTCCGCAGGGACACAAATGGCATCCCTGCGTTAGCCATGATAGGCTACGTAAGTATTTACATAGCCTATCACGGCTATAATGAAGAACCGAATGGTGGCCACAGACGCAGCCACCATTCGCAATTCAGCGCAAACAGCAGCAGATAGGTGTCCCGTTTCACGCACCTTTCGCAGGGTGGGGGGCAGGGGGGCTTTGTTCTGCCATGGTTTTGGGGGGGCCGAATGCACTGGCATTCGGCCTCACCGAGATCCATGGCGGAATTCTCTGACATCCCTGTATCCACTGCTAGAGATGGACAAATCCTTCAATTTCAGTTTTTCCTTATTTCTCATTATTCCAATCTTCAGTTCAGTTAGTACCAAACTTTGAGAATTTTTCCAATCCTAAATTTGTTTCATCCTGAATTTTGAGATTTCTTTAAAAGGGGGGGGAAGCATGGCAATGTGTACACATTTTTGCATGCATTTCTCCTAATGCATGCATTTTTGTATGCAATTGTGCCCAATATAAATATTTTTGCAAGCAATTTTCCTAATATAATGCATTTCAGAATATTATTGGCACTAATATTTGCATCTGTGTGTTCATTTTTTGATTGGGGAGCTCCACTGCAAAATTCCAAGAAAGGTGACTTTGAAGAATAAAGTTTAGTTTAGGTTTAGTTCACATATTCATGAAAAGTTCACAAAACTGCAAAGTTAAGAAAGTTTGCATTAAAATGTGAACCAAACAGATTTCTCACCCATCCCTCTGCATTGCATAGTAGATGTATGCAAACCACACGGCTTGGTTTGATTGTTAAGGTGTTAGATTAAGTGAAGAAAACAGTTGCACATTCAAAAGTATTCCTTTTATCTCTCAGTAAGGACACATTTCAGGCAATGTGCTCAGCTGGTAGTGAAGGCTTTTACTGCATGTTGCTTGGAAAGTTCTGACAGATTAATGTGTTTGACGTTGCTACATCACCTTCAGAAGCTACAGCAGAATTCTAGAAACATGATGATGTTACAAACAAATTCATACAGCACAAAATATATTTCATGGATTATTTAAGAATTTCTACATTCAGAACTAGATGTTACAGGAGACATATGGCTGCTGCCCAAAATGGCGCTGCTCCATCTCCTTCTGTCTTTTGCCCAGTAACATTTATTAACATAAGAGATGTGACATAAGCCCTATTCAGGTGTTCTCCTCCCACTCACACAATAACTACCATGCTAAGGGTGAGCAAGGATGAACCTGCTGGGCCTACTGCCTTCTACATGCCTGTTCCTGCAGCACCTTATGTCTTGGGGCTGAACTTCTCAGCCATAACGACCAAGTCATTTGCAATGCTTCTTTTACACTCTTCTGTGACAGTGATGACCTTGAAAATTACGACAATGACAGCAACAACAACAACACATTGCCATTGAATCTGTTGTCTTTAGCTGAGTATTGTTTCATTATTGTGTTGATGGAGCCAGTTAATATCATGCGTGTAGTGCACCTTGTAAGATGTTAACGTTAACAAAATGTTAGGTGGACCATTCAACACATTACATTACCTATGCCCTGGTCACTTCTATGTGGTGAATTCCTTCTTGGTTGGTAGGGTTTAACTGGTCAGGTACCTGACAGACAGGGTGTCTGGAGTGGTGAGGGTTAGGCCCTGTTTACTCAATCCTTGTCTCTCCTGGCTGATTGTCAGCACAATCCTATACAAACCTACTCAGAAGTAAGAGCTTTTCTACACAAGGTTGTTAATCTCCTGTATTTACTTTCAGTTTTGTCGCGGAATTGAGATCCAAGCACCACACAAATAGTGCTTCCTTTCCTGCTGTTCTGCTACATAACATCTAGGTGGCACTGTGGTATAGTGGGATAGTGCCAATCGCAAGAGGGAAGCACACTTTCGTTTTCACAAATAATCTGACTGAAAGTGCTGTTTAGAAAAAGAAGCGAAAGTGGAGGTTCATGACATCATCTAAAAAACCTGTAAACAACTGTGAGTAGGAATGATGAGCACACAATAAAAGCCTTGTGTAGAAAAACTCTAAGTACTGTTGATTTTAACGGGACTTACTCCCAGGTAAGTGCAGTCTAGATCAGCCAAGGCAGGCTCAGTGGGATTTACTTCTGAAGAGAAATGTATAGGATTGTGAGGTAAATGGCTACAGGCATACTACTATTATTCTCAGCCTCCCATCTGAAACAATGGGATAATTCTAAGCTACCTTGCAAAGTTATTGCATTTGCAAGGTAACTTCAGTATAACTACTGAAATAATTATGTGATGCTTTTTGAATTGTCTAAAGTGCTATATAAATGCTAAATAGTGTTCTGATTGTTTTTGATTTTACCACTGGTCTCATGAAATTCATGTTGTGAAAAGTAGAAGTTTTAGCAGGAAACTTTGCTTTGCACTTTTCTGTATTTGATCGTTTCACCTGACAGTATGAAAAACAGAAACTTTACTTCAATTTGCCAGTAAAATGGAAGAGTTTAAATTGGTATTTCTTCTACAAAATGTACGACGTGCCACTTTGTTTTTGATTTAAAAATGAAGAGATATAAATTGGAGGTTCGTGACGAAGAGTCAGCACAACATATTTCTAGAAACTGCCAGGATTTTCCTGTGAGAAATTTCATCTTTAATAACATGGAGGCTGCTGTTTTGGCAGTGACATCTGTTACTTCTGTATTCATGCTCATATCTTGAAATGTGCAAGCACATTCTGCTAGAGTGTTCAAAATGATGTGTGTTACATTCCTGGGACAAGTGATTATTTTTCTTGTATTACCTGGAAACTGAATCTTGATTGACTGAGAAAACTGGCTTCGCACCTTTAAAACTCTCACTTGAATCAGTATGGTAAAGCTATTGAAATACTTTTTTTTCTGTATAGAGTTGAAAAAAAATCTGTTGAAGAGCATGTTGATTTCAGATAATTGTTGAATATATGCTATTATCTTTTGAATGGCTAATCAGGAGATATACCGGTTCAGAAATACATTAAATGTATTGAGGGTTGTGTAAATCTTAAATATGACTTTCAGGAAACAGTAAAAAAGTGAAAAAAGAGGCACCATAGTATAGTCAGACAAAGCCTAAAATAAGTATAGTGGATGGTGTAAAAACATAAGGGAACTGGATCAGTCAGAGAGGATATGAATGAGAAGACAACTTTAGCATGGATCTTTTTTTTTGGGGGGGGGAACACCTGGGAATTATTTAATCCTTCCAGAAAGGGTTACATAGGACCAATATTTTGTGTAACATTGTTTCTTTAGATATGGTCAACCATAATTTAATACAGGTTCAATTAACAAAAAACTTTCAATTTAACATGTCTTGTTAAAGGCTTTTCATGATCACTCAAGCTCCCAAATGCTGGCAAATTAAGGGTGATGCCCTTAACAGACACATTATTTAGGCAATATTGATATAGTATGGTATCCTGTGCTGTGGCTAGTTTGAGCTTCACCACTACCTTGGAGCTGGATGGCTTCAGTGACAAAGTGGTGGACCTAAGTCCCAGGCTTGCCTGTTCACTGGAACAGACACATGGAGTTTATGCAACTGAAGCTATCATGCAACTGAAGCGAATACTTTTCCACGTTACAAGTACTCAACTGGCAACCAATACCGTCTACATGGAAGGAAAGAGTTGAAGGGGACCTTGAAAGTCATCCATTCCCCTATCTATTGTGCCTTAAGCCACTGGAAAGGCATTGCAAAGTGGGGGAGAAAAAGAACAGATACTACGTTAACAATAAATAATAATGGTTTGGATTTAAGCTTAGTCATTCGTAGAGTAGACTCACTGAAATCCATGGGATTTAAGTCATGACTTAATCCACTGATTACAATCGGTCTAACTCTGACTAGGTATAACTAAGTATGGATCCAAACCATTAGTTGTTCTTCCTCTCCACATGCTTCTGGATTTCATCAGGACTGGAAGCTGCATATTCTCGTTGAAGGAGGAAACACATTCTCTCAATGCAAGGAAAGAATATTCTTATCTCCCTCTGCACCCCCACCCCCACTCCCCCAACAATGGACAAGACAGGGAGCAGAGGAAAGGGAACCACAATATTGAGCATACGCACTGCTGAAGCTTCTCTGGACCATCCAAAGTGGTCCAATACTCTTTCATGGACTCTCTGATTGAAATTACTGCTGCTGCTAGATCAAACTGTGCATAAATGAATGAAGTTATTAATAGGCCTTTGGCTGCACTTTAAAGTTTATATGTCTGAGGTTGAACTGTAGAGCAAGCATTTGAACAAGGATTTAGCAATTTAAATTCACAAGAAATGTGGCTCATCATGTTTTAAATTCCAAATCCAAGGCTGAAAAGGCAATCCTCAAACAGAAAACATTCCAAGTAATAATTAGAAAATGCATTGAAACATCAACCAGAAGCCATCCAATCAAAGTTTTACAAGTAATGTGAAAGAAGTTTTATTGTATGGCATTTCTCTGAAGTGCATTCATTGATTAGAAGTACTGTACTCATACAAATAGCTCTAATGAGATAACACTCATTAACAAGGAGGCTTTGAAAACAAAACACAAAATGGTGGACTTGTCTTTGTACAGCCTTTGTACAAATTTGATGATCAATTTCTCTTTGTCTTCTGTATGGCTGTGCATTGATTTCCTGAAAATTAAATTATCATTCTTAATTAATTATGGTCATTATTATCCCCTTGGGAAAGATCAGTTAACTGCTGGAACTGGTATGGCCTAACTCCCTTGCACTTCAGTGCCATTTGTGTTAATGTCATTTATACATGTGAATCAGTTGGTAGTGGAAGAGCACGAAAATGCTGATGGACTCAAAAAATGGACAGTGTGGAAGAAGGTAGTTTCTGTTTAATAATACAGATAGAGGTAGAGTAGTACCACTTCTAAAAGTGTGACCTATGAATTCCCTGGGTCAGTGCTCACCTCCACCATGCAGTGCTGGCTTCAGTGGGGTTTTTTTTTGGGGGGGGGGCAGGGCGGGCTTGGCAAGATATGTACCACCTTCTTGGACTTACCTCCTTCTTGCTGCTGCTGCTGCTTCTGTGTTAGAGGGCAAGACAAGTGGGAGAGGATGCTTCTTCTTCTTCTTGCTCATATCCCTGCTCATTTGTTTAGAGGGAACAGACAGCAATAGCAAGGAAGTTGGGCAGCAGGACAGAGGCCCCAGAATTGGCATTTGGCCCCCTGCTAGGGTGGTGTGGGCCTTGGCATGTACCCAGGGATGCTGGTTCCTGATGCATTAATTCACTTGCTAGTCTTAAGCATGCAGGAGATCCTAGTTCAATTCCTAGCTTTTGGGCCGGGGGGGGGGGATCTCAGGCAGCGGGATATTTGCCTCAGAACCTGGAGCTGTGCTGCAATCAGAGTAGACAATCCTGGGCTAGATGGACCAATCATTCTGACTCAGTATGCAGCGGCTTCATATTTTTCATATCCTTTCATCCAACTGTTCACACACTGGCCTTATCAATGCAGCCTGTCAATGCATGGGCATCTGAGGCAGGGCCAGCATGGCTGCCTTGCTCATGGTAATTGCACAAAGCCTTCTTGATATGACCCGTGCTTAAAGATGGCTACTACCCATTGTTTCTTTAGCATAATAATGCACTTGCAGGTGTTATAAAAAGATCTCCATTCAGTTGTAGGTGTGCTCAACCAGTCTTCTTTTGGCAAGCTGCAGTCAGAGATAATCCCACCTGCCGACTTCCTCTCCCAGCACTTTCTGTTCCCTTACCGGATCCCAAACATCTCCATTGACTTCCAATACTTGTGATACACCAATAGGCAACATGGAGATCATTAGGCAGAGTCAAGTGCCCCAGGCAGCAAATAGTGGAGGGTGGGGAGCAATGGCAAGAGGTCAGATGACAGCTGTGTGTGTCATGTGGCCTACCCTCCATCCTCCCTAAGCTATCCTTCTGCCCTTAGGTATGGCAGAGGACACTGTCCTGTTGCAAGTGTAGATATACTATTCTAGTCCTTTCTGACTGGCTTCTGTATGTGTGAGGGGGAGGCACCATATTGACGTTCACCTCAGGCAACAAAATGTCTTGAGCCAGCCCTAATGGAGATACAAATATTAAAAAGCCAAGTCCCAACTTCCCAATCCCTTGCTGCCAAGAGCCATTATTCCATCACTCTTTAGTAGTGTGCTATGCAATACTATCCAGTGCTGGGTTATACTGGGGTATACAGGTATGAGCAGACTTGATTCCTTAGTGGCAGTGGTTGCCAGGGAAAGGGGAGGGATTAAGCTTCCATCCTGACCCCAGCCCGCCCCCCAAATGTTGACCCAGACTACATGCTTTTGCCTTCTGCTATATAAGTGTGAGACTGCTATTTTTTTCTTATGGAGAGAGGAATGTGCAGCACTTGGACAACATTTCAGTGGAGGCAAAAGTTACACACTATAGGGCAGCCAGTATCCTTCCTTCTCATCAACTCCCCCTTAGGGATGTGCGAAGTCACCCTTGTCCGGGTTCTCTGGACTCCTGCCTGGCCCCTACCCCTGCTCAATGGTCCCTGCACTCAAGCCCCTCCCACTCTCAGCAAGCAGCCCGCACTCACCCCAGAAGCCTCGTCAAGCTCTGCGGTAGCCATTTCTAAAAAAAATAAAATGGCATCACAAAAATGCTTGTATGTGCAAAAATGCACATTTTTGTGAACAAGCATATTCTCATGTGTGAAATTTGCATCTTTGCAAAGGCACATAGTGTGTGTATGGAAATGTGCATTTTGCATAAAATATGCATTTTTGCGCATATGCAAATATGCACATTCACAAAAATGTGCATTTTCATGTGTGCACAAATTCGCCCTTTTTTCCAATCACCATTTTATTTCTCAGAAAATGGTGACTGCGAATTTCGACAAGGCTGCCGGGGTGAGTGCAGGCCATTTCCAAGCGCAGGCAGGGGGCGAGCATGGTCAGAGGCTCAGCGAACAAGGCTCGGGAGTGCAGGCAGGAGCAGGTCCGCCAGACTCCCAGACTGAATCAGGCACCCATGCCATCCCTACTCCCCCTTGTAAGGAAGGTTTTCATCATTTTCCCACCCACTGAGCCTGCAAACTTGATAGACCTTTAGCTTAGGAGTGTACAAAAGTCACTTACCTGGTCTCGCAGCTTGCTTCGCGGTGGGGGGGAGGCGCTTCGCTGCTCCCCCCGAAGTTCAGGCTGGAGGGGAGAGGCTTCCCTCCTCGCCCGGCCAAAATTCAGGCCGGGGAGAAGCGCCCCGTCTCCCCGGCCGTGAACTTCAAAAGAAAAAAAAAATGCCCCTGTGATAGGCTACGTAATGATTAACGTAGCCTATCACGGCTAGATCTGCAAAGTCAGCCGTGATAGGCTACGTTAATCGTCACGTAGCCTATCACGGGTAACTTTGAAAAAAAAAAAAAAAGTGCGTACGCAAATGGCAGCCCCCATAGGGAGCCGCCATTCGCATTCCTTATTTGGTCGCTGTAGTCTACGTAAATCTTTACGTAGACTACAGCGACCAAATAAGGAACGCGAATGGCGGCTCCCTATGGGGGCCGCCATTAGCCGTACGTGCTTTTTTTTTTTTTAAGTCACCCGTGATAGGCTACGTGATGATTAATGTAGCCTATCATGGCTGACTTTGCAAATCTAGCCATGATAGGCTACGTTAATCGTTACGTAGCCTATCACGGGGCGTTTTTTTTTTTTACTTTTCTTGTAATGGCGGCGGCGGCGGCCGGTCAAAAGACCGGCTGCCACCCCCGCCCCTGACGAAGACCTGCCAAACCGCCACCAGGACCCGCCGCTGGGAGGGACATTCGTGAAAGGTAAGTCCCATCCCGGGGGGGGTGGGGGGGTGCAGAATTTCTCCCCGAACAACCTTCGGAGGACCGAATGTGTTGGCACTCGGCCCCCTGAAGTTTCGGGGAGAAATTCTCCCCCATCCCTACGTTTAGCTAGTGATAAATAACTATCTGCCCTAACCGGGAGATTGTGAGAATGACTGAGATAATTCCTATGAAGCATTTTGGATACCCAACTTTATAAATGCTCATTAATTGACTGGCTTCATGTAAAGATGTCAATGTCAAGAAATTACTGTTGAACTAGTGACACAGCCATTTAGAACCCAAGAGACTGGCTTCATAAAACATTTCCCCTGCTTTCACCACTACCCCAGCTCCCTGCCTCATTTCATGGGAATCTCAGAATAAATCAAATAACAACTGTTATGTATCAGGCACTTTTAGTAATACTTTCTGCTGTGGCCCAAACTTAGCAGTATTTATTTATGACATGATTCTTCCATCCCTGAGCCAAAAAGTGTAAGCAGTCAAACAATTATAAAGACAGACCCACTATGGCAGTTCCAGTAATTCTCTGAGGGGAGAGCTAAGGCTTTTTGTAATGCATTACACTGTAATCTTTAATGTACTCTGAAGAAAGATACTTCCCACTTGCCCTCTTTTGACCTCTCAATGTTTTCGCTTTTATATCATCGACCAACACTGGCATGGTGCTGGAACAGCCTGACATTAACAGCCATTAATCCAGTAATGTTTAATGTCTTGAATGGATTACAGTACTTTGGAGGGCAAGAATTAGGAGAGGATTTTCTCACTTAATTATCTGACCTTGGTAATTCAGAAGGGGAATCTTCCCAGTAAGAATAAGTTCTTTAAAATTCAACCAACCATTAGCTGGGGGCTGGGGCTCAGTATAAGGACCACATTCAGCATTCATTCATGTTATCTTCTGCTCCTCTCTGTTCCAGACTTTCTTATATGTGTATATTTTTTTCTTGCTTGGAAGAGAAGACTAAGGGGGGTGGGAGGAGCTTGTGCAAGCTTTTGCCATAAATGTTGCGTGGAAGTAATATTTAATGTTTTTGTTTTTTTAAAAGAAGTTATTTAGCGAAAAATATCTGTGCAAAAAATAATGAACAAAAACAGCTCCATAGAACTTTTGCCTGTAACCACTTAAATTTTCCGTTCCTATACTTGTTTACATGTATATGGTTGCCATTTTTTTCACACTGCGCATGCTTAGTATTAGAGCTGTGCACAAATGGTCTCTCAAAATTCTCTACCTTATTTGTGGGCAGAAAAAATTGGGAGAGAATTTCATCAAATTTCTCCAGCGGGAGGATAAATTCTCAACAATTTCTCACAGGTAGGGCTCCCCATTGGCAGGGCTTTCTAGCACAGCTTCTTTCTTGTTTCATAAGGGGGGTTGGGTTTTTCATACTGCAACAGCATCAACTGTGTTGGTAGACTTGCCCCCACGTTGTTGGTAGACTTGCATTTGCCACAATGCAGGGGTGTGTGTGTAGGGGGACAGTGTTATATCTAGCTGAAGGGAAGCTGTAGAGTTCGTGCTGAGTCAAAACCAATCCTCCAGTTTCCTGAAAGTTTTCTTCCCATATGAAAGAAGCTTCCATTGTTCTGGCCAGGTCTCAGGGTGTTTTATAATTCTTTTTTTGTGGTGTTTTTGAGTTTACCTAATCACTGTTACCCCCCCCCCCCAGGCTGCCTGTACCTCCTGATCTGAAAAGGCTCTATGGGAGGAATTACTGTGCCTCATGATGCCTTCCACTGGTCTTTAACTGAAGTGAAGGAAGCTGAGGAGGCTACAGGCTGCCAGAGAGATGACTGTACAATGAAAAACAGGACATCTGCACTCACTCCTTGTCAACCTCCTAAGTCAGCTAAGCCCCCAAACCCCAAATTTCTGAAATTTCTCCAAAATTTCTTCACTATTGAATTTCTTTTCAAAAACAATTTCATTTCTATCAAATTAAATGGGAATGGTTGAAAAAATGTGGAAGAATTTTTAGGCACAGCACTACTTAGTATCCCAAGGAAATATTGTGGCCAGGCTTAACTACCATCAACCACTGAGAAAAGAAGTTGCTGGGGACTGGCAAAATAGTCAGTCAAACAGTAAGCAGAGCAAGCCTTTCCAACGACTCAACAGAGTACCATTGACATTACTGCTGACATTAGAAATGATGTAATGTTTCTAAAAGTAATCTAGGGAAAAGGAGATGTGAGACTGGAGTAAAAAGTTAAAAGAGAATGGCATTAGATGATAGGATCCACGTCACACCCTGGTTCCCAAAGATCATTAATGTGTTAGAGTCATGTTATTGATAACCGTTCTCTTCACAGGTGAGGCTGGATCTCTAGGGGGAATAAAAACATTTGCCATGGATATTAAATCATAATGTTGTTCTTTGGATAAGCTTATGAAATAGCAGAGTGTCTTCTCTTCTGCTCTACTCACTCCTCTAGTGTACATCCCCAAATGTACAGAGATGCCTTGACTTGGGAGGAAGATCATCACTGACTGAGTCAAATAATAAAGCTATTCTGTTGAGTCGGTAGACATTAGTGAATAGTGATGGACTCCCCTCAGCTCAATTTGGAATTGGCTCAGTATTTACAAGCTTTCTCAGCAAATGTTGGGAGGGGGCTCGTTTGTTTTCAGAAACTGTTCTCTCAGCTCAGAATGTTGACACATGCATGTATGCAAATAATGCAAATGTTCCTTATCATATTAACCACTAGGAATTCTACACATCGAGCTGAGAGCACCTGCCACGGTGAAGAGCCAGGTGGAAATTCCGCAGCTCCTCCCCACTTTCAGAAACAAGAAATAGTTTTAAATTGGGGGGGCAACTGCCACATAAAACTAGGGGTATTGTGAGAAACTGAGCATAGGAAAACACCCCTGCTTGATTTCTGCAAGCAGAATCGGGGCAGGTAGCACAGCCCACCTGAAGCACATTGCATTCTGCTCACAACACCTCTGGCATCCTGTCTTTTTTCCCAGGCCTGGTGGGGTGGGGTGGAGTGGGGGAAGGTCAGGAAAAAAACACAGGGGAAGATAGAAAGGCTTCTCAAAGGAAACACGCCTGGAGATGCTGCAACCCGCTACTCAGTCCTGAACAGGCCAGGATATGGTAGCAGCAGGGATAATTGGTGCCCTTCAAGCATTCCTTGAACATCAGCCTCCCCAAGAGGTTTTGATATTTGTCTGGAATGCTCCAGGCTACCCTGCCCTTTTTTGTGCAGAGCATCCTTCTACTCACCATGGCCTACATAAAACATTTGCAGAAAGCAATCAAGATATTTGATTAACCAAAATAGAGAAGAGACTCTCCAAAGAAAAGTGTGCTTACTTGGGTGATCTGGTCACATATTTACTTGCAGTGGAAGCTTCATACTGAGTATGGGCTGGCTGAAATAAACACTATGTTGAAAACAAAGCATACAGATCAGCCTTGCTTCTTTGTTTTACTTCCAAGTAAGTATGTGGGACTCTGTTCCAGACCAAGACCACCATGTCTGTGAATTTTATTTATTTATTTATTTATTAAATTTATTAATCGCCCATCTGGCTGGTCACCCAGCCAGTTCACTATGTCTGTGAACACCATAAAATATTGAATTACTTCTAATAGTGGACAAGTAGTATGCATAAATACCAGCAAAAACACCATATCATATTATATGTAATCTGTATCAACTTGTTTGACTTTTTCCTGTATATCTTGGTTTAATCACAATGACCTATGAGATAAGAACACAGCCATTTTCCTTTATATTTCTGAAAGGCCCAAAGGGGCATTATTTGTTTACTTCAAAATCCTGCAAGCCTGTTGAAAAACAACCTGGGAATTTACCAGGCTATTCTAATATCCCTTCTGAAATAATGTATTTGGAGACAATGAGGAAATGAGGCTGCAGTATTTCCACTGCATTTATAAGTGCAATGGTTTGAATCCTGAGTAGGGATGTTGGAGAATTCCTCAATGGATTCAAAGGAGTTTGGATTTCTATGTATCCACCCTGTGGATTCCACAGTGGAACATCTTTTTCCAATTCCATGGGCTTGAAGACCTTTTTTTTTTTTTTTTACTTTGAGGGGAATTTGCACAAATATGCATTTGTGCAAATGCACATTAGTGTAAGTGCACATTTGCAAATGAATGAAATTCTTGTACAAAAAAACCCAATTCTGTCATTGTGCGGATGGTGGAATGAAAGACGCCTGATAATCCATGAAACACAGGTGGAACGGATTTAACATAATCCATACATCCCTAATCCTCACTTGCCCTTCCATGGAGGTAAGGGCTCCTTCCATTTGCAGAAGGATCTCCGCTCCACTGGAGTCTCATCTGGCAGAAGATGGTGGGGAGGAGGAGCCCATTCTTGCTCATTCCCACTTCAGCCTGCAGCAGCACCTCCTATGCATCCTCCAACACTCTGGAGCATATTTTTAGATGGCTATAGGGGGAAGAAGAAATCAGGAAAATTGCCTCACCCCCTTCCACTTGTGGGAACATCCCATGAGCTCATGGGAACTTAGGCTCCAAGCCAAAGATGATAAAATTGTTTTTATACTTTATGAAAGGGTGACAGGTCCCCCACAAGGTATTACTGATTTAGTGATTATTTATTTATTTATTTATTACATTTATATACTGCTCAACAGCCAAGGCTCTCTGGGCAGTTCACAACAATTAAATCCATAAAATACAACACAATGAAACGTAATATAAAACTTTAAAAGTTTAAAAACAGCATGTAAAACCAAAGTAAAACCCAAGAGCAGTTACAACCCAGGGAAAGCCTGGGTGAAAAGGTGCACTTTTATGAGGCACTTGAAAAATGCCATATTTTCTGCCTCCTGAACTGCATGGGGGAGGGTTTTCCAGAGGATGGGTGCCACTACACAGAAGGCCCGCCATTGAGGTTCTTCATGGCAACATTCCTTTTGTTATGGAATGACCAGCAAGGCCATCTCTGATTATCTTAGATGTTGCCTGGGTATTTATAAGGGAAGCTGGCCTGCTAGGTATCTGGACCCAAGTTGTTTAGGGCCTTATATGACAATAACAGAACCTTGTACATTGGTCAGTAGCTAATAAGCAGCCAGTGCAGTTCTTTTAACACAGATGTTATATGAGCATACTGTAGCTAGGTGTCCCAATAAACACCCTAGCTGCAGCTTCTGAACCACACATAAAGGTAGCCTCACATAGAGTGCATTGCAGCAGTCTAATTGTGAGGTTACCAGTGAATGGATCACTGTGGCTACCCCTGTCCAAGAATGGGTGTAGTTGGCATACCAACTGAAGTATATAATGGGTGCTCTGGGCCACCGGGGGCACCTGGGTGTCCAGTGGCAAAGATGGAACCAGGAGTGCCCCAAACAACAAACTTGCTCCTTCAGAGGGAGTGCAACACCATCCAGAATAGGTAGACACCCCAATTCCTGGACCTGAGAACTGCCAGCCCATAAGGTCTTACCAGGATTCAGGTTCAGTTTATTGGCCCTCATCCAAGCCATAACTGCATCCAGGCACTGGTTCAGAATGTGCACAGCCTCTTCCAGTTCAGATGTCACAGAGAAATAGAGCTGGGTGTTGTCAGTATACTTGTGACACCTTGCCCTCCAACTCCAGATGACTGCTACCAATGTCTTCATGTAGATATTAAATGGCATTGAGGACAAGATGATCCCCACAGTCCAGCTGCCATGGGGCTGAAGTGCAGTCACCCAATGCTATTCTCTGGAACCAATCCTGCGAGTATGAGTCAAACCACTGTACAACAGTGCCTCCAACTCCCAACTCACGGAGGCAGTCTAGGAGGATAGCATGGTCAATGGTTTCAGAAGCTGCTGAGAGATCAAGAAGAAGTAACAGGGTCACACTCCCCCTTTCCCTCTCCCAAAAAAGGTCATCCATCAGGGCGACCAAGACCAAGGCAAACCAGGCCTGAATCCGCACTGGAATGGATCCAGATAATCAATTTCATTCAAGAGCACCTGCCACTGAGACACCACCACTCCCACCAGCACCTTATTCAAGAACAGGGTATTTGTGACCAGGCGATAGTTAGCATAGATCTCTGGATCAAAGGAGGGTTATTTTCAGGAGTGGCTGCACTACTGCCTCGTTCAAGGGATTATAACTCTAATATCATGCATATTAAGCTTTCCTGGCCCCGAACTCTACGCATATTTTTAACTTCCTTCTTTACGTAGAAATCAAGGACAGGAAAATGGTGGGCACTCAACAGACAAAATTGTGGTGTGTCTGGGAGGGCATGAGCGGGCGTGAGCGGGGATGAGCGAGGACAGCGTCTCGGCAGGCATGGTCCGAGGGACGTGGGGGGAGGGGGCCCAATGGATTCCCAGACCCAGTTGGGCACCCACAACATCCGTAATTATATTCCTGGATCCAAAGA
Source organism: Heloderma suspectum (assembly GCF_057233095.1). Lineage (NCBI taxonomy): Eukaryota > Metazoa > Chordata > Lepidosauria > Squamata > Helodermatidae > Heloderma > Heloderma suspectum. The sequence continues at coordinate 90,721,559 of NC_139461.1, forward strand.
TGTGTTTATATAAGTATACATTCTATTCATGGGATCTGAAAAATGGTAAAACATAATATTGCATTAATGCACATTTGAGGCTATAATGAAACTGAAATCTCCATCAGCTTTATACTCTTGCTGGTGTATCTTATCTGAATTAAATAGGGATGTACAAAAATGACTTACCTTTCATGGATTATGTTGATGGTGGGGGGGAAAGGCGCTCCGTTCCTCCCCCCGGAATACCGGAATGGCCGGCTGTGCTCCACGGCAGCTCTGCGGAGCAGCCGGCCAGGCCCAGCCCGGCCAGGCCAGAGCCGCCCGCAGCTGGATTTCCGGCCGCCAAGGGCTCTGGGTAAAAAAAACAAAAAACAAACACGTACGCAAATGGTGGCGGCTATGGCTGCTGCCATTTGTGTTCCTTCTTTTTGGCCGTCTTAATCTATGTAAATATTTATGTAGACTATGACAGTGAAAATAAAGGGGAACGCAAATAGCGTAGCGGGCGCTATTGGCATCCCTTTTTGATTCCCCGTTTTAGCCTACGTAAATATTTACGTAGATTAAGATGGTAAAAAGAAGGAATGCAAATGGTGGCGGCTGTAGCTGCTGCCATTTGCGTACGCGGTTTTTTTGTTTTTGTTTTACCCACCTAGCCGTGATAGGCTACGTAAAGATTTACGTAGCCTATCACGTCTTTTTTTTTTTACACAAGGCAAGCCTGGAACTGGCGGTGGCAGCCGGTTGGAAGACCAGCCACTGCCGCCACCGCTGAAACCGCCGCCGGAGCCACCGCTGCCCAGAAGATCCACCCCAGGTGAGTTTCGTCCCAGGGGGGATCCGCGAGGGGGCGGGGGGGTGGCAGGCCGTTCCACCACGGAGTTCGGGGGGCCGAATGCACTGGCATTTGGCCTCACCGAGATCTGTGGCGGAATTCTCTGACATCCCTAGAATTAAATACAATCTACAGCAGAGCACTGACTAGTCTTTCTGGAACAGCTTTGTAAATTAATACCAGTTATCCTTGCTGAAAGCCAGGTTAAGAGTACACACTTTTTTTTACCTCATATTTGAAATCTTAGATCCTCCAGTTTATTTTTCATGCAGGCTAAATGTTCATGGTGTTTTAAATATGGATTTATGATCAAATGGCCTAAAACAGAGTGAGGAATAAAATATGACCTTGATAATAAGATGAATTTCTTAGAGCAAAGCAGGACTCTCTTCCAAGGAAGCTGTTAAAGATGATCTTTTCTTATCTTTGTACCTCAAGTTTCATTTTTTGGTCATTACTGGAGTGGAATTAATAAGGAGATGTGAATTTTAGGAGTATATCGTATGGTGGTTAAATATTAGGTGCTTCCTGGACATGCCCATGCAAACAATTAACCACTAAAATGTGACAGGAAAGAACTCTGATATACTGTAACAAATCAGATTAGACATTACCCCAACAATGCACTGCATTGTTATTAGATTAAGACACCATTAAGAACCAGTGGTGGAAAGCAGAATTCATGGTGTCTAAATTTACCGCTAAAGTAAGTCTCTAGCAAATCCTCAGAGGGCATGCTATTTTTAATCATAGCTGAGTTTATAGACAAATATATTATTCGAAAAAACCCTAACATTTCTTAGGATGGGTGAACCTGTTCATTTTGATTTCCCTCTGGTTCTCATTTTTCTCCTTGTGCATTTGGTTCATTCTAAATGTTGAGATCCTTTTTTAAAATGCTCCTGAAAATTCATATGCATTTTTGTGTGCATACATGCATTTTTATGCAATTTTGCCTAATCCACACATTTTTTTCAAACAATTACCTTTGTATAATGCAATTTTTAATGTTATTTTCACTATTACTTTTTTGGACTGTGCACCACTTCCGTATCCATACAAAGCCCAAATAATGAGGCAAAGCAGGCTGATTTGGAGGTGCCTCATCATGAGACGAAGCAGATCAGATCAGCACTGAGGTGCCCTGAACTGAAGCAGTTCCTCCATGAGGCACCTCATCTGCTTTGGAGAGGCGTAGCTCTTCTTATCCCTTCTGAGCAACCCAGACAGGCTGTCTCCAAAATTTATCAACTTCTGAAAGATCACATGGAGGGGCAGGAGGAGGGGGAGGGAGGGGGAAAGTGAGTGGATGTGGAGAATTGGGGAGGAGGAAAGGTGAACAGAGGAGGAGGAGGGAGTGTGCTTTGGTGAATGGGAACTCTAGGGCTGAACCTATGCTAGCAGTCTCCAATCAGAGACAGTGGTGGAGGTGGGGAGTATATATAGTTTGGTGAAAGGCTGTGTTTGTTTATTGAGTGAGGTGGTTGGTTGGGAGAGGGCTGCATTTGTTTGGTTATATCTGGGTTGTGTGTGCATGCACAAGGGATGCTGGAGAAATTTGACCTGGACTAAAATGAGCTCTGATTACTAAGAATCCGACCTGCGGCATCTGCTGCAGAGCAACCCCCTCAGGTCACATGGAGTCCATGGGATTTTGGATGATTTTTTTACTTTCCTGAAATTTATGCATATAAATTCATAGTAACATACGTAGGTTTCTGCTAAGGAAACGTTAAATGGAATGGGGGACAATACGCTAAATGTTACGTATTGAGGCAAATTATGTAAATACTTATGTAATTATTTGTGTACTTATTTTAGGGATGTACAAAAGTCACTTACCTCGGATCCGTGTTCACGGATTATGTTGATGGGGGGGAGGCGTTCCGTCCCTCCCTCCGGAATCCTGGACAGGGGGGAGGCGCTCCGTTCCTTCCCCCCGGAATCCTCCGCGGGCGGTTGTGCTCCGCAGCAGTTCTGCAGAGCAGCTGGCCAGCCCCAGCCAGGCCAGAGCCATCCGCAGCCGGATTTCCGGCCGCGGAGGGCTCTGGGTAAAACAAAAAACAAAAAAATGCGTATGTAAATGGCGGTGGCTACAGCCACCGCCATTTGCGTTCCTTATTTTTGCCCTCTTAATCTACGTAAATATTTACGTAGACTATGACAGCGAAAATCAAGGAGAATGCAAATAGCGTAGCAGGCGCTATATGCTTCCCTTTTTGATTCCCCGTTTTAGCCTACGTAAATATTTTGCCCGTCTTAGTCTACATAAATATTTACATAGGCTAAAACGGGGAATCAAAAAGGGATGCAAATAGCGCCCGCTACGCTATTTGCGTTCCCCTTGATTTTCGCCTTCATAGCTTACGTAAATATTTATGTAGACTAAGACGGGCAAAAATAAGGAATGCAAATGGCGGCGGCCGTAGCCGCCGCCATTTGCGTACGCGTTTTTTTTAACCCACCCAGCCGTGATAGGCTACGTAAAGATTTACGTAGCCTATCACCTCGTGTTGTTTTTAAAAAAAACCTAGCCATGATAGGCTATGTAAATCTTTATGTAGCCTATCACGTCTTCTTTTTTTTTTTACAAGAACAAGAGTGGAAATGGCGGTGGCGGCAGCCAGTCAGAAGACCAGCCGCCGCAGCCGCCGCAGCCACCGCCACCGGAGCCGCCGCTGGAGCTGCCGCCGCCCGGAAGATCCGCCCCAGGTGAGTCTCATCCCTGGGGGGATCCGCGGGGGGGGTGTGGCAGGCCGTTCCGCCACAGATTTGGGGGGGCCGAATGCACTGGCATTCGGCCTCACCGAGATCCGTGGCAGAATTCTCCGCCATCCCTAACTTATTTCCATATTTTTCCGCATGATGAAAGAAAATATTTGCATCCATCTGTGAGTGGACGATGGAATGAAAGGCACCTGACAATCTGTGAAACGCAGATGGAGTGGATTTTACGCAGTCCATACTTCCCTAGCATGCACTCATTGCAGCTTCTTCTTCTCCATTCAACCCTGCCTTTCCTAGATTTTTAAAAACAAACATTTACTAGTTAGCTAGCTTCTTCTGTCCTCGTTCCTTCACTCCCTCTTGCCCCAACCTCCATTCTAATGTTCATTGCACGAGGTGGTTGGTTGGGGACTCCAGAGAGGGCTGTGTTGTTTTTTTAAGTTTGGCCCTCACTGCTGCATGTTCTATTCTTTGTCATTGTCCATTCAACTCTGTCTTTTCTAGATTCTGAAAAACACAGTCTTCTCTAGATTTTTAAGAAGAAACATTTACTTCTGGGCTTGGTCGCCCTGCCCCAGCTGCACTTTTTAATTATTATTCAACCATTTAGTTTTGTTTCTTTGTTTCTAAATTCTAAAATAAAGAAATATAGCGGCCTACCTGTGCCTCGCCTTATTGTTTGGCTCCCCACCCCCTGCATTCTGAAGTAAACTGTCTTTTTTTCCCAGCTTGATCCTCCAAAAACATAAATTAAAGAAAGGTTTTTTTCTAGTCTTTGCTTGCTCTTGGCTCTTATCTTATCCCTTCTGCTGCCCTCTTGTATTTCTTGAACTTTATATGTGTTCTTTAAAAGAAAATTAAATATATTTATTTTATTTATTAAATTTATTAATCGCCCATCTGGCTGGTCACCCAGCCACTATAAAATAAATAAAACCCTTTTCTTTGCTTAGATAGTTCTTTATTTGCTTTTATTTTGCTCTTCTGTGTGTGTGTGTGTGTGTGTGTGTGTGATTAAGCAAAGCAATACATCCTAGGGAGTTCCACAGAGGGAGTTCCACAGAGTGGGGGCTACCACAGAGGAGGCCCTCTCCCTTGTCCTCATCAGCCTAGCTATCCTGGCTGATGGGACAGAGAGAAGGCCATCCGAAGCTGATCTTGTTGAGCGGCCTGTCTGGTGTTGCTGGAGCCGCTCCTTAAGATAGGGTGGGCCGGAACCATATAGGGTCTTGTCCAATCACTGTGCCCTGCTGGCATGGGAAGATTTCTCTTCCCAGGAAGATGGACATTATGTCAGAATTGTCTGATGTCCTCAGCATGAGAGTTTCAAATCCCGATAAGTGATACACTGTTACACCCTTCCCCCTACCCTTTGGCATGTAGGGATTTTTCTTTCTGCATCTCCTTTTCATTTGCTCTTGCTGTTTTCCCCAGGGCAGTCAAGCCCCAGTCACCCCTCACAGTCTTCACCTTTTACAGAAAATGCCCTCTTGGTGGGCTTGGCTTTGGTTTGTCTCTGCCACCGCTGTTCCGTATGCCCTGGTGGCCAAGGCAATGCTGATTTTTATTACTTTTCCCTTTCTTCCTTTAGCATGAAAATATATAAACATAATTAACGAGCATTTTTTTGAAACAACTTCAACATACGCTGTTGGAGCTGGCATTACCATGGCTGCATGCATCACACTTCCCCTTCAATAGCTCCTTGCTGTAGGACATAAAGTGTATTCGTTCAGTCTTGAGTGACCACAGCATGACGATAGTACTATGCCCTGGTGGGCAAGGCACTGTTGATCCATTTCCAGCTGCAGACCACTGTTCCCTAACATGCCCTGGTGGGCAAGGCACTGTTGATTCGTTTGCAGCCCCAGGCCACTCTCTTGTGTAGACTATGAGGTCAGCACCCATTGCCATGTATTAGCCCCAGAACTACCACAGGTCTCACCTGGCAGAATTGTTGTGTTTTCCTGCCTCTGTCAGAAGACCACTGAGAGCCTGAGGTCATCGGAGATCACAAACTGCATATATATACACAGTTTAAACTGGATAATGATGTGCACTTGCTACACTCTCAGTTCCTTCAGTTCCCTTGCACCATTTTTAAAATTAAAAATTGTTTGAAATTTCGTAGGTGTGGTATGACTTAAAAAACCCCAAACAATAAAATATAAAATAAATATAAAATATTCATTTATTGTGTGCTAGAAATAAAAGCACATCACTTTAAAAAAAAGGGGGGGGAACTCTGCCAGCCTGCTTGCCAGGTAATGTGTGTATTCAGCCAAAGAGAGGCTGAGCCTGTAATTCTGAATAAGGGTTGTTTTGCACATCAAAGAAACCTACAGCAGAGATTAAGGAGAGTGACCTCCGCTTCAACACACTATCCCTTCTGAGTTTGGTCTGAGTTTCTGGGAACAGCACATTTCATCTGCACCTAGCACAAGAACTCCTGTGCCAAACTGTCTGAGATTTGGGAGGTGGGATGCCTTCCTGGGGGGCTGAGAGGGGCCCAGAGTTCAAGCACATCTGTTGAAACAGTGAAAAGTTACAGCTTTTTGCTTTGAGTGTTTCTGTGGAAAACATTGAATTTTACCTGCGCCTAGCACAAAACCTAGTGAGCCGGGGTGCCTGAACTTTGACAGGTGAGATGCCATCCAAGGGGGCTGAGATTTCAAGCACTTCTGTGGAAAAAGTGAAAAGTTATAGCTCTTTGCTTTGAGAGTTTCATGGAAAACATCAAATTTTACCTGTGCCTAGCATAAAAACCACTGGCCCAAACTGTCTGAAATTTGACAGGTGCAGTCCCCTTCAGGGGGGCTGAGAGGGCCCAAATGTCATGTATGTATTGTAAAAACTGGAATGGTTATGTCCATTTGTGTTTTCCCATGCAAGTCAATGGGAAAACTCCAAAAACTGGTGATCTGGATGTCCAAGTCTCGCTCCAGATCCAGATCCGAGTCAAAGTGGATGGGGCCTGAATCAGTCCAAAGCAGAGTGGGGCTGCTTTGGAAGATCTGAAGCAGCATCCAAAGTGGAGCAGAGGGTTGGTGCACAGCCCTAATGATTTGCATGTGCATTTCCCCACAATATACAATTTTCGAATGGGAGAAGTTTGAATAACTGAGTTTTGGTTTGCATATTGGTTCAAAAGTGAGAAATTTGGTAAGTTCACATTAAAATGAGAACTGAACAAATTTCTCCTTCATCCCTAAACACATTTTGTTTAGTGATAGGCAAAGTATTTCTGGAGCATGTGAAGTGCCTTATGAACATTCTAAGGTACATGTGGAGAGAACCTCCAAGTAAGGGGGGATCCTGGACTCTACAGTATATGCATATGACGGTAGTCCTAGGGCCACTTTGCACACTCATTGAACATGTGGCTGGGGGCGGGGGCACAGATAGTTCAGTACAGCCTTGTAACCCCCTCCTGTGTGTCTGATGGAGTTGTCTCTACAGAGCTATGCTGATTATTCAGGGCTGCTTAGCATGATAACTATCTGCTTTGAATATTCTATGCCCAACTGCTAGAACAGGGTTGGGGAACCTCAGGCCTGGGGGCCAATGTGACTTTCTCAGGGTCCCAATGCAGCCCTCTGGGCTTCCCCATATGGCCACTCCCCCTTCCCTTGGCCCCACCCCCTTCCCCCCAGCAACCAATCATTTGGTGGTTCCTTGGCTTTTGTCAGGTTTTTTTCCCCACATTCTAGAAGGTTGGGATGCCTCTCCTAAGCTTTAGTTACTGGCAGTAAGTAAGAGCTTTAAGCTACAAAATGTGTGTGTGTGTGGGGGGGTATATTTTGGGCCCTAGCTCTTTTGCCTTTGGCCCCACCCATCTCTGGAATGCAGCCCCCTGAGAGCGTCCCCAAAATTGAATTTATTTTAATTAATTAATTAATTTCTATACCGCCCAATAGCCGAAGTTCTCTGAGTGGTTCACAAAAATTAAAACCACAAAGTGCAGCATAAAACAATATAAAATATGAAAGTGTAAAACCACAATATAACAGTACAACCCGAATAAAACCTACCAGCAATGCAGAGTTTTAAAATACAGATTTAAAACACCAGAGCTAAAAGACTAGGAAGCTAAAACGCTAAAATACTGGGAGAATAAAAAGGTCTGCACTTGGTGCCGGAAGGAGTACAATGTAGGTGCCAGGCGAACCTCTCTAGGGAGCTCATTCCACAACTGGAATTGGGCCCTCAGGTCAAAGGAGGTTACCTATCTCTGGATTAGAGGAACACTGTCATGAGCAAGGGCAAATGAATTTAAAATCCTGCTTTTAGAGGGTAAGCTTTTCTTTTTATACAGTTCAGGCAAGCTCCTCTCTTTTCCCCACAAGAAGGGTGATGTTTTGTTCAAACATATCCACATATGATACCACTAGTGTCTGTTCTCTTTGTGGGGAAGCAGTTGGTGACTGAATGCAACAGAAACAGGGATCGGGTACTTCTAACCATTGTGTAGAAAAGCGATTTCTGCCAGGTGTAACATGCTATTAAGGAATGAGAAAAAATCCCCCCTTCTACTATAATTCCCTCTTCTCCATAACTGTTAAAAGGCACAACAACCCTGAGCCTGTTATAATTAATTATCCTATAAGTACCACCCTCTATTAAGGGCTAAAGCAGACCTGATCCTAGCATCATTCACAGCTCTGGAGGATGGGCGTAAACACAGTATGCTCCTCTTCCCTCCCCAGTCCAATTGCTTAATGAGACTACATTCATATGAATAAAAGCTGTGTTCACACTAATGAACTTTAACAAGCTCTCAGTGATCTTTAATTTGTGTTCTTTCAACGACAGAAGATGGGTACAGAATGCTCTAAAAAATGAGATGACTATAGCTTGGATCTGACTATGTAGCAACTACAGGGCACTAGATGGCAGAGGAGAGCTACCTAAGAAGAAGCGGCGGTGCAGTGCAGTCAGTGTTTGTACACTCCTGTAGTTGTTTCATCATATATCCACATCTTGACTGCATTTGCTGTCTTGGGGTTTCTTACTTTATAACAATTTGGCTTTTCCACTGTGTACTGCCCTTGCTCCTGTGACTTTAGCTGCAGCTTTATCTGTATGAGAAATTCACTTTTATTCAGTTTTGACCAGAATTTAACCAGTTTGCACCATCCAGAAGTGAATGTGGACCTGAACAAAAGCAATGGTTGAAGTCCATAAAATTCTAAGTTGGGAGGCAATTCATAGAATAAACAAAAATGCATTTTAAAAAATGTGTACGTTTGAAAAATGGACATGAAAAAGTGTACTTTCAAAAATGCACTCAAACATGCTTTAATGGGAGAAAATGTGTATATTTCAAAAATGTGCACACTTGATGCATACATTTAGAAAAATGTGCATGAAATACATATGAATTTTGGGGTGAAAAAAGAAGAAGCTTGGAATCTGATAGGATATGAGTTGAAACAAGCTTTGAGGTGGAATTTGGAGAACTTTGACAAGCTTGAGTTTTGCTGATTCACATATACATATTTATCTGTAGATATTAAGCAGATGAACCTTTAACTGGCATGGAGTGATAGGAAAAGCTCCACCTTCTAATTTACATGCCTCTGGCAGATGGTAAAGGCACAGGAGTAGCAGAGGCAGATAGATAGATAGATAGATAGATAGATAGATAGATAGATAGATAGATAGATAGATAGAGATAGATATAACAGATGTTAGAGAAATCCACAATGAATCAAAATGAGATCAGTTTTCTATGTATCTGACCCACAGAATTCACAGCTGAGTGGCTTTTCTGAGTTGAGCCAGTTCCACAGACTTGTGGACCATCTCTTTAGCTTTCCGGAATTGCATGCAACTTTGGTTGTACACAGTTATGAACGTTACTGTAAAATAACATTAATGCATATGCCACTTCTCAAGATAATAATAAAATTATTCTCAGCCTCCACTGTGTAGAAATAATTTCTTGTGCACTCTGCTCATTGAATTTATGTTGAGCTAAGAAAAATACGCAACATGTTGCCAGTGAGAGTTCTGTAAATTGTGGTGATTTTTTTTTTGGGGGGGGCATATTTTTTCTAAAGGGGGAGGGCAGAATTCTTAATCCATCAATAAGTGGACAACAGAGTGGACAATGCATGACAATCTGCAAAACACAGATGGACTGGGTTAAACCCAATCTGCACATCCCACAATATATGTAAAGTTTACAGTGAGTCTAATAAAAACATGCTTGTTTTGCTGGATTTATTGTGTTTGTTTAATATTTAGGGCCAAAGAGTCAGCCAAAACATTCAGCTGGAAACGTTTCTCAAGCTAAGAACTGTAATTATGCACCCTGGAGGTTAATGAACAGAAATATTATCTGCAGAAAATACAAACTAGGGATGGATGTGCATCAGCTTCTGAGCAGAAGGGTGCCACTTTGGTCCAGTCCTGTTGGGTCACGAGGCAAAGTGGACTTCCCTCTGAAGCTAACAGAACCAAAGCTGCTCCAGAATGAGGCTTCACTAGTGACTTGTGTTTCAGATATGATGCACGCCTGTGGTCTTTATGTCTTCAAAATAGCATCTTTTGGTTTCATTTCCTTAAATGTTGCAGGAGAAGGGAGGGAATATCGCTCAGTGACTGACAGGTCAACCTTTTAATCCAAGGGCACATTTACAATGAGTTCCAATCACTGTGCTTTGTGGGAGGCAAGAATGCCACCATTGTTCTCTATGGAAAAACCATTAACTGGCTTTCAAGTGTCCTAACTCCTTAACCCCTGCACCTATCTTTTTGAAATTTTGCAGGTTTCTTGCATGGGAACACTTCTATGATACAGTGTTGAGAAAAAGTGTATGAACCCTTATGATAATTATGGAAATTCCATAATTCTACCATGATAGCCTTAGTGAATCAAAACCTGTCCTTTTCTAAATATCCAATAGGGTTTATATTAATCAATTCCATGTCTTGTAAAATAAATTGATGTATAAATTAGGCAAATGAGAGTACTTACAAGTCAGGGCATGTGCAAAAGTAAGTGAACCCTTGGTTGCATCAGCTCAATTAATGGGAATAATTAGAATCAGGTGTCTAAGTAATTAAGTAGATATTTAGGGGTGCATTTGGGAGGCCCTACCCTATAAAAGGATCAGAAACATTGTGAACTTGGTCTTCACCATATGGTTGTGTGTAAACACATCATGCCATGATCAAAAAACATATCTGAGGACCTCAGAAAAGCAGTTATTGCTGCTCATTAGTTTAGAAGGGATTACAAAACCATTTCTAAGGATTTGGGGCTCCACCAATCCACTGTCAGACAGATAGGCTACAAATGGAGAAGGTTCAAAGACCACAGTCACTCCACCCAGGGATGGTCATCCTGCCAAAATCTCTCTAAGAACAAACCAGCATAGCACCCAGGAACTCAAAAAGAACCTCATAGTAATACCCCAGGATCTGCAGGCCACTCTCACCTTGGCATATAAGTGTTTATGACTCAACGACCAGAAAAAGACTGAACAAAAATGGTGTTCATGAGAGGATAGCCAGGAGGAAACCACTGCTCTCTAAAAAAAAATTGCTGCCCATCTGAAGTTTGCTAAAAATCACATAGATGATCCCCAAGACTTCTGGAATAATGTTCTTTGGACAGACAGATCAAAGTTAGAACTTTTTGACCTCAGTGAGAAATGTTATGTTTGGTGAAAAATGAACATTGAGTTTAAACAGAAGAACCTCATCCTATCCGTCAAACCTGGTGGTGGGAATGTAATGGTTTGGGGCTGCTTTGCTGCCTCAGGACCTGGACAGCTTGCCATCATTGATACAACCATGAATTCTGCAGTGTATCAGAAGATTCTAGAGGAGAATGTCAGGCCATCCATCCATGAACAGAAGCTGAACTGAAAGTGGGTCATGCAACAAGACAATGATCCTAAACATGCAAGCAGATCTTCAAAAGAATGTCTGCAAAAGAAGAAATTATGTGTTTTAGAATGGCCTGGTCAAAGTCCGGACCTAAACTCCATCAAAATGTTGTGGTAGGACCTGAAATGAGATGTTCATGCAAGGAAGCCCTCAAATGTCACTGAGTTGAAGCAGTTCTGTAAGGAGGAATGGGCCAAAATTCCTCAAAACTGATGTGAGAGACTCACCAACAGTTACATGGAATGCTTATTTGAAGTCATTGGCTGCTAGCAGGTACTGAATCTAAAGGTTCACATACTTTTTCACACATAGATATTCATTGCTGAATCAGCTGTGGATAAATAAATGATGAAAAAGAATAATGTTTGTGTGTTTCACATAAGGTGAAACTGTCCCTGCAATGTTCATCCAATTCTGTTAAGAAATAATTTTTAAAAACTTATTGGCAGTTCCCTTAAAAAAAATCAAAATATGTAGCACAACCTGCCCTGCACCTGGTTTTCTGGTATTGAGAAGGGGTAATTCCCTAAGGTTATAGCCATTTTTATTTCCTATGATAGTCAATGGGAAACATGAAACTTCAGATTTCTGAACCTTGACTCAAGTTCAGTACCAAGTCAAAGCAGTGTGACTCTGATTCAGCAATAGACAGAAGCAGTCTATTGCTGAATTTGAGTCTGAGTCAAACCAGGGGCAGGAGATTGGTGCACACCTCTAATAAGAACAGCCAGCTGGTTGGCCACCACATGAACTGGATGCTAGACTAGATAGACCCCTGGTCTGATCCAGCATGCCTTGTTCTAACAGATTAAAATAGGTTGCTCGTTATCCAAGATAAGAATTCCACAGCAATCATACACATTTTTGAATATCCCATTCATTGACAGAATGAAGAAATGGTTCCCCCATTCAATGTGAGAAACTTTAGTCTTTTTCAAAAATATGATCAATAAAGGTGTTTGTGTTGGGGTGTGGAAGGTTCTGCACATGTCACTACTGTGCATTCATTCAACTGTATGTGTGTAAGACTTTCTCCAGGCATTTAGGAACCCTGGAACAGTTCCTGTGCAGAGGCATCCTGCAGATGTTCTAATGAATGAATGTAGAATGGGGGCACCTCTGACTTCATAGGTCCTCTGTTAAGTGCAAAGCTGGACATTCACAACTTTGTTTAAAATATAAATTCCTAAATGTCTTTGCCAAATCTCTTTATCTTCCCAACATCACATCTCTGAATCATGTTATTTGTCCTTCCCAGCATTGATGCAATCAATGTCCTCCCTGACTCATGGTTTTTCATCCCCCTGATTTCCACAATCTTCCTTGGCATTACTACAGCATTATCTCCCACTGTGACTCATGTTTTTCATCTTTCTGATTTCCACCACTTTTTATTCTCAGATGTTCCTTTATTGAACTTCTCATTTCTGCCCCAATCTTTATTACTAAGATGATATTTAGTACTAAGATTGCTCACGCAACTGACCATGTCATGCATGCCTCCGAGTCCCCACTGAATTCTCCTCCATTTATCCAGTGAACATTTCTTACCTTCCTGCACAGCTTATCACCAATTTCTCCTAGGGATGGATGGACTCACCCCATCTAGGGCTGTCAGTTGCTCACCTAGCTCCTGCCTGCACCCTCTTCCCACACTGTGCAAGCCCCTTGATGGCTCAGTGAGTGACTGACAAGCACTGCAGACCCACCCACTCCTTCCCCAAGCTGCCATTTTTCACATCAATGGCTGCTCTGGCATTTTCAGGAAGGGAATTTTGAGTACAAAGTGGCTGTAAAGGGCAATCTTCACAACATTACAGGTGTGAATGGGCCATTCACACCTGTAATGTTGCATAGATCACCCTTTATGGCTGCAATCTGTGCAACATTCCCTTCCTGGAAATGCCTGAGCCACCCACCACTGTTGTCAGAGTGGTGGACTGGGGAAGGAGCAGGCGGGCTGCTGGATGCTCACGGACTGCGCAGTGCTCACAGACAGGTCTGGTGAGTGCTGTGCATTCCACGAATGGGTGTCTAGGGGGCCGAGTGGGGCGGGGGAGTCGGACTCTACCACCTTATCAGGCACCCGCAACATCCCTAATCTTCCCTTTCACTTGTGACCATTTTTCCTTTTCCAGGAGCCAATCCATGCAGACACAGAATTGCATAATACAATCTTAGGTGGACTGTACAATTTCAGATGTCTGGTGAGGGAATCACAATTTTGAATCCCCCCCCACACACCCCATTCCTTGCATGAACATAGAAGCCTAGTAGTATATCTCCCTGACTAGTGTTCTACAGGCTGGGAAGGGTTTTTTCCCCCATGCATGAGAACACTCAAAGAAGAAAATCTCCCCTCCTGTGGTCTTACATTGTACAGATTGGAAAAAGCTCATTGTGTGATTCTGCCCTGCACATCAGATTTGTGGGGGAGCATTGCTAATGTCTTCCAAGGCCTCCTGCCACCTACACCCTCTGGGACAGGATCACAGGATCACTGTTCTCATCATGATCTACATGGAGCAGTTGTGATCTGCCCTATGTGGGGCTGCCTTTGAAAAGTGTTTGGAAACTTCAGCTGATCCAGAATGCTGCAGCCAGATGGCTGGCTGGGGCCTGTTAACAAGGAGCACGTGACTCCCTTGTTATAACAGTTTCACTGGCTACTGATATGTTTCCAGGTAGAATTCAAAGTGCTGGTTATGACCTATAAAGCCCTATATGGCTTGGGACCAGACCACCTGAAAGACTGCATGCTCCCATACAATCCTGCCTGGGGTTTAAGATCTATAAGGGAGGCACTTCTCTCAGTCCCTCCACCAGCACAGGCATGTTTGGAGGCATGGGGACATGACAGAGGGTCTTCTTAGTGGCCACTCCCAGGCTCTGGAACTTCCTGCTCAGAGATGCTAGGTTGGCCCACTCTCTGTTGTCTTTCTACCAGCAGGCAGAGATTTACTGATGCTGAAGGGGGCGTTAATTGGCTGGGTGCTATTTCTTTTATTGTTGTGTTTTAATTGTGTTTTAATAGACTGGTTTTTATGTTATGTTTTAATTAACATTTTGCTTTTCATCTGTATTTTATCATTGTTTGCCACCTTGAGCAACATTTCTGGCAGGAAGGCAGTATATACATTAAATAAATAATAGAATCATAGCGTTAGAAGGGACCTCGGAGATCATCTAGTCCAATCCTGTGCTGAATACAGGGTGCAGCTATAGCATCCCTGACAAATGGCAGTCCAGCCTCTGCTTAAATACGTCCAGACCAGTGAAGGACAACTACCACCTCCTGAAGCAGCCTGATCCATTGCTGAACAGCCTCCACTCACTGTTAGGAAGTTTCTCCTAACGCTTAGTTGAAATTTGCTTCCCTGTAATTCTAACCATTGGTTCTAGTCCTGCCCTGGGGAACAATAGAGAACAACTCTACTCCATCTCTTGCCTGACATCCTTTCAGAAGACGGAACAGAGTTGTTAGAGGGGCTCTGTCCACTTCATACCTGACTTCCAGGTCCTTTGCATTCTGCCTGTGTGAGGAAGAATACTCTCCACCTATCTCCTGTTCATCAAGTTACTCTGTCTTCCTACTTCCGACAATGAGAGAGAGAGCATTTTCATGTAGGCCAAGGTTACAGAACAATGTTTCGGTGGGGGTCCAAATTGCCCACCCCCAATACGGATGTCTTTGAGCCAGATGATGTCAGTGGTGTGGCCAAACCCAGCTACATCAGTGCTCCACACCCAGCCATTTTAGCCTTTCTCCCTGCTTGGAGATGCTTGGCCAGTGCTGCAACAAGCAACTGCTTCTCCTAGTGCTGGGCAAGTCCCTGTCTTCACATGGTCCCCATGGAGTCTCCACATGCTGCACAAAGCAACTTGGCCATTGTCAGGTCTCCACCACCCACATCCCCACTGTTATCTCCAGTATGAGGTTGGAGATAGTAGCAGGGGTTCCCCTGTGCACTGCTTCCTTCAATGGAGAGACAGGTATGCAGAGGAATCTCTCCTGTTATCTCTGACCTGAGATCTGAGATAAAAGCAGGGATTCCTTCCAGGGTGGATTCCCCCAGCAGGCTCCGCAGGCCACATTGCAGAACCCAGCAGGCTAGATGAGACCCACAGACTGAGGGTTCTGCTGCCCTGGTGTAGGCCCTCTCTCCACCTTGACTCCCAGGCCTCTTGTGAAAGTGTATATAACCTTGGACAGCTGTACTAGGAACAATACTTACTTGCTTTTAAAATTACCTTTTGTCTTAAAGGCTAAAGATCTATATGTAGGATATCTATCTATATCTATATCTATATCTATATCTATACCTAGATAGATAGATAGATAGATAGATAGATAGATAGATAGATATAATAGCACAGCTACTGATGGGGGTAGAAGCCAAAACATTTAGCTTAAAATATATATCTTAATACTCAGTTGTTATTTATTTATTTATTTATTTATTTATTAAATTTATTAATCGCCCATCTGACTGGTCACCCAGCCACTCTGGGCGATGTACAACCCACCATAAAACAATTTAAAACAATAAAATTTTACCATAATTTTTTTTTTAAATACCCTAACCCACCCCAAATGCCTGCCTGAACAACCACGTTTTTAATGCACGACGGAAGCTCATTAAAGAGGGGGCATGACGGAGTTCCCTAGGGAGGGAGTTCCACAGAGTGGGGGCCACCACAGAAAAGGCCCTCTCCCTCGTCCCCACCAGTCTAGCTGTCCTGGCTGATGGGACAGAGAGAAGGCCATCCGAGGCTGATCTTGTTAAGCGGCCTGTCTGGTGTTGCTGGAGGCGCTCCTTAAGATAGGCTGGGCCGGAACCATATAGGGTTTTAAAGGTCAAAACCAACACCTTGAATTTGGCCCGGAAAACAACTGGTAACCAGTGCAACTCCTTCAGCACTGGAGTGATGTGATCTTGCCGGCGGCTGCCTTTAATCAGGCAAGCCGCCGCGTTCTGTACCAGCTGCAGCTTCCGAACCGTCTTCAAGGGTAACCCCACGTAGAGCGCATTACAGTAGTCTAAACGAGAGGAGACCAGGGCATGTACTACCGATGGGAGCAGATGGGCGGGAAAGAAGGGGTGCAGCCGCCGTATCAGATGGAGTTGATACAGCGCTGTCCGGCTCACAGCTGACACCTGAGCCTCCATGGACAGCTGGGAGTCCAAAATGACCCCCAGGCTGCAGACCTGGTCTTTCAAGTCTTTCTATCATATATAGATAGTGTATGTGTGTGTGTGTGTGTGTGTGTGTGTGTGTAAATGTACAGTGGCACAACAAAGCAACAAGGTGGCTCTGGATCCTCTATGGATGCAGTCAGTCTTAAGTAAAAATATATAAGAAAGGTAGATAAGACTAATAACATAGAATTTAAAAATATATATATTTAGAGTTTAACATTTCGGCTTCCGCCCTCAACAATACCTGGGCCTGCTTACTCCATGTGATTTATTTGTAGTGCTTTAATTTTTTCCATCTTACAAATACTACACTCATTAATATGCAGGTGTATAAGCTAGAGAACATTGTGTTAATTGGCTAATCAATCAAATAACTCTCATTTATACTACATACTTAGAAGATATATGGAGGTCATTTTAATGTTCAGCAAATACCTTTAAGCAAAACCCAAGAGGCAGTTGATTCAAAACAAACATTTAGTTCCTTGATACTAACTATAATGTTTTGTTGTTGCTTAATATTTTGTCATTAAACACTGTTTAGTGATTGTGTTAAACCTCATTAGAATGCAGTCTATAAATGACACATATACTGGCATATGGTTTCTACATATGGGCATGCTGCAATTAATGTTGGAAGCTGTAATTTGCCTTTTAGTTACATTACTTATCTAGTCTATGCCATTTGTACTGATGAGCCATGCATATCATTTTGGTGCATAACATGGCAGTTCATGAATACTGATGCTTTGTGACTAATATATGAATGTTAAGAATATAGAAGCAAAGCATACAGTTAAGGAAAAAAATGGAAGGTACGTTCTGAGTACTACTATTGTCATTCATTTTTGTAGTTTACATAAAAATGAACGAATGAAAAAAATTGAAAGATAGGAAATTGCTGTATCTAGTAATTGTCCATGACAAATGCACCCGGAGTGTTAGTAAATGTAAGACACTGAATTATTGCTGACCTGGAATACTAGTTCTGAAGTACACCTTTACAAGCCTTCTATTCCAGCCTGATCCTATGTCCAATGTCCCACAGCTGTTGAAGCACTAAACAGCACCTTGATTTGCACTTAATGCTAAAAGCTGGTTTAAATAAGCCAGCATTCAAGTGCATGCAGCCTCCGCACTCTCACTTTGCTCCTCCCTTCATGGGGAGAGACCCAACTACCCATAGCTTCCAAGCTGAACACTAATCACAAGCACTCGTGGAAATCAAAGGAGAGACAAGCATCAAGATGATGCTCAGAGAATCTGGACAAATGGGAACATTGCTGTTCATCTACCCCTAGCTGCAATTAACCACAGCTTCCTAAGACATATGAGCTGGGAGCTATAGTTAATTGCTCCCAAACAAGCCAAAATTCATAAGCCAACATCAAACAATGGTTTAAAGTTGTATTACAATCCTGGCTTGCCTGTGAACAGCAATGTTCACATTTGTCCAGATTCTCTGAGCATCATCTTGATGCTTGTCCCTCCTTCGATTTCCATGAGTGCTTGAAATCACTGTTCAATTGTGCAGGCAGGAAAATTGTGCAAATTGAATGCAATCAAATGGGGAAATTGCACAAAAAATGAATATTTTTTCAAAGCTGTGCAACCTTCCCCCATAGACTAAAGCAATTTCGAATGGCTTTTTCTCTGCTATTTGCACAATTTTCAAACATGAGTGTATATTTGAGAATCTGTGAACATTTTCAGAGAACATATTCTCCTGGTTGTGTCCAGAGTTTCAAATGGAGCATGCTCAACTCTTTTGCAAGCATAAACAAAATTCTCATACATGCAGCTTCCTGGTTAGGTTCCCTCCTCACAGGAAGCAGGAAGTGAAGCCAGAGGAAGTGGGCATCTCCTGGCTGTTCCTAAGTCAGAATGTTTGGCTTAGTATTATGTACAAATATAGATACAGATACACAGGACACCTCATCCTCCTGCTCTAGAGCTTAGATTTAAATTACTTAAAGTAGCATTACTTATGGTAACCACCCACTGTACTGGTACCTTTAAGAGCATCTTGTATATCTCTTTCCTGTATATCATATAGGCTGGAGAATTTTGAGAGGCCATCTGGGCACAGCTCTAGTGTGTAGCATCTATAGCAGGGGTGAAGAACCCAATATGGCCCACTGGAGATTCCTAGAGAACCAGGCCCCCTTACCCTGGCTCCATCCCTCTTTCCCCAACTGCTGATTATTTTGCACTTTCCCAGCTTTTGTGCATACTTTCCCTCATTCCCTCATTCTAAAAGGTTGAAACGCCTCTCCTAAGGCTTAGTTGCTGGCAGTAAGAACTCTAACCTACAATATGGTGGAATTTTTGGCCCCACCTTTTTGTTTTTGGCCCCACCCATCACTGGAATGTGGCCCCTTTGAGCTTCTCCAAAATTGCATTTGACCCTCAGGCTGAAAGAGGTTCAACACCTGTCTCCATAGGGTTGTATTAATTTCCTTTATAATAAGTATATGCTTAAAAGCAAATCCTACACCAGGATGGGAAGAAGGTAGATCTCCAGGTGCTTTGACTTGAACTCTCAGAAGCCCCTACCAGCATGGCCAATGATCAGGCATGCATGGAGTTGACGTCCAAAACATCTGGAGATCTACTTTCTATTCACCCCTGCCCTGCACCATCATTTTTTTAAAAAAATAAAAACAGTGAACAGCACATAGAGTGCCGCTGCCCGCCCATACACGGAAGCTATTTTGCATGGGAGCCATTTTGCCACAGTTCCCATGTGGTTGTGGGGTAAGTGTGAATACCACAACTGTGTGAGCAATCAGTTGCATCTTTTCCAACTCATCTATACTCTCCTCTTGGCAGCATGGTGATTGGACGGGAATCACTCAGACAATTGACTTTTGTGGTTTCAGGATACATGCACATATCACAGGGATGTTGTTGCAGTTAAACAACCTGGCTTCTCAGGCAATTCAACACAAGAGCCCATTTTGCATTCAGCTTTTATTTCCATAGATTAGGTTAAACACATAAATATTTCAAAGACTTGTGAAACATCTTGTGGCACTTAAACTCCCCTCCACAAACCACTGGCTTCTTCACAGCAAGGTATCCTCAATTTGACTTAGGAAAGACATTCTTAAGCTAAAATCCTTTCAGCATTGTAGTTCCTGGAAAAAGGTTGTCATACATAAAAAATGAATTACGATAATTTGTTTATGATAAACGAATTATCAAAAACAAGACTTTAAAGAGTTACTAAGAAAATTCAGACCTGGTATCCAAGTACTGAAGACATCTATCTCTGCAAGGTCTCGTCAGCTAGGGCCTACTGTAAATACCAGGATATAGGCCTACTTAATGCCCCTCTTGTGACCATCACTCTGACCAGAACCTTTGGCCTGTAAATACAAAGAATATTGCAGTGAGCATCACTTCTACTCCCTTTTGCTTGGACATTTCACCCCATCCTCACAATCCTCTCATTCTCCAGTTCCCACTCTCTTGGATAATAAATCAGGGGTGTGATATGATTTTTGTCTTGCAGCTGGGCCAGATCTGAAGTTACACTCCCCATTGTCATGTAATCAGTTGCAGAGGCAGGCTGTGTGCCAGGTTCCCAGGACTTGAGGTTTCCAGCATGATACTGGAGTCTAAATCAATCCTCTCTGATTTAGAATCAGACCCAGACTCCTCAGTGTTAAGGCCCTCTGTGATGCTTGGGCCAGTCCTGACAGATGTGGGAGAACACATCGTGAGGAAGGAACTTCCCGCAGCTGGTTCTGTTCAAGAAGGAGGCCAAATTCAGTTGTTTTCAACAAGCACATGGTTACTGCTGAACATTACCTTGAGAGCTGGGGGGACATATTGTTTACTCAAAATAAAAGACTGCTCTTGATGGGTCAGTTGGGATCCCACTGCCATATGAGAAGTAATCTTAAAATCAAAGGTGCAGTGCCAGTAAGTGGAGAGCATTTGAGGAACATGGCTCTGTTTATTCTCACTTAGTGTTGCTGGCGTGCTTGGAATAACTCCAGATCTGCTTGATAATGTGTATGCCTGCATGTATCTGCCCTATTCACATATACAGTGAAAAATCTGTGCATGTGTGTGTGTATCTATTTTTACATGAAAAAGAATATGTGGGTGAGGGGAAGCCAAATCCAGTCCCTCCTGTGCCATGTGTTGTTGATTAAAGCAATTTTCTCCTCAATCTGGCTCACATCCAACATCAGCTAGGCTGGGAGAAAATTGTTTCAAGCAATGGACCACAGTGAAGGAGGGAGGATAGTTTCTTTATGATCCATTCCATGTAATAAACAGAACTCCCCAACCTTGCATTATGTGAATGGGAGAGACACTTGAATAGAACTACATATGTCTGACCTATCACATCTGGTTTCAGTTGGGTCGATGAGGACATTGGTCTATCAATTTTGCTTTCATTTTTCCCTAGGCCACTGCTTGCACTTTAATAACTACAAGGGCTAGGAAATGACTGTAAGATATATTTAAGGGTGCAATCCTATGCATGTTTACACAGAAAAAAAGTCCTATAGTTCCCAGCATTGCCCAGCCACCAGGCTGGTTGGAGAATGCTGAGAGGTGCGTGGGTTTTTTTTCTGTCTAAAGATGCATAGAATTGCACCCTAAAGGATAATATTTTTATAAATCTGACACAACATCATATTTTTGAAGTAAGAACAATCGGTCTTGCAATGACATACCTTTTCAGGCATCATAGAACACTACTGAAGGGAATGAGTTCAGCAGATTTTAATTTTGGACCAAGGCTACAGTCCTATGCATTCTAAAGTCAGTGGGATATTTCTGAATAAACATGATTAAATCGTTCTTCAGATGTAGTAGAACAGCAGTGGGCAATCTCTTGTCCTCCAGATGTTTTTGGCCTACAACTCCCATCAGCACTAGCCAGCATAGTCAATGGTGAGGGATCATGGGAGTTGTAGGCCAAAACATCTGGAAGGCCACAAGATGCCCACTACTGTTGTAGAATATCATGCAGCCTATCCTGAACATTTACATGCCAGTATGTGAATAATAACGACAACAACAACAACAACAAATCATCATCATCATCATCATCCGATACTCAAAGGGTTTATTTTTACAATTGCCCTATGCTTTTTAATGGCATTTTTTTTGTTGAGACAAATTAAGACAATACTTCAATTTCTCAACTTGAGAAGCATCTTCTCTTCAGATTGAAGCATCTTCTCTTCATCTTCTCTTCATCTTCTCTTGAAGCATCTTCTCTTGAAGCATCTTCATCTTGAAGCATCTTCATCTTGAAGCATCTTCTCTTGAAGCATCTTCATCTTCTCTTCATCTTCTCATTGAAGCATCTTCTCTTCATCTTCTCTTCAGATTGTTGGGGAAGCACCAGCGCTCAGTGGTAGAGCACATGGTTTGCATGTGGAATGAATGACCCAGGTAGGGATGTGCAAATCAGCAAACCTTGTGCTTGCTCAAGTTCTCCAAATTCCTTCTTGAAGCTCATTCTGACTCAAGTCTGTATCAGATTGCAAGCATTCTTTTTTTCTTCTTTTTTTGCATGAAAATCCATGCATATTTCTGTGCATATTTTCCCAGATGTACACATCAATTGTGCACATCTTTGAAATGTATGCATTGAATGAGAATGAATGTGAATGAATCCTTTATTTATGGTCAGCTGACCACCAGCAAAAGATACAAAAATATATAACAGTAAAATACGTTGTTCTGCATCATAATATTAAGTCACAGTGCCATAGAGTATCTAATGAAAATAACAATGTTCACAAATTTAGCAAGTCACTTGGTAATTAGTCTGTTGGATCCTCCGAGTAAGATACACATAAGAGATTCTAAAGACCGACCTGGAAAAGATTGAAACGTACTCATTCTTCCCCGATTGATAAAGCATTTTTGTGCACATTTTTCAAAGGTACAGATTTTGGTCTGTGAATCACATTGCAAGCTTGGAAATACATGGGCTTAGACCGCCGTTTGCATCTGAGTCCATGTTCGATCCAGAAGGTGCAAATTGGATAAAATCCTGATAAGAAATGAACTGAAATGAATTTCTCATACATCCCTAGTCCCAGGTTTAATCCCTGGCATCTCCAGGTAGGGCTGGGAAGGGCTTCTGTCCTGTCTGAAACTCTGGAGGGCTACTGAAAGCCAATGTAGACTAGGATAGATTGTTCTGACTCGGCATAAGGCAGCTTCTGATGTTCTGTTCAAATCCCAGACGTGCGCAAAAAAATACATTCCATTGCATTTCAGTTTTCTTCTGTAGAATGCTTGAAACAATTACACCCATAATTTGAAACAATTACACCCATGATTTGAAACAATTGGTAACTGCAATCTTCAAAATATTCATTTTAAAAGTAGAGCTCCTTACTAAATCTAAATATATCAATCAATCAATCAATCAATGCATGGTTATTATGAAGGTTTTTCTGCACACCCTTGATTGGTAGCTAAGCTGACCCTGCAACCTTTATACCGACTTACCTGGGAGTAAGCTCCATTGAATTCAATGGGATTTCCTTCAGACTAGACATGTATAGGATTGTGCTGTAAAGCTCTGAACTCCTGTAGTCTGAGAAAGGCATATTGTTAGAAGCCAAATCAGAACTCATATATAGTAGGTCATGGTTAGCATTCAAACAGACAAAAAACTGGTTGATATTTGGTGGGAAAACACAATAAAAAACAAAACAGACACTGAGTTTCCAAGGATAATCATGGAAAGTCTGTAAACAAGCTTTAAAAATGTGACAAAGATTAATACTGTGTCTTCAAAGGAAATGAAAAGGCCAGAAGGCAAAGGGAAAAAAGGCCAATTAATTGGTTTCCAAGAGAAAAGCCACCCTGCTGTCACATTCAGCAAAGGGTATATAATAATGCCTGAAATTGGATGAGATGGATTAATACAATACTAAAGTGACAGCAGGTGGCAGGCACATATCTCAGTGGCACACAGCATTGGCTTAGTCATCGGGAATGAAATCATCAAATGGCAGCTTGTTACAAAGGGACTTCTTTCTTAAAGGGCGAGGAAACATTAGAGCCTGAAATAAGGGCGACTTACCCAGACTGGTAGAATAAGGATGCAATTCTATGGGGATAGTCAGTCTCCTCTGAACTCGGAGGCAACTGGCTATCCAATGCAGGGTGGGAAGAGCATGGAGGGGATCTTCTCCTCCGCACTCTGGCCACCCTGCATTTGCGGCTAGATGGCCAATTTCAGCTGTATAGCCAGGGCACTTTTGGGGGCGAGAGCCTGGACAGTGCATAGGAAGTGTTGTAACATCGCTTCTGCCATACCCACCCCTCTCTGCTCCCAGGAACACCCCCTTTTTGGCTGCTCCATGCTGCTCTTACAAGTGCAGAACCAGGAACGAACTGTGCCCCCTACGAGGTGTCAGGGGAGGAGGCAGGGAGTCAGTTTTCTGGAAACTGACCTCAGAGCGCTGGGTCCAAGCTCAGTTCCCAGAAAATGAAAAATCCTATGGCCATCTAGATGCTGTCTACCAGCCATAGGATTGAGCCCTTAAAGGAGGATGATAACGACATCATTGCTAATAAGTGACTTTATTAGGCATCCCTCCCATCTCAAAGGGATAAAATCAGATATCACCAATGATGACACTTTTTTTGCTGTTGTTTACGGACATATTTATAACCCACCTTTTGACTAAATGTCTCCAAGATGCCCAGCAAGGTATATTAAAAACAATATCAAGAAACCATACTAAAACATCTCTCTTTTTTTTTTAAGCCCTATAAATATTAATTTAGAAGCAGCTGAGCAGGGCAGTGTGAATGAAACAAGAGCTAATGAGGGGACCCAAACACCTTTCATAGGTGGGTTGCATTGAGCTTATATCAGAAAGCCAATAAAGAAGGAGGGAGCCTAATTTCTCTTCAGAGCAAGTTCCACAGCTTCGGCGCCACCAGAGAATGTCTTGGCCACAGTGCCTCATGCTGTACTTCAGCGAAATCCTTAAGAAAATGAACCAAATCATGTTGATGTGAATCCAGATTTTTAAAGAAGCCTTGATTTGAACCCAGTCTGAAATGCAGTCAACCCCAGGATCTATTTTCATTGGCAGGGGTCAAGCCTGAAACATGTTGCATATGAGTTCTTCTTCACCCAGGGTTGTGTTAGTGGGGACGTATGAGAAATTTTGTTTCATTTTGTTTTTGATCAGTATTTTACCCAGTTTCCACCATCCGGACTGAACATGGAATCAGACACAATCTGCAGCCAAAGTCTGTACATGTTTGAGCTTGCGGTGTGATTCACAGAACAAAACAGTGCATTCGACAGCACACTCCCATTTCAAAAATGCATTCATTTCAATAATGTGCACAATTATGCTTTAATCATGGGAGAAGAATGCTTGCATTTCAAAAATGAGCACAATTGATGCATACATTTGGAAAATATACACATGGAAATACACACAGATTTTCATGTGAAAGAAAAACAACAACGCTCACAATCTGATACAGACTTGAGTCAGAACAAGTTTCAAAATGGAATTGAGAGTACTTCAGTGAGCTCGGGTTTTGCTGATTCACACGTCTCTAAGTGTTAGAGGAAGTCTCAAGCACGTGACACCCTTTCTCAAACTGCATATAGTACATGCCATTCCTCTCACTCTGTATTAAATAAACTAAATGATCTCAACCTCCTTCAGTACTTGGAATTGCTAATACTCATTAGAAATGATAGTTTGTCTCTTGTGAGTCTTGTGCATGCCTTGAGAAAGGTAAATTATTTATCTTAAGTGATCTTGAGAATCAAGACTAGTATAATGACGAAAAGAAAAGAAAAGAAAAGAAAGGAGCGTGATGATGCTGATTAAAACATTCACTGTTCAAGAATGCATATCTAAAGACAGAAAGGGAAGTAAAGATGCCCAAGAATTCTATCATAGTCAGAACTGTCAGTGATGGACTAAAAATAAGCTATTGTCATGTAATAGCCAGCAGCATGAGCTACATGTCCCTGGTTCATATCTTAGCTGAGCTATGAACTACTGCCAATAAAATTGTTAGCGATGACAGCTTCAATCCCAGTTACATGTATTCCTAGTAGTGTGGGAGCCACTTCCCCATAGAAAGACTGCACACTTCCTTGGTAGGGATTAGAAGACAGGAACTACGTGGACAGAGGAAGTAAACATCAGTTTAGCACTAAGGAGGAAGCCCAAAAGGCAAATTCCCCCTTCTTGAATAAGGCGGCTCCAACTGGAATGGGTCAAAGGCCAGTTTGAGCGTGACCTGACAAATTTGGGCTCACTAGTCTCTGCCAGTTTCAGAGATCATGAAGCTAGAGTACAAGCTCAATGATCCTTAGTTGCACATGCACAGCTGATAAGCAGCCCTGGAAGCTCCATGCTTTCCAGCCACAAATGGATGGCAGCTCCATAAGCCAAGGAAGGACCCTGCAGGTCTTCTTCTGGACAGCACAAAGCTCTCATTTCAAGCAAAGACAAGCCCCATGATCAACAGCTGCAGTTGACTCTCCTTCCCTCTTCTGGCTGATCCACTCTGTTGTCCTGTGCTACTTTAACCTTCCCCTTGAGGAAGGATTCTTGGGGGGGAGGAAGCAAGGAAGATGGAAAAGTGGAGGAAGCGGGCTGCTCAAGTCTACAAGTCAAACAATAAAAAAAAAACATCAAGGTTTTTGAGATAGATTGGAAAGCAGCCCAGTTGATTTCTGGGCTGAATGAGTAGGTACTTGCTCATCACAGTGGTATGGAGTTTACCACAAGAAAAGTGGCTCTCATGCAGCTGATAGTTAACGTGAATGAGGCTTTGATCATGCAAACCACCTGCCAGTGGAAGGCTGTATTGAAGGCTGCAGGGCCTCTGAAGGCTTGATTAGGCCTGCAGGCTGGAGGTTCCACACTCCTAATTTATTCATTACTTTCCAGACAGGTGGTTGGCTCTGTACATGTATTCAGAGTTCATCTACTGAATGTCCAGCCCAAGTGATCTAGCCACAGGAAATGCATTCACACAGCACCTATTCCATATTATCCCTGCTGGATGAGGGCAATTATTTTGTTAACCACCTTGGAAGTATTGAGATTGAAGGACAGTATATACACAATGTTTTAAAATGAATGAATAAATCATGAATATTATGATTTTTTGTCTCAGCCCACCATCTGTAATTAGCAATAACATGGCCTAATTTACAGGTTTGTTGAAAAGAGGTAATATAACAAAGTACTTTGAGCAGTTAGGAAAACTACTATAAATAAATACAAATGTTGCTGTTGCAGCTGATAGTAATATATAATACCTTGGGTCATTTTCATGTCATAGATCAAAAGAGGAACAATACACATCATACGCTTCAGCTCAGCAGAATGACAACTGTTTATTTGAAGAGATATTTTGTAATGTTTTTGTTTGTTTATTGTCTTGCAGTTAATAATGTAAAGTTTGAAGCCTAAATTTTGCTAATGAAAAGAAAATGTTCACTGATTGAAGATAACAGTGGGGATTGCTTTCGCCATTCCCCTTTGGAGGTGGGATTTCATGGATGGGGAGGGGCTTGGAGGGGGAGGAGACTCACCTGAGACTCTGTGGACTGGATGGGTCAGCCTGGCAGGACAAATCTAGCCCATTGGATGGAGTTTCCTTATCCCTTGGATTGTAAGGGAAAGAAGGGATAAAGTGGTAGGATTTTCCTATCTAACCATAGTTTTTAGAAGCACAGACAGAGGGAACCTGTGCTTTGAACACCAGGCTTGTCAAGTGAAGTTGTCCGTTTCTAAATGTAATACCAAAGAATAGAGCAAATGCCATGGAAGATATATATGGGTTTTCTGCACAGTCAACAACTGCATAGAAGAGCATTTCAAATGTGAACTATGAGCAGTTCTGTAATTTTTGAGCAATACATTCTTGTCCATCCAAACTCACTCCTATTAGTTCCTATCATTTTGTATAATGATAGCTGTGGTATGTTTCTCATGCAATCTGCCTTCTAAATTACTGACTTTTTGTACAAACGTCTTTAAGGCCCATTTGACTCCCTGCTAGCACTATTAAATGATTCTTCTTAAAATACTGTAATGGACAGGTGATATCTGTGGAGACAATGTACAGCTTGACTAATAGGAACAATTGAACTGATTGGCCCTCTTGCTCTTGCAACTTGTTTTTATTGCCTAGTCACCTGGAATGTAACAGAGTTTTTCTGGAAGCCAGTCACAGACCTGAAAAAAGGCAGGAAAGTGCATGTTTGGCACTGGCTGAAAAGACTTACAAAGACAAAGGTTGGGCAGAAGTAGCATCATGGGTCAGAACTTGTTGGTTCAGTAGAAATCTTTTACTGTAGCACCAATCATATTGTATAGTGTTTATGGCAAAATTCAAGATGGAGGCTTTGATCTTTAAGTGTAGGGGTGCCCATTATGTGGAATAATCTTCCCCAAGACATTAGACATACATCAAGCCTTTTATTTTTAGGCCAATGTTGAAATGTAGATATCCCTGTTCTTACTCTGCTTGGGCACTTGCATGGCCCCACAATATGCCAACATCTTCATGACAGACTTAGAACAATGCTTTCTCAGCACCTATCCCCCAAAGCCTCTTCTCTACCTGAGATTTACTGATGACATCTTTATCTGCGCTCATGGGCAGGAGCCCTTGACAAAGTTCCACCAAGACTTCCATAACTTTCACCCCACCATCAACATAAGCCTTGACCATTCCATACAACAGGTTCACTTTCTGGACATTACTGTGAAACTACATAATGGACATGTAAGCACCACCTTATATCAGAAACTTACTGACTGCTACACATACTTACATGCTTCTATCTTCCACCACAAGATCCATTGTCTACAACCAAGCCCTAAGATGCAACTGTATCTGTTCAGATTTATTGGACAGAGACTCATAACTTAGGGACTTAAATCAGACATTCCTCAGACTACAAAACCCACCCAATGAAGTAAAAACAAACAAACAAACAAACAAAAAACAGATTGACAAGGTACCAAGGAACAATCTACTACAGGACAGACCCAGAAGAGGAAACAACAAAGTAGCACTTGTTGTCACCCACAGTTCCCAGCTAAAACCACTCAGATATATCATCAACAATCTACAGCCCATTCTGAGCAATGACATTTGGATGGTAGGCTTGTGCTAGCTTATAGACGGCCCCTTAACGTAAAACAGCAACATCCAAGGAACAACAGGACAAGGATACAAGTTCAGGGACAAGGCCCTGCAACAAACCTAGATGCCAGCTCTGTCCCCATATCTACTCTGAAAATACTGTTACAGGGCATAATAATGTCACCCACAACATTAGGGGCTCATTCACTTGCTCATCTTCCAATCTGATATATGCCATCTTCTGTCAGCAATGCTCTTCTGCATTCTACATAGGGAAAACAAGCCAGTATCTATGGAAAAATAATAAATGGACACAAATCTGACATCAGAATATCCAGAAACCAGTGGGAGAACACTTTAGCCTCCCAGCACACACTATCCTAGATCTTAAAGTGGCCCTTGTGAAGCAAAGGAACTTCCAAAGGAGATTAGAACAACAGACTGCTGAGTTAGAATTTAATCCTATCGCCAGAGGCTTGAATCAGGATTGTGGATTTTTATCACATTAGATGTGTTAATTGGCTTACCTAGCGCCAGGATGTTTATTATCAGCAGCAGCTGCACTGTAAATTACCGCTGTTAATAATGTGATTGTAACTATCATTAGTTTCTGCTCTGAATTTCCTTCTGACCTCATTGTTTACAATTCTCCCCTAGCACCACGGTATGTACTGAAGAAAAACCTGGAAACTTTCTATTGCACCAATGCATCTGATGAAGTGGACTATATACAGTCCATGAAAGTTTATGCCACAATAAATTTGTTAGGTGCTACAAGTCTGTCTGTTGTTTTTGGAGAACTGTATTCCAAAATGGTTACATGCTTCTTTCTTTTTAATACATCCAGTGTATTCATAAGTAGCACAATTTTCCCTTGACAAATTACACTACTTAGATTAGTTTAATGCTGAAAGATTCCAAAAATACCCACATCAAGATGTGTAGCTACAGAACTTGTCAGTCTGAAGTGGAACAATACTTGATGTTTCCATTTACACTCTTAGTGCTTGTAAGTATGCAGTTCAATTCCTCCACCTCAAATACTTAGCGCAAAATCATTAGAAACCCTTTCTTCTCTCCTTACAAAACGTTGTGAGACACAGAAGCAAACCACATTTTTTCCAGTCTTCTTTTTGCTTCATTTTAGAAGTCCTGCCTTTTTCTAGTTCTCAGTAGAGTGGGGAAGAAAATATGTCAAACAGCACCCACACACCCAATTCACATTAAAACTCTGCCTTCTCTTCCTCTTTTGCATTCACACAACCAATCTGCTTTTGGGATTATAAAATATAGCATTTCCATGTAGCAACATGTTGTCAGAAATGTATAACTCCTGTATTCCAGAGATTTAAAAAAAGAAGTAAGAAGGAAAATATAAATAGACGATAATGGAAAATACATAAAATGATTTCTAGAATGTAAAATAAACAGGAGGACAATTACACCCCAGCTATTCTGTTTTTACTATTTCATTTTCAAGATCTATATCTGAATATCAGTGTACAATCACTATAGAGTGGAAGGTAGATAAGAGATTTTTATTATTTGGAACTCCTTCCCAAGGGAAGCCTGTTATCTCTCACTTTTTATCTTGTCCACTGCCTATTGCTTAATTTCTAGAAATAGACACCCTATTTAGACAAATGCCCTAACCCTGGCGCCAGCTTGTCTGGCAAAAGGGGGGGCCGTTGTGAGTGGGTGGGGTGAGAAGAGGTGGCTGCTCCCTATTGGGTACCCCCACATGGCACCACCAGGCAGGGGAGGGGCCGGCAGAGCCCTTTTAAGCTCTGCGCCCCTCCAGAACTAACTCTCTCGCTCTCGCGGCTCCCACCCACCCTCCATCCAGCTGAGAGAGTCATCACTCCGGGGCTTCAGGGGTGGTGCTCACCTCAGGCAGTGCACGCATCCTGAGCCCTTTCTCCTCCTTCCACACCACCACTTCCTCTGTGCTGCTGTGGGCATGGCGGCCGGCTCCAGCTGCTCCCTGACGGCAGGGGCCAGGGGCCTGCAGCTGCCTCTGAGGGTTGGGGCGATTACGCCAGATGGCACGCGCATCCTGCGCCCCTTCTTCTCCCTCCGCGACGCCACTTTCTCTCATGCTGTGGCAGGTACGGTGGCGAGCTCTGGCTGGTCCCCCTCGCCTGCAGGCTGGGGCTTGCAGCCGCTTCTGGGGTTGGTGGAGGTGATGCTGGGAGGTGTGTGCCTCCTGCGCCCTCTCTCGTCGTCCGTCGCTTGCCCTTGGGCTGCTGCAGGTGTGGCTGGCTTGGCCTCTGGCTGTGGTGGCCGCGGTGGCTGCGGCGGTTGTGGCGGTCTGCTCCTGTCAGCCCCAGTTGTCGCCAGCAACGCGGGTTCACTGAGTTGGTGAGCCGCGTGCCACTCACGCTGCCCCGCAATGCACCAACCGTTGATCCAGCCCTGATCCAGCTCTCTCAGGCCTCCATTGGGCCTTCCCTGGGCCAGCTTCTTCCGGGCCTTCAGCCCTCAAGTTTGGGGTTTTTGCAGGGGAGGGGAATCTCCTTAAATGGCTGGTGGGCCTCTGAGACCTTGCTTCTGTGAACCGCCAAGGCAGCCTACTACTAGGGGTGGATGAAAGTCACTTACCTGTCGTTGAAGGCCGTTCGCGGTGGGGGGGAGGCGCTTCGCTGCTCCCCCCGCGAAGTTCAGGCTGGGGGGGGGAGGCTTCCCGCCTCGCCCAGCCGAAATTCAGGCCGGGGAGGAGGCGCCTCGCCTCGCCCGGCCGCGAACGCGAAAGTAAAAAAACAAAACAAAAAACGCCCCCTGATAGGCTACGTGACGATTCACGTAGCCTATCACGGCTAGATCTGCAAAGTCAGCCGTGATAGGCTACGTGAATCGTCACGTAGCCTATCACGGGTGACTTTAAAAAAAAAAAAAAAGCGCGTACGCGAATGGCGGCTCCCTATGGGGGCCGCCATTATCCGTACACTCTTTTTTTTTTTTTTTTAAAGTCACCCGTGATATGCTACGTGACGATTCACGTAGCCTATCACGGCTGACTTTGCAAATCTAGCCGTGATAGGCTACGTGAATCGTCACATAGCCTATCAGGGGGCGTTTTTTTTTCTTTTTCTTTCATTACAATGGCGGCGGCAACAGCCGGTCGGAAGACCGGCTGCCGCTCCCGCCTCGCTCGAACACCCGCCAAACCGCCGGCCGGACCAGCCACCAGGAGGGACATTCGCAAAAGGTAAGTCCCGTCCCGGGGGGGATGTGGGGGGCGGGTGTGTGTGGAGGATTTCTCCCCGAAACTTGTTCGGGGGGCTGAACACATTGGCGCTCGGCCCCCCGAAGTTTTGGGGAGAAATTCTCCGCCATCCCTACCTATTACAACTTAGGGCCCTGCGGCAGTTTCACAGCTGGGATAGCCTTGGGGAAGGGCACCTGGCTACAGAGCCAGAGTCTGTGAGTCCAAATCCCCAGTGTGGCTTGTATTTCTTCCCCATTTGAGCAGGTTCTATCCTTTAAAAAAGGCCACAACATAGGCACGATTCCGGGTCAGAGGATGATGTGGGCCCAGTCTTGGCTTCAATTCTCACACATTTGGAATAGGGATGTACGAAATTACCTTTAACGAAATTTGATTTGCGGTGGGGGGGAGGCGCTCCGTCCCTCCCCCCGAAATTCTGGTCAGGGGAGATGCACTCCGTCCCTCCCCCCTGAAATTCTGGCAGGGGGGGAGGCACTCCGTCCCTCCACCCCTGAATCCTGGCCGGCCGGGCCCGCAAATGGCGGCGGCCGTAGCCGCTGCTGTTTGCGTCCCTGCAGTCAGCCGTGACAGGCTATGTAAATGTTTACGTAGCCTATCACGGCTGAGTAAAAAGAAAAAAGCGTGTACGCAAATGGCGGTGCCCATGGGCGCCGCCATTTGCGTTCCTTATTTTGGCATGTCTAGTCTATGTAAACATTTACGTAGACTACAGCGAAAATAAGGGGAACGCAAATAGCGTAGACGCTACGCTATTTGCATTCCCCTTATTTTCGTCGTAGTCTACGTAAATGTTTACGTAGACTAGATGTGCCAAAATAAGGAACACAAATGGCGGCGCCCATGGGCACCGCCATTTGCATATACGTGGTTGTTTTGTTTTGTTTTTACTCAGCCGTGATAGGCTACGTAAACATTTACGTAGCCTATCACGGTATTTTTAAAAAATCTACGTAAATCTTTACGTAGCCTATCACGTTTTTGTTTTTTTACTGGAAATGGCGGTGGCAGCAGCCGGTCGGAAGACAGGCCGCCGCAGCCACTGCCGCCGAACCGCCACCGAACCGCTGCTGGAGTCGCTGCTGCCAGGAGGATTTGCCAAGGTAAGTCCCGTCGCGGGGGGGCAGACCATTTCGCCACCAATTTCGGGGGGCCGAATGCGCTGGCATTTGGCCTCCCTGAGATTCGTGGCAAAATTCTCTGACATCCCTAGTTTGGAAGCAGCGGATCACACTTCCGGGATTGCCCCCCTCCTCCAGCCAGGCCTAACAAGGCCACGGCAGCCCAGCCCAAGAGGACGTGGCAGCAGATGCAACATTTGCTGTTGCTTTCCAGGCTCACCTTGTGGCACACCACTGCCCAAAGTAGTCTGCCCTCCTGAGGCATCTCTGTCAGCGGTGACCCAAGCAACATCATCCGCCTTGTCGGCAGGTGACCCAGGCGCAGCTGCCCCGGATCCAGGTGAGACGGCCACCGCACCTCACTTCACATCCTCATGTCCCCCTACACGGCACCCGGGCTGCCCGTAGCTCCATCAGTCACATCTCCACAGCAGCCACAGCCGCTTAACTACTTAACCACAGCCGCTTAATATTTACGTAGGCTAAAACGGGGAATCAAAAAGGGATGCAAGTAGCGCCCGCTACGCTATTTGCGTTCCCCTTGATTTTTGCCGCGTAAATATTTACGTAGATTAAGAGGGCAAAAAGAAGGAAGGCTGTAGCTGCCGCCATTTGCGTACGTGGTTTGTTTGTTTTTTTAACCCACCCAGCCATGATAGGCTACGTAAAGATTTACATAGCCTATCATGACGTGTTTTTTTTTAAAAAAAAAACTAGTCATGATAGGCTATGTCAATCTTTACGTAGCCTATCATGTCTTTCCTTTCCTTTTCTTTCTTTCTTTCTTTTTTCTTTTTTTTTACCAGAGTGGAAATGGCGGCAGCGGCCGCCGGTCGGAAGACCGGCCGCCGCCGCCGGTGCAGCCTCCGGAGCCGCCACCACCCAGAAGATCCGCCCCAGGTGAGTCTCGTCCTGGGGGGGATCCGCGGGGGGGGTGGGGGGTGGCAAGCCGTTCTGCCACGGAGTTCGGGGGGCCATTTGCGCCCCTGCTCTTTGCCGTGATAGGCTACGTAAGTATTTATGATGGCTGCCATTTGTGATCACAGCAGCCCGGCAGTGGCCAGAAGACGACCTAGAGCTGCTGCTGCATTCGCCACAGCTGCCAGGTAGATCATTCTGGGGGGGGGGATTTCAGGGGGTGGCAGCGTTCTGGGGGGGATTTCAGGGGGTGGCAGGGGGGATTCTGTGAGTCCGTGGCAGAATTCTCCAACATCCCTACAGCCAGTAGATTTCAGCTACTTAGAATGGGGGGGAGGACCATAAAAAAAGCCAGGGAACCACCAAACAATTGGCAGTTGGGGAAAAGGTGTGGGGCCAGGGGAAGGGGGTGGGACCATCTGGGGAACCTTAGAGGGCTGAATTGGGAACCCCAGATGGGCTGGATTTGGCCTGTAGACCTGAGGTTCTGCATCCCTGGCATAGGGATATAAATACCAGTGCTCACGCATATCTAGAACCTGAACTCTATAATAGTTCAATTCCCTTCCCTAAGCTCTCTATTAGGGAAGTCAGAGGAATTTGAGGAGAGTGGAACTCAATCAGCTTCCATTGGTTTGGGCCCCCAGGCTTCGGTCCATTTTCCACTAACTGGCCCAACTCAGTCTGAGCTGTCAGAAGGAATGGATTCTGCCTCTGAGAAAGAGACTGAACAACCCCCTGGCCCCCAGAAGCATTGTTGCCTCAAGCAACAGACCATTTGTGCCCCTGTGAGAAGGAGTGCTCACTTCCAGAGAAGGACTCCTCAGGAGAAAGTGACTGCTAAGGAGTAGGGTCCTGAACAGGGAGCTCTGGTTACTGCAGCTGAGCTCTGGGTGGGGCTCAGCAGACTTTGGAGTTGAAAGCCTTCACTGTAGACCTAGCCAGTGTTGGAACAACACTGTTCTTCCAGCTCCTGTGCTGTGTACCTTGCCCTGTGATCTATGCCCCATGTTACTGACGTTTGGACTCCCTATTGACTCTGCCTCTGAACTGCATAACGTATCTGACTTTTTGCCTGTGTTTTGACCTCTGCCTGTTATTTGGACCACTCCTGTCCTAAGCCTTACCCCCATTGGATAGAGACCTGTATGTCTGAACATTTGCTGGCTTCATTTCATTGCTTCTGTGTTAGCGCTGCACTTGGAGTCTGCTGCAGTCAAAGCCAGACACAGCCCTTGGGCCTGAAGCCTAGCGCGTTGGCACTTTCCCTTTACTTCCCACCTGGTGCATTTGCTGCAGAAGTGAGAAGGTGTTGGGGAACAGAAAGTTTCTAGTATAATGGACTTGGTTACTCAGGTGGATCAGGCTCAGGAGGAGCTGTCTTTGGGAGACCTGGTGCTTTATTTATTTATTTATAATAATGCTTTAAAATACTCAATGAACAAACAATTATCCAGAGAGCAAACAAAGATAAACAAGTAAATAGAAACAATTAAAAAACATTTTAAAACAGCAATAGGAAAGAACCAAATGGAGCAGTGTCATGATGATCAGTTATAAGCCAGGGAAAGCTTGCATACATAGCTACATTTTAAAGAATCATTTATAACTCACCACATTTTCTGCCTCCCAAACAGCACAGGGAGGGAGTTCAAGAAGGTCAGGGTGCCACTACTGAGAAGGCTTCTTTTGAGATGTCACAACAAGATTCCGTTGGTCGTGGAATGGCTAGCAAGGCCTCATCTGAGGATCTTGAAGGTTAGCTTGATGTATATAGGAGAAGGCTGCCTTTGAAGACGGTTCAGAAACTCCAGTTCGTGCGGACTGCGGCTGCCCAAATATTGGTGGGGGCAAGACGATTCAATCACATAATGCCTATACTGAGCCAA